>NC_058091.1:196222500-198722500 GCF_020171115.1 Neogale vison | reverse complement strand
TTTTAAAAAGTGTTTTTCCTAAGTACAAATTCAATATTTAAAAAATATTATCCTAACAGCCTTCATGTGTTAGTAATGCCAAGCTCATGTTTCTAATTAGCCAGAAAGCAGGTAGGCAGTAAAGCATATTTGTGTAAAAAGGAGGGATAGTAAACTTAACTTCACACCTCATAAAAAGCTTTGTAGTCATCCCAGTGGTGGCTCTCAGCATCCTGTAAAATGCTTGTAGCACAAACTCTGACGCAGTAGTCTGTAACCTGAAACTGGAGAGTGTTGATGAATTCCTGATATCTTTGGACAGGCACCAGGAATATGGGTCTGTTCAGAGGGAATGATCAAAGAGACAGAGATTTAAGGCCTGTGCAGTAGGCGGTAACAATCTCCAGTACTACAAATGGTTTTGATTAT
Organism: Neogale vison; assembly: GCF_020171115.1. Lineage (NCBI taxonomy): Eukaryota > Metazoa > Chordata > Mammalia > Carnivora > Mustelidae > Neogale > Neogale vison. The sequence continues at coordinate 198,722,092 of NC_058091.1, read as the reverse complement.
TAGATATCAATCATTCATTTCCTCCTAATGCTGAAGTCTGCATCCACATTCACTTTCCAACAAGGAGGGCAAAAAAAAAAAAAAAAAAAGCCGGTCTTTGTTTTGCAAGTCCTTTGAAAATGTACATCTGCTGTTCCACAAATATGCACTTCAACTTGAGACAAACGGCATTGTCAATACATCATTCAAATATAAAAGTATTCTTTGTAAGCCTATTATTAGAGATCAGTGCATCATTTAGGCATTAGGGTATCGTTATTATAGAGAACAACATGCATTTGTCAGAACCAACTTTTATAAAGCTATCACACGTCCCACAAACACACTCTTTTTGTTTTAAAAATTGTAATTTTGTAGATGTCAATTATCTCATAAACTGTTTTAAAATATTCTGCAGAAATATAGTGATTTCTGGCACATTCTGTTTATAAATTCAAGTATGATTCACCGTATCTGACTACTTACAGGAATTAAAAAAATGTCAGAGCTATATTTTGCATCAAGCCAAATTTATTTTACTTTTATCTTCAGTTGTCTATATCACACTTTCTTATGCTTTCTTTCCTAAGCAAGGGACTACAAATGCTGTGTCAGGAGTACTGAAGAGATTGTCAGACCTGGCCGAACAGCCAGGTGCACATGGTCCTTTCATAAAGGGCTGTGCTATCTCCTAGATGGTACAAGGGTCGCCAGAAAGACTGTGTGGTCATCTTTATCCTATTTCCAGAAAATACACAGTCTTCTTAGACTACTACTATGTGAGAATTAAGACCACCAGATGCTTTCTGCTCAAATACTAAGGGGCAAAAACAAGCTTAGTCTTCCTCTCCAGGGTAGTCAGTGCAGTATGCCTTATGAAACGGAGAGGGTCTGTTTGGTCAGGTCATAAATAGCATGCGGAAAATAGTTGCTCCAGATCAGAATATGGAAAAATGTATGGGTTTCTCTCTGGAGCGGGCCTTTAGAAAGAGGAACTGTCTTCCTTCCTAATCTAGGTATCTGGTTTAATCGATCCCATGCTCCACCTTTTTGACATGCTCAAGTCAAGACAAATGAAAGTCATTCACTGTGTTCATTATAGTTTTCTCTTTCTCGTATATTATCATCAAGATTTCACTCCAGTGATATCCAAAGATTACACATTCCTTTAAGCAAGGCCATCAACCTAATGTAATTGACACTCACTTCTTAGTGTTTTCTTTCATCATATTATCATACTGCATAAAATGCTGGAAGACATAGACCGCTGTGGAGAGCAACGTGTGTAAGTTGGTCAGGGGTGCTTTGGAAGGAAACTCCTTGCTTCTCTCTTGCAGTCTCGCCAGGACAGCTGCTGCCACTTTACAACAGGCCTCCACAAAGTTTGCTCTAATTTCCTGGAAAGAATCATCTCTGCATGCCAGAGCCAGTGGAAGCATTGTGTCAAGTTTTTCCATGATGTCAGAACAAAACTAGGGAGAAATAAATGTAGCACTGAGTTATTTGTACTCTGACAGCACCGTGTAATTAATGTATAGGGGAGCCAAGTTCCTAAATAATGAATTTGACATCAAGCATAAATATAAAGACATGACGTTATAATAATCAATTTCTCAGTTTCTTGTAGAAAGTTAAATGTTTTATGTCAAAAAGGAAATACTAAAAGGATGCTTCTCTCTATATAATCTTCAAACCTTATGCTTTCTAGACAGACATTATGAAAAACTCATGAAATAGCATGCATGACAATACTTTATTTGTAGTTAATAGAACTTGGAAATCATCCATCCTTGATATTAATCTGATTGCATTATTTTTGAACTTATTCTAGTTTCTTTGCTGAATTTTCGTAAAGTATCTTCTTCTTAATCACCACCTATACACAAGGTCTACTGATTTATTTTAAATAATCCAGAAGCATCAGAAACAATATCACACAGTATCTTTTTAATTGGTTAGAAGTCAGCAACTTTCAGAGTGATGTGCCTGGCTTTTCAGTCCTTATTATGAATCTACTCTTTATGGGGGATGGGAAGGCAAAACTTGCCAGAACGCCCAAATTGCCAACAGTGTTCCCAGGGGAATGTTTTGGAGCCCCAGGCTGGCAGTAGCCAAATAAGGAGGCCATCTTTAAGAATGCTCTTTTTTTCCTTCTTCTTCTTCTTAAGATTTTATTTATTTGAGAGAGAGAGAGAGAGAGACTGACTGTAAGCTAGGGGAGAGGTGGACAGAGAAGGAGAAGCAGGCTTCTCCATGAGCAGGGAGCCCCATGTAGGACTTGATCCCAGGATCCTGGGATCGTGACCTGAGCAGAAGGCAGACACTTAACTGACCAAACCCCCCGGGGCACCCCAAGAATGCTCCTTTAAAAACATCCCAATCATAAGCTGCTGAACTCATTGTGGGCTTAATACTGAGTAACTGTATTTATTTATTTGCATAGTTACCTCCTATTTTCTCAGTATGATCTGTGACTCTCAAGGTACACACAAAGATGCAAGATGGATGTTAACGAAATAGAATATGCATGTAAATAAAGATTTGAAAGTTGCCTAGACCAATAAAAGGTAGTAATTCCCTCAACCTCCTAAATTTCTTCTGAAGTCATTAAAAGGTATAGCCCAAACAGGCAGTTTCACCAGCTCTCCATTAAGTCACGGAAGCCTCTGCTTTAAGGGCCTCAGATTCATGGAGCTACAAGGCGGCCACATGTTTCAATCTTCTTTGCTACCAGTGGCCATGGCCCATGGATACCTGAGAAGAAATCTGGTATTGAGTTAAATACCAAATATTTGCATAGAGACTCCAATATTGTTCTATAGGTTCCATTTGCAACCTCTTATATTTATTTTTTTAAAGATTTATTTTATTTATTTGAGAGACAGGGAGAGAATGAATACAAGTGGTGGGGAGGGGCAGACCGAGAGAATCTTCAAGCAGACTTCTGGCTGAGTATGGAGCACTCCACAGGACTCTATCCCACCACCCATGAGATCATGACCTGAGCCGAAACCAAGATTCAGATGCTCTACCAACAGGTGCCACACAATGTCTTATATTTAAAAAAAAAAAAAGTCTCATTATGGCAGTCAATGATTTGAAAGGATTTCATTTGATACTTGCCTTTGCAATTTTCTTTGGTTGCTCTTCCTCAGGAACCACATGGCTGTCTTGCCCAACTTCCCACACATTTACAAGGTTCATAGCATGGATTACAGTTAAAGTCCTTTCATTCTGTTCCTGCTGGAGAATTTTTGTGGAAAAATCTTCAATTGCTGTTGTTATACAATGTGCCATGGGAAGAGACACTTTTTTAAATGCACTTCGCCAAGCAAAATCTAGTAAAGTAGCCTGAAATATAAATTTATATGAAGTTATTTTAATCTTAACTCAGCAACAAGTGTTCATATTGTTATAGATATAAAATTATTACTTTCTTTCAGCATTTGAATATAGGTATTCTTTGATAAATGGCAAAACCATTCTTACAACCTGAAAAATATTACCCAGCAAATAAAGCAATATACAAAAACATGTGTATTCTTTACAAAGAGTAATATACTGGCATTTCATTTTAATTCATCTGTAAATTTAATCAAAAACTTTTTTCAAAATTTAATCTTTTAAATATAGTTCAATAAAACTATCTTTATGAAAGTTAAAAGTTACATTTACTGTTTATCACATAAAGCAATCTTTAAATTCAATATATTTAATAAAGCCTAAATTAGATTTTTATAGTCTTTTTTTATAGTTTATTGTTAACAAGTACTGCAACATAAGACAGAGTTTAATATTCAATCTTTTATTTCTTTTTCACTCTCAGAAATCCAGACAAGCCAAAAAAGAGCAACAAGAAATTTCTCAGAGAAATTACATCATGGCACCTTTCTAGAGTTTTACTTCTTTAGAATTTTATTCAGTTTCTTCCCTACTTTTGTTCCAAGAAATGAAAAATTAAAATTATCTGCATTGTTCTGTGTTGGGGGAGTGGGAGAGGAGGCAGTAAATGGAGACTGGTAGTGTTTTGTCTTCTTTTTTCTTGGGGTCTGGGCTCCATATAATTATGAACGTATACTATCCCCAAGTTCTCTAACGTTCTCTTAAGTACTAAAAAATTATGGGTAGTAGGTGAGCCCAGACTTAGGATTAAATTTTCCCTGTTTCAATGTAATCTTGCTTACTGTAATAATTCACCTATTCCAACTTTAGAAGACCCGAGGCTCAATATGCCTGATTGAATTACCTAGTTTTCTGGATCTCAGTTTTTTGGCTGGAAAAGTAAAAGAGCTGATTTGGATGATATCTATGGTTTCTCTCGGTCTGAAATTACTGAGATTATGGTCGTTAGCTTACTTTTCCTATACATACATCCCAGTCACCATTTATTTAGTGCTTTCTACATATACTGTATGAAGTAATAAAGATGATTCATCTTCTAGAGCTAAAATTCCATATAATTCCATGATATACTCCATGAGTATAATCAATTATCAAATCTAAAATCAAAATCTATAGTAAAAAAGTAGCTCTCATTTTCACTATGTATATAATTATGGTGTAATTTAACTTTTCTTTCTTTCTTTTTTTTTTAAAGATTCTACTTATTTATCCGACAGAGAGAGATCACAAGTAGGAAGAGAGGCAGGCGGGGGTGGGGGGGAGAGAAGCAGGCTCCCCGCTGAGCAGAGAGCCCGATGCGGGGCTCGATCCCAGGACCCCGAGACCACAACCCAGCCAAAGGCAGAGGCTCAACCCACTGAGCCACCCAGGCGATCCTTAACTTTTCTTTCTGAAGTATATTTGGACCTTTAACATCACAGGGCCTAAAAATACATTTCTCATCTTAGTTTTACATAAAATTACTCAATAATTGAAACTATTCAGCTCATACAATCTCCTTTCTTATAAGTGAAATGGATTTAGTCCTCTGCTCTAATAGTATTTCCTTGGAATTTTATGAAAGAAATGTAAGAAGCAACTTAACTCCATGAAAATTAAAAACAACAACAAATCTTTGCTTCTTATTCTCCCCACCAGGGCATCTCTACTCATTAAAATCATTCATCCAATCAAGGAAATATGTTCTGGTAAAAAGTGTCATTAATTGCTATGACTGCAATGACGATTCTGTATTTTGTGCAATGATGACGACCTCTGGTTATGGTAATTTATATGTGATTACAATATCTTGACCCATCTGAATTCTTTTTTCAAAATACACAAAACCAAGCATATTAATAGCTGCTCTTAAAAAGAAAACTGGAAACTTTTACTATTCAAATCAACTCTTAGAAGGCTGTTTGCATGAAATACTATTTGCCTACTCTACTCTTCCCATCTGATGTTTCTCATCACACATACCCAGTTAGAACAGAGAATGTTTACTAGTTGATCCAAGAAGAGGATATAACGTCGCTTTCTGTTCTATGCACAAAAGAGGTAACCAATGAATGCCCTTCTTCTATTACCTAAAGCTAATTTTTTTTTAAAGATTTTATTTATTTATTTGCCAGAAAGCAAGAGCACAAACAGAGGAAATGACGGCAGAGGGAGAGAAAGAAGGGCTCCCGCTGAGCAGAGAGCCCGATATGGGACTCAATCCCAGGACCCTGAGACCATGACCTGAGCTGAAAGCAGAGGCTTAACCCTCTGAGCCACCCAGGCGCCCCCTAAAGCTAATTTTTTAACACCTATGCGGATTTTGGGTCAAGGCATAATATATAACTTTCCATTTTCCTTATTATTTCCCTTCTATTCTAAATTGAAACTCTGTTTAAAAGTCTGGGGGGGTTGCCATTCTATTTTTTAAAATTTCATTTTAGAGATTTTATTTATTTATAAATAAACAGAGAGAGTAAGAGAGTAAGAGAGTACAAGCAGGGGGAGAAGCAGAGGGGGAGGGAGAGGGAGAAGCAGGTTCTCCGCTGAGCAGGGAGCCTGATGTGGGGCTCGATTCCAGGACCCTGAGATCATAACCTGAGATGAAGGCAGGCACTTAACCAACTGAACCACCCAGGTGCCCATTTCTTGCCCTTTTACATGTTTACCTGCTGTATCAGTCAAGATCCATTCAGAAAACAGAAACCATATGATGCATTTCATAAGGAAGAATTTTAATGTAGGGTGTTAGTTACTAAAAGTAATGGAATTTTGATGAGCTAAACATGGGCTAGGGAGCAAGACAGATATTAACAGAGTAGGAAGCCACTGCCACTTCTAGGGCTGGAGGAACAACCAAAGAGACTGTATATGGGAGTGTAGTTCCTGGGGCTACCAACCTCAGTTAAAGGTAATGCAGACCTGACAGGTGGAGCTGTGTGTTGAGAGCAGGGTCCATGGAGGAAATGTTTCCTAAAACAGAGAGAGGAGAAGAAGTACCCTGGTTTCTCTCTATCTACCCTCTAGTCCTCTATCACAGCCTTCCGTGAGCCCAAACTTTCTAGAATCCTGGAAGGCATAGTTCTCTATATAACAAAATAGAGCAGGGAAGAGTGGTAATGGATCTGAGAACAGACAGGTGCAGGCAGGGCACTCTAAAATAAGAGGCCGGTTCAAGCTCTTCTTTCCTCTTTCGTTTCCTTTCTATTGTCCATTTTCTTGCCCTCAACAATTATCTACAGCACAAATTCTCAAAGTGTAGCCAGTGAATTGGGATAAGAACAAACATTTCTTCACTTGCAGTGCCCTACTTCTACCATGGTACAGACTAGGCAAGAGAGCAGCATCCCCACTAAATCCAATTTTTGCCAGAATTTATAAGCTAATTTTCAAACAGGAATTTTTTTCTTTAGTGGCAAAGAGTAAAACTCAAGACACTGTGGTTCATAAAGGACTTACAGACATTTGATAAAAAACTACCCCCCTTCTTTCCTCATTCACCTCTTTGACCGGTAGCAACTGCTCTGAAGGAACTCTGGTTTCACTTGCTCTGGGTTTCTCTATCATAACTTCTTGACTGGATGGGTCCAAAATTCCTAAAGAAAACAAACACAAAAGCATACATTAAGAAAAACCATACCAGATGGAATTAATAGACTCGGGTTAAAATTAATTTGGTAGAAAAGCTCTGTCTAGTATAGACACACAGACACATATATCAAGATGCAGAGAACATAGTCAATAAGATGTAGGGTGATGTCACCATTACAGAAACTAGAGGATCAGGGTGCCTGGGTGGCTCAGTCATTAAGCGTTTGCCTTCAGCTCAGGTCATGATCCCAGGGTCCTGGGATGGAGTCTGGAAGCACGCTCCCTGCTCAGCAGGAAGCCTGATGCTCCCTCTCCCACTCCCCCTGCTTGTGTTCCCTCTCTCTTCTATGTCAAATAAATAAATAAAAACTTAAAAAAACAAACTACAGGATCAAAATATGTAGAGCCCCCTTCCATACATACAACTTGATGACATTTATATGCTATCTATATTGATATTTGATATACATGTATATATAATCTGTAAAATATAGATCCCTTTGTCATTAATATATTTTCTTTTTTTTTTAATTTTTATTTTTTATAAACATATATTTTTATCCCCAGGGGTACAAGTCTGTGAATCGCCAGGTTTACACACTTCACAGCACTCACCAAAGCACATACCCTCCCCAATGTCCATAACCCCACCCCCTTTCTCTCAACCCCCCTCCCCCCAGCAACCCTCAGTTTGTTTTGTGAGATTAAGAGGCACTTATGGTTTGTCTCCCTCCCAATCCCATCTTGTTTCATTTATTCTTCTCCTACCCACTTAAGCCCCCATGTTGCATCACCACTTTCTCATATCAGGGAGATCATATGATAGTTGTCTTTCTCCGCTTGACTTATTTCACTAAGCATGATATGCTCTAGTTCCATCCATGTTGTCGCAAATGGCAAGATTTCATTTCTTTTGATGGCTGCATAGTATTCCATTGTGTATATATACCACCTCTTCTTTATCCATTTATCTGTTGATGGACATCTAGGTTCTTTCCATAGTTTGGCTATTTAGACATTGTTGCTATAAACATTCGGGTGCACGTGCCCCTTCGGATCACTACGTTTGTATCTTTAGGGTAAATACCCACTAGTGCAATTGCTGGGTCATAGGGCAGTTCTATTTTCAATATTTTGAGGAACCTCCATGCTGTTTTCCAGAGTGGTTGCACTAGCTTGCATTCCCACCAACAGTGTAGGAGGGTTCCCCTTTCTCCGCATCCTTGCCAGCATCTGTCATTTCCTGACTTGTTGATTTTAGCCATTCTGACTGGTGTGAGGTGATAGAAGGATCGGGGGTGTCTGAGTGTCATTAATATATTTTCATGTTGAGAATGTAGGATGACAGTACAGAGTAACATTAATCTCCTTGTCCATTTAAAAATTTAAGTTTTTTTCCTTTTAAGAATTTATTTATCCATTTGTCAGAAAGAGAGAGAGTATGAGCACAAGGACAGGGAGCAGCAGGCAGAGGGAGAAGCAGGCTACCCTCCTGAGTGAGGAGCCTGATATGGGACTCTATCCAAGGACCCTGGGCTCATGACCCGAACCGAAGGCAGATGCTTAACTGGCTGAGCCACCCAGGCGTTCCCTAAAAATTTAACTTCTAAACTTAAGAATGGTGCATTTAAGGAATGGTGATGTTCCTTAGCACATTAATACTTCTTTTCTTGAAATGAGGAAGAACAAAAGTACATGGGTAAATATCAGCACATCAGGAAAAATTACACTATTAATAAGTATATCGATAATCCATTGGAAAGACACAAACCCTGGGATAAGAAATGATCTTATTTTAAAATGGAAATATTTCCACATATTTATCTTTTAGAATTAAGGAAGTCTTTCCCATGGGAAAAAAATTAGAGCTACAAAAATGTAATAAAAATATGCCAAAAATTAATCTTTAAAAATAATTGATCGCCTGGGTGGCTCAGTTGGTTAAGCGACTGCCTTCAGCTGAGGTCATGATCCCTGAATCCTGGGATCGAGTACTGCATCGGGCTCCCAGCTCCATGGGGAGTCTGCTTCTCCCTCTGATCTCTCCTTTCATGTTCTCTCTCACTCTCTCTCTCTCTCTCTCAAATAAATAGATGAAATCTTAAAAAACAAAAAAGACTTGTAAGGATTCTTCAAAAAAAAAAAAAAAAGAAATCTTTCCACTTTTCCAATAAGGGTCTATTAATTATAGTTTAATTTGAAATGAATGAGTTAGCATTTACCTTTTGTTTTTGCTTAGTCTTGATATATGATGATTAATTATAAACTTTGATGCCTTTTTTTTTTTACAGTTTTAGGATCTTAAGAATTGGTTTCTGCTTATGTCCTGAGCAAACAAAGTTCAAAGACTGATTCTTATCAGTGGGATTTCTGACAGATATAATCATCTAGAAGATGTGTAAGGTTTCTGTCTTCTGTTTTTCTAAATGTGGCTCTCTGAGCATAATCATGAATGATTCTTAAGTAGTATAATTTACAAAAGCATTCCAAAGAAAGGTAAATACTCCATTTGGTAAGCAATAATATCCTTTTGAAAATTTTATCAGAGTTTATGTATTGTGAGGAAAAGTTTTCCTCAACTCCAGTGTTCTTAATCACTTTGGATTTGTGAACACTTTTGAGAACTTCATTAGTGAAAGAATACTCCATCCAAAATGCACAGTATGATTGCATGGTATGTGTGTGCACACACACACCCATCCCCCCCATACACACACACGCACACACACAAACACACACACACACACAGTGGGAATTCCCAGGCCCTCTTGCACAGTGCATTCATGAATCCCAAAGGTCTATGGACTGTAGTTTAGGAATCCTGCTTCATTTCTCCTCAGATACTAAAACATAGAGAGGATTTTAGATCAGTGTTATACCATCTAACCTAAAGAGCCTTCTCTCTCTTTTTTTAAAAAAAAAACATTTTATTTATTTGACAGAGACAGAGAGAGCACAAGGAAGGGGAGCAAGCAGCAGGCAAAGGGAGAGGGAAAAGCAGGCTCCTCAAGGAGCGGGGAGCCCAATGTGGGACTCAATCCCAGAACTGTAGGATCATGACCAGAGCCCAAGGCAGATGCTTAACCGACTGAGCCACCCAAGTGCCCCAAAAATGCATTCTCTATGGCTTGCATTTTACTATGCCTCTAAAAAAAATGGTACTATAAATAATTAATTCTAATAGTGAAATAAAATCTCAATTAATGAAATATTTTTAAATAAAGAAAAATTAAACTATAAGGCTATTAAAAGAAAATATGGAATTTTTTTAAAGATTTATGTAAAAAAGATTTTTCAGAAGGACAAAAATGCAGAAGCCATAACATAATTCTGCATTAAAAAATTCTGCATAACAAAAATATCATTAGCAGTCAAAATAGATGTGACAAACTGACTTGGCACTCTTTCTCAAATGTCCATTTTTTAAAAAATTAATAGACTTTCTTTTTTAGAGCAAATTTATGCTTACAGAAAAACTGAGTAGCAAGTACAGAGTTTCCATATATTCCCTTTCTCTCCATCCTCTGTTCCCCTACTATTAACATCTTACAATGGTGTGGTGTATATATGTGTGTATATATTTTTAAAGTAGGTTCCACGCCTAGCAAGGAGCCCACTTAGGGGCTTGAACTCATGACCCTAAGATCAAGACCTGAGCTGAGATCAAGAGTCAGGCACTTAACCAACTGAGTCATCCAGGTGCCCTTGGTGTGGTATATTTTTGACAACTAAGGAACCAATATTGATTATTATTACCTAAAGTCCATAGTTTATATTAGGATTCATTTTTTATTAATTTTTTATTTTAATTCCAGTATAGTTAACATGCAGGTTTATATTAGTTTCAGGTGTACAGTATAGCAACTTGACAATTTCACATATCATTCAGTGCTCACCAGTTCACTTCTTACATTCACCTCCCCTCTGATATCTGAGTCTGTTCTCTTATAATTAAGAATCTATTTCGTGTTTTGTCACTCTTCTTCTCCTATTTATTCTTCTTTTGTTTGTTTCTTAAATTCCACATAAGTGAAATCATGTGGTATTTGTCCTCCTCTGACTGACTTATTTCATTATTTTATTTAGCTCCATCTATGTCATTGCAAATGGCAAGATTTCATTCTTTTTTATGGGTGAATAATATTCCATTATATACCTCACATCATCTTTATCCATTCATCAATCAATGGACACTTGGTCTGTTTCCATTATTTGCTATTATAGATAATGCTGCTATAAACATAGGGCTGCATGTATCCCTTTAATGATTTTGTATTTTTTGGGTAAATCCCTAGTAGTTTGATTACTGGATTGTAGAGTAGTTCCATTTTTAAATTTTAGAGGAATCTCCATACTGTTTTCTGGAGTAGCTGTACCAGTCTGTATTCCCACCAACAGTGCAAGAGGGTAATTTTTCTCCACATCCTCGCCAAAACTTGTCTTTTTTTGTGTTTTTGATTTTAGCCATTCTGACAGGTATGAGGTGATACCTCATCGCCTCATAGTTTTGATTTGTATTTCCCTGATGATGAGTGATATTGAGCATCTTTTCATGTGTCTGTTGCCAACTGGACATCCTTTTTGGAAAAATGCCTGTTCATGTCTTCTGTCCATTTTTAAATTATGTTATTTGCTTTTTGGGTGTTGAGTTTTCTAAGTTCATTACATTTTGGGGCCTCCTGGGTAGCTCAGTTGGTTAAGCATCTGCCTTTGGCTTGGGTCATGATCCCAGGGCCCTGGGATCGAGCCCCGCATTGGGCTCCCTGCTCAGAAGGGAGTCTGCTTCTGTTCTCTCTCTAAAATAAATAAATAAAAACTTGAAAAAAATAAGTTCATTATATTTTGGTTACTAACACATTCTTGGATATATCATTTTAAAATATCTTCTCCCAGGTTGCCTTTTGGTTTTGTTGATTGTTTCTTTCACTGTGCAGAAGTTTTTATTTTGATACAGTTCCAATAGTTTATTTCTGCTTCTGTTTCCCTTGCCTCAGAAGATATATCAAAAAAAATGTTGTTAGGGCTTATGTCAGAGAAATTACTGCCTATGCTCCCTTCCAGGATTTTTGTGGTTTCAGGCCTCACATTTAGACCTTTAATTCATTTTGAAATTAAGGATTCATTCTTTGTGTTGTGCATTCTATGGGTTTTGCCAAGTGCATAATGTCATGTATCCACCATCACTGTTTCATATATAGAATTATTTCACTGCTCTAGAAATCTCCTGTGTTCCCTGCATTCACCTCTTTTCCCCTTTGCCCTTCTCTTGGCAACTACTGATCTTTTTACTGTCTCTATACTTTTGCTTTTTCCAGAAAGTCATTTAATCGGAATCATGTAGTATATAGTCTTTCCAGACTGGCTTCTTTCATTTAGCAGTATCCATTTAACATTCCTCCATGTATTTTTGTAGCTTGGTATCTCATTTATTTTTATCACTGAATAATATTTTATTGTCTGGATGCACCACAATTTATTTATCTACTCATCTACTGAAGGACATCTTGGTTGATTCTAAGTTTTGCCAATTATGAATAAAGCTGCTATAAACATTCATGTGTTCATTTTTATGTGAACGTAGGTTTTCAACTCATTTGTGTAAATATCTGAGAGTGTGATTACTAGATAATATAAGACAGTGTTTAGCTTGTAAGATACAATGAAATCATCTGCTTGAGAGGCTATACTATTTTACAGTCCCATCAGCAAAGTGTGAGAGTTCCTATTGCTTCACATCCTTCTGAGAATTTAGTGTTTCAGATTTTAGCCATTCTAACAAGTGTGTAGTGGTATCTCTTTGTTTTGCTTTGCATTTCCCTGATGACATATGATGTTGAGCATCTTTTCATATGCTTATTTGCCATCTGTATATCTTCTTTGGTAAGGAGTCTGTTCAGATCTTTTGCTCATTTTTTAATTGAGTTTTTGTTGTTGCTTTCTTATTGAATTTTAAGTGTTCTTTGTATATTTTGGATACAAGTCCTTTATCAGATATGTGTTTTGCAAATATTTTGCTCTGTCTATGGGTTGTCTTTTCATCCTCTTAACCACTATATCTTTTCACTTCACAATTTCACTTTAGAAATGTACTGTCCAGATAGGCATGTCCACATTTAAGACAAAGTTCAAGGAAATTTGCTCTATCATTGTTTGTGGTAGTAAATAAAGAGGAAAACAAAACCCTATATGCTCATCAGTGAGTAACAGGTTAAATTATGGTACATGTGCCATTGGAAAACTATTTGCCTATTAGAAAGAATGAGATCTTTCTATATAACTGTTAATAAAAAAGAAGTTCTGCATAGTAGGACAAGAGTTCACGTTATTTTAACTTGGGGATATATACAAAAGTTGTTGTCTCTGGAAAGGAAAACTAGACAACTTGGAATGGAAAAAAGACTTAATTGTCACTATATACTCTTTAATCTTGTTCAAAGTTTTACTATATGCACCGACTGCTATTCAAAACAAATTTTAAAGAAGAAAAAACAATAAAGATCAAATTGTTAATGACACGAAGGGACAATGCTTAGATTGTTAATGTCATCTTACTTTTTTACAGAGAGCTCATAAAACCAGCTAATTTAAAAAGATATTTAACTCTAGAAAAATAATACTAGTTCAAACTACAGGCTTTGCAGTTCTATTTCTGGAAATAACTATCTGCCATTGTGCAGCTATAGTTTAAGACTTTAAAAAAAGTTAATTATCTTATATTTATCATTTCACTTCCAAATATATTATGCTTATTCACTGAAAGTAACATGCTTCGATGTTTATACAAACCACTTGCTTATTTTCAAGATGAATACGAAAAAAAGAAAAGCTTCCCAAGACTTCTTTTGCCAGTGAGCAGTTCTACAGTAAGACATAAAATGAATTATCAAGCAGTTACAAATATAATTTCCCCCCCCAAATTAAAAAAAAATTTAAAAACCTAGTCCTATGTAAAGAGCCAAAAGGATCATTTTAAGGTAGTATTAGTAAGATTGATTCTAGACTAATAAGATACCTTGTGGTTTTAATGAATTGTGGCATTTTGCATTTGTTTGGAAATCAATATGGTCAATATCAAAATTTGGCATTGTCAAACTTAATGAGCTCTGTGAACATGTGACAAATTATTTCATTGATTTAAATATATATTGAAAACTCTATACACTTATTAGCATTATCTAGAGAAGTAGCCCATGTTTGGCTCATCACGCTAAAACATACTTATTTGTATGCAGTCAACACTGGTTTCCTTAAGAGCATGCCCAGATTAAGGACCTCAGTAGAGTGCAGAGGGTCACAGGAATGCCAGCTGCTAAACAGTCTCCCCCTAAAGAGTTCGCTGTGGTTCATTTTACATTTCTGGTTAGTTTCCACACTGCCGCTTTCTTTCATAGACAGTAGAGGTTGGCAGTACTTCCCTGTGACATCCACTTTCACACCCAAATTGGTCTTCATAGGCTCCCATTGTGTGCACTACAAAGCAACTTGCCTTGTTGGCAGCTCTAAGTGGGAACTACAAGTCTTTCTTTTCTTCACTGTTCTTTTCTGGCTCACAAGCAACCTCCCACCAAAAGCTGAATCTGTGGAAGAGACTACATCCAAGAGATAATACTATGAAAAAGTATGAAGAGAAGCCCAGGTGGCCACCTTGCAAATTTCCAATGTGGAAGCCTTCGACCTCTCTGCCCAAGAAACAGCTAAAGTCCTAGTGTAATGAGCTTTACAAACCCTAGGAGCCTCTTTACCTTAACTACATACGCCTCCCTAATACAATCCCTTAACCATCTAGCTAAGGAACTCTTAGAAGCCATTTGACCCCTCTTAAGACCCCCTAAGAGTACAAACAATCTTTCAGAAGATCTGAAATCTTTGATTCTTCTGAGACAAACCCTAAGTGTTCTTCTTACATCCAATTGAAGCAGCCATTGCTCTTTGTCATTGCTGGGGCTAAAGAAAAATGAGGGCCAAGAAACCTCCTGGTTTAGATAAATCTCAGATGCCACCTTTGGAAAATTTGAGGAACTGCCCGAAGAACAACTGTATTCCAAAGGAGCATTAGAAGTGCCCCATAAATCAAACCTGAGGCCGCTCCAGAAGATATGATCACCTAAAAGAAATACCGTAAGGCACCGTAACAGTCAAATAATGTCCTATCGTTTGCTGAAATGACCAAAATAGAAAACCATCAAGTTATGACCAAAAAAAAAAGTAAATAAATATAATAACTAAATATATTTCGTCCTCTGAAAATACTTCTTATGTCTCTACAGGATCTATTGTATCATATTCAAATTATTAAGAGCACTGACAATTTAGCTAAATGGACAATAGAGCGGTAAACATCAAAGTAAAATATTTAATCATCTTTATATTTTCTCTACATGATGTTAAGCACCTGGATATTTTTAAAACATCTGGACAATAAGGAAAAAAAAAAGCCCTCATTTTCATCACACTGTTTTGGTTACATGGACATAGTAGGCAACTCTTTCCAAGATCTTTATTAGCAAAATATGCTCCAATCAAAAGAAATACACAGGAAACCAAATGACTTGGTCTTTTTTTCCCCTTATTCCCTCCCACACAAGATTTCCAAGCAAAACATTAACTATCAGGATAACTTAAGATGCATTTGGTTTCTTTAATCATCCGTTTCAGGGAACCTTTTCCTTCCTGATTTAAGAAACCAATGCTTTTGATAAGAATTCATTAAGTTGGCTACACTGAATAAAACATTTAAGTTTTTCTCGACAATTTCCCTCAAGATCATTCTTTGCAGGGAACCCTTTATATAAAGTTATGTCAGATTAAATCAATCTTAGCTTTGTTATTAAAAAATATGAATTTCAACAATGAGGAAGACATATATCACATGGGGATGATTTAGTACTTAAGACATTTCTTATACCTGTGCTTTAAGATTCCTTCCACGTACACTGTTCAATAACCCACAACTGTATTTCTATAATACATTCTTATTAACATGAATTTGAAGTTACTTTTATCTGCCATGCTGCTTATATAATGATAAATTTGGGTAAGGCATAATTATATATTTTCTCTGTTGGTTTTATTCACTAATGGTAACTATTTCCCTCAAATATATAGCATTTGTAAGTCTCAGCATTGCTTGATCTTAATCTGAATGAGTTGAACCAGCTTTTTCTTTTTCTGAAATCGGTATATCAAACCTTTGCTTCAATTGTTGGTCATTTGAGTTTTGTATCTTTATAATACTTCTCTCATACAATTTAATTTTCAACCTATGCTGCCTTTAAAGGAATAAAGTTCTTAAAATCCACCTAATTTCACTAGAGTCTAGTCTAGGACCAAAACAATATAAGTTTCAAGAGATAAGAGTCTAGATGTGTTGTGGTCTGCTCTGTTTCTTGATCTACACTTCAGAAGAGAACTGCTAGAGATGTGGACGGGAGACACAAACCCTTCGCCAAGCATGATGGATGTTGAGGAGCAAAACCAAGTGTCGACTGCTTGAAGAACCAACATGTCAGTCAAAAATTAGGATGGCATATTTATCTACTCAGATATCTCTTTGATCAAGTCAGTTTAATCTAGAAGACCCTCTAGGGTTTGTATTATCTCCTAATTAAATCTACTTTTCCATTGTCTTTTAATTTTCATACTTTCTTATATTTTTATTATTTTCTTACTGGACTTTTTGACAGCTTTAGAACCCTGAAATCCACCTCCATTTTTTCTTCAAATTATCTCCAAGTTTGAGAAAAATGATCCACTTGATAGTAGTGCTACTTAAACTTAATGGGACACATAGAAGGCCAGTAAGCTATGCTTCATATAAAAGAAACTTCAAGCCTGTAACTTTTTCAAAATTATTTGCTCAGGCAAAATAAATAAGGAAATACAAAAATCAACATAATAAAGTAAATGTAATTCCTTACTAAGAAATCGGGCTTAGAAATTTTCTGCTTGATTGTTAATCATTCGGTTCCCTCACTTTATTTTGCAAATGCAGTCACAAGCTGTATTTATTGTTCTTTTTTTTTTTTGTATTTATTGTTCTTAAATTGATACATGATACCATGTAAAAGAGAACTTTGTGTAGTTCATTCTGACATAGATGAAAATATTTATAAGTATAGATATGAACACAGAGAACATATTTTAACTGTTATGCCTCTGAATTCCACCTATGGCATAGCTTTCTTCAAAAGGATTTTGTTAAGATTAACTAAACTTAAAACAACATATTATATAATTTGAATTGCTTTTATAAAGCTCAAGTTTATTGCTTGCTACCTACTAGACATTCTTTTAAATACATACACTAAATCATTTAATTCTCACAACCTTACATAACATACTGAGATTTGAAGCACATAACAGTAAAAGAAAACAAAGAGAAAGTTAGTTTAGTCCTACACCATCATTTTGAAGATGAGTAAATGGCATCTAAGGAAACTAAATATTTTGCCCAAGGTCATCTGGCTGCTAGAAGCAGAAGAAGAGCTACTAGGTCATCCAGTCTGCCTGTTTTCTTCCATAAGCCAGGCTGTTTCTCAGAATTAAAAATAATAATAATAATAATCTGATTTTATCTAAAGATTATTATCCAGAATGGACTTATAATGATTTGTCCCTTGGAATTACGGAATTTGCCATAGATCAAGGATGAAAATGTAATTTTATGCTGTGCATTATAGTCAACATTTATTTAAGGAATTCTATTTTTTTTTCAAGTAATAGTATAGATTCAGTGGCAGGAAGTGAAAACACAGAGAACAGGTATATAAATTTAAACAAAAGAGCATGTTACCTGAAATATTTCTGGGTGTTTTGAGAGATACTAATATTTCTTCCAATAATTCTTCAACATTTTTTTCCAGCTCCAAGAAGGATTTTATGAGTTGTGATAAGAATTTGAGTTTATCAAAGGAGAGGAAAAAGTTTCTTCCTTTCTGTGGGCATTCAGGAGTTACTGTGAAAAGAGAAGATGAATACTATTACATTGGTACATTTTATTTGTTTTCTCAGTAAATACTGAAATAATCTATGTGATTCCATAAGCCATCAAAACTAATAAAATCAGCAATTAAACAAAGTTTATTCTTTAAGAAATGCATATAAAATCTCCTATGAGTTTCTTTTCTTTTGGGAAGCTGGAGATGAGAATTCTGTTTAATACAAATATGACAATTAAATAATTATATTGATTCTCAGAGTTTATAAACTGGTAATTGATTTGTAAAATCACATCTTCTATAATTCTATTTTTTTTAAAAGTCTGGGACAACTTGAATCTAGTCACGAGAAAACATCAGGCAAACCCAAATTGACAGAAATTCAATAAAATAGCTGGTCTGTACTCTTTAAAAGTGGTATGTCACAGAATTCAAAGACTAGGAAATGTTCTAGTCAAAAGAAGTAAAAAAAGACACGACAACTAAAATCAATATATAATTGGTATTTTATTTACTTTATTATAAAGACTGTTATTGGGTTAATTTTGTGAAATCTGCGTAAGGTCTACAGTCTCATGCTCTTATTTCATGATTATTTATTTTCTGATATAGGTAACTATACTGTGATTATTAAAGAGAATGCCCTTGTTTGTTTGCTTTTTCCCCAAAGTCTACTGATTTATTTTTTTAAAATTTTATTAACATATAATGTATTATTTTCTTCAGGGGTACAGATCTGTGAATCCTTGGTCTTACACAATTCAAAGCACTCATGATAGCACATACCCTCTCCAGTGTCCATAACCTTGCAGGGGAGAATGCCCTTGTTTTTAAGAAATACACACTGGGGGTGTCTGAGTATCTCAGTTAAGCATCTGCCGTCAGTTCAGGTCATGATCTCAGGGTCCTGAGATCAAGCGTCACATTAGGCTCCCTGCTCATCAAGGAAGTCTGCTTCTTCCTCTCTCTCTTTCTGCTTCTCCCTCTCCCTCTGCCTGCTACTCCCCCTGTTTATACTCTCTGTGTCAAATAAATAAAATCTTGAAAAAAAATAGGAAATACACACTGAAGTATATAAGAACAAATATATGTAATCTACTCTTAGTTCAGGAAAAAAGTGGTTTTCAGAGAGAGTGAATGCAAATGTGGAAATATGGTAAAATATTAGCATTTGAGGAATCTTGATATTTTTTGTTAGTCTGAAATTAAAATAAAAATTTAACTTAAGAGAAAATGACTAGACAAAGGTTATGAGTTTTTAAGGCCTTAGAAGCATTCTTCCTATAGCATTAAAGAGAAGCAACTTAATTGTTGAATCTAGAATACATAATTCATGAAATCATGTTTAAAAATAACTTCTATCTAAATAATTGTGATTATCAGTTTCTTTCAGGACAACAAAAAAAAAACTTAAACAAAGATTGATTTTGCTTTTATAATTAATGTTTTTTCTTTTAAAATTATAATATACTACCATTTGAATATAGAAAAATAACTTACACTCTAAGCATGTGTAGAATAGAACCAACCTCACCAAATGGCACTTGGGATCAAGTTTTCAAGAATTTAAGGGATTCATCCTTTATTATTGTCATGTCTTTAAATATGTATTTAAGAACTACCTTGAGGCTTAATGACAAATTGGAAAATTTGTAAACTCTTATAAAGTAAGCATGAAGTGCATTTTGTGAGAAAATGCTGAGAATGCCACTTAGACAAAATGTAAGGCCTGGTGATTCCTTGTGAAAAAAACATTACTTTCATCACATGGATTTAAAAAGAAGTTTCCAAAAGACAAACCAATTTAATGGGCAATCCACTTCACCTCAGTTAACCTTTAAAAGGTTAGCATCGGACCCATAACCATATGATAGAGGTTTTTACTGATGACCACAAATTTGAGAGAGACCTGTCAGACAACTTAAACTGTGGAATTGAGTCCTGTTCTTAAAGAGTAAAATAAGGCTTAAAAAAAAAAAAATTCACAAGGACCTACAAAAACTCTATTTCATCTCTAAATTGATCTTAGGCCCACAAACATTAAAGTCTATGTCTAAACAGCCCTGCTCACACCCATTGTTCTTCCACAGGTGTGCCACAGAACACAAACATGCATAGTCAGCATATAACTAAGGTTTGACCATGAAAATCATGACCTAAAAATGAAAAGAAAAGAGAATAAATATATTGTG
Source organism: Neogale vison (assembly GCF_020171115.1). Classification (NCBI taxonomy): domain Eukaryota; kingdom Metazoa; phylum Chordata; class Mammalia; order Carnivora; family Mustelidae; genus Neogale; species Neogale vison. The sequence goes on along the minus strand of NC_058091.1, from coordinate 198,702,012 downwards.
TTTATTTAGTTGTTGCTTGATTCTCATTTTGCTTGTTTGCTTTCTTTTAAGCTCTGCTCATGTGGTTGGAGGGGCTAGTATAACCTTCTAAACCGTAAGACGTCCCTTTGGAACTAAATATTTATAAGCCAAAATTCTGGACTTTGAGAATTCTTCCTCATTCTTGAAGCAAACCGTGAAACTCTGGACTCTGGGAAACAAACTGAGGGTTACAGAAGGGTGGGGGGTGGGGGAATGGAGTAACCAGGTGATGGGTATTAAGGAGGGCATGTGTTGGGATGAGCACTGGGTGTTATATGCAAATAAGGATTTGTTGAACATTTACAAAAAACTTATGATGTACTATATAATGGCTGACTGAACATTAAAAAAAAACACAAAAAAGAATTCTTCCTCGTTCTTTAATTGCTTAGCTAGAAATTAAGAAGGCTTTGTGCATCCCCATTCTAATTACAAGTACTGTATTTATAAAGCAAGCAAAGAATCAAAAAATCTTGGAGAATCAAAATAGTGTAATCTAATAGAGCTACTTGTTTAAAAATTATGTAGGGTCTGAGGATTCTATATGAAGAGGTCTCACCTTCATGACCTGGATTTAGAATAATCTTGTATTCCAGAAGTGTAACAATATTGAATGGTAAATCCATTTCAATTCAATGCATCTTTATGACTTAATAATGAAAGAGGACAGAATAATATGTATGACCTAAATCTAATCATTTTTGTTCTAAAGAAGCAATGATTATGGTAGAGGTCCATTAATTAGCGATCTTTATTTCCTATTAGTATTAGCTCAGTGTTCTCCCAAGGGCTACTGTGAAGGTTCTTAATTTATGGAACAATAATTCTGTGATAAGTTCATTTTTTTGAAAGTCCAATTAAAGCAAAACTAAACAAAAAGGATGAAATAGCATAGCCCAAACTTGTCTTATTTTCCCCATAGTATCTCCCAGGACTAGAGTTCTAATCGTCATGTCTTAGTCACTAATTCTTATTTGCCTACACATAGCTATTTTTCTGTTCCTTAGACTCTACACTGTCAACCAAATTAGGAAGAGATTTCCCCTTTTACTCTTGCTTTCACTCAATTAATCTTTCTTTCCTTCTTTCACCATTCTGTTTATTCCTCTCCTCCAACTCATCTCCCCAGAAAACCTGATCTGGATACAATCAATTCACCTTCTCCTCTAAACTAATCTGGCCTTTATCTGTTCTTTCCTAAACACTGTGCAAAGTGTCTTTCATCAGGAAGTTTTGGACACACAGGCTTATACACAGGTGACTGTGTTTAGCTGGCCACCAATTACTACTAGAAAAGACCTGAAATAATGATTATCACTCTATTATATAGGATGGGCTCGATGTTTCTTAGGAAATACAAAGTTCCCCTAAATCCTAATAATATTATAGATTAAAAGTTAAACTGACATTTTACGGTAAGACTTCAATTTACCATCAACTAACAGAATAAATCCATGTTGAGGGTTCCCCCCATATTATTTTAATAAAAATTTTTCTAAAGTACAATATAAAATTCTCTGCTTTCTTATTTAGTGTTTAGAACAAAATTTAATTTTCTTCATAACAGAGTTATGCTAAAAGTTACTTCTTATACGCTGCACTGAAAGATGATTATCTGTCCCTCAGCAAAGGGCGTTCGTTTCTCAAACTCATTTGAAGAGGATTTTATGATCAAATAGGTTTAGGAATCACTATATACTAAATACTACTTAAAGTGACTCACAATGCATATTAGTGTATTAAACTCTCCATTTAATTTTATAATACTGTAAATTTTTAAAAAAACTTAATGTTTCTCAAGCTTTTTTTGACCAATGAACACCAGTTTACTAAAAAATCTATTAACTTCTGGAACTTTCTCAAAGAGCAATGCTGTTGACGTACCCTGCTCTAGATGACAGCCCTACCTGAGTATGTCACCTTGGAATTCCCCCCTCCCCCCCGTTGTTAGACCTTCAGTTGGGGAGGGGCGGTTCTTGTTGCTGGCTATGTGACTGATTTTACCAGTATTTGCTTCTACTTGTAAACTACTGTTCCTAACAGCATTATAGTATTCTGCTGACCCCTTTGAGAAACTAATTAAAGCCTTCTAAATCCCTATAGACCCTCTTGTTGAAAAAAAAAAAAAATCTATGCAGTCATAGATTCAGGGCTGACCAGAGCCATCTGAAGTCCATTATGGCTCTCATTGGGCACTGTGGTCCAGGACCATCTGAATGGTTAAAAATGCATAATCCTTGCCTTCACCAGACCCTTTCTTTTTAAGCAAGTGCCCCAACTGAGTTCTCTGCCCTCTGGAGTTTGAGACCATGACCCAGGGGGCCCACGAATTCTAGTTAAAAACTGTTATGGTAGATTATGGACATTGGGGAGGGTATGTGCTATGGTGAGTGCTGTGAAGTGTGTAAACCTGGCGATTCACAGACCTGTACCCCTGGTGCTAATAATACACTATATGTTTATAAAAAAATTAAAAAATAAAAAAAAACTGTTATGGTAGAAATTACTCTCTGGGCATTAGAAAATCTGGGGATTTTGGTCTTAGGAAGTCAACCAAAGAGGTGCTGTTATGTAAAATATCAATAACTTAAAAAGGAAATGTTCCTTTTTTTCCTCTGATTTCTGATTTTTAAAGAAATTTCTGGAAGAAATATGGAACAATTATAGATAATTTCTAAAAGCAGATCCTACACATTTGCCCTGGGCAAAAGTACTGCTCCCAGGAAAACACCCAAAGAATAGCTATAGTTTTATAGACACATTCATCAGAAATGTGAAAAGATTTCCATGAGGCCAGACATTATTTCCAGTGTATTCACAATAGTATGTCAAGAACACACCATAATTTCTTACACAGAGTGGGCACTAAAAACAAACAACAGCAGCAACAAAACTGGTTAAAGAAATAAATATATGAAATCCCACAGGTCCTAGAAATAGCTAGGTTTGTTCTCAGAACAGAGAAAGATTTTACATCTATTCCTAAGATGAATTCTTCAAAATAAGAAATATAGATTTAAGTCAATGAATAAGTAAACACATATATAAGTAAACACATATATAAATAAATATTATACATTGCTTTTAGTATGTAGTCAGACAAAAGAAATTTGGAGATTATTTATAAAATAGAAAATGTGTGCAAAAAATATGAAATCAATGATGAACTGGGGGTTTGATAAAGCATGTTGATACAACCGACTTTAAAATGGGATTTTTTTGTGTGAGTTAAAAAAAATAAATTATAATTCAGGTAACATTATTGTAAACTATACTCAAATTAAAAAAAGAGTATAGTTTAGAAAAATATTTCACTATGAAATAATATGCACAGATATTCATAGAACTATTGTTCTAAAATTAAATGAAACCCTTTCTCTTCTCTCTCCAAATATATATGTATATACATATTCATCATAATATACATCCTTATGGATGTATCACTCATAAATAATATAGACTACAGACTACACTGAAAGGTGTTTTTCATCTCAGAACTAATAATTATAATATTAACTCTATTCTCTTGAGCAAAATTAAGGACATTGAAAATAAATCTTGAGGGACATTAGGGCTCCTCACATTTGATCCACAACAAAACAGTATTTGGAATAATTATCAAAGTCCAGCCAAATCAGACAAACCATAAAAGTACAGGTAGTTGCTGAAAGCACACATATTATTTTTCAAAACCATTAGCAACAGAATTCTTGTTAATAATAGCATTAAGATACAGGAGAAAATGAGAAGCTCGAAAATCAGATAATCTGAAGGTGGTAGATCAGTATAATAGGATAAAAGGAACATATTTTCATTTTCCCAAGAAAAACGAACACTAGGCATTCTGTTATTGACTGTAAATGGATCCATCTTCAGTGAGGAAATATTCTTGGTGCTACCAGACCAATGATGTAAAAAAGAGGTAATGCGCAAAAGCTATTGGAAGTCTCATTATTCCAGATGAAATTCATGACATAATCAAATGGAATATATTTCCTCCAGTAGAGAAAACTATTAAACAACATTACAATAAGAAGTCAGCAGGGACCACACAGGAACAAATAATAAGCAGTACTTTTCTCGGTACCCAAGTCACTTCCTGAGAGCAGGTAGGGCTTTGGAGCACACTGCGGTGTTCCAGAAGCCTGAAGGAGGACTATGCCTACCCTCAGTGCCAGCTTCCACAAGTCATATATTAGGGGAAGGAACAGAAGGCAAACACTATGTCCCCAAGTATGTAAAGAACCTTCTTTGTCATGTTAGCCTAGTAAGTACATGGAGAATCATGCACAACCACAGGCATTGCTTTTTTGTCACATTAAGAAAGAAATTAAAGCTACTTTCCCTTTTTTCTTCAGCATTATCTTGGTAACTTTTAGTTATTTTTCAACAACTGAAAATTTTTAAAAATATTTTTCAAATATTTTTCAAATATACAGAACTAGAAAAGCATTTGAAGTAAAACTATGAAAGCAGCATTTCCACCTTAGTTTTCAAAGCTGAATTTATGATTTCTTATCTCTGGTCAGGGAGCTTCCATAGGTAGGACCCGAATCAGATGGGGTAAAACTTCAAAATTAACCCAGTAAACGAATGAGGGACTGAAGAAATTATTGAAAGGATGAAGTGTTTATCTTTTTTTTTTTAAGATTTTATTTATTTATTTGACAGACAGAGATCACAAGTAGACAGAGAGGCAGGAAGGATGGGGCAGCGGGGTGGGGGGGAGCGGGGAGCAGGCTCCTCGCTGAGCAGAGAGCCTGATGCGGGGCTCGATCCCAAGACCCTGAGATCATGACCTGAGCCGAAGGCAGAAGCTTTACCCACTGAGTCACCCAGGCGCCCCAAGTATTTATCTTTCAAGTGAAAATGCAACCCAACACAAGCTGAGTGTGTGGAAATTTAGATGCCCCACTGACAAGTGTCAGGACCCCTCTTCTATATGACATGAAAATGGAGAAGGGACTCTAGGGAAGGCTGAGCCTCATAAAGGTTAAGGGATCTGGGGTGCCAGGCTGCTTCGGTCAGTGGAGCATGCGACTTTTTTTTTTTTTTTTTTTTAAGATTTTATTTATTTATCAGAGAGAGAGAGGGAGAGAGCGAGCACAGGCAGACAGAATGGCAGGCAGAGGCAGAGGGAGAAGCAGGCTCCCTGCCGAGCAAGGAGCCCGATGTGGGACTCGATCCCAGGACACTGGGATCAAGACCCAAGCCGAAGGCAGCTGCTCAACCAACTGAGCCACCCAGGCATCCCGGAGCATGCGACTCTTGATCTCAGGGTTGTAGGTTTGAGCCTCACCTTCGGTTTAGAAATTACTTAAAATCTTTTTGTTTTCCTTTTTAGATTTACTTATTTATTTATTTGAGAGAGAGAGAGAGACAGAAAAAGACAGAGAATGAGCACATGAGCACACAAGCAGTGGGAAGGGGCAGAGGGACAAGCAGACTCTGGGTTGAGCAGGGAGCCTGACAACAAGGACTCCCTCTGAGGACTCCTGGGCTGGATCCCAGGACCCTGAGATCATGACCTGAGCCAAAGGCAGACACTTTCCCGATGGAGACATTAAGGCACCCCCAAATTACTTAAAATCTTAAAAATAAAATCTTGTGAAAGTTAATGAATCTGAACTTGAAATCAGAAAACATTTAACTCTTAGAAACTGGAAGTTGGACTACTCTGCATCTCTCTATCTCTCCCCACTTCCGTTTCTCCTGCATGTTTTACTATATGGAATATTGTTTATAGTTACACGGTGATAGAGTAGAGAAGCTAACATGTACAAGTATGAGCCACAGGGCATGGGTTCAAGTCCTGCCACTCCTCCCTACCAGCCATGTGACTTGGAACAGTTACTTAGTCTGTGACTTAATAGTGCAAAGGTTGAACTGAGTTAACATATTAGAGCAGTGATCGAGAGGTAGTAAGTCTGTATAATTATTAGATATTATCACCATCTTCTCGGAGAAGCCTGCCCTCAGATCCTAAGCCAACTTCGTTTCCTGTTCTACATGCTCCTTCCTATTTTACCTCACACATAGCTTCACTTTAGCACTAAGTAGGTCACATTGTAATTATCAGTTTGGGAAATGTGTCCTTTAATTTCCTAAAGGCTGAGATCCTTTTTCCCTAGTACTGCATTCCCACTACTCAACAGAATGCTTACATGAATGAATGATTTCAAAATGATACATAAGGCTAAGTGTCAGAGACAAAACCAACTGCTTTTAACTCATTTTATTTTGTTTTTTCTCCTTGCCATAAACATATGTCTTTAGTAAAATACTAATATTAAAAGAGTTTAACATTAGTTACTTTATGCCAATTTGAACAGGAAATGTTTGGGGATAAAGAACTATAAACATATCAGAGATCTTGTTTCACTATAAACCACTTTAAATATTACTATTTTTTAAAGGACTCAGCCATCTCTAAGCTTAAACACTCACAAAGTTGCATGTAGACCACTCCAAGACCTTTCACTGCTCCTTTGCTACATGGATCCTTCAAAGCATTGGTTTTGCTTTTGTGTGGGTCATTATCTTTTCTTTTCTTTTCAAATCTAAGCTATGTGCCCATGTTCACAGAAACAATTGTTTTGAATATAGCTCTGGGAGGTTCCCAGATCATTTAGGCCTTATGATTCTACTGATCATCAGCTTGAAGCCCTCTGCCTTGGTCTGCTTGACTATGAGAATAGGCGTCACAGGTCTCCCTTCCACTATAAAGAGCCATAGCCCCTAGAAATTCTACTATCCTTTGCAAGCAGAGTGGGTTTAGTCCAGTTTCTACCCTACAGTCTCCTCTTCACACTTCACATTTGATAAAATAAAAGGTCTCAACATTTACAGACAACAAACTCTCTTGCCTACCACTACATAGGCCTTAGGTAGGTGAGGAGAGAAACTGAAGAATAACTGATACTCCATCCTTTTAGGAACTTAGGCAAACACACAGGTCATACTAACTGACCGCTGTGATGATAGTGGAACATGACAACCAAAACATTCTATTATAAAAGTCTGAGTTGCTAAGCATATACTTCATCTGCATTTTTAAAAAGATTTTTATTTATTTATTTGAGCAAGAGAGGGAAAGCACAAGTGGGAGGCGGGGAGTGGCAGAGAGAGAGGGAGAAGCTGATTCCCTGCTCAGCAGGGAGCTCAAGTGCGGCTCAATCCCAGGACCCTGAGACTATGACCAAAGCCGAAGGCAGACACTTAACCGACTGAGCCACCCAGGCGTCCCACTCTGCATTTTTTAAATCTTCTTCCTTTGAGTGTTTTAGGCCAAGATAATTGTTATATTTAATTTTGTGTCCACTGACAGGACAAGAATTCCTGGTCTAAAGGCAGGTAGACAGGGGCGCCTGGGTGGCATAGTGGGTTGAGCATCTGACTTTTGGTTTCAGCTCTGGTCATAATCGCAGGGGTCATGAGATGGAGCTTAGCGCAAAGTCTGCTTGAGATTCTCTCTCCCTCTGCTCCGCCCACTCTTGCTCGTTGCCACTCCTCTTTCTAAAATAAATTTTAAAATCTTTTTTAAAAAAAAATAATAATAAAGGCAAGTAGACAAATGGACAGAGAGAACTGCTGCATTTGGAATAAATCCTGACAACCCAACAACACTCCCACATGACAAGGATGTTTGCTCACACAAGACACACATCCTTGCTTCACATAACAAGAAAAGCCTAACCGACGAAAGAGGATGGAGGCACGTTGAAGCTATTCTTCTAGGTCAGTGAGAAAAACTGAAAAGAAAACTGCTTCTATGATTACCTTCACGATTCCCAGGCCGACACTGGCTCCACTGATGTCACCTAAACGTACGGCTAAATGATAACAAATTCTCCCACACTCCATTCCATCTTCTTTGGCAGAGGCTAGCTGTATTACATTAACAAGGGATCAGGCTTCTTGCTCATTTGCCAAGGGCTTAATGCTTGTAGCCCTCTCCTATTTTCTACCTTTCTAATTTTGTTTTCTTTTGACTGAGAACATGAGAGAGGATATCTGACTCATGATGTGGCCACTGTTAGTTGAAGATGCTAATCAAAGAATGGCTCACATTTGAATCTAGCCAAAATTGAGAACCGTACCCAGGGCAAATTTCTGAATATTTGCTCAGCTGGCTTCTGTTTTATGCTGATTTAACTCCCAGTAATAAACACTTAGATATGCTGACCCTTTCAGGGAACATCTTAATAAAAAGACATTTCTAGTGTAATGAAATGAGGTTTGAATTCTAAGTATTGTATGCTAATGGCACATTATTAATGAAGTATCTTCCTAATACCCCTTTCTTAGACTCAAGTTTTGCTAAAGTTCAGATAATTGTATCTCTAATCATACGTGTTACTTTCTATCATCATGACCCAAAATTAACCAAAAGAAAAAACTTAAACTAAATTAACAATTCATTTTTACTACAGTCTAAGGTTGTATCTGAGAATTGATATTTCATCTTTAAAGGAATGTACCATGACAGAGATGTTACATTATCGGCTCTTAATATAACATGTTAGAAATTAATTTTAAAAATATAACACTGGAATAAAAATAATGCCATCATCAAAAAGATGGATACAAGTTAAGACACCTGCTGAGTATGTGTGCCTCCTAATATATTTTCTAATTAAATCCTAACCTTTCAAAAGAGTTGAACATTTTTCCTCTTTTATACTAAAAAATAAAGAGGAGGATTCTCTTCACACTACCAGGTAGGCAAATTATAATGCCTATGAATGTATGTTAAAATTAATATGAAAAGAGATAGCCATGGTGATAAGTGCAATCTCTCATACTAACCCCAGGAAGCTGTAGTCATGAGCTCATTATTGTAACAGAGACTAAGGCAGGCCTTAGACTTTGGGAAGCCATTTCCCAGGCGTGACAGCACCTCACACAGCAAATTTTATGGTTAATTTTATCCTTACAGCTGCCTTCCTCATCTAAGAAATAGTTATTCAGACATAAAAACAAAGTCATATTTCCTTCAAACTTCAAATAGGACTTTGGAGAATCTTGGTGGCAGATATCATCTTTTAGTCTTCCCTCAAGACCTATGAGCTACAAAAACCACCTTTAAGTGGGTTTCGCTTGCTAATTCGACCAAAGATTTGCCTTGTGCCTACAATGCACAAGGTACCATGTAACTCATCACTCAAGGTGACTGATAATCAGAGGAACAGAGTTAGATCCCAAAGCAAGATGGGAGTACCTAACACGGGTCATACCTCAGACCTGTCACCATCAGCTCCGGTGGCCCTTCCTGTCTCTTCAGAGTAAATTCATCTCCCCTTATTTAAGTTCAGGCAAGAAGAAAAACACTAAGTTCAATATATAAGAAAAAATTAGAGCTAAGACAAGTCCATGGATTAAAAAACTAATTGAAGAAATTATCAGAGTTGATGGGTCCTATTTTGATATAGATGGTCAATGCTGGGCTCTGTTTTCCTGTTTGCATTTGTTTCATGGGAACATTTTCTAACTGAAAGTAAAAAATATATGAAAATCAAACAACTGGATTTAGTTTTCTTGAGTGTGCAAATCTTAGATGTATTCGATTTTGATATACTAAAAACCATAAAATTGTTCAATAAAAACAGTATTGTGGAATTCAACATGCATTGCATTTTGGGTCCAGGGTTACTAGTGACTGAGCTGTGTCACCAGTCCTTCCTGAGGAAGGAAAGGAGACAAGAGGAGCTGGAAGGAAAGACAGTAAGACATTAGCAGGATGCAGTTTCCTCAAAGAGTGGCTGGTGCATTATAGTTTATGGACAGCTTTGGCCCATAGCCTATCTTGGATGGTCTGTGAGCTAAGCTGGCATTTTCTTCATAAACGGATAAGGGAAAAATCAAAAGAAGGAGAGTATTTAACAGTACGTAAAATTATATAAAATCCAAGTTTCGGTGTCCACAAATCAAGTTTCGTTAGAGCACAGCCACGCTGATTCACGTAACTATTGTCTGTGTCTGTCCTGAGCTACGACACGTGGTAAGTAGTAGAGACATAGGCTATACAGCCTGCAGAGCCTAAAATATTAACTTTATCCCTTCACAGAAAGGGACAATTCAGCCCTGGAGAAGTAGGAAGGATGTGAAAAAGAGCAACAGTCACAGACAAGTTGATACATGAAGGGAGAAACAAGGTTAGAAAGGGACAGGCAAGATGAAAATGGTCTTCTAGGGAATTCTTTATATACTTCTTTCCGTTAGGTAATCTTACCTATTACACAGGTCACTTTTCTGCTCTAAAACCCTAACAATCTGAGGGGTTTGAAGTGGCGGGGGGGGGGTGTGTGGCAGGTTGGGGTACCAGGTGGTGGGTATTATAGTGGGCACGGATTGCATGGAGCACTGGGTGTGGTGAAAAAATAATGAATACTGTTATGCTGCAAATAAATAAATTAATTAAAAAAAATAAATAAAACTCTTAACAAGAACCATGTCTAATTTAAACATCAATGACTGTTTTTCAAGACTATGTACAAGTCTGTCCTCATGCTACGCATCTCATCATTCAATCATTCATTCAATCCATCATTTTTTTGGCATCTTAATTTTCATCCGCCCAGCAGCAGTCTTTGTCCCCTTCTTAACAAGCTCAGGATTCCTTGGCCAATCAGAGGCTTTCCCTAGACTTTTTTTTTTTCCAATTTAGTTATTTTCAGAAAAACAGTATTCATTATTTTTTCACCACACCCAGTGCTCCATGCAAGCCGTGCCCTCTATAATACCCACCACCTGGTACCCCAACCTCCCACCCCCCCGCCACTTCAAACCCCTCAGACTGTTTTTCAGAGTCCATAGTCTCTCATGGTTCACCTCCCCTTCCAATTTACCCAAATTCCCTACTCCTCTCTAACGCCCCTTGTCCTCCATGCTATTGGTTATGCTCCCCAGACTTTTTGTATTGAAGTCCTAGGGAAGCAGGAAACTCCTAGGGTGCACGTACTTCAGACACTGGTCTGAGAACAAAGTCACCATATAGGAAGAAACCAAGGCAACAGATGATGAAATACACTGGAAAGCTAAGTTCTGGCTGCTCACATTTCCAGAAATCCTCCAATTCCTATCTTCCTGGAGGTTTAAATGTTTAGTTTTTTCTTCTCTTGTCTAAATTACCACATTCTTTTTAAATAAGTGCTTCTCTCTCTTTCTCTCTTATTCTCTCTCTCTCTCTCTCTCTCTGCATAAGAAACAGAGATGAGGTGGCCCCTGGGCATCACAGTTGGTTAAGTGTCTGACTCTTGATTTCAACTACTCAGGTCATGATCTTAGGATTGTGAGATGGAGCCCTGCTTTGGGGCTTTGGAAGCCCAAGTAGATTCCCTTCCACAGCAGGGAATCTACTTAAGACACTCTCTCCCTGCCCTCTGCCCTTCCCCCTCACCTCTCAAATGAATAAATAAATCTTTAAAATAAATAAATAAATAAATCTTAAAAAAAAAAAAAAAAGAAGCAGCAGCAGCAGCAGAGATGAGGACTAGAAAAACAAAGCTGTCATTTGCAAGTTCAGAGTCCTGACTAATAATGCCTTCATCATTGATATACAGAATATCTCATATATCAGTCACAGTTCTCTTCACTATCTCCAACAGTAACCTCTACTATACTGCTCAAATGCAAGGGAACCCCTTTCTCTTTCCATCTGCCTACACAAGGTCTACTCGTACTTTAAGGCCAAATTCAAGTCCATATTCTTTTTTTTTTTTTTAAGATCTTATTCATTTATTTGAGAGAGAGAGAGAAAGAGTGGGGTACAGGGCAGAGGGAGAAGCAGACTTCTCCACCGAGTAGGGAGCCCGACGCGGGGCTCTGTCCCAGGACCCTGGGATTATGACCTGAGCCAAAGGCAAACATTCAACCGACTGAGCCACCCAGGTGCCCCCAAGTCCATATTCTTCATGTAGTTTTTCTAGCTTGCTCTCCCTTATGTGAAAATCTCCATTTCGTGAATTCCTGATGTATTTAAAGACTTAGACAAATTAGTTGGTAATTAATTTAATACAGTATTAAATGCTTTTTTCCCTCTCATATGGCTTTGTGGGTTAGTCTTTTTCAGCCCTAGATTTGAAAGTACTTGAAGACACCAAGTAAAATTAGATTTTAAATTGATTTCAAACTTCAGAAAAATTTGCCTCGAGGAAAGTAGGCATTCTCAAAAGAAATATTATTAGTTGCTCCAGAGTTGAGCTGGGGGTGTGAGTGGGTGTGAGTGGGTGGTAGAAAGTAAAAACAGAGTAAGGTGTCTTGTCTTGTCAGAACTTTTGGGATGGAATAATGAGATGGGAGAAGCCATAAGACTTGAGAAACCAGGCCCTGGTTTTCTTATGTTGTGTCTTCCAAATAAACCCTGTCTTCTGTATACATTCCCCTACTGTGTGTTATAGGAAAGTACCAGAAAGTGAACAGTGGTTCACCTCTTCCCACTTTCTCCTTTTCCAGATCCTGTCCACCCTGCAACCAACAGAATTCATTTCATCTGGGGCACCTGGGTGGCTCAGTGGGTTAAGCCGCTGTCTTCGGCTCGGGTCATGATCTCAGGGTCCTGGGATCGAGTCCCACATCGGGCTCTCTGCTCAGCAGGGAGCCTGCTTCCTCCGCTCTCTCTGCCTGCCTCTCCATCTACTTGTGATTTCTCTCTGTCAAATAAATAAATAAAATCTTTAAAAAAAAAAAAAAAGAATTCATTTCATCTTCATCACCCTGGACAGCAGAAGAGGCCCCCACCTGCTGGAATCCCTCTCTCAGAATTCAGCAACTGCTTGTCTGCATAACTTCAAGCAGCTTTTCACATATTCACATTTTATTTCTCAATCTAATAGAAAGTAAGGTTCATACACTTTTTGGAATCCCCATTAATCCTAGCACAACATTTTAAAAATATTGTAGGGGCTCAATTAGTACGTTGATAAGTGGGCAACTACGTTATACCTCCAAAGACTGATTTATTTCGAGAAAATGATGCAGTTAAAAAAATATTCATTGAACTCCTGTTGTGTGTTAGGCAGTAGATCGGGTGCTGGGAAAATAAATAATACTTGCCCTTGAGGTGCTTAGAGTCCATATGGGAAGACAGACCCCTAATTAGATATTTTAATAGAATATGCTAAGAGCTTTGAGAAAGGCATACAGAGATGCTGCGGGAGCATGGATTAGGGGATCTAGCTCACAGAAAGCATCCCGGATGAAATAACACATGAGCTGTCATAAAGGATAGATGGGAATTAGAAAAAGAGGAGGAAGAGGGTAAGGAGGTGAGAGCACAGCACGAGCAATGGTTTCTGTCAGTTCCGTGTTACTAGAGAGTGAAAAATATAAGGTGTGCAGAGGCACGAGATAAGGCTGAGGAAGGCAGGTGCTAGGTCTCAGCTTGGTTTCTAATACTGAGTGTTGCTGGGGCTTTATGCCGACAGCAGTGGGGACCCACTGAAAAGCCTTAAAAAGGGGAGTGGCATGTTATCTTGTCAGAATAAGGGTAAGGATTCAATAAAAAAACAGAACATAGAAAACTATTTTATGAGTCCAAGTGAGAGATAATAAAGTCCCAAATTGGGTCTTGATGGCAGAAAGGGACAAGGGATAGACTTGAAAACATTTAGGTGGTGTGGCAAAACAAACAACCTTGGTGATTCTTTTGATGGTGGGAAGGTGGGCACAACGGGAAAATGAGTCATGGTTTCTGCCTGAGTGATTATTAGTGACATTAACTTTGGTTGGGGAAGAGGGTCAGGGATCAGGGGAAGGAGGAGGAGCTCTGTTTTATCCATGCTCTGTTTGGACTATCTGGAATATCCCAGAGACCAGAATAAGCAGGCATTTAGCTCCAGAAATACGCAAGTTCCAGGGTGGGATCAGTGTTGGACCTACATCTGGTAGTCATTCAAACTCAATGATGGCTGGAGTCAAAAGGATAAACAATACAATATCTACATGCATCTCTTATTTTAACTTAGTCTTATTTCATTATTATTGTTTATTTTTAAGTTGAAAGAAATTAGTATAGCACTTCCAGGGAATATCATATAAACGATTCTAAAGATAAAATATGCAATGAGAAATTGATGAAAACAACAAATAACCAGCCCTTTGTCATATACAGGTATTCAAGAACACCATCTTAATATAGGACAAGTCACCTTTTCAGTTTAAAGCAATGTATGTGCATGGTATATGTTTAAAATCATGGTAACAAAGTGCATAGTTTGGGCCAAACACTATGTAGGATACCTATATTAATACTGAGGCACTATGAGATGCGTTTTATTATCATCTCCATCTTACAGATTAAACGACTGACACTAAAGGAAGATGAGCAACCTATCCAACGCCAGGTAGCTGCCCAGTAGTAAAGCTGGGATGCAAAGCTGAGTCTGTGGAGCTACAAAACTCCTGCAAGACCTTGAGCATTAAACATCCCCCCTTCACCCCCTTCCCTTCGCCGAGGGCCTTTTTCGGCAGCAATGAGGACAGCGACAAGACAGCAATAGCCTTGATAATCCAGAAGGAGGCAGGCAAGTACAGAAATTTTAACACCTGAAAAAAGTGGTTTATAATGAATGGATGTTTAAATGAATTCACGCATTGATTTAGATATTCATGCTTCTGAATAGTTGTAATTAAATCCAGTGAGTGTATTAATTTTCGAGGACTATTTGAGTTCGCATACCAAAATTTAATGAGCTTGCTCTCTGGCCCAGGGATCTCTTCTGAGAAAAAAACTTTAAAAGATATTCACATGAGCATACAAAAAAAAAAAAAAAAGAAAGAAACAAACAAACAAACAAACAAACTGGGAAAACCCCAATACCTATCAACAGGAAGTGGTTAATTAAATAAATGATATAATCATACAACACAGTAGGTTATAGCCCATGTGTATATATGTATATGTCTTCATATTAAAGTGGGCACGTTGCTTCTGGGAAGACAAAAATTAAGATTTTATAAACCCAGTAAGTCAACAACCTGATGAGATCAATTTAAATTTAGCCACATGCAAATAAATCATGCTACATCCCTATTATGGGATATCATAGTGCTGCTGAAAAGAATGCCAGACCAGATTGCACTGATGTGGGAGGAGGTCATGAAATATTAATTGAAAAAAGCACATTGCAGAACAATATGTCTAGTTTGATCTCATTTTGAAAAGTACAAATTTGTAAATTAATTTTCACATGTGCGTAAAGAAAATTCTAGGCTGTTCAACAAAGTGTGAATGAGGATTGGGGAATGGGGATTGGAATTGGGAGGGAAGGAAATGTGAGGACCTTGCCTTTCTTCTTAATATGTATTTTCTGTTTTAATTTTTATAATGAAAATTCATTACTCTGATAATTTTTTTAAGGACTAAGAACATTGCTAACAAAATACAGCCTTAGCAGTGGATTAGTGGATCGCTTTATTTCCACTTATTTCAGAACTTAAATATTTGGCATCACAACATGCACAATTGTACCCTAGAAAAAATTTGGATCCATAATGTTAATGAAATACACAATTTAGCATAATTTTTCATGTTTAATAGTGCACTAAAGACAGATTAAAATGTAAAAATACTCTAATATATTTTCAAAACCTCAGTTTTTCTCCTTCTTCCCATTCTCACAGTATAAATCTAGGCAGAGATGTTCAGTTCAGTTTGGATGTGGAGCCACCTCCCCTCTGGTCCCACCCCCCTTTCTGAAAAGGTACAACTTTAACTGGCAAGACCCCTAGTGAGACCCTCCCCCCGCCCTGCCTTAGAAGTCAGGATGCATGTCCTTCTCACCTCTGTTCTAGCTCTTCCCATACTCTTCCCTCACACTACTTCTCCCTTATCTGACAGTCTCATTCCTGACTCTGAGCTCTTGCTCGTCCCCTTAAGTACTCTTCTTCTCCTTGGTTACCAATTTGAGAACCTCTCTGATTTCTCGTAAAGATTCAGAAAAAAAGTCCTGCTACTTGAGAGGCAAACATGTTTATCTTGCTAATAATGAGGAATCACCTACTTTGCTTTTTCCAACCTCTGACATCCTCCAGGGAGCCAGATATCTCAGAGCCAGACTTCATGACCTTTAGACCACAGTGGCAGAGTGCTGCAATGTCATGATGTGGAAGATGCCTAGGATTCTAGCCTGTGTACCAAGGCTTATGATCATGAACATGTACCTGAATTCAAAGGGGCCCACGGAAGAAAGACCTCAATCAGATCAGCTTATGAACCGCCATGCTTTTAACAAATAACAAAGAGAGTATTGTAAGAGTCCTTTAGATATCTTACCCAAGCCATTTGTTGGAAAGATTGTAGTTCTCCAAGGTTTTTGGTTACAAGTACTGTTAAAGTAAATTTGAACAAGAAATGGGAAAATACTGTGTAAGCTCAGAGCTGTCCTGTGTTCTCTGTCTCATATGGGTTGAGACAGAATGGACAATCAGCTGGAGGGAGAGTTGTAAAGTCCCTCTCTTATTCCTCAGCTGAGTCTGCTTCCACTCATGCCAAGCAAGATGATCGGAAAGCAGCCATTTACAGTTGTTGGGAGAGCCAAGATTTCCAGTTTGCCAAAGTGAGACTTACATGCTTGGAATTCACTTGGAGGCTAGAAGGCTCCAAAAGGCTTGTGATAAATTGGGGAAGCAGCTGTGCCCCTTTGTTTTTATCACAAAGTGGCATGAGTGATTCCAAAGTGATATTAGATGAACAATCTTATTTTTGTGAGTGATTCAACATGGAGATCAGATTTTATCTCAGTGTGTGTAAACTCTAACTATTGAAAAAAATACAAATCTGTTCTTTCTCTGAGAAATCAAAATCTATATTAGCAGAAGCTGGCTTTTTAGAATTCACTTATATTTATTATAAATCAAATTAACATTTAGAATTATGTCTACCTGATATTTAAAAGTTAGTCTCAGTATTCAAATTTTTATTTTGTGTAGACATCAACTTAAAATATCTTAAATGCTAATTTTCAAGAAAAAATCTAAATTACGGCATAATAACTAAGAGCATAAAGTATGTCAGCTCCACCACATCACCAACTAAAGATTAGATGCTTCAAATTGTGAAAAACAGGGACACCTTGGGTGGCTCAGTCAGTTAAGCATCTGCCTTCAGCTCAGGTCGTAATCCCAGGGTCCTGGGATCAAGTCCCACATGGGGCTCCTTGCTCAACAGGGAGCCTGCTTCTCCCTCTGCCTACAGCTCTCTGCCCCATGCCCCCATGCTTTCTCTCTCTCTCTCTCTCTGACAAATAAATAAGTCTTTTTAAAAAATTGTGAAAACATAAATAACATAGCAATTCTCATTTGATGACTGTGAAAGCTAATATCCTTCAAATTATTTTAAAATTAATATAGAGGATGACATATATCTTCTTTTCAAAGATTTATCTTAAATAAATAAAAGGAAATAAAACTATAACTGAATAGAGACTTCAAGATCTTGAAGGGAAAGGCCAAATTAATGATAAACAGGCTGCATGTAAACAAATAATCATGCATAGGAAAAGCCCTACAATAACACTAATTTAGCAGAAAATTCAAATTTTATTACAAGATTTTGATACAGTAACTTTGTTATGGAGTTGAGCAACCTCCTGACATTTAATAGGGCTTTGCGGGATTTGAGAAATACAATTAGTTATCAGCAATCAATTTGTTGACTCTATTGTCCCCAGATAGCCTTTGCTACCAGTGGGAAAATACTGCTTACGCTCTCAGTACTATTGTACACTTCATAACCTGCTAATTAGCACTTAATTTTCCCTTTGCTTGGGGGAATAATGATTACTGCTTTCACCTAATACAACAAGGGCTACCTTTAACAATCAATTTTTAAAAATTAGCTGATGATCCATAGACAATACCCATCCCCCAATGAGTGCCTTATACATTCCATCAGGACAGAACAACTACAATTTTTCAAGCTCTGGTGAGAGATAGTTAACTTTAATGCTAACATAAATGCAGAATAGTCGCTTTGATTATTTCAGGAACAATAAACCTCTTAACATTTGACCTTTGGTATGAAAATTTCGGTCATAAGTTTTAAACTTGAATACTAAATGATTAGGGTGTGATTTAAAATATTTAACATGAATGGGCAAGAATGAGACATTAATTCCTGTCCAGTAGAAGTTAAACAGGCAAAGCACAAACAGCTGAAGCCAAAGCCTTTCACTCTTAAGTTCTTTAAATTTGTAGGGGTATTTGGTAACATGTAGTCGGCTTTGTTAAAGGAAATAATTAGAAAAGGTGAAAGCTGACTTCTAAAAGTTGTCTATGGTTTTCAATGGTAGATTCTAATCTGGAGACAAAATTTTGCATTGAAAGATATTTTCTTGGTGTTCAACGTTGTTTCATTTTTACTGAATCATATACATGTCATAATGGAATGGATGAATAAAGTTAGTTCTCTCACTTTCGATAGAATATATACTTTAAAAAAACATACACAATTGGACTCTGAAAAACAATCTGAGGCGTTTGAAGTGGCAGGGGGGTGGGGGGTTGGGGTACCAGGTGGTGGGTATTATAGAGGGCACGGCTTGCATGGAGCACTGGGTGTGGTGAAAAAATAATGAATACTGTTTTTCTGAAAATAAATAAATTGGAAAAAAAAACATACACACTTAAAAAACACTTCTCTAGTTTCTAAGCCTCAAAACATGCTGTACCTTCAATCAAACAAGTGAGTTTTAAGTGCAAATTTTATTTTATTTTATTTTTTTAAAGATTTTATTTATTTATTTGACAGAGAGGGATTACAAGTAGGCAGAGAGGCAGGCAGAGAGAGAGGAGGAAGCAGGCTCCCAGCTGAGCAGAGAGCCCGATGCGGGACTCGATCCCAGGACCCTGAGATCATGACCTGAGCCGAAGGCAGCGGCTTAACCCACTGAGCCACCCAGGCGCCCTTAAGTGCAAATTTTAAAAAATATGAATTGTAATTCAGATAATGATGAAAGCATCAAAATCTAGATATTCCAGGTGATAACAATGAATTTATAATGTACATATTACTTGTGGCTGTATGTATATTACCACATATTAATTAATATCATACACAGGGATGGAAAGACAAATACATGAATATGCAGGCAAGAAAATGAAGTCAAGACACTTTTTACAGCAAAGAGTATAAAAGATATGATTATCCAAATTTCCAAATTCTTAATTCTTTTTAGATTTAATAAAAAATACGACAAACTTAAAAAAAATGTTAGCAAAGTAATTCAGACAAGTGAAATAGCAAAATGATTGCCAAAAAAAAATTGAAAAATTCACAACAAAGTCTTAGGACATACAAAATTTTAAAAAGACAAGGGAATGTAAATCTTGACTAAGTAACCCAATCAAACAATTCCCAAATTTTATTTGTGGCTTACGGTAAACCAACGAAAGATTGACAAAAACTAAAGGAAAACCCTAAGATTTAATGCTTATAAGTAAAAACAGAAGAAAACAAAAATAGGGTTAAATCAGATATGAAGTAGTTTAATAAACTAAAAACAAAGCAACTTAGCAATTGTGTAGGGGGAAATTTTAAGGAGTAAATTTTCCAAGTAGTGCATGGGGAGATCTACGCCTAAATCCTATCAGTAATCATGTGCTCCTCGGATCTTGGCGATACTCACTTTTAAGTGATACCATAACTATTGTAACAATCCTGCATTTATGACAACATTCATCTACTCAGTCCCTGAAGACAGTGAACTTAAAAGTAGTTATTCTTTCCTTTGCACTTACTAACAATATATTTAGTTTTATAGGCACTAGTCACAGATCAACCCTTTTTTATGTCTCACTGTGGTGTGTAATTTTTTTTTAATAGCTGTATGTTTAAAATAATTAGTACTGCTGGATATAATCACTAATTTCCTAAAACTGCAAAAGGCAACTTAATATTTCTACATAGCAGCTGTAATACACAATATTGCACAGAACTAAATTATTACAAACAGTGCCAGCAGTTTTCTATACACAGTACTTAAGATAATTATAAAAAATCATCTTCATTACTGCTTGCTAGCATTTTTTTAACAGTTTAATTTGGATAGGTTACAAAATACATTCAAATCACACAGATATAATTACTGTAAACCCAAGAAGCTAAAATGTTCCCAACCAAATCCCTTTGACCCTGTTAATGTCTGTTCCTTGTTAATCTAAGGCAAACATTGTTTGTAGTGTGCATTTGTTATAGAATATAAAAAAAAGAAGGGGGGGCCTAGGAAATCCCTTAAGGGTTGTTATTGATTCCAGCATTTACCGACTGAGAGTTAAGTGCTGTTTACAAAACAGAACAGATGCAGATGCTGACAAAAAGGTAAACAATTGTTGCATGGCTTCCTGCCAGATTGTGAACCGATATATTAAACTCCAAGTGAAGCACATTTCCCCTATGGATTGCACTTATTGCCACTTCATTTCCTATGTGCTCCATCTCTCTCTTGCCGTGCCTGGCACTAAGCTATTTCCAGTTCTTTGCTGACCCCTGAGGCCTGGTGCTACCACACACAGCCATTAGAGAAGGGAATTGCATGTGTCTGACACGGCCTGAAACCAATTATTTGATATTTTCTTCAGAATGATGCCTAACTCTGTTGGGAATGAGCAATCATGAAATAATTTACCTCCTGATTTAATTTTTTCCTGCACAAATTAGTTGTAGACTGAGCTGGCTATACACAGATGCCTGTGACATGGCTGTCTTATCAAGATGATACTTGAAATGAAGCAGGGGGGTCTGAATTGAATAGGTTGGGGAATCCTGCTTTAAAGAGGCATTGACAAGTTTATCAGATATACTGATCACATGTACTCTCTGTTGATTGAAAATGACAGAACCTTAAAGAACTATCAGGATAGCAGAGAAAACCGCAAGGATGCAAACCTTACCAGAGTATTTAATGTTTTTAAACATCTGTCCAATTTCTGGTTTCCTCTTTATATCCCAGAAACCTTGGCACATGATCAAAATCTAACAAAACAAAACAAAACAAAACCAAAAACTCACTTTGGTTCATGACTGCGTGATCTTTTTTTTTTTTTTAAAGATTTTATTTGTTTATTTGACAGACAGCGATCACAAGTAGGCAGAGAGGCAGACAGAGAGAGGGAGGGGAATAAGCAGGCTCCCTGCTGAGCAGAGAGCCCAATGTGGGGCTGGAGCCCAGGACCTGGGATCATGACCTGAGCCGAAGGCAGAGGCCCTAACCCACTGAGCCACTCAGGCGCCCCATGACTGCGTGATCTTAACCAAATTTAGTATTCATTGATTCTGTTTAGATATACCCATAATGTCAAGAAACTATGCATTTTCCTGTAAGTCAAATCCCTACAAGTGCCTTTCATAAAAATATAAAGGATGTGTGCTTTATAATTTGTTCTCAGTATGTCACAGAAATAAGGCCAAACACGAGATGATCACTTATCAATAAAGGGAAAGCTTGTATAACTAACACAGGTTTAATCTGAATAATGAGATATTAAGGCCAACTGCTCGAGCTCAATAAAGACAACACAAGTCTCTTTATAGAGGAACTCACTGAATATAAAGCTTTAACCAAATATGTGCAGTAATAGCTTGTCCATAAAGTAGGGCAAAGATTTTTCTCACTTTCATATACTGATTCCACATTAAACCTTGGCCATCAATTCTTAAAGGGACTGTGATTGCTGCATCTTCCTATCTCTTTTCATGGTTCAGGCTTTCCTAATTAGATCACATACCAATAACTGTGAACTTTATATCTTTTGTAACCATGACTAGGAAAAACTGTAAGAAAAATGTCCATTAAAAGTATACTCTTTTTAGGGGCGGCTGGGCGGCTCACTTGGTTAAGCATCTGCCTTCAGTTCAGGTCATGATCCCAGGGTCCCGGGATAGAACCCTGCATCAGGCTCTTTGCTCAGGTATTAGTCGGCTTCTCCCTCTCACTCTCCCTCTGCCCCATCTCTCCCCACTACTTAAGTGTACTCTCTCCCTCTCTCAAATAAATAAATCTTCAAAAAAAATTTTTTTTTTCAAATAGCTGAAGGACCACTGTTTTATTATGCTACAAAAACATCAATAATGATGATCAAAAGTGATTTCTGTACAGTTTGGAAAAAAGATAAAGGCACTACAAAACAATTTTACAATATAACTTTTTCTGACAATTATCATTATAAAATGTAGAAGTAATTTCTCTTTTTGGGACAGACTATTTTGCAAACCTGGGTATCCATTCCAGTAATTACTACAAGAACTAATACTGTGTGCCTTCTGTTAATGGAAATGCTAACACTGAGTTTTAAACTTAATTTCTGGGTGACTGGGTGGCTCAGTGGGTTAAAGCCTCTGCCTTCAGCTCAGGTCATGATCCCAGGGTCCTGGGATCAAGCCCCACATCGGGCTCTCTGCTCAGCAGGGAGCCTGCTTATTCCCCTCTCTCTCTCTGTCTGCCTCTCTGCCTACTTGTGATCGCTGTCTGTCAAATAAATAAATAAAATCTTAAAAAATATTAATTATAAACTTAATTTCTACCTTGGAGGACAAATAATAATAATGCCAGCTATTCTAAAATCAATTCAATATGATTATGTTATAGAGGTCTAGAAAATCAAAACTTCAAAATATTTAGTCTTTTATATTTCACTGGCATGATAATTACAAAGGCAAAGAGTATTGGGGCGCCTGACTAGTTCAGTTGAGCATACAGTGCTTAATTGGGGTTGTAAGTTTGAGCTCCACATTGGGTGTAGAGATTACTCCAAAAAATAAAATATTTAAAATGAATCAACCAACCAAACAACCAACCAACCAACCAACCAACCTATCTTCTTACCTTTAAAAAAAATACCACACACACAAAGGCCAAGATTATTATTTCTCATTAGTACTTATCTGTTAACTTGGTACTTCCTACTGTTGTTCTATTACGGAAGAGATTAAACTAGTAATAGGGTAAACTACACTTTTCTAAATAACAGACATAGGTTTTTACTCGAGGTTAAAAGGAATTACAAAAACAAACCCTGACTTTGCTTTTGAGATTTTGCTTCTGAGGCAATATACTGTCATTCATTTTAAATAACTTTTCATTTCTTTACATGAACAATTTTAGATCTCCATTTAGATACCAGACCATCAAAGTTCTTATGAATGCTTTGGTAACAGTAGAAGAAAATTAAAAATATATGCATAAACAAAGAAACAGAAATTCAATTTTAAGAATGATGGAGGCAAAAGAATTTCTGACTGGAAATCCATTAGGACTTTAAACATTTTACCAAAAGCTAAGGATTGATTGTTCATCTCCTAATGGGAGATTAATTGGTCTAACACTCAAAGCTACTAGCAGTTTCTCCTGTATAAATTCCTACACAGAGATCTGCCCATACTCGGAAAATGCTAATTCAGACAAAGAATTTTAAAAGTTCCAAGTGTAAAAGACAGATTTCTCCTGAGTTCAAAAAAATAGTTGGAGATGTTAAATAATGATTCTTTGAGGCAGAAGATAATTTTATACCAAACACCTGACTTCACAGATGCAACACTGATGGTCAAAGATTTTCATACATACATATATAAATATTGAAAATGAAAATGTTGTACCATAATGAACATTTTCCAAGTGATTTTTATGATAAAAGAATAACTATTAAACTTTTCAGTTGTTAAAATGATTACATCTTAAAGGAATCATACCAATGTTTTTACACTTATTAAACTTTACTTACTGAACATTTATGAAAAATAATGTGTTGGATACTCATAACCTGAAGTTACCTGTTACATTTTCTGAGAACCTGAGAAAGAAATATGTTAATTAGACAGAATTCAACATTATAATAGTGCACTGGAAAATGGACTATTTTTAAACAAAATTTAGGGATTTATGACCTATAAATGTAAAATTCCACAAATGTTTTCATATAAAAAAACACAACTAAGCATTCACATTTACTATTATGTTCATAAAACAAGACAGAGAATAACAAATAATTTTTGCAGGGTAAACATAAGTTACAAAAGTTTTAGGAAGATTGCAAAGTGAGTTAGCAACTCACTTTTTATAGAATATGAATTTCTGGTTTGCCACAACCTCATGTATATCACTTTTATATCTTTGCTCAATATAAAATAGTTGCAAAATAAATTTGTTTACTTTAGAATAACTTTGTTTTAAACTTTGCCATGATTTTTTTTTTCAATTATTTTCACCTTGTTTTGAACATGTTATATTTTTAGTTAGAAATTTTCTTTTTCCAAGTACAAAAATGAGTGTTAAAATCTCAATGTTTTAATCTTTGGGTTTTTTCTTTCAGTTTTTAAAATGTTACTGAACGGTTCGTAAGGCATATAAATCTCAAACTGGCTTATGACTGTTCATGAGAAACCAGTAAGTCATTTCATCTCTCATCCTTAGTATGTGAATGTCATAATTAGAGGATGTAGCAAGTGAAATATTCTTTCCATTCTTTGAAAAACACACAGGTGTTCCATGGAGGGAGGGAAAATGAATAACAGTGAGTGCTATTTTGTAGTTGCTAATTGTTGCTGTATGAAAGCAAAATTACTAAAACTAAATCTATCCACGTTCTCTCTTACGGAATATACTTTCCATTTTTGTTGCCCTACTCTCTTTAGAACAAAGACTCGGAGGTCTTAGAACATTTAATGGTGAATAATGGGTCAGAAAAACTGATTCCATGCAGCAGAAAACATGTTTAAGGTAAATAAAGATACACATGCATAAGCATGTAACTACCCTTCACTCATATACCTACACATCCAGTCATTTTTCTTAGTTCTTCATCAAATAATTTTCACAGATGATACAACCTTCCGTAGGAAGAACTGGAAATAAAAACACCATCAGTTCCTCAGGGAAGAAACATCCTGGTGCTGAGCTTTTCATTTATTTTCTTACAAGGCATTGAGATACAATGAGAAGACTCTTCTAATCTTAGTTCTGTTTCAGAATTGATTTGCTAACCAGCCAAAATGACTTGATTTTCACCCAGAACACAAGAACTTAAAATATTGCACTAATTTCAGAGTAGTGATGCAGCAAAGATAGCAAAAAACAAAAAACAAACAAAAAAATAGGAGGAAGCCTATTGCAAACATAAAGCTAACTAATGGTATTATTATTAATTAGTCTAAAAAGGATCTCAAACCTGCTAATAACTATTTCCATGTTTAGCTTAACTTTGACAAAAAGCTTAAATGTAAGCAGCTTAATTGCATCTCTATGAATAAAATGAGAGTCTCCTTCTAGACACATTTAAAAAAATATATTAAGTAAAAAATCAGTATAACTTTCCTTTTCATGTGTTATTATGTAAAGTCCTGGGTAACTTTTTCTTTCCAAATCTTCCCCATAGAGAAAACTTAGTTATACAGATTTGTGCTCTACTACTTTGTTCCTTCCAAAACTCAAGTTTGTTTAATTTTACATGTAGAGAAATAAATACATGTGTTGCAAATCCAGAAAGTTCAGAACAGAAATCAGAATTGTGGCTAAAAGGGAATTACTCTTCAAATTACACATAGAAGGATTAGTTATCTTATAAAGGAATCTATTTAGCAAAAGACAAAAATTAGTTAAAAGAGTTAAAAGTAGTTAAAAGAGAATGAGTTAGTCATGATTCAGAAATGGACTTGAATACCAGTTCAAGTAGTTCCTATAGTGGGACTTTTGGCAAGCTACTCAACTTGTCCAAACTCCATTTCTTTATCTATAAAATAGGAATAATAACTAATTTTTGAGAGTATAATTTTGTTTCATAAATTTTTATAAATTTTATAAATTGTATAAATGGCATATCAGTATATAAAGTCCTTAGCACAGTACGTGATAAACTAGAACTTATAACTTAAGCTTCTAACAGACTTTATGTATTTGTAAACATAACATAAGATAACAAGGAAGAGTGAAAGTGATCAATAGGGAAATACCAATGAAAACTAATGTTGAATTCACGTTCTGAGTAGCATCCTTTGCCAAGTATCTACTTTATTCAAGTATTTCCCACAAAATAGATCCTAAGTGATATGTGCCATACCAAAATTCAAGAATTAGCAAGGCTGAAAATGACTTTTAAACACACAAAACACAATCTTAAATTGCTTGAAGAATTTGTTCTGTTCTGGCTCATACATAAAGGATGAAATTAAAATGAAATAGTTCTAGTTTTTACCCTCACCCTGATGGATCATCTTGTATACTTCTACTAGGGAAAGATCAACAGTACAGAAAGAAATTAGGTTCAATGGAGAGAGAATGCCCTCCTGGCTCAGAAAAGGGGAAGACAAGCCCCAAGCCCCCTTTTCTCGGCTGATGGCATGGCTGCCCTAGCATATTCTAGAAGCCTCAAAAAGGCACTGAATATGCCATGTAACAGAATTGGCTGCAGCAAAGGCTTTAGGATGAGTGATGCCAAAATCCAAATCATCACTTTTGACATTCTTTACATGTGGGAAAAAAAAAAATACTGAAATTATTTTCAAAAGTTTAACATGTGTAATAGTTTCATTATAGTATGGCTCATCAAATTTTTACGCACAGATTTTTAGGACAAGATCACTCTTCTATGCCTTCCAAGCTTAATTCTGAGGCTTTCATTTTGTACTTATATAAGGATTTGTATGAAAACAGAGAGGTTTTTAGAAAAAAAGTATTGTCCATGCCTACTGTCTGCAGCTTTGCAGAAATGAGCTGGTTCTTCCTCAGGAACACCCCCCCCCCACCACCACACACACACGCAAGTCATTATTAAATCCCTGTCTTGTCTGCTTTAAATACATGCCAGAAAAAAGGCATAGGGATTTTTTTTTTTAATCGACAGTACAGAATAATAGTTGCATTTCCAGTTCTTGCCTGTGATCTTAATTTTCAATTATCTGACTAAAAATGCCCCTGAAATAAATAAACAAATAAAAGAAACTAAAAATAAAGCAAATAAAATTGTGGAATCAAAGGAGAAACCCCCAAAATAATTACTAGGAATAGCTTCAGATGTTAGCTGGAAGAAGAGACTTTACTTCTTCTTTTTGCTTAACTACCTACTGCCCTCTTCACCATTCCATCCAGACCAAAAAATACAAACATAGGAGGTGGGCAGTTTTTGTATTGTTATTTTCACGTTTCACTTGAGAAAGAAAAATCTCATAGATAGATATCTAAAACAAGTTTTTGTATCTGCTTTTGTGGCAAACAAAATCATATCCTTAGCCAGTTAACACATCTGTACTGTCAGCAGGGAAATAAATGTGGAAGCTTCCAGCAACAAATTGTAGGTATAAAATCTGGGTGTGGAATGATTTCCATGACACACAGTCAGAGAAAATGTAGAGTTTAGACACCACCTAATATAACCCTTTAATTTTATCTATTGCAACAATTTGAAAAGGTTAAATAACTTACCTAAGGCCACAAAACAAGGGGGTGGAAGATGTAGGACCACCACCCTTGAATCCCAGTAAGTACACTTTTCACCTTCCGAGAGCCAAGTTCATTGTAAATAAAGATTGCACCAGTATTTCATTAAAAAATGGTATTCATGAGGGATGCCTGGGTGGCGCAGTTGGTTAAATGACTGCCTCCGGCTCAGGGCGTGATCCTGGAGTCCCGGGATCGAGTCCCACATCAGGCTCCCAGCTCCATGGGGAGTCTGCTTCGCTCTCTGACCTTCTCCTCGCTCATTCTCTCTCTCAAATAAATAAAATAAAATCTTAAAAAAAAATGGTATTCATGATAAAGCAGTGGGGAAAAAAAATTGAGCAACAATATCATTTTCTAGAATTCAACGATGCTATGAAACCTGACTATTTTTATTTTAAAGGAACTTGTAATAACTGAATAAACCTATTACTTTCTCTTTTGAATTCTTTTTGCCTGTTACTGTTTTGTATTATTTGAAATTTCAGCTTCTACTAGTGTGGAGTTAGAAGGCATAATTGTCATTAGAGATTTAACAAAGCTCTTCATTTCTGCCTCAGGAGCACATGACAGGGTGAAAAGATGCGGTGTCCTTCCAGAAGGCTTGGAAACTTCTCTAACAATACTCATACAAATGCTTCTTTTTGTACACATTTTGCATGCTGACCTCAAGATACTTCATCTTTCCTGAGTGATCTTCATCACTCAACTAATCAGAGCTAGTGGAGGAGCATGAGAGAAACTGGGGTGAATTTAACATTGGCCTACTTTCCAACTGTGATCAGAGCCTCCTTAGTCGAGAATTTCTACCTTTATTTGGTTTCAAGGTCTTCTTTACCCTGAAGGATCTTTTTTTCCCTTGAAGGATTCTGTTTTCCCAACTCTCTACCTTCGTTAAACAAAATAGCAAGGGACTGTGAATGCAAAGTGGCCTTAGATGCCACTTAGTTTCAACCTCGCACCCACTATAGATCTTTAGACACCTTCCAAATATTCAAAGGCATGTGTTGTATTCTCTTATGTCTTTGCTTTTCTAGCTAACAATAACCTTGAAAAAATTCAGAGTAAGAAATATAGGGACCGGGAAATTTATCCTATGAATAAAATCTCCTAATGTATCATTGCATAATAAAATACAGAGGATTGATATGCCTGAAATTTACTACACATAAACAAATCCTCTCTTTTTTCAAACATGGAGAAAAATGGCAATAACTTTCCTTAAATATAAAGAAAATACAATTTTAAAAACTAACAGTAATTTAATCAATTAACCACTCCAAATGTAGATATAAAAAATGTTTCAATATAAGGAGGGGACTATTTTGAAACATGGATGACACCCATACATGAGTAAATATGGATCTGACATCCCAGATAATGACCTATCAGGTTATAATAAAAATGCTAAAAGGTAGATTTCTAGCTTTATAAAAGTTGCTTGACCTTATTTATTTATTTTTTTAAAGATTTTATTTATTTATTTGACAGAGAGAGAGAGATCACAAGTAGGCAGAGAGGCAGGCGGGGGGCGGGGGGAGCAGGCTCCCCACTGAGCAGAGAGCCCGATGTGGGGCTCGATCCCAGGACCCTGAGATCATGACCTGAGCTGAAGGCAGAGGCTTTAACCCACTGAGCCACCCAGGCGTCCAGTTGCTTGACTTTAAATGAAAATTTAAAGCCTTATAAATTAGGTGAAACAACACTATTATAGCATAAATTGTTATAAAATAATTGATAATTTTCTCCAAAAATTATAAGAGAAACTATGAGAACACAGATGAACAAAATCAGAATTATTGAGGAAATCTTGGTTCTTATGTCATTTTTGAAACACTATAAAAGAATATCTAAATAAAGAATATGGTTCTTTTCTAGACAGATCATCAAATCACAAAGATTCAATAATATATATATTAACATGATTTCATCATATTCTTCAAATTGCAAAACATACAAGCTATATACTTTAAAACTTTTTAAAAAATTTATTTATTTATTTGACAGAGAGAGAGAGAGGGCAAGTGGGGAGCAGCAGACAGAGAAGCAAATTCCCTGCTGAGCAGGGAGTCCGAGGCAGAGCTTGATCCCAGGATCCCGGGATCATGACCTGAACAGAAGGCAGACACTTAAGGCTGTGGTATGCGGGGACGCAAAGCTATATACTTCTAAATGTATTATAATACTAAAATAGCAAATGGTATCAAAGAAATTAAAATTACAAAATCAGAGGAATATCAAGGAGAAAAAAGGTTACCATACAATGTCAAGAAGTGGAATTCAAGTCAAGGGATTAACTGATATAACATAAATTAAGTGTCTGCCTGGTACTTTGTCTTTGGAAGATGGCTGGAGAGATTGTTACCATATTTTAAATGCATGTACCAGAGAACTTGAAACAATACCCAGCTGCATGGTTGCAGGCAGAATTTACTCTGCGGTGCTCAGGTGAACACCAAACCACCAGAAAGGCCAGCTGGTAAAATCAAATAAAATAGCATAAAAAGTGCCTCTCATCATTTTCTAAGTTAATAAGCACATGCAACTCATGAGTCAGTTATGAATCACTGTTAATTAAAAAAGAAAGGCAAAAAATTTGAGTGTAGAACACAGAAATGTTAAAATAAAAAAGAAAATAAGAAAGTGCCTGGTAAATTATTTTTATGCTAGTTGCCATAGTGCCTTATGCAGTTTTTGCCATGGAATTTAGCAACATATCAAAATAATATACCAAATAACTGCAAACAACGAAATTCTCTTTCTGTGGGTTTTTAGAAAATAATTATGTGAAGCCTTGGAAAATAGTTACCTTTATAGTCTCAGTTTTCTCACATTTAAAATATGAATAAGGTTCAAAGATTAAATGAAATCATATAAGTAAAACATACATAATAAAAAGCTGTAATTATTTTTGATACTCAAGTACTGTTATCTCTCTATATATATCCATATTACAAATACAGATATAAACATACATTGATTTATATGTACACATAAATAGTTTATAGATCATTCTGGGGAAAAAAACAACCAATCCTCAATCTACCTAGAAAAATCAAAGGCGGTTAAGGATTCAGTGGATCCAAATTGCCTTAGCTCATCAAGTATGTAGTAGTATATGCAGAAACAGATAGCACATCAGTTCATTAATTAGCTGATTAAAAACTGAGGAGAAGCAGCACTCTCAAACATAGCTAACAAGGCCAAACATTACACAGATACTAAAGCCAGATAAGGACACTACATGAAAATAAAATTACAGGCCAGTATTCCCAATGAATATAGATGTAAAAATTCTAAAGAGACTATTAGCAAACTGAATTTAACACCATATTAAAAGGATCATACACCATGACCAAGTGGGATTTATATCTAGGATGCCAGGATGTTTTAATATACGCAACCAACATGATACACCACATTAATAAAAGATAAAAATCATATGATCACTTCCAGAGATACAGAAAAGGCATTTGACAGAATACAATATCCTTTCATGATAAAAAACTTGCAGTGAATTTGGTGTAGAGGGAACATACCTCAACACAGTAAAGACCATTTATAACAAGCCCACAGCTACCATCAAACTCAAAGGTAAAAGGCCGAAATATTTTCCTCTAAGATCAATAGGACAAAGATGCCCATTCTCACCACTCTTATCAACATAATACTAGAAGTCCTAGCCAGGACAATCAGACAAGAAAAAAAATAAATAAATAAAAGGCATTCAAATGAGGAAAAAAATAAAAAAGAGTGAAATTGTCTTTGCAAATGATATGATCTTATATAAATAATTCTAAAGATTCCACTAAAAAACTGTTAGAATTAAAATCAATGAACTCAGTAGTTTCAGGATATAAAATCAACATACAGAAAGCAGTTGGATTTCTATATACTAACAATGAAATATCTGATAAAGAAATAAAACAATCCCACTCACAACAGCACCAAAAACAATAAAATATTGAGCAATACATTAAACCAATTGAGTTAAATATCTGTATACTGAAAAATGTAAGAGTTTGAAGAAAAAAATTGAAGAAGATACAAACAAATGGGAAAATACTGGATGTTCATGCATTGAAAGAATTTAAGCTGCTAAAACTCCGTTTTTCCCAGAGCCATCTAGATTCAATGCAACCTCTATGAGAATTTCAGTGCAGGGGCATCTGGCTGCTCAGTCAGTAGAGTGTGCGAACCTTGATCTTGGGCTTATGAATTCAAGCCCCATAATGGGTGTAGAGATTATTTTAAAAAATAAAATTAAAAATAAATTTCAATATGGTTTGTCACAGAAATAGAAAAAAATAATCCTCAAATTTGTATGGAACTACAAAGAATTCAAATATCCAAAGCAATCTTGAGAAAGAACACAAAGCTAAAGGTATCACACTTCCCGATTTCAAGCTATACTGCAAGCCTATAAATCAAAACACAGAGGCCAAGGAACAAAATAGAGAACTCAGAAGTGAACTCTCACGTGTCTGGTCAACTGGTATTTG
The DNA here is from genome assembly GCF_020171115.1 of Neogale vison. Taxonomy (NCBI): domain Eukaryota; kingdom Metazoa; phylum Chordata; class Mammalia; order Carnivora; family Mustelidae; genus Neogale; species Neogale vison. Next base: position 198,670,067 of record NC_058091.1, on the reverse strand, counting down.
ACAAGAGAACCAAGAATATTCAATGGGGAAAGGATTAAATAAATGGTGCTGGGAACACTGGATAATCACATGCAGAAGAATGAAATTGTACCCTATCTTAAAACACTCTTAAAAATTAATTCAAAATAGATTAAAGACTTAAATATAAGTTCTGTAAAACTGTAAAACCTTGAAAAGGAAGCATTGACACTGGTCTTGGCAATGATTTTTTAGATATGACACCAGAAGCACAAGCAACAAAAGCAAAAATTTTCAAATATATATATATATATATATGTAAATGATGGAATATTATTCAATCATGATAAAGAAGGAAATCCTGCAATCTTCAACAACATGGAGGGACCTTGAAGGTATTCTACTAAGTGAAATAACTCAGAGCAAAGACAAATACTTTACAATAAAACATGTGAAATCTAAATAAAAATTAATTCATAGAAATGAAGTATTATGGTGTTTACCAGGGGATGGGGAAAGGGGGAAGTGGAAAGATGTTAATCAAAGGTTACAAATTTCTAGTTAGATTAATAATTTCTAGGGATCCAATGTGAATATATCTTACAATAGTATATTATACACTTGGAAGTTGTTAAGAGAGTAATCTTAAATGTTCGCACCATAGGAAAGTAATGGTAATTATGTGACATGATGGAGATATTAACTAATGCTATGGTGGTGGTGATTTTATAAAAACATATGCATATCCAAATCAAGCAATGTGATACAATACATTAATAAAAGAAAGAACAAGAACCATATGATACTTTCAATAGATGCTGAAAAGGCATTTGACAAAGTACAGCACCCCTTCCTGATCAGAACTCTTCAAAGTGTAGGGATAGAGGGCACATACCTCAATATCATCAAAGCCATCTATGAAAAACCCACTGCAAATATCATTCTCAATGGAGAAAAACTGGAAGCTTTTCCACTAAGGTCAGGAACACGGCAGGGATGTCCATTAACACCACTGCTATTCAACATAGTACTAGAAGTCCTAGCCTCAGCAATCAGACAACAAAAGGAAATTAAAGGCATCCAAATCAGCAAAGAAGAAGTCAAACTATCACTCTTCACAGATGATATGATTCTATATGTGGAAAACCCAAAAGGCTCCACTCCAAAACTGCTAGAAATTATACAGAAATTCAGTAAAGTGTCAGGATATAAAATCAATGCACAGAAATCAGTTGCATTTCTCTACACCAACAACAAGACAGAAGAAAGAGAAATTAAGGAGTCAATCCCATTTACAATTGCACCCAAAACTATAAGATACCTAGGAATAAACCTAACCAAAGAGGCTAAGAATCTATACTCAGAAAACTATAAAGTACTCATGAAAGAAATTGAGGAAGACCAAAGAAATGGAAAAATGTTCCATGCTCATGGATTGGAAGAACAAATATTGTGAAAATGTCTATGCTACCTAAAGCAATCTACCTATTTAATGCAATCCCTATCGAAACCCCATCCATTTTTTTCAAAGAAATGGAACAAATAACCCTAAAATTTATATGGGACTAGAAAACACCTCGAATAGCCAAAGGAATATTGAAAAAGAAAGCCAAAGTTGGTGGCATCATAATTCCGGACTTCAAGCTCTATCACAAAGCTGTCATCAAGACAGCATGGTACTGGCACAAAAACAGACAAATAGATCAATGGAACAGAATAGAGAGCCCAGAACGAGACCCTCAACTCTATGGTCAACTAATCTTCAATAAAGCAGGAAAGAATGTCCAATGGAAAAAAGACAGCCTCTTCAATAAATGGTGTTGGGAAAATTGGATGGCCACATGCAGAAAAATGAAATTGGACCATTTCCTTACACCACACATGAAAGTAGACTCAAAATGGATAAAGGACCTCAATGTGAGAAAGGAATCCATCAAAATCCTTGAGGAGAACACAGGCAGCAACCTCTTCAACCGCAGCCGCACAACATCTTCCAAGGAACATCGCCAAAGACAAGGGAAGCAAGGACAAAAATGAACTACTGGGATTTCATCAAGATCAAAAGATTTTGCACAGCAAAGGAAACAGTTAACAAAACCAAAAGACTACCAACAGAATGGGAGAAGATATCGCAAATGACATATCAGATAAAGGGCTAGCATCCAAAATCTATAAAGAACTTTGCAAACTCAACACCCAAAGAACAAATAATCCAATCAAGAAATGGGCAGAAGACATGAACAGACATTTCTGCAAAGAAGATATCCAGATGGCCAACAGACACATGAAAAAGTGCTCCACATCACTCGGCATCAGGGAAATACAAATCAAAACCACAATGAGATATCACCTCACACCAGTCAGAATGGCTAAAATTAACAAGTCAGGAAATGACAGATGCTGGCAAGGATGAGGAGAAAGGGGAACCCTCCTACACTTTTGGTGGGAATGCAAGCTGGTGCAACCACTCTGGAAAACAGCTTGGAGGTTCCTCAAAATGTTGAAAATAGAACTACCCTATGACCCAGCAATTGCACTAGTGGGTATTTACCCTAAAGATACAAACGTAGTGATCCGAAGGGGCACGTGCACCCGAATGTTTATAGCAGCAATGTCTAAATAGCCAAACTATGGGGACGCCTGGGTGGCGCAGCTGGTTGGACGACTGCCTTCGGCTCAGGGCGTGATCCTGGAGTCCCGGGATCGAGTCCCACATCAGGCTCCCAGCTCCATGGGGAGTCTGCTTCGCTCTCTGACCTTCTCCTCGCTCATGCTCTCTCTCACTGTTTCTCTCTCAAATAAATAAATAAAATCTTTAAAATAAATAAATAAATAAATAAATAAATAGTCAAACTATGGAAAGAACCTAGATGTCCATCAACAGATGAATGGATAAAGAAGAGGTGGTATATATACACAATGGAATACAATGCAGCCATCAAAAGAAACGAAATCTTGCCATTTGCGACGACGTGGATGGAACTAGAGGGTATCATGCTTAGCGAAATAAGTCAAGCGGAGAAAGACAACTATCATATGATCTCCCTGATATGAGGAAGTGGAGATGCAACATGGGGGGTTAAGAGGGTAGGAGAAGAATGAATGAAACAAGATGGGATTCGGAGGGAGACAAAGCATAAGTGACTCAATCTCACAAAACAAACTGAGGGTTGCTGGGGGGAGGGGGTTTGGGAGAGGGGGGTAAGGTTATGGATATTGGGGAGGGTATGTGCTATGGTGAGTGCTGTGAAGTGTGTAAACCTGGCGATTCACAGACCTGTACCCCTGGGGATAAAAATACATTATATGTTTATAAAAAATTAAAAAATATATAAAAATTAAAAATAAAATTTAAAAAAGCATATCCAATCAATACATTGTACATTTTAAATTCACATTGTTAAATGTCAGTTATATCTCAATAAAGCTGGAAGAAAAAAGGCTCCTACACACACCCCAACTGCTAAAGATACATCCGTAGATTACAGGAATCATAAGCAGGACACTTTCAAATTGGTATTACATAGTCATCAGATGAGAAGAGGGTGGGATAATTTTGAGAAAAGTAAAACAATGACTACACTAAAGTAGAGTTAACAATACAGAGGATTCAGAGCAGTATTTTGTTTTGTTTTAAGATTTTATTTATTTACCTGACAGAAAGATAGAGAGCACAAGTAGGCAGAGCACCAGGCAGAGGCAGAAGCAGGCTCTCCACCGAGGGAGCCCAATGCAGGGCTCGATCCCAGAACCCTGGGATCATGACCTGAGCCGAAGGCAGATGCTTAACCAACAGAGCCACCCAGGCACTTCTGGAGCAGTGGGGTTTTTTTGTTTGTTTGTTTTGTTTTTTAAAAGATTTTATTTATTTATTTGACAGGCAGAGATCATAAGTAGGCAGAGAGGCAGGCAGAGAGAGAGGAGGAAGCAGGCTCCCCCCTGAGCAGAGAGCCTGATGTGGGGCTCGATCCCAGAACCCTGGGATCATGACCTGAGCTGAAGGCAGAGGCTTTAACCCACTGAGCCACCCAGGCGCCCCAAGGAGCAGTGTTTTCAATAGAAGGAGCTATTTCTATCCTGTTCCTTCAGGCAGTAGAGCACAGCAATAGAGTAGAGGATCTGCAGTCAGACAAACCTCAGTTTGAATCCTGGCTTCACTCTGTAACCTTGACCAAATTACTTATTATCGCTCTGCCTAGTTTCCTCACTGTCTAATAGAGATAACAAATAATGGCACCTACTTTGTTGGTTAGTTAGAAGGATTAAGTGAGATAATGCATATCAGTGTTTGGTGCAATTAATGTTAGCTATTGTTACCTAATGAAAATCTTTTCTATGGTTTCAGGCAAAATACTGGAAGACTTGGCGAACATAAAAACACAGATCTATACTAAAGATAACATAATGTACAACCCATTCAAGTCAATGTAGATTTCATTATAATAGGAATATAAATTATTATACTTGTATTAATATTTACTATTAATACTATTATGCTATTTCACTCATCTCAAACTGTATTTCCTTAGTAAATAAAATTTGGTCACTAGATCAAATATTAGTGGAAAGTATGGTGGATCCATTTAAGAGTTAGTTTAGCAGTTCTTGAAAACAGCAGTTATTCGTTTAATTTTCTTTCCCTTACTGCGTCTAGCTCAGTACCTTAAAAATGGTAGCTGCTAAATCCCTTGCCTGTGGTAGGTGCACAATAAAGCTGAACTGAATTGATTTTCTGGTAGTCTGCCTGAAAAGTGCTGTTTGAAATTTCTTTTGCAAGTGACAAAGCACTTTATTCTATACCTTAAGACAAGGTCCACTACCATGATAATTAAATTCATTGGTCTTGGAGACATAAAGACCTACATATGAATCCTGATTCTGTACAACATGACCCAGGGCAAGATAATGTTTCTAAGCTTCTTTCTTTGTTTATGAAATTAGGGTAGTAAGAAAAAGAATGTATATGGCACAGTGCTGGCATATGGAAAGCATTCATTTAACAAGTGATTCATACCAACGTTTAGATAAATGAACTTGAGAAAGATCAGTGCACCTAGACTTGTAGAAAATGTTTCAAATTTTGGTGTTAAAGCCTACACACATAGTTTTCTCTCACGAATGAGAAAACACCTCAATATCAGCCCTAAAGACTCCATAGCAACTTACACATATTTTCAACCATATGGATCTTTTCTTCTGTTATAAACTATATTTAGCATATATAAAACTTTCATGTTGAAAACACTTTACAAGTAAGCAGGAATTCTTTTAGAGACATATTAGAAAATAAGTATACTCATGAAATGCATTTAAAATTTATGTAACAATTAAAATGGAAATCTATTTGCTTTGAGCAAAACTGTAATGTTCCTAAATTAACTTTGTATTCTGCCATAACCTAAAATTGGCTGATGCATGTCTGTTCTGTGATGTGATATAGTTTCCAGAGGAAAATAAAAAATATAAAAGAAAATAACAAGCTGTTTGAAAATTCATGTATCCTAGTATTTTGGTATTCTGGCATTTTATTAAGAAAGGTATGTAAAACTATAGTGAGCTATGGAAATATTTATAAAGTGATCATAAATTCAAAGATAGCAATTCACCAAATGATAATTTTCAAATACTTAAAAATATAGCTTATGCACCTATTTAGAAATATACCTCAGAGTTTTTACATAAAAGCATGACTAATAATTTTCAAAAATACTATTTCCTACCTTGATTTTTCTCCACTAGTAGGAAATTAAAATGGTGACAGGAGAAATTTTATTATATCACAAGAGTTTCTTTCTTTTTTCCTTTATCTTTTAAATAAAATTAGAAACTTTCAAATCATTTTTTCTTTGTGTATAGTCTTACAGAAATAATACTAGAGAAGTTCCTCTAAAATCATTTATAGCTAAAATGTTATATCTATGAGCAATTTTAATAATATAGTTGCCATTTCATAATAGCTCTTTATTGGAATTGGCTGACTAAAAGAATACAAATCTAGACTTCCAATTTCAGTTCATGCAAATGTCAACATATTTCTAGCAATTCTTTTTCCCTAATAAGGTTTCAGCTTTGGAAGTTACAATTAATTAAAAACTATCCTCTCTGTTACATATATATGAATATTGGTGGATATATTCATATATACATACAATTTCACTGGGTAATTCATGCAATCAAAAACACCAAAACTTTTATTGGCAAACTTTTGGCTTATGTTTTTCAGCATCTTTAATAATTCAAATAACAGGGGAAAAAAAGCTCTTCTACTAGTGTACTTACAGAAAAAGAAATGCAGAAGAAATGTGCACTGCAAAAATCACGTAACATTTATTTTCTGATTTCAAGTTTTGCAATTAAGTTTCACCAAAAAGAAAAATGTTAGAGAATTAAAGATATCAAAAGGCTTAAATTGAACCAAACAAATTTAAAAGCTCACTAACCCAAAGCATGCACTGCTCCTCTATGCCTGCTGGAGCTCTTGCTTGTTCTAATCACGGGGACAGCACTTTCTTCAAACTGCAGCTCACAAAAACTTTCAAGAAATTTTTCCATTTCTTCTGTAACAGTATCCAGGTAAGTTTCTTTAATGAATTTCACTGTTGAGGTTGGAGCTAAAATTTCATGTAGTGTGTAAAAATCCTCTTTTATCATCGAATATAACTTAAGCATTGTACTTTGGTATCCATGAACCATGTCGTCTAAATTTGATTCTCTGCTGTAAGAAGGAAAATAGTTCTGCAGCAGTTTAACCAACAGTTTATTCTGTATGCTTTGGTACTTGACTATAACTTCTGATTCTGGACAAAGAAACAAGAGTTGCTGTATGCACTGATTTTTCAACCAAATCTTGTGCTGTGAATGGCTTATTTCATTAAGGCTTTGTAATCTGTTCACTAAGAAGCGCCGGAGATGTAGTCTTATATTATCCCATATAGACATAACATCCATAGAGGAATAATCTTCGACAGAATGAAGAGAAGTCCTAGAGAGGAAATGGAAAGATGCTCCACTTAGCAGTGATGGGAATGAAATGCTGCTCTGGCAGGAGAGGTCCCAAAGTAAATCCAGTATCATTTCCTCTTGATTTAGTTCACTCTTCAACAAATCTTGCTAATAAGAGTAAATTATAACATTAGAAATGAGATTAACTGTAAAAGAAAAAACCATTTCTACAGTCCCACAATTTCACAATAATTCAGGTATATTTAGAACCAATGCTTTTCAAGTCTTGTTCTGTTTTGTTTTTGCCTTTGGAATGCAATCGATTCAGGTATTTTAGAAGGTTAGTTTTACGATCTGTTAAATTTTATAAACCCAGGTGATGATCTATATTTTCAGTTAGTTTTCCAAACACAGTCTAGTTTTCAGGCCTCATTGTTATCCATTCACAATATAACCTGAGCTGCGGCTTAAAAATTCTAAATAAAAAGGTGCAACAAACATCGATTGAAATGTATTCCTCAGACAAAATAAATTCAAGATCATGCCCCTAAATAATTCCTGGTAGAAAATCTTCATGCCTGAATGAGTACATCTATTCTTAGAGAACTCCAAATGAACATACAAAATAGAGACCTTTAAATAACAGTATGTGCCTGGAGGTTACTAATAGCTGTCATCCTGAGGAATAAAATTTAATACATTTAAAGAATTTAACTTTCATTTAAATTCCTTTTTGAGAGCCATTTAAGAAAGATTTTACCTTGGAAACTAATCTGAGAATATTTCAGTGCTCTCCAAAAAGATAACTAAGTCAACATGGGGAAAAGTACTCTCAGAATCATTTCCCCAAAAGATGATATGAAATTATTCCTTTATTCTTTCTGTGCTGACAGGAAACAATGGTAGCTATAATTATGAATAGTAAAGGGCCAAAATTTACTTTCTTTTTGGACTTTGTATTACATGCACACATTCTCCTTACATGGTGACTTTCCTAATTATGTCTCTTTCAGCTAATACTGAAATTAGTTCATATTCTCTGAGTAGCAACAAGCTGATTGTAAGAAAACTAGAAGCAAAATTCGGGTGGCATAAAATCAGGCTGGCTTTGAAATTTCTTACTGACAGAGATATCAGAGGTATTATCTGTGATTCAGAATTATAAAGAACTAGGCCAATTCCAGGAATTTGCTCTCAATTCATTCTAAGCACTGTCATGTCCATTTTAATGTTCTATCTGTAATAAATAATATCCAGTATCTATATAGTATCTTATTATATAAAAAGCACTCTCCTAACAAGTCTCTGGCTTATTCATAATAAAAACTCTGTGACATAGATATTTAAAAACTCAATTTACAGATACAGACACTAATGTGCAACATGTTTAAGCTACCTTCCAAATGTCATGTACATTAAGCACAAAACCAAGAATGAATCCCTGGTTTCCTTCTTCTCATCCATGTTCTTTCTACTAGACTCCAGACAGCCACAAAGTGCTATTTAGCTATCTTAGCACTTCTGGAAAAGAAATGTCCTTATATAGAATTCAGAACACCAGCATTATGGTAAATATTATGAAACAACCAAGTCATATTTGTGTCTCTATCTTCGTTTTTTAAAAATCAGTCTAAAACTGTAAATATTTGATCAAGCAAGATTTAAAGAATAATAGGTTACAAAAGTTTAAGACATGTGTTTACTATGACTAGTTAAATTTAAGAATAACTTCAGTAAAAGTGCCATAATGATGATCTCTTAAGTACTTAATTAATAAATAAAATGTTTCTATTAAAAAAGAGCTATGAAAAATGACTGTTAAGATTGACACTTTTAGCATGTGAAAACTTGATAATAAGGTTGTTTTAATCTGAATCTGTTTTAATAATGTGGTTCTTTTCCTCAAAATAACATGATCAATTATGTAAGAAAACCTAGGTCTGGAACAACCCTATCAGTCTAATGAATTTGAGCAAAACTAAAGCGGCCTTTGCCCTGCAGTGAATAGAGAATGACTTATGTGTGACAGATTAAAAGATAATTAAAAGCTTTTGCTTTTAATTAAATGAGAAAGCATTATTACATCAATATTAATGAAATTCAATACACATGGCTCTTAATAGAAAATAAAGGAATAACTATATCCATATTTATTCTTCAGGGCTACACCTTCAAGAGATAATGGGTGAGAGGATTTTCTTGAAAGAATAAGGCTTCAGGGCGCACAGTCTTCCTTTCTCTTCCTTTTATTACTTTGCAAACATTAAAGAGACATCTGCAATAATAATGATAGCCAAGAACGTTCCATCTGATTCTGTCATCCTCAGCCATCTACAACCTCAAGATATTTTCCACATCTGCCTTTGTCAATGTTTGATGTTTAGACAAAAACTTTTTCCCCTCAAATTAAATTAAAACCATAGTTACAGGCCTACTGCTTTCTAACAATTGTGCTGCTTCTCTGGGAAACTGTTGTAAGCTAGTTACCCCTCGTAGATGCAGGTGTAATGAAGTAAGCATTTCCACTGAAGGCTACTAACACATCCCTCAGTAGAGAGTGGGCAGTATCAAAGAATGACCCATGTAGTAGCTCTCCATCAATTAAGAGTGGTCTTGTAGAAATTATTGACTTGACTGGAAAAAAAAGAAAAACTGGGTATGCCGGCAGCTTGGGAAAGCAGGGAATGATAGACAAGGAGACTTAAAACATATAATCATTGGTGATCTTTTTATACTTAACAATAAGCACAGAGAAAAGGAGTAGTTGTGAAGGGCAGAAAACATAATAAATACGAACTTTTCTGGTAGACAATGTGTATGGTACATATCAATCAACACACTCTGGAATTAGAATATTTAATCTCCATTTCTATAAAACTACATTTTATTGATATAGCTCATTATAAAAAGTAAAGACAACAGCCCACTAGATTCTACTGGGGATATATAAACAAAACAAAAGCCCAGCCCCTAGATATGGCAGGGCAACATGGACACTAAAATAAATATTTACATATTTATATATTAAAACTGAAGAACAATATTCCTGTTTACCCACCCCACTTTGCTATAAAACAAGGATTATTATTATTTTTTTTTTACCAGTGTTTTGAGGAATTTTATCAAATCTCCATGGGGAATGGACGGTGACTTGGATGGATTATAATTATAGTTATCTAGCCATTCAAGGCAGTCAGTTGTTGTTCGCAGTTGCACATCTGGACACTGTTTGTTAACTTCATACTGTATTTCTTTAATGCAATGTTCTATGCTATAAAAAAGAAAAGAAAAAATTATTTTGGTAGGGATTAGATAATGGTTCTACCTCTTAACATTACAGGCCCTGAGATGTTTATATGTATTACCTGGTTGCACACAATTTAGAAAATTATAAAAATTTTTTATGACATAAAAACAATAACAAAAAGACTACATATTTTCATTCATAATTGAAAATGGAATGCTCAGATTTCCTGGCAGTTTCCTTTCAAATACAATGGAGGAAATATAAAATATCTAGCTACTCTGAGATGAATTAGAAATCATTGTGCGTTAAAACAAAATCAAGCATGGATGCAATAAAATGATGGTCCTCTCAACTGGCAATAGCTGGAAAGCAGAGATAAAATACTCTTTTTTTTTTTAAAGACTTTATTTATTTATTTGACAGACAGAAATCACAAGTAGGCAGAGAGGCGGAAGGAGGGGGCCAGCACGCTCCCTGCTGAGCGAGAGCCCTATGCGGGGCTCGATCCTAGGACCCTGAGATCATGACCTGAGCTGAAGGCAGAGGCCTAACCCACTGAGCCACCCAGGTACCTCAGAGATAAAATACTCTAAAAATAATCTTGATGACTGATGATCATAAACATACATTATCTACCAATAGGTGAATAACTATATAAATTATGGAAAACTTTGATCAATGGAACATTAAAATGTCACAAAGCAGTTACAAAAACCTTATATTTTCAAAAATTGTAAAAAACAGGTACACGTTGAATGTACACTGTTAACGACAGCCAAGTATCTTATCTTGCTATAGAACTCCACTCCAAAAAGCAAAAACAAAAGCATACTTAACATTGCCCATTAAAAAAAAAAAAAAAAAAAAAGACTGGAAGGAAATGAAACAAAAGGTTAATAGCAATTATCCTTGGGTAATGAAATATGTTTTAAATTTTACTCTTCTATAATTTTCCAAATTTTTAGAAGGTATATAATACTCTTACCAAAAAATAAAATAAATAAATAAGAACAGAAAAAACTTGCCCAGTTGAATCTTCTAATACATATCTGTTTTAAAAATTATATACAAAGTAACCTTAATTCTGATACTAAATGGATATATTATGTTATTTTAATTTTCATATGAAGATCTGTGGATTCATGATCATAAATCTTTGTGGGGTAAACTGGTGACCTTAAGCAGCCTGTCATCTGTGGAGCAACATGGATATGACATATTACTACCACCTGATGGCAGCATATCTAAACTGCAAGAAAGCTTATAAACAGGAAAATTCTTTTGAAGCTGAATGCCCTCATCCAAAATTGACAACTATGCATTTGCTCCTTAATGGTATTAAGAAATATCTGTTGCTAAAAAGCCTACTACTGTTTTGAAAACATCATTGCTATTAAATTATATATTCCATGTGACAGAATTATTTAAACTTTGAAAACTAAGTTCTGATTATTAAAACTGATGTCATATGAATGACTCTTCAAAATTCATCAGGTGTGAGTTGCCTATAAAACATACACTGTAAACTTTAAGGAAGGCTTTTCAGGAGACTTCTGAGCATGAGTGAATTCAAACTGAATTACCTTGAAACAAATACATTCTGAGAATCAAAGAGCCTTTTCATGAAAACAAAGAACTTAAAAGAAAAATAATACCTACTTAGGCTACAGACCATGCAATTTCCTGATGGGACAGTCTTATTCAAGATACCAGTTCTAAGTCTGACTTGAGATTGGCATATATTTTTTAACTTATGTAAGCATATCTATGCACTGAGAAATATGATACCCAAAGCATATACCTTGACTCGAGGGACCCTTTATCAAAGGTTTTTATTACAGCATCCTCATGTGGCTCATTCAGGGAAACCTAATAGATTACAGCAATGTGAATTGGAAAGGCTCAGTGCTGTGTCTACCTAAATCTGTTTCAATCAGGACTCAGCTTTTAGGCTAATCTCTAACATCTGAATCTGGGTAGAGGCCAGTAACTACAACTTATAAATAGGGTAAAGCCTTCAGAGGGTTAGATATTTTTAGTAATTTGTTCAAACACTGATAAAGGGACTGAGCAGTTGCATTTCAGACAACCTCCCTCGCCAACACAAACTAAGACAGTTGAGCTGGCTTTTAAAATCTCAGATTTTTGTCACAAAATTTTCAATGTCGGAACTCCTGATTTTGTTTTTTTGGCTAAATATCTTGTCATTCTGCCATCCACCACACTGTCTATACACCTTGCTCTAAAAGAGCAAGAGTTTGAAGTCTAGAGAGTTATTGCCCAATTACTATTACAAAGGTATTGTTTTCAAAATTTAAGATCAAAGTCAGTTTGGTATGTTACCTGACAATTTATCTTTCTTAATTGAGGTCAAAGTTAAGTTCAAAATTAATTTTCAACATCAAAAAGGTAACTTTATTTTCATATATGTGTAGTGGCAATAATGCTGATGGGCATAGTAATTTTGGGTGAGAGGAGGTCTATTAACTTTAGAGGTAGATGATACAAGATCCTAGTCTAGGTTTTCTGAAATAACCTGATACTTGTCTTTATTCTGGTTTAAGTGTCTTCTGATTAATTGTAAGATGCTTCAGATATTCCTTAGAAGCAAGGTCAGTCATGAGAAAATAACCAAGATAATTCAACAAATAGAAATCCAATTAACACATTTATTGTTCGATCCCAAACATTAGGCTAAAAATGTAAACAATCTAAAAATAGATGCAGAATCTCTTCCCTCAATAGTTTAAATTCCCAAATTACACCATCAGTTGGATTAGCAAGAAGTTTCTAAAGCATCTTGTTAGCTTTATCCAATGAAAACATCTAACATGTCTGTCAACAGGAAAATTATTAAATAGTTAATTCACTAAGTGGAATAGAGCCATGAAAATAAAGGAGAAATACAGTTATCAACATGAAAGAATCGAACAAATATACCGAACCAAATAAATCGAACAAATATATTGAGGGAAAAAGGTACAAATGAATATACATAGTGTGATATTATTCCTGTAATAGTTGGAAAATATGCAATACAACAGTACATTTTGTTCAGGATTACAAGCATGGGTATTAAAGTTTAAGGAAATGTACCCTAATGATCAACATCATGAAATCCAGGGTGGAGATGAAAGTGGGATGAGACAGGACAGGTATGTAATGAGCCTTAGCAGTACCGGTACTGTTTTATTCCTTAAACTGGGTGGTGGGTACACGAATGTTTATCATAATACACTTTATGCCTTTTCATATGTCTCAATATTTCTTAATAAATTTGAACCCAATGTGCTCAATTATAATGACTCTGAATTATCCAACTTAATGATGTGTACGAGTAGATGCACTACTGACAGGCTGTGTGTAAATCAATTTATAAAAACCATTTTTATAATACAATATGCAGCATGCTTTTTTTTTAAAGGATATCTGTGGTAATTTTCTCATTCAACATTCACTCCTGGGTACCTTGAGTGTACAAATGACTTATTGAATAAAGGCATGTTCGATAAACATGAACTGAATGCTGACTATGTGGCAGGTACTATGATATATACTTGGGAACCAAAGGTGAAGAAGACACGGTCCCATCCCTAAAGGAATCTGTCTAATGAGGGACAGACCTGTAAATTAAAAACTATTTTACATTAAGACTTGGTAAGAGGTGTGTACAGTGCTAAGCGAGTACACAGGCGGGATCTGCTAAGGGATCTACTAAGTGTGTCTGTGGGAGGTATAGAAAACTTTAGAAAAGGAGATTATATGCAAGGATATTGATGCTTTAAAGAAAATGAATGGAATCATTGTACTTAGAATTCCCTGACACCTGACTTGTGAGAATTTAGGGCCGATCATCTATTCTTACTGCCATGTCACTTTAAAACTATATTTATTTGAATAATAAAAATAGGAGTTTATTTTTATGGTCACAAGTATATTTATGCATGTATATAGGTGCGTATGTATATACGCATTATTTTACTTCCAAAAGGACTGAGGTGTCCTACAGTTACACAGACACCATTAAATACCAACAGCACCAGAGTTTATTGTTATCAGGCTGGTGTAGCCGAAGACAGGAAGAGGAACTGAGAAAAACAGAAGAGAATATTTATGACATAAAATCTAGAAACCAATTTTATTGTATTCAAGATTTAAAACACACAGTCCCCATCGCTTCTTGGCCTTTTGGCTAAGATCAATGTAAAACACACAGTCCTTATTATTCCACCACAAAACAGTTCAAATGAAAAAGAGTATGTTCCACTGCGAAAAATTATGAGAACTGTTTGATGTTAAGGTTGTAGAAAACTTTTATATATGCTCTCATAGAAAGCTAGATTTTCTTTAAAAAAAAAAAAAAAGGGAGGTTAGAATTTCAATTTTTATTTTTAAAATCAGGGTAGAGGTATTACAGGAGAGATTAAGAACTTTTTATAGTATGGGATACCTAAACATTAAAATTTTAATTTTCTATTTTTGACGCTCTTATTTATACTATATAAGGAACATAAATTCAATGTAAGGAAAAGGCTTTTGTAATCAACTATTATATATTTAAAAGCACAAAGAAATAGTTGTGAGATAAATAGTTTTCCAATTTTTAGGTTAAGCCCAGCCTATCTAACTAGATTACTAAAATTCCCTGGAATTAACAGATAATTAATGGGGATGAGGGCTGATGTATAAAAATTAGTGTGTAATTAAAGTATAAGTCAGCCATGAAATAAAAACTTATTTTCTTAAAACAAATATATTTTTGGATATTTTTTTTTTAATGATTTTATTTTATTTATTTGAGAGAGAGAGACAGTGAGAGAGAGAATGAGTGAGGAGAAGGTCAGAGAGCAAAGCAGACTCCCCATGGAGCTGGGAGCCCGATGTGGGACTCGATCCCGGGACTCCAGGATCACGCCCTGAGCCGGAGGCAGTCGTTCAACCAACTGCGCCACCCAGGCGTCCCTGGATAGTGTTTTTTAAAAGGTTGAGAAAATGATTCATAAAACAATTACTTTAATGGCTAGAAAGTACAGTAAGAGATTCAACATTAATGCAACTGTCTTTTTTATTTCCAAGAGTTTTCGGTCCTTAAGTATACTTTCAAGGAAAAAAACATCCTCAACACCAAATCCTGTTGACACTCTCTCTTTCAATCTTTCTTAAATAGATCCTTCCCTCTCCATTCTAATTGTGAAAGACTGGGTTCAGGTTGTTCTTATCTCTCATATAAAATATATTAATAGCCTCCTAAAATGCATGTCTATTGTTAATCCACCTTTTGTTCATTTATTCTATGAGGAAGATAGTAAGAAAGAAACTTCTGGGTTAGAACCCTCTGTTATTTGTTGCTTTATACCACCAATCCTCACAACAGCAGTTCAGACAGGCTCTTGAATGGTCTAGACTGCTTCAAGAAAGTTCAGACCCAAGGTAGGGGATATGCTGACCTAAAAGTCTATAGTGCTTTGGAAAAACTTCAGATGTGAAGTATTCGCCCAGCTTCTAAGCCAGACAATAGGTTTGACAAGACCTTACAAAGTAAAGGTAAGAACACTGACGGTCATATTGTGAGGAGGCAGGACAGACAGCATGCCTTCTCATACACTGCCTACAGGAGAGAAGACAGTTTTAGCATTGCAGGAAAACAACTCTGCAACAGCTCAGTTTACAAATTCTATGAAATTATCTCATAGATAAACTCTGATAAGGAAGGAAGAATAAACACATGCGTGCATGTATGAAGTAATAGCAGAAAGACTACAAATAATGTAATGTTCATCAAGAGAGAATTGGCTTAATAAATTGCTGCACATCCACACCAGTAAAATCTGAAAGATGAGATATAATCACATGGAGAGATTTTAAAAATATATTAAGTAAAAAAATCCAGTTGTAGTATATCATTTAATTCCCATTTATATAAAAAAAGTAATATAGTTTTGGGTACATGCATATCTATGCAGAGACTATTTCTGGATATTTATGTAATAATTTATGAACATAGGTTACCTGTGAAGAATAAAACTAGGAGGGTCAGAGGAGTACTGTTCCTCATCTTTGCCCTGCTGTGCTGAACTTTTCCTCACATATGCCTTTCTCTACTGTCAGAAATTTTCTAGTAGTATGTATTACTTTTGTAATGTAAAAATAGTCAATGAAAAGAAAACTAGCATTTGATGACAGCTTCTTCTATCACATTCTACTCACCTAACCTCACTAGCTAAAGATAAAGCAAACAAAATAGATGCCTGACAAGCATGCCCAACACACACTTATTGACTATCTTCTAATCTACTCTGTGCCAGGACTGTTTAGGCAGTGCTGATCTGTTCAGGTCTTTAAAGTAAAAATGAAGGAAGTAACAGTCCCAGCTTTCAAATTCCCTCCACCCACCCCTCAGCATCCCAAAGAAGGATATTTTTAGTCATGACATTCTAGAATTACGACTGTGATTAGAAAACGCTATGATGTTAGTGACTCCTTTTTTTTTTTTTTTTTAAAGATTTTATTTATTTATTTATTTGACAGAGATCACAAGTAGGCAGAGAGGCAGGCAGAGAGAAAGGGGGAAGCAGGCTCCCTACTGAGCAGAGAGCTTGATGCAGGGCTCGATCCCAGGACCCTGAGATCATGACCTGAGCAGAAGGCAGAGGCTTAACCCCTGAGCCACCCAGACACCACTAGTGACTCTTTTTTAATTTAAGTTTATTTATTAAAGCTATCTCTACACCCAGCTTGGGGCCCAAACTCATCACCCTGAGATCAAGAGTTGCACACTCCTCTTACTGAGCTAGTCAGTTGCTCCTCTTGGTGACTCTTTTTAGACAAAGTGCTGTCTCTGCTAAATCACCAAGGAGGCCCTTTTCCAGGGAAAACTGGCATGGTTGGGTTAGATCTCAAGATATTACTATGTAAGAGGAAAGATGAGCCAGCCACAGCATGCGCATCTCATTACCATCATTCAGTTCTCTTTTAGTATCTTTCTTCCTTCCTAGTATCTCCTTCTTCCTCTCAGAGCTGGGCCAGGACTTCACTAAGCACCCCTGATTTTTACCTTAAAAGTGAATCCTTCCCAAGGGCCAATTAACTACCATCCTTCCTGGGAAACAATGGCCTAAATATGGTTAGCCCAATCTTACCAGGTGTGAATTTTTAGTATACTATTATTCACATTTATAAACAGGTAGCCACTTGCTTCCCTTTATTTCCCACGGAAAGATCATTGTAATAATATTCTTTAAAAATATCCTCAAATAAAAATTTGTTATTGCCTTATACATATTTGAGCAAGAACGGATGAAGCTAACACATACAAAAATAAAAATTACACCTTAAAATAATGTCAAACACTTATAATACAAGTATTGGTTGAAACAATCCTTTAATAATCATCTAATGGCACTACTGGCCCCACAATTTACCCTACTACTCAGCCTCCTAAAGCAGACATTGAGGAAACACAACATAGGACTATGGAGAAAAGAGTCAGGAACACCACAGACATTCAAATTGTAGAGCTAGTAGTGACAGAAAATGATGAGAAGAAAGTGGCTCCATAGGCCACCATGAAACACGGGATACCCCTCACCTTCTCCCTTACCTCCACTTCTACCTGCATGTATCACAAGACTGCAGGTGGAAAGCTCCAATGGGAGGTCTGCATACATGTAAAAAGTAGAAAATGTAAATGAGGTGAGGCAAAGTCCAAGGCTGCTGAGCTGCTGAGGCCCAGGATGCTGTCTGTCTGCCTGGAAGCATGATCAATCCTGAGGAGGACAAGAGTAGTGAGGAGGGCCCAGGTGGGGAAATTGGAAAGTGCCTATTTAAGTCTTACTTTGGTTTCAAGGATAGATGGGGAAACCTTCCAGGTTTCTTTCCATGTAGCCTACTCATATCCAATAATTTAGGAGAAGAGGTAGGAATTCTATCAGATGAAATATAAAAGAATGGAGAACACAAAAGAGAAGGACACACACTGAAGTTTAAAAAGTATTAATTTGCAGGGCCCCTGGGTGGCTCAGTGGGTTAAAGCCTCTGCCTTCGGCTCAGGTCATGATCCCAGGGTCCTGGGATCGAGCCCCGCATCAGGCTCTCTGCTCAGCAAGGAGAATGCTTCCCTTCCTCTCTCTCTGCCTGACTCTCTGCCTACTTGTGATCTCTTTCAGTCAAATAAATAAATAAAATCTTTAAAAAAAAAAGTATTAATTTGTATCCTCTTGTTATTACTAAATAAGTGTCAAAATGCTGCCAGAAATAATCATACTCGGCTCAGTCTGAAATGACTAATTTTCATTTTATATAATTTGGTATGGCCATAAAATATATTAATGTGAATGTGTGTGTCCACTGGCATGGTTCTACCATGACAAGCTCTAAGTTGATAGCTTATCTGAAGATTTCTTTTGGTTCATAACTTAGGCCATCATGTGGAAACCACCCCCCAATTTCATATATAAATACACACAAAAATAAGCATTACGTGAAAAGTAAATGTAATCTATGGAATATGTATGATCTGTAAATAAGCATGATCAAATTTATAGAAACCATGTATCCAATGTTCTGTGACAATTTCATGCCTCTCATCCTTGCCCCCATCTCCTGGATTAAGACAAGTCTTATCCATAACACTTTCTATTCTTTCTTTGGGTTAAAAAAAGAGGGGGCAGTAATCCTGTACCAATAACAGGAAAATTTAGGTCTTGAGGGACACCCATAGACTGTCTATATTTAGAAAACAGAGGGGCACCTAGGTGGCACTGTCAGTTCAGTGTCTGCTTTTGGGTCAGGTCATGATCCCAGGCTCCTGGGATAAAGCCCCACATTGGGCTCCCTGCTCAGAGTGGAGTCTACTTCTCCCTCTGCCTCTGTCTCTGCTCCTCCCCCAGTTTGTGCTCTATTTTTCAAATAAATAAATAAAATCTTAAAAAAAAAAAACTTTAAATAAAGTCTTAAAAAATAAACTTTAGAAAACAGAAAGGTAAAATAAAATTTTAATGATATAATTTTATCTAACTGAACATTAAGAGAAAATCATTCTATGTCATATAGTGATCCTAGTAAAACTTATACACCTCAGTATCTTGTTCAACTATTAAGTCCCATTTAGCTCAAAATACATTTCAGTTCCATGTGCAGTTTTCAGTTACTGAACTAAGTTGAGTTTGTGGCTACGACATACATAGTATCCCTCTTTGACAGGTTATTTACCTTCCTGTTAACAATTCTGATATGTATTAGAAGTAAATTATTCACCATCACTGAGTTCCACAGTCAGACCCAAGCGTCACCCAGCTCTGACTTGAATGGAAATGACTATGTTAAAGGGAAAATGGTCTGAGAGAAGGACAGCCTCTCTTGAAGGGCAAGGGAAGGTTCACTGACCTCTGGGCACTCTACTTCATTGTGGTGAATCACTGCTTTGGGGAAGCAAAAGACCCTATGGCCCATAAAACCTGATGATATTAAGAAGAGGGAAGGAATTTACACTTAGAATCCAGGGTCACTGCTAGAAATACAACTTTAAAAATTCAAGGGTAAGGAAAAATACTATATTTAAAAATGAATTACTAATGTTCTTTCCTTTAAAAAGTATCTAGTAAACCCAAATCATACAGATGTTCATTACTTATTCAATGTACACCACTGAGCGATAAATAGAACTGTTAGAATACAAAAACGCCAAGGGTAATTCAACTACTGCAGTATAAGTGTGGCATAACTGATTCGTCATGACATACAATTTTCTAAAAGCTATTCTGTTAGAAGGCAATAAATGAGTGCATAAATGATTTACATTCTTCTGAACCATGGTTATTATTCAGTATTTTATTCTTAAAAATATATATACCCTCTACTATTATGTTTATTCTCTAGAGTATAATAAAAACATAATTGAATTTGATGAAAAATAGACTTTATTCTAAATGTAGCATAGAGCACATACAACTACTCCCTTATTTTATCCCTCGTGAAGATCAATGGTCACTTGAGGTGGTTATGTTCTAGGTTTGTTTTAATATATGGGCAATAAAATATTTTTAATTTAAAAATTATATCGTTATATTCCATGTCATATTTTCTTTTTAATAACATCTGAGTTTTGACCTAAATAACTTACGAATGCAAAATACAATATTTTAATCACTGTTTTACTTCTAAGCATGATTTCTTATTGACCAGGTAGGGCAGGAAATTAACTACAGATGGTTTAGCAAATAAAAATGAAGCAGTCTATAACAAAAGCGTCAGAGTTCAGTGATTTGTTTTGTTTTGAAAAACCCTAAATGCTATTATGAAGACAGGTTACCTCTTAACAAATATTTAAAATTTGTTTTAATATAACCATTTCTGAAATTTAGATAAATGACTTGTAAATATATTTAAGCTAGTATTACTTTCATTTATAAGTTTCTTTGGGTTAAGAATTGTGCCATAAAATATATTAATACATAATATATAAATTTTATAAATATGAAATTTCACTGAAGTTTAATAGTTATTTATATTTATATATAAATTATAATACATAGGCTATAGTATGTTATATCATATATATGCCATCTTTATAAAAACATACATAAACACACATATGTGTATGTATGTACGTGTGTGTGTGCGTATATATATACATATATATGTGTATATATAGGCAATGCAAATGCAAATTCAAAATAAGAGGCTTAATTCTCCCTGTTGAAAATAAGGGAACAGACTTCTCTTTCTTCCTTTTTCTTAAAGTATCTTAGAAATCTGTAATTTTAAGAATTTTTTCAACTCTATGAAATGTGTCCCTTGAAAGACTAGAGAGACCTTTCATCAGCTTTCTCAGCCAGGACTATATTTCCTAAGAACCTGAAAGCCATCTTTTCGAAATGCAAACCAAGGGAGACGGTTCCCTGGCTCTGAGTTCCTACCCAAGAATAGGAGCCTAACTTCAGTACATGCTTTATTCCAAGCTACAAAATCATATCTTGTCATAAGGATATGAGAAGTGTGTTTCTTCTCAGGATAAAACCAATTAGCTAACACAGGTATCCTTTAACACAGGTAAAGTTATGATGAACTATGCATGTAAATGTGCTACCAAATCCTCCACATGAAGCCTAACTATCACTTAGCTTGAAACCATGTTTGTAATGAGTTGTACCTACTGGCTTATATAAAGGGGTGAGATTCCCAGCTCTGTCTTTGCATTCTCTTAGCAGAATGCCTGTCATAGGCACTGCACCCTAGTTTAATGCCTGTTGAATAACAGCAGTGTTTTTGTTCTCTTCTGCCTTTTTGGAGAGAATATCTGGGATGGGAGATTTTGTTTTTAATTATAATTCCCCAATATTATGTTTTCTTTTGAATTTAAGTTATTTATGCCCTTTGTTATGACAAAAAACTGACTGCATTCTTAAATAAAACATAAGGAAAAGAAATCACGGGAACATTTCACTTGCTTGGTTTAGTTTCTTTGACAATTCAATACAACTAGTCCTTAAATTTTAAAAAAGGAAATGCTATGAATCATTCTACACTAGAAATTTTTACTGTAGTTTGCATATTTATAATCTACGTGAGGTGACTTATTAGAACATTTAACTAAAAGGATTCAAATAAGTGAACTGCCTTGACTTCTAAGATCCACAAACATATAAAGACAAAGTCCTTTCTGTCAAAAAACATATATGGGGGTGCCTGGGTGGCCCAGTGGGTTAAAGCCTCTGCTTTCGGCTCAGGTCATGATCCCAGAGTCTTGGGATCGAGCCCCACATTGGGGTCTCTGCTCAGCAGGGAGCCTGCTTCCCCCTCTCTCTCTGCCTGCTTGTGATCTCTCTCTGTCAAATAAATAAAATTTTTAAAAAAACAACAACAAAAAACCATATACGAATGGCAAACTCCTTAGCTGTCCTTGCCACCCTTAGTGTTTGGTGGCACTAACTTTAGGAGCAGGTGATGAAGACTAACCTTGCATAGCAATTCCCTGTGGGGTCTCTAGCCTTCCAAGTGAAAAAGGAACTTACAACGACAAATGTTACATAAAAATAATATATTTTTCATGTTCTGTTTTCGACAACTCAAGAAATCCATGGCTTTATACTAAACCATTTTATTTTAACACCTTAATTTCAAATTTTTAATTTCTATGCTTATCTTTCAAGTAAGGATGCATAATGCTAAGCATATTAATGAAAATCCAGGCCATCAATATTGGCAAACTCTAAGAAATTAACAGAGATTCAATAAACTTTAATTTACCTATTTGAAAGCAGTGTCTAAAGTTTTGAGTCTTATTAAAAGTACTAAGCAGTTGGTTAAGTGTCCACCTTTGGCTCAAGTGGTGATCCCAGGATTCTGAGATAGAGAGGGGCTCCCTGCTTCTCTCTCTGCCCCACCCATCGTGTGTGTGTGTGTGCGCGCACGCCTGTGCTCTCTCTCTCTTTCTCTCAAAAAAATAAATAAAATCTTAAAAAAAATTATTAATCAGATAAAGAAAAATCATGTTAAATTCTTGGGGGGGGGAGGTTTAATCAATTTTTTTTCAGGAGAATTAATGATACTAAACCTAAAATGATCTAAAAGTATTTAACACTAAAACTAGACTAGGTAAAAGTATGTGTGAATGAAATATGAAACCAACTTATTTTAAGTAATTAGCAGTATTTACCTTGTAATATTTTGTTCTATCTTTTCATCAATGTCACTGAAGATCTGCTTAAACTCCAAGTCTCCAGGAAATGAATCTAACAGACAACGTAGGTCAAAAGAATTATGGGAATATTCATCTCCACAATCCATTCTGAGGAATAAGAATAAAAAACATGTCAGTTCCTCTAAAATAAAGAAAAAAACAAAAAACAACAACCCTCCAGTTGTGATACTAAACCAAAATAGAAATTTCTACTTACAGGTAAAAAGAAATATAGCAGTAGGAAAACTAGGGTACTATTTAAACTAGGCAGAATGTTTGGTTATTTAATTTTCATGAGGTGTGACCTAATTTTCCTACCCCTCTACGGTTTGAAAGCTGTACAAAATAGCACCCCTCAAAGTACTTAAGCATCCTCCTGCTTCTCACTGTAACCAAGAGCTCTAAAGGAAATCATAAAGCCTCCTAGACCACTGTGACCAAGGGTGGTGGCAGCAGAATTCAACTTCTTTCCTCTACTCTTATTGAATAGTGATTAACCCGAAGTCCTAACTTCAGAATTTTAAGTGTTACCCCCTAGCCCTGTTTGTGTGTGAAGGCAAAATTTTCCTTGAGTTCCTCTATCACCCCGTCAACCTAAATAACTACAACTAACTAAAACTTACATATGCCACTCTTGCTAGAGAGAGATGCATTTTTCTACTATGAGATCATTCTTTCAGTCAGTCCATATATACTCTTGAATGTTTGATATATAAAAGGCACTGCTCCTGAAGCCAGGATGAAGTTGTAACAAGTCAAAGTCCCTGCCTTCATGGAGTTTTTAATCTGTTTTAAGAGCACATAAGCAGGGGCGCCTGGGTGGCTCAGTGGGTTAAAGCCTCTGCCTTCAGCTGGGTCGTAGTCCTGGGGTCCTGGGATCAGCCAGCATCTGGCTCTCTGCTCGGCAGGGGGCCTGCCCCCACCCCCCCGCCTACTTCTCTGCCTACTTGTGATCTCTGTCTGTCAAATGAATAAATAAAATCTTTAAAAAAAAAAAGAGCACATAAACATATACTTCATAAATGATCACATGCTAAGAAGTACTATGAGCACAAGTAGAGCAGGGCAATGGGACAGACTAAAAATAATGGAGATGGGGCAGAATGTGAACCATTTTATTTAGGAATATGTTATTTTTGGACATAAAATAGTGCTTATAAATTATGCAATGACTGATGGTATAAATGAATAGGAAATTTAAACATTACATCATTAAAAATATACATGGAATAAATATTAATAAGATAAAGGCGAAGGGGATGTGGTTTTAGTTGGATAAATACAAAAATACCTGAAAAATTATCTAAAAAATTTTACAGAGGCTAGCTACAATACTAATAGGCTTCCTCATCTTCAATTATTTAATTACAAGAAATTCAGCTAATTTATTATCCTATAATGAAATAGCTGAAGATTTCTCATAGGCATCATTTGGAATTTCAATGAAGTAGCCTTGGGGTAAAGCTTTTTTTTAATTTAAATTTTTTAGAGATTTTATTTTAAAAGGAAAATATTCAACCAAAACATTTTAATAAAAAAGCCTATGGCATCACGAGGTTTTTCATTTATAACTCAGCTCCAAAAACAGAATAATCACAAAAATAAAATATCAAAATTTTTATACACTTAGATCATCCTACACTTAGATCATCCTTCCAAAATATTTTGCAGTACAAGGTGTAATATCTCGTTGTGAACAAATAATTACAAATAATGTGTCATAATAAATGCTAATTTGAAAACAGGCTAAAAAATAGCCAAAAAATTATAAGCTAAATGGTAGAATACTGTATATACATCAGAAGTTCTATATCTTAAGTGGATAATATATATATCTATATATAGATATTTATCTATATCTGTATATCTATCTATGTATAGATACATAGATATACAGATATATGGATATATATACATAGATATATGTATAGATACATAGATCTATACATAGATACATATATATAGATAGTATTTATATAAATATAAATACTACACAGCCATCATAAAACAAAATCTTGCCATTTGCAACAACGTGGATGGAACTAGAGGGTATTATGCTAAGCAAAATAAGTCAATCAGAGAAAGACAATTATATGATCTCATTCATATGAGCAATTTGAGAAGACAGAAGATCTTAGGGGAAGGGAGGGAAAAACAAACAAGATGAAACCAGAGGGGGAGACAAACTATCTTTCTTGGGAAACAAACTGAGGGTTGCTGGAGGGAGGGGGTGGGAAGGATGGGGTGGCTGGATGATGAACATTGGGGACAGTATGTGTTATGGTGAGAAAATAAATAATAATAATAATAAAAGAAGAAGTTCTACATCTTTAGGGCACCAAAACTTCAATACTTCCATATAACCAATGAGTCTGAGATCCTGAGATCCTCAGCTCAACTAGTTATAGCTATTATCATAATATTTTCTTTATACTAAATCCAATGGTTAATATTACTAATAATGAGTTCAGCTTCTATATTTGCATATTTTTTAATCTCTTGGGGTAGTTCAGATGATCAGCCATTCAACAATTGTTATAAAAAGTAAAACCTCACCTTTGCTATGAAAAAATTTGATTGGCTGAGGGCTTTGTAGGAAACTCAAACTTAGTAAACACGTTGTAGCTAGCCTCTCTTGCATATTAATACTCTGTTCAGACTTGTCTTACTTGGTCAATACTATAAAGCCCCATTAGTTCAAATTCTACATATTCAAAACAAGAAAAAAGGTATATAAGTCAGCTTAAATATAAGAGCAAAATAGCAATATGATTATGTATCCACTATGTACAAAATAATACACATCATCTTCCTTACTCCTCATAATAACTCTATAAAATAGTTATTATCCTCAATGATAGGGGAGGGAATGTGAGCCCAGAGACTGACTAACATGCACATGTTTCATAGCAGCTACCTAGTGTTAAGAGTAGAATTTGAACGGATCTATTTGGTTTTAAAATTTAAGGGTGTCTGGTGTCTTGAGAAATGAATCACTTACTACATACAAAACACAGTTTTGTAGAAATATTAGCTAAAATGTTAAAATGGTTATCCCTCAATATTTAGACTACAGTTGATATTTATTTTCTTCTTTATACTTAGCATTTTCCTATATTTTGGCAGTAAGTACTTATTTTTGCATGTTAAAAAGTAAAATTCAACCAAGTGAATTTGAAGATCTAATTCGCTTTGCTAAATGATGACTCAGCAGCACCACATCTAGCAAACAGAGAAGCATTCCCAGGAGTTGTACAAAATGGAAAGATTTTATTGAACAGGGTAGGGGCATAACAGGAATTAGGAAAAGAAAAGGACTGTTCCAGGGCTGCCTGGGTGGCTCAGTTGGTTAAGCAACTGCCTTCAGCTCAGGTCATGATCCCAGAGTCCCAGGATCCATTCCTGCATCAGGCTCCTAGCTCCATGGGGAGTCTGCTTCTCCCTTTGACCTTCACTCCTCTCATTCTCTCTCACTCTCTCTTTTAAAAAAGAAAACAAAAGGACTGTTCCAGACCAGGCTGTTTTCTAGGGGAAGTAGCAAGGGGTTTTATCATGCAGACTACCTACTCTTTTATTTATTTATTTATCTATCTATCTATCTATTTATTTATTTATTTGAGAGAGAGAGAGAGAGAGAGAGATCACAAGTAGGCAGAGAGGCAGGCAGAGAAAGAGGGGGAAACAGGCTCCTCGCTGAGCAAAGAGCCCGATGCGGGGCTCGATCCCAGGACCCTGAGATCATGACCTGAGCTGAAGGCAGAAGCTTAACCCATTGACAGGCCCTCCCCCTACTCTTTCTTTACGAGATGGAGAGGACACAGGTGACAGGACTTATTGGCACTGATAGAAAGAAAAGCTTCCTGATTGACCACATTTCTGATGGAAGTTGAAATTGCAATTAGATTGGATATTAAACCCCAGTTTGGGACCTTGGTCTGAGAGACACCTTTTGGGGCCTGCGGTTTTCTTTTTTCAAATATGTAATTAGGAAAAATATTTAATGGAGGAATTATGCCCGCTCTCAAGGGGCTTTTAATCTCTTATTTTACATTTTGTCTTCATTTGAAACATTTTCCAATCTTAAAACCTCTCTTGCCAATTTCAGTTTATCATTCCTCTCAAAATCTAACTCAAAACTCACATGATTCCTAAATTCCTCTTGACTAACTGTGAATATTTCACCAAACTTTTCACATTATTTTGTGGTTTTGTGCTTGCAAATGCTGTTAAAAGAAATCTGTTCTTCTGTGTTATTGTGGTATTAAATGTGTGTTATACCTTTCATTGAAACGAGTTCTGGAGTAAAAACAATGGACTGAAACATGTTGAGCATTCAGAAGGGGTTCGGGACATGATTTTGAAGGATACCCAATATACACAGTTGTGTGATTTTCCTCTGTCTAACCTCAGTAGAGAAGTTAATCAATAAATACAACGAATACATTAAGGGAATGCCATTTGACAACAACAGGGTACTAGAATGAGGATGGTTCAGAGTTTTCACATGATTAGCATCCACCTGTGATGTTTCTGTATTTAAGATACCGTTCTAAGGTGATGAAGGACAATAGAAAAGTAAAGAGGTAAAGAGGCAGCAGGTTTAAAATTCTGTGAGATAGGATAAGCGAAAACCTCATGGGCAAAATAGAATAGGATGAGGAAATTAACCAGAATGAAGAGAGATTCACAGGACCAACAAGAGAAATAAATTAAAAGGGGAAAGTAGGCTGTGGTAAGTAATGCTCAAGTTTGAACTTTTAAGTTCAAAACTTTTTGAAGTTTGAAAAAAGTTTGAATTTTAAGTGGTAGAACAGAATGGCAGTGATTCCTGCAGCATTGTGGTGACAAAAAGCACACACTGAATGGGAATGAGTACAGGCACTAGTCCTCTCACTTCCTTCCATGCACTCCATGGGCATACGGTGTGCCACTGTGCCTGGGCATCATGAGGGGGGCAGGGAGGAAGAAAGAAAAGAGGGAGATTGGATAGTGTCTCCTCTAAAGGAGTAGAGGCAGTAAAGAAAACCAAAGCAATAAACAAAGGAGCCAATAGAAAGAGCACTGTTATTCTCTAAGTAAAAATAACTATGACATTCACAACAAAAAAACAAAAAACAAAACAAAACAAAAAAAAAACTATGACATTCACAACAAAAAAGTGAATAATTAAGGGACTAACGTAACTTGACAATTATCTCAGTGGTACGTCGGAAATGCAGAAAAACCTTCAGAAAATTTGGAAGGAGGAAGGAAGTGGCTGTGGAGTTGTGGGTCAAGATTGAGCTTCACATTCTGATTATGTTTCTGTACTACTATTATCCTGTTGTCATAATGAATGAAGTCTCTTATCCTAATCCGTGATCAACCAAAAATGGGAGTTGAAACTTTATTTAAAGCATAGTAACTTTGTTTTTGAAATTATCATTCCACAGTACTATTTTTAAATGTTCATTCTCCTGTAATGTTTCTGACCATTTTTAATATAAGATTAAAAAAAATAGTGCTTAATATTCCAAACAAGTATTAATAGCCAATCTAATATTAATTATTGCCTTTTAAAAATGAGTAATGTTTGAAGAATTATATCTAAGCCAAACATCTGTAGATCAAGTTTCAGCCATAGGCAAATTATAACAGTTGAGTTATAAATTCCTAAGAACAGTGACTATAATAAAATATGTACATATTATAAGCACAGCCAGAAAACATTAAAATAAAGCAATAAAAAAAAGTCAAACCTCATGTGATCAAAAGAAAGCCCACAAAAGTAATTTTGGAATATCACTTGTCTTTTAACATATTTTAAAATGATACCTTTATAACCTAGGGTCTCTTTTTCATTATTTAAACACATATAATGATTAGAATCCTCATTTTATCTTTTTTTTCCTGTGTCTTCAATAATAAATATCTAGAGTACCATGTTTCTTATAACCAACCAAATGTATGTTTTCTCTTAATCATCTATACACTTAGAAAAAGTGAAAAAAGATAGACAGACCAACCATTGGGAAAAAATCTACACTGCAAATGAATTAGTAAATGGGAAACATTAGGACCACGTGACTTCTCCTCCATGGAAAAGCCCAGAAAGGAAGGTCACATGCCTTTTCAGACCTATGCACAAACTGTGGACTTAATCTGCCCACCAGCTCTAGTTTACCTTAAGTCCTACTGTCTAGCCTAAATAAACATGTTTAAAGAGCATGGTAAGGAAATGTTTTAATTAATTAAAAATTTATGTTCCACATTTAACTAAACAAGTTTAAAATGTTCCATGATACTAAAACACATTTAACTCTAAACACTACTGAATCAAGAATCAATAGATTTGAGTTCTGATCCTAGCTCTGTTAATGTGACTTTAAATCACTTGATCTCTCAAGAGGGACAGAGCTCACATTCCTCATTTATAAAATGAGATGGATGGATTTATTAGGCTCTGAGGTTTCTTCTAGCTATAAATTTGCTGTATTCTATAAGGAATGGCAGGAGGAGGACATATTTCTGAACACCCCCTCAAATTAACTCTTCCAATGGACTATTTCAATCATTAATACTGTGTCATGCACTCAGAGCAAATTTTAATTATTTCCTTTTCTCTTCCCCAGGACTGTTACATGAAAAACTTACATTGAATCTATAGCTCAGCAAGAAATAAGATGTGAAAAGAGGAAATGTGAGGCAGCAAATAATAGGTAGATGCCCATACTGATGTTTCCCCCAAGCCCCCAGATTTCTAAAATATTCTAAGAAGCAGCTAGCCCAAGTTTCTGAGCTCCCTTAACTTGCCATACTCTTCACTTAACAGAAGATGTATAAGACCAACTGACTTTGGGTATTATGCCTCCACAAGGAACAGGATGACATTAGGCAATCACACCTTCACAGACATCACGTATCCCTGACCTATTATTTTTTGTATTTTTTAAAAATTCTTTGTATTATTATTGCTAGTTTGATTTGAGTTGCTGGTTTGAAGAAAGAAAAAAAAAAGCAGACTGAAAATAAATTTTGTCCAGTTTTTTTCCCTCTGGTCTGGCTCATTTTTACTTTTCCATCCATACCTAGTCACAAAGTAGTTCTGAATCATTCACAAAGTTCTGCCAATATCATAAATATTATAACTTTACTAAAAATCAGTATCATAACTTTCCCTAGGTCTTGAAAATTTCATCAGTGTATTCATTTATTGAGACATGGATTAAAAATATGGTGGCTAAATAGTGATTTTAATGATAATTACAGCTAGCTTTTACATAGGATTTTTATGGACCATAGACTGTTCTAAGTACTTTATATGTATGAACAATTTTGATTCTTACCATAATTCTATGGGATAGGTACTATTACATTCTCCACATGAAAGATGTACAAACGGAGGCACAGAAAGTTTTCTTTGAGTTGCCCAAGATTACTTGCATAAAAAGTGGCAAAGCTGGGATTGCAATTGTTTCAAATGGTGTCCTTAATCCCAATGCTATAAACCGCCCCCTGTATAGACTTGTACTTAAAAAAAAAAATAATTATTTTACATCTTATATGTATTGACTTATTTACCGCCATATGTATTTGACAGCTTTCCCTAGGACCATTATAAATCTCCTTCATTATGAAACCAATTTCCAAAAATAAGTTTTTTAAAAATTAAAAAAAATTTTTTTAATTTATTTGACAGACAGAAATGACAAGTAGGCAGAGAGGCAGGCAGAGAGAGGCGGGGAAGGCAGGCTCCCTGCTGAGCAGAGAGCTTGATGGGCTTGATGTGGGGCTTGATCCCAGGACTCTGCTGAAGGCAGAGGCTTTAACCCACTGAGCCACCGAGGTGCTCCCCAAAATAAATTTTTTAAGGCAATATCTTGCCCCTATGGTATTTCAAAGTCACCAGAAATTTATTTCTTTTCATCAGTTACTAGAAGTTGAAATTTTAATGTTTTAGCCTCTCCAAAGACTGAGAAACAACCCAAAAGGATCTCAATTTGTTGATAGTCATTTAAAATATCTTATGCATTAAAGTCTTATATTAGGAAATATAGAACTTGATATTATTTTCTTTATTTTCTCAACTCTCATCTATGTGTTAGGATTCCTACCACAGACTGGTGTGCTTTCTATTAATAATTGTGGAAATTCTGATTATTTTAGTTGTATGAGTGGGACTGTTAATATACATCCAATAAGTAAGCATATTAACATGATATGGCTATTAAAATCCCCTTTGTAACTCCTCTGTAAGTAATTTAAATACGTGTATGTATGAGGTAGAAATTGACAGGATCAGTCAGAATACACTTATTGTAGCTTGACAAGCAAACAGAATTAATTGTCATATGTTTTACCCACAAACCTGACACTATATTTTTCAATGCACTTCTCTTTCTAGAAAATATTTTTATTTATTAACTCTATAATCTTTAATATGCAATCCTAGCCATCTCTTGCTTTAATCCAACTGTGAAACCAAGATAATGTGAAACCAAATTTTAATTCCACATTCTTTTATAACTTAGCACTCACACATTTCACATCAATTAAAAGTCATAAAATTATTATATATTTTTAGATTAGACCTAAAGATAGTCACAAATCACGGGGTTAAGGATTAACTAATGAATTTCCAGGCAGAGTAAAAACCTTATTAATTTGGAAAGTAGTACAGTAGAAAGTTTAAGTTATGGAGTATTTTTAAAAAGGAACTGTACTGTGTATCAACTGGAAATAATAAATATAGCTTATAAGATGTGTTGATTACATTTTTAAGGAATTTTCTTTGAATAACTAGGTAAGAATGATTTAAACTTAGTATGTACTTTGTATTTAAATTGGTTCTTCAAAAGAATGTAGATCTTAAAGTATGTTCCAAGGATTTAAGAATTTCTCCTAAAATGCTGTTAATAATATTAATAGTATTACTAGTATATTCACAACCAGTCCTGTGTCATCAATATCCCCTTCATCTGCCTATAAACATGTTCGTTTCTTGCTTTTTAGAAACCAACAAAACCTTCCCTAGAACCTCCTTCTATTCGTAGCCCAACATCTGCAAACAGTAGTCCATATTTCTTCAACTTTTATCTCCTCTCTTATTCACTTCTCAATTCAGAACAATCTGGTTTCTGCCTCTATCCTTGCACTGAAAGTGACAAAATATTTTCCATTCCTGTCATACTTAATCTCTGCACTATTTGGTACAGACAGCTACTCCTTTCTTGACATTCCTCTCTTGCCAATCTTCCTAAGTATTACGGCTTCCTAGTACCTTTCTTGTCCCTTACACATTAACTCAAAGGCTCCTGGTAGGAGTTCCCAATTTAGGTAGCTGTCCAGCTCAAGTTTCTCTTTATAATCTGATAGACAATTCAGGGGTATACAATGGTGGTCAATTTTTATGCTAGATGATCCAGCTTTCCTGTCATAACTAATTATCCAAGATTAGACATCTGACCCAAACTGAACCATCAGATGCAAAGAAATCCTGAAATTTAGAATGAAGGGTGGAACAGGGAACCACTTAGTGGTATACCAACCAAGTTAAATCCAGCCTCCCAAGAGAAAGTACATGGATTTTTTTCCTGAGGGCCTATAATTGCCCACTTCCTTTCCTTCTGAGATTAAAAGTTCATATAGTTGTTTTGAGGAGTTTTTTTTGGTTTGATTCTGTCAGAGACACACAATAAATCTTCCTATTCCACTGAACAAGAGCCACTGTTTTTTTCTTTGCTTAAATTAACCTAATTAACTTAATTAACAAGTTTTGTGTGATATTCACAGAGTTCTCTCTAGAATCTGCTTCTCATTTTAACTAGTTTCCCTAAACATTCTTCTTTCAAAGCTACTGTTTCTTTTTAATTTAACCAGAGTAGATTTTGTTTTTTTCTAAAGTATTTTAATTTTTAGATATTCTGTTTTATTTTTATTTATTTGGATTTTGTCCTTCTCAAATTTCAAAAACTCTATTCCTATTATTTCTCAGGCTGTAGTCTTCCCATATATCCTTACTCCCCTTGTCTGACGTGGGAAAGAAAATACAGAAAGTTTTCCTCCCTTTCTCTTCCAGTTCATTTCAGGCTGAAATCTTCTTATTCTACATTTTTTTTAATTTAAATTTTTTAATTAAAAAATTTTTTTTTTAGATTTCATTTATTTATTTGACAGACAGAGATCACAAGTAGGCAGAGAGGCAGGCAGAGAGAGAGAGAGGAGGAAGCAGGCTCCCTGCTGAGCAGTGAGCCCGATGAGGGACTCGAACCTGGGACCCCGAGATCATGACCTGAGCCGAAGGCAGCAGCTTTACCCACTGAGCCACCCAGGCGCCCCCTACATTTTTTTTTAATTGATTAACCTCATCCATTTATTTTCCCTATGCTGAAAATTTAAAGTCTATATCACTAATCTAGTTCTTCCTCCAAAACCTTAACACATAATTCCAAACATTTGTGAGGCATATTGCTGTTTCAAAGGTCCTTTGAACACAACAAGTCCAAAATTCAATATAAAATCCTTTCTGTAAACTGGCTTCTCTTCCTATATTACAGGGTCACTGCCTCCCCTAATCTCTCTCCTCTTCCTTGCCTTACTAACTTCAATTAGGTGTCAGTTGAGTATAGCACCGTCTGTGTTTTCTATGGCCAGCAAACTATGAATGGTCTTTACATTTCTAAAGAGTTGTAAAATTAAAAAGAAACAAAAAGAATATGCCACCATGGCCAAATGCAGTCCATAAACCCTAAAATATTTACTATCTGGCCCTTAAGAGAAAAAGTTTGCTGACTTCTGTCTCAAATGATCACCAAATTTTTTGACCCTTTCTCTTCCCCAATATATTAAATGGTAACCAAATGCTCTCAATTTGATTTCTTCTTCTGTGTGGATCCAATATCTTAAATCTGACATTATTTATTGCTGAAAAAAAAAGGGGAAAACCTCATATCTGGCATCCAAGACTCACACCTCATGGTTTAATAAGAAATACATACTTGGTTATTGCTCCTTTGTCTCCCCCTACCTCCCACTTCACTTTGTCTAAGAATCTCTTCCATTTGGCCCTTCCTGAATTGTATCCTTTATAAAAATATTGTAACCAGAACTACAGCACTTTCTTGAGTTCTGTGAGTCATTCTAATGACTTACTGAACCTGAGTAGGGGGCTGTGGGACCCTCAAATCTGTAGTTCAGCGGGGCACAAGTGGGCATCCCCTGGAGATGCCGTTTGAGGCTCTCATGTAATGTAGGGGCAGTCTTGTGGGACAGAGCCATTATTTGTGCTAACTACAGATAGTGTCAGAATTGAATTAAACCGAACTGTAGGACACTGAGTTTGTGTCCAACGTGCATATCAGCATTGAACTTCTTGTCTTATGAATGAAACTGGATCATTTCACTACCCGGCTTAAATACCACTGAAGGTTTCTACAATGCATAAGACAACTCCAGGCTTTTTACTTTGTTTACATATATAGTTATTCATATTTAAATATATTTTTCTGCCATAATAGTCCTTGATTAACAACTTGAAATAGCATCCTAGCTGTAACTCCCTCTACTAAGGATATTTTCAGTAAAAAAATTATATTTATGGGAGGTATTTACTTCATCAGTGTCCATAGTATTATTTATAGGCCACTAGTATTATTTATAGGCCACATATAAGTATAACATAATTTGTTTATGATCTTTAAACAAAAAAGTTACCTACCATGGTGGCTTAAACATATTTAAATGCTTCTCAACAATTAAGCCATTTTTTAAAAAATTGTGAAGAGGTAAGAAAATATACTAGTGAAAAATTAAGATTCAACATTTAAGCTATCAAATAATATTTAAATGTGACAATCTTTCCAGTTTCCATCTACACACAAAAAAAGAAATTAGATGAAAATTATCTTTAGGGACCCTTCTAATTTTAAAATTCTATTATTTTAATCATGTGATCTATTTTTCTAATATTTAATCTTCTGTTTTATTGTCTTTGCAGTATATTTTTAATTCTATAGTTTAATAGAAAGAAAATTTGTTGTTGGTTAAAGCAAATTCATATCAAATGACCTGAAAATCTATTTAAAAAGCAATCAGTGAAAATAAATATAGGATTTCTTCATGTTAAATCTGAAAATCCATCACTATACTTGCTTTTTACTTTATTTGCTGTTTAACGTATTTCAACAGTGAATCTATCATATCAACATAGTCATCATGATCCAAGCTGCAAATAATAGAGAGTGTCAGTGTCAATTTTGCTTTCTCACACTTGCTTCCCTTCAGTTCATCTGATTTTAATAATCCCTGTCAAACCACAAACAGTCCAAATTACCTTCATGACACAGAAGCTTTCAAAGAGCAGACAGAATCTCAACTTTCATTTAGCAACTACAAAAGAAAGCTGTCCAGCTGGACAAATATTATTTCCACACTTGACAATCTCTACAGTTGAGCATGCATTTTAATTTTAACTAAACCTGCCAGGAGTTTGATGTGAGCTTCTTGTTTTGTGTAGATTGACTCACAGGATTATCAGACCAATGACTGTAATTGTGATGAAAGAACCCAGCATTTTTCTACTAAAAGAGAAATCATATACCAAAGCTGAAGGATCAAAATGAACATGTAAGATATAATGAGGCATATATTACAGGGGGAAAACTACTTAAATTAGATGGTTTAATCACTAAATAAAGTGTATACATACAGAATACATTTTTTTTTAATAGTAGGCTCCATACCCAATGTGAGGGTTGAACTCACAACCATGAGATCAAGCATCATGCGTTCCACTGACAGAGCCAGACAGGCACCCCCAGAATATATTCTTGATATAATTTTAAAAAGAAAAAGCTAGTAAGTAAGAATAAAATGTAAGAAAGTTAAAATTTTGTCTATGGATTACATTGAAAAACAGGTTCTAAGAATAAACTAAAAAGAGATTTTTTTAATTGTTTTGGGCTGACTCGGTGAATATTTAAATTTCTAGAACAGGTCTATGTATCAAATTATTTAATAAAACTGATGTTCTTGGCAAGACATTAAAAAGTCCACTCTAAACTAATCAACATGTCTTTGTACAAAATAAAACTTTAAAAAAAGTCACAGTAAAAATAAAGATACTGAGTTTGTAGAAAAGTATTAAAATAAAAGTTAGAGTATACAACTATATCAAAGACTTATATCTTAGAAGTTTATTAAATTTAAGTCTAAAAGTTTCAAATGGTAAACTATTTCTGGGAACTTTTCCTGTCTCAGCAAGGCCTAAATTCCTCCTACAGCTAATCCATTGATTATTAGAGCTCTGTTTCTCCCCCAACTCTATCTTGGACAACACAGCTGTATTCTTTACCAGCTCCTCTCTCTTTCTCTTCCTGTTGGTCTTTGTACTGGACAGATTAACCCACATCCACGTCTTCTGCTACAATGTGTATGCTGGAGCAGCTGTTCTAACCACCCCACTCCATACTGGGTAACTCTCTTGGATGTTCCACAGGTACCTCAAACTCAACAAGACCCCAGAAAATCTTATCATCTGCCCTCTGAAACTTCCTTTCTTCCTTGAGGTCCCTATGATAGTTAACTGCACCACTAGCAACTCAGGTATTCATGTCACTGAATGGGAGTCGTCTTCCACATTCTAACTGCACAGCCAAATGATCAGTTTTGTTTTTTTTTTTTAAAGATTTTATTTATTTATTTGACAGAGAGAAATCACAAGTAGATGGAGAGGCAGGCAGAGAGAGAGAAGCAGGCTCCCTGCTGAGCAGAGGGCCTGATGTGGGACTCGATCCCAGGACCCTGAGATCATGACCTGAGCTGAAGGCAGCGGCTTAACCCACTGAGCCACCCAGGCTCCCCGCCAAATGATCAGTTTTTTCTGTAATCTCTCATCATCCATTTCCTACTGCTCCAGTGTAGTTTCAAACTCCATCATCTCCTTCTACCTCATTTTCTATCCTACCACTAGATAGATCTTTGTAAAACAGAGACAGGAGAGTCAGTGTTCACAGCAAGATTTTAAGTCTACAGGACTGGGAGAAAAGTCATATTCTTTTTTTTTTTTTAATTTA
This sequence comes from Neogale vison, assembly GCF_020171115.1. Lineage (NCBI taxonomy): Eukaryota > Metazoa > Chordata > Mammalia > Carnivora > Mustelidae > Neogale > Neogale vison. The sequence continues at coordinate 198,633,190 of NC_058091.1, read as the reverse complement.
CTTGACAGACAGAGATCACAAGTAGGCAGAGAGGCAGGCAGAGAGAGAGGAAGGAAAGCAGACTCCCTGCTGAGCAGAGAGCCCGATGTGGGGCTCGATCCCAGAACCCTAGGATCATGACCTGAGCCGAAAGCAGAGGCTTAACCCACTGAGCCACCCAGGCGCCCCGAAAAGTCATATTCTTAAGAGAAAGAAAAATCAGAAGAAGGAATTAATTTGTAGAGGGGATCACCCAAACCAAGATGTGTTTTAGAATAAAACAGTTAGTGAAAGGAACTAAAATTATATCATTTTTCAAATCTTATTAACCAGTTAAATGGTTTTATTTTCTCTGTGGACCTACATAATATTTAAAAACAATTTTCAAAAATAACTTACTTTCAAAAAATTCTTATAGCTGTGCTCACTAAAGTAAAAAGCCTATATTCTTTCAATATTAAAAGAATACACAGATTCATTTTCATATACTTTTAAAAATATATTTATTTTAGAGAAATATTTATTTAGTTAAAATATTTATTTATTTATAGAAAATAAATATTTATTTATTTATTTATTTGGAGTGAGCACACATACTGGGGGTGAGGGGAGAGAGGGAGAGAGAGACAATCTCAAGCAGACTCTTGGCTGAGCAAGGAGCCGGACTTGGGTTTTGATCTCATTAGCCGGAGATCATAATATCATAACCTGAGTGGAAATCAAGAATTGGATGCTTAGTTGACTGAGCCACCCAGGCATCCCTCATTTTCATACACTTTAAACAATTTCTTAGTTGTATCTGTTAAAGATATTTTTCTGAGGAAAGTACTTTTTTTATAATTATATTATTTTTATATTTTTCCAAATTGCACTTCAGGGTTAGTAAATCTCTCTCTTTTTTTTTTACGGTGACATTAGCTTTTTTTTTTATTAAAGATTTATTTGAGAGAGAGCAAGAGAGCACAAGCAGGCAAGTGAGGGGAGGGGCAGGGGAGAGAGAGAAAATTCTCAAGCAGACTCCCCACAGAGTGCAGAACACTACAAGGTCTCAATCTCAAGACGCCAAGATCATGACCTAGCCAAAACTAAGAGTTGGTTGCTTAACCAACTGAGCCACCCAGGCACCCCAAGGGCAAGTAAATTTTAGATACCTATATACAGTAAATTGTTTAGATACAGTAAATTGTTGATACCTATATATCATCTTCCTCAAGCAAATTTTGCTAAATGAAGAATATCCTCAATTTTAATTTTTAATAATATAGTATATGAGTATTTAACCCAAATATTCTTAAAAGTACTAGTTTTTGGTTTTTTTGTCTCCAGGCAGAGTGACTTTTTCGGACCAATAATTTAAAAACAAACAAACAAACAAACAAAAAAACCCAAAAAACCTCAAATACCCATAAATTAAATTTCTGAAATTTAAAAAAAAATCCTCATCAAATATTTATGGTTATTTTTTAATTTTTTGCTAAATTTAGATGCTACAGAATTATAGGACTTCCCAGTTCAACTTTACTCTGAACTAGAATATCAATTTATATAATTTTTAAAAATGTAAGTTCCATGAAGAGATTTTTCTCATAAGTCTATGTATTTCAAAACACAATTATGGAATTCTACAACTAAATCCTGTACATGGGGCACCTGGGTGGCTCAGTTGTTAAGCCTCTGCCTTTGGCTCAGGTCATGATCCCAGTGTCCTGGGATCGAGGCCTGCATTGGGCTCCTTGCTCAGCAGGAAGCCTGCTTCTTCCTCTCCCACTCCCCATGCTTGTGTTCCCGCTCTCACTGTGTCTCTCTCTGTCAAATGAACAAATAAAGATCTTTAAAAAAATAATAAAAAATAAAAGAAAAATAAATAAATCTTATATATCATTTGAGTTCTCATCATTTAATTTGTTCAGTTTCTCCTTTAATTTCATGGGGATACATTTCAAGGTCTTCCTATATGTGAGCTTTGCTTTCAACAATTCCCTAAATGCTTCACATAAAATGATTTTTTTCCCACCATTTATTCAACACTTTCATTAAAGATTTCTAACCGATTTTGAGGACAGTAACACACAAAAAAATTGAGAATAATTTTACAGGAGTATTTAATACTGGGCACCTGAGTGGCTCAGTTGGTTAAGTGTCTTGTCTGTCTTTGGCTCAGGTCATGATCCCAAGGTCCTGGGATGGAGCCCCATGTGGGGCTTACTACTCAGTGGGGAGTCTGCTTCTCCCTCTTCCTCTGCCCTTTCCCCTGCCTGTGCACACTGTCTCTGCACACTGTCTCATGCTCTCTCTCTCTCAAATAAATAAATAAATAAATAAAGTCCTAAGAAAAAAAAAGAATATTTAATATCATAATAGGTACTTAAAGTCAATTTTAAAGTACAGTAATTCTTCAACGTTTCAAGCATTTCTAAAATCCAAAAAGAAAAAGTATATACTACCATGCTTAAGTTATTTCTGTTTTCTTCAAAAGCAGCCTAATCATAAAAAGTTAAGGCTGCTTATCTTATGTACATAAATCTTATGTACATATAAATCTTATGTTCATATAAACATTTATACTTTTTGACAAGCACATCTCCTAGTTAGATTGGTAGATTTTGCAGATTTGGGGGGTGTAATTACAAATTATCATGTCATTACAACATATTTCAAGTGAATTCTCTTCACAGGTTCTATTTAAAAATTTTTATGATGTTATGTTCCATCACAAGATATTTTTAATATCACCAAGACTAAAAGATTTATCATATTGCAGTTTGGAATTCAATTTATAATAGTATCCATAATAATGCCAAGTAGTTCATCTTTTACAAAATAAACTTTTAAATGCTTTACACTGATTGCATGAATTAGACATGAAACTTGAACCATTATTGGAATTAATTCCTTTTTTATTAGAAGTATCCAAGGATACTGATGTAAAACTGGCACTATCTAACTGCTGATAAAGTTCTATTAATGGAGCCAATACATTAATGGCTATTGATTCACCTTTTATATATGAACAAGAAAACTCATAATTGCAAATGAGAGAAATTAATTTAGAACAGTCACCAGATCTAAGTGAAAAGTAAAGTTTCACAGAGTGGTACACAAATGTACCTTTTGCACCTAAGTATTAAGGAAGCTTTTTCAGGCACAATCTTAAAATATGACCGTGCAAGAGATGTTGATTCTTCAACAGATAGACATCTTATTTTCATGTGATCAATGACGTTATTATAGCCCCACTGTGTGAGTCACACACTAATTCATTTCAGCAAGTCAAAGGAAATTCAGTGCTTTGAGTGTGTTACCCAACAATAAACAAGTAGTTGTAGATTTACAATACATGATATGTATATCATATATATCATACATATATACATATATATATATACATATGTATCATAGTAATAGAGTTTAAACTGCATTTACCCTATGGCAAGGCTGAACAAAGGCTGGGAAACATTGTGCAGGCCAAAGGCAAGGGCATGGGCATAGCACAAGTGGCTGACACGTTAAGTGGTGAGCAGAGGTAGCAGCATTGAATACATTGAATGCCACCAGCATCACCCAAGACCTGGAAAAGTTAGCTGTACCTAAATGCTTATGCCAGACCACACTCACTTTATCAACAAACACCCTCCTGCTGCCCTTGAAAAAGATGTGTTAGCTATTATTACTTCCGGAATGGATCTGGAAAAGGGAAATGGGGTATTGCCAATTTAACCATATGTTAAAGTAAGAATTCTGTTTATTACACTGGCATATCAAATACGATATGATGTCAGAATGTAGAAGTACAAAATGAAGGCCTTCCTAAACCTAAGCTTGGCTTAATGACATGCAATTATTAAGTAAGACTTCATTCAAAAATGAAAAATCTGAGGGGCACCTGGGTGGCTCATTGGCTAACCGTCTGTCTTTGGTTCAAGTCATGATCCCAGGGTCCTGGGATCGAGCCCCTCATCAGGGTCTCTCCTCAGCAAGGAGTCTGCTTCCCTTCTCTCTTCCCCCGCTGTTGCTCACTCCCGCTCTCTCTCTCTCCCGCTCTCTCTCTCAAATAAATAAAATCTTTAAAAAATAAAAATAAAAAGAATGATAAATTTGAGAGAAATGCTAAGCCAGATGAAATATGACAAAAGGCAGAAAATGATACTATCTTTGGCAAACTGGATATATAATATGATATCAGAATACATGATATTTCAAATAAAAATATAACATAAATAAAATGGACCTCGTGTATACATAAAAATGGTAATCCAGCCCTCTTTGGCATGACATGAAAATATTACCAGAGAGCTGTATTACTTCATTAAAAAAAATAAGTTATAGAACTATATACACACCATGACACAGTAAAATATTTTTGAAACAAACAAACCAACTCAAAATATCAGGAAGGAAATTTAACAAACTATTAGTGCTAATCTGTGGGCAGTGGAACTAAAATGGCACAGGAAAAAAGGAAATTTTTACTCTTAATAACTTCCTATATTTATTTGAACTTAGTATAATGAACATGTCTTAATTTTTACACAAAAGGCAAAAACAAATATAAAAAATACAAAAAAATACTATAAGACCTCAACTAATTTAGTATCCACTGAGTGGAACAAGTAACAAATGACCTAGAATCCTGAAATGGGAACTTCCTTCAAGGCAGAGGAAATCGAGATGGCAAGCCACCCAGAAAAAGGAAGATGAAAGCGTTCCTAAAGGGAGGAGCCCAGTGATCTCCAAAATTCATAGCCTTACAGGCCCTACAGTTGAAGACATTTAATCTCTCACTATACGTAGGTTCAAGCCCTCTGCTATTCTGGGAATGATCCAACAAGTAGTGAAGAAAGGACATGGGTAGCCTCGGCCGGATAGTAACTTGAGAAGTGAATGAGTTTGGCTCCTGCTTATGTTTGTCCTCTTCACAACCTAGACTCTTACTAAGTTGCTTAATACCAGTATACAATTACATCTCCATCTTGAGATTTCTTTGTATGCACCGGGATCTCACTCTTAAACCCCAGCCACAGCTACCAGCTCCAGGTTTATGAACCACCACCAACGGCGGGCCATGGTAAGGAAAATGATGAGAACATCTCTAGAACATAAATGGGATTATTTGGGGGAGGCAGAGCAGAAAACTCACGGATAAAAATAGTGAAAGAGAAAACTGAAGACATATGGGGCACTCGGCTGGCTCAGTCCATACAGCATGCAACTCTTGATCTCAAAGTTATGAATTCAAGCATAATGTTGGGCTTAGAGCTTATTTAAAACAAACCAAATAACTGAAGAGGTATGCTATGGATTATTTAAAACAAACAAATAAACAAAAAACTGAAGAGGTATGCTAAAGTCTTTTTTCCCCCTAGAAAGAAAATATTTGAATTTTATCCTATTCAAAACAGTGAGTCAGAGTTTTTGGTTTTTGTGCTTGTTTTACTAAGGCAATACTAACTAATGTTGTAAAAATGATTTTCAAATGGAGTGTTAAGAAGGTTTGAGATAACAGAGGTAGGAAGATCAATCAGGACAGTGAATTAATCCACATGAAGGTGATGAAGAATAGGAAGATGATGAGCCACTAGTAAAGGGAAGATGGCTTTTGAAGTGACTTTCCGGAATATACATAGCTAGGGATTATTGAATGAAAAAGACAATTATAGCTGAAAGAAAACCAGGCAGGTGTTACAAGTCCCAGGTGTAAATAAGCTTTGATTTTAAACCCAGGTGACCAGAGAACCCAAATAGGACACTTTGAAAATTATAAAGTCACCCTAAGAGAAAGGTAACTTGTGGATGTGTCATTAGAAGCTGGCAAAAAGTGAAGCCAAGGTGAGGGGTCTTCCTGGGCAGTAAAACTCAGTGGAAGACCAATTATGACAGTGGCTAATAAAGCGAAATGGGCATCATACAGAGCAGGGCATGCTTGTGGTCAGAGGCTCCCAACAGTCTTGCTGAGGCTGTTAGAGATATCATTCAGTGCATGTCCACGCTAGCCTTACAGAAGCTAGCTGAGGAGTGGGTTACTAGTACAGTCCCCGTAAACTTTTTTGTTGGTTAGGGCCTAAGGACAGAACAGGGTAGTGAGATGAGGCTACATGACAGTTTACTTAAAAAGAGCTAATTATTACAAAGGAAATTCTGAAAGTTTCATCTGGATGACAGTTACGAATAGATTTTTTTTTTTTAAATATAGGAGTTAAATGGTGATAGGACGGCATGGCAAATGCAGTTTTACACAGATGATTTTGAGTGTATTATACAAATGGAAATGTCTGGGACAGAGATGGAGGCAATATATAAGGGGAATGCGCGAGAAAACATATAGCTCTTAATGTCACACTGAAGTTCAAAGGCCCAGGATTCAGAAAGTATCTTTCAAAATTTTTAGACTATGACCCATGGTTAAAAAGTGCATTCTAATCTCATGTATGTGTGTACACACCTATCTTCAAAGTTTCATGAAACATTGCTTACCCTTAATGCTAGCTTTGATATTTCCTACTCTACTCTATTCCTTTTTTTTTCTTCTTTATTTTTTAATGCACCCACAGCCTCTAACTTGATGTAAGCACCTGCATTTTGGCTTAAATTATTTAGATTAAAAAGAGACCCCTGTGATCATTATGTAGAACCATCTGCAAAGACATGACTAATAAATCTGGAAGAGATGTTTTTGAGAAAGGGTAAAAAAAAAATTTTTTTTTTCTTAGGAACTGGCATGGGACCACTAACAGAGAGTAGGGAGAAAGACCAAGGAAGATAAAGAAAAATGGGAAAAAAAAAAACTGCATCAAATTCATGTCTTTGTCTTTAGTGCAGTGTTTCTCAAAGTCTACTCCAAGACTAATTGAAGCAGAACTACCCTCCCCACTGTTAGAAATTCAAATACCTGGGCCTCATCCCAGGCCTGGTGAAGAGAACTCTCTATGTGTGGGTCTTGGAATTGGCAATTTAGAAGTTTCTCAGGGCATTCTTTTCACCAACTATTTTTGTCTCAGTGCCTTTCACAAATAACCTTTCAAAATGGCACTTACTTTCCAGGAACATGCAATCTCACTTCACACATTAGATATACTCTTGAAAAGTTAACTGAGTACTTCCCCTAAAGACTATAATGATTAATTTCAGAATTATGTGCACCCAGAAGGAAACAAAGAAGCTACTGGAGCACTCAGTCTTTAAATAAACATTCTTTATCCACTTAATTTTTCTGTATTAATTATGCAAGTGGCTAGTCAAATGAGCTTATAATCCCCATTATCTTTTTTCAGTTTAAAAGCACATATATTTAAAAATTCAATATGTTAACACATTTCATTATAATTTTGAATTGATTTCACTGGACTTAACTGGTTAAGTACCACAATCAAATGGCATTTAGCAGTACTCACAGGCCAGGAAATGAGTCAGTGAGACTTTTTTCAGAAAAACACAAATACTGAAGTTTTTGGTTTGAACTCTTAACAGCAAAGATACCCCTTTATGTGGTGAGTTCTGCTAACAAGAATATTTGCTAATTTTTTACCAATTGATAACCAAGAAGTATGAGATAGGAATCTATTCTAAGATAGAAATGATAGCTAACAACAGTAAAGTATAGAAGCTAACGTTTATTCACTTGCCTCATATCAGACTCTGTTCTAGATCCTTTGCATGGCTTACTCATTTCATATTGACAGTAATCCTGTATAGTAAGTATCATGTAGGCCTAATTTCCCCAGTGATGAAGCTGAGGTACAGAGAGCTGTTTAACTTTCCTGAGGTCCCAAAAACTAGAAATAGGAGCTGAAACAGGCAGCCAATCTCTAGAGTTCGTACTCACTGTGCTACACAGTAATTTAGGAAAGTCTCAGCCCTTGAAGAAGTTAGCTGCTTTGTGGAGAGAAAGACTTCCTGCTGCTTACACTCTGGAAGGTTTCGCACCCTGCTTGCTTTTTTTCTTTCTCTCTCTCTCTCTCTCTCTCTTTCTTTCTTCCAAGAGACAGAGAAAGAGAATCTTAAGCGGCTTCACGCCCAGCTGAAGCCTGACATGGGTCTCCACCTCACAACTGTGGGATCATCACCTGAGCCAAACTCAAAAGTTGCACGCCTTACCAAATGAGCCACCCAGATGCCCCTCCTATTCTTTACACAATTGATTTTAAGGTGACTTGGGTTTTAGGATCCCTGCTCATATATACTTATCAGATTTCATTATAATATACTTTATATAGGATAGGAATACCCCAAATAGTATAAAGATGACAATTCAGCATTACACTGCAGACAAAAACAGAAATCAGTTTTTAAAAAATTCATTCTGTATATAAGGGCAGGAGAGCATAGTGGTTTAGAATCATGCTCTCAAATGCAATGAACCAATAACCTAGAAATCTTCTTAAAAATCTAGATTTTCAATAGGTCTGGGGTAGAGCTTGAGATTTTCCATTTCTAACAAGTTCCCAGGTAATGAGTCCCTGTGGCCCAAGGACCACATTTTGGGTAGAGAGGGTTTAGTATGTAATCTTTGGAATCACCCTGCTGGTGTGCGACTTCAAGCTGCCTTACTTACTAGTTTTGCAACCTTCTTGTGAGCCTCTACTACACCTGTAAAATAGCAAGGTCATTAAAGTGTTGTTATGAGGATTACATGAGATAATCCATAGATAATATGTAAAATAGTTGCCGGCATATAGAAAGCACTCAAAAAATATTACAAAAAACTATTAAAAGCATATACTGCAACCCATTAGAAAGTCATTTGTAGAACTGACTGATACAGCAGAAACACTAAATAAAATTTCATCATTCTTTCCCAGGCAGTCACTAGACCATCACTGTTCACTGAAGGACATTAAACACATAAGTTAGATCCACTACCTAGCTTTATTAAATACATAAATCTGAAACTGCTCTAAATGAATTTGCATGAAGCTGGCTTGGCCTATAATATTTAAAAAGAATATTTCGTTTCTCTGCCAGAAAACTTTTTTATATTGCAGGTATACAGTGAGTTCTAATTCATTTATTTGAATAGCTTCCTCTGAATTTAGAAACAGCCATTTTTGTTTAAAACTGTTCATTCGTATCAAATCCAAATCAGAACTAGTATTAGTATGAACAATAATCATGTTTTCAAAAATTTGTTCACAGGTGGGTGGATGGCTCTGTTGGTGGAGCATGCAACTCTTGATCTTGGGGTTGTGAGTTTGAGTCCCAGTGTAGGGTGTAGAGATTACTTAAAAATAAAATCTTAAAAAAAAAAAAAGGACCACTTGTTATTCGGAGGGGGGGGAGTTGTTCAAACAAGGGCACTGGTATAGTTTCAATGAGTTTAAAGGATTTAGCCCAAACCTTCAGAAATGTATACATTTCAAACCACTATACGATGCAGCATAATTCCCTCTCACTGTTAAAGATGGGCTTAGAAAGAATATTACTTGTCAGAATTGTGATGATTTAATAATGATGTGATATGGGAGGGTCCAGTGGGTAGGAAAAGTAAAGTTAGGACTAGAAGTAAAGATAACATTCCATAATATTATCCTAAATGAAAACTATTAAAAATTTCTAAAATTCAAAACTGCTCAAAAAACAGTTAATGGAGTGGAGTACACTAGAAAAGAAAGATTAATGTTTGTTCAGTCACTGCTAAAAACCAGGAAGGGTAAAACCTGGTGGTTCAATTAAGGAGGAGTTGAGACTTAAGTGGTATTTTAGGTTGGTCAGTATCTTTGAGTCAGCAAGAAAAGATCAATAGGTAATTTGCTTCTCTTTTAATCTTTCGTATCTCTAACTGAGGTGATGAAAAAGACAACTATGGGACAGATTCTAATATGTTTATTTTTCTAAATCAAAACTAGATTCAGCATAGAGGTGCCTGAGTGCTCAGTTGGTCAAGCATCTGCCTTCGACTCAGGTCATGATCCCAGGGTCAGCAGGGAACCTGCTTCTCGCTCTCCCCTCAGCTCGCTCGCTCTCCCTCTCTCTCTCTCTCTGTCTCTTTCTCTCTGTCAAATAAATAAATAAAATCTTAAAAACAGAAAACAAAACAAAACAAAAATCTAGATTCAGCATAGACATTGCAGACCTGAGCTGTGAGATTTTGACAGTTAAGAATCCAGGAAAACAGTGGAATGTGGGTGAATAGATGACTGTTTTCCTCCTCTCTCTTTCCTTTTGCTCTTTCCGGGCAGAATGCTCCTGGTTGCCCCTTTAATGAGCGGAGGGGTAATAGAAAATTTTTTAACACACAATACAACATACCAGATTTTACTTTACATTTTACTTTCTGTAACAAGTTACTTTTAAAAAAAAATGAGATTTTGTCCTCTCCCCTAGAAAATCTGCATAGAAGTCTTATAGAAAGGACTGCCACATGAAGTTTTAAGGCAGGCTTTACATATACTCACATACACTGAAAAAGGATTGTTCAAATGAAATAACCATAAAGCTTAACCCGGTACTTTTAGTGAAAAAAACATTAAGCGTGGGAATTGTGATTTTCAACATCTAGAGAGGTGATAAACAACAAGATGGGATGGGTTAGGAAGAGAGGTACAAGAAGAACAGATTGTGAACAGAATTATATCAACAGCTCATGTTTTGTTATTTCAGTCTATACTGGCCTGAATCAAATTCCTGGAAAAAAAAATTTTTACTAAAATGCCTGAGCTAACTTTTCCACTTACGAGGCAGTATAATCTGTTTTTCAACAGCAGAGAAGCAAGGAATTCCACTTCAGTGTGACCTATTTCTGCCTCTTAGATTTATCATATGCATTTTTTAATGACCCCAAACCAAAGGAAATGTAGAAACCTATTCGAAAAGCTGACATTAAGGTTGTGACACCAACCAAAACAACAAGAGAATTTAAAGGTAAATTGACACACAATCCCCAAATGAGTCTGTTGCACTCCTAATTTAAAAAGCAGTTTCTGTGTGAATATAGTGATGGCATGTCAGTGTCTGCTTTGAAACTCTGGAATTTTGTCATTTGGTGTTTGTGTCACAACCTTAATATTATTTAAATATACTTTTTAATATCTATTATTTAAAAAATATCTTTGAATTGAAGATACTCCTAAGGCTTTGAAGAAGCCAACCTCAAAGCACCGCATTCCAAGCATGCCACTTTTATTAGAAGTGGTGCATAAAACATTTGCTGTTGACAAATCTAATTCATTAAAAGGTGAGATGGATGCATTTTAAAATAACTGGCTGGCATCATTATCTGCAGCACCTTTTATAAATTATTCCTCTTTTCCCTTCTGACTGAACTTGTCACAGTTCCCTTTCAGAGTCTGAATGTTATGCCTTAGAGTCAATGCTTTCAACATGTTTAGACAAGTCATAAGTTAAACAAGCAGGGGTACTTTATTTTCTAGAAATGAGAAAGAGGAGCAGAAATACTTACAGATTATATCTTTCGATTCATTGATTTTTAACTAAAGACAAGTAAAGTCAGTTAGTGGTGGTTTTATCTCACACAAAGGATTAAAAATAAAACTATACTGGCTTGGGTAGAAGGCAGGATTTCAAAGAAAGGTACATAAAAAGAGATGCTGGCAGCCTTGCTGCACTGTTGTGCAGAAGACTTAGTTTAAAATTGAATTGTGCTTCCCCTGACACGGGAGATCAGGTACATCATAAGGCTGACAGCTGGCTGGCATGGTAACTTCCTCAAGGAAAATGCTAACTGTATTTCTCTTGGAGGCCAAAGGAAAAGAAATAGAGAAGCCTTCAAGGAGGCAGAGCAGGCAGAGAACAAATTATTCAAAATATGAAGAAAAACATTTCTTACCTAATTTTGTTTCAGAAGACTCTGAGAATGAGCTGGTCTTCTAATCCCAAATAAGTGGGAAATTATTTCCTTCCAAGTGGTCAGTAGAAGAGCTGCCTTTTCTTTATTATCTTCAGCTCAGTTTTTTCCCCCAACATATATAAAATATACCTATAAAATAATTAAATAAAACTTACTCACTGTCACAATGGAGGGTACAGAGTCACAATACTTCTCTACATTGGTAGTGGCAGTACTATCATTAAGTTCTGACATACAGGCAGGAAATGAGAGTTGCTGGAAACGTATAAAGACATGCTAAAGTTGGAGTACCTAAGAAAAGCTTATTAACAAGAAGATCCATAGATTATAGGCACATGAAATAAGAGAGGCACCTAGGAAAATGTACATTCAAAACATCCCTTTTCACTGATTTTTCAAATGTACCTCGGTAAATGTAAATTATATACAATAAAGGATGGATGTAGTCCATAAAACAAGCAATACCTTTCAATATAATTCCTTTCTTCCTGTTTAGTTACCAGTTTAATTTCCAGAACAGTTCATTAAAATCTATTTTTTTTCTCACTCTTCTGGATTATCTTATTAAAATAGATTCTGATTCAGTTAATCCATGGCTGGTGCCTGGGATTCTGTATTTCTAAGAAGCCTCTAGGTAACGTTACCAATACTGAGGAGCTATGGACCACTCTTGCCAATCTATTTGTCTTTCCCTCCATCCAAGTACACTGGCCTTTTGTCTTTCCAGACAAATTTAGACTCTATTGTCAAGTATTTTAGACTCTATTGTCAAGTATTCCCCCTTCCCCACCAAATGAGACAGGAATTTGAGACTGTGCTGATTAAACTGAGCATCTGCAAAGTTGAGTTTTGCAAGCCATATGTATGGTGTATCATTTTACTTCTGAGTTCTTATTGTCCCACAATAAAGCTTTACTATGTTCCCCACGGGAGTTTCATATCTCTCTTGTTATGTCAGATATATTCCTAGGGACTTCATATTGTCAATATTAGTGTAAACATTATCTCTTTGCAAAAGCATTTTCATTTTTTGTTTAAATAGGTATTTATATAATTTTTGTTTACTGATGTTCTTATCCAGGATATATGCCCAACTCTTATTCTTGTATTTTCTCTCTAAATTTATATCATGCACAAATAGCTTTACTTATTTGCTCGAAAACCTATGCTTTTTATTTTTTATGTTGCCTCACTAAAGGAAAAAAGTTAAACAATAAATGAATTACTTAATAGAAAAGACTATTTTGTTATCTTTAATCTGTAAGACTCATCTCTTGGTTAGGCCTCCATTGACCAGAAAACTGCTATGAAGAAGCTCCCAAATGTTTCTTTTGACATTTACTGACTGCCCTCAGACTTTCTGCCTTTCTCTGGTGACTAATATGCAAATGGGTAAATATTACTAAAACCCACTATCCCAAACTGACTTCCAGTTGTTATTACATCAGAAACAAACACCCTCATAGTCAAAAGAACCACTCTAGGAACTGCATTTGAACAAAAGGGGAAACAGGAATTTTAAAGAGAGAAATAGTTCAGTTCCACCTAAGAATTAAGATGAAGATGCCAAGCTAGGATGCCATTAAAGAGATATAACATGTCATCTGCATTTCATAGCCGAAATCACAAGATTTCTTGGAAAACCCATAAGTAACTGAAATTGCCTTTTTGATGATGATGTCAGCCTGTTCTAGGTCCAACTGCCCTTCTTGATAGCTTTCAGCCAATCAGCTTAGCCAAAGGAAAAAAATTAAGATTTCCTACTTCACAAACTGTCAATGTTGTTATCATTGGTTACCCAGGGAAAAGTAAATGGCATGATGGCAGGATGCAGAAAACGGTAAAGAAAAGGAGGTAGTAACTAAAATATAATCATGTAATCATGAAAACATCACAAACTGCTTCTTTAAAAATGTGTTCAAATTTCACTACAAACAATAATTATAAAGACTTATGGCAATGTAGAAAATGCTTAAATGGTGAAGGGAAAACAGGACCCAAGAGAGCATGTACTCATTCTATTGCAACAGTTTAAAAATATGTGGACAAGGCATGCCTGGCTGGCTCCATCAGTTTAGCATGGGACTCTTAATCCTGGGGTCCTGAGTTTGAGGCCCACACTGGGGCAGAGTTTACATTAAAAATTTTTGAAAAAATATGGACAATGTTTTTGGTTAGGAAGATCAATCAGCATGCATTTTCCCTCATCTCCAAGAGGCCACCCTAAAAGATAATAAAGGTATGTGTTGGTTGGTGGAGAGGATGTAAACCATTGAGGTGAAGAGACTGAGAAAGTCATTACTACAAATTTACAGAAAATGACAGAGTAAGAGCCTTCATGGAAGAAGGACAGTAGGAAAAGTCAAACTCTAGAAGGTGTGCAGAGTGCTGCAATTAAAGGAATGACCTGATACCCCTGACAGAAGTGGGGACTGAGAAGTGAAGCTAAAATATCCTGAATCTCCCTCTCTCACCTTTTTGTAGGAGCAGCTATGTACTTTGTCTTTTACTTGTTCATAGCTAAATCTATGACTATGAGAAAAAAAATAAGTAGATGGGAGAAGTACTGTGTCTGAAGAAATGAATTAACAGTCTAGAAAATGAGGAAAAGCCATATGGGTAAAGATGTCCCCAAAGAAAAGCTGGCCTCATTCAGGCCTTTAGCTGACTTGCAGCATGCTTGAATTTCTCTTTTCTAGCAGGAATGTACAGTCAAGAACCATTAGGCATTTGAAAAAAACCTTTTTTTCCCCCACACTGGAAATCAATTCAAAACAAAATTTACTCCAAGAAAAAGAGAGACAACACAATTAACATGTAAATTTTCCATCACTGTAAGGGAGTAAAGGAAAAAAAAAAACGTATACATAATACAAAACCAGAAATAGGACTTCCAGTTATGGCTGAGTGCAATCAGCAAATATTCTTCCAAAACGAAACTAAAGAGCCAGACAAAATTGACAAATACAATCATTTCAGGGCTCTAGAAATTGACCAAAGGGATATAACAATTCGAGAAGCATGTTTATTTGAAAGACTGTAATTTTTAGATAAGAATACTAGGACACTGTCACATTCTAGTCTGGCCTCTCTCATCACCATCAACCACAATTCAGTCAGTATGGAGGTTCTTCCAGGAGGGAAGATCATTAAGACTGTAAACATCTGGGACTCTGGGTGGCTCAGCTGGCTAAGTGTCTGTCTTCAGTTCAGGTCATGAACCCAGGGTCCTGGGATCAAGCCCAGCATCGGGGAGCCTGCTTCTCCCTCTTCCTCTAGGTGCTGCTCTCCTTGCTTATGCTCTTCGTCTCTCTCTCAGTCAAATGAATTAATAAAATCTTAAAAAAAAAAAAAAAAAGACCAGAAACATCTTTGTTGTGGTCAAAGATGGGGTAACTTGAACTTCAGGGGCAGGTTATGCCCATGTCTAACAGTGTTTCAAGGGATGTGATGATTTTAGAAACTGGCAAGCAAGGAGAGTAAACAGCTCCATTAGTCCAAGGTCATGGTCATAAATGGGGCAGACATATCCTTGGCTAAGGTTGAGAGAATGTACAAGGGAGACCAGAGAGAAACAAAGCTATTCACATATTCCCGAGGCCAAATAATCACATACATAGAGCAAATGTGAAAGAGGTCAGCAGAGACTGAAAGCCAGAACACACCTGAAAACTATGTAAACTTTAAATGCATTCTCTATAGACATCCATGGATAGATGACAGACAGTCATACTTTATGACTCTATGTATTTAAACACAAGAAGTGTCCAACAATCAGTTCATAATTTAAGATATACACATACAGGAGCAAGTCCTAGAAAGCCAAATGCAAAACCCAAACCAAAATATTAAAACTCGAAAACCAACCCAAATGAAAACAAAAAAACAGATTTTATCTGTGCCACACATCACAAGGGAGACAGCTGTCACTGTACTTAGTTAGGCAAATTACTAAACCAAGAAACAAATAAATGAACAAAGCAAAAACCTTAAGAGAGGAAAAAAAAATCAGAACCCAGAGTTCCTACAATAGGTGATCTAAAATGCCCAGTTTTCAACAAGTTATGAAACATGCAAAGAAATAGGGTAAACCATTTGAGTGTCCCTAAATGTTAGATTTAAACAAAGACTTCAAAGCAGTTATTACCAATATATTCAAAGAACCAAAGGTGATCTTACTTAAAGAATGAAAGCAGGAAACAATAAATAAAAGAGGTTATCCACAAGGAAACAAATTAAAAAAAAATCAAATGGAATTTTGAAGTTGAAAAGTACAATCAGAAAACTCACTAGAGATGGGGAACTTTGGGTGGCTCTGTCAGTTAAGCATCCAATTCTTGATTTCTGCTCAGGTCATAATTTCAGGGTCATGGGCTTAAGCTCTGTGTGGCATCAGTTTCCAAACTCAAGTTTGCTTGAGATAATCTCCCTCTCCACCTTCCATTCTCCCTCCCCGACTCATGCTCTCTCTCTCTAAAATAAATAAATCTTTAACAAAAAAGAAAGAAAGAAAACTGACTAGAGGTAAATGACAGCAAATTCAAGATAAACTGATGAAAGAATCAGTGAATCTAAAATAGATAAATAGAAATTACCCAATCTGAAGAAAAGATTAAAAAAAAAAACTTTTTTTTTTTTAAATGAACAAAGACTCAGAGACATTTGGGACTATCAAAATCATAAAATGAAACCTGTAATGAGGGGCTCCTGGGTGGCTCACCTGGTTAACTGTCTGCCTTCGGCTCAGGTCATGTTCCCCAAGGTCCTGGGATAGGGCCCTGCATTGGGCTCCCGGCTAAGTGGCCTGCTAAGTGGGCAGCCTGCATTTCCCTCTCCTCCCTGCTCCTGAACTCTGTCACTACCTCTGTATGTTTGACATACATACGTACATACATGTAATGAGTATCCCAGGAGTGAAGACAGAGGGATAGAAAAAATACATGAAGAAATAAAGGACAAATACCAATTTGAAGCAAATTAATCTACTTATCAAAGAAATTTGATAGTCACAAAGTAGGACAATTATAAAGAGATCAATATCTAGACATACCATAATCAAACTACTGAATTACAAAGACAAACAGAAAATCTTACAAGCTACGAAACTAACTCATCCCATACAACAAAGTACCAATAAAACAATGGAGGCCAGAAGTCAGTCACTGAGAAATTCTAAATGGTGAGGAAAAAAAACTGCCCACTATATATTCTATAGCAAGAATAGATATCCTTTAAATCGAAGATGAAATAAAGCCATCACTTTTAAAACTAAAGATGAAATAAAGACTGTGACTTTGTTGCTAGGAGACCTGTATTAAATATTAAAGGAAACTTTTTAGCTTAAAGAAAATGACACCACATGTTAATTTAAGTGCAGAGTAGGAAATGGAGAGGTCCAAAAATGGTAAATATGTGGGTTACTATAAAAGATTGCCTGGGAGGCTCAGCTAGTAGACCATGTGACCCTTGGTCTCAGGGTTGTGAGTTCAATCCCCATGCTAGACATAGTACTTCCAAAAAAACCCCCACAAAGCTAAAAGTATTACACTTATTTTCATTGATTGCATTAAAAATTATAACAATACATTGTTCAGTTTATAACATGGAATATGTTAATACATATGACAATAACAGCAGAAAAGATGAGGAAGGAATTGAACTATATTGAAATAAAGTTTCTATATTTTATCAAAATTAAGTTGGTAGGAACTGGTTGGTATTAAGTTGGTTGTGATAAATTAAGATGTACATTATATTGTCAAGAGCAAACATGAAGAAATTAATTAAAATGTAAAGTTATACTAAAAATAAAAATGTGCATTTGATTTCTTTAATACAAAAGAAGGCAGCCAAGGTAGAAGAAAGAAATTAAAAAGACAGAAATCACTTCCAAAAAACTATTAGAAGTAATAAATTAATTCAGTGAAGTAGGAGGTTATAAAATTAATACTCAGAAATCAGATGCATTTGTATACACTAATAATAAAGTAGCAGAAAGAAATTTAAGATAAACGTACCTATTACATTTATTTTTTTAAAATTTTTTTTAAAGATTTTATTTATTTATTTGACAGAGAGAAATCACAAGTAGATGGAGAGGCAGGCAGAGAGAGAGAGAGAGGGAAGCAGGCTCCCTGCTGAGCAGAGAGCCCGACGCGGGACTCGATCCCAGGACCCTGAGATCATGACCTGAGCCGAAGGCAGCGGCCTAACCCACTGAGCCACCCAGGCGCCCCTACCTATTACATTTACATTCCATTTATAATCCCACCAAAAATCCAAAAGCAAAACAAAACAAAACAAAAAACCTAAACATACCAAAACCAAGGAGGTAAAAGACCTGTACTCTGAAAATTATAAAACATGAAGAAATTGAAGAAAAAGATATCACATGCTTATGGATTAGAAGATTAACAATGTTAAAATGTCCATACTTTTCAAAATGACCTACAGATTTAATGCAAGCTCTATCAAAATACTAACAGCATTTTTCACAGAACTAGAACAAATAATACTAAAATTTGTATGGGACCACAAAAGACTCTGAGTGGCCAAAGCAATCTTGAGAAAGAACAACAAAACTAGAAATAGCAAAATTCCAGATTTCAAGATATATTACAAAGCCATAATCAAAACAGTATGGTACTAGCACAAATACAGACACATATATCAATAGAACAGAACAGAGAGCCCAGAAATATACCCACAATTATATGGCCAATTAATCTATGGCAAAGAAGGCAAGAATATACAATAGAGAAAAGACAGTCTCTTCAACAAATGGTGCTGGGAAAACTGGATGGCAACATATAAAAGAATGAAACTGGACCACTTTCTAACACCACATACAAAAATAAACTCCAGATGGATTAAAGATCTAAATGTGAGACTTGAAACCATAAAACGTCTAAAAAAAAAAAAACCATAGGCAGTGATTTCTTTGACCCTGGCCTTAGCAATACTTCTCTGGCTGTATCTCCTACGGCAGGGGGAACAAAAGCAAAATTAAACTATTGGGACTATATCAAAAAAAGCTTTTGTACAGTGAAAGAAAACATCAACAAAACAAAAAGGCAACCTACTGGATGAAAGAAGATATTTGCCAATGATACATTTGACAAAGGGTTAATATCCAAAATACGTAAAGAATTCATATAACTCAGCACCAAAAAAGCCAAATAATCCAATTAAAAATGGGCAGAAGTTCTGAAAAGATATTTTTCCAAAGACATACAGATGGCTAACAGACCCATGAAAAGATGCTCAACATTACTCATCATCAGAAACATGCAAATCAAAAACCACAAAATCATAATGAGGTATCACTGCACACCTGTCAGAATTGCTATAATAAAAAAGACAAGAAATAACAAGGGTTGGCAAAGATACGGAGAAAAAGGAATCTTGGACATTGTTGGTGGGAATGTAAATTGGTACAGCCACTGTGGGAGACAGTATGAGGTTCCTCAAAAAACTTAAAATAGAAAAACAGTATGATGCAATAACTCCACTCCTGGGTTTTTATCCAAAGAAAATGGTAACACTAATTTCAAAATATATATGCACCCCTGTTTACTGCATCATTATTTACAATAGCCAAGATATGGAAGCAGCCCAAGTGTCCACTGATAGATGAATGGATAAAGAAGATGTGGTACACACACATACACACACACACACACACAGTGGAATATCACTTAGTCATAAAAAAAGATGAGATCTTGCTCTTTGCGACATCAATGGACCTATAATGCTAAGTGAAATAAGTCAGACAGAGAAAGACTAATGCCATATGATTTCAGTTATATGTGCAATCTAAAAAAAACCAAATGAATGAATAAACAACAATAAAAGATGAATATGCAATCAGACCTATAACTATACAGAATAAAATGATGGCTGCCAGAGGGGAGAAGGTGGAGGGATGAACAAAATGGGTGAAGGGGAGTGGGAGATACAGGTTTCTAGCTATGGGTAAGTCAGACAAATAAAATGTACAGTATAAGAAATATAGTCGATGGTACTGTAACAGCACTGCATGGTGACAGATGAAAACTACACTTACAGGGAGCATAACATAATTTATAGACTTATCAAATCACTATGTTATACACCTGACACTAGCACTGTATATCAGTTATAATCCAATTCAAAATAAAATAAAATGAGCTACAGGGTACCTGGGGGGACTAGTTCACTGAGCATCCAATTCTTGGATTTGGCTCAAGTCGTGATTTCAGGATCCTGGGATTGAGCCCTGATTGTAGCTCTGCTCCCAGCATGGAGTCTGCTTAGGGTTCTGTCTCTCTTTACCTCTGCCTCTGCCCCCAGCAATCACACACTTGCTCTCCCCCTATCGCTCTAAAATAAATGTATCTTTAAAAAATAAAATAAGCCCGGGAGTAGAAGATCTAAATATCATCAGGTCCCAGGGGTTCAGATAGATAGTTACCAAATCAATCTGAACACCTGATAAAAGAGAAGAAGAGCAGCAATTTTGGAACAGAAAATTGACCACTTTCCAGAAGGCAGGACGTGCAGAGAAGTGATTCCAAGGTGACATTTGGGAAGAGAGACCATGGGAGAGAGGCCAGCTCCCGGCCAGCAGCAGAGCACAAAATTGGAACTTTTAGAAGTCTGCTCCACTAAGAAACGTCACTCTAGTGGTTAAAGTGGAACCCTAAAGGAGGTGGAACCCTTGTGGGCATAGTGTGGTCTCAGAACCCTTCGGGTCACAGAAAGACCAATGCTGCCTGAGTGTGGCAGAGCTCCCAGGTATCGGAGTAGGGAAGCAAGCTGCAGAGACGGAGCTAAGGAGGGGGTGCAGAGCTTAGGGTTACCTTAAACTGTGATCCAAGGACAGTCAGGCCACTGCTCTTTGAGCAGGAACTCCACAAGTGCCAGATCCAGAGATCCCCTCCTTCTTCCATTGGGATGAGTGGTGGAGGAGCATACTGCAGGAATCTGCTGGGTTTGGAGATTCCGAAGGGGACTGTGCGCCAGAAATAGAAACTCAGGCACAGTCTGGGTGAGCTCAGAGTGCGGCTGGAGACCAGGAAGATGAGAGGGATTGACTGCTTTTCTCTGGGGGCACACTGGGGAGTGGGGCCATGAGCTCTTGGCTCCTATGAGGCCCGAGATTAGGAGGCCACCATTTTCATTAGCATCCACGAAAGCTGAACGGGAAGCATTCAAGGAACAAAAGCTACGGAGAGCAAAACAGAAGAGATTACTTAGGCTGGCCCCAGGCAAGGGCAGTGTAATTCCACCTCAGGCAAAAACATTTGAGAATCACTTCAACAGGCCCCTCCCCGAGAAGATCAGCAAGAACATCAGCCAAGACCAAGTTCACCAGTCAAGGAGAACTGCAGAACTCTAGAGCTAGAGAAATACAGCACACAGAATTCATGGATTTTTCACATGATCCTTTAGTTTCTCAAGTTAATTTAAAAAAATTTTTTTCTTATTCTATTTTTAAAATTTTTCCTCTCCTATTTAATATTTTTAACTATTTAATCTTATCAATACTTTTTTCTAAAAAATCTTTTAAAATTTTATTGTTATAGTCCTATTTTATCCCTATATTGTATTTAACCTTACTTTTTTGATACATACAGGTTTTCTTTTTCTTTAAAATTCTGGGACACAGTTTCTTCTAATAAATCAAAATATACCCTAAATCTAGAACATGGCTTTGTTCTAGTCCCCAGCCTGATCACATTCTTTCCTCTTTTTTTTTTAAACCAACTTCTTATCTTATCAATTACTTTTTTAGAATCTTTTTAAATTTTCATCTTTACAACTTTTCCATCCCTTCATTGTGTTGAACCTTATTTTTGTATATATATAAATAAGTTTTTCTTTCTTTATGATTTTGGGAGGTAGTTTCATCTAAGACAAAAATAGACACCCAAAATCAAGTGTATGTGTCTGTTCTATTCACTAGTCCTATATATGTGTATTTCTGTGTCTGTGTGTGTGTGTGTGTGTGTGTGTGTGTATATATATATATAGTGTTTTATACATATAATATTTATATATTATGTATCTTTTTTTCTTCTTTCCCCTTCTTCTCCCCCCAGTTCTGGGTTTCCTCTGATTTGGTTAGTGTATATTTTTCTGGGGTCAATGCTACCCTTTTAGTATTTTGTTCTCTCACTCATCTGTTCTTATCTGGATAAAATAAAAGTGAGTTTTTCACCAAACACACACAAAAAGAACAAGAGGCAATACCGACAGCTAGGGACCTAATCAATATAGACATTAGTAAGATGTCAGAACTAGAGTTCAGAATGATGATTATCAAGATGCTAGCTGGCTTGACAAGACATGGAAGATACTACAGAATCCCTTTATGGAGAAATGAAATCCCTTTCTGGAGAAATAAAGAAAACTAAAATCTAGCCAAGTTGAAATCAAAAAAGCTGTAAAATAAATGGAGGATCTTACTGCTAGGATAAATGAGGCAAAAGAGAAAATTAGTGATATAGAAGGCCAAATGATGGAGAATTAAGAAGCTGAGTAAAAGAGAGAAAAACAACTACTGGACCAAGAGGGGAGAATTCGAGAGATAAGTGATACCATAAGACAAAACAATATTAGAATAATTGGGATCCCAGAGGAAGAAGAGAGAGAGAGAAGGGGACAGGAGATAAATTGGAGCAAATTATAGCAGAGAATTTTCCTAATTTGGCAAAGGAACAAGCATCAAAATCCAGGAGGCATGGGGCACCTGGGTGGCTCAGTGGTTTGAGGCCTCTGCCTTTGGCTCGGGTCATGATCCCAGGGGTCCTGGGATCGAGCCCCACATGGGGCTCTCTGCTCCACAGGGAGGCTGCTTTCTCCTCTCTCTCTCTCTGCCTGCCTCTCTGCCCACCCATGGTCTCTGTCTGCCAAATAAATAAATAAAATCTTAAAAAAAAAAAAAATCCAGGAGGCACAGATAATCCCCCTCAAAATCAATAAAAATAGGTCCCAACCCTGTCATCTAATAGTAAACCTTACAAGTCTCAGTGACAAAGAGAAAATCTTGAAAGCAGCTTGGAACAAGAGATCTGTAGAAATATTAGATTGGCAGCAGACCTATCCACACAGACCTGGTCGGCCAGAAAGAACTGGCATGATATATTCTGAGCACTAAAAGAGAAAAATATGCAGCCAAGAATATGATATCCAGCTAGACTGTCACTGAAAATAGAAGAAGAGATAAAAAGCTTCCAGGACAAACAAAAACTAAAAGAATTAGCAAACACCAAAGCAATCCTACAGGAAATATTGAAAGGGGTCCTCTAAGCAAAGAGAAAACCTATAAGTAATAGACCAGAGATAATATAGAGTAACAATCACCTTACAGGCAATACAATGGCACTAAATTTATATCTTTCAATAGTTACCCTGAATGTATATGGGCTAAATCCCCCAATCCAAAGACACAGGGTACCAAAATGGATTAAAAAAAAAGCATCGATATGCTGTCTACAAGAAACTCATTTTAGACCTAAAGACACCTCCGGATTTAAAAGGAGGTGGTGGAAAACCATTTACCATGCTAATGGTCATCAAACGAAAGCAGAGGTAGTAATCCTTTTATCAGATAAATTAGATTTTAAGACAAAGACTATAATAAGAGATGAAGAGGGACACTATATCATTCTTAAAGTGTCTGTCCAACAAGAAAATCTAACTATTTTAAATATCTATGCCCCTAACATGGGAGCAGCCAATTATATAAACCAATTAATAACAAAATCAAAGAAACACATCAACAATAATACAATAATAGTAGGGGACTTTAACACTCCCCTCACTGAAATGGACAGATCATCCAAGCAAAAGATCAACAAGGAAATAAAGGCTTTAAATGACACACTGGACCAGATGGACATCACAGATATATTTAGAAAATTCCATCCCAAAACAACAGAATACATATTCTTCTGTAGTGCACAAGGAACATTATCCAGAACAGATCACATCCTAGGTCACAAAGCAGGTCTCAACCAGTACCAAAAGACTGGGATAATTCCCTGCATATTTTCAGCCAACAGTGCTTTGAAACTAGAACTCAATTACAAGAGGAAAGTTGGAAAGAACGCAAATACAGGGAGGCTAAAGAGCATCCTACTAAAGAATGAATGGGTCAACCAGGAAAAGAAGGAAGAAATTTAAAAATTCATAGAAACAAATGAAAATGAAAACACAACTGTTCAAAATCTCCAGGACACAGCAAAGGAGGTCCTGAGAGGAAAGTATACAGCAATACAAACCCTTCTCAAGAAACAAGAAAGGTCTCAAGTACACAACCTAACCCTGCACCTAAAGGAGCTGGAGAAAGAAGAGCAAAGAAAGCGTAAACCCAGCAGGAGAAGAAATAATAAAAGATCAGAGCAGAAATCAATGAAATAGAAACCAAATGAACAGGGACACCTGGGTGGCTCAGTGAGTTAAGCCACTGCCTTCGGCTCAGGACACGATCCCCGGGTCCTGGGATCAAGCCCCGCATCGGGCTCTCTGCTCAGTGGGAAGCCTGCTTCCCCCTCTCTCTCTGCCCACCTCCTTGCTTACTTGTGATCTCTGTCAAATAAATTAATAAAATATTTTAAAAAAAAAGAAACCAAAAGAACAGTAGAACAAATCAACAAACCTAGGAGCTGGTTTATTTAAAGAATTAATAAGATTGATAAACTCCTGGCCAGTCTTATCAAAAAGAAAAGAAAAAGGCCCCAAATTAATAAAATCATGAAGGAAAGAGAAACCATCAAAACCAACACCAAAAAAATACAAACAATTATAAGAACATATTATGAGCAACTATATGCCAGCATATTTGACAATCTGGAAGAAATGGATGCATTCCTAGAGACATATAACCTACCAAAACTGAACAAGAAAGAAATAGAAAACCTGAACATATAACCAGTAAGGAGATTGAACCAGTCATCAAACACCTCCCAACAAACAATAGCCCAGGGCCAGACGGCTTCCCAAGGGAATTCTACCAAACATTTAAAGAAGAATTAATACCTATTCTCTTGAAACTGTCCCAAAAAATAGAGATGAAAGGAAAACTTTCAAACTCATTTTATGAGGCCAGAATTACCTTGAACCCAAAACGAGACAAAGATCCCATCAAAAAGGAGAATTACAGACCAATATCCTTGATGAACATGGATGCAAAAATTCTTACAAAATACTAGCCAATAGGATCCAACAGTACATTCAAAAGATTATTCACCATGACCAACTAGGTTTTATTCCTGAGCTGCAAGGTTGGTTCAACATCCATAAATCAATCAATGTGATACAATACATTAATAAAAGAAAGAACTAGAACCATATGATACTCCCAATAGATGTTGAAAAAGCATTTGACAAAGTACACCATCCTTTTTTGATCAAAACTCTTCAGAGTTTAGGCATAGAGGGTACACACCTCAGTATCATCAAAACCATCTATGAAAAACCCACAGCGAATATCATCCTTAATGGGGAAAATCTGAGAGCTTTTCCCTTAAGGTCAGGAACATGGCAGGGATGTCCACTATCACCAATGCTATTCAACATAGTACTAAAAGTACTAGAAGTACTAGCCTCAGCAAACAGACAACAAAAAGAAATTAAAGGCATCTGAATTGGCAAACTCTCACCCTTTGCAGATGATAGGATACTTTATGTGGAAAACTCAAGAGACTCCACTCTAAAACTGCTAGATCTCATACAGGAATTCAATAAAGTGTCAGGATATAAAATCAATGCCCAGAAATCAGTTGCATTTCTATACACCAACAGCAAGAAAGAGGAGAGAGAAATTAAGGAGTTGATCCCATTTGTAATTGCTCCCAAAACCATAATATACCTAGGAATAAACCCAATCAAAGAGGCAAAGAATCTGTACTCAGAAAACTATAAAGTACACATCAAAGAAAATGAGGAAGACAAAAACAAATAGAAGAGTGTTCCATGCTCATGGACTGGAAGAACAAATATTGTGAAAATGTCTATGCTACCTAAAGCAAT
Organism: Neogale vison; assembly: GCF_020171115.1. Lineage (NCBI taxonomy): Eukaryota > Metazoa > Chordata > Mammalia > Carnivora > Mustelidae > Neogale > Neogale vison. Next base: position 198,607,395 of record NC_058091.1, on the reverse strand, counting down.
CTATACATTTAATGTAACCCTATCAATTACCATCTATTTTTTTCTAAGAAATGGAACAAATAATCCTAAAATTTATATGGAATCAGAAAAAAACCCAAATAGCCAGAGGAATGTTGAAAAAGAAAGCCAAAGTTGGTGGCATCACAATTCCAGACTTCAAGCTCTATGACAAAGCAGTCATCATCAAGACAGTATGGTACTGGCATAACAACAGACACACAGATCAATCAAACAGAATAGAGAGTCCAGAAATAGACCCTCAACTCTATGGTCAATTAATCTTGGACAAAGCAGGAAAGAATCTCCAATGGAAAAAAGATAGTTTTCTTTAACAAATGGTGTTGGGAAAATTGGATAGCCACATGCAGAAGAATGAAATTGGACCATTTCCTTACACCACACACAAACGTAGACTGAAAATGGATGAGAGACCTCAATGTGAGTCAGGAATCCGTCAAAATCCTTGAACACAGGCAGCAACCTCTTCGACCTTAGCTGCAGCAACTTCTTCTTAGAAACATCGCCAAAGGCAAGGGAAACAAAGGCAAAAATGAACTATTGGGACTTCATCAAAATAAAAAGGTTTTGCACAGTGAAGGAAAGAGTCAACAAAACCAAAAGACAACTGACAGAATTGGAGAAGATATTTGCAAATGACATATCAGATAAAGGGCTAGTATCCAAAATCTATAAAGAATTCATCAAACTCAACACCCAAAGAACAAATAATCCAATCAAGAAACGGGCAGAAGGGGGCGCCTGGGTGGCTCAGTGGGTTAAAAGCCTTTGCCCTCGGCTCAGGTCATGATCCCAGGGTCCTGGGATCCAGCCCCATATGGAGCTCTCTGCTCAGCAGGGAGCCTGCATCCTCCTCTCTCTGCCTGCTTCTCTGCCTACTTGTGATCTCCGTCTGTCAAATAAATAAATAAAATCTTAAAAAAAAAAAAAAGGAGTGGACAGAAGACATGAACAGACATTTCTGCAAAGAAGACATCCAAAGGGCCAACAGACACATGAAAAAGTGCTCAATATCACTCAGCATCAGAGAAATACAAATCAAAACCACAGTGAGATACCACCCCACACCAGTCAGGAATGGCTAAAATTAACAAGTCAAGAAATGACAGATGCTGGCGAGGATGCAGAGAAAGGGAACCCTCATACACTGTTAGTGGGAATGCAAGCTGGTGCAGCCACTCTGAAAAACAGTATGAAGGTTCCTCAAAAAGTTGAAAATATAGGTACCCTACTACCCAGCAATCGCACTACTGGGTATTTACCCTAAAGACACAAATGTAGTGATCCGAAGGGACACATGCACCTGAATGTTTATAGCAGCAATGTTCACAATAGCCAAATTATGGAAAGAACCTAGATGTCCATCAACAGATAAATGGATAAAGAAGATGAGGTATATATACACACAATGGAATATAACGTAGCCATCCAAAAAAATGAAATCATGTCACTTGCAATGACGTGGATAGAACCAGAGAGTATTATGCTAAGTGAAATTAGTCAATCAGAAAAAGCCAATTATCATATAATCTCTCTGATATGAAGAATTTGAGATGCAAGGCGGGCAGTCATGGGGGTAGGGAAGGAAAAAATGAAACAAGATGGGATTAGGAGGGTGACAAACCGTAAGAGACTCTGAATCCCATGAAACAAATTGAGAGCTGCTGGGGGATGGGGGAGGAGGAATAGGGTAGCTGCATTATGGACATTGGGTAGGGTATGTGCTATGGTGAATGTTGTGAAATGTGTAAGCCTGATGATTCACAGACCTGTACCCCTGAGGCAAATAACACATTACATATTAATTTAAAAATCTAAAAATAAATAAATAAAATAAAATAAGCCTCAAAGAAAAAACACAGGAATCATTAAAAAATACAGCAAAATGGAAAATGTACAACAAACCATACTAATAAGTATATTAAATATGAATGGTCTAAACACCTAAATCAAAAGGCAGAAATTATCAATGTAAGAGGTGCCTGGCTTGTTCAGCCCATACAGCATGTGACTCTTCATCTCAGGGTTGGAGTTTGAGCCCCATGTTTGATGTAGACATTACTGAAAAATAAAAAACTTTAAAAAAAATTAAAATTAGGGTCCCTGGGTGGCTAAGTCACATAAGCGTCTGCCTTCAGCTCAGGTCATGATCTCAGCATACTGGGATCAAGACCTCCATCAGGCTCCCTGCTTAGCAGAGAGAAGCAGAGTCTGCTTCTCCCTCTACTCCTCACCCCCTGCTTGTGCACTCTTGCTCTCTCTCTCTCATGCTCTCTCTCATATTCTCTCAAATAAATAAAAAATAACTTAAAAAATTAAAATTAAAATAAGAAATAAATCATCAAAGTAGATAAAAAAGCAACATGTCCTACCATGTGTCGTCTACAAAGATGTATCTTACAGTCAATGACAAAAAACAGATTCAAAGTAAAAGAACCGAAAAAGGTATTCCATGCAAACAGTAGCTTTATTATAGCTAGAATTTCTGCACTTATATTAAACAAAATAGGCTTTAAAAATAGTATTTGAAGGGCACCAGGTTGGCTAGTTGATAGAACATGCAACTCTTAATTTCAGGGTCATGAATTTGAGCCCCACGTTGGGCCTGGAGCCTACTTAAGAAGAATATATAAATTTGTAAAAAATGGTATTTGAGAAAAATAATATATTTCAAAATGATCAAAGGGTCAGTACATCAGAAAAAAATTTAATGCTTATGAATGTATATGCACCTAAAACAAAGCATCAAAATCAGTGAAGCAAAAAAATGACATAACTGAAAAAAATAATAACCCATTTAGCAAGTAGAGTTGGATATTTGAATAGTCTCCTATCAAAAACTGATAGAACAGAAAATCAGCAAGAATATTAGAAAATATTGTTCACCTACTCAACATAACTCTTATATAGTCACTCAGTCAGATGGCACGATACATATTTTCTTTCAGATGTCAAAAACTATTTTCTAAAATAGGCCATATACCAGGTCATAAAATAAGTCTAAATATATTTTAAATAGGACCATAAGAAGTATATTCTATGAGTACAACATAATTAGAGGGGAGCCTGGGTGGCTCAGTGGATTAAACCTCTGCCTTCAGCTCAAGTCATGATCCCAGGGTCCTAGGATCGAACCCCGCATCGGGCTCTAGGCTCAGCATGGAGCCTGCTTCCCCCTCTCTCTCTGCCTGCCTCTCTGCCTACTTGTGATCTCTGTCTGTTAAATAAATAAATAAAATCTTTGGGGGGGGGGAGAACATAATTAGAAATCAGTAAACGAAAGAAATCTACAAAATCCTCAATATTTAGAAGTTAAATAATACACTTCTAAAGAAGACAAAAAAGAAATCACAAGGAATTTAAAAAAATTTTACTTAATGATAGTCAAAACACAACATGTCACGTATTATGGGATACATAGAAAGCAGCGTATAGGGCATTCTGACGCAGAGTGGATTGGTGGGAGGCACAGCTAGCGGGTTGGCGTGGGTATCCAGTGCGGGTGCTGCTCATTTCCCACCTTCCCCAGTCCCCTCCTCCTCCGGCACAAGCCCCGCCCTTCTGGGGGCCAGGCTCACCTGGCAGAACTATTCTCTGTGGCACGGTGAGCCCAGAGTGGCTGTGGGCACCCCAGCAGAACCCTGCATCATGGGCAGCCAGAACTCCAAGGCTCCCTGAGGCAATGTGACCACCAAGGTGGCAGCAGGCATTCCCCACCTAAGGCCAAAGGGCAGGAGAATGACCAGGTGAAAAGCAATAGAGACTTATACCCCAAGGGTGAAGGGTAATCTCCCCCTGTGAACAGAGCAGTTAGCCAGGGCCACTGGTGACATCATCCAGTCAGCAACCCCTAGCCAGGGTGCTGAAGTCAAGGGGGTTGCCCCCACCAAGAACACCCTGCCAAAGAAATTCTCTTTCAAGAAGCCTTTCAAGGGAGGCTGGGTGGCTCAGTGGGTTGAGCCTCTGCTTCAGCTCAGGTCATGGTCTGGGGGTCCTGGGACTGAGCCCCACATCGGGCTCTCTGATCAGTGGGGAGCCTGCTTCCTCCTCTCTCTCTGCCTGCCTCTCTGCCTACTTGTGATCTCTCTCTCTCTCTCTGTGTCAAATAAAATAAAATCTTAAAAAAAAAAAAAAAAGAAAGAAAGAAGAAGAAGAAGCCTTTCAAATTGAGTGCTCTGTCCTTTAAGAGAAAACTGAAGTGGGGGTGGGGGAGTGATTTGTGTGCTTCCTCACCCACAGAGGAAGCACAGGAGCAGGGGGAGATCGGTCCCTGCAGTGAAGAAGTCACAGCCCAGGAAGGGAAGGCTGTTGTCACCCATGAAAGCCAGAAGCCCCAGAACAAGGGGGTAGAAGCTAGTGTTGCCTCCAAGGGAGGGGACACAGAAGAGGTAGGGCCCCAGGCTACAGAGCCATGCACTTACTCCAGGCAGAAGAGTGGCCATATAACTGCCAGGGAGCAGGAGTAGCTGGGTAACGGCAAGTGGGTGATCTCTAAGCTTCATAGACTGTGCTGTCTTTGTGAGGTCACTGCTTGCACCTGGTGCAATACCCTTTCATGGTGAAAAACACTCAACAAATTAGGAATAGAATCCACAGTTGACCTCATACTTAATGGTAAAAGGCTGAAAGCTTTGCCCTTAACTACAGGAAAAAGACAAAAGGTCCATTTTTAACTCTTCTATTCAACACTGTACATTAGGCAAGACAGTAAATAAAAGGCATCCAAATTTGAAGGGAAGAAGTAAAAATATCTTCATTTATAGATGGCATGATCTCATATGTACAAAACTCTAAGGAATTCTTTAAAAAAAATCCAAAATACTGGAGTTAAATACATTTAACAAAGTTCATAAAACATCAGACTAATAAACAAAAATCAATTTTATTTCTATATGCTAGCACTGAAGTGAACTGAATTTGAAAAAGTTAGGAAAACAATTTCATTTACAACAACATCAAGTAGAATAAAATAGTTTGGAAAAATTTAGCAAAAGGGGTGCAAGACATTCATTTCATAGTAGAAAACCTCATTTCAAAAACTTGACATAGACCTAAATAAATGAAAAGTCCATGTCTTATGGACTGAAAGATAGAATAACGTTAAAGCGGCAAAACCTCCTACATCAACGTACAGAATGAATGCAATCTCTATCAAAATCTCAGCTGTTTATTTTGCAAAAATTAACAAACTGGTCTTAAAATTCAGATGGAAATGCCTGGGACCCACAATAGCAAAAACAGTCTTGAAAAAGAACAAAGAGAAGTCACATTTCCCATTTTTCCAAGCTTACCATAGAGCTTCATAATCAAGACTTAAGGAGAGACATATAATGAATGGAATAGAATTTATAGTCCAGTATTAAACCCCTGCATGTCCAGTTGACTCTTTATGAGAATTTCAAGAAAATTCAATAGGAAAAGGTAAGTCTTTTCAAGAAATGTTGGTGAGACAACTAAATACCAACATCCAAAAGAATTTTCAGACTCTTCGATCACAAGGTATACAAAAATTAACTCAAAATTGACCAAACACCTAAATATAAGCACTGAAGAACAGAAAATTTTTAAAAGAAATCACTGGTAAAACTCTCCTTGACCTTAGGTTAGGCAAAAGTTTCTTAAATAAAACACCAAAAGCAGAATCAACAAAAGAAATAAAACAGGTAAATTGGATTTCATAAAAATGAAAACTCTGTGCTTCAAAGGACACCATCAATGAAGTGAAATAATAATCTGTAGAATGGGAGAAAATGTTTGCAAATCAAATATTTGATAAGGGAATAGTATCCCAGGACGTATAAAGAACTATTATAGCTCAACAATAAAATGACAAGTAATTCAATTTAAAAAAGGCAAAGGATTTGAACAGACATTTCTCCAAGGATAGAAAAATGGCCAGTAAGTAAGTTAAATGATGCTCACCATTATTAGCTAAAAGTAAATTGAGACCACAAAAGATACCACTTCACAACTCACTAGAATGGCTATAATCAAAAGAAAGACAATAACAAGTATTGGGGAAGATGTGGAGAAACTAAAACCCTCATAATCTGCTAGTGGGAAAGTAAACATCTCTCCCTCATCCTGTCCGTGGGAATATTTCCTTAACAGCAATTTGAATTTTGTAATTATTTTTGTAATATCTCCCGTTAGACTGAAAGCACATGAAAACTCTGTACTTCACTTAAGTGTACTAGTTAGGGCACCAGTCATTCTGTGCTATCTGTAATCACTGATTTGCTTACAACTCCCAACCCACTAAAGTGAATCTCTTTTTTGAGATTTTGTTTGAGAGGAGCACCTGGGTGGCTCAGTGGGTTAAAGCCTCTGCCTTCGGCTCAGGTCATGGTCCCAGGGTTCTGGGATTGAGCCCTACATGGGCTCTCTGCTCAGGGGGAAGCCTGCTTCCCCCTCTTTCTCTGCCTGTCTCTCTGCCTACTTGTGATCTCTTTCTGTTAAATAAATAAATAAAATCTTAAATTTTTTTTTTGTTTGTTTGAGAGAGAGAGAGTACCAGCGAGTATGTGTGTGCTTGCATGAGTGAGGGGGAGGAATAGAGGGAGAGAATCTTTAAACTGACTCCCCAGTGTGTGTGTGTGGCGGGGGTGGGGGGGTGCACTGGATGCTATGACCCAAGAGATCATGGCCTAGCTGAAGCCAAGAGTCCAACGCTTAACCGACTGAGGCACCTCGGTGCCCTTAAACTGAATCTTTGTAAGATCAGACTGTGCCATCTTAATTTTTGCATCTTAGTACCAAATCAAGTGGTACACAAAGGAAGCACAAAACAGAAGTTAAAGTGATGCTAAAGTGTGATACACAGATTTTTGATGGAGTCCCAGTATTCTTTCATGGGATTCAAAAGTTCAAAACTGTTTTCATAATAATACGACATATGCCATTCACTAGGTTTGACATTTGTACTAATCATGCAAAAGCAATGATGCCCAGGCCCAGACTGCAGTCCGCAAACTGTGTTAGTTGTATGTTTTCTATTGCTGTTATAATTACTTCCCACAAATTTACTGTCAGAAAACCACAGAAATACATTATCTTACAGTTCTCTAGGTTAGAAGTCTTAAAATGGGTCTCACCAGGCTAAAAGGAAATGGTCAGGAAAGTTGCATTCCTTTCAGGAAGCATTGTTTCCTTGCATTTGTAGCTTTTAGAAGCTGCTCTCATTCCTTGGCTCATGGCCCACTTCCTTCATTTTCTATTTAGCTCTGTGGGTTGAGTCCTTTTCATATTGGATTACTCTGAATTCCTCTTCAGCCTCCATCTTCCACTTTTGAGATCCACTATGATTACACTGGACCGATTTGGATAATCCAGGATAATCTCAATATTTTAAGGTAAACTGATTAGCATCTTAAATTCAGTGTAAAATTGTGCTATAACCTAACATAGTCACAGGTTCCAGGGATCAGGATGTAGGCATCTGGGGGCAGGGGGGACATTATCCTGCTTACCACTGTCATATTTTTTCACAGCTACAATAAAAAGCAAAGCCAGGTTTACTTAGCAATGTCTTCAATGAAGCAGTAAAAATTAGTAATGTTATTAGATCAATCTTTGAGTACACCACACATTTTTTTCAAAATTAACCAATTTGAGCTCTCACTTCAAGGAAAACTTTAGACAGCATTTGTTGTCAATGATGAAATTAGAGTTTTCAAAGCAAAAGTAAGAAGTCTGGAAAATTCACATACTATCAGATGGACAGATTCCTAATATTTTTAAATTTTCCTGATGAGACTGCAGATAATATCAATAGGATTTTTTGATAACATAATGAAATGCATTAAGATTTGGAAGATCAGCTTACCTCAATGAATCACTATTTGCACATGGCCAGTGCATTATATAACAAAAATCACATGATTGTAAGAGTTATTAAAAATGCAAGATGAACCAAGGACATTTTTTTTTTTTAAGATTTTATTTATTTGAGAGAGAGAGAGAAATCACAAGTAGGCAGAGAGGCAGGCAGAGAGAGAGAGGGGAGAAAGCAGGCTCCCTGCGGAGCAGAGAGCCCGACGTGGGGCTCAATCCCACAACCCTGGGATCATGACCTGAGCAGAAGGCAGAGGCTTTAACCCACTGAGCCACCCAGGCGCCCCTGACCAAGGACATTTTAAAGTTACAGATTACAAAAAGTTCAGTGATAGGGTTTCAGATATCACATTGTAATGCAACTTTAAGAAACCACCACTTAGTAAATTTAGGTATAGGATCAAAGAAAAACATTCCACAATTATCTGAAAAGGCCACTAAAATACTCCTTTCTTTTCCAACTGCAAGTCTGTATAAGGTTGGATTTTGTTCACTTACTTCAACTCAAAACAACATATCACAACAGTGTGAATAGAAGAGCAGATCTGAGAATTCAGCTCTCTTCTTTAAGCCAGACATTAAAGATAATGCAAAAAACATGGAATGATGTCACTCTTCCACAAAAACTTTCTTTGGGAAAATATTATCAATTTTTTAAAAATGCTCTATATGTTAACACATAAGGCTTTATTTATTTGAATTAACTACTTTTTAAAAAGTTAATTTTAATTTATAATATATAATATAATATAATATATATAATAATATATATAATATAATAAAGGTAAGTAGATAGAATCACATACATAAAAACTCTTTGAGGTCAATAGTAATTTTTAAGAGTGTAAAACCCTCCTAAACTAAAAGTTTGAGAACTTCTGAGGAATAAATGATAAAGTCCCAAAAAGGTCATGATCAGATAAAAGTTCATCAAAGGAATAAGCTTAGGCAGCCTCACTGATACAAGGGTAGAGAACGTCCCATAAGAAGAGGGCATGGAAGGAGGGCTCCATATACAAAGAGCTCCAAACTCTTTTCCAGTCAAATCTGTGATTAGCAGACAGAGTTCATCCCTGAGGAGCTAAATAGCCCACAGGCATTTTTGAGAGCAGTTATGAATAGAAAATGAAATAATTGATGCTTTACCAAATTACAAAGGAATAAATCATCACCTGGATTATACAACAAATTTCCATTTAAAAATATTATTTAGTGAACTGAAGTCTAAAAAAACAAGGAACATGGGTAAAGAATGTCATGACAATGAAATAAAGAATAATATTCACTGGTATTAGTAAAAACTAAGACTTCTTCAGTAGAATGCACCTCAAAATAGCTCGTATCACTCCTCAGTCTAAATTAGGTAAACTTCAGACTTACACTGTTGGATTAGCTGCGTTCCCCAAAGGGAAATGGAAAGTAATTTCAGGTGATATGGGCATGGATGCTAACTGCTAGACACAACTTCAGCTGTACAACCTCTGAATGGTCAAGGTTAGAGAAGAGCCTTTTCAGTAAATCTTAGCAAGCGAATAATGTAAGTGATAGAAAAGGATGGCCATATTAACCAACTAGAAAATAGAGTAATTATATCCCCTACATAGAGCAAACAATAAGTCTTTTCTTGGAAGTATGATGAAAAAGAGCCCTAAATTTAGATTCTTAAGACCTTTTGGCTCAAGACACGTGTCTCCCGAGTTATCTGTGCAAGTTAAAATACCTCTTTAATCTTCATTTCCGCATGGAGGGTATGAAAGTTAGTCTAAATCTCTTGCTTTAAAATTCGACTCTAATTCACGGTAACAAACACATTTTATATTCAAGTCCTAAAGCCACTTTACATCTAAAATAAAAATGCAGGCTAGTAATCCTCAAATTGATGGATTTTAACCTGCCATTTGAAAAGCACCGAATTGACTGATGTCTACAGTTGCTTATTAAGAACAACAAAAGACTGTAGAGGTGACCTAGTAAAGCATAATATCACGATCTTTTTAACCAAAGAAGTATCTTTGGAAAGGAAGAAAAATGGATATTCAGATTTGGGCTAATGTCTAAACTATGGACATTAACATTACTCAGGATTTGGGGATTTTGTATTTACTGGCTACCTGAATTTAGAAATGTAAATAGCATATTGTTTACCTCATGTCAAAACATCAGTTGCTTAGGTAATGTTTTATTTCTGTTATTTGGAACTTTTGATTGCTTAGCTGCTCTCTGGCTAACAAAAGAATACTACAAAATACAAGAAGTTGTTCATCTGAGAACATGTGCCTCTGAAACTGTACCTTTCTTAGAAGTTGGGGCAAACAATTAAAGTCTAGAGTTGAAATTTAAACACACCTGTGAATGTTAGCATGTGGCAACTACTAACAGCTACTAACAGCTAACATTATATTGAGCACTGTGGAAGCATGGGATTCCTCTAACAGATGATTTTGGGACACATATTCCCCATTGGCCCACTGAAGCTTTTCTCCAATGGTGTGGCAGTTTGATATTCTTTTCACTTTCTTTCCACCTCTCCCTTTCTCCTTTCCTGCTCTTCTTCACAGGTTGTCTGACCTGCCTTGAGGCCTGGAGGCACTTCATCCTGCTCTTGCTCCCTTCTCTTTAATCCTTCACAGGTCTTTTCCCAGTAAGCGTCTAGCACATCTAATCCCCTCTTAGTATCTGCTTCTCTGGGAATCTGAGTCAACAAAGAAAGCATTTACAAGTCCAACCACCTTATTAAACTGTATGCATCATTATTTAATCTTCACACAAGGTTTATGAACACCTTATTACTATTTCCATTTTACAAATAAGGAAACAAACACTAAGAGCAAAAAGTAACTTTCCCAGAGTCACACAACTAGTGACAGCCCTAGGATTTGAATTGTTTGACTTCACAGTTGGAGCCCCAGACCTTATTTTGTTTCTTTTAAGTAGGATCTATACCCAGTGTGGAGCCCAATACAGGGCTCAAAATCACAACCCTAAGATCAAGTTCTGAGCTAAAATCAAGAGTTGGACACTTAATCGACTGAGCCACCCAGGTGTCCCCCACCTTATTTTAAAGCAATTAGGTTATATTAAATCACAACAAAACTAGACAAATCCCTAATAACATTTTTCTGATGTCTGTGTGCTTTCACACACTATCACACTTAATTCTAATAAATTTGTAAAGTTGATATTACCACTTGACAAATGAACAAATTCGGGCTCAAAGAACGTAAGTAACTCTTCCCAGAACATATGTAAGTCCATGAATTTGAGCTTATATGCGTGTCTTCTCTGAATTCAGGTACTTCACATTATACTGCTTTCCCTAATTAATCAAAATCACACTGTCTTTTGTCTGTTAGTTTTAGCTAATTTTCTTGAGGATGTTATTCAGCAAAGAATCCACCAAATGATTTAAACGGCTAGGTGTGTTTCATAGACGTACACATTACAGATACACTATTAGCAATTTATTTCCTGAGCCACCTCTCTCCTTATCTACTTGTTCTTTAACCAAAATTTATAAGGAAATAGCTGGAGCACTGTTTCAAAACCTGTCTCCAATAGCATATCAGCAGTTGAGCCTGGGAGGCAGTGTTCTTTTCATACTTCCAGAGGCTTTTTAATATTACTATGCTGATTTTTACCTTTATCCTTGATTCAACTGTAGTCTTTCCATTGTACCACTCAAACACTTTCCTTAACCAGAATCACCTGATGTGATAAGGTGAGTCAGAAGTCTGCAGACTCATCTCTTCTAATGATTAATTCCTGGTTGTTTCCCAGCCTCTAAAAAGGAACAACAGCCTCGCAGTAGTGGGCAGTCAGAGCCGGAGGTCTGAAGTAACTCAGCGCTGTTCTCAAAAACTGAAAGGTAGGTGAGGCGTTTGTTTGTTTGTTTTGGTGGTGGTGTTTGCTTTTTTTTTCTCTGTAGAGAAGGCATGTGGAAGATATTTCCAGAAGGGGCAATACTGGTAATCTGGGCACCAGCAGGTCAGGAAGAGGAGACCCAGGACAGACCCCGTCATGGAGGTCCTGGAGCCACTTGTGGGAAGAGAAAGCCAAGTGCCCCCTACCCAATCCATGGTTTCACTTCAGATGGGGAAAGTGGTGCTTAGAGAGGGGCAGGTAGCTGCTCAGAGTCACAGAAAGGGACAGGAGCCATGGAGAAAACAAGAGGACCTCACAGCCTAAGAGAATCCCCACCCCCAGCCAAATCAAAACCCTAGCGCCATCTCCACTAGGTGTCAGTGCCCAGCCCCCACCTTATCAGAACAAGGTGTTTATAAACCAATCCCCCACTTCATCAGTGTGACTCCACGTCCTCTCAGAGTGGAGCCCCAGAAATAGGAAGCTAGATGGCCCCTCAGGGTCCTCTCCTACTTTTGACTGGGCCTGAACCCTGAGTCACAGGCGTCAATTCAGTAGGAAGGAAAGGATTGCTCCCTAATCAGATGAACAGACTAGGGAAGGGCTAGTAGGCAAGTGCTGGGCTATGGCTGGAGTAGAATCATGGGCAATTTTTCACTCCTTTTTCCTTTTAGCTTTATGTATATTCTCAAATTTTTAATCCATAACACCTTTGGGGTTAGATTCTATAAGGTCCCTTCCAGCTATAAAATCCTCTGACTTCAGCGGACTCTCAAGTATTACTCAATATTTGAGAAATGATCCTCAGAAAAAAAATTTCCCTGAGTATACACCCATTTAGATGAACCAGGATTAAAATTCAGTTGGAGGCAGTATAGCAGAGTGATTATGATAGTGGCCTCTGAAGTGAACAATGGTTGACATCACAGCTCTGGCAATTAATGACTCGTAACAGAACGATTTACAAAGTGTATCTTTTCTCATCTATAAAATGAGGATAATAATACTTACCCTATAGTTCTGTGAGGATAAAATATAACACTACATAGCAAAGAGTAAGCGATAATCAATACTAGGTATTCTCTTATCTCCTATTTCATTGTCTAGTTTTATTTGCAGGTGACCACATGCCATTTTATGGATGACTATAGAGTGGACATTACATTTCAGCATCAAAGTGAGTAACGATAAATAAGTATGCATTGATTTGTATAGTAAAACTATTTTTAAAAAATGCATGTACAAATACTTCTCTATGGGTAAATAACGTTTTGAAAAGTAATCATCAGTCCTTCAGTTAATGTTTATTGAGCCCCTACTATATGCCAGACACAGAGCTAAATGCTAGATATGAGATAATGGACAAAACAGATACAATCTCCATCTTCATAAGCACTGAAATTTGATTGAAAGCAAAACATCCCTGAGATCTACCTATGGGAGAGGTAAAGCAAATATCTTTCAGATAGTGAAGTTGATAAATGTGCCAAAAAAAAAAACAAAACACATCGGTATTTGAGACTAGCTATACATAATATACTTGTGTCTACACAAGATACTCTTTATAAATTGTTATTTATAATACACAAATAGTATGTATTTTAATGAACTTTTATTCTCATTTATTCTCAGGCAAAATAATTCCCTGACAATTAGGCTATTTCTATTTCTCTACATAAAATAGAATACTGAAATGGGTATGTTTAATTAAGAATACTCCCTTAAAACGTGTGATAAGCACCATCTGTCTGAGGGTTACAAGAATAAAATATAACAGTTTTGCTAATAACCAGTAAATAATAATTCCTTACAGGCATTATGAAGTTCAATTTTTATTAAGTTTGTTCTCATTCACTCATTTTTTTCTTTCTCTCCATACACATCATACACGTGTGTGTGTGTGTGTCCTCATGTGTGTGCAAAGCTGACTAAAGAGACATCTGATATTCTGGATTTAGTCACCTATATACTCTGATGGTCCTGTGATTATTTATATTTGTTTGAGTGATGATGATAAAACTGGCCAAGAAATATTAGATTACTCATATGTCAAACTTACCCTGGTAATATCTTAAATAGTTATCACATTCCTTAATTCTTAATACATTAACTTAAGGAATTCCTTAATCCATTAACACATCCCTAAAATTACTAACTCAAGTTTTGCTATACATTTGACTTTTGAATGTGACATATTACCTATCCAGTTTCACCTGTGTGAAAAGAATGATTCATGTTAGGGATATTTATGAGTATAAAGAACAGTAAAAAGAGCCAAAGTTTGGAGTCCGGCCGACTGTGTTCAAATCTCAGTGGTGTCAGTTATGTAATTTGTTAAAACATCTTTCAGTCTCAGTCGTGTCTTGGAGTCTCAGTACAAAATGTTTGGAAAATAGGGGTAACGTGATTTTTCTTATAGGACAGTAGTAACTTTAAGGAATTTAAGTGTCTGGCAAACTGCAGCTATATTTGTGGTATTAGTCGTTGGCTGTGTTAATTTGAAAGAACAAGAATCAAGAGCAAGAATACAAAAAAACAAAACAAAACAAAGAAACAAAAACACACAAAAAAACCCGTTTCCCTTAAATTATTTCTAATCCTTTCAATCAGAGAAATAACACAAGATTAAATAAACATGGCAAAATTGGGACCAAAGGAGATTATAAAAGTGGCTGAACTGTTATCCAACAAGATTAGAGTATCAATGTGCTGTCCTCAATATGCTTGCATTACTCAAAAGGTAACAAGGAACTGGACTAATGCATCAGAGGCTTTAAACTGAACACACACCAATTTTCTTCATGGTACAGTAATTTCGAGAACTCGTTTGGAACTGGCTTTTTGGGGATCGAAATGAGCTGCCTTTGAAGGGGACAGTGATGATTTAAATACAAGGTGGAGTGGGAACACCACCTGAAGAAACTGCATTACACAAGAGAAATAGCCACGGTTTCCTACATCGCTTAAATCTTCGTTTGAAAGAACACATTTTCTCACATTATTCCTCCATCCAAACCAATATTCTCCATAAAAGTATTGTGGTTACCTCAGACCTTCCTCCCAAATTCTCCTGAATCCTTCATTAGCTAGGAAACCTGGAGCAGAGCACGAGCACTCGTTCTGAAAGTACATCTACTTCTTGACCACAGGTTTCCAAAAGCTAAAACGTGTACGTAAAGCCCATTAGCTCAGGTAGTGAGGAAAACAAAGCCCCTTCTTACCCAATTCAAAGAGCGGCGGGAACGTTTAATTCTAAACATGAACGACTCCCTCATCCCACGTCTGGAATGTTAGTAAAAGGTGCGACCCAGGTCCATGGAAACAGTACTTAGGAGAAGGATGGTAAAGAAGCTCTCGGGAATCAAGGATGACTGAACCCTGCCAATGGGAGAGTCATGACACTCCTCGAACACTGGAAAAAAAGACTCGGTACTACAAGTCGCGGTATACGTGGTGTTCGCCTCACTTGGGGATCGGACGTCGAGTTCCAAGTTGGAGACGGACAATGCTAGTGCAGAAGGCGGTAAGCCGGAATCCCAGGGCCTTTTCCAGCAGCAGAGGGTCAAGAGCCATGGGGCTTGATGCAGACTCCTCCCGGTTCAACCCTCTCCCGCTCACTTCTTGGTCCGGCCAAGACGCTACTCGGCGCCCCGACCGGCCGGAAATATCAGGCCCAAGAGGCAACTGTAGAAAAATCACTTACCAGTCTCCCAAGTCTGGCGCAGATCTGCAGGAGCCTGGCCCGCCCGCCAGAATACAACCAGGCACCCGCTCAGACCACCCTGACGACGACTCGAGAGCGTCACTGACAACCACCCGGAAATGGTCCAATAGCTTCCGGGGCCGCCTAGCGCGCGGCGGGAAATTATTTCCCAGCGCCCGGATTAGTGAGGCTGCAAGTGCTGCAGCGGCAGTCGTCTCCCCAGTCACCACCGCCACCCGAGGGAAGCATCCCAGACTCTCCGGCAGGGAAGGTAAAGGGCCTTAGCTTGGACGACAACAGTGTACCCTGGCTCTCTGGGGTTGTTTCCTCCATGCCCCCAAAGTTTCTGCGGCTCCCGGTTTTGAGATTGGGAACGGGTTGGGGTTGAGCGCCGGCGGTGCCCGCTTCTCCTGCCTTCTCAGCCACCGTTCGTTCCCACTGGCTCGGACTAGCTGAGCTCTGCGCCCGCGTTGGTGGGCTGCGGTCGCAGACCCCGCCCCGCCCCGCCCTTGCCGCGGCTGGGACCGCCGCCGAGCGTCTCTGCAGTGCGGGCTTGAGCTGCTTCCCCCGCCTCCTGTTTGCGCAGCTCCGCGGGTCGATCTCCTGCCAGGAAGGCGCTAGGCCACCCGCGTCTCCCGTTTCCATAGAACCGAGTAGGACGTCTCTCGCGGAGTCTCTTGGCTGCTTTACATAATTTAGCGTCAGTGCAGGTGGCTGGGATCCCCCAGGCCCACCTACCAGTGACGGGGAATATAGTGTCATTCTTTTCTCCCTAGCAGATTTTTTTTTTTTTTTAACATAGCCAAGTGGTAATGGTTATATCTCTGCGGCTACTGTATGCCTTTAAACATAAACACACTCGTTTCCTTAAAAGAAGGGTGTATGCCCCTGGGGCTTGTAATGTACCCGCTGCCTGAAGGCAGGGAACAAGACTGATTATCCTGAGATTTCTTCCGTTTCCAAAGCCTCTGATTAAATATTGAAAAAAAAAATTGATTTGTCACGGATACTCCCCTTCAGGATTTGACCCAGAAATGAGATGGAGCTTGGTTTTGGAAGCGACAAACTCTTTTTTAGACGAGTGACTATCCTATCCCTACTCCCCAGTTTTTTTTTCGCTGAGACCTTAAGAGTGAAAATTTAAACTGAATTTACAGCTTGCGTATCTAATGACAGAATGTCTTTAGAACTTTTTGGTTTATGTCGCTATGTTATGCCTCAGTTCCTAGAAGTATCTATTGATGTGCGAGATTTTCCCGTTTTAGGGAACATTGCAGGTGTTTGGTACATAAGTTGAGTCTTGGGGTGGATTTTTATAAGGGAATTAATTTGATTATGTTTAACTTAAAGAGAATTCTTAATTTTAAATGAGCCAGGATGTTTTAAATACTTGAATGTATAAGTTGTGGAGACAGCCTTGGATAATGCAAATGAGCCCTCTTTAGATCTGATTTACATTTTCTAAATCCCTATTTTTTTTCCACATTACTGACTTGGGTTCAGTTTTATGATTTAATATTTTCTTGCTTCCTTAGAGTAGAAAGCATAAATCATGTGAAACAGCCATTGAAACTGTGGTTAAATGTGGTTACTTTTCATAAACAAAATTAGATAACATAGATTTCATAACAGTATGCACAGTCTTAGTGAAGACTGAAAACAATTTTTTTCTTTTTTTGGAAACCAATAATACAGCATTATTAACTAGATAGTTTTCCTGATTAATTACTCTAAGATAGTCTTTTCAGTGCTTAAACAAAAATTGTTTATAGATAATGTTCATAGACTGAATAATAAAATCTAAAGAAAGTGAAGAACTCTGTTTCTCAATAATATAACTATAATGGAATATTACATGACTCTTACTGACTCTCCAAAAATATGTTAATGGAGAAGGTATGCTGCACAATGTAGTATGTACTATTTTTAATCTGAGGACATGTTACTGCTTTAAAGTAAAATATGACTGAAACTTTTTTTTTTAAGATTTATTTATTTATTTATTTGACAGACAGAGATTACCAGTAGGCAGAGAGAGAGAGGTGGAAGCAGGCTCCCTGCTGAGCAGAGAGCCCCATGTGGGGCTCCATCCCAGGACCCCGGGATCATGACCTGAGCCGAAGGCAGAGGCTTTAACCCACTGAGTCACCCAGGCGCCCCTATCACTGAAAGTTTTAAGTTAACTTGGTTTTTACTTTCTTTATATTGAAATTACTTTGATGTAGGCTGTTTTGTTACTCTTGATGAAGTCCATATGAATTAGTCTAATGAGTAATTCATACAAGATGCATTTTGAGGGGAAAACAATGAAAATTTTTTTTTCATAAGAAATGGCAGTCTTAAGATAAATCTTAGAAATACTTTGAAATTTTAGACATTAGTTAATTTTATAATGATGTTTAGATATTTTCAGTAATACTGCTTTTCTAAATATCTCCTCACCCTCCTAGTAGATCCCTTTACCTGCAGTGTATTTTTCTCTTGCACTAGCTAAAAATAGATTACTTAGTAAAATTATAATATGGTTAAAAATATTAGACTAAATTCTGAAATTTAAGTCAAAGTGGTATCATAGAAAAGGCATGTAACTTTTGCAGAAACAGACAGGTCTTTGCACTGAACCTTGATTTCACTATTTTGTTAGCTATGTTTCCTTGAGCTAGTTTCTTAATAGCTAAGATTCCCCGGTATCCTCATCTGTATAAGAAGGGTAAACAGCACTTAAATTGTCTGTAAGGAAGCAAACTAACATGTATGCCTAGACCATAGTGGGTCCTCAATAGAAGTGAAATCCTGCTTTTTCAACCTTACATTCTTATGCTCCTACGAAGTAGTTAAGTAATACAGATTTCCTAATACAAACTTAAAGCAGATTTGACTTTCATCCCCTTTGGCTAACCAACATAGACTGTCTAGCCATTCTTTTTTCCCTGGACATTTTGTTCATCTTGCTTCCTTAAGGGACCCTTCGTCCATAAAAGTAGCATCTCCAGTTCAGCCTGTTCATTTTATGTTGCTGCATAGATTGAACACTTCCATAAGTCTCTTAGCCTGTGTCATTTTTTCCTTACCACAGTCACTTGGCTGCAACTGCTCCATTTCCTCCCTCTGCTCAAAGAGACTGAGCATGACTGCTCCTTCCCCCAAACAAATAATGCCACTGAAGTAAGAGCATCCCGCAGGTCTCTTCACTGGAGACCTCAATCAAATAACTACACACACACACACACACACATACACACACACACACAGAGGGAGACGCACACACACATATTCCGTGTTTTTAAAGGATGAGGCAGGAAACGGACACTACATCTTTAAGAAAAAAATTCCAAAGTCCAGTGAATGAAATTAAGCCAAAGGCTTAATTTGGCTCCTAGGCCAGGAGGGTACAGAATTCCTAAACTCCACCTGCTGTTTCAGCATTCAGAGCCCCCAGTTTACTCGATATGAATATGGTGATTTGTATCTACCTTTTGCAATATTGGGTAAAACAGTGATCGAACATTTTGACCCTTTTCACTTATTTACTTTCCCAGTTAAATGCCTTAGATAAGAGAAACCATGAAAATCTTAAAATCCTTGAATTCAAAGCAGCAATATTGATTGTATTTAAGGGTTGATACATCTTTTCGATAAAAGGGAATTATTAAGGGTGATTTTCTTTAGATTTAAAATCAAAGTAGGAGTAGGCTTAAAATCAAAATAGTTCACTAGCATAACATTAGAAACCATTAGTTTTCAACCTGGTGACCCTGAAGAAATGAAGAATATTCACTGGAATGGAAAAATGATCACAGTGTAATTTTAAACAAAATTAAGATACAGAACTATATAATAACATCAATTTTGTGATATGTTTTTTCACACACATACATAAAATATTTAGGTCATACCCCTACCCCTTCCCCCAGATGATAACAGTGGTGTTAATGGGTACGGGGATTACAGGTGATTTTAATCTTTCTATATACTTAGTAGTATTTTTAAAAATTTCTATAATCATGGATTAATTACAATTGACAGTAAAAGTTACTTTACGGAAATTTTTAGTTCTTAAATGCAAATGAATAATTTTTTCAATAAATCCTTTATTTATCTTAGTTATCAGCATACAACTTATAGGGTGCATTATGTTTTCAAAGTCCTGTGAAGCCCTATGGCTGATCATAAAATCACTTGTAATACAGAGTAGCATTTCCTACCACGAACATTGTTAAGCATCCCTGCTCCTGTTTTTTGCAGCAGTTTCTTCTTGCAGTCAGCTGTTAGACCCTGTTCTTTTATCCTCCATCCTGAACCAGACTTTTGCATTCATCTCTATTCCTGCCTCTACTTTTCCCTGACTTCGCTTTTCAACATACTCTGAGTGTCATATTCAAATACGTTCCAGCTCTGTGTCATATTGTAAAGAATTCATAGGACCTAAAAAGCTAGTACATAATAAAGTGTTCTTAATTATGATAAGTGCTATAGGTTTATTTGCATTTCTAACTAGCACCAACTGCGGAGGAATTTCAGGCATCAGGGATAGGCCCATGTGGGAGATATTTTGGGAAAGTCCACACCACAGAAACAGTTGCTTTCTCTGCATAAATGCCAGCTCTGTTCAGTCATTATATCCTTAGTTGTGTGTATTATATGGTTCGAGGTAAGTAACTAAATATTTTTTTAATTACTACAACATTTAAAAAATTACTACAGAAGCATTTTCTTGTAACTAAGAATCTAGTATATAATTTTTCACTTTTTGACAGTAAAGATAAAACCTTTAAGTGAATGCTTTCGTTTTTGTTTTCCTTTTGTTGTGCTAGATAGTATGTTCTGATGAATGCCTGAAGGAACGCCCCCTACAAGTTCCAAAAAAGTTAGAATTGCCCTAGAAATACCAATGATAGAATTAAATTGAAGTATTTTTACTTACTTTCTTGTGCTAGAAGAGTTCTAAAAATTAGCCCTTGATCCCCATATCCCAGAATACATTTAGTATAATAAATGTGGTAAGTAATATAAATATGGTTAAAACACTTGTGTTCCTCTGATAAAAGTGGCTTTCAAGAACTATAAAAACAATTAGATTGCATTTCCATTAGAATACCAAGATATTCACAGATATGTTGAATTTCACTTATCTTTTATTTCTTGAAAGACCTACAATTTTCTTTATTTTTTAATTCTTTATTTTCTCAAATGTTTTTATTTAAATTACAGCTAACTTACAGGGTAGTATTGGTTTCAGGTGTACAGTATAGTGATTGAGTACCTCCATACATCACCTGGTGCTCTTCAAGTGCACTCCTTAATCCCCATCACCTATTTAACCCATTTCCAGATCCTTTCCCTGTAGTAACCGACAGTTCTGTATAGTTGAGAGTCTTTTTCTTGGTTTGCCTCACTCTTTTCTTCTCCCTCACCCCTTGGCTTATTTATTTTGTTTCTTTAATTCCACATATGAGTGAAATCATATGGTATTTGTCTTTTTCTGACTGACTTCTTTCACTCAGCATAATGCTCTCTAGCTCCATTCATCTCGTTGCCAATGGCAAGATTTCATTCTTTCTGATGGCCAAGTAATATCCCATTCTGTGTGTATGTGTGTATGTATTTCTATATATTTTTTTGTATATATACCACATTCACTTATCAGTTGATGGATACCTAGGCTGTTTCCAAAATTTGGCTGTTGTAGACAGTGCTGCTGTAAACATCGGGGTGCATGAATCCCTTTGAATTCTTTTTTTTTTTTTTAATTTTTTTTTTTAAAGATTTTATTTATTTATTTGACAGACAGATCACAAGTAGGCAGAGAGGCAGGCAGAGAGAGGAGGAAGCAGGCTCCCCGCTGAGCAGAGAGCCCGATGCGGGGCTCGATCCCAGGACCCTGAGATCATGACCTGAGCCGAAGGCAGCGGCTTAACCCACTGAGCCACCCAAGCGCCCCCTTTTTTTTTTTTAATTCTTTAGGTTAATATCTAATAATGTGATTCCTGGATCATAGGGTAGTTCTATTTTTTAGTTCTTGAGAAACCTCCATACTGTTTTCCACAGTGGTTTCACCCATTTCCATTCCCACCAAGAGAGCAGAGGTTCCCCTTTCTCCACATCCTTGTCAACATCTGTTGTTTCCTGTGTTTTTTATTTTAGCAATTCTGACAGGGGTGAGGTGATATCTCCTTATAGTTTTGATTTGTATTCCCCTGATGATCAGTTATGTTGATGATCTTTTCATGTGTCTCTTGGCCATCTGGATGTCTTCTTTGGAAAAAATGTCTATTCATGTCTTCTGCCCATTTTTAAAGTGGATTATTTAGGAGAGTATTTTGATAAGTTCTTTATATATTTTGGATACTAACCCTTTAACCTATATGTCATTTGCAGATGTCTTCTCCTATTCCTAGGTTGCCTTTTAGTTTTGTTGATTGTTTCCTTAGCTGTGCAGAAGCTTTTATTTTGATGACATTCCAATAGTTTATTTTTGCTTTTGTTTGCCTTGCCTCAGGAGACCTGTCTAGAAAGAGGTTATAGCCTGTGTTCTCTAGGATTTTTATGGTTTCAGGTCTCACATTTAGGTCTTTAATCATTTTGAATATTTTTGTATTCCAGTTTCATTCTTTTGCCTCTTACTGTCCAGTTTTCCCAACACTATTTGTTGAAGAGACAGTCTTTTTCCCATTGGACATTCTTTCCTGCTATGTGGAAGATGATGTGACTGTATAGTTGTAGGCTCATTTCTGGGTTTTCTCTTCTTTTCCACTGATCTATTTATCTGTTTTTGTGCCAGTACGGTAATGTTTTGATCACTACACCTATGTAATATAACTTGAAGTCCGAAATTTGGACTTCAGCTTTGAAATTTGAAATTTGAAATTTGAAATTTGAAGTCCAGCTTTGCTTTGGCTTTTCAAGGAGGACCTGCCATTTTCTAAAGGAAATTTGCTTAAAGCATTTATTTATACCCCTAGAATAAATACAAGCAACATTTCTCCCTCGATATGGCCTTATGACTTTTATAACCCACTTGTGGCTTTATTGTATATGTGTTAATATGTGCATCAGACTAAATCCTTATTTCAAATAACAGCATATTCTTTGTAAAGTTTTTACATATTACCAATCTATATTAATGGATATTATCATTCAGGATATATGTCATATATCCCATAAAGTTTAAAAAATTTGATGATTAATACAGGAAAGAATTCTTTTTGCAAGAAGCCACTCAGTGTTTTATGTACTGATGATAGAATTTTACATGAGTGATTTTTCATAAGATGCCAACCAAGCTCTGTTATGTACATTTTATAATTTTGTACCAGAATCTTTTGACTTTTATTTTTTTAAAGATTTATTTATTTATTTATTTAGAGAGAGAGGGAGAATGCACTGTGCCAACAGGGGAAAGGGCAGAAGGAGAGGAAGAGAGAATCCTCAAGCAGACTCCCTGCTGGGTGTGGATTCCCAACTCAGGGTTCAGTTCCAGGACCTTGAGATCATGACCTGGGCCAAAATGAGGAGTTGTCTGATAAAGCAACTGAGCCAGCCACTCAGATGCCCCAGAACCTTTTAACTTTTAAAAAAAAAAAAAGTTTCATTGAAGAGCCTTGTCCTTAAAGACTCTTTATGTTCTGTGTCTTCAAATATTAGGATTTTAGAGGGTTAATGCATTATATCCCTTTCCCTCTTTTGGAGCCAATAAAGGAATAAGAAAGTCTGATATTTTGGGTCAAAATAACAGCTCTTTTACTGAAAAAGGTTGGTTTGGACAAGGTAGCTTTATGCAACTCCAGTGTGCTTCTTAATACATAATCTCTGAGTTCATTTACCCAAGAGCCTGCAGGACTACTATTCTTCTTAGGACATGTCAGAAAGCATTACTATGAGCTGTCTTTGCAAGTATGCAGCTCTATCAAAGCATATCCATTTAGTGTTCTCAGGTAACTTCTCCCAAATCAAGGAGTGATGAAGGGTAGAGAAAGCAGATGTACTGTTAGCTGATGTTACTCCTCGTAGAAGCCTTAAGGAAAGGAAATAAAGTTCATCTTAACCCTGAGTAATGCTTTAAAGTGTTCATAGTGAAACTTTCATTGAGATTTTACTCAAAAATGAATCTTAGTTTTTACATAAACATATATAATGTATGTACTTCATATGTTTTTTGTATCTATCTCTATATATTTGGTCTTTGACAATAGAATTTCTGTAAAGAACTTTATAAACTTGTCTGGTTCTGTGTTAACACTTGTCACCAATTGTCTGTTATAATTCCTGAGCTCAAACAGGTATGGTTTTTTTAGTTTCATTTTAATTGCCTTTAAAGAGGTCAACTGCTTTTGCTCTTTAGCATTAATTAAACACTGTTCTACAGCTGTAATGACAAAATTGTTAGAGAATGGAAAATTACCAATTTCTGAAATCCCTGTTTTCCTCATCTATAAAAAGAAACTAGATTTTCTTTAAAATGCTATCAGTTCTGAAGTTCTAATGTCATGTGACCAAACAAAACTCTGTATTCTCATTAAAAATACTGTGAGGTGTTGTCTTTCTTGCTTAATAAATGTGCCACTTCAAATACAAGTGCTTTATGAACTACATTTGTATGTGGATTAAGGTCTCTATTTACATAAATTTGAAAACTGATTTTTTTTCAGTCTATATTATAGGTGATAAAATTAACGTATAACAGTTAAGAAATGTAGATTGGGAGTAGAAAACAGATTCATTAAGTGTGCCTCGTATCCTAAGTTATTTGGTGTAAATGCTTTGGGAATAGGAGTTCTATCAACTTCTGTAATGACTTTTAGGTACTCTTCAATATTTGTCCAGAAATATTTTAAAAATTGTTATAAAATTTGATTAGGTTTCATTGTCCACAGTGTACTTGTTTCAGAAGCTCTTAGCAAAAAGGTGCTTTTAAAATGATTCTAGTATTACTATGCTAATATTTCTGTAAATAATCCTTTCTGAAGAATTGTTTCATCAGTACGTTTTAGTGTCAAGTAAAGGAATACAAACATTCAATTTTCAAACCACCAAAAAAATCTCTTTACAGTCTCATTTTGGGAAGATAACTTTATTTTTTTTTAAGTTTTATTAATTTTTGAGAGAGAAAGAGAGCATGTGAGTTATAGGGCAGAGGGAGAGAGAAAATCCTCAAGGAGGGTCACCGCTGAGTGGGGAGCCCAACTCAGGGCTCAATCCCAGGACTCTAAGAGATCATGACCTGAGCTGAAATTGAGTTGGCCGCTTAACTGACTGAGCCATCCAGGCACCCTGGGAAGATGACCTGATAAACCAATTTCTATTGCATATAGGCAGTCTTAATATTGGTATTTACAATAAAGCCTTATATGTTTAATTCATTAAATGTTTTTTTTAATTTTAATACTCATTGTTAAGAAAAAATGTGAATCCTGTGAATATTACCTTTAACATGTGTTATCTTATTTATGTGTATTTATGTTAGATGGAAGATGGTGCTCCAAAGCATATCATCCAAATGACAGGATTTAAGATGGAAGAAAAGGAAGCTCTAGGCAAATTGCTTTTAAAACTAGATTGTACTTTTATTAAGAGTGAGGTGAGTACAAAAACTTATAAAATATTCAAGATAGACTTGAAAAATAATACTGGTCCAAGAATGATAAAATACCCTCTTGATATAAGAATAAGGTAAATGTGCTATAAAGGAAATCTTACCTCAGTAACATTTTTTTCATTTGCATTTTTCCTTCTAGAAGTACAAAAATTGTACACATCTTATAGCTGAACGCCTGTGTAAGAGTGAAAAGTTTTTAGCAGCTTGTGCAGCAGGTAAATTAACTACCTTTCTCCTTTGAAAAAACAAAAACAAAAACAAAAACCTTCATGTTAAAAAAGAAGTACCTTAATCTCCTAAAGATAGATAGTATTATTACTATATCAAACATAAATGTGGTTTTATCTGAATATATTTCTGAAAATATTTGTTATGAATTTTTTAAGTTTTCTAAGTAAAACTTTGTAACACATGAAAATGTGCCAAAGAGGCGGGAATACTTACTCAACCAAAGATTTAATGTAAGTATTTTATATCAGAAAAAATTTTTTAACAGAAAAGCTGGGTACAACAATGCCCCCCTCCAAAAAAAAATGCTTTTGTCAAAATCTCAGCTGTTCTCAGCAAATGTGTTTTCTTTGATCTGTCATTGAAAAGAATCTGTTTTTGTTCTCCTTCTACTGTATCCCTTCCCATACATGCTATGAAGCAGTGATCACCCTATTGTGTTTTTTCTAAGATTTTTAAATTCCATAAACCC
Source organism: Neogale vison (assembly GCF_020171115.1). Taxonomy (NCBI): domain Eukaryota; kingdom Metazoa; phylum Chordata; class Mammalia; order Carnivora; family Mustelidae; genus Neogale; species Neogale vison. The sequence continues at coordinate 198,581,685 of NC_058091.1, read as the reverse complement.
AGATTAGGACTTAGTGTCTTCCCCTCTCTGTCACCCTTGATGTTTCTTTTGTAATTTCTTCTACTGTAATTGAGCTAGTGTATCATTAGTTCACTGTTTGTCCAAAAATATCTGTATATGTTTAATGCAGTAAATATGTTATTTTTTAGAGTAATATGCCAGAAAGATACTTGGATTTATTATTATCTCCACAAAGCAAAACATATATTGTCCCTGCTTGAGAAAAATTAGCAATTCCCAGATAAAGGAACTACAAATGTTATTAGATATTCTGAAAAATTCCCTAGCTCAATAAACTTGTTTTATAAAGTGTAACATTGCATAAACATAATTACAGTTGTTAGCATAAGAATAATAATATATAAATCTCAGCCAAAACTATAATAATAGTAGACATAGCTTTAGTAATACCACATTTATTTTAGTAAGTCTTAAATTTGTATTTAGGAACATTTAGATTTAGAATCATTATGGGAAAGGTTACATACAATGTTCAGTGACATCATAGACCTCTACTGAAAATTTGGGGGAAAAAACATAATCCCAAGATAATATTAGCATTGTAGCCTAAGAATCTCATGATGATGAAGGTCAAACTTTACTTGATATTTGGTCTTTATTGTTGAGCATTCATTAGAACCAAAATTCTTCTGTGACTGACAGTTGATTTACTTTCTAGGAAAGTGGGTACTAACTAAGGACTACATAATTCATAGTGCCAAAAGTGGCAGATGGCTTGATGAAACAACTTACGAATGGGGCTACAAAATTGAAAAGGACTCCCATTATTCTCCTCAAATGCAATCTGCACCTAAAAGATGGCGTGAAGAACTGAAACGCACTGGTGCCCCAGGAGCCTTCCACAGGTGGAAAGTTGTTCTTCTTGTTAGAGCTGATAAACGAAGTGATTCTCTTGTAAGGTAAGATGAGATCTCATAAAAGCTAAGCAATGAAAAGAAAAAAAATTTTTTTGGTTTGCTTGAATACCTGTCTTTCTTTAAAATTACTGATTTCATCCAAATGAGCCATGGTGATTTGCTCTAATCTCTGAGTTAAGTGATTCTGTACTTAATTAAGTATATGTGTCTAATAAAATAAGATCTACTTTATTGTATTGCTTTAAATTATTCTTGGGTCTCTGTTTAACTTTCCATGTTAATTCTTTTGGCTAACTCAAGAAAAATTTAAAAAAACTTGGAAGATTTTTGTTTTCGTTTTTGAAGCAATTTAAAATTTTGATAAGTATTTATCACAAAGCCTTTTTTTCCCAGTTCATATGGTGCAGTCTTCATGATTCATAATGCTTCCTTCATTATTTCATTTCTTTCTAACTTTTACATCATATTTTTAAAATAATTATTATTTGGTAAACTATATTCTGAGACTGTAATGACTTTTAGGGGGCTGCAAAGGCCCTTTGTCACCTTTATAGAAGTATAATTTATAGGCAAGTAAAATGCACATATTTTAACTATACATTTTGATAAATTTGAACAAATTTATATACCTGTTTTACCACCCCCACACTACAGTCAAGATCTGCAACATTTATGTAATCTTTCTTTTTTTCCACTTTGTAACTAATTTTATTGGGGTGTAATTTAGACAATAACGTTCATATTTTAAGGGTACAATTTAATGATTTTAGTAAATGTATGGAGTTGTGCAGTCATTAACACAAGTGAGCTTTAGGCATTTCCATCACTCCCAAAAGTCCCATTATGCTTGAATTCCATTAAATCTTGCACCTACCCTCAACCTGAGGAACCAGACATGTGTTTTCTCTCTCTATGGATTTGCCTTTTCTGGACATTTCATTTAAACAGAGTCATACAAAATGTGGTCTTTTGCATATTTGGGGCTACTTCACATAATATTTTTATGGTTCATGCATATTGTATCATGTGCCAGTAGTTCATTACTTCTTTTTTTTTTTTAATTAAATTTATTTATTTTTTTTAGTAAACATATAATGTATTTTTATCCCCAGGGGTGCAGGTCTGTGAATCTCCAGGTTTACACATTTCACAGCACTCATCATAGCACATACCCTCCCCAATGTCCATATCTCCACCACCCTCTCCCATCCCCCCTCCCCCCAGCAACCCTCAGTCTGTTTTTTGAGATGGAGTCTTTTATGGTTTGTCTCCCTCCCAATCCCATCTTGTTTCATTTATTCTTTTCCTACTCCTCCAACCCCCCCACATTGCATCTCCACTTCCTCATATCAGGGAGATCATATGACAGTTGTCTTACTCCAATTGACTTATTTCACTAAGCATAATACCCTCTAGTTCTATCCACGTCATTGCAAATGGCAAGATTTCATTTCTTTTGATGGCTGCATAGTATTCCATTGTGTATATATACCACGTTTTCTTTATCCATTCATCTGTTGCTGGACATCTAAGTTCTTTCCATAGTTTGGTTATTGTGGACATTGTTGCTATAAACATTCGGGTGCATGTGCCCCTTCGCAGGACCACGTTTGTATCTTTAGGATATATACCCAGTAGTGCAATTGCTGGGTAATAGGTAATAGCTCTATTTTCAGTTTTTTGAGGAACCTCCACACTGTTTTCCAGAGTGGTTGCACCAGCTTGCATTCCCAGCAACAATGTAGGAGGGTTCCCCTCTCTCCGCATCCTCGCCAGCATCTGTCATTTCTTGACTTGTTAATTTTAGCCATTCTGACTGGTGTGAAGTGGTATCTCATTGTGGTTTTGATTTGTATTTCCCTGATGCTGAGTGATGTGGAGCATTTTTTCATGTGTCTGTTGGCCATCTGGATGTCTTTTCTGCAGAAATGTCTGTTCATGTCCTCTGCCCATTTCTTGATTGGATTATTTGTTCTTTGGGTGTTGAGTTTGCTAAGCTCTTTATAGATTTTGGATACTAGTCCCTTATCTGATATGTCATTTGCAAATATCATCTCCCATTCTGTCAGTTGTCTTTTGGTTTTGTTAACTGTTTCCTTTGCTGTGCAAAAGCTTTTGATCTTAATGAAATCCCAATAGTTAATTTTTGTCCTTGCTTCTGTTGTCTTTGGCGATGTTCCTAGGAAGAAGTTGCTGCAGTTGAGGTCAAAGAGGTTGCTGCCTGTGTCTCCTCAAGGATTTTAATGGATTCCTTTCTCACATTGAGGTCCTTCATCCATTTTGAGTCTATTTTCCTGTGTGGTATAAGAAAATAGTCCAATTTCATTTTTCTGCATGTGGCTGTCTAATTTTCCCAGCACCCTCTGTTGAAGAGACTGTCTTTTTTCCATTGGACATTCTTTCCTGCTTTGTTGAAGATTAGTTGACCATAGAGTTGAGGGTCTAGTTCTGGGCTCTCTATTCTGTTCCATTGATCTATGTGTCTGTTTTTGTGCCAGTACCACACTGTCTTGATGATGACCACTTTGTAATAGAGCTTGAAGTCCGGAATAGTGGTGACACCAACTTTGGCTTTATTTTTCAATATTCCTTTGGCTATTCAAGGTCTTTTCTGGTTCCATATAAATTTTAGGATTGTTTGTTCTATTTCTTTGAAAAAATGGATGGGATTTTGATAGGGATTGCATTAAATGGGTAGATTGCTTTAGGTAGCATAGACATTTTCACAATATTTGTTCTTCCAATCCAGGAGCATGGAACATTTTTCCATTTCTTTGTGTCTTCCTCAATTTCTTTCATGAGTACTTTATAGTTTTCTGAGTATAGATTCTTTGTCTCTTTGGTTAGGTTTATTCCTAGGTATCTTATAGTTTTGGGTGCAATTGTAAATGGGACTGACTCCTTAATTTCTCTTTCTTCTGTCTTGTTGTTAGACAAGATTTCTGTGCATTGACTTTATATGTGCATTGACTTTATATCCTGACACTTTACTGAATTCCTGTACAAGTTCTAGCAGTTTTGGAGTGGAGCCTTTTGGGATTTCCACATATAGTATCAGATCATCTGCAAAAAGGGATAGTTTGACTTCCTCTTTGCCAATTTGGATGCCTTTAATTTCTTTTTGTTGTCTGATTGCTGAGGCTAGGACTTCTGGTATTATGTTGAACAGCAGTGGTGGTAATGGACATTCTTGTCGTGTTCCTGACCTTAACGGAAAAGCTTTCAGTTTTTCTCCATTGACAGTAATATTTGCGGTGGGTTTTTCATAGATGGCTTTGATAATATTGAGGTATGTGCCCTCTATCCCTACACTTTGAAGAGTTTTAATCAGGAAGGGATGTTGCACTTTCTCAAATGCTTTTTCAGCATCTATTGAGAGTATCATATGGTTCTTACTCTGTCTTTTATTAATGTATTGTATCACATTGATTGATTTGCAGATATTGAACCAACCTTGCAGCCCTGGAATAAATCCCACTTGGTCGTGGTGAATAATCCTTTTAATGTATTGTTGGATCCTATTGGCCAGTATTTTGGTGAGAATTTTCACATCTGTGTTCATCAAGGATATTGGTCTGTAATTCTCTTTTTTGATGGGATCCTTGTCTAGTTTTGGGATCAAGGTGATGCTGGCCTCATAAAATGAGTTTGGAAGTTTTCCTTCCATTTCTATTTTTTGGAACAGTTTCAGGAGAATAGGAATTATTTCTTCTTTAAATGTTTGGTAGAATTCCCTTGGGAAGCCGTCTGGCCCTGGACTTTTGTTTGTTTGGAGATTTTTGGTGACTGTTTCAATCTCCTTACTGGTTATGGGTCTGTTCAGGTTTTCTATTTCTTTCTGGTTCAGTTGTGGTAGTTTATATGTCTCTAGAAATGTATCCGTTTCTTCCAGATTGTCAAATTTGTTGGCATAGAGTTGCTCATAGTATGTTCTTATAATTGTTTGTATTTCTTTGATGTTGGTTGTGATCTCTTGTCTTTCATTCATGATTTTATTTATTTAGGTCCTTTCTCTTTTCTTTTTGATAAGTCTGGCCAGAGGTTTGTCAATCTTATTAATTCTTTCAAAGAACCAACACCTAGTTTCGTTGATTTGTTCTATTGTTTTTTAGTTTCCATTTCATTGATTTCTGCTCTGATCTTTATATTTTCTCTTCTCCTGCTGGGTTTAGGCTTTCTTTGTTATTCTTTCTCCAGCTCCTTTAAGTGTACAATTAAGTTGTGTATTTGAGACCTTTCTTGTTTCTTGAGAAAGGCTTGTACCACTATATATTTTCCTCTCAGGACTGCCTTTGTTGTGTCCCACAAATTTTGAACCATTGTGTTTTCATTATCATTTGTTTCCATGAATTTTTTCAATTCTTTTTTAATTTCCTGGTTGACCCATTCATTTTTTAGAAGGATGTTGTTTAGTCTCCATGTATTTGAGTTCTAGCATCAGAGCACTGTGGTCTGAAAATATGCAGGGAATGATCACAATCTTTTGATACCGGATGAGACCTGATTTATGTCCCAGGATCTGACCTATTCTGGAGAATGTTCCATGTGCACTAGAGAAGAATGTATATTCTGTTGCTTTGGGATGGAATGTTCTGAATATATCTGTGATGTCCATCTGGTCCAGTGTGTCATTTAAGGCCTTTATTTCCTTGTTGATCTTTTGCTTAGATAATCTGTCCATTTCAGTGAGGGGAGTGTTAAAGTCCCCTACTATTATTGTATTATTGTTGATGTGTTTCTTTGATTTTGTTATTAATTGGTTTATATAGTTGGCTGCTCCCACATTGGGGGCATAGATATTTAAGATTGTTAGATCTTCTTGTTGGATAGACCCTTTGAGTATGATATAGTGTCCTTCCTCATCTCTTATTATAGTCTTTGGCTTAAAATCTAATTGATCTGATATAAGGATTGCCACCCCTGCTTTCTTCTGATGTCCATTAGCATGGTAAATTCTTTTCCATCCCCTCACTTTAAATCTGGAGGTGTCTTTGGGTCTAAAAAGAGTTTCTTCTTGATGGGTTTTGGTTTTTTATCCATTCTGATATCCTGTGTCTTTTGATTGGGGCAGTTAGCCCCTTAACATTCAGGGTAACTATTGAGAGATATGAATTTAGTGCCATTGTATTGCCTATAAGGTGACTGTTACTGTATATTGTCTCTGTTTCTTTCTGATCTACTACTTTTAGGCTCTCTTTTTGCTTAGAGGACCCCTTTCAATATTTCCTGTAGAGCTGGTTTGGTGTTTGCAAATTCTTTCAGTTTTTGTTTGTCCTGGAAGCTTTTTATCTCTCCTATTTTCAATGATAGCCTAACTGGATATAGTATTCTTGGCTGCATGTTTTTCTCGTTTAGTGCTCTGAATATATCATGCCAGTTCTTTCTGGCCTACCAGGTGTCTGTGGATAGGTCTGCTGCCAATCTAATGTTTTTACCCTTGTATGTTACAGACTTTCCGCGGGCTGCTTTCAGGATTTTCTCTTTGTCACTAAGGCTTGTAAATTTTACTATCAGGTGACGAGGTGTGGACCTATTTTTATTGATTTTGAGGGGCGTTCTTAGTATCTCCTGGATTTTGATATTTGTTCCCTTTGCCATATTAGGGAAATTCTCTACAATAATTCTCTCCAATATGCCTTCTGCTCCCCTCTTTCTTTCTTCTTCTTCTGGAATCCCAATTATTCTAACGTTGTGTCATCTTATGGTGTCACTTATCTCTCGAATTCTCTCCTCGTGGTCCAGTATTTGTTTGTCTCTCTTTTGCTCAGCTTCTTTATTCTGTCATTTGGTCTTCTATGTCACTAATTCTTTCTTCTGCCTCATTTATCCTAGCAGTAAGAGCCTCCATTTTTTATTGCACCTCATTAATAGCTTTTTGATTTCAACTTGGTTAGATTTTAGTTCTTTTATTTTTCCAAATAGGGCTTTTATCTCTCCAGAGAGGGTTTCTCTAATATTATCTATGCCTTTTTCAAGCCCGGCTAGAACCTTGAGAATCGTCTTTCTGAACTCTAGATCTGTCATATTAGCAATGTCTGTATTGATTACGTCCCTAGCCTTTGGTACTGCCTCTTGTTCTTTTTTTTGTGGTGAGTTTTTTGTCATTTCATGGATAAGATTTGCTTTCTCATCCTCTGCAGTTCCACTGTTCTCCTGGGTGAGTGAAGTTGGTCTTGGCTGGGTTTCTTGTTGATCTTCTGGGGGAGGGGCCTGTTGTAGTGATTCTCAAGTGTCTGCCCCAGGCAGAATTGTACTGTCCTTACCAGGGGCCGGGCTGAGTAATCCGCTGGGGTTTGCTTTCGGGAGCTTTTGTTCCCTGAGCACTTTTCGTAGAGTTCCGGAGGACGGTAATGAAGATGGCGGCCTCCCAGTCTCAGGCTCAGAGGAGCCAGAGCTCGCGGTCCCGCTCCTCAGTGTGCCTTCAGAGAAAAGCGCTCAACTGCCTCCGTCTCCCTGGCCTCTGGTTGCGCTTGGAGGAAAGTGCTCAGTCTGTCACACTTGGAGAAAAGCGCCCAGTCGCTTCTGTCTCCGTGGCCTCCGGCCGCCCTCCGAGTTCACCCAGCCTGCGACCAGTTCATGGTAAGCCCGAGCTGAGAGCTCACTCCTCGGCTTTGTTGCTGTAGCCAGCTTCCCTGCTCTAATACCTGCAAGCTCTGCAACACTCAGGCACCCCCAGTCCTTCTGTGACCCTGCGGGACGTGGGGTTATGCTGACCTCATGTGGGCTTCCCCCTGGTTTAGCCTCTGGAGCGATGTCCCTCCATGGAGCAGGCTATTAAAAGTCCTGATTTTGTGCTCCCTTGCTCCGCCGCTTGCAGGGAGCCAGCCCCTCCCACTGTGGTCTATCTTCCCATCACTTTGGATTCACTTCTCCGCAGGTCCTACCTTTCAGAAAGTGATCGATTTTCTGTTTCTAGAATTGTTGCTCTTCTTTTCAATTTCCTGTTGGATTTGTAGGTGTTCTCAATGGTTAGATAAGCTATCTAGCTGATCTCCTGTTACCTGGTGTCGTCTCAGCCTGCTACTTCTCCGCCATCTTGACTCCTCCTCCAGCATTTATGTAATCTTACAATGTTCTTGTCATTACACATTTACTAGTGCCTACCAATATAAGACAACCATTGATTTTCTTTCTGTCACCATACAATAGATTTATCTTTTCTTTAATGTTCATGTAAGTGGAATTATTCTGTATATACTCCTTTGATATAGTTCATTTGCTTAACTCATTACTGCTGAGATTCATCCAGGTTATCGTGTGTTTTTAGGAGTCTATTCCTTTTTCTTGCTGAGTAGTATTCTATTTTGCAGATATATCACTGTTTATTCACCCATTGATAGACATTTGTTTTTTGTTTTCGTTTTTTTGGGGGTTTTTTCTCTTATGCTAATATAAATAAAGCTGCTATGAATATTTGAGTACAAGTCTTCATGTATATTTGTTTTTCTCTTTCTCGGGTAAATACCAAGAATGAAATTTCTGGCTCAGATGGCAGTTGTGTATTTAACATTATAAGGAAATGCCAAACTGTTTTCTGAAGTAGTTGTACTATTTTACATTTCCTCCTAGCAATGTGCAAGATTTCAATTGCTATGCAATTACTTTGGTGCTATTGTCCAAAAATCACTTGAGTATATTTGTGTGGTCTATTTCTGGGCTTCTTACTGCATTGGTATCTGTCTACCTTATACTAAAAGCACATAGTTTTGGTTACTATAGTTTTATAATGAGTCTTGAAATCTTATAGGTTGGGTGAGCCTCCTAACTTTGTGTTGTTCAAAACTGTTTTGGTGATTCTGGAATTTCTATATTTCCATATAACCACCATGTCAATTTCTACAACAAAGCAAACTCAGGTTTTGATTGCAATTGTATTAAACAAATAGGTCAAATTGGGGAGAATTGAGGTCTTAACAATGTCAAGTTGTCCTATTTATAGACTCCTTATCTTTTCAGGTCTTTAATTTCTGCCATTAATGTATTAGTTTTCACTATATAAATCTAGTACATATTTTGCCAAGTTTAATAATAGGCACTTCATGTTTTGGGATGCAATTATAAATGGATTGATTGCTTTGAATATTTTTATGTGCATCTGTTGAGATTATTGGCTTTTCTCCTTTATTCTGTTAATATGAAATTATTTTGATGAATTTTAAATGTTAAACCAAACTTGTATTCCTGAGATAAACTATACTTCATCATGGTATATTACCATTTTTAATAATTGCAGATTCTATCTGCAAATATTTTTAAGAGTTTTTATGTCTTCAGTCTGAGCGACTGACAACTGTAAAATAGATAAATTTAATATCATGGATTTTTTCTCTTCCATAATTAGGAATTAAGAAATGGTTGCTCACTCTAACCATTTTTCTTTTTTAACAGAAAACGAGAGCTTGGGGACTTGAGGGTAGGGATCTTAAGCAGGTTCCATCCCCAGTGCAGAGCCTGGCATTGGGTTCAATCTCAAGACACTGAGGTCATGACCTGTGCTGAAATCAATAGTTGGACACTTAACTGACTAAGCCACCCAGGTGCTCTGCACTCTGACCTTTTCTATTGATGATTTTACTAGAGGTACTAGATAGTACAATAAGGCAAAGAAAATAAATAAGAAACAAAGAATTAGATAGAAAGAAATAAAGTAATTCTCTTAATTTCCAAAAGATATGGGTAAATACTAAGTAATTTATCTGGAAAAGCTATTAGAAGTAATTATTGATTTCAGCAGGATGGCAGAGTAATAAGTCACTACATAAAAATTACTGTTTTTTATATGCTAGTAATGATCAATTGGAAATTAAAATCTTAAAAACAAGATATTGGGGTGCCTGGGTGGCTCAGTGGGTTAAGGCCTCTGCCTTTCGCTCAGGTCATGGTCCCAGAGTCCTGAAATCGAGCCCTGCATCAGGCTCTTTGCTCGGCAGGGAGCCTGCTTCCCCCTCTCTCTCTCTGCCTGCCTCTCTGCCTACTTGTGATCTCTCTCTGTCAAATAAATAAAATCTTAAAAAAAAAAAAAACAAAAAAAAACAAGATATTACCTGTGGTTTTTTAGCAGTTTGATAATGTATCCAAATGTGTGTGTCTTATGTATTATCTGTTATTTATTTGTTCGTATTATTTGCATGGAGTTTCTGACCTTGGATGTGTGGCTTTTATCTTTTATTAATTATGGAAAATTCTCAGCCATTATGTTTTAAATTCTATTGTCTTCTTTTTCTTGTGCTCTATTACCTGTGTTTTAGGCCAATTAATTCTTTTCCACAGTTTCTGTATGTTCTGTTTTGTTTTGTTTTTAACTTTCTTCCCATTTTTTGTTTCAGGTGTATAATTTCTATTGACCTATCATTAAGTTCATTGATTCCATTCTTAGTTGCATGTAGTCTATTCTCAATCCTGTCAAAGAGATTATTCTTTGATAGCGTAACTTTTTTTTTTTTGATAGCGTAACTTTTATTTCTACCATTTTTATGTACTCAGTTCCTGATCTCTTAATGCAGTTTATTTAGTTTTTTTCCTTTGTATTTTCAAACATTTCAGTCATAGTTATTTAAAAGTCACTTTCTGATAATTTTAGCAAATGTGCTTTATATTCCTCTGTCTCTTAACAGTGGTTTGGTTTCTTCTCTTTTGTGTATGTCTTGTATTGTTTTCTTGCATGTATAAGATTTCACATATAGATCAGTGGAGGCTCAAATAAATATTTATGTCCAAAAATGGGCTTTCTTTTTTCTGTAAAGCTGTTAGTTGAATTAATCTTGTCAGTTTTTGAGCAGGTTTTAGATTTTGTTAATGCTATAGATAACTTTAGTGCATCCTTTCTGGTTACTCCTGCAGTGGAGTACAGTTTCTTTGTGCTTGGCCTGGTTCTTGGGGTTTTTTGTTTTTTGTTTTTTGTTTTTATTTTAAGAGTTTATTTATTTACTTGACAGACTGAGACCACAAGTAGGCAGAGAGGCAGGCAGAGAGAGAGGGGGAAGCAGGCTTCCCGCCAAGCAGAGAGCCCGATGCGGGGCTCGATCCCAGGACCCTGAGATCATGACCTGAGCCGAAGGCAGAGGCTTTAACCCACTGAGCCACCCAGGCGCCCCCGTTCTTGGTTTTTTTTTTGTTTTTTTTTTTTTTTAATATTTTATTTATTTATTTGACAGAGAGAGATCACAAGTAGGCAGAGAGGCAGGCAGAGAGAGAGAGAGAGAGGAGGAAGCAGGCTCCCTGTTGGGCAGAGAGCCCGATGCGGGACTCGATCCCAGGACCCTGAGATCATGACCTGAGCCGAAGGCAGCAGCCCAACCCACTGAGCCACCCAGGCGCCCCGTTCTTGGGGTTTTTAATCGATGTTTTTGCTTCACTGTCAGCTTTCCGTAGTCCCTGCATGGCTGGGTCACAGGAGGACTGTCTTGTCATTCTCTTCCTCTCTTGCTTGTTACTCCTCTCTAGGTTGAGGCTAAGAGTAAGATGTGTTTTGGTTCTGCTGGTAGACTTCAGTCTTAAATATTCTTTGTGTTCTTGTTCTCTGGTGTTGGCACTTTCTCAGTACTTGTGTTTCAGTTACCCATGGCAGCCAAATTCTGCTTTGTATCTGTGGGCAGGGTTTTGGCAAGAGACCATTTCCACCCTCTGCCCCAGTGTTAGATTTCTGCTTTGTATTGATGCGGAAACCTATGTTTGAGTGGCATTTCTTCTGCCGCTTGCCCAGGGACAGATGGATTTTGCCTTTATCCCTCGTCCAGAAACGGTATATCCTTTTTTGGGCGATGCAGCAGGAGGTTTTCCTGCCCCTTTCTTAGGGCACATGGATTTTACTTATGTTCTCCCAACAGAAGCAGTGCATCTTTTCCTGGATTCTAAAAGTATATTAAGACCTTACCCAAATAACTTAGGACATTTTCTTCATGTGAGCGAGGGATCCAGGGAAGTGGACCAGGTTTCATGTCTATCTCTTGGTGATCAGCTGGTCCTCACTGGCCCAATTGTGCCACCCAGTAGGGAATGTTAACTGCCCTTGATCTTTTTCATGACTACTGAGGCAAAGAGGTTTCAAGTGAGGGCAAACTTTCCTTGAGTCAGTAACTCCCAGATACTATAAATCGTCATGGTACTTGCCTTTGGCCCTTAAATTTGTTACAGTTTTACCTCCTTTTATGACAGCTACTTCTCTCCTGCACCCTGGCAAAATGAAATAGTTTTTTGAGTATCCAGTCTCTTCACAAAGGGGCTTATCATTATCACTCTTAGGGAAGTTAAGTTTCTTGCTTGGTTATTACCTTTGTTTTCTGATGGGTTTGTGAAAAGTTAAGATATTGTAGATCATTTGGCTTTTTCTTAAGGTTAAGCGATAATAGTGTTCTCTTGTCACTTTCTAAATCCTAAGCAGCCACAGAACTTTCATGAAACTTTTGGGATGTCAAAAGTTAGTTAATCAAGAATTAAATTTTTTATAAGAATGCTGGCAACTGTAGTTCCTTTTCTGTAGTTTAGAATGATTTCCTTGGAGGTGGTTGCCTTCTGAAGTAGCTACTTTCAACCTCTTTCATTATTCTTTTGGCTTATGGAGGTGATTTTTCCTTAAGGAATAAATTCAACATGCTTGATTCTTAAAAAGTCTTTCCATATCAAGAAATGGGTAAACAGAAGAGCATGATTTCTTTAACATCTTCTCTGAGCAAGTTATAATTTAAGAAATCACTGCAGTAGTTATTCTCCATGGCACTCAACTCAGGGGGACTTAATTCTTTCAGAAAGTTCCACGCCTACTCCTAGGAAGTAATTGATTTAGATAATTTGACTGAATATGCTTTTTTTTTTTTTTTAAAGTACTTTTTGTACTCTTTACATTTTTATTTAGAGTTCTGGAGGCTGGAAAAGCAAATGTTATTTTACCAAAAAGTTCACCAAGTGGAATAACTCATGTGATTGCAAGTAATGCAAGAATCAAGGCTGAGCAAGAAAAAGACCATTTTAAGGCTCCATTTTATCCAATTCAGTATCTAGGGGATTTTCTTTTAGAGGTAAGTAAAATAAGTAAAAATCAATTTTTAGTGTTTATAGAATATCCATACTGTGAAATATGTTAAAAATTAAAATACGTTCTAAAGTTTAAAAATACAGTGATTAGAAGTATAGTTGACCTTTGAACTGTATGCATCCACTTATAAACAGACTTAATAATTCAGTACAATACTCTCAATATATTCTCTTTTCATGATTTTCTTAGTAACATTTTCTTTTTTTTTGAGCTTACCTTATTATAAGAATGGAGTATATTATAAGAATGTATATAAAATACATTTTTCAGCTATTGCTAAGATTTCTGGTCAACAGTAGGCTATTGAGTTTTGGGGGAGGGCTACAAGTTATATGTAGATTTTAGACGGGGGGGTGGGTATTGGTGCCCCAATCCCCATGTTCTTCAAAGGTCAGCTATAATTAAAGTGACATATTTTTAAAGGCAGTTGCTTTCAATTATTTAAATATTTGAGATTATTTCTAATAAATATGGAAGAAGCTTGCTTGTTGAATTTAAAATGTCTTATTTTTGAGTCTCTATTTTAGTTTTCTATGTTTTAGTGATGTTTACTACAAACTAATTTTAGCATTTTATGTCAGAGTATAAATAAAATAGCAGTGGACCATGGTATGATTTAAGAATTTGTAGGATGTTTACTACAAACTAATTTTAGCATTTTATCAGAGTATAAATAAAGTAGCAGTGGACCATGGTATGATTTAAGAATTTGTAGGTATTTTTCCCATGGAAAAAAAAGATTTAGAAATAAGTCTTTCTAAATCTTTTTTGTAAGGATTTAGAAATGTTTTCCTGTCCTGTTCCTCTACCTCCTTATTCCCATTTGGTACAAAGGCCACTTAAGTTGTTTGAATGGGAACAGTCCTAGAAGAACTTCTCTGGAAATAAAAGAATTTTTAAGAAGGGTCACTCAAGGTAGAGAAACCTGAGTATGTTTAAAAACGCCGCCTTGATCTTGTAGGAAAAACTGACTCCTTAAATGTTTCCATCTCAATAGATGCTATAATCCTTTATCTAACTTATTTAGAGACCTGTTAATAACCCTTGAAACCTTCCTCTCCCTTATTCCCCACATTTTGCCAATCAAGTCCCCTTAATTTTATCATCTTAAATACCATTCAAATCACAGTGCTTCCCTCTTCCTATATTAACATCATACTGAGTCCATCGTCTTTCCTCTACCCTCCTGAAATAGACTCTTGAGTGCTCTCTACCTTTTAACTCTTGATAGTGTACTAATTACTCTTACCTTTTTCTTCTCTTGTCTATTCTACATCATTCAGAGTATCCAAAATATTCTGTGTAAAACAATTCTAATCTTGTCACTGTCCTATTTAAACTCTCCAGTGGCTTCCCATTGCTTTTAGGATAAAGTCCTAAACTTCCAACATGGCTTTAAAGTTCCCCACAGAATTCTTGTCAGTCTTGCCCTTCAGGTGTATCCTGCTCAATTTTTTTCTGTGCTCAACTATAGTATAATAAAACTGCCTTCTCCCAATTTCTTTTCTTTTTTTTTTTTTAAGATTTTATTTATTTATTTGACAGACAGAGATCACAAGTCGGCAGAGAGGCAGGCAGAGAGAGAGGAGGAAGCAGGCTCCCTGCTGAGCAGAGAGCCCGATGTGGGACTCAATCCCAGGACCCTATGACCTGAGCGGAAGGCAGAGGCTTCAACCCACTGAGCCACCCAGGCGCCCCTCTCCCAATTTCTTAAACAGGCTAAGCTACTTCCTATCTCAGTGTCTTCTCAAAAGCTAATTTTTCTCCCTGGAAAGGTCCTCCCCAGTACTCTCACCCTCTGTGCCTGCCTGCCTTCTCTTCATCATTCAAATTCCAGTTATAATGATGCCTCTTCAAGGAATCAACTGTCTGATTACGTGGTTAAAATCTGTTTTCCCCATCTAAACCAAAAGGACCATGTCATGAGGATGATACCTCTCTTATCCATAGTTATATCTGAATAATCTAGCATAAAGCCTGGCACATGAGTTCTCATTTTGTGTTAAATTAATAGAGAAATTATGAAGTTTCTTTGAGTCTTCCAAGAGTAGATATAATACACTGTTCTATAGTTACCCTTCTGTACTGAGTAGCAGCAATGTAGATTGGAAATATGACCTTATTTCAGGGGATGGATCTGCTTGGACTATAGATGATCTTGTTGCCTTTAACTACAATGGGTCTTGGAATAGGCATGTCAATCAGTTCTGATCTGTGGGAGATGAAGAGTAATACGTAAGAAGTTCTGGGAAGTTTCTTCATCCTTCTGAAGAGATAACCTCCAGCAGCCTGGCTCCTATTAGATAAGAACGTGGGAGAATGTAATCTAAATTATTACTAGCAACCAATTTTTGACCATGAGGGGAAGCATCCTCAAGATGAAACCAACCCTATAGATAGCAGAATGTAGACACACAATGTGAATCCTTGCAAAGATACTTAGCCAACCCTGAAACCTGTCTTAGCACTGGACCACATTACCATGCTGTGAGGTAATAAAACATCCATATTATTTACATGACTTTGAGTTGGTTTTCTATTACTTGCTGCCAGAAGTCTCCTATGTGATCTACGTATCTGAACAGTTTAACTATTAATAGAATGAAAGCCATTCTTGACTAGATTAGTAAAAGTATCTCAATTTTCTTTTTTTTCTATGGAAACAAATGAATAAAGTATAAACTCTGATATACTTTATCCATAGTCTTATTCTATTGCAGTAATTTGATGGCATTCAGATTCAATTGCTGAAATATTGGAGGGCAGCAATAGTATATCAAGTAAAAGCAGATACTCTATAACTTACATTTGTTTTAGAATACATTGTTTTATGAATTCTGGATTAGGCAGCTGGGAGTTCATAACTACATTCCAAATAAGGAAGGCATTTTGTGATAACTTCTGAGAAGAAAGTAGTTAACTTCATGGTAATGTGTTTCTTTTCTTTTACCACTTCGGCATATAGCATATCACATTCCTCATTAGATGGATTCTGAAGTATTCTCTGAGAGTTGCCGTGTAAGATGACGCAGTTAAAAATAACAAAGCAATTGTTTAAAAAAAATTTTGTTTAACCTTCTTATACTTTTTTGCTTATACTCTTTTTTTTTTTTTTTTTTTAAGAGAGCTCCTGAGTAACAGAATTAGGAATCTATTTAATTCAGGTTTGTAGATATTTATTGAAGACTTTTGATGTACCAGGCACAATGCTGTGCACTAGGCAAAATGAGTAAGACCACATATCAGGCTTCAAGGTGCTTACTATTTCATGGTGAAAACAGAACACAGAAGCTTAATTTAGTGTGTATTGTGCTTTGGCAAATTCAAATGTAAGGTAGAGGAATGTAGAGGAACAAATGACTAATATATCTCAATTGTTTGGCCCAAGGAAGGCCTTGCTCCCCAAAAAAGGAGGATACTTAGGAATACTTAAAATTTCTTTTGACTGTTTGCCTAAGAAAGAAAATTAAAATTGAACTGAAGAAAAGTCTTAAATACAGTAGGAATGATAGAAGAAAAAATTCATTTTTTTAATGGCAGATCAACTGATTTGTGACCCAGATTTATAACTGATTAGTTTTTTGAGCACAGGAAAGTCCTCTATCCTGAGACTGAATTTCTTCCTTTGTACATAGAAGCTAATACTATCTTACTTTGGTTGTTGTGAGAACTATTAACAACTGTTACTGTAGACTAATATTTATTGAATGATTACTATGTGCCATGCTCTCTCTGCTAAGAATTATGCACCCTTAATCAATCTCTCTGTTTACTTATCTTTCTTTTCTTTCCATCCCACCCTTCTGTTCTTCCTTTCTTTGTGCACCCAACATGAGGCTTGAACTCACACCCCAAGGTCAGGAGTTGTGTGCTCTCCCGATGGAGCCAGCCAGGCACTCTTATATACCCTTAACCTTACTTTAATAAAACATCATATTCCTGTGTGTATGTATTATAGCCTCATTTTATAGTTGGAATGAAGTACATGAAGTACAAATGAAGTACAATAAGCTTCGACTATTTGCCCATGCTCCTGCAACTGACATGTGTCAGACCAAAAATTTAAGACTTCTTTCCTTAACTGCCCTTTCCTATACACATTTGGTTATAAGTAGGTAACCTTGGGTTTGTAGGGGTATTAATAGGTAACCTTGATATTCACCTGGTCTCTTTCTGGGTAGTTAAAAATACCTAATGCTTTAACAGTGACATAACTAGTAGTAAATCTTAAGATCTTCAGATACATTTAAGAATCAGGGTATGGATACTAGTGAAGAACCATGTAGAGCACTCTTTGCTTACCTCTCTGATTTTGTATCCTGTGTCATGAATTGTGTGGTGAATGCCATGGCTGAATCAAGGAATAAGACCCAGGGACCAAAGTCTCTCTATACCTAGTATAAAACAATAAACCCATCAAATAACTGAATCAGAAGCCAGGCCGACTGTCATTGCCACGCTGTGCTACTCTACTCCTAGATAAAAAAAATAATAATAATTTACTGAATAAGTAGGCTTTGGTCATCTATTTGGAACACAAATTGTACTATATAAGAGAGACTAGACATGGCATTTTTTTTTGTAGGTCATATAGGAGACAAACACTTAACACAGTGCCTAGTATATAGTTGGCACCAAAGAAATAATTATAAAATGAGGAATAAGAGGGGTGCCTGGGCGGCTCAGTTGCTTAAGCATCTGTCTTAGGCTCAGGTCATGATCACAGCGTCCTGGGATCGAGCCCCACCTTAGGCTCCCCACTCAGGAGGGAGTCTGCTTCTTATGTTTGCTCACTCGTGCGCGCGCTCTCTCTCTCTCTCTCTCTCTTTGAAATAATAAAAAAAAATTTAAAAATTTTTTAAAAGAAATAAGGAATAAGCATTGAATATTTACAGATAAAGAAAATACTTCCTATATATTTCATTAAAGTATTCAATTAAATTATTAGTGATTTGGAGAAAAATACATATTGATCATTTCACTCTATAAAAAATATATTATTCTAAAAAGCTTCCAAATGTCCTCATTTGTCAGGTTATGGTTTTTAGTTATTTAATTTATGTAAGGTACTTGCTTTGTACATTTTATTTCACAGGTCAATATCTAACATCTTGAAATAGATACATAAGTAAATAGATCTAAGATTAGAAAACAGTATGTTCTTGCCTCGTTAATGATAATGGAATGTTCTTTTGCTTTAGTGGATCATACTAGATTACTGAAATCTATGTGGGATTAATTCATTCTGTATTTTAGACCTTTCTTAATGCTCTGGGCTGTAAGGATGTATCCTCCCATTGTCAATCAGTTTTAAAATTAAAGCCAGAAAGTCACTTTTATCCCACTTCAAGTAGTCCTTAACAATAATTATAGTTTGTACATTCAGAGTAATTCTTTCTTTGATGCCTGGAATAGGAAGAAGGAAAGTTCTTCATTTTTCTTAGTTTTCAGTTTTACTTATAAAAAGAAAGGCAATCAAGTACTCTCAGGAATTGTTCTTTGATTGGAGGATTGCAGTCTGCACATCTACATAGGAATCCCAGTACAGGTGAAAGGGAACCAAAGATGACACCATAGGCCTTACATATTTCAGTTTATATCATAACTGTTCCCTTAGAGGACAGTGATTCTTTCATTTCTATGTAAAGATCAGGAATCTCTGAATACCATTCCTTAAGTGCATTGTAGTATATGTTATGAACTCATTTTTACTTCCACCTCTTTATTTTGCTGAACTTTTAGAATTCTATATATAGGTACATATGCAAATGTCTTAAACATCATTGGTAGGTGGTTTATGGATTCAGTTTGTTTTTCTTGGCAAGAAAAATTTAAATATTTGATAAAGAGTTAGGCAAAAATAATTGTTTATTGCTATTCAAGTAAAATAAGAGCTGTGAATTCTTTTAAGCCTCTTTCCCTCTGTGTATGTAGTAGACTTGCGGATGAGAAGTCTTATCGGTAAAAATCTGAAAAATAATCAGAAGTAATCTAATCCGAAACTTATTTTTATCTATATTGTACCTTTAACTTGGACTGGAACTAGGTAAAACATTTCTGTTCATGATTATTCATGAAAAGCCTTGATTGTTACTAGGCCAACAAAGCATTATATTTTTTGAAGATACACAGAAATCACTTTGTTATTCAGGACCTTTGTTTTGAATTATTTTCCTTAAAAGAATTTACTACCATTTAATAATATTATTTAGGAGGAGGAATTTTACCTTCTTTGCAGTTAGATAATGTTGGATAATGTAAAGTACATGTTGTTATTATACTAAATTGATTGTCTGAACCATTTATATATACATACAGAAAGAAATTCAGAATGATGAAGATTCCCAGATCCATTCTGTTTGGAATAAACACAGCAATCAGGAAAAAAACAAAGATTTCTGGAAAGATAAGGGATTTCTTAAAATGAAAGGTGCCTTAAAAGAGACCATGTGTAGGACCCAGGTAAAACTTTATGGGCAAAAATAAAAAAATGTACATTTCTGGTTCTTACATCATTATTTTGGGGGGAGCATATGGTAGAAATTACACAAATTTTGAAATCAGAACTAGTATTTGAACCCAGCTCTGTTTTTATTATCTGTGATTTGAGCTTGTTCAAGATATTGCCTTATGTCCTAGTTTTTGAGACTTTTATTGAAATAACACATATATGCATATAAGAACACACAGTTCCTAATGTGTAGTGCATTTTCAACACATGAGAATTACTTATAATTCCCCTGATGTTTAACATAAATGTATTTCTTATAAAGGATTCTTCTCTTTCAGCAATTATGTATATTCATGATTCATGATCTAAAGTCTAGTATTTTGCTGCATATTGAACAAATTTTTTTAAGTGATACAAATGAATTCTATTTTGATTTAAAAAGGAAGACAAACAGGAAGGACTTTGAACTTGAACCAATGAAAAGTAGATTAAGAAAGCATATATGTGGCTCTCGTATAAAACTTTTCAAATAGCGGCAACCAAAAAAAGGCATTATTACTTCTACCCTAGAATAGCTAATGTTTAATTATGCTCAATTTCATACTGTGCTTTATGAAACAGACTATTTGATTTACCAGATCACTGGCCTAGTGTTATTACTTAGTCTAAACTAAATATTTTTTTTAAAGATTTATTTATTTATTTGACAGACAAAGATCACATGTAGGCAGAGTGGCAGGCAGAAAGAGGAGGAAGCTTCCTGCTGAGCAGAGACACACACACACCCCCCATGCGGGGCTCGATCCCAGAACCCTGGGACCATGACCTGAGCCGAAGGAAGAGGCTTTAACCCACTGAGCCACCCAGGCGCCCCAAACTAAATTTTTTTAAAGATTTATTTATTCGAGAGTGAAAGAGGGCACATGAGGTGGGGAGGGGCAGAGGGGAAGGAAAAGGAAAACTGGCAGATTTCCCGCAGGTGCACAGTGACTCTGAGATCACGACCTGAGCTGACCTGAGCTGAAACCAAGAGTCAACAACTGAGAGTCAGACCTTTAACAGACTGAGCCACCCAGCTTAATAAGAGGCTTTTTGAGCTAATCTGTCTGAGAAAAATGCATCATAAGCCACAGTATAAAAATTTTGACTTTCAGAAAGGAATGTAAAATGATGGGAGTTACTAAAATAAAGTTTTTTTTTAACATGGAAAAAACAATCAAATGGAGATTACACAAAAGATGGGAATTATGAAAATACATCAGTTTATGTTGTGTAACACTAAAATTCAGGTACAAATTTCTATTTTTAAAAATCAGTTTCTTTGTACAAAAAATCAGACTCCTAATCATAGAGAACTGATGGTCACCTGAGGACGGTAGGGGGGATGGATGTGGTAGGTGATGGGGATTAAGAGTACACTTACCGTGATGAACACTGAGTAATGTATAGAATTGTTGAATCACTATATTGTATGCCCGTAACGAATAATATATATGATATATAATGCATATATAACTTTGTATAATGAGTAAATAATATGGTTTTAATACTCCTTAACCTTATTAAAATTTTATGTTTTGTAAAAAGATTTTTTTTTAAGCTTTCATTTATTTGAGAGTGAGAGAGAGCATGAGAGGGGAGAAGGTCAGAAGGAGAATTAAACTCCCCATGGAGCTGGGATCCCGATGTAGGACTCGATCCCAGGACTCCAGGATCATGACCTGAGCCGAAGGCAGTTGCTCAACCAACTGAGCCACCCAGGTGCCCCTGTAAAAAGATTTTTTGAGATGTTTTTATCTGATATGTCTAATAATTGCAAGATTCTATTTGGTCTACAGTCTAAAACTATTTTCAGAAATACTTGGAAAAATAGGAGCACCTACGTGGCTCAGTTGGTTGAGCATCTGCCTTTGGCTCAGGTCGTGATCTCGGGGTCCTGGGATCAAGCCCCCCATTGGGCTCTCTGCTCAGTTGGGAGTCTGCTTCTCTCCCTCTGTGGTCTCTCTCTCTCGATCTCTCAAGTAAATTAATAAAAATCTTCAAAAATTTTTGGAAATTTTGGAAAAATAAAATAATGAAGATAACAAAATTGTGTTTTTGACTAATTGTATGACAAATAGGGGGGGAAAAAAGTAGAGATTCCAAGAAAGATTAATAAAAGTACCTACATGAAATGTATATGTGAACACAATATAAACCTTCCTGAACAGAAATCTACATTTCTCTGCTTCATTTTAGTGTAGCTAAGATGTAATACAATTTCAAGGCTCTTTACTATAGTTAATCTTGTATGTATGTTTTAGAAAGCCTACCTTCCTGAATGGGTTTTTCTGTTGTGGCTTGCATTGGTTGTGTTAAGGCTGTGTTTCATCCACAGTCTAATTGAAGTTTTCTTCCATACATGTAGAAAGAAATGAAAAATCATGATGAAGATGTTAATGTTAGTTCTCTTTTGACTGAACATCACAAAAAAGAAAAATTCAGAGATTCCAGGAGAGATTTGAAACTTGTTAAAATGAGAGATACCTTAAGAAGGCACACATGCAAAAGTCAGGTGAGACCTTCCAAATGAAAAATGATTTATATTTTTCAGCCCTTTTCTAAGTCTATCAAATGTAATGATACTCAAAACATTGTTCCTTCTGAATTACATTTACAGGAATGTTTATAAGGCATTTGTGTACAATTTTAAAAAGAGTATAAAAGAGTGTTATGTATGCACCAGATAGGTTAAGAAATAGAGCATTACTAGTTTAAGAGCCTACTGTGTCCTCTCCAAACTATATCCTCTTTGTTATCTCTCTTCCCATGGGTGACCTCTATCTTGGCATTTTTGTTGTTTTCATTATAGTTTTGCTGGCAGTGTCCTTATCTCTAGTAATATATTGTTTAATTTTGCCTGTTAACGAACTTTTTGTAGTTGATGGTGTTCATAGTTATGCTTTTTTTTTTTTTTTACTGGCATATATAATCTTTAATCCATTGATTTGCAACTATATCTTTAACCATTTTACTTACTGATATAAGTAAATTTGGGTTTCATTTTCTTGGTTTATG
This sequence comes from Neogale vison, assembly GCF_020171115.1. Taxonomy (NCBI): domain Eukaryota; kingdom Metazoa; phylum Chordata; class Mammalia; order Carnivora; family Mustelidae; genus Neogale; species Neogale vison. The sequence goes on along the minus strand of NC_058091.1, from coordinate 198,559,268 downwards.
TTTGCTTGCTTGGTTTTTGAAGTTATGAACAGTTGTGCCATGAACAATGTGAATGTTCTCTTACACGACTCTTGGTGCACATATACAAGAGTTTGTCTAACTTAGGATATATTCCTTAGGGTGGATTTGCTAGGTTGAAATAGGTAATGCCCAGCTGTGTTCCAAAATGTTTCACTAATTTATACCAACTTTAACAATGGATGAGGTTTTGTTTTTGATAAAACTATTATTTTTTTAACGTTGTATACTTGTGTTGTAAGTCATATTCTTGAGGGGTTTTTTGGATTTTGTAACATCTGTCATTCATGTTGAGATTTAATGGTGTTCTCAATTACTTGTAGAAGGAAATGAAGAAAAGGGATGAAGATATTCAAAGGAGTTACACTTTGAGGAAAAAACGCAAAAAAGAAAATGAAAGAGATTCCAGGAAAGACATTGAACATAACAAACTTAAAAGTACCTCAAGAAAGCACATATATAGAGATCAGGTAAAACTTTCTAAGCTGAGCTAAGCAGTTAATTTTCTTCGGCTTCCATAATATAATCTAGACATAACATCTTATTTTATAATTGCTTACTGTGTCAAATATAACCTGCACACCTTGAAAAAAATGGTTTTCAGTTGATCTGGTGTGATATTCATAACTAATGTTGTAATTAACTTTAGTTTATAAAGACAGTATTTTTTACATGTATACAACAAGGAAATCTGAATTAATAATCAGGATATTCAAATATATTATGATTTGCCTGAATGTCACAAAAATGAAAAAGAAATAAAGGTTCTGAAAAAAGAGGCTAAAATTCCTAAAATAAAAATCCCTTAGGACTACATGTGTATGAAAGTTTGGGTAATGCATTCTAATCTAAATTTTAGTTTTTGTCTTGTTCTTCCCTGGTATAATACAGATTGATTTTTAATAAGATAGCTTGCTTTTTGATTGGGATCCTTCTTGGGTTAATTATTCTAGAGTATAACTTGATTTGATCTAAACCACAGCATGTTTATATGCATATATCCAGAAGCATCTTCAGAAAAATGATAAAGGTAAATAAATAATGAATCATGTTATATGTGACCATGGCAACAACAGGGTTGAGGAAAGGAAAGTTTGGGATTGAAAGGAAAATTATCCTAGGTAAAACTTCCCAAATTAAAATATTTGCTTTTTTTTAAACTTTTTATTTCCTTGTATAATTTTTATAAAGAATGATTGTAAGGATCTTTGTTGAAGTTAATGCTGCATGAATGTGTTCTTCTTGTATTCTGTTGTTTATTATGATACTTAAATTTGTGGTAATACTGTCTTTAGTACACTGTCTAAAATACTTCTACATGTATGCAGAAAGAAATGAAGAGTTCTGTCTTTGCTGATCGTGCCAAAGAATCAAAAACCAAGGATGTCAGGACAGATGTGGATATTGCTGAAATAAAAAATGAGTTAAGGAAGCACATATATAGAGCTCAGGTAGAACTTGGCCTACTGAAATTTTCTATAGTTTCCTATTCTTCTCTAGTAGAACCAAAATATAATAATAACAGTAATGACTCATTATGATGTTTAATGTGTCTTAAATTTTTCTCAATTTATTAATTTGTTATGTACAGAAATGTATTTGTACATTTAATAAATAAGCTGAATTCTCTGCTGTTTATAGCTCAGTGAAGCTACAGATAAATTAGGTGTTTATAGACTGCTTTATCTTTTTTTTTTTAAGATTTTATTTATTTATTTGACAGACAGAGATCACAAGTAGGCAGTCAGGCAGAAAGAGAGAGGAGGAAGCAGGCTCCTTGCAGAGCAGAGAGCCCGATGCAGGACTCGATCCCAGGACCCTGATATCATGACCTGAGCCGAAGGCAGAGGCTTAACCCACTGAGCCACCCAGGCATCCGGCAATGAGAGCTAATTTTTTTTTTAAGTTTTTATTTATTTGTCAAAGAGAGAGCACAAGCAGGGGTTGCAGCAGAGGGAAAGGGAGAAGTAGGCTCCCTGCTGAGTTAAGGAGCCCCATGTGGGACTCGATCCTAGGACCCTGGAATCATGACCTGAGCGGGGGCAGACACTTAACTGACTGGACCATCCAGGGGCTCTAGACTGTGTATCTTGGTGCTAAAATGCTCGCTAGCTTGGGGCACCTAGGTGGCTCAGTCAGTTAAGCGTCTGTCTAACTCCCGATTGTGGCTCATGGTTGTGAGATCAATCCAAGAAAGAGATTTTTTTTCTCCCTCTACTTCTCCCTCTGTCCCTTACCCCTCTTTTCCTCCCTCTTGCTTTCTTTCTCTCTCCCGTCTGTTTAAAAAAAAAAAAAAAATTAATAAAATTAGAAAGCAAAATAAAATGCTTGCTAGCCAGATATTTGACATTGGGGCCCTTTTATGATGTCCTGGGTCAGCCTCAGTCTTATGCAGCCCTTTAGGGTTGGAGGGGGTGGGGAGACTTTCTCAGTGATCTTGCCCCGCCCCCAGTGGTAGGGGATTGCTAATGATCTGGGACCATGATCTTTTCTTTCCCTTTTCCAGGGGTAAAGATTTTGTTTTCTGTTCCCTTACCCGGAGGGTTGTGGGTATTTGCTTCTACATCCTAAGTGGAAGCCAGAGCTTTATCGTTGTTCTAATTTGTATTTCTTTTGGCAGTAGTAAGTTTGAACATATTTTATACCCTCACTTGCCATTTATGTTTCTGTCTTTGTCACCTGCTTACTTATATTCTTTTTTAGTTTTCCGTTAACTTATATAATTGTATCTAGAACTCCTTATATAATCAGAATATTGTCTCTTTTTTTATTGGTTACAAATATTTTTCCAGTATAATCTTTTAAGTCAATACACAATTATAGGTATTTTAAAACAATAGAGGAAGATTCCACATGTTATTATATAGAAAACATGACCACATGTTTTTCTTCTGTGAACTTTTATATAAAATGTTCTCCTTGTTTATATTTCTAATTATTGAAATACTAAGGACAGTAGACCTCAGGTCTTCAAAATGAAAATGACTTTATTTTTTAAGTTAATTTAGAAAGAGAAAATAGACAATGCTCACACACGAGTGTGCTATTACTTAAAAATAGTGGAAGATACTAGTCTGAGTAAATGTGTATCAGTATCAGATCAATTATGGCTATTAAAGTGTTCCTGAGTCTATTATGTAAGTTTGCCCAAGGTTTTATTTTTTGTACACTGAAATGTAATTTTATACCTAAAAAGATGCTTAATTTTGGTAATATGGTTGCTGTTTTATAGGCTATCCGATACAGCTGCATTAAAATAGATAAACAACCAGTGTACAATATTGAGGTAAGGGGCTTGGACTAGGGTGGTGATGGAGTCAAAAAAATAAGCTTTGTGTTTTGATGTTTTTAGTTACTTTGATATAAAGGAATGTGTTGTCTGCCTAACAGATCCTCCTATCAAATTTGAAATGTACTTTCTCTAATCAGAAATGAAAAAGAAAAATAATACTCTTATCAAAGCTCCAAAAAAATTATATATGGTAGTACAAACTGATAACAAGAATTAAAAACTTACCTTGTGCTCATCATGGATGAGTTATGTACCACTGTTAACACATTTTGTAACTTTCATAATTACTACTTCTAGATGGAAGTTTCAGTATAATTTTAAAAGTATATTATTTCCTTTGTATCATTAGTCTTTAAGATTTGTTTCATGTAGTCTTTCAGAGTATTTTAATTCTCTTCTAGTTTAATGTAGTTATTTTTGCTGTTAAAAATACTTTGACCCCCGCCTCCCCCTCCAAAAAAAACAACAAAACTTTGACCAAGGGAAATGTATTTCATGGAACTCTTAGAGTTTATATAATGGGCATCCTCAGAGTCACTCTCTGACACTATAGCAAATATTGTGCTTGATGACTTCTTAATATATTTAGTATATCTTAATGGATATAGTTTGCTTATATGTTTAAAAGAAAACCAAGAAATAATTTTGCCCTTAAAGAACTATGTATAATTGTAACTCTGCCTAAGGTCTCATCATTGTCAGCCATACTTTGCAAATCCCTTTTCAAATTTTCTTTTAGTGACAATATTTCCCCTTACTATTTAGGGCAACAGAGAATAATATATAAATCAAGTAATAATGTGTATTTTTGTAGTGCCCTGTAGCTATAAAACACATTCGTATAAATAATCCTTTTGTGAATCATATAACAATCCTATGAAGTCATGAGGACAGGAATTACCTTCATTTTACAAATGAGAAAATTTTAAATCTCCTTACTAATTTAAAATTTACTTACAGTTTTTTTTTTCTTCTTTGAATCATAGAATCTTTATTTTTTTTTTTTTTTTAGGTAAAAAATGCTGAATTTCCTAGAGGTATATTAAATTTAATTGAAAGTCTCATAGAAGGGCAGTTTTTTAAAGAAGCAATTGAGGAACTTTCCTCTTTACAAGCACATTATATCCCCCCTGTATGCCTTCTTCATGCTCTACTAGAGAACATTCTACAGGTAAGAGTTTATAATCTTTAAGAGTTTATAATCTTTAAGAGAATGTTAAAATATGAACATTCTCATTTTTTATATATTTACAGTTAATTTCTCTTTTCAATATTTTTTCCCTTGTTTTAATAGGAAATGCAGTACCCACTTACAATTTCTTCTTTCTTTTTTAGGTTTTGTTTTTTTTTGTTTTGTTTTTGTTTGTTTGTTTTGGGTTTTTTGGGGTTTTTTTGCGTGTGGGTTTTTTGTTTTGTTTTGTTTTTTGGTGTATTTCGTGTTTGGAGTTACTGGAGAACATTTACTAAAAATTCACAGTTTACTAGATAGTTGTCATAATACAACTAACCCAGCAATGAGAGACAAAATGGGACCTTAATGAATTTATAGGAATTTGAAGTTACACAGTGGGGACTGGGTGTCACAAAGGAAGGATTGATTGAGTGCTAAAGGATCATCTCACAGGGTTATTTGTCTTAGTGAGATCACCAGGATCTAGTCCATGGCCTTCAGGTCTTAGATGTCTACAGTCTGATCTTGGTTATGTCCCAGAATTCATCCAAATTCAGGAGGTGAAATTATGCTGATTATATGATAAGATTTATAAAACACAATTAATTACCTGGTGCAGGATGTCAGAAAAAGCAGGGCAGCATTGTTAGTAATCTTCCTTGTCTTCACTGGGTGAACTGTTTTATGAATGCACCGAGGAAACTGAGTCATTCTTAGTCCCTCGGAGACTGGTTTGGAGTGGAAGAAGTATATTCTACTAGTACTCTGGAGGAGGAGGGTACGTGTTCAGGACAGTTGATGAAGAAGATACAGAGGGGAGAGGAGGACTACCCCCCATTAGGGGTTCATTCTGAATAATCCCATTGTGGAACTAAGAGCCAGTACTTTTGTGAAAGGCTGGTTTCCTGTGTGTGTCCAGGTGGCAGCATGGATCTCCCCCCATAATGATTATAAGACTGGGCATCAGCTCTCTAGGGGTCCACAGTGAGGTCAAGACCTTAGATGCCCATTTCTATTTTTAAATTATTTTCTAGGTGCTACTCTGATTTAATTTATTTTTTTGGAATCTCCAAGATAATTTTCTCTTGGGAAAAATTTATCCGATTTTTTTCTGTGGCAGTAAATTATCTAATGTAAAAATCTGACAACAGTGATCTAGAAAGGCATTTGTACAGTGATAATTATTTTTATTCACAGTATACACAGACAACAAACATATTCCTTAAACTGTGAAAGCTAGTAAGAACAGCTTTTCAAAGGTAGTTTTCTAATTGTTTTCTTTACCACAGTGCCAATTTGAAGAAATAACAGGTGTAAGCTATGTCAGACTAATGGTGATAACTAGCATATTACATGAAATCTTCATACCTTTAATTCCTTTCAGTCACATTTGAGAACTCTTAATCTCACTATAATCATGAAAAGTAAAATGGACATTTCATGTAAATCTCAATAGCTGGGTTTACCTAAATGTATAAATACATACTAAGAATGTGCCTTTTTCAGTTGTAGTATTTCACTAGCTAAATATGATAACTTCCATTGATCTCCTTTGTCTAAGCACACATATTTGGCAAGAAAGTTAGGTCAGAGTTACTACAATTTTAGACTAAAGTAACTCATCAAAGTATACTTTTAGCTATAGTGTTTTATTTGTTTGTTTATTTTTAAATAATAGGATAATATAGATACATTCTCTGGCCGATACTTTCATATATTGTCAGCTCTTCTTCACCTGCATCCTCCTTGGAAGTCCCCAGCCATGTCGCGATATTACTTAGAGCTGTTTCAGTGCCCAACTTGCATGAAAGGAGCATGGTCTCTAATAGAAGTGCTTATCAGGTAAGGAATTTGATGTGTGAGGATGTTAAATTTCATCTCCTAGTTCTGCTGTGTATGTTTTAGATATAAGTGAAAGAAGTAAATTTCATTTTAGAAAATGTGTGTGTGTAGTCTGTATGTTGTATTTATTTTAAAACTCATAAAAAAGGGCCAAGTCTAGGGGCACCTGGGTGACTCAGTTAAGTGCCTGACTGTCGATTTCAGCTCAGATCATGATCTCATGGTCAAGCCCAATGTTGGGCTCCAAGCTGGATGTGGAGCTTGCTTGGGATTCTTTCTCTCCCTCTACCCCCTGCTTGTGTGTTCTCTCCCTTTCATTAAAAAACAATAAAAGAAAAAAGAAAAGGCCAAGTCTAGATTGGTCATATTTGTCATTTAGTTTTATTCGCCAAAAAAAAAAAGTTTAATGAATAGAATACATGAAATAAACAGGAAAGCCAAATCATTGTTTTTAGTTAATGATATCTGTGCATATTAAAATCTAATTAACATTTATTGAATATGGCTATCAAATTTTGGTAATCAAAAGTGTAGACATTTATAACTATATATATTATCTCATTTAGTGTTTTTTTGTTCCTTTTTTTTTTTTCAGCTAGAAATCGGAATTTTGAAACTATTTCCTAAATATTCATTCCATTTGTGTCTCTCTCTGCATGTCGTCTTCCTAGATTTTTCCTTTGTCTTGAAAATGTTTCTCTGGAAGTCCTTTGTATTGCTCTTTCTACAAATCCACAAATTGTTTTACTTCTCTGATAACCCCCTGTATCTGACAGAACCTGCCTATGTCTAGAAGGAGCACTTTATCCAAGTGCTCAGTTTTAGGGCTCCACAGTAGTGAGAGAAAGGATACTTGACGAGCCAGGCAAAGGCTAGACCTTCAGTTATCTCTGATATCCACATAGATTCATTTTCTGTCTTAGTTGTGATATATTTGAGATGAGTTAATCATCTAGATAGTATGCATTTATTCATTCTTTCAGCAGTTGTTTATTGAGACTTGTTGGGAGCCAGGCACTGTGCTACAGCCTGGGGATAAAATGATCAATAAAAAGCAGTTCCTTTACTTTTGTAGGCAACTGAGATGTAAACACAATTCTAACAGAACAGTACTAGCCCAGCATTGGGCACAGAATATGAGGATATATGGATTATGTGGCTGACTTGCTTTCTAATTTCCAAATCTGCTTCTTTCTTTACTGTCTCTTTCTTTCCTGTCATCAAGCTCTCTACCTGCTTTATTGATCTTGATTCTGCTTTTTTCCTTTAACTTATCTCCCAAAGTACCTCAATATACTCTTTCCAAAGTGATGTTGTCTTTTCCCAGATGAAAGTTTTCCGTTAAGTTACACATCATGCATAAAAGACATTTGAAATTCCTTAGCAAAACATGTAAGACTTTTCATGATTTTAGATGCTCTATGTGTCTCCATTTTCATCTTCATTGTTTTCCCAAATGTACCCAGTGACTAAACTATTTCTCATTGCCTATTCCTCTGTTCTTTTGTTTTCTCTGCCTAAATATATCTCCATTCTTACATCCTATGAATACCTGGCCAACTCCTAATTATACTTTAACTTGTAACTCATGTCACTACATAATTTTTGACTTTTTCAGTTCAGTTTGTCACTCAAGTCAGCTTTTTAGTTTCTGAAAAGTACTCTTTTTTTAAAGTTTTTTTTTTTAAATTCAGTTATTAATATACAGTGTTCTTTTAGTTTCAGATACAACAATATAAGGATTCAACAATTCTGTACATTACTCATTGCTCATCGTGATGAGTTTTGCTTTAATTCCCATCACCAATTTAAGGCATCCTTCTCTCTGGCTACCCTCAGTTTGTTCTCTGTCTTTAAGAGTTTGGTTTATTTTGTCTCTTCTTTTCTTTGTTTGTTTATTTTGTTTCTTAAATTCCATATATGAGTGAAATTATGTGGTATTTGGCTTTCTCTGACTTATTTCACTTAAATTTATACCCTCTAGCTTCATCTATGTTGTCGCAAATGGCAAGATTTTATATTTTTTATGGCTGAATAATATTCCTTTGTGTATATCTACCACATATTCTTTATTCATTCATGTCTGGATGCATACTTGGGTTGCTTCCATACTGTGGCTATTGTAAATAATGTTGTAGTAAACATACTGCATAAATCTTTTCCATTTAGTGTTTTCATTTCCCTTGGGCAAATACCCAATAGTAAAATTACTGGATCATAATTTTTAGTTTTTAATTTTTTTAGTTATTAATTTTTTGAGTAACCTCCATACTGTTTTACACATTTGCTGCACCAGCTTGAATTACCACCAGTTTCACGAGGGTTCCTTTTTCTCCATGTCCTTGCGAAATTTGTTTCTTGTGTTTCTGGTTTTGGGCGTTCTGATAGGTGTGAGGTGATAATCTCATTGTAGTTTTGATTTGCATTTGTCTGGTAATTAGTGATGTTGAGCATCTTTTCATGTGTCTCTCGGCCATCTGGATGTCTTCTTTGGAGAAATGTCTGTTCATATCTTCTGCCCATTTTTAATGAATTATTTGGTTTTTTAGCTGTTTAAGTTCTTTATGATTTCGGATATTACTCTCTTATCAGATATATCATTTTCATATATTTTCTCCAATTTGGTAGGTTGTCTTTTTGTTTTGTTGATGGTTTTCTTTGCTGGACAAAAGGATTTTATTTTGGTGTAGTGCCATTAGTTTAATTTTGCTTTTTCCTTTCTTAGGAGACATACCTAGACAAATGTTACTCCAGCTGATGTCAGACATTAGTGCCTGTGTTTGTTTCTAGGAACTTTATGGTTACAGGTCTCACCTTTAGGTCTTGAGTCCATTTTGAGTTTATTTTTGTTTATGGTATAAGAAAGTTGTCCAGTTTTGTTCTTTCTCATGAAACTATCCAGTTTTCCCAGTACCATTTGTTTAAGAGATGGTCTTTTTCTCATATATTCTTGCCTTCTTTGCCATGGATTAATTGACCATATAATTGTGGGCTTATTTCTGAGCTTTCTGTTCTGTTCCATTGATCAATGTGTCTATTTTTGTGCCAGTAGTATACTGTTTTGATTAATGCAGCTTTGTAATACTGTAAGATTGTAATGCCTCTAGATTTGGTTTATTTTTTAAGGTTTTACTCACTTATTTTAGAGAGAGACCGAGTATGCAAGCGAAGCACAGGGCAGAGGTGTAGGGAGAGAATCTCAAGCACACTGTGTGTTGAGCCCAGTGCAAGGCTCAGTCTCACAATCGGGAGATCATGATCTGAGCCAAAACCAAGAGCTGGACGTGGGACTGACTGAGCATCCAGGCATCCTGGGATATCTCCATATTTTTATTTTGCTTAGGATTTCTTTGGCTATTTGGGGTCTTCTGTGGTTGTGGATAAATTTTAGTATTTTTTGTTCTAGTTTCAGGGAAAATGCTATTGATGTTTTGATAGGGATTGCATTAAATCTGTAGATTGCTTTGAATAGCATGGACATTTTAACAAAATTAGTTCTCCCAATGCATGAGCATGGACTGTCTTTCCATTTCTTTGTATCTTCTTCAGTACCTTTAGTCAGTGTCTTACAGTTTTCGAAGTACAGGTCTTTTACTTCCTTGATTCAGTTTATTCGTAGCATTTGAGTCTTTTTGGTATGTTCCTAAATGGAACGGTTTTCCTAAGTTTTCTTTCTGCTAATTCATTAATAATGTACAGAAGTACAACAGGTCTTTGTATATTGAATTTGTATCCTACAACTTGACTCAATTAATTTATCACTTCTAACAGTTTTTTGGGGGACTCTTTAGGGTTTTTTTGTTTTGTTTTGTTTTGTTTTTTTATTTTTTGTTTTAAAGAAACCTTTTTATCTTTTTTTTTTTTTTTTAAGATTTTATTTATTTATTTGACAGAGAGCACAAGTAGGCAGAGAGGCAGGCAGAGAGAGAGGAGGAAGCAGGCTCCCTGCTGAACAGAGAGCCTGATGTGGGGCTTGATTCCAGGACCCTGAGATCATGACCTGAGCCGAAGGCAGAGGCTTTAACGCACTGAGCCACCCAGCCGCCCCCTTGCCTTGTTCTTGATAATAGAAGTAAAGTGCTCAGTTTTTCACCCTTAAGAATGATGTTAGCTGTGGGTTCTTCATAAATGGCCTCTATTATATTGACTTATGTTCCTGCTAAACCTACTTTGTTAAGGGTTTTTTTCTATGAATGGATATTATAATTTGTGAATGCTTTTTCTGCATCTATTGAATGAGCATACAGTTTTATCCTTTCTCTTGTTGATGTAATGTGTCATGTTGATTGATTTGAGAATATTGAACCACTCTTGTATCCTGCAGATAAATCCCATTTGATGGTGAATTGTATTTTTAATGTACTGTTGGATTTAGTTTAGTAGTATTTTGTTGAAAATTTTTTAGTAATTTGTCACTTATTGGCCAGTAGTTTTTTGTGCGTGTAATATTTTGCTTTTGTTTTTGTTTTTGTTTTTAAGATTTTATTTACTTGAGAGAGCATGAGCAGTGGGGAGAAGGCAGAGGGAGAAGGAGAAGCAGATTCCCTGCTAAGTAGGGATCCGGATGCGGGGCTCAGTTCCAGGGCCTGGAGATCATGACCTGCCCCCAAGGCAGAAGCTTTAACCCACAGTGCCACCCAGGCGTTCTATTTGTGTGTTAAACCAGTTTTGGTATCAAGGTAGTGCTGGCCTCAGAATGAATTTGGAAGCTTTTTTTCCTCTTCTATTTTTTGAAATAGTTTTAGAAGAATAAGTTTTAAATCCTCTTTAAATGTTTTGTAGAATTCACTGGGAAGTCATATGATCTTGGACTTGTTTGTTGGGAGATTTTTGAATACTGGTTCAATTTCATTGCTAGTATTCATTGTGTTCAGATTTTCTCTTTTTCCCTGATTCAGTTTTTTACATGCTTATTCATTTTAGAAATTTATCCATTTCTTTTACGTTGTCCAATTTGTTGGCATATAATATTTTTATATTTTCTCATAATCCTTTGTATTTCTGTGGTATAAATTGTTGTTTCTCCCCTCCTTCATTTCTGAAATTGAGTCCTCTTTCTCTCTTAAATGAATCTAGATAAAGGTTTTTCAGTTTTGTTCATCTTAAAAAACCAGCTCCTGGTTTCATCGATCTGTTCTATTGTTTTTTTTAGTCTGTCTTATTCATTTCTGCTCTAATCTTTATTATTTCCTTTGTTCTGTTAGCATTAGGCTTTGTTTGTTATTCTTCCTCTGGCTCCTTAGGTGTAAGGTTAAGCTCTTAATTTGAGATCTTTCTTCTTGAGTTGGACCTGTATTGCTCTAAGAACATCTAAGACCTCTTAGAACATCTTTTGCTGTATCCCAAAGATTTTGGACCATTTTATTTTCATTTTCATTTGTCTCCATGTATTTTTTGTTTCCTCTTCAATTTTTTGGTTGACCCATTCATCATTTAGTAGCATGTTGTTTAACCTCCATGTATTTTTGTTGTTTCCAGATTTCTTTTTGTGGTTGGTTTCTAGATTTGTACTGTGTGGTTGGAAAAGATAGATGATACTATTTAAGTCTTTCTCAATTTGTTGAGACTTCTTTTGTAGCCTAACATGGGATCTGTTCTGCAGAATGTCTATGTATGTTTGAGAAGAAGGTGTATTTTACTGGTTTTGGATGGAATGTTCTGAATATACCTGTTAGATCCATCTGGTCCAATGTGTCATTCAATGACACTGTTTACTTGTTGATTTTCTGTCTGATCTATCCATTGATGTAAGTGGGGTATTAAAGCCCCCTGCCGTTATTGTATTACTCCCAATTTCTTGCTTTATGTCTGTTTGAACAGTTGCTTTATGTATTTGGAGACTCCTGTGTTGGGTGCATAAATACTTGTAAGTGTTAAATCTTTTTCTTGGAGTATGTCCTTTATGGTTATGTAATGATCTTTGTCTCTTGTTGTAGTCTTTGTTTTAAAGTCAGTTTTGTCTGATAGAAGTATTACTATCCCAGCTTTTCACTTCCATTTGCATGATAAATGTTTTTCCATCTCTTCACATGGTTGCTCAGTTTTAAGTATCTCTATTCTCAATGCTTATTATAATACCTAGACCATAATAAATGTTTAATAAATATTTGGGTGAATAAATGCAACAGGAGGTAGAATTAAAAGTCAACTTAAATAAATAGAAATACCAAATTTCATGCCAAAGTAATTGGGTTCATTGGGAGTCAGAGGTGTCTAGGGAAGTGGTAAGCATATATATGAGCTGGATAATATTAGTCTACTTTTAAACATATTTGAAATATTCCATAATATATTGGTTTTTTTTTTTAAAGATTTTATTTGGGAAGGGGAGAGAGAAAGCACAAGTTTGTGGAAGACAGAGGGAGCGGAGAAGTAGACTCCCTGCTAAGTGGCAAACCCCACATGGTGCTCATTCCCAGGACTCTGAGATCATAACCCAAGCTGAAGGCAGACACTTAGCCAACTGAGCCACCTGGGCATGCTGTTCTATACACACAAACACACACACACACATATTCATATACTTTTTTTAATAAAAAATACTACAGTATCCATCTCTGGCAGTTTTCAGAGAGACTACCTATATAGACCTAGAACATCCTCTAGAAGAGATTTGGGTATTAAATATTGTTAAATTTAGTAGTCATTAAGGACCCTCCTAACCTGACAGTGTGTTACTGAAAAAGAAGATGAGAAAGATGGAGACAGAAGTAGAAAGTTACAAGTATATTGTTTATATAATTGATAATAAAGTTGGAAGTTTATTATAAAACATATTATTACCTAGAATTTCATTCTTAGGCCTAGACTTCTGAGTAATTTGTATGTTCTTTTAAAAAAAATAATATACAGTTTTGCTGTCTAACCCAGTAGCCAGTAGCCACATTTGACAATGTTTAAAAAAATTAAAAATTCAGGGCGCCTGGGGGGCTCAGTGGGTTAAGCCTCTGTCTTTGGCTCAGATCATGATTTTGGGGTCCTGGGATCAAGCCCCACATTGGGCTCTATACTGAGCAGGGAGCCTGCTTCCCCCTCTCTCTCTTTGCCTGCTGCTCTGCCTACTTGTGATCTCTCTTTCTCTGTGTTAAATAAATAAATAAAAATCTTTGAAAAAAAAAATTAAAAATTCAAGTCCTTAGTTATACAATCTACATTTTCATGTGTTCAGTAGAACATATTCATCATCACTGAAAGTTCTGTTGGACAGGACCTCTATAGTAGATGGAAAGAAAATAAATATTGAATTTTTTAAACTCTTAGAAAATAGCCCTAAATGGGGATGCCTGGGTGGCTCATTTAGTTAAGCATCCAGCTCTTGATTGACTCAGGTCAGGATCTCCATCATGAGATTGAGCCCTACATCAGTGTCCATGCTTGGGTATGGCGCTTGCTTTGGATTCTGTCTCCCTCTCCCTCTGTCCCCACCCCAACATGCTTACTTGCTCTCTCTTGCTCTCTCTCAAAAAAAAAAAAAAAAAAAAAAAAAATAGAGCCCTTATTCACCTTCATTTTACTAAAAAATAATGACAAAAAATTTTGAGTAAGAAGAGGACTTTAGAGAGTATTTATAAATTCAGTGTATAACTGGTAACCTCAGATGAAAGCATTTAATGTAATACATAATTTTTTTGTTCTTTGGCAGCGAAATAGTACAAAGAGTACCATTAGGCTATTAAACATTACAGTCAGTGAAAAATAGAGAAATTAGATCTGTATTGCTAAAAATTCAATGTCATGAGATATTTGACATGGTTTTCTTTTTAAAGAAAATATATTGATAAGATTTTGTTGGTTAGCTTTATATTTTGTTGAAGGAAATTTCATTAGAATCTAATATCCTGAAAGAGTATTCGTCCACAGAATATTCATTGACTTTTTTGTATGTCACAAATTACTGGGTTCATGTTTTTCAGGTCTTGCCTTTACAATGAAAGTTTTTGCCATCAAATTTCAAAAAATATTATTGGCACTAAGGTGCTCCACCTGACCCTGCTCAAATTTTTCTTTAATTTAGTGGAAAGTGAAGTGCGACATCTGAGCCAAAAGTAAGTTTAATTACAAAGAATTTTTCTGTGTTTATATTGTTTCATGTACCGTTTTTAAATTTATTTACATATTGCTAAAGAGTCACCTTGTTTTCTGGTTTAGATTTATGTTTTTCTTTTCTTTTCTTTTCTTTTTTAAGATTTATTTATTTATCTTAGAGAGATAGACAGAAAGGAAGAGAGTGCAAGTGAGGGGAAGGGTAGAGGGAGAGAATCCTCAAGCAGACTGCCGCGCTGAGCATGGAACCCAACACAGGGCTCGATCTCAGTTTTTTTTTTAAAGATTTTATTTATTTGACAGATTGCTCAAGAGAGCATAGACAGGGAGAGCAGCAGAGGGAGAGGCAGAAGCATGCTCCCTGCTAAGCAGGGAGCCTCATGTGGGACTGGATCCCAGGACTCTGGGATCATGACCTGAGCTGAGGGCAGAAGCCCAACCGACTGAGCCACCCAAGTGCCCCTAGTTCAGATTTATTTGTAAAAACACAGTTGCAGACATAGTTCTTCAGTGACAATGAAGTTTTTTGTGTTCTTTTTGTGTCTTTAGTCCACATGTTTATTTTTTACTAACTTAGACACTTGGATAGGTAAAATTATGTTACATTTTTCAGGGTTTATTTTTTTTTTAATTCCTAAGTAATCAAATAGTTAAGTAAAAGTTCCACTAGGTTTTCTTTTCCCCCCACTAGGTTTTTTAACATTGAATCTGTAATATCCATAATAAATTTTGTGTATGCCCTAAAACATGCAGTTAGATTACTCTGTGTGTGTATTTGTTGATCATTAAATTGAATTGTGGCCTTTTTTATATTTTATTCTTTATTATAACTGTATGTTGTAATCTTTATATATTATGCCCTTTCTATATTTAGAAACCACTAGATCTTTTTGTATTATGGCAAGAGATATTATGTCTAATAACTATAGGGATCAAGTTGGCATAAAGGTATACTTTGATTCATATTTTCATTAGGTTGTATGACTGGTCAGATTCTCAGAGTCTGAAAATAACAGGAAAGGCAATTCTTCTTGAAATCTTTTGGTCAGGAAATGAGGCCTCTGGGCTTTTGACCAAACCAGTAAATATGCTTTTGGAGTGGACTATATATTCTCACAAGGAAAAATGCAAGTCTAATGATGTAAGTAGAATTGATTTACAAACGAATAATTGCCTATGAAAAACTACATTTTTGAGTTATGCTTCTTTTGTCTTTATTCTTTGAACAATTTGAATAAAACTGAAATCTACCCAAATGTATCATTGTTTTCTGTTTAGTTTATTAAATTTTATTGTAAAAGATCCTTAGAGAGTGGCTTCTTCATCAACACATATTTGGATATAGTAGCTAGGGACAGTTATTTGATCATTAGTGCTAAGAAATCTGTATTCATTTATCATTCTAGATTTTTTACTTTTGTACATTTCAATTTATAAAGAACCTAGGATTTTAAAAACTGAGTCCATCCAGTTTTTGTGTGTATAATGAAAAGTTTGACTTGTTTTTAAAATTGCCTTTGGTTGTTAGCAGTTATTTTTTCATAAGAATATCTTGCTTGTCACTAGAAATTTAATGTACAGTGATTTTAGTATATTACCTACCAAAGGGTCGTTGGGAAGATTAAATGCACTGAAATATGTAAAGTGCATAGCAACATACTCTGCCATGTTTTGGGTTTATAATTACTATTAGTCACCTTTCTCCTCTTCAAAATAATTGCCTTTGGGATTTTATTTTCTGCTTTTTTATGTTATATCATTGTTTTTAATTCTTACCTTTTACTTTTATATCTTGATCATTTGGATCTTTTTCTCATTTTAATCTTTATTTCTAAGAAGTATACTCAAAATAAATTGCCTTTGAATACAAATTGAGATTTATGTACAGGTTTTGATGCCTAAATCTTGTGTGCTATTGATGGTTTTTTTCAATGTTTTTTATTATCACTTAAGAATTCTCCTTTGATTCAAGAAATACTTTAGGATGTTTTAAAACTTCTAAATGGGTGTGTTTTTGTTATGATTAGTGGATTTTGCTTGCCTATGCTTTTTTTAAATTTCTAATGGTAAATTACAGTTAAAAAATGAGCCCTATAATGATTTTGGCCTTCTGAAATTAACTGAACTTTCATTTTTGACTCCATATGTGGTTACACAATGTGTTTTCTCTGTTTTACATTGCTCTCTATCATTTTTTTTGGAATATTTATTTATTTGAGGGAGAGAGAGAGCATGTTTGGGGAGGAACAGAGGGAAAGAGAGGGAGAGAAACAGACTCGATCCCAATACCAGGCCTGATCCCAGGACCCTGAGATCATAACCTGAGCCAAAGTCTGATGCTCAACTGACTGAGCCACCTGGGTGCCCTACTCTCTGTCATCTTTTATGACAGGTTTAATAATTGATATTTAGTCAGACTCTTAGGAATCTACTTGATGAGTTTATCCTCCTCCCTTTTTTAAAAACCATCTGTACTTTGTATATAGTACTGCATGGCGTTTTGGGTAGAGAATTCTGATGTCAGATGAGCCATAAAGTATTCCTTGTCAAGGAAAATCATACATAGTTTATCTTCTCATATTTCCTCTGATCTCTTTTCTCTGCCTGACTTTTTTTAGTTCCAATTAACTTAGGTTACAACTTCTCCTTTTTACTCTGCTTTTCCCCCCTCTCATCTAGATTATCAGGGTTTTTTCTATATTTGGAGCATTCTGGGTAGTGTCTTTTCATTTAATTTTTAGTTCACTAGTCTCTTTTCAGCTGTATCTAATATGTTGTTAAACATGTCTGTTGCGTTTTTGCCAGTTTTAGACTTTTTTACTTCCTAATTACTAAAGCATGTTTTTATGGTTTCTAGTTCCCTACAAAATTTTTAAGGTTTTCTTTTGTCTTTTTATGTGGCAGTAATAGTTAATTTATAGTTTATGTATGACTGTTTCATATTTGAACTCTTTGTGAGTCTATTTCTGTTGTTTCTCCTCTTTCTTTCTCTTGTGTTTTTTTATATTCTCTTACAAGCTAGTTACCATTTACTGTATGCCATAAATTGCATTTGAAAAATTATTTGTGCAAACAGTAACATGGCAAATGTGCTGAATATCTTTCTCTAGAGAGAATTTCTGTTGCCAGGTTTGAGGGTCCCCGGATAGTCCTATGTGAAGTACAGGGCTACAAATACATGTTTTTTTCTGTTGTGTATTAGGCCTTGGACTATGACTTTTATAATCCACATCTAGACTCCAAAAACCACATTTTGGTCTCACAGTTCTTTCTTTGTGGTCAGCTAGTGCCCTTAGGGCAAAGCCCGCTGGTTTTGAGGGCCTCATTTGTCTCTTTACCTTCTCCTAGGTCTTGGCTTAGCAATTCTTTGTAACTTTCCAGAAGTTATGTTTTACATAACAAGTTATCTTTCCAGAAGATGTTTTACATATTGTATTCAACATTTTCAGTTTTCTTTTATAAGGTCATTTATTTGAATTAATTAAGCCTCTCTTATCAGAAACAGAAGCCCTTACTGGCTTAGGGGGTGCCTGAGGCTAACAAAAAGAAAATTCTTTTGAGGGTCCTAATTTTTCTTTAACTTCAAATTAAAAAGGGAGAATTATTTCTGGGTATAGCTAGTCTTTGTGTTCAAATAATTGTATTATGTGGCAATAACCAAGTGAGTAGTGATTATTTTGTACATGTGTCTTATTTAAAAAGAAATATGATTATACACAGGTGTAAATTGAAAATACTCAACATAAATAAAACTATACTGCATTGCCAGTTGAGTTTAATACTTGTATAATACTAATATTCTTATTAATTAAAATCTGTCTATTTATGTACTTTTTAGACCATAGAATCATTGGGGATAGAAAATGTTTTCTCATTATGGAGTATTTCTTTTTTATCCATTTGATTATATAAATGAAATTGCTCATTTGTATCTGAAAACAATAATAAAACTGACATTTTCACAATTTTACTAAATCACCAAAGGACTGTCAAAGAGCAGAATTTACTCAGGAAATACTGATTTACCCATGATTAACTTGAAGGTTTTGTTCAAACTTATAAATAAATTAAACATATTTTGTAAAGCAATCTGCAATAAATTGTAGCATCAGTTGTAATATTAGAACCACCTTAAAACTTAGCAAATAGGTATTTTTATTAAACATTTGAATTGTGTAAATTCATAAAAACTGTTTTGTGTCTGTGTGTGTATATGTGTTACCTTATCTGCTAGAATTCATTCTTGTACCTAATTAAATCTTTTTGGCAGTTTCCAATTTCAAGAATTCCATGCATGTTCATAGACATCATTTTCTGTACTGTAAAGCATTTGTTTCTTGATTTGCTGAGTTGAAGCATTCAATTTAAGTCATTAGCTAAACAGAAGTCCTCAGTTTATGCTAATATTGTTTTGTCATAATGTCAATCAGCAAGTGTTGCAGAGTGACACAAAGGCAGTGAATTTCATTGTCATTAATCTGAGAAAGCTTTGGGCTTTCCTTGGCAAAGAGCAGAGGTGAGCTATGTCAAGGTTATGAAGGAGGTACAAATTTTGCTAAGCTTGGTGGTTAGTCCTATTTTTCTTTGTGATGTCCTTAAGTGCTATTTAATGATAACCCTACAAGTGTAGGTAGAAATGGAAGTTTCTTTGTATTTAAAGATAGGGAAATTGAGGCCAAAGAATTTAATTAGTCAAGGTGTCACACCTTGTTAGGGTAAAGCCTTGCTTGGAGGCCAAGTGTCCACTGCAGCATACTTGCTCTTGTTTCAAATGCCAGTGTTTTTAACAGGAAGAGACACATTGTGTGTATTATGTTTGCATCTTTCTGACAAAGGTATAGCAGAGCATCTGTTGCCGGGGATATTGCTTAAAGCCCTAACCTGGAAGTCTGAAGGCCCAGATCGTAGTTCTGCATTATATACTAGTCAGTTTTTGGAAGATCACCAAAGTTATTAAATGGAGATTACTTGTACTGGCAGATAATAGAGAACTATATCGACAGAATGTCTAATACACATTAAAGAGGTGTGCTAACATAAATATGTGTCATGTGTGCATCATGTCTTTGATTTTTGTCTGAGAGTTTTCTTTTCTTTCAGCTTTAACATACTTTTCAGTATTCCAGGAAAGCTTTTCTCCCTTCATTGTTTATTTGCCATTTTCTCACTAATCCGCTTCTAAATCATAAATATATATATATATATATCTACTATGCAAGAAAGGGTAGCACTATTTATACACTGTTAAACTTGCAGTGAGTACAATCCATAATGCAGGGTCTTGGCCCTATGGTTATAGTGAAAGCAGATAAGAATATACTATAAAAGGATCCAAGAACCTAATTTGAAAATGTCTTCTTATATAAAATTTACTATTATGAATATATGGTAGTATGGAAGTATAGGAAATGTCACACAGATAAGAATAATTTTGATGTATCTTTATCAAGATAAGGAAGCTGTAGTCATTCCTTGAGAGTACTGTAAGGGTTACCCATCTCTGTTTAATAGTTGTAATATCAAAGTGAATTGAATAATAGGCAATATTGATTTTAATTTGTGGTATCAGGTATATATACATAAATTTGTGTAAGGAAAGAGAAAGGTCCCCATCTGGTTGATTTTCTGAGATTATTTTTTTAATTGTTGAGGTATTGGATTGTGGTTTATATGAAGCTTAGCTCTGTGGGCTTAGCTCCTTTTTCCCTGTCCAGAGCCTTGGGATCAGGGATCTGAAGTGCCTGATTTACTCTACTCTTAGGTTCGGGTACATTTTGAGAAATCAAAATTTACTAGTCTCTTGCATCCTTCTTGAGTAGTGTCATGGTGATATTCAGATATATATGTTGTTGCTAGAAGCATTTTGTGGTGTGGATCTTGATAGGTTCAATTTTTAGTTTAAATGTAGCTTTTCACTGTACTGTTTTATGTTCTCTTGATAAGTTGAACCGTAAGAAATAAAACTTGCTCAAAGCAACTATCTCCTTTACGAAATAAGAACTTTACAAAATAAGAACTTGGCTTCCTCCAAACTACTTTGAAGACTAGCTAAGACTCAATGCTTAAGGGAGTGAGTTCTGATCAGTTGATGGCTTTGATCCTACCAGAGTACTAGGGGAGGACTTGGTACTTTCCCAGCCAGCTGATAGAGCCAGTCCTGCTGCTGCTTCCCAAGTCCGAAAGCTGCACCCGGAAGACTTAAACCCAGCTCTCTAATCAGGGTGGGAGACAGGGTGCTGCTGATGCCCACTGATGAGTCCTGACCTAGCAGGATCAGGCTGTGGTCAAGGTTCTATATCATAGCCCCTGATGATATTAGAGGAAAGGCTTCCCTAATCATGCCCCTTAAAATCCCTCCAGCCCCATTCTTCACAGTCTCTCTTTCAAATTCTAATATCCAGCCCAGCCTTAATGCAGTGTATTGCAGTATGATAGAGCAACGGGGAACTTGTACACCTCAGCGTCCTGACTCTAGGTTTTTTCCTTGGTAAAAACTATTTCAGCAGCAGGCCTGACATATGTGCTGCTTGACCATTTACCCTTGTTTGGACAACAAACCAGAACAGAACTTCAGTTTTGAAATCACTTAACTAAGAGCTTCACATAGTAAGGAATGATGATGCCCTCATGCAATATTGTATACCATAAGAACCTTGTCTGCTGAAGGTAGAAGAAAGAAATCCAGTAGTCACTGGTGGTTAGAGATTTCTCTGTCCCTAATCCCACATTAGGCATAGTATAGTTGCAGAACATAACACTCAAAATCTATTCAGATACTATAATATTTATTGATTATAACCTTTTCACATGTTTTCTACCCAGTTGTTAATTTGATGATTTTTTTCACGTATCCAACATGCCTGAAAAACAAATAACAAAAATAAAAGAATTTCAACTAGTCTTTGTGGAAAATGTCAAGTAGTATTAATGTCTTCATCAGAGATGTTTAAAAAATATTTTTGTACCTCTTCACCTTCATATTTATGGATTAGAAAGATATTTTCCACATTAAGGTAAAGCATACTTACTATAATTAAAACTTTGTATGCTTGCTATATTTTCTATGGGAATTTAATAATGTTTACTGAAGAAGTGATGATAGAGAACAGTATTCATTCTTTAAAAATTAATCTTTATACATCTCTAAGTTAGGTAATGGCATTTGATATAATTTAATAATTACAATTTGATCCAAACTGTTTACTCATTTACAACAAAAAGGACAGTCTTACCTGCTAAAGTTTTTATTGAATATGCCATTTGGATAAATGTAAAGGTTAATTTTATATATAAACACTAGGGTGGCTAAATCCATCTTTTTTTATAATCCTGTATTCCTGTTAACAGAAGTCGCAGAAGCCAGATACTTCCTCATTGGTGTGATGGAATTATTGCCATACTGAAGCACTTGACACTACTGAATAATGTTATTTTAAAAGTTTATTATAAGCTATCCATATATTAAGTCCTGGAGGTTTTGTTTTATTAACTGTTTTCATCATGTGGATGTAAATATGTAGGTATGGATGGGGGAAGAAGGAGAAGGGAAAGGAGGAGAAACAGAGAATAGAGAGAGGGAGTTAACTTGCTAGGGTTCTCAGGAATACCTTTTATTTATTTTTTTTATTTTTTAAGATTTTTATTTATTCACTTGACAGAGAGAGATCACAAGTAGACAGAGAAGCAGGCAGAGAGAGAGAGAGGAAGGGAAGCAGGCTCCCCGCCGAGCAGAGAGCCCGATGTGGGACTCCATCCCAGGACCCTGAGATCATGACCTGAGCTGAAGGCAGCAGCTTAATCCACTGAGCCACCCAGGCGCCCCTCAGGAATACCTTTTAATATGAGCATACCCCGTATTAAATAACTAAGCTTTGCCTCAACAAGTATTCAAAATAAACACTGATAAAAGATAATTTAAAATGTTTTACTAATATTTCTCCCATCTTAATGTTAGGTCTTCAAACACGAGCTAGCTTATTTATTGACTGGAATTCTTGGAGCAGCGATAGATTATTGGATCTTCCTTGGTCTTAAGAGGGGTAAAAATGTGATGCGACACATGTCTGATGACTTAGGAAGTTATGTTTCCCTTTCGTGTGACGGTAAGTGCATCTGTACTGTGTTTTTCATATACCTATTGTGTGCTTTTCCTTTAGGCAGTTTGTAATCTTTAACATACGTTCATACGAAGTTTTTGAAAAATACTTGCATATGCACTCATTTGTGTAGGTATATATACATAGATACACATACATGCAGATATATGTATAAACATGCATACACGTGAGTATAAAGTAGGTAAAAATTATTCATAATGAATGCTTTCACACAGGTAAACACTTTTTCATAGTAATTTCTAAGTATTTTTCTAGTAATTTCTAAGTATTTTTACATAGTTGAACTCATGTAATCTGTATTCTTATTTCCTTCTTAATATTACATGAACATGAGCCTTCACCCCATACACATCATTTGTTATTCAAAGTATTATTTTGATGATGATTTCATAAAAGTTGAATGTTACAAAAAATAGTACCTGGAAATAAATCATTATATATATACATATAATAATATTGTTTTCTTTAATCCTATAACTAAAATTATAAGTAAACTACCCTATGCAAGTAAACATTTAACTAGACAAATTTATTTATTTTTATTAACTAGACAAATTTAAATCTGTTCTCTATTCATTGAAGAAATAGTTTAGCTTTTTTAGGTATGGTGTTTTGGAATCTTATATGGTAAGAACTATTTCTGTTCCCTTTAATACTTGTAATCATTCGAGTAGAAAGCATTATCTTTTATGTGGGGCAGGGAGCCCAATGCAGGACTTCTCAGGTCTCTTCCTGCATAAGTACTTAACAAAAGATAATGAAATTCATTGACTCAGAATACTTATGTTATAAAGCCACTTGGATTAATTTGGGTTATATCACTATTTAAAAAAACATTTGGGGAAAAAAAAAATTGTCCCGTGTAGCTGTTGCTTTATATTTTCCTTATTATAAAAAGCTGCTACCATTTTTTCCCATTGAGTCTGTTGATACAACAATGAGCATGGAAAAAGCAAAAATAAGTAATTTCTATATAATTTTCTCACTCTTTCTCCTCCCCCCCCATCATCAATTCTGATTTTATTTCCTCTAAAATAAATGGGTGGAGGAGTATTATTTAGGCAATGTGATAATAGAACTCATTTTCATATGCTTACCTTATGAAAGGTTCTGTTGAACTTTTTTGGTTTCCTAAGTGAAGAGGGCTTCCAAAAGACGTAAGGTACATTCCTAAACTTTAAAGTCAGTTTAGGAAACTGTGAATCTTTTTATTTCTTTCTCTCTTATATCCTAACTTCCTAAAATGAACATGTTGTTTAAAACAAGTGAGTTTGTGGCCCTCCAATATAAAAGATCATTTTCATATACTTTAAAAATTTTAGATTGTTAATCTTTTTTGTTACACTTGTGTTTCAGTGCATCTAGGTTTTATGTAAAAGAAAAAATTCCTGAATATGCTGTCAATCACTTTAATGCTTTGAAGAGAGATTCTAGAATAGGAATCGAGGATTAAAACTAGGTTCAGGATTTATTCGATGATGCCCTCTGCAAAGAGAGGTCTCTTTTTATACTACTGAAGTTAGAAGATTTTTTATCTAAAGCATTTTATCTTCTTTTTTTTTCTTTTTCATTGAGCTGAGGGGTGATTACTGTTCCTTTTGTGGAGTAGCTGTCCTTTGTTGCATGACTTTTTAACATTTCTTAGCTCAATTCAATTTTCCTTGAGAATCTTTTCTTATTATTTCTTTCACACAATTCCTACTGGGTGGTTCTTTTGTTACTGTTGTTTTAGAAAAGCAAATTTCTGTCATTTGCAAGCATCAGAACTAAACATTCAGCTAAAAGGATTCCCCTGTTTTTATTCCATAATGAAACTTCTTTGAGTTGGGGCACCAGGACAGGATTAGCAGTGGCTTTATAGACTTCAATGACTTCAGAGTCAGTATATTTGTTGTTGTTTCAGGTGTGTATTTGGTCACCTTTATGGAAATGTAATTTATCTTGTAGTTTAGCCAAATGCAAAAAATACAAGCCTATACTGATTGGGTTCTCCATACATGAGCTTCAGTGGTTGCTTCTCTCATATTCTGAATTTTCCTTTACTTTAAAGCAAAATATTGTTTTCCAGTCTTATTTCCACCTTTCATATGACAAGTTTAAATCCAGCAAGTTTTAGTCTGACTAACTTAAGCTAAATCTAGAATTAATGTTACCATTACAATTCTTTTTTTTTTTTCCTTTTAAGAATTTATTAATTTATTTTTGCGAGAGGGAGAGAATATAAGCACACATGTGCTTTTGAGCCCAAGTTAAGGGGAGGAGGGACAGAGGGAGAAGCAGACTCCCACCCAGGGACAGACACTCAACCTACTGAGCCATTCAGGCTCTCCACCATTGCAATTTTTTTGACATACTGAGCAATGACTTTGCTTCCCCAGATACATTTGATCATTTAACACTCTAATTGAGATTTAAACTATATTCATGTTTGAAATTATTTTTTTTTTAATTTCTTCTCAAACCACATAAAATTGGTCCCTTAGGCTTATTAATTTAGCTACAGGTAGGTAGTTTTAAAAATTTATTTCTAAAATGGTTCAGTTTACTATCTTTCTAATTTTTTGTTGTTAGTATGTCTTGATTTTTAGCCTTTGTCAAGAGAAAAATCAGGTGAACAGTTTGTCTTTAAGAGAGCAGTAAAATTAAAGTGTTTATTATGGACTTTATAGTATAATACTTTAATCTGCACAAGTGGACCAGGTATTCTAATAAGTCTTTTTTGTCAGCATGTTGATACTTTGGTGAAGAACCATTCCTTTTTCTCTATTGCTACCCCCGCCATCCCACCCCACCCCCTTTTTCTTTTTTTTACTATTTTTTGACATTGTCTTTTTTTTTTTTTTTCCCCTTAAGATTGATTGATTTGAGAGGGAGAGAGAGTCCCAAGCAGACTCTGCAGTAGCTGGGTGGCGTGACATAGGGCTCAATCTCACAACCCTGAGATCAGGACCTGAGCTAAAACGAAGAGTTGGTCACTTAACCCACTGAGCTACCCAGGTGCTCCTCTTTGCATTATTCTTTAGCTCAGTTACTATTTTTTGCTTTTCCTAAGTCACTATAAAAATGTTATAGTTTGACTGTTACATGACATCCAAATGAAGATAATGGTCCATCTTTCTCATTTATGGCCAAGAGTATATTCTTGGGTTGTTTTGTTGTTGTTGTTGTTTTAATTTAAATTTTTTTTCAGTGTTCCGAGATTCATTGTTTATGCACCACACCCAGTGCTCTAGGCAATACATGCCTTTTTTTTTTTTTTTTTTAAAGATTTTATTTATTTATTTGACAGAGAGAGATCACAAGTAGGCAGAGAGGCAGGCAGACAGAGAGGAGGAAGCAGGCTCCCTGCTGAGAAGAGAGCCCGATGCGGGACTCGATCCCAGGACCCTGAGATCACGACCCGAGCCGAAGGCAGCGGCCTAACCCACTGAGCCACCCAGGCACCCCAGTACGTGCCTTTCTTAATACCCATCACCAGGCTCACCCAACCCTGCATCCTTCTCCCCTCCAAAACCCTCAGTTTGTTTCTCAAGAGTCCACAGTCTCATGGTTTGTCTTCCCTCCAATTTCCCCCAACTCACTTCTCTCCAACTCCCAATGTCCTCTGTGATATTCCTTATGCTCCACAAGTGAAACCATATGATAATTGACTCTCTCCGCTTGACTTAGTTCACTCAGCATAATCTCCTTCAGTCCCGTGCATGTTGATACAAAAGTTGGGTATTTATCCTTTCTGATGGATGCATAATACTCCATTGTATATATGGACCATATCTTCTTTATCCATTTGTCTGTTGAAGGCATCTTGTCTCTTTCCACAGTTTGGCGACTATGGCCGTTGCTGCTATGAACGTTGGGGTACAGATGGCCCTTCTTTTCACTACATCTGTATCTTCGGGGTAAATAGCCAGTAGTGCAATTGCAGGGTCATAGGGTAGCTCATTTTTGTTTTTCTTAGTGCAAAAGTATAAAATTCATATTGTGATGCTACTCAGGTTCAAATCTATTAATTTTAATTTAGTAAAACTATTGTTAGTTTTGTAGAAAATTAAGGCAGAAGATCTTTCACTAGGTAAGTAAAATCCTTTCTCCTTTCCATCAGATCTCATGTCTGTCAACCCACATTGACGCTATTCTCTTTTATTTCTGAACACTTTGAACAGAAAGTTTTCTTATCTCCTTTTCTGTATTTTAAGATAAAGTGATCTGAAAGGGGTATTTTTATGGCTAATTGAAATTCCTGGTAAATTGGCTTAAACTAAGGGTTTGCAAATTTTTGTGTGTGTGGTACCACATAGTAAGTATTGTTGGCTCTACAGACTCACAGTCTATCCTCAGCTCTGTAGCTGTAGGAAGAGCAGCCATACACAATATGTAAATGGACATGGCTGTGTTCCAGTAAAACTTTATTTATAAAGATAGACAACAAGACATTGTTTTCTAACTTAAACTTCTCTTGTTTTTAGTGGAAAGAAAACGTGTCATCATAATCTACAGTAAGATTTTTGATATCTTTAGAGAACTTTAATAAAGCTTCTTATGCCCTTCTTCATCTATGTCATTATCCTGATAGTTTTTCAAAATCTTTATTCACTTTTATTTTTTAAATCCCTATTATAATCCCTCTGCATGCTTCAGGCCTCTTTCATCAGCATTTTTTCATAATTTATTAAGGATCTCATCAAAATGTTTCTATTCTCTTCCTTTATTCAGCAATTTTTTTTTTCCACTCTACCAGGCGTTGGTCTAAATGCCATGTACACTGGAAGGAGGTGAAACAAAACATGGTTCTTAAATTTTTGGAGCTTTTGGTGGAAGAAATAGACAACAAGTAGATGCAAATACATCATTTAAAAATGCCAAGTGAGGTGCACCTGGGTGTCTCAGTGGGTTAAACCTCTACCTTCGGCTCAGGTCATAATCTCAGGGTCCTGGGATCAAGCCCTACATCGGGATCTCTGTTTGGCAGGGAGCCTGTTCCACCCCCCACCCCTGCCTCTCTGCCTGTTTGTGATCTCTGTCAAATAAATAAATAAAATCTTTTTTAAAAAAAATGTCAAGTGATTCAAACAAAGGCCAGGTGTTGAGATGAGTGAATTTACACTTTATACTAGGTAGTCGAGGAAAGCAGTCCTACAGGATAAGTAGGAGTTGGGCAGAGTCAGGAAAACATCTCCCATTAGAAAATACAACATTTGCCAAAACTGAGAAAGGAAAAAATGGAGCCTGTGTGAAATCTTACAGTAGCTGGCTGTTGGCAAGATGCAAGGAGAAGAGTAAAATAAAGGCAAAGAAAGAGTTGAGGAGTTAGAAGCCATTTTAATGAGGAGTGGCATGATGTGATAAACTTTTGAAAAGATGATCTAGGTTTAGCTCTCTACAGTTACTGGTCTCTGCCATTCATTCACGCATTCATGTACCTTTCAAATACTAAATGTTTGTTATCTGCAAGTCAGTAGCCTATAACCTGTGAGGGATTCAAAAATGATCCTGTCCTTAAAGGGCTTACAGTCCTGTGGCGTAGTTTCTTGTGTTCTATTTTCCATCTATTTATTATTCCCTTTAAATGTATTACCTGGTAAAATGTGGATCCTTTATGATTTTAGTGTTTTCTGGGTTTTTTTTTTTTTTTAAGCTATCAAATGCTCTTTCTGGATGAATAACTTCATTTGGATCATCTCTTTTGAACTGTACAGTGAAAGTTATTTCTACTTTCTTTTGCCTCCACTTAGAGGTGATAAGTTAAGAGATTAATAGGTTGTTGTAAAGGCTATGATGATAGGCTTTTTAAAAAAATGTGTAACCAGACATTTTATGTTCAAAAGAATTGTTTCAGAATAGAAAAATTTTTTGCGAACCATGTATCAGATGAGGGGTTATGGGGTATCTAGGTAGCTCAGTTGTTAAGTATCTGTCTTCGGCTACTGTCATGATCCCAGGGTCCTGAGATCAAGCCCTGCATCGGGCTCCCTGCTCAGTGGGAGGCCTGTTTTTCCAAACTCTCTCATTCTCCCCACTTGTGTTCCCTCTCTCACTGTCTCTGTCAAATAAATAAACGAAATCTTGGAGAAAAAAAAAGTGAGGGGTTAATATTCCAAATATACAAAGAACTAACAAAACTTAACAGCAGACAAACAATCTTTTAAAATTTGGGCAGAGGAGCTAAAGAGACATTTTTCCAAAGAGGACATCAAAATGGCTAACTGGCACATGAAAAGATGTTCAGCATCACTAATCACCAGGAAGATGCAAATTAAAATGACAGTGAGATAACGCCTCATCAGTTAGAATGGACATTATCAAGAAGACAAGAGCTGAAGTGTTTAAAAGGATGTGTTTAATAAAAGGAAGGGGACCTTTATGCACTGTTAGTGGAAATGTAGAATAGTCCAAATATAATGAACGATAATATGGAGGTTCCTCAAAAAATTAAAATTGATCTACCATACAATTAAGCAATACCACCTTTGGGTTCATATCTAAAAGAAGTGAAAATAGCATTTTGAAGAGGTTTATGCACCCCCTTTGTCACAGCATTATTCACAATAGCCAAGATATGAAAAAACCCAAATGCCTGTCATTGGATGAATGGATAAAAAAGATGTGGTCTACCTACACAATGAAATATTATTCAGCCATGACAAAGGAGGATATTCATTTGAAACAACATTGATGGACCTTGCATGCATTATGCTAAGTGAGATAAGTCACACAGAGAGAGACAAGTACTGTATGATACTGCTAACATGCAGGATCTTAAAAGTCAAACCTGTAAAACCAACACCACCACCTACAACAACAACAACAAAAAGAGTGAAATTGATGTGGTGTGATGTTGGGGTGCTGGAGCGAATGGTCCACAAAGGATTCTTGAGACTTCTTCGGTGCAAAAACATGTTTTTGTTTTGGTTTGGTTTTTTTAAACACAGTAATCAGTCCCTCCTCATAACCCCAGGGAAGCTCTTTCTGTCCAAGGTAAGATCCCTGTGGTTAAAGTTGGGAAGGGTTAAGGATAGGATTTAAGTCTCTAAGGGATTTGGAAGCAAGGTTTTTAGGACCTTGAGGGGCTAGCTGTTTATAGGAAAAGGTCATTCATTTACTACAGTCTAGTAAAACTTTAGTCATGAGACCCTTGAGATGTTTATCAGTGAGCCATATGTTTGGAGGATGATTGCTAACACACATCTTTTTGGGGGGATAGCGATAAAGGAAGTTTCCAAAGGGATTTTATATATTAAAGAAGAATTACAGGATCCTGGAAGTTGGGCTAATGTCTAGCTAAGGTTGTCTTTTGCCTCTGGCAAAGCATTAAGATTGAGGCAATTGAGTTACTTGAGGAAGGTCACTCTGCCTATCTCAACTACTTGTCAATGAGCTACAAAGGAAATTTAATTTCTCTTATACATTTATTTTGCCTTTGTACTCCACATCAAAATGATGGTTACTATAGGATGGGAAGTGGGAGGTAGGATTGATTTGTGTTTAGGGGTACAAACTTAAAAAGAGTAGTAAATAAGCCATGAGATCTAATATACAGTATAATGAATACAGATAATATTATACTATAATGATGTTATGTAATAAATGTTACTTCAATGGCAGTCATGTTACAGTATGTAAAAGTATCAAAGTGACTTGGCTGTACACCTTAAATTTATAAAATGTTACATGTCAAGTTGATTAAAATCTTCTGATTATCATTCTTCAGGTCACTGCTTATGCAGTTTCAGTAATACTTATAGTCTGGTAGGTTGTGAGTAGTCAGTTGTAACAAAAGGTTATAAATAACTCCTTTCTATTTTCCAGTTCTTATAGATTACATTGCAGTTTAGGCCATTTTGGAAAGGATTATTTGAATTCAGCAATCTCCTGTCTTTGTGGGACTAATTGGATCTACTTAACATCTGACTGGAGCCATTTGCCCAGATGGCAGTGTGCCTCAAGGCAAGAACGTCAGGTCTTTAGGCAAGGCAGAGTTTCTAACTTAGCCTGGGCGCTCTCTAGATTTTGGGCTGGATAATTCTTTATTGCTGGGGACTCTCCTGTGAACTGTGAATTGTAGGGAATTTAGTACTTTCCAAGGCTTTGACCACTGGATGCCCTTGTTGTGACAACCAAACCTTGCCAAATGTTCCCTGGGGGGAAATTCTCCACCCACTTAGTCCATTCTTTTTCATTGCTCCCCCTCTTTTAACCTCCTCCCCCCAGTTGAACAGATCAAACAATCAAGGACTGCAAGGATATCATCCTTTAGCCTTTTGGTAAAGCATCTGAATAGGAAAGAACTTTAATTGGTTGTCAGGTGTCTTTTCAGCGTAAAGAAACTCAGCCCCTGACTACAGTTTTATACTTTATATTGATAATTAGTTTATCAATCTGTTCAATTTTTAAAATGCATTTAACCTGTTATGTTTATTTTGCTAATTTTATTGACTTTTCCTAGTTCTTATTTTTCCAGTGTTAGTAGTGATAGGGGAACCGAAGATGATACTCCAAAATGTGCCACCTTGGCATGTGGATTAATTTGAGCTAAAGACAGTTGAAGACCGATAGACTTCAGGAAGAGCAAAAGGTTTTCCTCCCCTACAGTTGACCATAGAGAGAGTAATTTTACTGCTTCCTCTGGGGCTGCTCATGCTGATATCCTGGGACCATTGACAGAAAGCCAGCAGAAGGTAAGAATTCTTACCATGTCAGTGTCCCAGATGGAACGGCCTATGTGGTCCAGTGGAAACAAGAATGGTGAGAGCCCTCTTTTTCCTTTTCTAAATACAGATTAGCAGAAGGAAGTATTTGTGAAACTAGGTCCTTGTATATAGTGACTCTGTTCAAGGTTTGTTATGAGTAGTCTTGATTTTTATGGATCATTTTCCTCCCAGAGATAGTCACTGTTTTTCTTTGTCTTTCTGCTGTGTTGTTGGCCATAAGGAGGAGAACCATAGGGTGTAACACAAGCATAAACCCCATAAACCTACTTTTTTGAACCACTGGCCGCACAGACTGGTGAGTTCATTGTTCTCATCAAATGGTGTATGTTTAGACAAACTTTGTTGTGCATCAACATGCACATAAGGTAAAGTCAACGCAAAATTGAGGGGCACAGGTCAAGCATTTAAAGGCCATTAGAGTGCCCACTGCCTAACTCAGGACTCCCATATTAGGATAAATTGCCCTAGAGTAGGTTAGATTGAAAGTAGGTCACCCACCAACCTCAAGGTAATTTCTGTGCCATGAGATACTTGGTAAAAAAACCGTGCAATTCCCCAAAATGAACATCCCTACTCTGGCTCTGAGAGACCCAAGTCTCAGTTAGTATACATGTAAGAGAAACTGGATGAGGTTTTCTTTTTGTCTTGTTCTATGTCCTGAGAGCTTGACTCAAGTGAGAATATTCTTCCATCGTTTCTGCCAGCTGGAAGGTGCACATACCAGCATGGTGATTGGTGGCCAGTTGAATAGACTAGGGTTCCAAGACATGAAGTCATAAGTAGCACTCCCTTTGTCTGACTGTGCAAGCTGTGCGGAGAGTTTGTCATGAGAGGCCCTAGTCCAGAAGAGGCCTTGGTCATCTCAACCTGTGTTGTTTTAGTACTGCTAGAAAGTCCCATTCCAGTAGCGTCTGCCCATTTTCACAGATTAGCATGTCTGTGACTGGAGTCACTGTTTTCACTATACCTTTTTTTACTCTTAACAACCAAGGTAGACTCTGAATGATCTTCTTGGATCATGGGGGTTGCATCTTCTGTACCTTGCCTCTTGTGTCCGTGGTAAAGATTGATTCTTTTTTTTTTTTTTTTAATGATTTTATTTATTTATTTGACAGAGAGATCACAAGTAGGCAGAAAAGCAGGCAAAGAGAGGGGAGAAGCAGGCTCCCTGCTAAGCAGAGAGCCCAACTCAGGGCTTGATCCCAAGACCCTGAGATCATGATGTGAGCCGAAGGCAGAGGCCCAACCCACTGAGCCACCCAGATGCCCCGTAAAGATTGATTCTAAGCATGGAAAGTTGCTTCTGGATCGTTCCACAAAAAGGTTTACTGGTTTGAATTGCTATTAAGATTAGTATAAGATCCCTCATGTCAATGGACAGGCAATAAATCCTTTGTAATACAAAAATATACAATTGGTTATATATAAAAGGAAAAATTTTAGAGCGCTTTTGTCTTAAACACAGTCATCTTATTGGTACCATGTAAAGATCAGATTTAAAAAGAGAGATCAAAAAAAAAAAAAGGAAAAAAAAAAAGAGAGAGAGATCCACAAGAATATAAAAGCTAACCTTAGGGACTCCCTTAATAAGATTAAAGAAGAGAAATTCAAACAAAAATTAAAGTCCACATCCCATATAAATTTTCCATCTTAAATTCTAGCCCCATCTCAGCAGATTCTTTAACTTCCCAAATTGCCCTGTCTTCCCCCAAAATTCCTTAAACACCCAGGTACCTGTATTTACTTCTACTAAAAGATTTACCTACAACTTTCCAGCCTCATCTGCAAGCTCAGAGTGTACTGAGGCTAGGAAGTAAATTTAAGCAGAAGCACCTGTTAGGAGCAGTAGGCCTCCTTTGCAATTTCTTAAAATTCCTCCTAATTCAAAGGGAGTCTGTAAAAAAGGGGGTCTAGCCACTGCTAGCTTCAGGCCTTCCTGTGCAGTGTCCCTTGAGAATGTTCATGACCCATGAACACCAGTAAATCTTTTACATAATAAAGCCCTCTTACCGCTACTTTCAGAAGACCTACCAGATTTAGTGAACAGAAGTATTAGTGACCATTCACAACTCCACTAGGGTGGACCTTGATTAGCTACAAAAGAGTTTTCTCTAGACCCATAGTTGTGCTGTAGTTAACTGACAAGCCATCTTAGGAAAAACCCTTAGGAAAAATCCCTCTCTCTGAGGAAACAGGACCAGAATATCTCTTAGACCCTTTTACAAATGATGAGCTGACGGCCTAAAGGCTAATGTTCAGGGTCTCATAGAAGCAACAGTAGAGGCTTTTTCCCCTAAGATGAATTGGTCCAAGGTTGGATTGTGTAATCAGAAGGACTTTGAGTTTTAAAACATTACAGAAAATTTACCAAGGGTATATTGCACTAAACCCTTAAATTGTAGATACAGAAATCCTTAGGTTTCTATCTTAGTTGGAAATCTTTTCCATGATATCTTACAGATCTTTGCAAAACCAGAAATGAAGCCCTATAAACAATTACCGTCCTCCAGATCTTCCCTATAAATCTTAAAATGCTGGTAGATACGGTAAAACATCGGAACATTAAAAATAGAATTGTCCTGCACTTAAGAAAAGGAAAGAAAAATTTGAATAGCAATCACCCTACGTTCCTGACAAATCATAGGCACATATGCCCCAAATCTCCATTCTGGAGAAAACTTGGATACTTGGTGTGTTTGCAATATGAATTTTCAACAGCCACATACCCTAAGACCTAAGATCCATTCTTTGAAATGTAAACTTTAGGGAGAAGTTCTTTTTATCTGAAGGAGTAAGCAAAAGAACTATTTGTAAATAAAGCTAATAAAAAATCTTAAATATCATCTCCATAAATACTGAAGAGCTTTAGTCATTTGAGCAGGTGAATTTAACTTATTCCAACTGTCAAAACAAAATTTGGATCCAGCTGCTCTTTTATAAACTAATGAGTTTTACTTTATCATGCCTATCTCATAACTAAAAATTTAAAACCTGTAAGGGCTGTTTGCAGGTGTGTGGGGGCGGGGGTGGGGCGGCAGGTAGATGTGTAATATTCTACCTCTGGATAGTATTGCTAAAATTATAAAAAGAACTCTACATTAAATAATCTTAAAATTCTCAGAAATACATCAGACTAATGCAAATGCCTTTAAAGTCCACATAATCTGGGAAAGTATTTAGTATTAAAGCTAGTTTAAGTTCACTGGTTTAATTACA
The DNA here is from genome assembly GCF_020171115.1 of Neogale vison. Taxonomy (NCBI): domain Eukaryota; kingdom Metazoa; phylum Chordata; class Mammalia; order Carnivora; family Mustelidae; genus Neogale; species Neogale vison. The sequence continues at coordinate 198,524,861 of NC_058091.1, read as the reverse complement.
ATAAACATGTCTTTAAAATTGCCAACATTACATATAATCAGACATAAAATTTTTACTCTACCTGACTTTATTAGTGAAATAAGTTCACATTATCTTTTTAAAAAAAGTTGTGAGCAAGAAAAATAGGTTGGTTGATGCCTGGCTTTGTCTAATGTCTTACGATAGTTTCATGGGTAATCTAAACACAATTGTTGGAAACAAGTGATTTAGGCAGATGTAAATGGGTTAAGAGTTTTTAGGTGAGTTTTTCTACAGTAGTTTTGTTTTATGGTATGTGTAATTGAGTAGCTTTTCCAAATCTCTTTGGTAACTCCTTAAACCCTTAGAGTTTTACTAAGTCAAGTTAAATGATAGAAATTCATCATTGAATACCTAGATCATTTCTAAATTGATGAAATAGTGAAACAGAAATTACTGTTTAAAGGTTTTTCCACTTCTGGTTTCCTTTTACAGAGGAACTAAAGATATTTGGTGTGTTAGTGAACTTGTCTTTTATCTCTTTGACACATTTACTAAGAGGAACAGTATACTTCCAGAGATTGTAGAATGTATTCAAAATTTGTCGGTAATACCGCAATTGTCTATTTCCTAATTTTCACTAGAAATTAAATATTCTGAGAGTTAAGAATTATAATTAATATATGTAATCAAAAACCATTGGAAATAATAGGGGAAATAACTGCATGCAAGGAAAGTAAGTTGAATTTTTTACTAAAAGAAGGTAAGAGGTATGGAGATGTGTTTTTGGTAAGGAAGAAACAAATAGTTGTTTTTTTTTTTTTTAATGTATCAAAAAAGGAAACATCAAGTTTAATTTAAAAGAAAAACAAACCCAGAAATTGTCTGAGAAAACAACAGAACAAATTAATTCCTGAAAAAAGAGTTCTGCATCTTGGCGATCACATTTATTGAAAGCATTGGAAAAAAAATTAAAATGCCCGTTAGCGTAAGAATTTTTGAGTTATCTGTAAATCAACTCATTTCAGGAGTGGAAGAATCCTTGGTCACTTCTTAATATCAAAATTTACTCAGGTTTCTCTTTTGAATGTCTTCTACATTTAAAGAGGCAATTATACAAAAACTCCTATATTCCAGACACGATAAATTCTTTGTTTCAGCCAACTCTTAATGGAGGGGCAACTAGTACAACACCATCTCCCTGGACAAAAAGCATCGGAATATTCCGTTTTGTTGATTTATATATCTCTTCGTATGTTTCCTCATCAGTTCTGTAGTAGTCACAGTTTCTTCCACATCTCCCAATATCACATTTAAATGCTGATCATAAGCATGTAATCTGCCTTGAAGCTCTCTGTCATTTCTCATTTTCACATAAATTCGCTCATCCAGGCTGAGCCTGATGAGATCCAAGGGCTCTTCTACAGTATTGGCGGTTTGTTGCTGGTCCACATCGTCCGCCATGTTTCAAACCCCGAAACAAATAGCTTTGTCTTGATTGTTTCATAATGTGAAAGAGAAAGAATTTTACCTTGTGTGCTCAAATTGGCTAAAATTAAAAGTATTCATTGTCATTTTTTTAAATAATCTTTTTGTTTTTTTAAGATTTTATTTATTTATTTGACAGAGAGATATCCCAAGTAGGCAGAGAGGCAGACAGAGAGAGCGGGGGAAACAGGCTCACTGCTGAGCAGAGAGCCAGATGCGGGGCTCGATCCCAGGACCCTGGGATCATGACCTGAGCTGAAGGCAGAGGCTTAACCCACTGAGCCACCCAGGTGCCCCTTAAATAATCTTTGATATCAATAATGTACTTTATCTTTAAGTAATACTAAAAATATTCTTAAATATGCTAAAAGGACAATGTTTTCATGGAACATCTGTTTGCTTTTGATAATATAAAAGGTTTTTCTTCACCTTTAAAATAATCTGCCTAGAAAACAAAGATTCACTGTATTATCAAAATAATTTCTTATGTTTTCTTTGTCAAATCTTTGATTATGTAAGAAAATAGTCTTCTCTTAAGAGCTAAGATTTTGTTTTTTGTTTTGTTTTTTTCCCCAGCTAAATTTCTATATTTGAATGCATAGTTTTTGTCACTTTTGTGAAATTATTTCACAGTGGCTTATGATCCTGTTTGACCAAGTGTTGTAAAATCTTTTGATATTCTTGACAAACTTCCCCAAATCAAATTCTAAATGACGTCTTTTTTTACTTTGAATTAAATTTGGGATTTTGCAGAGGATGTCTAGAATATTATAAAAGGTCTGTTCTCTCTCCTTGTCAAATGAGCGATTTTAAACTAAATAGGTTTAATCACATGGGGAAATAATGTCAAATAAGAAGTAATATCTAAGCCTTCTTTATGTTGTATTTATATAGGTGTATGTACGTGTTCCAAAAATAATAGAAAATTCCCAGATATCTGATGTGCCCTGGTGTATGTTATCACTTGTAATTCTAGCTATCATTTTGAGGAGTATGCCACAGAAGTAACCAAATTTTCTTGTTAATTGAATTGTAATGAACTCTTAACAGACCCTTAATCACAGCGACTTTTAAGTCTGTTGTTTACAGAGTGTTATTGCTCTTCTCTGTTGCCTTTGCGAATACATTTCATCCTCCAAGAGATTCACGGAGAGGACTCTGACAAATACTCTAGAATACATGTTTCTGATCATTTTAAGATCATAACATTTAACTGGGTAAGAATTTGCACAACTCTGATGAAGAAACATAGCTTCATAAAACTGCAAAGATTAAGATCAACAAGAATTAATTTTATGAGACTGAATGAACTACTGAGAATGATAATTTTTATGACTTTGTTTGCAACATTACTGGGTAAACTTTTAAGGAAACTTTACAACAAATTGGTAAAGTATACTATCCTTTGTAAACAAAGATGAAGTGCATACTTTCCTCCCTACCTGATCTCTCTGGAAGTCAGAAGCTTCTTAGCATTCTTATTTTCATGGCATTATAGCTATTTGCATAAGTTCAATAAGAGTCTGTTCTCCTTAAAACAGGACACAATTGGAAACATTGATTGTATTGCCAAAACTTTTGCTGAAATGTCATATTTGAGAATGTGCATAGAATCAGATATGACCAGACAGCTTTAAGGAACTAAAGCTGACTTCATGGAGCCATTAAATCCCCTTGGAAAAACAGCCTGGTACCTTGCTTTCAGGGTCCCAGCAGCCTTACCAGGTAAACAAGGTCACTTGCTGGCAGGCTCAGAAATCTGGATGTTTGGGAGACCTCAAGAAAAGAGGAGTTTATGCCCATCTGTAGGTATAACAGACAAAATCTGATGAAAGGACCTTGACTTGGCTTCCTATTCTCAAGATCTTCTGAAAATTCAGTCTGAGGGGTGCCTTTTTGGCTCAGTTGGTAGGTCATACATCTCTTGATCTAGCGGTAATGAATTCAAGCCCCACACTGGGTGTAGAGATTACTAAAAAAAAAAATACACAAAACTTAAAAAAAAGCTTAAGATTCATTATGAAAAGTTCCAACAAAGCAGATTTAGAAGAGCCTATATGATCAGTAACTATTCTTGCTGCACTTATGTAAATAATCAGGCCAAGTTTACTGAAACTGAACTTAATTTTCAAATGGCTTAGTCTTACTGTGGTTGAAATTGATTAAGTGGAGGGGACTGTAGAGAGAAAAATTGTTTCAGTACTATACATGTTTATGAATATCAAATTCTATTGCTGTTCATCGTCTTTGAGGTCTTGTTTTCTGCCCATAAACTGGAGTAGATCCTGAATTCTTCTAGTGCCTCCAGTATTTGGCTATAACTGTTCAAACTGACACTTCTAAATTTTCTTCCACCTTTCTGACTTGGAAATTCTGAGAACTGAAACTCCCCTCTTCCAGAAGTTGTGCAAGCAAAAGCTGGGCAACTAGAGAAATTACCACAGCAGCTTATGCATAGACTGTCTTTATGCCTGTTGCTGTGTGGTGCCTCAGAAAACTCACCAGAGACCGTGAAACTGCAAACCATGAAAATCTTTCAGATTAACATTGCCTGCCCTTATTATACCTGAAGATGTTTCGAGCTAGAATGTACAAATCCTGACTGGCTGCCTTCGGAACTTAGAGATTTAGATTATAGTCTGCCCCAACCGTTAGCATTTGCTATTCTTTTGCTTCCATAGAAATAACTCTTAGTAAATTCCTGATATTTTATACAATGTGGACCTAACTGGGAGCTCACCAGCATCACTACGTCCTGAAAAGAGACATAGCTCTTTTAATTGAGCTGACCCTTTCTCAGGGCTAAGATACTGGTTCAATGAGAAGGAGCAATCTACCAGCTCAAATTCTACAATGTGAAACTTCTTGGGAAGTTCCAAAGGCAGAAATGAAGGAGAATATGCCACCCCAGAATGTGCCATGTTAGCATGTGGGTTATTTTGAGCTGAAGACAATCAAGGATCTTAAGACTCGGGAAGGACTCTTTGTTATTCCCTAAACTGCCTAAAAGAATTTAGATAGAGGGACTGGTCCAGGAAGAGAGCCATCACCAGAGATAACTACAAAATGTGTAAGATAGATGTGGTAAGCTAGGTCAAGTTTGGCAGAGCCTGTTTGTTCAGATTACTCTTTGTGTTTCATTGTATTTTACATAGCATGTCAAATACTTGTTAACCAAACATTTGCTTTTCTCATCTTCCTAAAAATTGTCTTCCTTTCCTTTGAAGCCCCAGACCCCAACTCTCATTCTCCTTAACTCAGGAGGGCGTATAAACTTCACTTACCTGTCTTTGAACCTTTCATGTCTGTAAGGCTCCCATATGAAAGGAATTAAATTTGTTTTTCTCCTATTAATCTGTCTTATATCAGTTTAATTAATAGACCAGCCAAAAGAACCTAGGAGGATAGAGGAAAAAATTTTTCTTCCCTCTAGTAGTGAATCTGCTGTGCTGTATAACATCACAACTTTTTTCTGCTGTCTATTTTAGTTTTAGCTCTTGTAGTGTCTTATTGATTGGTCTTATTTATTCTTTATGGTCCACTTTATCATCCATTCTGTTTCTTATGCAGAGAGTACCAATGGAGAGTTCATAACAGCAAATAGATTATTTACGTGACAAATAGTCATTCCAGTTTTTCATTACTCTCAGTTCTTTCGTATATGCAGAACTTGAGGTTTTTGGGAGAAGAGTTTTAGGCTCTTGGTGTTTTTTGGGTTTTGTTATTTAAAATTTTAGTTCCCTCCCCTTAATTCCTGTAGTAGAGTGGGTATAAACTTCTAAGGAAGTACTTACACATTCTCTTGTCTTAAATTTTCCTTTCCTGTACATTTATTCCTCCTCTGCAGTGATAGGATTCACGGATGTTGTCAGGGGAGAGGGTCTAATTTCTTTCTTCCTGTCAGCTCAAATTAAATAACATATGTGTCCATTAAAAAAACTAAGTATTTGTTGGTAAAAGGCACAACACTTTGTGGGAAAAGATCTTTAACATTAATCAGAAAATAAAGTAATACACGGACCTGTACCCCTGGGGCTAATAATGTATTATATGTTAATTTAAAAAATTAAATTAAAAAGATAAAGTAATTAAAACCCCATACCTATCTATTCATATATTATCTATTGATTCATGTGTGTATGTATCTAATTTCAAGATTTCTATTTAAAATAATAAAAAGAAGTGATTGTTTCAAATATGAGAATTGTTTTTTTTTTTTCTTGAAAGGCAAAGAATTGGAGTATTAACCCTTATGGGGGTTGAAAATTATGGGGCTGAATCCAACTCGTATAAGAATCTTCATTTGAATGAATAAAAACCCATGCAGAAAATATTCTATAGACAGAACTTTTATAGGGTATAGCGGTAACTGTATTTACTTCTTTTGTTTTGTCCAGACTTTTCTTCACAGGAATTAGAGATTTTCATTTGTTCCTTTTCCTCCTCCTGGCTTCAAATGTTTGTTGCAGAGGCAGTCTTTAAAAAGTTGTGTTTACAGAGTTCCATCAGTGTTTCTTCTGAGCCACTCTCTCTTCAGAAAATGGTAAGACCACTCTATTCTTCTAATTGCCAAGAAGTGAGTTCATAAATTCAACATTAAATGTGTTTTGTGATTTCTAATAATTGGACAGAAATTGTTAACCTTAAATCTTTCAAATTTATGTAAATCTTTGTAATCTTTCAAATCTATGTAAGAGTGGTTATTTTTCAATACCCAAAATGAAGTGTAATTAGTGATAGAAATTTTAATTACTTGAGAGTAATTAAGGCTTGATATCAGAAAAACAATGCAGAAACTTTGTTTCCTAATCATTTGCCGTAGCACATAAGATAATTATTTTGAAAAGATCTAGATCCAGAAAATTTTTATGTAGTATTTAATGGTATTTAAAAAGCAAAATTTGTAAATGATGCCAAAGGTTTTATGTTTTTATCTTTATATATACATTTGTAAACTGCATGTGACTCAAAGTTTTCCAGTTTTATCTTGGCCATCTTTGATTACTATCTACTGTCTTCAGCAGTTTCTTCAACAAATGAGAAATATGCTTGTTTATTAGTTGGATTGGGCAAATACTGTTTTGCAGCAATCTTTTGTCCTTAACAACTTTTGCTCTTCTTAGTCCACTCATTCCAGACTTGATTTCTGTCAAAGGAAGGCATTACCAAAATGGAAATGACAAAATACAGGTTGTACATAAACCATAAATATTTAAAATATGCAAATGAACCATAACAAGTTGGGCATTAGACTAATCCAAATGAGAACTTTGCTGAAAGAGTATCAAAAGTGAATTTGAAAAAATAATTATTTTCAAGAAGATACTTTTGTTTTTGTATCTATCATGTTAACGACCTGGAACTAGAAACTTTCTTATAGTTCTAGCATGTTCAGATGAGAAAGGATAACAATGGTGATAAAACCAAGAAAATATAACTGATTGTAATGGTGAAATGAATCAGGTAATTTCTTTTGACTGCTTTCCAGGTCTTTATAGTTGAGAAAGCAATATAATGCTATTTTGCAACAGGTATATTCCTATTTGCCAGCTTTGGGGAAGACTGGTGTGCATGGGACTGGAAAGACGCAGATACCAAAAAAAATAGGACAGCGGCCTTGCCTTGAATCTCAGAGAGCCTTATTAATGCTGAACGGTGTGAAACAGAAACAAGTTGAAGGGCTGCCAGAGTTACCGTAAGTGATGCTTATATATCAACTTTTTTTTTTTTTTAAGTACAGCCCTTTTTTGGAGACATTCCTTAAATTTTATACTTACATTGTCTGAATTATACTGAGTAGCAGAAAACTGAGTTTGAGACTTATTAAAAAAAATACATATGATCAACATTATTGCTTTAATTCAAGGTACCTGTTTTCTTTGTGTTAAGATCAAGTGCTTTTCAAAAGAAATACAACTGTTTTTCAGATTCTTTCACACTATTTTTGCTCATGTTTTAAATCACTATTTGTATATAATAAGGATTGGATTTCAGAATGCATACGCATTTAAGATACTCTGAATTGTTGCATTAGCTTCCCCCACATGCAAAACCTTTTCTAAAAGTATGCTGTAAAAAATTCAGAAAACCTTAACATGTTTTTAGGAAGAATAGGATCAGAATATGAAAATAAGAATGGGGAGCAGGAGCCTGCATTTGGAGCTTAGCATTTTGCTTTTTTATCTTTGCCAAATGTAGTTTACTTGGGCTCTTCCTCTGCATGACATTCCATATTCATAAACTTTCCAGTGAGCAATTGGGGGTACAAGGTTAATAAAAATGAATGCATAAAAATTTGTGTCAGCACATTTGGAATAAATATAAAAAGCAAGCAATAAAGATTTGAGTGAATAAGGGGGTTTAAATGGACAGGAGGCTAGATTTTAAAAAGTACTCACTATGTAATGTACACTGCCATGCCTTGGTGAAAAACAAGCTTTCATTTTTTTCTTACTTTATTTTCAGAGAGCTGAACCTTGCTAAATGTTCATCGTTAAAAAGATTGAAAAAGAAGTCAGAAGGAGAATTATCATGTTCCAAGGAGAATTGTCCCTCTTTAGTTACAAAGATGAATTTTCACAAGACTAATCTGAAAGGTATTGCAAGTATCTAAGTTAATTTATGCTAAGAACTTCTCGTGGTTGTGGTCAGTATTTGCAAGTTTTACACACTGGCCCCAATGAATCCTTGAACTTGACTAGTTCCAGAAAATACCTTTTTCGATGGAATATTAGGTTTTGTTTTTTTTGTTTTTTTTTGAACTGTCATGTATGCAGAGAATATGATTATTTAATATTCAGTGTAATAGAACATTTCCCCCCTTTCTTTATCCCTCTCCTCTCCAGTTACTAGCTCATATTGAGCTCATTTCAGACTTGCCCGCCTTACTTTTCTATTCCACCTCAACCTGTGCAGCTTGGGATTAGAGTCTTTTGATTTGAAAGTATAATTCAGTCTTCATCTCTTTCAGTCCTAGACATTTTGTGAACAAAGCATGAGGAGTAGGCTATGTTACATAGCTGTGTTAAGCATATGGACTCTTTTCTCCCAGGCAGTGAGCCCAGACTATGAAATGTGTTTGGCTTTTGGTTCTAACTATACTGGAACCTAAGTACCTAAAGGATGGAGTAACAAGAATAGTGCAGTAATAATTCACTTCGGTGCCTCTTTTGCTTCATAACTTCTTAATTCACAAATAGAAGTTACCTTCCACAAGTCTATACCTGACCAAAGGAAGTTGCAGAGTCTCTTGTTAATGAGCTGTATTGCACTTTTAATACACAAATTATCATTAGGACACCAATGTAAACAGAAGGAGTGAGGCTCTTATAATCTCTCCACATGATAAAAGTTCATAATTGCATTTGATGAATTCGCAATAGCTGCCCATTTAGCTCAAAATGTGAAAAATGTATTAAAGTGGAACCCTGGTATTAACTACATGAACAGTGTCCTTTTTCTTTGTTTATTGTGTCAGAAAGTAAAATGAATATGAATGACTTTAGTCTGAACAGCAGAGGGAACTGGGAGGGAGGAAGAGAACTGAGAAACAGTAGAGAAAAAACTTCAAAAGCCTTTCCCTGCATGTAAAAGAAATGTTTGGTAGAAGTTACAAAGATAATCTATAAAATTGAACACTGTAAAAATGTGCTACTTAGTATGTTATAGCAAGAAAGGGTTTGAATCAGTATTTCATTTGTTTTCCAAGCAATTGCTTATTGTAAGGTTTTTTAAATTCCCTTTACATCAAATTATCACTTACATCTTATTAATCTTGGTTACAACAGAGATGGATATAGACTCTTTTAGCCAACAGGCACTAATTGCATCCCTCCTAGAAAAAACTTTACCATTTCATTTGTCACTCTTATTCAGCTTTAAATGGTACTACATTTTTCCCCCGTGTGTGTGTGTGTGTGTGTGTGTGTGTGTGTGTTTATATTAAGATTCCCCCATTTCTCCTTCTCTGTGCTGCTGTAGCCAAGCCAGACAGCCTATTGAGAAGCAGCAAACCATCTGTTAATGGATTTGAAGTTCTGAATTATACTTGAGTGTGTAGAGGCACTCGTGCTTAGCCAGAAACATTCATTTGAATTAAGCTATAAATGCTGTATAAAAAAGAGCCATACATTTAACGTAGGTTCATGAATAAATTTAAGAGAGGGCAATTGCACTCTAAACTTTTATTGCTTCAAAACCCAGTATTTTTGGTGTTCTCTGATCATTTGGGGCTTTTATAGCCGGATTGAAGCTTTAAACCTTGAACTAGGGGGAGACAATGCCTGTATTAAACCTTTTGCAGTAGAATTTCATTGCTGAATTGCTGATAGAACAGAAGCTCTATGGATTGGTGGGTATCCCTCCCCCTCTTTTTTTTTTTTTTTTTTTTAATGCAAGAGATGTTTAAACCAGTCAAAAGGAAAACTCAATAAATAATTTTCTGGCTTGTGGCCAGATCTCCTAGTTCATGCCCTTTGATTATTTTCTTTAGTTGATATCTTGTCTTCTCTGGAATAATCTATTAATTTTTTATGGCAGGAGAAACAGCCCTCCATAGAGCTTGCATAAATAACCAAGTGGAGAAATTGATTCTTCTTCTCTCTTTGCCAGGAATAGACATCAATGTTAAAGGTAAGTTCTGTATTTTTGTAGTCTGATCCAGCGCCTTAGTGTTTGTGGTATTAGTGTTATGTCAACATTAAGAAAAATCATTTAAGTATATTTACCTAACGTATCTTTAAAATATTACCAGTTACAAAACCAGGAAATCATCATATATTGATTTGTAACTAATAGCACAGAAACATTTTTTTGTCCATATTTTGATGGAGCTCAAAATCATTATTTTAAAATTGTTTTAATTTATTTTTCTTACGATTAGAAATATGACCTTAGGCATTTTTATCAGAACATGCTATTTCTATATGAAGCACCTAGAAAGTCACACCGGTAAAGGAAGTAGAATATCAGTACTTTACTGCCAGAAGTCCTACTTTTGCTATTTTAAAACTTGCTTGATTTCTAATTTAGACAATGCTGGCTGGACGCCTTTGCATGAAGCCTGTAACTATGGCAACACAGTGTGTGTCCAGGAAATTTTGCAACGTTGTCCAGAGGTAGATCTGCTCACTCAAGTGGACGGGGTGACTCCTTTGCATGATGCACTGTCAAACGGACATGTAGAAATTGGCAAGCTGCTACTACAGCATGGGGGTGAGTGCATTTATGCTAAACGGGTTTTGATAAATTATCCAGTTTTTTGATGAATTCCCTCAGAGGTAGATAGCATTTTATGTTTAAGGTCTGTAAGGAAAAACGCCCTTATTTCATATTAGTGAAAAAGATTAAAAAGTCTCCTAAAATGAAAGCATTTTATTTAATAGGGATACCTTTCCATAATATGTAAATATTTATTTATTCATTTTCACTAATTATAAAGCCTATTTAGGTTTGTGTATGAGAGTGTATTTTGAATTGAGTAGGTTGGTTTTAAATATTAATCCTCTTAAAGTGTGTAATGTTTTTGTGAACCAGCCATTTCTGAAAGCTTATTAATAAATGAATGTAGGTGTTCCATTGTGGTTACTTGGGTTTTCCATTCTTGTTTCATTTCTTCTATGTAACTGTTAACTCGATTAATCCTTTTTTTTCTTTTAAATGAGTCATTTCTTTACAGACTACAAAAAGAAAGATATCCTAGAATATCTCCATTCACGTTTTGCAGTCAATTAAGTTATAGTGGAAAGATTTTTTTCAAATGGTGGTAACTGTTGTGCAGGGGTTTTGTGATGGAGATAACTTGAGCTTAATATTTATCTGCTGCTTTTTCTGATTTTTGATCTCTTTATTTTAGAAAGCACCCCCACTCCCCTCTTCAGTGACATTCTTCTTACATGTGAACTGAATAATATAAATTTTATGTTAAATTTTGCTGATAACTGATTTGTGTTTTAGAAGAGAAACAAAGGAAAAGTGATGACTAGTTTATAACGCAGAAATAAAAATTTGTGTATATTTCCTGTTACTTCTATTTGTCGTGATTTTAACTGGAAATTTAAAATTATTTTCTCCTGTAATTAAAGCTGTTTCATTCTGCATGAAAATAAAATGCAAATTTTCTTTAGCCCTCCCCCTCCCCCCCATGTAGATACATATGTGAAAGGTTGTATAGCTTGGTAGCAGAAGCATTTTGGTTATTTATAGTCTTCTCCTGCCCCCTAAAGGCCTTAGTGTGTCTGTTTTCCTGACACCATTTCATAATCAATATATTTTTTCAGTTCTACTTTTTTTCATATTATATGTTTACTAAACCATAATGTTCTGTCTCCTGTGTTTTTTCTACTCAGTCATGTAGTGACATTTGAAGCCTATATTTGGCCTTGCTTCAAATGATCTAAGCAGTATAAGAGACATTGCTGTATTAAGTCCAACTCTTTAGAGAGTGGGATTATACTGACCAAAGTGAATTTTCCAGGGCTCTTGGAAGAATAGTACGTGGGTGAGTACTCACCCACGTACTATTCATTGTCGTAAAAGAAGAAACCTACTTGCAGTTGAATTTACTGAGGTCCTTTGGCAACTGTACAGCTTAAGCTTTGCCTTAGTCATATTCTGTTTGGACCTATCAAATCGTTTAACATTTAATAGCATCATTATAGTAACTACATCATTCTTCTTTGTGAGTTACTCAGTCTTGAAACAAGTGATTTCGGAAGGTTATTTATGTCTCTAAAACTTTTGTGTACTTTCGGTATTTTGTCCATAATTTGGTTTTTTTGTTTGTTTGTTTGTTTGTTTGTTTTTGTAAGAGGAGTCACTTGGTACAACTTTTTGAAATATAATGAAAAGAGACCTAGTTTTAGAATTTTATTTTTTCCCATAAAATTAAATTACATGTTATCAGTCATTGACCTTTTTATATTAAACATATTTTATAAACTAGGCCTTTACATATGTTGCATCAGCTTCATCATTAGGAATTTTTGCACCTATGATGTGTTTTCAGACAGTATCTCTTATGTTGTATAGTAGGATCTTCTGATTATGTCTTCTAGTACAAAAAATCTTAGATCTTTTATAACATTTTTATGGCAGAGTACATAAATAATGACAGGACTTGACAGACAGAGTACTAACATACTGAGTCATTGTTGTTTTGCCCCTCCCATATTATCCTTTACTATCTAGGGGATAAACTCTTCAGTGTTTGCTATGTATATAAATTAGGTTTAGCTAGGACAGAAAGATGAAATCTAACTTTTGACTCAGAGCAGTTAACATTTAATTTTTTGTAAATCAGTTACATATACTAAAAATTGAACATAAGCGAAGGTTAATGAAGAGTGTGATCTGTGTCTGTGCATGGTTTTATACTCTGTTCTGTTGTAGTCACCTGTTAGCAATGGAAGGAGGTAGTACTTCTTTCCCCTTGGTGAAATAATAAGATACATTTAAGACTCGTATACATATTGAGGAAGAACATATTTTGTTAATATCTTCTGGGAACACTGAAATTCTTATTTCCACATGACAATTTATGAAGTTTGATATACTTTTTAAAAATTTGTAATTACAGTATTTATTGAACTAAAGCTTGTGTTTTTAGGCAAACCTAATTAGGCATTGACTAGAATTCTGGTTTTTTTTAGTGTTCCTTTATTAGGCAGTCAATATGTATGACCAGTTAATTTTGTCAACATGAATTTGTAGAAAATATGATTGTAAACAGAGACCTGGGTGCTTTGGAGAAATAGAGAAAACAACTGTTCAGCTGCCAAAATAAAAATGTTTTGACATTGTGCATTTTCTTTTTCACAGGCCCAGTGCTTTTACAGCAGAGGAACTCTAAGGGAGAATTGCCCTTGGATTATGTGGTATCATCTCAAATCAAAGAAGAACTATTTGCTATTACAAAAATAGAAGATACAGTGGAGAACTTTCATGCCCAAGCAGAGAAACATTTTTACCACCAGCAACTTGAATTTGGCTCATTTTTACTTAGTAGGATGTTGCTAAATTTTTGTTCAATTTTTGATTTATCTTCAGAGTTCCTCTTAGCTTTCAAAGGGTTAACTCACCTAAATGAGCTGCTTGTGGCTTGTAAGAATTATAAAGAAACCACCAGTGCTCATACTGACTGGTTATTGGATCTGTATGCCAGAAATATAAAGACATTGCAGATGCTCCCAAATATTCTGAAGGAACTGCCTGATAATTTAAAAGTGTGTCCTGGAGTGCACACTGAAGCCTTATTGGTAACATTGGAAATGATGTGCCGTTCAGTCACAGAGTTTTCATGATCGTGCCAAAAAATATGAGTCAACTTTCTAACATACTTAGCTTGCTTTGTCTTTTCTTATATACTTCATAGCTTATAAACAAATATTAATTTATTTATTGACAGAATTTGTAGCTTTGCTAACTTTCAAAAGCACTTAAAGAACTTCTGCAAACCTATAATGTAGGCTTCTGTCTTTTTCCATGTTGTAGAATTTGACTCAAAAGTAAAAAGAGTTTCATTTGGTATGCACTGCTTTCCTTAATCTTTATTATTTCTTGATCTGAAAGTGATATTTATTTATGTTGTACATGTAAAACATTTTAATTTAAATATTTTTTGAAATCAAAATGTTCTGTCCTCTCTTCCAGGGATTTAAGGTCTTAGAATCATGGCAAGGATATTAATGCAAATGTGCAACTATAAGCATGTAGCTCCTGTTTATTCTCTGTAGGCTGTTGGACTAAAATACTCATTTTAGTTTTGTGTGTTTGTAAAATAAACATTTCTAAAATTTACAATAATAACACTCTCTTGGTTTTTAAAGGCAGTGAATGTGCCAAGTTTGACAGTTTGATCCCTTGATCTACTTTAACAGTTCATGTACAAAGTTTATTTCTATTTCATGTAACCACTGTTCTGTAAGCAAAAACATACTGCTACATAGTAAGTTTTGCCAAATATTAAGATATAAGTGGTAACTAAGTAATAGATTTGAGATTATCTGAAATCTTAATGTGTAGTATGAATTTACGTTTCAGTTTGCAGGTTTTTCCCTAACAGTAGTTTGTAGTAAAACTAAAAGAAAGGGTATGGATAATAACCACTTTTGAAATTAGAGTTGCTTTCCTAGTGGGAATAAGTTACATTGTGGTACAGCTGGAAAAGAATCATTAAAACTTCCATTTAGCTTTTATGTAACTAAAGTGATGATCTCACAGCAATTAATCTGCTAAAGAAGCACACTTTAGTTTTATCTTAGAAATAGATCTTTTAACAAGATACAAATTCTGAGTGTTTTATTACTGGGTTATAATCTAAACTGAAAACTGCTACATTAGTATATCAGCGCTGAATAAAAATCAAAGTTTTTTTATTTTCCTACTAAGTTTTTATACACACTGTAAGAAATATTAATTGTTTCTAGTTAGCCTTCAAATGTGAAACCCTGAAAGTCTCGGTAATGCATACTTATTCTTAAAGAGTATCATAGAAACCATGACGTAGCAGAAACTATCTAAGGAACGTTAAAATGCTCAGAAAGAGTCAGTAAAGTGTTTCCCAACATGACGAATGAGAACATTTTTATTCTGAACAATAGCCCCTTTACTTCACTTGTGAAGGCATTGAGAATAATGTTTACTAGGTTAACTAATACAAACTTAAAAACATAGTTTTGACATCTAACAGGCACAGTTGTGTCTAACTTCTGATTAACTAAATTATAAGACAGGTTCGTTTCTGAGCTTCTGCTTTCTTACTTGTCAAATGAAAATAACACCAGGTATTATCTGTGCCAGATGACTTCTTAGCCTGTCACCTTATGTAGCACTTAGTAAATGTTGCTTCTTTTCTAATTCTTACCTCCTCTTTTTAGTTATAACAAATTATTTAAGCAAGAGAGTAATTGCTCCTGTTGGCAATAATTCCAAGTTAATAAAATAACCAACATCATGAGTTAGGGTTTTGCACTGCTAAGAAAAGTAGTTTTCTAAATTAAATGTTCTTAAGGAATATTCATCTAGTTGCAATTAGAATTAATGTTTCATAACTGTTCTATCTGCCAACTTCTACAACTCATGATGGTAAGAAGTATTAAACACTAAAAAATGCCATTGAGGTCCCTGCCTATTTTAGTAAGGTGTCATTGTAGTTTTGCATTTATTCAAAAGTGCCACTTAGCAAGCAGATAACTGTGTTCTGTGTCCTAGTTAACAATAGCAATATATGTGAATTTAAACAAATGTATATGAAATTTAAACCTTCAGTGAGAAACTTCTTTTTTCTAATAGTATTGCTTAAGTTTTATTTTAGAAAATATAATAATTGCTTCAGATTGATTAGAGGTAGGGGAAATAGGAATATTAATAAATAAAATTCATAGACTTTTTGAGTCCTGGCTTTTAGTTGTAAATGGCTCAGAGTTCCAGCAACTGAACGCAAGACTGAGTTATGTTATTCTTTCTTGTACTTTGCTAGATTTCATATCTGTAGTTCAATAGATCTGTTTTTTTTTTAAAAGCCCAGCAAGGCCTTTATTACAAATGTAAATAAAGGCTGGAATAAGATTTCTGAGCTGTTAAGATGCAGCTTTCCACATATGTAATCCGTAGAAATATTGGGAATATAAAAGATTTTAGAATTTTTACTGGCAGCTCCTTAGGAAGGGTCTTTTCAAAGTTAAGAGTTTTCTAGCTTGATATTAGTTTTCCTATGGAGAATAAAGAGGTCCATTTATATACATTTTCTGTCATTTCCTTAATTCCAAGATGACCAGGAAAACATTCTTCCTTGTATAAATAAAATGCGAAATCAGTGTTTTTATTGTTTCTTGAACTCCTACTATATTCCAGGTGGTGTGCTGACAGGCTGATTACGATAAAAGGAAAAGCTTACAGTCTAGGAAGGTAAATTTGATTGAAATATTGTTACTTTTATTTCCTTCTGTATAGGCTATTGAAAAAAAATTTAGTTTTATGTGTTTCTAAAATTTATAGTAATTGGTTTTCTGTTGAGTTTTTAAATGTGAATATTAAACAGATCTAATAGTTTACTTCTTTGATCTTTATGATTTTCGCAATTGTGTTTCAGAGAGAGTAGAATACAGGGTTTGCAGTCTTTGCAAACTAATACGCATTCCCAGGTAGATACAAATGCCTTAATGCTAGGATACTTTATATAAATGCCAGGAAGCATTTGCCATTTTTGTCTACGCTGTTACAGAGAGTTAAATGAATACCTTCACATGAAAACACTGTTGCTGGAATGTGCAATCCATATGCCTTTACACACCTTTCCAGTTATGAACTTGATGAGAGCCTGTCACTGTTGCTCCTGAAGCAGTAGGAAGGGGTCATCTTTGAGTGACATGAGGCACTCTTTCCCTCAGGCATTTATCACGTAGCTTCCACACCAATCGCACCTCCTGCTGACGTGGAGCTTGCAAAGTTCTGAATGATAATTGTTTTTATAACAAATGTGGATTGAGTTAGAAAGGTCAGCAATGGCATTATTGGAATTAGTCTGTGCCTGGTGTTGTCAAAACTGCAGACATCAGTTCCATGGAAACATGGAATGGTTAACTCTTTCCTGTAAATCAAATTATGTTATCAAAAAATTCACCTTGTAGGTTGGAAGGAATTGTGGGAGGAGGATATATTCTGACAATTATTTCCTCTGATACAGAATTAGAAGTTACTGAGCTAACTTAATGAGAAAATGTTGTGGTATTGTTTTTGCTTGGTTCCAAAGCCTGTATCTTTCAAGGTATTGCAAATTTTACAAAAAGAAAACCTTTTCAGATGAAATAAACAAAAGATAATTTTAACATCATTGATCACTAGATTTTTTAAAAAGTTTTTCCTCTTAAGTAAGTGCTAGTCTTCATATAGTGCTTTCCAGTTTATGAAAGCCTCAAGCAACAAAGACTTATAAACATGAATTTATGTGAATTGTTAGGGGGAAATAGATTAAATTACTTGAAAAAGAGGCTTCTTAACATTTTCCAATCACAAATCCAAATGATTCACTTTTAGGGGAGTTGGCTATTTGGGAGTACTTTGTGTGATAAGCAAAATGATAATTTCTATATTTGATATATGAGTATTTTCCAATATCTTACATATTTGAATTCATTACTGTAAGCCTTTTTATAAGTATAGATATGTGGTTTTTGTTATGAATTCATTTAAACTATGTGTTAAAAAAGAAAAACCTAACTATAACTCTTAGTACTAGATAGAAGTGATTTTTTTTTCATAATACTGTCTTTACTGTTAGATATATATTTGTTTTTCTTTTTAAAGCAAATATTGTGAACTTCTCTGGATTTTTTTAGACCACTTCCTGAATTAAGATCCAGTAGTATTAAATCAGTAAAGTAACCAACAAATTGCTTTTGAAACACTTTTAAACAACAAAACAACATTGTTTTGTTGTTATAAAAACAATACTTCTACTAAAACAAGTATATAGTATTATTTATATATGTAATTTGTAATATATAATATTGCCCTTAACATAGACCAAAAAATAAAAGTTCCTTATTCAAGCATTTACAATTAGCCTTCTTCAGTTAGAATTGAAACAAGTATTTCCACCAGTTTTTACTTTAATTACAGTCCCCCAATCTTTTTAGAATAGTAAACCCAGATTTGGTTAATCTGATCTTCCTCTCAAAAGCAGCTGAATTGGAGCAAATGAAAATTTATGCATAGTGGGTGTGTTAAACATTAATAGAGAATGGCTAACTACTCTTTGGAACATAGGATTTAGTTCTACTGAAGAAAAGAAGTTTTTTAAAAATTTGCTTAGCAATTCCAGTAGGTTAAGTTTCACTGAACAGAAAATCTGGAATCCAACTTTGATTTTACACCTATTATACCATCATTTATCTTAATAGTAGATGAACTAAAATTCCAATGATTCTCCATTTTTCTGTCCTCGAAATAGTCATGTTGAAAAAAACATTAATCATAAAGTGGTGACAGATAAAAAGAACTTAGTTTGTTGTCAGTACTTCTCCAAGGTTAGGTCAGCAATGGTTTATGTCATGACACTGATAAATTTTTCTAATGACCAGAATGGCTTGATTTATAATAGTTTTTTGTTTTTGTTTTAGCGAATATGTATCTTTGGTATCTGACTTCATCCCAAACATGCATTTCTGTTTCGCATTGTTTCTTGTTTTTCCTACATAGAGATGAAATTGCAGAGCAATAAATAATACTCAGTAAAATTAAAATGAAACCTTACAAGCAGAATTACAAAGTTGAAAACTGGGCAAAGGGATGGGGGAAAATGGTTAGGAGTCATTCTAGTCTAAAAAATCAAGAGGGTTATTAATAGATTGAAAAAAGTTAATGAAAGTATACAAATCAGACAAAAGGCATATAGGCAGCTACTCTACTCTCACAAATAAACTTTTTGAAAGTTTTGTATAATGTTCAATAAACCAAATGGTTGAGATAATTGTTTTATGGAAGGTTTTTTAGTTGAAACTCAATCAAAAAGAAGAATAAAAATACCGGTTTTACTGGTATTTTCAGAAATAAACTATCGGACCAGCAGTACTCAGTCCTTTCCTCAAGGTTAAGCAAATCTAGTTTCCTTCCCCGTGACTTTAGTTCCCTTATTCGTCCTTTCAAACAATGTGTAAGTTCATACAAAGTCATGTTATTGGAGGAAATGGGCTTAAGGAGAAGTGAAGAGCCATTTATAAAAAGTGGTTAGAGTGGGTTTTCCAAAGCTATTTTTCTTGACTAATTTTAGTTATTTTTTTAAAAATGGGATGTAATTAAAAATTACTTCAAATATAATTACATAGTGGAAAAATTATAGGCAAATACATTGCTAATAGTGATGTATTTATGATAGAATTTCAAAAAGTCACTTCAGGTTTCTCTGTAACATGATTTTTATTTATAATGCCAGTAACTCTTATTTTTGAAAGTAGTACTCTTAAGATAAATGCAAATCAAGTCTTGAAAATTTTCTAAAGCTCTTATTTAAATTGACATATAACTGGACTTTTAAAATATAAAGTACATTTTAAAATATGCCATTTTTCTTCAGGGAAGGTTGTAATTAAACATAGTACCATCTAATGCGGATCTCTAAAAAATATATATACCTGCACTATATGCCCCCTCCTTTAAGAGTGAATCTGGCTCATCATTTTACTGGCAGGCTTCTTCAGTCCTCTTTTTAACCGCTTTCCAAGTAGTGTGTAACCGTGTTGGGGTAATTCCTCTAGGAAGATTCTTCAGTTACCAAAGATGAAACTTCCTCCATGTAATTATCATGGGGAGTCATGAAAACATAGCTTCACTATTGGCCTTTTCTCATTTTAGAGGTATTCGTAGAACCCAAAGAATTTGATTTTTTTTTTTTTTCAGATTCGACACCAAAATGCAGGGAGAGCACTCAGATTGAATGAAGGCTACATTTGAATCTATTTGAAAAGAGGTTGCTTCTGTGTTACCAAGAATTTTTTTCTTAAATCATCACAGACCTGGAAAAAATTCCCTTTTTTACTATTGATTTTATTATTTACAGCACTATGGCAGATACAGGCAGCTGGTTGTTCACTGAGAGAATTCTGAGTGAAAGTGTCTTTGCCATTGTTCTCCAGAGCATATTATTTGGCACCTCTTCTGTGAAGGCCAGGAAAATGGTTTTCTGTAAGGTATTGTTTTAAGGAGTACAATTGAAATAGAATATTTAAACAATGATTTTATATAAACTCATTGGATACCAGTAATGTAACTACAGTACACCAGGGTATATCACATTAATGTGTTTGACGGGGGAGGATTTCTCACCTGCTTGTTGGGGGGTTGTCACAGTTATGGGAGATCATGGAGTATCAGGTACTTCTGTGTTCTCTGCATTAACATCATAGTGCCACAAGAATGGTGTGTACCTGCTACCACACCCCGGGAGAGTTGGTGTGCCTGACTCCTGGTTATCAAGTGCCAGATGTTTTGTGTTGACCCTCCCCCCCACACCAAAAAAAGGTTTTCTCTATTATATCTGAAGATGCTTTTTTTTTTTCTAATCCTACAGGGAAATTTTTAATGTTCAACTTCAAACAAATAAAACGGACCACCACATTGATCTATTTTAAAAGTAGTTTTTCAAACATAAGAAGTATTTGACTTTTCCCAGTGGTTTCCCAGGTGCTTCAAAGACCCTGCTGTAAGTTTGCTAGTTCTGTATGTTAACAGAATCTGCTGTGTCAGAGTTCCAGATCAAAGGTAAGGGGTAAGAATACCATTGTGTAAGGTCCAGTCAGAACTTGAGTTAGTTGCCTCCCGTGTTACATAACCGTCAACAAAAACACAAACATTATCCCTCTGTATAATAGATAATAGACACTTAAGTCTTGATCAGAGTTTTTCAAGAGTTTATTAGTTCTTGACAGAAGTAAACTATTTTCCATGATTTCACTATTATAGTTTATACACAGATTTGGGCTTATAATTGCCATCATCATTGCTATACAAAGGAGGGATTTTTTTTTTTTTTAAGATTTTATTTACTTATTTGACAGACAGAGATCACAAGTAGGCAGAGAGGCAGGCAGAGAGAGAGAGGAGGAAGCAGGCTCCCTGCCAAGCAGAGAGCCCGATGCGGGGCTCGATCCCAGGACCCTGCGATCATGACCTGAGCCGAAGGCAGAGGCTTAACCCACTGAGCCACCCAGGCGCCCCCAAGGAGGGATGTTTTGAGGGAATTATGTCAACTTGAGTTGTAAGGTTTCTAATAAAGCCAAGAAGTGGTACCCTTCCTCTCAGCTCCCTTCTGTAGTCCAGCTGCCTCTCTAATTACTGTTGACTTGTCTCAGATGGGTCTCCTGTGATCAAGAGCTGGTAAGTGGTTGGGGCCAAGTGTGCTCCTTTCTTTATGCAGTCGGCATTTCCCCTAAACTTGTTACTATTTGAATTCTAGCAAAATAAAATGTTGCCTCATGCCATTGTGAAGCTTGTCTTTGATAGGAACTGGAACTGAGCCTATCCTGCTGTCTTGCCACAGTAGCAGTAACAAGCCAGGTCTTAGGATCTCTAACACATTCCTCCTGAGAAGATGTGCTTTGCAGGTTTCTTCACTGACTCAGGTTGGTCGCTCCTTTTCTCTTGAAGGAGCACAGGAAAATCTTCAGCATGGGAGAATTATGTTGCATGTTTACTTTTGCTATAGACTGAGAAAACTTTGGCAAAGCCACTTACCTATTTCTGTTTTTAATACAAATAAAGCTTTCAGCTTAATATAGTCATGCTATTAATTGCCTAGAAGAGAACAGCAGTGCCTCTTTTTTTTTTTTTTTAATGGAGTTTTATAATTGTTCGGTAACATGTGGAGATACAAGCATCATATTTAAAAAAAAAAAAAACACCTGTCTACAAAAATATAGCTTGTGCATTTGAGGGACCACTTCTTTGTTATTAATTTAGAATGTGAAAAAAGGAAGACCTCAATAAATTAAAACTCATTTGAGACCATTTATGTACTTGTTACACTTATTTTGGTTCTTAGCACAAATCCCCTAGGGAAAGTGTATACATAATCATTACCTTCCAGCAAACCTTTCACAGTGGTGTTAGCTTTGGCGGCACGTGACCACTTTGTACATTTACTGTTTTGGGAGTTTTTTTGCATAGGATTCTTACATAATGAGACATTTTGTTTAGTGTTTCTTAAATCTCTAGACTCAGCTGATATAAATTCTACAATGTGACTGCCACTGTACAAACGTACAAACTAAGGCATAAGATCTAACATTTTCACCCCAAAAAAGGTTTTATGTTTTTTCTTTCAGTGAGTTACACCAGTCATCCCAGGGAAGAGAAGTATAATTGCAAGGAATGACACTATTGTAAGTATTCATTACATTTTTTATGTGGTTTTAATTCATACTTGACTGAACAGTTAGAAAAGGCTGATTCTGGATACTCTAATCAAACAAATGAATTGGCATCTGTACACATACACATACTCACACTCGACATACAAAGCCCCAGAATTTAAATAAGCATTCCTTTAACAATACCTGAAGCTTTTGCAAGAAGTTTAACGGTCGATCTCTTTACTTGATTTTCTGGAACATCAATTGCCTGATAGTACAGTTTTTTTATTTGCTTTTAATGATGAGTACAAAACTCAGAAATATTGAGGTACATTTAATAAGTGTATAAACTGAAATTAAAGCCTCCGAATAAGACTAGTTAACACAAAATTAGATCACTTACAGCATTACAGGCATTTGGATATTAAGATCAAAGTGGGAAAAAAAGTTCCCATGGTCCCTGAATAAGAGAGCTTACTATCGAATTTTTTTTCACTTTTATATATAGAATAAAATTCTTAAATAGTGTAGAGAGCCTACTCTTGACTCTGGGAAACAGTTGCAGAGGGGAGGTGGGTGGGTATTAAGGAGGGCATGTGATGTGATGAACACTGGCTTATACGCAGCCAATGAATCAATGAATACTACATCAAAAACTAATGATGTACTACTGTATGTTGGCTAATTGAATTTAAATTTAAAAAATTTTTAAATTATAAATTTAATAAATTGGGCTACTCAGAAAAAATAGAATAAAATTCTATAAAAGATACTTTCAAAAACCTATTGATTAAATTTTGTTACTATACTTTAGCTCCAAATTTGATTTTAATATACTGTCACTGGTTGAATCACTGCCTGTGACAGGGCAAGTCTTATAATAGTAATAGGTATTCAATAAATGTGTCACAAAGCAAAGTCATTTTTAAAAAAGTCTTTCAGTTTGGGGGTCCTGGCTGGCTCATTCGGTGGAGCATGAGACTCTTGATCTTAGTGTTGGGAGTTCAAGCCCCACTCAAGACATGGAGAGCACTTAATTTTTTTCTTTTTTTAATCTTTCAGTTCAGATTATCCTAGTATTTAGTATGGTTCATATATAATTTGAAATCCGTATAGCATCTGTCAGCTTGAATCTGTGGAACAGTACCAAAATGAGCAAGTATTGTGTTTTTTTTGGTAAATGAAAAGTTTAAAATATGCCTTTCTTAAGAATTACCACAATTAATAATGACCTTTAGTGAATTTACTCACTGAAAGACACTGAAGAATATATTTAATAAGTTGACAACATTACCAGATTTAGCAGTCTCACGCCTATTTAGAGTGACTTCGAATCTCATAAAGATCTCTTAAAATATTTAAATAATTAAATGGAAAATCTTTGAAAACTAAATCAAGGTAAACAGCTTTCAAAAGGCAAAACTGTATCTTTGTGAAAAGGGAAAAGAGTTAAAATTTTATTAGACAGTTTCTTCTTTTCAGCCTGTGAATATAGTTTTTAAAACAGCAAGCCTCAAGATAGTTCTTAATCTTCTATCAACGTCATTGCATGCTCACTCCTTCGAAAGTAGTCCCTTTCATATGATAGTCAAGGTTTCAGAAAAGGCTTTTTTGTCCAAACCAAACCTAATCTCTCAAGTATCATTTATAAGAATATACAAACAATCCTCCAGCAAGTCTCTCTCAAAACACCCCCCCCAAAAAAAGGAAAGGAAAAGAAAGGAGTACTGATTATACTTAGAAAAGATTTTTTATTTAATGCAGTGAACGTAGAGTCAACATTACCACTGAATTTAACATCTGAAAGTTGGTAGAATGAAACAAAAATTAGGCATCTGTTAATGGTTACTATGCACTAGGTACATCTGAGGTTGTACAATATCAGGCTTGTAGACATTTGAGTAGACACTGTCAGCACGGAACATAAATCTCACACAAGGTATAATCAAAAGGTATTTCAAACAAATTATCCCATCAATAAACTTTCTCTGGTAACATCAGCTTCATGAAGTATTATGTCTAAGCCACAAACAGTGATGGTATGCAGATAGAAGCATGTCATTATAAACACGGTGAGCTAAATAGAGCATACTGAGGTCAAACCCTTTCTGTAGAAAGGGAATTTAATTGACATTCTCTTTCAAGCATAGTGTATAAACAGATCAAAATAGTTCTATCATAAGAAATAGTATTTAACAACGTTGCTTTAAAATAAAAATACTTTAAAAATTAGCTTTGATGAGATTAAATTTATTTTTAAAGTCTCTTCCTTTAGAGTGAAATATATATTTCTGGCTTCTGGCTTTTCTATGTTTTTCCATCATAACCCCCCCCTCCACCCCTTCCCAGTCTATTAATAAAGTAGTGCAAAACATTTTCTATAGCATTTTCAGCCAAGCTTAATCCCCTACCCAGTCAGGGAAGTAAAACATTCTTACCAAATTATTTCTCTCTCCAGAGGTATACTCCCTTGATTTATCAGGGAGCTAGGTACAAAAACTACCATAAGTCTTGGGAATGCAATTTTTAAGTATAGATTCTCTGGTAAGTAGTGAAACGTTTTTTTAAAGGCAAACTCTCCCCTCCCCATAAGCAGTTTTCTGTTTTTTGGTTTTTGGTTTTTTTTGTTTTGTTTTGTTTTGTTTTTTTTTAAACAAATTAGGTTTCATGCATTCATTTTATCAAGAATGATTAGTTTTTCTATAAATGAATGTAATGAAACACTGGCATATCACTTAGCACACTAGCATTCTTTACATTAAAATTCACACTAACAAAAATCATACTATGCATTAAAGCATTTCAGTAATCTATGAGAAAGAAGATACTTTTTTGTGTGTGTGATAACACTTGAGTATTAAGTATTTTTAGATGCACAGAGACACCAAAAGCAACACGGATTTAGTTTGCTAGTATTCTTGACAACTGAACGGGGTTGCTAACTTGCTAACTCGGTACAAATTAAAGAAGTGGTAGGTATAAAAATTCAGATAGGCAATCATTTATAAACCTGGCAGTATTTATGTGTAATCCTGTGGAGATTTTAAGGTTTTAGATGGAATGATAGAAGGTTTGAAAGTTTTCTTTGTAGAGTGTGGAAGATTATCCTGACAGAGTGAATGTACCTTCGCTCATTAGCTTAAAATAAGCCGAGTCATATCTCAGTAATTTGCACAGGAATGAAAGTCAGAATCTGAAGTCAGCATCTATGTTAAATTGAAATGCATCTGTTCCATAATTCAGATTTTGGGATTCCCCCTTCCCCTTTGAAATGTATAAAACATAGAAAACTGTAATGGATTACTTTTCAGATAAAAAATAGTTACATAAAAAAAAAACTTTAAAAATCAAATTGACATTTACATTTTATGTAGATTTAATCAGAGCACAGCTGAGCATTTAATGTAATATTCTAGTGCTTCTATTCGTAATTAGAGAAGTACATATCTCCCAATGTTACCATTCTTCTGTTTGTTGTTCCAGTGTGTTATAATATTATCCGCAGCCAACAAGGCTTTCACACAGCAACAGCTAAACCTTTATCAAATTGAGTCTGTACAATGGAAGTATATTTTCAAAGACATATGCCTTTGTACACTATTTACAAATTCTCTCGATCATGATAAAAAGGCAAAATAAATAAAAAGCAGGAAGAAAGGAAATGCTGCTGAGGCTGAAGGCTTTTTCTTTTATCTTCCCAAACAGATGCTGGGCTCCTTAGTGCTGGGAGCTGGCTAGCCAAGATTGTTTTTCTTCCTTTTACATGGACTGTGAGAAGGATCTGGTTTCAGTTCTTGGTATTGCACCTGTTTAAACAGAGTTCAGAGAAAGACTGGTCAGGTGGTCACTTTCTGGCAAAGGAAGGAAAAGCAAAGGAATGAGAGACTGCTTGGAGGCAGGGGTGGGAAGAGCACTCACCCTGGAAGGTCTATGGGATCTGCAGCTGGGATGCAGAAAACAATAGAATGATAGAGCAGGAATCATAAGGGAAATCCTGCCAGAAATTACGTGAGAGCACTGCTGTGAACATTGGTAATAGGCTGCCTCTTCACTGTCAGTAACACATTAGATTAAAAGCAAAACCATCTTAATTTTGGAAGGCTGAATAATGGTTCTTTGCAATTTACTGTTTGTTTAGTTTAGGCTTAATCTCCCTCCAGCCTATTCTCACGTTGGATACCAAATCAAAAATTCAGCTGAAACAAAGGAAGAAAGGTATTGCTCCAACATAGTGTCAAGATTTTGATAAAAAATATTGCTCATTTATTCAGAAAATAGCTGATGACTAATGGGCAAAAGTAGTTAACCTCAAAGAATTCTGAAAGACTGAGATGTGCCCCAATCTTGAAAATGTAGTTACTCTCCACCCCTACCGGTCTCCAAAATCTGCATTTTTAAAATTCACTTATTTCCTACAAATTATGCTAAGAAGTGTTTGTTTGTTTGTTTGTTTTTCAGATGTTCACTGGCACCTTTTGCTTTCATCATCTATATTCCCCTTTCCTCTCTTCAGGTAATGATGTCTTCCCTTCACAAATCAGGTGAACCTTCCTTGGAGGAAAATTGCCCCTATGAGCTCTGGTAGGTTCTTGATGCAACCCTCTTTCATTCTCCATTCCCCATGCTTTATAAAAGTTCTTCTTGGGTAACACCCCAAGTGGGCTAAATTCCTGAAAGGCAAAATCTGCTAAGGCTTTGAACTTTAAGTAGCTTAACTTTTTAACTTTAACTGGCTCTTCTAAAACCTTTGAAATTAAAAGGATAAAAAATGAAAACCCAATTCCATCCTATGTTAAATAAGAGTAATAGTGAAACCTACATACCACTTGTACATCTGAAGGGACTCTGGAAAGGAAGTCAAGTAGTTCATTGTTATCAATTGCATATGGACTCCGAAGCTTTTTTGTAAATTTATTGATGCCTGAAAAAATGATCGGTCAAACATTATTGAAACTCCAGAGTTAGGAATTACAAAAATCACATATATTTCCATATGTTGCAGTGATTCGAAGATCTAGATTAGGCTGCTCTTCAGTATCCTCTGAATGAACCAATACCCTCTGTTTCCTCCCTCTCCCCTTTCCTGTTTTTCTCTCTCCTTTCCTTTGTCCCCTTCCTTACTCTATCCCAACTCAATGGCAGCTCTAGCTTTCTCTCTGTACTTCAGTGGCTGCTTCCCATAGGAAAGGCTTTTTATTTGAGAAACAAACCTGGCAAGGATGTACAAGGTTGTGTCTTGCTTTGCCACTCAGTGTCATATTACTTAGAAGACTTGCTTTAGTATTTCATCTGTGATGAAACTTTTCAAGGCAAAAATTCTGATTTACTGGTTTTCTCTTTTTCAAAAGAGAAACAGTTCTGTTTTTTTTGGAGTGGGGGGGAGGTGTTAATGTTATGCAAACCGAATGTTTAGAAGACAGCTGTCCTTGTGGGGTTTTTTTTGTTTTTTTTAATGACCTGAAGTGAGAAAGAATTTACTACCAGCTTTAAAAAAAAAACAGCTTTAAAGATGGTGACGCAAGAGGATCCTGAACTCTTCTTCCACATATCTGGTTCTCAGGGAAGTCTCACTCTGAAGCAGGTAGAAGAGGCTGGGACCTAAACTCAGCATCAGCCTTACTCCCAGTGGCAACCAGGGTCAGGAGGGAACTCAAAAGCTGAACCTTCTTGAGGAGTGAAGGGTTTGAGCCCCACATCAGGCAGCCCCAGCTTTTAACACATGCACCTATGAGGGGACTCTCCAAAATATCTACCTTTGAAAAGCAGTGGGGCTCAGGTCCATGAGACCCGCAAGGCTATGGTGATCTGAAAAATGGTTCTTAAAGGACTTGAGGGTTACCTGGACTTAAGGAGAGACTCATTTGCTTGTCTTGGAACATTAGCCTGAGGGGTGGGCCTCTGGTTAGACAACCCTTCAAGGGACTGCCGGGGTACTCTCTGGAGCCAGAGACTGGGGCACCATCTCTGCACTTTTCCCTCTGCCTTGCTCCAGCTGGTGGATGCTATCTCCACATGCTCCCTGTGCCACATTCCACAGATGGTCAGCATCTCCCCGAGGGGAGACTTGACATGTGTATGGTACCCCAATTTTATGTCTGGTTTTGCATCTAGGAGGTGGCTCAACAGGGTAAGGTAGGAAGATCTCGAGCACACCTCCTCCCATGTATACACCAAATCTGCAGCTACATATGGAACAGTTCCCTCTGAGACAGACTTGAAAACTAGCTGAGTGACTTCACATCAGAGAAACAAGCAAAAGGCCAATGGAAGTGAGTAGGAGAGGCTGTGACAAAAGCTCATTATAAATCCTACCCCAGCAAAGGCAACCCACGATTACAATGTAACTCACAAACACAGAGCTTCTTTCTGAAGAGCAGCAGGTTATACCCTCCATCAGGCATCCCAGCTTTTAAGTCCTGCACCTGAGAGGTGAGCTGGCTTTGAAAATCATGACATAAAGAGCTGTAGTGAACTGAAACATGGCTCAGAGGGCTCAAGTGAAGACTCACTTTCCCGAGAGTACAGCACAGAAGCAGCCATTAGAAAAGCACCCAGACTTTAGCAAATGAATCTCTTTCATATACCCTTAAAGCTTCAGCTGGAGGGGCCGGGGCCTACTGGGATACTCTGCTCCCTCTATCTGCCTTGTAAAGCTGGTGGGTGCCATTTTTACCCTCCAGCTGGCAGGCACCAGCTTCACGCTGTCCCTCTGCCATGCTTCAGAGCACTAACATTTTCTGGAGGGGAACTTTTACGCACATCTAGTGCTTTGGTTTTTGTGGCTGCCAGCAAAGGGACACCCCTTGATTGCTGGGCTCAGCAGGCCAGGGCAGCTTCCATTCCTGAGTTGCATGGGACTCTAACACTCAGACCATTCTTGGAAGACTGTCATCCCCAGGACACTGTACAGATAGCAGACTGTTAGACACCCCCACTCTTTCTGAGAAAGAAGCCGATTTGCTTATGGAGGAGCTTTGAGCTGCTGCTCAACCCTCTGGTCTGGCACATTTTAAGAGTTTATGGGCTTCTCAGAGAACAGAGTCCGCTAGATGCAGTCTTTGCACTCTCTGCCTCACTATAGCTTTTAAATATCTCCCAGTACGGAGCTTCTGTCCTTATTTGATACCCCTGACTGTTGTAGCTGCTGCTGGGGGACACCGGTGTATCACCTGGCTGTGGTGGCTAACGTGGTTATGCTCACAGGTCCCACAGGACTGTAACCAAAGCAAAAAGAGTTTTTAAACAGCCACAACCCTGAGGACGTAGCTAGAGGCAACAGACTCAGATGCTCAGCCTTTGTCACAAACCCCTAAGCTTACTATCCCAGTTCCTGCCTAAGGGGCAGGCTTCTAATTAAACACACATGTAAGGGCTGACTGTAGACTTCTCCAGAAACCTTGGTGAGCAGGCTCTATGCCATGCTCTGGAACAGCAGTCTCTCTCAGAGGGGAGGTTTTACATATCCCTGGTGCCCTGGTTTTTACAGCTGCCACTGAGGGAGTAGCCCTTGATCTCTGAGCTCTTGTATTTCTGGGTCCCACACTACTGATAACAGTTACAGAGAGAGTTTTTGGAAGGTTCCCACCCCCAGGGCACTGCACAGACATTAGGCTAAAACACATCCACAGTCTGTGAAAGAGACCTATTAGATTGTCCTGGAGCTTCAAGCCTGCATGGCAAGCTTCAAGTCTGGCACACATTTAGAGGCATAGGAAAGTGCTCTGAGGAAATGTATGCTGTGGGATACCATCGTTACACCACACTGGCATCTCCTTGAAAAGAACGTAGATACTCATGTGAGGAGCCCCCCAAATATAACTACAGTAATTAGTTAAGGAATTCATAAGACTAAAATATGTTAAATGTAACCTCAAAAACAGAACATAGGGGTGAAGAGTTAAAACGTAGAGCTCTAGAACGCAACCAGAGTTACATTGTTACCAACTTAAAATGGACTATTACAAGTTCTAATATGTAAGCCTCCTGGTAACTGCAAGGCAAAAACCTAATCTAGATACACAAAAGATAATAAAGCAGTCAAAGCATACCAGCAAGGAAAGTCATCAAATCACAAAAGAAGAAAGGAACACAGGAACTACAAAACAGAAAACATTAACAAAATGCCAATAGGTACTTACCTATCAGTAATTAGTTTAAATAAGATAAATTCTCTAGTCAAAAGTATCAGATGGCTGAATGTATAAAAAAACAAGACCTATCCACCTGTCTGTCTGTCTATACTGCCTAGAAGAGATGCACTTCAGATGCAAAGACACACAGACTGAAAGTGAAGGAATGGAAAAACCTACTCCATGCATATGAAAACTAAAAGCAACCTTGAGTAGGTAGCTATGCTTACATTGGACAAACAAAAACTGTAATAAGAGACTAAGAAAGGTATTACATAATGATAAAGGGGCCAACCCAGCAAAAGGATGTAATATTTTATAATATTTATACAGCCAACACAGGAACACCTGAAATATTAAAAGACACAAAGGTAGAAATAGCAATATAATACTAGAGTACTTTGAAACTTCACATCACTACCTAGATCAAGGCAGAAAACCAATAAGGAAACATCAGCCTTAAATGACATGTTAGACCATATGGACCTAACAGACATTGATAGAACATTCTATCCAAAAGCAGGAGACTATAAATTCTTTCCCAAGTGCACATAGAACATTCTCTAGGACAGGGGCACCTGGGTGGCTCAGTGGGTTAAGCCTCTGCCTTCAGCTCAAGTCATGATCTCAGGGTCCTGGGATCAAGCCCCGCATGGGGCTCTCTGCTCAGCAGGGAGCCTGCTTCCCCCTCTATCTCTGCCTGCTGCTCTGCCCACTTGTGATCTCTCTCTCTCTCTCTCTCTGTCAAATAAATAAATCTTTAAAACAAAAACAAAAGCATTCTCTAGGACAGCTCATATGTTAAGCCACAAACTAGGTCTCAATAAAGAAGACTGAAATCATATCCTGCATCTTTTCAACACAATGGAAGGAATCTAGAAATCAGTTACAAGAAGAAAACTGGAAAATTCACTAGTCTGGGGAGACTGAATAACATGCTACTAAAACCAATTCATTAATGAAGAAATAAAAGAATACCTTGAGAAAAATGAAAACAGAAATACAACTTACCAGTATGTATGGAGTACAACCAAAGCAGTTCTATAAGGTAACTTTATACCAATAAATGCCTACCTCGATGAAAAATGTCAACCTAACTTTTTATTTCAAAGAACTAAAAAAGGAACAATAAACAAAACCCAAAGTTATAGAAGGAACAGAATAATAAAGTTCAGAGCTGATTCGTAGGGAAAAAATGAGTAAATGGCAAACCTTTAGCTAGAGACTTGCCGAGAAAAAAAGATTCAAATAAAATCAGAACTGAAAGAGAGGATATGATAAACCTGAAACCACAGAAGTGTAAAGGATCCTAAGAGACTAATATGAACAATTACATGCCAACGAATGGAAACCTAAAAGAAATGGTTAAGTTACTAGATATATACAATCTTCTAAGACTGAATCATGAAGAAATAGAAAATTTCTATTCAGACTGATTACCAGGAAGGCAGCTGAATCAGTAATCAAAAACCTCCCAACAAACACGACCAGACAGCTTCACTGGTGAATTCTACCAAACGCTCAAAGAAGAGCAATTTTTCTTACTCTTCCAAAAACTAGAAGAGGAGGGAACATTTCCAAAGTCATTTTATGAGGCCAGCATTACTCTCTTTCCAAAACTAGACAAGGACACCACACATACACACACACACACAAAAATACAAGCCAATATCTCTGATGAACAGAAGTGAAAAAATCCTCAACAAAATATTAGTAAACTGCATTGAATAATTAAAAGTCTTGTTCACCACAATTAATTTAGATTTATTCCAGGGATGCAAGGATGGTACATCATTTGCAAATCAATCAGTGTGATAACACCATGTTACGAAAATGAAAGATAAAAATTAGATGATCATCTCAATAGATGCAGAAAAGCATTTGACAAAATTCAACATCCTCTGATGATAAAAACTCTCCACAAAGTGGATACAGAGGGAACATACCTCAATATAATAAAGGCTATATATGACAGCCCATAGCTAACATCATACTTGGTGGTGAAAAGCTGAAGGCTTTTAACATAAGTTCAGCAACAAGATAAGTATGTCCACTCTCACCATTTTTATTCAACAAAGTCCTGGAATTCCTAGCCTGAGCAATCAGGCAAGAAAAAGAAATAAAAACACACAAATTGGAAAGAAAAATGGAATATGTGCAAATGACATGTTACATATAGAAAAGTCTAAAGATTATACACACATACACAAAGGAATGAGTGAATTCAATGAAGCTTCAGGATTTGAGGGAAGAGTTAATGGAGAAGATTGGAGAGGATATCACCTATGGTTGACCTGGTTGCTGAACTCTGGCAATTAGTGGCTTTTCACACTTTGGGTTTTGAAGTATATATTCTGCCCACAGTTCCCACAGTGGGAACTGCTCCAAGGATGTAGCCTTGAAAGAGTAAGGTGTTATTAAGAGCAGCTGAACAGTTTATGGGACTAAGACCAGTTAATTATTCTATGTAAACTTTTAGATTTTGGTGGGCAGAGGTGGAGATTTACTTGCCTGTAGCCACCCAAAACAAGCCTCGTAAGTGACTTCCCTTGTATATTAAATCTGCCACCTACCAGTCTGAAATGGTCTGCCTCTTTCTTCAGTCTATGCACTTTTTGTTTGAGGGCCAATTTGCAAACCAAGGATACAAAATCAATAAAAATCTTTTTTTGTTTCTATACACTAATAATGAGCTATCAGAGAAATTAAGAACAGTACCATTCATAATTGAATCAAAAAGAATAAAATACCTATGAATAAATTTAAAGAAGGAAGTGAAAGACCTATACAGTGAAAACTGTAAGACATAAAGAAATTGAAGACAACACACATAAATGGAAAGATAGTCCATGTCCATGGATAGGAAGAATCATGTTAAAATGTTTCATACTGCCCAAAAGTAGCCTACAGATGCAATGCAATCCTTATCAAAATTTCAATGGCATTTTTCACAGGAGTAGAGCAAACCAACCTAAAATTTATGTGGAACCACAAATGATCCCAAACAACCAAAGCAATCTTGAGAAAGAACCACAAAGCCAGAGGCATTACATTCCCTGTTATCACAGTATGATACTGGCATTAAAAACAGACACATGGGGGCGCCTGGGTGGCTCAGTGGTTGAGCCACTGCCTTCGGCTCAGGTCATGAGCTCAGGGTCCTGGGATCGAGTACCGCGTCGGGCTCTATGCTCAGCGGGGAGCCTGCTTCCTCCTCTCTCTCTCTCTGCCTGCCTCTCTGCCTACTTGTGATCTTTCTCTGTCAAATAAATAAATAAAATCTTTAAAAAAACAAAACAACAGACACATGGATCAATGGAACAGAATAGAAAGTGTGGAAGTAAAGCCACACATATATGATCAATAAATTTATGACAAAATAAGACTATACAATGGAGGAAGAACAGTGTCATAAGTGGTGTTGGAAAACTGGACAACCACATGCAAAAGAATGAAAATGGACTACTACCTCATATCCAAAAATTAACTCAAAATGGATTAGAGATTTGAATGTAAGACCAGAAGCCATAAAACTCCCCAAGAAGAAAATAAAGGCAGTAAGCTTCCTGACATTGGTCTTGGCAACATTTCAGATTTGACTCCAAAAAGCAAAAACAAGAAAAGTAAAAATAAACAAGACTACATCCTACTAAAAACCTTCTGCACAGCAAAGGAAAGCATCAATAAAATGAAAAGCAACCTGCTGAATGGGAGACGATATTTGCCAATCTTACCTCAGCTAATATCCAAAATACATAAAGAACAATACAACTCACTAGCAAAAACAAAAACACAATCCACTTAAACAGGCAGAGGATCTAAATAGACATTTTCCCAAATAAGACCTACGGATGGCCATGCGGGATGTGAAAAGATGCTCAACATCACTAATTATCAGGGGACTGCAAATCAAGAACACCTTGAGATATCACCTCACACCTGTAGAATGGCAAGGAATACTAGTATTGGCAGACATGTAGAGAAATGGAAATGCTCTTTCACTATTGGTGAAAATGTAACCTGGTGCACTATGAAAAACAATGGACAGTCCTAAATAAAAGAAAAATGGAACTGCCCTATGTTCTTGCAATTCCTTTTCTGGATATTTATCCAAAGAAAAGAAAAACACAAACTCAAAAATACACTTTCCTGGCCCATGCCCACTGCAGCACTGTTTCTAATAGTCCAGACACAGAAACAGCCTCAGTGTCCACGGACACATGAGCGGATAAAGGAACTAGGGTGTATATATACACAGTGGGCTGGCAACCATAAAAAGCAAGGAAATCTTGCCATTTGCAACAGCATAGGTGGGCCTTGAGAGCATTACGCTAACTGGAATGAGTCTAGGACAAACACCTGAAGACCTGGGGCGCCTGGGTGGCTCAGTGGGTTAAGCCGCTGCTTTCGGCTCAGGTCACGATCTCAGGGTCCTGGGATTGAGTCCCGCATCGGGCTCTCTGCTCAGCAGGGAGCCTGCTTCCCTCTCTCTTTCTGCCTGCCTCTCCATCTACTTGTGATTTCTCTCTGTCAAATAAATAAATAAAAACATCTTTTAAAAAAAAAAAAACACCTGAAGACCTTACTTGTGTGTGGAATTTTTAAAAAAATAATAAGCCAATCTCATAGATCCAGATTGGTAGTTACCAGGGGCCGGAGGTGGGAGGATAGAGGGATGGGGGAAAATGGGTGAGAGCTACACATCTTCAGCTACAAAAGAAGTGATGGGATGTAATGTGCAGCATGATTATAGTTAATAATATTACATTGCATTTCCTAAAGTTGCTAAGAGAGTAGATCTTAGAAGTTCTCACAGTGGGGGCGGGGGGGGGCGGTAGGGGCATGAAATGTTTCCATTTCTACAGCTCTGGCATTGAGATTTTCAGGAAGCAATTTCCTTTTAAATTACACAAAATTTAAATGTAATGCTTGCAAAAGATGCTGTGATTGATTTACTTAGATCACTTTTGGAATAGAACAGTCAAGAACCATTTCAGATGAGCCATCTACTCATACTAAATTATTCAACAGTTAATCCTCTGTAGTACCTGAAGAGTACATGTGGTTGAAGGATAACTGTAGGTGAAATTAGAGCTATTATAGAAACAAAAAACTTAATGAGCTAGAAATGTCGAAACAATGTATAATAAACCAGAAGTACCTATTCTGCATATTCTATAAGAGAGAATTTCAATGGGATAAGTCTACTCTTCAAAATTTATCTTGCACTTAATAAATGACCAACATATTCATATCTATGAAATAAATTAACAGCTTTATGGGAAGTCAACAAACTTGTAAAAAACTGGGCCATAACTTAGAACATCTTGGCTCTTCTTCAGGAAGTTCAGCAAAATAAACTTTCTTTTGCATTCTTGATTTTGGTCCGTCTCCCCATGTGAGATCCATGTCTTAAATTTCCTGTTACATTTCAGCAATCACCTAACACTACAGAAATACTGTTCTTGTTTTATTTCATTTGATGAAACAAGAGGCCCAAACACATTCTCTAAGAATTATGTGGAAGACCGAGCCAGTGAGGCCACCCCAGGTTACCAAGCCAGATGTCTGCCATGGGTTCAGTTTCTGAGAGAGCTGGGAAGCCAAACCGAGAGTCATCACCTATCACAACCGAGATGGCAGATCTGACCCTAAGAAGGTTAGAGATAATAAACTGCCACACCTCATGCCCTACCCTAATTCCTTCAAGAAAACAGCATCTGTTTTATATATCAAAGGAAGGAATGAAAGATGAGGGCTTGAACAGACAGAGGAAGAAAGGCCTCTTTCTGTTCTCCCTGTGTAGTGCAAGTACTATCTTATTTGAAATTGTTTAAATTATAACAAGGGGAAAAAACCATCATTCCCCCACCCTCTCCTCCCTATCCAAGCTGTAAAGGTAAGCAGAGTAATGGTAAAGGGTAAGAGAGCTTACTGAGGATCTGGCAGGACAGACCAAAAAGAATAGGGAGAAAGGAGTCTTAAGACCAGAGGGTGTGGGGATCTCAGACCTCTTTGTCACTTTTCTTTCTAAGTCTTAAAAAGAAAACCACAAAACATTCCTTTTGATCTTTTTGCATTTAGTGTAAACATGTGTTTTCTGGAATCCATACCCATTTTGGTCCTTTGCATTTTGTATACGTTTAGCAGTCTTAAGTGTGTGCAGGCCAGAGGTAAGTAGAGAATCCTGTGTCTCCCCAGTCTTGTTTAATTATATCATTAATGTAGTTTTATATGTGAGTGCACTGTAGACACTGACTGTTTTTCTTAGGGCACGGATTCTCTCAGATAAGGAGTAGAAACCCTAAAACGATGAAGAATCCTGAAACTATCATCGAAGTGCCATCTAGGGCCGTAGGAACGATTGGCATGCAGCTTAAGGGCATTAAAAACGAGGACTGGAAAATAGCACCTTTAACGTGGGTTCTTGCAGAAGCGCTTTTGTTTAATACACATAAAGCAGGTTTCTTATTCCTAAGCAGCCTGTCAGGGCCAGGGACCCTTTTCCTGCATCCTAAAGGTGACCTCTTTAACAGGCGGCTGTAATATAGTCCCATGTTTACAGACGCTTCCACAAGATAAAGTACCACAGCACAAAAGCATATTGTCCTAAATGCAGCATATGGATCGAAATGCCTCTGTTTTCGTATAAGTGGTGAAAATAAATCAGAATGATATCTAGGCAAAGCTACACTTTGATATATGAAGAATCTGCACAACTACATGTTTACAGGATGATGGAGCCTATGGTGCCAGATAAGAGAAATGCATTTTGTAAGTAGACCTAAATCTTTATCCTGTTGTGATTTTTTAACTGACCTGTCTCTTTTCATCATGGAGTAGCTTCATGATCATAAATACAGGGAACTACCGACAGTATAACTCATCCCTTAAAAATAGTTTGTTCCTGGAATATCTAAGACAGTTTAAAAAAAAAAAAAAAAAAAGGCTTTACTTACCCCAGACAAGGACAATGTATCTCAGTGGAATGAAGTACAGGATGACTGTGAACACACAGAAGGCTACAATGGCCAGCCAGCTTAAGAATGGGACAGTCCAGTTGAAAGTACTGAATGAGAAATTAACACATCAGCAATCGGAGCACTTCATACTCTTTTCAAACAAAGGTTAAAATAAATGTGGTTCTGACTCAGACTCTGGACGAGGGATCAAGTAAGACTGCATTTCTCTCTCGAACAGAAGGCGATTGTAGTGAGCCTATCAGAGGACACAGGTGAGTCACAATGTGCTGAGTTTCACGAAAGCAGGGCCCATGCAAGCAAGCCTTGCCTCCAACCCTTCCAGATGGTCCCAGGTGACTTCAGCATCTGAAGTTGCACTAGTTGGGGGACTCCTTATGTGGTTATTAAAAAAAATTTTTTTTTAATGTGTTTTTCTACTTCTAGAACAAGTAGCCAATCTTGTCTTTTCCCACTTTTCATAGAGGAGAATGCCCCTGGGCCTGACATTGTTTTCTTCTGTCAACTCACACTGGATTCCAGACACTGGAAATGAAATGTCAGCAACTATCTGTAGACCTGACTCTTGCACTGTTGTGTAAATCCTCCCTGGTTTAGAATTCCTTTGAGGAATACTCCCTTTTCGCTTCAGTTACATTTCAAATGGATCTAGAGGTCGGGAAGGGGGAACAGAGTTGTCAGCCTTGTAAAAATTCACCTGCCATAATTAGCCTTTCCAGAAATAAGGAGATAATTAAGAAATAAAGTCAGTATTGACTACTGTTCTCCCTGTGTTATTTCTGGTGAAGGAGAGCACATGGTGGATGTGTTGGAAAGACTGTGAAAATGGAGTGTAAGCTGGCCAAGTGGGTTAGAGCAGGGCCTGGCTCATGGGGCTGCAGCCTTCCCATACTGCAGATGATGGGAAATGCAGGGGGTCGGGGAAGGCGGCAAGACTGCCTGTCGACAGGGAGAGAACATCAGAACAAAGAACGAAAACAGGATCAGTGAACAGAGTGGGGGAAGTTACCGAAAAAGACTACTAAAGACGGGAAGGAACATAGTGGGACAAAAAGAAAAATGAGAGAGAAGGTTAAGAAAAAAAGGATGTAGAAAATCAGGGAAATGGAACATGGAAAGACTGTAATCAGTTAGGGGGTTTTGTTTAGAAATTCTGTAGTGAATCTCATAGTTTTTACGAGGGGATGTCAAAATAATAAAACAGAAGCATTGCATGGAGTCGTCAGTGTTGGGTATATAAGTGTTACCGTCTAATGGGCATCCTGTTGCCTCAACAACCAGCCTCTGAGCAGGACCTAACAACCACCGCTGAGGGACACTTTAGCACAATTTAATGAAAAGAGTGAAGAAAGTATCCAATCTCCATTCAAAGCCTAGATTCTGCCATATGACTTTAGAGGAATCAATCTTGCTATATACCTCACCTTCCCTGTTTAAAAATGAGGACAACTTTTATTGTTTCGAGGCAGACTGGTAGAGATGGTAACACGTGAATCGAAGCGAAATTTTTAGAGCTAAGTCAACTCTGGGAGTCTATTGCCGTGACAGGGGCCCCAGAAACACCTCAAGAAATTGTGAAATTATATGTGAGATGGATAAATGTGAATATTTTTAATTTTCTCTCATTTCCTGGTCATGTATGTTATGTGCATCTGGGGTGGGGTTTGTCCTGGGCCATTTTTGATCCAGTAAAGGATGATTAAGAGATTTTCTTCCTATATTTTGCTTCAGCTTAACACCTAGGAGTGAATCCTTAGCTTTGTGGGCATATAGCTTGCCTTTTGTGTTTGCCTAAAGTCCAGTGTTCTCTAAAACTATTTTTCCTAATAAAAGGGCCCAAATTAGATCAGTCTCGTTGTGTTGTTTTCGGTAACTCTTGGGGGCTAGCTTTTCTCTTTGTCTTTTTCCTCCCATGGCTAGAGTGAGTGCCCTGTTTAACTGACACCTGAGAAAGGATCATGTCTTCCTTCCTTCACGGACACTTGTGGAGAAACAGAAGGCTGTGGGTCTGCTTGCTTTCCTGGGGCTCAGCTCAGAGCCATCCATCAACACTCCTCACGGTGCAAGGGCACTGGCTCCTCAGTCAGAAAACCCTTTTATTTTCTTTTTTTGGGGGCAGCCTCCTTGAAGGGCTCCCTGTGTTCTGCTTTTTCCTCTTAGAAGGATAAATGGCAAGGAATCCTTACCAGTGTAGCTAATGTCAGAAAAAAAGACTGCCCTTTTCTATTTCCACAGTGCATCATGAAAACTAAATCTAGACTATGATCTTCCCCCAAAAAAGATGCAATTCAAGAAAGTTCTGGAATGATTATTTAGTAACAAGATGTAATTATAGAGGCTTTTTACTTTGTAGCTAATGATTGCTTCTGAATTTGCTTTCTGGATAGATGCATTTTAATCTCATGCGACCCCAGGAGACTTTCTCTATTTTAATATTTTAAAATATAAAGATGGGCATAAAAGATGGGTCCTGTAAGACTCAGTGGACACTATTCATGTTTCTATACCTCACCCTATACCTATACCTCTGTCTATACCTGTGGAAGGTTCTATAAAACTCAGTTTTTCCCAAGGCTGCTCCACAGCCAGGATCTGGCCATATCCTTCAACTGGCTATGATGTCTTCCGATCAAGCACCTGAAGTCCCCTACTACCCAGAAAGAAGCTTATGAAGAAGCTTCTTCTCAGGCATAAATTTGCCTGACCTCAGCGCTGACCCAGCTCTTATGATATAAATGAGATAACTTCCATCAGGTATCAACACACACAGTGTACCTCAGAGAAAGGACAACACTCAAAAGGGAAATGCCCTATTTAGGACTTCACACAATGCTCCAGGAGATAGGGTGTACAGAACAAAGGAACATTCTTAGAAATGGAAATAACATGGAGAGGAAGAAGAAAAAAAGATGTAGAAATCAGTGTTCAGAAGTCTGAGACTGAGGGCTGCTGTACATTTGGAGTGAGAGGGAGGTTGTTCTAATATGCTATTTAAAAAATGGAAACTCAGCACCTATGCGTATGTTGAAATATATTAAAAATTATACAAAGTAAAATGCATTATTCCCTGAAACATGAAAAGCATCAGGTGAGTGTCTCACACCTTTAGTTTAAATAATTTACTCCTTTTAAATGTGTATGCCCAAAGATTCAAATCTGTGGAACACTTTTGGTGAAGAATAATATAAATAATAAACAATGAATTGATATGTTAAACAAGGAAATGTAGGCTTATCTGGATATATAGCACCTGTCTTGAATTGACTATTTAGCAATCATTATGTAGCCCATTTTCACATACTTTAGTAGTATGGGGCCTCAATATATTTTTAATGGATCATCAATACTCGCAAATCCACCGTATTGAATTTATAGTTTTTTAAAGTTCATTAGTAAATAAAGTTATTTCAGGTAAAATACAAGTAATGCAAAATTAAGACTATAATTATACTCACAAAAAATATTCTTAAGAATATTCTTTTTTTTTTTAAGAATATTCTTGTATTCTTAATTTTACATTAGCTTTTAGTGAAGCTATATTTTGAATTAGGAAAGGGGATTCCTTTTTTGAAATTATTAAAAGTGTGTTACTTTAGTTCATCTGTAACTATGATTTTCAACTATTGAAATACATAAATTTGAAAAATTTTGCAGGATGCTACATAAAATAGGATTTTAAAAAAAATTTAAGAATTCCTCAATGACCGTGTAAGACAACCAGTATTAAAATGAAGATATATCTTGATTACCTGAAATTCTCATCTAGCTTGGTTTATTTTTTTCATATCACGATTTCATATTCCATTTAAGAACAAAGTCTTTCACTTGGAAATGTGCTAAAATTTAGGACGGTGTTATTTCTTCAAAGCTACAAGTAGGACTTCTTTCCAACCAATATGTTCTAAATTTCAGGAAGCAAATTGACAGAACTTTTCATAAAACCAAAGACTG
Organism: Neogale vison; assembly: GCF_020171115.1. NCBI lineage: Eukaryota > Metazoa > Chordata > Mammalia > Carnivora > Mustelidae > Neogale > Neogale vison. The sequence continues at coordinate 198,483,512 of NC_058091.1, read as the reverse complement.
ACAGAAACAAAGTAAATAATGAAGAAACTGAGCAATAGATCACCCAGAAGGAGTCTCCCCTGCCAAAAACAATGTGGCATTTCACCCTCTGAAAAACAAATGGACACTCTGTCCCACAGAAGGCCAGGGCTCACATGTCAGCATCACTCACTCACTTCTTTATCCTTTCGCCAAAGGAAGCCACTTCATCTAGGATGTTCTGGACACTGATACAAACCTCCTGGATGGCATAGATTTTATTTATAAATCCCTTTTTTTCACTGTCCTAAAATACAATTAAGAAAAAAGAGAGATTCTGTGTGAGTAAAGGTATTCTTCAGTGCTTGAATTCTTGAATTGTCCCTCTCACATTTTTAAACCTAAATAAAGTTCATCTGTGTGTGTGTGTGTGTGTGTGTGTATACACACTCGGACACACACACACTCGGAACCCATGAAAATTTCAGGATAAAAAGGGAGATGGAGGAGAAAGGGCACACAGCATCATGGACCTCTGCCAATATAAAGGTGGTTGCAAAGTACCAGACTCAGATTCTGATAATATTGCCCTGATGAACAGCGACATTTTAGCCAGAGTTGGGGAGTGGGGAAGCATGTAAAGGCGAGAGGGAGAGCATGTAAAGGAGAGAGGGAGGGTCTTGGAATGACCAAATCTGGAATATCGTGAGCAATGAAAGCTGAAAAAGAAAAGGAAGGAAGGAAAAAAAGAAAAGACCAGGTCAACTGAACTCCGTTAAATAGACACTTCCTAAATAGTAGTTTAGGAAGATCAGATACAGGGTAAGCCTGGCCCACCTCTTCAGTGTAACAGTCACATAGTTGATAGAATAGCATAGGCTATTTTAGGATTCTAACTAACCATTTCTCTCCCTTGGTCCTTAGTTCTTCATTTTAAAACTTGTCCTGGATTTAAGCAAAGCTGGTGTGCTCCAGGGAATGGGTGGGTGGGATTGAGTATAAAGCACCCAGAGAATGGTGTGAGCCTGGGGGAAATATGCACATTCTGTAATTTTAGACCCAGAGGAAGAAATAGTGGTGGCCTTTCACGATTGAAATTTCTGCTTAGTAGCCTGGCATCACAGGCACTTGCCTAGGCTGTTTGGTGGAGACCATCCAACCCTGATTCCATGACTCCATTCCTCCATGCCAGCTTGAATCTCTATGGAAATGTAGATCCAATTTCATTACTTTAACTTCTTTTGAACACTTCCACACTGTGCCAGAACACTTGAGACCTCATGTGGCAGTCAGTGCTTGCTGAAAGCAGCCAGAAAGCTAGAATAATAATGTCGTCATGTTGCACATTTACATACTGACTTTCACTTGAGAAAAGTCTAAAGCACTTTGCACTGTGGGCACGGCTGGGCGTGGCATCCCGCCACCTTGGAAACCAAGGGCAAGTGAGTGACAGGTGGATGCACAGCCTCCAAGAACAGGGTACAGTGGGACTGAAGACATGGAGGCCAGTTCTAAACATGACCTTTAGGTAGAAGTTACTTAGAGCCTTCATTTTAAATATAATTCTCATGGAAGACAACTGTCAACATTATTCATCTTGCTTATAAAAGTCGGACTGTCAGATAATGAGGTACAGGAGATGCAAAGGCTCAGAGTATACAGAACAATTATGTACTCTCAGGGTCCCTGCTGTCTCCAGAAGTCACCCTTCACTTGTCATTATGGACATGAATGCATCAATTTCTTGTCTTTTTTCCCTCCCCAGCAATAAAACAAAGTGCATTAATTTCACCTATGCAGTTGTACACTTAGGGGGGGGAAAAAAAGGATATCCAGTGCCTCCTCCTGTTTCTTCCTAATTATAAAGCTGGTCTGTTCTAATCATCTCCGTGGCCTTCAGTGTCTTCTCTCCCAAGCACGGGCTAAATTCATTTATGTCTATGAAGTAAAGTGCTCTTAACAGATATTTTTCTGCGTACAGAATAAATCAAGCTGGACTTGAAGGGGGCTGGTTATGCAATCAAAATTCATTGAGAATACTGTCTTACCAGTTTGAAATGATCATGTGAAAAAGCATTTTTCACAATAGCAATAAAATCTAGATTCACTTAAGCACAGCCTTAATAAGAAATGTACAGAATCTACATTAAGGAAATAGAGATATGGTGTCTCTGCACTGGAACGCTGATTATTAAAAGAATGTATTCTTATGTTGAACGTACAGGTTTAGTGCATTTTCAAGCAAATCCTAATGTGTTTGGAGTGCAGTGAAATGAGGAGAATTTGATAAATTTGTTTGGAAAAATAAATTGAGAGCAATAGCCAAGAAATTTTTGCAAAACAAATAATGAGAAAGCATTTATTGTACCAGATATTTAAGTAATTAAAATATGAAAGATGAACATTTAAAGAGAGCTTGTTTTATGATAAAGCGCCATCATAAATCCACCATACAGATGAACGTAGTATGTTACTGGGTACTTGTGTTAACTATTTGCAGAAAATTATGTTAAATCCTACCTAATAGACTCTCAGATCTATTCGAGGTAGCCCAATTCTACCTCAGATCTACCTTAAATACATAGCCCCAAATACATTCTAGGCTTATTAAAAAGCAAAAAAAACTAAAGATGAATTATAAAAACAGAAGAAAATATAGGTAAGTTATCTAGTGACCTTGGAATAGGAAATAACTTTTTAAACAAAATGAAGGGAGTCACAAAGGAAAAAAAATTGATAGCAGGAGTTACATAAAATAAAAAAGTTATGGTGTCAAACCTTATAAATTTATAAGGGTGATAGGACAAACTTGCAACAAATATGACAAATCAAGAGATGGGATTTCCAATATATTCAATAAACATCTGAAAAAACTATTACTGCAATTTTGCTCATAATAACAAAAAAAATCACTGACATGTTGGGTAGAATTAATTATGGTACGTACAGTTGATATACTATAATGAAATTACAAAGTATTATTTAAAGAGAATAATTAATGACAACAAAAATCCTTATGATCTAATAGAAACTGCAGGGGGGCGGTGTAAACGTGAGATGGGGTATAACCTAACTTTTTTTTTAATGGGTAGGCTAGAAAATGAATGAAGAAAATGTGTCAAAATATCAAAGGTAATGGAAGTTTATTTTCTTCTTCATACCTTCCTATAATATAAATAATTCTTTGCAATTAACAAGTTTCATTTTTGTAACCACATCATTTCCCTGATTTTCTCCAATATTATTATTGAAGGAAACTGAGTAGAAAAAATAAAGAAATTGGTACTCAATCATATTAGGTGGTTTATCTATCTCTTTCTTATATTTTTGTATAAAAGCCTATTTAAAATTATTTTGGGAAAGCAGCATATAAACACTCATTAAGCATTATAACGTGCGTTTCACGTGGCTCATTTGGTCTTCACAACCATCCTAAAATGTAGTTATTTTTCTGTACTCTCCAGAAGAAGAAACATAGGATCTGAGAAAAGTGACAGCTTGGATTAGGACTATGACAGGCCAACTGTAGGCCTATTCTTTCCATAATATATCAAGTTACCTTACCGTCCTACCCAGGAAGTTTTCCGTTCCTACCCAGAATCCCTGCGTGATCAACAAGAACAACAGACTTGAACATTTGGAAACTTACATTGTAGGCACCACAATCAGCAAGACAATAAAATCTAGAAACTTAATTTAACAGTAGGAATCACCAGATGTAATGTCAATAAGCCAGTATGTGAATATTAAATACAAGATATTTGTTAGTAAGGTGTGTCACTGAAGGCATCTACAAAAACTATTTTTAGTAGATACTTTAAAATCTATGTACTGATGATGTTTGATTACTGGCTAAGGAACTTTAAAAATTTGCTCACTCTTAATTTTCTATTTCTTTTGTACTCTGACTCCACTACCCAGCCCCTCACCCCCAAACACCAAAAACCAAAATAAGATGGTCTATAATGTTGACAAAGTTTTGAAAAGCAAATGCTTTTGGATAAAATTTTTATTTTAAAATCTCTTTCATCAAATCCTATATTCCTCCACTGTGGTCCCCAACCAATGAAGTAATTACTCTTTATATACAGTATATGACCCAAAACTGCAATGGGTAATGGAATTGCTCTGTGTTGCATTCCAATATTTCACACTTTTTTTCACTAATGTTCAATACTTTATTAGTAGAGAATAAATTGGTACATTTCTTTTATTGTCGTTTTTGCTTTCCTTTATAAACCAGCTTGGATGAAAGAAATATCATAGGGTAGTTAATCATCCAAAGGCTTGGTAGTGACACTGGTTGGTTTTTTTTTTTTTAATGCATTATTAAGGTTTCTTTTGAAGATGTAAAAAAAAAAAATACCCATAAAAAAGAACTATAACTATAAATCTGAGAACATGTGAGATTTATATCATACAACTTTTTCTAATGGCTCTATATAATTTTTAAAAATCTTATTATGTTTTAAATAGTCCACAAAACATCAATAACTGCAAACTTGAAATACAGTGATTCTTTCATATTCAGCTGTTTTACAATCACATATCACGACAGAAAGTTAACGGGATTTTTCCAAAGAACTATCTACCTCCCAGCTTTGAAATATTTAGGAAAAACTAAGGTTCTAAGGAATCAGTAGGAGTACCTTCCATATCTAGAAAATCTTGTCCATTGACTTTCAAACCCAAATGACAAGTTCCCCATTCATTGGTTCTGTTCTGAATGGGAACGAGAACTCAAAGTGATAGGTGTCAGGGGCTATGTATTGTGTGGCGGGGTTCCTCGGGCATCTGGCTTCATCCCACTCCAGTGACAAATGCTACTTAGGAGCCTTGCCGAAGTAGTCACTGTCAGCCCTGTTGCCATGATACAAAAGGGGTCTGTTGGACACCTGTATTGTATCGATCACAAGTATGTAGAATATATTGACTCAAAATATTTGTTCTGGAATTAATATTTCTGTTACTTTCTAGAGTGAGAGAATGTCTTAAGAATGCAAGGGAGGGGGGATAAAAGGATGCAAGGAAGCTCTTGGGCCATGAGAAGCATAAAGCAGAACTGACCAGCAGACCAGGGCATATGATCACTTTATTATTTCCTGAAGGAAGCACCCAGATTTTCCACCCCAAAGAGCTATTCTTGATTATAATTTTGCTTTTCCTTTAAAGCCTTGATATGTAACCTCTGAAAAACCATAAGCGGTAAGATTGATATTTGCTATGAGACATAATTGTTACAGTTTACTATTGACTGTAGCTCTTCTGTGAGTAAATCTAGTCTCGCATAGCACAGAGTGTACAATTGTGTTTGGAATATGTCTATGTTTCATGTGATTTATTTTTTTATGCTAAAGATGGTTTTGGTGTACAACTTGTTTGGTTCATTCAGTAAAATGCCTTGCAAAACAAACTCCTCTCAGAGCTATACTTCTAACATATGGAAAATATATTAGATAGGAGCTAGAGATCGAATAAAGGCACACAAAGCGATGAAATATTTTCTCTGTGCCAATATTCCTTTCTTTTTCAGATCCAGAAAATACATCTTTCAGAATACTGAAACTCTCACAGCAGCTTGGCAAGTACCAGAGACCCCTGACTACTGAATCATATCTCCAATCTTAACTCAGTTCTTAGGATATCAAATCTCACCCAGGTTACTTAACGCCTTGGTTCTTCTCCTCATATTAACCTTAAGAAAAAGTACCCTCCATTGAGACATTAAAGGATTCTGAGATAATATTTAAGGTTAAGAGGACAGATGTACACCATTTAAGACAGAATATTTTTCTCTTAAAAATTAAACAGATCTCTAGAACATTTACATTTCAGAGTTATAAAGCGGACCAAATTAAGCAAGACACATAGAGCTCTTAGTACAATGCCTGGTACAAATAAACCGTCTATAATTAGTAGTAGTAGTAGTAGTAAAATTATGGACATAGTTTCTTATTAAAAGAATTCAAATTATGTTTATCTATTTTTGCTTATATTAAAAACAAAACTTTGAAATACTAGGCAGAATTCCCCCAAAATATGCAGCCTTTTTCTGCATGTTTAGTTATGCCCCAGAGGACTTAGTGTTAACTGTCAAATTTCATTTTTGAAAATGATGGTAGATTCTTTATAAAGTTACACTGAGAAGATCTCCCCCCGCCCCCTTCTGCTGACTCCGCACATGTTTTTCTGCCGAATGAGCATTTACCTGGTCTTAATTTTTTTGCCTGGTAACCCTGGGCTTTTCAGTATTCGTTTTCTACAGTGCAACTTTTAATTGCATTTAGTTGAGCCTCGCTGTGTTCGTTTAACGTTCTACCTTTTGCATGGATCTACAAAAGTGACTGTAAAGTAACAAATTTGGAGAGAAATGGCCTCTGGGCGAGGCAATGTAAACAAAAGGCATTTTTAAAATGGCAACTAGCGCTCCTAAGAATTATGATGAAAGCCAGGAAGGAAAGGAAAGGAAGAGAGAAGATAGCAGGGGGGAGAAAAAGAAAAGCAAGAAAAAGAAGAGAGGAGGAGACTGAGGGCAAGAGAAAGAAGAAGAGGGACTCAGAGGCGCCTCAAGGCCCTGAAGGAAGCTGGAGCGTGGGGACCAAGAGCTCCGGGGCAAACATGAAGAAAGGAAGGGAAAGATCTTCGATTGTCAACAAAATTGACCTAAAACCAAAGCACAATCTGTCGACTGTGTTAATTTCTAATTAAACAATCAAAATATTTGTCAAAGTCTGTACGTCCATGTTTCAGTTCCATTCCACACCAATGTAAATAAATCACAGAACACACCCGGGAATGCGTGTGTACCTGTGGTCAGGAGGGAGACTTCCCTGGACCCCAACTGCTTGCCACTCCAGCGGCTCATCAGCAGGACCTAAGGGACTTGCCAAACTCCCTCTTCCTAATGATTTAAGAAAACTCCTTATAACTGTCCTGCTAGTGCTTGAAAGCTCTTAAAAGATTAGGACCATATATCAATATCAAAACCTTTGACTTAATCTCCTTGCCAGCAGGCAGGAAGTGCACTTTCCAGAGAGTGGCTTTATAGATCATCCCATCTCAGGCTCTGGTCCCGTGGGAAGTTCCGTTTTCAGATGAACTCCCCAGTGAAAGGGCCAGAAGGCCTGGCTCCAGGCTAACCTTGACGGGAGCCACATCAGAAACTGTGAGGTTGCTGTTCCCAAGGAACCTGACGGGAAAATACACGACGAGGGATCCTGTCACCCAGAAGAGTACAACACAGGTTTTGAGAGAAGAATCTGTAGGCCTCACAAGGTTTTCCAGCAAGGTCAAAACCAACAGACCGTGGAAAGGTTTTGAAAACACGAAAGCACACTCAGGATTACAGTGGCCTAGGCCCTGTCCTTAGACCTTGTGAAATACGAAAACACAAAACAAACACCACCCCCAACCCCTACCCCCACCCCAAAAAAACCCTGTTAAATAAAATGAGCCCTAAAATCCCTTCTGGTTCCAAACAAGCCATTTTACCGAGAAGATAAGGGCTGTGGAATCGCTTCTGCCCCTCAGAGCCATTTGAAAGCTAACGTGAGGAGCTGGCTGGTGGCTCGGATTTCTCCTGCTCCATGTGTGGGCTCCCTGGTGGGAAGTTCCGTGACAACAGGGAACAGAAACACCCTGCTTGTTTCTGAATCCAAACAGCAAATGCTGGGCTACTTTGTCTTTACCTTAACTTGTAATGAAAAAGTTGGGTGTCCATGAGTGTGTTTAAAAAAAAAACAAATCTCTTGTCAAATCGTTAATTTTCAAATGTGTGTTTCAGGAAGGTTGGAATTCAAATGCAGAGATGTGAAGGCAAGCTGAGAATTTAGAGAAGCTGTGAGCTCTCTTTTATTCTACTCGCCCCCAATCTGATTTAGAAGATGATTAGATTTCTAACTGGCTCCACTGTTAAGCCTGGTTCAAATCCTGCCTCCAGTACTTCCTTAGCTATGTGCTTGTGAACAATTTACTGACCTTCATCTGTAAAATGGGGGTAATGATGGAACCTACTTTTGTGACGGTTATAGAATTAAATGAATTTAATCCACTTAAAGCCTTTACCACTCATGTCTGGAACACAGGATGTGCCCAATACATGTAAGTCATTAATACTACTACCCATTTGAAGAACCTGACAAAATACTATGAAACTTCCGAACGTAAAATTGTATTAAATCTTCATGAAGATGACAGGATTTTCTCCCTACTTATTTATGAAATGTTTCAAGAATCCTGTGTTTGTACAAATTATCTAATATAACCATAGATTATCTTAAATGGATCACCCTGCACAGTTCTTACAACAGTCACACGAGGATGAAGGCTATTACGGTTTCCATTCCCTCTACATGGAAACTGAAGCCCAGTGGTCTACCATCCCAACTCAGACTTCTATCCCATTCTGTGCTCACTCCCCTCTGGTGCCTGCAGCCATATCTGTTCTCATTGAAGATAGCAGATTTGAAAAATTAGCAGAAAGTTCACCGGTCTACAGTATATCCTCCCCCACTGAAAGTTATGCATCCTCCAAAGGCCAAAGCTAGTCATACCCGTGCAGGACACATGCCGTTTCCGTCATGTGATTTTTATCTGCCGGTGTTTATGCAGGTAAAACATCCCTGAGAATCAGTGTTTAGCTCTTCAACAAGCTTCGTGGCTCAATCAGAGTCCGAATTTATTACTTCATCTTAAACAGCACTGTGCTGATCTACCTACTAGTACAGCTCTTGATAATAATTTAGTTTCCTTTTATTATGTATACAAAAGGGCATATACATAAAGGTGTGGAACCCACAAATATTTTTTTTTCTTGGGTAGATTTGTTATGAAAATACTCCTTTACCTTTATCTAGGACTTTATGGTTTAGTAAGCATTTTAAATATATCTTCCCACTTGGATGGCAGGGGTAAGTGAATTCCACCATTTTACAGATAAACAAACTGAGGCTTGGAGAAGTTAACAGTCTCATTTTTTGTCAAAAGTGTCCCTAGGACTTTAACCCATGTCTCCCGACTGAAATTGGGCTCCCTTCAGGTCACTGTCTAAAAGCCATCAAGTCACATATGGTATTTCTCCACTACACTGTTTTAGATATTTAAACTTGGCTCTTCCCAAACACTAATCTTGAGTTATAATCAAATTGTGTGAGAAAAGAATTATATTAGTATTATAAAAACAATGCTCTTTGTGACATCTCCAAAAGCAAGCGAGGATTACTTTGTGAAATCCGGAGGCTATTTTTCTTTACAAATATTTTACAAGACAAACTTGTACCTTTCTGAAAAAGCACATCTGTTGCAAATTACACCCTTACCAAAACAGAGAGAATCACCATCCTTTCTTTCCCATCTGAGTTTAAAGAGATTTGTTGACATACTCGAAGGCCAGTATAGACAAAACAGCACAGGAAAGAGGAGGCGGTCAGCAAGACCAGGGCTCGGCTTTGCTTAAACTAATTCCACATGCCCCATGAACCATTAGCTGTTTTTTATTTCCTGCTCTAAAGATCTCTAGTGAAAATAATCTGGGGTAGGGAAAAGCTGTTCTTATTATTTTTTTCCCCCAACAAGATGCTGTGTTAGCAAACAGAACATATGAGCCACCTTCAGCAAACCAAGGTCTTTAATAATCCATTTTTCAAACACTACTGGTATTTCCTTTCCAAACAAAGATGGACTGTAACTGGAATCAATTTCATTATTTGTATGGTACAATTGCCAAGTTTCTGTAAATAATAGCCATTTAAATACTGGATAATATTTTTTATATGAATCCAACAACAGTTTTATTGCTATTTAATTTCCATGATTTGTTTGTTTGCTGTAAGTTATCAGGGTTCTGAGAGCACGATGTCTGGGGATAGGGAGAAGCCTTCAGAATGGCTCAGGGAAAAAGCAATGTCAGAGTCATGTTAAAATACTTGGCTCAACCAAATAAGGGAAATTTTAAGTTGGAAAAAACGATTTGCTCGACCCTTTTGGGCTTTTCTCCCTCAGTTTCCCTATACCCTGCGTAGTATAACATCACCCACCATCTTCAGACCTTGGCATAATATAGGAAATCAAGGACAAGACTGAGAACTCTGTTGTCCCCATTATGAAGAGAATGGGGCTCTTCAATGAAATCCGACAAAACAGAGGCAATGGTACAAATAAAGACCTGGTGACTTTGAAGGAAACTGGGCCATCTTTCTCTATTGATGCCATATGTAGCACATACCTGAATAACAACTTCATGCTCTATGGGAGGCTGCTGATATATGGGGTGGGCCTATCCCCTGAACCCCTTCCTTACTACAGACTAAATCACTAAAACAGGCTCATTCTGAGGTCAACCTGGAAGAAAATGTTGGTGGCCCATTTTCTGGAGCTGAGGGCAATATTTTTATTTACTTAGTGGTATGACTCCTGGTCTGCCTTTCGAGTCATTGAGCAAGGAGGCAGAGGGAGTAGGAAAGGCAAGAAAAACTCGGGAATCGATTTGCAAAAATATCTCAAATTCCTTCCCGGGGATGGCCATGGGGTTTAATAAGATAAAATAAGCGGTTCAGAAATGGTTTACATATCTGCATTTAAGTCTTGTGCATTTAAACTAGATGTAGGACGAGCACGGATAGAAGCTATGATGTACTTTCCTGGGCTGGTCCTACCCGACACACTGTGGGCTTGAATCCTGTTGTACATTTTACAGCCTTGTGATCTTGTATAAGTTCACCTCTCAGATGCTTAGTTTTCCCAACAGTGAAATGGGAGATAATGTCTCTCCCCGATAGTGCTGATGTGGGAACAGAATGAAATCATGTATATAAAGCAACTGGCATATTAGTGGATATAAAAAATAAATATGTTTTGTTTTCCCTACTAATTATCTCTCTTGCCAAAGGGTAACATTTTCCATTTTTGCCTAATTTTCCTCTCTTTCTCTCATACTCCTTTTTTTTTCGTGGATTTTGTAGAAGTCTGATTATCATTCATTTAATCACCTCCCCATTTAAGTAATATTTGGTTTAGCCAAAACCCAGTCCACTCTTCTTATTCATTTATTTAATAAATATTCACTGAGTGCCACTTATGTATCAGACACTATTCTAGGCTCTGGAAACAGCACCACACAAACATATAAATAAAGAAAAATTAGCAGAAAGTGAAAAGGGCAATGAAGAGACTCAGAACAGGTGTGTGTGCTGGCGAGTGACCCCAGGAGTCAGGGAAGGGGGCTCTGAGGATGATCCTTGTGGCTGAGAACTGTTTTGGTCAGAAAGGAAGAAGCTGCTGTGGGTATTTCATGCAAATGAATTTAAGACCCTGAAGTGGCTATGGTGGTACTGGAAGAACCCAGAGAGGGAGAGACAGACATTAGCAAGGCAGGAAGCTGCTCCCAGAGGAGGGGACGTTTCTGCAGCCCAGAGCCTAGACCACACAAACGGACTGGGGCAGTGGCTAAAGCCAAAGGACAGGGCTGCTCGTCAGTATTTGTGATGATGGTGGACAGGCTGCCTCTGTGTGGTAGGCAACTGAACCACTGAGGGGAACGAGCACCCAGTCACTGCTGGAAAATGCCCCCAGAAGCAGAGGTGGGGTCAGGGGAGTGAAGAAAGGAAGCACAAAGGGGAGGAGAAAGAGGAAAGAGTGTGAAAGACATGGTTCCATTTTTTTTTTTTTCCCTTCTTCCCTCCTTTTACCATTGGGCAAATCCCCCAACAGCTATCATCGGGTAGCTGGGAACTGTGGCTTGCAGGAGAAAGGTGAGTGGGGATCAGCCTGGAAGCCAAAAGGCAGTATGTAGAACAAGGGGCACACCCCCTCAAGGAGCTAACTGGGACGAGATACAGGTAATGCAAGTGCTCTACTGGAGAAAAGATGCCGGTTCACGGCAGCCAGGTGGAGGGGAGAGCTGCCCAGAAAGAGGCGGAAGGAGCGGGCAGGGCCAGAGGGCCTGGTGAACCAGAATCGAGTGCGTATTTTATTACAAGTGTGATGGGAATCCAGAGGAGTGTTCCAACCAAGGACATAACATGATCCAGTTGACATTTTTAAAAGACCATTTAGGCAAAATGTATTGTCGAAGAAAAGATAAGAGGTTATTGTGGTAATTGACAAGAGTTGTTAGCTTAGACCACACTGGGTGTAGGCAGAATGTTCTGTAAGGAGATTCACCGCAGACAAGTGAATAGACGGAGTTCTCTTTTTCTCACCTCCCAGATACGAAGAACTGCCAACATTTTTGGCTTGAACCACGAAGTAAATGAATGCTGATTTTACTGAGCTACGGAAGAGTAGAGAAAGAACAAGTGTGGGCGAAGTGGAGATGAAGAGCTGCCTTAGGGCGGTGAAAAAGCAGGAGCCGCCTCCTGGCCATCAGGAGGCGCTGTCCACAGGTGGACGGATGGAGGGGTCCGGGCTGGAGCTGCAGATGTGAAAGCCCTTGGCATTTAGAAGGCCCTTAGAGGCAAGTGAATAGAAGGAGTCACGTGGGGAAAGAATACAGACAAAGGGGGGCAGAATGGAGCCCCAAGGCACAACAAAACTTAGTAGCTGAACAGTTAAGGAGGAGCCAACTAAGGATACTGAAAAAGACAGGTGGAAGAAAACCTAGGAAGAGGCCTCGCCGAAGTCCAAAGGAAGGTGTTTTAAGAAGGAGGGAAAGATAACCTCTCCAAAACTCTGCTGTGAGGTCAAGAAGTACCAGTGGATTTGGCAAGTAGAGTTCACTGATAAGAACATGGGCAGAGCAGTGTGGGGCATAGAAGCTTTGATTAGACTGAGCAGGGAATTCCAGGGAAAACTGGACACACTGTCTGCAGCCCCCCTCTCACTAAGCATTGCTGTATAGGGTGGCTGAAGGGGGCGGGGAAGGGAAGGGAAAGGTAGGTTAGGGTAGGGTAGGGTGGAGAGCAGAGATGTGACATTAAAAGAGGGGATTGTTTATTTAAACATGGAAAATACAGCCTGAGTCCTCCAATAACGATCTGCATTTTAACAAGATCCCCGGGCAAGTTTGAGAAGGGCTACAGCTTTACTCGCTCTTGGAATGATCAAGGGCAGAGGAGGGAGGGAGGGGGCAGATAGAGGTACTACTTGTCACAGCCGTGTGTCTGGGAAGAGGTGGGACAGAGTTTGGGAAGTGGAGGGGAGAAGCAGGGAAACCTCTTCCCCACCCCTCACCCCCCGTGACCCGACGGAAGGCAGGAGAGCGGTGCAGATGGAATTAGGTCTTCGATCTGGCAGAAGAGAGACATGAGGATGTGCCAGCTCCTAATGGCTGCTGTTTTCTCAATGACGCAAGAGGCAAAATCTCTGGCTGAGAGCGAGCAGGGGCTGGTGGAGCAGGTGTGAAACTGTCTTGTCACTGGGACAGACGTCGTCCAAGTGCTCGGGTCTGTTCACATGCCTGCAAGGGTGATTTAGAGGAGCTCTGCACTGTCCTACTTGCTATTGATTTTGCATTTCATTCTCTTTCACTGCCTTAATAAAATTAAGAATTTTCCCAGCTAACCTAGCCAGCCTTTTATTTAGCTCCTTTTTATAAAGCTTAAAAGATGCCACATTACCTACTGTTAAAACGTCTTAACCAGAATTGTGTTTAACAGGCATGATTTGCTCCTAAAAGGAAAAAAGCAAAACAAAACAAAACAAAACAACCCCCAAAACCAAAAAGCCCCTTTTCCCTTTTTCTGGACAAAGAACCTCTCCAGGCCCTGCCTGGGAGACCTGGCCTGCACCTGCACCAAAAGCGGGTCCCTGAGGGCAAGAAGCTATTTTGGTTTCTTTCTCACTGATTCCTGCTTCTGGTTCCAGGCTATTTGGTCTTCTAAGGGACACCATAGACATTCTTGGCTAAGTAACTGGATAAGCAATCTAGAAACAATCTAGAACCTAGTCAGGTCGCGGGTAATTGAGGTTGGTTTCGTGATACTGGAACGGTAGGCAGAAAGCCGGTCCCTCACGTTGTCTGTCAGGGAGGTGTTTGCTGTTGGCCTGAGAGATCTCTGTGGACCTCTAGGTCCGTGTGCATGCAATTGCTCTTAGTAAAGAAAAACCACCAAACAAAAAACCAGTTATGATCATGCCACCACAAGGTGCTCGGGTTTGAAGGAAATGTGCTATCCCTGTCCAGCTTCTTTAACCAAACATCCATCGAAGCAAAACTCTGAGAGAACCTTTCAGCCCAGTCTTGTTTGTGTCGGAGATTCCAGGATCAAGCAAGGTGGAATTGTTTTCACTGTAAACTGGCAAGATTTGGGGCCAAAGGAGGCCTCGCACATTGGTGGTGACCCAGAGGCAAGTTTCCAAGACATCTTGTGTAGGAGGAGGAGCTAGCTGGGCATCTCACAAACGCGCTCCTGCCAGCTGCCTTGAAGCAGCTCTCCTGTGACCCCAGGACGTCTGCTCTTCCCTGCTGGCCCCATTCCCAAAGGTTTCAGAAAGGAATTAGAAATTGATGCTCGCCACCATGTGGGAACCTGAGCCAGAAGGTCAGAAATGCTGAGTTCTGGACTACGGTTAATAATAGCAGCTCCAGCCACACATACACACCTAAGTGCTGGAGAAGTTGACCTACATGAAATCAAATACCTGTGTCACAAATGTAGGAAGGAAGCCTCCAATGGGAAGGAATCCGGACACGGTGGCAAGGCAACGGACTTCCAGCGCTTTTCGTTAAGGACGCATTCCAGAAGGACAGGGAAAATCATTTTTGGTAGGTTTGCCTACACAGCTTAATAAATCACCACATACTTTGGTGGATTTAAAATTGTTCTGACCCTAATCTGATAAATTAATCCTGCATTTGCCAAGCATTCTGCCTGCTGCTTGGGATATAGTGAGTTCTCCAAAACGTGACTTATTTATCATTTAAATGTTTTTGCTACCATTTTTGTTCCTTTCACGGGGTGGCGGAAGAGAGAGGATAATATATGTTGTATATGTTGACTGCACCTACCTGATTTTTCAGGTTTCTGGGGTATCAGATATACAAAAACATTTAAATGCCTCTGTTTATGAATGTGTTCTAATTGTAAGCACGAGCGTTACAACAATCTGCTCTTCCTCAAACACGCTATGCAGAGTTGATAGAAATTATTTTTAACCTTCTGGTTTGTGTGACTTTTTGGCACATCTACCAGTATTATGAATTAGAAATTTCATCTGAGCCAAACTGCTGCTATGCAAAAATACAAATAGAAGGAGCATTCTCCAGAAAGACAGAGAGCTGGGGGAAACACACAACATGAGTAATTAATTGATTTTTAAAAGAACCTATTATTCACTTACTTAGTCCAAATGCTGATATTTTCCTTCTAGTTTCCGCATTCCTGTTTTTCTATTTGTGAGAATATTTAAAATACTTTTCTAAAAAGAAGTGAATGGACATTTACTTCTTCTAACTCAGCAAATATAACCAACAATGCCAATATAAAAAGTAAGATTAGTGATGCCGGGTAGCAATGGAAGGTTGTTTTGTGGAAGAGCCCCCTAGTGGCAGGCGTCTGGTGTTTCACCAATGTGGTGGGGGCAGAAATTAGTACTCTGACTACCTTTGAGAAACAAGGTTTTAAGAAATAGTAAAAGGTAGTGTCATCACTATACAGAAAGGATTTGTTGCCATAGTATTTTTTTAAAGATTTTATTTATTTGACAGAGAGAGAAATTAGAAGTAGGCAGAGAGAAAGGCGGAAGCATGCTCCCTGCTGAGCAGAGAGCCAGATGTGGGACTCGATCCCAGGACCCTGAGATCATGACCTGAGCCGAAGGCAGAGGCTTAACCCACTGAGCCACACAGGCACCCCAAGAGAATATTTTTACATTGCTGATGGCTAGGACTTTTTTTCCACCAGCGTGAAATGTTCATCCATCTACAAGTCTATATATTTCTCCTGCTACACACCCTCAGCTTGATCAAGAAAGTTAATCAACATTAAAAAGTTAGTCAGATCATCCAGGTATGGTTTACACAATGGCTTTTATATATGAACATGTAACTATAACACTGGCATTTAAAGTTGAATTTTGCATAATTACCTATAGAGTAATTTTATCTCTTCCAAATACAAACTTGTGATCATTCTCATCTATTCTGTTATTTAAGCAAGTATCTTGTGTTAGAAGGTGTTGCAAATATTTGGCACACCCAGTGAAGAGTTATTTTGTGAAATTAATATTTCAAAAAAAATGTCTAAGGCAATTGAAGTCGGAGAGCAAGAAGGAACAGAGAATTTTCCATTAAAAATCCTGCTTTATCTTATTTGCGGGAATTATATGAGTGATGAGGAATTTCTCAGGGCTGGAAGGTGGACATCAAAAGGTTTGTGGCTTTAGGCAAACATCCAAAACCCATACTAATGTAATAAGTTCTCCAGTGTCCTCAGGCACAGCAATACGATCAATAGAGGATTTCCATCTTCTTTCCTTAGAACAAATTCTAGAGGTCATAGAAAAGCTCTGTGTATACTGTGTATCAGCATATCATAGGTGCTAATCATTAGGATGTCAGGATGGTCACAGCTTCTTTGGCAGTACTCCCCCTCCATGAGTGAAAAGGGGATGATTCTATCTTAAAGGAGCAACGGCAGCATTAAGAAGAACGTTTGCTTAAAAATTTAGTCCCTTCCCCATTTCAAAACCACCTTTTTGCCCTCCATTCACATGCGGACACACTGACATATGTGGGAGAGGCAAAAGGGGGGGGGGGCATCCAGAGAGTCTAACTGAGCTAACAAGGCTCCTCACTTGTGTTAGGAACACACTTTATAAGCAGCCCAGCAAAGACCAGGCTCTTTGCCTCCTCTTGCAGATGGAGATAGATAATCTTAGAAAAATCACAGAGTGTATAAGTGGCCGGGTGGGGACCAGAACCTAGAAATGCCTCTAGTCCAAAACAGGGGAAAAAAAGAAGGATCAGTTCTAATGTTACAGAAGAGATCTTAATGCGTATTTAACTCTGTTCAGTTGAATAACTCCAGCCCCAGTTCTGTGATCCCTCCTAAGTACAGAGTGATATTGTAATTAGCATTCAAATTATCCCCTCATGCACCTCCAATACTCACTAAATGTACCAGCTGCCACTTACACACCACTACCATCCTTTCCAGAATTTCTGTAAGCACTGCTGGGCGAATGCAAACACTCACTAGTACTCATTTCAATAGCTGTTCGTTCCTCCACTGATAGACATAGCATGAAAAATCTGAATTTCTTTTCAGGATGCAGTCTTCCCACACTTATTGTACTTCTTTCCAGTCATAAAAATAATACATGTTCATTGAGGAAAACTTGGAAAACAAAAATCTCCAGTAAACGTTGTCAAAATGTAAGGGTATATCCTGCCAGCCCCCCTTTTTAATTGCTTTTTCTATAATTAACCACGTGATTATTAAGTGTCAAGCATTGTGTCAGACATGTGGATCCAATGAACAAGGCAGACTGCTCTTAATCCATGATGATGAACATAAAAATGTGTGGCATTTTACATAGGTGTGCACTGTGCACACTTAGGCATTTATTTCTTGCCTTAAATTTCCAAATGCAAACATTTTATTGAATATCCCCTCTCTATTTTACCATTATAAATAGTGATGCTGAGAACATCTTTGGACACAAGTCCTTGGTAACTCTTTCATAGTATCCTCAAGCTAAAGTCCTAGATCTTGAAATGCAGGATTAAAAGATATACATGCTTTGTGAGGTACCTGGGTGGCTCAGCTGTTAAGTGTCTGCCTTCAGCTCAGGTCAGGATCCCAGGGTCTTGGGATCGAGCCCAAATCCTGCTCCTTGATCAGTGGGAAGGCTGCTGCCCTCCTTCCTCTGCCCCTGCTTGTGCTCCCTCTCTCACTCTCTTTCTCTGTCAAATAAATAAAATCCTTTAAAAAAGATTAAATAAGAAGATATACATGTTTTTAAAACATTTTAGAATTAAAATAGGTTTTTTTTTTTTTTAAAGAGATTTTGTTCATTTATCTGACAGAGATCACAAGTAGGCAGAGAATCAGGCAGAGAGAGAGGAGGAAGCAGGCTCCCCGAGGAGCAGAGAGCCCAATGCAGGACTTGATCCCAGCTCCCTGGGATCATGACCTGAGCTGAAGGCAGAGGCTTTAACCCACTGAGCCACCCGGGTGCCCCTAAAATAGAAGGTTTTTAAGAAGAGAAAATATATGTTTAAATGCTTAGAAAAGCCTCTTTTAATCCGTGGGTCCCAGGCAGTTTGCTCCCGTCCCTGGACATTTAACAGTGTTACCAATTTCTAGTATATTCTTCTAGAGATTATTATATGCATAGTCAAGGAAAAAAAGGCATGAATAGGTGTGTGTATTTTTTGTTTTCCTTTTTTTTTTAGATGCTATTTTTAAGTTATCTCTACACCCAATATGGGGCTTTCAACTTTGAAATCAAGAGGGGTATATTCTACTGACGGAGATAGCCGGGCACCCCTGCTTCCCTTTGAAGACATAAATAGTATCTTCTTCTTCTTCTTCTTCTTTTTTTTTTTTAAAAGATTCCATTTATTTACTTGAGAGAGAGAACGCAGGAGTAGGGAATGGGGGAGGGACAGAGGGAGAAGCAAGCTCCCCATTCAGCAGGGAGCCAGATGTGGGGATCCATCCCAGGACCCCAAGATCATGACCCGAGCCAAAGGTAGACGCTTAAATGACTGCGCCACCAGGCGCCCCTAACTTGTACCTTCTTATAACATCGCCATGCCCTTTTTTCCTACTTAAAAACAACAACAACAAAAAAATATATATATACATAATTGTTTCTTATCAGTGCTAAAAAAACTTCCTCACTCTTAGAGCTGCATGAGAGCCCACTGTACGGATGTACTGTAATTTACTTGATCCGTTTTTCTTTAATGAATGTTCAGGTTCTTTTTTTTAATTGAAGTATATTAACATATAGTTCCAGGTGTACAACGTAATGATTCAGTGATTCCATGCACGAAGCTCAGATTCCTTTCCACGTTGTGCTGTTAGGAGGAAGTAAAGCAAAGAATACCTTGTGTACATAATCATTTTACGCCTGTGTAAGTGTATCGTGAGGGTAAACTTCTAAAAGTGGAATTGTTTGGGCACAGGATTTGTGTTTTTGTAATTTTGATGCCTACTGCCAAACCGCCTTCCAAAAGAGATTGTACGCCTTCCACTCCCACCAGGAAGACATAGCCGAGCCCGATTCCTTGCCAGTCTGTGTCAGAGATACGCTTCCTCCCTTCCCTGTGCTTCCAAGACTATCTGGAGACCCAGACTAGTTGCTGTGGGGGCCCCAGAGAGTCAGCTTTTACTTTTTTGCTAAATATTTGTCTACATTATCTTTTAAATTAAGTGATCATTGCTTTGATTTATAGGATCATTGAGTCCATAGGATATATTAGACAAGAGGACAGTTTCCCTGTAGCTATGCAAATGGCCAGACCGGTGGAATATTTTGCAGTAGAAGAGGGTCAGGAATAATTTCCAAACGACTAGTAAGCTGAGTTTTTCTTGCTAAATGGCAATTTCTACAAAAACAGATGAACTGAAAGAGAGTTTAGTATTATTTACATATTCTGTCTGAGGTATATAACCCCATAGGGATGTTTGAAGAATTAGGTTTTTTTTCCACTGCTTTGTATGGGTTTTCAGGCAGGAAAATTCAACACAGTAACGGAGACAGGAAGCAGATCGCATCCTGGTGAAGGATGTAGGCTGTGTTGCCAAACAGCTCCAGGGTTGGACCCCGGTTCGCTAACTACATGTCCCCCTGTATCAAATTTATCCCATCTGAGCCTCAGCTCCTTTAGCTAGAAAACATGGCTCATAGTACTGATTATTGCAAATATTCAGTGACAAATACAAAATACTCAAGAAATCGCTATTACTACCACTTGCCATACTGCTGTGAAAGCAGAGTTCCAAATCCAAGCATTCTATCTCATTGTGAGATGTGTTCCCACACTTCTAAAGATAAATATAAGCAATAGAAATATCGGTCACCCTAAGAATTAAGCATAACAAAATCATAATCTTGTTGAGTTAATCTGTTAATCAAGAAAGATTAATGCCAAAGTACCAGGACCCTTCAACACACACACACACACACACACACACACACGCATATGCACACATGCGTGTCCACATGAACATTTTAAATGAAACCATGCAAGTGACAAAAGAACCCCTGAAAATCTCTGTGAGAACTTCTTTTGAATCATTCTCGGAGAATAATAGAGGTAAGCTCTGATTGCCTCATTGGCAACAATATACTATGCAGTTGTATTCGACTTACGGCGATCGGGTGAAAAGTCCTCTGCATTATTTTTTCGACTAGCAGAAAAAGTTCATTAACTTGCTGAGGGTCTACTCTGTGCGTGACACTTTACTGGGCACTGGAATTAGTGCTAAGCCCAGTAAACATGGTCCCTGCCTTCCTCATGCTTACAGTCAGTAAAACTCCTGAAGGAAACAGTGGAAGCAATAGACACTCTCACGGAGCTTCCTGGTAATAGCAGAAGTACTGTGAGATAAGGGCATTATGTAACACATTAGTAACAGCTGAGTAGGAAGGAATAGGCTGTAACCCAGAGGAATGAGCTCAGATATTGGAATGGGGCACAATTTCCAAATCCCTAAACACCCAAATAGTTTGGTGTCATTCATTACCAAAGATACCTTGCTGCTACTTGAATACTAAGTGAGGAAGTTTTCCGAGGGGGCAAGGCAGTAGAAAAATTAAAATACAATGGGGACTCCTGTAGGAGTCTTATTTGGATAGATCCAGTGTTGTACACAGGTAGTTATATGCTTGACGTAACCACCGCTGAGTAGTATTTCAATTTCCTCTATCGATTAATAACCAGTTATAGGAGTTATAAAAGCTCTATTTCACTAACAGAAATCGAATCTGACTCAATTAGAACTTGAATCCTCAAAATTAGCAAAACCCCTTTCAACGGAAGGGAAGCCAATGACTAATCTAAAGCCTCGGATAATGCACGTTCACCACCTAGCGGCCCCTTCAGCAAACTACAGGCACCTTCCGCTTAAAACAGTTTCTTGGGCTAATTTGACTTAAGGGTAATGTCAGAAACTTTACAGATAACTTCGGTGTTCCAGGTCACGTATGATGTTTTGGCCCCTGGCAGAGGTGCATAGTGACTTCTCTTCTTATTCCTTCCCAATCCCCGCCGCGCAGTCTAGACCAGATAACGCTCACCTTATCCTGGCATTGTGGTACGAGCCACCTCACTAAATTCTCCAACCCCTTTAAAATACTGCCCTTCATAGCATTCCTCTGCTTAAGAAATAAGAACAAGCTCCTCTGTAGTACATCCAGTAGAAGCATCTGGGCCTGATGCAAAGTGCCCGATTTTGAACTTGCTCCGCAAGGTGAATTCCAGCAAGCAGTTCAAGTGTGACTGTTCGGTGAGCACACATCTCACACAGCTTCCAGCCTGTCCCCTTCCTGAACTCACCACCTGAGGCCTCCTCCCTCCCTGCCCTCCACCTGGAGAATTCATATTCTTTCAAGATTTAGCTCAAAGCCTCGTGCCGGCAAAAAGCCTTTCTCCTTGACTGCAGTCCATTCGTCTCTCCTGTGATGAATTTTAAGAATGATCGTCTGTGGCCCGAGATTTCCCTTTGACTGGTTTTTGCTGCCCTCTTATTAGTGTCCATTCTATCTGTGGGCTAGTAGATGAGACAGTTTCTCTACTGACTTGGAAAACATCTTGCAAGCAGAGATGATTGCTCTTTTGTGATTTTAAAGACCCCCCCCTTCTTCCACTGCCCCCAGCTCAGCGAACAACACAGAACTCAATAAATACTGAGGTTACGTCCGCCAATCCTTACGAGCATTTCATTATTCTGATCTGTTAGGCTACAGATGACTCCCAGGTGTGGCTTCTGATCAGCCTGTCATCTTTCACTGTAGTTAAAACACATGTGATCTTTTCAACAGCAGAGGCACCTTCCATGTCAGGCATCTGCATATCCAGGGAGGAGGAGAACCGGCATGATGTTTCCTAGTAATTTCGGCCACAAGAACAGCTCTTCTTTGATTATGTGGGTATTTAAAGTAAAGGTAGGGCTCCTATTGGCAAGGATTTGTCTCATTTATTCATTTCACTTTGTATTTGCAGGTCAGTTGTAAGTGATTTATGAATACCTTTCAAAGGTCACTATCCATCTTTAAAATACATCCATCTTCAACAGCAACCTTCCACTTTGAAGAAAGAAACTTACTGTTTCACAAACACGTTAGACGAGAATGTGGTCTGATCAACAGGGCACAGGACTCGTGAAATCAACATTTATTCACATGACATCACCTGAGGCAGCCAGGACTTCTGGTTCTAATTAAAAGTACTGCAGCAACAACGATGGATCTAGGAGAACACTTTGTTCTTCAATTAATTTAAATATATCCTGGAATAACAAAAGGCATTGCACTTGCCATGTGTGCCCTCCATGACATGGCATTCGAATGAGAAGACGCGGGTCTTAATCAAATGGAGAATCCAGGGAGAGCACAGCCAGCCCCCGGCATCTCTAACCTCCCGTTTCACCCCGGAGTCGTGAGTGTACAACAGGATCTTAATGTTCTTTAATTTAGAGGAAGGTTTAAGACCGTTTTAAATACATTTTTTCTAAGGCTCAAATCTCATCACATAAAGCACTACAGCAATTACTTGCCAGACACAATATTTTCTTGAATCATACACATATTGAAAATATATGTATATGTACATTACAAAAAATAAAATTCATGTTGACTTATCATTCCTAAAATAACTCTCCCTACTCATATCCATTTATCTCTAGACAAACAGTCATTGAAATGTGATTTGCTGAGGATTTGGATTTGTGTATCTACAGGCTGCATATTCTTATAATAAAAAAAGTAGGAAAATCAACTTACATGCCTTCAGTTATCTTTGTTGAATTTGATTTTTTAGATCTAAATAACCAAACTCTCTCGGTGTAAGCCTGACACCGATAATGAATATGTTTCAGATGGCAACAGGAAAACATACCACCGCTGCAATTAAATGCAAATGTTTGGAGGGCATGCAGTTTTAGAGTCAAGTTTAAGCCCCTGAATGAGGGAATTCAAAAGTTAAGTGGTTCAAAAGGAATAATTTAAACCTGCTGAGTCAAGTTTTCCCAGTGAACAAGCTGCCCTTCGGGAGCATATCTGGCATGGCCCTGTGTGATAGAAATTCTGTCTGTTGGGTTCCATAGTTTTCATATAAATGAAGAGGTTGTTCCTGGTATCTCGGCAATTTTTATGCAAAGCCCTTAGGGCTTTGGTTTGAGCGAGGCCTTGCCTCTGTTTATTGGTCAGTCAATCCGTACATCCTGAATACCCATGGTGGGTACAGTGTCACAAACCCAGCCTTCACATAAATACTGGACTTTCGTGCCCTCGAGGAGCTGAACAGCCCATACATGAAAATGCCTTTAAATATGTGAGAATGCCAAATCCATGAGCTCTAGGGGGAGTGATTCATCAGGTAGGTAGGATTAATCAAAGAAGACTTCAAAGAGAAGGTGAGGACACAGAATGTGCAAATATATAAGTTACTGTATGATGAAGAGACATCAGTGTGCTGAATTCAAGCGAAGAATCTCTGTCAAGGAGAACTGAAGGGAGAGGAAGGTGGTCGGGAGGCCTCCCAGGACACCTGTTCAGCCATCTTGGTACCATCTCCTTTCTCTCTGAAGTTCATATTTATCTCCGATATGTGCATCACACGAGAGAACGCTGAAAAATAAGTTCACTGGGGTCTTATTTGTAACTCTATCACCCAATGTTTCACAGAAAATACTTGGCTTCTGGAGACACTTTCACACAATACCTTTGCAAATAAAATTATTAAATTAAAAATAGGAAATAATGAGTCTCAGAATAGAAATATAAAAATGGAATGCTGGTTTATGCATTTCTCTCTCTTTTTTAAAGATTTTATTTACTTATTTGACAGAGAGAGATCACAAGTAGCAGAGAGGCAGGCAGAGAGGGAGAGGGGGAAGCAGGCTCCCTGCTGAGCAGAGAGCCCGATGCGGGACTGGGGCTCGACCCTGGGATCATGACCTGAGCCGAAGGCAGAGGCTTTAACCCACTGAGCCACCCAGACGCCCCTGGTTTATGCATTTCTAATTGTACTTTCTTTCTTAAACCAAAGTATGAGAGAAAACATTATGGGACAGTCTCGTTTCCAACAGTCTCGAGTCCAATACAAAACAACCCTAGATGATACAAGGGAAATCGTGCAAGCTTGAAGATTTTGCTAATGCTACTCTGTGCCTAATTTAAAAATGAATTTAATGTGTGTCTAGCTTCCTCTCATGTACTTCAGTCAGAGTTGAGTATCAGCAGCCCATGTCCCCTAGTTAGGAGCCTCCTCTGGTAAGAGCCAGCAGCATTTTCTGGATGGGGAATTTCTGCAAAGCTGCCCATGAGCAAAGAATGCTGGGAGAGCAGAGGAGCAAATGCCTGCATGGCTTGAACTGGAATTCCACTCTGTGGTTTTACCAGGTGAGACTTTGAGTTCTTTAACCATACTTAAACCTCAGTTTCCTCAATTGCAAGATCTGGGTTAATAGGAATATGTATTCCTTAGGGTTCTTATAAGGATTAGATACGACGATCGAATGAGGAGGCTTGCCCCAGGTTTGGCCCACGCAGCAATACTCCATCAATGTTAACCCTTATTTTATTTCCAGAATGTTTAAATGACATCACATAAGCTGCAGAGTTCAAGGCAAAAAAATCTTGAGTGTCAGTAAGGAAGTAAAATAGCCAAGGGAAAGCCCTGGAAAGGGGAGAGCTAGGACTCTGGAGCACTTCTACTGTAGCCCAACAGTGGAAAAGAGAGAGAAGGTATGTCTTTTTTTTTTTTTTTTTTTTTTTTTTAATTAGTGTCAAATATTTCTACTGACTTTTAATTTCTTGGGCCCGGTGATATTAGGAAAACGCAGTACCATGGCTGTCATTTGCTTTGGTCAATGAAGTCAGAGCTGGGCCAGGAAATGCAGCTGCTGACAGATCAAACATCCAGGCCCTCCACAGGGTCTCAGGGCTGGCCCCCAAAGGCCGCGACAGAAGCACAGGCTAATGAACCCAATTACTGCCTATGACGACCACTTCCAAAGAAGAAAGAATAAGTAATTGCTGAAGCCTCTTGATTTTACCAAGAACTCCACAACAACATATCCCTCTGGTCTCTAAGAACTTCATGTTAAAATTTTTAACTGGAAGGAAGTATAAAGGAAAATACTATATTAAATTATCAATACCATTGATTAACTTGAGGAAGTAGTGCCAATGACTCTTCATGTCAGACTTAAGAAACTTCAGTTGAGATCATCTATCTATTGTGCATGTACTTCAGGCAATAATTCAGTCAATGAAAGCGTATCGAACACCTATTACATGCCAGTCAGTATGCTGAGTATGAGAGGTAAGGAATACACAGTCCCTGCCAGGAAGAGAGCCGGCGAGTTAACAAATCCTTAGGATTCTATCTGAGAAATTCTACACTAGAGGCTAGAAAGAGGAGGACATGGCTAACTGGTGGAAGCAGGGATGACTTCCCAGGGAAAGCAAAACGATTTCATTATCTACCGATGAGCACAATCAGAAGCAAGGATCTAATGAGAATCTGATGAAAACATCAAGGTAATGCAATGTAAAAAACAAACAAAGACAAAAAACCTCAGCATTATTCAGTGGTTTTTCACTCATACTACTTTTCTACAAATGGGACGAAGTGAGAGTTGACTCTACTAAAATTAACCCCAAAGCGGTATTTATTTATTTTTTAAAATTTAGATCCAATTAGCCAACATATAGTACGTCATTGGCTTCAGATGTAGAGTTCAGTAATTCATCCAGCTGCATGTAAAATCCAGTGTTTCATCATATCATGTGTCCTCCTTAATGTCCATCACCCAGTTACCCAATCCCCCACCCACCTTCCTTTCCACAACCCTTAGTTTGTTTCCTACAGCTAAGGGTCCCTCATGGTTTCTCTTCCTCTCTGAAGACTTCCCATTCAGTTTTCAGTCCCTTCCCCTATGATCCTCTGCACTGTTTCTTATATTCCACATATGAGTGAAACCATATGATAACTGTTTCTAATTGACTTTTTTGCTCAGCATAATACCCTTCAGTTACATCCATGTCAATGTAAAAAGTATTCATCCTTTCTGATGGCTGCATAGTACTCCATTGTATATATACACCACATCCTCTTTATTCATTCATCTGTTGATGGATATCTTGGCTCCTCTCACAGTTTGGCTATTATGGCCATTGCTGTTATAATCAGTGGGGTGTAGGTGCCCCTTCAGATCACCGTATTTTTATTCCCAAAAGCTGTATTTAGGGAAGTATTCAAAGTTGGGTTTATTAGCAAACCTGCAAACTTGCCTCTATTCAATTTCATAAAAAGGTAATTGAGGTTTCACAACATGCCAAGCACTACTTTCATGCTAGAGAGAAAAAACACAGAGTGAAGAAGACAGAAACAAAGGGGAAAGCTTGGAGACTCAGAAAGGTGGAATGAGTTAAGGGGAACATTTGAAAAATGCTCTATGACTAGTGCCAGCAATGTGCTACCAGGGACACAGACTCATATGGCTGCCTTGGCCAGACTAGGTGACAGTCCAAGTCCCATATGGAGGGGCACCTGCGACCCAGCTCCCTGGATCACAGCCATGTGGGAACCCCCACCCAGTGTTGCCAGAACTTCCTCATTTTCAAGGAAAGTTCAAAATCCAACATTTCTGATCTTCTAATTTTGGAAGATAGTTTTCAAATCCTTTCCATAGCTGGATTTAACCCCTTGGCTGCCGGTTTGTAGCTTCTGTGCCTCAAAAATGCATCAGGAGCAATTACAGTGGACGACAGGATAACAACAGGCAGGGCGAAGGGAGAGGCTTTAGCACTGGATTCAAATCCTACCCTGCCCATGCCGTGCAAACTCAGGCAGATCCTTAAAATGGCTCTGAGTTTCAGTGTTGCTATCTTTAAACTGGGGATAAATACATCTGCCTCCTAGGGTTTTTGTGAGAAGGCAATGTGAGCTAGCACAAAGTAAGCTCTCCAAAAAACTGACATGTTTATTATTATTTTTAGAAAAGCCTTCACAGAGGAAAGTTCTCAGGGGAGAGGTAGGATTTAGGACTTGGATTGGCAGGGAGGGCCTCCAGGGCTTTTCAGGTATTCCAGGGAGAGGGAGAAAAGGCTCAGACACTAGAAGGAGGCACAGGGATCCTGTCTTGGAAAAGCAATGCCACTTGGTTTGGTTGGAACAGAGAGTAGATGACAGAATGCAGAGGGATGAATGCAAGAATGTCAGACTGTCACCCAAGTTTTGGAGCTCCTGAATGCCACCCCACGGGGGCCTAGACTTTATACCACTGGGAATGAGGAGGCAATAAGGTTTTAGTAGAGGACAGAAATCACATCAGGTTGTTCTATGTGATGCACTCACCCACCCACGGTTTATCGAGGGCTAACTATGTGCTAGGCATTGTGTTTGGTTCTAGGAATGCAATGGGGTACAAGGCAAATGAACAAGGTCCCTGCTCCATGGATCTTAGACACTAGAGGACACAAGAAGCAGATGTGGGTTGCATTCAAGAACCTGGAGTTGAGGAGACTAGCACTGAGGCCATTGCTATTTCCAGCGGGAGGTCGTGATGGCCTAATTTAAGGCAGAGGCAGTGACATGATCCAGGAGGAGAGGAGTCCAGAGACGGCAGGGAGAAGGAAGCACTCTAAGTCGTTGGTGGGACTCAGGGTCCTGAGCTGCAGTGACAGGGCAGTTATAATGACATTAGCAGCAATGAGAAAGGCAAAAGGAGACAGCGGTGTGCTAGCAAGAATGAGGAGTTGACTTTATCCTAGCCGAGTTTTGGTAAATGGCTCACGAGTCCGTGGCTGGCCTCATCCCTACAGCATCTTAGCCACATGATCATTGCTGAAGCAATGCGGTTTTCTTACCAGAAGCTAATTGTTGATCGGATTATATTCAGAGATTGGATGCTGTTTGTTACTATGTTCAGCTCATTTCCCAAAATACAGTTTCAAAAGGAGAGACTGAACCAAAGCATTTCCTGTCAGATAACCTTTGCTTTTAAGATGGTGAAAGACGAGATGAGAAGGAAGACTTCAGAGCATTCTTGTGATATACTCCCACCTGTGTAGAATAAAAACATTCTCCAGCCACCTCTCATGCTTGTGGGCTTCTTTTTGCATAAGCCCAAGCCAGACAAGGCTCAAGAGGGAGTTGAGGGGCTCCGGTATGAGGACCCACTTAGTGACCACCTTTCTTTTGGAGAGTAGTATACCCACCTGTGAACTAACCTTTTTCCCAAATGGGTTTGTTACAATGTCTAGATTAAGAACCCACAGCGAGGGCGCCTGGGTGGCTCAGTGGGTTAAAGCCTCTGCCTTCGGCTCGGGTCGTGATCCCAGGGTCCTGGGATCGAGCCCCGCATCAGGCTCTCTGCTCAGCAGGGAGCCTGCTTCCTCCTCACTCTCTCTGCCTGCCTCTCTGTCTACTTGTGATCTCTCTCTGTCAAATAAAATAAATAAAATCTTAAAAAAAAAAAGAACCCACAGCGAAGCTAGAGCTCAGAGAGTGTGCTCTTTGGGCCAAGATATGAGGTAGAATAAAGGAGTTGCATTGGCTTTCTTGACCTCTTCTTACAGCATGGTCATTTCTTTCTATTTCTTCTGAGGGAATGTGGAGAAGGCATGTATAATATATATAATTCCTCAGGCCTCTTTTTCACTTCGTGTCTTTTTTTTTTTTTTAAGATTTTATTTATTTGACACAGAGAGAGAGAGAGAGCGAGAAAGAGAACACAAGCAGGGGGAGTGGGAGGGAGAAGGAGAAGCAGCCTGCCTGGCT
Organism: Neogale vison; assembly: GCF_020171115.1. Classification (NCBI taxonomy): domain Eukaryota; kingdom Metazoa; phylum Chordata; class Mammalia; order Carnivora; family Mustelidae; genus Neogale; species Neogale vison. Next base: position 198,454,654 of record NC_058091.1, on the reverse strand, counting down.
AAGCAGGGAGCCCGATGTGGGACTCGACCTCAGGACCCCAAAATCTGACCTGAGCCAAAGGCAGATGCTTAACTGACTGAGCCACCCAGGTGCTACTTTTGTTTCTTTTGCAGGAAAAAGATAGAAGCTACAGTGATATGAAAGATAGAGACGGGCAGAAAAGAGGCCTTCTATTGTTCTCCACTTGAGTATCTTCAACAAAATTACCAGGTATTTGTGCACAGTGGAATTGAGGGTAGAATCATTCTATTTGTAATCCTAGCCTCTAGCACAGTGCCTGACAGATATTAGGTGCTTCAAAATACTTGAAGAAATACAAGAGTTAAAGAAATAAAGAGTTGCAGAAGTGAATAAACACAAAAATCAACTTTTCTCAATGAATCTTCTAGCATTCAGCTGTCTGCAGCAGAATATTCAACTAACAGTAGTTTAGGTCATACAACAAATTTTCCCATAAAATAGGAAGTGCAGAAGTCAGTGATTACAAATGTTGTTCCAGATGTTCAATGATATTATTTGGGCCCCAGGAACTTTCTATCTTTTCATTCCATCATCCTCTTTTTTATTGCCTCATGGTGGTAGGATGGCTGCCCCAGCCCTACGTATTGCATCCATATTCAAGACTAGATAGAAAGAGGAAGAATGGAGCCAGCAATATCTGTCCTCTTTTATCAATACAGTAAAAAGATTTTCTAGAAATATCCAGCAATGTTCTCTCTCAGATCTTTAGCCAAAACTATATTATAGAAAACCATGCATAGCTGTAATGAAATCTTAAAAAATTAATATTTAGCCAAATTCTTTGCTGTTATACATAAAATTAGCCTTCTACTAGCAGGAGAAAAGGGGAAATGGGCATTGGGTAGATAATTAACAGTGTCTATGATGCATTTATAGCCCATCTTGCCCCGTGCTTCTTTTGAATACTCAAATCACTTATGGCATTTTAATTTATTTATGTCACTTATTTCCCTTCTAGATTGAGAACAGAATCCATGTTTTACTCATTTTCCCCTATCGTTAATGCAGTAGGCCCTTATTAGAAAGTATTGTTGAATAAATTGAAAACATTGCAAATGTTTTTTTGAAGTACATGTAAAATAATGCTTTTTAAGTAGCATTTTTAAAGAAAAAATATGAATTCATTTTTACATTTGTGCATTAGCTACAACTCCATTTTAAACACACTAGGTAAAGTAGGCTTAAGTGAAGCTTCAGAAAAGGAATATAAGAACAAACAGAAACAACAAATATAAAACATTCCTATAATTGTAACAACAGTGCAGACAAAACCGTCATTGATCTCTATAAAATGAAGTTGATTTTTTATTTCTTTGTCCTCTAATGCATTCTATACTACCAAGATACATTATTCTAGAAGCACAAATTCAGGTCCAGAGACCTTCAGTGGATCTCAATACACATAAAAAAAAAACTTGCCACATTCCTTGCTCCAGTGGTCAAAACTCTATACGCTGGTCCCAACCAACCTTCCTGGCCCTGCCACTCAAAATTCTTGTATCAGAATATGTTGTTCCAACCAAATTTTTCTATTCACTGCTCCTCCTGCCTCTTTGGCATTCGACTCCCCTCACCCTGGAATACCTTCAGCTCCTCTCTTGGCTAGCTTTTTTTTTTTTTTTTAAGATTTTATTTATCTATTTATTTGACAGACAGATCACAAGTAGGCAGAGAGGCAGGGAAGCAGGCTCCCCGCTGAGCAGAGAGCCCGAAGCGGGGCTCAATCCCAGGATCCCGGGATCATGACCTGAGCTGAAGGCGGAGGCTTTAACCCACTGAGCCACCCAGGTGCCCCCTCTCTTGGCTAGTCTTAATCATAGCCTTCGAAGGTTAGCTTAAGTGGCGGGGGTGGGGGGGGTGGGGGGTGGGGGGTGGGAGGTTGGGGTACCAGGTGGTGGGTATTATAGAGGGCACAGCTTGCATGGAGCACTGGGTGTGGTGAAAAAATAATGAATACTGTTTTTCTGAAAATAAATAAATTGGGAAAAAAAAAAGAGTCAAGTAGCTATTTACATAATGTGTGTTTCTAGCACTCTTTAGGCTAGAAATAGAGGTTGCCTGTGGCCTATCTTTTGACTATGTTGGGTTTTGTCACCCCGGCTGTCCCAGAGTCACATGCCTCAACTACCATTCTTTCCTTTCCATTCAGTATCTTCCTCAGAGCACTGTAGCAGCAACTGTTTTTTCTGTAATGGGAAACTGCTAGAATTCTGAGAGTGATTCTACTCACCACTTAATTAGCACTGATATAATTATGTTAGTGAACATTTACTAAAAAGGAATTGTATTAAGAACTATCATTTGATTCTTCTAATCTTATGAGGTACTATTTTTATTTCCACTTTGCAGACGAGGAAAGGGAGGATATAGATAGCTTCCAACCTAGGAGTTAGTAAATTTTTCTGTAAAGGGCTGTATAGTAAATATTTTCAGCTTTACAGGCCATATGGTCTCTGCTATAACTACTTAACTCTGCTGTTGTAGCATGAAAACAGTCACAGATACTATGTGAATGGATGTAGTTGTGTTCCAATAAAACTTTATTTACAAAAACGGGCAGTAGGCTGGATGTGGTGCATGGACTGTTGTTCGCTAACCTCTGTTCTAGTCCAAATAACCAATTTATATATTGGGCCAAGAGAGGTAAAGCCACTTGCTCAAGACAGAACTGGAGGCAGATCTAGAATACAGGTCTTCTAATTGGTTGTTTAACAGTCTTTAATATTAAATGAATTGGGATATTTATTCTGTAATAAATTGAGACTTTGAAGCTGTAAAGTTGACCTGATATTCCTGAAAAACTAGATTATTTTGACCCAGATGATTAGATTCACGTAATTGATGGGGACTTTATTCTATCTTCTGGATCTCCTAAAGGTGTATGAAGTGTTAAAGCCAGTTTCCTTGTTTATCTTAGAGAGGAAAGCATTTTCCAGATCAGCTGAACACATGACACAATTGCTTATAGAGTTAGGACTTAGTATGTGATGAAAAGTAGGATTTGGTGGGTTTGGAACTACCGAAATGTCAAGACAGAATTCCTTTGACAAGATTCCTCAGAATGCTTCTGAATGTACATGGCTCCCTGCCAACTTTTTAATTCGGCTTCCTATTTTGCCAGGGGACATTCTGACATGGTTAGAAGGGGAAGGGACAAAACCCGTGACTTCCCGACCTCCTTAGCCCCATGCCCTAAGAAATTTAGTTCTGCGTTGTTGATTCAGATCTGTGATGGGAAATAAAACTTATGTGGGGGAAGCTGCTACTCTGTGACTTTCATTCCTTCCATTAATAGCCTTGTAATATCATGGAAAATATAGTTAACATCCCCTTGCACATCTACTTCTCAAGCACTGTTATCAGCAAAGTAAATATGAGAGGTGATGCTGTTACCTTGCCTGTTCACAGTAGACTAACCGTTGGCGGACTGGCCAGCCTATTCAGGAGCACTCAACACAATCCGAAGGCTCAAGATGAGCTGACTCTACAAGGTCAAGTACAGGTATCCTTCATGCTTCTGCTGTAATTGTGGCCCCACAGCGTTCTTGTCCTTGACTTATGTCATGACCTAGGGTTATGTTTTGATTCTCAGCCTGCGTGTCTTATTAGGTTATGTGCATCACATTTAAATACTTAGCTCGACCTTGAAAGAAATTCAGAATCCTCACCAGCCTATGTAATTCTTATAGTCCACTTTATCATCAAGGTGACTAAAGAAAAAAAAAATTGACAGAAGTATTTACTGTGGATGACTGGTCAAAAGATACCCACAAGTCTTTCTTATTTATTGAGACCTTCTAGCACTTCAGATGTACCCTGAAACCTGATTTTGAAGAACGAGGAATATTTAAAGTATTTTATCAAAGCAATGGAAAATGAGTGAGTTTCCCCCATTTTCAGAATCTTTAAGTATTATATTAAAATAAATATAAAAAATTATAAGTGATCTCATGTTACGGATAACATTTATGGAGTCTTGGGCCAAGAGCTATGAATATATTCTATCCATGCTATGAAGTAAATACTATTATTATATCCATAATGCAGATGAGGAAACTGGGCCCATAGGGAGGTGAAGCAATTTATCCAAGGTGTTCTTTTTAAAATGTATTTACTTATTTTAAAAAATATTTTATTTTTTTTAAGATTATTTATTTATTTATTTGACAGAGAGAGAGATCACAAGTAGGCAAAGAGGCAGGCAGAGAGAGAGAGAGGAGGAAACAGGCTCCCTGCTGAGCAGAGAGCCCGATGCGGGACTCAATCCCAGGACCCTGAGATCATGACCTGAGCCGAAGGCAGCGGCTTAACCCACTGAGCCACCCAGGCACCCAAAAATATTTTATTTTTAAGTAATCTCTATACCCACTGTGGGGCTTGAACTCACAACATGATATCAAGAAGGGCATGCTCCATCTACTGAGCCAGCCAGGTGTCCCTCTCCAAGGTCTTTTAGCTAATAAATGATGGAGCTGGGATGCAGATTGAGAAAATGTGAATTCAGAGCCCGAGTAAACCATTACTCTAATGGCACCATCACCTAGTAAAATCTAGATCCTTTGGTGGAGACTGGTGAACGAGAGAAGAGCAGAAAAAGCAGACCACCTATTCTAGTCGCCATATTGCCCAGATCGCTGCTGATGTATTACAGAGAACATCCCACCCTGTGCTCCTGTCCCTGCCCAGGCTGTCAAAAAGGGAGATACCAGTGACAAGACTCCGTGATCAGATCTTAATATTGCTGTTTCCCAATAACCACCAAGGTCTGCACCTTGCTTTTGTAATGTTACTGAAGTGCAGGGGGGAAGCGCTAAATTCTTAATGGTTCAGATTACATATGTTCGGGTAGACATTTTTTACAGTCATATCTTTCATTATTTTAGGCTCATGAACCTACTGGACTCTTGTAGTAATCATTAAAGCCATGCACAAATATTCTGGCTCTCTCTTTTGGGCCTGCAGAGGATTGCACTTTTCCAGCTACCTAAAGTGATTTGCTTTGGCCAACGAAAGGTCAACACAAGTGGTCTATGTTTCTTCAAAGAGGACGCTTTAAGAGTCAATGTGTGCTTTGCCAACTTTCTTTTTCAGGGAATTGGTAACTGGCAATATTCCAAATAGTGGCTGTGTTCTGTCAGCCTAGGGCTCAAGGTGAGGATGATGACAAAGCTCCGTGTGGGCCAAGGTAGACAAAGATTATAAAGAAGAAATAAAGCCGGTGGCTTTAAGCTACCAAGATTTGGATTCATTACTGCAGCAACCCCTTGCCTATTCTGACTGGTCCACTCTTACAGAAAATATTAGTGCCTACTTCAAAGCAGCAACATAGAGAATATGGCAGAAGAAGAGGACCGGGCTCCTGGCTGCCATGAAGACCCCCCAACAGGAAATACCCAGGTGCTGCCCAACCACTGGAGATGGAAGTACAGAAAGAAAAAGTCCTCATTATCCAGGACTGAAACCTGGTCAGGGTTTCTTGGGATGGAAAAATATGGGAGTTTCCAGTTCTTGCAATGGACCCCTACCATCCGGGGCCCCCAAGGAGCCCATCTTTCCCATGTACCCTGATGCCTGAATAAGCACACGGTAAAAGCGATATGGAGTTTTTCACAAAAAAACTGGCTAGGCTGGAGGAACCACTTGGAAGCACACTATTTTAACTTTCCTGACAGATAGGATCCATCAGTAGTGCAACCAAGGGCTTTTCTCTCTCCTTTTCTCCTTTTAGTAATAAGCGAAAGAGTGATGCTGTGCGTTAGAGGTTTAAACAGAAAGAAATTGAAATCCGTGACAGTGATGACTTAATAATATTGCAAATTATAGTTTTTAGTTCAGGTAATTTAGCATGCCAAATCACAGTTTAATTTCCTTCTACAGAGCCCAGGCACGCAGGGTAGTGTACGGGAGAAGGGGCAAGGTGGGTGGGAGGAGGGGGCAAAGACGAGAGTGACGAGCAAACATCTCGAGACCCCTCAAATGCAGGTGCCCTTGAAAGCCTAATAAAAATGACCCGGGGAATGTAAACGGCAGTCGGTTAATAAGTGCAATTGTCGGGAGCCCCGATCTTTGGGAGGCCAAGAGTCCTTGCTTCTTTCTGTGTGGGTGCCTGCTCCCCCTGCTTCGTGGAATGGAGCATCAACTGCCCAGAAGGAAAGCATAACGTGTGCAGAGCCCTGACAGCTGCGAAAGGAAAGAATGACTTTGAGAGTGTCAGCAAAGCAGAACGGAGGGTTGAATGGCATGTGTCCTTGACTGTGCACAGCACAATGCCTTGGGGAGGAACAGGCTTGGGGGTGGGGGCGCTGCACTGCTTCCCAATTTGCTTTTTGTTCTAGGATCCACCTTCCAGAAACAAACCACGATTCAAGTCATACTCACCATTCACCCTGCACAATATTCAAAATACTCGGGTTTGCCTGTTAATTCACCTGGCTGAAGCAGTGTCTGTGTGCTTGGCCAGAGAGACTCAGAAAAGAAGTCTCCCAATGAAACCTCCTCTGAAATGATCACCTGAGTTCAGGCACGAGAAGGCACCGAGGACAAGCCCTCTGCACCAGCTTGCAGGGGGTAGTGGCTGTTTCAGCCCATCAGCATTACCTAGCTAGACTGCCACTGACAAGCCTGACCTGATATTCACCCCAGTACTTCTGGTAGCTATGTCCCCTTGCATGTATCCGAGTTCAGAATTTAGGGGTCAAATAGCCAGGCTGAGTTTGCCGGTGCTTGACACCGAAGTTCTCAAACCCGACAGTACCTGAGAATCACCTAGGTTAAAAAACAACAACAAAAAAAGATTCCTGCGAACCACCCCATCCTTACTGAGCAGGAATTTCTTGAGGTGGGGCTGAGGAACCTACATTTTAATATGAATCCTAGGATTTCCTGACGAAAAGGAGGGTCTTTTTATTCATCTCCTCAAATTTACCTGAATAGCTAAAAAGGAAAAGTAACGCCTCGTGAACACAAAAAGTACAAACACATTGGAAGAACTCATATAAGGAGAGAGATCATATCCTTTCTCATCCAAAGCAAGACACTTCTGAAAGCTAAACTGGGCGATGTTAATAATCACAGCAGGATAACAGCTAGACGCTGGGACTCCACTAGGCAAACCAGGACTCATGGTTACCTGAATTCTAAGACTAATCTGACAGGAAAGCTGGTTAGGATTTAGGCCACCAGCCCCACCTAAAGCCCTCATCCAATCTTGAAGCTTAGCAATCACTGCAAATATTTGAATAGGGAGGGTTGTATGAGCCCTAAACCCAGAGGATCTGGTACAGAGGCTTGCACGAGCTTGGACAGGTTGGATGAACCCTCAGGTACCAAGTACGCAGACTAGGAAGAGACCAGTAGACATCTTGACCTCCCGGTGGAAGAGTGCATACAGCGGTAACATTTATCCCCCACAACTTCAGAAGCCAATCTCATGAAACGTAAAGGATTATTCCTCAGAGGCAAAGAGGAGGAGAAACAAACCAGGCATTATTCTATTCGTTACATTCATCTTACAGTTTCTAGGAAATACCTTTCCCCCAAGTTTTTAGTTTTACTCTCACGTGGTCAGCACAAACCACCTAACAATTACTGTCACATGGATTTCCTACGGCTTTCTTCCTGGGGGAACTATTGCAATATTCTTGGAGGACAAAGGAAGAATGGGTTGTGCATTTTCATTATTCAATCTGTGCAAAGAAATCAATGTGTAAAGGATGTTTCGGAAGTACAGAATAGCTAAATGAGAAAGCATTTTTTCCTAGGAAATTTCATTTATTTCTTTGGTTTTTCATAATGACTGTGGTATATAGTGGCTTTGGCAAATAATTACCAGGGTATTATTGCCTATTTCCTTTCAGATATTCCATCCATTTTTAAGACAAGCTCAAAATACAATGTTCATTCAATTAGGCATCTTTTAGCAAAAGGAATTTGAAATCCTCCTCTTGGTCTATGGGCTAATGCCTCAATATTGAAACTCCTTCTTAAAATGTGAAAACCAAAGAAGTTGTATATGAAGAATCTGGATCTTAAAAGTAACTTTTCTCCTAGAAATTATATGTAGGGTAGGCTATGACTCTTCCATGTAGAGCTACCAGTGCATGGAATGGAAGGAAAGTGTAATTGGTGTGCTGGTCCCTGAGAGAAAAGCAGTATCTGAGGAAACATTGAAATAATTACTAAATATGTGTATAAAAGAGGCATGGTGATAGTTACAGGAGAAGGGAAAGAGAAGGAAAGGAAGAGAGGAATCGTTCTTAGATGATTATAAAATATATCTTATTTACCTGAGAGAGTTAAAGTGCATTGGCTATGCTTTTTAAAAACTGGTCTTAATTACCCTCGAGACCAGAATTCCATATGAGGTAAATATGTTTTTAGATAGTTTTCTAAAATATGTATAATTTACTCAAGGAAAAAAGGACTGTGTCCTCTGGAGCCAATCTAGCCTCACAGGTAAATACAAATTTAAGTAGATTCCTAAGAAGTATATTATGTACAGTGGCTGATGGAGTGGAATGTCTATGAAGAAGCTGGGAAGGTCCGTCAGTTAAGTACATAATAAAAATGTATTGGAAAAATACATCATTTTCTCAGTGGACTATAATTGGCTATGCATAGTAAAAAGTCTTATTTTCAAAAATGTATTCTGCATCCACAGAGTTTTAAATCTCAATAACTGTGTTATTTTTAAAACTCAGAATGCTAAGGAATATTAGGGAGAGTGACAGAAGAACTGCATGGTAGATGTCATTCTATAATTTACAACTCTTTTTGACGTCTTTTTTTTTTTTTCCTTCTTCTTCTTTTCAAACAGGCTTTGTCTAAAGCCAAAGGTGAAAAGTTAAAGAAGACGGAGAACAAAATTCCACTTTCCTTATCAAACAGTTTGACTGATGCCTTTGGAAGTGTCCCAGTACATTCACCTTTAAAATATATCTCTTTTTTATTATCTGGGAAGAGTTTTCTATTATAAACAAGATGAGAATCAAGAAAGTAAGAAAGAAAGAGAGAGAGAGGAAGGAAGAGGGACAGAAAGAGAAAGAAAAAGAAAGAGGGAGGGAGGGAGGAAGGAAGGAAAAGAAAGGAAAGGAAGGAGAGAAAGAGAGGGAGGGACGAAGGAAGAGAAAGAGGGGAGGGAATGTAAAGTGTCTTGAGTAATGCAACAGTTTAGTTCTCTCACATCTAAATGTGGTGGGCAAGCCTTTCCTATCCCTCTGATTAAGAGGCTTCCTCCTTCTAACATCTCACCATTCCCCCAGCCCATCAACTCAATTCTAGCTTCACTTGTCATCTTTCTTTGTAACTTGTCCCATGTCCTTTCTGTTTTATCCAGTTTGTGTACAAATCACAGTTGTTGAGCTGTGAACTGTCGTGTTTGTTACTACACACTCATGTTATGTCACGTAGCCTGAGCTGAGCCTTCACTGTTAACTTGACCATCTGGTCATTCTGGTGTTGACTATCACATTCCTTTCAAGTACTCTTTCAAACTTCCTCCCTTCTCCAAAGTCTCCTTTCATCTCACAACAGTGACCATTTCTCCTCCTTTGCTGAAAGAGAGAAGCCACATGTGCCTCCTCAATACCTGCTTTTCCTCCCTCAATCTCACCATGGAATTCCACCCCTTCTCTTGTGTTCCTCCACCCACCCTATCTCTTTTGAGACCTTCTAGCACTCTTCAGCTCTGTAAACCCAACTTCCCCCACTTGTTCCTTCTAAAATATTATGAGCCTCCCATGACAAAAACAAATTCCAAGTTCCTGCCAACACCCTAAGTTCCTGTCCTTCCCCCTCTCCCCTTTCAGAGTCAGACCACTCTGAAGGGCAGTCCTTACAAGCTGTCTCTGGTGTACCCCGTGCTTTCTCTGTCACCACTCTAGAGAAACTACAAGGACTGGGGTCATGACAGATTAAATCGTCAATGTTCATGACTTTTTTCCCCTCAGTTCTCATCTTCCATGAGCATTTGCCTTATTTATTCTAGTGTTACGTTTCCCAAAACTCTTGGTTCCCATAACAGCAACCCTTCTGATTCCCCTCCTACCACTCTTATGATTCCTTCTCAGCCATATGCTCTGTTCTTCATCCTGTCTTGCCCCTTAAATAGAGGCATTCTCCACAGAACTGTCCTTGGCCCTCTTCCCCACTCTCAACAGCATCCATCTCCGTAATTACTTTAATCTCTAATTAGTACTGCTCAAATTTAACTCTCTGGCCATAACCTCTTCTTTGAATTCCAGATTTATATTTCTAGTATCTACTGGAATTCCTCATTTGATGGCCTGGTGACATTTCAAACTCAACATGTTAGAACAGAAGCAATTTCTTCCCCTCTGAAATCTATCCTTATTTAGACTCGGTTCCATTTAGTGACATGACAACCTTCCTGGTTGCCCATGACCAATTCGTGCTGCTGCTGCTGCTGTTGCTAACAATAATGATAATACCACTCTAATACTGTTATACGTATGAAATTTGTTCTGTGATATAGACATCATTCTAAGTTTTATACATATTTACTTATATTATTCATTTAATTCTTATAAGGCAGGAACTATCACTACCCCATTTACAGATGAGGAAATAGAGGTATAGAGGCGAAGTACTTTGCCTAACATCACACAGAGGCCTGATTCAAGAACTAATACTCTTAATCATTAAGCTACTCTGCTTCAAGAAATCTAAAGGATTTCTGAAGGCATTCGTAAGAAAGTGTTATAGCTGAGAGTGGCTGGAAGGTGACTCATATGAGGTGTGGGGTACTTGAAATTAAGTGGTGGTTTTAGGAATGGACAGCAGAGCGACTGAGGGGAACTGCCTGGGGTTTGGTGATGACAGGAACCGCACTCAGCTCTGAATCATCTAAGGCACCACAGGCAATGACTGGATTTCAGAGACCAGTGAATAGGGATAGGAGCAAATTCTATGCATAAGGAACAGAAAGCTTTTTCTATTATACTGGCAAAGGTAGTTCCAATTCTGTTTCCATATGGGAGGTGTGAATGTTAGAAAAATGATCAGAAAGATATGGGCAAAGTGAAGATCATAGGACAATCCCATTTCTTTTGCTAAGTATTATCCAGTATACAACATAGCTAGTTGGAGTGGTGGTGGGACTCTGACCCCTGAATTGCTGTTTTCCATTCATACACATATAGCTTTCTCTTCACTGACTATTTAACCAAATGCTTATATAACATTGTGCATCATGCGTGTCATACTCCTCAGTTTTTGTCACTAGAGTTTATAACGTTTTTGTGGAGACAGGACACATTAAAATTGAATAAGATCATGAATTAATAATTAATATGTAAATGTCATAAGAATGTGGCATAATGGCTTAAATCATGGGCCTTGGAGTCTAGACAGAAGTGTATTCTAGTTTCAGTCTTTATCTGTGACTTTGGACAAGTTGCTGAGCCCAGCACAGTAGATGATAGAACCTATTTGACAGTGCTGTCGTGAACAAGAAATGAGATGATGTACGTGTGGTGCTCAGAATAGGGTGTGTAATTTAAAAAAAAGGAAGGGAAAAACAAATGAATATCAACTGAGGAGAACAAATACATTATTCTATGTTTTGAAGTACTCTTCACTATTGGCTAAAGAGTTCAATGGCAGGATGCAGGGAGGGGTGTGAATTCCAGGTGCATTTTAAAGGGTGAATGGGTCTTAAATAAGCAGGAAGGGCTTTTCATGTAGACAGCAAGACAGAGCACATCAAGAATCTGAGAGGAAGATACAAAGTAAGGAATAGCACATATGCCCAATCTATGGAATTTTTATTACAGATTAGAGAGAACCACCAAAAGATGGTTTGAGTTTTTACACCTTCGTAATATACTATGCTACTGCCAGAAACCCATTAGCAACAAATGGAAGCTATTTTGAGAGGAAGAATACAAGTTCAGATTGAAATATCCAGAGTTAGGGTTTATGCTGAGACAATTTCAATGTCCAAAAGTATGGAAAGACACAACAGACTTGGGACAAAAGTCATAACCAGAAAGGGTTAGCTCCTCAAGTAGTGGAATTAGGTCTCATTTCTCTTGGTATCCTTCAGAGACACATAGTATAGCACTTTGAACATTATAAGTACATAATACTTGTTGCATAGATGACTGAATAAGTGAATGAAAGTAAATATTTTGGAATTATGCTCCCTGAAGGGATAGTTAAAATTGTGGGCATAGATTTGTTTTTGTTTTTTAAGATTTTTATTTATTTGAGACAGAACATGAGCAGGGAGAGGGGCCGAGGGGGGGAGGGGGGGAGAGAGAGAGAGAGAGAGAGAGAGATAAGACTCCCCTTTGAGCAGGAAGCCCAGACATGGGGCTCAATCTCAGGATCTGGAGATCTCAACCTGAGCCTAAGACAGACGCCTAACCGACTGAGACACCCAGGTGCCCCCATAGATTAGTTTTGTAAGAAAGAACAAAATTGGGAGATACCCAAACATTGGAGACAAAAGACGAAAACCAAAGTGTTAGAGTAAAAAAAACCCTGAGTGCGCAGGGAGACGGAAGAGGATATTAAATGGTAGTTAAGATAGCACTGAGCTAAATGCTCTAAGAAGGTAGAGGATCCAGTGAAGTTATTAATGTCTTCAGGGAACAAGTTTAGTACAGTGTTATAAATGGAAGCCACGAAGGGAAGAATTAAGATTGAACAAGAGAGGGGAGTAAATGGAGGCAACAGATGTAGAGCGTGTCTCAGATTGATGGTGAAGGAAGGAAAAGTAATCTTACTATTTTTTGAAAATGTGTCCACATAGGATGCAAGAACAGACATTTGCCATAGGTACACAAGTATTTATTACGTGCATGTATGCATGACTATGGGAGTGAATGAATGAATTCCATGAATCACTCATACTGAATATGAGAAAAATACCCTATATTGATTCCTTTTTTCTTAATCAGAATATTTCCCCCTTCACTTTTGTGCTATGAGTATGCGTCTAGATGCAAACACACTTAGAGTTGACAATGCTGGTCCATCCTCATAAAATGAAAACTGATCTCTTTCTAACATATTACTTTTACTTGTTATGGGAAATGATTCACACAGGAAGTCCTATTGTTATGACTTAGATTGTAGGAAGGGAAATATTCAGAAATAAATACAAGGAATTTTAATTGTCACATCACTTGTTCTAGTAGAAGCTGTAACTTTCCACGTGTTCCCATCTGGATATCTCTTGTATTAAAAACTAATTGTTGGTGTGCCTGGGTGGCTCAGTGGATTAAAGCCTCTGCCTTCAGCTCAGGTCATGATCCCAGGGTCCTGGGATCGAGCCCCGCATCGGGCTCTCTGCTCAGCAGGGAGCCTGCTTCTCCTCTCTCTCTGCCTGCTTCTCTGCCTACTTGTGATCTCTGTCAAATAAATAAATAAAATCTTTAAAAAAAAAAACTAATTGTTTTGCATGTTTGGAAAATGCCCAATTTTATTATTGAGGAGAAAAGTCTGTATAATACCATTATAAAATAAAACAAACAAACACGACTTATGGAAACAAATAAACAAAACACCTGAAATCAGTAAGCATCTATTTACTTCATATATATAAAAAACAGGAATGAAGAAAAGATTTTAGTTATGGGTTTACCTTTTTTTAATGCTATAAAATTTATGCCGAGGGAAAAAAACTCATGCTTGATACATTCATCTTCTAGTACATTTTCAAGGTGAATTACTAAATCCTCAGAACCTGACCTTCTAATGAAGGCACTGAAGCAAGCACAAGTTGGTGAAGAAAACCACAAAGATATAAAAATGCATAGATATACGATCAACTAGGGACAAATTTTGATGGAATTATCACCAGATCTCTACAGACAAGGTCTATCTATCAAACATGCCTACCATAAGCTTTGATTCCATTAATTTCCTGAGGAAAGACATCAGGTAGAGTTCTGGATACCAGGTGTGTAAACACTGCAAGATTCTGATATTATGATATCTTCCGTGTAGAAACCCACACACAATCCAACCAGATGCAGAAACGAGTTTTCCATTGGGAAAGCAACCCACCCTTCCACTACTGATACCATTATTTAAACGTTTAATGTAGGAGAAACTGAAGGCCAAAAAAGAACACGCTTGCACTTAATTTCAAGTGACAGCTCACACAGCGCATTAAAGGTGTAATACTATACACATGGTAGTTATATATAAATAGTAACATTAAAAAGGGGTTACAACATCCCTAAGACATCCTAAGTCTAAAACACTTAAAAAGCACATTTGCAGTACAACTTCTTTTAAATTATTTTAATTGGTTTCAAGATGACTTCAGATTAGGGATGGGCTTTGACTTTTACTGATTATAAGAGAAACACAGATGAATGCTTTTTAGGCAGCCTAATATCATTCCAAGGTAGACAACCACCTAACCTGTGTTACTTAAATGCCATTAACTATCAGTGAGTGTTATTTTTACATAAGTGTTTTATGTAAATTTTGTTTTCCTGAAGTTGTTAGTTCTCTTAATAAATATAGCTAACGCAAAAAAAAAAATATATATATATATATATATATATATATATTTGTTCTTTCTTTGCACTCATTATCCAGGAACTTTTTCAAAGAAGAAGAGGTGGAGGTAGGCAGAGTGACAGAGTTTGAATACTTAGCAACAATTTTACTGTTGAGAGTCTTTTTTTTTAATAGTATGAAAAATAATCCAGTTACATTCTTTAGCTTGATTACTTACAAATAACCTATCTGAAAAAAAAATCAAGTAAATCTGTCAGTTGTGGAAGTTTATTCTTCCATGTGTTATCTAGAGATAAGCTAGCCTATACTATTAGATTTCCACTGACATAATTGTGCATGAATTCTCATCTGATTTGGTATTACATGGTGCAAAAGGTGACACATTTTCTCTAATATACCCCATTAGAAAGGAAAGAAATTGCCAAAGTATGAAATCTGAGGACCTTGATTCAGAAACTATGTGGCTTTGAGGTCAGCTCAGTGGAAAAAAAAGAACTTGTTCAACTACCCCAGGCACTGAAGGTTGTGACAAGCAAGCCTAATATGCAGGGTGGTTACTCTGTTGGATAATCAATAAAATCTTATATTATCAGACTGCAACAGCTGTATATTCGTTTATTATACCACCCTGTACATATCCAAAATATTCTAGTGTGGAATTGCAGAGAATACAGATGCTGCCCCCATTCCCAGATCATTGCTGATCAGAATACACGGTCAAGATAATCGGAACCAGGAAACAGCATATATGTGCATAATGTGCTGAATATTGATTTTAATATCCACATAATGCTGCCTCACTCCAGCAGAAAAACATTAGCTCCAGTGATTCTGGAAAAGAGTGTTGACTGAGCTACTTAGTTTGTACATCAAAGTTTTTAGAGTTATTAGTGATCTTTTAAATTCCCTGAGAAATGTCCCTGAACGAAATAGTAAAATACCAGATGTGAACTGTTCACAATTTCGAATTACATTTTCTGAAAAGGAGAAAGCCCTAGTTTTAAGAAGGAAGTATTCTGCAATCTCCTTTCCTCACTTGACTTTTTATTTTTGGCAGCCAGTCAGAGCAAGTACAGACTGACTTCTAGGACACAGAACAGTGGCATCTTGTCCTCCTTCCTTGGTGGAGGACAATGGATGTCCATTACGGTTTGAAGAGGAATTTAAGAAGGATTTTTTTTTTACAACTCCTTTCCACCCACAAACTAGCTTCCATGGAGAGTTCAGCTAGATGGTGGAATATCTGTACAGAATCTTTATCTATGGGCAAAGCAGAAGAAGGGAGACTTAGGTTTTAACACTTTGAGGTTTTAGTGAAGTAGAGAATGACAACTCAGTCAATCCTTTGTTTCTTTTCAATTTGCAAATCAAAAACAAAAAGTGAAGTAAGTGAGTAAGTAAATAAATAAATAAAAAGATCTGGATATACCTGGCCATTTGAAGGTGCTATGCTTGTTTAATTTTTGAGATGACCTACTCAAGCACTATGCGCTGATAAACCTTAGATAAAGAGATACTCTCCTATTAAAGCAACAGGGTTCACATTCCTTAATGCTACAGGATATCTATTAAAAGCTTTTCTTCTTTAGAAATGGAGGCTTATTGGGGCACCTGGGTGGCTCAGTGGGTTAAAGCCTCCACCTTCGGCTCAGGTCATGATCCCAGGGTTCTGAGATCCAGCCCCACATCGGGCTCTCTGCGCAGTGGGGAACCTGCTTCCTCCTCTCTCTCTCTCTCTCTCTGCCTCTCTGCCTACTTGTGATCTCTGTCTGTCAAATAAATAAATAAATAAATCTTAAAAAAAAAAAGAAATGGAGGCTGATTTTATTTTCCAAAGATGGCCACATAACATCTCCCCTCCCTTATATTCTTTTTTTTTTTTTTTTTTAAGACTAAGGAGGACCTTTAATGATTTTTAGGCCAATCCACATTTTATGGAGTAATAAATTCTAGTAATAACCATTTATCGAAATCTGTCTCTATACTAGAACCCATGCTGAGTGCTTTATAGATACATTATCTAATTTTCTTCTTTCAACAAGAATGTAAGCTGGAAGTTGTCCTTCCTTCCTTCCTTTCTTTTTTTTTTTTTTTTAATGCAATTGGACCCTGACACTCCTGATTAAGAGGTAGAACTAAATTCATCCTCTCCTTAAATCTGGGCTGCCCTTAGTGACTTGCTGGACCAACAGAGCATGACAGAAGGGACATTCTTAGACTTCTAAGGCTATATCATAAGAAGCCTTGGAGCTCCTGCTTGGTCTCTTGAAACCCTCACTTTCAGATCTCTTTTCCCTGTCAGAATTGAGCTGCCATGTTATAGGAAGCCAGCAACAACCTCCAGTCTTCTGACTGAGCCATCTTGAATATCCAGCCCACGTCCACCCTTAGAAGACCAAAGTCCCAGACATCTGGCTAGACCCACAAGAGAGATTCACGTAGGAACTGCCTAGGTGAGCCCAGTCAACACACTGAATAATAAAGAGTGATAAACATTATTGCTTTAGGTCACTATGTGGGTTTGTGGGGGGGGGCATGTATGGGGAGACTGTTATACAGTCCAAACTGGTGGACTTTGGACGCAGACAAAAGTTTGGAGTCTGATTGTTTCCCTTTTTTTGTGACTTTGAGTGAGTTACTCTATGTCTCAGAGGTTTCAGTTTTTTCATTTTAAAAAATAGTGACAAGAGAAAGGGCTTCTCAACTGACCCATGATCCTCCTGCATCATAGGCTCCTTAAGACTTTCAGATCAAAGCCAGAACCAGCATGGTTACTATATTCCTTTCCCTCTGAACCAGCTTTTGAGGTATCAAAAATATTTTGCCTCCTTGTACATGAATACTTCTTGCTTCCACACTGGATCTGTGTTTACTTAGTGAAAGCACACTGAATGGGGAAAAGGCACTGAATATGGACCTGTTGCCATCATTTTCCAAACGTTCTCTCTTGAGAACTAGTGCCCAGGGAGAGGAGGGCTGGGCAGGCACAGATGATACTCTCTGTCTATACTGACCAGAACAGGCGATGACTGCAAACCTGCATACCAAGTGACCTCGGTGTTATTTCTAGGTGGGCCAATGGGCTTTGCTACAACATGACCAGAAGAAAAGTTAATTAGAGGGTTTGTTTTCTGATCTCAGTTTCTTCATTAGGCAAGTTACCTAATTCCTAGACTTAGCTTCTTTTTGGATGAGTTAACTTGTTTTTAGGCTCAACTATTTTCCTATTTTGTCACATTATCTGGTTTCTAATCTTAGTTACTTCCCCACTAGCCAAGTTAATCTTCCCGATACTGAAGCATGGGAATAATACCTGATAATTCAATGCGCAGAGTTATTGTGAACATTAAATTAAGGTACGGGAGGGAAGGTACTTGGAAGCATTTGAAGTGCTACACAAATACAAAGATATCTCAACCAGACATCTTCTAGTTTTTCCTTAGTCTATACAACATAAATTGTTTCAATAATCTTATTACATTTACTATTAAAAAATCTCTCAAATTTGTTTCTTTCTGATTATCACAATTGCTGGTATAGCACAGGCCGCCATTATTTCCTGCTGGGGCGACCAGGGCACCTCCTAGCATACTTCTCTACTTCAAATCTCATTTCCTTCTTATTCCATCACCTGCCCCTTGCCAGAGTTTTCTTCTAAAAGCACAAATGTCATCATGACAATTCCCTATTTCAGAACTGCTTGAAGATAATTCAGATTCCTTAGAAGACTTCAGTCTTAAAATTACCTTTCCCAGTGTCCTCGCCCTCCGCTTCATGGTCCCACTGCCCACATTCTCCTTAACTTTACAAACCACACTTCCTTCTATGTTCTCATTTGTCCCTCAAGACCTAAACTAAATGCCACCTCCTCTGTGCAACATTTGCTACCAATTCTGGGAAGACGGTCATCTTCCAGTTTTTCCCAAACTCTTTTTAACTTTGTTGTAACATGTTTCTCACCGTATTATAATTATTAGTTTATACATAAACAAGGGTCCCAGCAGACAGTGACTCTTGAAAGGTCCATATTCTGCCTGATTTATCTTTGTCTACCCTCACAGTGTCTTGTCCTCACTATAAGCTTAAGAGAAAAAGAAATCAATTTCCAATGAGAGAGCCCCAACAGCAAATTGGTTCAACCTGTATCTGACAGTGGGCCTCAAGGGCTGTGGATAGATCTGTGCTTTTAGGAAGAAAAAAATTATTCTAAGTTTCCCTTTCTGAGACCCTGATTGGTTTTACTAAAAAAACTCGTGTTTTATTTCAAATTATAATATTAGCACATTGATTCACACAGAGTAATATGGGATGGAGGCTGTATGCAGCAGTCTGGACAAAATTATGTTGCAGCAATGAAGACCTCAAAATCACAAAGGCTCCTCAAAACAAGGATTGGGTTTATTTTTTGTTCATACCACATGCCCTTCTGGGTTGGCTCCACATCATCTTTATTCTAGAACTCAAGCTAAAGAAGGATCTCCTGTGTGAATGGTTACAGTTATGTTTCAGAAGGAAAAGAGAGATGGCAGAGCCAAGGATAGCTCTTGAGCCTTTGGCTGCAAAGCGGCATGGGTCAGCCAGAGTGAGTTACATGGACAAGCCTGAGATCAGTAATCAGCAAAGAATATTGTGAACAGAGAGCAATCTGCTATTGAAGGTAGACAGGTAATGTTGTCACTGTCATGTTAAGACCCTAGCATAGTCTGCTTTTGAGAGGAATCTGAGAAAACACCCCCTGCTAATATGATTATAGCCATACATCTTTGTTTACTTTGAGTCTAGCTTAAGTTGGAAAATTTCAAAGGAAAAATAAATAATACCATAAGGTTTTCATATCTATTGATTTTCTATTAGTTCTGGAGTGTGATGGAACACAGGAATTGCAGGATTCTGGCCAACAGAAGTATGCAACCAATCCCATCAAAGGGAGCAGCTCAGGCTGCCTACTCTGAAAATCTATTAGACATTGTGGATTTTTTCCTTTATATAAAAATGTCTTGGTTATTAAAGACTGGGACTTTACCTGGCTTTGGATTTTTCCCCAAGGGGAAAAAAAAGACTTGTATTAAAATATTTTTT
This sequence comes from Neogale vison, assembly GCF_020171115.1. Classification (NCBI taxonomy): domain Eukaryota; kingdom Metazoa; phylum Chordata; class Mammalia; order Carnivora; family Mustelidae; genus Neogale; species Neogale vison. The sequence goes on along the minus strand of NC_058091.1, from coordinate 198,435,055 downwards.
TGGTTCATCATACCACCTCGCAAAATAATCCATGTCACTGGAAATATTTTGGTGAAGCTACACAGGTCTTCAAGTTGTGTTCTCATCCAGTGAGGTCAACATTACAGAATTCCTGACATTCCTCTAATATCTCTCTTTTGCATGTCACAATTCAAATTGATAACCTCTATTTGCATAGCCAATTCCTGTTGGCAAGTTCTTATAATCAAAGAAGAATTCCTCTGTCGTGAACTTCTTTTAGAATCTGCAGAGTCAATGCCTCTAGCATGGTGAAGAATTTCTTTGCCAAACAAATTTTCAGGCAGAATAAAAATCTTGGCACTCTGGGCTCTGATAGAGCATCTGTGATGCTTGGCAACACATCTGGTTCTGCTGCTTTGGTGAAGAAACCTGCTCCTCGTCTCAACATGCAGTGGTGTCAGCCAGTGTCAACGATTCTGCCAGGGAGCCTGAAAAAAGTGTGTCTATTTCTACGAACGTTGTCAACCCCTTGAGAGCCAGGGCTGACACACTATTTCAAGAGGTTTTGTCAAGAAATGGAAGTCTAAGAGTAAGTTCGTTGCTGCAATACAGACATTAACTAGTTTTCCAGAGGACCTGTCTCGAAACATGTGATTGACTTTCAAATACAAGTTCTGCTTTTCTGAGGCAAAGGAAATCCAATGACTAGAAAAAAGCAACAGGAAAGAGTCCGTTCACAGTTTGCTTTACCTGATGGCTATCCTTGTCAAATGATCCAACTAAATCTTTCTATTTCAATTCTTTCCTCTCTACTGCCATGCTGGAAGGGCATGTTGGAGCACTTACCTACACATTCCAAGGCTGGAGAAGTGCTTCTGGAAAGGAACAAGGAGTGACAAAGCTTTCCAATTTGTTTACAGGCAGAAACCCACAGACAGTTGGAATCATTATAGAATTCCTTAAAAGCTAACTCTATCTCCCATGACTTCATAGGAAGTGAAGTCTTTTTTTTTTTTTTTTAATGATGAGGCATTAATGATGCAGACATGTTAAAAGATGATCTACTCAACACAACAGAACATAAATTCAACCAGGACTTTGGAGAACTGGAGGAATTCCTCTGTGCTTAACCCTCATCGAATAAAGCCACAGCAGCTCCCATTCTGTTTGCTACTGTTTTCTCTTGCCAAGTCGGTGTTTTAAGCACGTATTGCCATGCAACTGAAAAGTCATACTCAAACAGATGTCAAAAATAACAAGCCTATTGCTATGTCAAAAACCACTCATAATTTCAATATCAAAGCCAAACATCAGCCTTCTTGTAGAGGCTTACTTCTGAGCTGAACTAAACTTTATTTTTACTTGGACAATTTGCATTTATCTCAGGTGTTTGAGGATACCAGGCATTAATGTCAAGAGGAAGGTAGTGAGAGCCACAGAGATATGACTTTATAAAGAAATTTTATAGTCTCTGTAAAAATCATTCTATTTCCATTGCAATAAAAAAGGCATGAAAAAGTTTTTGTGTATGTGTTTATGTGTCTCCCCCCACACCCCCCGGCAAGGAAAAAGTCTACAGTTTTCTTCAGATTTTCAAAGGGTCTGTGACCTGAGTAGGGCTAATACCCTCTGCCCTGATGCTTCATGGAGTGAGCTGTTTTGAGGAATAGAATGAATGTTCTGAGGAAGCGGAATTCTTCTGTGGAAAAAGCAAGTTAACCATGACTTGGTGCCGCACTCACCAATGAAGAATACAGGCTCCTACACAGGAAAGTAACCAAGTGCACAGACATGAATACAAACCCACTCTTATTTCTAGCAAGCTTTTCTGAATAAAAACTAAGGCAATTTGGATAAAAATATTTGCTTTAGTGGTGGGTATGAAGGAGGGCACGTATTGCATGGAGCACTGGCTCTTGAATCTTGGAACACTGAAAAAATAAAATGAAAGAAAGAAAAAAATTGCTTTGTTATACTGTTCTTAGTTTCCATATTGAATGAAAAACTGCATAGCCATATTCATACAGAAAAATAGGGTTAAGTTAATAAGGAAAAAATTAGGAGCTCAGATCTAGTGCTTTAAAATGTACTATTGTAAGTATGGAAAATGCAGTTGGAAGGCACCTGTATTAGTTCCTATTGACACTATAAAGTATAAACCTATTGGCTTAAACAACACAAATTTATTAACTCAAAGTTCTGCAATCTAGAAGTCAGAAATGAGTCTCACTGGGCTAAACTCAAGATGTGGGTAGGGCCGCATTTCCTTCTGGAGGCTCTAGGGGAGAATCCATTTCCTTGCCCTTTCCAGCTTCTAAAGGCTGCCCGCATTTCTTGGTTTGTGGCCACCCTCCTCCATCTTCAAGGCCCAGAGAGCAGCTCAACCCTCTAACACCACCCTGCCCCCCATCAGTTTGTTGGATTAATGTCAGGGCTCTGGCCTTGACTCCATCCGCCCCCACACTAGATGCTGTACAGCTGGTCCTCCTGCTGCTGTTTCTTTGCCTTCAGCTTCTCCTAGTGCTCAATGAGCCTATAGTACAGGACGCACCTTTTCTTGGGACTGTAGAATTTCCTGAAGTTCTCCTTCTGAGTCTGGTGAATGATGGTGAGAACAAGGGTGAGGGGCTTATAGACAGCTCAGATCTTGGAGACCTTGGACCCTGCACGGCCTGTAATGTTGGTGACTTGCAGCTGGAGGAGCTCTACCTTCAGGTCCTCCAGATGTCTCAGCAGCTCTCCCTTCTGGCCAGGAAGGTCCAGAGCACTGGCTTGGGCCATAGCTGGGCAAGGGGTGGCCACTTTGATGGCTTCTTAGGCTTTTAAGGATGCTTACTATTAATTTGGGTCCACTCATAGAATCCAGCATAATCCAACTCTTAGAAGGTCAGCTGATCAGCAACCTTCACCTCATTGGCTACCTCGGGGCCTCTTTGCCAGGCAGTGTAATAGAGGTTCCAGGGATTAGGATGAGAACATCTTTGAGCGGTTATTATTCTGCCCACCACACCACGACTTAGCTGGGACGGTGGGAAAGGGCCGAAAGCACAGGAAAAGTGTGAGGAACTAGAAACCTAGAAGAGCACCTCACTGGTTTAGATGGTATACTCCCTGATTATACTACCAGAATACCTAAAGATCAGGTCTAAGGTAATCTGCATCTGTTCTTTAACTTTCATTCTCCTGGAAAACTTAGTTTCTAAGAATGGTAAAGATGCCTAACTTAGGAAAACCTGAGTGTCAGCCCTGGCTCTGCTACTCATTGTCAATATCACTTTTGGCAATGCACCTATGTTTGGCGGAAGCACAATTTCCCCATTTTAAAATAAATTCAAACTAGTAGGTCTAGATGATTGTAGTAGGCAGAATTCTAAGATGACTGCCAAGATTCCCACTTCCTGGTGTACATGTTCTGTATAATCCCCTCCTCTTGTATGTGAAGGGAATTAAGAATATAATGGGATGGTCATCCCGTGATTAGGTCATGTTATATGGCAGAGTGGACTTTAAGGAAGGATTACCTTTGGTGGGCCTGGCCTAATCAGGTGAGCCTTTAACAGGGACTAGGCTCTTCCTGAAGAGAGTTCAAGTGCGAAAGAGATTTGTCAGGAGGGAGATTGTCTATTGATGGATATAAAGATGGAAAGGACCATGGAAAGTGACCACAAGGAGTGAAAAGCCAACAAGAAAAATAAGGGCTTCAGTTCTCCAAATACAAGGAACTGAATTCTATCAACAGCCCAAGTAAGATTGGAAGTGGGTTTTTCTGCAGAGCCTCAAATGAGAACTCAGCCCAACTGACGACTTGAGAATTAGACTGAGCACAGAACCCAGATGAGCTATGCCTACACTTCTGACCTACCCAGCTGAGAGCTAATACATGCGGTTTGTTGTAAGCCTCCAAGTTTGTGGCCATTTGTTATGCAGTAATAGGAAATCAATAAACTAATACAATGCTATTTCGGTTAAATGTGAGTTAAGATTTCTTTTTAAGAATTTTTTTCTTGACTCCTCTTTCCCTGCCTTTCTCCAAAGCTTTGATCGGCTTCCCCACCATGTAATTATTTCATTGAATATAACTAGAAAATGCCATTTTTTCTGATTGAAATCTTCTCTCCTCTCACACATTAGAGTTATCTCCTTCCTCCCATGCTTGATTTCAGATGCAGAGATGTATGCATATTGGGTATATTATATACATGTTTAGGGCTGGAGAATCAAACCAGATAGCACAGATTTTGAGAATTAAAGCAAGCAAACTGCGTATTTTGAAGTAAGTCAGATAAGTTTCACTCACTGCATCTAGTTATCTTGAAACACAGTAACCTTGACCTAATAGCTGAAGAAAAAGGCAAAGCAATGTAAGCATAAATGTCTGAGCATTTAAATATCTTTTATCAATAAACATTAGTACTATGCCATGCATTTGAATCCATGCTTATCCTGAGGAAAACCTGCATTCTATCTTCTGCTTCCTCATACTGCAGCTGGGTCCCATTACAAGGGTAGGACACACCATGGGAAGCATGCCTAAACTTTTTAAGCCACAAAACGAAAGCTGATCTTCATTAATTAGATGTCTAGATTATGCAGATCGACCGCTGTATTACTATAAATAATGTGGTCAGAAACACTATTATATGGCTTTTTAATACCTCCACCGGGGTAATTGAGCTAAGCCTTAATTACTAAGACATTCTATTAACCACAAAGGCAGGGTTTGGTGTCAGGTCAAAAATCAGATTCAATTGTGACTTTGTGGTCGATGGCAGAGAGAATGTTCTACAACAAAGGGAACCAAGAACACAGGGTGATGTCTTTCTAACATTCAATTCAGGAGAAATTTCATCTCCAGCACACCTTCACAGAGTGCTGCTATGTAATGCAGATAAGTGAAAATATTAACCAGCCAATGATTCATAACTCAGACCCACCATTTAAAACCCATATTCTCTGCCTTTGTGAAAACCATGGAACTGGATGAAGAGAGGAGTCACCTAATTTTAGATTAAAGTCAATGTAGACAATGGATTCTGGAATGAAGGTGAAGTCTGGGGATCACACGCCCTCACCCGAATAAGGATCAGCTGTTTTAATAAAAAGGGAGAACACATGACAAAAAGAATGCTCCAAAGGCCACGGTGTGGAAAAGCTTTCAGATCTGGGGATCCAGGTGAATCATGACTTAGCTTATACCAACTTCAACCAAAGTCTTCCCAGGTGGTGCTGAAGTCAGCACTAAAAAAAAGCTCTCACACAGCTGTGATGCAGAGTAATTATCATCTTTGTCTGCTTCACCTTTTTGTACCTGTGTCTTTAACCAGCTACATAATGATGGGGCGGGAAAACACTTCGAGCCGAAATGAAATAAACGACGTCGCTTTATGCCCACACGGACCTTGTCAAGTAGCCAATGACTCGCCCTTTCATTGTGAGTGACTAATATCAATGCTGGCTCTAAAGAAAGACACTTTTCATAATCGCCCAACAATCTGCTAAGTGAAAACATATGGATAGGCTTAGGCAAAGCCTGCCAGGGGTCTTTGCTGAATGGAAAACAGGTGCTCTCATTCTGTGCCACGTAATACCCCATTTACCCCCAAGTCCAAAGGTTAGAGGACTAATAGCTGCCTTGTGGTAATCAGGGAAAGCCAAGAAACTAGCCCTGGTGAAACATCTGGGACATATTTTACATACTTGCAACATATGCTTCAGGTTCAATTAAAGTGAGGCTTTGGCACATTTATTAATCTTTTTTACTTTTATCCTATAAGAGGACTCACTGACCTGACCCCACTATTATACCATATGAGAAAACAGAGAAATAATGAGAGCTAGAGGTCAGTACCTGCTCATATGGCAAAAAACACATTTGTTTTCTCCTGAAATTCCATTACGCATGACTCTACACACAAACTTTAAACAGAAGAACCAATGAATTTTTTAAGTAGGAAATTACCCTTCTCCCACTCAGACACACTGATAGCCAAGACTTACAACCTTTACCACTGTGACAGCCAGTCCAGAGACGGAAGCTACTAAATGGGAACGCAAAAGATCCTTTCATATTTCCATTGCTTGTAGGAAAAACTTTATATTTTAACACATCCATTCTAGGAGTCTTCCATTATGCAAGCCCCTAAAAGTCTTTTGTAAATTATTATACTTGAGATTTTCCTATTTTTTTTTGTTCAGATACGATTTTTATGCTATCAGTTCCATTATGAGTAGAAAAGAAAAGCCTCCTTATAGATCCCTTGAATAAAGAGTCGGATTTATGAAAATCATCTCACCATCTTTTCATATGGAAAACACACTGTTTGCCAGCACCCTGTGCGCAAGAATACAGCTGAATTCACACAGTAATTTAAGCACTCACTTTCAATCACCTTCGGTAACTAGATCTGAAAATGTGTTAGAACCCGGGTGTCAGTTTCAGACACCTAAACACTAGATTACAATAGATGCCACTTTAGAGGCTTGGTGCTCTTTCCACCTGGCATGTTCCACTTGACATCTAGGTTCTGGTGAGCTGGTTAACCAGGTGTGTTATTCCCTCCCCACTCCTAACATCCTCTCTATTAAAAAAATGACCATCAAGCAGAGATGAGTGGTTTGGAGTATCAACAAACTGACTTAAAAAAAAACAAGAAAAAAAACTCAGGTTGACCTCAAGCAGGGACACTGAAGTACTAGACTTCACTAAGGGTTTCCATTTATTAACATTTTGGAGGGAACGCCTGCTGCTGGAATGAATCTTTATGGTAGCTTTAATAATAAAGCAGCAACAAGCAAGGGAAAATGGCCATAAATGGATGGCAGCTCAGTGTTTATCAGCAGAGAAATGATGATTCAGAGCTGGCATGTTGAGTTAAAATACAACCTCTCTACAGCTCTACAACTGACCTTAACAATAAATCACCTCATTTATTGCCAGAAGTGTATGTTCATGTTCTTTAACATTAAAAACAAGCACATATGTGTTTTTGTAGAAAGGAGATTTTGTTAGTGTATGTTTGGTGATGTCGCTAATGACTAAATGATGTACAGAAGGAGAACTTCACCTAAAAGCTCTATCAATTTCAAAATGTTTGGAATGCTATTAGAAGGCAGAAAGTGTGTATGTGTGTGTCTATGTTTTCATTTTCCTTCTAGCCTTGAATATTAGGCAAGAAAAAAAATCATTTGGGACTTTGACTCCCACAGTTTGTGATTTTTTTTTTTAAATTACATTTCTAATGCTTGGTTCCAGCATGCAAATTCTTATACCAGGATATAACTGTACATCTCTACTAGAATCAAAGGTCAAGGGCATAAATTAAGATACACGGTTGTTCTCCTTTATTAAAAAAAAAAAATCACTTCTTTACTATAAGAACTCTGGTTCCAGTGAAAGTCAAAATCTGGTTTTATACACTAAACAATTTGGGAATAATGAAAAAGGAGTGATATTCTCTTTTCCTTCCCAATCTTACTCTAGCTCTTGTAAGATTTTTTGATCTAGAAATGCTCAAGGATTTCGATAAATCAGCATCACTCTCCTTCTTGTCATAAAAAGCCTTTCTTCTCACTGCAGACACGACTACAGTCATACCAGATCATTCTAATTTGTCTTCCCAGGGGACAACCATACCAAGAAATCCCAGAAACTAGCTGGGTTTTTTGTTTGTTTGTTTTTTTACTGTGGTCACCATTCCCATGCCAACCAGTGATCAGAAAACCACCTCTCAGCAGGCTTTCCCAACCAAGGAGCCATGGAGTCATTCCAAGTCAAGCCTAGGCAAGGGCCCTGAACACTGGGATTATTTAAATGCCCTCCTCCCCACACACGTGTGTTCTTTCGCTGCACAATTCCTTGAAAATTACAGATGACAATATTCATGTTCAACTTAAGCAGGCTGCTTTTTTTTTTCCCTTCTCCCTTCCTCCGAAGTGTAGCCCGATTTGTAATACTCAAGATAGGACAAATTTTTGCCCTTCAAAAACAGTTGTCACTGCTGTTATCTTCACGAGAGCTATCAAGTTCCAGACAAGCTGAATTATTTTTTTTTGTTCCTGGCAGAAAAATATTTGACCCAGCACTGGACAAAAGCGAAGAGGATTTATAGCCCTCTCTCCTTCTTTGCAACATGCAGTGGCATTGTTAGGATGATAAACAGCACTGTCCAATTTTCTGGTCTCAAACACTTCAACTCCTTTTTTAACTGTCTGTGAAAACAGTGTCATGTCTACATTTCCCCATCCCCTGGTACCCAAGTGCTGGGAAAGATAATTACCTTGTCATCTTTGTCATCTTCTTCTTCCTCGTCCTCCAGCATGTCCTCCACTACCTGCAGACAGAAACAGAAGTCATTTTTGTGCTCTTAAAGCGGAGAATTTTGTTCTGTCATTTTCAACCTTTTGGAAATGAAAACTTCATTAACATTTGAAACAGATGCACAGAGAGGGAACATTTGATCTAGAGATAGGGATTAGGAAAATGCAATGACTTTAATTGATTAATACCAGGGAACTGAATCCCAGTCAGAGGAACCCTACTTGTGGGAGATGTTGTGTGACAACCTAAAGAATCTGAAATATGCATCAGGTAAACTAACATTAATTTCAGAGATGCTTTCGATCAGGAGATTTCCTTTTTACCTGCTCCACTTTCTGTATTAATCAGACACTTTAAGTTCAGAATCAGATAACTAAGCAGAAAACAGCTCTGTTATTTCTGATTTACTTTTCACCAAACTCTAAGGAAAGTAATTTCCTTGTCACTGATTTATGCCGGTGGCCTATGGCATAAAACTAATAGCTTTCATGGCTGAAATTCTACTTATTTTTAAATTTTTATTGAATAAATTTGATACATAACATTGGTTAAGTATACTGTGAGTTACTTGGATACCTTTATATATTGTAAAATGATTGCTAATGTGGCAATATTTTATCTTATTACATAATTAATAGTACACTATTTTTTATGTTCATTACACTGTGCTTCAGATCTCTATGGCTTATTTACTATCTGTCCTGTGTGTGTATGCTATCCCTACCCTCCATCCCCCTTGGTGACTGCCTTTTTGCTATTTTTTATCATTTAACTTTTTTTTAGAATCCATGAATAAGTGATATCATATAGTACTACACATAACTCTGACTCGTCTTGCTTTTAATGCATTCAAGGTCCAACCATGATGTCACAAAAGGGATACTATCTTCCTTCCTTTTAATGGAGTAATATTCTGTGTATATATACCATATCCTTTTCAACCGTTCATCCATTGATGGGCATTTGGGTTGTTTCCATATGTTGGCTTTTGCGACTAATACTGTGGCAAACATGGGAGTGCAGGTAACTTTTCTATACCTTGTTTTCATTTCCTTTGGGTATATACCCAGAAGTGTAATTGTTCAATCATAGGGCAGATCTGTTTTTATTTTGGGGGGAACCTCCATATTGTTTTCCATAGTGTCTGGACCAATTTGCGTTTCCACCAACCATATGGGTTCTCTAGTCACCGCTCTCTATTCACCATTCTCAACACCACTTATTGTCTGTTCCTGACGACAGCCATTCTAACAGATGGTAGCTAACTCCGTGGTCCACTGATACAGAGGTGACACGGCATTGTGGTTCTGACTTGAGTTTCCTTGATACTAGTGATGTTAAGCATAAATCCATCTATCTGTCGGACATTTCTATATCCTCTGTAGAAAATTGCTTAGTTCTTCTGCTATTTTTAAATTGGATTGCTTTTTGTTAGGGAGTTGACTGAATTCTGTAGATATTTTGGATGTTAACCCTGTATCTGAGAGATGGTTTGCAAAAATTTTCTCCCATTCTGCAGGTTGTCTTTTTATTAATTGTTTGTTTTGCTGTGCAGAAGCTTTTGAGTTTGATGTAGTCCCATTCGTTAATTTTTTCTTTTGTCATTTGTGGTTTTGGTGCAACCAAGGCTCAAGTTTTAATTCTTGTGGATAAATGTCATCTTTTGACTATCTCTGTATTACTTCTTTTTCTTACTTTTTTATTTTATGAATTGCCAGAGACTCTAATTTTATGAGACTGACGCGCTGCCTACTGCGCTAAGAAGGCACTGAGACTCTAATTTTAAATCTCTGATTTTACACAAGGGTTACATTATGAGAATGGACACTGAAAATTAGAAATGTATTCAATAATCAAATGTATGTAACATGTATATATAATCCAGGTAGATGGGTGTGCATGAATGTATTTTTTAATGACTCCTAGTGTACTTACTTCAGCATAATGGCATAGTCATTTTGGATTTGCTCAATAATTTACCCCCTCCTTGATTACTGTGTAACTGTGGCATTACAAATGGGAGTTCCCCTTGTTTCAGGTGTTTTACTATGGCTTTATACACCTTCTGTCTCTCTCCCTCTCTCTCTCTCTCTCTCTCCATAGAAACCAAAAATTTAAAAAAACTTTGGGGAGGGTTGCTATTCAGCTAAGTGCCAACTTCTGATTGCATTGATGCCATTTCATATAATTTCTAATTCTTGTGGTGCTTTTCTTCTTTTATCCAGTCTGTATCTTTATTTCCAAATAAACTTGATAGAATCATGGTTATTAAATATTTTAAAATCTTTCTCCCCAAGCTCATAACTTTAAAAGATAGAGACAGTGAGTGCTGCTTTCATGTGGCTTATGATACAGACGGGAATATGTTATGAGTGAAAACCTCAATAGCTAAGACTGTGTTATGCAAAGAGCTACACAAACTGAGATAACATGTCGGGACTCTTGGTGATCTAATAATTGTTCTCAAATATTCGAAAAGCATTAGCCTACTTAAAAGAATAGCCCAAACGCAAACCTCCTTTTCTCATAAACCAATATAGAACCAAAAACATCTGTGAGATGTTCCTGTGAGATTGTTCATAATTTAATGTCATACTTTAAATCTTCTATTACATGGTAGAATTTTGTGGTCTTTGCTTTGGACTTTCAGCATTTCAAAAGAACCATAGTAGCACAATGTGCTGTTTCCAATATCTGGTGAGAGTTTACACTTATTCTGAAGTCATATAAAGCAATTCAGCCTCAGCAAGAAAGAAGGACTCTTAACATTCTCTCTAACACTATTCAGCAACTCTGTTTTTTTCTTTTCTTTTTTTTTTTTTTTTTTACTGTTAAGCCCCTTGGCCAGGAAACACAGTGCTAGGTACTGTGGGAATACAAAGATGAAGAACACAGATATTTCATCTATACTCATGTCAGCCCTCAAGAGGATTATAATTCAGTAAAATTTAAATGGAGACTGTAAGCTAATCTTTCACGTTGGCTTTTAATTTCCTGAAAATTTGAAGTATTTGGAAGTATATAGACAATAATAGCAATAACATATAATCACAGTGTTCTATATCAGGCAATTCCAAACTGGGCCATTTTTGATGGAGGTTTCAATGGGAGAAGCAGCCACAGTATTTCAGTACTTTGTATTTCTTCAAAAGCATTCACCTAACACAGCAAATGGCTGAAACAGAATGCAAACCCAGACAGTGGGACAACTCAGAGATGGCTCTCACTCCCTGCCCAGTTCTTGGGGGTGGGGAGTGAGGGGTGGGGAGGGAAGAATTCACCCAACTCTCCTAAGTTTTGTTTAAATGATTATAATTTTGTATCTCTACTAAGATGACCAATTTAGATTAAGTAATTTGTTAGGTTGGTCATTATGATCCATTTTATTTTTCAGATAAAAGTTGTATATATGTGAGGTATAAAACAAGATAATTTGGTTAAGTAATGTTTTACTAAAATTACCTGCACAAAGTCATTTATCAAATATGTCAAAGAAAAAGAAACAAATACTACAAGTATACTTTTACTCCCATGCATAAATTCGAACAATGTTTTTGCTGGTTGTGATTAAAAATGTATTGGGGCACCTGGGTGGCTCAGTGGGTTAAGCCTCTGCCTTCAGCTCAGGTCATGATCTCAGGGCCCTGGAATGGAGCCCCGCATCGGGCTCTCTGCTCGGTAGGGGGCCTGCTTCTCCTCTTTCTCTCTGCCTGCCTCTCTGTCTACTTGTGATCTCTCTGTCTGTCAAATAAATAAATAAAAATAAACAAATGTATTGCATGCTTCTCCTCTTCAGTACTTATGATCGTGCCGCAGGTGCTAGGAAGCAAGAAGGGTGTTGGATTCTGCCTAGCAGATTGCAAGATGCATAATAGGTGTTCCAGAACTATTTGTTGATAGAATGAACAGATGAAAGCATCATCTATTCTTCATAGCCCTCAACAAGATTGGGAAGGAAGTGAACTAGCTTGTAGAACTGAACTAGCTTATTTGGAAAGACGTATACTTAATCAGGGATACAGATTAATAAAAAAGCAAATTTTCAAAATGCCTTCTAATATATGCCCGGAAACAGAAAGCATACCCATTTAACCTTTAAGATTTGGAGATTTCTACTTCCTCCAAGTTAATTTTCTACAAATCCAAAATATCATCGAAACAGCAAACAAGCCAATAGCTTCATTTACACATTTTCCAAATCAGCTGCGGATCTTATGTTTGAGAACGACTCAAAGAGGTCTACAGAATCAGGCTCTTCATTTGCGAAACCCAAACTGTTCTTCCCCTGCACAAGTGGGTAATTGGCTACGCACAATTGCTCTACAAATGTGCAGCCAGAACCACCCAATACAACCATTTGCTCTTACATTTGGCAGAAAAGTGTTGTGTTAGCTAGAGGCCGTTGTGTTGTGTTTTAGCGCTCTAGCGAGGGCTTTTCCCCTCCTCCAGTGCCTTTTTAATGTTACATCATAAACATCTACAAGTGAGGATTTATAATACAGATGCTTTCCTACGGATGTTTTGAAACTGCTTCAGAATGTATCCCACTACTACGTTTCGTTCAGGTGGGGTTTAAAGTGCTCTGGAAACTGGAGATAATAGCACCTATCCCACAGTGTTGATTAAGGACCCAATGAAATAAAAGAATAAAGTTAATAAAGTACTTAACACAGTTCTCGTATCGAAATGAATGTTCAAAAAGGTTAGCTATTAGTGAGAAGAAAACTAACATGAATTTAATGATATTTTAAACATTTTTTAAAAAAGATTTAAAAAATTTATTGGACAGGGAAAGAGAGTACAAGCAGGGGAAGTGACAGGCGGAGGGAGAGGGAGCCTGATGTGGGGCTCGAACCCAGGGCCCTGGGATCATGACCTGAGCTGAAGACAGACGCTTAACTCACTGAGACACCCAGGTGCCCCTTCAACATACATTTTTAAAAATTATATATATTTTTTTGTCCTGGGCAAAATATTCAGTGTTCTTTAGGACATATAAAATTCCAATTCATGTTTCACAGTCACCAAGAAACACATAAAAGGACACAGGTAGAGGCGTGGCTCAAGACCCTCCTTTAAAATGATAATGATTTCACTACTTTGCAGGCTTTAAGGGACCAAAGCAATGGATGGCTATGAAGGCAAGAGTGTTTCAGAAGTGGGGCTGTGCTTGAAGACCTGAGCCCTGGCCAAATTCAATGAATACAGAAACTGCAACTAAGGTGTTAAAAACAAACTGAACGTATCCCTGAAGTGCATTTAGTGACTTCAAGAAACTGCAACCTCTCCCAGAGAACTCATGTAACACCTACCATGTAGAAAGAGAGTGGAGGAGTTTAATACCTAACAAAGAAAAACAAAATAAAGGAGTCCTGTCTCAAACTCCAGCTCTTTCCTCTTCAATAAAACCACATCAAGAGTACATAGTTTTGTTTTCAAGTATATGAAGTCAAACTGACCAAACATTTGTCAACAATAATTTAATAACACATATGCAGAATTTCCTTGAGGAAAAAAGAAATAAGTGTTGAAAAAAATGCATGTGTTAGAAAAGATACATTTCTCCAAAGTTGTGTTTTTCTTTCCCTTTTCTTGAGGGGGGGGATCTCTCAGTTTGGCTCTAGAATTCTCTTTCCAAATTATGCTTTCTGATACCTTGCTTGAAAGCAAGTAGTATTAATCAAACAAAGGAAGGGCACTAGGGAAATCAGAAAGATGTAATGCAAGCAGTTAAAAGTGACATGACCTTCTGTAATGTCGCTCGTCACAGACTTATATGCCACACACCGGAGGAAGGGCTTGAAAAAAACGGATTCTTGGTACTATTCCTTGAATGTAATACTAATAAAGATGACATTTTTAAAAACACACGGAGACAGCCCCAAATGCAGCATGCCAGCTACATTACAGCTAAAGAATAAGCAGGTAACATTATTTTTAAAAGCATAATATTTCTTCTTCCATAGTTCCTACTTGCTGAGCATTTGTCATTAACATATAAAATAGAGTATGTGGCTATACTTTTTAAAAAAATACATTTTCAAAAGGAGCCAAACTCATCTGCAGAATCTGTATATTCTAGAGTCGCCCAGGAGCTCTTTTCATATTATGACTTTTAATTATAATTCAACACAACTTAAATGTCTTATGATTTGCAAGGAAATAAAATTTTATTTGGCTGAAAATATTAATAATGGTGTTGGTAATCTGAATACAAGTACAACATGTTTAATAGTACTGCCCCCGACAATGATGTATAAGGGAGGGGACCCGAGGATGCAGAATAGAACACCAAGACAGTGAAGGGATGAGAAAATGCAGATTCAGGTAAACTTCATTGTTAAAGTCCTCATGGGGCAGTGAATACTAATTACTGCTTTTTAATGCCACGTTAGGGGGTGTGTCTTAAAACAAAGTGACCAAAGGGAGTTAAAAGGCCTACCAATAATTGTTAAAACACTTTGTATTTTGAGTTGCCCAGGAATAAGGTCCTGCACTTACTACTCTTCAAAGAAAAAGGAACCGAGAAAGAATCCTGGTCATGTCACCCTTGTAAGATAAGGACTGAGTACCACGAAGCCAAAAACTCCCCAAGCCAAAGCTGAGACAAACCAGTTTCTCTCATATGTTTACTTTTTTCCTTGGAAATAATCTTTGAATATAATAGATGTTTTGCTATGTTCAGAATGAACAGTTGCACAATTCAAATTGCTTTACTCAAACACGGTCTATAAAAAAGCAACACATTTAAATTAAAGAAGAAATCACTGCTGTCCAGATGTGCAACTGCATGTTAAAAAATTAAAGAAAGAAAATTGTCACAAAAGAAAGAAGTTTCATATTTAATTTCATATTCATAGAACATCCAAATGTGTACAGATGCTTATATTTGGACACATTACAAACTAAATGCCTATTTCCACCCTAGAGATACAGAGGAATTTGGAGAGAACAGAATTCTTCAACATGGTCTGGAGTTCATTTATACCATTTTGTGTGTGCATAAACCAAGCAAAGCATGCATTTGTGTGCCAGTGAATTTATTACATGTATAAATATCATATGAAATTATTGGAAGCCAATGGATTGAGAAGATGCTTATAAACACTCTGACTCTTTTGGATGGCTGAAAAGAACCAGAGCTGACCTCTGGTCCACCAAAGTCAGCTAAAGTGCCAAATAAAACATGCCTGCTTCTCACAAAATTTTTGAGAAGGAACTTTTGCAAAATGAACAGCACAATCAAGCTGTACATATAATTTACTCCACGTTTGGAAGAATAATAAGACTCATAAACAGGTCTGGGATACACTGTTTCATCCAGTATATCTCAAAAGCAACTGGATGTATGATGGCTGCTTAGTTTGATTCACGCTATTAAGGATTTGACCTTGGCGTATTTCAGCTACAGTAGTCATCAAGATAACTGAACCACTAGATGTAATAATAATTAGTGTGATAGGCTTGCCAGTGAGGTTGAATATATTGCAACACAAAAGAAGGCAGACTAAAAAGAAAAGCATTATTACTTACTGCTAAAAGACTTCCTGATTTTTACAGAGACACTCAAATACAATTATTTCTTCTCGCAGAATGCATTTCCTTGGCTCATTCTGGGAAGTGCCATGTTGTAATTTAGTCTGATTCTTAATAGGAAATGTGGCTTTAATGTGGCTATCAGATGACTTTTGATGCATGCCACTGATTACATACAGCCTGTATTCTGCATCATCAACAACAACATTCTTATTTGCAGTATAATATGCTTTGCTGTAAGGTGCAAGGGCAGTAAATTTACTTTGCTGGCCAAGAAGATGTAACCTTTTATTTTTTTAAGTGTCACTTAATATGCAGAAAACCTCTTCCATTATAAAAGACTAAATATAATATAAATTCTATAATCAGTATAAGCATCTGAAATGAATTTCTTTTCATATTTCCTTCTGAGTATTCTTAAATGTTCATTCTTACACTTACACAAAGCCCTGGGAACAGAATTCTAGCGTTTATTTGAACTATGTCTCCATCTAAAGGCTTCCCCATGTATTGTATTTTCGCTGGCAGGGAAAATCTTGAGCTTGGTGTCTTTAGGATATTGCATATTAATTCGAGCAGGGAAAAATAGGTCAACTGTTAACCTACAATGTGCTTTCCGAATAATAATGCTTTCTTGAAACTATTTTTTGGTCATGTTAGAAAAAAATATATATACAAAAAGCCAAAAAGAAAAGGAAAAAAAAAACCCCACAAACTGAAGGAGTTGTTTAATGTGCTTTGCAAAGTGAGATTAAAAGATAACTAGACTCGCCACTAATGGATGTTATAAAATTTAGTATTTTCAAAGGAAAATATTTTTTGCCCATTAAAAGTAAACAGATTTCAAATAAAGAAGAAAATTATGCACTTAAGCCTCTTATAAAACCAGATTTCCATTCCAGAACCACGAATTCGTTATTTTTTTTAAAAAGGCACAATTTTAAATGTTTAAAATACAAAACAACCTTGGGAATTTTCATTTCAAATGAAATGAAATACTTTAAATACTTAAAGTATGTCATGAAGAGTCCACATTATCTATTTAAAACATTTTCTGCAAAGCCAGAGGAGGGACAGGTATGACCTCCAGTCTCCTCAGAAACATGCAATGCTCTAACCCCGAAGATAGGCTCGGGGAGCATTCAAGCAGCAGTAGTCAGGAAGTTCCCTTTCAGGTAAATGTATAGTTTTAGGACATGGACTAGAGAAAAATACTACACTTTTGGAACAACGGAATTGGAAAACAAGACAAAAAATCATTTATATTGGAGATAACATTAGCAAACTTTTGGACCGTACTGCTCTGCTACGTTCGATCCACTTTTTCCAGAAATTCTCAGCTACTCACTATGTTAAGCAGAATGCAGGAGATAATGGAAGGGGTGAGGGGAATCGGTGGACATTTGTAGAGAAAAACATTCTGGCACTAATTTGATTCTCTTTTTCTTTTGTTCCTCTCAGTCCTAGAATATTTCGAGGCCTGAGAACATTATGTGAAAAAAATCTAAAAATAGACTGAGTTTTTGAATGTCAGGAAATCATAGAGTCGGAAAACTTGAGTTTTTTTCTTTATATCCCTTTTCTATAAATAATAATGATAAAAAATATTTTTTAATCTCTTTTTGATAAAGAATAATCACCTCACAAAAGAAAGCCCATGTGGGTTTAGACCTACATTTGAACTGGAAAGAATGTCTATGGTGAATGGTGAATTGTAGCATAAAAGCCTGAATGAAAAGAATGTTCACGAAACCTCACACAAAACCTCCGTAACCGTTTTATCACAAGCTTCCCACAATATAGCACAAGAGCTCTATATTCTAGGAAAAGCTTGCCTGGTCCACTTATCAGTTCTGCTTTATGTAGTGTACTGTATGATTGCTAAATTAGTGCATAATGTATTTATAATATTTATAGTACCAACATTTAGTTAAATAACCTTTATGTAAGATTTATGTTGATTTTTTTTATTTCTCATTTAATGGCAAATTATGAAGAGCATGTTTCATAAAGATAATTCTCCATTTAAATTCATCAGTCCATTAAATATTAAAATTATGTTTCTGATGCAATCGAGAACAAATTTGTCCAGCTTCAGTGATTATTTGCACTCATAAAAATTAGGCTTGATTAATAAAATTTAAATGCTTGATTAAGTTGACATTTTCATGTTCTAGTCTGATTTATTAAAATTAGTCCCCTTGCCCAGGCCTGGTATGCTATGTAGGTTTACCTTTCTCCTTCTCTTAGTCGACATCCAGAGTGAGGCTGTCAGGAAGGAGTATTGTGCTTTTGGACTCAAAGACGATTTAGACAGTTTCAGGAAAATGCCCTGTTCTTTTCTCAGAGTGCTGCTGGCCTTTGTCTTTATGCATTGTGCCTGCTGGAGGTTTGTATTACAATAAACAAGAAAAATGTTTCTTTCAAATATCTATTGATATGATCTAGAAAATGGCATTTATTTATGGTATTTCTGTAAAATTCAGTTACCAAGAAGTTTTCATCTGTAGAGGACTGGTCAAATTTCTTCATCTGCTTTTTTTTTTTTTTCCTGATAAAAATACAGTTTTTATCATTGTGGGACTCCCACACACATAGCAGGTGGGATTATAGACATGGGAAATCTTTCTGTGGCAATGTTACTGTCTTTATCTATAAGCTTAAAACCAAGATTGATGGTCATGGAAAACCATCCTCTTCAAGAGCACTTACAAGGGAACTTTTCAGAAGAGGAAGTCATGTACAACGTCTAAACCCTCATTGCACCCTTGCTGGTTTGTCCTGTTTTCTACATGCGCGGGTGCCTAGTTGTCATTGACTAAGTCCTTGCTGTAGGGTTAAGACAGTATGTTGTCTCTTTAATCGTCACAAAACCTCAGCAAGGTAAGGTTATTATCCCTGTCTTATTGGTGAGGAAACTGAGGCTCAGGGGAATGAATAAATTTGCATGGCTAACAAGAGGAAGTTCTGCAATTAAATCCCAGATCTTCCTAATTTCAAAGTTTGGGCTTTTAACCTCTACCAGCTGGAAATGAGTCATGGTAACAGTCATTTTTAAGGTGTTTTTGAAGCTATCCGTGGGATTGTAACTCACTTGGAAACTTTTAGTATATGTGATGCCGAAGCGAGCACTCACTTGGAAACTTTTAGATGAACCGACTTTCTCTCATTTAAGCATGCTAACAGAATATTTGGTTATTTTTTAAAAAATAAATGATGTGGCATGATAGTTACTTTTTTTTCCTGCACAATGGAATAAATTCAGTGATAAATGACAGAAAATGCCCTTGAAGGCACATTTTAGTTTGGTTACCTACATGTACTATTAAAGTTCTACATAGAAGAAGATGGAAAGACTTTAGAATTGCATGCTCTTGATAATGTATACCACGTAACACTAAACAACAACAACAAAATGAACACAAACCTCTCTGAGTTACTAGACGCCTATCAGAGTTCAGATTTACAAACATTTTCCACAAGCAGATAAAGACATACCATTTGGTTCCCACTTTTAGCTTGTAAACTGAGGTCTTGTACTTTCTTACCACCTTTCTGATCCAGAGGCAATAAATCTTCGCAAATATCATAGAAAACTCTGTGCCAACACCAATCACTACAGACGGCATGATGCTTAGAACCAGTAATGCAAACTAGTCATGAGGTCATGGGTCAGCCACAAGGTGCTTCTGTTGGCCCTATATCCTACCTCCTTCACTATAAAGTTCAAAGGAGTTTTGGCTTGCTACAAGGAGAATGCAAAGTCATTAAGAAGGAACAAACAGGCTATCACTAAAAGCAGGGAGAGTAAAAATAACACAGCCACCCTGAGAACTGAGACCAAAATGATGAGTACCCTTTCCCCCCCCTCTTCTCCATCCCCTTCTTCCATTACAGAAGCAACAAAATTGTGGGGGCAGACCTTTTGGAAGAATGGAGATAATAAAACCATTTGGTTGACATACAGAGGTAAATGCTGGGGATGGACACTTTGGAGAACCATCTAGGTGATGGAATTCTTTGGATCCATGGGAGACTTTGAAGGGAGTTTTAGAAAGCTGGTTTTACAAGGAGTTTCTAAGGGCTCCAGGGGTCATCTGGGGCCCAAATAAGAGGCTATAGGTTATTTATGGGAGCAAGAGCTTCAGGTTTCTCTCAAATTTGCCCAGACAGTTCATTTAGTGGGAAAGGAGCAAGATTTCAGGGCAGAAATCCTCGAGAAGAATGAAGCTCAGCTCTTTACCTTGTAATATTCTCACATGTGTTTTTGGAGAATCTGAGCAAGTTGGGAAGGATTTAGGCAAAATTGGAGAGTAACTGGAAACATCCTCTATGGTGGTTACCCCTAACTTTAAATTCTGTCTTCTAAGTCCTCACAGATCCAAAGCAAGCAGTATGCCTTCCACCGAGGAGAATCCTCAGTAAATTGACTTTTAAAAATAGAAACGCTTTCCTTTACATCTTTCTCTATAGGAACGGACATGTCACGTACAGGTGACATTCATCTTCCACCATTCTACAATTTTATCTTTCCAATTTGAAGTTTAGATGAAGTCTGAGAAGACAGCAAAAGGCTAGCCAATAAACTGAAGAAGTATGAAAGGCAAACACAGAGTTACGGAGCAAAACGGACAGACTGAACTGTAGAATGGGAGCTGTGGCCACAGATAAACACCCCCTTCCTTTATGTATGCAGCACACGCACAGACATCTGGGGTCATCTAAATGTCTTTTGGTTGCACACGTGGCACATCACCTACCTGCCTCTATTAGCACACCTATTATGTTCACGCACTCGATTTAGTTATTCGTTTCCTTCTAGACCACAAATTGGTCTGGGCAAGGATCCTGTCTTAATCGTCTTTGGAACAAGAGTTAGCACTGTGCCTGGAGATGTTCAATAAACTTTCACTGAATGGAAATACTTATGCATAAAAATTAGACAATTTTTGATTTGGAAAGATTAGACTAAAATATTTGTTCATTCATCACAGTTTTTGAACAACTACTACACTGCCACGTCTGCGACATCTCGTTCCGTGCGGGGAGTAAGTACACAAATGCGAAATACAATGAGAACAATTTTAGGCTGGTAAGGAAGACCCACAGTGGTGCGACTATTACAATACAGTGAGCGGGATATGGGGTCTGAGAGGGGTGGGGGTATATGTTCTGAGGACACATGTTGGCAAGGGTAGGCTGGTGGTAGGGGTCAAGAGTAGGAGGGAAGTCAGGAATGGCTCTCTAGAGAAAATGAAAAAAAATGCTAGGTAGTTACCCAGGAGCATATACACAAAATATTAAG
The DNA here is from genome assembly GCF_020171115.1 of Neogale vison. NCBI lineage: Eukaryota > Metazoa > Chordata > Mammalia > Carnivora > Mustelidae > Neogale > Neogale vison. The sequence continues at coordinate 198,413,936 of NC_058091.1, read as the reverse complement.
ATCCTACTGGCTGGCAAATTAGTATTAATTTAGTAAGCCAAAATACTCAAAATGCACAGGAGCTCTGACCCGAAACTCTCCTACAATGATTGCCTCAAAGGGCATTACCAGAGACCACATAGAGGATCTGGTCAAAGGATTTCTCTACAGCATTATCTGAGATGGCAAAAATCTTTGAGACATTTCTAATGTAAGTGTTTAAGAAAAAATTAATTAGTCACATGGTGAAAACTATGCAGTCACTAAAAATCCTGTGGTTTTCCAGTGATTTAAGGGATATTTCTAAATAGTGTTGATATAAAGAGTAGGTATACTAACAGTACATTTAATGTGATCCAATTTTTGTAAAAAACAAAATATGCCTGACGAAAAACAGTAAATTTATTTTAGTAAATTTATTTTTAGAGAAAAGAATAGATGGCATAGAGAGAAGGTATCACTATCTGGGAAAGCACAAACAGCCTCCACTCAGGATAACTGCTGTTCCCAAAGCAGCTATCATGCTGGCTACCCTCAGTCCCCATCTCCTATATCCACCAGCCTTCAAGGCTTCCCTTTTCCCCAAGGTGGAAGGAGAGAGCCACTGTTGCTGCTTCCCCCACTTTAGCCCAGTCCCCACCTCATGATCCCCTGGTGACCTCCAGGACCAGGACACGCCTTCCTCCTCCTAGTTGTCAAGGCCATCAAGGTCCCCCACAGCCTGAGGAGGAACCTCAGGGGCTGCCCCAGCATGAGCACCGGGAAAGCCCACCTCAGGGACTGCCATATATTGTGGCACCATATATTGTATATGGTACCACCATATATTGTACTTACAGGTCAAGCCCTTTGTGCGCAGCTCTTTGGGCAAGCACTTCAGGAACTCCAGCCACCTGTCACACATCACATCACACACTGTGCCAACCTGCACGTCCCTGCCCCCCGCACCCCCCCGCCCGGGACAACTTGCTGCCGGTGCAGCCATGTGCTTCTGTGAAGTTGGAGACCTGGCCTGTGCTGCCCCTCCCTGGGCCACCATGTTTGTCCCCCACACGCTGACTGGCTCTGCAGAGATTACTAACTTATCCTGAGCCTCAATTTCCACATCTACATGATGAGAAGGGCATCATCCCTTTTTTCCCCTGCTTCTTACTGTGTTTTATGGACCAAGCCTTTGCACTCTAAGGGCCTGCTGAATGGGTGCCAGAGGAATGGGAAGATCGGGCTAGCATGCTGGCCTGAGAACCAGAACCAGGGTTCTGGTCCAGCCTTGCTGTGTGAGTCTTTACAAGTGGCATAACCTAGGTTTCCTCCTCTCCCAGTGCTGAATACTTATTTTGCAGGTAAAAGAGATGACAAATGAGCAGGGACCCTGTCTAGTTCATTTTTGTGGTCTTCCCCTCCCCCACCTTTTACCCAGGACCCTCACCTATTGTTCAATAAACATGCTGCCCTTGAACACAAATTTAAAAAAAAACAAAAAACATACAAACAATTCTGCTGGAATCCAGGGGAAGTAAAGCTGAAGTTATCTATGGTTTGGGTGGGGCCTGCTCATGAGGCTGTCTTCTATACCATTCTTTTTTTTTTTTTTTTTAAAGATTTTATTTATTTATTTGAGAGAGACAGTGAGAGAGAGCATGAGCGAGGAGAAGGTCAGAGAGCGAAGCAGACTCCCCACGGAGCCGGGAGCCCGATGTGGGACTCGATCCCGGGACTCCAGGATCACGCCCTGAGCCGGAGGCAGTCGTCCAACCAACTGCGCCACCCAGGCGTCCCTCTTCTATACCATTCTTGAAGAGGTTGGAGAAAGACCAATAGCCAGACAATCAGAATATTGTTTCAGAACAGATCACCTTCCTAAAGCTCTTGAGAAAAATAAACAAACAAACAAACAAACAAAATGTGCAACTGGGATAAAGTTACCAAATAAATACAGAACATCTAGTTACATTTGAATGTCAGATAAATAATGAGTATTATTTTAGGATAAACATCTGTTTATCTGAAATTCTAATTTAACTGGGCATCTGTATCTCTACTTGCTAAATCTGGGAACCCTAAATTGGGGGTGAATTCAGAGAGTTTTAGGAGCTGAAGTTTGAGAGAAATCTGTAGGGTAGAAGGCCTTGTCAGCTACCAAGACAGAGGGGATAGTAAATAACATGGCAATCAGGTGGGGGACATTTGAACAGTGTCGAAAAATTGTGGAAATCTGTTGGTCAATGTCCAGAGCCTGATGAGGTGATGATCACTGATGTCTGGGGACACCAATCTATACAGTGAGTGATTATCTGGCACAGCTAAGCGGTTGGTGAACAGCTTTCAGAGGAGTCATAGGGGATGAACTTTTGTACTGACATCTGATTGGCTGTTGGTTTCTACTTTTTTTTTTTTTTTTTTTTTTTAATGCTAGTGACGGTGTTAGAAAACGAAAGGTCTGGTTCTTTTCATGGTCCTTCTCAGATTTTTGCAAGCTGGTGACCTTCTGAAAAAATTGAGAAAATTGCTGTTGAAATAAGCAGGAAGAAGAAAAAAGTGATCATCCATTTTTAGATGTGTTTACAGGCTGTATGACTCAGTGCTGCTTCTGTTAAGAGCAAGTATGTGGTCTTTTTTGGTACTGAGATGCAAACAGAGGAGGCTTGTGATCTATGCTACTTTCCGTGAATGATCAAGTATTGAAGTAGAAAAGGTCTAACTGTACATTCAAAGTGTTTTGCTTATGGAGTCCTCTCTCTTCTCCTCTCCATTTTGGCCAGCCTCTAGATTCTGTCAGCAATATCTCACTTGTTCAGTAAGCTACACCTTCAAATACTGCACCATGGACTTCTTTGAGACCAGCCGAGAAAATGATCAATCTACCTGATTCACAAGAACTCAAGTCAAACAAGTAGGTGATTCTTGGCTGGCTTGCCTTTGGTGGGCCATCCTACATTGTCCCATCACCAGCATTTCTAGCAGCAAAGAACATTCTCTCCTCATAAGATTTGTTTCTAGAAATAAGTACTCTGGGCCTAACTGAACCAGATCCAACAAGAAACAATATCCAGTACCATTCTAATGGGTGAAAGCAGAATCAAGGTTTTTGCCATTTGAGGAAGCTAACAAAACATTTCAGTATTTACTGAAATAAGTATTTTAGCAAGGCAGACTTTGGCTCAATTTGTGTCACAGTCAGATCATGAATCAGAGAATGATTTCATTGATTTACCCTACTCTTCAGTCTTTTAATGCCTCCATTGATTAGGCAAGTGAGACTGCTATGTGGGAGGAATATCATGACAGTGAAATTGAATGTTCTTTTAAAGTGTAATTAAAAAACACCTCTTGAAGAATCTTTGTATATCAAAAATATTCAAAGGCTTTCTTCACTAATATGAAAGATTCTCCACTTTGGTTTACTCTTCCCATCCATGCTCACCTGGTTTGAGTGAAGGTAGTCCTACAGGTCATGAACAATCCTGAAATTAGTGGGGCCACCTGGGATCAAACAAGGAACCAATGCAAATTCTTGAGAGGTCACTGGGAACTTCACAAGGATTTGGGGGAATACCTGGGATTCCACATCAGGCTCTCAACATTTAGAAAATAAGCCCTTGGGACAGGCACGACCAAGCATATACCATGATACTAGCCTGGGCTTCAGAACAGGGAAGAGCTGGGTTCACATCCCACTTCCTCTATGGAACTCATTATTTATCTTCTTTGGTTCTGAATTTCCTCGTTTGTAAAATGATGATAAAACTAGTTAGAACAATCTACTTGATAAGGTTATTGTAAAGAATTTAAATAGATGATGTGTCTAAAAAGGCTTAGCAGGATACCTGATACATAGAAGTTGCTTAATAAACACCTGCTCTATTTCTCTGAAGGCAGGGAGGAATTGGAGGATGAAAGTGGAGTGGGGGGCAACGAGGGTTTTCCAGCAATCTGTGTTCTTGAAGGTGGAGTTAATGCTGTTAGATCTTCTAAAACTCAAGGGAGAAACTTGCTCTAAAGCTGCCCAGGGAGGCATGGGATGTATCAAAATGAAGTCTTAAGAGACATGCACTTGACCGGTGGTTAGGGGTCATATTTCAGATGGAACAACAGACTCTAATACCCATTCTGCTACTTTCTAACTGCATGCCTTTTCTAACTGCGTGCCTTTGGGTAAGTTATTAAATCTCTCTGGCCAGTTTTCCTATTTGTAAAGCAGCGAGGACACCCATCTCCTAGGGGGTGCAAGAGACCCCTGGTTTGCTTAGCCAACGCAGGTCTTCCCTTCTCTGAGCCTTGGAGCCTACTCTGTAGCTTGTACCTTCCCCCAACCAATGTAGGTGGGTGCCTGGAGCAAGGCTGTACATCATAAGGGCTGGAGGCTTAGAGGCAGAACCCCACTGTCACACAGAGAGACAAGTGTATCCTCTTGCCCCTTCCTCAGCTGTGTCCAGGGAAGTCTGCGCCTTGCCTGCCTCAGGGTCAGGCTGAAGGGGAGGAGCGTAGACAGACAGATGTGCTCGTGGCCCAGCAGTGGAGGACAGCAGTGGTTAGGTCTGCTTGAGTTGGATTAGCTGAAAGGTGATGAAGTTTAAGCCCTTTTCAGTTCCTATTCTAAATAAATGCTTTTGAACAAGGACAACAAAAAAGACTTCTCTGAGACTTGGAGACTTGATTCCCTCCTCTCAAGGAAGGGCTCTTGTGGCCGTGCTCATTCCACCTGTGCTTGTCCCCTCGCTTGCCACAGAGGAAGAGACTGGGCAGCACTTGACTTAGGAGGACCCAAACTATTGGCTGGGCTGATAAAATCAGCTTTTCTCTCCTGGGGGCTGAGATGAAGGTCACGATGAAACTAAGTGCCTAAAGGGGAGCCCAGGGTAATAAGGATTCAGCGGGTTTTATTTATTTATTTATTATTTTTTTAAGAATTTTTTATTTTTTGGATATTTTATTTATTCATTTGAGAGAGAGAGAGCACAAGGAAGGGGAGAGGGAGAGGGAGAAGCAGACTCTCTGCTGAGCAGGGAGCCCGATGCGGGACTCGATCCCAGGACCCTGGGATCATGACCTGAGCTGAAGGCAGACACTTAGAGTCTGAGCCACCCAGGCGTCCCCGATTCAGTGGTTTTTAAACCCAAAGCAAAGGCAACTTCCTGGCATCTGTTCCTTAACTTTAAAAAACTTCAGTCCTTGGGGCGCCTGGGTGGCTCAGTTGTTAGCCATCTGCCTTCGGCTCAGGTCATGATCTCGGGGTTCTGGGATGGAGCCCTGCTTCAGGCTTTCTGCTCAGTGGGATGCCTGCTTCTCCCTCTCCCACTCTCCCTCCTTGTGTTCCCTCTCTGTGTCTCTCTGTCAAATAATAAAATATTTAAAAAAACAAAAACAAAACAAACAAAAAACTTCAGTCCTCAGTAGCTACAATGTGGATAGTTGGTACAAGCCTAATGGGCACTGTGGGTGTGGCCAGGGGTGGGGGTGAGGTGGGGAATTTTACTCAGGTTTTGAAGTGACAGCTCCAACCAAGACAAGCATGACATTGCTGTCTTTATAACCCCTTCATGCCAAAGACATTTCTCAACGAAACATGTATTTATTAAACAGTTCTTCCCCCAAACCAGAAAAGCCTAACAATTCTCATGCCAGAAACTTTAATGTCATGGTGTGAGTGTAGGTAGATTCAGATGTAGGAGTGCTTATTTTTAACAAGTCCAATTGGGAAACAGCAGAGGTGAGATACCATTTCGAACCACGCCTCTTTCTCACGTGCACGTTCGAGTCTATAGCATTAGCCTCACGACCAGCTGTTTCCTCACCCCGTCCTCAAAGGGTTCAGCTCATTAAATGCAGCAAAACTTCCTCAGCAAAGATTACATCTCATTTTTCTCATTAAACCAGAACAGGCACCATGGCAGGGAAAAGACGGGATTTAGCTCCTGCGATCTTACATATCCAAGAAAGGATATGGTCTCCATAATAAACAGCAAACACACAAAGAAATCCTTTCCTATTTTAGTATTAATCTCAACCATCAACCCATACGGTGAAGATAGAATTTTTGCCCATCTGTGAACTTCTCATCTTTCCCCGTATTTTCTTTTTTCTTTGAATTTCTCAAGTCATGAAAATGTTATTCCTTTTTTTCTCTTGCTATACAAAGCTCAAGGTCAATTTGACTTATTTTTCTTTTATCATTTTCATCCTAATTGAATGTTCTCAGCTAAATGTACAAATGATTTTTTTTTCCCCATGAGAGGAAATTTGCCTGCCCGCCCACTTTCCCTCCTTCTCTCGCTCTCTTTTAAAACAAGAAAATTTCTGGAATCATGCAGTGGTGTGATTAATGTACTTCAGAGATTACCTAAAGTTTGCACACATGCTGAGAGATTCTGCATGCTTTTGGGGATGACAATAAGGACTTAGGGCAGAACACCATTCCTCCAGTGCTATGCACTACGGCGTAGAGCCAATTAGACACAGCATGGGAGCCCCCATCAATATTTGGCCTTGATTTACATATATATGTATGCACGTGTATATGAATGTATAGGTAAATGCATAGGGGTGTGTGTGTGTGTGTGTGTGTGTGTATAATCTATAACCAGCAAGGTGTAATCCAGACTTGTTTGCAAAAGGAGCAACAAGTTCAAATGCACAGCTAGGTATGGGAGAAGACACTTAATTAGAAAAAATGAATTTAAGAGTTTTATATTGTCTCAACTGAACCACTGCATAAAAAACTGAATGAAGTGTTGTGATTGCTGCTCTGGTGTCTAGGAAGAACAGACTACGTGGACTCTGTGTTTTGGGCCAATAAAAGGCAGTTACTGAGAGTTATGGAGTATAGCCGGCATTCCATGAAACTTGGATTATGGACTGTTACACAGTGGACTGTGCTGAGGAATCAAAAGTCCATGGTTAGAGGGGGAGCTCTGTTAGAGATGTGTCTAATAGAAAATATCCGGTAAATACAAGTTTGGAATTATATTTTGAGGAAAAAAAGGGCAGTAGAGAAATTTACATATTCTGTAACTTTTCTTTCTTTCTTTCTTTCCTTCTTTTTTCCTTCAGCTTTTATTTATTTGACAGAGACAGCAATAGAAGGAATACAAGCAAGGGGAGTAGGAGAGGGAGAAGGAGGATTCCTGAGAAGCAGGGAGCCCGACCGACGCAGGGCTTGATCCCAGAACCCTGGGATCATGACCAGAGTCAAAGGCAGAGGCTTAACAACTGAGCCACCTAGGCAACCCTGGAACTCTTCAATAGAAATACAAATTCCTAGAGATTTGGAAGCACAAGGGGATATATTATATGTGACTCTTTTCCCTCTACAAGTGTACCTTTCTAGGCAAGGCAGCTATATTCTGGAGAAGATAACAAGTAAAATCTATAGTTACAGAATTTTTCAGTAAGAATACTCAAACCAATGACTAAGTATTGATGATAAACCCCCTCATAGGATTAAGAAGCTGAAACTAAATTACCACTTTTTCTTATTTGCAAATAATCTTATTTGCAAATTTGTCTCAAGGCAACTGAATGAAAAGTAGATATTCTTCTCTCTCGACAATCTCCCTGAAATAAATGGTACAAAAAAGCAATTGTCTGAGAGAGTCCCATTTTCTTAAAGAAAACATCCTGGATTAATTGACAAAAGTACCTATTTGTCCCCATGACACCAATGCTTATGGCATTTGAGGCTTGTCTCTCAGTGTGCAATTTAAATATATACCCATAAAATCTTTGCCAGTAATAACTTCTTGTCTGTTGATACTGCCTAACCATTAAAATCTCTATTAACAATCTCACGTTGGATTTGATGAACCTTACAGAAAATGTTTTCAACACTTCAGACTTGCAAGACACTTGCTAGGTAAAGCGGGAAATGCAATGATGAACTAAGAGTCCCCTCCCCCAAATTTACAATCCCATGAGAGGAACAAATATATATATAAATAAAAGAGTAAAATAAACATGGTGTGCTGTTGGCAACTTTGCTATGTGCTTGGTGGCTACGTCTCAGGATTTTTCTTTTATTTTGATGATAAATTTTTTCTGAAAAAGTATATTCACCTGGTGTTACCAGCTGAAGTGTAGTTTGCTTGAATTATTTAGTAGAGATTTTTATTTATTTATTTATTTAGAGACCAAGCTTGTGCATGTGAGCAGTGGGAGGTGTAGAGAGCAAGAGGGAAAGAGAGTCTCCAGCAGACTGAGCGTTGAGCATGGAGTGCAACGTGGGGCTCGACCTCAGGACCCAGAGTCCATGCCCTGAGCAAAAATCAGGAGCTGGATGCCTAACTGACTGAGCCACCCAGGCACCCCTGCTTGAGTTATGTAAAAGGGAGAAAGTTTCGGGTCACAGGTAGGTCTGTGCAAACGTTATGCTGCTGTTATTATGAAGTATTATATAATACTGTTAAACTGATGATCAGATAACTTTGGTTCCTGCACCATTATGGACATGGTAGATGGCAAAATCTCCCGATTATAAATCAAATGTAGATCCTCAATGGAAAAAAAAAAATCTATGTAATCTGATGAAGACAAACAGTCACCAAATAGCTTCTCACATTTCTACAAACCTTTAAATTCTTCTCAATAGCAATCTATGAAGTTATCAAATTGCAAATATCCTATTTGGAGAGGACACCTCCCTCCCATTCATTTACATATTGGAAAGCTTTTTGAAGTCGTATGTTCACCAAGGGTGTTGTGACTGAGGTACTGTAAGAGGAGTGAAAGTTGGCAGAAGAACAAGAGATACCATTATTATGTAGCTAGCTTCTGCTTGCTCTAAAACTCTTTTTGAGAGAGAAGTGGTCTTACAGATTCTAAAAATTTTCAAAAATGCCAGAGAGGGCAGGTGGGTTCAGTATAACTTTCCCCACTTTATCCTCCAGCTGTACTCCTGATACACCCCTGACACCAAGACGGATATTTGCTGTTATGCAGTGAATTTTCATTGAATTAAGGTACTTTATGCACTTTCCCAGGCCAACAAATCATCAATCTTTTCTTCCTTCCAAACACAGACTACAGAGAAAGGTCTTAAATAAAATACATTCATTTGGTCTGATCATAAATAATTTTATGACATTACATCTTAACTCAAGATTAAGACATAAAAACAAATGACAGTAAAAGAAATACTCATTTGAAATAACCCATTTATAATTAAACGTCATAGCCCATTCTTTGGTATGCTCTCAATTTTAGTGCCTACCAAGATGAGTCATGTTATAAACAGGTGAATACTTTCTCTTATGTTAGGGCCAAAGGGTTGTTATTTTTGAACTGATTAAGACTTTCCTCTAAACTCGAGTGTTTATGAACAGAATTTCTGGTTTGTAAAATTAAATCAATGTTGATTCTGTCAGAGGGACGAAGAATAACAACAAAACACATACAAATAAGAAAGCAGAAACTTACTGTATCACGTTGCCTGTTATCTTTCCCTGATATTATCAAGAAGTAGTTCCATGTCAATAGTAACAACAGAACCAGTGGTATCATGTAGAGCTCAAAGTTCCAGACAACAAAGAGAAAGAGCTGGAGGAGAAAGAGAGAAAAAAAGATGAGTCAATTCTGACTTTCATTAAATGGACTCTCTTATCCATATCCCACTTCAAAAACACAAAACTAAATGCTTCAGAATGGAAAGATTTATCTGGAAAACAAAGCCTTGAGAACTTGTTAGGCATTGTTCTAAATGCACCATGGATCCCTGGAAAGTTAGTGTTAAGATTTTTACTTTGCTTAATTTCTATGAAGGAAAACCAATATCATTACCCTGACAACAGATAATTTTAATTTTTTTTATCTAGTGAAATTATTGTCAGGTTGGACAAAACAGAGTTTAAAAAAAAAAAAAAAAGGCTGCCAAATGAGCTTCACTACATTGTCAGACATAACTGGTCTATATGCCTTAATGATAAAGAAGGAATCACTGTTTAATATCATGGACTTTTTTTTTTTAATATCACAATGCAACACACATAATAGGCAGATTAAAATACCAAGTCTGCACCACAGAGCCAAAGAGCTCACATTATGAATAAAAGCGCTGCTACCAATAAGTCTAAAAATAGGTTGGCTTAACATTTAACACTACCATAGAAATCAAACAGCTATTTAAAAAATAGAATAAGTTTGTCAAAGGAAATTTTTAAATGTCTATGCATATTAAATTTGAAAACTACCAACTTTCTATGTATATAAATTATTTTTTAATTGTAAAACAATTAGATTATGAACTCACCAAGCCTGGCGGGAGGAGCCACTCTAAGATCATCTGCATTGTAAAATCAGCAGCAATGTGTGCAAAGTGTGTCTTGCCCTTGTGACTGCATGCCATCCCCCTCACCCCCCAACCCGACTCTCTTATAATTCTGCAGAGATCATCTAAACTCTCTAGATCTGTGGCTCCAGCTGCCAAGCAAGGCAACATTAAGTCAAATGATTTCGTGGCGGTACTGAAGAGCTGGATTCCATTCTGTTCGATTCCTAATGCATCCTCCCCTCAGTTTCTGCCTCTGTAAAATGGGGCTGAGAAGAGTATCCACCTGACAGGTTGTGAAAACTATACAGCTGGCCTGCGTTAGGTTAACACACTGCGTGGTACCCAGTCAGTGCTCCAAAAATATTTGTGTTGTTGTGTAAATGTTTATCGATCGCTTACGAAATTCAAAGAGTTAACTAGGGATAATCCTTAGTCCATGACTGAAAACTAGAAAGTCATCTGCCTACTGAGATTTAGCTGAACCACAGTGTGAGTGGAAATTTGAGCCAGGTGGTTGGGGTAACACAGACATCAGGTGTTTGACAGGCCAGGAGGGTTAGGAGCAGTGCCCTGAGAACACTCATGTCGCAGGGCAACATGGACATTTTACAGCCTTCTTAATATGCTTCAGCCAAGCCTACCATGTAGCAAGATGGTGGAGAAAAATCAACCTGTGCAGAGGGGTAGAGAAACCCATGGCCTAAGGACTGGAAGACAGATTCTAGGCGTTAGAAAGTCACTCTGCCTCCTCAGTGTTTTCATTTCTAAACACACGGGTCTATAGACCTGATAATCTTTAACATCCCTTCCCTAATATTTAAAATGATTTCATGGCACTACTGTGACATCTGTTGCTATTGTTCTTGTTTTATGTGACATTAAATCCTGAATTCTTGGGATATTTATAACCCAGATGGACACCAACAAATAATGATTTAGTAACCCAAGAAATGACTTCTGGACAGAAGCAACTGGTAACTATAGATTCAAGTTCCTGAATAAGAAAAATCTCAAATATATCAGTGCATGAGACACAAGTCTCATCTTTACTTTCACAAGTAGAAGGATTTCCAGAAAAATAAAATATTTCTATTTAATTTTTGAAATTTATGCAATATATATAAAGATGATACAAATTATAATTGATGGTTACGATTATTTTATTAAAATGTGTTTTTAAAAGATAATTCTTTATTCAGGAAATGAATTAAGGCAAATTTGACAGACATGAACACATGTGAAAGGGAAAATTATTTTTGGCTAGAATCCATATTAATTCTTTACATATTTATTTGCAAAATTTAGGCAGTTACTAGAATATAAGCTCTTTAAGGATAAGGACTTTTTCTTTCTGTTCACCTTCTACCCCCAGAGCACAGAACAGTGCTTAGAAATAGAAGGTGTTCAATAAATATATATTTGTTGCATTAATGAATAAATGGGCACTGGGTTCCCAAGTCTTTTAACTTAAGTCTACTTTATTATTGTTTTAGTAAAAGTGCTATATAGCCACTCTATGACATCAAGTAACTTTGTGAATTACAGAATTATAGCCTTCGATGACACTAACCAATTTCTCACTAAGGCACATAAAGATTCTCTTTCAATTCTGGCCATGGAAGTTATAAACTGAGTTATATTATATTATATTATATTGTGGTCTGACCACGGTCTTTCCTTTTGGAACTTCCTCTATGTTTGTCTTTTCTAAGGACATTCACATGACTTGGGGTGTTCTGGCCTCACAGATGGGACTTAGATGATTTCATAACAATATGTCACCAATCGTATTCATTTGAAATTTATCAAGCGCAGATATTCCATCCTGTAGTGTCCACTCACTGACATTAATTAGAGTTCTGAGGTCACCCAGAATAAAGTTACTTGGAATGTCTATATGTTGGTGTTAGTTGGAGAACAGGTATTGCATAGAAAAAACTTTTTAGATGATAACCAAGTAATCAAGACACCTATCATGCCTTTTTCTTCTCTAGACACAACATCACTAGTTGCTTAAAGCACCAGTCCACAAGGTATGGTTTCTGGGGACGTCTCCATTGTGGACATCATCCTCTCATCACATCTAAATCCATAAGCAAGCAATAACTTTCTTAAAATACAGTGCTCAGAACTGACATGACACATTAATACCTGTGGTATTTATAAACTTAACAACATGAGCACCAGAACATAAGATGGGGGAAAGATACAGAAGAGAGAGAGAGAGAAAGGTGAATTACATTAGTTTCATAGATCTTGGTAATGGAAAAATAATCTTCCCTATTTTTTTTCTTTAAGAATCTAATATTTAGGTAACTAAGTAAGGGAACTCTGCTGTTGAGAATGCCTTTATAAAAAAAAAAAAAACAAGAGAGCTTTGAATAAACTCTGAGTATAAAAGTATTCATTTTTAAAATTCAATACCTAACTGGAGATTTCAAAAGGTCAAAGTAAAAAGGAACATAAAGACCGATTAACAACAGAATATACTTACTGTACATTTACTATGTGATACACAATAGCTAATGTTCAAAATTAAGATACAGCATGGTCTTTAGATTCAGATTGCTGTAGTGAATGGTTGCATTCACTATAGTATTAGTGATTATTATAATACTATATGAATGCAACCATTCACATGCAAGACATTCACATGTCTCCACATGCAAGCTTCCCTTCACTCAGGGCCCACCTGCATTGAGATTGATGCTTTCCTACTAAAAAGCCACAATAACACTCAAGACCAAGTCCTCAGTGTCGTCCTAGGGCAGCATATGAAAGACCTCTCAGAGAAAACCCAGGAAAGCCAAGACACTATAGGAACTATCCTTGGTCCTGACTTCACTTATTCCTAAGTTTGAGAGAAAAAAGTCAGATATTTTAACAGGCTAAAATGGGGTGGAAAAAGAAATCTAGGTACAATTAACACACACACACACACACACACAACCCTGGCACATTCACAGAATATAAATACAAACCATAAAAATCCTAACATTTATCCTGCCCCATACTTCTAGAACCCAACTGAAGCTGGTCCAAACTGCTGACCCACAGAATCATCACTAAATAAATGGTAATTGCTTTAAGCTATTAATTATGGGGTGGTTTGTTGTACAGCAAAAGCTAACTGATACATATTCTTTTTCCAAAGAGACAATAGTGTATAATAAATATGGTCTAGACCAGAAGACTGAAGAAGTGGTTTGAGTTTCATTTCTGCTGTTTGATTATCACAGGACTTAGAGCAAGTCAGTTATTCTCTTTTATTTGAGTCTATTATTTATCAAATGGAGATGGAAACACCTGCTTATTTCACAAGCTGGCTGTGGGGAATAACTCCTGTAATGTATGTGGAAACGCTTTATCACAATGTACTCAGTAAGTTCAAGTATTATCAATTTGATGCTTTTCATATTTAAAATTGTTTCTGAAAAATTCAGAGACTTTATAAACTAATACTCCAAGAATGGTCATTATCATAACTTCAAGCAGTTATAGAAGATGCGTGGTATCTTTACAGGAATCTGTGTGCAAAAAGGATATGTTGGAAGGAAATCATAAGTGTTCAATAGCAGTGTTGCTGTCAAAGTTTTCGCTAATAGCTGAAACAAGAAAAATCCAGGTCTTCACATAAACTCATGATTTCTAATAAATGACATTATCCCTCACTGGGGTTCACATATTGTGAGTTCTTTCTTTGGAGTTCACATATTGTGATCTCCAGCCTTAATCAGACTTTTAAACATCAACCATTTTAAACAACCTCATGCCCCTAGATATAAAAGAACCTTGTTCTGGACTAGCAGTTTTTTGACGGTCAATTCCTGTTGAGATAGATATATATATATATATTTGCTTTTAAATCCTAATACTTTTTATCTAAATCAATGTTATCTTGCTTATGACAGTAGCACCAACATTACAGAAAGCAATTATTCAGTGTCTATTTGGGCTAACTTTAAAAGCTATCTAAATTTAATCATAAATGTTCAGAGTAGCTTTTTTGAAAATCTATAATTTAGTAAAAGGTAAATAATATAATTCATCGTAACAAATGTCTTATATCACATTACCTAAAACAAACTTTAGGGGAAAAGTCCAGAGAGGCAGGCTGGGAAGGCAGAGATTACTGTGCTTGTTTTGCATGTAGGTAAATTGAGGCTCAAATTTGAGACTTGTCTATAGCACCTGCTACTGGGTGGCAGAGCCAGGTCTTCTGATCTCCAGTCCAGTGTGTTTTTCCACCAGTACTCCACTGTCTCTCAGGGGAAGGATTTTTATAGTGAATATTGATGCTCGAAAGTTATTAATTATTTACGGACTGATCATTCAGTTTGTAGATTTTCTCTATGTCTGTTTCTTTCCTTCCTCTTGCTCTGGGATAACTACATTTACATTAGTGCAAAGAAACAGAATACCACTCTTAGGCATTCTGGTAAAGGTTTTGCATGGCAGAGAGGTCAACAAATAATGGTCAAAATGAGGTTTGCAGAGCCCAATTTCATTCTTCCCCTTTCTCACTATCTTGCATGGCTCTGAATCATCAAAAGTTGGCTATTCACAAGATTTCTATTAAACAGGGTTTTCTTCTGTCCAAAATGTTTAGAAGAGGTTAGCAAGGTGCCGGTACAGCCATAGATTAGAAAATGAATGAGCCAATTACATTTTTACAGATAAAAAAAGAAAAAGCCTTACTTTTTCACATGAAGATTAAACAAAAAAAAAGAAAACCTTTTTCACTCAGAAGCTAGATGAAGATGGGCTGAGGCTTTTCACTCCTATTTAAACAAGGCAAATTATGTCAAGTAGAGTGAATGATTCAAAATATTAAGATTGTAGAGCAACACCATTTCTTAGGAGGTGCAAGACATGCATGATTTTTCTTTCTTTGAGCCTGGGGTCTTAAGAGTCCCAGGCAGGACAGGGCCATTCACATCATCCCATCAATTGATGCTCTCACTGAAGAGCAGTGGAAGATGCCTGCTTTCAATGATCATTCAGTGCAACACATGACCGCATCCCTGGGGGAGAACACTTCAAAAAAATCATTTAAGTTGGAATATTGAATATCCTATTCTTTTGCAAACTACAGTATATTTTAAAAAGAAATCTCATCCAAAATGATTAACACTTCCTACTGTTCAGGAAAAAAGCCTGCCCTTTCAGACTAACAGCTGTGGATCATTAGCTCTCCAGTGATGAGATGTGTTTGATGAGTATTTTTCTTTCTAATTAAGAGATGAGATTCTCTATTTGACTGTCTCTTCAGAACGAAGTGAAGAAAAAAACTCCCTGCCTACATGGAAAGGCCCTCTCCTACAAAACAATTAATTATTTCACGGCCCTTTTAGAAAATCCTTTCCCTCCCTAATTTCAATTCATTTTTTTTTTCTTAAACTTAACACATTCACACTCAGGCCTTCACAGTATTAACCCATTTTTCACCCAGCATTCCCTCTCTGGTGTCTTCCTGTTTGTTTCACCACCCAATAATATCTACTTTAGGTAAAAGAGAATGAGGAAATGTATCAAAAGTACATATATGCTTAACCTAACAGAGAAAATCTGGTATGGGAATATTCTCTGATCTGAGAGAGGCCTCAAATTAGAGAGAGGATAAATACATAACATTTGCTTGTTGAGGAACTAGGCAGTGCTTTAAAACAAACCAAAAACAACAGCAAAAAATTCTAAGGTGTTTAGCAGTACATTAAAAAAAAAACAAAAAAAACGGAAAAGAAAAAGACAACCACCAACACCACCACCACCACCACCAAAAACTGTTTAAGGTAATCTGTCCTTAAAAGGAAAGTACTTCAGAACGCCTGGGTGGCTCAGTGGTTAAGCTGGTGTCTGCCTTCAGGCTCAGGTCATGATCCCAAGGTCCTGGGATCAAATCCTATGTCTGGCTTCTTGCTCATCGGGGACCCTATTTCTCCCTCTACCTGCTGTTCCCCCCGCTTGTGCTCTCTTTCTTTCTGACAAGTAAAAAAATAAAATCTTAAGAAAAAAGGAAAGTATTTCAACTCTACCAATAAGACTGGCCTTAAAGAAGAAAGCTAAGGAATGTAAAGTGGGACCTAAAAATACAGTTTTTCTTGTTGAAAAAACCATCAGCCAGGTTATAAAATTCTCAAATTAAAAATATGATTCAAAAGTATAGTAAAAAGCAAATGAAAGAACTCTTGGCAAATTAATCCCATCAAATGCTTCTTTAAATCCTTTTAGGTGCGGGGAGAGAAAGGAGGGAAGGAAGGGAAGAGGGTCCACTTTCAAACAGTTGGGTAATATGCCACCACATCCTTCCCCCATGGTTCATTTGGAACTATGCAGTGATATTTTTCATTGCCACAGTGGAGTAGTGGAAGAGGGGAGATACTGGCATTTAGTGAAACGCCTTCTCCTATGCAGAAGAGGGTTGCCCAGTGAAAAACTTTCCTGTCCCAAATGTTACCACAAGTCCTTTGAGAAACACTGCCAATTCTCTCACACAGACAATAGGTCATCCTCAACTTAGCAAAGAAGAAACAGTATGTATATCAAGAAACGTACAGAATGGAGTGCCTGGGTGGCTCAGTCAGATGCCCAATTCTTGGTTCTGACTTAGGTCATGACCTCAGGATCAGGGTATTGAGCCCCTACCTCAGGGCTCTGCACTTGGCGGGTGAGAGTCTGCTTGGAATCCTCTCTCCCTTTCCCCTACACCCCTACCCCAGCTCACTCTCTCTAAATAAAATCCTCAAAAGAAGTATATACAAAAGAAGGGTAGATCTATTTCCCAGTTGATGGCATGAATTCTGACTTAAGGATTTAGGGTTAGAGAGGAGTATAGAAAAAAGCTTCACTCAGTCATTAGCATTTTCTCTAGCCTCTTTCACACCATCTATTAGCATTTAACATTTCTTAAAAATATGGCTAAAGAAGAACTAGAGGTTAACCCACTCTACCCATTTAGTCTCCCTCAGATTAAGTCAGACCAGTCTTCAGAACTTCATCTTCTGGGAAGGGTTGGTTTTGCCTTGATTCAAATAGCCAGATGGCATCACCACCTGCTCTGAAGTCTTTATTTCTGGTTGGTTCCGCTACAGCCCTTGCTACCACCTCCAATGAAAAGAGGAGAGAAGATAGGCATGAACCTGATTAATTCCCAGCGGAGCAACCCTTTTTCAAGGTGGTTTCAAAGTAGGAGATGTTGCTCTTTTGAAGAGAGGTTTTGCTTGGTTTGGACTGTTCTCTAAAAAAACAGTGGGGCAAGGGTGACAACCTCAGACCCTCTGGATTGCTCCAACTTGTTTTGCTGTTTTCTGGGATCATTCATTCCACAATGATACAAGGAGTCTTACCATGTCCAAAAGAGCCTCTTATGAATGTTCATATACAGGGCTTCTCTTCCCTTCTCTCAACTGGGATGAGAATTATGACCGTTCCCTCTACTCTTTTTTTTTTTTTTTTTTTTTTTGAGTAGTTTCACCCAGACGTCAAACTGATAAGACCATTGGTATGGTGTGTTTTGTTGTGCTTTGGTGTGTGTCTGTGTGTCTTGTGTGTTCAGATCAAAAAAAAAAAAAGTCAAAACAGACTCTCCATTAAATGATCCCTTATATTGACTAGGTATAATAAATCAAGAGAACCATCTACCTCTTTTCTGATGACAGGAGGGATATATGGTTAGGAGTAGGGGAAAAAAAGGGAGAGAAACTGGTTGGTGTGTTGGCAAAGCTTTGAAGTGAATGTACATACTCTAACTTAGGTTATTATTTGCTCATAGTGTTGCAAATTCATTGCTTCTTCAGATTTACTTAGACTACTTATATATACAGACCAGTACCTTCCAATTCCATACTTCGTGAAACCATACACTGGGTTTTTAAATCGCTTCCTAAAACTTAAAGTCCATAATCTCAGTATACCCAGGTCCTTTTGAAAAGCATAGCTTGACTCTGTCTATTAAGAAGCACATGTGACAAGGAGATAGAACCCATTTGAGGAGTCTTACGTACGACCCACAGGAACACCTACTGAAGATGGACCCAGATCACGTCAAAGATGGTGCTATCAACCAATCGTAGCATAGTGCACATCACTTTCCTTAATAGAACTATTCTATCCATAGAAACCGCCAGCCAGGAGGCTTGGGAACTTATTTATTTAGATTTTTTTTTTCTTTTTCAGCTTACAACTTGTACTGATATTTCATGTCATTTTTATCAAAGTCAGAGATGAAAGGCTCTGGCTTTGCTTTGAAAACACTGACAACTCCAAAATGTAAAACCCAGAGTACGTCCAACTGAAGCATCGCACCAACCACACAGGAAGAACTGATAAGAAACCCCTGCAATGTTTCGAGTTTAATATTTAGAACAGTTGGGATGTAGAATCAAAGTGACAAATGCTTATAGATGCCTGGAGACTGGATTCTCTGAGGCCCCCTTCATTAGAAATTAGTACATCACCCAGTAGTTTGTAATGCCCGCCATAGGATCAGATACAGTTATGTTTTTAGTTTTAATAGCCTTATTAGTCTTATTAGTCACAGAAGTTCTGCTCGTTCAAAATCAGGCTGCATGCAAAGTCATTTCTTGCAGATTGCAAATTAACACATATTTACTATATTGTTTTAAATGACCACACATAAATAATGAAGAGGAATTGGTACTGTGTGGTCCATGAAGAGGTTGTTGATAGCAAGTAATGACTGCTTTAAAAGATACTGAAGGACTAGCCAAAGAAACATGGAATAATGTGTTAAGGCTGTTAAGCGCCCTGAAGCTTATCCTTCTCTAGGGTCACATTTCTCTAGGCTGCAACTGGTTCTGAAAGGACCCATGACTGTCTCACTAGTAAAGGGAGAGAACATTCCATGATTTAATTTAAAAAAATTACTTTAATGTTGTTTCTCAATTTATTTTTGCCTTATCTACGCCTCTAGTGCCAATGAAAAAGGCATCTTTTGTCATGATATTCAAGTCATGATATAATGTTCTGGTATCTCTTCCTCTTGTTATTTTTTATTTTTTAAAGATTTTACATTTGACAGAGAGATCACAAGTAGGCAGAGAGGCAGGCAGAGAGACCCAGAGGGAAGCAGAGTCCCTAGTGAGCAGAGAGCAGGTTGTGGGGTTCAATCCCAGGACCCTGAAATCATGACCTGAGCCGAAGGCAGAGGCTTAACCCACTGAGCCACCCAGGCGCCTCTCTTCCTCTTTTTTAAAATTCTTAAACTATTACTTAGCAAATTACTGGATTAAATGTGTAAGTAATATCATTTGGGGATACGGTCACAAAAATATGCCATTTTTATATATTTCTATATATTTTCTAAATAATATGATTTGGGGATATTGTCATACATACACATGTGCCCTTTAGGTTTTCTAGGCTTTAGAAATACTGTAGGTTTGTTAAGGCGTATTAAAGATACCCATCTTTTACATTTTTAATTTACTTTTTAAAAAGTTATTAGAGAGAGAGGGAAACCACATGTGTACCCATGAGTGAGGGGAGGAGCAGAGAGGGACAAGGAGTCTCCATGCTGAGCACTGAGCCTGATGTGGGCCTTGATCTCACAACCCTGAGATCCTGACCTGAGCCGAAATCAAGAGTCAGATGCTTAACAGACTGAGCCACCCAGGTGCCCCATCTTTTGAAGTGACTCTGTTACCATTACCCTTTTTGAAGTATACGCCTCATCAACTCCCTTCTTTGTGTGTGTAAATGCTGTAACTAGACTTACAAATCCAATACCAATGTTTGCTGATGTACAAAATGTAAAATTTTCCCTAAGCTTGAAATCTGGCTTTGAAGCTATCTCCATCATGAACAGGTACAATATTTAGGGCAACAGCTGGCACTTCAGTTGCTCATGGGGGGAAACTCCCTCTGTTCTCCATACTGTGCCAGAAAATAGGATACTCAGCCAAACACATGTTAGTAAAGTCTGCGATACAAGTTACTTGCAAAATTAGTGCTGTCGTCTTTATAGTCCCCATTCTATGTCACTGAACAAGAATGCCTTAAAAGAAGTAGATGATCGACTGCAGTGAGTGTTTTTTTTTTTTTTTTAAACAGTAGATGATGTGCAGAGGGTTGCACTTTGCCGTATTTGGGGATGTTTGGTACCATTCTGATTCATTGCCACTCAAATGATCTCACTCAGACTTACTCAGCTTATCATGAATATCCTCCCCAGCCTATTGATTTCTGATCGTTTTTTAATCTATCATGCTATAACCTAGCTGTTGGTGACTACTTTGTCCAGATTTAATAACTTCATTTCAATCTTAAAATCACAGAGCTTAAGTCAGAAAGCATGCTTTAAAATGTTCACCTTTATAAATATATTTAAGACCTAATAATATCATGTATTTCAGCTATCTTACCAGCTTCGGAAACTTCATCTCCCATTCTGTCTTATAATTTTCTAATTTTCTCCTTCACTGGTCTCATTCCCCCCAATCCCTCTGTTCTGGAAAAACTTCAAGAGTTATGTTTAGCAGCTCTAGCTATGTCTGAACATTTCTCTTTGCAATTCAAATAATCATCTTAGGCTGATTTTAACAGCCTTCTTTACTCCATTCCATCTTTTACCCTTGCTGTGTAATGTTTACTGATGAATGCCTTTCTCCCGTTTCTTAACAGATCTAAGTGGTATAGTTACTGCACGGGAAGCCTAGAGGTTTGAACACTAAGTAGACATTTCTCTTGGCTATTTTCCACACCTCCAAACATTCTCTTAAATGCAACAGGGCTTGTGTTTCAATGGTAACAGAAGTTATCAGAGAACACTAGTTTAGACAGCAAGCAAGCTGAACTCCAACTGTTCCAACAGCCTGACTTTTACAGTAAAAGGAAAGGCCCTGGGCCAAGACCACTGAGATGAGCAGGTATTTTTAGTTCACTTGTAGGCCAGCTCTAATGTAATTCTGAAATGTTTTCTTCAAACCAAACCCAACTTTTTCAGGGCTGTCCAAATCTGTTTTCTTTTATAGCAAGTACAAATTCTTGGAGCAAGGGAAGCATGCGTATCATTTGCAATGCTGCTGCATGTCTATGGTGTTGATGCCCGATGGCTCAAATTAGTCCGCCAAGCAGATGAGCGCATTGTAATTAGCTCTTGTCAAACTGTTAGAAATACAAAAACCATTTCCACTGTAATAAAAATTATAAAAAAGAAAAATCTCTCATATCATTTTCAGCCAAAATAGTTCCTGAAATGTCTGGTAGTTTAGGATTCCAGAGTTCTAAAAGAAGGCCATTTCATTTTCAGAAAAGCTTTCACTTCATTGACATGGAGATGCTGACATGTATTATCTTTCAGGCGTTTTTGTTGTTGTATTTGACTGCCTGTAAAACCTCATTTCTAAAAATAGATGTGTCCGGAGTGGGCACATTTTCTTGAGCCACATGGTACTGATGTAGGATTTTCAAACATTTCTACTTCTTCAAGTACTTTTTGAATCAAGATTTTCGGACTTTTTCTACTAGTGTGTTATTATTACCATCTTCCTGAATAAGTACATATTGCATTCTCTCAAGAGGACATTAAGGAGACATGATTGATTATAGGTTCAGATGGGATAACCCTGATATAAACTCTCACGTGATGAACACTAATTTCTTCCAGACAACTTATTTGGACATTCATTAGTGGGACAGTGACTCAAAGACTACTTTGCTCAATATTTAAATTCTTCACCACGGTGAGGAGGGTTCTTGAGCTCTCTGGAATTTAATGTCCTCTCAAGGAAAAATGTGAGCTACTAGTAGGTGGCTATTTCAAAATGTAAATTTAAATACTAACCAAAAGATAAATCAGCTTGGAATTAGGTCAGATATATCAAAAAACCACACCCTTCTACTTGCCTTCAGAACCTTCCCAAAGATACCTTTAAGTATAGTTGTGGAAATTAGCAGGATGTTATAAATGAATCTGTCTTTAAAAGTAGTAAAATTACCATATACAAAACTTAATACAAAACTGATCATAGAGCGAAAACTATAAAACTATTTCTAGAAGGAAACAAGGAGAGAGTAGTGATAGCCTTGGGCTAGGCAAAGAATTCACAGATATAACACCAAAAGCATGATCTAAATATGCATCTAAAAATTAGACTACATTAAAGTTAAAAATTTTTGTGCTTCAAAAGATACTATCAAGGAAAAAAAAAAAGAGAAATACAATTAAGCAAGTGAGGGGTGCCTGGGTGGCTTAGTCAGTTAAACATCTGTCTTTCATTCAGGTCATGCTCTCAGGGTCCTGGGATCAAGTCCCCCATCAGGCTCCCTGCTCAGTGGGGAGTTGGCTCCCTCTGCTCCTCCCCTGCTCTCTCACTCTCTCTCAAATCAATCACTCACTCAATCAAAGAAAATGAAAGAAAAGCCATATATTGGGAAAAAATAATTGCAAATCATGTATCCAATGTAGGATTTGTGTCCAGTGTATATAAAGAGCATTTAAAAGTAATACAAAGACAAAACCCCAATTAAAAATTGGGCAAAAGATTTGAATAGATGTTTTACCAAAGAAAACATGCAAATGGCTAATAAGCATATGAAAAGATGCTCAGCATCATCAGCCACTAGAGAAACCTAAATTAAACTGCAAGGCAATACCACTTCATACCGACTAGAGTGGCTTAATCAAGGCAGAAAGTACTGAATGGTCAAGATACAGAGAAACTGGAACGCATAACATGTTGATGAGCATGTAAAATGGTGTACTCATTTTGGAAAACAGTTTGGAAGTTCCTTAAAAAGGTAAACAGACCTAAACTTAATGTGTGAATCAACACTTCTACTCCATAGTTGCCACAGAAAAGAAATAAACACATACGCCCACATCAAGTGTTCATAAAGCCTCGTAACATGAATGCTTATATATAGCACCATTATCCATGATACTTCCCCAATGAAAATAACTCAATTGTTTATAACCTGGCAAAGGGAAGATGAAAATGTGACACATCCATACACTGAAACACGACAACAATAAAAAGAAGTCACTACTGACAAATTTTGTGTCATGGACTCAGAATCATTATGCTAAATGAAACAAGTCAGATGTCCAAGACTACTTTTGCACCATTCCATTTATGTGAAATGTCCAGAAAAAGCAAATCGCTAGACATAAAAAGTGGACAAGTGGTTGCTGGGGGCTGGAGGTGGGAACAGGGAGCGGTTGTAACTGGCATGAGTGATCTTTTTGGGATGGTGGTTGTACAACTCTGTATATTTACTAAAAACCAGTGAATAAAAAAAATTTAAACTGATGAATTTTATGGCATACAAATTACAATTTAGTCCAGTTGTGTAAAAATAAAAATGGTTTATCTTCTGGGGAGGTGAATTCCAAAACAAAGAACTGAGAACAACTAGGCTAAGTCAATGAATGCTCATAGATCTTCCATGTAGCTTGCCAATACTCACAATATGTTTATACTCTCAAATGTTTAAAATGCTAGCTGATGAGACTATCTACATGATTCTTTGGACAGTTGTTTGTCCTTTGAGTTCAGAGAAGTTGTGAAAGACAATTAACAAATAGTTAAGGCAAACATCAATCTCAATCACTGTTAATTATAATGGGAAATGCAAAGTCCCAGAGGCAGGCTATGTAGATGGTAATAAGATACCACCCTAGGCTCTGTCAGTCAAGGGGCTGCCTTCCGCCCAGATCTTGATCCCAGGGTGTGGGATCAAGCCCCATGTCAGGCTTCGTGCTCAGTGGAGAGCCTGCTTCTGCCTCTCCCTCTGCCTGCCGCTCTGCCTACTTGTGCGCACTCTCTCTGTTAAATAAATAGAATCTTTAAAAAAAAAAAAAAAGATACTACCATCCTAAGGTGAGGCTATTATGCAGTATTTCTAAATTCCCATGAAAAATATGATCAATTTGGGGAAAGAAAATGTTGAATTCCTCCTGGTGGTAAAGAGATAGCTGACAGCATGAGAAAAAGATTCTAAGGAAAACTTAGAGAAGATGTGGAAAAACAATAGAAAAGGAAGGAAGGACAGTGGAGAGCAACAGGCTGAAAAAAATAAGTTGAATAAAAGAGAAGAGAAGCAAATCTTCATACAGGAGGATGAGGACAAAGCAGGCAAGGTCAGCCTCCTTCCCCAGAAGAAAGCATTACTGGATAAACATGACAATGTTTTCTACTTTGTAATCGTGTTGGGGAGCCCTTTGAATTTGGTCCTAGATTGTTAGGTTTTCGGGTGGATTCCTCAGTGATCTCTACCCCAAGTTACGGTGCCACCTATTAGGAAATAAAACTTCTCACTTCCCCACCCCTGGCCCCCATCCACCAAAATGGCAGGGAAATGTTAAGAGGCAATTGCTTTATTTTTCTGGTCAGCAATAGTCAGCAGCTCCCTTTGGTTGGTTGGGTTTGTTTTTCTCAGTATATTACATCAAGAAAATAGAAATGAAAACTGCTGAACGCAGCAGGAAAAGTGAAATAAATCTGAACACTGCTTCCAACTGTTTTTATTTGAGCACTTCTAAAACTCTAGGAAAATCCTCCATCTTCCTAAACTACTGCATACTTTTTTTTTTTTTTTTTTAAGATTTCATTTATTTATTTGACAGAGATCACAAGTAGGCAGAGAGGCAGGCAGAGAGAGACAGGGCTCCCCGTTGAGCAGAGAGCCTGATGCGGGGCTCGATCCCAAGACCCTGAGATCATGACCTGAGCCGAGGACAGAGACTTAACCCACTTAGCCACCCAGGTGTCCCCATACTGCATACTTTAATTTTTTTTTTCCCCAGAGTAAAGTGTAATCCATGTGTTTGGAAGCTAATTCTATCCAGCATGGACAAGCAGGTGAACCCTGGCAGATTTCCCATTGTTTTTACAGTCCTGTTGCCCATCTATCAACTGCCGCAACCTAAACTTGTTCCCTGTTCCGCTGTCAGTGCCGCAGAGCGATTCTAGCTCCCAGGGCGACAGGTGTGGCTTTGTCCTCTAAGTGAATGGCACTGGGCAGAATCCAGCTCATCTTTCAGAGGTTCACTGTGGTGGCAACACTGCCTTTCTTTCATTTAAGAGGTGTTTGACCACACTTCTGTCCAGAAGCGTTGGTCATGTTTCTTGCTCTATGAAAGACACTGACTCAGAGGCAACTCCCAAATAAGTGCTTACCAGTGTCACAAAGGTGGATGACAGGTTTCTCTTTCCTAGCCATGGCTTGATCTGGAGAAGGCAGGAAGAGGTGTATGGCTTCTGTATATCAACCAGAAAAGGGCACCTCATGGCAGATTACAGCAAAAGTAAAAGGATTGGGCTGGTGTGAAGGGGGGGGTTGTCAATATACCCATTGAAAACAAAATACATATCACACCAACTGTCATAGACCCTCTGGACTGTTTATAGCTGTGTTTCTCTTCTTTATGCCTCGTCTATGCAAAATAAAGGGAAACTGGCATATAGATAGAGAGGCAGAACCTAAAAAGGAACACAGTAAAAGATTAAAAAGGGCTGAAAATGTGTTCTAACATTTCTCCTATATAACAATTTAGCCTTTTTTTTTCTATTGAGAAACTTTATGGATAATGAGAGCCCCAAAACAGCTGCAACATTTTAGTACTCAGAGTAAAATAGTTTATGTATAAATAAATTTACCAAGTGTGTGTCTGCATATAACAGAAGATGTGTGTATAGAAGTGTATATTGTATCTAGATTTATCTACACTTTTATTTATTTATCCCATGGGAAGTGTGGGTCCTTAGCTATTAGGTGATTATTTATGGTCCCTTCCCCCTCGACTGTAGAATGGAAATATTATAATGTGAAAGTTCATTACATGCTGTTAATGATACAGTTTATCTCACTTCTTAAGAAATAATTTTACATGGGATTAATATCATACTATTAATATATTTAAGAAATTTTATTATTTTGAAACCTCAATAAAAACTGAAAATGAAGTCAGCTTTAAATAATTTTAATTAAATAAAATTATCACAGAAGAGTAATTATATCTCAGTAATTCTATGTCCCAAGAGACCATTTAATTTTTTTCACCTTTGCAATTTTTAATTATTTTTATTCCCATCTTGCAGATAGGAAAATTGAGTTGAGGGTGAAGCAAGCATTTTCTGACATAATTTTTAAACTCTACTTCGCGATCTTATTTCCAGAAACAAGATGGTAAAGTTTGACAGGATTTTAAGACAATTTTTGTAGCCTCTCTTCCAGATCATACGAAAAGATATATTTTTAAAGCTTGTTAAATGTAAAAGAGTATTCCTATATTATGGGAGTTAAATACATCATTTTATTAATCTTCCCTAATTCTCCTTCCCCATTTTAAAATTCATTTTAAAGACTGTGTTAAAGATAAAAGGTGTCAAAGATAAGATATGTGCTTGATAACTGGTCCTGAAAACCTGTAACAAAGAAACCTTATACCTTACTGAAAACCTCTTCTCTTCTCACACCTCCAAGACTCACCCAGTATCCTGGCGCACCTAAAATGCGTCGGGCCCCATATAGAGGTAGTTGAAATTTGCTACATAATAACCTTTCAGGTCCACCATCTTTTTGACAATGACAACAATATTAGTGTCCTGATGCCCTGGTTACTTAAAGTATAGTGATGGCCCCTTTTGCGGGGGCCTGCTTTCACTGTTGATTCTTTTGATATACTTCTACCTCAATCTTAGTCAAGTTCTAGTGGGAGAAGTCTGACTTGATCTGCAACACAAGACACTGAGTAGGAAGAGCAAGGCGAGAAGGCTCCATGCCCCAGCAAAAATTATGCTAATCAGTTTATTATTTTGGGTGGTAATTCCTCTTCTCTGAAGTGATTCAATTCTATGATAATTACCAACTTTATTAATAACTGTTGGCCCATTCACCATCAATGTACTGTTGATATCCTTCATCTTTTTGTTTTTTTAAAGATTTTTAAAAATGTATTTATTTGATGGACAGAGATCACAAGTAGGCAGAGAGGCAGGCAGAGAGAGAGAAGGAAGCAGGCTCCCTGCTGAGCAGAGACCCCCACCCTCCACCCCCAATTCAGGACTTGATCCCAAGACCCTGGGAACATAACCTGTGCCGAAGGCAGAGGCTTTAACCCACTGAGCCACACAGGTGCCCCCTTCATCTTTTTATTCTGCACTCTGAGTTTTCTTGTGGAAATCTTCCACCACTACCAGTTGATGGTTTCTGGTGGAATGGATACTGCCTCTGGCTGCAGGTGGATGGACATTTTAGCTGGACCAAGTCAATGACAGCATCACCAGCTTCTGGTGACAGTAGCGGGTTCAAGGATAGATGGGTCAGAATCAGTGAGACTCAACTATGGGTCTTTTGATCTACTGCAAAAGAGAATCTTTTTCCTGACCTAAAGCTAGCAGACTGTAAGCCTGGGGGTACTGACTGCCACTTAGGGGACAGCTCTGCTTGGGATCAATGTTGGCACAAGTGGAAACCAAGCCAAGAAATAGCTAGAAAATGAGTTCTAATTCCATCATGTGAGCTCCCAGATCCAGACAGGTCTATAAGTATAATTTGGTTTTCCATACATACACATGTAAAAGTAGGTTAAAAGGACAATTCAAACACCTTCAATGTAATTTTTATAGCTTTTGAAAAATTTAGAATTCATCCACTACTGCTGGTACCTACCAGGCTAAGAATCTCTGGCAGTGGGGACTTGGAATCTGTAATATTATCTATTCCTCAGCATTTCTACTGTTCAGCTAATTTAGGGAAGCATTCATTAAAGGTTCTCACTCTTTTTCTAATACCATCAACAGGTTAGGTGAAATTCACATAATGCCTCCGTAGCTTCCCAGAAAGCAGACTATAAAATCAAATAGGCTGAGGGCCACAGTTACTCTCATTCTGGGAGCTATAATGCCACCACCCCTTTTCTCCTCCAGTGAAGAAAGAGAAGAGATTGCCATTATGTGGGAGAGACTTTAAAGATTTTTATATATTTTTTTTATTTGAGAGACAGAGCCAGGAGCTGCACTAGTTGGGGGGGGGGGAGATGGCGAGGAAGAGGCAGAGAACCTCAAGTAGGGTCCACCTGATCACAGAGGCTGAAGTGAGGGGCTCCATCATCTCACAATCCTGAGATCATGACCTGAGCCAAAACCCAGAATCAGGCGCGTGCCACCTAGGTGCCTCATGTGGGAGACACTTTGATAGAAGGAGGTCTCCTTTCTTCCTTTCCAATAACCTCCTGGTAAATTTATACAGTCTCTAATTCCCCTGTGTTCTGGAAGATATGTGGCTTACTTTCCTGGTAATTGTTTAATTAGGCAAGTAGGAGAAGCAGACAAAATGTAATTTGAAATTCAGCACCCAAATTGAATTTTTCTCATTGTCAGTAAATTCAGGTAACCCACATTGAAGGAACTAAGGTTGTCTGTTGGATCTTAGAATTCAGGACAAGGAATCATCTTGAGACATCATCTCCTGATGTGTAAATGGAGGGAGATCTCAACTGCTATGCTTTGTAAAATGGGGGAAAAGAAGCCTAGCCTGAGAAATTATTCCAATTCTACTGTGTTTCCAGTTGGCTTCCAGCAACACCTTTCACATAGCACAGTTGTTTAGAAAAGTTGAGATAAACAAAATCTTCAGAGAAGATTTCCTGGCCTCAGATGTGCTTAAGGGTGGTTTTCAGCCCTGCACGCTTGTTCACCTGTAGCAACGCTAACGGTAGCCAACAGGTCGAGTGAGACCAATCCACTAAAAAGAATTGATTATTCTAAAAAAATTATCAACCTTTTTATGTTAGATATTTTAGGCTAGTTTTCCCCTTAGTAATTTGCAATTCAACCTTCTCAGGTCAAAATTGTACCTAAGGAGCAGGCAGGTTCTAAGCATGGCATTGTACCACTGAACACTGCTCCTTTCAGGGAATTGGCCTCAAACCCTACGATTTCAGATAGGTCATTCTGAGATGTCTCAAAATGGACAAGAATTGGCTATGAAGAAGCTGCATGAGGTTCTCTAGGTCTCCAGCCATCAATGATCCTACAGAACCTTGTCACTTTGTGTCATCTTGAGTGGGGTTTTGTGGGCAAGTTGTCTTGGTGGATAGGAATTCCATTGAGATGGTGGGAACTATGTTCTTCCCATTTTTGCACAAACCCGCATCTCCTCTGAAAATTGTATGTTAAAGACTTATTATTTTTGACTAAGCTATACAGAGGGCAAGAAGAGGAGAGAAAAAGGATTTTGTAATGTATTGATGTCCTAGCTTTATTATCACAAAATTGGTGTGAGCTGAAGAAACAAACCTACTATCTAATTAGTATTAAAAAATAGTGTTAAGATGGATCATGTTAAAACCCAAATAATTATTTTTGGCAGATGCTCTGTTACAATTAACTTGCCTGGGAAGTAAACCACCCTGAACAAGACTTTGTCACCTAAGGATAGCAGGTTTTGTTGGAGGACTCACAGGAAGTTAGGTTAGCTAGGCTGTGAGTGCTCTAATGGGACCTTCCTTATGCCTAAGGCAGTGGGCGTTTCACAGCACTCTAACATTTCTGCAGGCTAAAATAGTCACAGTCATGCTCTTTGGCATAGAATTTTGAGGTTTGTGAGAAAAATCCTGTCCCATTCTCAGCCCATGTCCATGTGGAGGCGAGGTGGCATTTTACAGACGTATGTTTTGGTTAGACTTCTCAACTTTTAAAAGAGTTGTCAACTATATTCCCATCTCAGCCGAGGCTTAAAGCATGGTCTGTCCCTAATTGGCAACAGAATATTTGCACTCCAAGTACTTGTCAAAAGAGGATAACGCTGAATGCTCGCTGCCCAGTGCCTATCAAAAATCAGTCATGAGAAATTGTATTTATGGAAGGTTGCCTGAAGGACACGCATTCCCGTTTAGATCTTCAATTTTATTTTTGGATTTAGCCAAACCATTTAAGAGTAACATACTTAAACCCCATGGCTATACTACCTCAAATAATAGTTATCATCTGTGGTCATGTGCCTAGCCCCGAGTTAGGTGCTTTTCATACATTAGCAATCATCTTTCAAATAGTCATGTGAAGTCGGGGTTAATAGCCATTTTCCCGGGGAGGAAACAATCTAAGTACCATCAAATTGCTTGCCCGGGACCACCCAGCAAGTCAATGGCAGAGGCACAATCCAAACTAAAGTCTGTCTGGCTCCCAATTTCATACCCTGTAGAGCCAGAGTTGCTTTTACTGAATTGCATTTTGGTGTTACAGCAGCCTCTATTGAGGGAAATTAAAAGAGCGAATTCTATGAAGCACAGAATCGTATTTCACTCTAGAGATTTTTGTTCAACTTTATGGAGGCTCTTGAGTAAGAATTTCTGTGATCTTAATACTGGATGTAATTGGGCTTTCACTGAGCAACTAATAGGCTTCATATAAAAATATTAAGAAGATTCTGAAATATGAGAGTCTTTCCCTTCATCTGCTTTCTGGGAAGCCGAGATCCCAAGTTCTGATCTCCCTCTGACTCACACTTGAGCTCTGCATTTTACGTGGCACCTTCACCACTAGTGTCTGACTTGCCCTCCTACTCTCTGGCCACCGGTGGGATATCTCCACTTACATATTCACTCGTTACACTGCATGTATTCTTGCCATCTACTTCCATTATTTTTCTGGAAGGACAGAAGACACACGAAAACCCAAACAAAAAGTCTGCACTTATTAAGCATCTAGTTTCCGAAATGGTCCTAAATGGCACAGGATAGCATTTCTTTTTGAATACTACGGTAAATGTGAATTAGGCTCTATCATTAGCTGCCATTTTACAGAAGAGAAAAATGAGACTCGGAGACGCTGAATGAAAGGCCCGTACGGTAGAGCCAGATTTCTGTCTGACTCGAGAATCTGAACTCCTGACCACCATGCTTAGGTCTCCTCACTTCCACACCATGGTGAGTTAACGGAACGGGTGGATGTGATAGGATGGGAATCAAAGGGGAGTGGCTGGTGGGGGTTGGGGTTGAAAAATTAAAGGCAGAGAACAGATTCCCCGACAGGAAGGAAAGGAACGAATTAAAACAGAAGAGAGAAAAAGAAGAGAAAACAAAGAGCACAGGACAGAGATAGAGTATGTTCCCAACTCTGCCTCCAAAGTGTGTAACTGAACCGTCAGAAGGAAGTTTTCACCGTCAACCCCCGAATATTAGCAAAACGCAAACACCGACTCTTCTGTACCTCTTCTTGTCTGAGCCACTCCTTTCCACAAAGGATCTGTTATTCTTTCTTGCTAGTGATCCTGTTTTCTGTTTCTGCTCCCAACCAAGTAGATTCTGCCCATGCACGGAAAATGGGGCCACCCTCTTTACAGCATTGGATGTAGTTTATTTCCAGGAAAGAGCCTGGTGGCTTTCTCATTCCAAATAAATTCCTCTCTTGGGGCACCTGGGTGGCTCAGTGGGTTAAGCCTCTGCCATTGGCTGGGGTCATGATCTCAGGGTCCTGGGATGGAGCCCCGCATTGGGCTCTCTGCTCAGCAGGGAGCCTGCTTCCCCCTCTGTCTTCCTCTCTGCCTACTTGTGACACCTCTCTCTCTCTCTGTTAATAAAATATTTTAAAACAAACAAACAAAAAAACCCCAAATTCCTCTCTATTGCCATCTATACAAGTAAACAAAAAGAAGACTTAAGTGCACAAATGAACAAAATCAAAATTAAACTCCTTTGTTTTTCTAACCCCCTGGGCAAGAAATCATCACTGTTTGGTTTCCTCCCACAGCAGGGAACATGAAAGGTGAATGTGAAAACAACCATAACAACAAAACTCCTGAGAAGTAGAGCTATTTACATGGACTTCTATAGGTGGCAATGAGTTATCCCTGGAATCTGAATTTGTAATTAACTCTCCAAAAACACTTTAGAAGTAGCTCTTGCTGTATTAGAAAAGAGCTTGCTTCCCTGCTTTTACTTTCACATTAAAAAAATAATAAATGAAAAATAAAAATAAATTTTAAAGATTTCACTTATTTTAAACAGAGAGAAAACACAATTGGGGGACAGAGAGGGACAGGCTCCATACTGAGCCTGATAGAGGGCTTGATCTCAGGATGCTGAGATCATGACCTGAGCTGAAATTAAGAGTCACGCTCAACCACCAACTGAGCCACCCAGGTGCCCCTTCAGATTTATTTTTAAAATGAAAGGATTTTTTTTTCCCCATTAAATTTTAAAGGATCTGTTATAGATTAAGAAATGGTAGGAGTTTCAACAGTTTCTACTGGAACTGGCTAGATGTTTGTGATTTTATGAGCTGGAAATAGCTTTAGAATTTATTGTCATAATGACCGTCTTTGAGACAACTAGGCTATGTAACTGCTGATTTCTGTAGGTCCCGTTTGGATTCAACATTTCAAGCAGGAGAATGAGTTGATGGTCTAGATCAAATCTAGTGTTTGATTAAGATCATTCCTCATGGAGGAAAGATAAATTTGGTGGGGGTGAACATTCTTGGTGTTTCCACATGGAAGCACTATTTGAGGGTCATTCTCTGGGCATCTTTCCCTAGTCTTTCCTCCTTTTGTGGCAAAGATTTCTAAAAACAGGTAAGTGGAGTCATTTCTAGAGTTGCCTTGACTCTTCTTAAATTCAGAGGAGCTATAAAATGAAGCAAGCTCTGTGTTTGCTCCCAGCTTTTGCCCCAAATCCAACACCCATGATGGAGGCCAGTGTGCACTATGGCTCAACGCATCAGGCAAGATTGTTCTGAAAATAATGTATGTGAACGTGCTTTGTAAGTGGTAAACCATTAACAAATTAAAGATAATTATATCCAGATCCAGGTCCGTATCTAGCTATAAATAAAAGAAAGACTAGATTTTTCATTTGCTGCCGCCAATTAGCTAACATTTACTGAGTGCTGTTAGATTATGCCACAAGACACAGTGATGTAGGCTTCATCAAAAAGAGGAGGCTATTGAAATGTGGGGTCCTATTACGAGCTCAACACCAGTATTAGTAAAACAGCATTGGCAGACGACTGGAGACAGAGAATTACATTGACAAATGGGAATACCAAGAAAGATTCTACACTATGATTATAGGATAATGTAGCTCAGAGTTGATGACATTAAGCCAAGGATATTCCTAAACAGGTCCAAATGGGCCTACGTATTACTTTCTGGTTCATCCAATTTTCTATCACTAGGAATCCAGTAAGACCCTCCAAACCAGTGCTCTGTGCTTCTACCAGATTATAAAACATTTGTCTTTTGTAACCATACACAAAAATATGCTTACAAAGAATTTTTATGAGATCCTTGTTTAGATTTTAAGCTCCCATATTTAATGCCAGCAGTAATCTTGGAATGTCCTTTAAGGATACACTTAAAATTTGCTTCACAGCTGACAGACACCGGACATTTTAGCCACTGAGCATGGTGTTCCATCTTGTCTATAGGATTTATTTTTGGGAGTCAAAAGTGTTTAAAATAAGAATCCTTTGTGTAATGCAATTAATCTAAGCTTTAATGAGTTTTCTTTTAAATGCTCTTTCAAATTATACTGAAGATGTTTAAGAGTGTAAATGTCCACAAGGATTACATGGGAAGGATATATCTATTTTCTGGAGGCAAATAAATAGGTATTCAGCTATTTCAAATAATCAAAAAGAGGAGAAGAACTTTGTTAATGTCAATATTTATACTAGAGTGAAGTCTTAAAGAACACATACTTCTTTGGAATTTCTACTGATCGAGCAACAATCTAGGATGGTTTCTTTAATGAACCCATTAAAGTTTGATTAGTGTATTAAAAGATTTCTAAAAGCTAGGGCAATCTCAAGGTTTCTGCTGTTTCTACGTGAGTTCATGATTCAACAACTGTTTTAGGAAAATATAAGGTCTCTATCTCTTTACACAAAATTGGGAGTTATATTATAATATAGTCCCTCCTCGCAGAAGCTATTTGTTCTAAACTAGATGAAGAGGAGATATAAAGAAAAGCTACTTACATTGCCAAAGGGTGAGAAAAGTTGCCCAGTTCTACCTCTGTTTACGCCAGTGTAAGAGAAGAAGGTTTGCAAGTAATCCTCACACTCTCAGAAGACAGAGCCATTTTCTCCCTTGCTTTCAAAGCTTAATTTCTACCCAAGGTAATTTTCACCGGGGAAATATACCAGTGATTTCTTTGATCGACAGCTAAAACATTTAGATCTTCCTCTACAAAATGCTTTGAAAAAAAGTGCATTTGTCTTCTTTGACTCACAGTCCACGGTTTATCCTTTGACTTCTTCCCTCAGTCATTCTGACACAGGCTTTGGGCTATCCGAGTGTGCACGTGTGCAGACATGTACAGACACACGTGCACACACGCCCCTTCAAAATGACTTGATGACAAGTGGTCTGATTCTGAACACTACCTTAAATTTCAGCTGCCCTGTTGGCTCCCGTACTTACAAAGTCTGAATTTACTGGGGGCCCTTGTAGTGCTATTTTTGACACATCATTAAGCTCCCTTTTCATTGGGAGCCTAAGGGCATATTCAGGCTCACCGCGAAGAGTGAGCCTAAATAACGGTTAAAACACGTGTCACGAGCTGCAAGGGGCTTGTTTGCCAGCAGGGCCAACGGTTCAGTGCAGCTCAAGCAATACCCTACAACAGGGTGGGTAGAGATAATGAGATAACCACACACCACAAGTGAGTTGTCCATCTTTGTCTTCAAGCATCTAAGAACACAGTTATCTCAGTAGGCTGGTGCACCCTGGGGAGTTATAAATATCTTTCAGAAGGTAAAGAAAAACTGTCAAAGAAAACACACCCGGAAAATACAAGCAAAAGAAGAGTCGTGAGCCATTTTTTAAAGCAAAATTTCAGCACTATGAGAACTTACTGAATCAGGCCAATTAGTTCTCTGTGCTTTTTTTTTCTGCAATGTTTTATTCTAATTGTATGCAGATTTATTCTAATGTTATGATGCTAATCAACCTTTGTAGCTATAATAAAATAAAGGCAATGTCAACACCTCATCAACTAATCACACGGCTTCTTTTATCCTAGAGACTGTATCCTCCCTACACAACACCTAAGTACTATAAAAATTATTTATACAAATAAACTATTATCTAAAGACTGAAAAGGCGTAATAAATTATGCGTAATATGGCCCAATTATGTGGTAATTTCTTTGTTTTAATTATTTGTATAGTTTTAATGAAGGGGTTGCTAGAAGGTGGAACCATTTTTATATTTAATGGAAAAAACAAATTTGTTTTAAAGAATGAAAACAAAGATAATTGGCTCTTAAATTAGAGGCCTACTAATATATGCATGTTCCTAAATTATTACCAGTATTATTACTTTGTTTGTGCTATCAAAACTTTTTTATCTGGAGCTCTGATGTTGGCTATTCAAGTTATTTTTCCCATTTCTGTTAAATGTATTAATATCTTGCTGCTCATCAAGTGCCAAAATAAAGGTTAAAAAAGTTCCCCAGATTATCTACAGAAGAAAAATTGGGGAGGGTGATGACAACTATGATCTTTCAAGATGCAGTTTACGAATGCATAATAACTTAAGAAAGTGAGAAAAAAAATAGATTTATCAAGAAAAGAGAGAACTATCCTAAATTCAACACAGCAAATCAGCAAATTTCTTCAGGGAAAGACATCAAATTTGAAAGGCATCAATACTTTTCTGCTGTCACCAAACTGTTATTTATGCTCATGTGCCAGCTGGATTTGTGTATGTGCGTGCATAATCTTTTTCTCACCACTGATGTCATCATTAAAGCTGTGCAAGAATTTTGATTTTCGCTTTGCACAATCTTCAGGAGAGACTTGGACATTATGGTGAAAGTTTGTGACAAGTTTGTAAAAGTAAGAAATGCGGGCTTTACAGCAGTGAAATTTCACCACTGCGAAAAGAGAGGAAGCCTGCCTAACTGTGTACTCTTTGGCCAGTCCGAACAGCACTGAAGAAACCGCATAGAGCAATTCCAGAGAAAAGAGTTAGCTAACCATTTGGGGGAAAAAGAGACAGACGTCTAGTACTACCCCTATAGCGCTTCCCAAAAGGAGCGGTCCTTTTGGAGTCGTCAAGCCCACTCTAGAAATAGTTCGAGACTACCGATCTGGGGACACGCAGAAAGATACCAATCACTGGACGTCCATCTCTCAAGGCAGAAATTAGTACTGCTTTTGCTTGCTGTCATCCTCGTCTCTGAGGTTGGTAAAAGCTTCGAGATACAAAGGCTTTTAAGTATTTTCATTTGCGCAATCTCAAAGCTGTGATGAATTAGTTTTCAGAGCAGGAGGCAATAACCAAGAACAAAGAGACCTCATACAGCAGCCCAGAGGCAGCGGAGTGTAGAGATCTCTGGTTGCACAGGCGACAAGCTGACAGAAGCCAGAGAGTGGAGCCTAGGAAAGGGGCCCGTTCCCAAAGATTTGCTCAGCACTCTTATTTCTGACCAGCAGGACAGTTCCTTAAGTCAGACACCTGTCCTTCTAACTCTTTTGGCAAGGCCTCAGGTTTTCCAGAAACAACCTAGCCCCAAATAACCTATCGCCAACCAAACTTCGTCGGGACACCTCCCAGCTGCATTCGATGATGGTGGGCTATTAGTTTCATTAGCAGTTAAAACTGCAGAGGCTTGATGGGCCGGGTGCTGGGGATTTTGAAAGAGAAGGTAAACGGCCGCAGGTAATCTACGGTCTTTCGTGGGAGTGGCTCAGTGAATACACCCTTTTCTTCTGTTTTCTTACTTTATTCTCACAAAACCCTACCAGGAAGGTAGCAGTTTCCCTCTTCTGACAAAAGGCAGAACTGAAGGGCAGAGCAGCTAGAGAACTTGTCCAGGGCAAGAAATTTAACAGAAAAAAGGGAGTGTCAAGGGCCTGGGTTTGAAGCCTGGCTCTGCTCTACTAGCTCGACAGCACTGGGCAAGAGAGCTCCCATCTCCAGGCCTTATGTCCTCATATACTGGGCTGTTGTTTGTCGAGAGCAGAGATGCTATCTATGCATGGCAATTCAGTGGGTACCTGACCCCACGTGCGGCCACTGAAAACCTTGCATCAACCCAAGCTGCGATCCTGATGGGGACTTCTCATAACCATCCGAGAGTCACAATCTGCATCCCGGCTGTCTTACTTTAAAGCTCCTGCCCTTCCCTCAAGATAGTTCTTCCAACTGGATTCTGGGTAGAAATGAATGAAGTAACAAATCTTCCTCTGTATTATCTGCATTGTGTCACTGAGAGGTGACAAAGGTTTATGACTGACAGCCCTCTAGGGCTTACTGTCCAGCAGGGAAGAGAAAACATACCGACGACCAATTGCATACATAAAACATGATCCCGTGTTAAGCAACAGAAGGACGGTCAAGACAAAAGGCACTTCAGGAGTTGAGGGATTTTTCGCGATGGAGTCTCTTCACCTTCTCCAGTCTCCTGTGCTCTTCTGGTTACCATGGTGGCTGCCGTCAACTGAGATTCTTTATAAAGACACTCAGGGTTGAGACTTATTGCTGGGAGGCTTGTACTCCAAAATTCCCTTTCTCCAGGGATTTTATAATTTCACAGTCTGAGCCTGTGTCTTTGGAATAGATTTAAACGACCTACCTGATTGCTCACAGTTTTGTCCTCCTGCAGCAACCCTAGTGTCTTCTGTCAACTGGAGGTGATAAAATTTGCCGTTTCCTATTTATAACCTCTTTGCTTCTTTTAGACAAAAGGACAAGATAAGCCGGGTTATTATTGGATCTTGCTCTGCCATTTAAAAAAAATCATGGACTTAGAAATTATGGGGCCATACGCATGCCAGGAAGCAAAATGGTTTTTACTAGGAATATTCTCTTTGTATATAGGACCATTAATAGTGCCTATGAGGGCTTTTTCCCTAAAAGCAAATCTTGCTGAAAACCTGACTATTTCTTTCCAGAAAGATTCTATTTTTTTTTAAAGATTTTATTTATTTCAGAGAGCAAGAGTGAAAGAGAAAGAGAGTACAAGAAAATCAGAAAGGGAAGCAGACTCCCTGCTGAGCAGGGAGCCCAATGTGGGACTTGATCCCATGACCCTGGGATCAGGACCTGAGCCAAAGGCAGATGCTTAACCAACTGAGCCACCCAGGTGCCCAAAGATTCTATGGTTTTAACAGAAGCAAAAATGAGTCCCATGGTCCCTGGAGACATATCAGAGCACAGTGGTTAGGAACAGAGCTGAGAGCTAGTCTGGGTAGGAGATCCACCACTTAACAGCTATGGGTCCCTTCACTTCTCGGTCTGTCCCTCAGTCTCTTCTTCTGTAAGGATAATAGGATGAACCAGTTTATGAGATTGTTAGGAGGGTTAGATGAGCTGCATTTATAAACCCCTTAGAACAAAGCCTGGTCCATGGTGAGCACAACTGGAGTACAGGTTCAATGGGTCAAGAGGGTTGAGCTTGCTTGCCCATTCTCTTTTAGCTTCTCTCCCATTAGAGGGAGGAGAAAGGGAATATCTGAAATCTGAAGCCCTTGGATTTGAGGGTACAGATGGGGGACTGGTTAATTGATCGGTCATCTCTTAACGTACAATGAGTCTTAAGGACCCCCAAATCAGATTACTCTTCATGCTCAAGTAAGGGTAAAGTATTAATCTGTGTATTTAACATCATTTTACGCTCACGAGGAGTCAGAAAGGCAGATATCCTGAGGCACAGCTCTTGGACGGACTTTTGGCAATGGTATTTAAACATTCCTTTGCATACCACGATTTGATTTAAGGCAGTGATTTGTTAACTGGGTCATCTGTAACACAGATCCTTTCCTTTTTTTGGAAATACACCTGTTTCTGGGATTTGATTTGGCTCCTAATTCAAACAGACCTCCAAGTGCTCTGAAACAAAATCAACCTAAAATTACACACTTATCTAGAGTTACATTTAGGCCATATGGTTTAAGTTGTCCAAATGTCACAGAAGCAACAGCAGCAGCCATCATCATGCTTTGCACTTACCCAGCATCTTTCCTGCCAGAATATTATGTAAGTTATAAAAGTTTCATTAAGACAGAGGTGTTAACCCTAATTCCAAAAGGACAGTCACTTAATGCTATGTTTTGTTTTGGCTCCATTTCCTGGTGAATTGCTACATAGGAGTTTCTTCAAGACCATAATGGTTTCATGATGGCATTCTTATAACTCATAATGTCTCGAGTGTGAACCCCTAGGATATGGAAGACAGATGGGAAGCATGTAGGACAAAGACCTTTTCCCTGGCTCTTTGAATAGACTCTTAACTAAGTTACTCGACGTGCTGCATTTCAGTCAGAAGACAATGGCTAGACTGTCTTTACCAGAAACTCCTATAAAAAGCTTTGGAAAAGTCTGGGCAGTGAAGCGAACTCAGTGCATCACGTTAAGTCTTTGCCCACTTGAACTTGAAATCCTCTATCAGATTACAAACCCTACTCCTCAGCACCTACCATCACGCCATATGCATAGCAAGTGGTTGACAAATGAATATTGAGTGGATAAATAAATGCATTAAATGCATAATTAGCTTACTGCAACCACCACAAAGAGTTTTACAGTAGGTATCTGTGGCAGATGTGATGGATACAGGCAGAGAAAAGGCAGGGAGAGGATGAGGGACAAGAAAAAGGCTGACAGGGCTGTCTGGGGGATGTATTAAGTGCTTGAACTAAAGGATCCTCAGAGTTGTTTGTATTAACTTCTCTAAGTAATGTAGTAGGACTCAAGATGAAACTCCATCAGTGGTTTGCCTAGAATTAGTCCTATGGTATTGTTACCTCTGGAATGATCTAGGCTGGAATCAATGAAGATCTATGCTTACCTCATCATTAACCAAATAACATTTCAATGAACCGACCAGCCAGTTGCTGGGTGCTGGGACAG
The DNA here is from genome assembly GCF_020171115.1 of Neogale vison. Classification (NCBI taxonomy): domain Eukaryota; kingdom Metazoa; phylum Chordata; class Mammalia; order Carnivora; family Mustelidae; genus Neogale; species Neogale vison. The sequence goes on along the minus strand of NC_058091.1, from coordinate 198,373,873 downwards.
AGTACTTCTCAGTCAGCAAACTTACAGTAAAATTCAAGAACTGAAAAATTCTATCTTTAAAAATATAGCCAGCTTTCTCCCAGTACCAGTGCTTGGCTCTCACCTTCAAATTGAAGTCATCAGATCTAAATATCCAGAAAGTTTTATTATTAACTATAACCATGCCTCTGGGCAAATACCCCACTACCACCAGAGTCCGCTTTACCTGCTAACTATGAATAGGAAGACAGTAACCCAATAAGGAGTATTGTCCTCATAGTTGAGTTTTTATATCTCACTATACTAAGAAACTCTAGGGCTTAGTCCACAGTTTGCTGAAGGTAAGGAGAGAGAAGACCAAGATAGGAAATGTTTTTGTTTGATTGGTAGTTATTATAAAGAAGTGTAATATAAGCATGAATAGGCTTCAGAATAGAAGGGCTAAGTTTTATTCATTTAGAAATAATAGAAGAGGGGGTGCCTAAGTGGTTTAATCAGTTAAGCATCTGCCTTTGGCTCAGGTCATGATCTCAGGGTCCTGGGATGGAGCCCTGTATCAGGCGCCCTGCTTGGTGGGAAGCCTGTTTCTCCTTCACCCCTTCACCCTCTGTGCGCTCTTCTCTCCCTCTCCCTCTGTTCTCACTCTCAAGTAAATAAATAAAATCCAAAAAAAAAAAAAAAAAATAGAGACTTCAAATATTTCTTGCCCACCACAGTCTCTTTCAGGCTGGGAGACCCAAGTCTCGCTGGGATGGATGTTGACTCTGTTGTGCGGATGATGGCATAGCCTGGAATCACCCAGGCACAAGACCAATGGGTTTGAATCCTGGCTCTAGCACGTTCTAACTCTATGATCTCAGACAAATTTCACTTTTAGAGATGTGATTTCCTCTTCCATGAAGCACTAAAATAATAGCACCTTCCTTAAGAAAGGCTTATAAAGATCACATGATGACATTTGCACATTGCCAGGCATGTAATATATGCTCAATAAATATTCATCCTCCCTAATTGAAAGAAACTAATTCACACATCAAACTCTAGGACTTTATATACCCTCGATTCAGTATTTAATTATGTCCTCTGGTAATAATTAGACATCTAGAGTAATGACCTCAGGCTAAGCACTAGAAATATGGCTGCATCTGACCCCCACAAGGGATACAAAGCCAAGTCCTTTGAATCAACCTTGTACCACCATGAATGAATTCCATATGCTAAAACTGGGTTTGGTTTAAAGCGACACCCATCTTAAACTCAAATAATGTAGCTAGGGAAAAGCCCCCATTCCCCAAACTTCAGGGGGATTCTTGAAGCTATCTAAGTTAGTCTGAGAATGGAAAAGAACAATTGAGAGAAAACCTCCTTCAAGACCATGAATGGTATTAATAGAAAACAGGACAAAATTGCAAAGCGTGGGGTACATAGAAAGGAACAGAGATGACAAATAGCATTCTCTTCTCTCCTTTCTCACCCCTTAGCTGGAACACTAGGGGCCTGGGAAGAAGAGTGTGAGAGGAGAATTTGGCCTGTATCTTCTTAGAGAAGAACTCACAGTATGAGAAGAGATTTTGACCCTACACGAACCAGGTAATTGGGGCTTTTGGTCTCCTGGGATGTTCTGTACTTCTTATGGCTCTCACTCTTTCCCTTAACCTTTGTTTCCTATTTCTTATTTTGGGTGGGGAGAGGTAAACACCCAGGGTGGTCTGGGCTTACCAGCCCTGTGCTATTGAGTAAGTGATTTTCACCTCACTGGACTTAGTTTCCATTTCTGAAATAAAGAATATTATGATAAGACTAAAGTATTCTTGTAAAAACCAAATAGTATAATATTCGTAATGCAATCAAGATAGCTATGCTTCCTGATGTCTAGAGAGGCAGTACTGCTACACGAATGGTGGCTAGACTTGTTTTGAAATTGAATCTGAGTATTTTATTTATTTTGACAGAGAGAGACACAGCGAGAGCTAGGGAACACAAGCAGGGGGAGTGGGAGATGCAGGCTCCCTGCTGAGCAGAGAGCCAATGTGGGGCCTCGATCCCAAGACCCTGGGATCATGACCTGAGCCAAAAGCAGACGTTTAACGACTGAGCCACCTGGTGCCCCAAATCTGAGTATTAAGCAAGCAGCTTAATGGAGCTTCTATTTGATTTGAGGGGGATTTTTGTGTGTGGAGGGGAGGTTGTTGATGGAGTAGCACCCTCACGTACAGCCATTTTAGACACAACAGCTAAGTACTCGGCACACAGTAGGTGCTCAATAAGCAAGCATCCTTGGTATCTGAGTACCACAGCAGACAAAACAGCACAAGAGTTGGCTGTTTGGCACTCATCCTCGTCTTCAAGGAGAGAAGCAGATGGGTCCTTCCCTTGTCCTAGATTACCAGCCCAGTTCACCAGGGAATAACAATAGGGATTCAAGGACACATCGCTGAGGCAGAAAGTGCCCCTGGAAAATCAAACAGTGGAGTTCCCAAAGAAGCACTTAATGGACTGGCCATCACAGAGAAAACGGTGGCAAAAGGTAGCCTAAGTCACAAATCTATGGTCAATCACAACGATTGGCACTCAGATTAGAAACACTCTTAGGATCTAACTTTTTCTATCAGAAAGAGCTGAAAAACAAAGCTGATTTTCTATGCCGTTGCTACTCACCATTTCCTAGTGGCACAACTCCCACCCCAAATGCTGTAGAATTACATTCGGTATAGATTTGTTTATCAGTTCTTCTACCCTCTCCATTTTTCAGCAGCTGATTAGTCTCCCTGGGATGTAGACACATCTCTGATCAAGAGCTGCTTGACTCTTTCCCATCCTCACACATGCATCCCAATATCCACATTACTTATAATAAATGTGCTTATATGTACATATATAAACACATTTGTATGCATATAGGTTCCCAACGCTGCATTCAAAGACCCATTCTGAACGGATGTATATATGCACTCATATACATATAGGAATCCAACTGGATTCCCAGAGGGAAATGTGGAACACATTGTTGAAATGTCTGTCATGCATGTAAGAGAAACAGAAATGAGCTGGGCATTAAATTTGCATACAGCCCCGAGCACAGAGGTTCCTGTATGTGTACCGTTCTCCTGTTCTTGATGATGGGCATATCTGACAGAAAGATTCTGTCAGGATTAGCTCAGGAAAAACACCCCCAAGGAGATAATTTGAAGACATACTGAGAATTTGCCTCAATACATGAAAATAAACATGAAATCCTCAGCACTCTCTGCACATTGAGAAGTTCCCACCAACACCGTGATGCACACCGGGGGATAATCTACTGGAGCTAATTAACACACAGTCATACACAACGCCGTTAGAAGTGGTTGCCACTTAGGATTGATTTAGTTGCTGCAGTGCTTAAAAGAGACTTGAGAAGGTTTTTGTGTAAATGTGGGAGGAAAGGAGAGGAAATAAAAGTGTAAAAACAGCTGCAAAATTAAAAGGTGCTAAGGTCTTTTTTTCCCCCCTGAAGACACTAGGGAAACTTATTGAGAAACTATTAGTATTCCAGTAAAGCTTTTGACTTGATTTTACATTTTCTACCACATCAAAATTACACACACACACACACACACACAATGCACAGTCTATAGATTGTGGCTATGAAAAAGGGCATGTTTTACTTTAGAAGCAAACAAGCTCTTCATTAACTGCTAACATATGGACTGTGTCACCTATAAAAACAACAATTTTCTCTCTCCATGTCTATTTCTCACTTATCTTTCTGATTTACGGAGATTTTCCACAACTTTATTAATTAGTAATAGGTCTTGGGAAAAATCATCTAGGAAGAGAGGGCCACAATTTTTTCTTTGCTGTATGAGAAAGACAAAACCAGCCTACTACTTAAAAATGTTCTTCCTCAAAGTCCACGTTCTGAAGGCTATCTTAGGAATCAACAACATCCCTAATCATCAAGATGGTGCAATATCACAACTGAGTAAATAATGAGGTTTTACTAACCTGCTCCTTATTACTGAAACATAATAGAAATAATCTAGAAAAGGCCATTAGTGTAAACCCCATATCAGGCTTTATGAAAATTTTAGAGTTGGTGATTGATCATCTGCCCAGATATATTGGGTTTACTAAAGAAAATGATAATAACATAAAAGTGATTTCAGCGGGGAGAGTGTTTACTCTGGAGTTGGCAGGCTACTTTTTATTTTAGCTGTATTGTTTGTATCCAAAATAGCTAGCAATCATTCTTGATTCAGGCTAATTCTATTTGGCTGTATTTTGCTTTCCTTTACTTGAGAGAGTTTATTAAGGATAATAAGAACTAGGACAAAAAATTCTGTCAATATATCTTTCCATTAGTTTAGACTAGCCTACAAAATAAAAAATTCAACAACAATGTACCCACCGAGGATCTACTACATCCAAAGCCTTTCCCACTTCTTACATAGAACACATAGACCAATGAAACCTATGTTCCATCCTTCAGAGGCTCAACGCCAGAAGGGAAGGCAGACACAATCACAGAGGCCTCACACATGGGAAATACCGGTGGTGGCTACATCGACTGGTTTAGACTCACGTGGGTGCTTGCACACGTGCTGTAATCCATTAATGCTGCCTGCCAAGAGAAAGGGCAACAGAAGTGGCAGAATGAATGTCCATGAGGTCTCTGCCAGCTCTGGCCTCAACTTGTTATCCAGGGGTGGGATAGATGTTTATGGAAGAAATGAGGTTAGAACGGTTAGTGAGGTTTTATTTTCTGCATCTTTCAAAAAAAAAAAAAACCAAAACACCTAACCAATTATTAACAATGGTTTTGAGACCAGTGATTAGGCCTCATGTAAATTTTAGAGTGGTTTATGTATAAAATAAAGTCATTCACAAAATATTCAATACTAAAGCTGAAGTACACAAGTTTACAAGAGTTCTGTAAATGGGGGAGTATGGCTGGCTCATTTGGACAAGTAGGAGACTCTTGATCTTGAGGTTGTGGGTTCGAGGCCCACTTTCGGTATAGAGAATACTTAAAAATGAAATCTTAAAAATGAAACAAGAACAAGAGACTCTTAATCTCATGAAACAAAAGGAGGGCTGCTGGGGAGTGGTGGGGGTAGGAATAGGGTGGGTGGGTGATGGACACTGGGAAAGGTATGTGCTATGGTGAGTGCTGTGAAGGGTGTAAACCTGGCGATTCACAGACCTGTACCCCTGGGGCTAATAATACATTGTATATTATTATAAACAAACAAACTACTGATTTAAAAAAAATAAGAGAAAACAAAGTAAGAACAAAAATCTCTGTAAAGGCAAGTAAGAGACTGCTTTAACCCGACAAAGTACCAGAGAAAAATTCAGTTTCTGGGAATTTGCAATGCGGGCCCAGCACGTCTGAATGAAGCCAAGAGACTGTTTTCTACATAAAAAGGTTGTATCCTTGTAAAAAATCCTTGTTTGTTTTTTGCTCTGTCTCCAAACATTGGCCAGAAAACAATAGCTGGAGGCAGCTACTCAGTTTACTCTGTTTAGAACAGATACAAAGTACCAAAAAGGACCAGGAGAGATCACCCTTCTCCTAGATTTCCCCGCATTCTGCTTCTTGAATGGTCCCCCAATGACACTAACACCAAATAATGTTGGGAACAGACAAGGGTTTTGTTCATCGTTCTTTAAAAGAGTTGGAAAGATAAGGAAATCCTTAAAATATTAAACAAACCTGTGGACATTTCATTTTTATGCATTTCCTTCACTGACCTCTACAGCTACACTCATCTACTCCCAGAGCTCTGGAGACCTACAGACGGTCCTTGTGGAGCCTGCTTTTCCTTCTGGATTGAAGGGGGGCAGAGGAGCACACAGGAGGCACAGGAGAAGAAAGACGGATTGAAAAGTGTCAGGATGTCAGTCTCAACGCGATGCTGGCAGTCTCCCAACTGCCAGTCCGAGGAACGTTTTTCTGAACCTCCTTCACTCACAAGTTTCATCTTCTATTGATTAAAAGAGAAATCTTTACCGTTTTCCGCCCTTCTCCTCCTTCAGCAAGTTCTGGCTTTTCTCTTTGGTCTTCTCAAACATCATCTACTTCCTTTTCCCCCCGACGTAGTGCTTCCTTTCTCAACGGATTATGGATCCTTTCATGGAAGGAACCCAGCTGGATCTTACAACCTGACTTCGCATTAAAATCACCTGAGGAGTAATGATCTCAGGGTCCTGGGGTCCAGCCCCGCATCAGGCTCTCTGCTCAAGCAGGGAGCCTGCTTCCCCCTCTCTCTCTCTGCCTGCCTCTCTGCCTACTTGTGATCTCTGTCTGTCAAATAAATAAATAAATAATCTTAAAAAAATAAATAAAAATAAAATAATCTGAGGAGTATTGGATTTTACTCATCATACGTAGGCCTTCTCCGAGACCAGTTAAATCAGAATCATGAAAGGCAGAAACTGGTGTGTGAGTGCATGTCCCATTGCATTCCTGGTGATTTTAACAAGCATTTAGTAAAGTAGATTGTAGATGGCTGGCTCCCATTGTGGACCCTGGCCCAGCATGACTGGCATCACCTGTGGACTTATTAAAAATGCAAATCCTTGGGCGGGCCCTTATCCCAATCCATCAAAAATCTTGGGATCAGGGCTCAGATTTCTGTGTTTCTAAGAGCCTTCCAGATGATTTTGAAACACACTAAACTTCAGAAGCCTATGTGCTAGATTACGGACATTTTAGTTTTCTAAGTTAAGACTGTTAGCAAAATCTTCTTAAAAGTGTGGTCTCTAAACCATTAAGTGACTCTTAATCTCACAAAACAAACTGAGGGTTGCTGGAGGGGGAGGGGGGCAGGGAGAGGGTGGTGGGGTTATGGACATTGGGGAGGGTATGTGCTATGGTGAATGCTGTGAAGTGTGTAAACCTGGTGATTCACAGACCTGTACCCCTGGGGATAAATATACATTATATGTTTATACAAAAATTAAAAATTTTAATTAAAAAAAAAAGTGTGGTCTCTGAGTGGCAACATCAGGATCACCTAAGAGTTCTACACTTGGCTTACTGGGGTTTTGAATAAGATTCCCAGGTGACGTGTATATACATCAAAGGCTGAGAAGCACTGTTCTAAGAACTTACTCGAAATTCGGGGCGCCTGGGTGGCTCAGTGGGTTAAAGCCTCTGCCTCCGGCTCCTCCGATCGAGGCCCGCATCGGGCTCTCTGCTCAGCAGGGAGCCTGCTTCCTCCTCTCTCTCTCTGCCTACCTCTCTGCCTACTTGTGATCTCTGTCTGTCAAATAAATAAATAAAATCTTAAAAAAAAAAAAAACTTACTCGAAATTCCATGGACTCTGCCAATAGCTGGCTGTTAGGATCTTATCAATACATGTAATAATAACTATTACGTGTATATTACAAGTATTAATATATGTAATAATTATTCATTTCTCAAAAACGAAACCTATTTATTCTTCAGCCATTAAAACACAAAGTTGTTCTTCCTATGTGGTGCCAGGTCTAAGCTTTTTTCTATGCTTCTGTTTTTGTTCTAAGGGTATTTTCACATCTCCTGAGAAAAATGAAGGAAGAAAAGGTCAAAATTCCTGATGTTTTCCTTAGTGCTGAGATGTATCCATTTTAGTCCTCTAGAAATGGGATCTAAGTTTGACAGAGAACAAAGATGGATTCTTTGATTTGTGTCCACTCCCCCACACAGGAAGGGATCTCTGGGGGTAGAAAAAAAAATAAAATAAAAACACCCAACCTTATTGACCGTATTAAGAGGCAGCCATGTGTGTATGTGTATACATATCTACAGGAGTGGGTAAATTAGAGGGAGAGGGAAATGTCATTTCTAGCAAGTCAAGTTCATCACCCCTAGGGGTCAAGCCCTGGTGTGAGGATGCCCCAGATTTCTCTAGAACAGAGGGAGCTCTGTTGCTTCTTGTGATTATTCTAAAACATGACTTTGTGAGAACCGAAGTAATGGCAAAAGGTCACAAACCCACCTGCTCCAGCACCTGTTTTTCCACTCATCTGCTTTCATCTGCAACTCCAGCCTCATTTAGCTCAGATAAGAACCGATCCCTTGAAACTGCAGGTCCTCCCCTGTTTGGTATCCTAGCCTAAGCCTTGATTTGGAAGGGGTGGTAAGCGGGTGGAGAAAACGGCTCTCAGACGATCTACATTTGCAGCGAAGAAAAAGAACACTTTCAGAGTTGAAAAGAGCATACTAAAAAATAACGATTTCAAACTGCCTGAATCTAATCAAAACCAACGTGTACATCATCTATACTCTGTAAAGGAATATGCCCCCGAATCGTGGAAAGTCTTGAAAAAAATGCAGAAAGATTCAAAATCAAAGGAGTAACATTAAGAAATGAAGACGCCTCCCTATCCCATTAACGTTAGTGGTCCCAGTTTGACCAGTCTGTTCAAAACTTTTTAGTTAAGTTACTTCTTTTGCAGCTTCCCCACCCCCTCAGAGGGGGTGGGGGTGTAAGAAAATGACTTCTCTAACCATTTAAGATGTGAATATTTGTCGTAACCAGCTGCAGCTCTAATAACCACTGATCCATGGAATCAAAGCCTAAGCCTCACAAACAATAAGCTCTTCTTGTTCCAGAAACTGCACGCTGTAACCTTCTCAAGTATTACAAAAAGTAGGCATGGGGGATCCCAGTGCAATTACAGCCATAAGTTTCTTATGATTGGATTAATTTCAAACTTCAGAAAAGTAGTTGAAGTTTTATCAACAGAGGTGGTAACTCATAACATACAATTGCTAAGACTATGGGATTTAATTTTTTTAAATTTTTTCAAAATGCAGTGTATTGCCAATTTGGTCAACAGTTGAAACTAAAAATGCTGACGGTTTGAGTTATGTTGACATATCAGTGACGACCAAAGGTTTGCATTTCTCCTACCTAAATATAATTTTCCATATCAAGAACTACAACAATTCAGAAACAATTTATTCAAAGGATCCCTAAAGCAAATAAACCAAGTTCCATCTTCCATACCAGTTCCTTGGTAGCAAAGGAACACAGGAATGAGGGTTTATAACTTTTTTTTTTAACCGCCACCAAGACATCATGGAATTAGACATTTTCAGGTGTGACAAATTACCTAAAAGTTAAGTATATAATAAGATTTCCATGTAATCAAAATCCCTGTCATTCCTCAGTGAAGTAAGATTTTAATAAAATATAAATGTTTCCACTCAGATCCTAACCACTTGGGCCTCCCAATCTAGACTAGAACCTGGACATGTAGTGGGCACTCAGCCAGTGTGAGGAAGGAGGGAACGAAGGCGAGTACATCAAAACTGGACTAATACCCCTGCTGAGAGAGGAGAATTATCTTTCTGAAATAAATCAGAAGTTACATTTCTAAAAATAACATGTACTATTTTCAACCCATGCATGAGAAATAAAGGTGCATTTTGGTATGGAAACACACGCTCTGTAACTGTTTGAATTAATACACTGCTATCAGTTATTCCAAAAAACAGCTGATACGGAAGGCAACGATCTTCATTTTTGCTTCAGAAATACATATGCAATGGCACTTTGTAGTATTAGCTTAAAAATAACAAGTCACAATGAGAATGCTGGTCGTTCTGGCTTTGAATTATTCTTAACAGAAGTAAAATTAAACAGGTCTAACCTGGTAAAGGTTCAGAGGTGCTAACAGTAATTGCCTCGTTGCTTGAGAGAGTGCCTGACTTCCAGAAGCACTTTTCTGGTAATATCTGCTACACAGTCCTAAAATATTATTCTATATTTTAGAAGACTTGTGGATTAATTTTTTATCTGAAGGGTCGTATGAGAAACAAAGCATTATGTTTCCGACAAGAGGCCTCATGATTTTCAAGATTCCAGGTTATGCACTCAGCCATTCAGCTGTCTCCCACCTAACATGGGGTCACAATGCAAAGAAAAGTCACCTCTGAGCAAAATCGTGAACTTCAAGGCCAAACAACTGCATAAATAATCTGTAGGCCACAGACCATCATCAAAGTCTGGAATTTATGCAAATAACACCGCTTACATTGAACAGATCTGTAATGGTGCAAGCTTTTCCAGCCTGAATCAGTGAGAAAGTAGGGAGCTTTTACGGTGCAAGATTGCTACCTACAGGCCAAATGGCAGAATGACATACAAGGCAATTAGGGTGGAGGGAAAATAGGCAAACTGCTCTATCGCGGCGATGTAAGTTATAGATTGATAAGCAGACAAAGCCAGGAGCAGGTCAAGTTTGCATAACACACCGTGGGATGCTTATGGACAGTTTTTGTTTTAAAACTATGACCCACGTTCAGCGTTTTCGGTTATTTCCCATTTTTTTGTTTTTCTTTTGGAGGGTCCTTTATCTTCTGAAAAATGTAAATTGCTTTTCTGAGGGGATGAAGTTCTGTCTCAATAATGTATATTCTAATACCTCTGCATGTATATTGAATATAGGTATATGCATATATACACACAATAAATATATATATTCTATGTAGAATCTATATGGATAATTTTAATTGTTTTTCGTAGAGAAATCGATTACAAAATTTGGAATAAGCTTCTATGGTTCAAGCAAATCTCATAAGGCAGCAGTGGCTGGAGGAGGGAACAGTTTATTCTACATTCTCCCTGAATCTATACAGCTTTTAAAATTCATTTGTTCCACACTCTCTACTTTCCATATTTAGAGTAATTTAAAGATTATGTGTATTTTAAACTGTACTTCTTCTTTAAGAAAATACCAAATACTTCAGTTATGAAACTCAGATGGTATAGTTAGTTCATCTTACAATAAAAGAATCTGATTTTCACTGACAAAAAATATGATTAACACTGAATTCTCAGTAATTTATATAGCAGCCACATTTTGTGAAATATGGAAGGTGATTTTTAAAATACGGATCTTTGAAACTATAAGACAAGTTATTAGAAATGCATTTTTTCTCCAACTGTAAAGAAATTCCAACTCTAAAGAGAGTAGGTTTCAAAACTGAATAATATATTATGGTTAAAACACATCAACAATCTGTCCCACCATATGTACAAATAAACATATCCCACCATCACTGCAAATGCCATAAATGAGGCCAATGAAACATCTGAAAAGGTAGGGCAAATTCTTCCTCAGACTGTTATAGATGCTAAATAACATTGTCAACATTTTCCAAGATATGCCTAAACGAAAGTTATCTTTCTGTAATACAGCTATTTATATAGTTCAAACATTCTGCTTGCCCATCAGATGATGCTCCCCACATCTTTAATTTTAAACACAATTTAGAACATATTCAGTTCGAGGGAGGAAAGAACGCTATTCTTTATAATTGGATTTTGGCTTTGAATAATAAAATATTAACCATGATATATCCTTTAAATATTTAGAAGTAATAATCTTAGGTGAAATTCAATTAATTAAAGAGTGCAAATATAACAGACTCATCAAAGAGAAGGCAATGTACTAGCAATAAATATGCTAGTTTATTCTGATTTGTAGCCAACTGCATATTTTTCAGCATTTCCCCCCAACCAGAGTATGAGTGTTAAGCAATTAGATGATGTAACAACGTGTGTAAAAGAATCTATAACTTTAGAAGTGGAAGTGGTGAACACATTAACCTACAGGTGTTTTTTTTTTTTTCTTCCACTACTATTAGTGTCTCCTGAAGAGCAAATGTTTTATATATGGTGTTTAATTGTATATAATCATAATATAATTATGCAATGATTAAATGATCTCAATTTTATTTTAATTAAGTAGATAATATTTTTATTAGAAATAGTTTTCTATAATTGAATTATTCAGGAGAAATTTTAATAAAGACTGAAGACAAACTGTATAATCTCTAAAAGCAAATTCATAATGAGTTTTCTGTGAAATTAATATTTAATTTACTGAACGGTATTTTTCCTCATATAGTTCTCCACAAACTGGGTTGTTACTTTTCCAACTGATTTACACTTTGTCAGTCAGTATAACTTGTGAACGGAATTAGTGAAAGTGCTCAGGATGTGTGAGAGAATTATTAATTAAGGGTAAGAAAAAATGTTTAATTCTACCCTCTCAGGCAAAATAGATTTTTGAGTCCTTATTATTATTTACCTGAGGCAAATAAATTCATATGTAGAGCTCTAATTCTACCATAACATCGTTATAAACCATAATAAAGGGTAAGAATTTTCCTGTTGCATTTAAGAAGGTTTTAGGAACAAAATATAAAGCTGAATCATAAAAATTATATTATGGTTGGTGGATACTTATCCTAAGGCTATTTATCAAAACCAACTAAAATTACTGATCATAAGAAATAGTGTCATTATTCTGTTGGTATAATTGTAATGCTCATAACAAGGTAGCCTACTGTGTTTGTGTGTCATTCTAACGTGGACTGTGTATCAGAAAAATTGTCCAAAGATACAACAAAATCATTTTTTCTCAGCTCACGGGACTATATTCGGCATTTCTTTCTTATTGGTGTATTTTCATTGTTCTCATGCTAAATATGAATGCATTCTAAGACTACATTCACATTATCAACATGAATTCTAGACCTATGGGGTCTCTTCCTAGCAGGGGATGTTACTTTTATCTTTGTTACATTCTCTGCAAAACTTATTGGTAACATACTTTCAGAAACGCCCGCCAATAAACAACACTAAAATAATTTTCTTTATAAAAGCACAGTGATCTTTGGCATCGTTCACTACTTTCAAAGCCATGAAAGAACAGATAACAAATATATGACTCACAAATTATCAATTATGAAAAATAATCTGGTTCAGAAAGCTGCACTAATGTAAAAAGATGGATCACTTGTCACAAACCAATAAAGGCTATTGTTTGCGAATCCAATATTTGATTTTATCATTTATGTTAGGCAACTTAAAATGATTTTCAAACCACATTACTTTGTGGAAAAAAATGTTATAAAGGTGAACACAGGGGCTGGGGGAGAAGAAACCAGATGTGCAATCTGTCATCCTTGAAACAATTTATACTCTTACATTGAACCCAGCCTACAAATCTAAATCGCCAAGACCTGTCAGCAAGGACGGATGTCTTAGAAAGGACCCTACCATGTTCCAGAGAATGGACAGTAGCAGGACCGTTAGGATGACTTTGATTTTGTTTTGTCTTTTCATGTGCCATTCTGAGGGCAAAACTTTGCAGCTATGCTGCTTGGTTATGCAGGGAAGCTGAAACCCTGTGTGTTTTGAGGTAAGTATAGTTACACTTCTTAGGAGGGTAGGTTTTTTTGCTTTTTTGGTCATACACAGAGCAAAATGAGGCTGCCAAGTCACCAAGCTCAAAAAACCTTTATGACCAGTTCTCTTCCAGATTTTTTCAAATTTACGATTTTATAATGAAGAGAGAGGAACAATTTTACCAGTCTTCTAGAAGAGCATACTTGTGAGTGGCTGGGACCAGAGATTTCCTACATGGTGTTATCTGAGGACCACTTCCATGCTCTACCTGCTCTCTGATATCCCAGTTACAACCTTTTCTACATGCTTGGCAATAAGGACAGGGATGCCTAAGAAAATCAGAATATTTTGTTCACGAGGCCAGTAATAAAATGTGCATAAATGGGAAGGTGACTCATTCCTGCCCCTAGATAACAGATTTGATCATTAGATGATACAGGGCACAGATGAGATTCCCTGACCTAAAATATGGCAGACACGGGCAGAGGGGAGCAGATAATGGGGAGCAATCTCAGGATAATGACATGCTCAGATGGGTATCTGGTGGGAAGACTGAAAAACACTCAAGGAAGGGATGGGTCCAAGGTCAGAGAGGGGTTCACATTCCAGGGACATTACGACACAGCGGGCTTTTACTATAGACTTCTTCCCACTCCTTATTCAGTAAGGAAATAATAGCAACCCTGAAACCAAAAAAGGAAGAGACCAAGGGCCTGGTTATCTACGCCAACACATAGTAAGAAAAATTAAGTATTCAACCCTGGATCAACCTCTAACAGCTTGTTTGAGGTGAGGGTCATGAATTTTGCTTGAAATGGGGCTCATGAACGTTCTTGGATATATTCCTACTTGGACTCTGTAAAGAAGTGAAAATGAGGTTGGGGGACGGACATAATTGAGTAACTATTCAATTATGGCAACTGCTAGCTAATGAAGACCTATTACAACTAAGTTTTTAATAGAAAATGTGCTAATTGACTAGGTTGGAGCTCAGAACAAGCATATGGCTAAAATGTTTGATTACCTAGTCTGGTTCCATGTCAGTGATCAACTCTAACTCTGTAAAAATGAGTGTTTCTATGACAACTACTGAGCTTGCTGACTAAGTAGTGGGTGACCAACTTGAGGGATGAATTTCTCCAAATAATATATGATCCATTAGTCCCCACACTCTGTAACCTGGAGGCTCATCAGCTGAAGCATGCTTTTTCTTGTCCCTTACTCAAAACATTCATCTTGCTCTCAGCCTTGGCAAAGCTTAAAGCAGCCTCTCACGTGAAGAATATTGCATAGGATTTCCTTTTTAATTGGAAAGGGTCTAGAAAGCTATGACTCTAATCTTCTCATAAAAGCAAAACAAGTCAACACCCTCCGACTAGGTCTGAGTCTAACACTCAACCTCAGGGGGAGTGATTATAATAATTCTGGAAGTTTCTGGACAGAGCCAGCCTCTGGGTGAAAGGCAGCTGGTACAGCAACTTTCAGGAGATGGGTATTTCATCACCCACAGTTTCGGACAAAAACTTTCTTCTCCAGTGTCATTCTAAACTAAAATTTCAAACAGGTGTTCGATGCTAAGGCTGTAACCAAATTATTCTCCCTTATAACCTGCAACTCTGATAAGACTTCCCTCGGAAATATAATGGTTACATAGCCCTTGTATGGCTTTAACAAACCCCTATTTTCTTCTTTCTGAACCATACAATGTGCAGTCTATTTGCACCCATTCAGGACTAAATTACAGATAAAGTTACAGCAAATTTGTTTTCTCAAAAAAGCAGTCAGCCCTAATATCCCTTGAGTAATAAAAGCCTTGTCTTTCATTCAGAACTAGAACTGGCATAATTTTCTCTCAGAAACAAACTCTACTTCCTGCGACAATGGACCTGTTCTTGAAATTCTGAATGGGGTACAGCTCAATTTGCAGGTGTTCGGGTATAGAGGTAAAAGGGCATTTGACCCCCCAACTGGCTACTGTTGCTGTGGTAGGTAACTTCAGTCTCCGAGTTATATCATTCTAGTAGATAAGCTGCCAGAATTTTCAGCTCTGAATTACAGAGGTAGGCTCAAGTGAATCAATAATTTATACAGATATATCTCATTCGTTCTGATGGTATAAAGATACATACTAACAGCCTGCTGCAGCCACAGAACAAAGCCAGAGAGACATTATTTAAAAAGAGAGACAGAAAAAGAAACCCATTTATCTATGGGAGCAGAAACGTTACGTAATAATGACCTAATGGCTTATTAATTTTATTTTTCAACTGTTTAAACAAATGGCGTAATGAGATACATAAGCTCTTTATGAATCCCAATAAGGTGAATGTTAAACTAACATTTAAAACTTTCGGGTTGACTTTAAAACAGAGTGATATTTTACATTGCAGTTTAATACAAATCATTCGAAAGATTCATGTACCTGAGAAGTTTACATTCACTAGCTTAACTAAATCCTTCAAATATTTTATTACTGAATTTCAGTATAAAATTACTTTCTAAAAGATGAGGATCAAATACATTTAGGGACTGTACACTAAGAGTATTGTTAATATAGCCTTATGCTGTTAATCATTACCTGGGGAAAATTACATAGTGTTTTATTCGCTAATACCATGACATTTTTATTAGCTCATAATCCCTGTGCTAACAGTGGTGCATTAAACAAGTTATATTAAGAGGGCAGCAAATATTAAAAATGCCTATTTAAAATTCTTCCATCATGTTAAAGGGAATCCTCTCACACACGAGCTTCTCTAAAGGAAAGCGGCACCCCAAACGGTGTGGCTACAGTATAAATTAATAATCAATAGCCCGGAGAGCTTAAACAATATTTCTGTAAGTTCCTGCTGTCTTGTCCCTAAGGATGAAGGGAATCTGTGATCTAAAAACATGATAAAAATCTGTCCTAGCAACTTCAGTTATAAATAGTGACTGCTTCTTGACAGATCTGAAAATTTATGTGAGGATAAGATGCATTAGAAGTTGGTCCCTTGCCCATTTTACCTCTTCCCGTTCAAGGCCGGACATACCGTCTGGCTCGGACATGGGAACCAAGGGCATTCAGAACTGGTTTAAGAAGACTGGGCACAAAATTAATGAAGGCAATAGCCCAGTGAGAAGGGAGATGGAAATCAGAGGTAATACTCAGGTACCCTATTTTCCTCCTCACAGAGAAATTATCTTTTCCTCTCTTTTCCGAGCCAACTTCTTGGGAAACAGGGCAGAGGATAAAAATCTGAAAGAAAATAAAAGCACACGCAAGAGTGAAAAGGAGAGGGCGAGGGAGAGCGCGAGAGAGACTTCGGCTGCGGTCTCTACCTCAAGTCCTTAAGCATTTCCATGCGATACACTGCGGCTGTCTGCTGTAACCGGTTAACATTTCTGGCCGTCCAAGAAAATATAACTCGTCCCTTCAAGTAGAGAGAGGAAGAAGAAATAATGGAGTGTCCCATTTCTGACAGTCAAGAGGAAAAGGAGAGAAATGTTCCCACACTGATCTCATTAAGATGACGAGAATAATGAGTGTGAATCTTATGTATGAATCTCCTAGTAGATAGAGGAGGGCATAAATGTATCCCACGTTCACTCTTTTATGATGCCTGATATACTACATTTATTCTCAGCTTCATCTGATACTACTGTTGGGGGCTTCTGTGACAATATTACAGCTTTAACTTCAAGTTTTGCCGCTGAAGTCATCGGAGTCAGTCATTCAACACAGCTTTATTGAGTGTGCATGAAAACGGGGAAGATCTGTTAATGGCAACTGAAATGCATCTCAGGCAGAACTGCCTGGATTTATTTCCTGTCACTGGTTCTAGTAATGGATTAAAAATACTGACAAATGGCATTTTTCAGTTTATAATCTATTTTATTTCCCAGTTCCTTAAACTTAGGTTAAACATTCTACTCAATAAGAAATAGCACCCCAGTATTACCGAACATGCCTAAATATTATTGAATATTTTTGGACAGAGAGGCACACGTTTTTCCAGCCAACACTGACGAGAGGGTTTTTCTGGTGATTTATTTCTCTTTCTTCGATTCGGGAGGAGATATTTTCAAACAGTAATTTTAAGTTATATCAGTTTTCAAGACTGATACAAATTCAGAAACACAACATCGCTCGCAGAAACCAAACCCGTGCTACGATCGTGTACAGCATTCAAGCCTAAATGATCCACAGGCCCTTGTATTTCATACAGGGGATTTAATTTGCTCTCTTTACTCCAATAGCCTTAATAGCAATAAATTGATGCACCAAGCATACAGCACAGAATTTATAAAACAAAGGCGGCAACACCCTACAAAATCTAAGGGTACCTCAACATAGGCCCAAATTATTATTTTAGTACTTCTACTGCTTTGTAAAAGGATAGACTATTCCACTAGGTTGCTCAATTATAGCTAGAAAAACTTTGAGTTACAGACTTCTGAAGGACATTTGGAAGGAGAGCAATATGGTGAAGCTGGATCACCAATTTTTCCAGAAAACTTAAAATATGTACACTTTCTTCCTGACATTTATTTAGTCTAATGAACATTTAGGCCATGGACATCTTCATCTTAGCTACCGTTAAATCAATATGAATCAATAGAGATGGTTTAAACTGTTTAAGTAACTCAGGGAAAATATATGTTTGGAACCTGGAAAATACATTCTTAATGAGTCTACATCGACTTTTGGGAATAAGTAGTTTTACTACTTGGAGGCCAAATGACATTACTCGTCTAAAATGTACCCCACTTAGACACAGAGCGAACCCTTCAAGGGTTCTGTATTACCAGACACTCATCTCAGCAGTGGGTTGGAGCGTGATAGTGTGATGTGACCTCAACTAACAGAAAAGTTCATTAAAACATAAGGTGTTCACTTATTAACCTCAGGAAGAATGCTAAGCAAAGTGCACGCAAGTTAACTCTTTCCAATAGGCAATGCCAACCCTCTCAGATCCACATACGACTTAACAGGAAATACCAAGGATTGGAAGTCCAATTTCTTACTCTTAGAATTCTACAGGACAGTGTCCGACACTTGGCGTTCCTTAATTCAGGACAACTGACACGTAAACTTCAGGACAGCGAGGTAGATATTTCCATCTTTTGCTCTTTCTCTTTCTGCCCCTCTTATCTTTTTCTCTCTTTCTTTCTTTCTTTCTTTCTTTCTTTCTTTCTTTCTTTCAAGATTTTATTTATCTATTTGCCAGAAAGAGAGAGCACAAACAGAGGAAATGACAGGCAGAGGGAAAGAAAAGAAGCAGGCTCCCATTGAGCAGAGAGCTGGACCGTCTTATCTTTTCAATGTTGCAGTCTTTGAAACATCCACTCCCAGCCACGGGGGGAGAAGGAGAGTTAGTATCTCAGTAAGTCCCTTCACATTAGAGCACTTTCATCTCCTTTACCGTAAAATGGTCTCCAAGCTCCCTTCCAACTGTAACATTCTGTGACTTCCTCAGCATCCTCCAAAGCCCATACACTCTTCACCTTTGTAGGCCCCTTGTCTTTGCCATGAAGCAGGTGCTCCATGCTGACGGTAGGACGGGGATAGGCGGGTTGCTGGCATCCTGAGCACCAAGCCGTGATGGCACCGAACCTACTTCCTGCCTGCAATGGGTCTACTCTACAGCTAGAACTCCATCAAGGGATTGATAGGTTTTGTTAGTGGCTCTGTGTCATTATTTATGACATTGCTCCTGTGGAGAAATGTCTTCTAAAGTCTAAGCAAGTGTCTTAGAAAGCAGACTTTTATATCTTATTTGAAGGTCAGGACACTATTGGAAAAATATTTAGTTTTAACTACACGGCAATAGATTTTAGACTTAGAAATTGTGGTAGGAGTCTCATATACTGAGAATTAAAAAAAGAAAAGAAATAGTACACTGCTGGAGAAGCTAGTAGAACCTAGGTTACAGGTTTCCTTTATAAATACCAGCCTCCTGGCTGAGCCACCCTAGACGCTCTTACCATGAAAAATCAAACTACTTAAAATAATTTAAACACAACCACAAAAATGTCCAATATTGCCACCTGGCCAAGAAAAGAGAATGCTGGTATCTGAAATTCCACATTTATAAATTAATTTTCTCTGAGTAGCAGCCACCACTTTACTAATATTACTCCAAAATGTAACACCTCCTTCATACAACCTCAGTATATTAAGTTGTGGATAATTAATGGACTACTTTTAACACTGTCAGTCTATTATTTTATTTAAAAAGTTTTTTTGAAGATTTTATTTATTTATTTGAAAGAGAGGGCATGAGCAGGGGAGAGGGCAAAGGGAGAGGGCAAAAGCAGGATCCCCACTGAGCAGGGAGCCTGATGCAGGACTTGATCCCAGGATCCTGGAATCATGACCTGGGCTGAAGGCAGACGCTTCACTGACTGAGCCACCCAGGCGCCCAACAATCTATTATTTTAAGTTAAATCCAAAAGATTTATTTAACTGACTAAGGAAAGTAATATTAACTTCACCAGCATTTTATGACAAAACTGAATGATAGACTTCTTTTTTCAAACATGTAAGCATTGCCTGAAGTCTGCTTGGCAAGAAATGTATAGAATGCTAACAATGGAAAGTACCTTAGAATAATTTGTGTAGAGCTAAGTGGAACATAAAACATCATATATTTATATATTGTTGATAAATTGCAATAGTAAAAGTTTTTTGATTCCAATGGGGAACTAGACAATTTGACATACAAAATAGCCGGTAAAATCTGTATCTTCATTGTTTTAAATGACTTTCCTATTCCTCAACCTTCTTCCTTCCCTTCCAATGAAGATCTAATAGGTAATCAATCCTAACAAAGTATGCTTTTATATCTCTGATATAATGATATTCATTTAAGAATATAAAGATTATATACTAGTCATAAATACAGTGCAATGTATAGACAAAACCCATCAAACCCTCATAATGACGGAGGTTATATTACTTAGGCGAGAATTAATGTTCACCCCACTTCTCCATTTCAGTGAACCGCAACAATACACCTTTAGAATTGGTATAGAGAAGAAAACTCTCATATGGGTTTTCTTAAGGGAAAGATGCAATTCGTTAATCTCTATGAAGCCAAACAAAATCCCTTCTTCAATTGGACTCTAATGTAGTCAATAATTTTGTGTAGAGATCACAAATTATCTTTCTCTAGCCTGATTACCTATGGGAATAATTTCTATTGCATGCAAACTACAGAAAATCCAAACTAGACTTCACTACCAAAAGCACAAAAATAAAACATAGTTAACCTCACATTAAACCTCATTTACAAGCATGCATTCTCAGTGAGGAAACAATATGGTACCCAGGGGGACAAAAATTGGTTCATAGGGGAGAATTTTAAAAAATTAGGTATTACAATGATTTGTGACCTTCCAAAACCCAACATTCCCCGAGAAAATCTTATTCCTTAGCATTTATTTTCTCTCATTTAACAAAAATTTTCCTTTTAAGGGGTTGAATATGGGGGGGGAACCCACTGAGAAATACTGACTTAAGATAAAATAAAAACCAAGTTTTATCTCTAACATTTCTTTTGCATTCTTAAAATCAAGGTTGCCTTTCATTTTCACCCAAATATCTACTGACACTTCAATATAATTTCCATCTTTTCTTGCTTGTTAGCTTTGCTCTGATTTTCTCTTCATTATGTCCTGTTGAGCCTATAACTGATGACTGGCGTGAACATGAGAATTGGTTACTCCTTCATCTTTCCTCTTACTGATCGCTGATGTTTCCCCTTGCTGAGTGTTGGACCTCTGTAGTCATAGCAAAGGAGAAGGCACAATGTGGAGTCATAACTCCCAGAACTGTTAATGGCAAGTCTGACTACTAGGTGTATAACCAATTCTGACTGTAACAGTCAACGTCGTAAAATGAGGGCAAGAGAAGGAGCCACAGCAACAACAACGAGAACAACAAAAGCAACCAGAAACAACTTTCTTAACAACATTTCAGGTCGGCTTCTCCCTTGGCAAATTAACTTTTTTTTTTTTAAGCATTTTTATTAAGATAGGCCAATTAATTCTTAATACATTCATAATTCTAAGGTATACCTTCATGACTGGTCAAAATAGAAAAATGGAACCAAAGAAAGCATTCTACACCTATTTCTTAATATTTACCTGATAAAAGGGGGCATGAAAATATGTGCAGAGTAAACGTACTGACAGAAGTATTTTAATGACCCCATTTCTGTGAAAATTTACAATCTTTCAGCGGAGTTATTACTTACTTTATAAAATCTTAGTGAAATAAATTATATAATTATCTCCTTCATTTAAATGTTTTTCTTTGCAAAAACACTTTACATGATAATATTTCACAACACAACGTGGCTTGCTCTTTTTTCACAAACAATTTAAAATTGAAGCCGGAAGGTAGAAAATTCTTCAGAGGACAAAAACACTGGTTTAGGAATCTGAGGACAGACCATGATTTCATTGTTTTATAATTTTCGATCCTTAAGTCAACTCAGTTATAAAATCTGGACCAAGCTGCATATTTGTAAAGGGTCTCATTAAGATCCTGAGGCTGAAAATACCTCAGAAGTAATGCTTGTGGCGAAGTGGGTCAACAGCCATACAGCCAGGAGGAGACCACACTGAGCCCCTGGTGTCCCCGACTACCCCCGTGTTCGTTACACAAACCGTGAAGATTCACCAGAAGGCTAATTCCTGATTTCAGTAAGGTATCACAGTTATGTTCGTGATATCTGCAGTTTATGTTTGATTATAAAATAGTGCAGTAGCACTCCACCTGAGAAAAAGTGAAATAGTTTTAATTTTCCCCAAACCATCCATCGAAGAATATGTCCCAGATGACAGCATTTTACTACTTCTTACCTTCTGGGACAAAAGAAGGAGACTAGAGATAAGAGAAACTGTGTGTGTGGCATGCTGTAAGAATTAAATTCTTCTCTTTGTAAATAGACAATGAAATTTCAAAGGAATAAGCTTTTCAGAGAGTAGTAGACTCTGTGTCTTAGGTGATTATCTCCCTCCAAAGATAGGGAGGCCATTTTGCTGACATCTATGAAAACAGACAACAAAAAAAGGGTGTTGGCACCATTTAGAGAGAATGATGCACTGATTTGAGGAGGTGCTGCCTTTGTAGATGGAACAGCTCAAACATGAAACAAAAAACTACACATTTAAATAGACTATCAACTAAGCTAGAGCATCACTCCTCAAGAAGGATGAGAGAAATCTAGTCAAAATGTTTTGTCCCATTAATACGTGATTTGCTACATTTCCTAAGATTCGAGGTTGATTTTTAGCTAACTGTGATCAATCCTAAAACTCAACCCACTTCTAAATTGTGGTTCTTGAGGGGCTTTTATGCAATTTCCAAAATTTATATGCAGTGCTTTGTGAAAGGTACCATGTAAGAAAACCCAATTTTGTATAAGCCAATGCTTGAAAAAAAAATTTTTTTTTTGAAAATTTCTTTTCTTCCTTGGAATTCAGATAAATTTTGGGGAAAGATGTAGAGTTTGAGTATCAGCTTAATGTGTCAGTATATCCATATGAACTGGACACACAATCTGTTTACTGAAAAGGAAGTTGTGGTACTGAAGTCTTCAAGTTTCAATAGTCTTTGACTCTGTAGAAGGAATTTTAGGTCATTTTGGAGATATACAATCTTGTAAATCAGCAAAATTCCAAATAGGCTTCCTTCTTTCTTCACACATTCGTAAAGGAAATGTTTAATGTACCTTTAAGCTTCGTATAATTAGATGGGAAGTATTGTTTAGTAAGCTTAATAAGTGTTTTCAGAGGAAAGCAAAAATGAAGAAGGGCGGACAAAAGGAAAGTCTGATTTACATAATTTTAGGAAAATGAGAGAATGCAAGGATAGGACCATGAGTTATAGATCATTTTGCTTTAGTACTTGTTTCTTTGATTTTCGAGGGTCCTTCTGTTTTTGTTGTTGCAGGGAAAATAACAACAATTATGCCTGGAACATTTCCAATTTTTCTGCTTAGCACTAAAAAAATAATTGTAGCAACAACAACAACAAAGGCTTCTATAAAAATCATTTGAAAACTGCCACAGACTCGGAGTGTAATTTTGTTGGTGTGGTATTACTGGTGTCTCTTAAAAGATGAAAACAGAAATTTCTGTTGGAATCTTAAAGTTACCTTCCCTATGTCCAGTCCAGTACAATAGCCCCCACACTGCTTGCTAACATGAATGCTGAGACTCCAACTACATGCCGATGTAGGTAGGCTTTTGTTTTCACATTGATATTTCTTCTTAAGCAACATCCCCTTTTTTAGTCCTTGAACGTGAAGGCCACTGAAAATGTCCTTATTGTTTGTAATAACTTTTAGAAAAATCCATATGTTGTTTGATAGCAGCAGGCTTTCTCCACAGAAAATACTCGATATGGTATCCTCGCGAGCCTATTGTCCTCAGATCGTTGTATTATATTCCCAATGCCTGTGCAAGTTCAGTTCTTCCTCCCTTGCTGATGTTTCCTCCATTTTTTTTTTTTTAAATCATTTGGCTACACAGAGCTGCCTCATGTCATTCTTTGCATACATCATCTCTGTTTTTTTCTCTTTTCCTGAATAATGGCCCAGCTTTTCTGAGAGTAGCTGTTGTCCCGAGTGTGATCCTTTACTAAAATGGGGATTGAATGAAGGTGAAACACAAATTATCTGGAAGCAGAGGAAAACCGGGCGTTTTGAAAGGGACCCAGAAAGGAATGAGTAATGAACCAGAGTGGCCTGGATGAATTGCTGGAAAGGGAATTCTCAGTTTTGACACAAAAGGAACACCGGGGATACCAAGGCAAACCCAGGTGGGAGGAGAGTCTCCGTAGGAAGCCTGCCTCATGGGCTGGTCAGTAGAGAGGGTGGAAGCCAGTAGATACTTCCAGATATGAACAGAAACAAATGTATTTTATGAGTAACTGTTAGGCATTCAAACATGCCCGTTCTGGAACACAAGGTACTCTGAGGGGTTGACATCCCTTCATAATTCATGTTCATTGTTTCTCTAAGTAAAATATGTGTCTACCCGTAGTTATTCTGTTAGGAATTGTACTTTAAAGGCAAGGGGACATTTTTGATAATGCACATCTTAAACTTTTCATTAAACTACCAAATTTAAATTCTACCTTTTTGTGCACTCTGACATTTTTGTCTGGCATTTTCATTAATTTTGCGACATACATAAATGTAGCTGAAATGTTAACTGATCAATACTTTGTCTCTCTCATGTAGCACTAGCGTTCCATTCCCTAAGGACCACACAGCAGAACAGAAATTAAATGTGTAAAATATCAAATGTTACTGTTAAACACAGCGGCACTCACTGTACAACGACAGAAAAGGCTAAAACAATTCCAAATGGACAGATGGTACCACAAATTATCTACAATCACATTTAAAGATTAAAGTTTGTCCTGTAAAATAATTCTCTGACACACACTGAAGTGTGTCCTTTTACTGATAGCTCAGTTGTCCAATTATTTTTGTGCTCATTACAGTGAGAAATGACAGTACTGAAGAGAAAGAGAGTGTGCACTCTGGTTTTTTTTCCGCGTTGCACCCACTGACATCCACGAGAACACAAATGTCTGGTCAAGAGCCTGATGAAAATTAGACCCAATTTAGGAGACATTTCCACGTCTACAATAGATGATTCCGAAAGATGAGCAGGGCCTTCCGCGCCACGCACGTCTGTGTGTGCTCTTAGGCATACAATATTCATAGTAAAATTTAAAAACCTAATTCACAGCACACAATAACAAGGACATTCCCAGGAACATGCTCGCCTCTATTTATCCCTCACCTCCCAGGCCGACTGCAGCTTCTAATCTCAGCGGCCGGCTCTGCCTCTTCCCCAGAACACATAGGCAGTGCCAGAGAGGCTGGAGCAGCATTAACCTTGCATTTCTTAACGCTTTCCACTTTAATGGACACGGGGACCAAAAAAATGATTGTTTTTCCATTTTGATTTCATTATTCTACATTTATTTTTGGATAGAAAATTAGCAAAGAAAAAGAAAACGGAATGGGGGGGGGAAGGCACTTAAACATTATAAAGTTTACTGATCTGGGCCTAAAACCAAGCCAAATAATGGTACAAATGCGTGTGCTCCATGAAGCAGCTGCATTTATGAAAAAGTGGGCCAAGTGGAACCAATATTATAATAATAGACCCGAGATCCATCAACAGGGAATGATGGGAACAATATGTTTGTAACAATGGGGTGCTGCTTATACTCCTCTCTTAATGGAAAGCAGTTCTTTTCAATAAACTGGCCTAAAAAGGCTCCGGTTATGCAATGAGATCTTTGAAACATTTCATTTTTAAATACATCATTTCATATCTGTAAGAAGCAGCAAAATCCTACAACAGTTTTTTTTTTTTTTCCTGAATTGTTATGATACTTAGATTACAAGGTGTATATTTTAAAAGCTCCTTTGGAGAGAAAATAATATCTGTTACGTGCTTTGGGCAAGGTTCTTTTCTGTGCCTCAGTTTTTTCCTCTGTATATCGGGAAAATAATAGTAGCTCTCTTATAATTAGGGTAGTAGGGAATATTAGATTCATTTATGCATGAAATTCACTTTCATGCCTTAGCACCTCTAGAACAATTTCCTGGCACATAAATGCTCAGCGAGTATGAGTTGTTGTTGTTATTATATAGAGGATTATTATATTATATATATTACATATATATTTGTTGTCATATATATAACATATTATTATATGTTAGTTGTTATTATATAGAGGATTGTATTACCACATATGAGTTGTTTTATATATATGACACACATAACATATCTAGCATATATAACATATTATTATATATGAGTTGTTATTATATAGAGGATTATTATATTATTATTTAGAGGATTCAATTCATTATAATTTAATTGAAGGTCTAGGGAAAATTGCTGCAGAGCATTAATCTGTGGCTATCATCATTTAATAACCAGCTTTACTAGAGCAAAGCCTTATCATTCAAGAAGACTTTCTCCACTTCAGAAAAAATTTTCAGACCGATCGCTGGTTACTGGCTGGCCTACTGATTCAGGTAGCCATTTATATTGGGAGCCTGCCAAGTGCTAGATACTCTGCAGGTGATGCTGGAGTACCAGGGTGAAAAAGGCAGGCCCCCTTTCTCATGGAATGCCCAGCTCAGGTCTAGATAAACGCAGTCCAGTTCTGCCATTCGTGATTCCAATCACATTCAGTAGAGCCTGATTCGGTGCTCCTACTCAATGAAACAGTTAATACTACCGTTTCTTCTCGAAAGTACTCTTACTGCACATTCACATGTAGCTTGTGAGGTGTCTTTTCTCACTGCCAGTCTCTGCAGGCCCCTTTCCTACCTTCGCGCTGGCCTCCCCCTCTCTTTCGCAAGCATCTTGCGTTCAGTTTGTGTTTTGTACGACCAAGGCTGTTGATAGATGATATTATCATCTTCCCTCCCCGGTGATCTTTGATTCCCTTACTGTGAAACCACTCAGGTATTATCAGATAACTGGACCGAAGTTTTTTAGACTTTCAGTGTCTGATTTTTTTTTTTTTTTTTTTTTAATCAGAAGAAAATCCGGGGAAAATGTCTGCCATCTTGAATTCATTTCAAGTGACCTCAAGAAGCCAGAGGGAGTTTATGAAGACTTACACAACATACTGTCATATTAGAGAATTTGAAATGAATGTTCCTGAACAAATGACATAATTACAGAGATTTCTCTGTTTTCAAATTTTGCCAACTGTTGTGGGGAATGACTTTGGAAAGAGTGAATCAAAGAAGGCATCAGGGCATTTTCAGGAGACCATTACTGCGTCTGTTACAAGGCCCCGTGGAACCTGGAAGTCATGGCATAAAATACGCACAGAAACTCAGTATCATTTTTCTCCATTAACATCAAGGTGCCCCTATGAGAGTGAAAAATCGTAATAAAGTTTGCTTAACTGTACTTCAATGTATTTATTTTATGAAGGCACGAAATAAAAGAATATTGAAAGAGGCAGATTTTCTTTTCTAAATCTTAATGATGGCCGTCGCTTTCTTTAAGGAGACAACACCACGTCTATGGGAGAATGGCCGCCTAACTTTCTGGTAACTTACAACACAAAGGGACATACTCACTCTTTGTTCCTTGTGCTCAGACATTAATGAAAGTCCCATACAAGGCCCGAGAGGAGGACAGACCTCAGAGTGCTAAACAGATGTGCATACGCTCATTTGAATGGTAATCCTAAAATGTTGATTTGTTACTATAATTAAGGCCCCATAATAAAGTCCTATTCTGCTAACCTAGAAACTGTAAGAAAGCATAAGGTACTCATATTCTAACAAATATGACAATAAAAGAAAGGATTTCGAAAGGAGGACTCCACTTAAACTTCAGACTGAAATCCTGAATAAGCAAAACTCATGTGAGAGCAGAAAATCCCAGCTAAAGCTTAGAGGAAAGTATTCTCTCAGATTTTCGAGCTCTGCAAGTTGGTCCTATCAGCAGTTTTTAAATAACCAAAGTAAAAGGCCACAAGATGAGCATTGTTAGAGGACTATTTGGATCTATCAAATTCTCACTTGTGCCTTTTTAAAAACTGAAAATCTCAGAAACAATAAAACGTCGCTTAAATAGGTCACATCCACTTCCAAGTGACTCACGTAAATTTACATTACCAACCAACATCCTACTGCCAACGATTTTCCTATTTTGAGGAAAAAAAAAATCTGTAGAACAATAAAATTAAAATGAGGGTGGTCAAGATTATTAATTTTTTTTTTAACACGAAGGACTTTTCTTGGCTCTGTTATTGGGATTTGGAATTATGCAATATGTAAAATTTTCCTTTTTAACTGTCACGGAGAAAAGTATATATTGGCTGAGATATCTTGCCTTCCGGAAGTCTGGCGGGGGAGGGGGGGATATGTATTCTTGGACTCGGACCTTGAACGATCCATCAGGTTCCTGCCCACGGCAAATCTGTCCAGTCAAGTCTTAAAATAGGAGTTTTAAAATGGCCACATGCACATAACTGTTACTATAGCCACAGAAACATGCAGCTATGATTACTGAATTTAATGAATAACAATGTAAGTAATAAAGAATTATCATACCACAAAAGCAGCGAGGCTCCTTGGGGGTGAGTCCCAGTCAAAGCAACTATTAACGAAGTACGCAGCGTTTACGAGCACCATGACACAGCGCTTCATTCTGATAAAGTTTCTTAGTAGCAGCTGTAAGGAAGATGGAAATATTATCAGAATTTGCAAGACCAAAACCCATCAGATATGGTACAAAATTCTTCAAGCTTAGTGTGATTTAAAAAGGATTCAGAAAGTTAATAAAGTTGTAAGAGTATACCAAGCAATTTGGCTCACGAGTTAAAGGAATAGAAGTATGTCTGGAGAGAGTAGAAAGAACTGAATTACAGGAGCAATTTCTTAGCGAAATATGTTTTCTTTAAATAATATTATTATGTGGGTTGGGCTACCTTTGTTCAAAAGGAAAAAAAAACCTCTGATAGATTAAAAACATTTATATACTGTGAACCTTTAATACATTTTCTAACTCTTCAATCTCATTGTGATTTTAAGAAAATGCTTTTTAACTTCAAGATATTTCACAGTGAAATGATAATGGGAAATGTTTTAATTTCACGTCTGGAGAAAAACCTGTCAAGTATTGCTTTATTACAAAAAACAAAATTTTCACCATTTTTGTAAGAATCTCCCTTATTTACTATCAATTTTTCAGTCTCTGTCTCTTGGTCTGTTTCTCAGACTCTCTCTCTTCCTCTCTCTCTTTTCCACAATAAATTTAACCTATATTTTCTCATTGCTTTTTCATAATTTTGGAATTAGAAAAAAATTTATGGTATCCAATTGCTTTACAAAATCTTTCATTAAAAAGGTACATGAGAACTGATAGCATCTAAATCCAACATTTAAAACAGGACGTGACTACAACTATAAAAAGAATAGCCCCTATACTAGATGATGGTACAAAAAATGATCTACAGTTCTGTTAATAATTAGAATATTATGTCTGCAGGTTATAATTTTCTAATGCCAAATACACTTCAATACTGGTGTGGTATTTTAAAGAAGTAGTTATGTAAAGCCTCCTGAGGTCATTTGGAAAAAATACGTATATGTGTGTGTATAAATATAGATGCATGGACAGGCATACCAGTTTTAACAAGTTGTTAAAATTGAAATTCTTTCACGAAAAGAGTCACCCTATTGTTTCCTTCTTTGCTTCCTCCCCTGATCACCTTCCTTTTAGAACTACTTTTATTGCTTTTATCTATAATTGTGAAAAAAATGTAATCTGTATTTCTATTTAGATAGATATTACATTTGTAATTCATGCACTGTCTTTAAACAACCAAAGATCCCACTGTTTATGGTGAATTGATTAGATTAAAAACAAAACTAATTTTAGTCTTCTAATAGCACAGAAAATGGTTAAATATTTTAACACACACAAATGAGTTCTGTAAACTTTATAGCCATAGCAAAAACATTTTATTTTAGCTGCGTTAATTGGAAGTAAACACCTTTTTAAGGAGGTAGCTTAGCACCCTTTCTTAACTTGATATCAAACCTAATTTAAATCTCAGTCTAATTACGAGATATAGAACCTTACTTAAAATGTCGTCATGACAGAAAAATCAGATGTGCTGATTTTCCATTTTCTTAGCTGAAAGTGCCAATAAAAGTTCACTTCTAAAAGTCCATAGTCAAAATCTAATTAACAGGAAGGTTTTCCTTAAAAGATGGAGCCCCCTCTCTTGTGGATTAGAGGGAAGAGCATTACCCAGGGCTCGATTTACACACACCTGCATCCTACCTGTGGGTGGTCTGGACATTTATTTGAACCTCAGCCTTTGGTGTTCTCATTTACACATTCCATGGCAATCAGACAGTATTTTATGTTCAAAATGATCATTCTTTGGCTAATGCATGAATACATATCCATTCTATGCAACGCCTACAGTATCCCCTCTCCATTCTGACCACCCCCATCCAATTTATTAGTATGGTATTGTCCTTGTTTGATCTCTTACGGAAAGGAAGGGAAGAGAGAGAGAAAGAAAAAAGAAAAGAAAAGAAAGAAAGAGCCATTTCCCATAAGTAGATGATCAAAAACCCCTTAGTCTTCCCCCCTCCACACTTCCAAAGTTTATTTGAATTTACCTAGATGTTTTTACAGATATAATCAGGTCTTCCCAGAGGGATTAATCTTGCCTTGCTTTTTACCTGTTTAGAGAGTCTGTTTTCCTCTTCAATGTACTTCTGTTCTTTGGGTATTAATGTTCGTAAGCTGGCTTTCACCTATACAACAACATATGTGTCTGTTATGGATTCATATATTACAAATGTTTACAAGTTTTTTCACGCAGTTCAATTTGCAATAATTTCTAAAGTTTCAAAGTCCTGGCTGCTGTGCTCATAAAATATAAATGTATACAGTGGCACATGCACGCGCTTCCATTTCTTACGCCGGCAGGCAGCGGCCGCGGCACAGCCGCAGTGGCAGCCGCCAACTATAACAGAAAGTGTGGCTGTGCCAGCCAGTGGCAGAAGCGTATTCTCCAGGATACATCAAGGTTTAGAGAAAATGAGGAATGACAGAAATTCTCTACAAATCAGGAACAAAAGCTTTCATGAAACTGAACTCTTTAGCAGTACAAAAAAGCCAAAGTTAAGACTTACAGCATTAAAAATCACATCTATTTCAAGATAGATGACCCCCTTTGTTGGCCCTGTCAGCTGCTTGTTTTTCAAGACGTAGGCTTTCTGTTCACCATTTTGAATCTGCGGGAAAAGGACATGACAGCCGTCTGTCTCGCGGTCTCTACTGAATACACTCCCTCGGTGACCTTTGACCCCCAGCTGCTGAAACTGACAGAGAACCCAAAACAACTGTGGCAATTCTGACAAGTACCTGTTCATTACCAGGATCAAGTCTGTCAGGAAAAATTAACTATCATGGGATTCAACATGGCCGTGAATTGAGTATGTTAAAATTTTTAGTGTTCTTATTACAGACCTTGGTTGAGAAATGACAGATACAGAGCTGAGGGGTTTTTTTTTTTTTTTTTCCTTGAGCAAAAGCAACACAGAGCAGTGTGTCAGGTGAATAAAACTTACAGACAGCAATGGTATAGCAACTTTGCCCAGAAAGTCAGCACTTCGATCCCGATCTTCATCATAAACTGTCACTTCAAGAACTGAATGGATATCTTTAATGTTGCTGCATAATAAATATATGTAAGAAGAAAAGACTTCATCAGTGGGGGACAAGAACAAAAATGCTTTTGAAAATTTAGATGGCTCCAGCTGATTTTGTGTGTATGTGTTTTTATGTATGCTATTTGCATATACACATATACAAGGTAGTTTGGTATCTGACAGAATTTCCCATAATGCACCTTTGTAGACTACAGTGATGGTTCTATTATCTGGAACTTTGAACACTTTGGTAATTTCAAGTTATAATTTTTTAATGAAATATAATTTTCCATCTGGATGGGCACAGAATTAGTGTAAAAAAAATCAATGAGTGGCACTGTTTTTGAGACTTTTCCCTCTCATTATTATCACAATAATTCCTACCTCCTATTAACCCCATGTAAAACTCCACCAAATTTGATATCAGCAAGAGTCACAGTATAGTTCATACAATTTTTTTTGTTGTTGTTTGTAACAGTAGGACATCTCCCTTGTTTACAGTTCTTACCAAAACATTGACTTATTTCTGGTAGATTTATGGTAAAAATTAACCAATACAGAAAACAAAATGGAGAAAATGTAACATTGATAGCTATTGTACCACCCCAGGGTTTAGAAATTAAATAGTGTTCCATTATGTTCCAAAGACAACGTATGTTAATAAACAACTGTGTGAGCTCTTCATTTTTGTTTCTGGAAAAATAAACCCCAATTGCTGGCAGCATTTATTCTTTGATCAAACTGTTTACCAAGAAAACATGAATTAAGAGAAAACAAAAAAAATGAATATATTCATTACTGAAAGACTGCAACCACATGTGAGAAGAGGCTTTATCGGGGCACAATCAATTAATGGCTTTGATAATAATCAAACCTATTCATTCAATTATGCATTCCAGAGAAAAACACTCTCAACAACCTTCTTAGGAGTGCAAGTCTCCTGACCAGGCTTTCATCTCTTATAAAAATGTGGAATTCCTTAAAGATAAATTGGTCAGATAATTAAATCTGATTAGTTACTCACTCTTAAGCAGAGACATTATAAGACATTAATGAGGAATTTAGCAGTTTTCATATACAAAAAAATAAAACTATGTTAGAAAACTTTTAAGAAGGACTCTGTTTGGAGAGTTTTCCTTTGTTCAGGGTTCATTTCTAAAGCCCAGTTTAAAACACACACATACACACACACACACACACACTCTCTCTCTCTCTCTCTGTCTCTCTCTCTCTCTGAATTTAGGAGATACTATGGTGTAGAACAGCAGCTTTTATAGTGTGTGGTCAAAGATTTATAAACTTTTTTAAAACAAAAGGAAAATTAACCCGAATGGTGTTCTGATAACTAGGACAATACTTAATATTCTTATTGTACCAAAATGCAACAAAGCAAAACCAAAGCATCTGTGAATTCGAGACTGGATTGTTTGCTGATTTGAGCAATGAAACAAATAGAGCTTTGTCCTCCCTGGTGTCAATGCGGTTGGGGAGAATTTCAATAGAAAGTATAAAAGGAAGAAGCGGTATGGCAATTCAGTTAATGGGAACAAAATCCTTCGTCAAACCATATAAAAATCGCAGTTTAAAAAAAAAAACAAAACTGTGAAAACAAAGAAAAATGGCATACTCTTTCCCCAGGTCTCACTGTCAGAAAGGTATTACAATTGTGATATTTGCTGTTGCTAGCAGAGGCAGGCCAGACGCAGAGCTGCTCATCGGTTAAGAATAAACACACACACAAATATCTCAAAAATAAATATTATTAGCTCCATTTTTGCAAGGAGCTCAAGGTAACGATTACTTACAACGTGAAGATTTTGTTCCACTCGGGATTGAGATTTTTGTAGACGGTATGTGTCAGCAGCCTATCATTGTTCAGCTCAACTACACAAAATGGGTCACTTTTACCTACAAGAGATTGAGGGGGAACATTTTTAGTATAAATCACACCCACAGTTCACGGTGTCATGATCATGGCCACATCGCTTTCCTGAAAATTTTTATGAAAAACGAAAAGTAATGTGCAATTTAAAAAATTTAAACATCAAAATAGCATTAGAGGAGGGTATTAACAATAGGTATAATTCACAGCAAATTAGAACCTAAAAAAAAGGAGAGAGGAAATTATACAGCTGATATTTCAATTTGTACTTTTTTTTTTTTTACAAAAAGAGAAATAATTATTATGAGAGAAAATAGGATGCATGTCCATCCCTCACTCAGTTTTTCTTCAGTGCTATAAAGATCATTTAAAAGGGTCAACCCCTTCACTTCTATGCATATATTTTCCAACTCTGCCGACTCATTATATAACTCTTAACAGAAATTTCTTAACAAGTCTATGTTGCAAAAACTGCTATGTTACGGAATGACATCACTGTAAGGTGACTTTTAATTCCCTCCTAAAATATGTCTGGCATCACAAGAAGGTAAATTAGACACTCGGAGGCAGAAAAAATTCTGCCATTTGAAACTTAACCTCAACAACCAATCTGCATGTTAAACAGCAATATTTTTTTTTTTGTCCACTGAGAGTAAAGAATTCGAAAGTTATCATCTGTTTACAGTGAGTCTGTTCTGCCATAATCAAATCTTGTCCATTCGGCAATTATATTTTGTGATATCCTCAATATTTTGTAATGTCATGTCTTATAGTATTATAAGAACCCCATAAAGTCAGAGGCTCTATGGGGGCAGCATTAATGATATTAGTGCAGCATGTAATTTGTTTGATACCTTATACAAATGACAATGAAATCAATATTTAGACAAAGCTGTCCAGAGGTCATATCTTTTAAACTACAATATTGATTTAGACTACATATGAGGTTAATGTGCATATTATTAACTTTAATGATAAAGAATAATTGTTTTAAATGCATTGTGAATTGTAGTCACAGTAGTTTACACTTCTACGAAAGCTTAAATATCATTGAAGATTTTCAATTAAATTTTAATAGGAAGGAATCCATTAGCTATCAGCGACAGAGAAGCCACATATTCCCACACAGCAGTGTATTTACTTTCCATATTGCAATTCTTAAAATAAGCCGTACAAACTTTTACTCACCTTTAATCTAATTTATTAGTTCTATAATAAAAAAAAAAGGGAGTAAATATATGTGTGTTTGTTCAAGCGTCTCATATACCCCAGGATGCTTGCATAATTTAGCAATATGGTAGTCTTCTCAATTTTTGGTCTTGGGAACAATTTTGAGTAAAGAATAGAGAATTGAAAGTCTTTGAGGTCTGTTGACATTTTTATTTCTGTCTTCAGATCTGCATTATCTGCCCCCCCCCTTTTTTTTAACTCATACACACATACACACCATGGACAACAGAACTCATAAAGAACAGTTTGTTCATTAAAACACAATGCAAAAGGCTTTATTTGCTACATCAAGAATTTTATATTGTCTTCCACAGAATTCAGGTACAAACATGAAAAGTAGATTCAAACAATTTTGAAAACCTTACTTATTCTTCAGGTCCATATTAAGTCTTTTCACCTAGCTTTGTACTGAGTGATATGCATACCATAAGAAAGAGGACACACACCACCACATCAAATAATTTATAAAAGGGTTGGAGAGATAAAACATATCTATCTCTGATGATCAAAGAGAAAATTAAAGCCATATTTAATAGAAATTCGTGTCAAAAACATCACTATTCTGTCATCACCTTAGACAGAACTTTAGAGTAAGTGATTAGTGTTGGTAACTTTTATTTAAAAGACAAGGGGAACATTCACACTCTTCCTGGGACCTCCTTTTAATTTTTCTCATATATGTGTACATTTATGTAAATCTTAATTTAGTAAAACAAAACAAAACAAAACAAAAAACCAACTATAGAATGATAGCACTTCTGAGCATTTCTGTTTCCTCATTTTCACTTGCTTTAACTTCAATTACTATTGTATTTCAATAGACTTGGTTTTACTTGCCCTCAAGTGATCAGTAATGTGTAACAGACTCAGTCAAAACTGTCCCAATTCTTCAATAGCAAAACAAAAGAACAAACTCCAGAGACTAATATCTAGGGGGAAAACATTTTACTTTATTTTTATTGCCCAGCATGGAGCCCAATACGGGGCTTGAACTCGTGACTGTGAGATCGAGACCGGAGCTGAGATCAAGAGTCGGGCACCTAATCAACTGAGCCACTCACATGCCCTGAAAAAAATTTTACTTAAAACTTCTACCAGCAGAGGATGAAAAACTTTACTTCATTTTTTTATTCCTATACACAATTGTGTCAGAGACTTTCAACCACATGGAAAGTTTTTTAAATCACCACTTTCTTTATTATTCTATCTATATTTGCTGACAAAAAATCTGGAGTCTTAAAGAAATGAAGACACTGAAGGCCTAGAGACAATGCCACACCCATCAAAAATAGTGTGAGCACCTTCTGAGCCAATTCTCAGTCATTTTGCTACATTAAATTCCAGGGGCATTCCATCATTGGCAAAAATATTCTCTTACATGTACCTGCTTTTAACTTGAAATGGGTAAACAATGTAATTTTTAAGAGATCATATTAGACACTGTACCAAATGTAATGTTACTTAACATTTTAAAAAAAAGAGAGACTTTTACCTTAGACCAAACTACCATTTAACATAGTTCTAATAAAATATATTTAAATGTGGGGTGCCTGGGTGGCTCAGTCAGTTAAGTGTTAACTCTTGACTCTTGATTTCAGCTTAGGTCATGATCTCAGGGTCCTGAGATCGAGCTCCGCCTTGGGCTCTGCACTTGGCGTGGAATCTCCTTGAGATTTTCTCTCTCCCTCTCCCTTTGCCCCTCCCCGCACTCTCTCTGTCTAATCTAAATCTAAACATAATATCTATATGTATATGTATATGTGTATGTGTGTGTGTGTGTGTGTGTGTGTGTGTATTTAAATATAAGGCACCAGGCAAGACCTTTCCCAATAACTGTGTCATAGTAGTTAGTAGGGCACACACATGGGAAGAGTTGGCTAATGTTTTGACCACAGACTCATTCACTCAACAAGAAATTATTACTTACCATATACCAGACAGTGTTCTATGTGTTGAGGAGACAGAAGTACATAAAACAACAATAATGAAAAGCCTGGCCTCATGCTGTTTACCTTGTGGAAAAAGACAAGGAATACACACATTTTATGGTATTTTAGAAGGTGATAAGTACTATCGAGAAAAATACAGGAATGGCGATGAGGAGTGCTGCTATGTTTGTGCAATTTTTAAAAGAAACGTCAGAGAAGGTCTCACTGAGGAAGTGCTATATGGGCAAAGAAATAAAAAAAGACAAGGGAATGAGCTCTGGGCTACCTAGAACAACAAGTCATAGAAAAGTCAGAGAAATGGCTGTGCCTGATATGTCTAGGAATATCCAAGAAGCCAGATCAACTGAAAGAATGAATTGGGGCAAGGGGAAGAGTATTGGGTAAGGTATGGGGTGGGTGGCAGGTCTCTGTAGGATATGGCTTTCTCTCCAAGTGCTAGGAGAAGCTTTTGGGCTGAGGTGTGACATGACCTGAGGGCTGCTATTTGGAGAATAAAGTGGAGAGAAGCCACTGGAGAAGGTAGAGTGGGATATTAGGAGGATATTACGACAATCCAGGTGATGGTAAGTGCTTAGATTCTGAATAAACTCTGAAGGTAGAACCAACAGGGTTTGAAGACGCCAATAGTGAATGATCTCTTATGCCTGATACTGTTATTTGCTAATAGAAAAACAATTTTTGAGCTTCACCAAGTCATTCTCTCACACACACACACACCCAAACATTCAAGCTTTCTCTAGAATCTGACAAAGAGGAAAATTTACGTCAGGAGAGAGCAGCCAATTTTGTATTTAATTTCTATTCATCTTTTCCTTCTGAAAAGTTATGTTTTTACAGTTATCAGTAATGGATGCCAACATCAGGTCTTTACACACTATGTTATTTTCCACTCATTTAGAAAGTATCCTTCTGCCCCTCCACGATTCAAGCGTAATTAAAAATTAACAGCAATTTCAACCAAAACAGTAGTAAATGTACAATATCAAATTCTATAAACTTACCACTAAAAAGCATTCACCATAGTTTTATTTTAAAGAAGTGGCTACTCATAGCTAATGTGCTTATCTGGCTTGCTAAGTGATGCTTTAAATGACTGGCTTTTCAGTTCCTACATTTTGCAGCCTTGATTATGTGCCACTTAATAAACAACCAAAAACAATCACAGAAATACCAGGGATGGGCCTAACCATTAATTACCTCCTTAATTATTCCTTCCTTTCATCCTTTTATCATTCTAGTTAGACCCGTGATATGCTGCTATGCTTGCGGAGAGGGTATCTGAGGAGTGGGATGAGGACCGGATGCAGTGTTGATGTCTACCACGGAGTACGTGTTCTGCAAAGCTCTAGAGTGAGGCAAAGCCGCTCCCGGTGATCATTTCACTCAATACTGCATGGGCAGAAGTGCAAGGAATTAAGGCAGCACCCCAAGTTGAACTGTATTTTGTTTCTGATACTACTTGGCTCTTTAAACAGCCTAAATGTATGGGAACAGATTATATAATCTCTCGTCTCCCTCTTAGTCATTCTTGTCCTAAGACCAAAGCTGACCTGTGGGTACCAACTGGCTTTCCCTTAACTTTCACCGTTTGGGCTAAGAGGTGCCTAGCCATCTCTCTTGTGGTGCAGGAAAATGATTTGGGTTTGGATACGAGATAGAAATTGCAACGGTGCTTGGTAAGGTAAGACATTCCAGTCAAAGAGCAGCGACGCGGATGGCGGTAACTGCCATGACAGCTAAAGGAGTCTCAGCCTTGCTTGAGAACATGGCCATTTTCCATGTTGACCATTTTTCTAGAAAGGAATATGAATACTTCTGAAGCGTTCATGATTTATGGAATGCCTGCTCCGCTCACCCTGGAATTATAAGTGTGATTAAGACATAGTCCAGCACTGAAGGCACGCACAGTTTAGTGGGCACGATAAGCATGTAAATACAATTATAATGCAGGACTGCAAGTGCCGTAGTAAAGGGTGCCACGGGAGCAATGAGAAAGACGCACATCGTTCTCTTGCTCTAGAACAAGAAGGGAAAATGAGGCGAAGACTTTTCCTCAGTGGAGGAGATGACCCTGGCGATCTATGGTGATTACACATCTCTTCTGCCAACAGTTTTAGAGGAGAAGGACGATTATCTAAAAAGAAGATGTTACAATTTATCATAAGAAATATTTAGCTTAAATTTGTTTCTTTATCCTTTTGATAGGGACTCTATAACACAGCAACTTGGATATACGTTACGGAGTGATGATGAAATAGATACTTTAAAATATGAGGACAGGACTAATGCTCATTTATCCATAATCTAGTTAAATACTAGGGGCTATTTATTCTCCCTATGGGTTTTTATAGGGGAAAAATTCTCCCATGGGCTTTAAAATTAGAGATTCTTCTATCTGAACTTAAAAGTAAATCTATAATAGGTTTTAAAGCATATACTCTAACACCTAAATTCTTGTGGCGAAAAGACATTCCAGTCAAAACAGAGGTCAGAATCATCTCCGATGGACATCTTTGCTGGGTGTCTTCAAAGCAGCACTGAGGAATGAATGGGATACGCTGACTGGCTAATTCTCTCTCACTCTTAGCCCTTGCTCTTTGAGGTCACAAAACTGACACATTTATAAAGAACTGTGGGAAAGTCTGCACCACCTCTGCTTGCTTGTTACCTGTTATGTGGGCAAGTGGACAGCTTCAGTTTGTGCAAACTACTGGTTTGAGCATTAAAGTCACTCAAAAGATACTGAATGATATTCTTGCTCCCGGAATAGAAAGTTAATCCTGATCCATCAGTGGTGGGCTTTGTCCGGGGTCATTTCGCTGCTGACAAGCAGCACACTTTGCTGGATGGGATGTGTTATAGAAATGTGTGGGCAGGGGGATACCCAGTGACCACCTCTTTGTTGTCCTGTCTCTGAAAACACAGAGGATTTCAAAAGCATGGAAAGCAATTCATATCCATCGGGGCCTTTTATTTAGGGCCTACCTTGCACAAATTAAGCCCCTTGGTTTAATTTCCTCAGGTGTCACAGTTTGAAATGGCCATACTTTAACCTTTTTTTTTTTTAATTATAATTGAGATTGCCATCTGTCCTTTCCACAAACTGGAATTTCAATCATAACATACAACAATGTTGTACATAGATGAGGGAATTCCACAGGGTCCACCAAAACAAAAAGCCACGTATGTTGGCTATATCTTCCAATCCTTCCCTTATCACTAGAGATGGGGTTTGCCCTTTGCTTTTTTCATCAACTGACCTAAACATATTTTAAACATCTGACTGGTACAAATACATTAACTGACACTCCTCACTAGTTTCCCACTGGATCTGATTCTGGGACTGAGTAATAATAACTGGGTTTTCCTCTTCCCCCTCAATCATGTGTTAGGATACCTTGTGGCAGGAAAATCAACCCCCTTGAGTTGTGGCTCTCAGCCCATTAGACCCAATACATCCTTTCTCATATTGAAGATTTTGTAATGCCTTCCTGTTTTGAAATAAAACTGAGTCAATCATGACTTTGGAATTTCATATAATGTCTTCATGCCATAATAAAGGAGAACTACATCAAAAGTTGCTTACAATAAAATCATATGTTCATTTATTCAACAAATATTTATGGAGTGCTGCTCTATGCCAGACTATGTAAACAAAAAAGGAAAGGTCCCTGCTCTCTTAGATTCTATTTGTAGTGGGGAGGGAGAAAAAAGGGGACTAAATATTGAACACAATTATATTGTATGTTGGGGACTGATACGTGTTAACAAAAACTAGAGAAAAATAGTGCAGGATAAGGGGTTTGAAGAATGTGGGGGAGAGGCATCGTTTATAAATGTAATTAGAGTGGTTGGAGTATAGGCCTCATTGAGAAGGCGAGATGTGAGCAAATACCTGAAGGAAGTGAAGGAATAGACAAATGGATATCTGGAAAGAAGTATCCCAAGCATCGGCTCAGGTCACGATCCCAGGGTCCTGGGATCGAGCGCTGCATCAGGCTCCCTGGTCAGCGGGAAGCCTACTCCCTCTCTCCCTGTGTCTCTCTGTGTCAGATAAATAAATAAATCTTTAAAAAAAGAAAAAAAGTATCCCAGGCAGAGGGGAGAGCTAGAGCAAAGGCCTGGTGTGCTCAGGGACCCTGCTAGTGTGGGGCACAGTGGGCATAGGGAACCATGGTGGAACATGTCAGAGAAGCAATGGGGAAAGAGATCATGATTTATATGGCTGTGGAGGCAATCTTAAGGTCTTTGGAGTTTACCATGTAAAATAGCAGCCATTTGCAGGCTCGAGTAAATAATACATATTTCAGAATGCAATCTAGGCTCAGAGAATCCATGAAATAGATTTAAAACCGCTATCTATGTCTATGTTTAATCCTGCAGGACTTGGGACAATTTTCACTATTTAAGATTGTCTAATACTTTGCAGACATTTAGCATCCTCGTTCCACTCCCACCAAATTCTAATAGCATTCCCCCCAAACAGTGTGGCAACTAAATTCTTCCACAAAACTCTAAAAATGCTCATGAGGGCAATACTGCCTTTTCCAAATGAAGATCATGGCCCTACAGCAACAGTTCTTAAACATTTTCATCTTTAGGAACTCTTAAAAATTGTTGAGGACGAGCGCCTGGGTGGGTTAAATGCGTTAAGCCTCTGCCTTCAGCTCAGGTCATGATTCCAGGGCCCTGGGATCAAGCCCCACATCGGGCTCTCTGCTCAGCAGGGAGACTGCTTTCCCCTCTGTCTCTGCCTATCTCTCTGCCTACTTGTGATCTCTGTCAAATAAATAAATAAAACACTAAAAAAATTTTTTTTGAGGACATCAAAAAGCTTTCATCTATATAAATTATATCTATCAGTTTACCATTTTAGAAATTAAAAATGAGAGCATGCAAAACCTTCATTCATTTGAAAATGACATAATAAATCCATGACATGATAACATCAGAGCCATCCAATATATAGCCTTTGAAAAATTTCATTGTACATTCATGAAAGAACAAGAGTGAGAAAAGAAAATAATGTCCTAGGATTATTATGAAAATAGCTTTGACTTTAAAAGATCCTTGAAAGGTTTTTGGGGATCCCTGGAAGCTCCTGGGCCACAATTCGAGAACCACAACTAAGAGCAATGGGAATGAAGCACAATGTAAATATGAATTTATTTCCCTTGGGACGAGATGCAAAAGAATGTTTATAGTATTGTGTGTAACAAGATGCGTTCTTAAGTCCTAAAATTGAACCATCTTGGTATATGCTGCAAAGCTTGAAATTTATGAGAGAAGAGCAAGAAATAAAATGAAACAGATAAGAGACTGGAAAAGAAAGAAAAGGGAGACTATGGAATCTATGAAATGAGAGGAAGCTATGAAAAATTTATGTCCAAGCTTTTAAGCGTTTAGATAAATTATGGTAAAAACATTTAAGGATTTTATTTCAGCTAATATTTAATATGAAAACTATATGCAAGTGACTTAATTATAAGATTGGAAACACAAAAGTTATTTGTCCCGAATATAAGTATAAATATTTATTCTAAACTCCTCTGTTTTTGAGAGTTCTCATAGATACTTTGGGACCTACAGTAAATATATATTCAATTAGACTTCCCACAGAAAAGCATGAGGTTTCAGATAACCTCCTTTATAAGTAAATTAATTAGCTGGAGAGATCCTTTGCAGTAGAATAAAATTCTTTAGACTGAAAATATTAAGTACTCTATTAGGTGATTAAACCTTTTTTTAAAAAATATTTTTGGGCAATAAAACTGAAAATTGTCATCTGTCAAGCCTTTGTCTTTAAAATACCTTTGTCTTTTTATCTCTCTTCTACAAAATATCTACTCATTCAAGAGTCTTTAATTCATCTTGGCACCTACTGGGGGATCTCTAATTCTGAGGATTGGGAGAAAAGTCCAGAGGCTAAGTTCAAAAGCTGATCTAGGGCTCAACTCCTCTCTGCTACCAGGTAGTCTCACAGGCTCTGGTTTAAACCAAGAGGGCCAGCGATGGGGAAATTGCCACCTCCACGGGTCTAGTCTGATATGTTTTTTGGCAATTATAATTTTGGGGAAGTGCTTCTTTACACAGCACACAAAATTACGTCTCTGTAACTTGTACTGATTTTAGGATTTGCCCTCTGTAGTCATTTTTAAACTTTAAATGAATTAATGGGTGAAAAGCGAGGGCATAGCACCTGTCACTTAGATTATCTGATTAATGTTCATGACCTGCCTTCCTGAGCTGGGTAATGTAGATGGCTTGCTGAGCATGTATTCTAACTTCTGGCATCTCTTCCTGAACTAGAGAGACTGCAACGGCCAAAGTCACATCTTTAGACTCTCTTGCAGCTAGGGTGGGAGATGTGAATTTGGTTGCACCAACCAGGTGCACTTGCCTAAGATTTGATATTACTTCCCCGAGAGCCTGTGCAGCCCATTTTGCTGGGGCAGACAGCAAACAGGAGTAGTGTAAGTAGTTCTCACCGTGTCTTCTCAACATGCTAATGTGGCCAGTTGTTTCATTAACCTCTCCACATCTCAGTTTTCTAATTTGCAAAGTGGGGAGAACAACAGTAACTAATTAGGTTGTGGTGAGATTTGTGATAATCCTCGTTCTAAGCTCAGGGTAGTGTCTGACATGTGATAAGTTCTCAATAAATGTTGCTGCCACCACTGTTACTAGTATTAGTATTGTTTTTCATGGGTTATTCTCAACTGACTTGATTTTAAAACATCAGATAACCTAATTGAGAATAAATTCTGCTTTGTCAATGTCTTTGTTTAAAGATTCGCTTCCAACACTGAATTCATACCCCCGTGTGGTCGATGCGTCCAGAAGTGAGTGTCATTCTCAATAACTACTCTTTATAATTTGTATACTGTAAAACAACAGAACATAGTTGGCATGTGCATAATTCATTTTCACAGAGCTTAAACTCAATTCAAACCCTAAACTTTTTTCTATATTTCCTACTCTAAAGCAAGACACTACTGTTTTGTATCCTGGTAAGGCTTTTTATGTACAGTGCCCACCTTGTTGAACTAACCCTATTATTTCAGTCTGAACTAAGTTTATTACACACATATATGGATATGTATATATATTATG
The DNA here is from genome assembly GCF_020171115.1 of Neogale vison. NCBI lineage: Eukaryota > Metazoa > Chordata > Mammalia > Carnivora > Mustelidae > Neogale > Neogale vison. The sequence goes on along the minus strand of NC_058091.1, from coordinate 198,330,314 downwards.
TATAAATACTTCAATAATATATAAATATTTAAAAGTGTGAATATATACTATATACCTATAGTATACACGTATATGTAAGGCTTTTTATGTATACTCTCCAATGCCCACCTTGTTGAACTAACCCTATTATTTCAGTCTGAACTAAGCTTATTACACACATATATGGATATGTATATATATCATGTATAAATACTGTAATAATAGATACATATTTAAAAGTGTGAATATATACTATATACCTATAGTATACACGTATATGTAATATGCACATATAGTGTATAGTTAACGATCCCATATAGTTAATATGCACATATAGTGTATAGTTAATGATATACATATAGTGTATCCTTAATGATTCCTATTAGCAAGTTTGATAAGGAAGCCATCCATTATTTCCTCTGAGTCACTAGGAAATAGGTTGACCAGGTTAGACCAGGTACAGAGCCCTATATTCCTCCATGTGACATTCCCATTGACATCAATCCTTTACAACAATCACTCTTCGGGTTTAGCCACGCAGTCATTTAGGCACCTAAGTTTACTGTCATATAACCCGAGTATTCCTGTGGTAAGGTTTTTTTTTTTTTTTTTTCCTCAGAAGTCAGATTAAATCCAGATCCTCTCTGTTTACACCCGTTCCCTAATCCACCGTTCTAGGAAATGTATTGCTTATTGACACAACGATATCAGAACAAACAATAAAGAACATTTTAATTTTAAACAATACAATTCTAGCATCAGAAAGCATTTCTTCAAGCACTGAGTAGGATCAGGGAGTTAGCCCTCCAAGCCAGATCAGCAAACCTCTATTTCTTTACTCAAAGGCTCATTTTGTAATCTTACTTGCACAGAACTCAGTTAATTACTTTATAGTATTTCTCTTTCCCCCACGTCCAGTTGATAGTGGGACCACTACTTTCTCAGCCCATAGTCCTTCACCTCTAGAGCAGATCAAACCCCATTATTAATCTCTCCTGTCATCCCACCTAGTCTTCCAAAGCAGTACCTTCCAATCACGTGACCTGCACATGAATCACACATGATTCCTGTCATTCCATCTAAAACACTAGCTCAGTGTTTTAGACTCAGCCTCACTAGCCCTTGAGTTAAATTATCATTTTAATTCCTCTTTTCACAAATATCTCATATCATCCGTTTGGTTTTAGAACAACCCTTTTGTATTTCTAAAATTTTAGAGTAGGATTTAGTTTTGTCAAGATGCAAGTAGTAAAAGGAGGCCACTTTTATTTCTGTGTGAACTATGATGACATAAAAGAATGAAGAACAACAACAACAAAAAATAAAAATGAAGAGCAATGATTTGCTTTCTGTCCTTGTGATAGCCTCATTTGTTCAGTCTCATTCTTAAGGAAGGTATTTATATAGTGTTGAGACATTTAACATGCATGCGTATAAGGTTGTTTTCTAAACTAGGCATGTTACAATGATAAGACTGTCAGCTGTTAGGTATTTTTTTTAAAGATATTTTAAAATTTATTGATTTGACAGAGATCACAAGTAGGCAGGGAGGCAGGCAGAGAAAGAGGGGGAAGCAGGCTCCCTGCTGAGCAGAGAGCCCGATGTGGGGCTCGATCCCAAGACCCTGAGATCATGACCTGAGCCAAAGGAGGCTTTAACCCACTGAGCCTTCCAGGTGCCCCAGCTGTTGAGTATTTTTAGTGCTTTATAAATTGGATGAAATTTCTTCTCAAACTATACTATTTTTGATAAAGAGCAAATAAGGACATCGTTACTTTATACAATGGAAATAAAGCACGCTTTGCTTGGGAAATTTTGAATACATTTTGTGTAAAACTGAGGTATTTTTGTGTCGAGCAATATAATTTTAAGGTTTAATGATAGCAAAGGTTAAAAAAAATTAGGAGTGACATCTATGCCTAACCCTCTTTTATTTGGTAAATAATTTTAACTCTGATAATTCAGAAATATGAAGGATTTGCACCATATTTTATATATAATATCGTCAGTGGAACTATATAGAGTTTAAAGGATATATATTTTCTCATCTTTCAACATAGGTTTTTAATAATGATCATAAAATCTAAGGCTGCATTTATCAGATATCATGAATGTTCTTGAATATGATGACGTAATTAAAGCCACATGCTATCAAAAATTCAGACTGCTACAGTTCTATAAAAGAAGCAATGTGCCCACTTTTTCCAGTAGAGCTCTTGTACTCTGAGGCCCACTCAAGCAACAACTGCATATATCTTACGCAGTTTGTTTGGGTAACCTACAAAAAGTTAGTTTTTTTAAAGGACAATATCTTATCTATGTTATGTATATGTGTGCTCGGCATTTCTCCAACTGTATATAAAACTTTGAAAGAATAGACTTGCCTTTTTTCTGTACAACCACCCTTTCATTTTCTTTCTCTGAATAGACCCATAATGTTCAGGGAAAATACCAAGAATAATAAATCCAAATCTCTGTATAAAATATACCTTCACGACATACTCAAGCTGGAAATCACAGGAACCAATAAAAATGCAGGCAGCCTACTGATAATGAGGTCAGAAATACAAATAAATTTACTTTTAATGAAGACTGGAAGCACAGTAATCAAAGTGTTAAAATTCATTTCATGCATATCTCATTTGCTTCTTAGCTGATATTTACCACGCAATTCTGTGAGAAAGTAGAGGCCTAAGATGCTCCAGATAAATGGCTCAATTAATTGTACAGAGGTAGACCTCTTTGAGCTGAGCCAGAGCTGTGAGCTCTTTATTAAAAGGACTATTCTGTAGCCCATAACCTTGTTCCTTGACTCCTCTCTGGTTTCCAATTTAAACAAGTCCCCATGCGGCCTGCTCTAAAGGGCTTTGTCTCCCTGTCATTGTTAAGAGAGCTGAGGCATCCTGGAAGTGTGAAATCAGACCTCATGAGTTGAACGGTTCCCCAGGGAACGCCGGACTGTGCAGAAGGTCAAAGTCATGGGCCGGACCGTCTAAAAGTGTCTGATCGCCGGTCTGTGACACAGCAAGGTTGGGGGGGGGGGCGGGCGGCGCTAGACTGAAGAGGACTGGAATTGAACACATCTTAATTAAAGCCCACAGACAGCAAAACAAAATGTTTTCTAGGCAGCCTGTCAAATGGGGCTTAAATTTAGCTCTGCTAATGAATCTGAGCTGCTAACTGTTATTTCTTAAGATAATAAGACTCTCTCGGAAGCTGATAAAAAAAAACTGTAGCATGTCTTTTTCTGCTGTTTTGTTACTTAAATATTTTCCAACAATGAAGACAGTTTTCCTAAAGAAAAACATGGGAAAAGTCTATGCAAATAAAGGGGTAGTAAACATCTCCCTTAATAACTAGTAGGTTTCCAGACTATGGGGCTGGTGAGTCATGGGTCTTTAGGCTTAGCCTTGTTTTAGAAAAAGATATGCTCATTTAATGGGACTGTTTCAGTGACAGAGTATGTTAATTGTAAAATTCTCTCCCTCTTCCTTTTTTCTCTCCCTCGCCCTCTATTGTTTCCTGAAAGAGATGGTGCATTAATTTGAGAGATCAATTCACCTGGGGTGGAGAAGTTTTATATTAGTGTTCCTTTTAATACAGTGAAAAGGTAGGGCATCTTTTGAAAGGCTTTCACAGTTCTCCCATATCACCGTTTCTGAACCCAGTGGCTGTATCCCGGGGGAGGCTGTGACCTCTTCCTCGGGATCTCAAAAAAAACAACCCAGGGGAAAATGCAGGGGAGGGGCTGAAGAGACGAACCCTTTTCTCTTTCTTCTCTTAGAACTTGAAAGAACCAATAGGCCAGGTCTAATACTCGGTGAAGAAAGCCTCACTCGATATAGAAGACTTTAAATGTCCTGTGGAAAGCAGAAATTAGGTCCCATCCAAGGAAGACGATAATTAGAAGCCAGAAAAGACAAATTCCAACATGAACGGTTTCCTACAACCCTCAAATAGTATATATTTTTTCCCCACCAGTGGTCTTTCTCTCCTCACAAACTGTCCAGTTTTCAGGAATACTTGATTTAGCGGTAGAGAGAAATTTTCCCCAGTGAACCCAGAGCCAGACAGTCTCTAGGCTTTGCTTTGATGGTACAGAGAGACATTCACCTTTTCACTGCTTAGTTGAAAGGTAAGTAAGTTGTACTGCGAAGTATTTTTCACTTAATCAAACTTTTTTTTTTCCTCACGAAGACTTTAGCTGATCATCTTTGAAAACCAGAGTGCCACTTTCTCAGGCTGTGAAAGGCTGCCCACAATTTGACTGAAATTTCAATCCACTCTTGTGCCTTGCTCAATGCATGTGTATGTGTGGGAGTTGTAAATTGAGGCCTTAACCACCAGAGTTAATCTCTTTTTTAAATCTGTATTAACCTTAATGATTTGAAGTGCACTGTCCAACACTGGGCTATTGAGACCGAAGAAAAAACTACCCTCGACTATCAACAGTTTATTAGGAGCTTAACTGAAGTGACCTACTGTAGTAGTGTTCAGCTGAACAAGGCTATAGGCTTTTTGTGGAAAGGGAAAGAATTGAGGGTTTCATTAAAAAGTAATTTGTGCTTTGTACTCACTCATTCAAAGAGAGTCTCAATTGCTCTTTATTCACACAGAGTTAATACAGTATCACAATGTTTCTCAATGAATGTGTTGTAACAAAAGAAAAATTTTACATTTTGAAAGGAAAAAAATTCTTTGTAACTGCAGTAAGATTGATGGCTACTTAAAAGATTATAGAATCTCTTGTTCCTGGGCTCATGTTAAATGATGGAATGCTGTAATTTAAAATTTTTGCTTAAACTATGGAAGTTTGACTTTGTGTTCTGATCATTAAAAATAGTTTTAAAATAGAGCAAAGTTGTTCAAATAGAAGTTTGTCTTGTGAGGCTCGCCGAGGAAAAAAGTGTTCTGAAGCCAACTAAGTATCTTAGAGCGATAGCTTCATTTATAGCAGGCCAGAAGATACTCTGCTTAGCTCAGAGAGCCATCAAGGATTTAAAATCTCCCCCTCGCCATCCACAACACTTCTAAATGGTTGCTAATTTGAGGGTTTGAAGACAGCACCATTGACTCAATTTCTGTTTTTCTAACTGTTGCTCTGTATGTTGTAGAGCTTAACTATGATTCTTCGAACAAGTAAAAAAAAAGTATTCAAAGAGCTTATTTGTGCTCCAGATTTAAGGGTAGAGACCAGGAAGGATCAGTTTACACATAAATATTTATCCTTTTCAGAAGCAAATATTATTAAAAAAATTAGTAGTATATTCAGACATTTCTCACTTAAATATATGGTCCTCAGTTTCTGCCACCATCACAAATGTCATAAAGACCACAAAAGGTCCACGAGTGAGCAAGTTCAAAGACTGAATTATCCTCTTGCCCCTGAATAGTTCAACATCTCTCTTGTTCCATTCAGAACACATTAGATTATAAGGTCAGTGTAGAATGAGGAATCATGAGATTTATATCCCTAAAACTGGAGGGAAAAAAATGGAGAACCTGTTATTTAGTGTTCCCCAAATTAAAGTTCATTGTATCAGATCAAAATTATGTCTCATTGAATCCCTAGGGAATAGACTATTGTTATTCACATTAATTTACATAGAGCCATTAGGAAAGAAATATATCTGTTTTTTATAGCTTTGAAAGAACATGTACTTTCACTTCCATAGTGGCATATAGGCCAAGCAGGTTAACATAGTTTGCATATTCATGAAGTTTTAAAAGCAATGACAGCTTCTCTCTAAGAGAAACAAACTTATATAATTACTTTCAACTTGTGTAATGGGCAGGTATCTAAGCTTTTGAAGTAAAGGGGACTTGAATATTTGTATAAGAAATTACGGTGTCCCCTACAAATGTTCAGTAATAATTTTTAGCTCTTAGGTACCCCCCGAGGTATTGATTCTTTTAGGCCTTTTTCCCCCATCTTCAGAGGTTTTTCAGCTCAACACTGGGGGCTCCCCTCCCTACAGAAAATCCCAGGGAAAACTGAAGGTGCCTCCTGTGATGGTCAACGGCACTACCTTGAATGTCACATTCTGAACTGACCTGCTGCGGGGAATCAGAGGCTAGGCGTGACCTCTGAATGAGAAAGCAATACTGAGTTCCTATTCCAGTTTTTAAGTTAATGTCCACAGTGAACCAAAAAAAGAGCAATTACTGGGGCACCTGGGTGACACAGCTGGTTAAGCATCAGGCTCTTGGTTTCAGCCCAGGTCATGATCTCAGGATCACGAGACTGAGCCCTGAGTTGGGCTCTGTGCTCAGGGTGGACTCTGCTTGAGTTTCCCTCTCCCTCTGCTCCTCATTCCCCATTCTCTTTCTCTCTCAAATAAATGAATAAATAAATAAATAAATCTTAAAGAAAAAAGAGCAGTTAATCAATCATTCATTGTTGACTGCTGGTTCTAAGACTTAATGCAACATAATAAAAGAAAAAAAAAAGAAATTACTAAGCCCAGATTAATTTGAGTATAACCACAACAGAAGTAAAAAAGAAAATGAATAAACTTAACATTCACTAATTGTTTCACATGAAGAACCAAGTCAGCATACATGCAAAATGATTATAAACTACCTTCTCTCCCCCTACTTTCAAGTATGCCTGTTTTGAAAGAATATTTGACAGTTGTTACTATCTTCCTGGTTACAAATGAACTGACAATCACCTGTTTAAAGAAACTGTAAACTCTCAACATTTTTATCATACAATAAACAGTCACTTGATACTATGCAAATATTAAAATTTTAAAAATATTACCGTTCTGGAGCAGACATCTGCTATTTTAATTTCAATGCATGTCATTTTTTAAATTTGGTTTTGATTCTGTTCTGTTTATATTTGATGAATTAAAGAAGGGCACCATACATCATGTAATGGATTTACAAGTTCCTAGGTGGTAGGAAAAGTGAGTTTCTCCCTTTTAGATAAGTCTATTACCTTACTAGGATCAACTTGTTGAACATTCACGATGGTAAGCATGTTTCTAAAAAATAATAAGCAGATGCTTTCTTTCAGGAGGAGCAAAACTTACCAAAAAATTGGCCAAGTCAGTGCTATTTGTTATCCATCTTGAGTTAGACAATTTAAGGAATGGTATAAGTATGCCCCAAACCCATGAAACTAAAGAGTAAATGAATGGCCACATAATTGCAAATTCAAAACAATGATTTCATTCTGGAAATTGATGAAATAATTACCATTAGTGAATCAATACATCGCAGAAACAGTGGTATCCAAATCAGGAAGTTTTAATAGATAAGACTGATTTCAGCATTTTTATAGGTTCATTTCTTGATTAAAAAATTTAGAACAATGTAGATGCTTAGTTCAGATCCAGAATTCTCTCTGGGATGTGCTAAGGAATTTTAACAACAAAAAAATTGGACCAGCAAGCCAGATGCCAGGAGTTCATACCAAGTAATCAAATATTTTGCACCTAAATTTTCAGTAAACTATGCAACAGAGTTCCTGTGCGTTGGACTTTTAAGTGTTGATGTTATGATATCATCTGAGAGAAGCTGATACTGCCTGAGAGAAGATGTAGCATTACTCCAAAATGCCAAAATGATGAAACCTGGAAGCAATATTCCCACTATGTTGGACAAACTTTGGAAAAGGCAACAACTTGAAAGCTATTTTACTCTCTATTGTTTGTTTTTTTTTTTAAAGATTTTATTTAGCTATTCAACAGAGATAGACAGTGAGAGAGGGAACACAAGCGGGGGGAGTGGGAGAGGGAGAAGCAGGTTTCCCGCTGAGCAGGGAGCCGGATGCGGGGCTCGAACCCAGGACCCTGAGATCACGACCTGAGCCGAAGGCAGATATTTAACAACTGAGCCACCCAGGCACCCCTCTATTGTTTGTTTTTAATACATTACTTTTCTTTCAAACAGCAGAAACAGTGTAAAAGTTGGGTGGGGCAATTCTTACAAGATCAAACCTGAAAGCTTATATTTATATTAGTTACTTTGATGATTGAGTCAGGTAAAATGAAGAGTTTAGTCATTAAATAGTGTGAGACCTACATGCTGCTCGATATGTATATATCATATATAATAATGATTATAAATAGGTATTACACATTAAATATTATAATATATTATGTATATTAGAGTAATATACATAAATAAGTACAGACAATAGAATTGCCTCATTTCTTACCTGTGACATCAGCGACCATCAATCCTTCTGCTCTGATTACTTTCACCTGGAGAAATCCCACATCTTTCAGGTTGTGAAATATCCTCAATGGGCTCTGAAAGACCCCAACATCAGTGTTAGAAAAGAAAGGTCCTAGAGGGTCTCAAAGAGTATGTGAGGAAACACCAAGTTGTTGTTGTTGTTGTTGTTTTAAGATTTTATTTATTTATTTGACAGACAAGAGATCACAAGTAGGCAGAGAGGCAGGCAGAGAGAGAGGAAGAGAAGCAGGCTCCCCGATGAACAGAGAACCTGATGTGGGGCTTGATCCCAGGACCCTGGGATCATGACCTAAGTGGAAGGCAGAGGCTTTAACGCACTGAGCCACCCAGGGGCCCCGAAACACCAAGTTTTATCATTGATCTTAGGATGCAGCTTAAGCGAGTCAAAGGGATATTTGTGTTTCTTCATTGCAGATTACCCTTCCATCATTATTAACGTGCACCCACACATAGGCACACACGTATGTACTGACGTAGATAATTGTTGCTATATGAAACTTTTTGAAAGAATAAAAAAAAACACATTTCTTCCCCATAATTATCAGTGAACAATGGTGAACAATAAGTTACAGAATAGGATATGCCTACTTTTTTTCTTCAATCTCCTTTACCGAAGCACTCCAAAGAATCTGTCATCTATGGGCACAATGGTTTGGAGACTAATGATCATTAGTACTGAGTCTTAGGTTGTTGATCATGAAACACACTTCAGTCTTTAGGATTAAGAAAGTCAATATTACTTTTTTTTTTTTTTTACTGTTTTCTTCTTGGTGAGTTTGGAAATTGCTTGTGCTAGATGAGGGCTGAATTACTGAAATACTATTTTCTAATATTTGATTCAAAAGATGTACATAGTTCTATGAACGTTTTAGGGAAAAAATCATATATAACTTCTAAAAGAAGTCAAATTGATCACTAAGAATAAAATCAAAAGTGATGAATAATTTTTCTTAAGTTTGTAATTTTATTTGCCATTGTAGTGTGTATAGAAGTAGGGAAATTATGGGGAACCTGGGTGGCTCAGATGGTTAAGCATCTGCCTTTGGCTCAGGTCATGATCCCAGCTCCTGGGATCAAGCCCTACATCAGGCTCCCTGCTCAGTGGAGAGCCTGCTTCACCCTCTCCCTCTGCTGCTCCCCCTGCTTGTGCTCTCTCTATCAAATAAATAAATAAAATCTTTTAAAAATTTTAAAATTAAAAAAAAAAGTAGGGAAATTTTAATAGAAGAATCAGATCCAAAGGATAAAACCTATTTAATTTTACAAATTAATAAGGGTAGTGTTTGAGGAAATATAGTACCTGAAAGCATTAAAAGAGAGATACCAATGTAATAATTCATAAATGCTTAAAGAGTAAGTATTGATGGAGAATACTGATATGCATTTGTTTGTCTATATTTCCTAGCATTTTACATATAACAAGACCAGGCTTTCTACTCAGTACAGAATAATACAGTAAGGTATTTGAGTATACTTCAGTATAATACAGAAAGGTACTTCTGTATTATAATCCCTAAAATGCTTTAAGTCCGGGGAGCATAACATAACAAAGTAATCAAACTGTTACTAAACAACATTCCCATCCTTGTATTAAGTATGTGAGAATACTGACAAGCAGGAAGTTACTGAGATATTAACCTTATCAGTCCTGTATGATAGCCATTGTGTACACTAAAGCTATGACCTTGGTATGTTGAGAGGAGGAAATGCAGATACACGGGTGATCTCAGAGCCTAATTTAAGAGTGTTGAGCACAGGATTAGCTCTTAATCTTGTATTGTTTTTAAGCAGTAGTTTATCACCCAAAATCTATTGAAACTACCCAGATGACAGGGTTCAGGAAAAATGCACCTCTCTTTCCTTTTAAATTCATGTAAGCGAAGGGTTTAACGGTGGGAACTTGAGACACTTGAGACAGCATTGTTATAATTCGGAGGTTTGTAGTCATGTTGTTTTCCTGATGCAGTAATCTCAGGTTTGAGAAGCTTCTCCTTATCTCCGAGCTTCCTGAGTGTTATAAACCAGGTAAGTCTCCTATCTTAATGATAGAAAAGGGTTTTATCAAAAGATTTCTGTCCTTTAATTGTCGGGTGCAATTGAAACCAAGTTTCACTGTGTCTGAAACAAATCTCATCAGTCCTCGGGCTGAGAATCGTTTCATACGAGAAACCTCCCTGCCCAGACATGTAGCTTCTAATGCTTCAGCTCCGATGTTCTGCTTCTCATTTGGAGGGGTAATTATTGTTTGAAGGGTTTCTTTCCCCCAGTCAGCTGACACTCAGGAATTTATTGCCAACTTCAACTGTTTAGGCCAGTGACACATCGCTTATAATAAGAATTCCAAAAAAAAAAGGCAAAAAACTTAAATATATCAGTTTAAAAATAGACCTTTCAGGAATGCTTCATCAAGAGGTACTCCTGCCCTGTTATTTATGGTTATTTTAGAAGGCCTCAAAACCTGGATGCCTTCTGAAGCCAGAAATTTCCATAGCAGAGGAATCTATGATTTGCTGTGAATCCTTTCAGCCCTCAATAGATGGGAAAAGATTGAAATGCTCTGGAGAGGAGTCCTCTTTATTTTTTTAATGAAAGGCTGTATAATATATTTTCTCTATGGCTGCAGCAGCTGTCAGGGAGAGCATCTCAGTTCAGCTCTATTACGGGAGAGGCAATACCCCATCCTATGGCATCGAGATGCTCTGAGGGGCCGGCGCTGATTGACAGCTTGTCACCATGACGTCTTATTCCATCTCTGTTATGGAGAAAATTAATGTCACACCACCAGCCTTATGACTCGCTGTCATCTTAGAACCGCTCACCTTTTATCAATGCTCTAAATAACATTTCAAGCCCATCGTCTCACGGTGGACAATCCGGTCAAGGGACATTAAATCAGATGACTGTGAAATGTCATAATAAAAATGGAATGCTAACAACTTCTTCTCTAAACTAGCTCCTCTGGTTTTTAAACTGTGACAAGGGGGAGCCAGGGTTCAGCATACCCGTTCTGAAAAGGTCATACAATCGCTCTTGGTCTACTACCCATTACTACCCGCCCCCTAGTGACCTTCCCTGCCTTCCTCTCCCCAAAAGAAAAAAAGAAAAAAGAAAAATGGAATTAGCCATCTTTTCAGAATGAGGTGATTAAATAATGGCTCGCACAGTAATGTCTGTTTACTTTGTGGGGCTTCAAAGCGTCACAATGAACAACTGAACCACAGAAACGGAGAGTTTTTCCAGGGGCCAGTTCATTTACTTTTTTCACTATGGCCAGGGCCAAATCACATTCATAAGTCTCGCCTAAAATTTAAAAAATAAACACGTTCTCCCAGGAAAACATATAAATAATTCCCCAAATAAACTCCTCTGTATGTTTCTCTGAAACAAGTGATGTTTCAGACATGATACAGCATTCATTCATTTCATAATCTGTGTAATAAAAAGGAAACATGCGGAAACAACCCAGTATGGGTCTCTGTTCTTGTATTACTATAAGCAATTATAACATATGTGCTATACTGCCTACAGTAGCTTTGTAGCAACGAGGTCTCCAGAGGGAGATACAGGCCTATGCTTGAAATGCAGGGCTAAAACAAAAACAAAAACCAAACAACAAACCGAAAAACACATTTAAATATGGTTCACTTTTTAATATGTCGGAGCAGCTTGTAATCGGAGAATCAGCTGGGGCATTCACACAGTATTTTACATTTTATTCGAATAATAACTAACATTTGAAAGAAACTGCGGAAACAAATATTCAAATCCTGAATGGAAATGGCCGATTCAAGGAAGCCCATCCGGCAAAAAAAAAAAAAAAAAAGAAAGAAAGAAAGAAAAAAAAATCAATAATAGTTGGATTATTCCTAATTACCTAGCCTAGCACTATCATTCTAATATATGGGATAGCATCAAATATTAATCCATAGAATACAGTCTCATAATACCCAGAAATTTTATATTAATCTACCAATTAACTCCTTTAAAATTGTTTCCACTCACAAGGCTCACCCCTGGTAACAGGAGAACACGTTTTTGTGGGTACCAAAATGTGAAATGATTCTCATAATTGCAATCACATGTTAGAAGACGCCCAACAATACGTTGGGCTCTTAGGTGGTTTAAAAATATATAGTATTCAGCCTTGCTAAGTCACCTCTATTAAACTGTTTATGATAACAGCATTGGTGGATGAGTTGTACAAGCATTAGCAGACAGCTGATTTGGTGGAGATAGCCAGAATAAATTTGCTGAAACGTACATCCTGCTAATCTGTTTGAAGAATATTGTAGAGCATTAGTACCGGTACTTCATGTTATCTGCACAGCCCGATAAGGTACATCTTTATTAAATTCAGTTATTGGAAGGATGTCAGTCAGCAAATAGGAATATTTTAAAATCTAAAAAAAAAAAAAAAAAATTTAAGCGGTTCTTTGTTAGTCTGGGATTGGTTTCATGGCTGAATGTCTAGAGAAGCCTTCTAAACACCTGGCAGCATTGTACAATACAAGCTTTGTCATTTTAAGTGGAAAAGCTTTTTTCCCCCAGCTTCATGGGTACTGAGGCATTCACTTTTTCGAGCCGCCATTGAGAGAGAATGGTGGAGTAAGAGCTCCCCTCTCTGTTGATTCAAGAAAACTACAGGTTGGAAAACGCACGGAGGGAGGATGCTGGGTAATAGGTAGATTAGGGTGTGGAGATTTTGGTTTGGTGAAAATTGAGGATGCCTACTATAATGACTCACTATCCCACCCCATCACGCCACAAGTGATCAAAAGGTAAGGAGGCTTCCTTTTAATTATATTTCACATTCAATTAAAATAAGATAAAGGAATGAAGTGAGGCTTTTCTAAGCAGTTGAAATAAAAATTCCTTCTGTGAATATCCTCTCGTTACCAAGCTACTAATTAATGTAGGTGTCATTAATTCCATTTCAAACTTGGAAAGACAAAGAACTCTTAATTACAATTACAAAGGGTCAATGAATTAATTTTGAGGTAATATTCTGTATGCTTCACTTTGCTTTATGAGAAGTTGCCTTGCACGATAGTTGAGCTGGGAGGCTCAGAATCTAGAACTTGGTTTGGAAGAAACTCTAGAGAGGAGCAGGTATGCGGACCTCAGGGCAACGGCATCTGCATTGTCGAGCTCTCTGCTGACTCAATGGTCACACAGCTCTTCAGATGTAATTCTTTCACTCCAGATAAATCATTTACCAACTCATCACACATGACCCTGAATTAGGAGGGTTACATACGTACATATCTCCTTAAGATTTCCTCCCGTTCTTTCTGGTCCTCCAGGGAGTGGACGGAGAGGTCAGAGATGCTGACTGTGGCTGAAGCGGTCAGGGTGACCAGCAGTACCAGATGCCCCTCACCCTCTTCCAGCTGCAACTCCAACTTGTGTGTCTGCTCCCTACTGAGGGACGACAGGTCCACCTGGCACCTGGAAACAAATGTTTTGAATTAGCAAATGGCTACTTCTTTTCTTCCCCCCCCCTTTTTTTTCCCTTTTCATTTCTCTTCTCTTCTTTTCTTCCCCATCCCTCCCTCCTTTTTTCCTTCCTTCTTTCCTTCCCTTTTTGTCACATCAAACAGTGAAAGTGCAGGCTGGTCAGAGCTATGTGAAAAATAAATCAATAGAAACACTGTTTGAACTGCTGAAGGATGTATCTTTCATTTGGCACACTTTCTTCAAAAATTTAGATCCTGATTTTTTTTAGTGTTTAATTTCTTATTTCTGTAAGATACAAAAAACATGTTTATCTGATTCTATTACTACCCACTGTCACTGTATTCATAAATTGGGAGGCACTTTCAATCCCTGGATGGCCTAGTTAAGCGAAGCTTTGCCTACAGAAAGATTAACATGAGCTGTCTGGAGAGGCAAACCACCGAGAATGTGAGTTCTTGTGTAGGATTTAAAACAATGGGTGTTCTTCATTCATGAATTTTATTAAGCAATGAATAATATATGTACTTTGATGGTGCCATAAGGTTTTACATTTTAAAAACCAAGCCACTTTATTCATAGAACATCACACATAAATATAAATAAAAACCCAAATCCTCCAAAAAATTATACCTCAAGGGTTATGTACCAGAATTTTACTAAGAGAGGTTTCACAACATGGCAGTCCATGCTTGATAAGCTTTTCTCTCAGAGCTAACTCATTGCAAGCTAACACCTTGCAAACTCATTTAATAAAAATGTCAATTGATTTGGATGAGACAGACACTAAGGTGATTGCAAAGCCAATAAACTGAGAGAAAGGGGGTGGAAATGAACAAAAGGCATTTAAAACAGGAAATAGACAATTTTAAGCATAAATGTGGCAACATATCATAAATAGGGGAGTCAGCTATTGTCAGTTATTAGGGACCGATTAAATTTTTGTTCTTCCTTCTTCTTCTTCTTTTTTTTTTTTTTTAAGATTTTATTTATTTATTTGACATACAGAGAGAAATCACAAGTAGGCAGAGAGGCAGGTGGAGAGAGAAGGAGCAGGGAGCCTGATGTCAGACTCGATCCCAGGACTCTCAGATCATGACCTGAGCCGAAGGCAGAGGCTTAACCCACTGAACCACCCAGGTGCCCTGTTCTTCCTTATTCTTTACTCCACTTATTGTCTATTGCTTTGCTTTTTTTTTTTTTTTTAACATAGTTTGTTTGTTTATCTATTTATTTGACAGAGAGAGAGAGATGCAGAGAGAGAGGGAGCATAAGCAGGGGGAATGGGAGAGGGAGAAACAGTCTTCCAACTGAGCAGGGAGCTGGATGTGGGCCTCAATCCCAGAATCCTGGGATCATGACCTGAGCCGAAGGTAGACGCTTAACAACTGAGCCACCCAGGCGCGCTCTTGCTTTGCTTTTAAATTAAATTTCTATGAAAGGGGTTTCAGTGCTAATAGTTGGGTACAAACATTTCCTTAGTATGAGTAAATTTAGAAATGAACCAAAGTCTGCATTTTCGTTCCATTTGTGCCTATCAAAAAGACAAGAGAGATAGGGGCTGGGACGGAAACAACGGAGAGGAAGAGGAGTACAGATGCAAGAAATGAAAACAGAAAGCAACAGCCTGGCCAGGGGCAGAAAGTCCATGTGTGTCAATGCTAACTGTTGAAAGAGAGCAGGAAATCAGAGTCTGTAGCAAGTCTGGAAAACATCTTCCTAAAGGGAGAACGTATATCAAATAACTTCATTGTTTCTGCAAATACAACAAGCATTTCAAAATACGTTCACGCTGTCCCCTTAAACTCTGAAGGCTGAAGAAATGTACCAAATCCCTGTCTAAAATTCTAATTTTAATTGGAATTGAAAGTTCTTGTCAATAACACTTGGACCAAATTGAGGAGAAAGATGCGATGGTGACAACCAACCCATCAAATGCATTCTCTAAGAAAGAGGAAAAACGTCATTATGATTTTCTACAGATCTTTCCAGCAACCGGCGGAGTGTCTAACCTGTAGTTTGTTGAATATGAATTCAACTTTGGATTAGATTGGGAGTATGATACTGGAGAATCAAACATGGGTTACAATTCACACAGTACTTTTGGTTGGATAAAGCTGGGAACAAGAAAGGTCTTTCCCTTATTTGGATCCTGCATTTCTCAATCCCATCCTTGCCTTACTCTTTTGTGTGACACTGCACCACTCTTAAAATACATTGACACCTTCTGGAAGGTTTCATTCTATGGCTATTACCATTTTACACGGTCATATGGATGCTGGCTTACTCTTCATTTATGTTAGAGTCATTGTGTTGGGTGCTCTAGAGTTGGGGAAGGTGCTATAAAAATGATTTAGTCCCAGAGTTTCCAACTGGCAACTTTCAGATCACATCTGGTCCATGGATGTGTCCTCTGACTTAACTGCTGTCCCTAATACTATCTATTATTTACACAACCTCACTTAACTCTATATCTGGTTCAAACTTGCATAGGTATTTGTGATTCTGACAATCTCCTTCATTTAGCAACAAGAAAACTGAAGGCCAGACAAGTGATATGACTTAATGGAGATATAGTTAGTTGAAAGCAAAACCAGGAACTGAACTTGGAAGAATGGAATCGAAGATGTAGGCTTTTTTCCTGGGCTAGTTTTCATTAAGTAACTGTATCCCAGGACAAAGTGTGTCTATTTGCAGTGGTTCTTAAACTGGGTGAAATCTGGGCTTGTTTCTAACAGAAAAAATTATCTCAGTTTTCAAGCATAGAATTATGTAATTTTTGTACTTTTAAAATATATATAAGCTATAGAAGAAGACTGTAAGTTATTGCTCTTGTAAGAAGATAAACTTAGAAAGATATACAAATTGAATTTAAAAAAACTGAAGCTAATAAAATTTGACTTGGTAAATTGTAGGGAGGATTATGCTTTTTTGCTGCAACTAAAGTTTCAAAATGTTTGTGTAGAAATAGTTTCAGATCCTGTCCTATATGTAATGCTTCAGAATTTTGACTTTTTAATAATTCCAATATAGAAAATGCCTATTAATATAAATGTATTAGAAGAGAGTATTAATGACTCCAAGGTTCTTTTTGCTAGTTTGGGGTCAGCTCTCCTATTTGTCTAAAAACTCTGCTGAGGAGCGAGGCTCAGATGCCATTTTAAATGAAATGTCATCTGATAATTGAGCAAAATTGTCTTGTTAACTTGAGAAAAAAGTTAGCATTACAGCATCACTGATACTGCATTAAATGTGTATTAAATCAAATTATTGCTGGAATTTGCGGGAAAAAAAAAGTTCTGTTGCTGTTGAATAAGTATATACAAAGATGGAACTCCTGCAAAAGAGTCTATTTCAAAGCAACTCCAGTACTTATCCCTATAGGTCAGTGCCATGGTTTGAATGTTTGTCTCCAAAATTCATATGTTGAAACCTATTGGTCAATGTTGTGGTATTAGGAGTGGGGCCTTTGGATGGTGATTAGATCCTCAGGGCGGAGCCTTCATGAATGAGATTAGCGCCTCATAGAAGAGGCCCCAGAGAGATCCCTCACCCTTCTGCCATGTAAGGACACAGAGAAAATACAATAGTCTATGAACCAAAAAGCCAGACACAGAATCTGCTGGTGTCTTGATCTTGGACTCACCAGCTTCTAGAACTGTGAGGAATAGATTTCTGTTGTTTACAACCACGTAGTCTGTGGTGATCTGGTAGAGTAGTGCAACAGGCAGATTCACCTGTGTTGAGCTCATCTGTACTGTTAAAACCGAAAGAAAGAAGGGTTCGCTACATTTTGGATATAGAAGTCCTCAGTGGTCATCTGGGTGGTCAGAATAGGCATAAATTAATAGTTTCAAACTGATATCAAAATAAGAATACAAGGGGTGCCTGGGTGGCTCAGTCGGTTAAAGCCTTTGCCTTTGGCTCAGGTCATGATCCCAGGGTCCTGGGATTGAGCCCCGCAGTGGGCTCTCTGCTCAGCGGGGAGCCCACTTCCTCCTCTCTCTCCTCTCTCTGCCTGCCTCTCTGCCTACTTATGATCTCTGTCTGTCAAATAAATAAATAAATTCTTAAAAAAAATGAGAATGCAAAATTTAAAAAGTACTGAAGCAAATTGATGGAGTACATATATCCAACCTGTACACAGGATAAAGAGCTCAGGATCGGGAGTCAGATTCCCTTGGTTTCAGCCATCTGTCACTAATTAGTTTTATGACCTTTCCCAAGACAACATACCCCCTTGAATTCCAGTTCTCACATCTGTGATACGAGGTAATTGAACTAGATGAACTTACAAATTCCTGCAAACCCCAAATTTCACACTTCACTACAACTCTATCCACGCTTATGCTTGTTTACATCTTCCTTTCTTTGCAATTCCACAAGCCAAACAACTAAGAGGCCAAATTCATCTTACAGGCAATGAAATGTTATTCCTCACATGTATTATCCGCCCCCCAAAAGTCTCAATTTGATGCTAGAAGGCAGATAATCTCATCTCTTCTAAATTGCCTCTCAAGGAACACTAAGGGGTACCTCAAAAGTCACCATGGAGGGGAGAAAGCTGAAGAACTAGGGTGTGGACTCTTCTCTCTGGTTCAAACACCTCCTATTGCATCTGTTTCATATTGGTGTTCCACATATAGGTCTGAAAACTTACTGGATATGTATACCATCCCCTTAGATTCTGCTGGAGTCATGGCCTCCTGGATCTTCTGCTGCCTGCTTTGCCACAACTGGGACTTTGGCTGTGGCTTCCCAAGGGACTGCTTTTCATCCCACCACCATGACCAATTAACTGTGGTTGGGTCCTTATGGGGCTTCCACCTACGACTGCCTCAACGTTCACTTGCCAAAATAAGCTGGGCTCTCCCCTGGCTGCCACTGTGCATTGAGGCCCAATGGCCACATGCCCCAAGTTTCTGGCTTCTAAGATTGCTTCTATGCTTGGATAAAAAGCCACACTGTGGGTTGGGTTGTGGGATCTGGTTCCCTGATCACCTGTCAAAGTGACCAGATGAAACAATGCAGAAGTTGTCTTCTTACAGGGTGAACTGAGATTGATGGAAGAGGAAATGGGAAGGTAATTCCTCACACCTCCTTCCTTCTCACAGAGTGCCTCAAAGTATGATTCTCCATATTGCCTGTCCACATGCAGCCAGGTGGGTGCACAGCAACCAGCTATGTCTCTGAAACACAGGAAGCAGGGGTCCTCCCCTTAACATACTGTCTTGTGTTGCCTCCTAGTCTTCCCTGCTTTATGTTCTTTCTCTCCCCTTCAGTGCTTGGAATTGTACCTCCCAATGATCAGCACTTAATCATTGCCTCAAGCTCTGTTCTCAGGGAATCTGGTGAAGGCAAAAACCATTGATACAAGTCAATCCCCTCAGTTACAGCTGTCTACAACACAAACCTACCATGCTCTTCTCAGTTCCCACCACCCATGGAATCTCTTTGGCAAGGCAGTGGTGCCCTTTCTGACCCACCATCAGCTTGTGTGTCACTGGTTGACTCACAGTGACTACTGAAGTCATTCTAGACAGCTTATGATTCTCCCACCATCCAGGCTAGGCCTTACCTTTTTCTTTGTGTTTGCACAAGGCAAACACACCTCTGCCTGAGATGATGCATCTATCTTTGCTTGTCAAATTTTTACTCATTCTTGACGAAATACCCTGCAGTTGTCCTTCTCTGCCAGTATCCTGAGAAACCTCAATGGCAGGTGCCCAGCCTAGCTCCTGGGATGTAGCTGGTGCTCTATAAGTACTGGAGTAGTTACGGACAAAACAGAAATCAAGAGAGACCAAAAATTTACCCATGCTGACAGCGGCAGAGTCACAGCTAGGATGCAAGGTGCTCATTCTACCATCTTATATTGTCTTCCTAGAAAGTGGTTTGATTTCTTTTCAACACTTGTTTCACTCACTCATTAACTAATTTATGCATTAATTGCTTTTTAAGTGCTTTATGTGTCAGGCCTCTGTTGGATTTTGCATTAAAATCCAACAGATTTTGATCTGATCTGTTGCATCAGCCATTGCTAAGCCTTCTAGTTTCTCATTTCCTTTTCCCCCAAAATACCACAGACTCAGCATGTTGCTTTGAACAAAGTTCAAATGGCTTCAGAGTCCATGGTTAAGGGTTTAGAATAGTGAAGTTTTAATAAAGCTTATTTATTAGGATTCTGAGATTATGCAAGTCACTTTAAGTACTTGTACATCAGTTTTCCTCATTTATCAAGTGGAATTAAAAAAAAATACCTTCACTTGGGGTGTCTGGGTGACTCAGACAGTTAAGCGTCTGACTCTTGGTTTTGGCTCATGGTGGTGAGATCTAGCCTCACATCAGGCCCTGTGCTCAGCTCGAGATTGTATTTCCTTCTCCCTCCCTTTCTCCCCTTCACCTCTCCCTCTAAAATAAATAAATAAATAAATAAGCAAACAAATAAATGTTCTTTTTAAAAAATGCCTTCTCTTTGCATAGAGTTGTAAGAACACAGACATAATAGATGAGAAAGTACTTTGAAAAGTTGAAAGTCTGATCTAAGTATAATGTATGATCTTATTATCACACATGCCTTGGTTTAATGCTGGAGAATTTTAAAACTTACTATCCCTGCTGAACCCAATTTGTCAATCTATCAATCAATAAGTCAATCAGAGAAAGACAATTATCCTATGGTTTCACTCATACGTGGAACATAAGAAATAGTGCAGAGGACCAGAGTAAAATTTCAGTGTTCTTATCACCTTTTTTTCTCCTTTACCTTTCTATCTGCCATTTCTGAATCAGTAACCAACGCTATTCCTCCCAGATGAAACAGACTTGTGCTTGGATGCATACATGTACATACATGTGAGGACGCTGGGGTGTAGGAAGTAAATGTAGTGTTCAGTAATTCATCAGCTGCATATAACACACAGCACCCATCACATCATGTGCCCATCACATCATGTGCCCTCCTTAACGCCCATCACATAGTTACCCCATCCTCCCCACCCCCATCCCCTCCAGCCACCCTCAGTTTGTTTCCTAGAGTTGAGAGTCTCTTACGGTTTTTCTCCCTCTGATGATTTCCCATTCCGTTTTCCCTAATTTCCGCTGTGGTCCTCTGCACCTCCTGTTTTTAAATTACAAACAACAACAACAACAAAACCCACCTAAATAATCCTGCACAGGACAGGAATCAAGCTTTAAAAATATTTGATATATGCATTAACACAGCTGGCCCATGCACCAGACACATAACTTCCGGCCTGCAAGGCTTTTAGAAAAGAGTAGGAGCTGCATAACATAGAAGGGCTGGCGGTGGCCCCCTCACTTGCTGACTTGCTTTCACTGAATTGCAGTTCATATATGCCTTGTTAAGTGGATTTACGGATTATATAATCTAGTTTTAACTGAACTAATCCCCACAAAATGGACAATTGGCTTTAAAAGATCCCAGTAAAGAAACTGTGGATGGAAGATAATGCTAATTGAACAAGCACAAGTGAGCAGAATGATAAACAAGAATACACAGAACCACCCATTCTCCTGGCAGAGCTCCGTGTCAGCGACGTTCGGAGTCACTCACCAATGGCAGTGTAATCAGATCTCACAAGAATTCAGCCAAAACAACCCCGAAGTATCAAGAATAATACCTGCAACTGAAATTTGCATCTACATTAACGATAAACTCCTAAGTGTGGGCTGTGTCTTGACGTGATACTATGATACTATGAAGCCATCACGACATTCAAAAACAAAGCCTTCAGAACAGGAAGACAAACCTCAAGAGGATTTCTTGGGTG
Organism: Neogale vison; assembly: GCF_020171115.1. Lineage (NCBI taxonomy): Eukaryota > Metazoa > Chordata > Mammalia > Carnivora > Mustelidae > Neogale > Neogale vison. Next base: position 198,308,877 of record NC_058091.1, on the reverse strand, counting down.
GGGTTATTTATTTTTTTTTAAGATTTTATTTATTTATTTGACAGATAGAGACCACAAGTAGGCAGAGAGGCATGGAGAGAGAGAGGAGGAAACAGGCTCCTTGCTGAGCAGAGAGCCCGATGCGGGGCTCGATCCCAGGACCCTGAGATCATGACCTGAGCCGAAGGCCGAGGCTTTAACCCACTGAGCTACCCAGGTGCCCCCAGGTGGGGGTAATTTTTAAAAAAACACTTATTTTATAATTCTGACCTAATTTCAGGTCAGAAATTATCACAATAAAATGATGAAGCTTTTTGAGAGTTTGTAATGCATGAGAACTATTTTACATTAGTAAAACTAATGATACGTAACAGATTGTACAATTTTATATTGTAAATCAATATAATATGTGATTCTTTAGAATCTCTGTGTTTTAAAGAATTCAATACATAACTACTACATGGTTTTAAAGTTTCACAATTATGCACATTTTACACCGTCTCTGACATTACAAAATGCTAATATTCTTCTTCTCTTTCTGTTGTCAGAAGTTGTCACCATTTAACTATCTTCGGGGAGACTGCTTTATCAGAGCATACTTCTACAAACTTGTGAAATTCTTCATTCACTGACTTGAAGGTAAACCATTCAATATACACCGGGTGGTGCATGAAAACCGTCCTTGAAAACTTGGCCCACTGTGTAAGAAACACTGCACTGAGTATAAACTTCTGCAAGAAATCTTCACAAGAAAAGAATAGTAACCCATGAAAGAAAATAGATTGAAATCTTAATATATTTGGCTTGGGTTGATTTTATGAAAAATCAAGACAAGAATCAATGACACATTCCATTCTCTCCTTAAATATTGTCGATCTCCCTAAGGAAATATTTCACTCAATCCTTAGTAAGAAAAATAGTGAAATACAATGATTTCATGAAAAAACTCTCTTCAGTTTAGAATTTTCTGACTAGCTGTCTTTGTGATTCCAAATTACTAATGCAGGAGGATTGTTTCCATTCTATATAGGAAGTAAAAGAGTCATTGACAAATTGGTATCATAAATAAGAAACATTGCAAGTCAGGACCTACAGAGTGTCAAATGCAATGACCTTCTACCTACAGAGAAAGTTACTTTTGTTAATAGGGAAAGTCAAAGGTTATTTTCCCTGTTTGCCACACTATACTTACACATCTCACATTCTCCTTCCTTCTGCATTAAATACAGAGTCACAGATTTATTTTTTATGCTTATAGAATTTGGAAGCATTTGTTCTTTATCTTGAACTTACCCATTTGGAATATATTCTTCTTATCAAACGCCACCAATAATTAATAATAATCAACAATTATATATAAAATAAATTAATTTTATAGTTGATTATCAATTATTAATGACCAATTAATAATTAACAATCAGATAACAATTAATTTTTGATGAACTATAGCTCTCTAGCGAAGCTTACATCTATAGCACTTTGCTGTCATGGGCAGTTCCAATGCCCTAGCCCTCATAACAATGCAACAAATAAAGTCAGTAGCAATGCACCAACCTAAAATATATGTACCCCAAATCAATGCCACTTTAAAGATAAACGAGCATTTTGCACACTAATAAATAACATTATAAATCTTGCTATATTGGATTGCAAACAACTCCAACTGAATAAGATTGCTTGACACGGGATTTACTTATTCTGCACGTTCATAAAAACAACTTGTTCTCTGACAGCACTCATTCTTGGCAATTTACTGCAGCTGTCGGCAGCCAATTTGTTCAGATTACTGCTCTGCATAAAAGTGTAACAATCATGAGGATTTATTAGCTGATTATTGTAAAGGTGGCAGTCCATCTTGCCTGCCAAAATGCAGGTGATCAGAAAGTTAAATAATTACATACAGATTAACATTATTATTTCACCTTCATTGGATTGTTGTAGTTCAGCGACAGGTAAAATTTGTTGTTCAAACTTGCACTATTGTGTACACCACCTAAGTTGGTTTACTGACTCCTTGGCATTTTATTGAGCACTTAATGGCTTCAGACCATTTTGAATGTAAGACTGAAGTGAAAGGAGTGTGTACTTCCGAGTCAGGAGTCCTGGATTTTAATCTCTTATCAATCACCCCAGATTCGTACTAGCTGAGCGACCTCTCTGCCTCTTCTCCCACCTCACTTTTTGCATCTGCGAAACTGACACAATGAACCACTCTGCTTATCCCCTAATATTGAGCTAATGTATTAATGTCCTATTGTAGGGCATTGATGTTATTGTTTCTCTCTACTCACGGTAAATTTATTTTTTGCATGTAAAATTTACACCAGATGGCATTAACTCCCTGGATATTGGAATGATGAAGAAGTTATAAATACCTTGGTAAATGTATAGTCTACTTTTTAAAAAATGCAAAAATTCAGTATTTTTAAAGTATTACTCAGATACTTCCATATTCTAACTCCTTAATATTCCCTTTTGAGTTATGTGTAAATACACTGAGATTTTGTACCTGCCACTGAGTCTTGTTGTTCTAATTGCCTTTGAATTATCACCTATTGTCAAATATGCATTTATAGTTGACCCTTGAACAATATCCCTGCACAACTGAACTTCCATGTAAAACTTTTGACTCTCCCCAAATTTGACTACTATTGGCCTACTTTGACCAGAAGCTATACTGATAATACAAATAGATGATTAACAGATATTTTGTATGTTATAAATATTATATATCATAATCTTATAAAAAGGCTAGAGAAAGGAAAATGTCATTAAGGAAATCATAAGGAAGAGAAAATACATTTCTAGTACTGCATTTATTGGAAAAAAATCTGTGTATAAGTGCATGTGTGCAGTTCAAGTCCATGTTGATCAAGGGTCAACTGTACTCAGAGAAGGAGGAACCATAATTCCTATTATTAAATCAAACTTCAGGTATTTCAGTTAAAATCTGGCAAATATTTATAAAACACCTCTTGTATGCCATATACTTTTCTAGGCATTGGGGATGTGACAGTGAACAACAACAACAAAAAGCACTTAAAAATCTCTGCCCTCATGAAGTATGGGCATCATTCTAGCAATGGGAAATAAATGATAAAATAAGTATGTGAAATGCATATGTGTCAAATGGTGACGACTTCTATGGAGAAGAACAAAGCAGGATAGGGGAAAGGGGATGACAAAGAAAGGGGGTTTGCATTCAAAATAGGGTTAGTATGGATGCTTCCCTGATGTGACATTTGTGCACAAACCTAAAGAAGGTAAAGAATCAAGCCAGGGGGAGCATGGATGGCGGGGAAGGTTGTGAGGTGGAAGGGTGTCTGATGTGTTTGAGGAAGAGTGAAGAGTGTGGAACGGAACAGAGGGAGGGAAGGGCAGAACAGCAGAAGTTCAGGGTAGAGCGGTAAGAGATCGAGATTGTGTGAAGCACTATAGGCCACTATAAAAAGGTTTTGCCCAGATTAAGATGGGAAACAATTGAAGAGACTTGAGCAGAGGAGTTAAATTATTTTATTTGTGTTATGTGGAAGGAAGAACAGGAGGCTACAGCTATTGTCCACAGAAGAGCTGATGATGGCTTCAATCAGAATTATAATGATCAAGATAATGAAAGGAGTGGACTCTGAGTCTATTTGGAAGGAAAAATTGGTGGGTTGTTGATGGATTTGATAAGAGTGAGAGAAAGAACAGAAGCAAATAAGACTCCATGGTTTTTGGCATTAACAACAAACAAGGGAGAGCTTGAAAGGAAGAATAAATTTGGGGATATTTGGCATCAGAAATTTGGTTTTGGACCTGCTCAACTGGAGAAGGCTATTAGACATTCTAGTGGAGATATCTAGCCGACAGGTGGTGTGAAGTCTGGAGCTCAGAGAAGAGTTATGAAGAGGAGCTGTTTGTTACTATCAATCTCAGGCAATATCGGAAAGTACAGGAGTGGATAGAGACAATACAGGAGCAGGTGTAGACAGAGAAGATGCCCAAGGAGGGGGCTCTGAAGCTCTCCAGAACTAAAACAGGAGGGAGGGGAGGAAAATTCTGTGAGTAAGACCAAGAAGGAACAGGGATGAGGTAAGAGAAAAACAGAGAGTGTGGTGTTCTAGAAGCAAGTGACAAACCCAGTACTGCTACTGAGTCAGGTAAGATGAAGGTTGGAAATTGGCTGTTGGAGTTAATGTCTTGGTGGTCACAGGTGACCTTGACAAGAACAGTGTGGGTGGCTTGCTGCGGGGAGGGGTACAAGCCTGACTGCCTGGGTTCAAATGGGAATGGCAGTGGGTAATGCTCAGTGTTAAATGTTTTTCACTGTATCAACACTCCAAATTTGCAAGCGGCCCTTTCATTCATAGCCAGCCTTGTATTTATAATGGCAACAACAACAAAAAAGAAGCCTATTAGTGAGCATACATTTACAAAACACATTTTCAAAAATCATTATATTTGACCAAACCTGGAAAACAAAGTGGGACAATAACAAAATTCTAACACAATAAACTAGTCTATGTAGATAATCCAACCCATACAAGCATTCTCAAGTTTAGGACTGAATTTAGATAGCACCCTTAAAAAAATGTTATTAGCCATTCAAGGGACAGGGCTATCCTTCATGGCAAACTTTAAAATTCATTCACCAACCACCAGCCAAATCCCAGAATTGTTTCTAATTTTTAAGTTAATACAGATATATCTTAATTATTCTCATTACAAAAAAGAAATAATGCTGCGATGTGATAGAGGTGCTAACTAGAGCTACAAGGACAATCATGTTACAATGTATAAGTGTATCAAATCAACTATGGCACACTTTAAATTTACATTAGTTACATGGAAAAAGTATTTCTAAGTAAATGATAAAAAGTTAATAGGACATAAAAAAATGCTGCAATGATAGCTTGCAAAACAAGGCAGAAGGATGAATTCTGCTCTTGTTACTTTACTCCCAGAACTTTCACTTAATGGAAGGTAAATCAATTCTCATCTAAACTACCCAAGGAACCAAGGAATTCTATTACAATCTGCATTATTTCCACCATTACCATACAACCTTCACGTAAACACAGAGACTTTACTCTACCTACCACTTAAGATATAATAATACTTTGCTTTTCAGTGGCAAGATGTGTTTAAAGTACAATTTAATATATTATACTAACCAGAATGAGTCAATCAGAGAAAGACAATTATATGATCTCACTCATATGTGGAATTTAAGAAACAACAGAGGTTATATGGGAAGGGAGGGAAAAATAAAACAAGATGAAACCAGAGAGGGAGACAAACCATAAGAGGCTCTAAATCATGGGAAACAAACTGAGGATTGCTGGAGAGCAGAGGGGTGGGGATGGGGTAATTGAGTGATAGATATTAGGAAGGCACGTGACGTAATGAATACTGGGTATTATATAAGACTGAGGAATCACTGACCTATACTTCTGAAATTAATAATACACTATATGTTAATTAATTAAATTTAAATAGAAAAATAAAGTACAACTTAATAAATATAAAGTTATGAACCTAGAGTTTGTGGTGCTATCTGAATACTGAATAGATTTTAAGTGTTGATTTACCATAGTCATTTCCTTTTTCTGCAATGGGCATCTTGGTTAAATTAGCAGAGTGAGTGTACAAAAAGGTTTTACTGAACATTTGTGATTACCTCAAAATTTGACAATAACTCCCTTTATTGTGTAAATGGGCTTTCACTGATACTCAGAAGCTGCCCCAGGAGTTATCCTGTCTACACCTGTACTGTGATGTACTTTTAAATTTTTTGGCTCAAATTGATTTTATAGCCTATTATGTTTAGCATATGATCAAAAATGGACTTAAAAAAAAAAACTGACGTTGGTGCCAGGTAAGGTTTTTTTTTTTTATTATACTTAGAACAAAACATGACTTGAAATAAAATTCATTCATTCAAAATGAATGAGAATTTAAAAAAAAAAAACAACAACCCATAACTCTTCAGTGGTAGCATTTGAAATCACCACCCAAGCCAGTTAATATAACCAAGACACTGGGAAGCAGAGCATAAAGTTGTGTCCATCAAAGCAACGTAAGTGATTCTACTCGCTGGTTCTCCTGTGTAATAACTGTGAATATAAGCAACTCATCTAACAATCCAGGCAAAGCCCAAGTCAGACACTATACATAGGTGGTAACACTTCCGAGAGCTAGAGAAAGTGAAAAGGGAGAACACACATCCAACTAGATTGCTAGTTTATTAGAAAAGGAGATAATTCAGGAACAGCCAGATGAGAGCTACTTAGGTTTCCATGTCCTCTCAGGCACGCCACTGGCCGAACCCCTCCACATGCCCACCAACGACAAAGCTCCAAAGATGGTTTTCTTCTTTCCCAAATTTCAGAAGACTTCCTTAGCACCCTCCGCCATTATCTAGAACAATCCCTATTTTCTTCATATCAGCCAATTGTCACTGCTCTCTCAAAGTTTGCCAAATTCTGGACAAACCCATAGCAGCAAGGTGAGATGAGAAAAACTAGTTCACCTCTCTGCCAACAATTTCTGTAATATAATTAGCCATGGCCTTGAAGAATTCATAATATTATCAAGTGAGGAAAAGGGAAAGGTCAATACCAGATGGGCTGAGAAATTAAAGTAAGAAAAAAATACATAAAAGCATACCTGTTATTATGGGAAAAAATAGAAAAAGGTGTGATAAGTTATACTTCACGTGATATGAACTCAGCAGTACAGGAAGGCAGTACATGGTAGCAATTACTTCCCTATATTACTAACATAACAAAGTATGGATATAAAATAATGAGACTGAGGCAGCAAGTTACATGTGAAAATCATTCTGGTTATCTCATGGTAACCAAATATGGCTAATGTTGCTCTAAATTATGAAAATGAATTAGTTCTTTAAGGAACAGCTAGACAGCACTTTACTTGAATGAACTCATAGCATGTTGAGGAAGACAGAAACATAGACATATAACCATAAGGAAATGTAGTCAGTGTATTAACTCATGTATACTTAAGCAACTTAAGCTGGTGATATATTCCAAAAAGAACAAGATAGAGCTTAAACAAAACTCTGAAAATAATGTTTTACTAAAGGGGGGGAAATGCAATGAAGTCTCATCATTTAAAAAGGCTTGAAATGTAACATAGTATTAGGTTACAACAGTTTTTTCTGTTTCATTTTATAAGTAAAACATTATGGATTAAGTGAAGCTACTCTTTAACCTCTCACTTTATAATCCTATAAAGAAAGCCAATGTTTAAAAAATATATCTCAGAATTACAAAAAAAACAAAGAGATAAACACGTTAGGTTGGATTCTTGCTTTTCTAGCATACAATGACCTTGATTATTGTTGGTGTGTATGCATTTCTTCAGGCTGTATGTTTAGAGACTTGGAATTCATGTGAACTGCAATTAAAAAAGACTATTCTAAACTACCAAGCTCTTCTGTACACTGTGTTTTATTTTAATATTGGCGGATCTCGATGTGTTTTGCCACAAAGGAACATACATATAAAAAAAAATAGAAATAGCTTTCATGGAATTCAAGCAGCAATTCGAAATAGACTTGTCCTTGTGGAGAGATGTCATTAAGCCTCATAATACCCCTTTCTTCACTGCATTATTGGATAAACATGGATCTATCTCACTTACATGTTGCCATCACTAAAACTTGAGAAATCTGCAGATTTATGAACTCCTAAGAGTTTGGTTCTCTACCTTGTAGGGAGTGGTAGGAAACAATGCATTTTATGGTCTCACAATATGCTTTATGAGAAGTAGTATTATCTCAGATCACTTTACAGACAATGACTGTGCTCTTTGTTTAAGTATCTTACATCAAATGAGATTCCTCTTTCTCAATTCCCGTAACTTTTACACACAATGTTCTGACACCTGGAAAAAATTTCTAGGTACCAAATTCAGATAGCCTATCCATCAACTGGTCAAAACTGCCACCTACTGGTCAGTCTTCAAATCTATTTTTCCCTTCACCCAAGCATTATTTTACCATGGTCAGATCCCTTCCTTCAAAATATTAAAGATCAATTGCAATAACCATAAAGGATAAAGCAGTTATCCTTTTAACAACCTTCACAATATCTGGGGTGAACCAAAGATACCTAATTATACAAACCTGCCAATAAAATCATCCCTTTTCCCAGCATCTTTGTCCCAGGCAGTGATATCAATGATTCCACCTCTTTCTTCATAGAGATGAAAATCAAATTGTTCCCTCCACTGAGGATTCAAAGTTTTTGGCATAATCTGGAAAAAAAAAGAATTTTTGTCTCATCAATATCAGTCTTTCAAAAAAATTAACTCAAGTCATTGAATAAAAATTAAGGTGCTATCTAGAAAAGTATGTGTGAGATTTGAACAAAAGCTTCCAGAAATGATGGAAATGAGTCATTAGATGTCTAGCATCTTTAATGCATATCATCTGAAGGAACCCTTGAGGATATGTCCTGAAAACCAAAGGGCACCCTTTCGTCATCTTGAATAAGAGATGAGACATATGAATTATACAGAAAAGGCAAGTAGTCTATAAGTGAAATAGCTCACTCAGATACTAGCATTTATTTTACATAATTGGTTAATGCACAAAGATATAACTCACAGTCTGTCATCTCACAATAAAGGGAGATGTGGATTCCCAGGTTTTTTTTTTTTTTTTCCCTTACTCCCCACACACATGGGAATTCTGAGCTATTCACATGAAAAAATCCCAGACCATGAAGTTCTATGGGAGCAGAAGGAAACAGAAAGTAACTTTGGGGTGGTCAGGCAAATATTTATATTAGAATTAGAACATTTACGTTTCATCCCCATTTGATATCTGCAGAAACTGAGACCTAGAGTTGAAGTGACTGATGCTTTATTATCCAGACTCTTAACTCAGGTCTTTGATTAAACCCTCAGGTCTCTTTCCCCAAAGCAATATGTCAAAAATGTCTGAATTAATACGAGTGTGTGTGTACAATCTATATGTTGCAAATACGAAAAAGATATCTTATCCAAAGTGCAATTTTGTAACTTCAAGTATTCAGATAAGACATCTGGTAGAATCAAGGAATAAAGTGACCCATATCAAGGTGCTTTGAAATTTCATTCACCGTTGGGTTAAACAGCCTTCATATTTGTTTCCCTCTTCTTTCTTTTTAGCAGGAGGGCATGCAGTGGCCTTTTCTCTTTTGAATGTATGAGACAAATCTTCAGATGTAAAGACTTTGAAAGCAATGAAGTATGTTATGTGCAAAGGTAATACAAATGAATCATAATTTTTAAAGTTCATAATCTGAAATTAATCAGCAATATATCATGAAAGAAAGAGCAAAGAGAGACACATGTCCATAGCTGGGTTTCGTATTTCATACCTAAAGAGCAGAACTATAAAAATAAGTGATGTTTTAAGCCTACCAGAACATGGAGATGATGTTAATTGATAAAGGACAAGATAGAAGTGGTCATAGGAACCTATTTTTGGAATCAGTAGTTTCTTTAAAATATGTTATTAAGTTCATGGCAGAAAAAAAAAGACGGCACTTGAGGATCCTATGATAATTCAAAACTCTCATTATTGGGCTCAGAGGCACTTCTATGGTATTTTGGGGAATGGTCTGTCTTACTTATTTGGCCATTAAGAGCCCAATTTTTCAGTTTCCTTTTTAAGGATTGTCTTCCCTATATGATTTCCTTGAGGCCCGAAGTGGTGCCTTCCCCCTCCACATGGGCACTTGGTAAGGAAACCAATCAGCCTGAGAGTACTTTTCACTGCCTACCAACAAATCAGCTCTGTGATATTTCTAACTACCCAGAGACTGAGGAAAACTTCCTGTGCCAGAAGGAACCTTGTCAGGCTCTTTATCAAAAGTTCTTGAAAACGGTAATGTCAAAGTGAAGAGATTCCCATCAAAGTAGAATGTGATTTTTCGTCCAAGACAGATAGGATGGTTGTCCCAAGTGAGGAATGCCAGCTGTAGAAGGTGACCATTTAGGAGGTTATATATATATATATATATTTTTTTTTTTTCTTTTTAAGTTTTTGTTTATTTTCATAAGTAACCTCTATACCCAATGTGGGACTCAAACTCAGGAACCCAAGACTGAGAGTCACATGCTCTTCTGGCTGAACCAGACAGGCCCCCCAAAAGGTTGTATTTGGATACAACACAAATAAGACATGTGCCCCAAATAGAACTATGACCACACTGACCTTTACTAAGTATTATTACTTCTATCAATAATATGATACTAAGATGATTATTTAATATATTACTACTACGAAGATAATTGTTATTACACAATATACTTACTACTGCTGATAATATTCTTTCTGTTACTATCATTTATTATTTATTATGGATGAGGCAGTATTCCAAGCCCTTGACATGTGTAACATATATTTATTCAACCTTCCCAATAACTTTACAGGTAGACATTATTTTATTTTTTATATATATTTTCAAAAGATTTTAGTTATCTATTTGCCAAAGAGAGAGTTAGCACAAGCAGGGGGAGTGGCAAGAAGAAGGAGAAGCAGGCTCCCTGAAAAGCAAGGAGCTCAACATGGGATTCTATCCCAGGACCCTGGGATCATAACTGAGCTGGATACAGGTGCTTAACCAACTGAGCCACCCAGGCATCCCTAGGCATTATTTTAATTCACATTTTTACAGATGGGGAAATTGGGACATGGAGAGTTAGAGTAACCAGGGCACACTGCTAGTATGGGCAACAGAAATTTGGCCCTTTGTTTTCTAAATAAATAAAGGAAAAAAATGGAATCTGCATTGGTGCAAGTCAGTTGGAATAAAGTGTTTCAGAGTAATGGACAAAGATTTTTTGGTATGTAAAATAATGCTATTTGTAGTACGGATACCAGTTACTAATTGTAGTAATAATAGTAGCCAACATTCAGCATGTTATGTGCCAGGCATTAACTTAGGTTTGTTGTGGCTTTTCTTTTCTTTTTCTTTTTCTTCTTCTTTTTTTTAAACAGGTAAGTTCAACTCCTGTGTTAGAGATGAAGAAGTTGAGACACAGTAGTAGTTTACACCAGGTCACAGAGCACATTAAGTAAGAAATGCAACAGTACATTTATTGGTTGGGTTTTCTGACCTGATGTTCCAAAGAAGCTCTGTTAAGCATTTAACAAGCATCTTCATCTCCCAGAGCATGGCCCTTAACTCACCACTGCCTTCCCAATGCTGACAGGAACACAAAAGGGATACGGTTACCTTGCTCTTATACTTCTGATGCCCAAGCCGGAACTTCACATACGGGTCACTCAACCCATTTGAATCCATTGCCTTGAGATCTCGCCCCTCAATCAACGTGATGCTGACTATTCCTCTCCAAAGCTGTGATTTTCTGTGGACATCTGATAGACGTAAACTTTGGGTCTGAAACTTTTGGTAAAGGAAAACAGAGTTAGCCTCTTGAGTTTTAAACTGAAATACCTCATTTGGTATTATCCTTAGTCCTGTTAAAATTTTTTGAAAATTTTAAAAAAGTAGGTAGTTACAATGAAAAAAAATATACACAATTAACAGATTATTATTAATTCATTGGAAAAACCATCAATAAATGTGAAATTATCACTCATGATAAATTTAAGGTTGCTGTTTACAAGAGATGAATGCTCAAAATAAAGTTGTTTTCCAACTCTTAAAGTCACAAGATGTAGATACTTGAAGATTATCAGAGAATATCTGTCTATATGTCAAAGATGCCAGTGTCAAAATACATAAAAAATAAATATTATAAATACCAAAGACCTTAACCACATTTTAAATATAAAAATATTTAATTTTTAATTAGTTATGGTTTTTTAAGCTCTCTTTATCAGGTTACAAGTTGGTTTTAGTAGTGGGTTTTCGTTGTAAGATTATGAGCTCTGTGCAGACAATTAAAAAAATTCTTCATTGCTAAGTTAGGCGACAACGGAGGTTCAGCTCACTAGAGAGGGTACCGTGGAACAGAAGATGAAATCAATATGCCCCTCGAAGGTGTCTCGTTTATGCCGAAACTTGCATCACACATTTTACAGATTATGTATGTGATTTATATTGGTGGGTATGTTTCTGAAATCACTTTGCATTCTAGTTCTTGAACATGTTCCTTAATGATTTTTATCATGCTTTACCGTAAATCACAATATTCAAGCTGGGGAACAAAGTCGCAATTTTTGAAAATTAGGAAGCCTCCCAGAAACGGCTGCATAATCTCTTTGAACTAAACAGCACATACAACAAATCAAAGTCGCCAAAATGTTCAAATCTTTTCAATTTGGATTCAGAAACAAGCAGTACTATAAAAACTGCTGTTTCCTTCATATTGTCAAGCATGTTGTCTTCACTTACAGTCATTTCAGGAAGAAATTCAACACGTCTCTCCGCCTCAAAGTGCTCCATTTCTATATTATAGATTAATTCTCCTTTTGGCCCAATGCCTTCAACATCAACAGTATAAAGTCATAGCCCATTTCGTGTAACTCCCTCTCTCACTTTGAATTCCTGCTTTTTTCCCTTACCTCTCCACGGCCATCACTGTTTTTAATCTATCCTTAAGAAAAACAATGCATTTCAGGTTGCTTTTATTAGGAAAAGGAGAACTGCATTCTTCAAAAGACAATACTTTTTATAGTTGAACATTTTAATGTAAATTTTTCTAAATCACATTGCCTACTTCCCTGTCTTGGTGATAAGTAAATTGTGAACGACATGGCCTAGTGGCTCTGCCTTATTAACACCAACACAGGCCTGCGTCAACACACCCCACACCCCACACTGCTCCAAGAGCAGTGGTCAAGTGTGTTCTGGGGTGCATCACTTTCAGGGAACACCCGTAACCTCCACAGGACTCCATGCCCCACTTCAGCTAGAGTCCCTCTGCCCTTGTCTGTCTTACACATTGACCTACGGCATTGGCTTTTGTTTGAACCAAGGATTCATCAGACGAAAAAAGTTGAGTGCACCCAGTGACCTTGAAGGGTTTCTAAGATATCAGGCTACTTATTAGTATATCATGCAGCAATAGATAACTGCATTTTTATTTATTTATTTTTTTTATCTATCGTCTATCTGTCCAGTTCTGCTGCTCTTGAGATCGTCTCTAACAACAGACTGTCGAAAAACAGATTCTAAACTTTGGGTCTGAATGTTTGTTAAGGAATATGAGTGGCAAAGAAGGAAAGAAGAAAAATGAATTTGGGGTAAGTAAGAAGAAATAATCATCTTAGCAAAGGCCAAGGAGTTATTTGCAACCCATTTATATAGAGCTGTAGAATTTCAAAGTGCGTATGTGTGCCTTATATCACTTGATTTCCACTAAAACCCTCTGAAGGAGCAAGACAAGGCCTGCTACTTCCATTTTAATGATGAGGAATTTGAGGCTCAGTTGGTTTGTGCTAACAGATGTTGGATTGTGACTAGAACCCAGTATTTCTGACCTTTATTCCTGAGCTTCTCCCTATATTGGTCTTTGGGGTAGAGACTCTCTCCTTGGTCTACAAGTAATCATGATTTAAGTATTATGTTCCTAATGCTCCTATAATGTTCCAGGGAGGTGAGTTGTTATACCTGAATGACATTCCAGTCTAGATTTTCTTGCACAGTTAATATGTGAAATCATCTTCTACTTTTCTCTTGTAGGAGCATATGCATTCATACTTAGAAGATTTCAGATTGTTGATGGATATACTTAGTAGCATTTTCTAGGCACTCTAGAAGTAGAAGTTGCCCATGGCACTCAGTCACATTATACCTAGGTACAATCTAGGCTATGTGCCACCTTCAATTAGCAATGCCAAGTTAGCTTCTCGAATGGTACCATGTCTGAAACCCTCCGTAGCTTGCCCCCCAACCCCCTTTCCATTTCTCACATGGGAATAGGAACTTTACTTACAGGGTGGGAAGGAGAAACAATGCTTTCCATGGGATCCTTCATGCTTTCACAGAAATAAAATAAACTTCATGAAGGCTTTACCTACCGCCATTTGTTACAAAATGCTTTTTTATAACCTGGAAGAACATTCCTAAAATGAGTTGGAAAGCAAGGGGAGGGAGAGGGGGAATATTACTTCACAAAGAGTGTTAATGAATGTGGGAATTAAGGTGATCTGCATAAAAGGTTAAAAGGAGAGGGGCACCTGGGTGGCTCAGTGGGTTAAAGCCTCTGCCTTCGGCTCAGGTCATGATTGTAGGGTCCTGGAATCGAGCCCCACATTGGGCTCTCTGCTCAGTGGAGAGCCTGCTTCCCCCTCTGTCTCTGCCTGCCTCTCTGCCTACCTGTGATCTCTGTCTGTCAAATAAGTAAACAAAATCTTTAAAAATAAATAAAAGGATAAAGGAGAGGGATCCGAAAGGGATACTAACCAGATACCATTTTAAGAGGAATTTTTCCTTCTTCAATATTTTAATTTGTTAAAAATGGTACTTTTCTAAAAAGAAGCCCCGTAAGGGATGCCTGGGTGGCTCAATTGGTTAAGCAACTGCCTTTGGCTCAGGTCATGATCTTGGGGTCCTGGGATCAAGTCCTATATCAGGCTTTCTGCTCAGTGGGGAGCTTGCTTCTCCTTTTCCCTCTGCTCCCCCCAACTTGTGCTCTCTCTCAAATAAATAAATAAATAAATATCTTAGAGAAAAGAAGCTCCCTAATTCATTAGTGATTTGATTAATGCATAGTCATGAGATAGATAAATATTTAGTCTAAGTATAAAGAATAGGAACTTGAAATGAAATCATAAGGTAAAGGGGGAAGACAGAAACTTACAAAACCAGTCCTAGGAGAAACAATGACTTAACCTAAGGACCCAGTTGCATCTTTCTAGCAATTTCTGACTATGTGACTTGGACGTGTTGCTCCCTTCCTGGGCCTCAGTTTCACTTCCTTCCCGTTAAAGATTTTCTTTGTTTAAATGTCAGAGAGAGAGAGAGAAGAGAGAGCACAAGCAGGGGGAGCTGCAGGAAGAAGGAGAAGCAGACTCCCTGCTGAGCAGAGAGCCTGATGTGGGACTTGATCCCATGACCCTGGGATCATGACCGGTGTCAAAGGCAGATGCTTAACCCACTGAGCCACCTAGGCGTCCCTGGACCTTAGTTTTCTTACCTATCGTTCTCCAGACTGTACTCCAGAGCTCCAAGTGTACTAAGAACACTTTTCTGTGTGTGGAGGGGTAGAGGGGATGGAGGGGGTTTCGGCGTATCTGCAGGTAGGGGGGCCTGAATAGAAAACAGTCTATTCCGTAAACAGGAAAGATTTCACCTGCTGAAGATGGTCATTTATCTCTTTTATTAATTTTTTAAATCAAAGTTTTAGGGAGTTCATTGAAGGTTGTTAACAAATGGAATTCCACAACTATTAAAAAAAAATGAAACTCCAAAAACCACTAGTGTTCATGCTCTTCAAGATACTTGCCGAGTCACTTGCTGCACTGTTTAAAGTTTCCTTCCTCTGTAAGCAAAGTTCTCAAAGTGTGGGCCACAGACCAATGGCATCAGTGTCACCTGGGAGCTGGCCAGAAATTCAAATTCTTTGGCCGCACCCCAGACCAAAAGAATCAGAAGATCTGGTTTATTCAGCCTTCACTCAAGGTCGCTGTGATGCGTGCTCAAGGATGCGAACCCCTTTTAAAGGTTCTCAGGGTCATAGGCACTGGCCTCCTCCTATGTTCTAATTAGTATTATTAATTACTGTAATTGTGAATATTATCCATTCTCTTGCATGGATAGCATATAAGCTAATTAAAATCTTTTAGTCCTATTTCTAAATTTACTTAAAGCAGGCTGGTCTGGATATTTGGAGAATTTAGAGAGAGAAGCAGGAGCCTACTGCAAAATTGTGTGAAGTTCATTTATTACTTCTTTCCTTTAGTTTTTTTTTAATTAAAAAAAATTTTTTTTTAGGATGCACTTAAATAGTATGTACTAATTGCGGTATTGATAATTAGTCCATCAGAAATTGCGTACTGAGCACCTAAATGGAAAGGAGTATTAGATCTAAGATAACCCCCCTCAATGAAATTAACATATGAGAGATGGGATTTATTTATCTGAGATCATGTTTTCAATTATGTCCTTGCTGAAACAGAATTCTGTTTGAAGAGGAAAAGAAATAGGAAGGAAGAAAAAAAAGGAAAACAACGTCGCTTCAAAGCAAAGAACCAACATTGCACAAGGAAGAAATAACCTTTGAACTTTTGAAGGAGAAATTCCTGAATTTTAGCGGGCAGTTTGTTGACATCAGTGGGCCTGACCATCCTGGGTGTGATTCAGTTCTCATGCAGCAGAGCTACTTGCCTATTTCCAATGTGCTCCCCACGTGATACTCACACCCACTCAAGTTTGAGACCATCCTCATAAGGAATATTCATCCAAGCTCAGACTTAACCCAGACTATCAGGACATCAGCTATCAATACCAATTTGAAATTCTGAGGCAATTAGTCAATGACCTGCATCGTTAGTAAGATTTTAGATGGGTGAGTTGGCATCTTAAGGAGAATATTAGTTTATGCATATTATTCCTTGAAAAGGAATTCAAGATTCAATTCCTCCTCATACATATAAAAGAGGTTAGGATCGGGAATAGGTTTTCAGAACAGTGAGTCAGCCATGAGAGTTCACAGCTCATGCAAGCTCAGAAGGAATAAACAAACCGGACGGTTGAACTTACTTGTGCATTTTGGTCATACGTACTCTGAAGCTCTGCTCTGCAGAAGCCCAGGTCGGGAAGAGAAGGCCTGCCGTATGTCTGGATGGAGAGGAACGGTCAGAGCTGTTCAGGAAAGCTTTTTGCTACTATCGACAACTCATTTCAACCAGCATTTAACATTACTTTCCAAAACCACATGATTTGAAGAAAAAAAAAAGGATCAGCTCCCCAAGTCACTGTCAGAAAATGTCTTCTAGCACAATGAAGATAAATGCCAGTGCAATCATATAATTTCCAGCCACCATTTTCTTTAATGGCATAATACCACAGTGGTCAAAAAAAAAAAAAATAGAAGGACAGAGATTAAACAGTGATGGACTCTGGTGGAGTGTTTTTTGTTCATAAGCATGGTACCGAAAAGAAACATAGGAAGAGAAATCATGGAAAGAATCCTTTGCCCAAGGCTGCAGCTTCAGAATGTTTAGGAGACGTTTTCCAATGTCAAAAAATGGATAGGGCCCCAGAAGAATACGTGTTACATGGTTACATGTTACATGGATATGATCACGTTAACTGCATCCCACAGGCAAATCCTTTGTAGTGATTAAAGAGATAGCTCTAAAGTAACAGAGAAATCTTGCCCCATGTGACTTGTCCCTTTTTCTCTTTGTTGCCCTTGGACCTAAGAAAGCAGCCAAAAAATCCCTCTGTTACTAAGACCAAGATCAGCAAGAGATGGATTCAGAAAGCTGAACAAGAAATACTAGGAGGAAATTATCATGACAAGCTAAGAGTTTGTATTAAATGACTAGAGCATCTAGACAGTTTCCGAACAGCAGTATGATCGTGAGATGAGAACATCAACAGGGAGGGTTAGACTCAGCCAATCTGGAGGATCGGTGAGAGCATACACAAAGAAATGAGCATGCATTGAGCAACTTCTAAGTGCTAGTGTATTCATTCTCCAGTGCTTTTCATAACAGACATTTTTCAGGTAAAGAAACTGAGGCACAGAGATGATAAATCCCCTACTCAAAGCCAAACGGTTAGTGATTGGCAAGGCTGAGATTTGAATCTGTGGTTGCTGGTACGTAATTGATCATTTTTCTTAGTATATTTCACATTTTGGACAAAGCCCAAGAAGTCCATAATACAAAACAAAAAAGGGAAATAACGTGTACAGAATTTGTTGAAATACTTTGACTCCTGTGTAGATAAAATATATCCACCAGGATCAGTTATCGAGGAAGCCTAATCAGGGGCTTGGAGGAAGCAAAAGTTGGCAGGTGGTAATAATTCTAGCATACAGTGTTCTGTTCTGTATTCTAGCATACAGCACTCCGTCATGAATTATCGTCTAACGTCTATTAACAAGGCGGGCAAGTTGTAGAAGCTCGTAAGTAAATTCAGAACACTTCTATTTTTCAATTTCAGTTATTAGGGTTTATTACTTCAATTCCTTGAAAAACCGGATCACTAATAGAAGGAGCTAGTCTATTATTCTAGATCCTGATTAAAAAAACAGATCAAAACCGAACCAATCTATCCAGATTTAACATGTGGCTAAAACCCACTCAGTCATATTAATCTTCTCCCTGACATGTGCAAATAATCCTTGGCTTTTGTTACCTTGGATTTTATAACCTGTATACAACCTAATCCTTCCAAATGAGACCCAGACCCTGGGAAACTGGAGTGAAAGCCATCAGTGTGTCTTTACAATAGCTTTGTGTGGAGTCAGCTCACCTCTATTTTCAGCACAGAGGTGCACAGGCTTTTATTTAATCAAATGATCCACGAGACACTACAAAGAAGAGATAATGACAGCCTAGAATGGCTGTTTTGTGCTGCAAAGCCTGGAGCGTGGAGCAATTATTAGCTCAATCCCAGGCACAGGCATGTGCTATCTTTTCCTTTGCCTGCCGAGTTTATTCCAGTGAATTGCACCTAGGTGATGAAGTCCAACGAGTAGATTTGCTCTACGGTCCAGCTGCCGTCTCAGAGCCGGATTGCCTTTACAGAAACCCACCCAGGCTTTGTCCAGCCCAGTTTAAAGTGTCTCATGTAATAATAAGGCTTCGATCCTTTTTTTTTTTTTTTTCTTAGATGATTCACGGCACTATAATCCTTACAGAAATTCTCCTGGTTTTTATCCTTACACTTTCTTTCTTATTTCCTTCGCTTCTTGAAACAACTTACAGTGTCAGGAAGGTATTTATGCTTACTAAAAGAAGCTTTAGCTACCATCTCTAAACTTAACTGTGGCCAAACAAAAGTTCTTAAGCTTTTCCAATGTTTGCTCAAACTATATACTAGTAAAAAATCATCATATATGTTGTAATCTTAATTGGTTTGCTCAAGTAATGTATGGGTTTCCACCAATGATGTAAAGAAATAAGGAGTGCTGGGTTTGACTTACACTTTTTCTTTTGAGACTTTCAATTAATTATTACAAATACTTTGTTTTCTGAGGGTCTTACTTTCCTATCTAAAGATATAAATAATACCTCCACCTTTCTTGGGCATATGTCAAACATGGTTGAGTTGTTCAGAATGTAAGTACTTCAGCACAGGATAACATTCTTGTTTGATAGAACCAATACTTCTCTTTGGTCTGCAGGGTCTTCCTTCAACCACACTTTGACTTAACTCTACCCTATGATGGCGCTCTGACATAATCCTTAAATGTTCCATATCCTGGCACTCTCTTGGGCCCATTTCATATCATGAACCTTTTCTATATGAGTTATCTTGGTAGAGCCTAGCCTTCTCCATTTAAACAATCTCAGCTTTTCTCTGTAATTCACTATAGTGTTCTCAGAACGTGGTTTGTTCAATTACCTCTCAGTCATGAAAATCTAAATGTCTGGTCAATGGAGTTAACTGGGAAAACATATATGTACTAACTATCTGAAGCACCTGCATTAGTTATCGTCCTTTACTGGGAAGTTAAAAATCCTCAATGAAATTCTTAGAGGCATCCAGGTGACTTCACAAAATGTTTGTTGCTTTCATGAGAAACTTGGTAATCGCCATACCCATTGCTTAATGTTTTGGGTCCTATGATATCATGTTTTGATGAATTATAAACGTCATGGCTTTGGAAAACTACAGTAGCTATCAATTCAATCTTTTCTACTATTTTGCTCTCAAGAAAGTTAAGATCTACCAAGTAGCCCTGACATTTATTAAGCAAGTTCTCACCAGGATTCAGTTTCATTTAATGTAATTCAGTTGTTGCTTCCAGAACACCAGTACTGATCCTTATAAATAAGCTGATAAAAACTCACAAAACACCACATATGCTCCTCAGGTAAGATTTTATCTGTATTTAGGTTTTCTGCATATCTGAAAATGCCTGTGAAAATCTCCCTTCGTCCACATCTTCTCTAGGAGCTGATCACAGTATAAATGGTACCTGGGCAAAGAGCAATGAGGTTTGTCATGAGAGTGACCTTGGAATGTGAATATGAAGGATGCTACTCATCCAAGGTAGACTGGATCACTGATTTCCTGATTCTGTAAGAATTCTGAGTCTCAAACATAGCAACACCACGGCCCTTCAACACACCCTTCTATCAGTGGGCTAAGGAGCTGTGGGGGAGAAGGGTTATAAATGCAAGAAGAATCTGAAAGGGGGTCACTGAAGACAAATAAGGGAAGGGCTCTATTTTTACATCACATTTGTATTCATCATTGACTCGAAAAGGAACTCAGTTGCTTTAAACAATTGTATCTATGATATTCATAGAAAGAAAAATATAGGTCCTGGTGTGTCATCCTATTCTCGGGTACATAAGATCAGTGGGATCACTTCTCTGGGCCTTAGTCTCCTCAGTGATAAAACAAATGACCCCTAAAAGGTTCTGCCTTCATGACTCACTTTGTTAGTTACTCAACAAATGCTCAGAAGAAAAGATATTAGATTTCTGTGCCTCAAATACAAAAAGGTTATATTTTAAATTTGTGTATTTCTTATTCAAGAGAAATGAGACAGTTAAAGAGATTGAGAAAGGTTAGTAAGGAGCATTTAAGGATTAAAAAAAGAATATTTAAGGAGGAACATAACCACATGGAAAGTACTGGTACGTGGAATACTAATTTGGAAGTTGCAAAGGGGAAAGATGTTGAAAGAACCATTGGGTGGAAATCCTTAAAAATAATTATCCATGCAATTGATCCTGGTAGCAAGGTTTCATTCATATGATCAGTTTGCAAGCTGGCTGCATATAGAACAAATTCAACACAGAACGTTCCTAAATTCTGCTCTCTTGGCAAAGAAGTATACAGTATGAATTCACCATATTTGTGGGGCTCAAGAAAACAGAGACTAAATTTTTGCCAAAAGCCAAATTCCACTTAAGGTAATGTGACATTTCAAGAGCAGTCATTCTGTGTTTTCATGGATAATGCATGAACATATCAAAGAAATTATTATTATTTTAGCAAAGACACAGAATGACATCGTGAAGGCAGCCATCATAAACTGAAAGGAAATGAAAACTCTATAATCATTTTTTAAAAATATTTTATTTATTTATTTGACAGAGAGAGATCACAAGTAGGCAGAGAAGCAGGCAGAGAGAGAGAGAGGGGGAAGCAGGCTCCCCGCCGAGCAGAGAGCCTGATGTGGGGCTCGATCCCAGGATCCTGGGATCATGACCTGAGCTGAAGGCAGAGGCTTTTAACCCACTGAGCTACCCAGGCGCCCCAAGATGCTATAAATCATTAAAATAAGCTCCCACCAATAAAAGGCTGAAAAAAAAAAAGTGTGCGTGGAGGGAGCATAGGATAAAAACAGGTGGTTTATACTTGCTCGATGCATGACTTAATTCAGTGCTGGTCAGTCTGCTTAAAAGACCCTGCAACAAATCTTAAAGTTCTAAAGGGGAAAGGTAGTTTTCCGTCATGAGCAGTTTCAGAGCCTAGGAAAGAAAATGGCAAGACCTGACAAGTGTAGCATTTTCACTGTAGTATCTAATGCTAGGTAATCATGTACCAAGTGTGAATTTTCAAAGAAAGAAGGAAACTCTAGGCAAACTAGTAAGAGCGTTTGTAATAAATCGTGCTGCACATGATGCAGAATTAGAGAAGAGCAAAAAGGATGACAGAGCTCATTATGTGTAAGTCCTGAAAGAGTAAATCACATTAAATTGCAATGGCATTTAAAACAAATTCTCTGTAGAATTTTCACTTTTTTTCTGTATTTAAATCAAAAGCAGAGTTGCTGTTTTCTAATTCATAAGTTTTTTTTTTTTCCCAAAGAAAGAACACTGATTATCTAGTATGTATATAGTATAAGATCACTGTAAGGGAAGTAAATTTCTCTCTAACAGATGGAGCAGATTTTATAAGAAAGGAAAAAAAGAAACTGAATGGACCCTATAGACAGCACCCTCATCTTTGTGGAAGGGCTGTGGGCCTCTAGCTGGCAAGATTTGGGGATAAACTTGTCCCACAAGGAACTGACTTCAAGCAATATATTCAGTATATGAAGTTCTTAGTTTTTACACATGAAGAAATGAGTCACCCTAATGGCTTGGAATAAAAGTTAATAAAGAAGGCCAATTGAATACATTTTTCTTGGAGCTTCTTTTAAAAAGTGAATTTCCTATTCCATATTTAACTTTCAAAATTACTATTCAAAACCAAAGTCAAGAATATTAATATAAAGGGTGTAGACATTACCCTCCAAAAGAAAGACTTCACAGAGAAATAAGATCCAACCACTTCATTTTCTGAGAGATCCTAAAAACAAACAAATATTTAGCTACATTTTGAGGTGTTTTTGAGAAGAATTAATTAAACCAACAAAACAAAACGAACAAAACCCCAACGTTATTCCCTTGAGTAAATTAAAGTTTGTTTGTTTGTTTGGTCTTATTCTTATCTGGTATCAATGGTAGTAAGTTTGGAAAGGATTCTTTCTGTCATTTTTAAAGAATCTACTTACCTCTTTATTATTAAATTATTATTACATCTCAGAGTCTAACCCATTATTTTAGAAATTAGGACTGTTCAAACACACTTTAAGATTCTGAAGGAAGTCAGATGGTATCTTCCTTTTAACAAAACAAGTTAACAGCATAGACCTTCAGAGCATTTTTAAAGAATGAGCATAGAAATTTTATTTAACAACACACACATAGTCAAATTTGGTTTAATGCCTTATTAAAAATCTCCCAGTTTTGTGATATAATATAGAATACAGATAATATAAGTTAACTTAAGCTCCATAAAAGTAATTTTGGCAAGAAATGAATCCTGAACAGAGTGGCAACCGGGCTGAGAACAAAGTCATAGATTCATGTTGGATATTTTATTACTAATCCCCAGACTTTCATAAAGTGAAATCAATTTGACTTTAGGAAATCAAAACCACAGTTGCTCATTTTAAGGAGAACATCTGCATTTACATGCATCCTTTACCCTTGAATGTTTGGCATCCTGTCTCTGGATGTCAGTTATGGTAAGATTAAGGGAAACTGGGGACGCTGATGGGGCAGGATGACTGTGGACACCATGGTGAAGAGGATGAGGTTTTGTAACTTATTTGATTACTCCATGATTTTGTGTTAGCAACTAAGATAGTGGTCCAGCATCCCACATGATGCCTATTGTATAGCAGATTGCTCAATAAATAATTTGTTGACTTCAGTCACTTGGAGTTTCATTTGGTTAGGCACAGATATTCCTTCCAAACATGATACCAAAAGTCATACCAGAAAATAATAGTGAACTAAAATATTTAAGGTGTACAGCAAGTTGAATAAATTTAGAACTAGAGTTATGCCAGAGATCATCTATATAATCTGCCTGTTTTTTTTTAAATATGAAAATTATTTCTTAAGAAAATTAATATCAGTTGTCCAAGCTCCCTGCATAGGATTTGGTTAGGTAGCAATGTCAGAGGTGACTGGGAAAAAGTCCGGAGTTTAAGACATCATTTTACTGTCACTGCTAAGATATAATTCATTTTTACTGCTTTGGTTCTCATCTGTCACTTAGCACACTGTCATATCAGTATCTAACAAAACAAAACAAAACAAACAAAAAACCAAGTCTCTTAAAAAACACATTTACATTTGGACATTGGGGCATGAAACTTAGATGGAATGATTGCAGGCTTTTTCAATGCTGAACATGGTTTAACTAAAAAAAATCTCAGTCTAGCTTTTGCAATAGATATGTGCTTTTCCTTTTGCATTGCCCATTCTCTCCTTCCTTTGATTTCCAACTCTTTTGTAATTAAGCAGCATGGTTAGCAACACATGGGAAATTTAATTTAAGAGTATCATATTAAAGACACTGAAATCTTGGAGTCTCCTTACACAAGTAATTTCCCCAGAGCCAATAACACAAGTTATGTAACTAACAGTGAGTTTTATCTCAATGTAAAATGTGTTAAGGCAATACTAAGGCAACTTAAAAGGGTGTGAAAGTATTGGCTTTAGACTCAAGACAGTTATAACAAACAATATGACCACCAAACATTTAAAAGTCTTATTAATTCATTTAAAGGTTAGGTGGTCTAAAGTGACTAATGTTGAAACTGTACCGATTCCATACTCCCCCCATTCTTCCTCAGATGAATACAGAGGTTAATGACTTAATTCTGTGAGTAGTATGCAAAGAGCAAGAGGAGATTGATGAATTTTGTCTGTGTGTGTGTTGAGGGGGGATTTTAATGATCAAGATTTAGAACTAAGGTTTCTATGTTAAAATTTGAGAAACAAAAATATTAGCTCCGGGGAACCTGGGTGGCTCAGTGGGTTAAGCCTCTGCCTTCGGCTCAGGTCATGATCTCAGGGTTCTGGGATCGAGCCCCGCATCGGGCTCTCTGTTCAGCAGGGAGCCTGCTTCCTCCTCTCTCTCTGCCTGCCTCTCTGCCTACTTGTGATTTCTATCTGTCAAATAAATAAATAAAATCTTAAAAAAAATATTAGCTGCATTTGGATCCACTGAAGTCTCTAGGCTGTGCTTTTCATGCCATGTTTAATTACTTCTGCCATTATTCATCAACTAAAATTTATATTTCATTTTACAACCTGCATTCTCATGTAAATTTAGGCCTTTATTTCAAATGGAACAACTTAATCTTCCTCTGGACCCTTATGCCATCTATTGCCCTGATGAATATAAACTCCACAGCAGACGCGGCAAGGCTTTCCTTTCATGAGAGTTTCTAATAAGAACAACAACAACAAAACACCTGGCGTTATGATACAGAGTTCTAAAAAAAAAGTGATTTTATTATGAGGGCAAGAAAAGCCCAATGTGAATTTCAGAGAAGACTGGTCTTTCATCATGTTGGAGAAGTTTAGTTATGCTTCAGTCTCCACTGAGACAAGAAGTTGATAACTGAGGGAAAGTACCATTTTAAAAGTGCTGAAATTATAAAGGAAGAGCAAAAGGAAGCCAAACACACAAAAAAACCAGAGGCATCAAGTTAATAAAGGAAAATTACTGAAGTTATCCTGAATAATGAATTGCTGACTATTTCTGCTGAGGCTTTGAATTTATGAAAGTAACAAGATCCACTGGTAATACCTAATTTAAATCCATTTTTTGCCTCTAAAACACTAAGAACATTTATCCTCAAAGATCAAAAATCCCACTATGAATCTAAAAAATAACAAGATTTTAAATTTAAAAATCTAAAAGATACACTTTTTTCCCTAGAGAAATAAAACAAAAGGACAGTTAACTTCTTTCCTAACAAAATGAATATGATGCTGTTTTCAGCCTTGTATTTAAATAAATAATAAAAACCTTTAGGGACTTTGTCATCAGATGAACAAAGATTAGCCACTAAACTTCAATTAATAGTGTTTTTTTTAATCAGCCTTAATGTGTACAGGCCTTTAAACATTTTGCTTATTATAATTCAGCGATTATAATTCAGCGATTCTTCAATACTTGAACACTCACCACAGATTTCAAGCCCGATTCAAGGGTGGAAGTCAAGCCAGGTTGCACTCACATTCCACAACATATTTTAATAGGAATGCAATTTCCTTTCATCAATAACTCTCTGGGCATTTACAAGGTTAAAAATAAGTAAATCCATAAGTAAATAATTTTTGTAGACTTCTCTGGTCTGACTGCAATCACTGTTTATCAAAGCTACGGCTCTTAGACACTCTCTCATCAAGTTGAATATGCCCATTGGTCGTCATGTAACTGAAAACAGGGCCATGAAGTAAGTAGAAATTGCGCTGAAATGCTGTTTTCCTAGTTACTCAAATTGGGGTTCATATCATTTATACTCATTAAACACAAACATGATTCCCTCTGTAACTCCAACTGTCCATCTAAGTATTTCTGACAAGAGAGACAATCTCAGCTCCCCAGAGGACACATCCTATAACTGAAAGCTGGCCTTGCTTTGTCTTTCATTTTCCTAGAAATTTTAACTTAAATCTGCTATGTGTGTGTGTATAAACACATACATACATGCCTGTATACTGCTGTCAACCAGGGCTTTGAAAGCGGAATCTTCACAAAATGATTTATTTTTGTTGTGGATATTTTGGGCACTTTAAAACCAATAAATCCCCTCCCAGTCGCATTCAATTGAAAAAAAAAATATATATATATACACACACACACACATATACATACACCATATATATACATATATAAGTTAGAGATATCTGATATATATTATATATAGAAATGTATTTTTTTTTAATTAGGAGGTGCAAACCAACCCTTAGCTCCATTATGCTGGAGCCAAGTTGTATTGGTTCCTGCCCTTTGATTAGTCCAGAAAGCATCTTGGGAAATTATCAGCTCGCTGGGTAACACATGTTAGCTGTGTGGCGATCAACCAATGACCCACAATTAACCATCTTAGAACTAGCACGCAGGTGTCACGGCATCCATGCCCTGCCCAAGATTACGTGTTGTCCTTTTGCTGTGCCAACTCACCCAGATTGGCTCCCTCAAAGACCCACAACGTTTTAAAAATTCAACAAGAGTGGTCACATACATGTAAAGCCACTGTTACAGCCAATCCCCGGAGTTATGAATTTTAATATGTAAAAATGTATGATATTTTATACCTATGGGAAAATATTGTCAAAACAGCAAGAAAAAATGTCATCGCCACATAAAACTTAACTGTGGCTCTGTGTATTTGGTGGGATAATCAGATATTTTACTGGCATGATGATATCTCTATTTTAAATAAACTTACAAAACTTACAAATTTTAGGAGTTTAGTGATTGAGGTAAAAATAGTCTTTTATAGTAGAAATGCTTGTGCTATGCACCCTTTGGAATCTCAAGAGCATTAATTATGAGGTTGCATTTTGGAATCTCAAAAGCCTTAATTATGAGGTTGTCTTGATAGCATTCCCAAATAATACAGATCTGGGAGTATAAGCAGTGGTAGGGATTTCTAAAGGAATTACATATTTCCTTTGAAAATACATAAACCATCTATTTTTTTCCAAGACATATGCATAATAATTTGAAACAAGGCCCCAAAGAAAAGCCCTTTGGGTGACTCACAGTTGAGAGAGCCAATGACCAAGAAAGTTTGCATGTTTTGCAAGTTTTAAAAAATCATCTATTTATTAACAGGATACGAGGCCTTTGGAGAAAGAACCTGATAATTATTAAATAATGACTTTTTTTCCCCACTATGTCAGACTGACTGTGTGAGATACTTAAAAATGCGTTAATCTGTTTCTCTGGCGTTTCTTAAATTAAAGCACTTAGAGGTTTTCACTGATGCATTTTTAATGTGTCATCCAAGGTGTCAGCTTTAACTACGCCCTGCAGACTTAGAGTTGAAAGTGTTCTCTAGTTTAAATTAACAATATCCTTGCCAAAAGTCTTATTAAAAATTGCTTCATTCACCAGTGAATAAAGTGTTTTATAGTTCATTAAAATTATGCTAAATGATTATAATAAAATCTTTATAAAAAAGATATATTACTAAAAAAATAAGCCATCAAGTAACAGAAGATATGCTAATGAGACATGATCACATAGTCCATATTACATTATTCAAAGGATGAACTCTTCTTAAAACATTTCTAAACTGTTATTGTTGAGAATATGAATTGCGGTGTGTATATCTTTGTATTATCACAATGGCTATGTCTCATGTAATTGAAGTGATTTATTGAAAGCGCAAAAGTTTATTATCACACTCATCGATAAACTAATTCTTCTCCATTAAAACACACACACACAAACACACACACACACACACACAATGTAGTGTAAAATCATTTCTGCTTACTGTCTGTCTTATAGAGGCAATTTTTTCATTATTATTTTCTATTTTTGGTTTGACCCCACAAAATTTATTCATAAAACACATATACATCTTCTCTTCTGAGCTCATGAAAGTTTCTTGTTGAATAATTTAACCTTAGAATAAATTATCAATGATAAGCCTCTTCTAAAGAATAAAATATTGCAATAATTCAAAGCATTACCATTTCTCTGCCAAAATGCATTTTGTCATGTAAGTATAACTCTTTGACCAGGATAATTATTCGGTTGCCCAAGTTTAGGAAGACATTGATCCCTTTCTTCTTAAAATAACGTTTTTCTTTAACAGCTGAGTGTGAGGCAGGATTACAGATGTGTAGCATAGAAAGTAAGTTTGTGGAAAACCAGAAGGAGAATTTTAAAGGATGTTATCATCCCCAGAAGAGGAGATATGATGGAATTCATAATTATTTACTGGTTAACATATCATTCAAATATAGCAAATATTTAATCTTAATATTTAGTCTTGCTTCTCAGAGGTAAACGCAGGTGTATTTCTTTTCCTACTTGTCTTTAGATGGTAACATAATTATGCTAAATAATATGGAAGCCAGTTTTGAACAGCAGTTACAATACCCTGCCCTCAAGTTGGCTATTCAGCTTTGTTTTCAATAGTATATACAATCCTGCATTGTAAGAGTGCCACTAATAATATAATTTCCATGGAAATTGATCACTGGCAAGATGATGAAAATGATGAACAGATATTTAAGTAATGGGAAACCCCATGAGCTGATTCACTTGTATACCGGGGAGAAGTGCATATTAAAAAAATAACTATGCCAACTTAGTTTTCCCTGTCTTTGGTTATGTCACTTCTGAAAACAAAAGAAAACTCATTCCTAGAGAGAATATCTAGCAATTTTTTTTTAAATATCTAGCAATGTTAACTGACTTTGTTTAAGTCTTGGCCAGAAGTTCATAATTCTCAGGCTTTATAATCACATGGTACTCGCAGACAGGCTTCATATCAAAGCCCTGCTACAGAAAAGCGGAGACCTCATTCTCATAAATCAAGATTCTAAAGATGAAAATGACCTGTTTATATGAAAAATTCACCTTTGGCTTTGAGGACAGTTGTATCAAATATAAAATACCTATATTTAAAGGTAATGCAAATAAACAATATCTTTTTTCCAAAAATAGAAGAAAAAGATGTAGACACAAGGACATTTAAGGGGAAGGTTGAAATAATTAGAAAAGGAATACATAAATAGTAACATAGTAGTTCATAATGCTCCATAGTATAGTTACTCATCCCTGAGTTTCTCCAGAAGCACAATTTGCTTGAACATCATCCCTCCTCCTTTAATCCTTGGAGGATGGAACTAGGGAAGCAGTTTCAAGGTGTGTGTGAAGGATGGCGGACTATATGGTCATTGAAGTTACAAACTTTCCCCAGATTTTGAATTTGACACTTTGTTCTTATCATACTAATATGGATGAACATAGCAAATGTTTCAGAGCACAGTGATGATTTGAATGAATTACCAGATGTTCAGTACGTTCTCATAGAAAAAAAAAACAAAGGAGTGAGCCGATTTTCCTTTACTCAGCATTCAATATCCCTATTAAAATTTATACAACTGAAACTCCCTTAGGCTAAAAACCCAAAAGACATATTACCATACGAACTAAAAATAATCTGCCAAGGACCCCAACAAGTGCAGAGCTAGATACAGGGAATTCTGTATCTTTTTTTTTTTTTCCAATTTATTTATTTTCAGAAAAACAGTATTCATTATTTTTTCACCACACCCAGTGCTCCATGCAAGCTGTGCCCTCTATAACACCCACCACCTGGTACCCCAACCTCCCACCCCCCCCGCCACTTCAAACCCCTCAGATTGTTTTTCAGAGTCCATAGTCTCTCATGGTTCATCTCCCCTTCCAATTTACCCAAAAGCACATACCCTCCCCAATATGGGAATTCTGTATCTTCAACAGTGAGCCAGAAAAATGTACCAGTCTAAATGTACAAATAGATTACTAATAGTCAATTAAAACTTCAAGAACTTTAGATGTAAAAATAGTGTTGAACACATATTTATTATTCATTTTATTTTTTTGTTGAGCAAAGGAAAAGATGTGGATTTATGTTTATTTAGTTTGTTTAAAATTAAATTTAAATATGAACTAAAGTGTTTAAAGAAGAATCTTTATATTTGTTCTTTCTTTTATAGTACAATAAAATGGATCATTCTTACTAATTAATACTAAATACTATATAATATCCTGCTCTAGTATTATGTCTTAACTACATCTGGAAGAAAAAATATTGATATATATTAAGGTATTACATCATTTTTACACACATTTGTCATAACATAGACACAGAATGAGGAAAGTCAAATTATATGACTTTTAAAAAATTCATATTTTTCAGATAATACTAACTTTGAAGTAAATTACAAAGAAAAACATGTAATACAAACATGAACAGTGCAAACTTCTTTTTAAGACTCTTTGAAACTTTATTTTGGTCAATAAAAAACACAGTGAATACTAAGTCAGAAATACTCAGCAATTTTCTTTAATAGATGCTTTTCACTTTATTAAAATGTAAAGGTGATTTTTAAAATGGCCCTGACCTTTTTGTGAGCCAAGTTATCTTTCAGTCATTAATACTATAAGAATTAAGAGGAAACTGTACAGTAAGAAATACTTGTTAAAGAAAATTCAGAATTATCATAAATATAAAAACATTTTGATGTATTTTCTAAATTCACAGTTATTAAAAATGACAAAATTAAAGAAAAATTTAAGTAATAGCATGATTCAATCAGAATGGGGAAAAAAAAAGATTGTCATGTTCCAGGGTCTAAAAAAATTACCCGCTATTAAAAATGAATAGTGACCTTATAAATAGAATTTTGAACTAAACAGATCTTTACAAATAAAATCCCTTTATTTCAAGGACTTTGCATATAAAAGTCAGTTTCATCTTGGTATTTATTTTTGTCCAAGAGTGGTACAGCCACTGAACAAATGAGATGCTTAGTTTATATCTTATGTATTTTACAAGTTATAAGAAGAGCCAGGTCTTTGAAAGTTACAGGAACCACAAACTCCTCTCACTCCCAAGAGCCATTAATTTCTTGAAGTGAGAAGAGGCCACGATGGACAACTCTTCTCAGTACAGACTCCAAAGACGTAGCACTGGAGGGATTTTGAGTTTAGAAAACCTCAGACTCCATTCTCAGTGAACAATGACAGAGAGTTACATGAATCTTCCTTCTCTCTGGAGTGGTCTCTACCCTAATCCAACCATTTTACTCCTGATCTGGAGCAAAGGCATTTTCTAGACCCTGTGGCACACACAACAGAAATCAGATGCTGAGAATGATGCTGAGAAGGGACCAGGCATTAGCAAGAGGATGATGTGGATATGAGTGAGTTGATCAGTGTGATTTCTAGTTACTTAAGAAGCATCACATGATTTACTTGAAGTTTATGAGAAAAAAAAAATAACAAGAGTGATGAAATCCTGTAGTACGATTTGAAGAGGTGTGAGACAGATTTGGAAGTGCAGCTGATAGTTCTTCTCAACAAGAAAAGCTGAAAGATCACATGCTAAGCCATTACCTTACTTGACCTTTTCCAGCTCTTCCTCATTAGCATTGTCTGTAAACAAAATAAAGCATTTTCATTATCTTATCACTCGAGTACAGAATAAGGCAGCCAGTGGTTTTCTAGAGGAAGCTTAACATTTAAACAGCAGTTTCCAGCAACGAGTATACAAGACAAAACTGGTTTATCACAGACACACACACACACACAGCTAGAAGAAGCACCTTTAACATTCAAGCAGTCTTTCTGGTGAGAGTTCACTTTATTCTTTTGTAGAGAGAAATGAGATAGTATTTTTAAATAGAATGGAAATTTTAAGACATCTTAATTATTGGTTGGGAAAAAAAAAAACAAACCCTATTGAGTCTCATGATTGGCAATTGTTCCCTTTGGTGGTGGAGGCTGACAGTGTACGATGACTTTACCAGGTAATTTTTCTCTTCAAACATGTTCAAGAGTCTGTCGCTTTGGTGGCATCCTAGCATTAGCTCTGCTTCCAGTTAATCTT
The DNA here is from genome assembly GCF_020171115.1 of Neogale vison. Taxonomy (NCBI): domain Eukaryota; kingdom Metazoa; phylum Chordata; class Mammalia; order Carnivora; family Mustelidae; genus Neogale; species Neogale vison. The sequence goes on along the minus strand of NC_058091.1, from coordinate 198,276,876 downwards.
TAACTACATTGGGGTCTACAAATGCTTTCAGTTGTGAAAAACGTTGCATCAGTCGATGTTCTTGCTAAATGTTCAGCCATAACATGTCCTTTAAATCAGTTTTTTCTGTCTGTGTGTTTCATAGTAAGAAGTAATTATGGCTATAAGTTTAATTTAAGGCTAATGGAAATCTTTAATGAGTGCCCAAGATCAGTGGTCTCTTGCACAAAGTAAGTCGTAAAAATCCAAAGATCTTTTATTCACTCTTCAGTTTTAAATTTTTCTCCGTGAACACTGTGGTATTAACTTCCTGATTAACCTCTTTACCCTGTCTTATCTTTAAGGTCGATGAAGTGGAGAATAGGGAGTCTGGAGCAAAGAATATAGCTCATAGAAATGCTTGTCATATTTGTACATCAAGGAAGCATACTGGTGCCTGTAAGAACCATACCTCCTTCAGCAGAATTCACTATAAGGCAGGTCCATTTCAGAAACTACTCATAAATTACAAAAATACAACAAAGAAAAGATTTTAATATAAGATTAAGTCACATAGAAGACAACTTTTGGCCTAAACCAAGACAATGGAATTACGAAGTTCTATGGTAAGAAATGAGAAAAATCATAAAATTGTCAAAGATATGGGATTCATTCCTCTTCTTTGTAGATAGTGGTTTTATAAGTTATATTTTTCCTGTATATCTTCTGTGTTAAATATTGACCAAAATATGGGAGAGTGATAGATTTCCTAAGGTTGCCATAATTCCTGATATATATATATATTTTTTTTTTTTTGAATGGAGCCAGGAAACAGCAAGGCATTGTTATCAAATACTATTCATAGAAACATTTTATATGTTTTCTAAGCACTAATGTGCAATTTATTTTGAAGCAACAAAACCCACCATTGGGGTGTAATCCTGATGATTCACAGACCTGTACCCCTGGGACAAATAGTACATTACATGTTAATTAAAAAAAAAAAAAACCGAACCAACATTGGGTTGTGGAGAGGGCCACGTAGTGGTCATGTAATCAATGTTCGTTGTTGATCTTAAGTGAATTATTTTTCTCGGCATCAACACCAATATCACCACCTTCTCCCTGATCACTGAAAAGCAACTGGAAACCAAATACTTCCATGGTATGCCATTCACAGAAACTCCACCAGCAGATGTAAGATAATAAATGCTCAACTTTCTCAGAAAGCAGAGCGTCAATGAACAAAGAATGGTAGTTCCGAGAGGCAATGTTTTGAATCAAATCAAGTGAGAACAATTAAGATAAGTCAGAAAGTCCAATCTCTTAGCTCTTGGCCATTTATCATCACCATCTGGTTCCTAAGAATCTCCTAAAATTCCATTCTGTAGGAAATGCTATACTATGAAGAAGGGGCTAAGAACATGAGGACGAGTTGAATCTCAGGGCAACACTACTCAGAATGACACACATTCACCACTGCTGCTCAAAACCACATTCCCTGGGGCACCTGGGTGGCTCAGCCAGTTAAAGCCTCTGCCTTCGGCTCAGGTCCTGATCCCAGGGTCCTGGGATCGAGCCCCACATCGGGCTCTCTGCTCAGTGGGGAGCCTGCTTCCTCCTCATTCTCTGCCTGTGTCTCTGCCTACTTATGATCTCTGTATGTCAAATAAATAAATAAAATCTTAAAAAAACCAAAAAACAAAACACATTCCCTGACTTAGAGCCACTGCATGCAATAAACCTTCAAGATGTAAAACTAACTATAGGGTTGGTATTTTTTTCTGTCTCTCAAAATTGGCTTTACAAATAGGCTGCATGATATCATTTTTTAGAGTTGAGACACTGACACAAACAAACAAAAAATCAATGATTTCCCAGAGCATAAATGTGAAAGATCTGGCAGTTACGGGCATAAATCCGTTATTTTCCCGATTTGGTTTCTAGAAATCTATTATTAGATCCACTGACTCTCTAAATGTCCCTAGATTTTTAAAATTATTATTTTATTTATTTTTCTCATCATGACAAGTGTATTCTTTAATCCCCCTCCCATATTTCACCCAGCTCCCCTCTGGTAACCATTAAGTTTATTCTCTATAGTTAAGAGTCTGTTTCTTGGTTTGTCTCTCTCTCTTTTTTCTTTGCCCATTTGTGTTGTTTCTTAAATTCCACATAGAAGTGAGGTTATATGTTATTTGTTTCTCTCTTGACTGACTTACTTTTGTTTAACATTTTGTACTCTCTAGCTTTAAATGTGTTGTTGCAAATGGCAAGATTTCATCCATTTATATGGCTGAATAATATTTCACTGTGTATATATATACCACATCATCTTTATTCATTTATCAATTGATAGACATTCAGACTGCTTCCATAGTTAGGCTACTGTAAATAATGCTGCTATAGACAAGGGGTGCATGTATCCTTTTGAATGAGTGTTTTTGTATTTGGGGGTTAAATATCCAGTAGTGCAATTACCGGATGATAGGGTAGTTCTATTTTTAACTTTTGGAGAAACTTCCTTATTGTTTTCCATAATGGCTGCAGCAGTTTGCATTCCCACCAACAGGGCAAGAGGGTTCCTTCTTCTCCACATTCTCATCAACACATGTTGTTTCTTGTGTACATATCTAGAAAAATGTTCCCACGGCTGATGTCAGAGACATTACTGCCTGTGTTCTCTTCAAGGATTTTTATCGTTTCAGGTCTTACAGTCAGGTCTTAAATCCATTTTGAGAGTATGGTGAAAGAAAGTGGTCCCTAGATTTTATAACAAGGTTTCTGCTTCTTGAGCAAAGCCAACCAGCTAAGTATTGGGTTTAAGTATCCCCCTCACAAGTTTCTTTTTCTTTTTAGATGGTTGGGTTAAGAAAGATTCAATAAAACTGGAAACAGTAGAAGAGTTTAAAAAAAGGCGAATTTAACAAACACAGTATTACTACTAACACCTTTGCTATCTGTGAGATGCTAGAGAAGAAAGATTGTTTGGGGAATGTTAAAGATAGGAGATAAAGCAAATTATAGAAAAATAAGATTTACTTTTTGCTCTACGATCTTAATTTCAGCTGAGAAACATATGAATTTGTTTTTGAAAGCACCATTATCTAATATTATTACAGGATAATCAGACTTCTTCATTAGTAGCTCAACTTTCTTTGAAACCAGTGAAAGAAATAAGTAGTATAAAAATATGGCCTGTGATAGAGCTGTAGAGCTGATTATGTTTTCATGAGATTCCACATTCTCAATCCATTTTTTAGCTTTATTTTTTATTGTAGTAGTTTTTAGGTAATACATGGTTACTAAAGATACAATAATCAGAGAATAGCTAGATATTATTGTATAGACATATTATAAAACATTAAATTTTTATAAGTGGATTTTAAAAAAACGTTAGCTATGAAATAATTCAGAAAAATTTGCAAAATAAACCAACATGAAAAAAGTATATTTTTAATTTGCTAAAGGCCAAATGGGGTCAATTCATATGTTTCTTACAATCCTCTATTTTTTTTTTTAGCTTTAGCCAAGCAATTTGTAGGTCTAGGTTATTATCTAAGAGAGTGTGCAACACAAATTAACTCACTTTTATTTCACAAATTCTCCAATGAAGAAAGCTGTGGATTGAACTCTGCTAGAAAAAGAGCCAGAAAGAACTCAAACACACTATCAGACCAAAATACCATATACAGGACACACATGGATGCACGACACACTTTTGTAGGTTCAAAAACAAGACATGCATTCAAAACAGAAATGACAGCTGTGTCATGCAACTCAACAGCATGCCCCTGCCCCCCATGAAGGCTGTGGTTTCTCATACACACAATGCTGGAAACTTAAGAAAATATCTATCTCTATATATCCGTTCACATCTGAGATTTTTTTTTTTAAAGACTCAATGATGAGCTCAATGGAGAAGACTTTAGTATAAGCAATTTTGAAATACTATTGCTATTACTCATACTATACTCCTTAAATTGCTATAATTAGACATTGCATATTTTAGAGGCTTTCGTAGATTCAGGAGGCTGCTGGGATTTTCAACTCCTTCTTTAGTTTTACTGATTTCCAGAACTGGCAATCAACACAAGGAGAAATCATTCCAACTGCATTATTCATGGCATGTATTGTCAGTATTAAGAGTGCATAAAAAAAAAAAACAAACACAACTCACAAGATAACTGATTTAGAAACTTGAGCACTTTGTGATGCTAAGTACTGTGTATTTCCATTTTATTCCTACTTTCGATAGCATTTTTTTAACATTAATGTTCTATTGCCTAGTTGATTGTTAGACTTGGCCACTAGCTCTTGAAAGTCGTGCCTTCCATTCTCTATTTTAACACATAGAAAATATTTAGCAAAGCTTTGTAAATACAGGCACAAGCATAAGCATGTGGTTCTTGGGCTTAAGTCTTAAATCCCAAAAGCTTAACATAGATTATTTCTGTTCTAATAACCCGAGAGTAGAACTCATAATTTTGGTGTGTGAGGATCAAGGCAAAAATCATCCTCTATTCCTTTCCTATATATCATGTTAATATTAAATGGAATTGTGAAGACTTTAGTAACTGATTGCTAGCCTGCATTTGAATTTTTCTAAACAAGATTTGTTCCCTGGATAATTTGTGAAAGTTCGACCTACCATTTTCAAGACAGAAATGTGTTTTATATTTCAGACATGTAAAAATTTAATTGAAAGATACATTGGATCCCTGATTGTTTTTAACTAAAAAGTTTCAAATATATTCCAGGGAAACATATGGAGCTAATACTAGACATGGTACAAAATGGAGAAAATACAGTGATATGCTTCTAATGCGTTGTCATCATCAAATATCTTCATATTCGATTTTAAGCAGAAGATCATTAATGTACTAATTTTAAGAACTCAAAAGGAAATTAAATAAGTACTTAATATTGTTTGTGACAATCTCAGGAGCTTGAATACTGAGAAGAAGAAGAAAAAACCATTAAAATACCTTTCCCTGGATCTTTAAAGTGTCCCTTCAAATCCTCATAGACATTCATCTGCAACTCATTGAACAACCACTGGTACAGAAAGCTGGACTAGCTTTGAGAGCAGTTCTCAAAAGAAAGGTAATAAAAAGCAATATTTTACATATATATAATTATATGTATTTATATATGTGTGTAGATATATTACATACATATATTTACATACATATATATTATACATATATATTTATTAATTTTTACCAGAAGTGATAGGATAAAGGATGGGGGTGAGGTGAGGTATGTCAGGTAGGACAAGGGACAGGGAAGAAAGCCTAGACTAGAGAGAAGGTGAGCTCTGCTGGAGTTTGTATGACTGGGGCAGAGGTTACCAGTGAGGAACACACGACGCTCATTGGAGAGCTTTAAAGTCCCTCATCAGAAATTTCCATTGAGTTACAGAAATAAACACAGGTCACTGAATTCTTAGAAGAAGAATAAAGAGGACATTATAGGACCTGGCACAATGTTTACAGATGATCAGTCAATGTTTTTTGATGCTTGTTCAGCCAACAAATGGTCCTTGTTCAGTCTCAAAATCTCATAATTAGTGTTGGTTCAAAGTTTTAGAGACTTGAATGAAATAGCTATAAAACTGCTATATAGAATAAAAAGAAAAGAAAAGAGAATTTATGTCTTTGTTAGAAATTTTCATCCTGTAAGCATATGCTTAGAAGCCCTGATTCAAATCTAGGACATCAGACTAGCCAGGATACTGGGGATGCCACGAGAATGTCTGTAGGGGATCTTTCCTGCTTTCTCCCCTTCACGTGAGTCAGTTCACTTCTCCACAACCAGACCCATGCTCCTCACTCTTGATCACATTCCCAAGGAGGAGCAAGTGACACCACACTGGACACCCTTCCTCCACTCCTCACGTGTGACTGGAGGTCAGGATGGTCACCAGCCAGAAGCTGGCTCTGGTTTATGCTTCAGCTGTTGTGCTTTTCTGAGGCACTGAGTCCTCACTAAGCTACTTGCTTCTCTGGTGAAGAAGAGAGAAGCCAGGTGAAAGTCAAGGCTAGTGCCGGGGTTGGGGGAAGAAGACATCCTTTTTCAGTTGCCACGGAGGGATGAATTCAGTGCTGTTTGGGACTCTGAAGGGGGAGGGCGCGAAGTAAAGCAGTGAATGAAAAAATACTTGTCAGTAAAGGCTTTTCTTTCAAAAAGCTGAGCAGTCAAAGGGATTTGAATCAAGAAAACAGCATGAAGATTTCAGGAAGAACTCTTTGTTTTAAGGGTAAATGGGGCTGGAGAGAGACGATGAGGAAAACAGAAAAGGAAGAAAAGATGAACAATACCAGATTTTTGATGAGCAACTGTTTCATATAACCCACCTGTTTTCTTCCTATTCATGTTTGATAAATCACTGATAGTCATTAATCAGGCACTGTAATACTTTTAAAGGATGTTTTTCTAATTAGAAAGACATTGTGTTGAAATAGTAAATTTGAGCAACTGTGGAGATTGAAAGATTTTTACAGGAATTGTTAAAGGACAAATAATGCTGGGAACCACTTTGCCTGTGCTAATAATCTGACGACTCATTTCCGTGCAATTCAGGACAACTTAGCAGCTTCATCTTGGTCCTAACCTGATCTCTCAAGCCTCAGTTTGATGTTAGAGCACTTAATAAATATCCCTTTTCTGCAAAAATTCAACAGTCCCTCCATCACCAAATCACCCAAATAACTATACCAGCCACCATATCCTTCTACTTTACAGTCATGTTGCCAGTTGGGATGGTTTGGGAGACATAAGACCTCAGGCACTTAGGTATTTTCATTTATAAAGTGCTGTTCTTCATTAAAAGAGCAAAGAATCTCAAAATAAGATTCTGTCCCTAAGTTTTGTTGATTTTTCCTCTTATACATAAACCTGCTGATTTCTTTCCATCTCTACCTCGAACAATCCTAATCCAAACCTCTATCATCTTCCAGCAGGATTTTGGCAATAGTTGGTCCTAACTGATCTCAATGTATCCATTCTCACCCTTTCATCTGTTTTCCACAATGTAGCTACACAGGTATTTTCAAAAGGTGAAAATGATTATGCCACTTCTGATTTATAGACTCCCCCTTGCTCTTCAGGGAATGACAACAAACCTTAACATGGCCTACCGTCCCTACACAGTCTGGGTATCCCCTTTCCACTGTCATCACATGTCATGATCTCCCACACTCTCCTTTGCCTCCACCTTTCCTAAGCTCCAGGAATTTTTCAGTTCCTGGAGTGTGACCTATTTTCTCTAGCCACAGGATCTTTGCACACACAGTTTCCTCTGCTTGAATACTCTCCTTCCCTGGTTTTTGTCTTATTAACTCCTGTTCACACTTCAGACCTCAAGTCCCATTTGACTTCCTTAGAGAATGCCTGTTCCCCTAACTAGACCAAATTCTATTGTATTATCTTAACAGCAACACACACCTCTCTTTCACTGAACTCAAAACAGTCGTCACTATACATTTCCTTCAGTAATTATTTTATCCCTAAGTTCTCCACTGGATAGAAGTTCTATAGTCTCACAAGGGAATTGCATAGAACCTGGCTTACAGTAGGCTTTGGCCAATACTAGGATTATTTAGATTAAGCAATAAACAATAAAATTCAATAAAATATGAATAAACACAATTTATTCTTATGTGTGGATTAGCCAGCTAGGATATACTCCTTGGCCTGTCCTGGGTGATGTATTGTGCTGTACTTATTCCTTGTGCTGTAGAATATATTCTGGATTGGTGACTTCTACAAGGATGGGCTTCCATTTCTAAATATTATCTGTAAAAAAGCTTCCTTACCTACCCTTCCATTGGCACATGTGGGCCTGTGCATATGCACACTCACATGCATTTTGTTTATGGTGCTAAGTTCTCACATAGGTTTTGGTAGTACTTGTTAAAAAAAGAGAAATTTATACCTCACTGAATTAAGTATGGATACTTAAGCCATACTTAATAAATACAGTTTATGAATATATGTGCTGATTGCTTAATTTTTGGAAAGGATAGAGAAAAATATTTGTTGAAAGGGTGAATTTTTCAATGAGTTTAAAACAATTCCAAATTTGAAGTTGGGATTCACTCTTTTAATCTACAACCTAGGGGAGAATGTCAATAACACCTTCCCGGCAGACGACACACACTGACTTTAATCATGCATCAGTTTAAGACAACAATACACACATTGTTGAAATAGGGTACTTGGACTTGCCAAAAAAATTATGTTTACTCCTCAAATGTGTTCTAACCAAAACTAGTGGGAGCAGCTCCCAGTACACGAAAGTGCATGGAGTCTAACAGATAATCTCCAGTAAATTGTGGCAGGAAGTGCACTGGCAAGCATACCCGTGCCGGTTGAACCTGATATTTTTTAATGTCACTTAACATGCTGGAGTAATTGGCGCCTCTGTATCCCTTGTCAGTTTCTCACAGCAGCATGGTGTGCAAGGAAGTACAGACAGCCAGTGCTGGAAAATGTGTAACACCGACATGGAAACCCATCAAGAAGATGAAACGTATTCACTTATCATTCAGCAAACAAATACCAGAATGCAGAAACTCTATTATAATTTCACCTCATTTTTCTTTGTTATGGTACACCAGACAATACGGTCAAAACAGTAGAGTCTGGATACCTCAGTGTGGAATTCCAAATATTCAATTCAGTAGCAAATGTATTCCCTGAATGAATGCTACCATTTGCCTACAATGTAACATGTCTGAAATTGGGAAATGAAATTATAATAAAAATTGCAAACATGTCCCTTATTTACAATAAGAGGTTCCGATCTGGAGCACAGAACAGGAAATTTGAGTCGAAAAAGATGTAAAATGCAGGGACTAAGGAATACCCAGGATACTTACGGAAACAAAGAACAGGCCCGACTTTCATACGCAGCTTCTCTTTATTATCACCTCTGGGTTCAAAGAAGACCCATGACATTTCACCAAGTGAGCACAAGAAAGCACTCCTACAAGGCTGTGGGGCAACTTACCACATCCCTGTGTTCTCCTTCTTTAGGGGTAAGGATGACGGAGAGCAAAATGATTCCAAGGTAATGGTCAGGATAATGGGGATCTTTCAATGTTAGGGTCACATCTGTGGGCCTATGATATAAAATATTAAGATTGTGAGCAGTCATTAAATGGATAGGCCAAAAATATATTTTATATTGACAATTTATTATATTAATATTTTGCATTTTTAAAAATTGATATATAATGTGGGGCACCTGAGTGGCTCAGTGGGTTAAAGCCTCTGCCTTCGGCTCAGGTCATGATCTCAGGGTCCTGGGATCGAGCCCCGCATTGGGCTCTCTGCTCGGCACAGAGCCTGCTTCCCCCCTCTCTCTCTGCCTGCCTCTCTGCCTACTTGTGATCTCTCTCTCTGTCAAATAAATAAATAAAATCTTTTTAAAAAATGATATATAATGTATTATTAGCTCCAGAGGTACAGGTCTGTGAATCGCCAGGTTTACACACTTCACAGCACTCACCATAGCACATACCTTCCCCAATGTCCATAACCCAACCACCCCCCCCACAACCCTCAGTTTGTTTTGTGAGATTAAGAGTCTCTTATGGTTTATCTCCCTCCCGATCCCACCTTGTTTCATTTATTCTTTTCCTACTCCCCAAACCCCTCACGTTGCCTCTCAATTTCCTCATATCAGGGAGATCATATGATAGACAATTTATCATTTAAAAAAAAAAGCCAATTTTGTTTTCTTTACTTTTCCGGTATAACTTCTGTTACTGTTGAAATATCATTAAATCACTAACTTATCCAATCAACTGTAGATCAAATGGAAATACTTGGGTTCACTGCAGATGTCTCAGTCCTGCCTGGGGTTCTAGAAGGCTGGGAAACTATAACAGTATTGAGCAATCCACAAGTCCTTTTTTTTTTTTCTTTTTTTTTTTTAAGGATCTCTAAACACACAGAAAGCAAAGCCACTATTTTCTATAAATTTGAGACCAAAAAGTAAGTGAGGGTCATTTACAGACCACTCCATGATTTAGAGTGAATGGATGAATGGGAAAAAAGGAAAGGATAAAATATAACTCGCCTAATATTCATCATAGACATAATTTTTTAAAATGTTTTTAACAGACTCCATTGTTTAAAATGCTTCTATATATTTTGGCTGTTTAAACCTATGTCTAAACAATTTTTAGGTTTAGAAACATGAGGAAATCCATTGTTAGTGGATCCAGAGTTAGCGCATACTTAGAAAGTTTTAGAATTATGTATGTCTGAGGAAGAGATTATGAATTACTCGGTATTACCCAAATTCACTTTTACAAAAATAATACAGAACACACATTCAACTGACAATGGATAGGTAATATCTTATTTCCATATTTCAGTTAAACAAATATTTCACTTTTAACAAATGCATGTTAAGTTTTATAGTATATGTGTATATATGATATATACATACATATATGTTATATAGAATTTGATTTGGTTCATTTTGTTAAGCAAACAGGGCTTCATGCACTCTGTAAACTTAAGGGACTGTGGAATATTCAATACAAACTTAAATCTTTAAATGTTGTCAAATTAGGCATGTTCCCTTACTTGTTCATTCAGTCACTTGTTCTTTTCATTCACAAAACATGTATTAAGCACATATGAAATACCACACACTATGCTAAGCTCTGGGTAAAAAACAGATGTCAAGATCAAAGATAACATTATCTTCAGGGAGCTTAATAATTAGTAAATGATACAGCTGGAGCCTAGTTTTGGGGAGGGCTTGTTGGGAAAAGCTGGTCCAAATAAGAACTTTCAATTCTGTCGGCACATCAGAATTCATTGGTGTTCTATAGATAAAGGGTGGGATCTGGAAATTTATATTGTTTGTAAAGCTCTTGAGGGATTTTTCCATACAACCAGGATTGAGAAACACAGATACTTTTTATTGCTAAGATGAAATACTAGGAGACTCTTTCACATGATGCTTAATTTTTACCAAGTCAAGGGATAATGTCATGAGAAAAAATGAACAGTTCTCTGACATCAGAGGTTTTAACTGAAACATGAAAAATTAGACTGATAATACACGTTATAATAGTTGTGATCCAAATTACTTCATGATCAATTTAGTTACAACTGATCACTGTGGTTTGACAATTTGTTCCTTTTATCTTAAGAAATTCATGTTAAGCATTATAGAAGATATGTACATATTATACATACATATATATTTTTATATGGGGTTACAATTTTGATTCATTTCCCTATAATGATTACATATAAATTTAATAGAAACAACTTCATTACATTTTTATAATGATTACACAATAAAAGATTTCAGAATATTTGCAATTGTTTTATGATGATTATCTATTATTTTTTTTAAGATTTTATTTATTTATTTGAGAAAGAGAGAGAGCTTGAGAGGGGAGAAGGTCAGAGGGAGAAGTAGACTCCCCATGGAGCTGGGAGCCCGATGTGGGACTCGATCCCGGGACTCCAGGATCTTGACTTGAACAGAAGGCAGTCGCTTAACCAACTGAGCCACCCAGGCGCCCTGATTATCTATTATTTTCTTTTAATGTAAAACCTTAATGCATTATATAGTAAGATAAGTATTTATATGGCTACTACCATTATCCATTTATCTACACCCAGGGACTACTGATTTATACATAGAATGTAATGGTATATACCAGCTAGTGATTTTAAAAAGTAGTTTGTTTAGAACTTTTTGTTTAAAGAGTAGGATGTTTATGTGGTTTTGAGAGGAAGGAATGGTTAAATACAAAAAATAAGTAATGTGTCAAAATAAACACAAAATGCTTATATATAATCTCTTTTTATTTTCTTAATCATCTCATATTTTTTCCATTTAAAGTTATTTTTTACCAGTGATTTATCTTTAATAGAGAACAAGGGAAATTTATGAGTTGAATCTGTAATTCAATCCAGCAATTTGCATATCCTTTAGCAGAAGTACACAGAAAAAATAACTGTGGCCTTTATAAAAGAACACCACAGTCCATTCTAGTTGGAACTCAGTTTTCATGATGATGGACTACATAAAAAACCATCTAACACATGTCCTTCCACTGCGGTGAGGGAGGGGAGTCAGCAATCACTATGCCTATCATTAGCTCAGCCCACAGGAAGCTGTAGGTTGAAATGGAGGACGTGCAGGAGGTACAGAGAAGTCTGCTCTTTTGTCCAGTCCATGACAAAAATGACTATTGGAAGTCATTTGTCAGAACAAGTTGTCGGTGTGCTCAAACGTAGTTGACTGTAATAGATAAGGGGATTCTACTGTTTCTATTTCATTTGCTTTTAACATATAAAATAGCCATCCGGTCTATTACTCTGCTTTCTGGCTTTCCATGAGTCCTGCCACATGATGTACATAATCAACTAAAACATCTTAAAACCATCAAAGATCTCACAGCTTCCTATGCAATCTATCCCAGCACTGCTTGACCCTTTTAAGACATATTTTTTCCCTTTCTAGTATTAATTCAAAGCTCCCAGTTGAAATGTATTTTTTAAAAACATAAGCCCAGGGTCGCCTAGGTGGCTCAGTGGGTTGAAGCCTCTGCCTTCAGCTCAGGTCATGATCCCAGGGTCCTGGGATCGAGCCCCGCATTGGGCTCTCTGCTCGGCAAGAAGCCTGTTTTCTGCCTCTCTGCCTGCCTGTGATCTCTGTCTGTCAAATAAATAAATAAATAAAATCTTTAAAAAAACCCATAAGCCCATAATTAGGTAAGAGGAATGACTAGTATTAGTAATAATTATATAACTTTACAAATAGTCAAGCAATGATGAACTAATCTGAGAAGATACAACTAATCTTCCTTCATGTTTGAGGCACTCTTAGATAACCTAGGATTATCAGTGATAGCAAAATTAGAGTGTACGTGGGCTCAGGTGATAAGGGAGTGGCTGGTTTTGAAGCAAGGTACACATTTTATTTCTACGGTGGCCTGATTCTTAAATTAATAATTTTGAATAACATGGATAATCTGCTTTACGTCCCACTACACCCATACCAGTTGTGTGAAAAGTAAGGGATGTGTCTTTTATCTTTATTGTTGGGAGACAAAGCAGGTGTCCAAGAATTTTTCTCCTGAATAATGGTTGTTGAATGAGAGAATCAAGGAAGATACTAGTATTTCCACTGGGTAGATAAGAAAGATGAACTTGAAAAAGACTGGCTAGCATGAAGGCTCACAACAACAAAGGAGAGAACAGTGACTAGATAACGGATCTGCTGACATTTTCTATTACACAGGCCTAGCTTCCCAACAAGATGTAGCAATATTATAAAGGTTCAAAGTTACCTGTTCAACTCCAATTGTGTGAGATCCAGAAACGCCGAGCCCATAAAGTCATCCTGTAGTCCAAAATCATAGTCAAATACCTAAGAAGCCAAAGAGACAAGGCAATTATTAGAAATAATTCTATATAAGCTTTAAATGAAAATATCTTGATTATAAAATACTGGTTGTCTATGTCACCAAAACCAATGAAACTTCTTAATATTTTTAAAAATCACTTTGTTTGAAATGTTAGGGTCTTGCAAAACATACAAAGGAAACTACCTTTAACTTTGTACTTAAAATTGCTGTTTTACATCAAATAGAACTTTACAGAAGATGAAAAACAAAATCAAATAAATATAGCAAATCATCAAAAATCTGAGGAATACAGGCTTAGAATAGTTCCCCATATTATTAGCATTACTGAAAGGAAAACTAAGTTGGTATGAAAGTCAACAAATATGTCTTCTCTAGTGGGTTACTGGTGATGAGAATATAATTCTAATCTCTGTATTTTTCAGGTTACTGAAGATAAATTCTCTGTTATTATAGGAAAATGCTGTTTTAAATATACAAATAAGTAAAAATTGAGATGTTATTAAAGCAGTTTGTAAAGTTATATTAAGGTTAAGTCAAATTAAGTTTTTATCATCACAAGCAAGGCTAGGAAATAATATTAACAAAACTACCAACAACAAACAGAAAGGAAAAGAGAGAATGCTACTTCTTCCTTCTTACAAAACTATTTATCCAGTATCTTCTCTATGCCTTTCACATTTCTTATTCATCCTATGATGAATAGGGTGAATAAGAAAGCAGTGTCCCTGATCTCTTGGGACCTGCATTTAGGAGCTGAGATGGTTCATTAAAACCCAAATAGAGGGCGCCTGGGTGGCTCAGTGGGTTAAGCCCCTGCCTTCGGCTCAGGTCATGATCTCAGGGTCCTGGGATTGAGTCCCGCATCGGGCTCTCTGCTCAGCAGGGAGCCTGTTTCCCCCCCTCTCTCTGCCTACTTGTGATCTCTCTCTGTCAAATGAATAAATAAAATCTTTAAAAAAAAAAAACCCAAATAGATATATACAGGTCAGTGAGGAGTGCTGTGGACACACATGTCTAAGGGGGTGTGTTGGGAGCTGCTATTTTAGACTGGAAGTCCAGGAAGGCCTTTTGGAGGAAATATGCACGAAGAGACTGGAATAATGAGAAGGATTAAGCCAGTTTGGGAAGATCACTCCCAGGCAGAAGAAAGAGCAGTTGATTAGCATACTCCAGAGTTCTCCAGAAGCCAGTGCGGTTGAAGACCGCGGAGAAAGATGGAGAGGGAAAGAAGGCCGGAGAAGACGGCTGAGGGCAAGGTCAGTTAGGGCCGTGTGCAAAAAACTCTAAGTAAATGAGAGTTGGCTAACTTCCAACCATTGATTAATTTTCTTTACTCAGTCATCCCTTCTGCCAATATTGATCAAGTATTAATGATGTACAAGATAATATGCTTGGCGCTGTGTCAGCAGTGGTGAGCAAAGCTGACACCGTTGAGGCTTATAGTTTAGTGAGGGAGATAGAGGCTAAATAAGGAAGGGCACAGGGGATACATAATTACAAATTGTGGTAAGGGTTGTAAAGAACAGAGTGTGAAAAGAATAAAAATAACAGTAGAGAGCAGGGAAAACTTAAGGTGGAAAAAAGACATAAAGTTGGGGGCTGTGCTTCCTGACCTTTTCTTTCTTTTTTTTTTTTTTTTAAAGAGTTTATTTATTTATTTGACAGACAGAGATCACAAGTAGGCAGGGAGGCAGGCAGAGAGAGAGGGGGAAACAGGCTCCCTGCTGAGCAGAGAGCCTGATGTGGGGCTTGATGTGGGGCTCCATGTGGGGCTCTATCCCAGGACCCCGAGATCATGAGGCTTTAACACACTGAGCCACCCAGGCGCCCTCTTCCTGACCTTTTCATATAGAAAGTCTTTGGAATCCATAGCCTAGCATTCCTGAGCCCAAATCAGCATGACTGACCTCAACAGTTAGAAAGTTTGAAGGAGAGGGAACAGAATGTACAGAGCCCTGAATGATTGTTTTTTTTTTTTTCTCTAGAATAAGTAGAGTTTGAGTTAAGCAAACTTACTATGTAAAAAAATTGATATATTAACAGAAAGATAAACACTTTGCATTACAAAAGGATTCTTAAATTGGAAGAGCCCCAAGGGGATTTATTTAAGTGATAAGTTCCCCTAATGTCTTCTAAATTATTCAATTTATAGTCATTTGATTTACACGCAACCTTTCAGGAGTACATTTGTTATAGACAGCACAGTTCTCTTGTAATAAATATTCTCCTTGATCAATTGCACTTCTGAGCTCCAGTCATCGGCTCAGTGGCGTATCACGTGAATATATTACAACATCACAGGCAAAGGACACGTCAGTATTTGCAAGTGGCTGCAGAAGGGTATTTTACAACAAAAAAATTACACTAACAATTAAATATATTCCTCTTATACAACCTCTTCTAACCGTACCACCCTAAAGGTTAAAGTCTTGGGGACCCTAGTGATAATCAATGAGACCATCTGGGCTACATCCAGACATGAAGTCTGGAGTAGTCTGGAGACAGTGAAGTGGAGAGCTGAGAATCCAGTGCCTTGACTAGAAGAGACAGCCCAGCCAAGTGACGGGATATTCAAACTCTCTTTACTCTCATGGTGAAAGTCTTTCTCACAGCAATAATGCTAGGTGCTTCCTTAAGTTCTCTTATTACCTAGCAAGGGCATACATATGGGAAAGAACGGAACCACCAGAATCCATTCATTAATGAAGTTATTAGCTATGCTACTTGGTTCTAAGCTCCATAAACTGCTTGTCAGAAGGAGCATCGCTGTAGGGGGAGTTTCAGAAATACAGAGCACAGAGAAGAGATAAAATAGGGAAACATACTCCCACTGCAATAAGAACACGCACAATTAACACTGATTAATGTTTATTCAATATTTGCTATCCTGTTAGGCACTGCTCTTTGTTAAACATGTTGTGGAATTTTTTTTTTTCAAGATTTTATTTACTTACTAGTCAGAGAGAGAGTGAGAACACAAGCAGGGGGAGCGGCAGGCAGAGGGAGAAGCAGGCTCCCCACTGAACAAGGACTCCCCCCCCCCAACTGATGTGGGACTCCATCCCAGGACCCTACGATCATGACGCGAGCTGAAGGCAGACACTTAATCAACTGAGCCACCCAGGTGCCCCCGTTACGGAGATTTAAAAATTTATGTCTTACACAACTCAGTGAACAGGGTATCATGTCCATTTTTCAGATGAGGAACCCAAAGCTTGGAAAAGTTTATGTTACTTCCCCCCAGAACTCAGCACTTAGAAGAGGTCAGATTCAGATTCTATTGTGTGGGATGTTTTGTTCAGAACAGAACATATTGAAATTTAACAAGCATGACTTAGCCACCCACTGTGAGTGAAGGCCTTTGAATTCATACCTAAACAGTTTTGATGGGATCCTTGCTTTCATGGAACCTCCCCTGGGAGAAGAGGAATCCTTAGGAAACATTAGATAAAAGTTGCTTGGGCTCAGTTAACAACTCTTTTCATTCTCATGCAAGTTTAGAACAACGCGTGCTTCATTCTAATCAACGAATTTATTTAACATCTTGATTCAATCGTCATCCCAGAAAAATTGCATCTGGAAGCACACCAGCTAAGATGTTTTTGGGATATAAGTAACAGAAACCTTGTCTCCCACAAATGGGATTTTGTTAGCTTGGATGACTGAAATGCCCATAGGTGCTTAAGACTTCAGTGGAGTTTTTAACTGCCAGCTCAAAAGATTCATAAATTTATTCATTCAGTTACTTGAGAAATATTTGGCCGGCATGTACAATGTGCCAAATAGTATTCTAGGCACTGAATATGACGGTGAATGGGACAAAGTCTCTGATTTCTTGGGGCTTACAAATGGGGGATATAGACAATAAACAATTGCACGTTAGGTAGTAGTAAATGTCATGGAGGAAAATATCTCAGGGTATGGTAGTGATGGGAAGTGCTATTTACAGAAGATGCTTAGGAGGACAATCAGAGAGAGTAGCATTCGAATAAAGAGGCATAGTGGGAATAGGATGTGGAAAAGGGGGCACCTGGGTGGCTCAGTGGGTTAAGCCTCTGCCTTCGGCTCAGGTCATGGTCTCAGGGTCCTGGGATCAAGCCCCACACTGGGATCTCTACTCAGTGGGGAGCCTGCTTCCCCCTCTCTCTCTGCCTGCCTCTCTGCCTACTTGTGATCTCTCTCTCTTTGTCAAATAAATAAATACAATCTTTTTTTTTTTTTTTAAAAAGGATATGGAGAAGGATCTAAATCACATAGTATAACCCAAGATGTAAGATTCTACTCAAATATGTCCATAACTCATTTTCATGTCCAGGAAGCTTCAAAATTCACTATACAAGAATAATTAAACTCTGAATTATAGGATTGACATTGTAAAACAAAGAAGAAAGAAAACAAAGAAAATAAAATTTAACCATGGCCACAGCAATTAGTCAACTTTAGTGGAATAAAGACGCTTATGTGCCATAATTGCTGGGTGGACTTTGGAAACCCTGAGTTTCTCTAAGTCTCACTCACCTATAAAATGGGGATGAGGATAGTTACTTGTCAGGTATTGTGAGGCTTACAGGAGATAAAGTAGGCCTGGCACCCAGCATGGTGCTCAAGAAATGGTAGTTATTATTATTACAATGAAGATGTGGCCACAGATCCCATCTTCCCAAGATTCAGTAGCTTCCTATGTTCTTTGCCTATAAGCCAAAAGCAAGTATGGTCACACATGCTTATTTCCTTGTTTTGTTTTGCTGTTGACTTTTTTTTTTTTTTAAAGATTTTATTTATTTATTTGACAGAGCGAGATCACAAACAGGCAGAGAGGCAGGCAGAGAGAGAGGAGGAAGCAGGCTCCCCACTGAGCAGAGAGCCCGATGCAGGCCTTGATCCCAGGACCCTGAGATCATGATCTGAGCCGAAGGCAGCGGCTTAACCCACTGAGCCACCCAGGCGCCCTGCTGTTGACTTTTTTGATGTTGTTGTCTAAAATAGTTGAGATTCTTGATTCATGCATTTAGGAAGTATCATTGAACCACATAAGATAAAATGTCTAAGATAATATAAGCATCTAATTTTGGAATAATTTAGTTTGGATGCTGTTCAGTTCAGGGCTGGAAACATTTTCATTCCAATTACTTCGTTGTTCCTATTTAAAAGTCTAGAAAAGTGGCTCCCTACCCAAGCAGTGCATCAGAATAAGCTACTGTGTTTCAAAAATATAAAAGATGGGATTCTACCTCTGAGGTCCTGGATCAAAGTCTTTAGGGAAGACACTTGAACACCTAGATTCTTAAAAAACAAAACAAAACAAAACAAAACAAAACAAAAAAGTCCACACATAAACAGAAACAAAACAAAACAAAAAACCTTTTATGGTAACTCTGATACACAGCCAGAGTTGATGATCACTGGTATATGACATTCTTTTTTTTAAAATATTATTTATTTATTTATTTGACAGCGAGAGAGAGAGAGAGAGAGAGAGAGATAGATCAGAAGTAGGCAGAGAGGCAAGCAGAGAGAGAGGGGGAAGCAAGCTCCCCGCTGAGCAGAGACCCTGATGCAGGGCTCAATCCCAGGACCCTGAGATCATGACCTGAGCCAAAGGCAGAGGCTTAACCCACCAAGCCACCCAGGTGCCCTAGGTATATGACATTCTTTTAGAGACCTTAAAACCTAGGGAGAAATAATTTTGCATAAGATGGTAATATGGCCTTTAACTTGAACCATGTTTAAGAACTTTTTTTTTTTTTTTTTTTTTTTTTTTGAGAAGAGAAAGCGCATGTGTGAGCATGGGGGCAGGGGTAGTGGAGAGGGAAAGAGAATTTTCAAGCAGACATCCTGCTGAGCGCAGAGCCACACAAGACTTGATCTCACCACCATGAGATCACGAGCTGAGCTGAGATCAAAAGTCATATGCTTAACCAACTGAGCCACCCTGGCACTACAAGGACTTCTTGATTTCAAATCTTAAGCTTGGATGGATATGAGTTACTGAAGGAACTGTCAATTTTGGTAAAATAACAGAAACAGTAGTCTGACCCCAAAGATAATCACCTACCTAATTATCAAAAATTTTCTATTATTTAGAAAAGACTCCAATCTAATACCCAGATTTCTAGCCTATGATTAGGCCAAACAAGTAGCAATTTACAGAAACATTTCCCCTTTCCCTTTCGGTTACTTTTCTCTCTTCTGCTGTAACTCTGGGTGTTCACTGTATACCTTGGCAAATAGTGTCAGTGAGATGAAAATCGAGAATTTAAGTCAATCAACTGAAATGGATGCAGAATTTACCCTATACTCTAAGATGTGTGCAGGAGCATCCCTGTGTCAGGCTCCAGTGGCTCTCACCTCTGTTAACAGCATTGTATTTAGGGTGGCTAAGTTGGTTAAGCATTTGCTTTCGGCTCAGGTCATGATCCCAAGGGTCCTAGAGTTGAGCCCCACGTCGGGCTCCCTGCTCAGCGGGGAGCCCGCTTCTCCCTCTGCCTCTGCCCCTCTTCTTGCTTATGGACTTTCTCTCTCTGTCAAATAAATAAAATCTTTAAAAAAATAGCACTGTATTTAAACCCCCAGCCTCTACTACTACCTTATAAGTATATTTCAAGTCCATGCCTATAAACTTGTTTTCACCTGCCCTTACTCTAAAATCATTTGGACTTGAAGGAATATTCTCATTAAAATTAAAATCTATATGAACTCCAACCAATTGGAAAGTATGTTATTATTTATTTTGTGTCTAGTTTTTTAAAAATGACAATCCCAAGAAAAGTCTGTTTTTTTTTTTCTAGAATTGGTAAAAGCACTGCAACTTTATTGCAATTTCATAACCTTGGCTCAGAACTGACTTTCGTTTCCCTTGGTAATCCTTACATTGATAGAAATCAGATTACAGGGTACATATGGACTTCTTTTTCCTTTAACTGTAGACGGGAGGGTTGTTGACAATATTTTTTAACCATCCAATACATGGATGCATTTTCATATCATCTGTCACTATAGAATCAGTTCGTCCCTAAGAGATCTTTCAGGCAAGATTAATCTCCCAGCATGGAGGACGTGGGTATCGTATCAAAATCAAGTCAGTCAATCACACAAGGCTGTGTAGAGACAATGAAAATGATGCAATGTTCATGAAATTCTAGTAACTGAAAGTATTTCTGCCCATGTATTTTGTTTAGGTCTCTGTGTGTACAAAATTAGACAAAAAGTAGATAACATAACAAACGGAAAAAAGAAGCAAAAACCTAGAGATTTTTCTAAAAAGAAGCCCTATGCATTTCACAGAAAGTGAAAATCGAAGGAAAAATAGGAAAGCATATTTAAAAGCACAAAGTAGTGCATTAAAATATTGTCATTTTAATGTTTGTATGTGTAATATTTGGCAAGCCAGTGTGATTCCTACTTAATCATTTTTCTTATGTAGACATAACACATAGACATTTGTCACAAAAGTGACAAATATTTTACAGTTCACTATTTTTTTCTGCCTGATGGAAGCTAGGTTGTGGCTATATGATGTCATACTTTGAAAACTCCAAGTGGTAAACAAACAAAAAGAAACACCAAAACCTTTGGGGTCTCTTACCTAGCTTCCTAGTTTATAGTACAGCGGTAGCCAAGGCCTTTGGCCAGCATGCAGTCTCACCATCTCCGTGACAGCGGGAAGATCGGCACATACACATTCTTGCTCTCTCAGACCACAACAAAATTTTTTGCCACCATTTTTCTGTGTAGGTCAGATTTTTGCTTATTTTTGAGCCTACTAAGATATTTCTTCTTGCAGATGCATTTTGACATTAAGGTTTCCACAGAGATGAATAATCATTCTTGAGCACAAAAGTCTAGGAAGTTCATTTTGTAACCCTTTCAGAGATTGGAGAAAGACCTTTCAAAGACCTGGTTCTGTGGTAGAGTAATATCCCAGAAAAGAGAGAGATCCACAGAAAAAGTAATTAAAAATAAATCCTTTTCATTCCATGCTTTTTCTCTTATGTGACCTTAAACAAGATGCCAATAGTTAATCCTTACTACCATCTGCTTTCTTTCTTTCCTTTTTTTTTTTAAGATTTTATTTATTTATTTGACAGACAGAGATCACAAGTCGGCAGAGAGGCAGGCAGAGAGAGGGGGGAAGCAGGCTCTGCGCTGAGCAGAGAGCCCGATGCGGGGCTTGATCCCAGGACCCTGAGATCATGACCTGAGCTGAAGGCAGAGACTCAACCCACTGAGCCACCCAGGCGCCCCTAACACCTGCTTTCTTTCCTCTCCTGTCCATTGTCCCCGTGGCTCTAGCTGCTCTAACTCATCACTTCCAAACCTCCCTGGAAATAAAATTTCCTTT
This sequence comes from Neogale vison, assembly GCF_020171115.1. NCBI lineage: Eukaryota > Metazoa > Chordata > Mammalia > Carnivora > Mustelidae > Neogale > Neogale vison. The sequence goes on along the minus strand of NC_058091.1, from coordinate 198,255,162 downwards.
ACATCCCACTTGTCTTTTTTTTTTTTTTTCCAATTCCTTTTTCATCTTCTATCTCAGTTCTTTATTATGAAGTTATTTTCTTTTTTCTCATGCACATATTTCTTTCTCTCTGGAAGTGGGGAGCAGGGAAAAAAAATCTCCAACCCAGAAGATCTCCCCTTTGGTGGAAGGAGGGTTGGCTTGAATATTCCCACATTCATAATTCTTATGCCATCATACATTACATATTAAAAGACAGTTCATGAATTCTATTTAATTGATTTTCTTTAGCCAATGTCCTCTTGAGACTATTTTTATGCAAATACAGATCTATTTCCCTATAATGACTTCTAGAAACATATCAAGTCTGTACCTAGGAAATTCTCTTTTCATCAATCTTGTACTGTTTTGGTATGATTTTTTTTTTTTTTAAAGACCAGTCAAGTGCAGTAGTGAGAAGGGGGAAAGAGTGGAATAAGGAGTTCATTCTGTAACTATGAACAATCAATGGAGATAACTCACTGCCTTTGGACCAGCCAGTTCTGCTATGATTTTAATAAAATTTTGATTATTACCTTTTCTTTCTGTGGAAAAGAGAAACATCTGGAGGCAATATAAATGAAGAGTGGAGGGGAAGGAGGATGAGTAGAAACTGCTTAATTATATGAGATTTTTGGTTCATGTGCCAGTTGTGACAATATAGAAAAAAGGAGGCGTGTGGTTATTATGGTAAAAGTAGAAAAAAGTTTAGGCACTGAATGGATAGTCAGACAAAAGGAGCCACAAAGAGTATCTGTGGAGATATGAATTAGATACAGAAAAAAGTATCTAGATTCGGGTTAAAGAGAATTTAGATCGGGAAATAAAACAAGGTTTTACGGTTGCAATGATCTCCTTAAGTACTTCTTTTTTTTTTTATTTTTATTTTTTAAAGAACATCAAGTGAGAAGAAAGACTTTTTCTTCCTTCATTTTCGGTAACATAATAGAGACAGGAAATCCACCCCATCCCCTTTTACCCGTAGCCTTCTCATTTTCCAAGGAAAATATTATTTTTTGCAACCAGTAATGGCAGAAATCCTGACAGAATTCTTGAACAGCATATTTCATGGAGACTTGTTTTAGAGAGCCCTAAGTCAGTTAACTGTACCAAACAGGAGAAGACAGACTTCATAGTCCTCCTAAATGACCAGCAATAGAACTGTGCCGAAGAGAAATGCTCCCGAGCGTCCCCTCCCCTCGGTTTCCTCTCTGTCGCACCATCCACAAACTAGAGTTGTGCACAACAGAATTTATCTCTGGCGAAAAATCTCATGAGACAGGGAGACATGATAGAAAACCAGTAAACAGGGCGTCTTAGGTCATTGAATTAGCAGAAAACATAACTGGCTCACCTTGATATACAAAGGTTCCCTCAGATGTTCAACAAATATGCAGGCTTTCTCCTCCCACACAGGATTGAGGTTCTTGTGTATTATTTTACTTCTAAAAACTTCTTTTCCTCCAATTTTAAACTTCACGTAGGGATCACTCGTCCCTGTTAAAGAGAGAGATTGATTCATGTTAGTCACAGTATTTGCTGGGAAGCAAGAGATTAGCTCATTTAAACAACAGGAAGTATTTAAAGGAATCAAAATCAAATAAATTTATCACATGGGAAAATAAAAGTTAAGTGTTTTTTCCCAAAATTTTCCTTAAATTTTAAAGTGACTGTAAATATTAATAATAATTATTATATCTAAATGATAATAACAGTAATCATTATTATTGTATCTGCTGATCTTAATTCGGTAACTCTGTCCCAGTATTTAAAAACCTCTTGCATACTGCATATGTAGATTTAGTTCATATTATAAGTGATAGAGATTAATCTGACATTTCTCTTGGTATCATCCAGTCAACTATAGAAAGATGATCCATGATCTCAACTGACTTCACTGGTTTTAGACTTACATAAGCTGCTCAAATCTCAGGCCAGTCTGACGGGCTTGAGGAAAAGTGACTCTCAGGTTGGGCTTTCATTTCCTCCTTGGTCCCATATTCTCTCTGGCTGAGAAGTTGCAATTTTAGAACTCGAGGAAAGGATGGAGGTCTCAGAGGAAGGCGTGAGGGGAAGGGGACAACTGTTTACTAAGTAATCTGCAAACTTCATATTATCCCTTCACACCTCCCAAGCTCCTAATGATGATAAAGCAAATCAGAGCTGTCAAGTAAGTTGCTCACGATACACAGCTCACAGGAGATGTAGTTCAAATACCAACCAAGCTTGTCCGACTCTAACATCTGTGCTTTTTCTACCACACCTGCAAGGGGGAAGGGCTTTGACATACTTCCATAGATACCACATTATTTCTCCTTGTGTCTGATGAACGAGGCCAATTGATCTAATGAGTGTATGCTATTATTCAGGATTCCTAGAGAAGGTGACTCAGAGACATCCCCAAGTAAGTCATCCCAGTGTGACAACCTTCCTCCCCAGGAAATAATTCTTTACACAACACCTGACTCCCTTATAATAAGATTTTGTTGGGGTGCCTGGGCGGTTCAGTTGGTTAAGCATCTACCTTCAGCTCAGGTCATGATCCCAGAGTCGTAGGACCTAGCCCCGCATTGGGCTCCTGTCTCAGTGGGGAGCCTGCTTGTCCCTCTGTCCCCCCCACCTCATGCTGTCTCTCTCTCCCTCATAAATAAACAAAATCTTTAAAAAAAGATTTTGTTTAATTCTTTCTTTGTTGTCTAAACTGAAGCTATAGATGATAATGACGGTCAGTGTGAGTTAAAGAAGAATGTGAGTGGAGGTCTATAAACTGTAAAGCATGATATAAATGTTAGGCATTACAACTACGACGCTGATATCCTTAAGCTCTCTCTTCATATCACTTCTCAACACTCCACTCACTGTCCTGACAGATAGATATTGATGCAACATACAAGGACTGCCATATAGGATCTTGTTTTTCTTATTTAATCTTTTGGGGGCTCTGTTGAAACCCTCCACACTTTCGAAGTAAACATAATACCTTGCTCTTTATATGGCTACGTCTGGGTATATTAAAATAACGGTGCCAGTTTCTCATTGTGAAACTCCCACCTTGAAATTTTGATTTTATCATCATGGTACAAACTTTAAAATTTTTATAAATATAAATATAGGCTATTATATGGTTGTCCATTATGATGAATATTCTTTTGGGGCATCAATGCAATGGAAATGTTAAAAATTGCTATTTTTAACACAGCGGTTCCCAGCTATGGGCTGAGGACCCTGGGCACTGAGGTTTTTATAGCACAAATCTGGAGGTTATTAAAATCCATGTACCTATTTGAAATTTCTCAGTCATGCCCTAGATCAAGTTTTCTCTTTGATTTTGAAATTCATCTATGTAACTATTACCAACGGCTAAAATGTAATCTCCATAATATCAGAGCCATTTGGGTCATCTTTTTTAAAAGAATTTCCAGCACTTAGTACAGAATCAGACATACTGTTGGTCCTCAATAAACATGTAGTGAATAATTGGATACATTAATGACTTATTAGCGTGGGTGGCAGACCTCTGTTCCTGCTGACTCTTGTTCCCCCACGTGGATATCTATAGACATTCCAGCGTCCACAATGTCCAAAACTTAAGTTTCAATCCTCTTTCTTGCTAAGCCTGCTCCTCCCTCGGGCTTTGTCAGGTCAGTCAATGAATGACTTCAACGTCTGACAGTTCCTCAAGCATGACACCTGTAAAGTGCTCTCAAAACCTCCTTCTTCTCCATGCGTTGCACCCAGGACACCATTAAGTCTGATAAATTCTGAAATACACCTTATCCATCTTCTCTGTCTCCAAACTACTTAAGCCTTCATGATTTCTTTGCCGTTCTACTCTAATAAGAGCCTCCTAATTGGGCTCTCCACATCTTCTGTGTCCTCCTCCATTAATTCACTAAAGGCAGACAGACTGACCTTTTAAAAATGCAAATTTAATCTTCCCCCTTCTTTGCTTAACACATCTCAACAGCTTTCAACTACATCTACAAGAAAATTCAAACCATGTAACATGGTAAACAGGACCTGCCATTTCTCCAATGCCAGGTTTGGCTCCTTGGCATGTTCCAGATAGCCTGTTACTGGAAGTTATTTTCCGCTTCCAGTTTTTGCACATTCTAGCTGGACTCTCTGCTTGAAAAGTCCCTCCCTCCCATTCTCTTCCCTTTTTGCCTGGCTGACATTTTATTATCCTCCTGGTCTTAGTTTACATATAATTGTTTAAATATAAACAATTAGTTTAAATATAATATAAGCAGAGTTTATAGTGTACAGATTACTGTTAAACGCATCCTCTGAGATATTGATAAGGGCATACCTGATCAACCTATATTGAAGGTGAGAAAAAAAAATCCGAGACTCAGTGTGACTTGCCACAAATCACATGACAAATAAGCCAGGAAAATAACAGGATAGAAGCCAACTTAGACTTTCAGAATCCAGATGCAATGTTCCTTCTACTTAGCTTTTAGGAAGCCCAAATATCCGTATTTTCCCACTTTTCCTCTAAAATACTATCAGAGAACTATCATGGAAAGATGTTAAATAATCAGTAAATATTGTAAATAATACTAGTATGAACAAGCAGCCTCCTCTGGTCTCTAGGACACTCACACTCGTTATTTGTCTAACCACCCTATGTCTCTGTGAGTCTCCTGTTGTCTCCATTTTAGAGATGAGGAAACCAGGACAGGTGCTTATTCTAAGTCAGATAAGAACTCATATCTGGAGACAAGTCCGGTTAGTGCTTTTTCTGGCACGTCATCACGGAGCACTTGTTTCAGGATGCAACAATGCTCAATTTTTGTTGTTCAAAAAGAATAACTCTTTTACAAGAAAAGTGATTTCAAGAAACTTGGCCTTGTGTCTCTAAATAATGTCTCACTCCATTTGGTTTAGCTATTCTGTAAAAGGACAGAACTTCTGTAATTCAGCACAGAAGCCCATACACACAAACGCAAATCCTTTTGAGAGGCAGTCTGGCTCTTTCTTACTCCTTCCCAGAAATATTTTCTTCATCTGCTCTATAAGCGAACTGTCAAAATTCCCTCTGAGTTAGATACACCCAGGTCCCAGAATCCTGCTAGGTGGTTCTAAGGGCTCAATGATCGACCTTAAATCACAAAATGAAATCTAGACCACTAGAGCTAACATGTGCTGAACTCTTCTAACATACCACCGCCTAACAAGCCCGAGAGATGACTTCTGATGCTATCTTGAGCTGATGGTTGCAGAAACTATAGCAACAGGTGAGCAAATTTTCCAAAGTCACATGGCGAGGATGTTGGGGCTTAAATTAATTGCTACGCTAGGTGCCCTCTCTCGAAAAGAAAAGAACAGAAAAGAAAAAGAAAAGAAAAGAAAAGAAAAGAAAAGAAAAAGATGCACTCAAGAAAAATAAGCCTCACAGTCAAAGAAGCCTGGAAAATGCTGCATGTCATATCCCTTCTTGGAAAATCATGGTGCACACTCACTTATTTAAAGGCGATAGAAAATGAACCTATTTAATTTTGTTCTAAACCAGTGTTTTCTAAATATGATCGGCCACGGAATTCCTTAAATTCATGGGTTAGTGCTGCTTTGTTGCAATATTGCATTCTACCACAAGATGGCACTAGCACTTATCAAATTGTTGTGAGGTCTGTGGTTCCGTTCAAAACGAGGGCCTGCCTCTCTACTACACACACACACATCATGGTTTTCAAGCATTTTTAAAGCCACCCGTGCTTTGCTGTTATTAGCTGAGCCAGGACGCTCATTAAAACATTTTCTATGGCACTAATGAAATGAACACAGGGCAACTAAGTATGGGAGAAAAAAGTAAGATGTGTTAGCCCTAAAATGAAATTCTGGTTTTATTGTGTTAACATCATATTCAAGAGCAAACTTCTTCACGGGTGCACTTATCAGATAGTGTTACCTTCAGAATTTATTTTTCAACATTAATCCTCTTATTTTAGAATTATAAATTCTATGCTTTAAAAATTGAAGAGTATTCTAGATCTAGGGATTAGTAATTGTTTCTGAACCTTAGGATCAAATTGTTTCAAAAAGAAGATTTAGATGGTATGTAAGATATTTTCTCAGGTAGTAAAGGAATACAGTACGATACCTTCTTTCTTTCTTTTTTTTTTTTTTTTTTCTGGAGTCAGGTCCCTGATGAACACTTCAGCCAACATACTACTCTGCGCTTGTTTCGCCTTTAGTGTAATTTAAGTTGAACACAGAAAACTTTGAATGGGTCCACTTTTGTATGCAATAAACACAGTTTTCACAAGATGGCAGCCTCTCTTCCCTTAAAAACAGTATTTAAGCTATTTCAGTGTAAATAAGGGGTTTCTCTCCTTAGAATAAATGAGCCTCCTGGTTAACAAGTTTAAATCAATCTTATCCCAAACCTATTATGTAAAGAAACAGAAACAGCTACTCCTGTTTTGGGAACCTCTAGACATTCGATAATGCTACCCCCTAGTCAAAAAATTCAATGCCAAATTGAAACTCGGTCTCATAGTGGAAGTAGGGAAAGAAAAGGAAGGGGGGAGGAAGAGAAGAGCAAAACAGGACAATAGAGAAAGGTAAATGTAAATATTGAGTGTAGACCATTAAAAATAATTTACTTTGGACCTTCCTGAAGGTACTAGTTTTTTGACAAATATTTTAAGGAGGCCATCTTTCCTGTTCAAATGCAACAAAGAAAGTATGTATTGTATAACAATGTCCTTCACCCTTGAAAGATGCCTATAAAAGTCATCTTTAAAGCATACTCAGAGCAATAGGTTATGTCTTTGTGTACATTTATTAATGATTTAAAAATCTACAAAGTAGAGATCTTATTTATGTATTAAAATTATCTCCCTAGGCTCTCTCATTCCTTCATTTTCTGTTGGAGATTTGGAATGCCCTACAATCAATATACTACATAGGGCAAAATAAATAAAAATATTAAAATTCAAGTGTGTGAGGTTTCTAACAGCATATGGCATACTACAATAAAATAAGAATAAACTAACATTTTTTTCATAATGAGTACTATGAATATTCCAATGAATTTGAAATTTATAGCTAATGAAATTACATGATATGGGACATACATGAATTAAAAATAATACTGCGATGCAACACAGCACAGGGCTGGACTAGTAAATTTCTTCCTTTGAAGAGTAGAAGGTACTTCCAGACATGCTATAGGCAGAAGGCATATGTGACAGGAATAGGCTATTGATTTATATGAGTAATATTTTGGCTTGTTTTTCTCTTGTAAATGCAGAGCTCAGGGTATGTGAGAAAAACTCCACATTCATATTTGGGATAAATACAGCTTGCTCAATTCCCTCTCATATGTGGCATAAATTACAGAGGGTATCTTCATATTATTTCCTGATAATGCCTAGGAGAACAGGTAAACTAAAATATGGAAGGGCAGTGCTCATTGCATTTTTTTCCCACACTGCTTTAGATAAATATGCTTTAATTTTGAATATAAATTATATAAATATAAATTATATATTAATTTGTGATAACCACAATAGAGGAGTGTCCTAGACGTCATTTTTTTCTAAGGGCTTTTCTTCCTCTGCCTCTGGAAGCTTCGTCTCTGACTAGTAATTAAGGCACCGGCTAGATACAATAGATATTCTTCACCATTCACAATTTCTTTTTTCCCTGAGAGGGAAACAGTTTTCCCTGGAATTGTCCTACAATATATTATTATGTTTATTCAGCCATCAAAACTCCCTAAAAACTCAAATAAAAGGAAATTTTTAAAAATTTAAGTACTTTAACTTTCTTATTTAAAAAATCAGAATATTAAAAAATTACACCCCTAAGTTTCTATGCTCTTCTCAATCTTTTTTCTTCTGGTTATCCCAACACTTCTCTGAAATTGTTTCCTTGATTGTCACCCATAACTTTAACCACCAAGTGCAATGGGCTTTTCTTAGTCTTCAGCCCCTTCTATCTGTGGGTCACATTGAATGTAGTTAACTCCACTGACTGGAATTTCTCCCCTCCCCTCCTCTCCCCTTTGTTTCTTTCTGATTCTGTGACTCCACTTGGATTAATCCTATCTTGGAAAGAATATCTGCCACAGTGAGTTTTGCTTTTTATAGGTAGTGTGGTCTTAGCAAGGTCACTTAAACTCTCTCGTCTATAGTTTTTTGATCTTTAAAGTGAGAGAATTTCCCAAATTTCTCTGAGGAGAGTAAAGGATTTCTAACGAGATTTCACTTACATGACACTGATAGAGAACAAACCATTCCACATAAATGAGTTTTCCAGTACACTAAAAATCACCATGTCAAACACCAAGACCTGTATAATTAATATTGAAGAAAGTATTCCTAAAATTTATTGTTTTTCTCCTTTTTAGGTAAATAATGAATGTAACTTAAAAAAATGGTTCAGCGCCTCATACATTGATTATATATGTCTAGGAAATTATCACTAAGGTTCCAGGAAAACTAAGTTAAATCTTCTGTAGAAAACTGATGAAACTTGGCAGAAATCTTTCAATTTCTGGAACTCCCAAGGGAATGCTTCTAAAAGTCAGAAGATATCTCACAGAGAGAGATATATCACAGAAATATCCCCCCCAAGAGCATTTCCATAATTGCTAATATATTCTATATATTCTTAGTTTGCTCTATTCCTTTCAATTTAGAGTTGTTATAAATTCGGTATGAATGACAGTAATATTTCTATTACATGTGCCAGTGAATAAAAAGTGGTTCTTAAAATATAACAAGTTAAAAGTGACTTGAGGTGTAAGGAGTGGCATGTAAGTTCCTGGATCACTGTGTGGAGGGGAGCCATCTGCCAACCAGAGGCACGTGCCTTGGACTATTATGTGGATGAGGAATAAGCTTCTATTACATTTGAGCCATTAAATATCTCAAGGACGTTTCATAGCAGCAGCTCAGCCTACCTTAACCAACACAGATGCCTACATCTTGTGATTTTTTTTTTAAAGATTTTATTTATTTATTTATTTGACAGACAGATCACAAGTAGGCAGAGAGGCAGGCAGAGAGAGAGGAGGAAGCAGGCTCCCCACTGAGCAGGGAGCCCGATGCGGGGCTCAATCCCAGGACCCTGGGATCATGACCTGAGCCGAAGGCAGAGGCTTTAACCCACTGAGCCACCCAGGTGCCCACATCTTGTGAATTTTAATTATTACAATTCGACTTACAACCACAGTTTAACCTGTTCCACCTCAGAAATGCACCTAAACGCTCTGATTCTAATTCTTAAAATAGCTCTTGAAATGATCTCTGCCGGTATTGCCTCACCATTCTTTATCTAGATCATTCTTAGAGACTTCTCCCTGGTCTCCCTGCTTCCCTTCAAATCTCTTCCCCAAGTACGGCCAGAGGTCTCTTTTTCATGTACAAATCAGGCTCTCGATTCCTCTGAGACTGTTTCACTCCATCTTTCTCACCCACAAGCATTGCTGTGGGCGACCCAGGCCCCAGAACTCAGGCTCAGGGTCAGTTCTCAGGGCTTCTCTTGTCCAGGGAATTTTGCATAGACAGGGTATGTTTTTATTATTTTATACTCTTACCAAGGAGCCTTCTGATCCTAAGTTGGCTTCTCTGTCAGAATGAACCCTAACATCCATTTCTTTCATTTTTGTTTTAATAATGGAGCTTCTGTGAGTTTAGCAGCACATGTGATCCCTTTAATAGAGAATTTCTTATCCTCCAAGCAACAGGAGTGGCCACATGATAAGTCTTTGCTGGAAAATGGGAGTAGAAGTGACATAACAATTTCTGGATCTTCTGGTGAAAGGCAGAACAGTTGCTTTGAATCAGAAGAGGAAGTAGGAGGGATGCAGGCAAATCCCCTTCACCAGCCTGTGATCTCTCCTTTTTGGACTCAGTGTGGGACCACACATCATTTTGAAGCCACTGTACCCATGGGTCTCGTTTTACCAGAAGTGTGGCTTGCACTCTCAGACACCTTTCCAACTAGAGTTTGCTTCTTGAGGAAAATGTTTCTTATTAGAATGATTTATTTGACTTCGTACAGCTAATCCATCTTATTTGAGTTCTCTTCGATCCATTTCATAATACTGGGTGATATGAACTCGCATTTCCCACAGCCTGGCCATTCCTGAGATGGGGACTTCTCAGTTACAGAACTGGAAGGTAAAATCCAGTCCAGAAAAGAATAAAGGTCAAAGTGGAAAGGAACAAACTTACCTGATACTTACTAGGTGCCTGGGGCTTTTCACACAATATTTCACTTAGTTATAACTATAGCCCTGTGAGGTGAGTTAAACCAGCACACAGGAGGCATCCAAAAGATGTTTGCTGAATATATTAATAAATTGATATTCTTAGTAATTTACAGATGAGTAAACTGGTTCAGAGAGGTTAGGCTGCTTGACCTGATTATGGGATCTATTTGATTCTAGATTCCAAACGTACTCCACTATACCATGATGTCTACCTACCATAAGCTTTTCCAACCAACTGGCATGTCCCTATCTCAAGCTATCATTTTTGACCTCCACCCTTCCATATGGTGCCCCCCTTCAGAGACTGGATTCTATACTAGGAAGCCATAGAGCTGACTGAACTTGGCAATCTTTAATTCTGAAACATAATCATGGCAGAGTAGCAGTTAGACAAACATGGGTCAATGTGACTGGGGAGTTGGTTCATTTAGTGTCATTTGCCTCCATCTGACAGAAAATCTCATGAGGGCAAGAATTCTTGTGCATCCCAGAACCTACCATGAACCTACCAGGTTCTCAACTGATCAATAAATATTTGTTGACTTGTATGAATAACATATATTACCATTAATATACTGGCTTTGCTAAGGGGATTACTCAGATGCCTAAAACTGGGGTTCTCTGCAAAGAAGGAAATTGTTCAATGGTGCTCCACAGAAAAATCTAATTAAAAAGCATAAAATTACTTAATGCATTTTGAAGGGGATGAAAGCTTATTTTCAATCCCATCTACAACAGAGGCAGTTCGGTGCCACATAGGGTGGTGGTGGAGAGCTTGACCTGCAAGTTAGAAAGCCTGGGTTGTAATGTCAGCTCCAGTACTTACTAGCTGTAAAAATTGCAAAAAGTCACTTAATTCAGAGGAAAATGAAGATGGTATTAAAATCTCATGAAGGTCATTTTGAGAGTTTAATTACTTAATTTGTATTAGGTACTTAGCACAGTTACTGGCACAAACTAAACATTCAATAACATTTAGCCATTATTCTTAATCTTATCCAACATGGAGACAAAGTAATATAATTACATCACAACTTGAAAACCTGAAGATAACAAAACTGAAATAAAGAACTACAAACATATCAAAACGGGTATCAAATCTCTGACTTCCCATGCTGAATAATTCATTTCAGTTGAGATAAGAGTTACAACTTAGCTACTTTCCTTAATCATTTAAGAATACATAAACACATAGCAGAAAAATAACTATTATTTTCCAAGATTTCTCCTTTCCAGTTAGGTTAGATATAGCAACTCTATCAGATTTTTTAAGAAGAAAAAATAGCCTAGAAATAATTATAAACACTGCATGAATAAATATAAGGAAGGATCATAAAATATGACATTAAAATAACTGGAGTCCATAGTACATAGCCACCAAAAAAAGAAAGGAAAAAAGAGTTACTGCAACTCTAAGAAGAAAACAGAATCTTCGCCATCAATCAAAACCGTAAGTAAAAGCAATGTAAGTAGTTTTATGACTCTTGTTGATTGATTACCATCATTAACTGAACCAATTTCAAGACAACTATATTACAATGTGATTAAAATGCATCACAGATGCCAGGCCATGGAATTATATATCCCTTGGCATATTCTCAAATTCAATTTGAGAAAAAAGACAAGTCTCCTACTTGTCTCCCTGCGTCTTGTCTTCCCCACTCAGACTCATTCTCCACGATCCTATGCCTAGAATTTTGTTTTCTGATACAACAGTCTGCTGTCACCCCCTTGCTTTAACTTCCTCATTGCTTTCTCATGGATTTCAGAACATGATTCAAACTCCTTGGCAGGTCATACCAAAGTTTCTTTGTGAATTTCTCCAGACTCCTGTTTTGCCAGAACAAAACTCGCAGCACCTCAAATTTACAACTTCTTTCCCAGGCCTGTCTGTGCCCTTCCTCATCACTTTCCCTTTGCCTTGAACTTGACAGTCCTCACCATCCTCAGGCCTCTTCCGGTCCCAGATGCGAGGCTCCCTGCTGTGCGGACATCTTTCCTGCCATCATGTGGACACTATTTGGCCCTTCTCTTTTCCCCAATATCCACTGCAACAGCACTTGTCCTTGGGAGGACCTGTTCACCTTTTTTTTTTTTTTTAAGATTTTATTTATTTATTTGACAGAGAGAGATCACAGGTAGGCAGAGAAGCAGGCAGAGATTGGTGGGGGGGTGAAGCAGGCTCCCTGTTGAGCAGAGAGCCCGATGTGGGGCTGGATCCCAGGACCCTGAGATCATGACCTGAGCTGAAGGCAGAGGCTTAATCCGCTGAGCCACCCAGACACCCGACCTGTTTACTTCTGATGGCTGGTGTCAGTCAGGACTCCCGGGTTTTCATCTGTGATCAAGAAATGTTGCTTGACTGACAACACTCATTTTACCTGAATAAAGGAATGTCTGTCTCATGTCAAAATCAGAGAAACTAGTAAGGGAACCAGTATGTAAGTTGTCTAACCTTTATTTCCTGCTCTTCCCCACTCCCTTATTCACTAGGATCCCAAGAGTCTCATTCAGATTTTATTTTCAAATACTGAATCCAAACTATGAGAAGTTTAATATCAAACCAGCACTGAACCACCACTTCCACCACAGCAAGCAATGGCAATGGATAGGCACTATAATTCCTAAAAATGGTCAGGATGTCCCAGTTTTACAAAGTCCTTTTAGACAATCTCATGTTAGTAGCAATCTGCTTAGAGTGTTTATTTATTTGATAGATAGACTGATTTGGATTTATTCAGAACCATCAACTAGAAATTGTCCCAGAATAAAGATGAATGAATATGCTTGTGACACATGTCTTCCATTATTACATGAAATGGCCAATAAATAAACTGTACAGTAAACAGTGCCACATTTTCATGCAAAATCTTAGAAGAAAGATTATTTTTCTCAGTACAGAGAAATGACGGCTGACAATGCTACCTTTCAATGACATCTTTGTTTTCCTCTCCTTTACAGGTAAATAGCTAAACTACATTTTCTCCTCTTTTTCTTTAGGTGGGGCCATGGGACTAAGGTCGGGGTTCCAGCCAAGAAATGAGAACTGAAGTGGTAGCCTAGCCTATGCCATCTTCCCATATGCAAACTTCTCCCTTTTTTCCCAACTCTGAGAAAGCAGGACCACAGGAGAGGTAAGGTCAGGACACAAGACAGAAAGAGCCTGGAGTTCCTGAACGAAACAGAAGCACTACCAACAACGGCAATGGACTATGAAGTGATAAGTAAATTTTTATTTTGTTAAACCACTGAGATTGGGGTGTTCATCTTTTACAGGTCCTAACACTACTTACCTTAACTGATACAAAAATTGATTACAAGAATGGGCTCTGCCATTAAAAAAAAAATCTCTAAAATATATAATATTGACATAGCAATTACGTGGTAGACAGCAAAGTACTGAAAGGCTGAAGAGTCTTGTTAGGCCACCACCAACATTTGGTAAAACTGTTCTTGTGATGACCAGCAAGGCAAACTACCCGCTATCAACCTAACCTTGAGGGGACACTGTTGGAAAGAGCCAGAATGCAGGTGTGTATTTTCTACAAGTGATTGCTTTTGTAAGAAATCATAAGAAAGAGATGGGCTCAGATGAAAATAGGCTGATTCACAAGTAGAAATGAAAGGAAGTGAAGAGAAAAACTGAAAAAGCTCTTTTTAGACCCCAAATAATAGAAAAATAATATTGAAAAAGCCCTTGAACAACAAACGCTCATTAACACAGCCTAGAGGCGAATGTTAGATTGGCTTTCCCATGCAAGCACCACAGGCTTGAGGTACATGTCATTGTGTTAAAAGGGAGAAGTAAAGAAATAAATCATGTCTGAGGAGTCTAAGAAAGAACACTGGGTATGGTTATTGGCACCTGGAAAATAAAGACGTTTTGAGAGAAAGAACTTGGTGGAGCTGCTTGATCTTAAACCAGCAGGAAGCAGGATGATCAGTCCACTTCAAATCAATTTCAGATATGGATATTGAGGATATAGAACTTCTCAGGTGGTGGAGACAGTTGTTACAGAGAACAAGCAACAAGAAGAATCTCCCCAAATGGTAGACTTCTACTCTGGCAACTTCCCTATCCTCCAGCTAAGTGGCCTTCATAGAGTCTGTCCATGGAGATTTCAGAATTGCTATGGACAAGGAACTGCTATGTGTCTCTCATACTTCATTTTGGTCATTATCTGCTGTATGTCTATGGTGAGATGGTAGACAGATTTATATTTCAAAGGGCTACAAGGAGCCACATTTGGATCTGATGAGGATTTCCTTTCATTCAGGGATCCTGCACTTGGAGCTGGACACAGTGGCCATAAGGTGCGAGTCTGGGCTGTTTCCCTTGGGGAAGGGTGAAGGTCTTCTTTGTGCGGAAGGAAGCATGAACCTGATATCTGGTGACCAGAAAACTGGAATGCAGCCAGGACTGCTACTCCTTGGCCATATACATGTTTTCTTCTTCTTCCTGAGCACACAGCTGGCCTATAGCTCCCAGACTCCTGTAAAATTGGGAATGGATGAGTATCTGCATTTTGGTTAGTTGAATATAAGCCAAGAAGATGATGTGTCACTTTGAAGTCTGGCATAGGAAAAACCTCCCATGTGTGACTCTTACTCTATTTTCTCATCTACTGGCTGAAGAGAAAAGGCTTGTGGACCAAAAGGAGTAAAAGATGTTTCTCAGGGAGAAACTCAGTATATTGGACTCCATAGTTGCTGCCTCTTGATGCTGTGACCTACAGCTTAGGAACTTCTGCTTAGCCCTGCATGTAGGCCTGTGACTAATTGAAGGAATTTTGCATACAGCTGAGATTTGCAAAAACCACTCTTTACCCAAAGCCTACCTCACCTAAGGAGATAAGGAAGTAGCCAGAGAAGTCGCCATCTCAATTCCTTTAAGACTGAGGAATGATCATGACTCAGGAGGGATTGAAACCATGCCCCATGAGGTTAATGAGATTGAAACTAGCCGAAAAGATAAAGCTTATTTTCCAGAGAACTTTTTCTCTCTAATCAGCTATTTTGTCTTTTCAGACCCCATTAGCAAACCCACTAGCTGTCTTGGCAGAATCCTGGACTCAAGGTCAGCTTGAATTGATAAGATTCCAGCCTATGAACAAGCAAGATCCTGAGTTCCTTACCTGAGATAATGAGCTTAAGACTGTAGTTTATACCAGTTCTCAGAGCATGCCCATAACTCCTTCCCTTGACCTAAGATAACTTTCTCAAAACAGGAGCTGAATTTTGACCCATTCTGCTGTTGTCTCTACCATAAAGTGAACATGGAATATATTTCCTCTATGTTTGCTCAGTGTACATGCTCCATCTGTCCTCATGAATAGTCAGAAGTTTTCCTGCCCTTTTCATCAATATGTATGTAATCTCAACCCCTAGGATTATAAAGATCTTGCTCCCAGTGCATTCAGGGAGGTGGAGTCCTTTTGTCCCTTCCTTTGGCTGCCTCTGGAATAAACTCCTTGCTTACTGTGTATCTGGGGTCTCAGTGATGGTCTTTGCCATGCATTTGGCAGATGAACTTGGGTTTGGTTACAAAGGGAATTAATAATACTAGATAATAATACTAGTCCCCTAATGACTGTGTGGAGCAGAGTTGAGGCCCCATTCTCCAAAGCTGACCCCTACTGGGGCTATGATAAGAGCAGGAGATAAGATTCTATTATGTTGGGGCACCTGGGTGGCTCAGTGGTTTAAACCTCTGTCTTGGCTCAGGTCATAGTCTTAGGGTCCTGGATCAAGCCCCTCTGCTCAGCAGGGAAACTGCTTCCCCTTCTCTCTCTGCCTACTTGTGATATCTCTCTCTCTCTCTCTCTGTCAAATAAATAAATAAAATCTTTAAAATATATATATATATATTTTTTAAAAGATTCTATTATGCTAAATCACTGCCATTGAGCAGTGTTTTCCCTTCAAAACTGAGTGATGGTAATAGTCTTATAGAAAATGAAGTCTTAGAATTGGAAGGGGACTTTGTTCAGTCTTTCCCTGAAAACAAGAGTCCCAGCTACAAAACTGACAGTTGACAGATGGTCATGGAATGTAGAGGTGGTTAGAATACCGTCAGCTCAGCACTTCAAAATTAAATTCAGTATTTGTTGAACACACACACTGTGTGAAATAGTATTTCATTTTGGCCAAATTATAAAAAGTTACGAAATGTATGTTATAGAGCTAACCTACTTCCCCTGAATCTTTAAAGCGACAAGAAAATAGCCAGCCCCTGTTTCACAGAAACCCCCTCCAAGCATATGCAGTCCCTAATGCCTTTTTCATTGGCATAATTATATCTCTAAGGTCATTAAAATAAAGATACAATAAGCTAATCTCATCGATTATTCTTCAAAGAAAGATTTTTTAAAGGATATGCTTTTACAGGTAAACAATAAAAGGGAAAGATTTTCTTATTTTCAAAGTACAGGTTTAAAAAGAATGATTACGGTTACCTTCATAACCCTGGATTATCAATTAAAGGCTTTTCTTCAATTATCATATTTGATATGGTCAATGGTTATATAAAATT
Source organism: Neogale vison (assembly GCF_020171115.1). NCBI lineage: Eukaryota > Metazoa > Chordata > Mammalia > Carnivora > Mustelidae > Neogale > Neogale vison. The sequence continues at coordinate 198,238,381 of NC_058091.1, read as the reverse complement.
TATAAGCAAGTAAAAAAGACAAGCAAAGCAACATAACTAAACAACATAACTACAACATAACTAGAATATTTGAACAATGCAAAAACCTTCCCCCCTTAGGCTAAAAACAGTTAACAAGTGTTTAAAGTGACAAGTGACTTCAAAACTTGCATTTATCCTGCTAAAGTATGTTGTCACCAACAGAGGCAAAGATGGCAGGTACAGGACAGTAGTAGTTGTTGTGCATCCTTGCTCCTATCCTCAACACCGTCTTCCCTTCTCTTCTCTGCCAGGGTATGGAAAAGCCCAGGACCTGCACTGGCAAGTTTCACAAAAACTGGAGAACCAACCTAATCACTACATTTGCTCGTGATCCACTCTTCCTTGGCTTCTGCCTTTTTGCTGAACTTGCTATTTTTTCTATTCCCATTAATATTCTGTTACTTTTAAAAGGAAGGCAGGGCTTTTTCTTAATAAAAAATTTGAGCTAGTTTGCAGAGTGAATGAATTACCCAGCTGGTATACTTTTCCTTTTCTGAAACACATTCATGCGTTCAACAATATTTACTACAGCCTACGATGTGCTAGGCATTGGGGATTCGGTAGAGCAGAAAACTAAGTCTCTATTCCCAAGGAGCTTTCATTCTAGGGGAGGTAAACCGCTAATAAGGCGGCGAATAATATGTTATGTGCTGATCGGTCTGTGCAACAACATAAAGCCATGGGTAGGGAATGATGATCAGAGGGGCCTCCTATTTTAGACGGGATGCAGACAGAAAGCCTGCACTGGAAGGAAATATTTGAAAAGGGACCCAAAGGAACGAGGAGGAATTTCAGGCAGAGGAAGCAGCAGATATGGAGGCCCTGAGGAATTCTAACGTGGACCAAGACCACACTAGTGTGGACCACTAGAATTCTAGTGAATGACCAAGAAAGTGAGCAGGAGGAAAGGAAATCAGAGCTTATTGAAACAACAGATCGTGTGGGGCCTTACAAAACCTTGGTAAGGCCTTGGAATCTTTCTTAAGTGAGTTAAAATAGAAGAGCAAGTGAATAAGTAGACTAAAATTATTAAGATTTTCCTGTCTGATGTCAAAAGACCCATCTTTGATTAGAGAATACACCAACACCTGAAAAACAGGATGTACTCAAAGGGCCAATTATAAAAGAGCAAGTATATTGTTTTCTTCAGTTACTCAAAGTAATTTTTAGATTTAAGACTAGCTCGTCTGCAATATTTAGACAAAGGCAACCTAAAGGTTAATAATGCATATAAAACAAATGTGAATTTTTATACTTCTCATCTTCATGTCTACACTATATCCTTTAAAATTTAGATTTCTTTTTTTTTTAAAGATTTTATTTATTTATTTGACAGACAGTGATCACAAGCAGGCAGAGAGGCAGGCAGAGAGAGAGGAGGAAGCAGGCTCCCTGCTGAGCAGAGAGCCTGAAGTGGGGCTCGATCCCAGGACCCTGGGACCGTGACCTCAACCGAAAGCAGAGGCTTTAACCCACTGAGCCACCCAGGTGCCCCTAAAATTTAGATTTCTAAGCTATAAATGATACAGTATAATTGGATATAAAGCATATTCAGATTCTGTCATGACTCCTGTTGATATCAATATTATCTTATTCTGAAATTAGTATAAAAATAAAATAGATTTGGCAACCAATATTCACCACTAGACTATCATATTTAAGATAATGAGAACTCATTCAATGTTAATGGTCTGCTCAGCACATAATGAGAGTCATTACTAAAAGCTGGTGGTAAATGTTCTCCTTCTGGGGCAGTAAGAATTCTGAAACATGCCCCCAAGATTTCTCATCTCAATCCCTAGACTGTGAGTATGATGAGATCTCATTTCTGTGATTATGCTGTTTATAGGACAAAAGGGATTCTGCACATGTAAGTAAGGTTACTAATCAGTTGACTCTGAGTTCATCAAAAGGGAGACTGCCAGGGTAGAACAAATCTCATCTAATTTCCTTTAAAAGCATAGTGTTTTCTCTACTTGGTAGCAGAAAGTCACATTTGAAGCACAGGGGTTTTTGACATCCTATTGCTGGACTGAATATAAAGGGAGCCACATGACCTGAGGCTAGCTTCTAGCAAAGAAAACCCTGACTGACAGAGAGCAAGAAAACAGGGGCTTTATTCCCATAGCCACAAAGAAACGAATTCTACCAATACCAAGAATAAACTTGGAAGTGGACCCTGAGCTCCAGATATGTGTTCAGCCCAGCTGACAACTTGATTCTGACCTTGTTGTGAGACTCTGATCAGGGAACCCAGTCATGCCGAGCTGATTCCTGACCTACAGAACCTCGAACTGTTAAACGGGTATTATTTTAAGCTGCTAAACTTGTGTGCATTAGTTTCAAAGCAATGGAAAACTAATGAGTTGATCTTGAAAAATATAGTATAGCCAGAGAAATTTTAAAAAAGCCAGAAGGAAACATATTTGAACCTAATAAAAGCCTTCTTTATATTAAAAAGAGTATCAGTGTATTAGCTAGAGGGCTAAGATATCATAACAAAGCAATTAGAAAAATATAGTGGATTAAACTGGAGGGAAATTCATTCTCCTTTTGCAAAACCATAGAGCAAGAAGCAACTCTAAGGTAATTTAACAATTTCGCCATTCTCAATGTGGGGCTTCTGACCTTTGGTCCAAGACAGTTACTCCCCCCAAACCCCCCAGTTTTACCAAGATATAATTGTGTAAGTTTAAAGATGTATAGTATTTCTCTGATTTCCATGTCTCGTATCAAAGTATCCACTTTGGTTTGACCTATCAGGACCTTGGCTAAACTTTAGTCCTTTGATCATGATCAGGTTTACTAAGAATATAATACAGGTTTTTGTTTTTTCTTCACTAAGGACCAACAGTTCACACTTCAGAGCACTTGAGCATGGCACTTAGGTCTATTTGCGATTATTATTATTATTATTATTATTATTTTTAAGATTTTATTTATTTATTTGAGAGAGAGACAGTGAGAGAGAGCATGAACGAGGAGAAGGTCAGAGAGAGAAGCAGGCTCCCCGTGGAGCTGGGAACCCGATGCGGGACTTGATCCCTGGACTTCAGGATCATGACCTGAGCCGAAGGCAGTCGTCCAACCAACTGAGCCACCCAGGCGTCCAATTATTATTTTTATTTAAAGAGTTAAGACATGTTGCGTGCTTTCTACAGTCCAGGCATTGTCCTTGTCACTTTGCATGTCTCAACTCAGCAAATCCTCAAAATAATTTTATACTATGTTCTCTTATTATTTTATACTATATATTCTCTAATGGTAATTATCATGAGTGCCACCGTCGTCTGTATCACTACTAATACAGAACTTCGCAGGGCTGCTGTGTTGCAGAACTCAGTGGATCCCTGGAACTGACGATGTGCTAGGTGCTGTTCAGGCTAGTTGCTCTGTACATGCTCACGGATAGGAATTTTTAACACTTGTGCACTTTGTGCTTTTTGTGTCCCTTTTCATATCCTTGGTGTTCTGAGCAGTTCTGACTTAGGCTGAAGATCAGTTCTGCAAAACGCATTACTTATAGAGTTTCAAAAGGGAGTACAAATTGAAAATAGAATCTGTCTTAGGCTGGAACAGGGAATAATATTTCAGGGGCAAGGGACCCGTGGGTGGCTCAGTTGGTTAAGCGTCTGCCTTCGGCTCAGATCACGATTCCTGGATCTTGGGACTGAGTCCTGTGCTGGGCTCCTTGCTCAGTGGGGAGGCTGCTTCTCCCTCTGCCTGCTGCTCCCCCTGCTTGTGCTCTTTCTCTTTTTGAGAAATAAGTAAATAAAATCTTTAAAAAATTTTGAGGGGCAAAAAAGCACAAGAGAAGTCTTTTAATGATGGAGTAATTCAGGGTATACCTTGGGACTTCCTCGGGATAGTCTCCAGGACAATTTGCATAACCTGAACAAATAACTTAATGAGTTTGCATAGAGAATAAGAGCTACACTCCCTCATTTGTGTTTACAACATCACGCACTATTTTTGATAATAGTGCATGACTCCATGAAAGCCTAAAAGCTTTCCCTGTTGAATATAAGACAGCTTGGAAAGCTTCTTAATGTTGAGTGTGGTTTTTCTCAGAGACTTTTATGGGCTTCCTCTGTTTGCTTAAGCCTTTCCCATTTAATTATGCTCTCATTATGAAAGGAAGTAAAAATTATAAGTTCCAAAAAACTTGATTTTCTCTTTGCTACTATCAGAGACATCGATCCTGTTGGACACAGAAATAGTACCTTGTGACGAGGCTCTGTAGAAGCTCAAGAATTACATTCCAGTTCCAGCAGCACTGTTCTCCTCGGCTACAGCTGTGTGTTTATTTTTACATTTCAATTTATTTATTTTCTTTAAAGTTGTTTCCCTATAAATTTATTCAAGTAGTCTCTTCCAAGCTAAGGCAAATCTACTTTTCATAGATACTAAAAGCACAGAAGGTTCATATTAATATTTATTTTTGAGATAGAGATATAGCTTTTAAAAATACTTTAATGTTAAGAGATATTGAGATAATGTTAAGAGTTACTTTTTTCTGGGCTGATTACAAATCTTCACAGAATAGCGATGTATCTTCTGAGTCATTTCAATCTTCCCTAATCTCTCCGTTTCCTCTTAGAAATGTGACAATTGATTTCTATTGCATTCAAATGATTGCTGTCTCAAGAATTAATGAATATATTTTCCCAATGCTAATGCTTTAGTAAAACGAAAGTGCTCTTTAGCAATTTTGTGTGTTGGATGTTGCAAAAACGATTTCTGGAAGGAGGTTTTTGAAAACAACTTGGCATCTGATAATTTCATATGTTCATTTATCTGGTTCCCTACCTTCTAACCTCATTAAGGGAAATTATCTTAAGATTTGATTAAGTCCAATGGCTCAAAGAGTGGTGTGTGTGTGTGTGTGTGTGTGGTTTTTTTATTTGTTTGTTTTTTGTTTTTTTAGTAATATTTTCCAGGAAAGCTGATGGACAATCCAGACGGAAAGACACAGATCCCTTTTGTTTCTTTTTAACTTAGACCCCGTATTAGTTTTCTCATACAGTGTAACAAATTACCATGAACATAAGGACTTGCACAACACACATTTGTTGTCTCCAGGTTTCTAAAGGTCAGGTTTGGCTTAACTGGGAGCTCTGATCAGAGCTTTAGAAGGCTGTAGTCAAGGTGTGAGCTGGACTGAGCTCTCATCTGGACTTTGTAATCTTTAGGTTGTTGGTAGAATCCAGTCCTTTACAGATCTAACTGAAGCTCTTGGCTCTTAGAGATCATTTCTCTCCCTTGTTAGTTCACAATATGGCTGCTGGCATCTTCAGAGTCAGCAAGAGGATCTCATTATCTCAGGGAGGACTCACCTGATTAGGCCAGACTCACCTAAGATCATAGTCCTTTGATGAACTTCAAGTCAATTGACTGGGGACATTTATTAAATTTGTAAAAATCCCTTCACTTATATAACAGAATATACCATAATCACAGGAATGATAGCCCCTCATGCCCACAGATTCCACCCATACTAACAGGGAGTGAATTAATAAAAGGACATAGATCATTAGGGGTCAATTTAATTCTGCTAACACCACATGCCTTAAATCCAATTTTCTTGGACTAGAACAGATCAAGAGGCACACAAATGTAAACATTAAATTAGAACAGACATTGGTTCAATGCATAATTTACTATATTCTAGTCCTCATCACAGGCTCTCCAGCTAGAGGCCCAAAGCACAGATAAATTACAGAATTTTACCAACCTGAGGCCTCCCTTGGCATGGCCCAGATCACATTCCCCAGGGACTTCCTCTATTACTCTTCCTACCAAGTATGCTGAACTTTATGCTTTGTCTTCACAAAGTCATAAATCAGATCCTACCATCCACTCCCAAACGTGACACCTAATTGTACATCAAAGCATAGGAAGAGCCTTATAAATGTATCACAAATTTGAAACCTATGAAGTGAAATCACATGTGCTATTAAGCAATGGTAAATCTGAGATGTTCTTATTTTTGTGAATAAAATTTTAAGAACATAAGAATAAACATAAGAATTTCTTATGCTCTTCTGACAAATTAAAATGTTAACCTTGTTCAGTTTTTTTTCCATTACCAATACTCTACATCAATATATTTCAAGAGTAATAATTATCCACTTGAGTTGTGCTGTCTATCTACGCTACTGATTTTTTGGTACATATGATGGAGTCAAAAGAAAAACCTATCGACTTCCTCTATGACATCTATTATTCATAACAGCAAAGAACATTTTTGTTTCTCAAGGCTGTTGAATCAGAATCGTGACGTGAAATCAGTAAAAATAAATTTCAAATAATTTTAAATACTCTGAAGTATGAATTGCTTTCTCTAGCTTTATTTTTCTTGCCATCTTGAAAACTGATAATGATTTCTTTCCAGAATTACATTTTAATAGTCTCTGAGTTCAATTCCAACATGATTAAGGAAATATGGTTACAGTATTTAAGGAGAAAATACAAGCTTTGTGCATTTAAAAGCCAGAAAAAAAATATGAGACATAGCCTCAGCATCACAAAAGCAATTGCCTTTTTCAATTTTTAGCAAGAACCCTGCTTTTCTTTCCCTGTGAGACAGAGTGGCCATTGGTGCTGGAATAAATAGAACAAAGACATACAATGAGCAGATTGTCAATAGCGTAAGTTGAATAAAAGAGAAATCCTTAGAAAACAAAAAACTGTAAAAAACTGTAAAGCTGTATATCAGAACCAATTAGAATATATAATACTGACTAAAAATAATAGTGAGAAAAGTCTTTGCAGCTCTCATTCAGAAATATTCACTAATTTGACCAATACTACTTCAGTTAATATGATGCTAATAGTAATTTGTTGGTAGGGATGATGGAAATACAGATATATCCTGTTTTATTGCACTTTGCAGATATTGCATTTTTTTACAAATTGAAGGTTCTGGCAATCTTGCCTTGAGCAAGTCTATTGGAGCCATTTTTCCAACAGCACAGGCTCACTTCCTGTCTCTGTGTCGCATCTGGTAATTTTCACAATGTTTCAAATTTTCATTATTACTATAGTTACAGTTATGGTGATCGTGACCAGTGATCCTTAATTTTATTATTGTAATTGTCCTGGGGTACCACGAACTGTGTCTATATAAGACAGTGAATGTAAGTGATAAGTGTTGTGTGTGTTCTGACTATTCCACTGACTGGCTGTTTCTCCATTTCTCTCCCTCTCCTCTGTCTCCCTATTCCCTGAGACAACAATAATGAAATTAGGCCAGTTAATAGCCCTTCAATGGGTTCTAAGTGTTCAAGTAAAAGGAATAGGTTCACACCTTTCATTTTAAATCAAAAGCGAGAAACGATTAAGCTCCGTGAAGAAGATACGTTCAAAGGTGACACAGGCCAAAAGCAAGGCCTCTTGTGTCAAACAGCCAGCCAAGTTATACATGCAAAGTAAACGTTCTTGGAAGTTAAAAGTGCTACTCCAGCAAACGTAAGGATGATGAGAAAGTGGAATAGACCTACCGTTGATACTGAGAAAGTTTTAGTAGTCTGGATAGAAGATCAAGCCAGCTACAACAGGCCCTTAAGCCAAGGCCTAAAGCAGAGTAAGGCTATACCTCTCTCCAATTCTATCGAGGCTGAGAGGTGTGGAAGCTGAAGAAGAGCTGGAAGCTAGCGGAGATTAGTTCATGAAGTTTAAGGGAAGATGCTGTCTCTATAACAAGTGCAAGGTGAAGAGGGAAGTACTAATGCAGAAGCTATAGCAGGTTATCCCCAAGACCTAGCTAAGAGAATGCATTAAGGGGGCTACCCTCAGCAACAAATGTTCCACAGAGATGAAACAGCCTCATATTGAAAGAAAATGCCATCTAGGATTTTTATAGCTATTTTTATAGCTTCTTGAGAGAAGAAATCAATGTCTGTCTTCAAAGTTTCAAAGGATGGGGTACGTGGCTGGCTCAGTCAGAAGAGCATGTGACTTTTGATCTCCGAGTCATGAGTTTAAGCCCCATATTGGAGGTAGAGTTTACTTAAATAAACTTAAAAAAAAGAGAGAGAGAGAAAGAAAAAAATCTCAAAGGACAGGCTGACTCTCTTATTAGGGGCAATGTAGCTGGTGACTTTAAGTCAAAATCAATGCTCATTTACCATTCGGGAAACCCTGGGGCTCTTAAGAAATATGCTAAATCTTCTGCCTCTGCTCTGTAAGTGGAACCAAAAAACCTGGATGACAGAATATATGCTTACATAATATAGTTTACTGAATATTTTTTTTTCCAATTTATTTATTTTCAGAAAAACAGTATTCAATATTTTTTCACCACACCCAGTGCTCCATGCAAGCTGTGCCCTCTATAATACCCACCACCTGGTACCCCAACCTCTCACCCCCCCATGTTGAAAATAGAACTGCCCTATGACCCAGCAATTGCACTACTGGGAATTTACCCTAAAGATACAAACGTAGTGATCCAAAGGGGCACGTGCACCCGAATGTTTATAGCAGCAATGTCCACAATAGCCAAACTATGGAAAGAACCTAGATGTCCATCAACAGATGAATGGATCAAGAAGATGTGGTATATATACACAATGGAATACTATGTAGCCATCAAAAGAAACGAAATCTTGCCATTTGCGACAACATGGATGGAACTAGAGCGTATCATGCTTAGCGAAATAAGTCAAGCGGAGAAAGACAAATATCATATGATCTCCCTGATATGAGGAAGTGGTGATGCAACATGGGGGCTTAAGTGGGTAGGAGAAGTTTACTGAATATTTTAAGCCCACTGTTTAGACCTGCTTCTCAGAAAAATATATTCCTTTCAAAATATTAATGCTCATTGACAATGCACCCAATCACCCAAGAGCTCTGATGGAGAGAGATGAACAATGAGATTCATGTTGTTTTCATGACTGCTAACACAGTGTCCATTTTGCAACATGGGGATCACGGTGTAATTTCAACTTTTAAGCCTTATTATTTAAGAAATACATTTTGTAAAGCTATAGTTGCCCATACGTACTGATTCCTCTCATGGATCTGGGCAAAGTAAATTAAAAACCTTCTGGAAAGGATGCATCAGGCCAAATACCATTAAAAAATTTGTGATTTGTGGGAATGGGCTAAAAGCTCAACTTGAATAGGAGTTTGGAAGAAGTTGATTTCAATGCTCTGGGATGACTTTAAAGGCTCTTCAAGACTTCAGTGGAAGAAGTCACTGCAGATGTGATGGAAACAGCAAGGGAACTTGAATTAGAAGTGGAGCCTGAAGATGGGGTTGAATTGTTGCATTCTCATGATAAAACTAATAGATGAAGAGTTGCTTCTTAAGGATGAGCAAAGAAAGTGGTTTCTTGAGACAGAATATGCTCCTGGTGGAGATGCTGTGAAGACTGTTGAAATGACAACAAGAGAGACCAGAATATGACAGAAAGTTAGTTGATGAAGCAGCTTCAGGATTTGAGAGGATTGACTCCAATTGTGAAAGAAGTTCTACGGGGAATAAAATGTTATCAAACAGCTACAGAGAAATTATTTGTGAAAGGAAGAGTCAATCAACTAGACAAACTTCACTGGTTGTCTTATTTTTATAAATTATCACAACCATCCCAAACCTCAGCAACCACCACCCTGATCAGTAGCAACCATCAACATGGAGGCAAGGGCCTGAACCAGCAAAAAGATTACAAGTAGCTGAAAGCTCAGATGACTAGCATTTTTTAGTAATTTTTTTTTTTTTTGAGAGAGAGAGAGAATATGAGGGGAGAGGGGCAGCATAGAGAGTCAGAGAGAGAATCTGGGCATGGAGCCCACTGTTGAAGCTCAATCTCATGACCCTGAGATCATAACCTGAGCTGAAACCAAGAGCTGGAAACTGAAATGCCAAGCCACCCAGGCACCCCAGCAATAAACTATTTTTGTTTTTTAAAATTTTTAAAAAAGATTTTATTTATTTATTTGACAGACAGAGATCACAAGTAGGCAGAGAGGTAGGCAGAGAGAGAGGAGGAAGCAGGTTCCCCGCTGAGCAGAGAGCCCGATGTGGGACTCGATCCCAGGACCTTGAGATCATGACCTGAGCCGAAGGCAGAGACTTAACCCACTGAGCCACCCAGATATCCCCAATAAACTATTTTTAAATTAAGGTGTGATCATTCTTGTCTGTTCAGACGTAATGCTATTGCACACTTCATGGACTGGAACAGAGTGTAAACATAACTTTTATACGCAATGGGAAATGAAAAAGTCCCTTTGACTCTCCTTACTGCGACATTCACTTTATTGCAGTGAAACCCAAACCCACAATATCTCGGAGTTACGCCTTGTAGATGATCAGAGGGCTTACTCTGTGTCTTCCTCTAAAACATTATATGTAGAATCCTATTAAACCTTTAGAACAAGCCTAGGAGGAAGACGCTCTTGTTACCACATTTTACATACGAGGCTTAGCTCTTCAGTGACCCACTTTTGTCTTTCTGATGCCTACCGTACGCTGTGGCAGAGGCCGCCACTGTCCGGCCATATCCCATCTGCATTCTGAGCTTTCCTAAACACCAAAGACTTTCTCCCTCCATTCCTTCCTCAAGCACCTGTGACTTTCTGCAGTCACAGGAGAGTGCTTCACGCATACTTGGCTCAGGCCACCTCGGAGAGTAGGCCTCAGCAGATGGCAAATGGGAACTGTTAAATGAATAGTCCATCTCCGTGGTTACTCATCAGGACTTGCTGGGGACATTCTACACCATGTCTCAGAAGTCCCAGAGGTAACCTGATTTTTCACTATCCCTGTACTGACCTCCTTCCCTTTCCTGTGCTATTCTCACCCCTCCCACTGCCTCATGGGGTTATCCCCCAGAGAAACCCAAATCCATGTCTCAGGCTCTGCTTCCACATAACCTAACCTAAAAAAAATGGTCTTTTCTTCTATGAAAGACTGCTAATAAGATATTATTTAAAATAACTGACTAAAGTTTGAGAACTTTTAAGCTTGAACATACTTTTTAGAAAAGCAATTTATTTTATTCTTACAATTTATACTTAAAAGTTTCTTTAATAAAGTAGAAAGCTTTGTTCATTGTTTTCTAAATTTAACTAGGAATTGTTCTCTGATAACTTTTTTTCAATAGGTACTATGTTCTCAAAGCACTGGAAAATTTAGAAAAGCTTAAATACACAATTTTGTAGTCAACGTCTCTTGGTACATTTGTTACAAAAAACGTAATCCTTTAAAATTTAAGACCACTCCTCAGTCTGCCTGATGTTTGTGGGTGACACATTGGTCATTCTTCAACTGTGAGGATCATTTTACTTTAGACCATAAAGCAGAGCAACTACACATATTCACGATGGGCAAAATCCACGCTTAACACAAAGGGAAGACGAATAACGGACATAATAAATGAGGAAATGCAGTAGAAGCTATAAAGATAGAGAATGTCCTCTTTTCCCCAGGGCCTCTTTCCTTTCATATGGTAGGGCTTGCTTGATAGACTTTGAGCTATAAGTTTACATTTCAAATGGTTGTGAAGATCTAGGAATCTTTCCTTTTCTCAAGAGAGGGTCTGTTCACTTCAGAAAGACACTCTCTTTTTCTCTTTTAAGCGGGGAGGAGGGCCCGCTATGCCCCTGTGTTATAAAACTCCCCGGTTGTGTAATTCTGGTTCTTCTCCACAGTACAGAGCCTCTGGAAATGCAGTAGACATTTGTTCTCATGGAATCTCTCTGAAGGCAGAGAGTGAAACGTGGGAAACAAATACTATAAGGAATAATGTCTGATCTTTGATTTAGAAACCTTGTGTTTGCTCTCAGAATAAAATAAAGATAGATGCTAAATCTTTGATATGGCCTGGAGGGAGGCTTTTTACTTGCCAAAAAAAAATTGTGAGATATTTCTGATACATATTCATAATTAAATGGAAATATTTTATTTCCACTGTTGTTGGAGGGCCCACACGTGGAGGGTGGAGACCAGCAGTGCAGATGGTGAGAGAATTCACCTGAGGCAGAACAAAGGTGATAGAAGTTTACCGAATAAACTGCAAGGGAGCAGTGGGCAGGGCAGCAGAGGACAAACTGTCTGCCAGGAGGCAATGGTGGGAGGCTATAGTTAAGGGGGAAGCTGAGGAGGTATGGGAACGTAGGGAATTTTCTTTTTGTTTTGGTACCTGTGCCCATTGGCCAGCTAGGGTTTATGGCTATTTTGAGGCGGGTTTCCTAATGGGCCTGTTTGCATTCAACCTGGTGGTCGCTGTGAGCCATTCTACTTTACTCAGGCTTCCATTGCTCAAGTTGGTTGCCTAAAAGCAGCCTCTACACCACAGAGAAAGTCTGCGTCACAGAAACATCAAAGTCAGCAGACAACAGCCTTTGTGGTTGCCTGACCTTGCTCTTTAAGAGTAGCTACAACTGACAAAATACTAGATTTTTCAAAGATGTGACAGTTATAGCTCGTGTTCCGAGCTCTCTCCTGTCAAAGTCGAAGGGCCCTTTGAAGGGCCTCTTGTTCTGTGGTATTGTGGCATCTCGCCATCTAACATGAGTCCTGAGAGAAGTGAGATGGGCCTGAAGGCCTGAGAGAGAACTGGAGGGCGAGTTTGGGACGCAGGGTACCTCAGGGGTTCCAGGAAGGGAAGCTCAGAATAGTTTCACAGATTTCTAAAGTATGTTTCAGACCCGAGAAATTGTGTGGTCTTTGTTTTGTATTTGAGAAATTCCATGTGGTTGTCTGCTGTCACTGAACAGTGATCCAAACCCCCAGCAAGAAACTCTAGGATGAGTGAATAACCCCCTCACTGATGTCTTTTGGCTGAAGTACGGTTTGTCCTGGGAGGTTGTTGTACACATGGTTTGTGACCACAGTTTTATTGACTTATGAGTCAAAATTACATATAGTGTTAAAAAAAAAAAAAACCCAAATTGGAGTCATTTCCCCCCGACACCAACAAACCAAGACCAAGTTTCAACCTACTCCAAGAATGTGACCTTTTACTAGTCAGTCTGAAACTTTCTGCTCAGCCCTTGTGTGGCCCTCCACAGGATAGAAACCATGGCGTTCCCTTTCCTTCCAAAAGAGGTCCTGGCTGAAACAATCTTTTTCTTTTTTTTTTTGCTAATAAAAAAGATCTTTTTATTATTTATTTATTTACTATTGAAAAAAACAATCTTTTTCTTCTTTTTTTTTTGCTTTTCTTTTTTTGCCTCACCCTCCTTCCTATTAAAATCTTCTATTTTATGCAACTCCTGAGAACAGCTCTCTATTTGCTAGACAGGATGGTGCCTGCTTGATGAATTGTTGAACAAAGCCAATCAGATCTTCAAATTTACTTGGTTGATCTTGCTGTTTTTTGAATAATTTTTTTATTTTGTTATGTTAGTTTTTAATTAGTGGGGTGATTTTCCTTGTGACTGTGACTGTGATTGTGCATGTGTGTGTGTCCAGTGAGATTCTTAGGACATTTATATGAATGGTTCTCAAACTTTAGCATGCGTTAGAATCACCTAGTTTTCTTAAAACACACATGAATGGGCCCCACACCCAGAGCTTATGAATCAGTAGATGTCTGAGGTGGGGGTCCAAGGATTTGCCAGTTCCCAAGTGATATTAATGCTGCTCTTCTGGGACCAGACTCTGAGAATTACTGATCTATATTCACACACCCCCGCATTTTTTTTTAAGATTTTATTTATTTATTTGACAGACAGAGATCACAAGTAGGCAGAGAGGCAGGCAGAGAGAGAGAGGGGAGAAGCAGCCTCCCTGCCACCCCTGAATTTTTAAAGAGCATTTCTAAAAATTAAGGATGGTTGTGCCCATTATAAGAACATGGAGTTAAATGAGTAAGTCTACTTAAAACATGAAAGGAGAAGAGAGAATCTGATTGTTAATTTCGCAAGAAAAAAGAAAGGTGTAGTTTCCTTGTAGCGAGGGAACTAAGGAAATAGTTCTAATTCATTTCATTTTATTATTTTTTTATTTTAAAGATTTTATTTATTTATTTGAGAGAGAGAGAGAGAGCGCACACAGGAGTGAGCAGGGAGAGGAGCAGAAGGGGAGAGAAAGAGAACAGAGCCAATGTAGAGCTCGATCACTGGACCACAAGATCATAACCTGAGCTCAAACTAACACTGGGGCGCTCAGCTGACAAGCCACCAGGTGCTCCAGAAATAGTTCTAATTCTAAAAAGACAGAACAAACAACTGAGCAAGATAACTTTATCTCAAGGGCAAAAGAGCTATCCCCTAAACAATGTTAACACATTTTTTTTTTTTTTGAAAATTTTTTTGAAAATGTACCTTTGCCTGCCTCCAGAGGAAAATCAAGATTATACTATCAGTATCTCAAATTTAATTGAGCTCATATTTTGATTGGTTTTGAGATTAACAAATGCACATAAGTTTAGAATAAGGAGTTTCAAAACCTCCCTCCACATAAATGGAAGAAGAAAGTGCTCAAAGGGATGGCAGAGTTTTAGTTCATGGGTGTCTTGGTCACTAAGACAAAGTAAAGAACAAAAAAAATATGCTAATGGCACAGCCTTAATTAAGAAAACTTTTTGTCTTTTAAGATTTTAAACCAAGAGTTAAAGATAGTATTACGTGGTAAATAAATATTAAGCAGTTATTAAAAAGTTCTTAAAGTTGACTATTATAATTGAAGACTCTTAATTTGCTTGATCACCGAAAATACTTGAACAACTTAAATTGTTTATTAAATTTGGCTAAATAGACAGCTAGATGTGTTCTCTTTGTCTATATCAGAGCGAGATATGTAACATAACACTTAGTCCATGTAAATCATTGATTTTATAATAAGAGGTCTAATTAACGGGAAAATTTGTATACTTGTCTTATGGAACAGGTAAATTATCACTAAAATTTAAGATTGTGGATATAAATATGTATGCAATTAAACTGAATTAGAATAAGTAGCATCTTTATTTTAAAAACAGGTTTTTCTTGTGTTTTTTATTAATTTTATTTTACCTCTCTGTAAATTTTTAAGGTCTACGTTTTTCTAAAGATTTTATTTAGTTATTTGAGAGAGAGAGAGAGTGCAAAAGCAGGAGGGAAGGACAGAGGCAGGAGCAGACTCCCTGCTGAACGTGGAGCCCAACGTGGAACTCTGGGATCATGAGCAGACGCTTAACTGACGGAGCCACCCAGGCGCCCCAGGCATTCTATTTCCCTCCGTTTACTAGTTATTCTTGACAAGTTTAACATGCCTCCTTATATCAACAGTTCTGAAGATCATACCTGCTCCTCTGCTGACTAATACAGTCTGTAGAATATTTCTTTCTTCTTTTCGTTTTTTAATTTAAATTAATTAACATATAGTGTATTGTTAGTTTCAGCGGCAGAGTTCAGTGATTCATCAGCCTTATGTAACCTCCAGTGCTCATTACATCTTGTTGTAGAATATTTCTTAAACCCTCCACTCCTGACTCATAAGCTGTTACCCAATATTTTCATTTAGTCCTTTAAAAAAATCACACACCTTAACAAGTTTTACTTCATATAATGCTTATTTAATGTTACCTGTATGTTTACCAATTCCTTTGCTCACTGTTACTCGCTAGACCTCATGTCCGAGATTCTTCTTCCTGAAGTCATTTTTCAGAAGCTCTTTGGGTGAAACTTGGCAGTGGCAAATTCTCACAGATACAAATTTCAAAATAGCTTTATTCTGCCTTCAGTCTCAGAAGATTATTTTGCTAGGTAGATACCTCAAAGTGGACAATTATTTTCTAATTCCAGATTGATAGGTTCTTTCAGCCCTTCACAGAGTTTTTTTAATTTTATTTTTTTAAAGATTTTATTTATTTATTTGACAGAGATCACAAGTAGGCAGAAAGGAAAAGAGAGAGAGAGGAAGCAGGCTCCCTGCTGAGCAGAGAGCCTGATGCGGGGCTCAATCCCAGGACCCTGAGATCATGACCTGAGCCGAAGGCAGAGGCTTTAACCCACTGAGCCACCCAGGCATCCCCACAGAGATTTTTGATAACTATATTTTCTGAGTCCTTATTGTGAAACCTGCAGTCGAATTGTCATTTGTGTGTAGATCTTTTTTTTTTTTTTTCCTTAAGCTGCTTTTAAAATATTTTTGCCTTTGTGTTCTGGAGTTTTACTACAATGTATCTGGATCTAGAGTTCTGTTATTTATCAAGCTTGCTAGAAGTCCTATTTTGGACACTTACGGATTTATATCCTTCATGGGAATTGAAAAATTATCCTCCATTAACTCGGTAACTATTTCTCCTCCTCTATTCCATGGAAATTCATAAATGAGATTTATTATTCTTTTCCCACATCTCTCAGTCCCAGTTGCAGAATTTCTATCTCCTTGTTTTCTAGTATTTCATTCTGGGTTATTTATTGATTGATGTATAATGAGCATACAGTGTTATATTAGTTTCAGGTGAAACACCATATTGATTCAATGAGTTTTTGCGCAGGGGTCATCATAAATGTAGTCACCATCTGTCACCAAACGTTATTATAATATTAACAACATATTCCCTATGTGGTACTTTTCATCTCCGAGGTTTATTTATTTTATAACTGGAAGTTGGTACTTCTTAATCTCCTTTATCTATTTCTCCCATTTTCCAGCACACTTCCCCTCTGGAAACAACCAGTTTGTTCTCTGTATTTAAGTGTCTGTTTATTTGTTTTTTTTTTAAGATTCCATGTATAAGTGAAATCACATGGTACTTGTCTTTCTCTGTCTGATTTAGCATAATATCGTCTTGGTCCATCCATGTTGTTGCAAATGGCAAGATTTCATTCTTTTTTTCATAACTGAGTAGTACTTCATTATACACACACACACACACACACACACACACTCATGCCATCTGTTTATTCATTCACTTATTTACTTCCCTATCTTGGCTATTGTAAATAATTCTGCAATAAATATAGGGGTGCATATGTCTCTTTGAATTAGTGTTTTCATTTTCTTCAAGTAAATACCCAATAGTGGAATTATTGCATCATATGGTAGTTCTATTTTTTTCATTTTTTGAGGAAATTTCATACTATTTTTCATAGTGGCTGCACCAATTTACATTCCCACCAACCGTGTGCAAGGGTTCCTTTTTTCGTACATCTTTGCCGACATTTATTTATCTTTTTGATTGTAGCCATTCTGACCAGTCTAGGGTGATATCTCATTGTGATTTTGAAAGGAGAGCTATTTTAAACTTCAGACAATGCTGCATGCTATTCCATTTGGATTCTTCCTTGAATAAAATTTTACAGTTCCAGTAAGTTTTTAGTATCACCCATAGTTTTATTATTTTATATATTTATGCTAAATTACAATGGAGACAGAGCAAAATACTTGATCTCCATAGAGTAGTGTTTTTTTTTTTTAATAGACTTTGATTTTTAGAGACATTTTAGTTTCATAGCAAAGTTGACTGGAAAATACAGAGAGTTTATACTCTTTGCTCCCCACACATGCCTAGCTTCCCTCACCATCAACATCCTCCCCCACAATGGTTCACTTGTATCAGTGAATCTACACTGACCCATTATTTTCACTTATAGTCCATTGTTTTCATAAGGGTCACTGAGTAATTTTTGTTTACATATTTTGTCAACATGTAAATATATTTGAAATGTAAATAGCATTCCAATTATAAGGATACATCAACACAGTAAAAAGAGTGTCTTATGCTTTACAAAATTAATTATATTCAATCTCTAAAATGTATCACCTATCATTTCATATATATGCATGTCTGTTGAAGATACATACATATTGAAGAAATTTAAGATTTTATTTATTTATTTGACAGAGAGAGATCACAGTAGGCAGAGAGGCAGGCAGAGAGAGAGAGAGAGAGAGGGAAGCAGGCCCCCTGCTGAGCAGAGAGCCCGATGCGGGACTCGATCCCAGGATCCTGAGATCATGACCTGAGCCGAAGGCAGCGGCTTAACCCACTGAGCCACCCAGGTGCCCCATATTGAAGAAATTTAAAGTTGTTTTTTACAGATACCAGATTAGTTGTTGCCAGAAGTGTAAGGAGAAAATTACCACAAAAGATCATAAGGGAACTTTCTGAGGTGCTGGAAATGTTAAATATATATAAATTTAGCATTTATATGTTATATATATATATATATATACACAACATATATATATATTTTGTGCTAGTTATGACTAGTTAGACTGTATTTTCTGTCAAACTCATTAAACTGTGTAAGTTTGGACCCTATGTAAATTATACCTCAATAAATATAATTTGAAAAAAAATACATTTGTTAAAGAGATTTGTGTAATAGAGGACTGATAATCCAGAAAGAAAAATGGTCACTGAAATATAGAGTCTGTTCTCAACACAAGGTAGTAAAACATGACTGACTTTCTGGATAAGTGGAAGGTTTTGCCTCACTCAAACTGAACACATCCTCTAAAAAACGGTCTGCTTTTATCCTGCTTTTGAGTATTTTATGAGCATGGTCAATTGTTGAAAAAAAAAAAAAAAGACCAAGAAAACAGAAAGAGTAGTAAGGGGTGGTCATATCTAGACAACTTAAGACAGCTGAACGATTTCTTGTTCTATCTTTGTTGTTACAGTTCCTATAAAGGGCTGTGACTTTGGTTAATAACACAGCCGAGGCTGTATCTACTTCTCAACTTTTCTGAGTACTTCTGTGCCTGACCAAAAATTCTTTTGATTTTGCTGTTCTCCAGGGCCAGGTCCTAAATTCAGACTTATAAAACTGAAAAGGCATTTTGTAAATACTGACTCTGGTGCTTCCTAAACAACTCCTAGGTAGCTCTAAAGGCTTGGAATCACATTGCCTTGAACCTCTTTCTGTGGCACTTACGAGCAAGGAGGAACTGTCTAATACACTTAGGCACAACTGGAATACTCTGCTTAACTTTCCCAATGCTTGCTCCCTCTTCTTCAGAATATGACCTCAAGGTTACTCTAGTTCTCTGTTAAACTAAAGAGATGGTAAGTCAACTATGTTCCTAGGCAGCAAACGGTAAAAATGATCTCCTGGTTGGCAAATTTCATCTGGCGTGGGAGGAGTAGAAACATGTGACAGGAAGCTCTATCTTTTGGCTTCCCTGAGTGTATTGACTCTTGGAACGGGGCATGTCGACAAATAACTAGGTCTAGGGGGCACCTGGTTGGCTCAGTCAATTAAGCATCTGCCTCAGTTGGGCAGTGATCTCAGGGTCCTGGGACTGAGCCCCTAGTTGGGTGATCAGTGGGTAGTCTGCTTGTCCTTTTCCCTCTGCGACCACACCCAACCCAGCCCAGGCTCATGCTCTCTCTCTCTCATAAATAAAATCTTAAAAAAAAAAAAAAAAAGCTGCATCTATGAAGTAGTTACAAGATATACCGGCTCCTGTGAGAAATGAGGCATTTATACCAGAGTGGTTCTCACACCTGCTCAGTGTGATCCTGTCTTCTTCCATCTGCACCTTGTCACCTGCAGGGCCAAGGAAGACAGCTCCCAGATGGGCGTTTGGGGGTTGCCACGTGGACTGCAACAAGGGATAGCTGTGACATCCTGCTGTTGAGTTGTGGTCTCTGTCCTGTATCTTTCTGAAGAGATATCAAGTATGGCCTTGGATAGTCTTGTGAGGCTGATGTTTGGTTAAACCTAAGGGTCATATTGGGTGTGGAATACTGTTTTTCTGGGATAGGGACTTAGCCAAGGCCAATTTTGTATAGATGATAAAGTATTATTCTTCGATATGCTATTACACGCCCTATTGGGATAAGGGGAAGCATGTTCATAGTCATGCACTTGACACAATGGATGTCAATAAATTTACCTCGCGGCAGATTTTATTTGTAGTTTTAAAATGCTTTTATCAACTGGATTTGATTTTGGTGCACACACTACTGTACTGCTTGTAAGGCTTTGGAGATTTGCCAATGTCTTCATTGTATGTAATACATTTTCCCCCTCAGGGTAATCCATCACCTAAATGATAGTTATCCCCAATTGCTTATGTCATCACTTTAAGCAGGGGATTCTACTGTCTTCTATACTGAGATGATTGGTTTCTATAATAAACTCATCACAAGCATTCAGTGTGTCATCAATAGGTGGCCTCTGTTCTCCTCTTATGCTTGTCTCAAGGCCCCTACTGTAAGCTTAAGACTAGACATCATGTCTTCTGGAAAAATTACACAGTAAGTTCCAGATCTTGACAGAGATGACTATTGACACTGCTCAGAATCAGCCCATGGGTACAGGTTCCTAAGTGTAAGCTGAAACTGCCACCATGAGTGAATACCTCATCAATGTGCCAGGGGACTTAAAAGTTGGGATTTCCAGAACTATTTTTCTCCAAAGACAGATGATTTTGTAAAAGCAGATTATCAGGTAGGTTACCTAGATCAGCAACAGAAGAAATAGGATCTTGGGGAAATGTACAGACACGGTTTTAAATATTGGTATTCTTTTTAGTGGCTTATTTTATATAAGGCCTTTAGTCGGCTCCACTCAACCCCACATTTAGAAGACTAAATTAGTGTTAATTAGAATAAATGGCTCTTTTTAAATAATCTTATTCAATGGGTCTATAACCCTGTAAATTTTGGTGATACCAAACAGTTGTACCAAAAATGAAAACTCATTCTTAATTAGGGTGTTTCGCCAATTTGACATTTCAAAATTTGTGGAAAGGATAATTTTGATTACTTCACATGATCCAATTTCAGGGACTATATAACTAAATTCCTGAGAATATTTTTCTCTATGGGCACAATACATCAAAATGCAGGAACACATTAAATTTCCTTTATTCTAATATCAAGAAGGAACATAATTTATAAGAAGTCTAAATACGGAAAACTATGAATATGAGCTAATTAACCTCTGGTGAATTAAGGACAATGTCTAATAAATGGAACTCAGAGAACCATTTTTAAAATGACTTAAGCTTAAAATCATCTTTTGTTAACAGATGTTGAATTAAATTATGTTTATTTTAAATCAAATTCATCTATAGAAAATCAAATAAATTTCCAAAAAACCCACCATTGGCAAAGTCTGTGCAGATTCTGAGATAAATACGATGCATATTGATTGACCTTGTGGATAGACTCCTGAGAACAACATCAGATATTGTACACACTGCCTTTCCTGGGTCCTTTCACTTTTTGTGACATGCAGTTACTTGCAAAAAGACCAATAAGAATTGGTCCTTCTTCCTATCTAAATATAATTAAGCAAAGTAAATCTGTAGGCATAATAATATAAGAAATAGCACATTTAAAAGTAGATATTATTTAGTTACATGTGATATGACTGTATTTCATGTACAGAAACATTATCTTCAGAGTCTTTTCCAGAGATGGGTGCAGTCATGGCTGTGTGGCTTAGAGTTTCAGATTTTCATCTGGTAAAGAATGTCACTTCTTGGCCAACCATGGGAATTTTGAAGAAAGGAACAGCCTGGTGTATACAGTGTTGCAGGCCACCTGGGGAAGAGCTACTAGACTCTTCGCTCTGGCTCAGAATAAATGGAGTGTTAACAACCAGTGTTAAAATCTTTCTAGGAAGGTGGTGAAGTCCTGGAGTCATTTACAAAATCTCAGGTAGAAGTTCACTGTCAATGAATGATGTTTTTTGCACCTATGAAAATAAGACAGGAAAAACAGGATAGAATACATGTGTTCTGCAGAAGCTAACTGATCTATATATGTGTGCGTGTGTGTGTATATATATCTATATATGCGCATATATATGTATGTATGTATGTACTTGTGTGTGTATATATAAAGCTTTACTTCAGACCATAGACTATGTAAAATAACTATTATTAAAACTTTGAGCTGCTGTGATTTTTTAAAAATTCCCCAACGGTAGGAAACTGGTAAGAGGAATGACAATTAACAGGTATATATATGATTGTGTCTGTATTGGGTAAAACAAGCTATACCTGATTCCACCATTTGTAAGAAATGCA
Organism: Neogale vison; assembly: GCF_020171115.1. NCBI lineage: Eukaryota > Metazoa > Chordata > Mammalia > Carnivora > Mustelidae > Neogale > Neogale vison. The sequence goes on along the minus strand of NC_058091.1, from coordinate 198,216,426 downwards.
AAAAAAATCAACTAAAAACATATTCAATTCGCCATCTTAGCACAAGAAGGTAACATGATAGACCTTTTCTTGATCAAAATAGCTCCTTAAGACTGTAAGTCTAAAGAAGGAGCTGCCAAAAAAGTATCTCAAAATCTGCTCAGAGATAAGCCTTCTTCTGATGATACAAATTGCATTCTGGAAAAAAGAAAGGGATGCTCACAGCACTTCATTTTCTGATCAACTTTAATGGACTAGAAATTTTTTCTAGGAAGCATCAGTATATATAGTATGTCTCTAGAATGGGTACCCTTTTGAGAGTGAAATGAACCACTATTAAGAATTATGTCAGTTAACAGTTTAAAAAAAAACAAAAACAAAAACACTGTCCCTAAGAAAACCAGAATGGTTTTCTTTCTACCATAGAGGGAATTCCTAAGGGCCAAAACCAGAGAATCCTGAACACCAAAAGGTGGGTGAATGTGTTGGGGTGGCGGCTGCCCTTATAGCCAAATCCTGTGAAGATGAGAGGAAATATATGTAAACACCAAATATTGTCCCTGAGGTATAATTCACACTCAGAGACTAACTCTCTTGAAAACTTCTCATAAATTACATCTAATGACAAAATTACTGGCAGGTCCTCCAACTTGAAAAGGGCTTGTTTATACTTAGAATACAAAATATGTTTCAGTTTTGTAAAATTGAATTTATTTTGGGAAAAAAATGCTTTCCAATCATTTCCTCAGAACTGGCTGTCTGTTACTGCTGTTACTGATACAAGGTCTCGGTTAGGGAGGTTTCACTAAACTGCGAGGCAAGTGAAGCTTGCAGGGGAAAACCTTCTAGATCCTTTCCCATCCCCAGGTTTCTAGAATTCTTACTCCAGCCTGGAAACATTGTTCTCAGAGCACTTGGAAGGTTTCCTTTGGCGGTGACAAAGAGTAGAGTGACTGGAATTCTCTAACTCTAACTCTACTCAGCATAGGGACTTCTAACATGGTTATAGATACAGTCACAATAAACAATTCACATAGCTCACCCCCCCACACCGCCGACCATCTAATGTCTCATTCAAATGTTAAACACCATAGTTTACTTCTAAGACCTTCTTTAATTTTTTTTAAAGATTTTACTTATTTATTTGACAGACAGAGATCACAAGTAGGCAGAGAGGCAGGCAGAGAGAGAGGAGGAAGCAGGCTCCATGCTGAGCAGAGAGCCTGATGCGGGGCTTGATCCCAAGACTCTGGGATCACGACCTGAGCCGAAGGCAGAGATTAACCCACTGAGCCACCCAGGCACCCCCTAAGACCTTCTTTAAATGACATAAAACATGGATCACTTCTTTGATTATTTAAATTTGTTCCTAGTATTTGAAGAGGATCAGTTGTCCTCTGTAGTGGAATGACTTGGGTTCTCCCCAAGATACATCCCGTGCCTGTGAATGTGACCTTATTTGGAAATAGGGTCTTTGTAGGTGTACTGCCGGTATGAATCATGAGATGAGATCATCCTGGATTTAGGGTAAAAACACGAAATCCAACGACTATCCTTATGAAAGCAAGGGGCAGAGACTGGAGGTGTGGAGAGACAGAGGAAAATGCCCTGTGAGGATGGAAACAGGGTCAGAGTGATGCTGCCACAAACCCGGGAATGTCTGGGCTCAAGAGAAACTAGTGGAGTCCAGGAAGAACTTTTCCCAAGAGCATCTGGAGGAAGTTTGCCCTACCACATCCTTGATTGTTTGACTCCTGGTCTCCAGAGCTGTGAGATAATAAATTTCTGTTGTTTTAAGCCACCAAGTTTGCACTAATTTGTTAAAGCAACCCTAGGAAATTAATACATCTTCCACTGTACAAATTACAAGAAATCAAATTGAAAAGGCAATTGCTATCATCGGACATAAGTACACAGATCGCTCTTACCTTCCTAACAATGCAAATAATCATGTCAGGACATTACATTCAAATGTGATAGATTATAATATGGTCCCCCAAAACCTAATCCAATTAAAATATAAATGGTGTTTTTCTAATAATAACCAGACATTGTGATTGTCACAGGGCTGCCAGATAAGATAAGGAACTCAGTTAAATTGAAATTTCAGATAAACAATATATAACATTTTAGTAAATTATGCCTTAAATATTACATGAAATATATTTATTTATTTGACAAATTTTAATTATTTTTTATTAAATAAAGTTGACTTGTAATATTGTGTAAGTTTGAGGATTTGGGCATGTTACTCTGATAAATTTATAAACTCACATGTTGTCATTGTAGCAATATATTACATAGTTACAGTACAATATTATTATCTGTATTCATTGTACTGTTGATCAGCTGAGATGTATTTATACTAAAAGCAATGTGTTGTTGATCCAAAATTCAAATTTAATGAGGCATCCTGTATTTTTATTTGCTAACTCTGGAGCCTTATGATTGCAGCAGAGAGATTATACATAACACTTCAAATCACATAGCTAATAAAATTTGAGCTTGACTTTGAAATTATGTGCATCAGTCTCTTTAAGATCATGTGTTTCTAGTTCATCCAGTTGCTTAAAGCAGACATGACAAAACTTAGCAAGAGGCAGTAGCATTTCTAGAAGTCATGTTTGTTGTTCTGTAAAAAAGGTTATAAGAATGGAAAAATAATGGCCAGTTTTGACTGCAAAGCCCAACTCCATGTCCATCATGTATGAGGGAAGATTCTGGAGATGAGAAGTTCAAACAACACTCTAGCTATGGCAGTGATGGTCAAGTGATTTCCCATCCTACTAATTCCATGTCAGGGTGATATGGGACAGAGTGGGGATAGGCATTTGGTTTTGCTGGGCAGTAGGTGAGGGCATCAATGTAATAAATGATAAAAGTACAATTCATGCTGGTTCCAAGAGTTATAAAAATATTTCTGCTGACAGTCACCTTTTTCCAAAAGCCACATGGCTCCCAAGTACTATGACTCTTAAGTCTCAATAGTTCTTTTGTGATCCCTCATTCACGATGCCACCAGACATTCCCCTAGGTGCCTCTGATATTTTCCTTTCCTTCTCCATTTCCCCACCCACAAACCCAGTTCAGTGCCTCAAAACTATACCCCCACATCCCTACAGCATTTCTTAGCTTGTTTTCTCCCTTTGAATGATCCGTCTCCATTTAACTATTTTCTATGTATACAAATTCACAAATGTGAAGTCACCCAGTACGACCTATTCAATCACAGGTTTAACATATCTGTCATTCACAGGTGGGTCCAAGATCAATTTTAATCAATCCGATACTTAACTCAGGTTGTTTCCTTTGTTTAAATAGCTCCTCTCCTATCTACTCAATAAAAACCTCATAAAGGTTAGGCCACGTAAGTACAGCAGGGAAGTTGGATTGGAGTTCGCACTTGAAACACACTGGGATATTCTTCACTTATACAGAATTTTTTCCCCCATTTTTAGTAAGAATATCGCCCTCTCGTCGACTTCAAAAAATTCCTCTTTGAGGCAGAGACAACTGTTGAGTGTGATTTGCAACCGTAGGAAAGACAGCATGTGTGGACAGTGCCATCCTGACTGACAACTGTGGAGACAGGGAATGGTGGGATGAGATCATGCAGCCCTGTCCACAGGGCAGCCGCTACTCAGGTCAGGCACTGGCAAAGTACGTCTGATCAGTGTGATTGTGTTTTCTCATGATCACACTGATCGGACATACTCTGCCATGTTTTCTCATGATCACACTGACTTGATGCATTTTTCGACAAGACTATCAGAGAAATAATGTGCCTTTCTCAGTGGAACATATCAGGAGGTCCAGGTTGTCTCTCTCATCACACATGGATAAGATGGTATCTTCCAAGTTTCTCCACTGTAACGTCACTATTTCCCCCTTTGTAATTCATATGTATGTTGTTAGGAAATGCTTTGAAATGATGCAAATATACCATGTCTCAACCCAATTTTGCACCTAGAACTTTAGCATCTATTGATGACTTTTGCCAGCAAAATATTACTGTTGTTTGTTAAAAGGTGATTTTCTATTCTTATTTTCCCTTCTACACTTGTTCATTGGAATTCCACCATAAGGAAAAGCTGTACCTTCTCCCCCACTTATTTATTTATTCAGTTATTTATTTACCAGCATGAACCCATATTTATATTATTTGGTGGATTAGAATTCATTATTATCATCATTTATTTTGTTGCTGAAATTGCTCACCTTTTGATCACTAGGAGCTCTTTTAAGTTGGCTTCTATGTTGTTTTGACATCATGCCATCAATTTTTTTTTTAAATTAATTCCTTACTGTCTGAACTGCAAAATATTTCGGGCTCATCTTATATTATCCCTGGCCCAGATATGCATTCAACCATTTCTCCAGGAGCAATGTTTACTTTTCTTGGGAAAACTGTATTTAGAAACAAAAATCTGGGCCCAACACATATCTCGTGCTACTCTGTCATTACATGTTTGCAATTGTTTCTAGGCCCTCTTAGCACATAGATTAGAAAACACACACATGCACACACACACACACAGACACATACACACACACAAGTCTACCCATCTTAATTTCTATCTATCTGTATATGTATTAAAAACCATTAGTTCATGGGGCACCTGGGTGGGTCAGTGGGTTAAAGCCTCTGCCTTCGGCTCAGGTCATGATCTCAGGGTCCTGGGATCGAGTCCCGCATCGGGCTCTCTGCTCAGCGGGGAGCCTGCTTCCTCCTCTCTCCCTGCCTGACTCTCTGCTTACTTGTGATCTCTGTCAAATAAATAAATAAAATCTTTAAAAACAAAAACGAAAACAAAAACAACCCGTTAGTTCATACTGATGTGTTCTAAAACCAGAAGATTCATTGCAGCTTTTCCTTGTTCTACGTTTGTAACTTCTTTCTCCAACAGTGGAGAAACTGGCTCTCATCATCTACAATATATTTATGAATTGGTTCAGTCCCTTATACACATTAAGTAGTTTCACAACTGATAGTCATGTTCTAGAGTACATCATGTATAGAGTTTTTTTGTTTTGTTTTGTTTTGAGTTTTATGGTGTATAATCCAAATATTGTTTTACATGGTCACTTAGATTAGTTGTTTTATTCCTCATTCCCCTAAGGAATGGTTTTAGTTACCATCAATTTTGGGTTCCTCCTACATTCTAATTGATATTTACTTGTTTAGTTAGTTAGTTGGTTCTGAAATATTGCCATAATTAAAGGATTAGAACTATACCAGTTTTACTCTGAGAAAAATCTCTTCCTCCTAACCCTTTTTACCCCATTCCCATCACTCATTCTTGACACCTTTTCTTAGTTTCTGGATTTTACTTCCAATATTTCTTTTTGAATAAATGAACAGATAGAACACTCCCTTCTTTCTTACATTCCATACTGTCAATAATCTTTTGTATTTTGCCTTGTCACTTAATAATATCCTGTGACTCTTCTCTTTTCTTTTTTTTTTAAAGATTTATTTATTTATTTTGGAGGGTTGCTGAGGGAGAGGGGGAGAGATCATCTCAAGCAGACTCCATGCTGAGCAAGGAGCTTGATGAGAGGCTCAGTCCCTCGACACTGAGATCATGACCTGAGACAGAATAAAGAGTCAGAGACTTAATCAACTGAGCCACCCAGGCACCCCCTATAACTCTTGTCATAACAATTCCTAGAGATTTTCCTTATTCTTTATTTCATAGCTGCATAACATTTCATCATGTGGATGTACCATATTTTATTTAACCACCTCTCCTATGGATAGGTATTTTATAATTGTAAACAATGTATTAGATAATTTTATGCATATGTATTTAACATTGTTGGGAGAGCATATCTAGGACTAAGATTTTGATCTCCTGATGGCGGACTTAATTCTGTTTTAAATCAAATGATGCAACAGAATGTAATTAAGAATACTCTTCAAACTAAAAAAGGTAGTATACATATATACAACAAAATAATACTGTGTTAATATCATTATTTTCTTTCTCTAATCTAATTGTAACTGTTTTTGAGACGAGCAGTTCAATTCAATAAAAATTTGTCTTCGGCTACTTAACCAGATGGTTAATCTTGAAAAATAAATGTGTTAAAATTCGACATTCGACACCTCCATTCACTGGCTTTTATTCAAAAATTAAATCTATTAGTTGCAAAATTTCTAGTCTTAAAAAAACCCACTATTATACTAAATTATTTTCTCCATTTTGTTCTTGTAGAGACAAGAGACAGAATTCTAAACTGTCGCCCTAATTTGGTTCCTTCCGCACCTGAAGTGTGGATGTCACATAGGGTGGGAGCAGAAAAACAAGACTGCATGAGGTCAGGAGCCCTTTTCATGTTGTCTGACAACTGTTAGAGGCTCAGAGGCTCCCTCCTTTCCTTCCTGGAGGAGTGAAACTCAAATTCATCTTCCTTTGGAATTGGAATTGTGGGTCCTTAGGGGCCTCAGGCCTTCCCATCCTGAATAGCGAGTATTTTGAGCTGTGAACAGGCTGCTCCACAGTCCACCTCTGATCCACCCCTGGGGCTGCCTCCAATGTGGATTCAAGGAATCCCTAACGTAGCCCAAGGCTAGTTCACCAGGAGACTGCCTTGAGATTTGGAGTCCAGAAACTAGAGAGTATTTTCCTTGTCTCTTCTTCCATCATGGCCTACAAAGACCTACTGTGAGACTACTGCCAGTTCCAACCCACACTCAGAAAATCGCTGGTGGGAACCTCCAAAGTTTTGGCAAAATGTTTGCTCTGGATTCTGCAATTTCAGCAGATTTAACCGGCAAATCTATACAGCAAGCATTTCAGGTCTGCCAAATGATTTACTTCTGATAGCGTTCCAAGTATTTGAGTACAGTGCCTCATCTACTAACCAATTATATCACTGGTAATAGATAAGGTGGAGTCTGATTTGTCAACAGTTTGGTAGGGACCATGCTGTTTGGGTCATGACCAGTTCAGAGCTTTTGAATTTGCATCATAACCTCTTCCTCCATGGTCTCAGGAGACAAATAAAGCTTCAAACCTTATTATTAAACCCAAACTTCTAAAAATTATAATGTTAAAGTTGATTTTTTTTTTGAACTTAAGCAACCATAAGGAAAGCAAAATTTGCCAAAAACCTTCCAGGTGATGTTGTTCTAATGTTCTTACCTCCTCGATCTCGGGCAGCTAAACTTTGACCCCTTCTTAATGTAATGTCCAATTGGTACATTCCGGGATCAGCCAGGGGGACATCTGCATTACTGGTTCCAGCAGTATTTATTTTCTGAAAAACAAGAAATATTACAAAATATTAAATTTATTATCTCTTTCCTATTTCCTCCAGTGGGGGACCATATATAGCTTCTCTCAAACTGGAAGAATTAGTCAATAAAATGAATCATCTTGTGTATTACCATGCCATAATCACCCAGTTCTCTAAAAGTTTTTAAATTCATGGAATTCTTTAGAGTCAAAATAAAAACACGGCACTTATAAGAATTCTTGTTTTAACTCAGATTCGAGATAAAAAATATAATATGAAAATCATTCCCCATGAATAACCCCACATAATTCAACTAAGGAAGATACATAGGAATAGTGTCTGAAATAAAAATACGACCAGTGATGAATGGATGGAGAATAAAGGTATGCGAGAGCAGCTGATTTCCATACAAGTGAGCTGAAAATTAAAGTGATTTATTCAGGTAACTGTGTTGACTCATTTGTCCATGGAAAAGGGTCATACTGATGGATTACACACTACTATTTCAATCTCAGCATAAAATATGATGTAATTATACAGAAATAAATGTATCCAGCATTTCAACAGTCTTTGTAAGAAATAAATACTCAGTGGGGCTAAATTTCTAGTGCTGCTTTCTGTAGAATTAGAGTGCACAAGCTATTTCTAAAACTAAAAATTTTTGCAAGGCTGCCCCTATAGAATATCTTTGTAACAATATACTATTAATTTACAAGCATTAAGTTAAATAAACACTTGCAAGGAGAATAACTATATTAAAACAACACAGAGTAAAAACTGTATAGGTCATATTTTATACTCGATGCCACTTTGAATACAACAGGAAAACTGACTTTTCTTTACACATTTGACATGATTTTATATTCCTATAATTTTTCTTCCAATTCAAAAAGAAATATTCTTGGGGCATCTGGGTGGCTCAGTGGGTTAAGCCTCTGCCTTCAGCTCAGGTCATGATCCCAGGGTCCTGGGATTCAGGCCGCATCGGGCTCTCTGCTCAGCGGGGAGCCTGCTTTCCGTCCCCCCCCCCCTGCTGTTCTGCCTACTTGTGATCTCTTTCTCTCTGTCAAATAAATAAATAAAATCTTAAAAAAAAAAAGAAATATTCTTTTGTTTTGGAATAATATGCATGGATAAAGTAAAAATGTAGATGCCAGTCTGGCTCTTCTACAGTTCATATGAAATACAATTATAAAGCAAGTTTTTTTCCCCCATGCTTCAAGACCAAGTAAGAAGCTTTCCTATAGGAGCAATTATCATTTAAAATAAGAAGCAGCACAACTTTGACGGATAACCCAAACTCCTCATTTCTCCTCTGGTAACAATAAAAAAGATTTCACTTCTCTTCATGGTACCCCTGTTCCTATGTATGAAAGCACGGTGCCCGCAGTGGCTCAGGCTAGAAATCAATGAGTTCTCCTTGACTTCCTCATTTCCCTCCCCACCACAGGTGAAAAGTTGCCATATCCCATCCACTCCATTTCCACCTCCATTCCATCTCCCAATTGTCTTCTTCTTTTAAGTCCTATTACCCCTAATTTGGATCTGGCCTTGAGACAAGAGAGGAATAAAGGTGAGATGATAGTCTTGCTCTTCCCTCAAACACTGGCTCGCCCCACCTCCTTGGCGTTACCAATTCTAACAATTTAGGGTATAACCTTCCATACTTTTGAAGGGCTTGTGTAAACACTGATACCTGTAGGTTTATTTTTCTTCCAGTTTGCAGTTGTTGTCTCTTAAAAATATAGTACTTGGGGCACCTGGGTGGCTCAGTGGGTTAACCCTCTGCCTTAAGCTCAGGTCATGATCCCAGGGTCCTGGGATCGAGCCCTGCATGGGGCTCTCTACTCAGCAGGGAGCCTGCTTCCCTTCCTCTCTCTCTGCCTGCCTCTCTGCCTACTTATGATCTCTATCTGTCAAGTAAATAAATAAAATATTAAAAAAAAGATAGTACTAATATTTTGCCTATGATGTTACAAGTTATTGAATTTAAAAATGTCACAGGCACTTTGTTAATCAATACATACAGACCTATCTAGTTTTTCGTTCAAGGTACCTCATTTTCCACATGTGAGGGTACCATAATTTCTTCAATTATTGCTCTGTGGATGAACATGTGAGCTGGTTTTGGTACTTGCCACTGTAAGGACTTCTTTTATTTCACTGACAGCATGAATTTTTCCAAAAAAATTTATATAGTTCACACTACCATTGTAAGTATACAAGACATGTATTTACCCATCTTAGTTAACATTGGATGTTACTAATTTTCAAGCTTGGAGAACAAAAACCCTTTAAGATACATTTCCAGGGCGCCTGGGTGGCTCAGTGGGTTAAGCCGCTGCCTTCGGCTCAGGTCATGATCTCAGGGTCCTGGGATCGAGTCCCGCATCGGGCTCTCTGCTCTGCAGGGAGCCTGCTTCCTCCTCTCTCTCTCTCTACCTGCCTCTCTGGCTACTTGTAATCTCTCTCTGTCAAATAAAATAAAAATAAAATCTTTAAAAAAAAAAAAAGATACATTTCCAGAATTATGGTAGTGTGTCTTATAACTAGTGTAAATGGCAAGAGTGACAACTGTTCACTGCACCACAGAGAAGATTCCAACCTGGGAAGATAGTGTTGGGTCTCCAATGTTGGGGACCCACCAAGCATCAAGAATCAAACCGACCATCAAACAGACTGGGAGGGGCTGCCCCTTACGGAGAGGACGAACCCTCCCTACCTCACAGACTAACTTTTTATAGAACTTTTATAGAACAAAGGACACGTGGTTGAGCCTGGCCATACACAGGTGGCCAATGAGATTGCAATACACAGAGAAAGTGCACAATCATGCTGGGTCACACACGGGTGGCCAATTGAATTACAATTCACCCCATAGTAGACATTTGCACTAGGCTATCACCTTGGTGAGAATTGGCCCCCAAAAGGCCCCCAAAAGGTGGGGCCCACACTCCTTGGTAGCTAGGGAGACAGTATACCCGCCCTACTGATTGGATGTCTCCACCTGACCCGACTCATCCCTGCATTCCGGCTGTTATCTCTACCTGACCTGACCCACCCTTGTATTTGGGCTTTGTTAGCTGGGACTTGTATCCCAGACTTGCTTTAAATAAGTTCCCCTGGGTGTGGGGGGGGCAGGGTCAATTTAAGTTTTACTGCATAGACAACAAAATGGCTGTTCAACCGAGATGGGGCCTCTCTGGCTAAATAGGCCCTTACAAGAGGAAGCCAACTGAGGTCTTCTAAACAACTTTTTGAAAAACAGTTTGAATGTGAGTCTAATAAGAAACATTTAAATTAAAATCCAGAAAACATTTGTTAAGCTCCAAGTATGTTCCAAACCTTCCATTAATTCTTGTGTGTATATTATTTTGAAATAAACGAGCCCATGAGTAAATATTTACTGTAGATAGATTTACCACTTTTTAAGAAATGGAATAAAATCTACAGGGAAAGAGACATTTTTTACTCACTCTACATCCTCCTCTAGTATTTCGATAGGTATTTTAAAGGCAGAAAAGTTTGAATGTTCAGTTGGCTGCATACTTGGTAGTTTTCATTGTTCTATGCAGTGCCTCTTGAAGTTTAGAGTTAATAATTTATAGGTACCTGGTTAATATTTTAATATGTACGTTATGTTATATGGCAAGGAAGGAATTTTCAAAGGTAATTTTAACTATATTAGGTTTTTCATTTTCATTGTTTTAGAATTTAACTCCCAGTTAAGAGATAGCTTCACTGGACTTATATTTACTGGCTTTTTAAAGCCTGAAAAATGTTTTTCTGTGAGTGTGTATGCAAGTGTGTGCATGTGTGTGTGTGTTTATATGTGTGTGTGACATTTCCTTTATCCATTCATCCATTTAATTTGTTTCTGTATCCTGGCTATTGTGAAAATGCTGTAATGAACTTGGGAATGTAGATGTCTCTCCAAGATAATGATTTCATTTCCCCTGCATAAATACCTGCCCTCCCCCTCTTGTTCTCATGTCTTCCTTCCCAGTCTTCAGGGGTCATTTCATTAGCACTTATATTTTTCTTGTCCATTATCACATTCTATCTCAAATGTCATATTTGCCATTCTATATTGCAAATTTTTAAAATCAGGGAATAGAGAGTTAAAGAATCAAATTGAACACAAATTTTGACAGAGGCAGTGAAAATAGAAAGATGTCTTTAAGGACACATGATCTAGCTGAGTAGACACAGACACGGAGGTAAATAACAAAGTTGGGTTTCATAGGCAGTTTGTTTCTTCTCTTTTTCTTTCTTTCTTTTTTTTTTTTTTAAGATTTTACTTATTTATTAGACAGACAGAGATCACAAGTAGGCAGAGCAGCAGGCAGAGAGAGAGGGAGAAGCAGGCTCCCTGCTGAGCAGGGAGCCCGATGTGGGGCTTGATCCCAGGACCCTGTGACCATGACCTAAGCCAAAGGCAGAGGCTTAACCCACTGAGCCACCCAGACACCCCATTGTTTCCTCTCTTTTTCTGTACTCAGGGATGGCAGCTGATCTGTTTTGGCACTTTCTGTCATGAGGAACTTAAGTATACCCTCAGAATATTTTTCTAATATATAGTGCTATAGGCTGCCATTACCAATTAGTCAAAATTGGCACTTATAATCAAACCCTGTCCAGTCAAGTCTTTTAATTAAAGACAGACTGCCACAATGGAGTAATTAAGTCATTGGGAGAGGAGGAAAGAAAGACCAGTTATTATGTGAGAAGAATCTGAGGTGGCTTCAGAGAGAGGTTAATAGATCAGAGTGTGAAAATACGGGTAGGACTTTGACAAGTGAAGATTTGGAAGAAGAGAGGATGGAAAAATCAGCAGGAGCACATTGGTGAGTAGTCACCAGAGGGGGCATCACTGGATAGTGTGAGAAAGGAAGTGTGAGGTGGAAAGGAAGACTCACATGCAGTGACACCAGGCTGAGGAGACTTTCAATCCATGGGCAACACAAAACCAACCCAGGTTTTGAAGAGAGAAGCAGTAAAACCAGGCCTTGTTTAACAAATATTTCTTGTCTACCTGCTCTGGCCTAAGTGCTTAGATTACAGAAAAAAAAAAAAAAAAAAAAAAAACAACCCCAAAACCAGGCCTTTTCTTTCCATAGGATAGAAGACAGAAGAGAAATCTTGTGGATATAGAAGATTTTTAAAAGGTTTTATAATACTCGAGTTTAAGTCACAAGGGTCTGATTGGTCAGTGGTAATGGAAATAAAAAGTGAATCTGAGATATTGAAGAGATTCAATTAACTAAATTTGTCAACTGACAAGATGTGGGAGATAGGGAAATGGATGGATGAGTCAGTCACACGGAAGGTCTAAGCTGAGGCCCTGGGAGAACAGTGCTGCCAAAAGTGTGAGAGGAGAAGCAAGCTCCAAGCCACCACAGTGGAAATTTCCAACACCTCCAACTCTCTAAAAGAAGAATGTCAAGAACTTAGGAAGACCTAAAGAGTCATCTCTCCTCAGGCTCAATGAAGTGGTTCCAAGAAGAAAACTGGCAGGCTAAGTACAGATACTAGAAATATAATAGAAAATAAAAAACTAGATACTAGAAATGAAATAGAAAATAGAAATAGAAAATAAAAAACTAGATACTAGAAATAAAATAGAAAATAGAAAAATAATAATTTTTTTATTATAGAGTATCTTTCTAAACATGTTTATTGAGTCCCCAAATGTTAACATGTATTAGGAAAGGTATATTTCAAGTGCATCTCTATAACAAACTTTGTAATTTTAAACACCTTTTTATTCTCAAGTTTAATATTTATTTAGTGACTATTATGGGAACTTCAAATGGATCCTTCTCCTCCCTAAACTGTCATGCTCCACACTTAGTTGCTATGCTTAAACTACTTTATTGAGGTATGATTAATGTGTAAAAAGCTATACATACTTAATATACAATTTGATGAGTTTGGGGTAAGTATACATCTGTGTAACCATCACCACCATCAAGACCTCCAGCATATCCAGCACCTCCCAAAGTTTCCTCCCACCTCCTTTATTCTTATTATCAATTTTTTGTTATTTGTGGTAAGAACACTTAGTAAGAGATCCACCCTCAGAGAATTTTAAATATATGATATAGTATTGTTAGCCAAAGGCATTATGCTATATAGCAGATCTCCAAAATTTATTGATCCTGCATAACTGAAACTTTGTACCCTTTCACCACTACCTCCCCACTTTCCCCTCTCCCCTGCCCCTGGAAATCACCATTCTCTGCAAGTTTGTAGTTCTGTAAGTTTGACTATTTTAGATTCTATATGTAAGTGAAATCACACACTATTTGTCTTTCTATGTTTGGCTTATTTCACTCAGTATAATGTTCTCCAGGGCTATTTGTGTTGTCACAAATGGAAGATTTTCCTTTTTTTAAAAAAGTGTGGTATTATTATTATTATTATTATTAGACAGAGAGAGATCACAAGTAGACAGAGAGGCAGGTAGAGAGAGAGAGAGGAGGAGGAAGCAGGCTCCCAGCGGAGCAGAGAGCCTGACGTAGGGCTCAATTTCAGGACCCTGGGATCATGACCTGAGCCAAAGGCAGAGGTTTTAACCCACTGAGCCACCCAGGAAACCCCCCACCCCTTTTTTAAGATGGAATGTTATTCTACTATATACAAACAATAAATTTCCTTTATCCATTCATCCATCAATGGGCATTTAGGTCGTTTCCATATTTTGTCTATACTACAACAAACTTAAGAATGCAGGTAACTCTTCACAATCTTGACCTAAATTCCTTTGCCCAAATTTCCAGAAGTGTGATTGCTGGGTCATATGGAACCACAATAGACCCCAAATTACCAACACAATCTTGAGAAAGAACAAATCTGGAGGCAAGACATATCCCAATTTCAGCTTTACTACAAAGCTACAGTGATCAAAACAGTATGGTACTGGCATGAAAAGAGATACATGAACCAATGGAACAAAACAAAAGGCCCAGAAAGAAACTCATACATCAGAGAAGAATCCCAAGGTCAGCTAATCTTCTGTAAAGGCACCAAGAACACAAACTGGGGCAAGGATAGCCTCTTCAGTACATGGTGTTTTTAAAACCAGATATCCACATGCAAAAGAATGAAATTAATCCTTACCTTACACCACATGTGAAAATCAGCTCAAAATGGAGTAAAGACTTAACTACAAGACCTGAAGTTTTAAAATTCCCAGAAAAAAACATGGGAAAAATTTCCTCAGTATTGGTCTTGGCAATGAATTTTTGGATATGACACCAAAACCACAGGCAACAAAAGCAGAAATAGACCAGTAGGCCTACATCTAATTAAAAAGCTTTTGCAGAGCAAAAGAAGCAATCAGCAAAATGAAGACAACCTATGGAATAAGAAAAATATTTATAAATCATATACCCAGTAAACGATTAATATCCAGAGTATATGAGGAACTCATACAACTCAATAGCAAAAAAACACACAAACTGACTAAAAATTGGGCAAAGACCTGAATGGACATTTCTCCAAGGAAGACATACAAATGGTCAACAGATATTTGAAAAGGTGCTCAGCATCACTATCAGGAAAAGATAATCAAAACCATAATGAAATTTTACATTATGCCTTTTAGGATGGCTATTATTAAATAAAATAAAAGATAACAAACTGGTAGGAGTACGGAGAAGAGGGAATCCTTGTGCCCCTTCAGTGGGAGTGTAAAATAAATGCCTCGCTCAAAGTCTGAAATTCTGAGTTCTAATCACAGATGATTGGGGAAGTTTCTGTGACAATACTCAAAGTTTTGGGACTGAGGAAGCCAAAAAACAGATGCTATGTTTGAAGTTGTAAATTCTGAGTGAAAATCAGAACTTTATCAGGTCACTTATGGGAAAGTCAAAAAGAATGTGGAAGAGAGGGTCTCCGAGAATTTGAAAGTAAGTATTTGGAAGGATTTTGTCTAGAGCATTCACATCTTCTACTCCACCCAGCCACTATTTTTGCAGAAGCCCTTCCTCCATGTTCTTGGCTTGCTTGAAGCAGGGCAGCCACCTTCAGTGGTGACATCAAATTTACCAACATTTCTTTTCTTCCTTTAAACGTATAATTGGTTTTCAACCTTGAGGGTTTTGGCTGGGCATCCAGCAACTCTGGGGGTAGAATCCAGGCAGCAGTATTTTCTCTAACAGGTCCTCAGATGATTTCAATATGCAGCCTAGCCTGGCCCATTATGCTAATTATAAAAGCAAGTCTTTGAAAAGGCTCATATACAAAGAATTTCCAGACTTTCAAAACATAAAACAATTATGAAACACATTGGGGGAATCAATCTGAGGGTTCATGTTACTTCAAGCTCTGCTGTTTGAGAGGCCTTTTTATCCAGGTGAAGAAAGCTTCCAGCAGAAGATATAAGGTGCTGATGGAATGAAAGTTGAGAGTGCCACCTTGCTTTTTTGAGATTTTTCATTATAGACAAAAAATGGGGTTACTCTGTTAGCTGGGTTCGTTGGTCATTACCATCAACAGGAAGTGAAGTATTGCAGCAGTGTACATACAGGGAGGAAGAAAAACATCTGCATTCTAGATTTTCTTGAATGCTCCTAGAACCGCCATGTGCTCTGGATTGCAGGTTGGCTCAGTTTTTCAATAGGTGGTTCATACACTCAGGCCATGCTCAGTGCAGCTTTAACTTTGTCTCTCAACAAAACCCACTTAAAGTTAGAACTTCATGAAAGCTTTCACATTTTTAACTTTGCAAATTTAACAACCCTGTCAAGCATATCAAGAGGCATCATTGAGGATTTCTACTTAGTCATTACCAATTACTACTTAGTCATCTCTCCTAGTTTCTATAACACTGAGGATATTTGCGCAGTGGAAATCTCCATCATATCAAAAATTTTTTAAACGGAATTCTCAAAAACAGAACTCAAAAACCACGGAAGTATTCTCAGTTCAGTGAAGCTCCCTGATTCATCTACCATGGCAACATTATGATTAGCTGGAGGTCAACTGAGTAAATGACTTCAGAAACTGAACCCACACAGAATGGGGACAATCCATGGCCACCAATGGGCATGCCCTACTAGGTATGTCAGTCGCAATGTATGTCTGACTAATCCCCAGCCTGCCCTGAAAGAGAGGCCCATGCTATATGTGAACTTAACTTCCTGGCCTCTTGTTCCTAGCTGATGAGACCTGTAGCTGGTTCTCTGAGCTAAGGGCAGACAGTGCCAGGCTAGTCATGATAGGTTGTTATTAACATAGGTGTTATTAACATAGGTGTTAGGTTATTAACATAGGCAAAAGGTGTATCAAGAGTCAAAGGTGTATCAAGTTCAAAGAGAAGAGAAAATTAAAAGTGGCTGCTGAAGCCAAAGGGTCATGACAGAGAGACTGGAAAGGCCATGATGGCCCATGTATAGTCCCAAACGAAGAAAGGGGTGCTATAACTAAGCAGAAGTATGGGGTGGGAAAAGTATGTGCAGTAGAAAGTAGAATGCCACCTTGTAGCAGGGTGTATAATCAACTAACCAAAGTATGACAACAGCGGGGCAGGGGAGTGATGTGATGTTATATATCACGTGGTATGATGAGCACTGGGTGTTTGTTACATATAACTGGTAAATTATTGAACAATACACTTGAAACTAATAATGTACTCAATGTTGGCAAATTAAATTTAAATTAAAATTTTTTTTAAAAAAGGAGAGTAAGTATCTACGAGTTATTACTGTTGAAGACCTGGACTGGCTCGGGGACTTGAGTGGGAGCTGCTCTGGGCTCTGCGTTCTTGGATGGCTGTGGTCTCTGATCACCTTCTTACCTTCCTTGGCTTTGTATGAGACAGGTGAAGGAAGCCTTTAACTCTTACAACACAATAGAGCAAGAAAAGAAAAGAGCAACAAGAACGAGCAAAAGAAGCACAGAAATGAGAAAGCAGTCAGGTAGCACGGGAAAACCATGAACACTCAGAATGAAGTAATATAGGAGAACGTAAGCTGCACAGAGAGGCTGCAGATAGACAGAAATCGCTCCATGCCTCGACTTCCTCTTCCCCCGTACTGTGCAGTGTTCACTGATGTTCACATACAGATGCCCCCCGAGATGTTAGCTACCCAGCCACAGGTCAAATAAGGTCAAGGCTCTGCAATTACAAAGTGAGGATAACATCAGGTTTTGATTAATATTTGTAGCAAGAACTGAGAGAAAGTCTTACGGTTAGGGTAATCATATAATTTGTCATTCAAATTGAGAGTCAAATTGAGTGCTCTTAAAAATTACAGGCAAAACCAAGCATTCACAAAACCGTCTCAGAGGAAGAAGGACGCGTGTTACAGTACTTAACAAGTTAGCCACGGATTAACTAGAAAGACACACTAAGCTTCTTTCTGCTGATCATCTGGTCACATCAAAGTTTTATGGCAGTTGGTTCTAGAACCGACTACAACCCTGGGTTGAATTCTGGGATTTTGATTTTGCAGTAGCCCAAACCAAACGAAATGGGCCTATAAATACTCGGGCCCACCAAATGGCAATATTTAACCGCTGCTGAAAACAGTACAAAATTCAGTACTCCAGAATGTCTCTTCTGGGACTCCCACAACACTGATTACTCACCCTTGACTTGTCTGCTAAATTGACTTTTGTGGAGCATCACTTCATTACTGCAGATAACTTTTCCCGCCCACGCCTACAGCATATAAAATAACTTCAGCCAGAGGAAAGCAGATGAAATTCTCTTTTCTCAATTTTTACATACACGGACCACTCCTTTTTGGAATCAGACCCTGGAACCAGCCTTCCTGCTAACCAGACACAGACTCTGATGATGAGGGGCAAGTGTGAGGTCAACTATTTCCCTTACTTATCCCGTCTGCACCTTTGTTTTCTCTTTAACATGGAGCAATATATACCTTACAAAGGGCTGTTTTGATGGTGGGATAAAATATGTAAAAGCACTTTGTTAAGTGTAAGAAATTATTTAACTAGAAGGGGCAGGAGTTGAGGAGAGCTATTCTAAAATGGAGGGAAGATTACAGGAGTCAAAACACAAAGACCCGTACACAAGGCCCAATTATACTATTAACTCTGCTATGAGGCAGAGGAGAAGTGTTTGGACCTCCAGGGACCTCATTTTCTTCTTTAAAAAAAAAAAAAGCTTATGAAAAGTAAAAGAAATAATGCAATTTACAGTGTTTGTCTAGAATCAAGTAATTTACAAAAGTAAAGTAGGGTTGTTCTGCCTTTTAAAAATTATTATATATTGGGCGCCTGGGTGGCTCAGTGGGTTAAGCCGCTGCCTTCGGCTCAGGTCATGATCTCAGAGTCCTGGGATCGAGTCCCGCATCGGGCTCTCTGCTCAGCAGGGAGCCTGCTTCCCCCTCTCTCTCTCTGCCTGCCTCTCTGCCTACTTGTGATTTCTCTCTGTCAAATAAATAAATAAATAAAATCTTTAAAAAAAAATTATTATATATATTGTGTATACACCGCTGCTGGTGTTCATTGATGGCTAATCAGAGATTACAAAGTATGTCATGCTTAAGGGTGCCTGGGTTGCTCAGTCCGTTAAGTGTCTGCCTTCAGCTTAGGTCATGATCCCTGGGTTCTGGGATGGAGCCCCATGTGGGCCTCCCCACTCAGTGGGGAGTCTGCTTCTCCCTCAGTCCCACCCTTACTCGTGTTTTCTCTCTCTCTCAAATAAATAAATAAAATCTTAAAAAAAAAAAAGCAAGTACATTAGGCTTACAGTGACTCTTCTGCTTTCAGTGCTATTATATTACTTGATGACTGTTATCTTCATTATTTCACCAAAATATTTGTTAGACCTGAGAGCATGATAGATTTTATGTGTTTAACCCTCCCAAACTTTCATCTTTTGGTGAGTTCCCAAGCACACTCTTTCTTCACCAGAGAAAATCAACTTGCAATAAAATGTGGAGCTTCCAGCGAAGAAACCATCTCCAGGAAGAAAAAATTGGTCAGAAAAAGGCATCATGTACAATAAGCTATTTATTTATTGATTTTTAATCTTCCTTGCCATGAATGCTTTTGCCAATAAGTGTTTTAATAAATTAGACCAGCTCTATGACTTCCAAAATTTGAGCAATATGTGCAAGGAAAACATTTTGTTTCAGAGGATTTGAATTTCTGAGATTCCAACAAACTGAGAGACAGAAGCTTGTGTAACAGATGTTATGCTCGATGCTAAACATTTGGGAAAATACTTGTAGTGTTTCTATGTGCCCACATCTATAAAACTGGCAGTGCAGGGACCCATAGTCACGTAGCTTTTATGATGAACAAAACTTCTTATAGACTTAAAAGCATTTCTCTACCTTTTTTGGGACAATTCTACAGTTTTTACATTTTTTTCTCTGGAGCACAAATATTTTTTATTTGGGTTTCTTTTTGAGAACTCTATTATTTCCCTCAAAGTTAACTCCAGAAGACAACAAAGAATGAGTAACATTTTAGTGCTTCTATCAGGTGTTGATTTTGTGGGAATAGCCTATCAATCCTTGTGGTAAAATTATACAGGAATCTTCCCAAAGAAAAATAAACAGCTCTAGGCAACATAAACTCTATTTTCTCTATTTCAACACTTGGTTTTCTTGGGAGAAAAGAAAGGAAATGGGGCTTTTTCTGAATGGGAAATTAACACATTTTAGTAATTAATCTCCAGCCACACACTGGCCCAAACACCCAAAGTGGATCTCATCCTCACTCAGGATTTCCCTCCTTCACTCATCCCTTCCCTCCCCCTCTCTCTTCCTCCCTCACCTACTGTTTTTTAATCTCGTACTGGATGCCCAGCACAGAATTAATGCTATGGAGAACATCGATGTTGGATTATAGTCTTTGCTTTCCAAGACTACCATTGGAACAGTTTTGCATGTAAAGCTTAAATGCTACCATGGAAAAATAAGACAAAGTGTTTCATGGCAAAAAATGAGAAGTCCTCTTCTCCTCCAATCTACTTCTTTTCTGTTTTGCTCTGGAGGTGGGTTTGAGACATCATTATGGAATGCCTAGCCACCTAAATTAAAAAACCTACACCTGGGGCCCCTGGGTGGCTCAGTGGGTTAAAGCCTCTGCTTTCGGCTCAGGTCGTGATCCCAGGGTCCCGGGATCGGGTCCTGGGATCGGGCCCCGAAACGGGCTGTCTGCTCAGCAGGGAGCCTGCTTCCCCCCTCTCTCTATCTGCCTGCCTCTCTGCCTACTTGTGATCTCTGTCAAATAAATAAATAAAATCTTTAAAAAATAAAAAACAACCTACACCTATTACTCCTGGGCCCCCAAGGGGCAACCATGCAATCCTACCCATTACCTCTAAAAAACGTTTCTTTGGTCAACCTTTTCCACCACTCCAGTCTGTGTCTCATCGACTGCACAGGCCAACCTCCACGACTTCCTGCCTGCTCTCAGATTCCTGTTTCTTCTGTTCATGGAGTCATTTAAAATGATTCCTATGGAGCATTTTTAATCATATGGGCAACTGCTTAGGAAAAAGTGGTAAGGTGGAAATTATGGCAAAAAACCTGCATACCGAATGATATTAATTAGGTTAAATATATCTATGCATTGAGAAAGGTACAGGAAGGGAATATGATATGTTAATCAGGGTTATTCCAGCAGAAAATGAGATGAAAAGCAATTTTACTTTCTTCCTGTTTTTCAAAAATTTTTAATTTTTTCTACAAATTATTATTCTAACAATTCAAGATTTAAAAATAATACTGATTTCTTCCCTTCCTACCCTTTGATTAACAGTATTAATCAAATAATGGAGTTCTATAAATTTGCTTTGATTCAATAAATGCCTTTACATGAGGTAAAGCACATCCATGTGCCACTCCCATTTACATTTAAGATGAAACTCATGTATATTTTATCACTTTTAAACAATCTCGTGGCTGCAGGTGCACCAGTGGGGTTGAAGCAGGATTTCCTATGCTCAGCTATGCAAATAGCAAGGTATTCCTCATAGGTAAGACCAAAGCACATGCATGGAGCTGCACTGGAGTCTGGCAAAAAGGGGTCCTCCGTGAATACTGTGCTTTTATTTCATTATTCTCCATCTTTGCAAACCCTGGCAGAAGAAGTTACTGGGAGTTTTCAAGCAACAAAATAAATAACATAGTACTGGAGTATAGCACAGAGTATAAAATAAATATCCATGATTCCATACTGACATAAACAAATGATTCGAGTAAATAATATGAATAAAGAAATAAATGTCTGGAGGGGCACCTGGGTGGTTCAGTCAGTTAAGTGTCTGCCTTTGGCTCAGGTTATGATCCCCAGGTCCTGGGATCGAGTCCCAAGTCCAGCTTCCTGACCAGCAGGGAATCTGCTTCTCCCTCTCCTTCTGCCCTTTCCCCAGCTTGTGCTCTGTCTTAAATAAATAAATAAAATATTTTTAAAAAGAAAGAAATGGGGTGAATAGACAAATCTGTGGTGCAGAAGAATTCAAAACCATTTATGTAGATACTGCTCCTCAAGGAGTTTGACCATAACACCCCAGCTCTTAAATGTGGGCTGCATAGAGTGGCTTCCAAAGAGGAGAGGAAGGAGGAACCTGAAAAACCTCAACCAGAGGATCAAGGTTAAGATTAATGTGGGAGAAGTCATGTTGCTAGCATGTACCTTTTGTACTCTGTGATGAGAATAGCACTTTACCTCTGTCGTTCTCTTCCCAAAACACACAACCTCTGCTTAACCATGAGAAAGACACCAGATAAACCCAAATTGAAGGATATTCTATAAAACATCTGACCAGTATGACCAAAACAATCACAGTCATCAAAAATAGATAAAGTCTGAAAAGTGCTCACAGCAATGAGGAGTCTAAGGAGACACGAAAACATTTACAAATGAAAGGTGGTATCCTGGATGAGATCCTTGAACAGAAAATGGAACTTCAGTGAAAACTAAGGGTCTGAATAAAGTCTAGACTTTAGTTAACATTAATGTATCAAGACTGGTTCATCTACTGGGACAAGTGGGCCCTACTAATGAACATAATATGTAAGCAGCAAGGGAAATTGTGTGGGGGATATATGGGAGTCACCTGTTCTATGTTCATAACCTTTCTGTACATCTAAAAATACTCTAAAGTGAAAAGTTTTAAAAAGTTTTTACACAGCTAACTCTTTTGTGTAAATAACCTAGTCTTTAGTAGGGAGCAAGTATTCTACTTTGGTTTTTGCTTAGTAAGTATAATGATACACTTCACAGAAGGCATGTCAGTGATAAATGAACCTAACCTGCCTCACCATTCCCTTTCCTTCCCATATTTCACAGATGAGAAAGCAGAATGAGGTGTAAAGGATACAGTCATATATTAGTTATGTCTAATCAAATTAATTTTGGAATAGGATTTTTATAACCATTTCAACTGCAGGTAACTGAGAAGGATGGTAACAGTGACCACACATTAGGTTACAAGTCACAAAACTTGGGTTTTCTTCCTATCCCTCCATAAAACGAGCTTTACTATCTCAGCCAAATAACCACCCTCTTTGATGCTCAATTCCTCACTTGTAGAAAGAGGAGTTTTATCTACATTACTTTCAAATTTTCTGCTCACTTGATCAACGGGAAAGAGAGTAGATTCTAGTTAGACTTTTTTTCTTTCAAATTTTGCTGAATCATCCAATAGCTTAGGTTCTCACCTTACAAAATTAGGATAAAAATAGCACCTACCTGAAAGAATTGTTGTGAAAGTTAAATAAAATAATCTCTATGAAACAGTATCCTGTCTTTGTGCTCTTCAGAAGAGTCTGATAACAGATAAGAACATAAACTAAATGGTATGAAAAACAGGTTAATATCTAGTTGAGACTTAAGGCACATTCACAAAGAAAGCACTTTAAAGGAGAAAAGTCTGAACAGTTGTAGAAAGTCATTTGTCAGGGATAAATATGGACATTTCTCAATTTTCACAGATTTTCAGAATCCTTCATCCATGAATAGAAATGCTCTCATCTGAGCACAATTTTGGGAGGAGAGTGTATTCACAAATATTCTTACAGTGGGTGAGAGGGCTATGAGCAGAGGTATGAAAAAAAAAAGACAAGAAATTAAAAATACATTTCTATCTCTTTTGCAATATGCTTTTACACTTGATTGTGAGATTTCAAATTCTGAAATGTTACCACAGGACTGTTAATTTTATTTACTTGGCACATAGTCTGTCATAGAGAAAGGTATTTTATGAGGGTTTTCCATACATAAATAAAATATATTGGATTAATAAATGTTAAATTAGGATCTTCTATAAATAAATAGTAGATCCTAGATATTATCAAGAGTTGACTGTAGCAGTGAAGTAAATACAATGAAAATAAATGCTTAAATTATTCAACTAACTGATACTCTTTAAGAATTCCAAAGACACTGCAAGAACAAAGTGAAAAACAGCTTAAGTATTCTCAGTACTAATTGCAAAAAAGACATCTTCTAAACTGCCAAAATTTGAGTGATATCATATGAGTAGATAATGATGCTGGGTGTCTCTTAGAATTTTTGAAAATTTCCTCACAGTTTAGGATTAAATTAAAAATCCAAAATGGTCAAATATCTCTCAGTAATAGGTGTTCAGTAAAGAGAAGCTTTGATTTATTACAGAAATACATACTATTCAACTTGGCAAGCAGCTGTGTATGCGTGTGTGTGTGTGCACACGTGCACACGTGTGTTTCCTGAAATTACTCTGCTTCTGAAAGGAATTTTACAAGTTTTGTTTGTTTGTTTGTTTTGTTGTTGTAGTGGTGGTTTTTTGGTTTTTTTTGTGTGTGTTTGTTTGTTTTTGCATAATTATTCCAGGAGCCCACAAAGGGCACAGGTAACTTCCAGTTCCTGCCTGGGCACAGGATAGCCCTTTCTGTGGTGGCTGACAGCAGTGATCACAATGCTTCCTGTACTGATTACCTTCCAAGCAGGGGTTTCTACTTTTCTCCTCCTACTAGTTCTCAATTTCCTCTTGGTAATCACTGTGGTTGTGGGATGCTAACTTGGTCTTCATCTCGGGGGTGGAGAATGTCACAAAGATTAGGCCCATCCAATGCCCTGACTGAAGGACTGGTTCAGGGTTAGGAGTGTGGCTGAACCTCTTCCATTCAGGGTAACTCTTTGGTCTTGGTTGAGAATGCTGGAATAGGCTCAGTCATTCCTCTGGGATGAGAATGAGGAAACATGTAGCTGGCTGTGGGAGTGTTAGCAGCCATGTTGGGCTCATGAGAGGAATTAGCCTAGGATGAAGATAATAATGGAGAAGGCTAGATGGATAGGCAGAAATACACTAAATTCTCATGACGTGATTAAACCACTGAGTTAAACTCCAGATGTTCTAGTTATGTGAGCCAATAAATTCCCTTTATAATTGTAGTCTATATTAGTTGTACTTTTTGTTGCTTGCAACCTGAAGTATTTCAACTGATGACATAGCTAATACTGATGGAGCACAGACATTGTCTCATTTATCATGCACAAAAACCTAAGGCATAATTACTCTTATTACTCTAGAAATACAGTGTGGAACCTGAGGATTAGACAGGATGAATTATAAGCTTCTGCCAGAAAACGCTAGAAGTAGGATTCAAACTCGCCCAATATCAAAACCCCATGCTCTCAGCCACTACGCAAATACCTCCTCCAGATTAAAAAGAAAAAAAAAATCAGAAAATGAACTAGACATCTGAAACTAAATGGCAATTTTAACTGCTCGGGCCCCAATTATATAAGTTTTCTTAACTAAAAGTTCATGTCAAAAGGAAAGGGTGGGTTGTGGTTAAAGAAAAAGTACTTTAAATTTCTAATATCCAGGTTTTCTAAATCACAGACTCACAGTCTTTCTTATGGAAAAGATATTTTTCTCTGCCTTTTATTACCTTAAGCAATCTGTAGTGCATTTATTTGATTCTGATCAAACCTCTTCGGTGCCGTTAACTAGGCAAAATGGCTGAATACCACTATTTCAAGATAAAGTCCTTATTCCATGTATACACAACTCAGGTGCTTATAATTAGTGAAGAGGATACAATCACACATATTACCAGTTCATGTAGTATAGAAATCATATATAACTTTCTCCATCTAGAAGGTGAAGAAAAAAATCTTCAAAGAAGATTTTTCCAAAGAAGTAGATGTAATTATAAATTTATTTTTAGATACCAAAGATGAAAATGCACTCTTTCATTTTACAGAAAAATGTTGCTCATTTCTTTAATCTCCTGAGTCTCCATGCCGTCAGCTGACTCTGTCCCATTCCTTGTAGTTGAAAAGGCTACCTATGAGCATAGCATCTCACTTTCCACAGGAGTGCTAGTTCCAGTTGCGAAAAGTCTAAAGACCTGAGGTATTAGTGAGGGTTCTGAATCTCACTGCCTCATCAACTGAGGTATTAGACCAGCTGCTTTTGCTGGTTCACTGAAGTACTTTGAGAAGTTCCCAGTTACCGATAATTGGCATACCTATGCTTATGTTCACCGTCAAGGACCTGTTTTCCAACGCTACTCAGAAAGACTATTTATACCACCAAATCCAATAGGTATGAGGTCTATTTACAAAGCCAGTAAATGAATCACTCAGTGTATTAGACAGGCACTGTACAAAGGGTATTTGGCAATTCAAGCTGCTTCTTATGGAACTATCAGTTCTGAACACTAAACAATTAGAAATGAAATCGCATGGCCAGAAAACAGTGGGAAGATTGAGAAATGTGCTGTCTACTTGGTGACATGGTTTATGGATGGTGATGGGTAAGCCAACACCAGAGTAATACCATCATACACCATCCTGTCGTTAGAGACAAACCAGAGCTTACACAACACAGTTGAGAGCGCTGCATGTAGAATTCCCAGTAATGTCTACATCAGATGTCATTTCTTTAAAGCATACCCACAGACATAAAAGTAAAAGTAAGAAGTAAAATCTTCCACTTCCCACCCAAACCTCTGCTTCTCCACCATGGTAACCACCATTAACATTTTCTTGAGTATTCGCCAAAAAGAAAAGTTAGCACATAGCTTTTTAAAAAATACAGATATAAGAATGAATATATTGCATGCATTATTATGTACTTTAAAAAAGATTTTATTTATCTATTTGTGAGAGAGAGAGAGAGCATGTATAATCAGGGGGAGCAGCAGGCAGAGGGAGAAGCAGGCTCCCACTGAGCAGGGACCCTGATGTGGGACTTGATCTCAGGACCCTAGGATCATGACCTGAGCCAAAAGCAGACTCATAAACAAATGAGCTACCCAGGTGTCCCTTATTTATTTTTTTCATATAGTAATATTTTGACATCTTTTGATGTCAGAACATTTATTTATTTGTTTATAATGATTTTATTTACTTATTTGAGAGAAAGGGAGAGAGCACAAGAAGGGGGTGGGTCAGAGGAAGAAATAGACTCCCCCCTGAGCAGGTAGTCCAATGCAGGACTCAGTCCTGGGACTCCAGGATCATGACCTGAACTGAAGGCAGACACTTAACCAACTGAGCCACCCCGGTGCCCCATTGTCAGAACATTTAGATTGACCTCGTCCTTCATAAGAGACCAACAGAATTCTATTAAATGTATATACCAAAATTTATTTAATCGGCTTTTTATTGATGGATTCTTAGGTTTCTAGTTTTTCCCCCTTTTTTGATACTTCTACAAACAATGATGCCATGTGTTTCATCTTATGCACATTGTGACATGCACTTTTAGGAGGGTTTAATGGGTAAATTCCTACCAATGGAATTGCTAGATAAAAGTGCTGCATTTTTAATTTTGAGAGATGTTGTGAAATCACCAACCCTCCAAAAATATCCCACCAATTTACATTTCCACTAATGGGGATTGAGAGTTTCCCATATATCCACTCCAAAAATAGATATTATCAGATAATTCAAATAAGCCAACCTTCTACAGACGGTCACATTTAAAGACGCATAGTGCAAAAGCTAAACAAGAAATTTCATTATTTGCTTGCTTTTCTCAACCATTTAAAAAATTTAACCCAACTTATAACCTAGCTTAGCACTTCTCAAAATTGCCTTCTTTTTCCTCCAAAACTCCTAACCAAAGATCTGCCCCTAGATTCTGTCTTACTTTCAACCAACACCAGCATTCTCTACCTCAGCCAGCAGGGTTTTCCCTTTCTTGAGTCCTACATCTGTTTCCCATTCCTACCCTTCTACTTAGCCCTTTACCTATTTTCCTCTGTAGTTGTGAAGAGGAAGAAACTGAGGATGAAAATGTTGCAAATGCAGGTGGGAACTCATAAAGTCATACCTTCAGCATTGTCTGACTGTCCTACAAATTGTAAAATGTTTGCCATTCTGGCAGATTAAAACAGGCATCTCCTTCTGTGTTGCATGCATTTAATTACTAGTAAGACTGTCTTTCACATCTGTGAGCCATTTATACTTCTTTTGGGGAAATGCCTGTGCAAATCCTGGACTCACTTTTATTTTATGTTGAGCTCTTTTTAATTGGCTGGAAGGTGCTCTTTGTATGTTAAGGAAATTAGCAAGGGCTGTATTCTACAGGATGTGGCTTGTGTGCATGGAGCCAGGAACCAGGGAGTAAGACTCTGTTAATTCTACCCGAGTATTCTCACCATCTCGGTTCTGCCTGCTAAACTCTGTATGCTCACAGGCTTCTAGCACAATGTCTTTCTTTTTTTTTTTTTTTTTAGCACAATGTCTTTCTGCCAGAAGCTATTTGTTAGATTTTTTTCTGTGTAGCACAACATAATTTAATGTTCTTACAGGGAAAAATATGGTAAAGGAACCTAGATGTTCTGTCCTTTTCTGCATATAGGTGGGATGATTCTGTGTCCTAGAGGGAGGGCAGGACCCATCCGAGTACTCTGTTGTCGTCAGTGGTGTGGGATCATATCATGGAGTAAGTTTCTGGGAGGGCCAGCTCAGGGGTAAAGTCCAGGTGAGAAAGAAGGGACTCTAGGGAGAGAAGGATGGAAGCAGTGGCATTAATTTCATCCCACTTGTAGAATTCAGCTGGTGTTCTGCTATGGGCAGCCCTAGGAAAAGACAGGACAGATGGCAACAGAGAAAGAGCAGTTGTGCTCAGGAAAGGAGAGACCATTGTCTTCTCTCTCCAAATGTCAGTATAAAGAGTGCCGCAGGTGGTGATGGTCAGCCTGCTCCACACTGACCTTGGCATTCTGTACCTGAGCCAGTACAGCAATTTCTAGTGCTTTAGGGAACACCCATGCCCTGGGGCTCAGACTCTTCTGAGTTTCAGGCCCACGGAGCCAACCACTTATGCGACATTTCCATCTGAATGTTTCATGAGCAACTCAAATTTAACATGTCTAAAATCATCTCTTGATTGTCCCGTTCGACCTGTCCCCATCCTTCCACTCTGGCAAAGCAGTCCCCATCTGTCTTGTTGCTCAGCACCATCCTTTCTTCTCTTTTCTCTTCAACCGCCTCATCAGACCCATCAGCAAGTGGCATGAAGTACGCTTCCAAGATGTGTCTTAGCTCTGTCTTCTTTGCCAAATCCATCACCACCACCCTCTAGTACATGCCCCATCATTCCTGACCTGAATTCACCGAGGAACTTTCTAGTGATGTTGCATTCATGTCTGCAAAAGCATCTGAAGTGATCATCAAACATAAAAATGATCATGCTCCTCTCCTGCCTAAACCTTTTCAGGGGATTTCCAAACACAGAGAACTCCTTATCATGGCTTACAAAATCTTGCACAATTTTCATCACCAATTTCTCCAATGTCCTCTCTAGCCACTCTCTCCCTCTTCATTACCCACTAGCCACACCAGCCCTGTGTGAGTTACTTGACAGGGCTAAGCTCTTGTCTACTAGGAGATTCATACAGGCAGTTAGTTTTGCATGGAGACTTCTTCCCCAGGTTATTTGCATGGCTACCTCCTCATTCTGGAGGTGTCAGGTCCTATCATCTCAGAGAAGCCTTCCCTGACCCACCCACTGAAAGAGTTCTCAATCTGCTATTCTTTTATTCCCTTAAGATTTATTTAATTATTTATTTATCTGAGAGAGAAAGCCAGAGCACAAGGGGCAGAGGGAGAGGAAGAGAAAATCTCACAGGGCTCCACACTGAGTACGGAGCCCAACTTGGGGCTCCATCTCAGGACTCTGAGATCACGACCTGAACAGAAACCAAGAGTTGAAAAAAAAAAAAAGAAACCAAGAGTTGGACGCTTACTGTTTAACCCACTGTGCCACGCAGGTTCCCCTCCATCAGCTATTCTTTACCATGGTAACCTGCTGTGTCCTCCATGTAATTCATCATAATTTGGAAATATTTTGTTTGTGAACTGACCTGGTTTTAGTGGATTTTATATCTCTGTATGGTATATCCTCATGATTCCTGCTTTTAACAGAGTATTTGGCACACAGAGGTACTCAATATACTTCTGATGAATGGATGAATGAATGGAGAATGGTTCGTAGATGCAGTCAAAGTCACAGGGCTAGCCCTCAGCAAGAGGAAAGCACAGTTTAAAAAGGGAACAAAAGCCTCGGCATCTGATGAAGGATCTCAGGATCTAGTGAAGGGAGGCTTGAGTCATGTGCCAACCAGGAGCGTCAGTAAATGGGATTTGTAGTCACTGGTTGTAGATTAGCCAAACGGGATTCAAAGGCTATAGGGAACCTCATCATCAGATATGGAATTTGTATTTAATACACAAACACATACTTAATGTCGGGTATGTGATACATGGTCATCTTTGATATTTAAAGGTCTCAAAAATAATACCATGACAAGAATGCTTATTCTTTATTTTAGAAAGAGCGTGACATAATGGTTAAGAAGGCAACTCTGTGGCCTGATTGCTTGCATTTGCATCCTGGCTCTGGTATTTTCCAACTCTGGGACCTTGGGCAAGAGGCTTAACCCCTTTATACTTCAGTTTTCCTTTCTGTGAAATAAAGACAGTAACAGGCCATGCCTCATCAGGTTGTGAGCATGTGGGGAGTTAATAATTGCACCGTGCTTATAGTAGTGTCAGGTATACAGTAAATACTATAGAAATTTTTGCTATTAGTGTTATATTTCCAGAAACAGCAGGAAAGGTTGTATATGGAGATGAACTCTGAGAACATGTCTCCCAGCAATACAGTGTTCTGTGGATCCAACCACATGCAGCAATTCATGAAAATTTGCACAGATAGAGATGCTATAATTTCATTGCTATTATTACCTTGAAAAGAATTCATTTGAAAGGCTAATTAAGCCGCATATGCAATTCTTTAGAAGATGCTCAGAAACCTTGTGCAAAGCTACGGTCAACTAAATGAATGTGAAATCTATATCAGCTCTAACAGCTAATTTCACAATTTGACTCCCCCTCAAAACCTCCAGAGAGAGAACTCTTAAAAGTAAATGTGCCTCTTTTATTAACTTTTATCTTGGATGTTATTTCATTATGCTAATAGTCTCCCTATTGATCGAGTCTATTCTTCATTTCTCTCAAGCCTCAGGAAGAAATGCTAAAATATTCAAGGATGAAAGAATGAATGAATAAGAGCATCAATACTATCTCACCACTTTTATTTTACAATGTCAAATTATGAGTGTTTTATTTTATTTTATTTTACTTTATTGTGTGTACAAGTTCGATTTTATTTTAATAAAGTGACTTCGATACTTTTAACATTTAAAACTGAGGATCGTCTTTCCTCTCCAGTGAAACAAAAAGAAAATTTTAAAATAAACAGGAAAAAATTACAATAGAGAATGTCAATTTCCAACATGATCCTACAGGTTCTCCTGATTCTCCCATCAAGTGGTAGCTCTCAAGAGTTAGGAGGGTTTTAAAGGATTATCAGGAGTTTAGCAGAGAGGATCACATTGCACAAGTCCTCCTGACCATCCCAATCCTAACATTCTCTCTTTTTGTTTCCTCTTCTCACTGAAATTAGTTCCCTCCACTCTGTGCAATGGCAGTATCTCCCTATGTTACTGTCTCACTGTATATTAACTCTTGAATGCACATATCTGTTTCCTCCACGAGACTGTGAATGCCTAGATATGACAACCAAGACTGACTCATCTTTGCAGGTTCCTTGCTAAAGTTTTACCAGATTGATTTGCATTTCACATAAGACTATAATCATGTTTAATATTTGATGCTAATGCAGTATTTTGAATGGCATTTTTGCTGAGAGACAAGCTCTTTGAGGGTATTAATTTCTATCTATTTGGTTCACTGCACTATGTATCTAGAACAGTATATGACATGGGGGGCCACTAGGTTTGTATTAAGGGAGTGAAGAGAGCAGATACCTATAACCTAAAGTACTAGATTTATGGTTTATGGATCCTGCATCAGAAGAGACCTGAGAATTAACCAGAGGCCACAACAACTGTATGGAAGTAGATGACGAGACCATTTATTTTTCTCGTAGACTAATCTCCATTTCAAATCATAGATCATTTATGAACGTGAATACAGTCCAACACTGAGATCTGCGTAGGTCATGAGAATTCAAATTGACAAAGTATTTTCATTTAATACTCTTGTTGTGGGTTAATTTATACAGTACCTGGTTTATTAATTCCCAAGACTAGATTGTGTTTCCAAGGCCTTCAAAACAACTATGTGCCAACTTGGCATCAGGCCACCATGATGTTGTCTTTGCAGGTGTGTATTTGGCACAGGTTGTCTGAAGTTGTCTTGGCTGAAAACTCAGAATTTGCTTGTTAAAAGCAGAGATTGTGCACCATGTCCCTTTTGTTGGAGACCTCTTCAACATTTTTACCTTCCTATTGATTGTGTGAAGAGAACTTTAAAAATCAGTGTCATTTGTCAACTTTGAAACTGGAGAGATATTTTCATTGTTCAGGAAGATGCCTACTGTGGCTGCAAAGTGAGACCTGGTCCTGTACCACCATGTCCTCTGGGACATCTGTTCTTCCTAGTACCTCATATAACCCTGGTTAAATGGTCTGTGAGGCGTCATGTGGGTACCATGGTACAGACTCACAATATTCCCTACAAACAGTGAATGCTTCTCCTTGGCATAGACAATGTATCCTTTGAAAGTCAAGTCCTAGGAAGACATTTGGTTCCCTGAGTGCCTAACTGGTAGCATATGGCACGTCATAACTGGTTGACCACTCTTGAAGTATTGTGTCATTGCATTAATAAAAATAAGGAACTTTAGAAATATTTTCATTTTAATAAAAACTAGTTCTTTTTGATTCAATAATAATTTAATATAAGTTTCAAAGAATAAAGAAAATAAAAGGCCATTGCTATTGAGTTTTCTCTTCCTATGAAGAGAGTACCTCTATAAAGTTAACAGTGGTGGTATTTTAGTAGTCTGATACTGAATCAAGGAATTCATATAATTATTTCTGAGTAATAGGATTTCTGAGTACCAAACATGTTACCCACCCCTCTATCCTTTTCCTCCCATCTCCTACCTCTCTTTCATATCCATCCATCCATCCGTCCGTCTGTCCATCCATCCATCCATCCATCTTTCCATTAGGGAATGGATGGATACACAAAAATAGGTTAAGACATGGCGCCCACCCATTAGGGAACACATAAATTTGGAGTTACTGTAATGTAATGAGATATTAAGCAGAAAGTTATTAAATTGAATAGTGTATTCAAAGAAAGTTTTCTTATAATGACTGAACATAAAATACGTTAAGTACAGGGAGCTCTTCCATACTTGAGCCTGAATAACACAAACGGACTCAAAACTACAGCATAATTGCTTTTCCTCTCTTCCCAACACATCAAAGGAATAGAATTTGCTGGGTTGTTTTTTTTTTTTTTTTCCCCAATTAGATTATTTAGGAGCCAGAGTAGGAGTAATTTACTGATGTACTTTTAATCTTTGTCTGCCATTAGTTGTAATTGCTGCCATAAACTAAAGATGGCAAAGAAGAAGCTTAACATACGGTTTATATAAAACTTTTTACATGAAAAATATTATTTTGACTGACTTAATATTTACTAGGATTTGCACCCTATGGAAGAAAAAACAGATCATTATAATGACAAATCTTTTGTCACTGAGATTAATTTCATAAAAAATTTATGTCCTCTGTTGTCATGCTGAGAATACCAAATAATGATGATAAATAGTGTTACAGATTCTAGTCAGAATGTCACTTATCTCCCCTGAGGGAAGATGAGAAGCTACTAAAATAGATAAATCATTGTCAGAAGTAAGAGTTCACCGTTGCCCAAAACATGTATTAATGCCCCACTTACAAAGCAGCTGAGGTAACACCAAAGAAATACTTGGGAATACTCCAGCTGTTAGATTCCCTGGTCTAAAGACCAGGGGCGCACCATGGCTGCTCACTGAAAGACTGACTGGAGGGTCCAATTCAGTTCCCTCAGTTGAGAAGAGTAGTCACTGTAACAATACAATAACTAACAGAATTCTGCAATTTGATCCGCCATTATCAAGGAGGTCTGGAGAGAGGACGAGTGACAAAGGATCAATGTTATCATCTTCCTCCTGGCAGAACAGAAAGAGGAATTCACATTTTAATAGCAAAGAGCTCTTGATGGTGGCTGCTTGAGCCCACTTGCAAAGAACCCCAGTCTAGACTTCAGAAAAGAGATACATATAGTCAGGAAGTTGCACTAATGGAAAATTCTTCTGTGTCCTGGAACAGACTGAATTCTAAAAGGCATCGGTGGCAAAGCTTCCCGTGTTGACATTAGCCGTTTTGTTCTCCCAACTCTAAAATCTTTAATGGCATCATCTTTAATTAAACAGCACTGCCTCTGAATCTCCAGAGTCTTATTTTCCTCCTCAAACTCGAGTTTGAGGAGCTGACAATGCTGAGGCTAAACGTTCGCTCGTTTCTCTGCAAAACAAGAAAATGCCAGCAAGGCACTTCTGAGTTTAGCACTTCCCAGTAAGTTTCTTAATATTTGCCTCCTATGGAGCAACACTCTCATTCAAGGAAAACAACCTCACAGTTGTATGCCAAGACTCTTTTGAGGACATCAGAATTACTGCCCACTAATGAGAGCAAAGTTTGTTGAAGCAGAAACCTCAAATGAGCAAATCAAAATCTGGAATAGCATAAAGGCTATAGAATTGGTCTAAAATAGCTGACACAAGTGAAATGATACCAAATGAGAAAGAGTAAGAAGGAATAAAACTGCATCCAGAGGCACAGAAACTAAAAAGACTAACATGCAGAAGAGTGGTTAGGAAAGGACGGGCCTCCCGGGAAACGTTGTCATGTTGATTATTTTATATAAAAGTTGCTTAAGAGACAGCTGTGCTGACCACCTGAGACCCTCCTCAGCCCCTCCCCCACCAGAGCCGGAAATAAACCTCCCCTGTAAAAGGTACTCTGCAGCAGGAGGTAGAAAGACATCCTTCTCACCATAAATGGGATGTGTAGAGCTGAGGAGCCTGTGTAAACAAGACTTGCCCCTCTTCAATGATTTACTACCCCCGCCCAAACTCCGCCTAGCATTCCTTATTCCTGAAAGCTTCCAAAGTTAAGTGCTCTTTGGTCAATTCCTCAAAGACTTATTGTCTTATTCTCTAAAAAGTATCTATAAAAATTGCCATCTTGGTCATTTCTGTAGGTCTCAATTTCATTATTTCATCATCATTAATCACATCCTTATGTGCAGACAAAATTCTGTTGTTGTTGTTGTTGTTTTTCTCCTGTTATTCTGTCTCATGTAAATCTAATTCTTAGTCCAGCTGAAGACCTAGAAGGTTAGAAAAGAATTCTTCCTTCCCTTCACCCACCGCATTTAAGTAGTTCCTCCTGGCTAAAAGAAATTTCTCACCTCACTTCTCATTCTTCTATATGGTTTTCAACAATTCATTAATAATTATTAAACTGTGTTGACCTTTATGATAACACACAAAGATGCTATTTTTCAAATTAATCAAATGGACACCAATGCTAGGACCAAGTAGAATAAAAGAACCCAGAAGAATAAACCTCCCTTCACAATTTATGCCACTTGAAAGAGGAAAAAAGAGCTTAGCCATGACTGCAAGCTTAAAAAAACTCTCTTAGCACCCAGTCTTCTCTCTCAAGTCACACAGGTCAAAATCCAAATAAATATAGTAGAAAAAAAAATTGAGTTCAAAATAAACATTTGAAAAACATCATTCCCATTCCCTCTTAAGGCCTTCAGAGAGATGGACAGCAGGCACGGCCCCAGAGGACCCTTATCCCTACTCCTCAAAAGATGTGAGGCAGCCATCCAGATGCGGCAGTCCTTATGCCACCAAAGTAACATCTGGGTAACACTGTTCCGTAGCACTAGGATTAAATTCTCCTTTTATATAAAGCTGAAGAAGACACAGGTAATATGACATGAAGGCGGGTGCCAGATTTAGAACAACAGGATACCCAACTAAACTGGAATTTCTTATAAATAAATAACTCTCTAGTGTAAGCATTTTATGGGTAATATTTGGAAAATACTTATACTGAAATATAAATATATATATGTATGTGTGTGTGTATATATATATATATTTTTGTTTTTGTTTTTTATCTGAAATTCTAATTTAACTGGGATTCTTGTATTTTATCTGGCAACCATATTTCCTGGAGTAGGATGGATCCCTGATCCAATATAACTAGTGCCCCTTATTAAAAAGGAGAATTTGGACACAGACACATACACACAGGGGGAACACCATGTGCACATTGGAGATAGTCTGTCACAGGCCAAAGAACTACCAGAAGCTGTGAGAGAAGCTGAAATAGATCCTTCCCTTGTGACTTCAGAAGGAGCATGGCTCTACTAACACCTTGATCTTGAATTTCCAGCCTCCACCCTCTAAAACAACACATTGCTATTCTTTAAACCACTCATTTTGTAGGATGTTATTAAGGCAGACCTAAGAAACTAACATGTATACAAAATCAGCATCCTATTGTCTTCTTTCTCTTTCTTTCTTTTTCTCCATTTTTACTTTAGCTATAGGAATTGTATTCTGGGCTAATTGCTTTGGCCAAAGCATGTCTTGTACCCAGTTCTATCCCATCTCATCCCAAGCCTGAGACATTGCACATATTCACTACATGAGATTCTCAAAAACTGGGGTCCTATAGAATCCCCAGTCACCTAGAAAGTACAGGTCAGCTCATAAATTTAAATACTCTCTCTAAATATATTGTCAGTCCTGTGATAGTGAATTTCTCTACCTACTCAGCTGACTACCCATTGCCTAGCTCAGGACCTCCCTGCCAGCATTTCCTTAATCACCAGAACTTCCTCCTTAGCTTATTGGACATGTGACCTCTCTCTATTCTATGAAAGTCTGTCCATGGGTTGGTTAGTCTCACCCATCCCCTGTCCTTGACCAAGTGGCCTATCTACCTTAGGTAGATCTAAAATATATATTTGAGAAACATATTTCTACACATATCAAAAAAGCACAAACTGAAAGATAAAGAGGGGAACTCCCAGAAAGTAACCTAAAAGCAATGCATTTATGTGTAATATTGAGAACGTTTTGCCTGAAAATTTGGCAAAGTATGTAGGTTACTTGCTAAGTCAATCCTGTGACATTTGCAGAGACAATTCAGCACTTCCTGGGTCAGTCTTAATGTCAGTTCAGATTACTTCCAAACATTTTATTTTATTTTTTTAAAGATTATTTATTTATTTATTTGACAGACAGAGATCACAAGTAGGCAGAGAGGCAGATAGAGAGAGAGAGAGGAGGAAGCAGGCTCCCTGCTAAGCAGAGAGCCAGCCCAATGCGGGGTTGACCTGCATGACCTGAGCCGAAGGCAGAGGCTTTAACCTACTGAGCCACCCAGGCGCCCCACTTCCAAACATTTTAAAAAGGAATTTCTCAAAATGTGATCTACGAAGACTTCATTGGCTTGTTACCATGGCAATGCCCTGGGTTCTACCTTAGAGCTCATGAGTCATTCAGACTCTTGGAGGATGGGACCCCAAGATTTGTCCAGAGAAGTTCCTATGTATATTACATGTGAGATTTGAAATAATTTGAAGTGTTTTGGTGGTTGTCTTAAACTCAAAACATTCTGCTATCACTCGATTTCTACATTTTTACAAACTGGATTCATATTTTCCAGTCCCCAATCAAAGAGCTATAATCTTATGTCCTGAAGCTCTTCCAAAAGCCCTCTGTTTCTAGTTGCAACAGCGGTATGGGGGTGGGGGTTGGGGCTCCACTGTGGCCTTGGTGGGAAGTGGTTTCCAGGAATCAAATGAATAACGAATAAAGAAAGTGCTATTCCACCTGTGAGCTTAGGGCTCGAGATTAAATTAATGATACTGATGATGATATAGACATTTTAATGTATGGTTTCTAAACACATAAAATTTCACTAAGCTTGTTTTATGAAGGTGGCTGTCCAGTTGAACCAAGTTTTAGTACTAAGACAAACACCCTGACCATTTAAAATTCAATTCTGGCCATGCAACATTTAAATTAAAGGAAACTAATGCCTCAACAGGGAAAAACATTTTACAGCTTGTTTTACTACAGAAAGTTACTACAGCAAGTAAAATGTGACAAAGAAATACCTTTAACCCCTAAAATAATTCTACTTATTATTCAAAAAGTAATGGATTTATTTTTAGGCACAAAACTGTTTGTTTGTAAATGCTCCAGATTTTTACATGTAAATCAGGGAAATAAAATAAAACTCAGGAGAACTGCAGATCAAAGTTTGAAATGACAGAATTATTTCCAGATATTACCAACAACATATGAAGCATGAGCTCTTTTCATGGATTTAAATAAGCATATCTCCACCCAGTTTAAATCAGAATGACAGGCTTCTCAGTCCTTATAAAACCACACACTCTAAAGCAGACATTAATTCAAGGTGTTGTTGACCTCATGAGTGGGCTGTTCACATGTGAATATAAATCTAGGACTACACATAAATCCAGAGCTTCGGGGCATTTTGGAGTAGGAGGGAGGCTCATAAATGCTGCCATCCAGTCTCTACCTCCTGCTTCTCTGATCCTATTGTGCACAGGAATTGAGGGCACCTAGTCAAAATGCATTGCCCAGATTCCTAGGTCTGGGCTGAGGCCAGAGTTCCCATGACATTTAAACTTTGAAAAAGCAAAGCTTTAACCCGTATTCTTTACATCAGAAAGAAAAGGAAGAACTGAGAAACTAAAGGGAACTCAAAAAGAAAGAAAGCAACCTTCACTGAGTACGTACTAGATGCCAAGCAAAGGGCGGTGGACTTTGACTCAACCCCTTCTGAATGATGGTGTGCCCAAGTGTGGTCTCCACAACTCAACAGACAGGAGAATTCAAGGAGCTGTCAACTGCTCACAAAATGTTTGACGGTGAAAAGCAGAACCTCGATAAGAAGATTGAGGGAGACTACTATGCAATAAGAATAAGATTGAACATAAGACCACAAGAGATATTAGGCAGTGGATAAGAATCATCTGTCTTCTATGTCCATGATTATATGCTCTGAATTTGCCCAACGAATCATCTGGGCCCCCTGGTAGAGTTAAGCTCTCAGGCTCTACCTGACCTGCTGATCATTCCAGGTTGATTCTGGTCATTCTTCTACTCTCAAAGTTTAGGAAATATGAGATTTTAATTTTATTTTGCTTTTAGGAATTTGCATATTTAAAGCTTAAAAGTAATCTCATTCTGCTCCAATGTTCATGAGTAATAAGACACAATAGAAAAGATGAGAACAGGGGCCTCTCCAAGACCACTCAGTTCATTTTAGTGGAGCTAGGACTTGTTTCCGTGTTTCTAGAAGCCAAACTCAATACATCTCAACTACAAAACTAAATACAATCATTTTAAAGCAGAGAATTTCCATGCCAAAGATCAACTTCTTGTGATTCAGTTTAGTAATCATTATCTATTCTGTGTAGGAGATAGTACTCGATCCCACAGAAGATGTAAA
The DNA here is from genome assembly GCF_020171115.1 of Neogale vison. Taxonomy (NCBI): domain Eukaryota; kingdom Metazoa; phylum Chordata; class Mammalia; order Carnivora; family Mustelidae; genus Neogale; species Neogale vison. Next base: position 198,177,328 of record NC_058091.1, on the reverse strand, counting down.
AAGAGACAAAACAAAAATTCCTTCCAGGTCTTACATAGCTCTGAGCACTTGGTATCACCCAGCTGACAAATGAGGGTCTCCAGGTCTCTCTAGTAAGTGCCCGTCTGCATTGCTCATGAGGCTTGGTCTCACATGATGTTCCAATTCCAGCACTGGGGTCTGTATGCTTGTATCCTTCATTGACAGTAATCATTCCTAGCTTAGTGACCTTGCTCTTGTCAGTTCTCCGAGGAAGTACACTTCCTAAATCCCCCAATACTGCTGCTCTGCTCTTCGCTTTCCATTAAGAGGAGTGAACTCCCTCATCCCTTCTCGTCCCCTTCCAAAGACTGATCCCAAAGACAGAATAGTGAGTGTGCAAACCATTTTACAGGAAAATAGATACTTTTAAATAGATACATTTAAATAGGTAGTATAAGTATCATTTAGATACTCAGTTTTACTCATGGACACATATATATTTATCTAAAAAGATGAAAAGGTGATTGAAAGAATACTAGATTCATGGCCACAAGGGATCTCTAATCATATCTATAATATTTTACATCTTGGGGTAAAACAAGACCAGAACCAAGTATCACAAAATATTACTAACATTTGTTAATTACAAAGACTGAAAACCTAAGTGCTTGTTATTGTTTGTATTTTCTATATGTTGGAAAACATCTTTTAAAAAAAAGAATAAAATAAACCTGTATGCAAGTTGCAATTATGTCATAGGTGTTGTTGAAGTTTAAAATGTTCAGCTGGGCAGTAAAAACTATTTTAAGAAAAAATTCTTTTCATTTTGAAAACTGATTCTGTGACGTGATGGGAGAGCGAAATGAATCATTTGGGAACGTAGAGGTCAGCGAGAATAATTTAGTTGTTATGAGTTAGAATTAGTAACTCTTTCTATATTAGACATAATTTACCAAAAAACTTAACATCAGATTGCAGGCCACACAAGTCCCTTAGAAATAAGAGAGGCATTGAACAGAAATTTCTACAATTAATAAAAATGAGTTAAAAAATTTATATACTTAAAGAGATTGAGATAGTCTCTCAGAAGTTAATGACTCTGTTTTGTTTAGCAAATAGCTCCCAACTTTTTGATAATTTCAGGCGGGGATGGGTTCAAATTACAAACACTTCCAAACTTCATCTTAGTATATACCTTTAGGTGGCTCTTGGTTCCCCCACCCCTACATTTTTCTTCAGAACAGTCAATGCAGTGATGAGTGGCACTCTCTGAGCTCTGTTTCATACTAGGCTTGGTTTTTGTTTTGTTTTGTTTTGTTTCCCTTTTCAACCACTGGAGCACCACAGAGCAGCGAAATGTCAAAATGGAGAAGAATGGGAAGCAAGGGCAGAGATAATCAAACCTAGATAATCTCCTCTGAACATTTATTGCGCATCTCCATTTCATGGGACTTAGTTCAATGACTAGAAGCTTGTTCATGATAAAAGAGTAACTTTATTTCTGTTAACTGGGTTTGTTTTAATTAAATTGCAAGAAAAAAAACCCCAGACTTCTCAAGACAGATCAGTGTTCAGATCGAAATAATTTTCAACCCAGCAATTTTTACAGCCTTTGGTTCGCTATTCATATTCTAATAGAATAAATTAGCTCAGGCCCAAGCACTTTTCTCTTATTCTATTAAAGCTCTTCCAAATAATTAAAAAACATAAATTATGTATGGTTGATTCTTAGAAAATGGTAGAATTTAATGTAATGTCACAATGTTAAAGAAGAAATAATGAAGGAAAATTACTTTCCTGTTTTAGTCTAGGCTATGGATAGTTCAGATTTGACTTATAAAGATTTTCATGAAATATAGAACACTGAACTTACTGTATTTTCACATTCCTGTAGTTTTGCTAATCCCATGAGTTAAGGCCAGGACAAGAGAAAGACTATGCTGAGTGAAATAAGTCAAGCTGAGAGAATCAATTATATGGTTTCACTTACTTATGGAGCATAAGGAATAACACGGAGGACATTGGGAAATGGAGAGGAGAAGTGAGCTGGGAGAAATTGGAGAGGAGACAAACCATTAGAGGCTCTGGATTCTAAGAAACAAACTGAGGGTTTGGAGGGGAGAGGGGCGCGGGGTTTTGTGAGCCTGGTGGTGGGTATTGTGGAGGGCATGTATTGCATGGAGCACTGGGTATGGTACATAAACAATGAATTTTGGAACACTGAAATAAAATAAAATTAAATTAAAGGAAAAAAAAAGAGAAAGACTCTAATTTGAAGGAAAACAGTGAGCAAATAATTAAATTCTTTGCCTGGGTCTGTACTATATCCTCTGTGTATGACCTGGAGCATCTCATTCTTTCTGGGCCCTTTTGTCTTTAATAAAAATAAGACTTCTAAGACCTCTTTTGCCTACCTTATAACTGTTCAAATGAAATACTGTACAGGAAAGTACTTCAGACACTATTAGGCCTTATGCAGACTTAAAATAAGCTACTCTAATGTGAACTTATAAGTGACTCAATCTCACAAAACAAACTGAGGGTTGCTGGGGGGAGGGGGGTTGGGAGAAGGGGGGTGAGGTTATGGACATTGGGGAGGGTGTGTGCTTTGGTGAGTGCCGTGAAGTGTGTAAACCTGGCGATTCACAGACCTGTACCCCTGGGGATAAAAATATATATTTATAAAAAATAAAAAATTTTAAAAAATTTAATAAAAATAAATAAATAAATAAACAAACAAACAAACGAAAGGGTAGGGATGAAAGATTTCCATGTAGGGAAGACTGAGGGTTTTTTCCCGTCCTCCTACATGCTGTGTTCCTGGTACTTGGGACAGTTTATTCCTGTGTACCTTACCTCAGAGAGAACTCCAAACAGGGTTTTCCAGGGACTAGGAGAGCAAAATGCTCTGGAATTTCTTTGACATTCTCAGTCCACCCTCTTCATTAGGACGTGAGGGCTCAGAAACTCTGGCCATTGCCATTGCGGTGACAAGAATATGCATGTGACTGTTAAGGTGGTTCTCTGAAACCTTGCAGACATCTCAGTTGAGTCCAATTTGTACCCAAAGTTTTATTAGTGGAGCCTCCTCTCCAGCAGATCACAGGGAAGAGGAGAGGAGAAAAAGAGGAGGTATACAGGGTGATGAGAGCAGTCATGGGTAGGCAGAACAAAGACACTTTTTCATTTCTAGTCAGCTTTCTTTTATCCCTCAGAATGAAATTTCTTACCCTTTCTCAAAAGGCAGGGGAGGGGGAACCTGAGAGACTGTTTTATTCTGTGTGTCCCAGACGGAGGGAAAGCCTGGTCGGAAGAAAGAAATTAAGGCAACGGAAAAGGACATGGGTAACCTAACCCTGGAATCTCTGATGCAACAGAAAAGAAGGGGTAATTTAGAAATAAGGAGCATGTTTTGTAGGTCTCAGGTCTGAAATCTCTGGCTCTTTTCTGCTTATGCTTAGCCCGCTCCCCAGCTCCACGTTCTCCTTAGCGCCCCAGTGTCAGAGCTGCAATCACACTCTTCTCCCCTGCCTCATCCCTGCCTCTTTGGAACATCTACTCCAGGTTCTCGAGGCTGGAGGGGCGCCTCATCTGCCTCTGCTCCAGGGAAGTGAAGTGAAGACCCCATCCCTGTGAAAGCAGGACCTCTCTGGATGAGCAGCTCCTACAGAACTGTTAGAACCTCACGCGTTAATTATTGGTGGGTTAAACAGACTTGTGGAAGTTGGTCCTTATTCATAAAATTCTTTCTGTTGGCAAATGCACTCTAATCCTAATAAACAACCCTACAGAGCTTACTTACAGAGAGTTTCCTCCTAAACTTAAGAAGGCTAAGAAGTAAAAAAGAAAAAAATTGAAAAATAAATGGCCGTATCTGCAAATGTATCAGAGCTTATGAATAAAAAAGGACTAACATGAATCTTTTTCTTTTTTTGTAATAATTAAAAATTCATTGTCCTCTGTTGGTAGTTGATGGCTCTATCTAAACGGATTTTGCTCTCTGAAGAATTCCAGACGACAGATTAAGATGGAATTTAAAAAAGCAGCTACCCTTAAACCTTTGTTTGTTTCTGCATTCTTAATTCCCAGCAAAAGGTCCTCAGGCTGTTGTTACCCTCTCCCATTGTTTAGCAACTCATTAGGCAAATGGTGGGTACATGCTTGTTGTGGAAGAAGACTGACATCTTAACTCTGACATCTTCATCTTTCCCATTATGCCAAATTCAGAAAAAGAAAAGACTACAAAATCATGGGCTGAATGCTCACAAACAGGGAATAACTATTGATGAAAGACAGAAATCAAGGAAAAACATAGTAATTGGAAAGAGAATTTTTAAAAATGGAGATGGCTTTTCAAAGTCATATGGATAAATGATTCCCTAGGCTCTCTTTATAGACGGCTTTTCTCCTTCCAATGCATGGCCAATATACTTACTTATCCATTTTCACAAACCCTCTCAAGGTGGTTTTTAATAACATTTACTGAGTGCTTTTCTTTGTGGAAGACACTGTGTTTAGTGCTCAGCACCGGCTGTTTCATTTGAAACTCATGACAACACCAGGAGTCAGTTTTATGGCAATTATCATTTGACCCATAAGGACACTCAGTCACACCGAGGCAAACATGCCTTGGATTGAACAGCGGCAAGTAAGGGGCAGGGAACAGGGCTTCAGATGCAGGCAGACTCCAGAGCCTGTGCAGTTCCTCAATGTGCTAACCGTGTTTCCTGAGGAAGAACACGAGGTTCAGAGAGGTGGGGTTTACTTACACCAGCTAGTGGTTAGCAAATTCAGACTAAAAATGGGAAGTAAAGCCATCAACGGCCACGAGACTTGGATTTAAGAATGACTATTTCCTAAGTCAATCAGAGAAAGACAATTATCATATGATTTCACTGGTATGAGGAATTTGAGAAACAAGACAGAGGATCATAGGGGAAGGGAGGGAAAAATGAAACAAGACAAAACCAGAGAGGGAGAAAAACCGTAAGAGACTCTTAATCTTAAGAAACAAACAAGGTTGCTGGAGGGGAGGGGGTGAGAAGGATGGGGTGGCTGCGTGATGGATATTGGGGAGGGTATGTGCTATGGTGAGTGCTGTGAATTCTGTAAGACTGAAGAATCACAGACCTGTATCCCTGAAACAAATAAAAAATAAAATAAAATAAAGGCCATGCATTAAAAAAGAGAGAGAGAGAGAAAGAATGATAATTTCCCCAGATTGATCAATGAATGGGGTATGGTCACAGAATGGATTCAGTATTATTTAATTCTTCATAATATTTGATTTTGTTTAGCTTCTGATATGTTTGTAGATGAAAACTTTACTACGGCAAGATTTCAGAGATTCCATGCCTTTATGATTTTTATTGAAGAGCATATATTTTGATGAAAAAACCTAGATAATAGAAAACCCATCATGGTTACTGTCTTCATGTACAGATAGCCCACTTCAAGTGGAACTGAAAACTGATGGCAGTTTATACAGAAAGAGCTACAGCTGACAGATACAATCAACTAAAAATGATACTGATGTCCTCCTGACTTCCACCGCTTGGTTGGTAGCCATCTCTTGGGTGGTACTCTTTATCTTTGGGCTCAGAGCAGCATCCAGGCCAGCTGAGACTATAAGAAAAAGTTCCTTCCCATACTCAGACTCAGCTTCCTTTCCAGAAGATGGTAAATCCTACAAGGAGTAGGAACAAGATGAAGAGTCTGGTATTTTGATCCCATCCAAGAGTCTCCTCAGCATAAAATGGGCCAAAAGAACTGAACAGCCCCCACAGACTCTTCTGGCATCTGCATTATTTAATTTCAGTAATTGCAAATTCTCTCAAAGCCAGAAAAATCCACCCACATGCAAATAATTCCAATATGCACTACAAATGATGGCCACTGTTAAGACAATGTTATCTTATTATTTCTGGGTCCAGGAATTGATCTTTTCAAAAGAACTTCCTTTGCATAATTTTAAAACAAGTTTCCCCAGCATTTATAAGAAATGAGCTCTCCTGCTGATGAAGAAAGATGTGTGCCAGATTTATCTTGTGGAATATGACTGCACTGGGAAAGTCAACCCTCTCATGCTCAACACTAGAGATCAGGGATCTTTTCATTTTCATTTCTATCTCTGTTTCCACTTCATTGAACTCTCTCTCTCCTGTGAAATTTTTTTTTTTTTATTAGAGCAAACTCATCAGTAGTGCCAATATGGCCATTCATTCTTCTAACAAAAGTCTAAACTTCAGGACTCCCAACTTCTCTGTCCAAAGTAAAAAATTATACATTAGCACAAAAGCTAATTCCAGAAGAAACCTCACTTGCGGAGACAGCACACAAGGAAACATTCATTTAATCTATGTTTTTAAGAGAGGACAAAAAAGAATTCTCTATGAAAGATGTTTACTAGTAACCACTTTATTTTTTATCACAAGGTGGTACACCTATATCATTCTAAATTGTAATCCACAAAAGGTTGTTATCTTGGCCCCATTATAACAAGGCAAATAGCTCCAAAGTCAACCGACCCCACCCATTCCCATTTCCCAGTGGGAGACAGGGAGATGGAGGAGCAAGGAAGACGGATAACAGCAAAACATCACAGTGGATCGAACTGCATAAACATCTACGTCATATCAAGTGTATACATACTTCATAATCAAGCTACAACACATATCTTAAGGTCTATCTTACCACCTAACAGTTATTCATACATACATGTATCCTATACACTACCGGGTTGACCAGATAACCCGTACAAATGGAACTGACATGAAGCAAAACTGATGCCAGTTTATGTAATAGCTGCAACAGCCAAACATAATCAACTAAAAATAACATTAATGATACACCAATATGAATACCTGTGGCACTTGGGTGGTTCAGTTGGTTAAACATCTGCCTTCCGCTCAGGTCATGATCCCAGGCTGCTGGGATGGGACCTGCATCCGTGGGGAGCCTGCTTCTCCCTCTCCCTTTAATGCTCTCCCTCCTTGTGGGCTCTCTCACTGCATTTCTCTCTCTTTCTCTCAAGTAAATCAAGTCTTTAAAAAAATATGCACAGAAATCTATGAAGACTCTATGCATGTACACAGTAGGAGCTTGCCAAAGCTTCTGATTGTGGTATTAATAGCTGGACTTCTTGGGATTATACTAATTTTGTATCCTCAGAATCTGGTAACATAATAACAAGTTATTTTTATTTTCAGATACCAAATTTTAGTTTCCCTTAATAACCTACATAGTTGGCTACTAGTAAATACTCCATACATGTAGACAAAAATGAATGTTCTTTGACTCTAAGAATAAAATCCTTACTCTAGTATTTTGGATAAGTTCTCAGTCCATGAGGAGAATGGTCAGGGTCCATCACGGGTTCTACAGACTCTAGTTGGAGAAACTCTGAGGTAGGGTCATATACAGAGGCCCACAGGAGTACCAAAATGACATATAACAATGAGAGTATGTAACCTCTGACAACTTTCCTTTAAAATGTGACAAGACATTTTAAACCAACAGGCAACCATCTTATAAGATGAAATTTTATAGAGTTAATAAAGTTGAGTGAAAAAGTCAATAATTTTGTTAGTGGGTAGAGATGATGAAGCCAAGTATGACCATTTTAGAAGATTCTGGATGTAGCCATTTACATAGCTGACCAATGAAGAGTTATATTTTCCAATCCTAATCCAACTCATCTTGCACAACATCTCTGAATCCAGTACCATTTTTTTCTATTCAGAAATCTTCAATGTTCCTGAATTTTCTACAAAGCACTGCCAATTCATCTGAAATTTATGCAGAATGGACTTAGATCTGGAAATACTACCTGTTAAAATGAATTCAAAAAGAAGTAGAAAATTTGGACATAACTAAAACTATTTAAGAAATGTTTTCAATAGTTAAAATCTTCCTTATCTAAGAATCATTTTAGGGTTATGCATTATTACAGAGTATAAGAATATAATCATTTATTGGGGATCAATACCTTAATAACAAAATTTAACAAAAGGATTATAAGAAAAGAAAAAATACTGGTCAATGTCACTCAAAAACATCCATGCAAAAACTCCAAACAAAATATTGACAAACTAAAAACAGCAGTGTGTATAAAGGATAAAATGTTATGACTAATATGGATTTATCTCATGAATTCAAAGGCGGGTTGCCATCAGAAAATCACAGTATAATTCACTAGTTAGTATTAAAGGCAAAATTCACTTGATCACCTCAAATGACATAGAAAAAGCATTTTATAAAATTTAATATCTATTATTTATTTATTTGTGGGGGGGGCAGAAGGAGAGGGAGAGGGAGAAATCTTAAGCAGGCTCCATGCCCAGGGCTGAGTCTGACATGGGCCTCGATCTCACACCCCTGAGATTACAGCCTGAGCCAAAATCAAGAGTCTGATGCTTAACTGACTGAGCCACCCAGGCACCCCAGTATCTATTAGTTTTTAAATCAACCATCGTAAGTCAGAAATAAAAGAAAACTCTTAATCTCATAAAAGTAACTAACAAATATCATTGTACTTCATGGTAAAACATGAACTCTTCCTCTCTGAGATCATGAAAAAGGGTACTTACTATCATGACTTCAACATTTTGCTAGAGGTATGATCAGAGGAGTAAAGGTGAAAATAGAATACAAAATATATGACTTAGAAGGAAGAAATAAGATGGAAAACACTCATAGATTGTCTCTCTCTATAGTCTATTATTTCTACAAAAAATTCAAAAGGATGTACAAATAAAAAATACATTAAAATTAATAACGTGCTGAAAAATAGTTACACAAAGCAAGATATATTTACTATTCAGCTTCAAAATATATTTACATGTAGTTTCAAATATTTTATATCCATGTTTTATTAGAATAAAGTTTAAATAATTTCTTAGCATCAGCTAAAAAAATAAATCATTCAATTATTTAATATTTCAATAAGTTCTTTTATGACAGAGAAAAAGGCAATTACTCTATCTTATTAAATTTATTACTATTCTATTCCACTCAAATTAAAATGAGTTATATGGTCAGCAAGAACAGGAAATGAACTGAGCCACACTTGACTGTAAGTTTCTCAAAGTCAGAGAGAAGGTCTTGGTTAGGTTTGCCCTAAGAAAAAATTCAATAAAAGAACATGGATTTAATGTACAGCAAAGAGAAAGAGAGACTGACTGTGGATAGAAGAAGGAAAATATTTCATTCCCAGGGACAGTGAATGCAGGAATTAGGCTACAATGATTTTTAGAAAGGAAGTAATCATCAAAGAAAACAAATACCAGGGGGTCTAGTCTAATATGTCAACAGCCCCAGTAGCAGGTGGCAGTTCCATGGGCCCTTGCGGATTTACGGGTTAATCTCTTATTGTGTCCAGCACTCTGGGGACACTTGGTGAGTGATAAATATTTCGAATCTTACTGGCCGATCAGCTGGTATCTGTTTTTTACTTAGTGCACTTCCATTGCCTTTGCTGTTCCCAGCAGCTTTCCAGGTGTCAGTTTGCATTACTATGGTTTTCACAACTGGGTCAAAAAGATAAAGCTTCTATGCCTAATTACACACTGTGCTCACGTACTTTGGCAGTCATTCCTAAGCAGAAATTTATGTTGACCATTTTTGGTCTGTCCTCTCCCCTTCTTACCATGCAGGCTCTGCAATAAGAATTATACATTTTTTTAAGTTTTTTTTTTTTTTTTTTTTTATTTGACAGACAGAGATCACAAGTAGGCAGAGAGGCAGGCAGAGAGAGAGAGGAGGAAGCAGGCTCTCCGTGGAGCAGAGAGCCCGATGCAGGGCTCAATCCCAGGACCCTGGAATCATGACCCGAGCTGAAGGCAGAGGCTTTAACCCACTGAGCCACCCAGATGCCCCAAGAATTATAAAAATTTTACATAATATTTGCATGTCGGAACATGACTTAATATCAACAGTAGCATTTTGGATCTAAAAGCAAATTAGACTTAGGAGATGGTGAGAGACTAGCAGGTAACTTCTTTTCTTTTCTTTTTCTTTCCCCTGAGAGAAACTGTGAAACAACAGAACAGTCTGTGCTACATACATAATTAAAACAGATGTTCTCAATCTTCATTTTCATAGCTAATTTTGACAGCCAAAGAAATGCACTTGTCTTTTGTATAGTCACCTATTTTCTCTCAAATGTGTCCTATTTCATCGCCCACTGGCGATGCTCAGAAAGAAAAGGGTGATGTGATGGGAGGCATTCATGCAACAGCAAGAACTCTGCTGTGTTACTGGTAGGTCAGGGAACGGGAACAGCTATCGCAGACAGTGACCAAAGATCATTTTAAAGAACATGCAGTCTGAGCATTTCTATGCACCAACCTTGCAGATCACAGTTTTCACTGGCTTTCTGTGGTCTTTCGTGACAGAACCACACAGAAAACACAGAGAGAGGAGAGAACTGTCACCCAATGCTTGGTGGCGGCATTTGTCATTTTCACACCCATGTCAGGGCACCGTCTGATTGGCACCTAAGCTCTCTTCTTACACATCTGCCAACAACTGATCTGTGAAAGGTCGTGAGCCAGCTCTGCTTCTTCCCTGAGGAGGGGAAGGTGCTGGAACAATCTGAGGGAGGCACCCCCGCTCTCTGTTGCCCCGACCAAAAAGCCCCCTCCCTCTCCTCTAGTTCCCTTCCCCTTGCGGGGGAAGAGGCTGGGGCGTTCTTCAGTCCTACAGTACAGATTGGGGAATACCTCCAGGGAGCTCCAACCCCCCCCCCCCCCGCAGCATCCACAGTAACTCTGGTTGCTTCATAGTTACGCTGGGATCCTCTGACAACTAACTCAAACATAGCCCATTTCCAGCCCACTGTAGGTGGTGGTTTCATGTTCCCTGAGGAACCCAGTGTGGGATGATCCAATTGAAGACCCATGACTGTTCCCTCTGTGGTGGGAGCTGTCCTGGATTGCCGTGGCCCAGGAAGCAACTCTCTGGGTCCTTACCGATTGCACAAGACTCTGGCTATGTTCAAGGAAACATCTAGGGCAGCTGGTGTTGGTTTCATGCAGCCTGTGAATTCATGTAGCAGGAGACCACCCCTCCCCCCCAGGAGTGATGCACAAGGAGGAACCACAAAGTCTAAGGGGCAAATAAAGCTCATTCTGATCTGAACCGATGGGCCGTATTGAGGGGGTGTGATCTGGTTAAGGTGGTTTGAGGGGATGGAGGGGGAACAAGCTGACATCCCTCCCTGGGAAGATGGTAATGTCTTGGTTCAGGGAAGTTCCACAGCTTTGGGGTTCCAGGAGATGGACTTACTTCCAAGGAGAGGAGACAGGAAATCAGAGACAAGTTGATTGGTCTAGAACATGGAGTAAGGGAGGGAAGGGTGCTCGACTCTTCAGAGAAATGTTGAACAAAGCAGATTTGTGTGGAATTCACACACAGAGTGTGCTCAGTGAAAGTAAAGGTCAGAAAGGCTGTGGGCCAAGTGGGTCCACAACGAATCTGGGGTTTAGCCACAATTTGGCAAATCCAGGGCCGAAGGCAGCATAGGCAGCGCAGCAGCTGGGCTCTGAGGCACTGTCGGGCTCCATATTCAGAGGTCAGGAAACAGGATCTATCTGAACCTTCTGAATAACTTTGGTACCAAATACTAGGCTGGGTACTTGACATAGGTTTTCCCTATTCCTCACAAACTTCCACACAACAGGGAAACCAACGTTAACTCTACATCTCACCAGTCTCAGCTTAAAAGTCACTTTCTCAGAGTAGACTTCCCTGAGACCATTATCTAAATTAACTTTCCTCATTATGCTCTCAATTATCTTCTACCTCATCTCGTGTCACTCAGCATAGCATATAATTTGATATTCATGAGAGTGATTAAGGCTCCTTGTTAGCATACATTGTTTCATTTTATCTGCTAAATGTGTCCCCACAGTTTCTGGCACACAGGCTCTCAGAAAATATTTTTGCACCTTTGACTACGTGGAAAGGAATGCGTTGAAACAACCAGTGAATTGCATGTGAGCTCCAGAGGCCCTTGTGGGTTCAAAGTTCCACTCAATGGACTTGTGGTCACTGAACAGACTAATGTACCTAAAAAGCAGAATGGCACTCATCATCACTTAAATCATATTGGGGTGGTTTTTTTTAAGATTTTATTTATTTACTTGTCAGAGAAGGAGAGAGAGAGAGAACAAGTAGGGGGAGTAGCAGGCAGAGGGAGAGGCAGGCTCCCCACTGAGCAGAGAGCCCGATGCAGGACTCAATCCCAGGACTCTGGGGTCATGACCTGAGTCAAAGGTGGATGCTTAACTGACTAAGCCACCCAGGCATCCTGAGATTGTTTTAAATAATCAAAATTTAACATTGACTAGGTTTTCCTAAAATCTGGCAATAATATGAGAGATGAATTTTGTTATTTCACTTCTCTGCTGGACTTCCAAGAAAAAAGAATAGACAGAAATATGCACTTGTGGAAGTCCAACTACTTGTGCTTGTTTACACCATTTCTGTTAGGAACACTGTTAAGAGAGATTTCCATAGGTCCAGGAGAAAAAGAAGGCTTTCTTCAGAGTAAATGTGCTTGACTGAGATACAGGCTTCTTTACTATTGGGCTTCTGAACAGAGACACTAATGTGAAACTATTCATTACAGTTCTCCTCTGTGTGGTAGTGGGGGAGGCAGTGGGGCTGGGCTGGCATATAAACAGGGATACTAAGTATAGTGTTCTGGAGGTACCAATGGATTCCATGCCTGTCCCCACAGAGAGAACAGAGTTTGTCAAGTTGCTCTTGTGTTCAGGTAAAATCAGTTATCCAGAAGCATTTGATCAGCCCTGCGGTACCTTAAATCCCATCTTCCTAATCCTGGCTGGGCAAACCCTGAACACAACATATCATCCAAGGATATATAAACAAGAGCTTGCAAGCAAGAGACCCATCAATCACTCTACTATCAAGTTTACCCTGCACTGTAGAGGCTTTTTCAATTTCTGCCCAAGACTGTCTCATCTGAATCAATTGCTCCACACATCAGTAGATGAGAATATGTCTGCATTTTAAGAACTTGAAAGGACCTTGGCACTGGAAAGATCTATGTTATACTCCACAGCTGACCTACGTTAACTAGCTCCAAAGAAGATACTCTTATTTTCTTTTTAGGAACCGGAAACTGAAGGCCAAAGATGCCAAGTAATGTTCTCAAGGTCACATCATATGTGGTGGGGTCTGGATTTGAACTTGGGTCCTCTAGCTCTAGCTGTTTTCATGGAATGTACTGAGAGACTCTTTCTCAAGTCCTGTTCCCCATGCCCTTTCTGTCCCTCAGGATAGCTTGTCCCACTATCCCACAGTCACACGACAGCTCACAAGGTCCTCTTTGATCATGTATAGCTGGGCCATCAACGTTTCAAGGAGTTCCCCAAGCCCCACACTGAGGGGCCTCTTAATTCTCTCCTGGCTTGGCAGAAAAGGGCCAAGCCCACGTTATGGCTCCTACCAAAGTTGTTTTTGTAAATTTGGTTGCTCAGCAGAATCTCAGCTTCCTCACCTCATCTGTTTTCTCTTCCTCCAGACTCCTGGCTCAACTTCCCTCTGCTGCTCAGGCTTGGCTGGGAGACTTGGACTCAGGACTGAGGGCATCCATTCATGGCTGCATTTTATGATGATCATCCTCTCACACCTCCTGACTACCCCGCCTCCTCAACCTCCCTGAGTATAGATTGGGAAAGTAGCTGATGGCAGCCTTGACCAGATTCATAGGGCAGGGTATTCCGTGATGAGCACTCCCACAAACATCCTTCATTCACCTATGTCTCCCCAAATGGTTATTCTCATCCCCAGAGGATTTCTTCAAGAGCCCTCTCAGTCCTAGGACATCTCTGCCAGTAGATCAGGATCTTTTTAGTGTTTTCTCAACAAGGAGGTGCTCAGCAGCTCGGAATGTCTGACGGTTGCAAATTTACGAAGAAGCTGCCAAGTGCGGTAGGTTGGGAGCATGCTAGACATGACACCAGGTAGAGATGGAAGAAGAGGGAAGAAGAGGGAGCTCATGTGCATCCCTTCAGCGTTTCCTGCCATGACTGTCGGCTTCATCAAGCCAGAAACCTGGACACTTCTCACTCGCCCCTATGGTCAACCACCAAACACCAGATCGAAATCTACACCCAATCTGGGACTCCCATCCTCTCTACTCCATTCCCATATTAATTACCTTTGTTTTCTCTAGCTGTTTTTTGCCCAGACTGATATAAGAGTCTCCAAATGGGTTTCCTGGACTCTGAAATCATTCCTCTCTCAAACCTTCCTCCTCAAAGCCTTCAAAATTCCAATGACAACATTTCCCTCCTCAAAACACTCTTTTGATGCCTCAAATGTGCTCATCTTGGAGTGAACATTGCAATCACTTGGGTGCTTTTCTTCAGATTTACATTCTTAAGCTCTACCCATAATATCATCAATCAGAGTCATTTGGGCATAGGGCCCGGGTACACATAGTTTGGAAAAGGTTCCTGGTGAATCTGATACACATCCTGTTGAAAAATCACTGGCCTCTCAGGTGAAGGCCAAGCTCTTTAACATGGCATTGAAAGACCTTTATGTGCCAACTTGCTTCAACCTGCCTCATCAGCCATTCCCCTCTATCTACCTTAGACTCCGAAAATACTGCTTAGCTTTTTTCTTCTTAAACAAGGTTCCTAAACTGGTATGCTGAGCCATGCCTCTGTGCCTGTGCTCTTATCCATGGGGAAAATGACAATACATCCTTCTAGATCCAGCTTAAGGAGCGTTTCTGTGAAATCATTCCCACCTCTTGCTTCAGAGTTTCATCACTCCCTGCCTTGAGCTTTCATTATTTCTTGAACATATCAGTTCAGAAATACAGTATTTTAGATGGTTCTGATATTATTCAATGAGGTAAAAATATCAAAGTCAAAATCACTGTTAAAAATTCCTTAAATCGAGGCACCTGAGTGGCTCAGTGGGTTAAAGCCTCTGCCTTTGGCTCAGGTCATGATCCCAGGGTCCTGGGATCGAGCCCCATGTTGGGCTCTCTGCTCAGCGGGGAGCCTGCTTCCCCCTCTCTCTCTGCCTGCCTCTCTGCCTACTTGTGATCTCTGTCAAATAAATAAATAAAATATTTTTTAAAAATTCCTTAAACCATTAATAAACAGTTTGGTCTAAACAAAGATAGTAATACATATATGTAGGTATACATACACACATATAGAAAATATAACTATGCAGTATTGTTTAAACACTTTTTATACTTGGTAGAGCTCACATGTGGTCCTATAGGGACAAGATCCCAAGGGAACAGCAAATTCATATGTCCCATTCGACCCTCTTTTTAAGATGTTCGGTCCCCAAGGGGAATGTTTCATCTGTGTTTCTCAAGAGTGTTCCATGATGGCAGTGGGTAACATTTTGAACATAGGCCTGTTTGAGAAATACCAGATTACAGCGTATTAAACAAATCCTCTTTAAAGGCATTTAAACATGCCTGTCGTTTGCCTCCAGTGTGAATATGCAAAAAGAGAACAGAATATATCACATTTCCCAAAGTTATTTGATTATAGAATGTCATTTTCATAGAACTAGCATTCCGAAGAATACTCTGGAAAAAAAGATCTGCCTTCCTCATTGCTCACTGAAGTTGCAAATGAGAAGCCAAATGAGACAGGACTGCTCTGGTTCTTACCCAAAAAGAAGGAAGGCAGACCACAGCACCTGGAATGGCCTGCATCTGGGACATTCTCTAAGAGGATCTCCCCCCCCTCTGGAGTTGTGCCTGCCTCCTGAGTGCTCCTGCCTGGGTGTGGCCTCCCAGCTCCCCAGGGGCCACCAAGAGAGAAGCAATGAGGCTTGGACTTCCAGGGCATTATTCACTCTAATGACAAAAGTGTAGTTACTAGGACAGGGCATTGTCTAGAAATTGTTGCCACTTATTTGGTAAAACGATTCAAATAAATACGTATGTTGTTTACTAACACAATAATTTGCATTTATGAAGTTTGCTGTCAGTTTGGTGTAGGCATTCATTTGGAAGATCTGGAACACTGGTGGGGGTGGCAAAGTACAACTTAGATGCACACAAGTGGTTAAATGTGGACCTATCCCCATAATTTTAAGTGTATCTGCAAAGGCCAAGTAAGTAGAGAAAAACTCTCAAGTGAGGGGGTCAGGAGAAGCTTCTACATAGACTCTGTGATTAAAATCTGCCCGCCTGGGTGGCTCAGTCGGTTGGACGACTGCCTTCGGCTCAGAGCGTGATCCTGGAGTCCCGGGATCGAGTCCCGCATCAGGCTCCCAGCTCCATGGGGAGTCTGCTTCGCTCTCTGACCTTCTCCTCGCTCGTGCTCTCTCTCACTGTCTCTCTCTCTCTCAAATAAATAAATAAAATCTTTAAAAAAAAAATCTGCCCTTTCAAAAAATATGGTGAAAAAAACCACAAAACTGATTAGTGGTCAAAAAGAAATTAGGCCAAATTTAAACTGACTTGTGCTGTGCACAACTAACGTTTTAATAAGAGGCACAAATCCAATGTGCTATTTGAATACTAAATTCAGATCATGATGCTCTCATTGACTCATGCAGTGAAAGGAGCCCAGAGCTGTGTGTTAGGAACCCCATGCCCAGCTTGGCTCTGTCGAGAGCCAATGTATATAACCTTGGAAGCGTCATTTAATTTGTCTGCGCCAGAATAGTTTTCATTTGCAAAAAGAGAGAGTTATGCTAGTTGATCTCTAAGGCACCTTTCAATTCCAAAATTTTGTGAACATGAAAGATGTGTTGCTGGGATAAAAGGAGGAATTGTGGAAATTTTACTTGGAGCTACTTTGACTCAACTGACCTACACTTTTTAAATAAAGCTGATGTTTAGTTTTTAATTAACTTTCTCCTTATGTGTTGTTTAAAAGATATAATTAGAATAGAAAAACACAATAGTAATCTTTTATGAAAACATACAAAAATAATAGATGCAGTGAGAAAGAGTTCAAGATACGATGAGAAAAGGATTTTTATGCAGCAAATATAGTTTTCAGACCTTAGTTGATTTCTGGAAACAAATATACATATATTAGTGTCTGATATATAAAAAAAAAAAAAACATGCATGTGGGAACTTTGTCCTTTGTTGTAAAGCATCTGCCAAAGAACAGGACTGCTTTTCCAATAGATTTGTTTCCACTGTCTAAAATTGATATTTTGACCCTAAAAGTTACGTGTGGTCAAGTATTTGTACAGGAAAATTTTCAGTTCTTTTTTCCCTGGGAAAGCCTGAAACAAAGATCACCTTAATTCCTTCTCCTAACAATAACTATAAGAAGTCTATTCCTGCTGATATCAGTAGCTTGCTGGTAGTAATCTGCATACTTTTGGAATTGTGATGTACTTTTCAAAAACTTTTGAACATTAATATATTGTGTAATTTATCAAATATTTAAAAGAGGTAATAAAGCTACAAATCTTTATGGCTGGTGTATTCATGATTTTTTGTAGCAATTTACACATCTGGAGTACACAGTCGCCATGAGGCATTCATCATTCATCTCTCCATCCACATTATCTATTTATATCATGAACATTTCTCAATCTCTAGGCATGAACTTAGCAGAAATTTTTCAGCCACTTTGGCTAGAAAAACTTGGAAGTAATTGCTTCAGAACTGATTTGAAAATAAAAAAGCCACCGCTGACTTGCAAATGAAAAAGAAAGGAAAGAATCTTCTCCAAAAATAATTCCTAGTCTTTGGGAAATGAGAGAGGGCTAGAGGATCCCTTTATTTGAGGGATGTTAAAACTGAAGCCCAGGGGCACCTGGGTGGCTCAGTGGGTTAAAGCCTCTGCCTTCGGCTCAGGTCATGATCCCAGGGTCCTGGGATCGAGTCCCGCATCGGGCTCTCTGCTCACCCAGGGAGCCTGCTTCCTCCTCTCTCTCTGCCTGCCTCTCTGCCTACTTGTGATCTTTGTTTGTCATATAAATAAAATTAAAAAAACAAAAACAAACAAACAAACAAAAAAACCCTGAAGCCCAGACTGTACAGTGTAGAATTCAGGTCTACTGTAGTAAGGTAATGCTTTCCACTGATTGTTGCCTTGGAAAATGTTATTTCTAAGGTAGGAAAATCACCACCAGTGACAGTGAGCCTTAGGAATCAAATGCATTTCAAATAATACAAGGCACCTGTATACCAAGGAACAGAATTTCCTCAAATAATGAAGATATGCTGTTGTATTTAGGACCAGGAAAAAGAAAATTCAGCCAATGACTTTTTTAGTGCTGATTGGGATTTTCTGCGTGTGTGTGTGTGTGTGTGTGTGTTTCATTTTTAATGATTGCTTTGGGCCAAAGCCAACTGTGTAATTTTCCCAATAAGGTTGCTCCCATTGTCTAAAACTTGCATATATTTTGCATTTGATTAAATGTTTTTACAGGAAATTTCTCTGTGTTTTCCCCCCTTGGAAAACTTGAAACAATAACCACCTTAATACCCTCTCTCGAAATCTGCAGTATTATCTAACCCAACTCCTTAGTCACTATTCTCATTCTGGAAATCATCCCTCACAAGTAAGTGGTGATGCCAAATAAATTTTGGTTCCCAGACTTCTTAGTTTGAGCTCTCTAATGAAATTTGTGGGGGAAAAAAAAGCTTTTCTTCTAAGATTGAAAGAAATAGGTATTTTTATAAATAAACAATTAAAAATGATTTTTTTAAAATACTTTTCTTCAATACTCTGCCTCAACTGTTTCTTCTACACTTTATTTTTCACAATAAATCCTAAAATAGTCAATCCTAAAATTTGACAATACCTGTTAATTTAGGTATTCAAATTATTTTGATCTTTTGATTTTATCTAATTTTCTCTGTATATGTATAATGTATATAAATTATATGTATATATCTACATACATTTAGCTTTTGAATCAAAGGAGTAAAGCATTGATGCTTCCTATGTGTAATTAAAGAAACTCTAATATGCAACAGCAGGAAAGGCTTGTGGCAAGAAATGACATATGGCTATACCAGTTCCATGTTGAAAATCATCAGATGATAAAGTATGAGATTGATATAAACTCTTCCACACGTTATACTCATTATACTTCATTCCCTTGTGTCCACATCCCCAGTGGTAGTCTGGTGACTACCAGCTACATGAGTCATGACTCAGAGCAGATCTATAGAAGTCCTAGTTCATCCCCTCCATCCATCCATCCAAGCATCCACCAATCCATCTTGCCAGACAGCCTAACTGACAGTCTACTATGTACTAGCCATCATGTTAGCACTAATCGTACACAGCATTGTAGAGAGAGTCCTTGTTTATAAAACTTAAAGAAACATGAAGGTTTGACAACCACCCCAGAATCTCAAACATAACTTGTGCAGTCTCTGGAGAAAGCAGATCAAAATGTACCCAGTTGCAGAACAGACCTAAACTCCTACTATTCATTCAATGTGCTCCTTCCCTAAATAATACCTTTCCCAAGGAAATGTTTATGGAGTGTACAGAGAAAAGGAGACATGACATTAATCTTCCCTCAGGACACAAAAATTTCCACAAGCTTTTCTGGGACTGTAGAAGTTGATTATGTGTACACTGTAAGCTATCTACTCCACACCTTAAAAAAAAAAAAAAAGAAAGAAATCTTTTCATATTGCTGAAGACCAGGATCATGTAGGAGAAATCTCCATTATGTCTACTCATTCTAGACACATTTTGCAATATTGCTGGTCTCATTTTAACATGAGTTCCTGAGTATATTTAATATATTTCTGGTTCATAAAGGCCTGGGTTTCACTAAGAATGAGAATGTTGGAGTCATCAAAATGATTAAGTGCACTGACATTAAAAAGATTTATTTTCCTCTCTATGGCACACTATAACAGCCACTTCCTATTACGGGGGTCAAGTGATTCTAACTGGAGGTAGCACAGAACGTAGTCAAGTAATGTGGCTCTGAAGCCTGACAGACTTGGTTCAATTCTGGTCTTTCTACAACCGTTTGTATGATATCGGGGATGAGTCACCTAACTTCTAACTACTTCAGTTTCTCCATCTTTGATAGATGGAGAACAGGAACAATAACAGCGCCCAAATTTTATAAGGTGGTTTTAAGAAATTAATTTAGATAGTTCTTAAAAAGGTATGATACAGCCTGAATTAAGTGTTAGCCATTACTGTTACTTTCATCTTGTACAAAAACACTTGTGGGGTGAGGGATCTAGGACCTGATTTGTTACTTTTGGGGATGCTGTAAATTGCTGGGAATAAATATTCTTAATCCCATTCTACTAGTGAATGACTCAAACAAAGGAAGACCAAGTGACTAATTTTGAGCATCTTCGCTAAATAGATATGGAATTAAAACCCCAACAAACCAACTCCAAGCTTTCTTCCTTGGGCTTCTCCTAAGGGGATGTTTTACAAACCTTGGCACTTAGACCAATGGCACATTGACAGATGCTTCAAATGAGTTCAAAGTGCTTCACCCTCCTTAATGTTCACAGGATCATTAATCAATATTTACCAAGCACCTATGGGATATGTGGGATGATTGTCTGGCTTTCCTGTGTTTCCTGAGACTTGTAGACAGAAAAACAAAATCAAAAGAAGACTGTGACCTCCAAAAGCATTGGAGGGGTCAATATCGCAGAGAAGTATTGATTCCTGCCACTACACTCCTAGAGCCCAGGGCTCTGTCCCTTAAACCACACAAGCTAGGAATCAAAATAAGCAGTGAACTTTATTCCAAGCAGGACTAGGATTTATTCATAAGATAGCATGATGATAAATTTCACTTATTCACTGAAGCTGTAAGTTGGAGGATAGGATATGCAGATAGCATGTATCTTTCATAGGAGTACACTTTTACTAAACAAAATGGTGATTATATGTTTTTTTTGGGGGGGTAAAACATAACTTTTGTTAATACCACCAACACAACAAATTTTTTAATTAATCTGTCTTTCGATCTTAATTCTAAGAGGTTTTAAAGAAAATTTTTCTTTATAAACTCACTGTGTTTCTGGGTATAGTAAGACATATGTCATTAACTTTTGTAATTTCAAAAATGATCTTTCTCCCATCTCATGTCCCTGAGAAAGAAAAGAGTTTCATAAATGTAAAACAGCCAGATCAGTTCTAACAAAAATGGTTGTGAGTCTTACTGGCTGTTTAAATTTTCCTAATCTCTTTTTAAGGGTAAGTGTCTGGAGAATCTCTTTTTGCTAACCGCCTTCAAAAAACATCAAAACCATCTACCATACTACCTATAACTTTAAAAGCTACAAAATCTATCCCTGTCCAATATGCATGTATATACTTTTATGAGTACAAGGCTTGGACACTTTGTGGCAGAAACTAAAAGATTGCAAGAGTCAGATGTTATAGTCTGAGAATCATTCCAAAAAATTTATGCTCCGTTAAACTAGATCCAACAGAGAATCCTCAACCCACGAAACCTATAGACAAGGCCATATGTCTTCTGCAAAACATTCTCCAAGGATATAGCTTCCAATAAAGATGTTCATCTATATTCAAAAAATACTATTTATTGATTTAAAAAAAAAAACCCTAATAGTGTAACTCAAGAAACAGCTAGGCTGCTGATCAATTTCTAGCTAACTGAGCAGACAGAAAGACCCAGGTTTGGATTTTGACTCCGATCCCAGCTTGAGCGAAGCAAAGCACCTTATTAACTCTTGTGGATCTTACTTCCCTTCTTTGTGAAATGAGAATTTGTGAGATGACCTCAAGTTCTGTTCCAAAAACTCAATTCTGCGTATCTCACTTTGTGATAGTGTTGTCTGTAAGCTCTATGGAGTTTACAAGGACTCTCACGCCCACAGTCTCATTTGATCCTCAAACCTGATTTCCAGAATAGGTGGAGGAGTTAGCACTGCACCTTTTTGCCAGCAAGCGAGCTACTTTTGATATCCAGCAGGATTCACTAGAGATAGGAGGATCTAAAGCATCTTTCAGAAAGATTTAGTTTTCAGGAGTCGGAATGAATACTTTATAAAAAAATTTTTTTTGAAACTGTCAAAGTCTTACTTAAAAGAAAAATCTTTAAAAACAAAGAAAAAATGTCATGCTTTGTCCTTCTACTGATCAGTCCTCAGTGGAGGGACATCATGTTGCTTTTATGTTGAAAATTAAATTTAGTTGCCACTTGATAGATAAATCTCTTTTGAGTGAGGACAAGTTTCCTTGAGGTATATGAAATTTTAAAGGAACACCAGGACTGAGGTAAAATTGGATTTTTTGGGTTTTATTTCCAGAGCTCATCCTTGCAAAATATTTTTATATAAATTGGAAATTAACCAGTAAAGTAGTTTACAAAGAGGAGAAAATGGAGGCTTTTATTACGGAAAAAGAAATACTCTGAATCCAGAGTGGACTTCTGAGTATCTCTGATGTTTTCAAAAATACGTGTTTTCAAGTTTTCAGAAATATGTGTCACACTTTACAGCTAATAAAATACAGCAACAGATATGGATTTCACCTTTGCAACCAATCCTGTAAGGCCAAAAGGTTTTCTTAACCGAGCTCCCAATTATTCTTCACCTCAGAGGGCAAGGCATTTCCTGAGTAACTAAGATCCACAGGTTATAGAAAGACTCGTTTTAGTCATCTATCTGACCTCTTTCCCCATCAAACCCATTTTGATAGAGAGGTTAAAAATAGAAAGAGTACCCTATGTGTGTTTGCTTTCTTTCCTTCTCTTTCTCCGTGCATTTCCCACACCCCTTCTGGAAGTGTAAAGAATATAGCCAAAGAATGGGGACCCCAGCAATGAAGGCGGGGAAACAAGGTGCCTCAGTTATCCAACCAGGTAATTATCAGCTGACTGCACAATGTCATCAATAACAAAGTCCATATTGTAATTAGAGCAGACTGTAAAGACTTGATTTCACAACATTTGTTAATCTGAGTTTTAACTCATAATAACAGTTCGTGTCGCCATTATAACCCATATTTAAGAATCTGAAACTAAGCAAAGTGTCATAACACTTTTCTGTCTTGAGGTAGATGCAGTCTATTCTTTCTGTGGACATTGAGTAATTCTCGTACAGCATACGGAAAAATTCTCAAGCAGAATTCTCAACTAACCAGAATAGTTCCCTTTCATCCCAGGCAAAAAAAAGGGTGGGTGGTGGAGAGTTTGATACAGATTTGGCATCAGGACATTCTATGTATAATAGTTTGGATTTTAATCTTTTGGGATATGTGCCTTTTCACTATGCAAGTTCCAAAGTCTCTCACACTGCTAAGTAATTTCCCTAAAATTCTTTATTTTCTCAATTTGGAATACCACCTTCAAAGATGTCTGAAAGTTGGACTTTCTTCCTTTCTCTCTCTCAATCTCTCGCTTTCTTTCTTTCTTGATTTGTTCCTGATTTTATTTGCTTATTTGATGGAGAGTGAGAATGAGGCAAGTGGTGGTGGGGAGAAGGAGAGGGAGAAGCAGGCTTCCCACCAAACAGGGCAAGGAGCCAAGGATGCAGAGACTGATCCCAGGACCCCGGCATTATGACCTGAGCCGAAGGCAGATGGTGAACTAACTGAGCCACTCAGGTGCCCCTGGAAGTTGGACTAATTTTAATTTCACCTTCAAAGAAGAGGAAAACCACATACATTCCAACAGTTCATTGACCCCCGATCTTTGTGAAAACATGAATTATTCAATATATACCTAACGAAATGTAATTTCTACATCATAGTTAGAATCAAGCCATTTTGTAATGAGTATAATTTTGAATAGAAATGAAACAATCTATAAGCATGAAAGTGGGTCCATCAAGAAGAAAGTAGTCTAATGCCAACTGTCATTAAACATACAAAACCCCTCAACTCATTAGTATCTTACAAATTCACAGCTATTCCCAGCTCAAAATCAAATTAACCTTTTCTACCTCGAAAGAATTCCTAGGCCTTAAATATGAGCACCCAAAGTTTTGTGACACCAGACACTCACAATTAGTTCTAATTTGATGTCATTTCTTTCATCAATAAAAAAACAAGACAGCCTTCCTGTCATTCGCCCTAACCTCTCACAGCAGCAAGCTTTAAGAATTTGAAAGCAGACCAATCATTCACTTTTCTAGCCACAGATTCTTCTACCCATATAATTTGGATATGACTGTCTCTAAGAGCAACTGAGGAGCTTGTGATTTAACATTTAATCTAGCTTGGGATAAACTCATACACATTTTAAAGCGAACAGAGCAATCAGAAGTTTATGAATACGATGGTCTTTCACTTACACAGAAAAGGCCAAATATGAAAGTACAAATGCTCTCATTATTTCTCAACTCTAAACTTCCTAATAATTATTAATGCCACTTCTTATTTCAGAAGAGAAATACAGTTGCAAGCTATGGTTATTTAGAGTAAGATCCAAA
Source organism: Neogale vison (assembly GCF_020171115.1). Classification (NCBI taxonomy): domain Eukaryota; kingdom Metazoa; phylum Chordata; class Mammalia; order Carnivora; family Mustelidae; genus Neogale; species Neogale vison. The sequence goes on along the minus strand of NC_058091.1, from coordinate 198,152,983 downwards.
CATAATCATATGAATTTCATGCATGTTTCACCTTTAACTGAGATCAGAGAATAGCAAATAGGTAAGGAAGAGGCTGGTACTATCTAATCCTTAAAAAAAAAAAAAAAGAAAAGAAAAACTGAAATGATAAGAAACTATGAGAATATTTCCGCCTCTCAGGTATTGCATTTTTTATAAGAAACTATTACAAAGGATCCAATCAATCTATTAAATTAAGTATCTCGCAAATGGATTGTGCTGTAAGTTTCACATGACTTGTGTTAGAATCTCAAATGCCACCTTCAGTACTTGTGAGAAGGCATTTTCTGAAGCATAATCACATACGAAAACTGCCACGTTCATTCCAGGCTGACCCGATGCAATGAGTAAAACAAAACATGGAACTCACCTTATTATAAACAAACGGCAAATTGCAGGCACCTTTGAGCTTGCAGGTGTCTAGCATCGTTGATTAGAAATAAACAAAACATCTTTCATTCCAGTGAGACAACTGCATATTCAGACTTGGCTCTCCTTCCCAAATCCTTACGAGAGAGGCTGCTCCCCTCCAAGGACTAGTAACAGCCTCTTGACAGAGAACACTTGCTGCTCTCAACTGCAGCCACTTAGAGCGAAAGTCAGAGGAACCCGTGATGCTTAAATACCCTGGCTTCACATTCACAGGATATGACTCAACTCCCTCTCAAACCAGTAAGGGTAGAGTTTCTCCTCCCCAAACTGTCAGATTACGTAACGAGCGTCACATCTGCGGCCTGAAAACTGTTTGCAAACTAAAAGGCAAACGTTTCAGCTCTTAAATCAAAGGTGCATTTTCCAAGTAATTAACCCCTTCCCCCTGGCACAAGCCCCAAGTGGGAATGGGCATGGCAGGGCACAAAGAAAACTCTTCCGCTTGCTCTCTGCAAGGGAATGAATGTAATGTTGTTAAGTGTATGTGAACTTGGTATCATCGCCCTGGCAGAGAGATAGCAAAGAGGCGCGCGGAAGTCACTGCCATTCCCATCAGTTCAAAAACAATGTGTCGAACAAAACTCTATTTTAATGTGCAAGAAATGGCAGTTCTGTACAACACAACAGAATCTCCTTCACCAAGTAGAGGATGGAAATAGATCTTGGTGGTGCGCTCTCGCTGATTCCCACAGAAATCCTGTCCCACACTGTCATTACCTTGTGAAGCTTGCTCTGCCTACCTCTCCAACTCAGAGCCCTCCTTTATCTGTTTTGTGAACATTTCTAAAGGAACATGACTAATGACACAACTCCTTTAGTAAATGTGGCAATTTTCTGTGCTTTCTCCACCACCCACCACCTCTTAACTCTGAGCTGGGTTAAGCTTGATCACACATTGAATTATTATATTTATACACCTCAGTCAATGAATATTACAGACTTAGATCCTCGAAGAAAAATCTACTATATAAATTCAGTTGCCACCAGCATGATCGAGGACAGAAAGATGAAAAAGCACATGTCATTTATAGCAAATTGAAACCACATAGACTAGGACTGTGCGATAGACATATAAGATAACCCACATACATCATTTTGAACTCTTAGTGGTTAAGAAAGTGAAGACAAATACGTAAAACTAATTTTAATAATGCTTACCCCAATGTATCTACAATATTATAATTTCATCACGTAATCAACATAAAATTTTTTAATTATTTTACAATTTCTGTTCTAATCTTAGAGATCCAATGTACATTTTACATTTATAGCATATTTTAATCAAACTAACAACCAATGGATGCTCAATAGCCATATATAGCTAGTGGCTACTGTAGCTTGCAGCACAGGGCTAGAATTTGGGGTTCACTCTTCATCTCTAACTTGCAGTTCAAACATTCTCTCTTCAGATAGGTCTTCCCTTACCACCTTAGCTGAGATAAGCTTCCCTAATGAGTTTCCACAACATGATGCTTTTTCCTTCCTCCATAGTGCAGCACAGCCTAGAATTTTCTCCTTTATTCATTCTCCTTTATTCATTCATCTACTTTTTTATAATCTGTGGTCCCTAACAATATTGTTAAGAAATGTGAGGGCAGAGATCTTGTCGTTGATATTTTATCCCCAGCTTCTGGCATGGTGATGAGTACATAGCGGAATTTAATAAACATTGTTTAATAAATAAATAAATAAAATAGAGAATTTAGGCTACAGTTTGGCAAATAATACAATAATATATTTTATTTTATTTTATTATTTTTTTTAAAGATTTTGTTTATTTATTTGACAGAGAGAAATCACAAGTAGACAGAGAGGCAGGCAGAGGGAGAAGGAAGCAGGCTCCCTGCTGAGCAGAGAGCCTGATGCGGGACTCGATCCCAGGACCCTGAGATCATGACCTGAGCCAAAGGCAGCGGCTTAACCCACTGAGCCACCCAGGTGCCCCAATAATACAATATTTTAAAAGGAGTTCTAAGACAAGGTATTTATTGGGATGCCTGGGTGGCTCAGTTGGTTAAGCGTCTGTTTTGGGCTTAGGTCATGATCCCAGTGTCCGGGGATCAAGTCCCACATTGGGCTCCTTGTTCAGCGGGGATCTTGCTTCTCCCTCTGCCTGACACTCCCCCTGCTTGTGCTCTCTCTCTCTCTGACAAATAAATAAATAAAATCTTAAAAAAAGAAAAACAAGGTATTTATCATAGAAAAGATATCACTGAACTTTAATCAAATGTATTGAATGACACTTTCTAAATAGGAAAAATTACATCTTTTTCATGATGTTAATGATCTTCGACCTATAACATGCTTCACTTTCATTTACAATAGTATAAGAAACATGCTTATTTCATTATACTAGCAAAGATTTGAAAAGATACTTATAAGACTACTTTGGTCCTTTAAGATAAACCAGGATACCATTAGGATGTCTATTCATCTCCTACCCACAGAACCATAAATTATCTATAGGACATTTATAGGAGACACTGGTATATTTGCCTGGCATATGCTCCTCCTCCTTCTGGTATCATCATCCTGATTTTTATTTGGCAAGTCACCTGTATGTCCCTTCCTCTCAATGCATACCATTTGGGTCATGCTGACCTGGCCCCAGAAGTGGGCATGTGACCCAGGCCTGAACAATGAGTGTACTATCCTTGATGGGGTCAAGGTTGGGCACATAACCCAAGCCGGTCCACTGACAGTCAACACTCTACTTTGGCTGCTAATGTGAAAGAGGTTGTTAAGTTTATAGAATGTAAGCCTAGAACTGCCGGTTGACATATGTGCTATAACCTGGTGTGCGTTGCCTAAAAATGAATCTGATCAAGAGAAAAAAAAAGTCGAAGATGTGAAAGGCAGATTCCTGGTGCTATTTACTTCCTGGATCTGGCCATGCCATTAAGCCACATCTGCTCTCTGCAACGATGGATATACTAGAATATTCCCTGCAGTACTGTTTGCAATGTGAAAAAAGGAAACCTTTGCAATGGGTCATGGAGAGCAGAAGGGTTAGATAAAAAAAAAATGGGGACACCATACTAAGGAATATTATGAAATTATTAAAAAGAACCATATTATCTAGTTGGGCTGACCTGCAAAACTCCCTAAAAGACATTATGTGAAATGACATGTTGCAGAAATATACATTATCCCAGTTACGGTTGCATGAATTTTTACATGCAAATTCATAGAAAAGAACCTGGACGGACTGTGTACCAATTGTGGACAAGTCATTAAATCTGGGAAGGAGGTTTGAACTAAGGAAATGATGGGCGACTAAGACCTAATCATTTAGTTCAAGGTATTCCTTATTTCATAAATCTTACAAAAATAAAGTCACGTATTCTGTAGGTAATTTGAAAAGAACACGTTATATTTTACAACCAAATCACAATTTGATATTTTATATGTCTATATTTTACTATATTATTCTCACTCCAAGTGGCCTACTCTTCTCTATTATTATTTTTGAAATAATGTAACACAAGTAAAAGTGCTCTTTTCTGCCCCGCTCTGTCTTTTGCTATTTGTTATGTTTGAATTTAGGATTTGTGTTTTTTAATTTAAAAGTCTACTTTTTTCCAGTTATTTATCTTTATTTCTTGAGTCAGAAATACGGCGAAGAGTAAGTGTTCCTCAGTCATTACCCCTGAGGCCTTCCCAGACATAATGTCAGATTGCATAGCAAAGGGGGAACCCGGGAGAACTCCTATTTCTAATGAGCACTTCCGCTCAGCTTTTCCAAAGCATCTGCTGGGTGCCTGTATTGTGTTAGAAAGTAAAAACAAGAAGCAGTCCACTCAACCAAGAAATATACAATCTAACTGAGGAAGAAAAGTTATAGCAGATGGTGATGATGATGAGGAAGAAATGAAGAAATAACCATGTGCTGGAAACTGTGATAATTCGTTATTTAATAGTAGTTTAAATAAAATGGAGTAAAAGTTGCTGTAAGAGATATATACAAGGTGCTTCAGAAGCAGAGAGAAGAGAATATGTGATCACCTTGTACCCCAAAGATCATTCAAAGCATGGGATGTTTTGAGGTAGTATGGACCTGAGAGGTAGCAAGATCTAGACCTGATGTTTCTCTGTTCCCAAACAGATCATGTATAAATTAATACTAATTTAGTTAGAAATTAATAGCAATTAAGGTCTGGGTTATTTGTTTGAAAAAAGTGCTTCCTTAGGAAACAGCTTCATTTTTATAACCAGTGATCCGATCACATAATGACATTTTCTTCATTCATTAGAGAGAAGTTAAAAAAAAAAAAAGGCCAATAGTTGTTAGCAATCCTAAGAAATGGCACATCTACTTATACAAGATTATTAATAATTTATAACACTAAAGTTAAAAATAAACTCTTACTCCTTGAAGAAATCCACTGGTGAACACATTTTTGTTTGGGCATCTAAATGTATGTCTTCTGAAATACAAATGTTCACATTCTGTTTCTCTCAGTCTAGGTAATATCTATAGCTTTATAAAAAAGTACAGAATATGAGAGTACTCAATATTCTTCACCCAGGAGGAAGAAAATACTGTTTAGCTAGAAAGAGAAAAGGCTGGCCAGCAGCATCCCATATTTCCTGAGGAATGGTTAAGGGTATCGCACTTCCTTGAAGCTATGAATTCACTTCACTGTAACCCAATAGGGCTTACCAACTAAAATATGTTTTCAGCACCTGAGGGTGACAGTGAAATGAATCTGGAAATGAGAAAGTAAGACTGTTATCTGAGAATTAAATAAGAAAGTAAAAATAGAGTAAGTCAGAGCATACCTAAATGAGGGCAACTTTAAGAGTCAAAATGATGCAAATTCTTGCCTACAGGCATGCCTGGTACCAGCAGGTAATGCTGCTCAGTGCCAGGGACCTGGTAGGGACCACAGTCAAGGGAATAAAGAGCAGACCTCAAGCCTCACTCAAAGAAGACACTCACCCCTCAGTTCCAGGGAACTGACTCTATGGGGAGAAAGTCCAGGAAGGCCAGACCTTTTTCAAGAAAGGCTAGAGCTCTGGATGCTTAAGTGAATACTCCTGATTTTTAAACCTTACCCTCTATACGAGAGGAACAAAAGCTTTGGAAGGCCAGATATACCCCAGAGACTGTCAGTCTTGGACCCTCAGGCATGACAATAATCTGACTGAGCAAAGCAACTTTATTAACAGAAAAACAGCCCAAACCAAAAGATAAAAAGAAAGAAAGAAAGAAAAGGTGCAAAGCAGTCTCAGAAGCAAGCACAGGAAATAGTTGTTCAAACCCTGAGAGAGGGTGCTCTGGGCTCATGGGATATCCCTTCCTCCTAAGGATTTTCCCCTCTAATCCCAATAAACTTGAGTTGAGGAATAAATTGCCCTTCTGATGCTGTGCTCCCCAAGCTGCTTTCTGATTGGAATGTAGCATCCTGTCAGCCTTCAGGAAGCCTTGCTGGAAACGTGAAGGACTTGAGGGGCAGCTCAGTCGCTAGGTCCTCATTACAAATTAATAAACTGACAGCCTGGGGAGAGACGTAGCCTGTCTCCAGGCACAAACAGGCTGGGTGGGAACATGAACCGCCACGCCCGGGAGTTTCACTTCTTGGAAACGGAAACACTGGCTTTCTGATCCTGTACGGAAGTTGTCTGAGCTTCACTACTATGAGCAAAGCTCTGGGGGACAGATGGGCTCTGGAACTGCTGACCAGTGTGGTTTCTAGGCCCACAAGGCTTCAGGCCAGACTATGGAGAGTGGCACATTCCTTAACACAAGTCCACCTGCAAAGCCTCTCAGGACCCTAAGTAATTCATCTCCCAGCCTCGCTTCCCCTATATTCTGCCCCAGTGGTCATTCCTTTTATTTTTTTTAAATATTTTATTTATTCATTTGACAGAGACAGAGATCACAAGTAGGCAGAGAGGTAGGCAGAGAGAGAGGGGGAAGCAGGCTCCCTGCTTAGCAGAGCCCGATGTGGGACTCGATTCCAGGACCCTGAGATCATGACCTGAGCCAAAGGCAGAGGATTAACCCACTGAGTCACCCAGGTGCCCTTGGTCATCCCTTTTAAAGGATCCCTACCCAGTTCTCAAAAGATCTAGAAGTGACCCAGAAGTGTGATGCGAAGAATTAAAGATAAAACCGAATGAACACGAAGGGACAGAAAATTCATGGCGGGGCAGGGGAGGAAACAAGGGAGGGGAAGGGGAGAAAAAGGGAAAAAAATTTTTTAAAAGATCATGGGAATTAAAATATTTGCAATCAATGATGTTAGGAAGCAGACGCTGGGCTCTGAGCTTGCCATGTACTATCCCATGAAATCCTGAGAAACTGTGAGGCAGGCGCTACTCTTGGCAATTATTCTGCTTCACAAAGGAGGAAACTGAGGCCTAATGAGAAAGTCACTTGAGCACGCTTACACAGCTAACAAGTAGTGGAGTGAGGGTTAGAACCTGTAACCTCAAACACTACACTATGTCATCTGAATACTTTATCACTCTTGTTTTTAAACACTAAACATACATTTTGCACTTTTTACATGCCAGACACTGTTCTAACGACTTCACCAATATTGGCTAATTACTTCCTCATAATAAACTTATGAACTGGGCACTAAAACATCCCCGTTCTGAAAAGGAAACTGAGTCAGAGAGGAGGTAAGAATCTTGCTCAAGATTATACAGCTGGGGCGCCTGGGTGGCTCAGTGGGTTAAGCCACTGCCTTCGGCTCAGGTCATGATCTCAGGGTCCTGGGATCAAGTCCCACATCGGGCTCTCTGCTCAGCAGGGAGCCTGCTTCCTCCTCTCTCTCTCTGCCTGCCTCTCTGCCTACTTGTAATCTCTCTCTGTCAAATAAATGAATAAAATCTTTAAAAAAAAAAAAAAAAAGATTATACAGCTGGCAGGTGGCCTAGCCAGGATTCGGACCCAGCTCCAGGGCCCAGCTCTGTCTCTAAGCTGCCCTCACCAGGCTGCCCGGGAAAAACTGGTAAAGATTCCAATTTTAAATATTCATTTTAGTGTTACTTTAAGTGCAGTTTTTCAGGAGGGTGGATAGAAATACTGAGGAAAGACACCGCTTACATTTCTCTTTATTATACACCAAATAGAAAAACTGCAATTCTTTTGTATTTAAGAAACACAGGGCAAGTAAACACCACAGCAGACGACAGGCCTGGATATGATTATTCTTAGGAGATATAGCCAAAGAGGGTAACAAATTAAATGCTACATCTCTTTCCCCTCACTACTATAGAGGGAATAAAGGGATACTTCTTGGGAAGTAAAAATTGGAATACTTTTGAGAAATGTAACATGAAGGAAATATTTCAGAGTTTAATTTGAAACTCTTTTAGAAACAGAGCAAGTTTAATATGAGAATAAAAGTTCTTTGAGCATAGGGACACCTGGGTGGCTCAGTGGGTTAAGCCTCTGCCTTTGGCTCAGGTCATGATCTCAGGGTCCTGGGATCAAGTCCCACATTGGGCTCTCTGCTTTTTCCTCTCTCCCTGCCTGCCTCTCTGCCTACTTGTAATCTCTGTCAAATAAATAAATAAATAAAATCTTGGAAAAAAAGAAAAGTTCTTTGAGCTTAAAAAAATTGATGTTTACCTCCTACTTTACTTTAAAAAAACAAAAACCAAAAACCCTAATGTGTATTTTTGTTAATGAAACTACGTACTTTGTAAAACAAAAACTCAAAACACTACAGAAGAGTATTAAGCACAGTTTAAAAGTTCTTGTTCCTGCTTCCCTATTACCTAAAGCTGACCGCTCTTAATTTTGCGATTTCCGCATTTCCCAAGCACATGTGATCATATATATGATATAGGCACACACTTTTACACCACAAAGAGAAATACTCTTTCCATATTATTCTACAACACTCTTCTCTCTGAACATAACTTCTCTTTTCATGGCAAGATATATACACATTTACATATATGTTTATTTTCTGTGTATTATTTTTACCATTTTAACAATTTTACTTATTTCTTATTTAAAGTATAGTTGACATATAATATATTGGCTTCAATATTGGTTTCAGGCATGCAACACACACAGTGATTCCATAATTCGATACATCACTCAGGGCTCACCATGATAATATTACTACAATACTGTTGACTATATTCCCCATTCTATACTTTTCATCCTCATGACTTATTTATTCTAGAACTAGAAATCTGTGCCTCTTAATTTCCTTTGTCTATATTGTCCATCCCCCACTCCTCCTCCTCTCTGGTAACCACCCAGTTTACTCTCTATATTTGTGAGTCTATTTCCACATTTTTTGTTATTATTGTGTGTTTGCTTATTTGCTTCTTTTTAAGATTCCACATATAACTGTAATTATATAGTTGTCTTTCTCTGTCTTACTTCACTTAGCATAATACCCTCTAAGTCTATCTATGCTGTCACAAATGGCAGGATTTCAGTCTTTCTTATGGCTGAGTAATACTTCATTTTACATACACACACACACACACACACACACCCCATATCTCTTTTACCCATTCATCTATCAGTGGATGCTTAGGTTTATTCCATATCTTGGCTATTGTAAACAATGCTGCAGTAAACATGGGAGTGTCTAAATCGTTTTGAATTAGTATTTCTGTTTTCCTCAGGTAAACACCCAAAAGTCAAATTACTAGATCATAGGATATTGTTGTTTTTAATTGCTTGGGGAACCTCCATACTATTTTTTATAGTAGTTGCACAAATTTACATTCCCACCAACAGTGCACAAGTTTCTCTCTTCTCTACATCCTCGCCAACACTTGTTATTTCTAGATACCTCCTACTTTAAACCAAACTTTCCATTCAACTTAAAATGGAAATTTCAAATCCATAAATTATAGACTTTTATTAAAAATTTTTACTTGGGAATTGATTTGTTAAAAATAACTCCCTGTGACTCATACTGTAAATGTGAGGGGAACTTTTTTTATTTAAATAATGAGAAAAGGCCTTCATCGGTTCCTATAACAATTAGACAATCCAATTTAGACCTTCTGAGCCAGGGTCTAAAAAGTTAGCTCCATCCTGAATCTAGGTAGCCTGTTTTTAAGTCCTGGATCTGTTTTGTTTCCCTACAAGTCTCTGCTGTTTGATTCAGTTCATAAACTCTTTCCAGGGACCATCATCTTGGAGAACAGAGCATGCTACTCCACCAGCTCATAAAACAGCACTGAACAAAAAGGAAAAATACCTACAAACTTTTCTTTCTTTCAGCTATCTATTTTCCCAAACAATCCAAACTTCTTTGCTCAATACAATTTACATGATCTGGTAAGCAAACATAGCCTATTTCCCCGGCAATACTCTTTCCTCATCCTATATCTGAAAAAATTCTCAACACAGCCTCCACTCAAACTGGGTTTGTTTGAAATTGTATTTATTGTGGCTCAGTTGGTTAAGCTGCTGCCTTCTGCTCAGGTCATGATCCCAGGTCCTGGGATCGAGTCCCTCATCGGGCTCTCTGCTCAGCAGAGAGCCTGCTTCCCTCTCTCTCTGCCTGCTTCTCTGCCTGCTTGTGATCTCTCTCTCTGTCAAATAAATAAAATCTTTTTAAAAAATTGTATTTATCACTGCCACTCTCCTCCATGCCTCCTGTTCCTTTGTGTTGTGGAAAATCTGAGGTGACCGAGGAAACCCAAAGGGCACCCGGAGAGATGGGAGAACACAGCTTTATTAACGCTAGCGGGCTCAGTGGGATCCTTCCCAAAAGACTGAGCACCGGACAGGGTTAGGAGTGAGTTTTTATGGTTACAGGCAATGGGGGATGGTAACGGCGTTTTCGAGGTCTCTCAATGCCCAAAGGCGTTCCAGGCTCTCAAGGCCAAATGGCCCTTTCACTTGGAAGTATAATCTATGTGGAGGTAAGTCAGGAGAGTGCTAAATCACCTAGGAAGCTGTTGCTGTTTCTCTTTGTTTTCTTATTCAAACAGGACTGAGCACCTGGTCTTTGTCTCAGCAGGAGCAATGACTTGTTATCTTATCTTAGTCAAATGGGATGGCTATTTGGTCTTTCCTTGGCCCCAGCTGGAGCAAACGGGAGCCAGGGATGGAAAGGGGCTAGAGCCAGAGTTTCTATCCCCCTCACTTTGCTCCCTCACCACCACAAACATACTTTCTTTAGTGCTTCCTGCCTTTTGTCCTGAGAAGACTGGGTTAAAAAGCAAACAAAAACAAAAACATGTGCTTCTTATTCTCAGCCTCTCCACACAGTAAACAATTCTCCCATCCAAGTACTAACCAGGCCTGACCACAGTAAACAATTCTCAACTTGAAAAATGGCTTGAGGGCAAAGAATAATCCAGAGCTGAATTATAAAATCCTTTGTTAGGAGTTCAGAGAAGAATGGAAGGCAGTGGCTCCTAGAACTTTTTGCATACACAAAGACCCTCTAAGCATCTTAAGAGTAAGCTTTCCAAATCCTCTCCATTAAAGGACTGGGCTTCTTTGAATCATGAGAATGTTATCTTGAGGTATTTCATTGGGATATAAAATTAGAGAAAAAATACACTTGTGTTTGTGAACTCATAGGAAACCCACAAAGGTTTTAAGAGAATTGTTCTGGAGTAGGAACCACCAACTTGGATTAAAAAAACTGGAGATAGTACAAAATGAAAAGTAGACTTTGAACCCCCCAGGACTATAGACAGTAAACAGGCAAAGAGAGGAGGCTATTTAGTTGCAAATAAAGCCCCTCATCCCCAATGCCATATAAAGACTGACTCAGAAGGCAGAGCCAAGAGCCAAGAGCCTACAGGGTAAAAACAAGATCCAGGAAGGACAATTCCAGGAGCAGGACTACACCCTAATGAAGAAACTGGCAGCATGAACCTGGCTGGATTTCTTGATTGTGGTGGGTCAATGATTGCTTTGAGGCTCCTGCTTTCCCCCCATTTTAAATGAGTGAGTGGATAGCAGTTTACCTATGTATGTCCTGTCACTGAAAGTTGGGTTTTACGGGGAGTGGGGAAGATGGTAGTTAAAGGGTACAGAGTCTCAGTTACATGGGGTCAATGAGTTCTGGGGATCTAATGTATAGCATGGTGACTACGGTTAATACTATGTTGTACACCTGAAATCTGGTAAGAAAGTATATCCTAAAATGTTCTCACTGCACACAAAAAGTGATAACTGAGAGGTGACAGATATGTTAATTAGGTTGGTTGTGGTAATCATTTCACAATGTATGCCTGTGTCAAAGCACCATACTGCACACCATGAATATATATGTAATTTCTATTTGTCAGTTATACCTCAATAAAACTGGGGGAAAAAATCTTTCCTATTCCACATGCTGTTCTTGCAATGCGACTGCATTCCTCCCATCAAGAGATGGTGGGAGGTTCCTTCTCCTTGAACAGAAGTAGGATGATAGCAGAAATGATGTTATGTGACTTCTGAAGATAGGCCATAAAAGCTGGCTCATAATCCATCTGGTCTCCTGAAAGGCTTGTTCCTTGAATCCAGCTACCATGCCATAAGAAGCCCAAGCAGCCCATGGTGAGGCTCACATGGAGGAAAAACTAGGCCTATAGCCCCAACTGAGCTCCTGGCCAATGGGCAGCACCAACATGAACAAACCATCTTGCAAGTGGATCTTCTAGACTCCAACTGAGTGATGTTGCAGGGACCGGAAACAACTTGATCTTGCCAAGCTCTGCCCAATTTGCATGTCAATGAACAATATAAATGACTGATGCTGTCTTAAGCCACTAACCTTGGATCAGTATGTTATGCAGCAATATATAACTGAAGTACCTTTTTATTGCTTTCCTTGCATGCTGCCTTCTATTTCTCCTCATTCCCCATGAATTTTCTAGAAGATAAAGCTGATCTTTTTTTTTTTTTTTTGCCATTAGGATCTCTGCCACTAAACTGTAATCACTTTGAGGTCATGAACAATTGCTTAACTTTATAGTAGCATTAAATCTTTACTGAATAGGGCACCTGTGTGTGTGGCTCAGGTCAGGATCCCAGGGTCCTGGGATTGAGTTCCCACATCAGGCTCCCTGCTCATTGGGAAATCTGCTTCTCTCTCACCTTCCTCATTCTCTCTCTCTCTCTCTCTCTCAAAAATAAATAAAAATACTTTAAAACACACACACACACACACACACATTTACTGAATAAATCTATTATCAAAATGTTTTGTTCCTATAAGTTCAATAGATCTAAACTGGAATCTTGACTTATAATGTGTAAATTTTGTGAAACTGAATTGCCAAATTAATATTGTTGATTTCTCTCTTGCCATTTGCGACAGTGTGGATGGAACTAGAAGGTATTAAGCTTAGCGAAGTAAGTCAATCGGAGAAAGACAACTATCATATGATGTCCCTGATATGAGGAAGTGGAGATGCAACGTGGGGGGTTTGGGGAGTAGGAAAAGAATAAATGAAACAACATGGGATCAGGAGGGAGACAAACCATAAGGGACTCTTAATGTGTCAAAACAAACTGAGGGTTGGGGAGGGGGCTGGAGAATAGGGAGAAGGGGGTGGGGTTATGGAGAGTGGGGAAAGTATGTACTATGGTGAGTGCTGTGAAGTGTGTAAACCTGGTGATTCACAGACCTGTACCCCTGGGGCTAATAATATATTGTATGTTAATAAAAAATATATATTGTTGATTTCTGTTTAATGAACATAAGGGCAAAAATTTTAAAGAATTCACTTTCCAATATTAAAATAATATGTACTTACAAATCAAGAGACACTCTTGATGAAAATATCTTATGACTAAGAAAATATGGTGTGAAAAATTGACACATATTTCTTTATAAGCAAAAGGTAGACTGTTTTGTCTAAACCTTAGCAGTCTGATTTGGTAAGTCCAAAAATAGTTTTGCTTTATCAAAGTACAAAATTATAAGCAGTTCTTAATATCCCAAGTTATATATTTATTGTTACCATTTCTAAGAATTTCCAAATTTTATGTTAACATAAAATACTATGTATTTTCTTCTGAATATTCCTTTAGTCCTTCTGTTAGTACACAACTACTTCCAAATTCCCTCTGTAACAAATTCTTGGTATTTGTACTTTTTTCTTTTTTTCTTTTTGCTTCTTAGTTATTGCTTCTTCTGAAGGCAGACTGTTTATTATTTATGTTAAATTTTTATAAAACTCACTTCCTCCAAGGAGTGTGAAGTACTTGACATACAGAGGATTTTTTTTGTATTTTGTTTGTTTTAATGAACATCTTCCAAGCCTTGAAACGGCAAAAAAAAACCACCACCAAAGTTAGAGGAAAAGATCACAGAGCAGGGGACAGAGCAGCAAGGTCAGAAGTAAGTAGGAATTGGTTTATTTGTAGAATAGTGAGATCTCAGGGAATTGTGAAAATAATTAGGTTCAAACCACAGTCACCTTTATAGTGCTACCCTTGGGAAAGGAAGGTGTCCTGATCTCTCTTTTTTTTTTTTTTTTTAATTTACTTATTTGACAGAGGGAGATCTCACAAGTAGGCAGAGAGGCAGGCAGAAAGAGAAGGGGAAGCAGGCTCCCTGCTGAGCAGAAAGCCTGATGCGGGGCTCCATCCCAGGACCCTGAGATCATGACCTGAGCTGAAGGCAGAGGCTTTAACCCACTGAGCCACCCAGGTGCCCCTGATCTCTCATTTTTAAGTTGACTGCAGGATCCATAGTTACATGCTACCTTCCTTTAGCCACTCTCTTCTTTGTGTGTCAAGATAACTGATTAGAAATTAGAAATAGTAGTCCCTGCTCTTTGTACATTATGCTGGATTTGGACAAAAGTAAAGGCAGAAACAGACTAAAATCAATGAGTTTCTCTTCATTTACATTTATTGAAGAAATCAATTGATATATGACTTGGGGAGGGGACAGCCCATTTGAAATAAAAGGAGGCACAGGGGATAGTGAAGGGACTTCTGGGGTTTCTGGTGATTAGACCTCTAAGAGGAAGGCTGGCAAGTCACATCCTTGAAAGTGGGATCTCAGACACTTTTGAATGGAGACTGAGAATTGAAACTAAGCTGCTTTAAAGAGAGTGAAGAAAAGTGGTATTTATCACACACTGCTTTTGTGGGCAAAGACTTCTTCAAAAGGGCCACGTCTTCGGCATAACGAATGTAGAACACTCAGTGTGCCATCTGAGCCGCACAAGAACTACCCAATATCGATGTTTATTTTTACATATTAGGCAAATTCTAAAAAGTAAATAGCTTAAGCTAGCAGGAAAGGCTTTCTCACTTTGACAAGACAGCCCTTGTGTGGAGAACCAACTGGGGATCAGGAAGCAAGTGTGGCAAAATCCAGGGGAAGACTGTTTTGGTTACATGGACCGGCACAACCGAAGTTCCGGGGATAGAAATGATCTTGTGCTGTGGGAGAGACACAAGAAGGCCAGCGCATAGAGAAAGAGAGGCAGAGGTGAGGGAGAGAATGCTGGAGAATTGGGTGGGATCCTCATCGTGTAAGGTCTTAGAAGCCATGCAAAAGGTATGTGGACTTCATTTTGGTGTGATTTCCATCATGGGAGTCACAGGACCTCTTTTAGAAAGAACACTCCTACAGCTATGTGCGGGTTAGATCAAGGAGACAAAAGAGTAAACATGGGTGTACCTGTCAGGAGGTTGTTGCAGGATTCCTGTGGCTTGGATGAAGGTGCGGTAAGATTCAGGATGTGTTTTGGGCAAAGGGGATATAAACTGCTTATAGAATAGATGAAGTATAAAGAAAAGAAAGGAATTAAAAAGGGGGAGATCAGAGATGATTCCTAGGCTTCCAGTCTAATGGTGCTTCTATTTGCTGAGGTATACTTACTATTGGTTCTCTTTACTGAGTAAAATGGTTCTATTTACTGAGTAGTGAAATTTCATATATAAAGGTGCTTTTTTTTTTAAAGATACTATTTATTTATTTGACAGACAGAGATCACAAGTAGGCAGAGAAGCAGTCAGAGAGAGAGGGGGAAGCAGGCTCCCTGCTGAGCAAAGAGCCCAATGCGGGACTCAATCCCAGGACCGTGGGATCATGACCTGAGCTGAAGGCAGAGGCTTTAACCCACTGAGCCACCCAGGCACCCCTATAAAGGTGCTTTTATCCCACAGTAAGAATACATTGTCAAAGTTTTTCCCGTTTTTGAATAGCTACTAAAAAGCTCAGAAACACAATCAGTTTTAAATGATAGCAATTGGTATTTGAGATTTCTGACATTTTTCTTTATACAACTAAATAATTTCTGATTTCATTGTTTATTTAGGGTCCTATTTTTTAGGTCAATGCTAGGTTTACTTTTTTTAAAATAGTGTAGTGTTATTTATTATAAAAAAAAATAAGTTTGTTCCTAACCCAAACATAACCCAGATCCTGACACTGAACAATATTTATAGTCATTGGCCACATTTATTTCTTCTTTTGATATGACTGACTTGGCTACTGTGCCTTTTTTTTAATATGTGTGTATCTATGTTTTCCCCCATTAATTTAAAAACATACTTCTTTTAGATGTGGTATATATACATAATGGAATATTACTCAGCTATCGAAATAAATGAAATCTTGCCATTTGCAATGATGTGTGGTTGGACCTGAAGTGTATTACGCAAGCAAAACAAGTCAGTGAGAGAAAGACCTACGATTTCACTCATACGTGGAATCTAAGAAACAAAACAGAGGGACATATGGGAGGGGGAAAAAAAGAGAGAGAACTAAACTATGAGACACTCTTTAAAGGAGGTGGCTGGGTGGCCCAGTTGGTTAAGCATCTGACTCTTGGTTTCTGCTCAGGTCATGATCTCATAAGACCCAGTCCTGTGATGGGCTCCATGCACAGTGTGGAGTCTGCTTGAAATTCTCTCACTCCCTCTTCCTCTGGACCTCCCTTTGGTCTCTCTCTCAAATAAAATAAATAAAATCTTTTTTTTTTTAAAGAGAGAGATTCTTAAAGATAGCAAACTGAGGGATGATGGAGAAAGTGAGTGGGGGTTAGGTGGGGGATGGGTATTAAAGAAAGCATTTGATAGGATGAGCAATGGGTGTTATGTGTAAGTGATACATCACTGAATTCCACTCCTGAAATCCACATTGCACTGTATGTTAACTAAACTGGAATTTAAATAAAGATTTTTTTAAAAAAATAAAAATATATTTCCTTTTATATTAAGAACAGTAACCCTTGGTCTGGATGCAATTTTGATTTGTCATTTACCTTTCCATTTTGTTTTCTTATACAAGTAGTACACAAGAAGTATTTTTTTAAAAGATTTTATTTACTTGAGAGTGAGAGAGCATGAGATGGGGGGAGGGTCAGAGGGAGAAGCAGACTACCTGCTGAGCAGGGAGCCCAATGTGGGACTCAATTCTGGGACTCTGGGATCATGACCTAAGCCGAAGGCAGTCACTTAACCAACTGAGCCACCCAGGCACACAAGAAGTATTTTATTTTTACACAGAAATTTATTACTATTTTCCTACATGACTTTGTGTCACTATAATACCATCCTAATATTTACATTTTGTACTTATCTTTTCAACCTACTTGAAACTAAGTCAAACATTTATGAAATGGGTTTTCATGGGCTTGGGTCTTAGGGACATGGTTGTCTGCTTTCATTAAATAACCGCATCATTCCTGGCACTTGCACTTTTGAGTGCTCTGTCTCACGGGAGTTTCACCACAAACTTACTCAGTAGGTCATGGCACCTAGCATAACAAATGATGTTATCATTTCATCATTACATATCCCAGAAATAAAATCATTAAATAAATTTAAAAAACATCAGGGCGCCTGGGTGGCTCAGCAGATTAAACATCCCTTCAGCTCAGGTCATGATCCCAGGATTCTGGGATCAGTTCTTGCAGTCAGGGCTCCCTGTTCAGTAGGGAGTCTGCTTCTCCCTCTCCCTCTGCCTCTCCCCACTTCTCCTGTTCTGACACATGTGTGCACACTCTCTCTTTCCCTTTCAATAAATAAAATCTTTAATAAATAAATAAATTTAAAACATCAAATCAATTCATTAGGAGTAAAAGCAAAACAAAACCAACCAAGCAATGAAAAAGAGCAGGAACTAAAATTCAACACACACAGAAACAAGCTAATGATTTATTAAACAGATCAAATTGCCACATAGGGCAAACATTTATTCTAAATATTTCCACCAAAAGGAAACAGGGATTCCTGAATAAATTACTAACTCCAGTTCTGAAGCAGGGAAAGGACAAGATAATTTGGACATTTTATGCCAGAAAACAACAATGCCTTGGTGATGAAAGTTGAGGCCATAAGAATCAAAGATCCAGCTAGAACAGGCTCTTACTGGAAAGAATTCCCCCCCAAAATATGAGTTCATAGTGGTATATAAGAAAGAGAAAGGAGGTAAGAGAAAGCTCTTCTTTGCCAAAGAATTTCAGCTAATTAACACAGAAGAGTGACTTCTGGTTTCTGGTCTGGCATGTCAGGAGATTGGAAGTCATGCCCGTCTAAGTAAAAAGCTGAACAAAATGAGAATCAACAGCTCTTCTTATCTGGCAAAGAAGTGGGGTCACAGGGCAAAACACTGACTCAAAAACTAGAGGGATGGATAGACAAATAAAGAAAATCACAGCCTAATACAGCAAACCCTGTGAGCAGAGACCTCTGGGAACGTGTGTCAGGATAGAACACCTAAACTGGAACTGATGAATTATTAGAGGCTCAGTGGGAACTAGTTTTAGAATTAAAAATTTCAGGAGTATCTTGTCATAAGAGGGGCCCCCGGTTTTGTGAGTTTTACCACCAGTATTTCGCACAGTGAATATTAAAGAAAAAGCCCCATGTTCTTCCAGCAGGGGAGGGGAAAGGAACCAATTTGAAATAGGTCAGAGCACTCTGTTCTTAATGAGGCCTGCCTTCAGGGGCAACTAGATAAACAGAGCCCAAGTGACCTTGGGAAAGGGAAATACCCAGCTCCAGACCACTCTAGCCATCCTTTCCATCTCAGGGGCTAGGAGAGGACTGAAGAGCACTTAAGAAGTTCACAGTCTGGGGGCACAGACTCATTAGAAGATTGAAACTGTGGGGTACCTGGGTGGCTCAGACAGTTAAGCCTCTGCCTTCGGCTCAGGTCATGATCTCAGAGTCCTGGGATCAAGCCCTGCATCAGGCTCCCTGCTCAGCATGAGGTCTGCTTTTCCCTCTCTCTCTGTCCCTCACCCCTGGTCATGCCCCCTCTATCATTCATATATATATATATATATATATATATATATATATATATATATGTATATATTTTTTAAGGAAATTGAAAGTGAATTATGGCACTGTAGAATGCTTCCCAGTCCTTCAGAACTCACTACTGTATCACTGAAGTCTCATTTACTGATGTTCCTTTCACTGAATACACCATGTCTACATTTCAACAACAAAAAAAAAATTACAAAGCATTCTAAAAGGTGAAAAACACAGCTTGAAGAGACAGAGGATCAGAACCAGACTCAGATATGGTAGGGCTGTGGGAATTATCAGACTGGGAATTTTAAATTATGATTCCTATGTTAAGGGATCTAATGGAAAAGGTAAATAGCATGCAAGAACAGATGGGCAATGTATATAATGAGACAGAAAGTCTAAAACAGAATAAAAAGAATTGTCAGAGATTAAAAAAAAAAAAAACCTGTAAAACAGATGAAGACTGCCTGTGAAGTGCTCATTGGTAGAATTTCTGAGCTTGAGTCTATGTCAATAAAAACTTCCAAATCCTAATAGCAAAGAAAGACCGAAGAAAAAATAAACAATATTCAATAACTGTGGAGCAACTACAAAAAAATATAACCTATGTGTGGTGTAAGCAGAATACAAAAGAGAAGAAAAAAAGGAAGAGAAGAAATATTTGGAGCAATAATGACAGAATTTTCCCTAATAATGACTAAAACATAGATCCAGGAAGCTCAGAGAATACCAAACAAGATAAATGCCAAAAACACAGCAGGAATGATAGAATTAGAATTCTTTTTTAAGATTTATTTATTCATTTGAGAGAGGGAGAGAGCAGGTGCGACTGGAAGGGATGGGCAGAGTGAGAAGGAGAAGCAGACTCCCCACTGAGCTGAAATCATCCTCTGCCTCCAACATGGTCCAGGATCCCAGGACCCAGAGATCATATCCTGAGCCAAAATCAAGAGTCAGTCACTTAATCAACTCTGCTACCCAGGTGCCCAAACTAGATTTTTTAAAAAATTAACATTAAAACATAAAGTCTACACTTGATAAATTCATATTTTGAAAAAAGATTCTATATTGTGAAACGAAACTATCTTTTTTCAAAACAGACAGCTCTTCCTGTCAGGATATATGAAACAGCATATATACATGGGGAGAAAACATCTTACTTCTTTTTAGTTCAGTCCAGTGAAAAGAAAGTCACATCACTGATAAAGAGCATCCTCCCTTAACCAAAGTAACAGTCTTCTTGTATTTAGGTTTTGTGATCAGTGTATCAAATCTAATGCAGATTCTGAGCCAGGACCAAGGGTATGATTGATCCACCACCATCCCCACCAAGACCCTGTCAGTTTTGCACATTGGTCCTGTATGTGGCAGGCCGTGTGTGTGCCAAGGAAGGGTGTGGTGGAGGCAGAAGTCCACTTGGCAAAGAGATAGAACCCAGAGAGTCAGATTGAAGCTGTGTCAGGAGGCGATGTCATTCTTCCTGCAGTTTCCAGGTTTCCCTTGAGGAACGCCTTCTGCTGGACACAAGTGTCAAGGAGGAGAATGAAAACCTGATTTCTATGTGAGCAGACTAAAGACAGAGTTTAAGGAATCCCATCAAAAGACTAAAGGAATGGCCTCAGTGGTTTCTAATTTCAGGTGATTGATGGAAAACAGAGCTGCTCCGTGTGACCCTACAGAAGAGTAAATAACAGTATTTCATCCATTAGCTTGTAGGCGTTGTGAACCATCTTTTATTCCCCCTTGTATTCACATAGGAAATGATGTGACTTTGCAGATCCTCCTGTTGCCAGGTGGAATTTATCTGCCCTTCCCTTGAACAGAAGCTGGCCTTGTGACTTGCTTCCAATGACAAAATGCATCAAAAGCCATGCAGGGCTAGGTCCAAGCAGAGGCCTCAAGAGGACTTTCATCCTCTTGCAAACTCAAGGAGATGAAAAAGCTCAGGTTAGCTGCCTGGAGGTCAGACCACTTAGACCAAAGACAAGCAGCTGAGGCCGTTCTGGTCCAGCCAGGCTCGGCTGACCTAACTGAGAATTGCGGTTGTGTGACTGGGCCAAGACAACACCAGAAGAAAAGCCCAGCTCAGGCCAGCCGAAATATCAACTTATGGAATGAAGAGAGAAGTAAAAGGCTATTGTTGTAAGCTATAAAGTTTAGGGCTGGTTTATCATGTACTAAAGCCAAATGCTACCCCACTGTCCCGTGTTTACCACAGTAGCAGGCATTTAGAAGGCACACATCAAAAGGTGGATAAAGGTGTTGTTGAATAAACTAATCCATGTACCGTAACGCCCATAGTGTGCCAGCGTTGTGCCAAGTGTCAGGATACAGAGACAATGGACGTGGTCTCTGCCATCAAAGCGGTATCAGGTTAGTGGAAGAGACTAATGATTAGGTGGTATTTACACAAGATATTGTAGCGACCTACGCTGGCGGTATGTTCACGGTAACATGGGAGATGCCCAGACCCCAGAGGAGGAGCAGGGTCAGCAGGCGCTCTTTGAGGAGGTGAGACTTGGCTAAGTGTTAAAAACAAACAAAAAACCCCACAAAACAAAACAAAACAAAACAAAAAAACAAAAACGGCAAAGTGACCAGAGGAAGTCGTGGCATTGCGCATACGTGCATACAAACAGAAAAGAGTAGAAGGCTACAAACGAAACTGCTCAGGAAAATGAGGTTGCATTAGGGGAGGGGCAGATGATGAACTAAGTATGGCTCCGCTAACAGCTGCGTGGACCTCAGCTCTCACTCCTGCTAGGAGTCTTCCTTTCCTCCCCGGAAAAGCAGGACTTGAACTGCACTTGGCCCATGGAAGCCTTTCGAGCAATTAATCAGGTAACCGACACAAAGCGCATGCCCAGTGCCGGCATGCCCTGGCTACCTCATCAAGCCTATCTATGACTATTGCGTTTGCTGTCTTATTACCATATGCATATATTTCTTTGGATTTACATATATTTCAACAAAGTGGGAAATAAATATTTGAAAAATAAAGTGATCCTTGAACGCTATAAATATAGATGTTAGCCTTGAAAAGAAGCAAATTCTTGACCTGAATCTTTATGCTCTGTGCTTCTGTAATAAATCAAATTAATAAAATAAAAGCAGAGAAAAGGTTTCCCAGGTAGAAGGAACATCGAATATAAATTTAGCACGTTGTGAAACTGTTTGGCATACACGTGGGATGGCAAATACCAAATCTGACCAAAATACGATGTGCCGGGGACATAGCTGGAGAGATGGAGCAGAGCGAATAGCCAGAGCCAGGTCACGAAGGACCTCACATGGACAGCAGAGTTTGGAGTTCATGCACAGGCCATGGGGCGCCATTGTGCCTCTTATTTGGAAGGGATGTAAAGCAGCAGTCTTAGAAAATAAAGTATTATTTACGTAGGAGTAAGATGACATCATTTCCCTCATCCAGTTTTATCCAACAGTAATTTTGGGATGCCTTCCACAGATCACTGCTTCTCCACTACAGGCGAATCCAAAAAGTTCCAGTTCTGGCTCTCAGAGGGTTTCTAGGCTAGTAGGTAAGATAGCATGGGAAGCAAAGGCTACAACTCAATATACTAGGTTGTAAATGGGAAAGGAATCAAGTTCTACATTATAATGGGACAGGAGGTAAGATTTCAGTGGTTTACTAAACGATAAATGATCCATCTCTGTCCATTCCTGGGATCTCCAGTTTCTCTACAGGCCACCCTATAACCCCCTCCACCCTGTCAGAGTACCATTTCCATTTCTCTTTCTGCTGCCTTTCATTGCCAATGTGAACACCATGCACACCAATTATCAAAGAACTAATGCAATTATTCATAATATTATATAAACTGGACCCAACAGTATTAAACCACAAACATTGCATATTTAAGTTTACCCCATTCCCAAGTCCCAGAAGGGAAAGTTGGCAACTTTCCCCTTTTATTAATGAGACCCAAATGTAAAGTAGCTCTCCAAAACTCATATTAACCGACCACATGATTCAGCAAAAATCCAAGATGATTACTTTGAACCCTGTGGCTCTCAATTTCATAAGATTGAGATTTTTGTTCAATGTTAGATCATACATTAAAAGTCATGTAATAATTTACACCATAAAATTTGAATGTTTGGTAAAAGAGAAATCCATAGTGAAAACTTTTAAGAAGCAAAATCCAAAATGAAACCCTTTAATTAACTTTTATTACTATATGGGCTCTATAGTTGGTTCAGCATAAGCAACTGATCCCCAAGCTTAAGCAGCCACTGAAGACAGTGGCACGCAGCGACCCTTCATATGCGGGGCTCTCATCAATGGATCCATATTTTCAGGATTTATATTTGTGTTCAGTCTGTGAATGAACCTACACCACAATGTGCACTTTTATTACATTGATTGTCTTAAATTTAGTTGCTCTGCCAAAGTCTACTGCAAGAACATATATACATTGAAGAGTAGATAGGATGGGTTTCCTTAAAACACAAGAAAACTTTCTCAGCAGTTACCAACTTTATGACTAGTTTGGGAAAGTTAAACCATCACCTTCAACATCTATTGATCCTTTCTTGATTTCATAAAGCCTCTCTCATCAGCGGCACATTTAGACAGGCAGGACTACAGATGAGATTCATATAAAATAATGTTCTTTTTGATGACTGAAATCCCCTCAGATCTTTCACTATGATGTATTATGAAAACATTTATTTCTACATATTCATGTGCCCCACTGAAAGCTACTTCAAGTGGTTCTAAAAACGGTTCCTAAAAATAGACTTGGAACAATCTATTCCAGTATGCTGTATATATTCCATGTGATTCCATACTTGAATACTCTCAGTGAACGAGAGCCACTTTTGGCCAATTAGTAAGTTACAGAAGTAGGATCTGAACCCAGCCAGACCAGCTCCAGAATCTGTGCTCTTAATCACCACATTATATGCCTCACTACCATTGAAATTGAGGCCGATGTCCTAACACATGAAAAGTAGTATGTGTTAGCTATTACTTTTTTGTTTGACTTGAGCTATACATATGTAATACATAGATATATATGTGTGTATACACATATATAGGTGATAAATATATATATATATATACACACACACACATATATATATGTGGCATACAATATACAAATATCTTTGATCATTAAAAAAATCAATGAATGGGGGCACCTGGGTGGCTCAGCGGATTAGGCCTCTGCCTTCTGCTCAGGTCATGAACTTAGGGTCCCGGGATCGAGGCCCACATCTGGCTCTCTGCTCAGCAGGGAGCCTGCTTCTTTCTCTCTCTCCCTCTGCCTCTCTGCCTACTTGTGATCTCTGTCAAATAAATAAATAAAATCTTTAAAAAAAAATCAAAGAATGAAAACAACAAAAAAGAGACAAAACATTACAACTAAATTAAGAAGTAAAAGATAAAAGCTGTATTTCTGGCACATGTTTTCTTTGGTGAGCAGTTTTGACCCATAATGAAATAGTACAAAAGTGATAGTACTCAATCAGATCTTCCCCAAAGAAATAAAAGAAGAATATCATTCTGAGTGTTAAGGTAAAATACTATGGAAGCTCAAATAACCTTCTAAGAAATCCAGGAAACAAAATAATTAATACTACTACTACTAATAATAACACAGATAATCAAGGAACAGCAAGATAATCAAGGAATCAAATATGCCTTTCATAGAAGACATACCCAGCACTACACATTTAACAACCATATCTTCAGATGGGTCTTGATGCATCCATGTATGCATTAAAGTGCCCATATGAAGACTCACTATATCGATTTTATAGGAAATGTTTTGTGGAACATAGAAGGTACTTGCCTAACGTGAATTAATTTGCTAAAAGAGCACTTTCTTTTTTTTTTAAATTTTTTTATAAAAGAGCACTTTCTTAATGTATTACTATTTTAATATGGATATGAATATTTAGAAAGTTAATTTTTAGATAAGAATATAAATAAAACAATATTATTTAGTTATAACCGTATATTCTATCACAATTGGTGAGAGCTTATTTATATTCAATTAATAACTGATAGGAAATTCTTCAAAGGACAATTAATCTTCTCCAATAAGTAAAAATATTCATTAAATGAAATAA
This sequence comes from Neogale vison, assembly GCF_020171115.1. NCBI lineage: Eukaryota > Metazoa > Chordata > Mammalia > Carnivora > Mustelidae > Neogale > Neogale vison. Next base: position 198,128,268 of record NC_058091.1, on the reverse strand, counting down.
GAGTAGCACACTGACAAGTGAATTTATTCAACATCTCAGTATAATGTAAATAAGATTTTGTAAAATGTTCATGGAGATTTTTATTATATTCTGCTAGAGCAGAATCTTACTTTCCAAAGTTCTTAATTAGTATCATTTCTCTAGACATTCACAAAAACACAGTATGGGTCAATGTCACCAGGAAGTAATATCTCAGGAATAAAAGGGCCTCAGAGAGCTTACAAGTCCATCTTGTATTTGAGGACCAAGGGGAGGAAAAGAAAAGTAGGCTGTTAGGGTTGCAAGAGGTTTGATATGACTGGCAAGCTTCAACCTCTATTTGTCCTCACCTTATGAACCTACAGCATCACCTTGTAAGAAGATTTAGCCTAGCGTTAACTCAGAAATTGACTTTCTCATGAAACTTGGGGGTCATTATAAGGCCTCATTTGTTGTCTTGGGGAACTCTGGACCCACAAAACTGTTCAAAGGAATCAATTTGAATGTGACTATTAGTAAGCTAAAAAAGGCATTTGAAAAGAATACTAGGAACTTTTTCCAAGTGCCCTGGAGTCTTGGGCTGGGATGTAAAGAAGGCATCTGTACTCCAAACTCCAAGAGAGTCCTCTTGGGAAGAATGGGACAGGCATGGAGTTTCTGCCACTACGATGAACCCTGGGAGCATGGCTAAGAGGGAAACCCAGGAATTGTCTCCCACAAGAGCTACCTACCATCAGGAGTGACAGGAACAAATATTAGGCTAAACAAAACTTGTGCCAGGAGGTATCTATTCCAGCATGATTCATTTTTTAAGAGAAAAATAATTCAGTCACCAAGGGGCCTAATGTCCAGGACAAATATAATCATTAAAATTTTAATATATACCATATCGAGGACAGTGAATACATTTTTCCTATCACATGTTGTAGGTTTAGAGACAGAAACTCTAAGAGGCTTAAATCTACTACCGATCCCCTAAAACACCTAGTATACCAGAAGTATACAGTCCAATGGAAGGAGGTTAATCTTGTTTCAGACTACTAGTATGTTTTGGTTTGTGATCTGCTGCCAACAGTTACCATTCCTCATTTTCCTGGGGCGGTGCTCATTTGCTGGCATCTTTGTGGGGAACCACCACTCTCCATTCTTAGAACATATGATTTGGGTGGAGTTGACCACCAGTGGGCTGCCCCCATCCCCGATCTGGCCACAGTATACTTCATCCCCTGCACAAAGTGGTGGATTCAGGGGTGGGGAGGCTACCTAAGCCAGACCACTGAGACTCAGAGGATCAGACCCACTACTTAAGCAGAAGATATCTGCAAGAACACTTCTCTTCCTGAGAAGGCTAGCTGTAAGGGCAACATACGTCTGAAGCTGCTGGTAACCTCCTTTGCCTCCACATACAGGGAGTCTGCCAACAGGGACGACAGTAGAGTCTAGAGCAAAAAGAGGAAGGGAAAAGCACAGTGTTTCTAATGACACAAGGGGGACCCTTGGATCCTGCCAAGGTTGAGGCCATGTGTATCCTTGGATATCACAGACATTTGAACCAGTAAGTTCCCAACTTGTATAGGCTGGCTTGCTCTGGCTTGGTTTTCCTTCCTTCCTTCCTTTCTTTTTAATACTTCATTTATTAGAGAGAGAGAGAGAGAGAGAACAATATGGGGGGAGGGACAGAGAGAGAAGCAGGCTCCCTGCTGAGCAAGGAGCCCAATGTGTAGCTCCATCCCAGGACCCTGAGATCATAGCTGAAGGCAGATGCTTAACTGACTGAGCCACCCAGGCACCCCTGAGCTGGCTTTTCTTTCACATGAAAGCCTGGAGTCTTGACTTACTTGCCTGTATTTCTATTTACTTGGATTCAACAAACATTGGTTGAGGACCTACTGAGGGCCAGGCACTGCGCTACCTGCTTAGGCTATGAATATGAATGAAACATAGTTGCTAATCTCCTGAGAGTTCTGTGCTGGGTAGTCAACCTAACTTCTAGTGATTCTCTACAGGTTAGCAGGCCACATGCTATTTTGAAACCGCAAAGCCACAGATCTCTATCCTGACCAGAACAGCCTCACTGGACCAGAACAGTCATTTTGAAGGACAAGGAAAGGGAATAACATCCAATTGGTAAGCCTTTTCTTTCTTTTTTTTTTTTTAAACCATAAAACTGGCAGTATATTTTTACAGACTAATAATCAAAGAAAAAAATTTATCCTTGAAAAGCTATTCGATGAGAATCAGAATATCATCTAAGAACAGTATTCTAGAACATAATAGTAAATACTTTATTCAAAGCTTACTGTGCCAAAAATCACAATGAGAAAAATAAACTCTTACTAAATTTAGTTGAGTGTTAACAATAATAGGGATAAAAGAAATGAACCCAGAGAGAGCCTGAAACGTGGCTATACAATAAGTTAGGAGTTCATTTGAATAGTTTTGTATTTAAAATAGTATACTTTAATACCTTTCATCAATACTCATTTTCAACCCCAAAATACAGTAGGAAAGAGATTACCCTCTCTAAGAAGTCTAACGTTACTTCGTGCATGGCATGACAGCTCAGGTGTTCTGGAGGACACAGTACTGGAAAGCTGTAGGGCATTTACTTTCAACAAGTGAAGAGTTGCATTTCCTCATGAGAATATAGCAACGCCTCCTGTAAAACTAGATGAGCACCCTAAGAGGAGTCAAAGTAGTGACCTTTTCTGAAGATCTTGGATAGGCCTCACTCACCAGTTAGAAATAAAAGTAACACTTTGTTACAAGTGTTTTCAGTAGGTCATAACAAAAAGATAAAATAGTATTTGCATTTCGCTTTTATAGAAATAAATCTGATAGGAATCTCGAGGCTGTCGTGTAGAGCAAACCCTAAATAAAGCTGAGAAATAAGTGAAGTTTTGGGTTTTCACTTCCCTGAGCTCTCAATTGTGTTAAACTATTCTTCAGAGGACATCTACCCCTCACCTCCATTAATCTGGAAGTTCCCCAAATTCTAAAGGTATGTCTCTCCTTTTGTCCAAGTACCAACAGGGAAGAATGAGTTGGCACAGAGCTTGAAAAGCAATTTTCTTACAGTGGGACAGGGCTAGGAAAACTTCAGTCAATTTTCAGGCAAGATGACAGAATTGTACCAAACAGGAATTCTGGTGTTCACCTCCCAATGACATACCGAAGGCAAGGTCGAGGAATCAGCCAAACCCATCTGAGCATGCAAGGTTATTAAGAAGGTTAGGAAACCTGTGCTCTCCATTGCTCTTTCCTTTGCTTTTTCCACAGTCTTCTGGTAACAATTTTTTTTAAAAGACCAAACCTTATCCAACCTGCCCTACACAAAAGAGATTTTTTCAGACTTTCTTCAAGTACTCTTTGTTCCAGGTACAGTTGAGAGAACAGCCAGCCAGACTCTGGGCCCCACAAGGAGGACCAGATGGAAACCAAGAACTTTTATTAAAAGTCAGGATAGATCCCTCCTGCCAGGCCTCAGGCCCTTGACACACATTATTAACCGGCACAGAGCAATCTCAAAAAATAATTCACAGCGAGGTGTTAATGATTAATAAAAAGCTTAACATGTTATGGCTCAAACACAAGCCAATAGTATATTTTAAAATAAAAAAGCAAGGGGATGGAATAGTATAATGAAATCTCAAAATGTCTAGACAGCTTATAAAATTTTTAGACCAATAAGGCCCTCGAATCAATATAATTTCATAACATTGATTCCATCTGTCATAAAGGAAAGCTGGCTTTGCTAACAACTGGTAAATCACCCATATCAAGACATCTTTCCCAAATGTACCATCTGATACTCTTCCCCTATGTGTCATAATATCCACCTATGCATGTGGTAAAGTCCTCCTTACCGAGCAGATGTTAATAAATATTTGTGAAGGGACCATAGTGTGGGGTAAAAGGAATCCAGAATAAAGACAGCCTTCAAAGGATGAAAATCTAGGAAAAATACTAATAAGTACAAAAAGTACAAGCTACCTATTGTGCTGTATCTTCTACATAATAGATGCTTTATTTTTTAAGAAAAATTAAAACAATACTTAACATATCATTCAAAGAAATCACCAAACAGTGGTACTAAGTAGAAGTAAAATTATTTGCCTTGTAAAACTAGTCAAATCTGGCACATAAGGGTTATCTGATAAGGGCAAATTCAGCATTATTTATAAGTTTACCAAGAGTCTGAAGTAACCAATACACATCCTGAGGTCAATGTCATTTTTCCCTCAGGGGGTTGGACCATTCAGAATTCAGGATATTGACGTTCAGCAAATTCAGTCTTGACCATTTAGGTTTGCCCTAAGCCAGTACCTGTATTTCCCAACATAGGAGGATGCACTCTTTAAGCAAAAGCAAAGCAGGATATCACTGGAAAGGTAAGAACAATACAATGCTGAGAGGCCCAATAAAATTCTCTCAGATGCAGAGAGAATTACAAAGCAAATTCATTTAGATTTTAAATATCTTTTCTTCTGAATATAAATTCTCAGGAGATGGGGACTTTTTTGCTCACCAAGTGAAGTACCTGATATGCTAGCAATATTCTTTTTACTCTTAACTCTTGAGGCTTTTACCTATCAAATGAACTCTAGAATATGACTTCTGTCCTCTTTAGATTCCAGAGTCTTTAAACTATAGATTGAAAAAGTGTCTTAGTACAGAAAGAGTCAGAGCTTGGACACCAGATTTAAGTCTAATTTTACAGTTGAGGATGGTAAGGACTGGCCAATGGTCACAAGGAAGCAGAAAATGAGAGCAGAAGACAAATCTACTGACCTTAATGAGGGAACTGTTTCTTACACATGTATTCTGTGTCTCTGAATCCAACAATTCTTACTCATTATATTCTGCTGCAGGTTAATACCTTTGGCAGAAGACAATTTCTTTGTTATCAATACTTCATCAGCTCAAATGTTTGCAGACAAGCAAAACAAATCAAAAGTACTTTTGCATAAATTCCCATTTCCTTTTAGAAGGAATAAGCAAAATTTAAAAGGAAAAGAGTAGGCAGGTTTACTGGATTCACAAAATACCCAGCAGAACCATTCATAGACCATACATACCTAGAAAAGTAAATCACAACTTGTGTGTGGTAGACTAGTGTTTATTACCAACATAACCTAGGGATCACTTTCAAGGAATTTTTACAATCAACTGATAAGTGTAAAATATTTTTCCCTAAGAAGCACAACTTTTCAAAACAAATTACAACAGAAATTTTCACAACATCTTTTTTAATAAGCTTTGGGCAGACAGAATTTATGCTCTCACAAAACTTATGGGCTCTCTGCCATAATAAAGATTCTAAACCCGGCAAAACTTAACCACTCTTTTGTGTGTTTCTCTGGAAAGCAGTTGCCCTGGCAGTGACATTTCCCAGCAACCCTTGCACCTAAATGAGACCATATTACTGGTTCTCACCAGTGGAATGTAGATATAAGAGACATGGTTCATTTAGTAACTAAGGTTGTTGAAAGGAGGTTGTGTCTTCACTTCTCTGTCCTCTCATTCTTTCTGTCTGAACCCAAAGTACTCCAAGATTCCTAGGAAATAGCACAGTCCCGGTTTGAAAGGAGCCTGGATCCTAGAAACGCTCAGAAACACACATAATTGAAATAATGTGAGTGAGAAATAAAATTCTATTGTGTTAAGCTACTGAAATTTTGGAGTTTACTTTTTTTAGCCACTAGCAAAACCCTAAGTGACACACTGACCTAACTGGATAGAACCATAGGCAAAACAGACATCCAGATGATAGTAAATGCCAATAAATGTGACACAGAATATATAAATTTGATGATTAAATTTCCCCTCTCTCTAGCCCGCTCCTAAGATCACAGTGGCTGACTACGCCTCTAAGTTCAACCCCAAAGCAAAAGTTCTATGGTCAAGCTGAGCATTTAAAAAGACTTTTTCTTCTACCAATATGGTGGGTGATAAGATTTACAAAGATGGCCCCTGACTTCAGATATCTGCTGTCACTTATGTCTCAGTAGGTTTCTGAAATACAAGTAGACTTGGTATTCTTTAAGATCTGAGCGAAACAACTCCCCATTCATAGCCTTTATGTGAGAGGACATATTATTTTTAAGAGGAAGAAGTATCAATTCCTGGTGCTAAGGTGCAGGATTATTTTTGAGACACTTGACAGTCTGCAATAAAAAAGGTTCTAAACCATGTTCAAATGTTCAGGGTTCTGACTAAAAAGATGTATCTCCTTTTTCATTTAAAAAATATATACAAGGCATAAATCTCCTATGGCCAATAAATCTTTGTTCAAGTGATGAGTTAAATTCCAATGGAAATGTCTACTGTCTATTCTGCACCTGTTCTTGTAGTAACTAGTGATGGTGGTTCCTTCTTAAAAGAAAGCAAGGAGCACACTAGAGCTACACGTTGATTATGAACTAAATTGGGGAAATGTGATCATGAAGGTGCATTCTTATCAGTGGCATGCTGAAAAACAAAGACTTGAACAAGTGGGAAGTACATAGTTGCACAAAGTTTTTGTCAGAGCTTATGGGACAAACAACATGATGAAACTTGAGATCTTTTATTTCGTATGAAATCAAAATTATGTTTTCAGCTTAGTTTGTCATTGCTTATTCTCAGATGTTGCTCACATAGCTCACACTATCAAACCTTTTAGCAACTTCACACATTTTAACTTTGTGTTATACTTGTCAAATAAGGTGAGATTACCCAAAGAGTGTTTTGATTTGGACAAAACTTATAACTTAAAACCATACATACAAAAGACACTATTATTATTGTGCAAAGGGGCCTATTTCAACTGAGCTGAACAAGAAAAATCAATGACATGGATTTTTCTAATAACAAGTAACTAATTTCCTATATTAATTTTTAATCAGTTTTATAAGAATACCTTTTTTATGAAGCTTTCCTTATCTTTCTCTGGTGGGTATAATATCTTTTTCCTTATCTATGTACCTTTTATGGCACTGATTACTCTCTAATTTGTTTTTCTAGATATTTACACATTTTCCACACTATTTACTTATGCTAATAGACTCAAGCTCTGAGGAAGCATCCACATCTGATTTACCTTGATCTTTCCCATACTTCAGTACCGACTAGAATGCCAGGCATGTAAAAAGAACACAAAACATGTTTCAAAAGAAGCACACACAGCACAGAACACTGCCCATGGATTCTTCACTGTAATATCCTAAGGAAATAAAGCTCATTCGGGCATGTCAATACAGGTGAGGATATAATTTCTGAACCTTCTTTTACAAAGCAGTTACACCGAGGTGCTGCTGAACATTTTTATAATAACTTAACTCTCCTCTGAATAATGCAAAGCCTGTTCTCAAGTTAACCTCAGTGGAACTGTACCTAGAATAAATGCCCAAACACTAGCATTTAAAAGCTATATAGATTTAATCACCTCATTAAACATTGTGCTTAAACTACTCCATAGCATTTCCTCATCTACATGATGGAATGACATTTGAAAATCAGAATATTGTATTTTTTTTTAAAGATTTATTTATTTATTTGAAAGACAGAGATCACAGGTAGGCAGAGAGGCAGGCAGAAAGAGAGAGAGAGAAGCAGGCTCCCTGCTGAGCAGAGAGCCCGATGTGGGGCTCAATCCCAGAACCCTGGGATCATGACCTGAGCCAAAGGCAGAGGCTTTAACCCACTGAGCCACCCAGGCACCCCCAGAATATTGTATTTTTAAAATGCTAGTTCCATCCATCACAACATAGCCTAAAGTCTAAAAACAATAAATAACTGGGGTTAAACTTTAAAGTGTTTTAAATTTTCTTTTGGAGGTCTAAATAAAGCCACCTCTTCATTTATTTTACCCCTATAATTCCAATTTGTCATTTATATTTAAAAAAAAAATCAGATGACAAAATATTATATTCCACCTAATCTGAGAAATGTAATTATTTTGTGTCATACCATTATTTATTGTTCTATTAAGAAATAAAAACATTGCCAGTTATTTCTAAAATGACAATTACAAGAAGCATTTTAATTTCTGGAATGTAAAGATATGAAATAAAAAGTTCATCTTAAAATCAAAAAAGTCTGGTTCTCCCTGTCCTTCTGCCCCTCCCCACTGCTCATGCTCGCTCTCTCTCTCTTGCTTTCTCTCTCCCAAGTAAAGAAAATACTAAAAAGAAGAAGAAGAAGAAGAAGAAGAAGAAGCAGTTTTAAAAAAATATCTGAGATACATGAAAGGCAATTATGTTTACTAATCTCAGATCATGTGCTGGAGGCGCAGGGATCATTGGGAGATTCCTCCAGAAACAAAGGAGCTGGCAAGTGCCATTTTCCCTCTCAACACTCCAACCTAGATACACGGACACCTATGAAAACCAGTGCAGCACAAATGTTCATTACCTAGCTTGCTAGCACCATGCACCCTGATTCAGCATTCTCCTACAGACCTGCTCCCTCCTATATACCCTTGGCTGGAGCTCATCAAAGTAGTGACATAAGCCTGCCTGTGTGGAAGCAGCCCCAACAGGGGCCAGCACCATTCCAAAGTGATTCCTGCCCTGGGGAGAGGGGAAGATAAATATACACACCAATCCAACAACAGCCCCAGCAGTGGCCTGGGGGCAGACATCTGATCTGATTACAGGCCCTGCACAATGACAAAAGTTTCTCATAGGATATCACAAGGGAAGCATCCTGCAGTTTAGTGTTGCTGCATCTCAAGCAAATGCCTAATCTAACTCAACTCAAGGTGGCTCAAGATTGGCCTACTAACAAAATAGGGACAAAGCCCTCCTACAATAGGTAAAGAGAACCATTGCTGATGACTGGACTAAAGGCAAAAGTAGCTCAGCCACAATAGTAGGGTACACACATCACAAACAGGAGATACCCTGAAGCTCCAGGTTCTGGTGAACAGGAGACATTGCACTGCAGAGCACTATAGGACCTCTTCTTCATAAGGCCACTACTTTTAAGATCAGAACATGTAGCTGACTTTCCTAATACATGGAAATAGACACAGAGACTTAGACAAAATGAGAAGTCAGAGGAATATGTCCTAAATGAAAAAACAACACATTTTCAGAAAGAGAACTAAAAGAAACAGAGATAAGTAATACAGCTGAGATAATTTAAAGTAATGGTTATAAAGAGATAACCTGGAGAAAAGAGTGAAGGACCTCAGTGGGACCCTTAGTAAAGAAAAAGAAACAAACAAAAAAACCCTATCAGAGATGAAGAACTCAATAACTGAAATTAAAAATACACTAGATGGAGTAAATAGTAGATTAGAAAAACAGAATGAATCAGTGTCTTGGAGGACAGAGTAACTGAAAGCAATAAAGTTGAACAGGAGAGAAAAAATGATAAAAAATAAAAATAAACTTATGGAATTTGATGATGCCATCAACCATAATAAGATTGGCATTATAAGGATCCCAGAAGGAAAAGAGAGGAAAAAAGGGGGGGCACAACATTTATTTGAAGAAATAATAGCTGAACACTTCCTGTATCTGAGGAAGGAAACAGAAATCCAGATCCAGGAGACACAGAGGTCCATACCAAGACACAAAGCAATTAGAATGGCAAAAAGTAGTGATAAAGAGAGAATTTTAAAGGCAGCAAGAAAAAAGAAATTAGTCACATATAAGGGAAACCCCTGAAGGCTATCAGCTAACTTTTCAGCAGAAACTTTGCAGGCCAGAAGACAGAGGCATGATATGTGGAGCTATTCTTAGAAAGTATATTTTAAGTCCTGAGGGGTGACTGTGGAAGCAGCTGAAATGTCAGCAGTGTTCCTATTCTCTGGCTATTGAATGTAATATCCTTGTACAAACAGGATGCCATAATTCCCTGGGGCAAGGCATAGGTTAAGAGCTATGAAAGAATGTAACCCTGAGTCCCTCTTCCTGCAGCTGGTGATTGCTAGCACAAACATCCCACTCCTCCCTTATCCCATGACTGCCTCCCTGCATGCCAGTGCATAGGGGAGACGGAAGGCTGCTTTTCAGCTTTAAGATAGTTACCATCCCTTTGTACTCCTTTCCCACACTTTGATGCATCTGTCCTTTCTTTTCTGATAAAGTAAATAAAATAAAAACTACATGCAAAATCCAGCTGCTGCTGCTCTCTCCCTTCCAGAAGCAGTTCTGCATGGCTGGTCAGATTGGTGTCTGAAAACTTTATTTCAGTGTGTGACAACATGATATAATTAAAATGCTGAAAGAAGTAAACCCGCAACCAAAAATAGTTTGTACCAGCCGTACTACTCAGAAGGGAAGGAGAGATAAAGAATTTTCCAGACAAACAAAAGCTAAGAAATTCATGACCACTAAACTAGCTGTACAATACATGTTAAAGGAAACTCTCTGAGTGGCAAGGAAAGACCATAAGTAAGAGTAAGAAAAGTAGGAAGTTCAAAAGCAGTAAAATTAAGTATATCTATAAAAATCAGTCAAGGGAGTCACCAAATAAAAGGATTAAGTTATGATATCATATACCTAAAATGTAGGGAGGGGAGAGGAGTATCAAATGGGTTCAAATTTAAATGACATCAACTTAACCTAGACTGTTACATGCACTGGATGTTATGTACAAACATAATGGTAACCACAAATCAAAAACTGGTAAGAGAGGCAAAAATTAAAGACCAGAGAATCCAAATATATCACTAAAGAAAATCAGGAAACTGTGAGAGAAAAGAGCAAAAAAAGAAAGGAACAGCATAGAACTACAAAAACAATCGTAAGATAAGTAATGAAATGGTAATAAGTATATAGCTACCAATAATTACTTTGTATGTAAATGGGTTAAATGTTCCATCAGAAGATATAGGGAAACAGAATTGATTAAAAAAAAGCAAGACCCATCTATATCCTGCCTCCAGATTTTAGACCTGGTCTGAAGTCAGATGCACACTGAAAGCAAAAGAATGGAAAACCATTTATCGTGCAAATGGAAGTGAAAAGAAAGCCAGGATAGCAATATTTCTATTGGACAAAACAGACTCTAAGACAAAGACTGTAACAAGAGACAAAGAAGGACACTATATAATCATAAAGGAAACAAGTGAACAAGAAAATATAATAATTTTAAATACTTATGTACCCAACATGGGAGCACCCAAATACATAAAACACCTATTAAGATAAAGTGTGTCATTGATAGTAATACAATAATAGTAGGGGACTTTAACCCCTCCCTTACAGCAACAGATCGATCACCCAAAAAGAAAATCAACAAGGAAACAATGGCTTTGAAAACACTGGGCAGATAAGTCTAAGAGATACATTTGGAACATTTCATCCTAAAACAGCAGAATACACGTTCTTTTCAGGTGCATATGTAATGTCCTCCAGAACAGATCACATATTAGGTGACAAAACAAATCTCAGCAAATTCAAAAAGAATGAAGTCATACCATGCATCTTTTCTGACATAACACTAATGAAACTAGAACTCAACCACAGGAAAAAATCCAGAAAGAAAATAAATACATGGAATGCAAACATCATACTACTAAACAATGAATAGGTCAACCGAGAAATCAAAGAAGAAATAAAAAATACATTGAGACAAATGGAAACAAAAACACAATTGTCCAAAATCTTGAGAGAGAGAGAGAAAAAAATACTCAAATGAACAAAATTGGAAATGAAAGAGGAGAAATAATAACCAAAACCACAGAAATACAATAAGAGAATACTATGAAAAAATTCTCTGCCAACAAATTGGACAATATAGAAGAAATAAATTCCTAGAAACATAAAGTCTCCCTAAACCAAATCAGGAAGAAACAGAAAATTTGAACATATCAATTACCAGGAATGAAATTAAATCATTAAACAAAAAACTTCCAATAAACAAATATCCAGGACCAGACGTCTTCAGAAGTAAATTCTACCAAATATATAAAGAGCGATTAATATCTATTCTTCTCAAACTATTCAAAAGAAAAGGAAGGAAATTTCAATAGAAAAGGAAGGAAAATTCCCGAACTTATTCTATGAGGCCAGCATTATCCTGATTCTAAAACCAGATAAGGTACCACAGAAAAGAGAACTACAGGCCTGAACATCTATGTTCAGAAGAATCTAGGAATCTATGCTCTGAAGAATACAGTTGCAAAAATCCTCAACAAAATACTAGCAATACTAAGACAATAATACATTAAAAATATCATTCACCACAATCAAGTGGGATTTGTTCCTGGTATGCAAGGGTGGTTCAATATTCACAGATCAATCAATGTAATGTATTACATCAACCAGAGAGAGGATGAAAACCGCATGATCATTTTAAAAACATGCCAAAAAAGCATTTGACAAAGTTCAATATCCATTCATGATACAATTCCTTAGCAAAGGAGGGTTAGAGGGAAACAGACCTCAGCGTAATAAAGGCCATATATGAAAAGCCCACTGCTAACATCATACTCAATGGTGAAAAACTGAGAGCTTTTCCCATAAGGTCAGAAACAAGACAAAGGTGCTCACTCTCACCACTTTTATTCAACATAGTACTGGAAGTTCTAGCCACAGAAATTAGATAAGAAAAAGGAATAAGAGGCATCCAAAATGGTAAGGAAGAAGTAAAACTCACTATTTGCAGATGATATGATACTATATATAGAAAAACTTAAGGACTCCACCAAAAATCTACTAGGATTGTCAAACAAATTCAATAAGTTCACAGGATACAAAATCAATATGTAGAAATCCATTCCATTTTTATGTACTAATAATGAAGCTGCAGAAAAAGAAATTAAGAAAATAATCTCATTTACAATTGCACCAAAAAGAATGAAATACCTAGGAATAAATTTAACCAAGGAGGTGAAAGTCCCATACTCTGTTAAGTTGTAAAACACTGATGAAAGAAATTAAAGATAACACACACACAAATGGAAAGATATTCCATGCTCATGGATTGGAAGAATAAATATTGTTAAAATGTCCATACTACCTAAAACTTTACAGATTTAATGCAATCCCTATCAAAATAGCAACTGTATTTTTCACGGAACTAGAACAAACAATTCTAAATTTGTTTGGAAACAGAGAAGACCTTAAATAGCCAAAGCAGCCTTGGGGCGGGGTTGGGGGGGGAATAAAACCCAAAACCAGAGCTATCACAATCCCAAATTTCAAAATATACTACAAAGCTGTAGTAATCAAAAGAGTATGGTACTGGTACAAAAAGAGACATATAGATCAAAAGAACAGAATAGAGAGCCCACAAATAAACCCACAATTATATGGTCAATTAATCTTCAACAAAGGAGGAGAAAAGGTGCAATGGAAAAAAAGACAGTCTTGGCACTGCCTGCACATTTACTTGAGTCTCCACTATAACTTTTTTCACCAGCCCACCTCATTCTAACCCTACCTCAGCAGAGAGTATGCCAACCTAAGCCCTCCCTTGGGTTACGTGTCCACCTACATGGGTATACTGCTCTGCATGTCCCTGGAAGCTCAGCAAGGTCCTCAGCTTGGCTTCTTTTGCCTTGGTGCCATGGCATCCACCACCCAGACCCAGGCTCAGTGGGAGGATGGCCACTGGTAGGTACCATGCCACCTGACTGTACTACTTTCCTCTAAGTCTATCCAGGTTTTAGCCAGGCAGGGGTCCAGCATGAATGTCTTCCTATAATGTCATCAGCATCCCCAGGTCTGCCCATGAGGTCAGACCCTCACTGCCAATGCCATGGGGTCAGGGAGCATTTGCCTTTGACAGATGGGGTTGGATTCCTTCAGGAATAGTGTGTTTCCCCCTCCTCCCTGCCATGGAATTCAGTGATCAAGCTCTTGGGAGACTATCTAGAAGGGATGGTGCATTTATTAATCCCATCAAGCATTTGGAGAATCCCTTTGCCAAAAGCAATTGAATACATAGTTCTATTAAAGCACTTGAAGACTACCCTTCATATATATATATATATATATATATATATATATATATATAACAGTCAACACCCAAAACCCAAATAATCCAATTAAAAATGGGCAGAAGACATGAATAGGCATTTCTCCAAGGAACACATACTGAGGGCCAACAGGCATATGAAAAGATGCTCACCATCATTCAATATAAGGGAAATGGAAATCAGAACCACAATGAGCTATCACCCCACACCTGTTGGAATGGTTAAAATCAAACCACAAGAAACAAGTGTTGGCAAGGATGCAGAGAAAAAGGAACCCTCATTATCTGTTGGTGAGAGTGTAAACTGTTGCAGCCAATGTAGAAGACAATACAGAGGTTCCTCAAACAATTAAAAGTAGATTTACCACATAATCCAGGGGTGCCTGAGGGGATTAGTTGGTTAAGCATCCGACTCTTGATTTCAGCTCAGGTCATGATCTCAAGGTCATGAACTTGACCCCCCCATGTTGGGCTCCACGCTCAGCATGGAGTCTGCTTGGGATGATCTCTCTCCCACTCCCTCTGCCCCTCCTCCTGCTCATGCTTTCTCTCTCACACAAATAAATAATTCTTAAAAAAAAAAAAAGAGTTATCACATGATCCAGTAATTCCACTCCTGCCTATTTTATATATATATATATATATATATCACCAATCCATTTGCAACAACATGAATGGCAATGTTGTTGCCATTTGCAACAACATGAATGGATCTAGAGAGTATAATGCTATATGAAATAACTCAGTCAAAGACATATACCATGTGATTTCACTCATATGGGGAATTTAAGAAACAAAACAAATGAACAAAGACAACCCTTCCAAAAATACATATATATATATACAAGTCAACACCCAAAACCCAAATAATCCAATTAAAAATGGGCAGAAGACATGAATAGGCGTTTGTCTTCTGACAAACCAAGACAGAATTAACTATTAACTATAAAAAACGAAGTGATGGTTACCAAAGCAGAGGTAGGACGGGAATGAGTGAAACAGGTGAAGGCGACGAAGAGTACACTTACCTTGATGAGCACTGAGTGATGTATAGAATTGTTGAATCACTCTATTGTACACCTGAAACTAATACAACACTGTGTGTTAACTATACTGGGATTACAATTCAAAAATAACTAAAAAAATTAAAATAGGCTTTCCTCTTTGAACTATTGAAGGAATAGTATATAACATAAAAAGAATTTGATTTTTCTAATTTCCTCATTTAGAAAAAAAAACCTGAACAAGATTTATGAGTTTAGACTAACTGTAGGCTTTACCCAAATTTAGAGATCACTGAGGATTCATAATGTGTATTTCTGAAGAGAAAATACCTTTCTTTTAAGAGATGACATCTATTTTAAGATTTGCAAGAAAAACACCCACCTCTTTGCCTATGAAATGTTTGTCACGCCCCTTCACTAAAGACATCATCGGGCTTCTTCGGAGAGGTAGAATTTACCATGCAGGACAAGATCATACTTTTTCTTTCCAGGAAAGCATTCAGATTGTAACAAGATCTCATCTGTTTGGATAAAGCCATGTAGTAACATACCAATAAAGGTATTCTGAGACATTCTTAGATGTCTAAATGCATAGAGGAAACAAGATTTGGTCACATACACAAATGTCAGAGTCTGTGTGTATCTATCCTGTTTGTACCCAACCTGGAGCCCGAGAGACCCACAGAGGCTCTGGGCTTTATCCACCTAGCAGTCACTCATACGGTGCAGCTCAGGATCCCAGATTAATGAAGGCTGATGATGAATTTTTACTTTTACTTTTGAGTTTTCACCCAACTGCCTCTAGCTGACTGGCATTCTCTGCTTCAGAAACTTTTCAAATTTGAACCATAGGTGGGTGTGGTAGATAAAGATGAGTGAACTGACAGATTTGTGTGGGAAAGCGCACATTATCTGTCAGAGTATTTTATAAAATGGAAAAAGGCACTTTATAAAATGGGAAAATCTGATTCCAAAATGTATAGATTAAACAAAGGACTCGAAAATGATGCTTTAAAACTTTCCTTTTACCTCAAAAACTTCACTCAGCTTTTGATTCCCAGTCCCCTCCTGACAGTTTGCTATGGTATTGTGACCAAGCAACTATGTGGGTAGCTGCCTGGAACATGCATGTACAAAAGAAAGCCGGATTCTGTGTTATATGCGCTAGCTCTCTTACCCAAGCACATCTATACGCCTTCAGAATCTCTCCACAGATTGACCATGGGAATCCAAAATAACACTTCAAAGAGAATAGGGTTCCATTTTCACTGAATACAGATATGTACCTTCCATGGCCTTTCTGTCATTAATTGAGAGTTGAGATATTGTGGGATGGGGGTTTTGCAGGAATGGGTAGTGGAAAGACGCAACGGTTTTGTCTTGGCCAAAGTTCAGTTTCAGATCCCTATCAGAAATCAAAGTACTGATGCTTTTGGGTAGGCTATTGACTCTGCTAAGTCTGGAGCTCATGGGAAAAGGCCAACCTAGAGATGTTCACTTGAAAGTCAGCAGTGTAGAGATGGCATTTTATGCAGTGATGGTAGGGTGTGAGAGAGGAAGAGGGTTGAGGACAGAACTCTAGGGAACTACAACCTTTAAAGGGCTTATGGAGGAGGAAGAGGCAGCAAATGCAACTCAGAGAGAAGAGCCAAGAAAGCAAGAAATGAAAATTCGTTAATTAAAATAAACTTGAAAACTCTGCAGAGTTCTGAGGCCTAGAGATGAAGTGGTTCATGAAGGATATTATTAATCATGTTAAGTGCTGCTGAGATGGGAAGTAAGCTATGGATAATAGTGAGTGTTCTGAGAAGAAGTCCTGAACCAGGAAGCTCAGTTTCAAATCCTGGTTCCACCACTTTACCAAAAGTGAGACCTTTATCAAGTTATTTAACCTTCAGGTGTCCTCATTTGTAAAATGGGTGTTCTTTATAGATTTCTATTTATTTATTTGATAGACAGAGAGAGATCACAAGTAGGCAGAGAGGCAGGCAGAGAGAGAGAGGGGGAAGCAGGCTCCCTGCTGAGCAGAGAGCCCGACGTGGGACCCTGAGATCATGACCTGAAGCTGAAGGCAGAGGCTTAAACCACTGAGCCACCCAGGCGCCCCTAAAATGGGTGTTCTAAGAGTACCTACCTTATACAGGTGGTTGTAAGAATTAAATGAGTTAGTATCTATTAATCACTTAAAACAGTGCCCGAAGCATCGTAAACTATAGAGGTCTTTTACAATTATCACCACCATCATCAGCATTACTTCTGATGCTGCAAAGACGTAGACCTTGATGGTAGCCATTATGAGGAGTAGTAAGGATGAAAACCTCCTTAAACAGGATCAAAAAACGATGAGATGAAGAAAAGCATAAAACAAAACAAAAAAACCACTTTAAGGTGTGAAGGGAATGGGAAAGTGCTTGGAAGATGACAAGGGCTGGAAGAGAGGTTTTTGCTTCTTTAATTATAAATGTGTGACATGAATGCTTGTTTACATGCCAAATGGGAATTATCCAGTAAAAAGGGAAAAAAAAAATCCAGAAACAGGAGAGAAGAGAGATGACTGCAAGAAATGGGCCTCTGAGCTGTGGCTGGGAGCCAGCACCCTGAGGGCAGATGTGGCCTTAGATAGAGCAGGAATATGACTGCCATTCTCTAAGACTACTGGCCAAGGTCAGTAGATTTTGGTAGTGGAAGAAGTACAAGTTGCCCAACTCTGTTTATTTTCTCTGTATTTGGAGAAATATCTAAGAGAGCTTGCTGAAGATTTGAGAAGAAAGAGCTAAGAGTGAAAACTTTAGCCCAGAGGAGGTGACTTTATTTGAGAAAGAAAGAAGGATCACCCTGAAGAGCTAAGCATCTATCTCTAATCTGTAGTTATTAATCTGTAGCCAGTCAAGTCTGTGTTATTCCAAATACCCTTTCAAAAGCACTTCCAGTGCTTCATAAAAAGAAAATACATATCCCTTCTGTATCCTCTGTGTATTCAACAGTTGCATTTTAATATAATTTGTTAAAAGTTTACTATTTAACTTATATATTGACTTAAGAATCTGAGTATTTCTTTACTGCATATAAATTTTTTTTTGTTCAGTGAGAATATTTATTTTCATCCTGGCAGGTGAGAATTCCAAAGATGATGACTTTTTGAAGTCATCAATAATTAACACTAGAGGCATATCCATACTGAGAATGTATGTCAAGCCAACAGTAACTGGGTATCTGTTAGGCATTAGGTTCTGAAATGCAGTACTTCCTTGTTTGAATTCAAGAGATCTAGAACTGCATTCTGATTTGCTTCTCTTCATTTTTTTTTTTTTAAGATTTTACTTATTTATTTGAGAGAGAGAGAGAGAGAGAGAACATGAGAGGAGAGAGGTCAGTGGGAGAAGCAGACTCCCTGCCGAGCAGGGAGCCCAAAGTGGGACTCAATCCCGGGACTCCAGGATCATGACCTGAGCCGAAGGCAGTCGCTTAACCAATTGAGCCACGCAGGCGCCCCTAATTTGCTTTCTCTTGAAAATGACCCTTCAATATTTGCAATCCCTAATCATTCCATCATTATCATTTATAATGCATACACTGAAATTATTCTTCTAGTTTTTATAAGAAAGCAAATGCATAATCCCTATATGTGTAGAAATTACACACTGCATTATTTTCCATAAGTATATGATTTTGCTATCCTGGATTTTGTGATGACTAAACCACTTACTCAAATTATCTAATAAAATCTAAAGAGTTAAGACCGTAAAGATATTTATCCCAATTTTTTCCAACTCTGCTGCCACCTTTTGCATGTCTTTTTATTTTGTTTTATTAGAACTTAAAAGTGTTTCCATATGCATATTAAAGGTATCACTTCACCTAGAAGAGGTTATAGTTAATTCATAAGATCTTTCTTTGAATATCTTTCAGGGATCAGCAATCAAGAATCTGAATGAATTGGACTTTTATCCTTGAAAAGCAAAATGTTCTAAAAGGTTAAGTAATTTTTAACACTGAATTGCACATAAACATTAGGATGTGTATGTTTTGTATGGAAGGGAGGGGAGTAATGATCAACTACTGAGAAATCATTCTAATGTGTCATTTTGAATTCTGTCCCTTCCAATCTAACTGCTTACTTAATTGATGTAGTTACTTTTTTAAGGTGTTCAAATGACTGAAGAATTGTTATTGGGCTGAATTGAGATCTCCCAAAATTCCTATGTTTAAGTCCTAACCTCCAATGTGATGGTATTTGGAAATGGGGCCTTTAGGATTAAATGAAACAACAAATGTGGAAGCTTAATTCAAGGTTAGTGGTGTCCCTTTAGGCAGAAGAAGAGACACCAGAAATCAATCTCTCTGCATGCCCAGAGGAAAGACCATGTGAATACACAGCAAGGAGACTCTTCTTTAAGTCAGAAAGAGAGCTACTACCAGAAACCAAAATGTGCTGACACTTTCCTCTTGGACTTCAGGTCTGTAGAAGTGTAACAAAATAAATTTCTGTCCTTACATCTACCTAGTCTGTGGTATTTGGTTATGGCAGCCCAAGGAGACTAATGAAGTATATATGTGTTTACTTCCAAGTAGATCCAATTGTCTGTTCTTATGAAACAATTTTAAACATATAAATTGTTATATTGAAAAAAGAGTAATAATATCAAAATATAACTCTCTGCAATTAACTAATTAACCCATGCTACCACCCGAATCTCAGTTCCTTTGTCCTATTGACCTGGAATTTGATAGCTCCAGTTCTTCATCTGGCTGTCCCTTCAACTTTTAAATATCAACTCAAAGGGGTGCCTGGGTGGCTCAGTCATTAAGTGTCTGCCTTAAGCTCAGGTCCTGATCTCAGAGTCCTGGGATCGAGCCCTGCATCGGGCTCCCTATTAGGCTGGGAGCCTGCTTCTCCTCCCACTCCCCCTGCTTGTGTCCCTTTCTCACTACGTCTCTCTTTGTCAAATAAGTAAATAAAATGTTAAATAAATAAATAAATATCAACTCAAAGTTTGCCAATTCAAGAAGGCTTTCTCATCCATCTAAGTTTTCCTTACCTCCATACAATGATACAATGAAATCAGATTGTCCTGCTTTACTCCTTACACTCCTTGTTTATTGTTTATTATTTTTATTGTTTTTCTTAATGAAAATTAATTTTTAAAAACAGTCATATTGTGTTATTGACTGGCGTATCCCGAGGGTTTAAAATAGCAATTGGCACATAGTAGGTGCTCAATCAACTCAGTGAATGAGTAAATGAATAAAACTATGTATATAAAGTCAACTTGCCTTGAAGTTAGTGTTCACAGCCTATCAGTTCTGGAAAAACTGATTCAATTTACTCATTCTGCACTGATCTAACCATGCATACTAAATGTCTAATTATCCAAAAATCTTCTTTATCTTTTATGCCAACAAATCTTCTTCAACTACTCTCCAGATTACTTAAAAACTGTATGTATCCTTCAATTCTTTATCTTTAAAATTATATTGAACATCCAAAACCTCAGGATAGAAATACCCAGACTGCCCAGAGGCAGTAGACATGTACAATTTAAGTCCAAAGATTGAAGCATGATATTTGAGGGGAACCAGAGCCACTAGGTGATGCTGGAACTGAAAATGGGAAGCAGAGAGTGGAGCAAGACAAAGCTGGAGAGATGGAGAGCAGGCAGATGGTTGGCACTCCTATACATCTTGTTATGGAGGGCTTGGACTTAACCAGGTGATAACTGAAAGGCATTAGGAGGGCTAAAACAGGGAAATGACAAAATTGGATAAGCTTAGACAATTTGTTCTGGCGCCTATGCAAGGACTGGTTTGAGGAGGAAAAGGCTGGCCAGGTAGGAAAAATTATGGTTAGCAGTGAGTTCTTTGCACTTATCTAAAGCTCCACGACAAGCACCCACAGCTAGTTATGATGGATGGTTCAAACCACAAGTGTGGATGAGTGCTGTGGAAAATATTCTGGCAGTTCTTCAAACCATTACTCAAATGGTTAAATATAGAGTTACTGTATGACCCAGCAATTCTGCTCCTAGGGATTTCACTCAAGAAGAAGGGAAAACATGTATCCATACAAACACTGGTACATGAATGTTTACAGCAGCATTATTCATAATAGCCAAATAGTAGAAACTCACATGTCCATCAGCTAGTGAATGGATAAACTGTGGTATATCCATAGAATGGAATATCATTTAGTAGCAGAGGAAGTAAAGTACTAACACATGTTATACCACGGATGAATCTTGAAAACATTATGCTAAGAGAAACAAGTCTACATATTGCTTAATTCCATTGATAGGAAATATCCAGAGTAGGCAAATCTGCAGAAGCAGAATGTGGATTAGCATTTGTCTATGCCAGAGTGGGGGTGGAGGGTTGGTACTTGGGAAGGGGAGAAGTAAGAAGGATGGAGAAACCAGAGGTGATGACAAAGGGGCACAGGATTTCTTTTTGGGTTAATTAAAATGTTCTGAAATTGATCATGTAACAATGCACAATTTTGTGATTACATTTAAAGGTATGGAATTATATCCTTTAAATATATGTATGAATTGTGTGGTACAGATCATATATCTCAATAAAGCTGTTTAAAAAGAAACGGTAAGAGCTCCTACAGTACAAACATTGTTCAATGGCCCTACAGGGGCCACCTGGAAAACCCTATCAGAAGTCAAGAGTGAAAAATGTCTAAAAAAATGACGGCTCATGTTTATTCTATTGGGATTACAAAATTATATCCATATTATAAAGCATTATAAGAAAAATAAAGTGTCCAGTTTCTTCCAGAGATCAAAGAAATCCTCTTTACCAAAACATGTGAGGTTAACATAAATACTAGTTTAGGGACATCTTAGCAGAGACAGAGAGCGCATTGGGTAGAAAGGACCGGTTACAGGCCTTGTATTTTTCAGCTCATAACTTAAACGTTTCATGGTTCTCATCTAGTGCTTCAAATCCCTAACTCAATAAACTCACTAACTGCAATGTGTTTTCCTAGAAGGCTCATCACAGTTGTCTTAACTCTATCGTTAACAGTTACCTAAGTTACAAAATAAAAGGCACAAAGCATACTGGGATCTCTAATCTTTTTGTGGGGGAAAGTGTGTTTACCCCCCAGACTCTCTGAGGTAACTAATCTGGGATGGGCCATAAGCTAAAGCATAGGTGCTTTGTTTCCACCAGGAAGAGATGGTGTATTAGGAATGTACCTAGACCAATATACCTACCAATATAAAATTGTAAATGAGACCTAAATGAGACCTTGGCTCGGTTCCAGGAAATAGAATTGAAGGGTACAAATTATTCATTCAATAAATTATTAGGGTGCCTGGATGGCTCAATCGGTTACGTATCCAGCTCTTGATTTTAGCTCAGGTTATGATCTCAGGGTCCCAGGATCAAGCTCTGCACTCAGTGGGGAGTCTGCTTGAAGTTTTTCCTCTCCCTCTGCCCCCATACCCGATCATATTCTCTCTCAAATAAATATATAAATCTTTTTTAAAAATTAAAAAATAAATTATTATCTTTAAACTTATTTGAGGAAAATTCTGGATTTGTTTGTTCCTCTTGTTACTACTGTTTTGTTTGAATTGTAATTAATTCCAATGTTCACTCTATAGTCAACCCACTCTGGCAAACTACTGGTAGTCAAAATTTGTGTCAATTATTTCCCTTTCCCTTGCTGAAATGGTCTCATGTTCTCTGGGGATAACAGAGGAACAAATAGAGCTGCTTTTCCAAATCTTGATGTTGTCAGAGTCGCCTCTAAAAATAAGGAAGGAAACCCTGCCCTTCTCCTACCACTTCTGCTTAACTCTCAGATCTAAGACACTGCAATCAGAAGAGAGAAAGGCCAAGGCCTAGCATTTGAGAGACAGGGTTATTAATAAGCCGACTGAGCTCCAGAAAATGTGATTTAGGGAATGGGTTTGATTCAATGGATCTATTTCTATTCGTGTGACTCAGTTTTGATGCTGAGGGCTTTTCCCTCACTCACTGGATCAAAGAACTTTAAGAGTTGTTAGTATAACCCTAAAATTTGACTACTTAGTGGCCAAGGTTGTGATAATGAAATGGAATTTTAGACAAGGACCTCAAGCAGGGTCAGGCTTTTTAATGATAAAGATAAAATTAAAAAGCAATCTCATTATTTACTATGATTTAGGTCTCATTTACAATTTTATAATGGTAGGTACATTGGTCTAGGTACATTCCTAATTCCCTTACTCTGTTCTACTTTTTCTTTTTTTATCATAGTAATTATCACTTCTAACATACTATACAACTTACTTAACTTCTTTTACTTTTAATCGTCTATCTATACCACCCTAAAATGTAAATTCCTTTAGGGCAAGGATTTCTGCCTTTTTTATTCACTGATGTATCCCAAGCACTTGGAAAAAAACTGGTCGCATAGTATACATTCAAAAAATGTTTGGGGCACCTGCGTAGCTCAGTTGGTTGAACATCCAACTCTTGGTTTGGGCTCGTCATAGTCTCAAGGTTGTGAGATCCAGCCCCATATCTGGTTCTGTGCTCAGTGGGGAGTCTGCTTGAGATTCTCTCTCTTCCTTTCCCTCCCGCTACTCATGCTCACTTTCTCTCTCTCAAATAAATAAATAAATATTAAAAAAAAAAGAA
Source organism: Neogale vison (assembly GCF_020171115.1). Classification (NCBI taxonomy): domain Eukaryota; kingdom Metazoa; phylum Chordata; class Mammalia; order Carnivora; family Mustelidae; genus Neogale; species Neogale vison. The sequence goes on along the minus strand of NC_058091.1, from coordinate 198,104,734 downwards.
TGGTTGGATGAGTGAATGAATGAATAAATGAATATACATGAGTTTCATTAGGGGCAAGTTAATTTTTGTAAGCATGCATTCCAGAATTCATAACTTCATGTATAAGTATACAGGCTCTTAAAATATCCTACAGGGCTCTATCCTCATTCGAGTTATGCCATTACTCAAAAAACATTTAGCATTTCTTAAGCTGTGGTTTATGAGCCACACAAGAAGTTACTCTTGTTACCTTATATTTTATTTTTCAATATAATTATACTTTTTCAGTGCAATCATCTATTTCCTTTATTAAACCCTGTTCTAAATGACTTTTAGTTTTTTTCTCCAAGTGAGATTCTACCTGAAAGGGTGAAGATTTGTGACAAATCCACAGACAATTAACAACAACATCTCTCACTGAGCAATCAGCAGAATGGAAGAACAAGAACCCTAGGAACAGCCTATCCTGCTATTAATGTCAATAGAGACTGCATAAAACATTTTGGGCAGGACACATAACTCTTGCTCGTAAGAGGCATTTGGATGATTACATTTGACAGCATGTTTGTTCTTTTATGAGTTTTGCAGTCTTTTGCTGATTTAATTGAATTTTTAAATTAAGTACTCTGAGCTGACGTTAAGTACAAGAAGTAAAGCCATGAAAAATTAGCGGTGATACTTCTTTACAAGATATTTCATGGAACTACCTTTTGTAAACAATTTCCCCCAATACAAATAGTTATTATGCTCTTAATGGAGAAAACTCAAAAGACACAGACAAAAAACCAGAATAGCGTCTCGATGGAATTTCTCTGGGTCCAAGAAGTAAGTGCGAGGAAGGCCTGATGACCATGGACTTGGACCTCATCTCGGACCACACTCCAGAGCTCTGCTCACCAGGCACAAAGCCTTTCTTGCTGACTGCTCTGTGCTCCTGCTGTCTCAGCACCTTGCAAAAAGGCTCTCTCTTCTGCCAGGTGTGCTTTCCCCCTTTGTCCCTTCCTTCATCTGGTGGGACCACCTGATCAAGTAGATCCCAGCTCTAACACTGCTTCGCAATGCAGCCTTCCATTACTCCCACAAGGGTTAGGACCCTTGTGTTTTGGCTTTGAAGCACTGATCACAATAGCTGGTTATGTCCTGGGAGGCTGGGATTCACACCTGTCTCCACAGTTACCTAAGTAACAGGGGGCAGGGGCAGGACTGTTCTGCTCACTGTAGTCCCTCCAGGGCTCCCTTCTGAGCCCAACCCAAGCAGGTGCTCCATAAACACATTCGTTCATTCTGCACACACTCGTGAAGTAGAGAATGCCTGACAGAAATCGGGTGAGCTGCTAGGAAAAGTGGGCATAAATGTTTCTGGATTCTAATCAAGGTCTGACTTATATGGAAATCATCCCACTTAATTATTCTAAGGAAGTCATGAGCTGATTTAAGATTTGATCATGTGTATTCAGCTTCTTATAAGAGACAATATAAGAAATGTCCATTAGAATAATATTTTTGTAACTTCTGCAAAACAGTAGTCAAAAACCTACTGTCTGCAACTCAGGTCCATGTACTAAATTTCTCCTAAGGGTGGGGGGAAATTTATTCTTCTAGTGAATTTGTGTTGCTTCCTACTTGAATAAGAACTGTATAAACTGAAAATGTTTTATATTTTCTAGGCTACCCAGGAGGTCAGACTGATGTTGAGCTCCGAATAATAATAATTAGTACATTTTGGGCATTTACTTTTCATGTTTCTCTTTCTACCAAATTTATTTTCATTCTACTCTTGTTTTTAATTACCTGCAAAATGCTTCAATTCTGTTCTGTAAATAGGTGAGATTATAAATAATAAGTAAAGAACCTTTAGATAATCAAGTTTTCCAATGTCAAGTGTTTTAATAATTTTAGTATATGCCTTTTGATGCTGTTTTTTTATATCTTGAGTTTCTAAATATTATTCCACTAAAAGCACTTAAAGACTTAATCTAGTTTCAACTCTATATATACATCTATCTATGATCTCATGGTACAAGTGATATTATGTGTTAGAATGGCATGCATTATTTAAATATTGTTGAGAAACAAGCCTCTCCAACTTTGTAATTTTAAAACAACAATTGTCCTACTAGCTCAAAACTCAGTGGGTTGGCAGTTTGCACTGGGTTCAGCTAGACAGTTCTTCTGTGGGATCATTCAAGCCACTGCTATTATGCAGCATTTCAGCTGGGACTAGAGATTCCAAGATGATCTCATCTCATACATTGGTGCTGGCTGTTAGCTGGGACACAGATCTCCAGCAGACTAGACAGGGTTTCCTCACACAGCAGATGGATTCCAAAAGCAGCAAGAAAAAGACAACCCCCAGTGCTTTTCAAGGCTCTGTGAGCAGCACTTTCCTAATATCATAGTCATCAAAGCAAATCACATGGTCAAGCTCAAAGTCAGAGTGGGGCACTGATAAAGGGAGGTGTGATTAATTGGAAACTATCACTGTAACAATTTACTACAGAATATAATTAATTAAAATAACCTTTCTTCTCAGTTTTCAAAATACCATTGCTGCTACTGTCTTTGACTAAATAGCAAGCATTCTATAGGACAGCAATTGTCATTTATTATAACCTCGATGTTACATTGTTTTTCTGGGATCTTAATTCACTTTTGCCTGATGGCAAAGGCAATATCCTTTTTTTCTCCCTCAAGTTATAAAAAAGGTTACACTCAGACACTGAGGGATGTGAAAATCAATATTTCATTAGATCAAGCATAGTTCCAATACCAGTGTGGAGAAATAAAATGAAGAAAAAATTATGTTTGCAGAACAAATATGAACAGTTTCTATAATTATGAAAAAATACAGTCAATAATAATACATATTCTCAACTTTTCAGTCAGGGATCATAAATACCAAAAGATCACACAGAAAGAAAGGAAAATATATAGCAAGTTGGTAAGCTGAGAATATTAATAACAATTATGGCTTAATGTTTATAATTTGAGTTCAAAAAATCCTGTGAAATGAACAAGTTATCAAGCCAAATAAAGTATCACTGGGTTCAGTGAACATTATAGTATTCTGGTTCAATAAACCAAGAAAAAATTATAGCCTTGTTTACTGTTTCAATCCAATATACTAAACATTTCCTATTTCAGAAAATAAACATATTAAGCCTCAGGCTTTAGCATCCACTTGGAAGTTTCCAGTTAGACTGGATTTCAGCGTGATTGAAATAGGTTTCAAAAATCTGTCCCTACACTACTTTATTGTCCTAAAACACTTGATTCTTTCATATGTCTAGGGATTGATAAGGATGATTTCTATGCCTTGACATCCCTTCCTTCTCTTTGTGATCTCATCCATTCTTTTCTTTCTGATGACCCAGAGGAATGTCAGCTCCTGGGTGAATGCCTCCAAGCAGAGGTAACTGCTCACCCACTTCTGTGTGCTCCCAAAGGGCCCAGATGGTGCTTGTTACCCACTGGGCTTCTTTCCCCGGGTGGATGGCTCTGTCCGCTCAGGAAGAGGCCAGCTAAGATGCCTCAGGCTCATGTCAAGTTGTCAGCTATTTGCTCAAAGATGGGCGGATGAATGGGGATGAAGGAGAAGAGGAGAGGAAAGATGGAAAATGGGAAGTTGACAAGAGGGAAGGGATGGGGAGGAAGGAAGTTAGGGAGAGAGAAGATCAAGAAGGGAGAAGTGGGGAAGGAAGAAAGTCTAGGAAGAGGGAAGTTAGGGAGATGGAGAAGTGAACAGAAGAAGCAGCACTGGCTCGGGGAGAGCTTACAGTGTACCCAGCTCTTGGTTTTTATATACATTAGCTATTTTTTTTAAAGGTTTTATTTATTTATTTGACACACAGAGATCACAAGTAGGCAGAGAGGCAGGCCGGGATGGGGGAAGCAGGCTCCCTACTGAGCAGAGAGCCTGACACAGGGATCCATCCCAGGACCCTGAGATCATGACCTGAGCCGAAGGCAGAGGCTTAACTCACTGAGCCCCCACCCCCGCCAAGTGCCCTTACATACATTAGTTTTATAAATGTTTATAATAATCTTATCAGGTAACTACTGTTATTATCCTTATGTAATGGATAAAGAAACTGAGATATTCAGTACCAGAATGTGACAGGAAGAGACAGGGCAAGAGAATTCATAAAGACCCACAACACCTGAGCCAGAGAAATCCCTACCAAGTCTTCCTGCTTCACACCGATCGGCCCTCGAAGCAACAGAGTAACTCCAGACTCGTGCCTGGACCTGTCTCCTGATCAATTTCATCAAGCCCACATGGAGGGAGATAACATTTTGCAGATTGCTCGTGAAGCACATTCCATGTATTCCTTGAAATAGCCTAGATTTTAAACCTCAGTGAACAAAAACTTTCTAAGCCAAGCGTTTGACACTCGTTCTCAGTTTGCAGCAGAAATTTTTCCTGAATTCCTTTCGCACGATGGCCCCTGCTGACCCTCAGAGATGATGTAAGCAGCAGTTGTACGAGCTCTTGTGCTGTATTTGTTGCTGGCTTGCTGGTTATGACCCTGCTCCCAGGAAGAAGGCAGGGAGCATTGCACAAGGGACGTATTAAGGTCGTAAGGACAAAGACAACTTCTACAGTTGTCCAGGCGCTCCCTCAACTGTTAGAAACTATGTGGCATGTAAAGCTTATTGGATTCTCAAAGGCTTGGTTTTGTAATCAATAACATGGTAGTCTTTAGTTCACAGAGTTGTTGTGAAGATTGTATGAGAAAATGTTTGTAAAACCCTTAGGATGCCCAGCACATGTAAAGTGTTCAATGAATGTCCCAAGGTACCATGCAATTACTTTAAGATGTGCATTCTAGGGAAAGCTTTGCCCCTCTTGAAAAGTCAACTTTTTCATGGATGTGGAGCTTCTCTTTTAGCTTTGGTCACTGCTAAGACCAGAGCCGAAATTGCCCCTCAACCTTGGGGTTCTGTGGAATTCTGTTGCTTTCTTATCCCTCATCGAACCCTGCTTTTTCACTCCATCTGTGTTTACTTCATCCAGACCATTTATTCCTATTGATATATACATTATTATAAGCTGCTTCAAACGCTTGTGGGGTAAAAGAGAAAAACTGAATAATTTTGTTTGTGTGTGCAGTCAACCACCAGGAAAGACTGTTCCCCTAAAGTTGGTAACATGTTGGTCCCCCAACAAGAAAACTGCATGTGATGATTTGTATGCAACACAGTCTCAGAATATGTTCACTGAATTAATACATGAATATTGAATTACAGTGAATATGATAATGAAAGTCCCATTGAAAACATTAAAACTCCAGCGCTAGTAATACTCATGCATAAAATACTCATGTTTAAATATTTTCAAATTGCTTTGAATTTATTTTTTAATGAGAAGCATTTTTGCCCATTTTTTAGACATCTTTCACAATAACTTCATTTAGTATCCCATCCTTGTTCTCCCAGGAGAAGGTCTGAGCTGTGTCTGCTAGTGAGCTCACCGTGACTGAATGATGTGGGAACAGACCTTTCTTTTAGATCTTCATGATAGTGGTGATGTTCTGGGGGCTGCATAGGAATGTAGAAAGCATTGAAGCCAGCTGTGTTACTTTTTAGAGAAAGTCCAAGGAGTTTCTATGATATCAGGATAGTAGCAGCAGAGTTGAACAAGAACCTGGGTTCTTCATTCCCCATCCACTATCTTTGCACTGGACTCAACCTGTATCTTTCTAGAAGAGCAGGAATATTATGACAGAAGATTAGAGTAGTAACATAGACAAAGAAAAGAATCATCGGTTCTTTCAGTGCAAGCTTCCTTTCTAAATTGCCTCATTATACAATCAAATCATTAAATAGAAATGCCATGGAACTGGTACATTGGTCTGGGAGGGCCTCTGAAAAGTTTAGGAAAAGGTCTCCTAACAGAAGGAATAGTCAATCAGCCTTCTTACCTCTAGGCTCACAAAATGACTATGCCCTCTTCATGGAGACCTTCTCCGACAATCTATCAAGCTGCTGTCCTCAAACTGCCCTCACTCCACGAGCCGTCCACTATCCTATCACTCTTCTGAGTCCTCATCACAGCGTATAATTGTCTTCTCTATTTCTCACTTGATCTTTTAACTGGCACTGCCTCTAGAGTATGAAATTTAGAACTTGCCTATTATCTGAATGACAATTTTTGACTAGCAGCTGTAATGTTTATAAACAAAGTAATGAAGAGTACATTTTACGATATACATATAAAAATAACAGAGTATATTTTGTCCAGTATCTTATAATGACAATCCTAATGTCACTTATTTTCAACTAGATCCTTTTCTGGAGTGCTGAATTGCTCAGAGTTTTTATTTATATCTTCTCTTATATGTATAGATATATTTAAGAACTATTTAGAGTGTGATCTTAAAATTATAGCTTTTTTTTTAAAGCTTTTATTTATTTATTTGTCAGAGAGAGAGAAAGCACAAGCAGGGGGAGCTGCGGGCAGAGGGAGAGGGGGAAGCAGGCTCCCCACTAAGCAGGGAGCCCAAGGCAAAACTCGCTCCTGGGACCTGGGGATCATGACCTGAGCCAAAGGCAGAAGCTTAACTGACTTAGCCACTCAGGTGTCCCAAAAAGTTTTAAAAATTTAGTACTTGTTCAAAGCCTTTAGAATTCTCTTTCAATATTCATATTATTTGAGTATCAATTAAGAAATAAAACCACGATTTAACACATTCACCAAAAAAGGTAGCTCTTCATGTCAAAGCCCAAAATATAAATGCCAAGAATAGAAGAATGAATGCAAGTGTGCTAATAGCCAGAAACATGTGCAGCTCAAACAAAGAAAACAGAACTAGACTGACTCTATTATTCTCACAGTCTTGGTAACCTAGGAACATTTAGAGAATACACCCAACAGGAAGAAACATGGTTCGAGATTTAGAGATATTTGCATGATATTCTTTCTGGCAAATGCAAATTCCTTAAGGAAACAAAAAGATCTAGAAACTGCAGTGTGCCCCATGACAACGCGTGCAGGTGAGAGCAGGGTTTGCTTGTTGCATACCTGTGCCTCTTCTCCTGGGGATGGGAGAGTTTCTTTTTATGTTTTTCTCTTTTTTCCCCAAACTATTTTAAGTCAAAGGATTTTTTTTTAAAGATTTTATTTATTTATTTGACAGAGAGAGAAGAGCACAAGTAGGCAGAGAGGCAGGCAGAGAGAGAGAGAGAAGGAAGCAGGCTCCCCGCTGAGCAGAAAGCCTGATGCGGGGCTCCATCCCAGGACCCTGAGATCATGACTTGAGCCGAAGGCAGAGGCTTACCTGACTGAGTAACCCAGGTGCCCCAAGTCAAAGGAATTTTAAAAGGACTCTCAATATGAACCTCATAAAGATATAAAAAAAGTTAAAGATATTTTGAGCCTGATACTAGATAAGGGGAATTCTTGCTACTCACAGATCAGTTTCTAGACAAAACATTCCTATTTGTAGCTCCTTATCCGGGCATACAGGCCAAAAACTAAATAGCTACAGAGCCACAGAAGCTGTCTTCGTCTGGGCAACGTTGAGTGCTTATCGGTCCCACTCCCCACTGTGATCTCCTCAAAAGTGAAATTATCCTTAACTTCTGTGTTATTATCTAGCACCTAACCTGGCACATAGTAGGACTTAATAAATTATTATGTTGCATAATATAACATTAAAAATGATTTAATAAATGTATAAGGGAATTTTAATCAGCTTTCACATTTATAAACTTGGCTCAAAGAAACAAGATAATCTGGAGAAGAATGGGCACATATCTTCAAATAACAAAACTGAATGCTTAAAGGGACCTTACTGTCACTGGGCCCAGGCTCCTCTTCAACACAGTCTCCTTATCAAGAACTAAATCACCTTCTACTTCTGCCTGGCATTCTGCTGGCTTCCTTGCCTCCTACTCCACATGCATGGATGATTTGAGATGGCAGGAAACTGTTTCAAGTCTACAAAGTTTAGACAGGATTCTGCCTTCAGGAGAATAATCACACATTCCTTTAAAAAATTGATATTTGCCAAAACTGTGTTTTGGGGAAACTGTTCCATTGATTCCAGTCCTGTTTTTCAAAATCTCTAGCTATATTCATGTCCTTCTCTACAATCTGGCGCTGGTCACGTGATATGGAAGGTATTCTAGGCCAATAAGTAACAGGAAAAAATATGTGAACACAATTGGTTCATTTATTATTTCTCCATCCTCCAAAAGTAACCTTGAGAGGACAAAAGGAATCTTTCATCAAACAGGAAATTATCCTATGTACAAACTTTTAAAACAAACTAGTATACTGAGGATTTAAATTTTCACAAAGTAAAAGCTTTTTTTGGAAGGGAGAATTTGAAAAACGGTTGCCACAATAGACCTCTGGACCATGATTTTGCTGTAAGAACAATTTAATGAGAATGTGCTAGAAAAAGCTACAGATACCTCCCATGACTGGCAATTTCAGAGCGGAGGTGTTTTCCCACAGAGGAAGCACAAGACAAAGCCAAGAGGCCTGGGTTATCTAACCTCATTAAGAAAGTCACTCACAGCCCTTCGCATTGAGGCAGAGTGATATACCCGTGCTATTTCTCTCTCCTAAAACCCGAAGAGATGGGACTGTACCATGCTGAAACTTTTTTTCACAGAAACTTAGGCCTGCTAACAAAAAGCGAGCATTCTGACATTTTAATAAAATCTCATTAGTCTGGTTCCTACAAATTTGGGACCTATTACCGGAAAGTTAACCTTTGCTTTCATGATGGACATTTGAAAGGATCTGACCAAGCAAACAAAAAGTGTGAGAAGACTATAATGGATATTTGCTGGTTCCTCAAGAGAACAAGTCTTCCCCCCACCCCCGCCCCCCAATACTTTTGAAACACACAAACTGCCTATGTTACTTTATGGATGAAATCAACGATTAAATCAAAAACACCTGTTTTACTTGATAACACCCTCCCCACAGTCTAGCACTTATTCACATGGTTGGGGGACCCTTGGATCCCGGTTCAGTTCTAATCATAGCTAGTAGTGTGCAAGAGCTGAGATTTGGTTTTTATTTTTTTTCCCCTGAAGAGCAAAGGCCCACACATCTGGCTTGTGTTTTGCTCCTTGTTGCCATCTGATACCAAATTGGCGAGAGAGTTTCTTCACCTCCCAGGATCTGGCAATCAGAGCTTCTGCTCATCCTCACTGTCCTCTTGATTCCCCCTTCCCTCCCCTCTTTCCTGCTTTTCTTTCTTTTTTTGGGGGGGGGGCTAGGTTCCTGGGGGACAGGCACCAGTGTGTGTTTTCATATTAGAATTTAACTTATACCTTCATTTAAGTCGATATTTTGATTAGACCAGATCGGATACACTTACGTGAGGCAGTAAGTTGTCATCTAAAAGGTTTTTCTTTAAAAAAATTATTTGCGAAGACTTTAAGAAAAACTTAGACAGTAAGATGTCATGTATACTGCTAGTACCCATTTTTAACACTATTAAAAACAGCTGTCTATTGCACACTTAAAAAATGTTTTTGTACAAGAGCTACTGTGAACTGAAAGAACTAAAACTTCATTTCTTTTTTCTTTTTTTTTTTTTAAAGATTCTATTTATTTATGTGTCAGACAGAGAGAACAAGCAGGGGGAGCAGAAAGCAGAGGGAGAAGCCAGTTTCCTTGCAGAGCAATGAGCCTGATGTGGGACTCGATCCCAGGACCCTGGGATCATAACCTGAGCCAAAGGCTGATGCTTAACCAACTGAGCCACCCAGGCATCCCAAACTGTATTTTTTAAAAATATACTCAAAATTTCTTTCTTCATCATTGACTCAGAATGATTTGTCATTAGAATTATCCTCATCTTTTTTTTTTTTTTTAAATTAGATAACTGTCTAAAAGCTCTAAGGCAGGTCTCATGAAGGCTCTGTACAGAGTTAACTCTAGTGATTAGGAATTTTCATAACACAAGACTTTAGCTTGGTCACTGTCTCCAGAAAGGCACCACGTGATTCTCCTAATTGCCAAGTCTCCAGTTAATAAGAACCATGGCTTACCATGTGTCCCTATTGTTAGTACTAATTTGAACTCCCTGCCAAGAAATAAAGCTAACAGGAAAAATAATAACTTTTTAAAATAGAACTTGTGCTTATAATTAGGAATCAAACATGAGATTTCTGAACAAGGAACAACTCCTTAACATGCTTGGAAATTTCATTACAGATTAGACCTTATGTCACATTTCCTTGCAGACATATATAATCAAAGCCTTCAGTTCCTGGAAAACTGAACATTATCATTGTTTTTTTCCATTATTACAGTCACTATGGATAAAGAAACAAAATAAATATAAGCAGGGACTTGGACCAAGGACACAGGCACTAAAAGTTATACATTTAACTCCTATTTAAGAAAAAAAATCTTAACAAAGGACCATTTCCATTTTTTAAAAATATATTACTTAAATTCAAGTGAGTTAATGTCTAGTGTATTACTTGGTTCAGGAAAGAGTTTAGTGATTCATCAGTTGCATATAACACCCAGTGCTCCTTACATCAAGTCCCGTCTTTAATGCCCATCACCCAATTATCCCCATTCCCCCACCTATCTCCCTTCCAGCAATCCTCAGTTTGTTACCTACAGTTAAGAGTGTCTTATGGTTTGCCTCCCTTTCTGTTTTTATCTTATTTTATTTTCCCAAATGACCATTTCCAGTCAAAATTCAGCATCTAGTTGCACAAAACCAATGAGAATGAAAAGAGCTCTTTGGGTCCTGGACGGTTGACCTTGGGCCCAGTGTGTATAACATGAAAACCTGATAGTTCACTAACAGGAAATAACATTTTAAAAAGCAGGAAGAGCAATGGTAAGGTAAATGATAGTTAACTATACAGCTTCAAGTCATGGAGTGACCCAAGCTTGTGAAGACAAATCTAGTGCTTTAAGTGTGATGAAAGATGTGGAAGAGAAATATAAACTAAAAACATCCTGTGCAAATGAAAGGCAGTCTATTTCCTAATGACAAGAAAATTAAAATTCTAAAAGGACAGACAAGGGCCAATGCCCAAAAGCAACAAAACCATGGGTTACTGAGAATGTTCCTTCCCCCGCCTGCCATGACTCCCCTATATCAGAGGCAGTCCCTTCTTGCTCAAGATCCCTGCCCACAGGGACACTCTGTCCCACCCTTGACAGAAGGACACACAGAGAAACCAGAGGCAGCTCAAGACAGCTGATGGGCTCCATCCTCACCAACAGGCTCATGGTTTTAACAACAAGTTTTCTGTTTGACAGACCCCAAATTGGCCCAGTTCTCCAGGAACAAAACATTTTACTATAAATTTCTAGAGTGAACTATTACACTTAAGTAAGTAAAAGTTCTAGGAAACAGGACCTCAACTTCTCAGGTCAAAGAAATAGCATTTCCATATTTTAACCAATTTTTTAAGGAGGCTCCATGCTGGGAGCCAACACAGGGCCTGAACTCACAACCCTGAGATCAAGCCCTGAACTGAGATCAAGAGTGGGATGCTTAACCAACTAAGCCACCCAGGCACCCCTTTATTTTTAACCACTTTTGATGAAAGTGTCCTAAAATGGAATATCCCTTCTCAATATTTGTTTTCAGTATATAACCTAATGATGATAATTCAAACTTCTGTTGATGACTGGAATGTTATAAGCATCTTTAGTTTCATAACTAATGCAATAATTACGTCTCTGTTTTCTGCTTTCGCTTTTCCCTCAATATCAGACTGTACTTTCAGCTGTCAAGGAGACAACCTCTCCCTCCATACTACTGGTTCTGATCAGCTGTGGAAGAGGAGGTAATTAAATTTTATACTTTTGGTCCCTAAGTAAGAATTCATGAATCATATGTGAGGCCTAAGAGCAGAAATTTTGATTTTTAGCTAAGTCTTATCTAACTTATCTAACTTATTAGCAGTCTTATCTAACTATTTTTGGATTAAAACACAGACTTAAAGTTAACAACAACAACAAAATTCAATTTATGAACAAACTGAATATTATTCTACTAGGAAATAAGATTACCATATAATTTTCAATTACCCCAAAAGTATTAGAACTATTTCTTCTAAGAAAGTAAAACAAAACAAAACAAAAACACTCAAGTTAACTGAGATTCTGTTTCACGGGATCTAAAAATGATGCCACAGGAAGAATATATATGTATATATATTTAAATGTAGTATTATTGCATTAAGCTTATCATCATGTGATAGCATCTGGAAGCACATTATTTTACAGTTCCACCAGAGAAGGACCTAGTGGTTAAATATAAGTCATTACTGACACCACCTTGGACTCTCCCTAATGCTGTATTTCCATAATGCTATCAACCTACTTTCCCACTTACCCGTCTTTCCCTCTGGCTTAGCTATTAGGATTAGGAGATCCTACCATGTGCCACTTGTTTCAATGTTCAGGCAAAATCTTTCCCCTCACCAGGATTGTCTCTTACTCTTAACTGACAGCTCCTCTCTGCTCTATCCTTTGACTCAACGCCTCCAACCAGAAAGGCAGCACTCCTAGAACGCCCCTGACCACGTTCATGTGTGTGCATGTGTGCGCACGTACACACACACACACACAACCTAGCAATATCCCTAGTCTCCCTCCCTAGACAACCAGCAATTTCAAATACCAGCACTTGTTTAGACCTTTACTGATGAATATTCTGGGTTATACCAAAGAAAATACTTTGCCATTTATCTTTCCTTTAAACGGTATGGGAGGGGAAAAAAAGCTCTGGAATATGAATGCAATTTACACCAGTTTTTAACATCTAAAATCACTTAATATAGCCAAAAGAGTAACGAAAGAAAAACTGAAATAAAGCCTAAAAATAATGTCACTTGCCCTCCACCACCCTAGTGAGATTCAATGGAAATTCAAAAATGAGAGATGATTTGGATTTATTCCTCATTTAAACCTGATCAAAACATCAAGATCATTCCAAATTCTATTCCACTATTTTTGCATCTTCAAATTAGGCATGCAAGAGAGATGAGCTTGGGCAGCAAGCCTCAGGCACATCACATCGCACTGAAAGCCAAAAGCCAGAGAAATGCCTTCTTATAGGAAGGGTACAAGATTTCTCACATATTCTTAACTCTAGGCTATTCTCTTTGGAGCTTCATCACAAGACATATAGATAATATGGAGGATAATTCTCCATTTGGAAACTAGGGAATATTGCCAGAGACAGGGAAAAATACTAACTTTACAAAGTGGGTTAAGTTCAGACCCAGAAAGCGAATTTAGACCTATTCAGCTTCATTAATGGCAATTGCAACTCAATTCCATTCCTTTGTTTTGTTCCTTTGGCAAATACTCCTTCACAGAAGGGTGGGGGTGCTGGGGAAGATAACTTTCCATTGGAGGGGAAAGAAAAGAAAACGTGCTCACGTTCGTTAACATAACACTATGCCATTATGGTAATCACTGTAAACACAGGGGAAGATTGAGGAGCCCGGACTGAATCCTGAGCAGTTCAACTAACCAGCTCAGCAGGCCAGACACACGGTGAACTGTACCCCTGAGAGCATGCTCCAGCACTGTGGTCCTGACGATTGGCCCCCTGACCCTCGGGGACCTGAGTGCGGGGACAAAGGGACAGGATGAAATGAGAGAAAATGCTCCCAAACGTCAAAGTTTGCACAGAAGTTTGAAAAGCTCCCTGTAATGTCAATAGATAAACGTTGGAAGCAGTGAAAAATGTGTCCCGAAATCTGCCCCGTGGTTCTCTCTAAGGAGCAATCAGGGAGGTACCGAGCCAAAATGCTTTCCCATGAAGAGGAAATGGAGCTCTCAGTTGCCAGAATGGTCTTCAGGATTCTGATGCCTCATTAGGAGCAGTCTTTGTGTTTAAGGAATTTTTTTTTCCTCTTCAAAGAGAATGAGTAATTAAAGGCCTTTAAATTCTCCATGCTCGTCTTTCTAAAATCAAAGATTTTTATTGTATTTCTTAAAAAATTAAGAGACTATATTTTTATCTCTCTTCTCTGAAAATCATGCCTGAAAGAAATGCTAAATAGTTTTTAAGGATGCAAGAAATATTCCTTTGTGGTAAAAATACGCTTAACATTTTATTCACTTAACATTTTATTCATTGACATCATAACAATGATGCTGTCAACAGAAACCTTCAAGTTGTCGGGGTGGTTTTCGGTGCTGTTTTTGCTCTATTGTTGATGTATTTGGGCACATCTTGTCACTCAGCTACCAACAGTTATTGGACACACTGTGTCCCCCGCCAAAGGTGAGCTAGAAGCATGGCTAGGACTTAGCTCTTACGAAGAGCTATTATGCTAGCTTCTTTTTAGGAAGAGAAAAAAAAAATAGAGCATCTAATGAAAATTAGAGCTAGTGAACATTGGAGCACCAAGAATACTGGAAAAATTAACTTAAACCATGATGTATCTTTGACACTAGAAAGAAGCTCACAGGGTTTGGGGTAACACAACTGAAAGTGCGGGGGCACTGAAGCAGCAAAATGGATATTTTATGCCAACAGAAACCAGAGGCCAGGGAACCATTCCGGAAGTTTGAATGCATTTCCACTGGATGTTAATTCCCTTGGGAGTCATTTCTTTATCTGTGAATAAAGGAATAGAATCAGACAAACTGTAAGTCCCATTTCAGCTCTAAAATTCTAGCGTCCAACACAAAGAATAAGACAGCTGCCACCACATTTACATACTAATTATTTTTTGGCTTACAAAAATTAACTTCCTCAAAATGAAATTATACCGGATCCTAACTAAAAAACCAAAAGATTGGGCTCTGTGTAATTATGGCAAACAACTGATTCAATCATGTAACTAAAAGTCTGAGGATGTTGCCCAAAATTCCTACATAGAGCAATTTTTAAAATAAATGCAACAACAAAGAAAGATAATGAAATTTAGAATACCTAGAATATTAGAAAAATTAACCATGATATACCTTTCATAATAATTTTAAAAACAAGAATTGGGTTTGTTTTTTTTTTTTTAAGGAAAAGTGTGACCATGATGAACAAATTTTGTGAAAATTCTGTCTTTCCCATCATTTATTAGAGGGAACATTGATGGTGAGATCCTACTTAGAGAAGTTTTCTTTTTCAATACATAAAGGAAAGTTTGTTAAAATGAGAATATGATGAGTTGCATGGGGTTTATAGAGAAGACAGAGGTCACCACAATTTAGGCACTATGTTGGGTAGCTATGTTTGGTAAATAGAAAATATAGGCCTGCATAATTTTATAGTTACTATAGCCAATGAATATGAATAGAAACAAAATAGATGGCATTAGGAATACAAACACACCATTATTAATAAAATCAAATTTTCCTTTTAAGCCTTTGCTTTAAAGAAAATTACTAGCTAGTTAGAGTTCTACTCATATGCAGTATATATTAAAGAATGATTAAAAGATAAGCAAGGATTTGCATGATTCGAACATAAAGACACGGGTGAGGAGAAGTTGAGCTAAAGTTAAAGGCGTTTTGCAGAGGTCAAAGTTATAAGGAGGGAAAAGCAGGAAAAACCATATAATTTACAGAAAACCAGGCTCAGCACATTCCTGTATTCTAAGGAAGAGTTTCATCAAGATAGCTGAACTCTTACTCACCTAATCGCCTTGTATA
This sequence comes from Neogale vison, assembly GCF_020171115.1. Taxonomy (NCBI): domain Eukaryota; kingdom Metazoa; phylum Chordata; class Mammalia; order Carnivora; family Mustelidae; genus Neogale; species Neogale vison. The sequence continues at coordinate 198,089,142 of NC_058091.1, read as the reverse complement.
TAAAATTTGCTGAAGTATATAATTAACATTAGAAACCAGTCTGTATGTGTATAATTATGATTATTTTTTTTAATAGCTGAGAGGTAAAGCTAAGGTAGAAATGTTATTTTTTGCAAACTGACCCCTTAACCTTGAAAGAGTCAACTTTGAACCCCAAACAGAGCCTGTAACAAAGACAAAAAGTAAATACTGGCAGTCAATTTTAGGATTTTAATCATATTCCAAGATTGCAACCTACAAACAAGATGGGTAGAACCCATTAAACTACACAGACCCCAAAGCCATGGACGGAGACCAAAATTGCACATTAACCATAGTAGGCAGAATTGTGGCCCCCACACTTCTTGCCCCCTGGTGCTCATGCCCCATATAATGCCTTTCCCTTGAGTGTAGGAGATCTGTGAATATGATAGAACCGGCTTGCCCTTGCTTTGCTTCCACTATCTGACCAAGAGGATGGAGGTGGTCCCTCCCTTGCTTATCCTATATACTACACAAAGCCGGCTTTGAAGACAGAAGCTGCCAAACTGTGAGACAGCTACATGGCTGGGCCTTCAAGTGGTCTTCAGGAACTGAGAGCAAGCCCTGGGTGACAGCCATCAGAACAGAAGGGACTCAATCCTATAGACATGAGGAACCGAGTTCTGCCAATAACCTCACTGGGCCTGGAAAAGTACCCCGAGCCCAAGTGAGAACCACAGCGTAGCAGATGCCCTAATAAGTCTAGTGAGATTCTGAGCAGAGGTCCTGGAGACGTGCTAGCCTGACTCCAGGCCCATGGAATGTGTGAGATAATAAATTCGTGCTGTTTTAAATTAAGCTGATGGTAATTTATTACACAGCAAAAGAAACTAGAGACCAACACCTGGCTCTCTATAAGACCTTTCAAGTCCAACAATTACAACTGCTAAGTGATGGGCTGAACTACAAAGTGAATTAGGGACCAAATGCCCGAACACTTTGGAAAACCTCTTTTGTGGGTTTTAATTATACTGCATATGTATTATATAGCAGTGTGGATAAGTCAGTTTCAGTTTCCACAATGATTTCTGTTCCCCACCTGTCTCAGCTCAAACCAGACTTGTTCACAAACACTACTTTCCTGGCACTGTATATTTTACAATATTTCCTTAAAATTCTCCTCTGCTTTCTTCACAGCCACACTCCTACTGTTTCTGAAGACAAAGAGCGAAGACACTAGATTAAATGACTCACTAACAAAGGCATTCCTAATGAGATTCCAAGTTGAGAAACTTGGGCTTTTGTCACAATCTGTACATTTACTGTAAATGTCTTTGCCTCCACCTATAATTAATTATAAATGTTTGTACAAAAAAAATTGAGATTTTTATGTCCATGTCGCTGGTCAGCTGAAGCCACAAAACCAAATATTTCAGCACACTGATCTAACAATAAAATGCATGTCCCTGAAACTTTAATAATTCATATACTCTCATGCATTCATGGCCGGACCTTTATTAATTCATATTTTCTCGTGCATTCTGCCTTCCCGGAACAGCCAAGCTCACTGGGAAGTTTTATTTGAAGAGTGACTAAATGTTAACCACAGAGCTCTCATACCACCTCAGCAAGAAGCCCAGTGCTTCTATCATTAAGATAGACTCTGGGTTCCCAATAGTTTTTTGAAGTACATGTGTGAAAATTCTAAATAAGAGCACATACGTATATAAATAAATGAGAGTTCCATTTTTTTGGAGTTAAAATTACCTTAAGAAAGCCTATGGAAATCCAAATACATTACAAAGTAGGTGATAGATATTCGACTATATTAACCAATGGACTAGCTTCTGTCTTGCTAGAAGAAGGTACTGCTATCAGAGGACCTGGAGAGTGAAGAGACAGGATAAAGGCCCTGGGCCCCAGGGTGCCCTGCAGATAAACTGAATACTTCAGGAACTTACTTGCACTGCCTCTAGATATAAAGATGACACTGAAAGTTAATTTTCTAGTGCATATTATTCTATCAAAATTATTCAATTGCTCATATAGGAACCCCAGGAAGAGAAAACTTTAGCACCTTAACCAATAGTCAGTGATGTAGGAGAGCCTAGAGGAGGCAAGTGATTAGCATTTACTATTTTTCCAATTAAGACAAAACATCTAAATAATACATCATGAAAAGCACTGGAAAAAATATTTAAGATTTCTAGTTATGGTAAGCAGACAATGAACAAACAAAGCCATGGCCGCCACCGCCTATCCTAGTTTCTCATTTTTGGAATCAAAATCATGCTTCTGTAGAGCAGGGATCAGCAAACTCTGGCTCAAGGCCAATTCAGCCAGCTGCGTGGTTTTGAGAATAAAAATGTACTGAAACATGGCCATGCCCTTTCCTTTATGTATTGCTTGTGGCTGCTTTCCTGCAATGGTGACAAAATTGAGCAGTCATGACAGACACTGCGTGGCCTGCAAAGCCTAAAATATTTACTATCTAACCCTTTATAGAAAATGCCAACCCCTGTTTTACTTCGTCAAACGTTAGCATTTGGTCTAAGCCTGTATCTTCGATACCTACAATACCTAGAAGAAATTATGTATGGTCCAATTTAAAGAAAGACCTTGGTGAAGGAAATAAGTGGAACTGACAGTAAGTGTGCAAAATTAACTTGTTATATGTCGAGCCTAGCTGTTGATTCCACGAAGACCCAAACCATCTGAACTGTGACCGCTTGCTCTTTTTTGGTAAGCCTTTCTAAAGTGGTAAACACATCCCATTGGTATTTTTGGTCCTTACCTATCATTTATTTACTGCAAATCTCATCTGGAGATTTTAGTCATGAGACATTTTTTGACGGATTTCACTTTTCCACACACCCCTGTGTAACAAAGCTCTATATAAAAATTTTATAACCTTCTGTGTATAAATTAATTCTAGGACTTGGCTGAGAAGAAAAAAACAGAGTGAACGTAGAAATTTTAAAAGGCCATGATAGCTCTTGACATTATAGGATAGGCTTTTGCAATAAATATTAAATCTAGTATGTTCTAAGGACACTATTGTCAGGGATCCAGAAAAAAAAATTATGGCAGACTTATTCCCAGCATTTTCCAAAAGCTGTATAATTTAAGCAGCACATGTAATTTTAGAGAAATGGCTAAACGCAAATGATTAAAACTCAGATATATCTTTTTTTCTTATAGTGTAGAATTTTTGAGTTTCCGATGAGTGTTTATCCATATCCTTGAGATGACTGTTTTTTGAAAAAGTATTTGATATTATCTGTACACAACCATCCCAGTCTACAATCATGGGAAAGTAGAATGACACGATGTCTAGAGAAGAATTCAAGTCAGAGCACCTGATTTTTTATGACAGGTTGTCAATTTTATAAAAGAATCTGTCTACTCATCTAGTATAAAAACTTCCAAACCACAGTACCATGTCTCCAAATATGCCTTCAGACAGATCAACCATTACTTCAAATCTTAACTACTCAAAAGTTCAGATAACACACCTGACATTTGCAATTTGAGATTCAATGGGCTATGAGAATGGTTTCCCTAGATTCTCTGAGCTTTTTTCATTCACTCACTCATTCATTCATATCACCCAATAGCACACACCTTCTGATGACCTACTATGTGCCAGATATGTTAGCTGCTCTATCACTATGCATGTTAGCTCAATAGAAACAGAATGCCGTAATTTTATTTCCAACAAGCATCTGTTAGGTAAGACAATATATCGTTAGGTACTATACTAGATTCTAAGGATAAAGTAATGAGTAAAACACAAGAATGGTCTAAAACACTGATGTGTACACATACATCTGGGAATTTCATAAACATAGAGAGGCATGGCTCCAAGTGGTCCACTGGTGCAGAATTTCTGATGGTGGGACACATAACTGAATTTTTGTGAGTTCTAGTGGCACGCAACAAAGACTTTGAGAGTCATTTGTCTGGAAGATGTACCATAGAGAAAAGAAACAAGGAAAGTACCAGGAATAAAAAAATGAAAGACGAGGAATCGGCAAATTCTACTGGCGAGATCAGAGAGCTCTTCTGTGAAGAAGTAGCCTTGAAGCTAAGTCTTAATAAATGAGAAATGCACCAAGCCGATAAACACAGAGACGTAGCTCATGTGCAAAAGAGATAATCCATGTGGGAAAAAAATGAAGGCATGAGAATATCATGGTATGTTTGGGGAATTGCAAATAGCTAAGTCGCGATGGAAGGCATGCGTGGGGAAAGTCCAGGAGAAGAAATTAGAATAGCATGCAGAAGAAGCCAGACTATGAAGGACCCTATATGCACTGCTAAAAATTTTTATTCTATCTTGTAGACCATAAGGAAGTTACTGAAGTTTTAAAATCAAAGAATCAATTCTTTGACAAATTGCAAATAGTAAAGGAGAATTCGATAGAAACAGGAAGAGAGGTTATTCTAGGTGAGAAATGATGGGTACCTTAACTAAAATGGTCGTGTTAGGGGGAAAAGGAAGGAAAGATAAAATAGATTTTTAGGGAGCAGTAATGATTTATCCAGATTATAAAATAAATTGTGAAGGGAGAAAGAGGAAATTTGCTAGTTTCTAATTTGAGAAACTGACTAGATTGTGCATGTATTGGAAACAATAATAAAAGCTAACATTTAGAGAACATAAGCTACATTCTAGGACTGCTGAGAGGTTGTCCATTCCTTTCTCATTCAACACCCAGAGACAGGTATTTCACCTGCTTTAATGATCAGGAAAGTGAGGACAGAGAGGTTGAATAACTTGCCCAAGGTTACCAACTAGAGGGTGACAAAGTCAAGATTTGAAGACAGCCTGATTTCACTGCCTACGCTCTTAATTACTTTGTTATACTCGCATATACAGATAATCTAGAGAAGCATAAGGGAATTTAAGAATCAGAGTTAGTTTTGTAGGAAAGGTGCTGTGGTCTATTGGGGAGACTTGTCGAGATGTCAGGTGAGTAGTGGAGAAGTGCACCTGGGGGTCAGTTGGTCTCTAGGCATGTAGAGTTGGAAGTCATTTTGTATGTAGGCGGTCCGACATTCCTGGTACAAAGGAGGTGCCAAGGAAGAACGTGTGATGGGAGAAGAAAAGTAGCCAAGGAAGAGCACCAATACTATTTTAGAGGAAGATAAGCCCATGACATTTCTAATGTATGGTTATATTTAGATTCATGTAGATCTATATCTACTTCTCCATATTTTCCATGATAAACAGAATTTCATTTCTTGCAGAAAGCTGCCTCTTCATTTATAAGATAATAAAAATTCTATTTTTGTAAAAGAAATGAGACAATTAATGGACAGCGTTTTTTTGACATTTCAGGGTTGGCCTAAAATTACAGAAGGAAGAGGGTTAAGTGAAAACAAAGCAATATAACTTCTTTCAGATCATTTACAGTTAGGAGGTAAACAGGTTACCACACATGCAGCTAAGCCTACAGACTACTATGTCAGCAAGAATTTATCAAACTACTTTTTTAAGATTTTATTTATTTATTTATTTGACAGAGAGAGATCACAAGTAGGCAGAGACGCAGGCAGAAAGAGAGAGGAGGAAGCAGGCTCCCTGCTGAGCAGAGAACCCGATGTGGGACTTGATCCCAGGACCCTGAGATCATGACCTGAGCCGAAGGCAGAGCTTTAACCCACTGAGCCATCCAGGCTTGCTATCAATCTATTTTTAAAGGATTATTTTTAAAAGACTCACTCTATTGCTATGAGACACTATAGCCAAAATATTAATGGAATGCCATGATCCAATCAGAAACTGAAAGCTGTATGCACATCATTTTGGTGGCAAGGAAAATTTTAGATTACTTTCATTTCTCCAAGCTTCAATAATAGCTTACTTCATCCTCCAACAGTGAGATTCCTTGTCACTATTACCATCTATCTGTCAAGTATGAACATTACTCGACTTTGTGCTTTTCCTGAGGATTTACATATAAACCTGACAGCATCATCTGGGACCATTTTCTGGCTCCACTCAGCAAAGGCTCAATATTAGCAGAAGGAGGGTTGAATATTAAGTCACACCTTCAAAATGGCCTAAACCAGAAAACAATATTAGCAATATCATTCTTACTCTTCGAACAAGGTTATGCTATCCAGACTTTCAGAATTTCAATTTTATTGGCTATTAAAATATACTTGAGTTCTTAAAAATGTATATTTTCAAAAAATTGTTTTCTCCATATATGAACCTACCCAAAGTACACTTTTGTAAATGCTATTTCCCCCCCCAAATGTCCTAATTTTGTGTTTATTTTTAAGGAGTTAAAGATTTACTACAGTGAAGTGGAAAGAATGAGAAAAGTCCGCATTTGTTCCAGGGTGCCTATTTCCCAGTCGATGAATGAACACGGCCTCAGTTGCCAGCATGATAGGTACAAATGACCTTTTGGGTTAGACAGATATTGTATGTTAACGGTGCTAGAGTCCCAATACATTGCCATGGATTGATGTTTCTTAGTTGTCATTAACTTAAGAGTAAAAATCTATCCTTTCTTATGGAAGTATTCTAAATGAATACTTTTTGTTCATTCTTGCAGAGCAAATCCCTTCACTATTTCAAATGAAAGGAAAAAAAAAACACTGACATATAAAATGTTATCATTATATAGAATAGTAGTACTCCTTAACAGGTGTTGAGCAATACTGTATATTCAGTCCTGTACAAACTTTGTCTTGACATTTAAATATCTAGAATCTGTATGATTTGCCACTCTTATTGGAAAGATGGGTCATTTAACAGAAGTTGTACTTTTGTGCTTTAAGGCAATGAAATGTAGGTACTGTCCTCTTAATGACGAAATCGATTTTTTTTAATCGGAATTTTGGTGAAATAGAATTTGGTCTTTATTCCCAGTTTTCTTTGATTGCAAGACTATCTTTGTAGGAGAAAGAGATGAACATAAAAAACACACATGGCTGGGTTTTGTAGCACTAATTAGTTGTGTGTCTTGAGGCGTATTCGTAACGTTTTGGGTCTCTGTTCCCTCTCTATAAAAAAAGAGGGATTCAATTAAATGATAGTAGAGAATCACTAATTTTCTCTTAATTGAAATCTGTGACATTCATTATCTCCTGCTTTTATTTTGAAAAGGCACTTTTCTTACAGCTTTTCTACTTTATGCTAAGAAGTTTTGATTACAATACCATAACATCAATCTTTTATTTTCTCTAATTAGTAACTCTCTGAAATTCTTTGTATCTATGATTTTTTACTTCTGCATGTGAATTCATATATTCTATTTTCCATGAATTCATAGTGAGGCAGAAAAGAAACCAGCCCACCATGCAGCGGTGGTTTTCCTCAGCTTGGCATAATTTGCTTTGAAAAATACAGTGAGCTTTTTTCCTTTATCTCTATCAAAAGGGTATGAAACTAAAGTGGTAGAATTATTGGTTTCCATAAAAAAAAAACCTACTTGTGTAAAACATTTAACTCGTGTTTAATTCCCATTTTATTTTTTTTACCACTTCCCCTTTTTTTTATTATTCATTTTCAGAACAGCTTTATAAGCAGTGCCTTAGCAAATTCTCACTTCACATTATCTGCAACAGTAAATGCCTTAGGGTTTTAAACTCTGAAATCCCCTATATAGGGTAGGATTAAAGAAAACATTTGCTAATAAACAAATCTCTTCCAAAATAAAAGGTTTCATACAACAAAGTCATATTTAATGATCTAAACACAATTACGTCACCATCTCTTTAATTTGCTGACTCCTAATTCTAGGGTTATCAGATAAAATACAGAATGTCTAGTTAAGTTTGGATTTCAGATGAACAGTGAGTAAAGTTTTAGTATAATATGCATGCAATTTTTACAATATACTTAAGTTTATTCTTATAAATGATGATTGTATTAAAATATTGCTATTTATCTAAAATCTGAATTTAATTGGATGCCATATATATATGGTTTGGTTTGGGGTTTTTGAGGGCATGTATGATACTACAATAGTGGTAGGTAAACATCATTATACAATTATCAAAATCCATAGAATGTACAGCACCAAGAGTGAACCCTAATAAAAACCATGGACTTCGGGTGATACGTCAATGTACTTTCCACATTTAAAACAAATGTGTCACTCAGATGAGGGATGTTGTCAGGGAAGTTTAGGGACAGGGGCTGGAAATCTCTACTTCCACCTCAATTTTGCTTTAAACCTAAAACCATTCTAATAAAATAAAGTTTTCAAAAGGAATCTGTTGGAAGACACATTTAAAGATGAAAGGAATAAGGAGTATTTAAATGAATATGCAAGAGGCAAAAAATTATTCCATAAGGGAGAAGAAAATCCAGTTGAATCTCTACTGGATAGAAGAGAACATGCCCGTATATAGTTATTCTGCACTGGTCTCAGATATCTGTAATGCAGAGCTCTAACTAGGCTTCATGAAATCAGGCTCAAGTGACCCTGAAAGGTATCCTCTAGAAGTTAAAAAAATGCACTGAGACACAAATATCATCCTACTCTGTTTCCTTGTTTCCTTTTATAGTTTCTACAGAGTTAATTCCAGGAGGGGAAACCAGTAAGTAGCTCATGCTGATTCACCTTTTCCTGACAGTCAGAATTAGAGGTGAACCCAATCTGCTTCAGTAACTTTTGCAAATCTATCATTATTTCTCTTCTATTCTTGACACCCTTTCTTGTTTTCCAGCAATATTATGGAATTTTTGTTAAAAAAAAAAAGTAATAGCAACGTTTTCCCATTCTTCCAAGGGGTTAGGAATTCATGCTCAGTAAGCCATGTTTAAAATAATCTTTTTACTTTTTTACTTTTTTAAAAAATGGAACAAAATTATAAATATAGTTTTTGACATAATCGAATAATTTTGGATTTGTTTTTTTAAATGCTCTATGTTACTGCATTTAGATATAAAGACTTGCATACGTCACTTTAAATTTACATTGATAACATTAGATATTGTTTAAGGACTGAGAATATTTTACCTAAATAATAATGGCTAAATATCTGAATGCTGTAAATTCTCAAATCTATTATCAATTTGCTATATTACAAATTGAGTATCACCATTTGATGATTCAGTATTCTGCTTGATTGATTTAATGTCTTTTACAGTTAGTTTCTAAATATATATAAATATATATATAAAAAACAACAAACCCAAAATATATATGTTATATATGTATAGAATGCTAATGGTCTTCACTTGTTCACACTTGTGGCTTTAGTCACTTAATGTCCTATATTTTTATTTACGAAATCTGGCAATTCTTTTAAATTCTCATTTGTAAAAGGAATTACATAGGGTGATGACAAATACTGAACATGAACCCCGAGTGGCTTAACTCAACATAAATCTGTTTCTCACTTTTTCATGTCAGTGTTTGTAGTTGGCAGGTGGCTTTTCTCCAGGTGGCCAATCAAGGGCCCAATCTCCTCCCATTTGGTGGCTCTGCCATCCCAAGGGCTTTAGAGGGAATCCCTAGCATCCAGCTGACAGGAAGAGAGAGAAGGGTTAAAGTATACCCACTTCTTATCTGTCCTGACCCAGAAGTGACACAGTTTCTACTCATGAGTCATTGGTAGAAACGAGTCATATGTCCCCACTTAGATTAAACAAAGGCTGATAAATATAATTCCTTGTTGAGTAGTGACTTCCCAGAGACAACTCTACATAATGAAATAGAGCTGACATTTTGGTGAAAAGTTAGTCATTTGTGCCTCAGTTTTAAACCAAAGGAAATAAACACAACAATATGCATAGTATTTCTAATTTGATATATTCTTTAAGTATTCTGATAGGTATAGCATAATCTCACTGGGATTATAATTTATATTTCATAATGAAATTAAGCCCTTTTATGGTTGTTGACAATTTGGATATCTCCCACACCCCACCTCTGCTTCTTGCCATTTTTCATTGGGTTATTTCTTTGTTTGGATTTTTTAGTTTAAGCTGTAGGAACACGCATACATGTGTGTTCTGAATACACGGAAAGCTTTGTCAGAAATACACAGGGGAAAAAAAATGTCCTCTCCAGCTGTATACGTTGTCTATTCAGTTGCTTAATGATGTTTAATAAAATCTTATTTATCGTTTAAATGAATAAATAAATAATAAATAAATAAACCCAACAATCACTCTCAACCATTCCACTTTGTTCTCTGGAAAGACAAAACACCGAACAATATTCAGAGCCTTCCCTCTTTGCGTAAGTGGCACAAAATCTGTGATATTTAATAGTAGAAATGAAGCTGGCCAAGTTGATGGGTTTGTGTGGAATCACTTTTCCTGATACAAAAAAAATCAGGATTATGTACCTAGACCAATCTGTGTCAAAGATCTATCTTGAGATCAGCAAGATAATCGGTGTGAATTGCTCTGAGAAATTCAGGTGCTATTCACACATAAAATCAAAATCCATGTGACAACTGCAGACTCCCTAGAGGATCTGTCTGCAGCAAAGACCACCAGCCACCAAACTCACCCTCACTGGCTTGTGACATGAACATTAGCCCTTGAAGGCGGCTAGGAAGTCAATCACAGAATTAACCACGACCTTTGTCCTAACCTGTGAGTCTCTGTAATTCCAGCTCTGAGGACTCAGTGCCTTACTTGCTTGCTCCTGGTCTGAACTGAGATGAAGATATGGTTAGATATTTTCTGATTCTGTTGGCTAGTTCCTGAGTCTTTGCCCAAGTTAGATTTCTACCCACTGCCTCTGACCTCCCCCATTTGGTCCAGAATTCCACATTTCACCTGCCTCCCTTTCAGGACTCATAAGGACCACAGTAATACCCCTTTTCTTGTAACTGGGTTCCTGGTCAAAGTTTCCATTACCCCACTCTTACCATTTCTCTTGGTAGCTTCAGTCCCTCTGCATACTGATATTCAGTCTATAGCCACTGTTGCTAAACTGCATTCCCTGAATTAAGTGTTTACAAAAGCATTCTCCGGACATATGGGAAATGACAGAAGGTCACCTCTTGCCCTCTGGAACCCTAACAATGAGCTCCCATCTTACATGGAGGTGAAAATTGCTCAGACTCCTCAAGATCTAGCTTTCACACTTTTCCCCCCAAGGAGAAAATGGAATCAGTGTGTTTACTTTTCTCCATGCCACTCAAAGGAATTCCTCTCTCATTTTTCTTCTTTCATAAGAGCTTTAAGCATTCCAAAGAGGTGAGCCTGCTCCATAAGCACTCATCTCTTTAGAGCAAAACATTCCTCCCAACAGTAATGTAATCAAAATGTAAGAAAGTGTGTTTTTCATGAAAACACTTAAAAAGTAGACTCTTGCAACATTCCATGGTCCCTGGGCTAGATTCTTACCTCTCTTGTCAAAAGCAGCTCATAATTCTTGTTACTTTTAATACTCTCCTGTGTTGGTAGCTTCACTGAGGATTTTATTCTATTTAACAGTCAGAGCACTAGAAAGCCCTCCCTGACCTTCTTCACAGGCATAGATGAATTACCATTCTTCATCATCCAACATTTATCTGGTGCCTGTATGATGTCTGGCTCTATAGGAGGAAGAGCAGAGATTTACCAACATGTAAAATTTGCCTTTTGTTAGTGGTGCCTGATCCATAATCTACACAAATTATCTATATGCTGAATGAATAATTAAGTGAATGGAGAGAAGTATGGGATCTTCTGGGCTACTGTGTGCCATCTTCTTACATTGAGGCTGAGAACCCCACTGCTTAACCTTATTGTCCCATTGGTTGGGGCTGTATTACCAGAGGGCAAATCTCCAAAATCTCATGGGACTGCAATAAACAGCTTCAAACCCTAACAATAAAAAAAGTATATATATTCACTGAACAGGAACTTTGTTTCTACTTTGTTCACACATAGTAATTCACATAAATTGTATACCACATACTGAAACATTTTCCAACCATTTTTCTTAAGGAAAAGAAATTGTGTCTTAAGGTATGCTATTTCTTTAAATTGTTGAACTGAACATTATCACTTATTTTACTTGGCATAACTGACCCTTTAACAACATAAGTTGAAACTGCATAGTCCACTTACATGTGGATTTTTTTTCAATAAATATCCTACAGTACTATAAATACATTTTCTCTTTCTTACGATTTTCTTAACAACATTTTCTTTTCTCTAGCTTACTTTATTGTAAGAATATACCACATGATACATATACCACATAAAGTACGCGTATTAATCGACTGTTTGTTATCAGCAAGGCTTCCCATCAAGAGTAGGCTATTTGTAGTTAACTTTTTGGAGTCAGAAGTTATACGCAGACTTCTGACTGTGCAGGGGGTTGGCACCCCTACCCCCCATGTTTTACAAGAGTCAACTGTACTTTGAACAAATAAAAGTTATTATGTACTATGGAACAAAGACTGACAACGTTACTTTTTTTAAAATTAGTTAAAACATATACCCCAAAAATATACCTGTTGATTCACTGACACTGGGGCCAATGAGGCTGTAACTGATTTCAGTGAATTAGAACTCAGCACTTCTCTAGACAGCAACCTTGTAACTGGGTAGAGTTGTTACTTGATGCTTGTATTCAAAATGCAAGAACTGGGGGGATCTGTGTAGCTCAGTCAGTTAAGCATCTGACTTCAGCTCCAGTCATGATCCCAGGGTCCTGGGATCAAGTCCCACATCAGGCTCCCTGCTCAGTGGGGAACCTGCATCTCCCTTTCCGTCTGCAGCTACCCTTGCTTGTGTTCTTTTTTTCTCTCTCTATCAAATAAATAAATAAAATAAAATTAAAAAAGAACAAAACTCCCAAAAGAACAAAATGCAAGAATGAATTACATTACAATAGATATAGCAATTAAGAGCAATAGAGTAATATTTGACCACTAATATTAAATTATATCATAGCCAAGAAGAAATGTTTATGAGACTAGGGAACAAAGACTGGAAATTTGTATCTAAAGGGAGTAACTGCAGGGTGCCTGGGTGCCTCAGTCAGTTAAGCAAGGGATTCTTGATTTCAGCTCAGGTCATGATCTCAGAGTCTTGAGCTCAAGCCCTGCAATGGGCTCCATACCCAGCAGCATAGGCTGCTTGGGATTCTCTCTCTCTTTTCTTTTGCCCCTCCCTCCTACTTGTGTGCATGGGCATTCTCACTCTCTCTCTCATGCACTCTCTCTCTAAAATAAACAAATAAATAAAATCTTTAAAGAGAGTAAATGCAGAAACTCACCTAACATGAACATCATGTAGATTATCAGTGTTTATAGAATAAAGCTTAAACTGCTTTTCTGGGGTACACAAGGCACACTACACTCTGATCCCAGGGATCAGGTCCAGTACTGGTTCCACTTTCTCTTCTCTCTTGACTCCTGGCCACATAATTTAACAGACGATAAACCCACACATATAGGCCAAGTATCTAATTAGCATTTTAGTGCTTAACTTTTAAATACTAATACATAGACAAGGATGATCACACATTTAGGGAAAGCCACTAACAAGAAAGAGACTCAAACAAATAAACTACAAAGGCAGTTTAGAGTAAATAGAGACCATAGAGAGTATAGAAGAGTACATTAAATTCTTTTTGTTTTATTTGATTTCCTCAGAGACAGAGAAACAAACAAACAAACAAACAAAAATAGGATACTATAAAAAGGAAATAATCAGAGAATAAGAAGAAGCAACTAGAAAAACAAAGAAAAGAAAAGAATTAAAATTAAAAATCAGTAAAACATCTAGAAGATAAAGCCACAGACATCTTCCAGAAAGTTATGCAAAGTAGATGAACAGATGGACTACAATAAAAAGGAAATTAAAGACTCAGTTGAGGGGCGCCTGCGTGGCTCAGTGGGTTAAAGCCTCTGCCTTCGGCTCAGGTCATGATCCCAGGGTCCTGAGATCAGGACCCACATTGGGCTCTCTGCTCAGTGGAGAGCCTGCTTCCCCCTCTCTCTCTCTACTTGCCTCTCTGCCTACTTGTGATCTCTGTCAAATAAATAAATAAAATCTTTAAAAAAATAAAAATAATAAAAATAAATAAATAAAGGCTCAGTTGAGAAGGACCAACATCCGACTAACTTGCTCAGTGAAAGCAATGCATTCACGGCTGCAAACTTAAGCACAGAATCACAATGCCTAGCACAGAGAAAGTGCTTAATAACTCTATTTGTTGAATAAATAAATGAATGCTCCAAAGAGAACAGAGAGCTAGCAATGAAAGCAAAAGAAGAACCAAACATTTTCAAAAATGAAGAACATCCATCCTATAAAACAGTTGTGCCATGATCAGCACAACTACTAAAAAAAAAAAAAAAAAAAAAAAACCACACTTCACATAGATGCTCATTTTCATGCTATTTCTGAATCAGGTACAAAGTAAAATCCTAAACCAAGAAAAAAAAAATCAGGTCAAATACAAAGAATCAGAGACCAAAAGGGCTTGAACTTCTCAAAGAAATATTAGAAGCAAGATGTCAAAAGAATCACATCTTCAAATTTTAAGAGAAAATTATTTCTTGGCCCAGTACTATAAACCCAACGGCAGGTAAGACATTTTTGTATGTGAAGGGTAACAGAAAATTCATCTCAAGTATTTTTTCTCAGTTAACTACTGGAGCTTATGTTCCACCAAAATCAAGAGGTAAACCGAGGAAGAGTTGTACATGGACTCTGAAGTGGGATCCAAACTAAGGGGGTCACAATACGAAGTCCAGGTTGACAGGAAATGGAGTCCCTGGATGACAGTGGTTCAGCAAGCCTAAAGAGCAACCGATCTAGATGGAAGCCAGGGATGGAGAATTCCAGCAAGAATGTCTCCAAGGGGCACCTGGGTGGTTCAGTTTGTTGAGCAACTGCCTTTGGCTCAGGTCACGATCCTGGAGTCCTGGGATCAAGTCCCACATCAGGCTCCCTGCTTGGCAGGGAGTCTCCTTCTCCCACTGACCTCTCTCCTCTCTTGCTTTCTCTCTCTCTCTCTCAAGTAAATAAATCTTTAAAAACACACACAAAAAAAGAATGTCTCCAAAAAAAAAAAAAAAAAGGAGCAGTAGATTTGACATGTCAGACAACATGAAAATTACAGTTACTAGAGAATGTGGAAAGACAATATAAATTCAAAGAAAACTGAACAAAAAAAAATAGGAAAATAAGTTACACATGAAAGGACATTAATTATGATGTAGCTGAGAAATACATTTACATAGTCATAAAACTAAAAACATTGACAATGCAGGGCACCTGGGTGGCTCAGTCAGTTAAGCAGCTGCCTTCCAATCAGGCCATGATCTCAGGGTCCTGGCATCGAGTCCCATATCAGGTCCCCTGCTCAGCGGGGAGTCTGCTTCTCCCTCTCCCTTTGCTCCTACCCCCTTCTCGTTCTCTCTCTCAAATAAATAAATAAAATCTTTTAAAAAAATAAAGTAAAATAAAATAAACACATTGACAATGCACTGAATGAAAATTTAACCTAAGTATATGAGGAGAATGTATAGAGGGAATGCGAGAACTAGAATCCTCGGTTTAGGACTAAAGGAGGGGGGAAGCTGCAGGGTATACCAAGAAAGTTAAGAAGAGATCACAGTTTTTAAGCAATGGTTCATTATGTGTCCTTCTAATCTATGTAAATGGATTATTTTGCTCATACTGTTTAAAGCTAAATGAAAACATTTTTTTTAAAGTGGCATAATGTAATTAACACACTGGCAACACTAATATTTTAAAAATCACATTTAATCACTGAATTTGGTATTTGTTAGACTTAGAAATTAGAAGGTTCATTGAGCTTAGTCAGAAATGGCCTAGCTGGAGCACCTGGGTGGCTCAGTCCTTAAGCATATGCCTTTGGCTCAGGTCTGGATCCCAGGGTCCTGGGATAAAGCTCTGCATCAGGCTCCCTGCTCAGCGGGAAGCCTGCGTCTCCCTCTCCCACTCCCCCTGCTGTGTTCCCTCTCTGTCGTGTCCCTCTCTGTTAAATAAATAAAATCTTCGGATAAAATGGCTTGGCCAAACAATTTTGAAATAGCTGTTTGTTTTCTGAAAGAGAACCAATGTGATAAACAACAACACCCCAAGCCCTGTCGGGCAGAGCGCAGTGTTAACCTTGTCCAGTATGGAGCTGGGCAGCCTTCCACCACTTACTAACATTGTAGCCTTAGGCAAGTGACTTCATCTCTCCTGCCTTACTGAATTCATATGCAAAATAGGGACAGTTCTGGTAGTTACTTCCTATGTTGCTGTGCGGATTCTGAAAGTTATTTCATGGATAGCAGGGAGAACAGAACCAGGCATAAAGTAAGCACTCAATAAATTGTCAGTTACCATTTTTCATTATTCTAAAATACAAAAAAAAAAAAAAAAATCCAGGGGGATTTTTACTAAAATATTTGGCTATTAGAAAGCCATTTTTTTTTTTTTTGCCCCATTATGTTAGCCATACATTGGATTCTTTATTTTTTTCCCATTTTGTCTCCCTGTCTTTCTTACTTCAACATTTCTTACATTATCGGGACAAATGTTAAGTTTTTGGTAAGTGAAGAGAAAATGGTTATGCTTAAGTCAAGATCCAGGCTTTAGCAAATAATAGGTAAACATTACTTAAACAAGTAATAAAGAAATAACTTTAATACCATTGAAGACAAGAGTGCAATAAAAACTTGTTTTTTCAGATACAATGGGGAAAAATGGAATCAAACTCGTGTTGTGATTTTAAACCCATTTTTTTAAGTTAAACATTACAAGCGAGAATCATCCCGTGAGACTGCAATTCATTCGTCTGTGTTGAATACAAGCATTGAAACATCTCCAGCTCTTAGCGCCATCCTAAACTGACAAGCTTCAAGACTGTCAGGTGAGTTCTAAACCAAGAGGAAGAGTTTCAAACACTGGCTGCTCTTCAGCCCAGCAATCTACAGCAAATGACACAACATGCTTGAAGCCAACCTCCTGTTCTTAGACTCTGTCATTTGGGATGGTTGAGAGTACCTGTTCAACAGATATTGGTACCCTCAGCGCTATTTTTCATAAAGCTATATTTTCAACTGAGGAGAAAACAGAAGAACATTTTGGATTGGGGGCACATGGAAGAAACGAGAATTTCCAAAGCAAAATCCTCCTACCGTCCCCCCCCAAAAAAAATGCAAACCAAACAATATCCCCCAACTCCTGTCCTAGAGGAAAATTCCACTTTTCTTTCTTTCTTTTTTTTTTAAAAAAGATTTTATTTATTTGACAGAGAGAGATCACAAGTGGACAGAGAGGCAGGCAGAGAGAGAGAGAGGAGGAAGCAGGAAGCAGGCTCCCTGCAGAGCAGAGAGCCCGATGTGGGACTCGATCCCAGGACCCTGAGATCATGACCTGAGCCGAAGGCAGAGGCTTAACCCACTGAGCCACCCAGGTGCCCCAAAATTCCACTTTTCAATCAAATTCTAAAATATTCTAAAGGATGACTTTTGGTAAAGACTGCTTGAAACAGCTTCTGAGTAAATCTAGAGTTGCAGTACAATTGCATATTAAGTGTAAGGGGAAATGCTTTCTTTTTTTACATTTTTTTTATGTTAAGTTAGCCACCATACAGTAAATCATGAGTTTTTGATATAGTGTTGAGTGGTTCATTAGTTGTGTATAACATAGTGCTCATTACAACACATGTCCCCCCCCCCAATACCCATCACCCTCCCTTCTGTAATCCTCCCTCCCTTCTGTAATCCTCAGTTTGTTTCCTGGAGTCTCTCATGGTTTGTCTCCTTCTCTGATTTTCCCTCCTTCAGTTTTCTCTCCCTTCCCCTGTGGTCCTCCTCTATGCTATTCCTTATGTTCCACCTATGAGTGAAACCATATGATAACTGACTTTCTCTTCTTGACCCATTCCACTCAGCATAATCCCCTCCAGTCCCATCCATGTCAATGCAAATGGTCGGTATTCATCCTTTCTGATGGCTGATTAATATTCCATTGTATATATGAAACCGTAAGATACCAAGGAACAAACCTAACCAAAGAGGTAAAGGATCCATACTCTAGAAACTACAGAACACTCTTGTTTTCTAGTTACTCCCTACAGGATCCTCATATTCAGTTTTGGCTTCTAAGTAACATCTCTACATTGGGGACGTACCTCTCACCCACATCCCTTCCCTGGTCTCTCAATTGGCTATGACAAGCATTTTAACTTACCAGGTCCAAGAGAACTTTGTATCCTCCATTTCCATCTATAGTTTCCCCATCTTTGTACATGATACTATCATACCCTACCCTCGTTGCCCTAGCCAGAAACTAGAAACGATATTTAATCCCTGTCTTTTCCTCATAGCCCACACCCAATCTAGTAACACATCTACTTGGTTCTGTCATATTTATAGATTATAGAGATATATAGAGATATTCACTCTCTCTATATATAGCCTGGAGCTGGCTTCTTCTCCCTCTCTTTTGCTGAAACTCTGACCCAAACCATAATTTTCCCTCACCTTAACTGTTCCAGAAACCTCCCAACTGGTTTCCTTGCTTTCACTGTAGCTGCCCCATAGCCAATTTTTATAGTTCAGCTGTCAGAATGATCGAAGAATGCACATAAAATTAGATCACTCCTCTGCTTAAAACTCTCTGGTGGATTCCCATCACACAAAGTATAAAATACAAAGTTCTCAGTACAGCCTATAACGTCTTCTAGGATCTGTCCTCTCTGTACCTCTCCAAGCTAATCTTCTGATGACTCTCCTCTCGCTCATGCTAGCTGCGTTGGCCGACATTCTGTTCTCTGAACACTGCAAGTTCATTCCTGCCTCTGGGGTTTGGCTTTTGTTATCCTTTACACATAACATTTTCTTCACCCTGATCTTAGCAATGCTTTATTTCTTCACTTCATTTGGATATTTTTTTTTTAAGATTTTATTTATTTATTTGCGAGAGAGAGAGACAGTGAGAGAGAGCACGAGCGAGGAGAAGGTCAGAGAGCGAAGCAGACTCCCCATGGAGCTGGGAGCCTGATGTGGGACTCGATCCCGGGACTCCAGGATCACGCCCTGAGCCGAAGGCAGTCGTCCAACCAACTGAGCCACCCAGGCGTTCCTCATTTGGATATTTTTGATCAAATGTTAGCTCGTCAAGAGGAGTTCCATAATTATATAAAAGAGGACCTCCCCAAGCACATTCAATATCCCCATTCTTTATTTTACTTCATAACAATTATCAGACATCTTGGCCTTGTATTATACACACACACAAAGGCAGTCCGCACTTCACACACCTCTAATAATGCATGGGGTTCAGTCACCATGCTTCCGTTACAAACACCAGTCCCTCAACAACATAGTTCAGATTTTAGTTACCATAATAGATGAATTGTAAGTAATTGCAAAAAATGCAAACTTTGCTGTCGGCCCTTCAGTCCACAAAGCACTACATAAAGAGCAGATGCAGATGATAATCAGCAACTGATAACATCACTTATGTTTAAATCTGTCCGTGATGGGTAATGATGTGTCTGTTATCCAGTTTTCATTCACAGAAGCAAAGTATAGACTTGTGATGTTTCCGTCTCCCACTGATAAATACATGTGCTATTTTAAAGAGAGATTTGGCCAACAAAGAGGAAAAGGTAGTACAGATCAAAAAATGACAACACTGGAAGTGAAACTTAGTCAAATGTAAATGAGGTTATAGAAGAAATAGTCAACGGTGGGAATGTAGACACTGCCACAATTCAAGAACCTTGATAAGCTTGTAGAGGAACTTTTGATATAAATGAAAAAAGAGGTTCTGATGGAAAAGGTGATGATATCCCAGAAGTCACCCTTGCCAAAAAATTCCTCTTAACATTGCTCTCAGAGATATTTTATGACATTAAAGGCACACAGATTAAAACACTGGAAGCTGATCTAAACTTAGAAAGGAGTATGACAATTTGTCGATACATAAGAAGATGTTCGCTGTATATCATAGGTTATACAATGAGAAGAAGGCAAGCACTGTGCAAAAGAGTTCTGATACTTTTTTTCCCAGAAAATAACACTATTTAGGATCACTTTAAATAAAATTAAATGCTTAAGTATAAAACCAACATGCTCAAAACTGTAAAACACAGGATGCCTGGGTGGCTCAGCTGGTTAAGCGTCCAAATCTTGGTTTCAGCTCAGGTCATTATCTCAATGTTGTGAGATCAAGCTTTGCGTCAGGTGCCATGATAGGGCATGCAGTCTGCTTAAGATTCTCTCTCCCTTTCCCTCTGTTCCCCCCCACGAGCACTCTCTGTCTCTCAAAAACAATTTTTTTAAATTGCAAAATGCTGATGAAATAAATGACTTAAATAAATAGAGAGACATATCTTGCTTATAGATTGAAAAACTCAACATACTAAAGGTCTTAACTGTCCCCAAATTGGTATACAGTGTTAATATAATTCCTATCAAAATTCCACCTCTGTGGACATTGACAATCTTATTCTAAAATTTATGTGGAAAATTACAGCACTTAGAATAGCTGAAATAGTCTTGATGAAGAAGAATAAAATAAGGAGAAAAACCATTTTATCTCATAATAAGGCTTCCTGTATACCCACAATAATCAAGTCAGTGTGGTATTGGTGGAGGTAAAGACAGGAGCTCAAAGGCAAAGAATAGAGAACCCAAAAATAGACACACAAAATATGTAGCTGACTTTGACAAAGAGACAAATGAAATTCAATGGAAGAATTCTCCCCTCCCCCCGCCCAGTGCTGGAGTGACTGGACATCTTTGGTCAAAAAAAGGAAAAGAAAAGAAAAGAAAAAACAACGAGCCTTGATTAAGGTTCACATATCCCTTTATACACAATTTTACTCAAAATGATCACAGACTTAAAAATTTGTAAAACAGCCTTTGGGGAGGAAACCCCTCACATTTTAGAAATAAACTTTAGAGAAAATCCATGAGATCTAGAACTAAGCAAGTAGTCTGACAGCAAACACATGATCTGCAAAAGGAAAAATTGGTAAAATGAACTTGCTTAAAATTAAAAATGGCTGCCCTGTGAAAGACCCTTGTAAGAGGATGAAAAGACAAACTACAGTGGGAGAAAATACCCAATAAAGGACTCGTCCCTACATATACTAAGAATTCCCAAAAGTGAACAGGAAAGAAACAAAAAATCCAAACAGAAAACGGAACAAAGACACGAAGAGATACTTCACCAAAACAGATACACAGATGATAAATGGGCACATGACAAGACATTCAGCATCTTTAGCCGTTAAGGACATAAATTAAGCCACAATGAGATATCACTACAAAATAAAGAATGGCTAAAATTTAAAAAGTAACAACATCAAACGCTGATGAGGATGAAGGGGATTTGCATCATTCATACTCTGCTGCTGGAAATGTAAAATGGTACAGACTAGAAAACAGGTTAACAATTTCTTGAAATCAAATTTACTGTTACCGCATGACCCAGCAATTGTGTTCTGGAGCACTTATGCCACAGAAATGAAAGTTTACGTTCACTGGAAAGCCACTACTCTAATGTTTATGACAGCTTTTTAATAATAGCCCCAAACCGGAAACCACCTCCAATAGGAAGTAACAACCACTGGTAGAGGTAAAACTTAGATGAATCTCAGATGAATTAGGGTGAGTAAAACATTCCAATCTCAAAAGTTATATACTGTGTGATTCCATTTATATCATATACTTGAGAGGACAAAATTATGAAGGTGGAGAGCAGATTTGTGGTTTCCAGGGGCTAGGGATGGGGGAGATGCTTGTGGGTATAAAAAGGCAACATGAGGCATCTCCATGGTAATAGAACTGCATCCGGCTACAGGGGTGGATATACAAAACTATACCCGGAATAAATTGCCTGGAAAGAAATGCACACACATACGTGCACACACATGCACAAACACACCTGCACACACACACAAATCAGTAAAACTGGGAAATCTGAATGAGATCTGTGAGTTGTTATCAATGCCAATCTCCTGGTGGTGATAACATACTATAATTTTGCAAGCTGTTATCATTGGAGAATACTGATTACACGGTACATGGCATTTCCACATATTACTTCTTAAAATTGCATGTGACTCTATAATTATCTCAAAATACAGTTTTATTAAAACAAAAAGATTTGTATACATAATCTCATATGGCCTTGTTTATAAGAGTCCCAAACTGGGAATAACCCAAGCGTTCATCAACAGGTGAATGGAGAAATAACTTATGGTAGAGTGATATGATGAAATCTCACTCAGAAATAGAAATGAAGAAATTGCTTATACATGCAACACCACAGATAATCTCACAAACATTTTTCTGAATGAAAAGTCAGTATTACATTTACGTAAAGTTCTAGAGCAAACAGAACCAATCTATTGTGCTCAAAATTAGATCAGTGCATGCCTGAATGAAATAGAGGGGTAAAAGTCATTGCAAAGGGACACGAGGGAGTGTTCTGGGATGATGGAAATACTTTGCATGTTGATTAGTGTGGTTATGTGGTATACGCATTAGTCAAAACCACAAAACTCGACTCTTACGATCTGAGCTTTTTACTATATGCAAATTATACCTCAATAAGTTATTTTAAAAACTAAGTATGCACATGGTTGTAGGACAGATAGAAAAAGGAGGTTAGGAAATTGAGAATAGAACCAATGAAGTAATAGGGGAGGTCCTAGTGCTGGCATCTTAGATGCTGGTTAGATGGCCTTAAAGGGCAGGCTACAGTCCGGGAAAGAACATGCATCGTTTATAATAGTCAAGACTTGGAAACAATCTAAGTGTCCATCAGTGGATGAATGGATAAAGTGTGTTACACATGCACACACATTCAGCCATAAAAAAGAAAGCAATCCTGCCTTTTATGACAGGATTTTATTGATCTTAAGGACTATGCTACATAAAATATGTGAGACAAAGAAAGACTAATACTGTATGACCTCACTTATATGTGTAACCTAAAAATAGCAAACTCAGAGAAACATAAAGTAGAATGGCGGTTGGTTACCAGGGGCTGAGGGTTTGGGGAAATGGAGAGATGTTGGTCAAAGGTTACAAACTTTAAGTTATAAAATGAGTAGTTTCTGGGGATCTAACATAGAGCATGGCGACTAGAGTTAACAATTAGGGAAAGCTGCTACAAGAGTAGAGCTTTAATGTTCTCACTGTCACAACAACAAAATGCAGAGATGCCTGGGTGGCTCTGTTGGTTAAGGTCTGCCTTTGGCTCAGGTCATGATCCCGGGATCCTGGGATCAAGTCCCACATCAGGATCCTTGCTCAGTGGAGAGCCTGCTTCTCCTCCTGCTTGTGCGAATTCCCTCTCTTGCTCTCTCTCTCTGACAAATAAGTAAATAAAATCTTTTTAAAAACAAGAAGAAAATGGTAATTACCTGAGGTAAAGGATGTGTTAACTATTAATTATTTTAAATAATTTATTAACTACCATACTTATGTAGTTAAGTATGGTAGTTATTAACTACCATAACTTATTAGGGTAAACATCTTGTAATAGATACGTGTATCAAATTATCACACTGTACACCTTAAATTTACACAGTGTTGTATCTCAATTACATCTCGATAAGGTTGGAGGGAAAAATACAAGCCAAGAAATCAGTGAGAGATAAAGCCTCTTTCCTGTTACCTTTGTACAACATAGGGCGTGTGGGAAAATGGAAACCTTAACACCTTCAGTTCAGTAAGATATTTTGATGGTGACATAATTTACACAGGCTTTAATTTGCATTTTTCCACATATGCTAAATCCATGTTACGTTTAAGGTTTAAATAAATAAACCTGTCAATTCGGAACACATCTAACTAACACTCTCTCCCTTGACTATGCGCTTTTGACTACCAAGCACTTTCAGAGAATCAACAAATAGACGGGGAGACTAAATGACATGGAAAACAGTGATTGGTGGCTTTGATATCCATACCTGGCAGGAGTGACATAGATGCAAAAATGTTGAAGTATATGCTAGAGAAAATTCAGTTTAAAAGATGAAGCTATCAGCCCTTTGTTAATGGCCTTCGACTGCCTTAATTTGTGCAGTGTTTTTCAAGCAACAAAATGTGTTTCTAACACACATCCTCCAGCAGCACACCACAGCTTAGAAGGGAAACCTGGTAAGGATACAAACACCTCTCTACCTTTTACATCTTCTGGAACTGGCATTGAATCCTGATGCCCAGATTCTTGGAATCTCCAACTAGCCTGCAGAGAAGTCAATTCTAGGAAACTGCACCACCATCTTAATTTAAAAAATAATAATAATAAGACACGGGGAAAATGTGTCTGAGATGCTGAGTATAAAGACAGCATTTAGTTATTCTGGAATTGGTTATTTATAGGATCAATTACTTACCCTAAAAACAATACACCAAACTCTTTCTGATTTATTTTTCTGCTAAACCTCTTCTTTTTAGACATTTATATTCTACAGATATTGACTTTCTAATCTCTTCCCATTCAAAATTGGGAGGAAATCTACTAAGGGCATTCCAATATGGAACCCAGGAAAGAGCTGAGCTATTGAAACCTGTAATACATGACCCTTACCAGCTATCTGCTCCCCAGTTTCCTTACTGGAAAACAGAGATAAAAATAATTACTTTCTTATTCTCTTGGCAAGTCTGGAGGGTCAAATAAAATGCAAAGCATGTTCCATGTGTTAAGTATTGTATAAGTACTATTTCACACATATTTGGGGAAAAACTTGACAAAAGAGATAGATTTATCATATGGATACTTGATAAAGTTTGAGAATGAACTTTTGTTTTGACAACAAAGCAACCAGATATAAATAAAACTCTACCAGGGACTAAAATTCAGAAATCTTCAAAATTCCAAAAGAGTTGAAAATTAACTTACAAATTTGGTTTTACAGAGTGTGATAATGGAGTGAAACCAGCATGAAACACAAAGTGTTGTACAATTAACTATCTCCCAGCTAGTTCATGAATTTCCACAACTTTACTTTAAGTTATTTGATTCTGAAGATCAAAGTACATAATAGACAGAAATAAAGATAAATTGTTAGGTAAATGTTCTCTATGCTTTCCATTTTACTTTTCATAATGAAATCATAAAATCTACTCATTGTGATATATTAAGATATGCCAGGGAACATTACTTAAATATCTGTACAAAGGGTTCACATTAAAAATGTCTGTATTCAGACCACAACCTAATTTAAGCAGAATGACACTTTTCTAAAGCTTCTAAATGTCCCTAGGTTTCAAAAAGAAGTTTAGTAATGCTGACAAAAATACAACAGTATATGCCAATCTACACATTGCTTCTTATTCTACATATGAATCTGAAAAGAAGGCCATTAGTCTAAGAAGCCATCTGCCAGAGTCTTCATCCTTTTACCCAAAGGAGAAATTTTTTTTATTTTCTACCCTTATACGTTCTTACTTAATTCATGGCTCTCAGTTATGATCTCATGGCTGATCAGTTATGAGTTGCTTTCTTTTGCTTCATTTTTTTCAAACATTTTTAGAAAGATAAAAATAAGTATATTGGTTTGCCTGAAAGTATTTTATCTACTATTGTTTTTCAAATGATCAATATATGTCACTAACAACCAAGAAGAATGTATGCTTCTTAAACCAACTCCAACCCCTGCTCCAAGTTACATTACTATAGTTGAATAATCCATTGTCTTTCCCTTCTATTGCTTAAAAGTTGCTTTTTCCTAGACTAAGTTTTTTAAAGGGATTTGTGCTTTGGGAATCAAATTCCAAGTGGCTATAGTGAAAATAAAGGTCTTCATTTTCTAGACAAATTCCGAACTTTGAAATCAATTTCTTTTTATTTAACTTTACCTCCCAATTATTGATATAGTTAGTTACTGTACAACCAGTCAGAATCCTACTCATATAGCCAATATTCTAAAAATTAGATAAACTCAAGATTTTAACTTTTTTCTCTACAGCACAATTTTCCCTATCACCCATATTTAATTCTACCCAAAACTGTGTGTACAGAAGGAATATGCCTAAGGAATGAAAAAAAGCTTTTATGTCAACCTAAATGAAGTAATTAAAAACATAAATAGTAAAAAAGGCATATGTTTTGTGTTGGCAAGTCTGTTCCCATGTATTGAATTGAATTATTATATTGAATCATGTATGTATAATCACATTCATAATACAGTACACAAAAAATTAGACATATTTTTTCCTTTATGATATTGAGAATTTCTATTTCAGCCTACTTTCATTTTTCCCCTGGCTTCCAGGAAGCTGAGAGTCAAATAAATCAGCTACTCATTACATAACTATATTAGCCCCTTGAACAAATTTGCTTCCTTTTCTTTCCCAAGTTGTAATGTCTATTAAAATTCATTAGCTTTACTGTACCTATGTTATATATCAAATTCTTTTTCATATCTCTTTTAGGGAACCAGTAGGATACAATGCAAGTGCATACACATGTACACACATGTTAAAATCAAGGGTGTAAGTTTTGATTTTAGTAAAAATTAACAGAAGTTGACAAATACTCTTATGCATCTTGAAAAAGCATTTAAAACCACATTCCATAAAAGAGTACATTTTATTTTAGCTTACATATTTGCCATTTTCAGACCTCCTGGGAGGGCTGGAAGACCTTTAATTAAAGACTACCAGAGGACAGAAGAGCACAAAGGCTGTTTATATCAATATGGAAACCAAGATTTACAAAAGCCTAATACGGTTCCAGTGACATTTCTTTCCTATTTGTCCACATCAGCAGGAATATCTTGAGTGAATGAACTGCTATTTGCTGGTAAGCTCTTCTGACAGTGAGTAGGCTAGGTGAGAAACTAGAAAATAAAGAATTCTCAAATGAAAGCATATAACATTTCAGCAGTTATGTAAGTGGATTTTTCTTGAGCCTGAGAAGAAGGGTCATTTCTTCTCCTCAAAACTGTACAAAGTTAGTTAGTGGGCAATAAAATTAAGCTCTAGTAATCTCAATATATTAAAAAAATATGTTAAGCATGGTTAAAATTTAATAAACAGCTGAAGACAGTTAACAAGCAAATAAATAACTGTATCATTGATCACCAAATTAGAGGCAAACATCTTGTGCACTTTTTATAATATTCAAGGCCTTTTTGACTATGTGCATCTAACCACAGCTGCCTTATTTTCACCTGAAGACAACTATTTTTGAGTCCATAGAACTACTTACTATTAATATATTTTATATTTGCATACCATTTTTCTGTTTACAAAGGATTTTCATTCACAGATGACCTCACTCATGCCTCACCATTCTGGGAGTTCAGATTACATTTACATAAAAAGCAGAGGAATGAAGTTCACAAGGAGACCAAAATTATAAATCATTAAATCCGGCTGATTAAGACCCTAGGATTTAAATATTTTGAAAGCGTTGCAAACCCAACACTTTATCGAGTTCACCGAAAAGTTTTTATTAAGTAATATCTGCATGGATTAATGTGCTCTAAGATAAACTATAAGGCATTAATATGGACAAACATACTAGGAACATAGAGGTAGAGAATAAAGACAAGATAAATGTACCTAACTTCAGGAAAAAAAATTATTCTTTCATCAGTTCAAGCTCAGATGAATGAGAAGCGAATTTATCACTTAGTTTTTTGGTTTAAGATAATAATAAGATAAGCTTTAATTTATGTAATCCCTACTAGAACCGTGTGAGGGAGGCACTATCGTTAGTCCATTTTATACATGGGGAAACTCTGGAATGGAGATGAAGAAACATCAGCCAAGATCTCACCCGTAAGAAGTGGCCAGGATGAGATGCAAACCCAGGTACTCTGGCTGCCTACAGTTTGCCCCAACCCAACTCTTCTGCCATAAGAAGTTGTCTAGTACTGTAAACAGGAATTTGAAACTGTGTGAAGGAAAGGGGAGGGCAAAGTTTATCTTATGATCAAATGGTAGCCAGAAGAATGATTTGAGAACAAAACAAGAAATATACCTCTTTAAAATATTCACCTCACTTACTTTCCACCATTAGAAGTTTCCTTCTTAGGATCTGTTCTCAAAAATCTTCTATTTGATGCAGGAATTCAGGGACATGAACGGTCACTATCCAACATATTAACATTCAACTAATATCATGGAGATAATAATGACTCTTATGACACACACAAACAACCATGTCCAGGGTCATACCAAAACCTGAACCCCTCAAGAGGAAAGAATAACCAAAATAGCCCATTCTACATTTGGTCTGGAAACCAGGGCAGAAAGTGGATGGCACAGAGAGGAACCTTCCAAACATGTAGAGGAACCTTCGGAACACACAGAAAAGTACCCAAAGAAACAGGATCCTGGCCACAAGCAAGGTCATTGATCTAATGAGGCCAGAGGTATAAAAGGGAAAATGCAGGCCTTAAGGCTTTAAAACTGGGGACAGAGACCTTGGCAATAAGAAACTGCTGGAAAGCTTTCAGAGAAGGTTCAAAATAGAAAGGCAGATAGGC
Organism: Neogale vison; assembly: GCF_020171115.1. NCBI lineage: Eukaryota > Metazoa > Chordata > Mammalia > Carnivora > Mustelidae > Neogale > Neogale vison. The sequence goes on along the minus strand of NC_058091.1, from coordinate 198,060,763 downwards.
CACTTTGGCACCAGCAAGAGAAGTACAAAGTGGAGTCAAGCCAAGCCTATAAGACCTTGAATCCCAAGACTAGAAAGATGGCAGACAACCAAAGTGCGGGAGGTAGCACCAAGAGCATCCTTATTCATAGCACATTCTAGAATACACTCCAGGGATTCAGAAGGACAGATGACAGAGAAGTTCTTGCTTATGACATTTCTAGGAAAGATCTGGGACAGAGTAGGCTCACAGAATCTTGAGTTTTGCCCCAGGGGTAGCTTGACTGGTAGAAACAATTTTAACACACACTATCTGCCTTCCTTTTACCATCACCTGTGGAGGCTCAGATGGATGCAGAAATTTAAAAAAAAAAAAAAAATCACTCTTTTTTTTTTTTTTTTTTTGAAGTAAGTTCCATGTCCCATGTGAAGCTGATGCAGGTCTCAAACTCATGACCCTGAGATCAAAACCTGAGCTGATATCAAGAGGTAAGAAGTTTAACTGACTGAGCCACCTAGGCACCCCCAAAAAAAATTCCCTCTTAAAAAAAAGAATGAGATAATATTTCATATCTATTTCTAATAGAAGAGAGAGAGGGAGAAAGAGACAAAGAGAAGCTATTGTGACAGAAGACAAAAGGAAATAAAAAGTAGATGTTCAGCAATGGTGGGGAACATAGGAAAAGGAGCTCCCTGGTCAGCATGTTCATAGAAAGAACCTCTCTACTAGTGACCTGCATTTTTTTAAAAAATTTTATTTATTTATTTGACTAAGATCACAAGCAGGCAGAGAGGCAGGAAGGGGGGGGGACGCAGGCTCCCCGCTGTGCAAAGAACCCGATGCGGGGCTCGATCCCGAGACTCTGGAATCATGACCTGAGCCGAAGGCAGAGGCTTTAACCCACTGAGCCACCCAGGCGCCCTGTGACCTACATTTTTTGAGAAGAAAAGAGAGAATTAAAGAATCACACGAAGTCAGAAAAGAAAAGGAGGGACCAGAAAGCGCTTCAGGAGCAGATAGTACATTAAATACCAATTTGACAGGCAGACACTATAAAGAGTACAGGTTTGGGGGTGCCTGGGTGGCTAGTGTGTTAAAGCCTCTGCCTTTGGCTCAGGTCATGATCCCAGGGTCCTGGGATGGAGCCCCACATCGGGCTCTCTGCTCAGCGGGGAGCCTGCTTCCTGCTCTCTCCGGTTGCCTCTCTGCCTACTTGTAATCTCTGTCAAATAAATAAAAAAAAATCTTAAAAAAAATTTTTTTTAAAAAAAGAGTACAGGTTTGGATCCAAATAACCAGTTAACAGAGCAATGGGGCTTTCTGAAATAAATGACACATGGAAGAGTGAGCATTAAATGATGATACTCAGAAGTAAATAATAATTCCTAGACCCAGATTTCAATGGTAGCAGTATGGCTCATTGTGGGAAGAATATTTTATGTATATAAAAGTTAGAGGAGGGGATGCCTGGGTGGTTCAGTTGGTTAAGCGGCTGCCTTGGGCTCAACTCATGATCCCAGAGTCTAGGATCAAGCCCCACATCAGGTTCCCTACTCAACAGGAAGCCTGCTTCTCCCTCTCCCTCTTCCCCTGCTTATGTTCCCTCTCTCGATGTTTCTCTGTGTCAAATAAATAAATAAAATTAAAAAAAAAAAAGTAAGTAGTAAGTGCTGTGCCCTCTGTCAAATTTTTATAGTGACTGTCTTGGTAACCTGACCATATTTTAAAGATTTTTATTCATTTATTTGTTTGAATGAGAGAGAGAGAGCGCGCGCACAAGCACAAGAAGGGGAGAGGCAGAGGGAGAAGCAGACTGCCCACAGAGCAGGGAGGTGAATATGGGACTAGATCCTAGGATGCTGGGATCACAACCTGAGTCAAAAGCAGACACTTAACTGACAAAACCACCAAGTGCGCCCTGACCATATTTTACATTGAGCTCTCTAAGTCTGTGCTGAAAAAATGCAGAGAGATGCAGATTTTACTAGATGAAAATAGAAGTGACTCACATCTATACCCTATACCCTATATTAGAAAATTTAAAAGACTGGTAAATTTGGGTTACGTTTTTGTAATAAATTATCCTTCTTTTATTTAGTCTTACAGTTTTTCTTACATATTTCTTCTTAAACTACATTTCAACAATAACCATGATAATAGCAGTTATCATTTTACTGTTTATACTGTGCTAAGAATAAAAATATTAAAATTATTCCTCCCCAAGAAGCCTTTCAGGTAGATAGCTCCAACTTACAGATAAAGAAACTGGGACATAGGTGTCTTGAGCTAAAAAAAGAGCTATGGAGACCTAGGGGTAGAAAGTATCCAGCCAGGAGAGCCAATGACCTGCTGACTGAATCATTCTAAACATCCCTGGAACGCATCATTGGACAGTACCACAATGACGAAGAACCTAGTTTTAATCGCGACTTCTCTCTCTCTTTTTTTTTTTTTTTTAGATTTTATTAATTTATTTGACAGAGAGAGAGATCACAGGTAGGCAGAGAGTCAGGCAGAGAGAGAGAGAAGCAGGCTCCCTGCTGAGCAAAGAGCCCGATGCGGGGCTCGATCCCAGGACCCTGAGATCTGAGATCACGACCTGAGCTGAAAGCAGCGGCTTAATCCACTGAGCCACCCAGGCGCCCCTAATGGTGACTTTTCTAAAACAGCCCAAGGTCCCCATTATTCTTAAACTATGCTTGGTTTCATTGAGTCTGCTTTTTATTCCATTTGCTTTTTTTTTTTTTAATTAAGAATATCAAACCAGAGGAACTTCAAAAAAAGTCTCTCAGATTGATGCTATTACTGATTACTGGTTTATTGTTTTGGTACTAGAGCTTCTTGAGTAGCTGATCATGGTACATTTCAATGTTCCTACGTTCACTAGTAAGAAAACTATGTAATTCCAACCCAAATCTTCATTTCCAATATATTGCTTTTCTTCCTTTCCCCTTATATAGAGGGCTATAGTTTGTTGTTGAGGAAATTAAACTGAGCAGGAACAAGATGTTTTTCACAAGACCCACTTTTAAAATTAAATACTTTGTAATATCCATAAGATTAGATCTGCACAAGCAAATTAATTTAGCAATTTAAAAGTGTCTACCAAACATAATGCTCTATAATAGAGCAATCTCTATAACACTCTGCTACTCGGTGGTTACCCTGCAGAAATCTCCACATAGGTGGGCACAATGAAGCATGCCCAAAACTGTTCAATGCAGACTAGAGGTTTAAGGGCAAAAGCTGGAAGCAAAATAACTGATCGCCTCACAGGCAATTGTTAAATAGGGATGGATCCTGTGTAGCAGTTAAAATCAGGTAAATCATTATGGACTAACATAGTAAGATCTCTAACACATGTTAATGGAAAGAACCAAGTTGTGCTATAGGTGTAGTAAGACACCAGTTATGTAGAAATATCACACACTCGAAACACAAATCTGTTTACACAGGGATCACTCTTATCTATTGACATGTATACTACATATACATAACACATATACATATATGTGTAATGCATAGGAATTGGGGCTGGGAAAGTATTCAAAGGAATCTTTGTCCCACTTGCTTATTTCTATAAAAATAATGAATTTTGGGCACCTGGGTGGCTCAGTCGTTAAGTGGTTGCCTTTGGCCCAGGTCATGATTCCAGAGGCCTGGGATGCAGTCTACATCAGGCTCCCTGCTCAGCAGGAAGCCTGTCTCTCCCTCTCCCTCTCCCACTCCCCCTGCTTGTGTTCCCTCTCTCTCTGTGTCTCTCTCTGTGTCAAATAAATAAATAAAATCTTAAAAAAAAGAAAAATAATGAATTTCTACATTACTTGTATAATTTTAAAAAATAGTTTTTAAAATTTTTACACAAAAAATAAAATATACCTTCAATTTGCTATAAATTAATTTGCTGCATTTCATTTTTAACCAACTTATTAAAGTTGGCTAGCCTGTAATTTTTTTGAATTTTAGATTTTGATAACTGGAGGAGGCTCTATATAGATAGATGGAAGAGGGAGATAATGGGAAATCTCTCTACTTTCCTCTCAACTTTGTTGTAAATCTAAAACTGTCATTAATGACAATAACAACAACAAAATACAAAAGTGCATAAAATGCAAAGTTTTCCTCTTCTTTTCCAGAAACTGCGAATAGGAAGTTTCTTTCTTATTGTTATTACTTTTTTTGCCTAATTTTCCGAGAGTTCATTGAAGATACTGCTATTTTGAGTTCTATCATCTGATATTAGAATAAAAATCTGATTCATATTTCCAACATTCTTTGATAGGTAAAAAACCATTTATTTTCATTGGAAGTTTTCAGATTTTCCCTTATTCTCAGGGTTAGGGAATTTTTCCTAGGAAATATCCAAACTAATTTCTCCTAAGTATTTTGTTTTGTTTTCCATGTATCTTGTTTGATATTTACTGGACTCCTTCAAAGTTAAGAATTAACCTTTCTTAAACCTAAAGAAATTTTCTTCTACTAATTGTTTGATTTTTTTTTTTTTCCTCTGCTCCATAGCCCCTATCCTCCACTTTGCAATCCTGGGCTAATGTTTAGTTAGCATCAATTCTGACTGGATAGCTTTCCAGTCTGACCAATCTATGCCTATGCTATGCCATGGGTTAAATATTTTGAATGGTATATTTAGCTGGATTTATTCTTTGATTCATTAAAGACTAATGATTTCATATATTTTCCATTTCTGTGATATGTTTCTGCAGTGGATGAAAAGATATGTCCACTTGGAATCTCAAAATATAAACTTGACTTGATTTCAAACTCCTAGTTTCCAGAACTGTGGAGGAATAGAATTCTGTTGTTTCAGCATTGACTTTGTAGTAATTTATTCTTAGGAAATTTATATAGTTTCCTTGGCTTTATCTTTCAGATTCTTACTTTATTTTCAACTACAAGTAACTTGTGACTCACTCAATTCAAATTTTATTATAATTTATTTCTATATATTTAAATTTCCAACTTATTTTCTTAATTTTTTCATATCACATTTGCCTTACCTTATAGATATAAGAAATTAGAAAATATCAATTGAACATTCTTCATTTCTATTTCATTCTCTAACTTCTCTTTTTTGGTCTAGAATCATTCCTACTGATTCATCTTTCATTTTGCTGGGCTTCTAAACATATAGTAATATTTTGTGTCCATTCATGTTCATGAGTCACAGAATCTATTGGTTAGCATCAATAACAAACTTAAATTTATTCTATGTTGTATATGTTTTCCCATACTGCATCCTCTTTGTGCTGATGTGTGTAAGTCCATGTGTGTGTGTGTGTGTGTGTGTGTGTGTGTGTATGTTAAGGCAAAGGGAAGCTGACACAGGTACTTACGCTGCCATATTGAACTGGAAGTCCATGATATGTTATTTTCTCCATAAATTATAAATTTCTGCAGAACAAGGATTTCTGTTTTTATTTATATCTCCTGCAGAAATTAGTATAAATGCACACTTTTAAAAAATTAATTGAATAAAGAAAAAAATTAATTGAATAAATGAATTGCTAAGGAAGTGAATGAGTGAGTTAAAGGAAGCCAGTAAAACAATGTTAAAAGCTAACCTGCCCAAGTGAAGGAAAAATTCAACACTTTCACTCTTTGAGAAGAAGAATGGTAGAAGTGAATTGTGACTTAATATGCAAGCAAGTAAAAATCATTAATCTTCAGCTTTCAATTAATATGCCATCTTACTAAAAAATTTATGTCATTGGATCAGATAGTTCACAATCTCTTTTCTCCTGAAGGATAGTCAATAGTTATCATTTTAGATCTTGTATGTCCAGGACATAGTTTTATTAGAATTTTGCAAATGTACTGATTACTAACTACACAAACAGATGTACATCAATTTGTACTTTGCAAATGCATTCCTGCTTATGCAAATCTCCACTGAGTTCTGTGCTTGAAAATCACATGATGGGTTAAGTGGAATTATCTGTGAGGGCTCTGGATCTTCAAGACTTGAATTCAAAATTGGACTTTTCTAAATTGAATAAAGTCTTTTAAAAGTGAATCAAAGTTAGTTTCTTCCATTCCTTTAAGACTTATAACCCTACAAGCCAGAAGCAGAAAAAGGGAGAGGATTAGCTTTATTGAATGGAGACATTTAAGCCAGTATTAGAGAATCTGAGAAAATTTAGGAGGTAGAAGAGAGAAGAAGGGGCACTTCAGGCAGAATAAACAAAGAAAGCCTCGACAAACCAAGATTAAAAGGGAACAGACTCACTATAAGAAAGGGCATCTATGAAAAACCCATAGCTAGCACCATACTTAATGGTGAGAGACTGAATACTTTTCCCTATGATCAGGAACAAGCAAGGACTTCTTCTTCTTTACTTCTTTGCTTCTATTCAGCTTTGCACTGGGGATTCTTCCAGCCAATTAATAAGAAAAGAAAAGAAAAAGCATCCAGGCTAGAAAGGAAATAGTGAAACTATCTCAATTTGTAGATGACATAAGCTTCTATATACAAAATTCTAAGGAACTCACTACAACACTATCACAACTACTAAGTTCAGCAAGGTTTTAAGATACAAGATTGATATATAAAAATCAATAGTATTTCTATACAGTAGCAATGAGTAACTCAAAAATTAAATTATTAAAACAGTACCATTTATAATGACATCAAAAGGACTAAAATACTTAGGAATAAATACACAAAATAAATGTAAAATTTATACTCTGAAAACTATACAACATTGTTGAAAGAAATTAAGAAGACCTAAATAAATGGAAGCTATCTCATGTTCATGAATCAGATTACTATTGTTAAGATTGCAATATACTTCAAATTGCTCTAGGATTCATTACCACGTCTGTAAGAATCCCAGTTAGCTTCTTCACAAAAATTGGTAAGCTAATCCTGGTAAGCTAAAATTCATACAGCAATTCAAATAGATTAAAATATCCAAATGATTTTGAAAAAGAAGAAATGTGAACTACTCACACTTCCTAATTTCAAAAGTCACTACAAAGATGCAGTAATCAAGAGAGTGTAGTACTGGGGCGCCTGGGTGGCTCAGTGGACTAAAGCCTAGGTCATGGTCCAGGGGTCCTGGGATGGAGCCCAGCATCAGGATGTCTGCTCAGCAGGGAGCCTGCTTCCCTTCCTCTCTCTCTGCCTGGCTCTCTGCCTACTTGTAATCTCTGTCTGTCAAATAAATAAATAAAGTATTAAAAAGAAAAAAAAAGATAGTGTAGTACTGTTATGATAGAAATAGTTAAATGGAATAGAATTGAGAGTCTAGAGATAAATCTTTATATTTTTGGTCACTTATTTTTGACAGGAGGAAAAATAGTCTACTTAACAAATGGTACAGAGGTAAACCAGATATCTATAGACAAAAGAATAAAATTGTACCTCTGCCTCACACCAAACAACAAAATTTAACTCAAAATGGATCACAGACCTAAATGTAAGAGCTAAAACCATAAAATTCTTAGAAGAAAACACAGGTATAAGTCTTCCTGACCTTAGATTAGGCAATGATTTCTTAGGAAATAAAAGCACGAGCAAGAAAAGAAAAATTATACTTCATCAAACTTAAAATCTTTTGTGTTTCAAAAGATATCATGAAGAAAGCGAAAAGATAACCCACAAAAGAGGAAAAGATACTTACAAATCATATGTTTGATAAGGAACTTGTATCTAGAATAAAGAAAAAAAACTTTATAACTCAATAATAAAAACTAAATAATAGAAAGACAATGAGCCAATTAAAATTAGGCAGGGCATATGAATAGAGATTTCTCTAAGAAGATATACAAGGGGTGTTTGTCTTGGCTGTCAATAGAACATGCAACTTTTGATCTCAGGGTTGTGAGCTCAAGCCCCACATTAGGTGGAGCCATTACTTAAAAACAAAATCTTTGGGGGGCTCCTGGGTGGCTCAGCGGGTTAAAGCCTTTGTCTTCAGCTCAGGTCATGAGACCCACATCGGGCTCTCTGCTCAGCGGGAGCCTGCTTCCTCCTCTCTCTCTGCCTGCTTCTCTGCCTACTTGTGATCTCTGTTTGTCAAATAAAATAAATAAATAAATAAAATCTTTTGGAAGGAAAGAAGGAAGAAAGAAGGAGGGAGGGAAGGAGGGATGAAAGATGAGGGAGGGAGGGGGGAAGGAAGAAGGAAGGGAAGGGAAGGAGGGAAGAAAGAAGGAAGGAATACAAATGACCAATAAACACACAAAAAGACACACAGCATCATTATCCATGAGGGAAATGCAAACCAAACCCTCATGAGATGGCATTTCACACCAAGATGGCTATAATCAAGAAGACAGAAATAACAAATGTTGGTAATGTTGAGAAGAAAGTTGAATCTTCATACACTGCTGGTGGGAATGTAAAATGATGCCTCACTTTGGGAAACTGGGAATTTTAAGTTTAAACAAGGAGATACAATATGACCCAGAAATTCTACTCCTAGTTATATATCCTAGAGAATGAAAATGCATATACAAACGAATACAAATGTTCAGAACAACATTATTTCTAATAGCTAAATAGTGGAAACAACCTAAATGGTCAACAGTTAATGAATGGAAAAAAATAAAGTGTACTATATCCATATAATGGAATATTATTTGGCAATAAAAAATTAATGAAATATTGATACATGCTAAAACATGGGTAAATCTTGGAAACATTATGCTAAATGAAAGATGCCAGACACAAAAGACAACATACTATATAATTCCACTTACAGGAAATCTCAGAATAGGGAAAGCTATACTAACTGAATGTAGATTAGTGGTTACCTAAGGGACAGGAGAATGAGAGTTAACAGATACGGGATTTCTTTTGGGAATGATAAAAATGTTCCCAAATTATGATGACAGTGGGACAACTCTATCAGTATATTAAAACCAATGAATTCTACACTTAAAATGGAGGAATTGTATGATATGTCAATTAGGTCTTTTTTTTTTTAAGATTTTATTTATTTATTTGACAGACAGAGATCACCAGTAGGCAGAGAGGCAGGCAGAGAGAGAGGAGGAAGAAGGCTCCCTGCTGAGCAGAGAGCCCGATGCGGGACTCGATCCCAGGACCCTGGGATCATGACCTGAGCTGAAAGCAGCAGCGTAAAACTGAGCGACTCAGGTGTCCCTGTGAATTAGGTCTTAATGAAGCTGTTACTATAAGAAAAAAATTATAAGAAAAAAAATCAGAAGAATCCCTAACTAGCAGGAATCATGGAATTACAAAGATAAAAAGACATTTATATCCTTCATTTTATAGATTCTTTTTAAAAATACACTTGGAAGATTTTATATTATGTCAGAGAACTTGAATTGTATCTACATTTACAATTTAAGTATTTAATTTACTAAATGTCATTATATGTGACTTTAGAAATCTGTTCATTATATACATCAAATTATATATTTATACCCAGTGACATGTACACATCATACAATCTCTATCCAACCAACCAATGAGTCTCAGCCTTTTTTCTTTCACTAACTCTAACATACTGAAGAATATGGCCAATTTTCATCAGAAACATTCCTCAGTACAGGAGAATAAAGGTGGGGAGTAAAGACCATACTTCTGGAATATGGGAGGGAGACAGAAGTTTGACTTCCTGGCTGAAATATCTATTTCAAAGTTTTTTCCCCTCAAATTCTAACACACACATACAGGGAGATGTATTTATTCTGATCTAATGAAAATCACTGTAGAGATGATATTAGAAACTTTCTGCCCATTCTTCAGAATGCTATTTAAATATCTCAGCTAATTCTGATTAAATTGATCAGCGTCTAGAAAAAATGAATTCGATCGGAAATAGCCTGAAGTAAGCTGAGATCTACCATATGAATAATGAGCTCTGTCAGAATGAGATAGAGTAACTGAGAGGGGTAAATGCAGATTCCCATAAAACTGTCTGGTAAACACACAGACTAGCATATGCTCAGATCCCCCAAAAGAGCATATAATAGATGCTCAACAAATATTTACTGAATATATTAATAAAAATATGATTGAAGAGGAGAGAGAAGGTGAAGGAGAAAAATAAGAATGAAAGTAAAAGAAAAGAAAGAACAAAATTTAATGATTAGAAAACCCGGGGAGACAGGAGACACCAGAAACATGACCCCAGAAATTTTCCTACATAAAGTAACATGGAATCACTTTCTAACACATCCAAAAGTAAGAAAAAGAAGAATCACTCCTTGGAACAACAAGAAACAGATTAAGTCTGTCATTCTGTATCCACCACTTCATCAAGAGTCAACGCAGATTTTGTAACAGCAACATTTGTATAGCCTTACTTTACAATTCATAAAACGTTTTCACATGCATTAATCATTCCCAATATTCTCTGAGGTAGACATTACATAATTTCCACTTAGCTGATGAAGAAACTTAGGCTTTGAGAGTTTTAATGACATGAACAGGAACATACAAGTAGAGGAACTGGAACTTCAACCACTCCTAAAGCCATGCATCTATAACGGATGTCAGGAGCAAGAACCATAGTGAGACATGGAATTAGGTACCACATGTGTTCATCTTCAAACTTTCCTAAGTAAGTAAACACATCTAAAAAGTACTTATCATCCCCAATTAGAATGTTCTAGCTTACCTAAAAATTACTTTCTTATAAGGTACTGATGATATATTCATCAGAAAAGTCAATAAATTCTCAAGTTTCAATCCACTTTTCAATCTATAGCATTAATCATTGTGAACCACTCCTTCTTTGTTTTCATGAGCCTTTTCTCTGTCATCTCCTCTTTGCTTTTACAGATTTTATTTATTTATTTGACAGAGAGAGAGATCACAAGTAGGCAGAGAGGCAAGCAGGAAGAGAGAGGGGGAAGCAGGCTCCCCGCCGAGCAGAGAGCCCAATGTGGGGCTTCATCCCAGGACCCCGAGATCATGACCCAAGCCAAAGGCAGAGGTTCAACCCACTGAGCCACCCAGGTGCCCCTCCTCTTTGCTTTTATTTTGCTGTAATTTTTCCCTATATGTGTGTGTGTGTGTGTGTGTGTTTTCTTCAACTATAAGGAGACATTTAACTTATCTAGACCTTCATCACTATTACTTCTATCACAGTGCATGACTGTTCCACAAGGACCTACCCCTAATTCCCATGTACAGTATGACCAAAGTGGAATTTTTTATTCACCCACTGTCTTCCAAAATTCCCACCTTTAGCTAAAAGCTCCCAGTCCAAATGCCAAGAAGGTATTTTTTTGGCTCCTCTCTTTTCCTCTTTCCTCCTTCTCCTTGATGGTCAATCAGGCATCAAACCTCAGCTAAAATACCCAAAGCCCATTATCACCATGAAATTCTCATTTTAATCCACAGTCCCTCTCTGAACTAATATTAGTCTCCCAATAAATATCTCCATGTGTCTGGGCCCCTCCTCCTTCCTCCTTTCTCATTCTCCCTACATCTCCCCTATTGCCATCAGAGTTACTGTCCTTAAAGATGATTCCTCTTTTCAAAAGCCTTCAGAGAATCCCTAATATTCACAGAATGAAGTCAAGATACCGCAGCACGGCCTTCAATCACTTGCATAGTCTAGCCTCAATTTACCAATATATGGATTATTTAATGATTCCAAATATACCTGAGTCTCACCGATGGCCACACTTTAATTTTATGTCAGGCAATTTCCAACCACCAACCCACATCTAGAAAGCTCCTACTCCTATCCTATTTGTCTTTCAGGGTCCTGTTTACACAATTACTTCCTCTGGGAACTTCCTTTTAATGTTACCTGTACTCCAAAGCCTCAATCAAAATTAATGCTATATTTCTTAATCATCTATTTTGTTTGCCTCTCTTACCCATTTCACTGATGCTTTTTCATGTTACAGTCACCAAATACAGACATTTTCCCTGCTATATTATGATCTCCTATTATTTTTTTTCCACATAGCTCTTAGCATGTGCACAAATGTTCACTGAATTGTGGCATCACCAAGTAAAGAGCACTTAAATTTAAAAATAAGCAAGAAACTGACAGGTAGCTTATGATATTATACAACATTAAATTAACTTCTAGCCAAAAAACAATTTTATTGCTAGACAAAATGCCCGGTGTAGCAGAAGTTACAAGGAAATAAACATTTGAATAGAAATTCTTGAGGTTAAATTATAGTTGATAAGGCAAACAATAAAATTGTTTCATCTCCCTCTTTTTTTTTTTTTTTAGAATACAAAAAAAGTAACCACCTTAGTTCCACTTGTAGACTTTTGTATAATCAGAATGAACTCTATAAGGAGTACACAAGCTTGAGGGAGTAAAAGAAGACCAGTTATAATGCTGTTTCCACTCAAAGTTTCTAGCTACAACCCTCAGCTACAATCCATAGTATGTCCTAGAAGCTTGACTCCACATGCTTGATTTCCCTCAGTGACCTGCAACTTATGATATATGGGCTTAGGAATGTTTTCTAGATCTACTATAGATGAATTAAATAAATGAATTAAGGTCCTTCTAATTTTTGCCACTTTGATGCAGCATAAGAGTAGGGTCTTTTTGTTTTTGTTTTTAAGGGCTTCATTTATTTATTTGACAGAGAGAGACAACATAAGAGGTGTAGTGGGAGAGGTAGAAGCAGGCTTCCCACTGAGCAGGGAGCCTGATGTGGGGCTTGGTCCCAGGAACCTGGGATCATGACCTGAGCCAAAAGCAGACGCTTAACTGACTGAGCCACCCAGGAGGCCCAAGACCGAGATTTTAAAAGGATAAAATGAGGTCAGAAAAAAAATAGTTGTGCTATGTTAGCTTCTCCCTTTGCCAAAAGAGCACAAGAAAATATCTTAGCAGTGCGTGAAAATGAGAAAGCACAAAATATCAAACAGGAACATCCTGTCCTATACATGTCTGATTCTCAAATATAAAGAAATTTAGTTTATACCAGTCTGAAAGGGGAAAAGACTAATTGCAAGCACTAATTGCCATTAGTTTATGTCCATTTAGAAAACTGAAATCCTGTGCTATATCAAAGGATATTATAAGGTTATTATTACATAAAAAGTGAATAAACTCTCACCAAGTGTGTTAATTTTCTCATTGAAATGAAAATGTATGAGTTTCTAAGATATCACTGGCATAAATTCCATAAATTTCCTGAAATCAATCACCATTTGAATTATCTCAACTAATAACTCACCACTAGAGAAAAACTAACACTCCAATGAAGTAATTCATGTTAAATTATCTATTGTAAATTAATCACACAGCAGATTTTTCTTTGAATTACAAGGAGTTCACTGGTTTGATGATTACCTTTATTTTTAGTATTTTTGTCATGGATAATATTATTCATCTATTCTCCCATTTTCCAAATAACATATGATTCTAAAAATAACAAAACATTGTTACATAATGATTTTCTTAATGTATAAAAATTTTTAAGTCTTCACATGGGAAATCAACCTCACTTTCCTATTAAAAAGAAATTTAAACATGCCTAAAACCTTATCCTTCATAAATTCTCTGAATGTAAAGTACATAACTAGAAAATCTGTTCTCTAAATTAAAAATAGATTTTCTTTGGTGCTTATATAAATCTTTCTTGACAAAGCATATTAATTTTTTAAGGACTGCTTCAGAATACTCAATTAAATGAAAGAAAATAAAAATGAAAAAAGAAAGTATAAATAAAGACTAATTTTGGTAATATTTTCTTTCATATATTGCTTCTAAGAGAGATGATTATCACACTATAATCTATGCTTAGTAAGTTACAATAAATTTTAGTTTTAAGGGGCGCCTGGGTGGCTCAGTGGATTAAAGCCTCTGTCTTCGGCTCAGGTCATGATCTCAGGGTCCTGGAGTCGAGCCCCGCATCGGGCTCTCTGCTCAGCAGGGAGCCTGCTTCCTCCTTTCTCTCTGCCTGCCTCTCTGCCTACATGTGATCTCTGTCTGTCAAATAAATAAATAAATCTTTTTTAAAAATTTAGTTTTAATAAAAACCTAAAACTCTCCAGTTCTTTCAAGTTCTACAAGCACACTATAATACAAATGGGTACTCAATATATCAGTTATGTCTAAAGAAAAGATTTATAATAATATAGACTAGAGGTGAGAGCTGACCCCTTCCAAGAGAGGCCAACCATTCCCTCTTCTTACAGCAAACAGACTACATTGCTAACTCCTACAACCAAATAACCCACTCACACTGTATGCAAACACCACACATACATTTTGATGCAAAAGTTGAACTCCTATAGCATTAACTATTAGCAGCTCAGCCCTCTAGAAGGTAGAAGACAGATCAGATTCATGTATAAAATACTGGACTTAACAACCTGAGAACAATTACAACATATAATTGATGATTCTTAGAAAGCCACCAAATTTGATACCTGTTAGTGTACATTAGTGAAATAATTTTCAAGGAGACAGGTTTTCAGAAATTCGTTCTCTCTCTGCCTCTCTTTTGAAAAACTTACTTGGAAAGAAAAATATTAACTTCAGTTTAAACTATCAAAAATAACTGTGCCCAGCCACAGGAAATGACAGCTTTTCTACTTATTATTTCTAAGACCTCCTAATGGATATTACTTTCCTGATTCCACAATCACGTGGGTGACTTTTCCCTGCTGATGGGCAGCTCACATCAGTTAGGCCCCCACGAACAACCTTGCTGCGCAGGGTCATCCAAGTTTCCCTGACTGTTGGTAGATTGGTCGGCCCTTGGACATGGAAGAACCTAAAGCCAAACGTGGGCTGTAGCAGGTGCTTGATGCACAACCATTCTTCATCTCTTCAGTAAAGCAAGCAGAACAGAGTGGCGGGGCCAGGGGTGAGGGGTTGGGATAGGGGATAAAAGGATTTTGTGAGAAAGGAGAATTTCTTCTTGTCCCTTCAATTCCAATCTCCTCAATACATCTCAGGCCCCCACATAGGTCCTATAACTTTGAGTTGACTTGCAGCCTCTAGATGCTCCTTATCCAGTTCAAGGGCAGTGCTATGTCCTTCCCCCTCACCCAAATAAGCTCTACTGTATTCAGGGGCAGAACAGTGGAGGTTTGTATTCATTCACCCTACTTCTTAAAAACCTCAGTTTTCCATGGAGCTATGACTCAGAAACACAGGTAGAAGTTACCATAGACAATATTCAAATCCTCCAATGGAGGATTTCTAAATTAATCAGAATTTTAAAAAGTTCTTTTCCTCTAAACATTTGTAACGCTATTACACAGAGGACTTCCATAAGCCAACACCACACCAAACCAAGTTATATGACCCTGACGATGGCAGTTCTTTTGACCTTTATTCAACCTCTCAGACAGCTGCTTACACTGAGTCACAGGGGAAACACCTTCTACTGTGATTAGTGCTTGTTTTGAAACATCCCTGGATTCACTCTGATGAACCACTCAAGGTCAAATTTGGCTCAGGGGTTAATTCTCATCCAGCAGACTAAGGAAGTGATTGCAATATCTGTGGTAAGACCAAAAGTCTCAGAACAATAGAGAAGATAGCTCATAACCACGGTTTTGTGGTCTTTTTACTAAACATACTTCTGATTGGTCCCTACAGAACCTTCTAACTTTACTAATAAAAAAGGTGGGAAAATCCACTTATACCCTTCTATCCTACATTATTAGAGCTTCTAAGATTGGATGAATTGTGATAATTAACTGGACTAGTATGTTCTTAGTAGTAGATTATGACAGTCTACATGAACTCCAGAGATGATAAGCACTTTCATTCTTAAAAAGACTTCACTATCAATTCTATAATTTTCAGATATGAGTAGTGATACTTACCATGCAAGAATAAGATGGTTGGAATGTGGTTGCACTGATCGTAAATTGTCAATTAAAAAGATACAATGTATCAATAGTACATCCTCTTTTAAATGTAATCTCATCACTCTAATCGGGATAGAGAGAAATATTATTAAAATATGTTTCTGTCTTTGTCAAGCATAACTGATAGCAAGAAAGAGAAACCCATACATGCTAGTCTAAGAAAAGAAAACTTACTGAAAGGGCACTAGGTTTTCACTGAAGGAAAAGTAAAGTCAAGCCAAACCTCTAAGAACTGGAAACTCTGACGTTTTTGGTGTGACACCTTCCCATTTGCTACTCTTTGCACTTTTTTTCCATGCAGAACTGCGTCCTCTGCTTATTCCCGATTTATGGCCTCCCCTCCCCCTTGGGTCTGCTTGTCAGTGACCCTACTTCCAGATAGGTAGTTCTGTTACTGAGACTGAGATTATGAAGACTCAGAAATCATTACATTCTCAAGAGAAAATATAGTTGGTTCACATCATCTACTGTGAATGAGTTTCCTTTGACTCAAGTGATCTATGAAAAAAAGACATGTATGGAGGAATCAGCATGGCAGCCTACACCTGACCCTTCAGCAAGAGCCACGGGCCATTCCCAGAAACACTGGTGAGCAGGCGGAAATTCATTTTAATTTGATTCGGTAAATATGCGAGTACATCCTATGTTCCAGGAAGGTGATGAGCTATAAATTACCCTAAAAACTTAGAAAATTCAAGGTGGCCTCAAAGATAACAAGTATAAAAATGGAAAATGCTTATTACATAGCTATTGATGGAGGCTACATTGAGTGATGAGTTTCCTCCTTTTTCAGACTTTAAGAATTAGAGCTTCTCTTAGAGTATAATTTGGATTGCTTCATGTGTCTCTTCACAATGCTATATAGCAATCAGATCTGAGTATCTTACACAGTTCTTTCCATCCAATCTACTTTTTAAAGAAATAACTCCAGGATTTTCCAAACATCTCAGCTCATGCAAATCTGGTCTCCTAATAGTCTCTTTGCCCATAACCATAATCACACTCATTTGTATGATGATCACTTCCATCCTGGGGCTTTTATTCCTTCTTTCCTTCTGTTTAGAATTCATACCCTATTTTCTTCTCCAAATGATAACTCCACAACTCATAGTCAGATCTCACATCCTCGTGATTCACTCTCTGATCAATTCAATTAACTGATATCTTCTCTTCCCTAATTTGTTAAATAAGGTAACAGGGAAATAAATATGAATAAATTTGAGAATTATTTGAGGTTAACATGAATAGGATTTTTATGACTACCTAATTTCCCACCACTTCCATTTTCCTTTCTAAGAGAATGTCAATTTAGCGAGTGAGGACTAGTAATTTTCTCATCCAGAAAACAATAATCACCTTCTCTAGTAAGCTGAAGATGTCCTGCAACACTTGGCCAATGAGATACAAGTAGATTGAACAGTTTTTTGAAAAGGGAATAAATTCATGCTAACTTAGCATGAATCCTTTACTCTTTTCCCTCCCGTTCTTCCTGCCTGGGAAATGGATATGATGTTGGAGATGGAGCAGCTGTCTTACAACCATAAGACCACAAAGAAAAGGGCAAGAGATTTGCAGGACACAGATTCTGGAATCCTTGAGCCAATAACTACCTACATCCCAGCTTTTAGTTTGGTGAGAAAAAGAAAATTTCTATAATATTTAAGCCACTGGGTTTTTCTTCAGTAGGAGTGGAGGGGGGTTGGAGGGGTCTCTTAGGTGAAGAACACAATTCCTAACTGGTTCATGGCTCCTCTTATATATATCCTTGTTGGTACAGAGCAGACCTAAGTCAGCACAAACTACCTGGACCTTGGCCCAGCTTAGTGTAGTTGCCCTTTTTATTCCCTTACTTTCAGAGTTATTCACTATTAAGAGAGTTGAGAAAGGGCAACTCACATGCTAGTTAGTTTCTCCCCAGTCTTAAGCTCAAACTTGCTCTAGGCTTGTAATTTAAAGTTGTAGCTCACCTCATAGCTCAATTGTCTTATTTACCCTTCCAGGAATATCAGGTTACATAAAGAAAAATGGAAAGCAAGCTTCAAGTCCAATACAATGGAAACATCTTTGATAATAAGAATTAAAATTGCCCCAGACTTTACTTATTTCTCCCATCCTTCAATCAACTCCCTCACTGGTGATGGTTTTTCAAGGACAACTGAAGGATTCTTTGAAAAATATTTAAGGCAAATGACTATGATTATCCACTGTCAGTTTGCTATCAAGACCTCTCCTGAACTCACCCAACTTCACTTTCAGTGCATATTAGCCCCAGGTGCATTCGATCAACAATTACCATCTTCAACACCCCAAATTTAATTTCTTACATGCTCATATTTATTTCTAAATAAAGAGGAATATATATACACTGAGAATTCCTCAATACCTTGACTAATATTAGCTTGTGCATACTGTTAAGACCTAAAGAATTAGGGCGCCTGGGTGGCTCAGTCATTAAGCACTTGCCCTCAGCTAAGGTCATTATCCCGGGGTTCTGGGATGGAGCCCTGCATGGGGCTCCCTGAACAGCAAGGAGCCTGCTTCTCCCTCTCCCATTCACCTTCCCTCTCTCGCTGTTTCTCTCTCTGTCAAATAAATAAATAAAATCTTAAAAAAAAAATAGGCCTAAAGAATTAAAAAGCAAAACAAAAAGCACAAACAAAAACTTTTACACTACCCAAAGGATGACATTTTGGGAACAATTCAATATTTTCTTGATATCTTTGAAATTAAATATTTCAAATAATTTTTAGATTAATATACTTAATGTGCTAATTTATTAATTTAATTATATTAACATATTTCTCAATTTGATTAATCAAGAATTTACCTTCTTTGATTTGAATGGAAACAAATCACCAGTAAATTAACTCTTTGATCTTTGTTTGACATTTGTTGTTAACACATTTTTCACAGTAATCTAAGAAATCCTATGGTAAACAGAGATTCCTTTTCCAATGAGAAAATACATACTAAATGTCATCTAAAAATAGTCATTACTTTGTCATTGCCCTTGTGTCAATGTCCTTCCTATTCATAGATGCCTCTGTAAGTGTATGCTGGCATAATTGAGACCCCGCTATGTTGCCAGGGATTCTTGCTATGGTATGTCCATGGGAAGCCTGGGCTTTAGTCCAAAGAACTAGTGCTGGGAAATCATCTTTTGCCTTTCCAGAGAATTACTGAGAAACTACTCCATCTTACAGACCGTCCTTTTTCCACAGCTACCCATAGCGAGAATATTTTCTTGGCATGATTTCTCTGACACTGTGTTCTACTGGCATTTTTCCAGTTCAAAAGAGCAGGAGGCTCCCCAGCCTGACAGGTACCTGCTGGGATGCCCCAAAAGAAATGCCTACATGAGTTTCTCTTAAGGTGTTGAGAGGAAACTCCACCAAATGTCAAAGCCCCTCCATCCTCACAACACTCAGAAAGCAGCCATTACAAGAAACGTAAGTCACACACACTGAGGAGTGAGATGAGAGAAATATAAATTCTTGTTATAAACACACTGTTAGGGCAAAGTGAGAAATTGCAGAGTTGCATTAAGCTGATGGATAATCTGGCAGCAAACAAACACATACTTCTTGTCTTTCCAGTCTAAGCTGTGTGACTGTTCCCTGCTGTCTTCCATGTCACGCAAAGACTTCGTTTCCAAATTACTATCATTAATAAAGTACAAAAGGGCAGCCTGTATCATCTCTCTTGAAGAAAAAGACAAATAAAAAGAGAGCAATTCAACTCTTCTCAGTTAACATTTTTATTGAGTACTGTGATGGGGACATGACTCTAGTTAGCAGACGTATATGGTTACATACAGCCCCAGTGGAGTTTACAATTGAAGGCACACACAATAAAGCTTTCAAAAAGCAACAAGACAGATTCCCTTTCAATAAGACCACAGATGCATGCTAACTGATGCCATTGCAAACTTTTAAAAAAATACGTATTATTCATGCATTCTAGCACATTCATATTTCCTAGTATTGTTTCTAAATATTCCTAGCATACACTGTAAATAGTTCTTCTTTCCTGGAATTTACCACTGCCATTACTTATTAAATTTACTCACGGATTTGTTTTCATCAGAGTTTTTAAGATTTTTTTCTTCCCCTCGAGGATGCTAAAATTTATCATATCTAAATTCAGAAAGCTTAATGGAATAGGTATACCCCCTTCTCAAAACACTTTCTATAATTATACCAACCTTTAGTCAGAGCAACAAAGGGAATTTGGAGGTTCCACATTCTAACTACAGATAGCTCTTTATATTGGTTCCAGTAAAGATGAGGGGGACCTATGAACACAGCTGGTCTTGGCCATAACTACTTTCCTCTGACAAATGGAACATGAAGCCATAATCCTTGTTATTAAATTCTCACGACATCAGCTAATCTACAATGAGATTAAGTTCTATGGGGAAAATTGATAGTTAACTGGGGAGATCACAGGTATTAACTCTGAAGATGTTCTCAGGTTCCATGATAACCCTGAAGGCAAGATTTTACATGGAAACCTAGAAAAGCACTTACTAGCATATTAAACCATATTGATAAAATAAATGTATTTTATATGAACCACCTTCAGTGAAGTAATTTTACCAGGCAATGTTTAGATACTTGATGTGACCCAATTGTTTAGTGTAGACCCCAGAGTACATTTTTGAATTAAAACTAACTCACTACCAAAGAGCAGCACCAATGGAAAAAAATGACCAGGACCCTGGACCTCATATTTATTAGATGTGTCTCCTGGCCTTCTCAGTCTTCTGATCTTATAGGAATTGCAGGAATGGCATAAGAAACATGAAATACTATTTAAATTTGCTAGAGATTTGGAGAAGTTCTGCCTGTGGACAAGATCAAGGTGTATTCCAAGGTTGAGCCTTAGAAGAAGGGAACAGACTGATGGTTAGAAGAGATAGTTTCTAGTCGCCATAGTAAAATTGCATTGGACTGGGGTAACAAGCAGGAAGAGTTGGGAGAGAAAACAAGAACGTGGTTGGAGGGGGGTGGACAGGAGTGTTTGAATGAGAGAAGAGGTTGAAAGGAAAACTCTGGGCTTCATGGTAAGTCCTCAGAGGCAAGGATTTGTGTGCTTTGGTCAATTGCATCTCAGTTTGGGGCACATGATAAGTTGAATGAATAAATGAATTATTGAGTTCACTGGGCTTTCAGATCCGTGTTCTTTATTTGATTTTTTTTAACCCTATATTTCTCAAAACATGATCTGGGCTATTATTTTAGGTGGTAACAGTACATTAAAAATCTCTGACCCAGGGATTGACAAGCTTTTCACCTTTCAATTTCCTAATATCAATGAGAAAAATCTCAGCCTGGTGCTAGCAGGTCTTTAACATCCCTCCATTCTTGTCTTAACAGAAGAAAGAAGTTGTCAGGCACTGAGCCTCCAGGTAACATCATCTAGCTTTATCATCTAGCTTTTTTTGGTTTTCAGTCTACTTATTTTTATAGTTACCACCTATTTTCAAGAGGGTTTTTCTGGTTTGTGGGTAGTAATATAAAATTTTCTTTTAAAATAATTTAAGTCCCCAAACTGTGAGAATTTAAAGGAGAATGAGTAAGTTAAGAATGAAAGTTGTGAATACATATGGCAAATGAGACGAGAATACTCAAATGAATTAAATTTGGGAAGCTCTGTTCTAATTGATTGGGGCTTACATGGGCTTTAGGTCTCACTGCTGTTCTAATAACAAAAACTTAATGTCAGCTTTCGATGGTCTTCACTGAGCCCTCTCTTAGTGCACCTGGACTAGCCTTAGGTCCAGAAGCCGCTGCCTCATCCAGCAGACACAGAAAATTGAGACAAAACTCCATCAAACAAATCCACATGTATTCTTCAGTCTCCTGGGGAGCAACTGAAATGAAAATACAGAAACTCCACTTTCCCAAATTTGCCATAAACTTTATATTCTTATTGAGAAAGATGCCTAGAGTTGCCCCCTCATTTTTGTTCATTTGATTCTCCACTATTAAGCTCATTTATAAACAAAACCTGAGAAGATTAATTAATGAACTTAAGAAGAGAAAATATAAATTACGAAGTCAAATAGCAGCCAGAATTCTGTTAAACACCATATACTTTTTTTGATGATCCTAACTTTAATTCCATAATAAATACCGGATAGATCTCAAACTCAATTCAGCAACAGCCTGCGTCATCTAAATTGGGAACCCAAAGTTCTTGAACTAACTTTACAGAGGTGGTATGAGTTGCTAACAGAGGACATTTCATTTCTGACATTCAAAACCAGGCATAGAAAAAGGACTAACCCAGAGTTGAGGTTCCTTATGTACCTGCTAATGGTCTAGGATATTGGGTAGTCAGTAAAAGTACTAAGAAACTATAGAAGAGATTGCTGTCTGTGCTAACCAAGCACGACTAGATTGCCACAGTACAACACTACTTTAAATAAAATAAAATACCTTCAGCAATGGAGCTGGATTCTCCTCTTCTGCAATTTCACAAAGGACTCTTTGGTCTGCAGGCCACTGGAAGGCTGTCTAAACATTGATGATGTCATAATTTAAAAGGAAGAGAGATAATACAGAGAAACTTCTTATCATCCTTAATAATTAATTTTATCTGATTCTTTTGTTTCTCCTTCTTCCTCTAACATTATTGGCCTGTTGCCACTTCACAATAATTAAGATTTTGATTCTAAGGCCAAGAGGGAACTGGGAGAAAAGTAAAACTCATTCATTAATCTAAGACAATGCCTCCCAATCTCATGTCATTACACAACCTACCAGAAACACTATAATAACTTCCTAATGGCTCAAAGCAACAAGAATACCTAATAACAGACATACCTAAACTCTGCCATCCCTGAAATACTTCCTTCTATTTGAAGTAAGTCCTACTAGTGTTGAAATGCTCTCTTACTGTAAAAGTCTTTACCTCACATGGGTGCCATTGTTTAATACAATAACTTTATAAATAAACTTTGAGTTTTCTGGAAAAGTGACATGTAAATAAAGCATTATTGCCATAACATCTCCCTTAATGATCGAAAAGAGGCAGTAAATAGCAAGCTGATGGGTTCACAGATGGTACTCAATTGAGAAGTGTTGCAAACATCAGTAAAGGCAGGAAAAATTATGCAAAAGAGACCTAACTTGCTTTAAATAAAAGCAGAATATTTTTAACTTTATGGGGGAAAGAAAGTGGCATTCTTTTAGAGAGCCCAAAAATACACTGTCCAGGAGAGATGCTACAACCAGCCTGTGAAAACTTACCAGTGAAAGAACCACTTTCAACCCCTCAAAATCAGCTAACACGTCAATATACTTTGCAGGGGGACCAGCAGTCACATAGGCTTATCATAAAAAGGGAGTGGGGGGAGGGACTATGATTTCAGTAGGAAGTGCCAATGAGAAATTTGGGTTTGTATGTTTATAACTTCAAAAGAATACAAGAGTCCACTTAGGAAATAAATCTGTTTTACCCAAAGCCTTTTCATAAGACTAAATTTGTCTCCCATTTAGACAAAGCCATCTGTCTGGACAGATTTTGCATATGGACCAAAAGAGAAATAATGCTTCTTGAGAGCTGTGCTTAGGATTGCACTTGGCTTTGAGTTCGTCCTCTACTTCCCATGGTGACTGATGGGGTCCATCTGAGACACGTCGTTAGAAATACCATCTGTAATAGTGGTGACAACTAAAGCCAACACCAAAGACACTGACACCAACACCATCACCACACCTTTGTCTTCTATGCTCTGACCTGTGCCTTCTGAAAAATTTAGACCCATTTCTAATATGGAAACATTCTAATATCAAAATATATTTATACCTGTGTTGTTCACTCCATTTGTTCAGGTGACAGACAGTAGTTGCCTAATATATAAAGTTGCCTAATGTATAATTATTTAAAAAAATTAAAATAAAAAAAATGTTAGCCAAATGAGTTTTCTGATCCCTGAGGACTGACACATGAGATCTTATTGTCAACCAGGCCTTCAAAGCTGTCGTTGATCTGGGAATGTGTCACTGAATTTTACTAACTTGAGGAATCTGTTTGCACAGCAAATCATCTCCCAAGGTATGAAAAAGAAAAATAAGTTCATGTATCTTCTAAAGTTAACTTCAGTAAACTTGGACTCTAACAAGTTATCTCAGATGAGTAACTGAAAATAAGCTGATTCAACACAACAGTTTATTTCTATTGAAAAAAGAGGGCCATCTGGGTGGCTCATTCATTAAGTGTCTGCCTCCAGCTCAGGCCATGATCCCAGGTGCTGGGATGGAGCCCAGCATCGGGGCTCCCTACTCAGCTGGGAGTCTGGGTCTCCTTTTCCCTCTGTTCCTCCCCCTGCTCATGGGCACTCTCACTCTCTCCATCTCAATAAATCAATAAAAATCTTTAAAAAAAAAAAAGAGAGAGAGAGAGAGAAGAGAAAAGAACAGGAAAAAAAAAAAAGAAAGAAAGAAAGAAAAAAGGAAAGGACTGGAGGTCATCATCAGGCAGGGTCCAGTATGGCATCCCCTGTTGTCAGACACCCAGGTTCTGCCCACTTTGCTGCTTTGCCATCTTCGACATGTGCTTCTCTCCAACAGTCCAAGAGGGCTGTTTGTGTTCTAACTGTCTTGTCCAAACAAGACTTATTCACGGGGCCATAGCTGGCTGCAAGCTGCCTGGAAAATAAGGTCTTTATTCCAAGCACCCAGGTACCAGGTAGAAATTAGGGGTCGTTTTATGTCTCTTACTGAGTAAGAACGAGAGAACGGATTCTGGAGAATAACAAGTGTCAATTAAGAATCCTATTTTAACACTCAAAGTTTGCTAATGCTAACGATTCATCTAGCATCAGCCCTCGGTTAACAAAATAAGCATTGATTCTCGACTCTTCATTCCTCTGTTTCCTTGAGCTTAGTAACTGAAGGAAACTGCTTATTTTTTCACAACTTTTAAAGAACTCTGCTGCATGGGTTTACAATTGCTGTTCCACACCGATGTCTTCATGCACACTATCACAAAATATGAGGGGAAATGAAAAGGTAAACCTCAAGCTTTTCCTTGTTCTGCTCAGGCCGTTACCTTTTTTTTTTTTTTTTCAGGCAGAGTTCAAGGACCCGTTAAAATAATCATTTTAGCTTGGTCCATTTTAAATACTTTAGTCACACTCAAAAGGGTTGCCTGAGTGGCTCAGTGGGTTAAAGCCTCTGCCTTTGGCTTAGGTCATGATCCAGGGTCCTGGGATCAAGCCCCCCATCAGACTCTGCTCAGCAGGGACCCTGCTTCCCTTCCTCACTCTCTGCTTACCTGTGATCTCTGCCTGTCAAATAAATAAATAAAATCTTTTTTAAAAAATTGTATTAGTTATTATTTGTTATTGATTCCACAAGCTTTCCTTGCATATTTCTAGAAACTGAAAAAAGGAGTGCAGTAATAGAAAGTCTAAATTCAGAAATATTCACGAGGGGACTTAGATGAAAGAATATCAAACCCCACAACAACTCAGAAGGAATTTTCTTCAGGTGTCGCAGTTCCTCTTTCAAGTTGGCTTGAGTTCATCTAAAATCCACTTCTAAAATCTCTGAGCCATCCCGCATACTCAGCCTAAAAACTGTTCATCTGCATGTTTTTTAAAGACCATACCAAGCATTTGTGATCAGCTTGACTGGAAATGCTTTTCTGTTTTTCTAGGTCTTTTTCATAATAAACAATGAGGCTATTTGAAAACATTTCTAAGAAATGTATCTAAATAGCAGGAAATCATGTGTAAACTTTGGGAAACACAGTACAAATAAAGGAAATTCTGGTATTTAGCAACATGAGAAACGCAACAGCTCTGGTGAGGTAAGTAAGTGTCAGGTCCTGTGAAGAGCATGTTCTGAAACCGAATTCTCTAGTGTTACCCAGTTCCTGCGGGACTGGAGACCAGTGAGCTTTTGCTGCCTGGAATAAGGTTTCTACGCATACAAGCCCCTCAGGGATGGGCATTAGTCTTGTAGACATCTTCCTGATAAAACCAAAAGAACTTTCAAGACTCACTCTTGCTTTATCAACATCTACGGGGATATTTAGATTCTGCTATTGATAAATCATGCACAGCACTCAGGCATCCAAAGAATCAGTCCCCAGTCCATTTTCCCTGCATTTAAACAAATGTCTACACCAACCAAGGAAGTCAATGACCCTGATTCAGCACAATTTCAGGTGCAGAGGGATGGGTCTAAAGAAAGGCACAAGTTTTACTTTGCCTCCAACAAAAACGAAATGAGATAAATGAATTTTTTCTTAATCCCTCACCCAGTTACCATTTCTTATGTCCAAAGAGTGAACCCCTTTAATTTTTTTTTAAGTTTTTATTTATTTATTTGACAGAGAGAGAACAAACAGGGGGAGCTGCAGAGGGAGAGGGAGAAGCAGACTCCCTGCTGAGCAGGGAGCCTGATGTGGGGCTCCATCCCAGCACACTGAGATCATGACCTGAGCTGAAGGCAGATACTTAACCAACTGAGCCACCCAGCCACCCGGGTGTGCCCCCTTTAAATCAAAAAGTATTATCTGTGCACTTATATCCCAATTAACAAAAAGGAGGACAACCTCCAGAAAACGATCTATAACTTATCATTGTGGTTTTCGCACTCAGAGGAATGATATTTATGAACAATGATCAATTATGCTCATTCTCTTTCTCTATATGTGTGTCTCTGTCTCTCTCCATATCTCTCTGACTCCCAGCTCTCTGTGACTTTCTCTTTTACACACACACACACAGGGTCCCTACTCCCTCATGGCTCAGAAACACTAAAAAGCCATGATGGTTCCAAGACAGAAAATTCTGTGTCTCCAGATGCCAACTGAAATCGGGAAATAAAGCTTTCCCCCACTAGCTATGTTATAGGAACTAGCAAAGAGTAGCCTTGGACTTCAGATGTAATTCTAGCTCGGCAGTGTTAGGTATAAAGCTTTAACCTCTCTAGACTTCCATTTCCTTTGCCTTAAAATTAGGGTAATGCCCAACTCCCATGCATGTGATAAGGACTAAATGAAGTATGACTTTCAGGAGCCTAGCCCAGAGGATCTAGCACATTAACTGGTGTAACTTTCCACTCTCCACTTAGGCAGCAAGATTCTCAGCACCACTGTAAATTCTGGGGTGAAGTTCCCAGTGCCAACTCAGAGAAACTAAGCAGTCAAATGAAACAGAGTTTACCCAGGCCCAGGCTGTCCAGACTTCTGCCCCAGGCTTACCAGCCTCAGACCCCAGGCTCAGTAGACCCAGGCACCGAAGTTAAACTACTAAATGCTATCATCTGTTCTTTCCTTTTCCTTTTTTTCAGGATCCACTTGAACAGCAAACCACATAGGTATGTGAGAAGTGACCAGCAGTTATGAAACAAAATGAAAGCTGTTGACTCATTCATTATGAAGACAGAAACCCGATACCCGGTGTGGCCTCAAACAACAGTATCTAGTATCTTCAAAAACCCAAACAAAAATTCTTCCTACTCAGGTCCCATAGCAGAGATAAAAGTGCCTGGGGATCCATGTCTTCCCAGAAGCAACAGTTAACCAATGCCCAGAGGATGGATGAGTACGATCATACCAGCTCCCCTGCTCTGATAGGAACCTCCAGGGCATGGCCTGTTTTGTCTCCAGGGCCCTCTGCAAGCCTGAGCCAGCTGCACCTCTGACACTTGGCTTGATGTCACTCACACCCTTGCTGGGCCTGCTGCCTCTCTGGTCCTGGCTTCCCAACATTCTACCAGGTTTTCTGAGCAAAATTCCTAATAAATAACATTCGCGGAAACAAATCCTCTCAAGGTCAGCTTCTAGGCAATACAACATAAGATAGGCATCCATACTGGGACACATCAGGGTAAAAACAAGGGGCTGGGCCTATTCACTCAAGGACATGAGGATGACTATCCAGAGGCAAATAGGAACAATCCATACATAGATTAAAAAAAAAAAAAAAGAGAGGTCACTGTCTGCATTCACATGTGATAAGAATCGTAACTGACCCATACCTGTGTTCACTCCAACCCATTTAATCCCCACAACAACTTCACGAGAGATGGTTATTATTATTATGATCTGTTTTGTAGGCCAAAGAAGTGACTTGCCCAAATTCACACAGAAAATAGGCGGTACGACCTCGGATTCAGATCTCCACAGTGCACACTTTTAACCTCCCTGTCACACAGCCTCTATAGATAAATAAGTTACACTAACTGTGGTTGGCCAGAGGATGAAAGTAGATAATATTTAATGCTTTGTCACAGGATCCGTAGTATTTCAAAAGCGAAAAACTTATTGCCAGGAATATTTAAACTACAATTCCATTTTAATTTGACAGCTTTATAAATTTACATTCTAAAATTAATTACATGCCTATGAGTATGATTTCCATTTTCCTTCATTGTATGGCCCTAATTTTTCAACTCAACTTTTAATTTTTGTTTATCAAGTACATAGCTGCTCCTTAATGTCCTACTAGATTAAAGGAGTCAAACTACCTAATCTTGATTTTTTTAAAAAATTTACTCTTGAAAGCAGTAATCCAAACTTAATTTCCCAATAAAATATTGTAACTTCATATATACTCTAGGCAAGACTTCTGATGTTCTAAGTCAGAAGATTTCACTTCAATAAATATCGTATGGACAATGCCTTGTCGCAAAGGTATCTTGGAGGAAGTTTTATATTCTGTTAATCACTGATATTTTAGCAGAAAAATTTGAATTTTTTTCTGAAAATATATTGGAAATAAAATGCCATGAGGTAAAGAATCTAGATCCACCATAAATACCCTTTGTTATCATTACAAATGTCTGGACTGACGTAATTTCATATTGCCTCAGAAGAAGCTGACAATTTCATGATACAGAAATGCATAAGACTTTGGTCTGAACAGCATATAAAGGGTGTCTATATTAGGTTAGTCATCGACCTCGAGAATCCCACAGCTGAAATTTTTCTGAAGTAAAGGACATAAACTTAATTGCTCCTATTCCTATACTCATTTTCTAGCAATTACAAGAAAACATAATGAAACAAATGATAACAGAAATAAGAAAGATACTAAAGACAAAGCAACAAGGAAAGAGCATAGTTGTGGGAGATGTTACTTTATTACAATCGCTCCAAATTTAAGGAGGGTAGCATCGCCCCCTAGGGTGCATTTGGAGGTAACAGGACAGTTCTGATTAAGTATTTAGATATCAGTATATATATTTTACCAGAAATTGCTTTTCTCTTATTTCTCCTTTAAAATAGACCATGTTATAGGCACCTGGTGGCTCAGTGGGTTAAAGCCTCTGCCTTCGGCTCAGGTCATGATCCCAGCGTCCTGGGATCGAGCCCCATATTGGGCTCTCTACTCAGCGGGGAGCCTGCTTCCTCCTCTCTTTCTGCCTGCCTCTCTGCCTACTTGTGATCTCTGTCTGTCAAATAAATAAATAAAATCTTTAAAAATAAAATAGACCATATTAATCTTTTGAAAGTATACATTTTAACACATTAAGTGAGTCATTCAAGTTACCCGTTATTTAAAAAGGGGATTTTCTGATACAATTGAGAATCACATCTTTATAATAATCACAAATATAGAAAAGACGTCAAATGGCCTGTTTGTACAAACGGACCCTCAGAATCGGATGGGATCTTAGTGGCATCATCTGAGGACATCTGTCTGGTATGTGAATTGCTTCTAGAATACAACCAAGTCATGTGTCCTCTTCTGGATCACCTCCTCTACTCAAACATTTAAAGAGAAAAACACAGGTCTTTAACTCTCTAATTGAGAAGACATGCAATTACTTCTTTCTACTTCCTCTTTGCCGTATATGATTGAGAACATGCATCAGAAGGTGCTCCAGAAGGGAAGCATACACCTTAAAAGGCTTTGACTCGAAAGAGAACGTAAATTAAAACCTGAAAATTAAACCAGTCAACTATAGTTTTTTATTTGTTTTTATTTTTTTTAACTTTTTTATTTTTTAGCTTACCAAAAGAACTTTTTCCTCATTTCTCAGATAAATGTGCCATAATAGCTCATGGCATCTCATACCAGTAGACTAATGCAGCTCACATGGTAATGGTTCCTCTGCCTTCCCTAGGAACTCAGGCTTCCTACTATTCATAATAGCTGACAGCCTAGGGGCGCCTGGGTGGCTCAGTGAATTAAAGCCTCTGCCTTTGGCTCGGGTCATGATCCCAGGATCCTGGGATTGAGCCCCACGTTGGGCTCTCTGCTCCACGGGGAGCCTGCTTCCTCCTCTCTCTCTCTGTGCCTGCCTCTCTCCCTACTTGTGATTTCTCTCTCTGTGTCAAAATAAATAAAATCTTAAAAAAAAAAAATAGCTGACAGCCTATTTATTTACTACTATTTAAGAACACCAATGGCGCCTGGTGGCTCAGTCAGTTAAGTGACACTTGATCTCAACTCGGGTCATGAGGTTAGGCCCTGCATTGGGCTTCGTGCTGGGCGTGGAGCCTACTTTAAAAAAAAAAAAAGAAAAGAAAAATTTTTTTAATAAAAAATAAAAAGCCCCACAAAAACACATCAGTTAAAAGGTCAGGTTATTCAGTACCTGATATGAGCATCAGTAGTACAGGTATTAGAGATGTTGGAATAATTCAACTGGTTGCCTTTTTTTTTTTTTAAGATTTTATTTATTTGACAGACAGAGATCACAAGTAGGCAGAGAGGCAGGTAGAGAGAGGGGGGAAGCAGGCTCCCTGCTGAGTAGAGAGCCCAATGTGGGGCTCAATCCCAGGACCCTGAGATCATGACCTGAGCCGAAGGCAGAGGCTTAACCCACTGAGCCACCCAGGCGCCCCAACTGATTGCCTTCCAAACAAAAATTCTGACAAACTTTGGGCGACTCCATATACAGCCATAATGGTTTCTGACCTGGGATGTGAGAGCATACCAGGAATTTAAGGTACCAGCTCCAAAAGATATTGGCTGCCAGCAGGCACATATAAACTTCAACACCTCAGGACCAAATGAATATACATATATTTGTCCTATACTATTAATTAGCTCTTAACATTTCCAAGAGTGGTAAATAAGTTCAAGCGAGAAAGAACACTTCAGGCTTTCGTTCCCACCCTAGATTCCCGTGAAACTCCCCAGTGCCTGCTGCCGCCTTCTCTTCTTTCTTCAGGGTTCTCTCTCTCTCCTAAATCTGCTTTGCTCTATTCCTGGGGTTTTGTTCTATTTTTCTCTGTGTCTATGGGTCTTTCCCTCTCCAACTTCTCTTCCCTCTATTTCTTTTCCTGCCCTCCCTCTTCTCTCCACTATTTTTCCTTGGCCATCACCTGAACCTGTGACATACTTATTGTTAATATGTTTGTGCTTATTGTTGTCTTTAGGAAAATAAGTTGTATATATTCGAGTATGGTATCACAGCTATGTCATTTTTATAGTTATTTAATTGAGAGAGGACCTTTCCTCCTCTTTTGAGTTTACCACCTCCTGCCTTGAACAAATACTCCAGTCCACCAAAGCAACACCAAAAAATATTTGGTAGGCTGTCAAGTCAGCACAAAAAGCTTGAGAATTTCTTTGTGACATTTGCAGGTGTTTTCTTGCTTGGAGTGAATCTGTCCATGGCTTACATGTCCACAGTAAATATCTTTTTTTTTTTTAAGATTTTATTTATTTATTTGACAGAGAGAGAGAGATCACAAGTAGGCAGAGAGGCAGGCAGAGAGAGAGATCACAAGTAGGCAGAGAGGCAGGCAGAGAGAGAGATCACAAGTAGGCAGAGAGGCAGACAGAGAGAGAGGAAGGGAAGCATGCTCCCCGCTGAGCAGAGTCCGACCCAGGGCTCAATCCCAGGACCCTGGGATCGTGACCCGAGCCGAAGGCAGAGGCTTTAACCCACTGTGCCACCCAGGCGCCCCCACAGTAAATATCTTCTATAGTTATTTCCCGTTAACCAAACCTTCCTTCACCATTTGTCACACCCTCAGAAACATTCCTTTTTCAAAACTCAACATGTATTCTATTCCTTCCCCAATCTTCCATGAGAGAATTTTGCTAAGTTTTGTAAATTTGGGATTTTTTAAAAATTTGCGAATGTGAAAATACTTACTGTTGAGGGAAGAAATGCAATTAAAAAAAAAAATCCAAATATACCAAAACCTAATAACTTTCTTTTAAAGTGCAATCTCATTTTAAACTACACCTATTTTAAGAAGAATTTAAGGTGAATTTTTGAAGCAAAGAAGAAAATTAATTTGCGGTCATTTTCTATCTGAGGTCATCAAGTACGAGCACTTTATTTTCTGAGGCAATTTATAAAACACAAGTCTAGACAGATGCTGGGTTATAAAATACAATAGGACTTTTGGCTATTCAGAGAAGAAGAGATTAGATAGCTGTTAAGAAAGAGGCTCTGAAAAAAAAAAAAAAAAAAAAAAAAGAAAGAGGCTCTGACGCCTGGGTGGCTCAGTTGGTTGGACGACTGCCTTCGGCTCAGGTCATGATCCCGGAGTCCCGGGATCGAGTCCCACATCGGGCTCCCAGCTCCATGGGGAGTCTGCTTCGTTCTCTGACCTTCTCCTCGCTCGTGCTCCCTCTCACTGTCTCTCTCTCAAATAAATAAATAAAAATCTTTAAAAAAAAAAAAAAGAAAGAAAGAGGCTCTGAATTAAACGTCTCTAAAACCACTTCCAGTCTTTCCCTTCCTTCTGGAAAAATTGACTAAGACAAGCCCATCAAGCCTCAAAGACCACAGGGGAAGGGTTTGATGCACTTCTTCAGTTTTAAAAAAGAAATCAGTTTTAGAAAAGAAATTCAAACAGACAGTTTGAATCCTGGTTTCATGTGAATAGCATGTGATTTTTTGGGGGCATTTTTCTTCTCTCCTTGGCTCTTTTATCTCCTCCTCACTCCTGGCCTCTAACAGGTAAATCAGAGTAGAGATAATGGCTTTCTTTTAATACACAAATCCCTTAAAGTTATGCTCTGAATGATGGTAGGCTATTAGTAAAGGAAAAGCATGTTATGGGCACAGATGTTCTAGTCAGGTATACACCAAAGGCATTTTTCTATGAGCACTGAGAGAACCACTCATCACCTCTTCTTAGATGGAACCAAAACCAAAACTGAGAACCTTAAAATGAAACAGCCAGAGATGAGATCAGACTCCAATCTGAGACAGACTTTTTACCAGCTAAAAGACAACTTGATAGGAAGCATAAAAAACAGTCTATACCATCTTCTAGAATCTGTGCAAATGTCAAGGGGTAACATTACTTTCCTTCTGGTGTTGAGCTGTGTCTATATACATTTTCAAGGACAGGGCTCAGTGGAAGGATAACATTTTACAATACGCATTATACTATTTTTCATCAGTAGATTGCTGTCTTATATTAACATTATCAATTAATTACTTGTTTCAAAAATAAGAATACACAGCGTTTATCAAATTATAAAAAATACAAAAAAGTATAAGGTATGCCTCCACCCTCAAAAAGCTTTTGATCTAGTTGTGTAGAAAGCTCAGTGTATAGCAACCAAAACATTTCAGACAATGCATGCTCAAAGAGCTCAAAAGAAGGCAAAATCATATTGTTATGCATATAAATATATACTTAAAATATACTACATATTAGACATTAGGACTAGTACTTTTTCAGTTGTGCCTGTTTTTTTAAAAGTTTAGGATCTAGTGAAACAGAAAAGACATATAGACAGAAAACACTAAGCATAAGTAGATTCTAAGAAATTACTGTAATAGTTTAAACAAAACCTATAAACATTGAGATCTTTCCTCCCCTCCTCTTTCCAAGGAGAATTTACAAAGAAAAATTACGAAGAAAAAATTAAGTGTCTTTCTCTTTTAGGATGGTAAAGTTCAACATATATATAGGTTCTCAGATTCAAATTTTTGCACTTCCTTATGCACAGTTCAAACCCCAGTATATGTTGGGTGCCTGGGTGACTTCTGACTCTCATCCCCCAAGAAAGGAGAAATTTTAAGGCTAGGGGAACCAATGTAGTTATTGCTATGAGTAATAATATCTTGTCCTTGTCTCAGAAAGCTTTGTCTACTTTCAGGATAATATGAATAAATGTAGAGATTTAAAACACATCAGTGACGTAATTACACATTCTATGAATACTGAAAGGATAATGAGTGAATATTGGGAAGGACAATCCCAAACAAAACTGACAACTTAACCAATTTCTTGAATTTCCTTGAAAGACACAAACTACTAAAGCTGACTCAAGAAGAAATAGATAACCAGAATAGCCTTGAACTAGGCACATAAATAAATTCAATTTGTCAAAAAGACCTTACCACAAAGAAAATTGAAGGCTCAGATGGCTTCACTGGTAAATTCCAGTACCATTTAAGAAGAAATAATACAAATTCTACACAAATACTTACCAAAAACCTGAGGAAGAGGAAATAATTCCCAGCCAATTCTAGAGGCCTGCATTTTTCTGAGACCATACCAGATAAAAAACATAACAAGAAAATAAAACCACAGTGTCATGAGCATAGATATAGAAGTTTAAAACAAAATTCTAGCATATCAAGCCCAACATTATATAAAAACCAATATATCAAGTGGGGTTTCCCCCAAGAATGCAAGGTTGATTTAATATTTTTAAAAAACAAGCAATGTAATCACTATAGTGACAAACTCAAAACGAAACCACATTTGATCATTTCAGCAGATGCAAAAATAGCAACTGACAAAAATCCAACATTTTTCTGATAGAAACTCTTACCAGAATAAGAATAAATAGAAATTCTCTCAACTTAATAAAGGGCATTTCCCAAAAATGTAAAAATCCTTACAGCTAACATCATAAAGATGAAACACTAAGTGTTCTTCTCCTAAGATCATAAATAAAACAAATGTGATGGTCAATCTCATTACCTTCAGTCAGTATTTTGTTGGAAGGTCAAGCTAGCATAATAAGGAAAGAAAAGGCATCTAGAATAGAAAGTAGAAGTAAAATTGTCCTTATTCAAAAATGACATAATCGTCTATGTAAAAAAAAACAATGAATCCACAAAAAAGCTACTGGACATAATATCAGAGCTGAGCAAGATTTTGGGATACAACATCAATATTCACAAATCTATTGTGATCTTCATATACGAGCAACAACCAATAGGAAATTTAAATTTTAAAATACTATAATTAAAAGTATTCTAAGTAATAGTCTCAAATACATGAAGTATCTGGATACCAACCTGACAAAAGATGAGCAGGACCTTAATACTGAAAGCTGTAAACCACTGCTGAGAGAAATTAAAAATCTGAATAAATAGAGAGGCAAACTGATTTCATGTGTGGGAAGATTTAATGTTGATAGGAAGCCAATTCTCTCTAAATTGGTCTAGAGATTCAACACAACCCAATCAAAATCCCAGCAGGAAATTTTTTGTAGAATCTGACAAACTGAACCTAAAATTCATATCAAAATGCAAATGACTATAATTGCAAAAAAAAAAAAAAAACCCCAAAACAAAAAACCTTGGAAAAAGAAAAATAGTTAAAGGACTACTACTATCTGGTTTCAAGATGTCCACAAATCTATAGCACTCAAGACAGCACAGTACCAATATAAAAATAGAGAACAAGATCAATGGATTAAAATAGAAAGTCCAGAAATAGCCCACACTTACAAGGAAGGCTAATATTCCAGGTGGAAAGGTAATTAATTCAGTGAAAAAAGGATAATCTTTCAATAAGTGGTGCTACAACAACTGGATATCCATATGCAAAACAGGGAGCTTGCACAACATGCAAAAATTAACTAGAAATAGTTAGCCTAAAGACTCTAAAGACTAAGACTCTAAAACTATAAAACTTTCTGAGCAAAACATAGGATAAAATCTTTATGAATCTGTGTCAGACAAAGACTTCCTAGATACAACAATAAAGATACCATACACAACATTTTTAATTGATAAATTGGAGTACATCAAAATTAAAACACCTATTCTTTGAAAGACACAGTTTTAAAAAATGAAAAGACAAACTACTTCATGGGGGGGGGATATTCGCAAATCATGCATGTGGTCAAGGACTTGAATCCAGCACAGAAAGAACCCTCAAAACTCAGTAATAATTTTTTTTAATCTTGTATTCAAAAAGTGGGCAAGAGAGACAGTTTAGCAAAATATATATATATATGATAAAAAATAATGCATATGTAAAGATGTTCAACATAATTAGTCTTTAGAGAAATGCACGTTAAAACCACAAGCTACCACTGCATACCTATGAGAGCATCTCAAAGGTAAGACTGACCATACCAGCTGTTGCTGGATGTGGAAGATCTGCACTCTCATGCATTTTCATGCTGTTGGAAGTGTAAAATGTTACAACACTTTGGAAAGCAGTTTCACAGCCTATTTAAGTATATACTTACCACATGATTTAGTCATGCCACTCCTAAATACGTCACCAGGAAAAGTAAAAGCCTATGTCTATACAAAGGTGTCTATTGGAATGTTCACAGTCAACTTTATTTACAATGGCCAAAATCTGGACACGACCCAAGTCTCCATCAATGAGTGAATAAATAAAAACATTATTGTACGTCCATACAGCAGAATACTGTTTGCAATAAAAAGAAATGAAAGACTGATACAGGCTACATGAATGAATCTCAAATAATCAGGTGAAGTCAAAGAAGCCAGAACAAAAGTAAAAATGAAAAAAATACAAGAAAAAGTATCCTCATTGCAGCCAAGGAGGAGGAAAATGGTTACTGGGTAAAATCCCAGAGTATTTGCTATAAAATCAAACACTTTCACCACACACCCTGCGTTTATTTCATATAAACATGCCAAATAAACCAGTCAGTCTTCTAACAACATCCTCCTGACCTTCAAGGCAGGGGGCGTGAAAAAGAGTAAAAAACTGAACATGATTCTTTATAGCCATCAAGCAGTCCAGAGTCTAACCTAGAGTTAAACATACAGATCTCACCACATGACTGACCCATTACTATATTCTCCAGACCCTGGAAATGTAAGTGATCATTTGTCACTTACATTACAATAGCAATGTGACTCAAAATTGCATCAATTTGTTTATCTACATTGTTTCCCTCCCTTTCTAAAACTTTGAGTTCCAAGGGGTTTGATTTAATCCCCCCAAATAGCTGTGACCCTGTTTCAGCAAGAGCACTTTACCCAACTTGTGAACTGCCTCAGAATCTTAGAAGGAATTTGTTAAACATGATGATTCAGGAGTCCCACACCAGATACACTATGGTTGCCAGAATTCTCAGATGTTCTCACGAAATCTCACGATATCCATCCCCTGGTACCACATACTCAATAATATGTGACATGGCGAAAGGATTTTGCACATGTAATTAGTTACTATTCAGTTAAATTAAACTGGAGAGATTACCCAGGTGGGATTAACCTAACCATGCAAGCTGTTTAAAAGCAGAGGGTTGGGGCACCTGGGTGGCTGAGTGGGTTAAGCCTCTGCCTTCAGCTCAGGTCATGATCTCAGAGTCCTGGGATGGAGCCCCCCATCGGACTCTGTGCTCAGCAGGGAGCCTGCTTCCTCCTCTCTCTCTGCCTGCCTCTGCCTACTTGTGATCTGTCTGTCAAATAAATAAATAAAATCTTTTAAATAAAATAAAAGCAGAGGGTTCCTCTAGTCAGCTGCCATAGGAAAAGTCACAGAGCTTGAAATGTGAGAGGGATGGCATATGAGAGAGGTTCTCTGCCACAGCCATGGAGGGGGCCATGTGGCAAGGCCTGAGAGCAGCCTGTAGAGCCTGAGAGGATTCTTCAGTTAACAGCAGGGGAGACAAAAGTTCACAGCCCTATGACCACAAGAAAGTCAATTCTACCAACAACAGGAGGGAGCTCGAAAGCAGATAGTTACCCAGAGCCTTCAGCTAAGAGCCCAGGCCAGTCGATACCTTGATTTCAACCTTGCAAGACCCTAAGTGGAAAACTCACTTGAGCCCACCAAAAACTACTTCTGACTAAAGAACTATGAAATACTAAGTAGGTAATACTAGTTTTATGTGCCTGAGTTTGATCATCGGTTGTGCAGCAATAGAAAATTAATAACTTTCAGAATCAACATCTCTGAAAAGTGGTACCCAAGAATGTATGCATTTAACAAGCTCCCAATTTATTTGTGTACACAGTAAAGTATGAGATGAATCAAACCAGAAAAATAGGATCACAGAAATGAAACACATTATGCTTCTGAACCTGTTTTTCAAAGCTTGAGAGGCCAAACCCACTTACGATTGGAATACAGCTCTTACTTTATTCCTTGTTGATGACATTATTCCTTATCAACGTGAGGAAAACGCTTAAGTTACTTAATTCATCTCCCAGACTCCAAGCAAGGCCTAAATATGTTCTAGTCAAAATCCATTCATTCGATTTTCAGAAAATCTTGAGGGATAAATATGTTCACTGCCAATAATATGATCCAGGGCACAATACCACTTTCCTGTCTGCACATTGTTCCTTTAGAGGCATTCTAAATTCTCTTCCATGTCTTTTAAGTCAATTTTGTCTTTTCCAATCTTGGAAAAGTAGTTAAAAGCTGGCTATCTTCCTTTTATGTTACGTCTTTTATTTCCTAAGAGACTGGTGAGTAGCAATGCGCCTTTTCCTAGGAGGCCAGCTGTGATCGGTCTAGCTTGAAGCTAAATATCATTTGGGCCAGTAATTGGATAGAAGGTGGGCACACAGTCCAGTTCTGACTGAGGGACCTAAGAGCAGCCTGCTGGATTGCAGGAAAGATTTTCCTCCCCGGTCAAAAGGGTGATACAGAGAGTCTTTTTCCCTCCCCAAAATCACCAAAACAAACAAACAAAAATGCATGCAGATGCCAAACTGATGTGTATGCATTCACGTCAGGATTCCTTTGCTCAAATCCCTACCACGCAGGAGCCTCGCAGGGGTTAGACCACATCTGCATATTACGCATCTAGACACACGATATTACTGAAGTTGCTGGAGTCATCCCACAACATGAGAGAAGACTTCGGTGACATGCTGATGATCCCAAGGGAAATATGAAGAGCACATGAGCTGCCAAGCCGACCCTGGAGTCTCGAAATCTCCCATTGAGTGCAATGTAAAATGGCCTTCTCGTGGAAGCCATTTTTAGCTGGGTATTCTGATGCATCCTTACCACCCGTGTAATCTAAGCCACTTTCACATCAGGTAACATCTCCAGAAAGTTCTTAGGAATGCTTGTGTGTGGTAATTACCTCTAGTCCCTCTTCTTGGCATGCTCCTTGGCATGTTCCAGAAATCCCAAAAGTCCTCTAAGGATCGAGAAGGTGGTGCTCTGCCAGGCAAGATATCCCATACCTGGGCATTCTAGAGGAGATGCTGGCTGCTGCCTCTCTGCCCCTTAGTCTTTCCCCAGACCCAGTGGGAGCCCCTGCTGAGCCCAGACTGAAGTTTCCAGAAATACCTTCTGAAGGTGGCTTCATAATAGGCCATTAGGGACACAGTGAGTTGGAGCAAGCTTGGACTCCACCCAGAAGAGAATAACTCTGGTAGGATGGACCCAAAGTCCATGAGTAAAGGAACTGCTTCAGTTCCTCTAGGCATGACCAAGGTAGGAAGCCAGAGAGCTAAGTGCCTTGAGAGCTATTCTCTGCCTACACAGAAGCCTTTACTCGACATTGTGGCTGCTGTTTCATAGAAAAAAAAAAAAAATCAAGCTTCCAAGGAAGAGAGACTTCCATTTTATTTTCTAGGCAAACTGCAGTGGAACACAACTGTGCAAAAAACACACAATGTTAAGCACAGAGTAAGTGCTCACTAAACTCTTTCTTTGATTCATGAATAAAATACTCTGAGAAAAGTTTATAATTACAATGCTTGCTATTTCCTTTTTAGAACTCGTTTTTGTGTTTTTTTTTTTTTTTCCCCCTGGTCTCGGCATTTCTTTCTGATTTGCTCTGTGAAATCTTTAGTGGGATGTGTAGAGACTGGAAGGAAAAGGAACAGTGAGAAGCATCACGATGACAGGCCCATGGGAAAGCCGCGAATAGCCAAAGAAAGTGCCGTAGAGCTTGATGAACCTGCCATGGCCCAGAGCCTTATTCTCAACTCTGCTGGCTCAGAACCTGATTGTTCCCCGCACACAAGGCTGCAGAGCCGTGGTGAAAAGCCGTCCTGACACGTGGATCTGAACGCTCAGACTGATTATGACCAGCATATTCTTTGCAACAGGCAAAGCCATAAAAGACCAAATCATAGACCAAATGTAGTTGAACAAGCATGACATCAGAACAAGGAAATTCACGGACAATTCAAAGTCACAGGGGCACGATGGTGGGGAGGTGAAGGGACTGCAGTTGCCATGCCAGCCTTCTTGAGCCGTTTTTAGCCAAGCCCTTCCAGTTTCTTTCTCATACTTTCCTCTAATCCTATGTAGGTGGCAGGCTGAGAAGTCATCTCCCTTCCAACTGGCACATTATTTCTTTAACTATGCTAATTTTTCAATCAGCTTGGAGTTGTGTCTTACCCAGCCAGGGAGAGCCATTCTGATGTTTCCCTCTCTCTGCTTTGTGCTCATTTTATACTTTCCCTTGGGCGCCAACACTGTCTCTAGGTTATTTGCAGAATGCCTCATTGCTACCCCCTCATTGTTATGCCTCAAACTACTCAAAAGAAATCACAGGTGTGCCAAACTGATGGAGAACTCACAACAGAATTCCTTTGCTCAATCTGTGCTCCAGTCATGCGTCTCTGGACCCCATACGTATGTACCATGTCCAGGGGAAGATCTGCAATCTCAGTCTTTACGACAAAACACCCAACAAGTACTAGAACCATCCATGAGCACTATTTCCCACTCTCTCTTATATCCTTTCAATCAGTCCTTTAAAATATTACCATCTCCACCCCAAAACCATCAATCCTATAATTCCTGGGCATCCAGAGCTGTCAGCAAGCCCCACACCTCTCTTCCACACTGCCACCAGCATGCACGCAGAAGCACACCACGGGAGCACATGTACGTGCAGAAAGCCTTGCTCAGTGTAATCCCAATTCCCTTGTATTGTTTGGGAGAGAGGTGAGTGGGGCCTATTTGATTTCAGTTTCCAAATAGCAAGGGCAAGACTTTCCATTTTTGAAATTTATGAAATTTTCATTTATGAAAGCATTTGGCCGAACTGACACAGATGCTTAGGTACCTAAATGTATCGCCTCCCTTAGAAACAACAACAACAACAACAACAAAAAAAAATCAAAAACGATTTTTTCAGAAGAGGGAGAAAATTTTTTGTATCTA
Source organism: Neogale vison (assembly GCF_020171115.1). Taxonomy (NCBI): domain Eukaryota; kingdom Metazoa; phylum Chordata; class Mammalia; order Carnivora; family Mustelidae; genus Neogale; species Neogale vison. Next base: position 198,019,713 of record NC_058091.1, on the reverse strand, counting down.
AGCCTTCCTGTGGTACAAACATAACATTTGGTTCTTAAAAGAGACAAGAAAAAGGCCACTGAGCCCTCCAGTGGTAAAATTATGAAAATGATACAAGACACATCCAAGCACCCTGAAGAACTCTCACCTAAAGATAGGCGGAAAGAGAAAAGACAAAATTAAGTCAAATTAGGGATTTTAGGTTTTCAGAACGCCTCTCAAATTTGTTTACTGTGCTTTAAGGTTTATTTACGTTCACAGTTGTAGGTTTTAATAAAGAGTTTAATTAGAGGCGTGTCACAAGACCTGTCTGGCAAATCTCACTCCAGGTTTGAATTACAGCACTTGTGAAAATTAAACATAAAATGCAAACAGCAGTCACGGCTTGAGGTCTGTAATCAAATGTTTCAACTCATGGAACATCTGGCCTAAGTTAAAGATGTTCGGTGAAATTGCTAATTATTTTCTTTTGCCATAGGCATTTTCCTGCATTGAGTTACATAGATCGTTGGGTACGTGTTTACAACTCTCTGCTTTGCTTTTCTAGTTTCTAGAAGACTAAGCGAACAGAGAGAGGCAAAGTGCATGTGTTTTTGATGGCTGGTCAGAGGCTTAGAGTCTTCCTTCCATCTAAATTTTTTAATCCATTCAATCATCCATTTATTCATTCACAACTTATCCAGCAAATACTTATTGAGTGCCATAGATGTCTGTCCTCATAGCATACAGATTTTTCACAGAGTGAAGACTCCAAGGAATTTACAAAGACTCATTTAATCACATAGTTACAAACAAGCTCCAAGAGGGAAAATCACTAAGAGTCTTGAGAATATATAACAATGGGAACCTAATTTAGTCAGAAATGATCAGGGAAGACATCTGTTTTGACTAAGTGGTATTTAAAAGGTATCTGAAAAAGCAGGCAGGGTTAGTTAGGCAAAGATAAATAGCAAGGACAATAGTTTATAAGAAGATTGGCATGTGCAAAGGCCCTGAGGTTAAGAGAGGAGCATATATGCAGTGAGCCCAGGGTTCAGCAGGAGATAAGGCTAGAAGCTTTCTATGAGTTGCTGTATCAGCTTCCTTATGATCTTTGCTTACCCTATTGTCTACCCCAAGTCTATTCCCAGCCCAGCATCTATAATGATTCCTTAAAAATCTAAGTCATGTCATGCTCAAACCCTGCAAAACTTCACATGTCCCTTCCAGCTTCTCTGACCTCCTCCATATTCCTACCACACTGTAGACAGGTTCCTAAGTCAAGGCTCTTGCCATGGCCATCCCCTCTGGCCTGCAATATTCATCTCCTGGAAATGCACATGACTGACTGCTTCATATCCTTCAAATCTGTGCTCCAATATCACCCTCCCAATTAAGCCCACCCTGTCTACTCAGTTTACACATCAAACCCTTTCCCTCAAAGCCCTCTTCATTTTTCTGACCATTTTCTGGTTTTCTTTCAACCAGAGCACTTATCACCTTCTAACACTCTGCTGTTCTTCTCAAATGATCCACGCTCTTCCATCACTTTATCCATCATCCAACTGTGGATGGGTCTCAAACCTACAGCTCCCTTAGGGTGTGTGTCACTCTCGAGAGCTTTAGAAGCATGCGTCCAGATCTCTGGTGGCCTCCATCTGGATAGCTCATTGACACAAAGCTCAATTATCACACCTTCTCTCACCATAGACTTCACCTCCCCCTACATTCACATCTCTAAACCTACCACAGTTTAGTTGGCTACTCCTCTACACAGCTGAGGCAGTTGCTAAGAACCCCCTCAGGCTCCCCAAACCCAATAAACAACACATTTATTGAGTTTATATCTGAAACATTTCTCAACTCTGCCAGTGTCTCATTTGGGTTCTCCTCACCTTGTCCCTTCGCTATCCCAGTAACTGTCAAATCCAATCTCACATCGCTGCCACTCAAACCATCAAGAATGATACAACTTTGAGGAAGTCATTCCTCTCCTTACGTTTTTTTCAGAAGGGAAAGCCTAAACCATCCAGCCTGGCAGAGAAATCCTGCAGGACCCAGTTCCTCCCCAGTTTCACCAGCCACAATCCTAGCCTTAAGCTCAGCCTCAGTAATGCTAGACATCCAGGGATCCATTCTCCTCCTTTGTAGTTACCACACCCCTCCCTTCTTTACCTCACGAACTCCCACTCATCCTTCGAGACAACTCAGGAAAACTCCCCTGACCCAAACTGAACTAAAGGTCTTCCTTCTACGGTCTACTAATCCCTGTGTGCACCTCCATCAAATGGAGGCTGAGTCCTAAAATCCACATTTAGCCTAAGCTGAGGCTGAAGTCAATTTCACCAAAACACACTGGTTCATAGACAGTACAAGTAACTGTGAAACTTTGTGTAATTGGTATTACAATTATCATAATCTCATGTAAAAATTATTTTACATTTTTTTCTCAGCCCCACCTGTCATTAGATTGTCCCTAGAGCTTCTGTGCTACTATACGACACATCTGCCTTACTAAATAGATGTTCACTTTCAACTGAGATTTCGAGGTACGTCACTCTTTCTAATACTTTTTTTTCCCACACTTTGTGTATTATTTATTACATCTGATTAAAGATTGCAAAGGTCTAAAACATAGTTTCATGATCATACCTCAAAGAACTATTTTAGAGTTTACTGTGCACATCTTTCAGTTTCTAATTCACCTATTTTCATGAGACTTTATTAAGTACATGCTATATGTAAGGTGCCACTCTAGTTACTGTCATAAATTAAGAAAACATATAATTAACCAGATATCTACTACATGTAATTTTTCTTCATATGTAATATATCCTATCCATGTGGGAGTTGTGCCTAAAAAGCACTCACCCAGTCTTTCTATAGAGGTAAAGACCATTCTTGTGTCTCAGTATGGTAGGTGTTTTGTAGGACAATGTACTATTTGCAACACAACTTCTTACAGTCTCCGAAATGAGGCCGATGCCATTATTTTTAGAACATTAAGAAGTCTGTGGAGGAAGATACTGCACAACTCACTTCCTCATTTCTAGTACCACAGCAGTCTGAAAAACACATGGACGTGGAGATTCTGTAAATTCACAACAGTCAGAAATCTTGAAAACTGATCTGGCATTAAGGAGGGCACGTGATGTGATGGGTGTTATTCGCAACTGATGAATTATTGAACACTACATCTGAAACTAATGATGCATTATATGTTGGCTAATTAAATTTAAATTAAAAAAATGATCTAGGTTGATCTGACACATCAGGCCCATAATATCCTGGGGGTATCATCCTGCCCAAACTTGCACAATCCCCAAAAATATTTTAGGGGGCAAAACATCTCAAAGAACATGCCATTCTTCCATTAGGCCATTGGTAAATTCTTAACATCCGTACCACTTTTTAGTCTGCCCAAAGAACATTAAGCTCTTACCAACATCTGAAGTTATTTTCCCTCAATTTAAATTCCCAAGAAAATTAAAATCCTTCAGATTTTCATAGCTGTAAAACTCCATTTACACTGGCATTCCAGTCTATTTCTACCTGGCAGCAACATTCATCAAACACCTACACACTACTGTATAGAAATGATTCATTTCCTCTTCTGGAGGAGATTTAAAGCACAGCCACGCAAAGCAAAATGGACTGAAGAGCTAGAAAGTTACAAACTTACAAAAAAGGAAACACTGAACAACAGTTTCTCACTGAGAGAAAATAGGTAGAGAAATAAAAATATAAATCGACTTTAAGGTTTAATGAATATCAAGACCTTTATGAATCAAGACGTCTATGCAAAAGGCTTAGTGAGAAAAAGAAGTCCTTAGAGAAATACTTAATCATTTCACTCAAATTATGTGACCCTTACTCATTAAAATCACAGCCCTGGGGCTATTTTTGACTAAGAAATGAACAGGTTTGTCTTTAACCAACAAAACTAGATATTTCTAAATTGTTATATTACTCTTTACTTTCTCTCTCTCTCTTTCTCTCTCTCACTCTCTTCCTCTCTCTCTTTCTCACTTCTGGTGAGGCATTTAATTTAAAAAAAGAAAAAAGAAAAATCAAAGAGGAAAAGTACTATAAAACTCAGTCATTTGGAGATTTAATTGGATCTCTGAAAATTTCCTAATGGTTGGCATTTTTTTTTTTTTTGCTACAGTTTATTACTACAGCAGGAGTTGCAAGACACAGGGGGGCACCTTCCACATATAACACAGTGGTCAGAGTCCCCCAAAGCAGCCCTTCCCACCCCTATGCCTAGCCCCAAGCAGCCCTGCCCCAGCTTAGCTCCCTCCCCCTTCCACTCTAGGCATGGCTAGATAGCTACAAAAGTTAGTGCACCAATCCTTCCCGCTCCAATCCTTCCCTCATATTTGTTGACTGTCTACTGCATTCCATGCCAAGTTCCATTTTACACACTGATATTTCTGCCACATCCTGAGGACCACTGACCCACCAGCAAGCCTCCCCTGACACACATTCATTTAGGCGTAAACCCTTCCAGAGATCTGAAGGAATGAGAGGCCCTACCAGCTTTGGTGAATGGAGTTCCAGCCCCAAATCCCCTCCCCTTGCAATGGGATAAGTAGAGAGTCTGGTGGAGGGACCATAGGCATTACAACAACCTCTTATCCCTTATCTACTTACTCCTGGATTAGGGAAAGAGACGTATGCCCTTTCTACCTCCCAAAATGAGGGAGAGGGATGATTAGGGGTCTGGGTCCCTAAAAGATTTTGGATATCTCTCCCAGGAGTTGAGGGAAATCACAGGTTAGAGGCCAATGTTAGGGTAGCAATCCAAGATCAAACTCCTCTCCCCACATGATCTGCCCCTTTCCCTTACTCTAGCCTAACGCCCTATGTCCCGTTAGTGTGAGGGGAGAGGGGCTAGTCATACACCAGAGCAACAAGGGTCATTCAACAGGAGACGTCTGTGATATGCCCCAGGGGTCCTGACGGGAGAGCCCCAGACTTGCTGCTCTGAGTCAGGGTGTGAAAACGTGACCCAAGGCCATCAATGGATGCTGCACTGGTCAGGGAGTCAGGAGACAGGTGAGTCATGCAGGATGAGGCCATACAGCCCAGCCTTGCAAGAATTACCGGAAGGCCTTGGTCAGCTTGGGTTGGCACCTTTTAAAAGTCAGTTTTTTAAACAAGAGTCCCTAAATTACTAAATTGTGAGAAGCAATCACAGACTATTTTACTGGAAGCAATGACAGATTTTACATTTCCAGCCTTATCTGTAAGAGCTCAAAAGTGGAAATAACCCAAATGCCCACTAACAGACATAATGAACAAATTGAAATATATCCATATGATCCACAATAAGAAGGAATTAACTCCTAATACCTGAAACAACACAAATAGATCTTTAAAATATACTGAGTGAAAAAATCCAGGCCCCTCCAAAATGCATAGTATAAGACCTCCCTTAGATAAAATTCTAGAAAATGCAAACTAAAGCTATTATTACATAAATCAGATCAGCGGTAATACAGGCTAGTGGATGGAGGAATGGAAGGACTAAAACTGTCATAAGGAAACTTCCTGGATCTGTGGAAATGATTATAAGGAGGATTTTACAAATGTGTACATATTTCAAAACTCATCAAACTGTACACACTTTTAACATGTGAAATTTATTACATGACTAATTAAGCTTCAATAAAGCTGTTTTTTTAAAATGTCATAAAGCACTTCTCTCGAAAAGAAGTCATTGAACTTCCTGTCAAAATTAGAATTTCCGGTTCAGGATGGCAATGTAAGAGGACCGTGACCTCACCTACTACCCCCCACCAACAAATACAAAGAATCTATAACTACATATGGCACAACTTCCTCTGAAAAAAGTCAGAACCAGCTGAACAACTCCTATGCACTGGGTGAGCCAGAGAAAGCACACAACAAAGCAGTAGGAGAGGCTGACACACAGTCTCACCATAAACCACCTCTGGTGCAGTGAGCCATAATCCAGAGGGAACAAAAAACCCCAAGCTTCTCCTTAAGGAGCAAAGGCTTTGAACCCTGTATCAGCCACCCCAATTTTTAAGACCTGCACCTGGGAGATGAGCCCCCAAAACACCTAACTCTGAAAACCAACACGGCTCATGTCCATAAAACGCACAGGCTATAACAAACTAAGACATGTCTCTTAAGGGGCTTGAACAGTTGGACTCACCCACCTCAGGGCATAGCGTGGAAATAGTCAAGGAGTGCCTGGACGTTGTGTGGGAACAGCCCAATTGCTTGTCTTGGAACATCAGCCTGAGGGAAAGCATCTGACTTGACACATATTTTGGGAAACTTCTGGGGTGCTTTCTGGGGATAGAGATTGGTGAGTGCCATCTTTACACTCTCCTTCTGTCTTGCTGCAGCCAGTGGATGCCATCTTTAAAAGAAAACAAAACTCTATGCTTTATTTTTTTCCGTTTCTTGCTTTTTTTCTCCTCTGGCAAGCATTATCTCTACACTCTCCCTCTACCTCTGCCTCCCTCTCCCTCTGTCTCCCTAAAGCTTGCCAGTATCTCCCAGAAAGGAGCTCATACACTCATCTGGACCCCAAATGCTACCCAGTGGACTGCTTCCAGATTGCTTGCACTGGTGGCTGGTGGGGCTTATGCTTTTCATCCCATAGGATTATATATACTTGCATACTTAAAAGTTGCTGCTTGAGAGTCTGGCTTCCAATCAGTCTGAATCTATGTGTTAAGTGAACTCTTCCCCTTTTGGGGAAGAATTTGGCACCCTCAACCACTGGAGGCTATGAAAAATAAAATAAGATGCTTGGATAATCACAAAGGTTTAAAAAAGACAACCAAGACCTAGAGCAAGTTTGAATGATAAGGTTCGTCTCCTACATGAGGCCACTCCTTCAAGACTAAGGCTGATCATCTAAAGCACAGAAGCTAACACAGAGAGTCAAGGAAAATGAAGAAACAGAGGAAGATGTTCCAAATGAGAGGACAAGATAAAAACCTAAAAACAAAACAAAACAAAACAAAAAAACAACTTTAATGAAATTAGTACAACTATAGCTATTGAGAATGTGTAGATCAATGAACAAGGTGAATCCCAGCTCTCAGAAGATATGTGTGCATATATATGTATCATATATATGTATGATGCATATACATATATGACATAAGGACTTTGAACCTCCTTATAATTATGAGAACAAGGGAAATTTAGTTTTATTAAACATGCACCTCACTTCTTGATGATGTAATAATGAGGAACTGTGAAAGCAATAGATAAATAAAACTCATGGAAACATCCCTTATGATAAGAAAAGATATGGCTCGTTTAAAACAGACAAAGGAAGAGACAACTAGAAAATAGGCATATATAAGAGCTTACTGTTTTTGAACCACCCCCCTCCCCAAAAAAAGGTAGCATACAACTGTGGTTCTGGAAAGAAGAAAAAACTAACTCTAGGTTAGTCCAGGATTGGAGTTTACTGGGGCAGTGCAGGATAACAGATACCGAGTGGAGCAGGGATCGTAGTAAGCCAAAGGGGCAGAGAGAAAAGAATCGCAAGCTTCAGAGGGTGGGAAGAGAGCAGGCTAGAAGTCATTATGGGAATTTATAATGAGTCTTTGGTGTAAATAAAGAAGCCTAGCAGACATCATCTAATACAGAGGTGAGAGCTGAACGAAGTTGTACAAAGGTTGAACAGGGCTGGAAGATGGAGTTCTGGCACAAACAGAATGAAGAGACCTTGCTGAAAATCTGAGATATTCAGTTGAGCCCCCATGCCTTGGACTAAAAAGTATGCTCTAGAGTAGAAAAGGAGATAACTCGGATTGCATACAACATATCATCTACTATGTACAGCATACAATAAGAAAGAAGAAACAGCAAAACACAACTCACAGTCAAGCAATAAGGCAGTCAAGAGAAACAAACTATGAAATGATGATTCGGGTGTTAGAATTATTAAACAAAGATTGCAAAGCAGCTATTATAAATCTACTCAAGGACTTAGAGGAACAGATGGCAACAAGGAGTGAACTGATGGGGAAGTTCCTATATTTCTGCATTTGTTTCCTCATCTAAAAAGTGGGGATTAAAAATAATACCTACCTCAGAGTACATGATTATATATAAGTGCTTACAGTAATGCCTGACACATCATAAGCACTTAGTGAAGGTTTAAGGTGAACCTGTGACTTGGGGCATTTTATGTTCCTATCTGAGCCTCAACTTCTTCATTAGGAAGAAGAGGAAATTAACTTTATCTTCTTAGGACTCTTTATTTAATTTAATGAATATATTTATTTTCCAGAGAGAGAGAAAGAGCACAAGCCCCTGCTTGAAGGGCAGGCAAACCTGGAGTGGCAGGCGGAGGAAGAAGCAGGCTCCCCACCGAGTGTGGAGCCTGATGTGGGACTTGATCCCAGAAACTGGATCATGAACTGAGCCGAAGACAAATGCTTAACTGACTGAACCACCCATGCATCCCTTCTTAGGACTATTATAAAGATTAAATGAATTATAAAAGTGTGGAGAAAATCTAACCCAATGCCTGGTAGACAATAACTATTTGACATCAGCTCTCTTTACCTTCCAGCTACATCATTTTTAACTTAAGATTATAGGAAAGGTAACGTGTGATAACTCTTCTTCTTTTTTCTTTTTTTTTTTAAAAATAGAACTAATTAGGGATCAAAGCAATACTATAAGGCATTCCTACAATTCTTTCACCGGAATACATATAGCTATCCAAGTGTAAATGAAATGTTGTAACAATTAGGTCATCCTTGCTCTCCCTGATCTGGTAGTCCTCAGTCACTAACTCCTGAATTCCTCCCTTATTTACTCATCCACTTGCTCTTTCACCAAAAGGCTATGAGAGTCAGCTCAGGGCCAGGTTCTGTGCTGGTACTGGGCAAAAACCTAAAAACACAAGATAGTGTCTGCCCTCCAGGAACATAAAAATAATGAAAAGGAAACTATAACAACTACGCCAAGTACTGAGAGAGGGACAAGTACAGAAAAAGAATAGGAACAGAAAATACAGATGGAAGGTTAAGGCTCATTTGTGTTAGAAGAGGTGATATGACTAGAAGAGGTGAGACTTAAAGGAGAGAAAGAGGTAAACATGGTAAGAAAAGGGAGAAGGACATCTCATGCAGAGGGAGAAGACTGAAAGCACCTGAAATGAGTAAGCATGGAATCTGGAGAACTACAGTATGAACAGAGCATAGTTTGACTACGGAACTGTTGAGAGATGAGGTATCCAGGGGTCACAGAGGGCCCAATATTTATTTCCTATTAAGGGCTTTTTGACTTTATTTTGTGAGCAATGAAGAATCAGTGTGACACCAATGAGAAGCAAAAGAAGACAGATATATAATAAAGCTCATCTGCTATGTCATAAATCATAAAGTCCTTTGTCTCTGATCCAGGGTTCTAGTGTCTTCTGTCAACATCCGTGAAACTATGGCAACTAACTGGTTGACTTGTAAGAGTAGTAAAATCTCAGACCCAGTTTTTGATAGAGAATGGGGTTTTCATTTTTAGTGCCATAGAAAGAAAATGTAAGTTTGAATTTTGACCCATCCATTCACAAGCTGTCTAATAACTTCTGTAGGTCTTTTCCTCTTCTACAAAAATGAATATAACAACACTTAAATGTGAAAGTATGTGTTAACATAATGCTTAACCCAGAGGTCTTTCTTTTTTATATCTCCATTTCCCACTTTTTCTTTAAAGGTGTGTAGTTCTACAGTTTTATATTTTTAAGGTTCCTGCCACAGTGAACTGAATCTTTGTCTTTGCTCTTTCCCAATGAAAATTCATGAAAAGAATTACTTAAAAAGGGCCAAATTGCCATATATCCTTTTATAACCACAAGACACATAATTAGACTAACATAAAGGTATAAGTACTAAGAAAATAATAAATCTGTAAATTCAGACTAACACACAAAGACGGGACTATTAAACGTTCTGAAAAGAAGACATTTCATTTCATTGCATATGAAACTGTGGAGGGGACGGAGAATTGTAAATTTGCTCATTTGAAAGCATAATCCAATATCCTAAAACAGACACCTTACTGTTTAGTTTGCAATTCTCATGATTACTAAACATACTTGTAGTCTGGGCCATAAAATACCTATTATTATATTAACATTTTATTGAACCGGCAATAAATTCCTAGATGTTTTAACTCACTAGACAAGTTTACTATGCCTGCTAAAAATTCAGTTAGTAAAAATGTGAATAATTTAGTCTCCCAAACCATAACTACTGGAGCATTCCATTCATAACCACACAGTTAGTAAATGCTGAAGCCAGAATTCCAACCAATGAAGACTAGGTCCAGAGTTTATACCTTAACCTGAAGTTTAACTATTAGTAAAGCCTGTTGTCCTTTCTGATCATCTACAAATGAAGTCTTTCAGTATCTAATCTCAAAAAAAAAAAATTAACACTGACTCTTCCATATAAGTTATTATGGTGAGTCACGTGGGGCTATAAAGAAACACAGACATGGATGTTATACTGAGATGCTTAGTAATACTTAAAAAAATTTAATTGGTGCTTAAGACAATAGAAAAATATGCTTCAAAACCCACTGCATATATTAATTGCCAAGTTAATTATCTATATAGGTGCTATTGAAATGTAGAGGCAGGCGAGAAAACTCTAGGATGTTGCACTCTCAACTCTGATTCAGCCAAGTCAATTAATCATCTTCTGGGAGCACTGCTGTCCTAATTTGTATAACATTTCCAAATTATATTGATATCAGCTTTTAACAAATTGTGGGTTACAACCCATCTGTGGGTCATAAAATTGATACAATGGTCAAAACCGGCAACTCTACTAAAAAATGGACTGGAATGGAAAATATCAGAAGTTACCTTATGAAGTGTCTTGAATTTTAAACCATGCGTGTGTACATGGGTGTGTGTCCAGAGTCTGCTGTAAAATGTGACTCTTAATATGGCCATAATCATGAAAAGTTGAAAGCCAATGTTGTGTTCCAAACTTAAAGAGGTTGCAGGAGATTATAGGAGTTAAACATTCTTGTTCCAATACAGATCTTTCCAAAGGTGAACAAGTGACTATTCTAGGCTGTCAACTCAAGAGTGGTAACCAGATCTTCCTACCACTGTCTGTACTCCCAGCACGAGCCCAGTGTCTGACAGAGAGCCAGTCTTCACCACATGATGGAGAGAGAAAACCCTAAATGGAAATAGCCAGAGACATTTGAGGATATCAGCACTTTCCTCAACTTTAAAGAATTGGTAAAATTTCAATAACTTAAAGAATTGAATAGCAGTCCTTCTTAGAATTCATTCTTTCATTTCCTGACCATATACTAGGGCTGGGAAGGAAATAAAACTAAAAGCTTTCTACTCAGAGCAGGGAGATAATGAACTGAATGACACTGCAAAGCCACAATGGGATCCTCCCCTCCCCCACAGTGCACTCACTGATCCCACCCCCAGCCCTATGAAGAATGGGGAAAATATAGGTCCTAGAGCCTGAGGCTAAAAACACGTTGAGGACACTAAGAAGAGCTGGTGTTAACCCTTTTCTCGGAAAAGATAAAATTAGAGCTCTGTGATTCATGCTTCCTATTTTAAACAGGAGCCCAAAGAACAAAGGTTAGATATTACACATAAAGCAGAGAGTCAGAGAACCAGGAATTAATACAGACTAATTCCCTCAACATCAAAATGCAGCCTGCCTTTAAGGATTGGGCTCCAGAACTTCTCAACAATTCCTCTCCACAAATCAGTGAGTTATTGCCCTCCCTAAGCAATGTATGCATCCTAGCACTGAATCAGGAAGAAGTACAGCCATAAACCCATGCAAGGGAAGGTGGTTCATCTATAGCTCAGGGCATGGATAGCGAATCAGAAGTATCAGATGTTCTTAAATAAAGAGCTGAAAACTGTACTTAATGGAACTCTTCCAGTAAAAATGCACATCAGGTTCTGCCACATGGTTACTTAGAGAGGGAGAACCCTAGTTTGAATCACCTTACGCCTTTCTCCTTTTGCTTTGTTACTTGATTTACTCTTTGACATTTTTCAAAAAAAGAAGGATGAAAGAGAGGGAGGAAGGAAAGGAGAGAAAGAGGGAATAAAGAAATAAAAAAGGAAAGGGGCGCCTGGGTGGCTCAGTGGGTTGAGCTGCTGCCTTCGGCTCAGGTCATGATCTCAGGGTCCTGGGATCGAGCTGCACATCAGGCTCTCTGCTCAGCAGGGAGCCTGCTTCCTCCTCTCTCTCTCTGCTTGCCTCTCTGCCTACTTGTGATCTCTCTCTGTCAAATCAATCAATCAATCAATCAATCAATCTTTAAAAAAAAAAAGAAATAAAAAAGGAAAATATGCTGGCCAACTGAACATAATTAAAAAAATATAAAAAATACTTCTAATAAATAAATTTAACTAATTTAATTTAATTTTAAAAAGAAGGAAAATAAATGAGAGTTTCTTTTCTAGCAAGGTGTTAGGAAACTCTCCTGGGGTGCGCCCAACACTATCTGGGCTGCGCCCAACACTATCTGGGCTGGTCTAGGGCCCATCTGCCAGCAGACCATTCCCAACATGCCCAGACTGGTCTGCATCTTAGGCTGTGGGCCATACTGACTCCCAGGATTTGATAGTAAAAGACTGTTGCAAATTTATTTTACTGAAGAAATCACTTTCTTACAAGTGCAGTGGTGTACAAGCTTGCTTGTTTTCTCCTCTTTTTAGCCAGATTTCTGAAGAAATCAGGGTCCCGGAAGGGAAATACACACCACTCTGAATATTTGAAGCAAAGGGAGTATACAACATGGGGACCTGGCTGCACAGATGGTGCACAAGCTGAGAAGCCAAACAGGGGAACACAAGGCAACCCAGAGTTTGGCAAAAAAGTCAACGGTGAGCTGAACTCACCCTTAGGAGGGATGGACAAAGGGAGGAGGTGGCTATGGCCCAGTGGTGAGGCAGGTATCACACTGCAATGAGTTGGGGGTGCAGGGGTTGGAGGCACAGGAGATGTAATACCCTTGCCAGAGCCTCTCTAAGAGGCAGAGCAGTGTCAGGACAAATACTCTGGCTTCTCTCTCTTCCAACCCACCTCTCACTGCTGAACCCAGATGGACGTCAGCTGCCAGCCAGCAGGAGTCTGAGATGAGTAAGGAGGAGGACAAGGCTTGAACCTCAAAATCCTTCTCAGGGTCACAAAAAGCTAGTTGGTGTTTATTCCTATCCCTCACCCTTAGTCAAATTCAACATGACCTGGGGTGGGGCGGTTGGGGCAGGGACAAATTAAGAGGAGAGGAAAAATAGGACACTCAAAAGGGATATTTGGAATTCACCAATCATAATGTCAAATACCTAGGGAGTGTGATATTCGTTTAGTCATATGTTTCAGTATTTAGTGAGTTCCTATAGGCTAGACACAATCCAACATGCTTGGAATACAACAGTGTGTCCAGATCCACACCCTCATGGAGGACACTAAAAAGATGGGCACTCAAACAACTATTATAATATCCCAACTGGAAACAGTGCTCCAAAGCAGAGTATATAAAGGAAAGAACCATAATTAGAGATTTGATCAAGTCAGAAAGACAGAGAATGGCTTCCTTGAGGATGAGTTGATAGCTGGCAAATGAATAGACATGAACTAAATTCTCCAGGTAAAAGAAACAGCGTAACAGGGAGAGGGGTAACCAGTAAAAAGCTCTAAGTTAAGGAGAGTACAGCTTAGTTGGAAGGAGCAAAAAAGGCAAGATGAGGTGCTAAAACAGGGTCCAAAACCATAAAGAAATTTTAGACTATAGTAGTAAAGTCACACGCTGACTTTACTACAGCACACCCTTCACTTTATTTTTTTTTAACTTTAATGATTGTTTTGTTCCAATGTAATTTTTTTTGTGTTCATATTCTATTTATGATAGATTTTTACTTTGGGGAGTGAAAAAAAATTTTTTTTCTTTCTTAAGTGTACCTAGGGGTGCCTGGTGGCTCACTGGGTTAAAGCCTCTGCCTCCGGCTCAGGTCATGATCTCAGGGTTCTCTGATAGAGCCCCGCATCAGGCTCTCTGCTCAGCAGGGAGCCTGCTTCACCCTCTCTCTCTCTCTCTCTCTTCCTGCCTCTCTGCCTACTTGTGATCTCACTCTCTGTCAAATAAATAAAATCTTTAAAAAATAAAAAGTGTACCTAAAGTCTAAAAAAAGTCAGTTTAGAGAAAACCATTAAACACATATTGTACAGGTGGTAGGTAGGTAGGTATGACAGATACTATGACTTACTGAAGTTTCAGAAATCCTGACATAAGAATAATGTTGTTGAATTATTTTAATACTGTAAGTACATCTCAACACACTGTGGTCACTGGGAAATTTCCCTCATTACATTAACTGTCCTCAAATTCTCCTCAGAACAGATGTTGATAACAACTTCTGGTTTAATTCATGGTATATACCTTGAGAATGTTGCTTAATGATTAGTAAGATACAGTCTGAGGAGCTAGGTAAGATCTGTCTCATTTTAGTATTTATTTATTTATTTACTTGACACAGAGAAAGAGAGAGAGAGAGAGAGAGAGAGAATCTTAAGCAAGTTCCAGGCTCAGCGTGGAACTGGACATGGGAATTGATCTTACAACCCTGAGATCATGACCTAAGCTGAAATCAAGAGGCAGATGTGTAACCAAATGAGCCACCCAGGTGCCCTGTGCCTCATTTTACTTTTAAAAAATAATTTAGGGGGCACCTTGGTGGCTCAGATGGTTGAGAGGCTGCCTTCAGCTCAGGTTTTGATCTCAGGTCCAGATATTGAGCCCCATGTCAGACTCCCTGCTCAGCAAGGAGTTTGCTTCTTCCTATCCCTCTGCTTCTCTGTTTGTGTGCTCTCTCTCTTTCAAATGAATAAATAAAAAATTAAAAACAATTTTAACTTTTAAAAATCTTAAATTTAAAATTTTAATTTAAGTTTAAATTTTTTTAACGTAAATATTTTTAAAAATTTAAAAGACTTTAAAAAAATTAAAAACAATTTTATTGTTTTAAAAAAAGCGCTAGTTGCTGTTTCTTTTCTATAATTGCCAGATACATGATTCAGGAGCCAGAAATGGAGTGGGGAGGGGGGAAGAAAAGTATAAAAATCTAAAATCCTACAGTCCTTTGATAAATAAACTGTTGCTATTTTGGTGTTTGTTCTTCTATGAACTTACATTTATAGCTTTTACATATACACAATTGATATCACTATTTATCTAACTTTACGTATTTTTAAAATCTCAGATTATAATAAACATTGTCCTATGCCACTAACAATGCTTCCCTATAGCAAAGAGCACACCTGGTGCCTAGATCTTGGTTTCTTTCTTTTTTTTTAAAGATTTTATTTATTTATTTGACAGACAGAGATCACAAGTAAGCAGAGATGCAGGCAGAGAGAGAGGAGGAAGCAGGCTCCCCCTGAGCATAGAGCCTGATGTGGGGCTCGATCCCAGGACCTCGGGATCATGACCTGAGCCGAAGGCAGAGGCTTAACCCACTGAGCCACCCAGGTGACCCCAGATCTCAGTTTCTAATACCATTCTCCAGGAAAAGGAGCTAGGGATTCTTTGGGAAATAGTTATTTCCAGGACTAGGACAGGAAACATAAGAGATGAGCCTTGTCCATCTTCGAGTAAACAAGTGAGGAAATACTGCAGAAAATAAATACACATACAAAGATGGGAGTAAGCCAAAGGCATACAGCGGCCAGCTGAAAGAGCTCTTTATAGCCAAAGCTGGAGCAATCTGAACAAAAGAGTAAATACATTAGTGTTGGGTTAAACACAAAGTATAAAATGAATATCCGTGAGTCCATCTTGTCATAAATCAATGACTGAATAAATAATGGAGAGACTAGATAAATGGTTTCTGCTGAATTTCAAACAATTTATGTCAATATTCCACCCTCACAGAAGTGGAACATAACTTCCCACTCCCTAAGGATAAGCTGCGCGTAATGACCTCCTTCCAAGGAATACAGTATGGAACGTGGTGGGTGGGAGGAATAACTTTACAGAAGCCTGCTACATGCTACCTCTGGCAAGTGACCAATGTTCACATTGACCGCAATGAGGCAGGTGGAGTGTGTGTGCCCTTGATAAGATCTGATGAAAGTGGTACTCTTCCTCTGTGGCCTTTCCCCCACAAAACCCATAACCCCGATCTAATAATGAGAAAAACATCAGACAAATCCCAATTGAGAAACAGTCAGCAAAATATCTGACTATACTCCTCAAGCCTATCAAGGTCATCGAAAAGAAGGAATGTCTGAAAAACTGTCATACTCATTAGGAGTTTAAGGAAACATGACAAAATACTACTGGTATACTGGATGGGATCCCAGAACAAACAAATGACATTAGGTAAAACCTAAGGAGACCTGAATGAAGGCTTTAAGTTAATAATAATGTCAGGGCGCCTGGGTGGCTCAGTGGGTTAAGCCGCTGCCTTCGGCTCAGGTCATGATCTCAGGGTCCTGGGATCGAGTCCCGCATCGGGCTCTCTGCTCGGCGGGGAGCCTGCTTCCCTCTCTCTCTCTCTGCCTGCCTCTCTGCCTACTTGTGATTTCTGTCAAATAAATAAATAAAATCTTTAAAAAAAAATAATAATGTCAGTTCATTAACTACAACAAATGTACCATAGTAATGCTGAATGTTAATAATAGGGGAAACTGAGTGTTGAATATATGGGAATTTGCTGTACCATCTTTGTAATTTTTGGTAATTACAAAATTGTTCTAAAAATAAAGTTCATTTAAAATGAATACCCAAATGTTTTGAAAGTATTTTAAATGATCACATAATGACATAAATATTTTGAAGGTATTTTAAATGATCACGTAATGACTTACAGGAAACATAAGAGATGAGCATTACATTCTTTAAGCATTTCCCTATCGTTGAATATGTGAGCCATTGACAATTTTTCCCTGTTAAAAGTAACTGTGATGAGCAAATATCTACATTGGAGATTTGCTTCATACCTTTGATTATGTCTTAGCACTAGATTCCTAGAAGTTCATCCTATGTTTTTAAGAAAATCAAAATTACATATTTATCTAATTGCAATAATAACCAATAATATTGGAAGACCCATTAGATTGTACAGCTTTTTTTTCTTTTTTAAATTTTATTTATTTATTTATTTGACAGAGAGAGAGACAGCGAGAGAGGGAACATAAGCAGGGGGAGTGGGAGAGGGAGAAGCAGGCTTCCCGCTGAGTAGGGAGTCCCGTGGGGGGCTGGATCCCAGGACCATAGGATCATGACCTGAGCTGAAGGCAGACACTTAACTGACTGAGCCACCCAGACACCCGTGATTGTGCAGTTTCTCTGAACTAAGTTCCATGCCTCTCAATAAGTAAAAATAAAACAAAATAAAATAAAGAAAAACAAAATAAAATAAATAGATAAATCCAGAATTTGCATTCAACTCCCAATCTCATCCACCGATTCTTGCATACATTCAATAAACACTTGAGAGGCTGCTATACTCCAGGCAAATAAACTATCAGGAATGATATTTAACCACCTTAAGACCTTATTATTTTATAAATCATAAAAGAACACCTAATTCATAGAATTCTTCATTTGACAGCGAAAGATCATTTCCGGATCTCTGTAGTTACATAGTATAGGAATAGTAAGTGGTAGGCGCTTTTCAACTAATTTTTTGCAACATTTGAATCTCCAGGCCAGAGTGTGATTCTGTAGCTAAAAAAGATTGCTCCCACGTTAGCATTTGGTGATTTCTTAAAAACACTTATTTAAAAACTTAAAATCTTTACTCTATAACAAATGATTTCCTGTATGTCTCTCCTTTTAACTTTGCTGCCCTCTGGTGCCCCCTAATGCCCATCCCTCTGGCAGGTTCGTGTTTCTTCATCCTCCCATAAATGTTATTTTAAGCCTGGGTGTAACCACACCAGCAAAACTTCCCTTGATTGTCTTCAAAATGTCCATGTATCACCAAACTTCAAAACCATTGGCACTGTTTCCATGACATCTAACTGTTTCTTCCTAAAACTTAGAGATCACTTCAAGAAATCCAAAAATAGGGGCACCTGGGTGGCTCAGTGGGTTGAGCCTCTGCCTTCGGCTCTGGTCATGATCTCAGTGTCCTGGGATCAAGCCCTGAGTCGGGCTCTCTGCTCAGCAGGGAGCCTGCTTCCCCCCTCTCTCTCTGCCTGCCTCTCTACCTACTTGTGATCTCTCTCTATCAAATAAATAAATAAAATCTTAAAAAAAATACATTAAAAAAAAAGATAGAAATCCAACAATAGTGTCTGTTAGAAGAGTTTCTTAGAAATATTCTCTATGATGAAGAGCTGCGTGCAGATGGGTTTTTGGGGTAAACGCGGTACCCGTTAAGATGCACCTATAAAGACGTGAGGGGGGGCAGGATTGGGAGGAGGGAGAAAGTGGCCCACAATGTGGTCTCAACAGCATCAAAATAGATCCCACAAGGAGCCTGGACTGCAGAGGTGCCCCCAATGGAGGCAAGAGGGCTGGGCCTTTGTAACCTCTCATCAAGCAGTCATCGGCTCTCAGCACCCCACTGGAGGGAGCCAACCTTGGGAGAGGCAGTTTCCCATGGTCTAGGGCAATGCCCAGTGGAGGACACAGCTGTGGAGCCATCACAACCCACAGCCCTAGGGGTGGGAGGAAGGGCACAGCCCCAGAGAGAAGGGGATGTGGCTGGAGGACGGAAGTTTCCACAATGGCTCTGTCCTCACTAAGTCTTTGCCTGGTAGACGACGACGACGACGACGACTACTACTACTACTACTACTACTACTTTACTCTTGTCATAGGTCTTAAAAGGACCAAACTCTTTTTTTTTTTTTTAAGATTTTATATATTTATTTGACAGAGAGACACACTGAGAGAGGGAACACAAGCAGGGGGAGTGGGAAGAGAGAAGCAGGCTCCCTATTAAGCAGAGAGCCAGACGCAGGACTGGATCCCAGGACTCTGGGATCATGACCTGAGCCCAAGGCAGACGCTTAACTGACTGAGCCACCTAGGTGCCCCAAGATGATCAAACTCTTGAAAATGAAGTCCACAGTCGAAGGACACTTTTTTTTTAATCAAGGAGACTTCTGAGAGACTGCCATGAAACAGTGCAGGCGAGCGGGCACCCCTACATTGCTGCTCCCTGCATAGTGTCTAAGGTAGGCACTCTGCAAATATCTTCGGAGGATATTTAATAACATGAAGCCAAAGCACCACTATTGTTAGGCATTACACCCACTTTTAGGAAGTGAAAGGAATGACACCTCAAAATAAAAATGTAAATAATATAAAAGGACCAACACTGAGATGAAGATGCCTAAGTCAGTTCTCAGCAAAAACCCGAGGGAGGACTATGTGGAAAGCTATGAGCAGAGACAGGTTCGGAATCACATCCTAAATCTCTATTTGAGAAATTGATGATTTCTGTCTTTATTTAACCTTGAAAAATAAAGTCCCTGTAGTAGTTGTAGCAATGGGATCCTCAGGGGAGTAAGAGGTAGCGTCACTGAAACTTATGATTTTGTGAACAAAAGTTTGCATTTAACTTTCTTATGTTGGTTTCATCTGTTTGTTGGTTTGTTTGTTTTTTCCAGACCTTATGTAATTGTTCTGAATCTGAAGATTTAAAACATGGTAACTAAATCCTTTCTTTAAAAACAGAAATTTGGACTTATGCAGGGTTTTATTTGAAAAAGTTCACTGGGGGTGCCTGGGTGGCTCAGTAGGTTAAGCCTCTGCCTTCAGCTCAGGCCACGATCTGGAGTCCCACATCAGGCGCCCTGCTCAATGGGGAGTCTACTTCTCTCTCGGCCCTTCACCTTGCTTGTGCTTGCTCTCACTCACACACTCTCTCGCTCTTAAATAAATAAAATATTAAAAATATTAAAATAAAAAATTAAAACTTTTCTTCAATTAATAGGAAAATTATTAATTATTCAATTTGATTTCACATTTGTGGAGTATTTGCTATGTGCAAGGCATATATTAAGCAAAGAGAGAAACTAAAAGTGACCCCTTCAGAGACACTCCACTTGGGCTGTGGTGAAGAAACATTATCAAGTGTAGGAAGGCCAATCATCACAACACTATTATCTGTAAAGTGCAGGCGGCCCCTTGTTTCCTGAACTGGTGAGGTTCCAGAAAGCTGTTTACGGACTTCATTGGCCCAGGGAAGCAATATCACAAATGGGGCTGGTTTCCAGATGAGACCTCCTAATACCATCCTAGGAGCTCCAGCCCAAGTTCTGGGGGCAAGAAATTATTAGGGACAGGAGAACATGGGACGTTCTTCACTCCTTTGCCAGGTCCATTCATTCTGTAGCAGAGCTCTGGATCAAAGAAAGTCTTCAGATAGCATTCTCCCTTCCCGCACACCTCCATTCAAAACTCTACTATTTTCTAGCCTCTTGGCATGCTCGCCAACAATTAAGTCCAGCAGCAACCCCTCACGCCCAGGTCACTGCCCCAAATTCCACAGACCGAGCTAATTCATTGGGCTCCCACCAACTCCACCCGTCCCCATCAAAATGCTTATCTATCCATCAAAATGTAAATCTTTTCTATCCAGGAATGAGGAGGAAAGACTAACTGAATTCATTCATGCTAAAGTAGGAATGATCAGTCCTTAAGACTGTGTGCCAAGGGCTGCTGGAGGAAACCACCTGAGAGGCTCCAGAAGACGAAGGTGTAACTTTTAAAGAAAATATCTGTTAAGTTAAATGTGGAGAATAACAGCCCATTAACAGTGACTGTGGCGGGGGTGGGGGGCAGGCAATATAGGAGAATAATTATTGTGTGTTGAGTGTTTACCATGTGGCAGGAACTCACTCTAAAGGATACCATCAGGTAAATATGTTATTCGCCCAGTTTACAGAAGAGAAATGTGGGGTCTGGAGAGGCTAGCGGTTTAGTGAACTCTGGAAGACAGTCTGCCCAGTCCTCTCTCCACCATGGCGAAGCCAGTAGGATCCTGACTCCGGAGGTGGGCAGCTCGCTCCAGCTACTCTTCTTTTGCATGATTCCTTCTCTTCCTTTCTACTGAAACCAGAGATCCTCTAGAGGCAAATTTTTTCCAGACTGTGACAGTCATGACAGCAGAGAAACTGAGGCAGTGATGGATGGATACTACCAAAGCATATTTGTGAAAATGAAACTGCTTCTAAGTAGGGTGTGAATGAGGACCTGCTCATGACTAGACCCTGTAAAAGGAGAAGGCAGTATCTTAACTTCCTCAGTGCATTTATCCCCCAAGCATCAGTATCTACCTATGGAAAGTATGATGGATAGGGTCTTTTCCAACATTCTAGGCCTCAGTCAATGAGAGAGCCTTGAAGTTAACTCAAGTGTTATCATTTGTACCAGAGCTGACTTTAAGATTACTCATCTCATTACTATGGCTTTACAATAGTATAGAAGGGCATTAAAAAAGGAATCTGATGTACTTTTCCATTCCATACACTATGCTCATTTTACATTAAAAATACAGGAAAAACGGTCTTCTCCTGCAGGGCTGGTGAGAGCCCTGTGCCCCAGAAGGCCAGAAGCTAGGCCTAGCAGCTCACAGATCAATGTTTCAGGTGCCTGATCATTCATCTGGCCAACTGCTGATTATTGACAGAACCCTAAGGGTAGATGGGTGATTTTTGCTTGCCCACGGCAATATTTCTCTAATAGAAACAATCCCACAGCATATATTCTCATCTGATAATAACATGAAGGCAATCGAAACAATTATTCAATTAATGAACAAATGTTTTGGAAAAATGCTCCCAACAATGGACGTCTGAAAAAACAAACTACATGGCCTTCTCATTGATCACGTCTAGTTGGAGACACTTTGGAGCAGAGTAATACCATCTCCTTTTAGCATGATCCGACCCACTTGTTTTCTTGACTTTGTTTTAGAATGAATCTCTTCTGCTCTACCCAATTCAGGGTGCGTGCACTCATCCAAACCAATGACACAGTCCTCTGTCTGCATGGTCACTTGTACCTTATGCCATACCTGAATCCGAGATCTGTTTTGCAAGTATCTGAAGATGAGGTTGATGGGCTGCACCATCACCTTCTAGGCTTTCTGGCTCTGGCCACCGTATGCCATGGTGGGTGCCGACAAAGACCACATGCTAGCTCAGAAAATGGCCAGAACAATCTGATTTGCCTTTAAGGACCTGCTTCTCTCTCACTTTCAGTCCCTATGGTTTGGGTTGGATTACCCTCATTGTGTGTTACACCTATGATGTGGCCAAGCACCTCATCCCTTGGCCACAAGGAGTAGAGTATGAGCCCAATCATTCCAGTGAGACTCACTTCAAAAAACTGTGTGCCTAGGGCTGCTGGAGGAAACCAACCAAGAGGGAAGATGCCCAGAGCCAAGCAGTTCTGAGAGAACCTAAGAAGGAGGGGGAAGGGCAGAGGCAGAGAGAGCCAATGGCATAGTTTGAAGCTTTGCATCCAGCCTGCTCTGGGTCTTTTCAGGGGTGAGCCGATACACTCTCTGTTGAAGCCACATCCAGAAAGAGTTGAGCTTCTATCGCTCATAAGGAAAGAGTCCAGAAGAAGACATCTCTGTGTCTGGGTTCCATTCATCTCATTAGACACCTGCATTCCTGACTGCGTCTCCTTAGATGTTCCTATTAATATGATGGGAACCATTGTGTGCTCCTGGGCCTGACCCACCTGGAAGAACCCACAGGCCCAGCCTCAGTAGCAGGTACATCTCCTGGGTCCTGGCAAACCAGGCCTCAGTTCTCCATCAGGCGCTCACACTCTCCCCTCAGCTCCACCCGCCCTCCTTCCCACAGGCTGCTGCCCCAAGGAGAGACTCGGGCTTCCAGGAAGGGAGCTCCAGGTTAGGTCTATGGCTGGCTTCTTTCAGAGGGAGTTAAGGGTGATTCCATTTGTCAAGGCCCAGAGCTCACAGCACAGATCCTCGTCCCTCTGAACCTCTTGGGTTTGAGAGCTGCCTTCTAACTTAAACAAAGCTCTTTCTTCAGAACGACTCCATAGTGTGGGCTTTTACCTTTTTTAGCACGTTTCTTTTTTTTTTTTAAGATTTTATTTATTCATTTGACAGACATATATCACAAGTAGGCAGAGAGGCAGGCAGAGAGAGGTAGGAGAAAGCAGTCTCCCCGCTGAGCAGAGAGCCCAACACGGGGCTCGATCCCAGGACCCTGAGATCATGACCTGAGCTGAAGGCAAAGGCTTTAACCCACTGAGCCACCCAGGTGCCCCAGAACATTTATTCTAAAACATGGCCATGGGATCACTGAGAGAAATGAGTACAGCTAAGGGGACAAAAGTCTAGTGGTGGTGCAAAGTAGACCAACAGCACTTTCCAGGAGGTAACTAAGCCTCTGTATCTCCTGTGAAGAGGAGTCCCCATGGCTTCATTTACTTAACAGTGGGGTGTCCACACTACCTGACAGTGACATTTATCTTCGATGTATATTTACTATTTCCCCAGCTAAAGGACAAATCTCTGGAGGGCAGAGCCATGGGTCCACAGAAGCCAGAACAGAGACATGTGAGTGTAGCCCATAGGCAGCAAATATTGACCCCTGAGGAGGATAACTAAGAGGATTCCATATCACATTATCTAGGAAAGATACTTTTCTTTTCAGTGGTTCAGTCCCAAAGAAGACTCTATACAAGGGAAGAGAAATCAACTTTCAGGAAACACAATCCAATATTAACAATAAACTCCAGTTATGACCAAATTAGGGTTCTAAATATATATTGGTCATAGTAAATGCTGCAGGCCACAACGGCTATTTATTTCTGGGCACATCTACTTGTCTTTCTAGGAAGCTAGTCTATAGTTCTTTCTAAGAACCAATCCATGTCCCCTGCAAGTTTCCGGGATAAATGAATATAAAAAATTTGAAAATTTAAAGACTCAGGTTTTGATTTTTTTTTCCCCCCTAGGGCTAATGGGGCCATCTTACTTCATGAGAGCTATCACTGAGTCTTCCTTTTGACCCAAGAGTACTAATGGAGGTTTTTGGAGTCCATAGGTTGGAAGTCATTGACTTCCTTGCTTGAAGGTGAATCAACAATGATGGATTTGTGTCCATTTGTATTTCTTTCTTTTTTTTTTTTTTTTCAAAGATTGTATTTATTTATTTGACAGACAGAGATTACAAGCAGGCAGAGAGACAAGCAGAGAGAGAGAGGGAAGCAGGCTCCATGCTGAGCAGAGAGCCCAATGCTGGGCTTGACCCTGGGATCATGACCTGAGCTGAAAGCAGACTTTCACCCACTGAGCCACCCAGGCGCCCCTCATTTGTATTTCTTTATGAAGAGAATGCAGGTCACCACTGTGGTTGCCTGGGGAGATCAAAACATGATAGGCAGGCCTCACTTGGGTGGGTCTTGTTATAATTTCTGGGCCCTAATCTGCTAGAAACACTAGAATCCATACCCTGAGCTTTCATAAAGTAGCAAATAGGCTGCTAATACTACTACTTTAGGTTTGATTGATGGACTAGAGTCTCATTGAGGAGTTTTGATATTTCCTTTTTTTTCCTACTATAACACTGTATCATAAATATCATGGTGAGGTTTTATGCCCTTTAAGCTTTCCTTGTTTCTTAAGCACAACTGTCAATCTGTTTCACAAATGTGAATATTGGATGTACATGAAAGTATAAAACTTAGATTTTATATCTAAGAAAATACATAGTAAAATAGAAAACTTAAAACTCCCTCACCACGTTTCAGATCTGTTCAACAAGCAGTCTTCCTAATTAACCAAGATTACGTTAACAAAATATACAGATTTAAATGTATACCTCCTTACAGAATCCCTTCCCAAGGTTCTTCATTTCTTTTCCCCATCCTAACTTCAGGAAAGAAACTGGAAGCTCACAAAATATATGCCTTCCATAATTTACAGATGTAACATCTAAATCACCAGGCTTTATCTCATTTTCATCTCCACTTAGGCTCAGAAATGTGCTGTCTCTGAGAATCTGTCCCCTGAGTACTGACAAAGGGAGATTAGATTGCATTTCCTGCCTTCATTTACCTTCCAACAGTGTGCAATAAAAAGGCAATAGGAAGAATAAAATGGCCTGTTTTTCCAGGGGGAAAGATATTTTCATCTTTCATATTTCTGTTTCTTACAGACATTTTTAAAATACAACATCTTGGGAGAGGGAAGTAGCCCCAACCAACATTGTTACCCCCTTACGAAGCACGTCTATGAGTACAGTGTGGCTCCACAGGGAGCAGTAAAGAACAGTTATTCCCAGACCAAAGTCATGAACTTCCTGCAGATGGTTCTCCTCTTCATGGAGGAGCATCGGAGCTCTAACGACTGCTTTAGAACTTGTGAAAGTCCACAACTCCCCATGGCCCACAAGGTCCTGCGTAACCTGACCCCAGCCAACCATTCCACACGGAGCCCCCATACCTACCTTCTTACCAAATTCCAGCTGTGCAGGCAAAACTTCTCTTAAGTGCCTTCTGCAGTAGTGTCCTGTGCCCAGAACTATTTGCTACATCCCTTCCTTCCTTCTGTTCCCCCAAATCTGGCCAAATCCTGTTCATTCTTTGCTCTCATCCTAAAGATCACTTCTTCAGGAAAGCCTTCCCTGCCCCTCCCCTTCCTGCAAGCTCAGGTTGGGACCACTTAGAACTGACTATCTGTATTTCTCTGTACTCCTCTGAATCCATTGTTACAATTATAATGGAGCGTGACTTGTGATATTTTAAAAACTGTAATGGAAAATTCTCCTACTTGATCATAAACTCTCCAAGAGCAGGAACTGATGTGTCTTCTCTAGCAAGGTATTAACAAGAAACCATGTCTACTGTAGGGTAGATATTTTCATAAATATGTGAGGAAAAGAGAGAGAAAGGAAGAAAGATATATTACCAAAATTGTTGGTCCTGTAGCAGAAGGAGATCTTCCAGCTACATAGATATATCTCAGGCTGGTTCATTATAGAGAACATTGAACCAAATCTTTTCACCACTCCAAGACTTCTAGAAAAGTCTGAGCTCATGAGCCGATGTAGCAGTTTTAATGTGGGGAGAATGACGCACCATGGCAGTTAGACGCAAGAGTTTTTGGAGCCAGGCACTTACTTAGGTACAAAAATCCCAGCTCTGCCACTTACCGCCCTTTCTGAGCAATTTCCTCACCCTTTCTGAGCCTCCACTGATTCATCCATAAAATGAGGCTAAGAATTCTGGCCCCTTTTACAGTTGTCTCAAAGGCTAGAAGTAATGACTGCCAAGCACTCATGACAAAGATTTTAGTGTTGTTATTACTATTACCAAGAAACATTAGAAGTCGTACTAGATTCAGAAGATACTCTATCTTGCCTTTTTCCTTGCTAAAGGAATATGCCCCAACCAGGCAGGGTCACCAACAACTAGTTGCTTAGAAAAGAAGGTGTTTTCCTGTCCCGAGATCCTGACACCTAGACTAACTGCAGAATGCATCACTTTATTTTTCACAGGCATTTAACAATCTGATTGGACGTCCAGATACATGTACAGAATTCACAACAAGAATGATCTGAAAAAGATTCACCAAGAATGATCTGAAAAATTTCAGGATTTGAAAAATATTCGCTGAGCGTGCCAAGAAACAAACTAACCCATTCACACTCATTCTATA
Organism: Neogale vison; assembly: GCF_020171115.1. Classification (NCBI taxonomy): domain Eukaryota; kingdom Metazoa; phylum Chordata; class Mammalia; order Carnivora; family Mustelidae; genus Neogale; species Neogale vison. The sequence continues at coordinate 197,993,081 of NC_058091.1, read as the reverse complement.
TTTCTGGACACTTTCCTCCAAAAAATAATGGCACATTCTTCCAATTGTATCTCCAAAACAAACCGGAGACTCGGACTCTTTGGTAAGACTGGTGTTAGAGGAATGCCAGAATCAACCACGAATCAATGGTTTGGGTAGCAGTCACACACCCATCATGGGTGTGCGGATGTGGCCTTCCTAACAAGCAGAGTGGGGGTTTCTGGAAACTATGGCCTGGCGCAAATCAGACATCGGTTACCCAAGCTCTGCCACTCACTAGCTAAGGACAGAAGCTGGACTGCATACAAGTTAGCCTCTCTAAACATTTCCTAGGTATGAAATGCACTGATAATACCTCTCTGTCAAAACTGCTGTGAGGTTTGGAGTGAGATAATGTACATAATCGATAATGATTATTTGAGATACCATGTAAAGAATGCCTAGCAAATACATGATTTCATGTCATATCCTTTCCCTAATACTGTGCCTTTCCCAGAACAGGAAAGCCTTAATGAGAGAAGCCAGGGTAGCCTGTCAAACATAGATGCTATATCATTATAAGGGTCTTATAACTTATAAAGCATTCCTAATAACAATATCAATAACAGAAATAGTGATGATCTCGCAGGATACCTGATGCAGAAGAACTTTTTTTTTTTTAAGTAGGACTAACATTTAAAAAATGCCAGCAAGATCTTTATCTAGGGATCAAAGAGAGCTGAGAGGACTTAGCACCAGTAAGAAGTAAGTGGGAGAGCTAGGAGTATGCAGGACCTCAAAATCTTCTGTTACATTAAGTCTGTCTTTATTAAACATACTTATGAGACAACCTTCCAATAAGAAAGATAGGAAGGAGAAGGCGGAGATGGGGAAAAAGACAAGGCTTTAAAACTTTGTTCGAACTTCCCCCTGCAGTTCTGTTTCCCTAGGCTGGGCTCCTCGGGCACAACCTCCTTCAGAGAGCCTTCCTTTGTAGGATTCAAATTATACTGAAGTGTGACTTTGGAGCAGTCCCTTAATCTCCTATAGCTTAGTTTCCTCACCTGGAAAATACAAAAGATAATAAACGTACTTCAGAAAATACCCTAGTCGACAAGTGAACTAATACAAACAAAGCACCCAGAATAGTGCCAATACATCATAAGTATTCTGTAGCTTTAGGGATTTCTAATAGTAGGTATAAAGTGTCATTTTAAAATGGCACCAGCGTGAGAGGCCCTTGGTTGGTGGTCCACACGTCAGAAGTGAGAGGGTACAATTACAAAGAGAGCCCAGCCCTGGTGGGCAGGGGATGACCACACTCATCATGTCCTACCTCATGTGACCTAACTTCAGCAGATGGACCACGTACTGAGATTTTACAAACGTTAATTCAAATGCAGGGTCATAAAGCCAAGCCCTACCACTAGAAAGAAGTTCATGGGCTTACTTAAGAAAACTAATTTGCATGAGAAATTCCTAGCACCAAATACATACAAAATTTGTGTAGCTACTGAAAACTCACATTGGATTTAACTCAGTTATTCTCTGACTTGTCTTTTGAGGTGATTTCACAAAATGAACTCCTCATCAGTATCAGGAGTACCCTTGGCTGAGAATACATCTTTACAATCCTGAGAGTATCCTTTTTTCTCTAATTACAACATGAACTATATCAATAAAGAAGTTCGCCCAAACACCTCCTATTTTTAACTGTAAGGATCTCTTTGTGAGGGCAAAATCAGGCCAGGCTTAAAAACGCTAATGGTAGTTATTGGTTATTGTGACTTCTAGGTTTCAAAAGCTTAAGGGAATGAATCTTTTCTGTGGTGGCTGTAAATAAGATAGCTACTTTGGAAAGAAAAATCATTCTGCTAAGAAAAGACATTCCTTATACATTAGTTCAAATTCAAAGTAAGACTACTCATTTCCTTTGCAGAACACACCCCATAGTAAATCACCCAAACTGTCTATTGATTGGCTTTTTTCCTTCTCTCTTTGGCTGAGCTGATTTTTATACAACTACTCAGACTACATAGACTTAAACCAGTTATTGTAAAGATAATGTTATCATTGAAATTTAGTATTATCACATTACGTTTGGAAGTGGAAGAATATTGGGGTGCTTGGAGGGCTCAGTCAGTAGAGCATGTGATTCTTAATCTCAGGGTCGTCAGTTCAAGCCCCATGTTGGACAAGGAGTTTTTATTTTAAGTAGTTAAAATAAAAATAAAAACAAAAACAAAACAACAGTAATAAAATAAGGAAGTAGGAAAAGTATTGGAGTTGTGGTCATCTTTGACCCCAGGGGAAAATAGTATGTATGAGAAAGAATAAGTATATGTATACAGCATACCTGGTAAAGGCATAATTGTGTTTGGTTGTGTGTGTGTGTGTACACATGTGTCAAAGCAGTACAAAATGTCAAAACATCATGGGAGCTAATTATTTAAACTTCACTACGGAAAAAAAAAATTACAGAAGCTTCTAATGAAAAAAAGTGCCTGACTTTCCTCTTTTATTTTCCTGCCCATGTTCCTAGAAGGAAAGAGGAGTAAAATAGTGAAAGGGAGAGAACAGCAGGTCAGAGAATGAAGAGCCAAGACCCACATAATATCCCACCCAGAGAGTCCTGTGAGAGGCAAACAGCCTAACCATGTTTGATAATCCAAAATACACAAAAATCCCCCCATAGTAAGTTCCACATACTTCTTCCTCCTGTTCTGGCATATCCCCAAGGGAGAAAAAAAAAGGTGGGGGATCAAGTCAAAAAAAGTGAAAACATCAAGCAGAAAGGAATAAATATAAGACCACTTAACAAAGCTCCACCTTCCTTGATAAGAGGCAGAGGGCTTGGGGCCTGGGAAACTGGAAAATGCAGGCTTCCCTCCACCTCTGCCTGTCCCGCTGTCTCACTCCCCAGGTCCCCACAGAACAGGCCAGAGAGTCACAAAAACACCAGCTGGATCTGGAGTAAATGAATGCAATGAGGGCTTGGGGGCCAAATAGAGCGGGGAAAGGACTGAGGGGTAACAACCAAACTGGTTAGGTAAATGGTTTTTTTTTTTTACTTTTTTACTTGAAACTATGATGTTGAATTGGCACATATGCAAGGTCAGTCACAGTCACTGCTGGACGCCCTCCGGGTCCCTCAGCCCCAGCTTCTATCTAAAAGCAGAGGGAAGCAAAGAAAGGAGGGGAAAGTACAGTCGTGCCTGCTCTCAGCCAGGAGTGGGGGTTGGGGGGGACATGCTGAGTCAGGGTTTCCCACCTCTAGGGAGCAGGAGGCTTGGCAACTGCTCTGTAGTGACAGAGCGCTTCTCTCCAAAATCTATTCTAATCTCAAAAGATACTTTCAGAAAACAGACTTCTAATTTAGTGTGGTGAAAATACTATTTAAAAGCAACTATAGAAATGTTGAATTTTTCTGTTATGAAAAGCTAATTTACACTTCAACAAAAGAACGGGAGTCAGATATGGCTTAAGGGTCTGGATAGAATACGGTTTCTATTTTGAGAAGACATCTATTTGCCATTTTCAGAAATTGATCATTTGCCACACACGGATCGATCTTTCGTCTGAGAAAGAAAGCATATTTTAATATGTTTGAAGCACAAAACTCCTCAAGAATGAGAATTTTCGACAGAACCCATGGATTCTAAAACTTTCCATTCTAACGATTCTCCAAATATTTAACCACTCTGACATCAGGTGTGTAAGAATCTATGAAACACGCTACTTTCCGTGCTTAATGCTGCAGGAGAACAGGAAAACTGTTTTATTCAGGATGAATTCAAAATAACTATAAAGAATATGGGCTCTTTCGGTAAACAGGTGACAACGTGGTTCTCAGGAGTCTGGCACCCTCAGCAGTAAACGCAAATTCAAAATTCAACTTTCCCTCTCCCCTCCCCAGAAAAAGACTTTAATAAAAAAGCATTTTTTTTTTTTAACAGAACCAAGAAAAACCGAAGACATAAGTAAAAGGGAAAACATGGTCCTTCCACTCTCCCTTTCCTTGAAGGTTCAGCCAAATCCCTGGTCTTTCCAATCTTTCTGTCCTCTCATCACCAAGGTCAGGTCACTGCCCAGGTTCGGCTCTCCCTAGGACTCTTGGCCTCTGCTACTAACTATGCCCTTCTGATGCTCACTTGGCCCCCTCTCCCCTGCTCAGGTGCCTCCAGGGTTCCCTACAGCGGCCCCGATGCCCTGCTCAGCCCCCGCAGTCTGGCCACAGCTTCATCTTCATCTCTACTTCCCATACCTTCCTTCCTGAACCCCAGGCCTCAGTCCCACCACTGACTCCCATGTTTTGAATACATAGCACACTTACTGTCTCCATGGCCATGGCAGTATCCGCCCCCCAGCCCCCGCCCCGCCCAGCCTTGCCACCACCACCACCATCTCCCTATGCCCAAATCCTAACCACACTCCAATGTAAGGCAGAAGCCATGGGGGGTGGGCAGGGGAACACCCCTGAATTGCTAACCAAACCTACCACTTACCTACATCTACGTCCACAGTGTGTCCTTCCATTTGCAATGGAAGAGGAACCCTTCTTCAGGCTGAGGCTACCACTTCCCCTGGACTCTGGGGCCCACTGGGACCCATGCCCCGAGGTACCTCACCCCTTCATTTATCCCTCTGTTCTCCTTAAACCGCTCCCTCCCTGTAGGCTCCTACTGATCAACCCACTCCAGTGAGACCATTAAAAACCAAAAAGCTTCCAAAGATCCCATCTCAACAGGGTTTCTACTCTCTTACTACCACTTTCTTTTATCCCCTAAAGAGGCAAACTGCTTGTCTTCTTTCCCTGTCTGGGGCTCCTGTTTCTCACACCCCTCAGCCCACTGCCTTCTGGCTTCAATCTCACTACTCCCGATTCCATTGTTTTATAAAATGTTTTGACACCTCTTATATCCCAGATTAACAAACTCCTGGCACTGGGAGTGGAGAGGAGAAACCAGACCTGAGCTCACTGAGCCAGAAATTCAAACTGATCATTAAATTCAGCATAAAAATATATTTTATTTGGACTATAGCTTAAAAAAATTTTTTTTTCAAATAATTTGCCAAAAATTCAAGAACCTGAAGATTTCACATGAAAATCCAGGTTTCTGGCTTGTTTTAAAGAATCCAGAAATACTGGCAACAATGCTTCTTTCACTATATGACAATAACCCGCTGAAGCTGAAAAGCAGCCACCCTTCAATGAGATAGGACCTCTCTGGTTCACCATGGACCCCACCAAACCCTCTCTGCTCATGTTCTTTTCTCTGATGGTCCCTGTGTGCAGTCAAGTTTGAATCCGTGTTCTAGATCGGTGCTATCCACTAGAAATAAAAATGTGAGCCGCATACATATTTTTAAATATTCTGGTAGTCATTTTTTTAGAAAATGGAAAGGAACAGGTAAAAATTAACTTTAATAATATATTCCATTTAATCCAACATATCCAAAATATTATTTTGATGTACAAGCACCATAAAAAATTAATGAGATATTTTACCTTCTTTTCTCTGTGCTAAGCCTTCACAATCCAGTGTGCATTTAACACCCATAGCACATCTCAAATCCAATTTGCCATATTTCCAACGTTCAAGAGCCAAGTGTGGCTAGTGGCTCCATCTGAGACAGCAGACTCCAGATGCTTAATGATTCACTATGAAAATCATCTTGCAAGTAGAGAGAGGGAGAGAGAATTTTAAGGGGAAAGAAGAAAGCAGGCAGGACTGAGGAAAATGGTGATGACATTAAAGAGCAGGTATGGTGAGGACTTCAAGTCAGGAGGGGAAAAAAGCAGGATCACAGAGACAATGAACAGTGCTCCCTGAAAAGATCAGCTGTAGTCTAGCACTCCGGTATAAAGACACCCTTTACAGGCAAATGCAATTAACTGGCAATGCAGATTTTCTGGAGGGAGGCTTTAGTCTTTCATAAATAGGCTTAGCATTAAACATGTGGTCACTGTGAAAAGCAACTGACCAAAAGTCTGACCCAGAGTTCACACACTTGGCATTCAAGAGGCAACAGAGTGGACCAGGCTAGTGAGGACAGGATTCTTGGTCCAGGCTGGGATTTTAATCTAGTTCAAGCGGATGGGTATGAGAAGTGGCAGTGATGCAGGCAGCAAATTCTCTTGAGCTGAGATCCAAGCAGAGATCAAGACTTAGAGAATCATAAGTGAGCGAGACTATGTCAGCAAAGTGTTGGAAATCCAGATGTGGGAGTGCAACATCAGAGGTCAGGAAAAGAGATTAGGTGCCAAAAAAGGATACCCATAGTCGGAGACTGGCACCTAGAAATGAATCCCTGAGCCACAGACCTCAGAAGCAGAAATCACTCCTCCATTCTCCGCATGAATACAATATGGTGGTCAGTGAGTAGGTGTCCTGTCCTCTCCTCATACCCACAGACACGAACAAGAATTAAAGTACAGGCTGAGAAAAGCCAAGCCACCAGCTAGGGGAGAGGAGAAGGTCAAATAGATCTGCCAGACTTAAAAGGACTTGGAAACAAGAAGGGAGGAACATCATTATATAACTAAAAGTGCTTTTGAAACTTTTCCAGAGAATTCTGAATAGCTCTGGCCCATCCATTCATCCCTTCATTCACTCAGCAACCACTTATTGAGTAGTCTTTCCTCTCCAATGATGATTAGACAGGTCGATTGTACTGAGGCTTGCCAAATTCTACTCTAGCAGGGCCGGTGAAGGGAGCTCAGGCTGAAGCAAAGTAGGGTGAGCTCACTGAATAAAACCTGTGGGATTAGGAGGACATATTGATCCCAACACATCCAGAGGTCCATTTGTCTATCATGTGTTGTAATTCTTCCCAAAAGGATGAGAAATCAGGCTGGCATAAAATATCTCAAGAGACTTCACAGGAATATTGTTCTCTCAAGAAGGCAGCATACAGGACTTTGGAATCTCATTACATGGAAAATACGGGGTTTTTTTTTTGCATTGTTTGCATTCAGATTAATGTTAAATACAAATATTTGGAGACATGAGGAAAATTGTGGCCTGATATTCTGCTGGAAAAAAAAAAAAATTCTCCTGTACGAAACTGGTCCACATTGGAGGGGAAAAGCATTTGCATAAAATCTTCAGTTGTTGAGGGATAGTAATCACTTTCTATAAAGTGCTTTTGTAAAATTTTATAAATTGCTTTTATAAAAAGCAATGTAAGTTGGAAGAAATTGTTGACAGTGACAAAGAAGGCAAAATGGCACATAAAGTTAATCTTGCAGGGGGAAAAAATGTATGATTGACGACAGTTCAAACAAGTCAAAAATCACCAATTAAAAACAGAGATTATTTAGCAACAGAAAAAAATGACATGAGGAAGGATGCCTCACACCTTTCAATAATTAGCCTTATAGAAAGAAAGGTTGTCTTAAGTAGACATGCTTTATACCATAATTTTAAGAAAAACAAGTTTATCTAAAGCAAGTTCAAGCACAATATTTACTTCATTCACATTAAAGAAATAAACAAACAAAAAAACCAGTATTCAAACAATAACCCTCAGTTACCAAGAGAAGGTTTTTTATTTAGGACCCAGGGTTTATTGAGGCAAGAAAATATATCATGTTTAGTAAGTTTTCCAGGGGAAAAGAACAAAAGAAGTCAAACCAAAAAGCTCCAGATTTCAAAAACGTCATTTCTGTTTTTCTAAAACATACAACTATGATACTGCAAATAGCTATGAATTAAAAGAAAAAAATCCATGATCCTAACTTTGGAATATGCAGACTTCGTCAATGCTTACAGTACCATCTAGACATACTATTTACTCTTTGTCAATCTAGAGTTAAACATTTTGACAGCTATCATGAGCCAAGAAACCACACTACACATTTCCGGGTTATAAAAGATATATTATTAACCTTTAATTTTGTGAAATCATCCTTTATTTCCAAATGATGGGGCAAAAGAGAAAAAGGGAGAGTGTCCTATTGTCTTTATGAATCTATCGATCTTATTTTGTTGCTCTAAGTATTTATTTCACTTTTCCAGAATAATGTGCACACACTTGCCAAAAGTAATATAAGATTTTTTTCATTACTCTGTGAAATTGTGATGTCGCCAGGACCGCCTTGGTTAATCTGAGGCTACTTTTTGCCACCCAAGCAAGTAAAATAATTTACCTCCGAAATAAGAAGGATGAGCAAAGTTCCCTGTTCATTTTTTTTCCAGCCACCCACATACTTGTAATGGTGGCAGTGGCAAAATTTAATATACTGTTATACTATCATATACTAGCCATTGCTAGGGTTTATTGAGCTCCCATAATATTTACTTGATAATATTTCCATATATACAAGATTCATAGCTGTACTCAAATCTTCCAGATATACAGTATGGAACATAAAAGTCATAGGAAAAATAATTCCACTCCAAAGTAAACCTGTCACTGTTTACTCTCTTCCTCTGCAATAAGCTGATGATCCCAGTATTTTTTAGAATGCTATCACACATCAAACTTCATGCCCTGTTCCAAAATGTCCTAACATCTCAACCTTCCTCTCTCACTTTAATAAACCTTTGAAAAAGTTATTAACATTGCCTGTAGGGCTTGTTTTTGAGAGTATTCGTGTTTTGGTGATTTTAAGTCATTCACATTAGGAATTACATTTCCTTAAATCTGTGTCTTCCCCAAGATTAAGTTATGTTCTTTGGAGTAATTATAAAGACACCCAGAAAATAGCAAAAATAGATAGCAAAAATTAACCCACATCACATTTTTAACTCATCTTTGAGAACATAAGCTTTCTCTACCAGGTCAAATAATTAATGAACCAAGTGGCACTTCATGTATAGACTTCATCTTAAAAAATATTTTTCTAGGGACGCCTGGGTGGCTCAGTTGGTTAAGCAGCTGCCTTCGGCTCAGGTCATGATCTCAGCGTCCTGGGATCGAGTCCCACATCGGGCTCCTTGCTTGGCAGGGAGCCTGCTTCTCCCTCTGCCTCTGCCTGCCTCTCTGTCTGCCTGTGCTCGCTCTCTCTCCCTCTCTTTCTGACAAATAAATAAATAAAATCTTAAATATATATATATATATATTTTTTTCTACTTTTTATTAGAGCTTACATATGTATTTTAGGAATTTTATCCCAATGAACAAATATTCCTCTTACTATGTTTTGTAATATTTTTATCATACCCTGAATAATGTAGCCACATTTTTTACAAATTTTTTTTTTTTTGCTTCTCTATGGAAGCAATTTTAACAACATGAATTTAAAAGAAAAAAAACAATAAAAGTTTAACATTCATAAACTTCACACTTTTGTTAAGACTCTAAAAAGTGGGACATATTCATTCTTCACTCTTTATCTTAAAATACTGGCTTCCTGATTCCAGCAAAACATAATTTTAGTAACTCATCAAGACAGAATACATAAAATTGGCATATTTTTGATAGGCACACAAATTGAGAAGCATCTTTCCCAACTGTGTTGCAGAAAATGAAATGCATCTGGTATGACAATATGGCCAAGCACGTGAACTAGAATCAGTGGGAAGAAATGTTGTTTTTTTTTTTTTCTTTTTCTCAAAGCAGAACATTTTGAGTAATGTACTTGCCCCAACAACAAGGCATTATTAAGTCTGTTCAAGTGCCTTCCAGAAATGTATTGAGCTGAAGACCACAGAGTAGCAAGAAGGGGCTGGCAGGGGCCTGGGAGGCAGCATGGTTAGTTCAGTGTTAGTCACTGTAGGTCAGTGATTTCCAAATCTCTTACCCCCAGCAGTTCAACCTGATGTCCTTGTTTCTTTTTTCTTTTTTTTTAAATTGTCTTGCTTTTGCTTTTGCTTAACACCTCCACCCAGAGTCAGAGTTTATGCACATATGTTGTTGTGGCCTCATGCTGAGCTGGAGGGGGAAGTGGAGAGGTAGGGAGGTGTTGGAGAAGAGGGCCAACGCCAGGATCAAGCAGAGAAAAAGTGAGACATTTGCGTTATTTTTGCAATGCATTTTCTTTCTTAAGTTCTTTTTACCTAGGCAGTCTGGAGATGTATTTAATGCTCTTATTGTCTTTGCTTTCATGTGTACCTATCTGCTTGGGGACCAACATAGAAATCTGTATCTGCTACACACTCCCTCCCCCCAGCCCAAATATGTTCTGAGGCCAGGGGCTGGGAGAGCAAAGAAAGACATCTGAGTGACACAGGAAGTGTGCAAGGGTGCCACACAGCTCAGCCTACTCCTGGACATCTCAGGGAGCCCTCTTCTACTTCCAGCTTCCAACCCAATTTCTTCCTCTTCCTCATCACAAGGTGAGACAGCTGGGCTCCTGGAGTTGGGCAGAGGAGCCATGAGAAGGCCAAGGAATCTTGCTTCTGCACTGGCGAGAGAGTGCTGCTGAAAGCCCGATTTGTGACTCCTAACAGAAGGCTGTCCAGGTCTCAAGGGACAGATTCCAAGAGCAGCAGATGCAGGGAACCAGCAATGCTGCCTCTTGGTGGGACCGTGTGTGGCCTCAAACAAGCGCCTTGGGGCTACTGTGCTGTCTACACCCTACCTTTCACCTGTTCTTTGAAAGGTATTTTAGCTTTGTTATTCCTTTTATGTCTTCATTGAAATTCTGGTTCCTCATAAGGAAAAGTTTCTTTAGAATGTTAGATGGTATGATTAATAATGTTACTTGTAAATGTGATGTCATGTTAGGAAATAATGTATCACAGAGAAAAGAACAAAGCAATAGAGCTAATACATCATGGAACTGATTCTAGGGTGGGGGGAACCCCCCAGAATGTATGTAAACTTGCAAGCATTAATCATAGGACTGAAGTCATCTCAGAAACACAACAAGCTCTAAAAGCTGTCAAAAGCAGTTATGGTAACGTAAAAAGACTCTGTGGAGAATTTTAGTACAAAATCTCTTTCATTTACTAACCATGTGACCCTAGAAAGGTTACTTAATGTCTTTGAGCATCGGTTTCCTAACCCATAAAATGGCAACAAGAACTTCTGTCCTGCAGGGCTGCTGGAATGATCAAATCCAGCAAGGCTGTGAAGCATATGATGAGGGCACACATAATGTATGCTCTCCAAAAATAGGCTGAGGTCTTTGGTATACAAAATTCATAATTACATGGCAGTATTTCTTAAAGATTGAGTGTCAGAAAACTTTCTGGTAATAACTAACATAGAGATTAATTCAGAATTTTCTGCATTTGCTTTGAGAATCCTGGTCCAATAAACTGCAAACAATTTTGGGGGGTAAATAAAATATCAACTTTCACTATAATTCAATCATTCGTTGTTGTATCCTTGATCATAGAAGTTAATAAAAACAAACGTAAACAGTACTCCAACTCTAAAGTTCTTATACCTTAGGTTTAGGTACACATCCAAAAGTAAATTCTATTAAAATATGTAGCATTCATCTACGCTGAATTTAAAACACCCTTTTATAAAACCACTTTTTACTTTACTTTTGAAACCAGAAACAGGACTTCTACTCAATTATCTTTCAAGATAAAAGAAAACATAGAGTTAGCTAGAATCTTCCACAGTGTTACCTCTACCTACTCTTCTGAGAAAGAACTTTTTCTAGAACATCAGTAACATCAGGTTACCCACCTGTATTCTGGCTTGTTTTCTGAAACTGCACTAATTAGTTAACAAACTATAAAAATTTTCAATTGATAGCCCATCCATTACTGCACCTTGCTGTTCAAAACATGGCCTTATGGTTTTGTAGCTCAACTTTTAATCTAACTAAAAATTAACGTTTAAACTAATTAAAGATTAATTCATCAGAGTCAAATAATGAGAATTTACATAAGCTAAGATGTATTAGAGGAAAAGAGTTCTTTAGGTCACTGATAGACTAGAACTTTCAAAATGCTTGCCAGCATTAACACAATTTGTAAGTATTAACAAAAGGAGCGCATCTCCTCTTCAAAATCGAGGAGTAAGATCAGCTGCTCAGTGGAATCCCTTAAGAATCCTACAAGTTCATTTTTACTCGACTCTTGCCGGCCCAAACTTAACTCTTGCCTGAACGCAGAGGCAACATGATGTACATCAAGCAGCATAGTTAAAACGCAACCGCTTCCGATGAGAACTATTAAAACTTAGAAAAGGCCATAGGAACGAGTCTAACTTGGCTGAGACGCTCACGCTGTCCACTTGTTGGGCAGCGATCTACTTGCAGCCGGGACTTTGAAGAAGGGAGCGCGAGAAAACAAGCAGACTTCTGCCTTAAGCGTTTCTCCAATAAATGGCCTCACGTTTGCCAATGATTCACCTCTCCGCTTAACAGTTCCTTCCCCGCAAGCCATTGATTTCCAATGAAGGCCCCTCCGCCCCCTCATACATGGCTGCACTTTTTTTTTTAAGTTGCTGAATTTGTTTTTCTTTAGAGAAGGTGAGACTTAGCTCTTCTAAGAGACCTCCAAAAAACAGTATCCATTTCATATCTAACTTTCTCTCCCATTTGGCTACTATAAATACTTCCATTTTCATTGGCAACGCATAAAGCTACCCAAACAGCTTCTGGTGGTAAGCGTTATTTCTACCAAAAGTAACTTCAGGGTGCAAGTCAGAGCTGTATCTTTACTGAGCAGGATCGGACTGTTTGCTTTTCGCTATTTGATTTACTTGGTAGCACCTCCACTCCCCGGCCGGTCCCGGGGTAGCGACAGCCCGAGGCCGGGGGCGTGTCCCGCGCACCTAGGCTCCCGCCGCGCGCACGGGCCGCTCACCTGGCTGCTGCCGAGCTCCTCGCCCTTCTCCGGGGTCCGCGGCTGCACGGGGCTCTGAGCTGGCTCTGCGGGAGGCGGCGGCGGTTCCAGCAGCTGCTCCAGGCAGGCAGTGCCCGGCAGGGATGAACTCTTTTGATGGCACAAGTGCGCCTCGGGGCCCCGACGCCGTGCACCCTCATCTCGGGCGCGGTCCCCCCTCGCGGGCGGCTGGGGCGAGGAGGACAGAGAGGATGAGGCGGAGGACGAAGAGGGAGCCGAGTCCGGGGAGCGTCCGCCAGGAGGCGTCCCTCCCGCTGCTCCGGCGGTCGTGGTCTGCCCCTTTCCCGCCGGGAGCAAATGCTCACGGATCCGGCGGCGCAGGGTGGACCCCTGCTCGGTTCTGCCGGCGCCGCCGGGCTCGAGAGGCTCCGGCGAGGAGCAGCACAGGTTGGGCTGGGAGGAGGAGAAGACGCGGTCCAGCACTTGCTTGCGCTTCTTGAAGCCGCTCCACCTGCTGCCCGCGCCACCCACGCCGGCCGGTGCGTCCCGCCTGCCCCTCGGGAGTGGCGGGGAGGGCGATGGGGTGTCCGCAGTGCGGCGCTCTGGGCCCCCTGCGCGCGCGCCCCCGCCGCCCTTGCTCTTGCCCACCCCCAGCTGCAGGTTCTTCCAGAGCCGGGCCTGGAAAGAGGAGGACGCCGCCGCGGGTTCGGGCGACCCCGCCGAGGCTGCCCGGGGCTCCATCCTCCACCCCCTGCTCCTCCTCTCCACTCCTCCTCCTCCTCCACCGCCTCCTCCTTCTTCTTCTTCTCCTCCGCCCTCTCCGGCTGCACCTCCTCCCGGAGCCCCGCGGTGGCGGCGGCGGCGGCGGCGGGCGCAGCAGCAGAAGCCGGGAGTGCCCGGCGGCTTCAGGACAGCGCGGGGGAAAGCCGCCGCCGCCGCCGCCTCCAAGGCTCTTCCGCCGCCGGACTCCGGCGCTGCCTCTTCCTCCCGCACCTGCCGAGGTGGGCTGGCGCTGCCACCGAATCCTGGCCGCCGCGCCTGCAAAGTTTCTAGCTCCGAGCTCCGCAGCTCCAGTCCCCTGGAGTCCCCCAGGCCGCGCCCTGGCTCCCTCTCCTCGCGGGCTTAGGGCTAGAGAAGCTACGAGCGCCGGAGCGTGCGCGTCCAGCTGCGCCAGGGGCCGCACCCTGCGCCCTCAGGGCAGCACCTGTCAGCGGCGGGGGCGGCTGCCTCCCAACTGGGCGCGCGCGCGACTCACACAACAGGGCGGATCGGGCTGAAGACAAGCGTGACCAGCAGCCCCGCGGGAGCACCCCGGGACCATCCTCCAGCTCCTGGGTGGGAGGGTGAGCAGGCGAGAGCTGAGCGGAGATGAATAGGGACCAGAGCCAGGTTGTTCCCCAGGATCTGGCCACAGCTCCCCACGTAGCTCCCTTTGGGCCGCCTGCTGGACGCCCGCGCCGGCTCGTGTCTGGGTCCAATGAAGTGAGCCAGAGAGAAGATTATGCGCCTTGGGTGGGTCCTGGAGGGCACACAGCATCCATATCGAGAGAGGCGAACCTGACCGAATTCTGGGACTGAACACTGCTGCTCCCGCCGCGTTGTGTGCCCTGGACCCGACAGGAGACTTTGATTTCTTCTGTCTTGACTTCATCCCACCCACCCTCCTTGCTCTTTATCTGCGTGTACACCGGTAGTTCCTTTTGTGATCCAGGTCAAGAGGTTTCCGGAGTTTGACGGTAAATGAGGCAGTCCTAAAGTTGCAGGGAGTTTTACGATGGACGGAGATGTGGAGGATGTCCAGTGACTCTCACGCCGTTCCAAATGCAGAGAATCTTGTTTCCTTTCAAGTGCGTTTACTTCCTTTGCTTTGTTGCAATGCAAATGGAAAAGGGTCTGTTTAGCTCGCTAAGACCTTGCTTCTCCCTAAATCTATGGATCCATGGGTTTTCTGATTCTACTAAGAGTGCTTCTTGAGAAGCAGGTGACACCATGTCCTTCCCTCCTCCACTGCCCTCCACACCATAAATATGGAAAATTGAAAGAGTTCGCTGGGGCCACCATACTGATTCCAGTCCCCTCCAGCTAGCAGTCTGCCCTTGAGGTCATACCATCCTGGCTTTTTAGTCTTTTTTTTTTTTTCCCATCTTCTTCTTTTTACCTTTATAACAAATACTTTAATATTTATTGAGCACTTACTATGTGCCAGAGTATGAGACTGTGAGGATGAAGCTGTGGACAAGGCAGATGGGGCCCCACACTCATGGAGCTCAATCTTCCAGTCAGAGAGTCAAACAGTAAACAGAATTTTGAAAAGGAAAACAAACTCCCATGGAGCAAATAAAACAGGGTACTATAACAGAGTGGCTATGGAGGTAAGGTTGCCAGATAAATTTGCAGGACATCCAGTTAAGTTTAAATTGTAGACACTAAACAAACAAATAAATTGCAGATACTTTTGAGTATACGTTTGTCCAGGATATTGTATATGACACACTAAAATACCATTTGTTGCTTATCTGATATTCAAGTTTACCTCAGTTTTGTATTTTTTATTTGCTAAATGTGACAACCCCAAACAAAGGGTTTTTGGTTGCTGTTTTTTCTTTTCTTTCTTTTTTAAGATTTTATTTATTTATTTCACAGTCAGAAATCACAAGTAGGCAGAGAGACAGGCACAGAGAGAGCGGGAGGCAGGCTCCTTGCGAGCAGAGAGCCCGATGCGGGGCTTGATTCCAGGACCCTGGGATCATGACCTGAGCTGAAGGCAGAGGCTTTAACCCACTGAGCCACCCAAGCACCCCTGGTTGCTGTTTTTTCTTAAACCAAAAGTCTATTGAGAAACTGAAATTTAAAGTGAGATTTAGTGAGGACAAAGAGATAGTCACTGAAAGACCTGATTACAGCGTGCCAGGCAGAAGGAATAGCAGGGACAAGGGCCCCTTGTCAGGAAGTAGCTTAGTTAGGCATGTTCAAGCACACATGGAGACCAGGCCATATAGCATGGAACAGGGTGGAAGGGTTGTTGAGCGATGGAGGGGAAAAAATGGACAGGGTCCTCGTGGGGCGGGTCCCATAGACACAGTAAGAGTTTGAGGTTCCTGTAAGCGAAATGGGGAACAATTAGAGAGTTTTTAAACATGAGAGTAACATGTGATTATCTATTACCTACCTGCCCCATAGAGCTGTTATAAGAATTGAGAAAAAGGACAGGTCAGTGCCTGAGGCTTTTCCACACAAGATAATCCAGCTGAAAGTACCATGGCCACAGAAAATCATCTCACTACAGAGCCACTGTCATCGTCTAAGAAGAATTGCAATATACAGGTCTTTTTTTTTCTATAGCACAGGGACATTATTTGGTTACTTACATTTCTAAGACATGGTTAAAAAAAAAAGCATAGGGAAAATAAAAAACAGAATTACTGTAAAGAATTAAGAAGACTGACCACCACTTCTTATCAAAACTCTTTATAAATATGTTTTATATTCACATAAATATATTTATTTATATATAAATTTATTTATTTATTTGTATTTTGTTATAACAAAATATATATTTGTTTTATATTTTGTTATATTTATGTAACATATAAATGTTATATTTTATTATATTTATATATATCATTTTATATATATATATTTGTTATATTTATATAACATGGATCTGTGGACCCATGGAAATAATGCCATACAATTCAGCCCTATATTCATATAGTCTTTTAATGATGCATTTAATTGACTTTTGTAGTTTAATATTTTCATTTTTTCTCCTCCACCTGATTTTGCCTAGAAAAATACTAACTCTGAGATTATGGGTTCTAGGTTCTATGATCCATCCCAAATAACACTTATCCATCAAGGTGAATTCACTTATACAACTTGAATATGTGTCTCTATGTTATTTGAGTATGTAAATTTTCCTAAATATCTAAAGTGGTTTATAAAATGAGAGGCTGTCCTACAAGTTTTGCATTATATAAAGTTGTACATGATATGTCCAATGTCTTATTATATGTCCAGTGTCTTATTATATTTAATAATATATACGACAACACAAGGGAAAAGGGAATGGTACAAACTGATCACTGAAAAGTGAAGAATCACTTCTGGCCTGACTGATCAAGAAAGATTTCTTGCTGGAGGCATCATCTGAGCTAAGATCTATTGCAGGCAACAGAGTATACCAAGAAGATAGATTGCCACCCACCAGGGAAAGCAAAATTCATGGCACATAGCTGTTCTTTTTGTTATAATTTACTAACCATCTTAAATATTGATAGAGCATCTGTTGCTTGGATTAATAGGAAATGATTAGATGCATCACACACTGATATACAGGAGGTTGGGAAGGGGATGGGTAAGGAAATAATTCAGTGCAAACCCAAAGGAAGTGAGGGAAAGAACCAAGCAGTGAATTTGAAGGAAAATTTTTCAAGGAAGAGGGAACATTAAATGTGAAGAGGCTGAGGCAGGAACTTGTTCAGACTGAGATATGGCAAAGATGACAAAGTAGCCAGAACAGAGAAAGCAAGAGGAGAAGGCCAGGGGAAGAAATTGCAGAGATGGCTGAGGGCCAGGTCCTGTAGGATTCTGCAGGCCCCAGTGTAGACTTTGGATTTGGGTGGATGGGAAATCACTAGAGGGCTTTGAGGAGAGTTTTCTTATCTAATTTGCATTTCAAAAGATTCACTCTGGTCTTTTTGTTGACAATAGAGTAGAGAAAAGGAATGGGTAGAAACAGAGTTTACTTCTTTTTTTTTTTTTTTTTTTTTTTTTAAGATTTTACTTATTTCTTTGACAGAAAGTGTACAAGGAGGGGGATGCGGCAGACTGAAGGAGAAGCAGGCTCCCGCTGAGCAGAGAGCCCAACATGGGGCTCAGTCCCAGGACTTGGATCATGACCTGAGCCAAGGCAGCCGCTTAACTGACTGAGCCAACAGGCACCCTGGAAACGAAGTTTAGAAAGGAGCTATCACTCACTATAATACCCTAGGGATGAGGGTGGCTTTGAGCTTTAGCTGAGGAGCCATGAGAGTGCTTAAATTCTAGATACACCGTGTTTGGTGGAGAGAAGCAACAGGACTAGCCATAGTCTAGATACGGAGTACTTGAACATTGTGCTAAATGCTTTGTACCATTTACTAATCTGTAATTCTCACAGCAACCTATTTTATAAATGCAGGAACCAAGTGTGAGGCACGTGACATGATCTTGCAAGGTCCCTCATTGAGTAGTTAGCAGATCCCAGGTCTAGGGATTCTGAAACCAGTTTTAAAATGGAAGCATATAGAAAATAAAATAATTGAAAGAGGCTTCAAAAAGATGCCCAGATCCATGTTCTCGCCTTGGATGAGCAGCAAGACGGTCTTGGACAGAACGACCACTTCCACTTGATGAGATCAAGGACAGAAATGCGAGCGTAAAAACAATATTTGGGAGACAAATTGAGTTAAAGGCCAACTGAATGGCACTTGGGGAGTCCTCCTGTCAGTGGAGCTCTGGCTGCTGTCCCAGCCAGCTCCCAGCCTGGGGCCAGATGTCTTCAAGCCCTCATTCCTCTATGGGTCTCTAAAATGGGGATAAGAGTGTCTATTGGCCTGGCCCACCTCGCAAGGATCCAACGCAAAGCTAATGTAGGCCGTGTTTGTGATGAGTGAAGCCTGTCTCCAAGAGAGACTTTATCATCACTTTGTAATCAAAAAGAAGAAAAACTGTGAGACTGACTTGTCCCAACTTACGCGGAAAACTCCTGCCTGTGTGGAGAGAAAGCAGGGTGAACCTTTTCAAAGCAAGAACCCAGTTATCACAGTTCCACATGTTGAGACGGCTGCTGACTATACAGTCCGCTCAACAGGAAAAAACCCTGTTTTGGCCTTTTTCTTCCCTGCAAGTTTTCTCGACAGTTGTCAGATGCAGTTAATGTTTAAGTAACTTCAAAGAAGCTATTTCTGTTAACTTAGTTTAATCTAAGCCACCACCTATTTTCTTCTCAACCAGAGTGTTAAAAATTCTAGCATCCTAGACCAAGATGTGCTCTGGAATGTCTATGTTGGAAGGTCATAGAACTGTCACATACTTTGAATGGGGGAGGAGGGAGATTGAAGCTGCCTTTGCATAATTTTTTTTTTTAAATCAATTGTCCTTGTAAAAGAAGAGAAGAAGGAGTTCAGTGGAGATCTGGGGCGAGAAAAGCCTTCCGCGGCTCACCTCTCAATGCCAGTCTACATTGCACAAGGTCAGAAGACTTGGGCATCTGCCTGGTGATGCTCTTAAGTGCTCTGAAATCATAGGCAGCCCGGAGAGCCTCAGTTTTTCACTAGTAAAATGAAGAAATAGAACTAGTTTCCCTTCAAGTCCCTTTCAGCTTAAAAATTATGTAAGATTCTGAAACAATTCTGCCATGTGGGATATAACCTGTCTACACATTCCTGGTCTGATGTCCTACTTTCACTAGTATATGCAAAGGCAGGTGTTACTGGATGGGCATGTAAATAACCCTCTTTGAATATACACCATGTCACAGAAGCTCCGAGGGCCCTACTCCTATCCCTCAAACCTCAGTTCTCCACAGCGGATATCTGATCTCTCTACTACAGCTTCCCCAAGTGCCTGGAAGAGTCCTAAACCAGTGAGTTCCAGGAGATGATGTGCAGATATTTTGATCTCCCTCAGAGAGAGGGTCAGGTAGGATAATTCAAAGGGGGGGGATTCTATCTTCTTCCTAGTTCGGGTGCCCTTGGTGCCATTTGGGTTGACAACACACCCTTTCTGAGCTTCCTTCCCGTCCTGTCTCACACACCTCCTCCCCTAACACTGCGCCCTGCACTTCACAAATAAACTGCTTGTATCTGAGCCCTTGTGGCTAAGTTGGCTTGTGGGGGAACCCAAGCTAAAACACATGTGGTGGACATTTCAGTCTTTAGCTAACTGAGGTTCCTGATTTGAACATTCAGTGAGAAAAAAAGTAGTGTTCTCCAGCAAGATTCCTTTGGGTCATACAGTTCTCTCACAGGAGACTATAAAGACAAAATTTATCTCCCAGCATACAATCTATCCCCTAAAACTGAGACCCCTTGAGAACCAGAGTTTTCATCTATAATTTACCTCCTAGAGTAGACAATTGGGTGGACTTCTCGGCATCCATTATACCCTAGAAGATCGGTCGCAACTGATCATGGTCATTTCATCCCTTTTGTGTGATCTGTAACCAATCCTGGAAGCTCTAAGTGTATATTGGGACTGGATTTCACTATGAGTAACACATAAACCTTCAACGTGTTCAAGAAGTCTGCCTTAACTAAAGAGAACAAACTGATGTCACCAGAAAGGAGGTGGGTGGGGGATGGGTTAAATAGGTGACAGGGATTAAGGAGGGCACTTGGATGAGCACATGCTCATCACCTGTTGTATGGATGTGTTAAATCACTAAATTCTACACCCCAAACTAATAATACAGCCCATGTGTTAAAAGCTTAAAAGGAAAAAAAATGTTCAAGAAGTCGGTAGGTTGTCACTCAGATAGAGCAGGACACTCCTCCCTTGTTGCTCCACAGCATAGGCCTATCATCCTCAAAGTCACCTGTGCTTCGCCATCATCAGTGGAGGTCCAGTCGTTACATTCACCTTCCAGCAAACAGGACAAAAGGGTAAAGACGGGTCTGCCCCCACCTTTAAATTCCTTCCCAACTCTTCTTATATCCCGGGCTTAGAACTCAGGTACCTGGTCATGTCCAGCCATAAAATCCTTATTTTAGGGCTTTTTTATGGCTTATGTATTATGAAATCTTTGGTCATGTGCCCATCTAAGAAATCATGGAGTTCTTAGGTTCTTCCTATTGAGGAAGAAGGGGCAGGTGGATATTGGGGGACAATAAGAAGACTCTGACACAGAGAAGTAGTCATTTGAGGGGTTCCCTCACTCATAAAGAAAGGGCACAAAATAAATGATCTCCTTTTTTTGTCCACATATTTCAGTGTTTGGGGTAATGTCTGGAACTGCTGCCTCATCTCCTTTTGAACCTGAGGAAGAAGTGAACACCGATGTTGGCGAGGAGAGAGAAACAGCCTCAGTTCTGGATGTCATCTTGCTACACACCAGACGATCCTTGAGACCTTCCTTAACTCCGCTCCTCTCCTTATGTAGTTATCTAGCTATTAATTATTAAGTAGGAAATTAATTTATCTAGATGTTTAGCCAGGTTTAGCCCAGTTTTAGTTTTTTTTATTGCTTCCATAACAAATGTAACTGCTTAAAATGAGTATTCATTTATTATCTCACAGTGTCTGTGGGAGCCTGGCTCTGTGGTTCTTCTGCTTTAGGTCTTACAAAACTGAAATCAGAGTGTTGGCAGGCCTGTGCTCCTTTCCGAAGACTCTGGAAAAGAATTTGTTTCTAAGCTCATTCAGATGGTTGGCCAAATTAAGTTCTGTTCCCTTGGAGGACTGAGGTCCCTCTTTCCTTGCCAGCTGTCGGCAGGAGAAAGGGTGAGGAGTCATAGTTAGATTCTAAAGACTGCCTGTGTTCCTCAGCTCCCGGCCCTCTTCCTCATCTTCAAAGCCAACAATGGCAGACTAGGTCCTTCTCACATTTGAGACCTCAACCACCTCCCCTTCTGCCTCATCTCTCTTACTGACTCTTCAGTTGGCGTCTAGTTTCAAGAGCTCACGTGATCACACTGGAAAACTTAATTACACCTACAAAACCCCTTCACACCTATAACTCTACTAGCAACTGTCTGAATAACTGGAGACCAGGAATCTTCAGGAGGACATCTAGTTACCGCAAGTTTCCTAGAACCCAATGTGTTGTGAGTGGCACACCGTCCTTGTAGACCAGAAGATAAAACACATCTCCCCATGTTGCCTCATTCACAGTAGGGCATTAGAGGAACTGGGTCCGTGTTACAAACAACTGAGACACATCAACATTCACCAGCACTGAGGGACAGCTAAACAGGGCAGATCTTTCCTCTTTGCTGTGTTATTTCAAATCTGGCCATTCTGCAAATGAGAGTCACACTGCTCCCCTATTTTCACCGAACATCATGCTTTCCCAGGTTGCAATCAGTCTAGGGTTTGTTTCCAATCCAGTCCCCTAACTCACACATTTTTCTCTGAGCTAAAATGGTTATTTAAAAAAATATACACATTATTGGGGCACCTGGGTGGCTCAAGGGGTTAAAGCCTCTGCCTTCAGCTCAGGTCATGATCTCAGGGTTCTGGAATCGAGCCCCACATCAGGCTCCCTGCTCAGTGGGGAGCCTGCTTCCTCCTCTCTCTCTGCCAGCCTCTCTGCGTATTTGTGATCTCTGTCAAATACATAAATAAAATCTTTTTACAAAAAATACACATTACTGATTTCAAACCAGTGCCTAAAATTGAGCTGCCTTTCTGGCAAACTCTGTCTTAAAATTGCCTGCTTAGAGAATACGGGAGCAAGAACTAGTCAGAAAAAACTTTTATGGAGTTTTATTCTGAGATGATCTTCTTTCTGAATCCCATCGGGGAAGTAAGTAGGCAAAGGAAGGAAAGATGGAGTAACTAAATGTACAACCATCCTGGGAAAAATAAAATCAGGAATAATGTATTTTATGAAGAATATTATTTTGAATGAAACTACGTTGGCTAAAATAGATTTCTCAGACCCTGATTTTTAGCCTAGAAGTCTGTCCCCCTGGTTTTTTCTTAATCTTGACATTTGCCACCATTACAGTTAAACCTCCAAATTCTGTCCATATAATTACATACATAGGACAGATATTGTTTTCCCCCTTTGAAAGGACAGCTAAGAAACCAGGGTATGAGGGGACTTGGGCCAGGTCTCATATAAAGCCAGTGGTGAGGTCAGTGAGGTGATTACAGGTAGCATCATCTTTCAGAGTTTGGGCCGTCCTAACTCCCCACCACTCCCAGTGTGCCTGGATCTATTTCTCCTTCGATTCTACAATTCAGCAGATTGGATCCAAGCACAATTTAACCACTCCAAGATCAAGAATTATCTGTCTCTGTCAGGATGCGTCAGACAACAGCCTAAACTCCAAAGACATCAGGTCTGGCACTGCAAAGTCTTGGCTCAAGCCAGAAGGCAGCACCTGGAAACTCGGCACATTTTTCCCAGCCTTGGGTTAAAAAATGAATTTGAGGCAGAAAAATTGCTGCCATAAATAAACAAAATGGCATGCAGCATTTATGGGGGCTGCCGTCTGTATAAATAAATCCTCTGAGCACTAATGAGATTGGATATATGGCAAGAGGGCTAGGGAGATGGAGAGGGAGACTCTGACATTGCAAATAGGAGTGTATTGGAATAAAAAACCAGTCCAGTGAACCTCTGTACGGATGGAGAGAAAAATATAGCTCCTTTATATTGTCTGTAACTAATCTGGTCTTCCTTTAGAGTATTGTCACTCAACCAGAAGTTAATGGAGGAAAAAGAATGAAATATCCAACCCAACTTTAATAATCACCAAGATTGAATCATTTAGATAGTCCCTTTAGGAAATGCCTACAGTCTTCCTGGGATAAAAATGTCCCTTACGTAGGCTTCTCTCCCTTGTTACTCTCCCTAGGAAGGTGTCTTGGTAACTGGGGAGAGGCTGTGTCTTTCGCATCTTCATGAAAGCAGGAAACAGGGCGATGTCATCTGCCTCTTCTGCTCTGGGAGGGATGTCACTTGTCCTCTTGTTTTGCCTGCTAGCATTCATGAGCTAGTCTGTACTCATACGATCTGGTGTTTCCCATAGCCCAGAAAAGCTCCCAGATGACTCAACATTTTCCTTGGCTCCCACTGGCTGGGGACCCTGACATCTATCTGTCATTTCTCTTATCCAGCTGGGGCCTAATTACTCATACTAATCTTCTACTGTGAGGCCACCTAGGCTCACTGACACTTGACACGGCATCTGTAACACAAGAGATGAGTCAGGCTCAGAAAAGCTCAATGTCAGGGCCCTCTCCTGCCAGCTCTAGAGTGCCACCTGGTTTTTTTTAGTGCATCTGCACCCTAAATGCATTTGCCAGGGCTGTCCTCTGGGAGTAAAGAGAACTTCCTCTTCCCTCTCTCTCTCTCTCTTTCTTTTTCTCTCTCTCTCTCTCCCTCCTTCCCTCCCTCTTCCTCCCTACCTATCTCTATCACTATCCCTATCCCAATCTCCCCTGCCTTCCCTCCATCCCCTTGGACTGTCCTTTGGTATCCAGACAGGATAGATTTATCATTCCAGGTTATAGCAGGAAATAGATATTATATTCAAATAAGGAGATTTTGATATAAATTTAATAAATATAATCACTTTCAAAGGCGTGGCAATGTTTAGAGCAGTGCCTCTCAGAATCTGATCTGGAGACCCTGAGATCCTTTCAAACCAAAGCTATTTTCCCAATAATTCTGAGATGTCATGTGCCTTCTTCATAGTCTTCTACAAGTGTAGAGCAGAGGTTTCCAAAGGCTACATAGTATGTACTATTTTTGAGAAAGGACATCATAAATAAGGTAAGGGATTTAAAAAATGGGGAAGGGGAAATAACTATAAAATACATAACAGGCAAGAGATTAAAATACAGAGGTTATAAGGAACTCCTCAGATTGATACAAAAAAGACAAACCACGCAATGGACAAGGCAAAGAACATGAATGGAAAATTCACAAAATAGCAAAAAGGAAAAATGCAAATTGTAACCCCATGAAGATACTTCAAAAAATTTTATTACAGAGATTAATAAAATATAAAATTGCTTGAGGGTATCAGCTTTGGTATGGGTGTCAGGAATAGATATCGCAATCTTACTAATGACAGTGTGAATTGTTATAGCCATTTAAGAGGTCAGTTTGGGGGCACCTGGGTGGCTCAATCAGGTAAGTATTTGCCTTCGGCTTAGGTCATAATCCCAGGGTCCTAGGATCAAGGCCTGCAGCAGGCTCCCTGCTAAGCAGAGAGTCTCCTTCTCCCTCTCCTTCTGCCCCTTCCCTCTGCTTGTTCTCTCTCTTTCTCTCTCTCTCTCTCAAATAAATAAATAAAATCTTTAAAAAAAAAAAGAGGTCAGTTTGGCGATACATATTTAAATGCACGTAATTCATGACTCAGGAATTCTACTCCTACATATCTTTCCCACCCACACCCCCAAACTCTGCACATAGGTTAGACTATATATGTAAAGATCACATTGTAACATTGTTAGAAATACCAATAATGGTTAGTAAGATCCAAATAAAAAAACAAAAAGGAGAAATTTGAATGTCCTCCAACAAAGGAGTGATTATATAAATTGTAACTTATCCATGATATGAAAATTCATGCAACAAACAAAAAGAAAAGGGTAGATCAATATGTTCACATAAGAAAGATCACCAAAACATTGCTGAGTCAAAAAAAGCAAGTTGTAAGTAAATATTTATGCTATAATATCATATTTCCATTTATAAATAAATAAATTCACAAATAGAAATCAGTAGTACATTAAAAAAATAATATACCACAACATAGTTAGATTCATCTCCACTTTGGAAAAGTAATAGTTTAATATTAAGGAATTACTAAAATAGTATGTCCTATTAATTGGTCAAATGAGATTGAATAATGCAAAGCATGTAACAAAATTTGACTCCTTTTCTAATCTAAAAATCCTAGTGAACTAGAAAGAGATGCAGGAACACCTGGGTGGCTCAGTTGGCTAAGCATCAACCCTTGGTTTTGCTCAGGTTGTGATCTCAGTGGTCATGGGATCCAGCCCCAAATGGGGCTGCACTTGGGAGTTGGCTAGAGATTCTTTCCCTCTGCCTCTCCCCTTGTTCATGCTCTCTCTCTCTCACTTTCTCGTATATAAATAAATCTTTAAAAAAAAAGAAAAAGATGGATAATTCTTTAACATGATTTAATAATATATGCATAAACCCAAAGCCAGCAATAATATTCATAGAAAAACAGTAATAAAGGCAGTTCTGTGTAAGTCAAGATCCAAGCAAGGATCCCCAATATCAGCATATCTATTTGTAAGTGTTCTGCAAGAGTGAGCCAGTGCATTTAAATAAGATAATAAAATAAGGTATAAATATTGGAAAGAATGAAGCAAATTTTTCATTATTTATAGATGACAATCATTGTGTACTTGAAAAACTAAAGAAAAACATAAAAACAATGGAAAACAGTAAAGGAAAAACAGTAAAGGAGTAAGTTACAAAATTAATCTACAAAAGTCAATTGTTCTTTCTATAGAGATTATAAAATAAAATAGGAAAAATAATATTATTAAAAATAATAACCAAAATATAAAAACCAAGTACACAAAATAAGAAACCCAAGAGCTGTATGAAGAAAGCTTTAAAACTTTATTGTGGGACATGAAAGAAGATTGAGTAAATAAAAATCAGCTGGGTGAGGAGATTTGGTATTGGATAGTGATCATTTATACTTAAATGAATCCATAAAGTCAATGTGATCCCAATCACAATACCAAGAATTTTTAAAACATGACAAAATAGCTATAAAGTTTATTTGGAAAACTACATATGTTGTAAAAGTCAGAAAAATAAATCTGTAAAACAAGAGTTTCAAGAGGAAATTAGTTTCTTCAGAAATCAAAATTCATTACAAACTACAGTAATTTTAAAATTATAGTATTGGATCATCTTCGATATCAGCCACAGCAACTTCTTTCAAGATATGTCTCCAAAGACAAAGGAAACAAAAGCAAAATGAACTTTTGGGACTTCATCAAGATCAAAAGCTTCTGCACAGCAAAGGAAACAGTCAACAAAACAAAGAGGCAACCCATGGAATGGGAGACAATATTTGCAAATGACAAAAGACCAAAGGTTGATATCAGGATCTATAAAGAACTTCTCAAACTCAACACACACAAAACGGATAATCATGTCAAAAAATGGGAAGAAGATATGAACAAACTTTTCTTCAATGAAGAAAATGACTATCAGACACATGAAAAAATGTTCATCATCACTAGCCATCAGGGAGATTCAAATTAAAACCACATTGAGATACCACCTTACACCAGTTAGAATGGCCAAAATTAGCAAGACAGGAAACAACATGTGTTGGAGAGGATGTGGAGAAAGGGGAACCCTCTTACACTGTTGGTGGGAATGCAAGTTGGTGCAGCCACTTTGGAGAACAGTGTGGAGATTCCTCAAGAAATTAAAAATAGAGCTTCCCTATGACCCTGCAATTGCACTCCTGGGTATTTACCCCAAAGATACAGATGTAGTGAAAAGAAGGGCCATCTGTACTTCAATGTTTATAGCAGCAATGGCCATGGTCGCCAAACTGTGGAAAGAACCAAGATGCCCTTCAATGGATGAATGGATAAGGAAGATGTGGTCCATATACACTATGGAGTAATATGCCTCCATCAGGAAGGATGAATAACTTTTGTATCAACATGGATGAGACTGGAAGAGATTATGCTGAGTGAAATAAGTCACGCAGAGAGAGTCAATTATCATATGGTTTCACTTATTTGTGGAGCATAACAAATAACATGGAGGACATAGGGAGATGGAGAAGAGAAGGGAGTTGAGGGAAATTGGAAGGGGAGATGAACCATGAGAGACTATGGACTCTGAAAAAAAAACCTGAGGGTTTTGAAGGAGTGAGGGGTGTGAGGTTGGGGGAGCCAGGTGGTGGGTATTATGGAGGGCACGTATTGCATGGAGCACTGGGTGTCGTGCATAAACAATGAATTCTGTTACGCTGAAAAGAAATAAAAAAAATAAAAAATAAATTATAGTATTGGTTCAGAAAAAGACACAATGGACCAATGTTCAGAATGGAGTTTAGAAATAAACCCCAGTACCTACAGGTACTTAGTTTTGCATAAGGACACTACTTGAAAACCAACAGTCAAAGAGAAATATTTAGTTGAGATAAATAGGAAGTCCTACAAAGGAAAACAAAACAAGAATGTGTTTCTACCTTATTCCTGATATCAAAATAAATTTCGTATGGCTCCACTGCTAATCCAATACTAACATAATTAACAATATTATAGCAAATTGAATTGAGTATATTAAAAGAATATCTGAGTGGGTCAAACATTATTCCATGAATGCAGACATTTTTGTCTGTTTAATTCACTAATGTAAGATGTCTGACACCCAGCTAGTATACCATAAATATTTGTTTGATGAATGCATGAATCATAGACCAAAACATTAATAAAGATAAAAACTACAGAAGAAAATATAAACGATTTTTTAAAAATCTCTGAATTAGAGGGATGCATGCATGGCTTAGTCAGTTAAGCATTCACTCTTGCTTTCAGCTCAGGTCATGATCTCAGCGTCATAAGATCTAGCCCCACCTGGGGCTCTGTGCTCCAAGGGGTTGCAGGGATCTGCTTGAGATTTTCTCCCTCTGTCCCTCCTTCCCTCAAATGGATAAATAAATCTTTAAAAAAATTTTTTTTAATTAGGAAGGTCTTTTTTTCATTGTAAAAGGAAATCCAGGAACCACTGAGGAGAGTAACAACTGATGAACCTGGTCAAATGAAAATTAAATTGTCCACTCAACCAAATTCCCACATATAAAAAATATACATGAGGGACACCTGGGTGGCTCAGTTGGTTAAGCAGCTGCCTTCGGCTCAGGTCATGATCCTAGTGTCCTGGGATCGAGTCCCGCATCGGGCTCCTTGCTCGGCAGGAAGCCTGCTTCTCCCTCTGCCTCTGCCTCCCATTCTGTCTGCCTGTGCTCGCTCTCTCTGCCTCTCTCTCTCTGACAAATAAATAAAATCTTTAAAATAAATAAATAAATAAATAAAAAATATACATGAGTGGCAAAAGACAAACCTTTTACCATTCAGAATGAATTTCCTAATCAATGCTAACAACCCAAAAGGAAAAAAGTGGATAGAGAATAAGCTATACAGAGAAAGAATATAGTCAACAATGATTTCATCATTAAGTAACTAAATATAAGTTTTTTAAATGCCACATTTTCTAATCAATAATATTGGAAAAGATAAATTAAATGGATTATACCTAGTGTTCATATGTGTTACTTATTTTAAAAGGAGTTCTCATGCACTATTAATGAAAATATAAAATGGAACACATTCATGAAAGTAATTTGGCAATGTATATCAAAATGCTGAAAAAGTTTACCATTTGACCCAGTGTTGGTCTACCACCTTGGGGAGTTTCCTGGATGAAATTCATTATTTAAATTTTTAATTATTTATAGATAATATCAAATCACCCCTCCTACACAGATTCAATAAGCAAAGGAGCTTATGCAGACTGTCTGAAGTGGCCACGAGACTAATCAGTCTCCATACTCACCCACCAGAACCTTAAAAGTTTACAGAGAGACCTTAACTGGGTTCAGTCACATATTCAGTGCACCTGAATTCACTCAACAACACCTTACTCTCTGAAGGCCATGTCCTTTAAACAGCTGCTAGTATGGGCATAGTAGGCAGAACATACATTTTAGGTACAAGAAGCTGTCATACAATAGTAGGTCGAATATATATTCTATGCACAGACCAGCTTTCTGGTCAACCTGCAGTCACATCTTATGACCTCCTTTAACAGTAGGTTTTTCTATTAATTTATCTGACAGATATGCTGTCATAAATGTTCAAAGATTTGTATTCATTATAGTATGTTTATAATAGTGAAATTTTAAAACAATAATTATTCATCAGTATGGATCTGGTTAAACTGCAATGCATAAAAACAAGGGAATACAACATAGTCATTAAAATAAACTGCAAGATATGAAAAATAACTGTAATATAGATATAAAGTTAAAAGAAAATCACAAAACAGCATGAGAATGTCATTTTTTTTAATCTTTAAAAGTGTATAAGCAAGTAAATATATACTCCATGAGGGTACTTAGGGCATCTAAGGAAATACGCCTCTTTCTTTCTTTCTTTCTTTTCTTTTCTTTTCTTTTTTCTTTTCTTTTCTTTCTTTTTTACAGTAGGCTCTATGCCCAGTGTGGAGGCCAACACAAGGCTTGAACTCATGACCCTGAGATCAGGACCTGAGCTGAGATCAGGAGTCAGATGCTCAACCCTGGATATATATATCTAACTTGAATAGCAGTTACTTCCTTCTGGTTTGGGGCCACAGAGCATTTCTCACATCACGCAACTTTGAGCTGTCAGATCTTTACCACCATTTGTTGGATTTATAATAAAAACCATTTAATAACTGGTTAAGTTTTTAAAACAATATGGTAAAGCCATAAGATTTCTAAAATAATGAATTTAATATAGGACACATAATATATTAACATTAATTAATATCACATTAATTAATATAGACTCTATTAAAATAGGACATAATGTACGAGGCATTAGAAAGCTTGGAATTAGAAGATCTGTGTTTGAATTCAGCTTTATCCCTTACTATCAATAATTTATCAAACCCATATTGTCTGGGATACTAGTACCTCTGCACTAGTTGCTAGATTCTAGCAACTAATGAGGCAGTACAGAACTTTCCTTTATGGAGGCAACAACTACGAGTTATATTACTTGACCTACCTGGAGTACAGTTTTCCCATCTGTAAAATGGGAGTAGCAATGCCTGCTTCCTGGATTATTGTGACAATTAAATGAGTTAATGCATGTGAAAGTATCTAGCTTGTGCCTGGAACATAATAAGCTCTCAGGACATATTTGCTGAATGTAAAGTGTGTGCAGTCACAGATGATTTCACTAGCCTGAGTTTTTAGTGAAAAATAAAAAAAGACAACAAAAGTGCCTTTGTTTAGAAAACAAATTAGATACTGTCTTAATTTAGCCTGCTTTAACAAAATATCACAGACTGCATAGGTTCAAAAGCAGACATTTATTTACTGTAGTTCTGGAGGCTGGGAAGCCTGAAGTCAAGGTGCCTGGAGATTCTGTTTCTGACCAGAGTTCTCCTGTTTTGCACATGGTCACCTTCTTACCGTTTCCCACAAAGTGGAGAAAGACTCTGGTCTACTTTCTTATAAGGACACCAATCCCATCATGAAGGCCTCACATTCAAGCCTTCATCCAGTTTAACCACCTTGCAAAGACCCACCCTTAAATACCATCACAGCAGGAGACATAATTTCAATATATAAATCTGGGGAAGGACACAAATATTCAGTCCATAAGAGGATATTGCTCCCTCCTCAGAATCAGCCAGGATAGGTAAATATTTCATTTTAGTAAATCTGTCAGTGGTCCTGTGAACAAACAATAGTTCTGATATATCAAACTAGTATATATCAAACTAGTAATTGTCATCACAGGAAAAGCTCTTGGGGTATGTTTGGGTTTGCTAATTATTGCCAGACTCACATCCTGGCTTTCCCAGCTTGAATCTGTAAATCAAAGATGATGGAATTGGTATTACATAATTTCACTCAAATATTGACTAATCTGACTTTGGTTTTAAAATATTTATTTTAAATGAATTTTAACAATTTTTGTTTATGATACAATAGCAAACAATTTTGGAGCAACTTTTTTTTATTGGTTCCCTCAACTAAATTAAGTTGGCAGTGAAAAGAGATGAAATCGATAATAAGGAGGTAAAGGGTAAGGGAAAATAGATAATACTTATGTTGAACCCGTTGAGAACAATAAGAGACGTACTGCTTTTCTGTCAATCCAACTTTTATAAATAATGACTGAAAAGGCATTTCAGTTTCAAAATCACTTGGTCAACTTGAATTAGGCATGACTCTGCTATTTTACCATGGTAGGCTTAAAGGCAGATTGCATCAATTCCAGCCAAGGCATTTTTTTTTGTTTTTTGTAGTTTTGGATCATTCTTGGGATTTATTCTCTCTGGTAGTAATATGAACAACTAAGAAGATCAAATGACATAAGTAACTTTTAAGACAATAACTTCAATTTTAAAGCCAAAAATGCAATAAAAGGACCCAATAATTCAATTCAACATATACATTATGAGTACTTCCAAAGTACAGAGTCTGTCCTAAATGCTAACTGAACACAAAGATCAATCATGTTTGATCTTTGTCCTTGCAGAGCATATATTCTAGAAAGGGAGCTCTGACACATTCATAAATGATTATTAAACAGTAAAGAATGATTTCTGTTCTTTAAAAGAAATAAAAGATACTTTAGGGATAGATGGATAGAAGGATAGAAGGATAGATAGATAGATAGATAGAGGAGAGAGAGATTTTTTGGTTGGCAGATGGGATAGGTGACGTGGATCAGAAAGTCTCCATGACCAACATGGCATTTAAGCTAAGCCTTGAAAAATGGATAAGGTTTTGACTGACAGGTGGAGATGAGGAACAGGACCACCAAATGGAAGGAAGAGCATAAGCAAAAGTACAATGTAAGATCGTGCACAGGAATCAACAAAGAGTCTCATTTGCCCCGCTTACTCTGGCAAATTCTGGGGTGGGGATGGGGGAAGCTCTACTTATTATGCAGGAGCAAAATATTGCCATTATTTTTATAGTATGTGAGGCTTTATTCTAGGTAATGAAGAGTAGGTAAAAAAATTTTTAGTTGTAGAAGTGATACGGTTTAAGATATGGATTAAGGAGATTAACCTGAATGTGTATTAGACAAGGGAAAATGGGAAGCTTTCCTCATTAAAATGAGGAAACATTATAAATTTTGTTGACAAAAAGATAAGTAATAATGACATTGGTGTCTAGGGCTAAGGCTGTGCCGAAAAGGAAGAGGTCTTAAAACCCTTGAATGACAAGGAGGAAAATAACACATTTTGAGATCTTGTTTTGTTCTAGATGCTTTATATATGAGCATATATATTTTTATTATTTTATATCAAATATATTTATTTTTATATATTATGTATATCATCTATATTTTAAAAATATATATGACCATATATATGATCAGCACATATATAATATATATTTTAATATATAAAATATGTTATATATAAACTATATATATATTTATATATGATCACCACAAGGATCCAGGTGGTAAATAATATTATCCTCCTTAAGTGAGGCTAAGAGAGCAAATAATTTGCTAACTAGGTGTGTCTGATTTTAAAGTACACATTTTTTCTAGCGTACTTTTCTGTAAAGTTTACTTGCTAGTTGATTAATGTGGGGGAATAAGAGAGAAATAAACAACTTAAGATTTGGCTTTGACCATGAGTGATTGAGAGAATGCAGGCACCACCAACAAAAATAAAATATCCTGAGAAAGAATAGCTTAAAGAGGATAATAATCAAGATTTAGACACTTTGAGTTTGAATCAATATGCATTGTTTCTTCTCACCCCACTTGTTCACTCACTCATATCAGGTTTTCATCCCTACTATTTTACCAAAACTGCTCATGTGAGGGTCACCAATGATGGACTCATTGTTAAATCCAATGACCAATTCCCTTCTGTCATCTTAAATTAACAACAGCATTGGACGCAACTGTGCTCTTTCCTTCCTGATTTTTTTTTTTTTTGCACTTTCTAAGACTTTGTGCTCTCTTGCTTTTCCTCCTACCTCACAGATAAACTTGTTAGTCTCCTTTCTTTGGCTCTTCCTCTTCTCCTCAAGCTTGTGATGCTGTCGTGCCTTGGAGATAAGTTCTCGATCCTTTTGTCTTCTCCATCCATGCTCATTCTCATGGTGGTCTTGTCCAGTCATGACTTTAAACACCATATATATGGCACCAGCAGTCACATTCATATTTCCAACTCACTATCATTCCAGAATCCCAGAATCCTATCCAACGACTCCATTTAAACATCAAACAGATGCCTCAGATTTATCATATTCAAATGTGATCTCCTGATGCTCCCCCACTGAACCTGCTTCACCTCGCCAGTTTCAACTGATGGCAACTCCATTCTTCTAGTTGTTCACACTAAACATATCGAATACATCAGGATATTCCAGTGGCTCTATAGTCAAAATATATCCACAAGTTGACCATCTCCCATCAACTCAACTCTCCACTACCACACTTTGCCCAAATTGGAAAATACCTTTAGAGTTGTTCTCTCAGAACGATCCTTACCACCCTATACCTGTTTTCAGCAGTCACCAGAATAATCCATTAAAATTGTAAAATACATCGTGTCATTCCTCTGTTCAAATCTCTCCAGTAGCTTCCCATTTCACAAAGGACAAAAGCCAAAGCCTGACACGACCCTAAACAATCTTACTTCTCATTTCTTCTCTGACCCTCTCTCTTACCACAATTATTTGAATATATCGGATATATTCATGCTTTAAAGTCTTTGCAGTGGCTATTCCTCTACCTAAAATTCATTTCCCCTGGAGATTTACAAAGCTAACTCCCTCACATCCTTTAAGACTTCTACAAATGTTTTTGTCTGAGCCAGGCAAGCCCTGACCACACTATACAAGAGGGCAATCAATTTTCCTATCATCACCCCGGCTAACTACACTCTGATTCTCTTCATCCTGTCCTTTTCTCTTCTTTTGCATAGTGCTTTTCACATACAACCTACTCTTTATTTTTTTTATGCTTATGGTTTCTTGTCTCTCTTATGCCACTAAAAAGTAAGTACCATGAGGAAGGATGACTTTGCTTTATTCACTGATATATCCCAAGCACCTAGAATATTACCTGATACCTAGTAGAAACTCAGTAAATGTTTCTGCAATAAATGAGATGGTATGCAAATGGAAATTTAATTCAAGAAATATTTAGTGAGTATCTACAATGTCCAATATTCTGAATAGATCTGGAATTCAGGGGAAAAGGTGGAGATACATCTCAGGGTGATCAGAATAATTCTAGTAACTGAAATTGTGGAAGTGTATGTATTTCCAAGCAGAAATCCATGAAGACAAAAGAAAGGCGATTATAAACATATCTTTGGTATGGAAGGATAAAAAGGACCCAGCGAAGCATAGATGAATCACAAGCATGCCACTTCATAGAAAGACATTTTCAGGAAGAAAGGAGGGTTTTTTTTTTTGTTTTTTTGTTTTTTTTATCAGTGCCAAGTGCTGGGAAGAGAAGGGGAGAAGGATGGAAAATGGTACTGGATTTAATAATTATATTTTAGATTATATATTATATATAGATTATATATTAGATTTTAAAATTATATTTTGAAAATTACTAAAAAGCAACCTTTTTAAGTTACTATGACCTTAAAAACAACTATCTTGGGGCACCTGGGTGGCTCATAAGGTTAAGAATCGGATTCTTGGTTTCAGGTCAGGTCATGATCTCAGGGTTGTGAGATTGAGCCCTGCCTCAGGCTCTGAGCTCAGCAGCAAGTCTGCTTGAGATTCTCTCTCTCTCCCCTTCTGCCCCACTTCTCCACTTGTGCTCTCTCTCACTCTCTCTCTCTCAAATAAATAAGTAAAATCTTTAAAATAAAATAAGATAAATAAGATCTTTAAAAAAAACTGTCTCATAAGAAGTTTTATGATACTCAGTTATAAAAATAGGACAGGGAATCAAGAAATGATTTTATTTGCTATGCTAGTGAGAAAGCCAGACCTACATAAGAATCATGTTATGGTATAAGCATTATTTATTAAACAGGAAGCAATCAAAAATTGAAAAAGTATTCGTACTTCATTGGTCCTTCTTCATTTGTTAGTCATTTGAGTAGTAGTAAAAAGTAGACAGTAAGCAGCACTTGGACTTGAAAAACCTGAGTTTGAGTCCTGATTCTGCCACTTTCTGGCTTGCAGATTTGGGCAATTCACTTCAACTGTCTGAGTCTCAGTTTTCTCCTCTGTCAGGTAGATTTAATACTACTTGCCTTGTCTGCCTTACAGGTTTATGGGAAGAATAAATGAGATAACATAAGAGAAGGAGTAAGCTATAAATCTAAGCATTCCACAGCCAATATTATTCCTAGGCAGCATGCTTTGTTATTAAGAGCTTTTGAGCTCTGCTATGGTTTGACCAAGACATTGGGCATTACAGGGAAACCTGGGTGGTACAGTCTGTTAAGTGTCCAACTCTTGGTTTTGGCTCAGTTTGTTATCCCAGAGTCATGAGATCAGGCCCTGTTTCTGGCTCTGCACTCAGCACAGAGTCTGCTTATATTCCTCTCTCCTTCTCCCTCCGTTCTTCCCTGCCCCATCTAAAACAAACAGACAAACAAATCTTTAAAAAAATGGGCATTACAGATACCCATTATCTCCACTTATAAAATATCAATACCTACCTTGTTTATCTCATTTTATCCTTCCAGGGATCTAATGAGCTGCTGTGTAAAAGCACTTTGCAAACTTCTTAAACAAGTGTTTAAGACCCTTTAAACGGCAGTTCTCATACTGCAGTGTAAGAATCAGTGGGGGGGCCTTGGTAAAATTGTGGATTCTAGAGACCCCTCTCCAGAAATTCCCCATCTGTGATCCTACAGGGACCCGGGATCTACATCTGGAACAAGTCACTAAGGTAATTCTGTTACACAGTCTACCTATTCTAAGACAGAAAGTAGCACAGGTGGGAGTATTGAGGAGGTATAAAAAAGGGTATAAAGGATGCTAGAAAGAAGGTGGGGCCCCTTCTTCATTCCTGTTAATGGAGACCTGGAGGTATGGAAAGGAAGGGGCTTATTCTGACCCCTGGTCTCATTCTTTTTTTTTTTTAATTAATTATTCTTACTAGCACATACTATATTATTTGCTCCAGGGGTGCAGGCCTGTGAATCATCAGGCTTACACATTCCACAGCACTCCCTGGTCTCACTCTCTCACTCTTGATGCCCTTTGGGGAAGGATGGTTTTTCCTCCAAGGAGGCAAGAAAGTTCTATAAGTTCTTAATCTAACTGCAAGAGTTTCATCAGAAAGTGAACAATTAACACCACTCATTATTTTATTAGTTTGAAAGTGTACTAGATACTTAGCCATGGAGAACACATTAGTATAATGGGATATGGGATAATTTTATATCAAAATGTTAGCTTTTCCCGTCCTTGATGCCAAGCATCACTGGACATGAACACTCAAGATCAGTATGAAAACAAACAAGTACTTCTCCCCTACTGGCCACAAAGATACTCCTTCTCCCAGATCTCTCTGTAAGTGCATCTCAGCCTTTAGATTCATAGGATGCCCAACACCTCAGTTTGAAAGGAGTCTAGCCAGCTTCACCCTTCACTGATTGAGTTCACACAGCTGAAACATTCCCTGGAAATTACTGCTGTTTCCCTACAAAAGCCCCCTTTCTGCCATTAAGGTTTATCATTTGTTTAAGTGTAGGACAGTTCTTTTCCCACAATTAACCTGGAATAGTGTTATAGTTCTACAACACAAAGATAATGCAGATGGCTGCTAAAATAAAAACAATTAATGAAACAAGTCCATGTGCAATTAAAAAGTAAGTTCATACTTCCTTGCATTGAAGTATTTCCCAATGATAAAAATAAAAATCTTCTGCACAGCAAAGGAAACAGTCAGCAAAACGAAAAGTCAAACTACTGAATGGGAGAAGATATGCAAATGGAATATTTGATAAGGGTTAGTATCCAAAATATATAAAGAACTGATAAAATTCAA
The DNA here is from genome assembly GCF_020171115.1 of Neogale vison. Lineage (NCBI taxonomy): Eukaryota > Metazoa > Chordata > Mammalia > Carnivora > Mustelidae > Neogale > Neogale vison. The sequence goes on along the minus strand of NC_058091.1, from coordinate 197,955,966 downwards.
CACCCCCCAAAATGAATAATTCAGTTAAAAATGGGCAGAAGATACAAATAGACATGTTTCCAAAAAGACATACAGATGGCTGATAGATGCATGAAAAAATGCTCAACATCACTCATCATCTGGGAAATACAAATCAAAATCACAATGAGAGATCACCTCACACCTGTCAGAATGGTTAAAATCAGCAACACAAGAAACAAAAGGTGTTGGAAACAATGTGGAAAAGGGGGAGCCCTCTTATGCCCTTGGTGAGAATGCAAACTGGTACACTACTCTGGAAAACAGTGCAGAGTTAACTTAGAAAATTAAAAAAAAGAACTACCATATGATCCAGCAATTGTAATACTAAGTATTTGCCTAAAGAATACAAAAACACTTATTCAAAGGGATACACGCGCTCTGATGTTTATTGCAGCATTATATACAATTGTCAAAGTTTGGAAGCTGCCCAAGCATCCATCAGTGGATGAATGGATAAAGAGGAGGTGATATACAAATATATATAATGAAATATTACTCGGCCATAAAAAAGAATGAAGGCGGGTCTGGGTGGCTCAGTCAGTTAAGCATCTGCCTTTTGCTTAGGTCATGATCCCCGGGTCCTAGGATCAAGCCTTGCATTGGGCTCCCCACCCTGCAGGATGCCTGCTTGTCCCTCTCCCATTCCCTTGCTTGTGTTCCCTCTCTCTCTCAGTCTAATAAATAAATAAAATCTTTGAAAAAAAAAAAACGAATGAAATCTTGCCATTTGCAATGACATGGATGGAGCGTGACTGTATTATGCTAAGCAAAATCAGTCAGAGAAAGACAACTACCAAATGATTTCACTCATATGCGGAATTTAAGAAACAAAACAAACGCGCAAAGGGGGGTGGGGAAAGGAGAGAGAGAGAGGGAGAAGAAGAAAAGAAAAAGACCTTTAATTATAGAGAACAAACTGATGGTTACCTGAGGGAAGGTGGGTGCAGGTTGGGGGAATAGGTGTCGGGGATTCAGGAGGGCACCTGCGGTGATGAGCCCCCGGGGTTGTATGGACGTATGGAATCGCTATGCCATACACCTGAAACTAATGTTGCACTGTATGTTAACTAAATGGAATTGAAATAAAAACCTGAAAAAATTTTTTTTCAAATAATTGTCATCATCTTTGAAATATTTCCAGTGTTTATCATAGATCATCAAGAAACTTGAAATAAATTTCAGGGAAGATTAAAAAAAAAAACCTTTCTCTCAAGAGTGTATACCTTCCACAAACTTTTACTCAAAAACGTTCAGGTTCCCTGGTTCAACCTGAAGAATGTCTGTAGTTTCCTCTTGAGAAATAGTCTCAAGAGTCTTATTTTACTTTTACCTTTCACTTTTTTCCCCCTGCAATACTATTATGCTACTTCATGTCCCAGTTTTATCATTTGAAACAGGACCATTCCCATCTTCGGGAGCACATACAAGCATACAAGCATTTATTTTCCCTAGCTGATGATCTCTATGTGATGGCTTTGCTTCTAGCACATCATGAAAAAAATATTCAAGTACATAATTTAAGATTAAATGTGGCAGCTAATATGTTTAATGGTAATAATCATTCTTTTCATGAAACCTGTGTACTACAGCTGTGCTTTCACATGGGATGAAAGAATATGGTTAAACAAATTATGATACATCAGCCAGTGAAATACAGCATTCTCACTAAAATTACAAGTATGTAAACTATATTAATATTACAAATATAAACACATACACAAAAGGGTGTTCATTTTAAAAGTAACTACAAACTATAATGTTCATGCTGCTTGAAACTATTATATTTATTTAAACTCTGCCTTCTTTAAAAAAATATTTGGTCACTTTGAAGGCTATCTAGCATATAACGTGGAGATACAAATTAGGAGAAATTTTAAAAGTAAAGAAATAAAGCACAACTATGCAAACATGTATTTCTAAACTGACAAAAGTCAGAACTTAATTTCATGAAATATAAAGTCTTGGGTCCCATGAGTTGTTTTTTCTGTAAAGTCGAGTACATCATAAAATATTTTTCAGCCATAGTTCGTAGAAATTGCCCAAAATAGTTCCATGAAAGAAGTTGTCTCACTGAGACAGAAACTCGGATATGTCATTGGAACATCAGAGGACTAAGGACATTGGTCTAAGTATAATTCTTTGGCTTCTGATTCCTGCTTTTGGAATGTAAATTCCACCAATCTCAATCAACAAACTTAAGAACCCATTATATACAAGAAACTCAACTTCCCTCTTATAAAAAAATGTCCTTAATAATGATTAGTGTCTGCTTCACCCTTTGGACTAATTATTCCCCCTTTGCTGAAACTAACTTTCTTGATTCCAACAAAGCACAGCACACTTCGAGGTAAATTACAATTACCTGAGCAAATCAGATTGAGGGCTAAAACAACTAACAGGAAATAAATGTTTCTAGCCCTTAAGATGTAGGATTCTCAATACCTCAGCAAAGTATTTTAACACAAGGAAAGGGTTGCAGAGAAGTGAAACTGAAACGTGTTTCACCGTAATCTTGGCATTTATTCTATACTAATTGCATTTTCGCCAAATTAAGTATGAGAAGAAAATGATTCAAAGCTTCTAATATATTTAACTGTGTACAAGATCACTAAGCCCCCCTGGGTTTGTTTCTTGCCTTTAATAAATTAGCATCATTTTCCTTTGACGAAGCCAGTTTGGCACTTGGGAAAACGGAGAGAAGAATAAGATCTTGTGAGAAAGTTCAGCATCCCCCCATATACATCCTTCTGGTGCCAGGGAAACAACAGAAAAAGGACAGCATCGTGGCTGAGAGTCAAAGCAAAGACTTCAGATAGGAATCCAGCAGGATACAGTGGGCAGGTTTGGTCTCCTTCCGCCAGAGTCCCAGCGGTCTCACTTAAGGTGGTCCAGTGCACCTGAGAACAGAATACTCCCCCACCCCTACCCTCAACTCCACTCCCACTCCAGCCCCACTGAGGAAAACTACCACAGTGATGCCAGTCTCAGGCATCTCCCTGAACACCAACATGTTCACTGGTTACATTTGCTTGAGTTTTCTGAACGTTTTCAATTGCAGACTAGTCCTTTCTTCTTTTTCTTTTTCCTTGTCTTTTAAGTTGTTTTGTTTTTCCTCTAATATCAAGGTTAATACCCATCCTTTCCAAGAAATTTAAAACATGCAGTTTCCACTATATTTAATATGAAAAATTCCTGTGAGAGATCCATGATTTACTTTCTAGCCTTTCTTAAAGGGCAGGTATCATTCACTATTGTTGCTCTAAATTTTACAATTAAAAAAAATAATAATAACCTGTTAGACTTTAAGCTCTGGGACAACAGGGATCATGGTATAAGAATCAGAGTTTTGCTATAACAGTGGTCCAGGATTTAGATTCTTGAATAAGCCTGCCTGTTCAAATACTAATGTTTTGAGCTACATAATTTCTGGACAAGTTAGGGGAGCTCTCTCGGGCTTAATTACCTCATCAACAAAATTGGAATAATAATAATAGTGTCTATCTCAAACAACTGTATTGCACATATTAAATGGAATAACCCATATAAAACATTTATCACTATGCCTTTGACAACTATACAACAAATGTTTAATAAATACAATTAGTACTCATTATATATTGGTCATTGACCAAGTATTTTAAAGAGTTTGAATAGTGCTACTTGATCTTCTTTGTTGCAAATAAACTAGGTCGATATTGCAGACATACCTCAAAGCATACTCACTGATTTATTGTATCTTCAAGTGTGCTTCTTATTGGGTTTTGGGACATATGGTTCAATTCTCTTTTCATTAATCTTCATTATACTGAGGATTACATAACACTGACTTTGAGCTACTCTTCCCTGGTTATTGTTTCACTATTTTTTAAGTTGCATAATGCATGATGTGTCTGGAAGAAAAAGTTTATACTCAAGACATTGATTCAAGAGTTCTTATTTTTACTTTGAGTGATTTTTCTATTTCTTTGGGACTATTTTAAGTGTTTCCTCTGTTAAAATTGCCTTTCTCCTCTTGGAGTAAAATTAATTCTAATTTTAGTGTACTTTTATACCTTAAAATATTACATCTTACTTTTCTTTTTCCTTTCCTATTTTTTTTTTTTTAATTCACGTCTACAGGAAAAACCTGATAGGTGGTAGAGAGAACATCTGTCATTCTTTGGCTTTTTCCTTACTAGATTTGGTCATAGGATCTGGTTTCCTTGTCTTCGTGTTCACAGTATCCTGGCCTCTTTTTAGCAATTTTCTATTTTTTTTTAAATGTTTTCTGAGTTGCTTCAACATATATAGTAATAAGAACTAATCTTCACAATTTCCTCTACATTTAAAAAATTAAAGTAATTGATTATATTGTTGCCAGCAAATTAGAACCTAAGGCCTTCTTGGTTCTCTAAGCTTTTCACTATCTTTCCTGTTATTATTACTCTGGTTTTTATATTCTTCTCTACATCATATTTTATATAGAACTTAGAGAAGTTGGATTAAATTTAAATAAAATCTTATTTTTGATCCTTTTGGAGGGGGGAAATGATAGGAATAAAAGGGATTCTAACAGTCCCAACTACACTGAAACCTAGTCATGCCATGCTCGGGTATCACAGTGCTAGCATGAATTCCAGCTCTGTCTTGTCCTCTCCAAGTGAAAACATAAATCTCAAAGTCCCTAGGCCTTGGCTTTCTTTATTTGGTTTTGTTTTGTTTCTGTAAGAAGAGGTTGAATGAATGAGCTGTAAGTTTCCCTACAGATACAAAATTTGTCTTCAGATGAATACACCCTTAAAAATACAACCATTTATATTATTGTGACACTTAAAAGAAATAGCACAGAGTGATGAAACAACAAAATATACTTTAACCAGTGATCTTTCTGTTGGGGAAAAAAAAAAAAGCCAACTAAAAGATGTATTTCCCTTTTTTTTTTTTTAAGATTTTATTTATTTTGATAGAGAGAGCACCAGCAGGGGGAGGGGCAGAGAGAGAGGGAGAAGCAAGTGGGGAGCCCAAAGAGATGGTGGGGGCAGGGGAGGGAGCTCAATCCCAGGAGCCCGAGATCATCATCCACGGTGAAGTCAGACGCTTAACCAACTGAGCCAGCCAGGGGCCCCTGAAAAATGTACTTCGTTGAAAGAAACTTTCTTTTCCCTCAATATCAGATGCTTATTTCTTAAGCATATATTTTTTAGATTATTGGTATTTTAAAAACTTGATAAAGTATGAGCACTCTGACAATAATAACACTTCTTGGCCATTAATGAGGGTTCAAATTTTATAATACATTAAACCTCAACCCAATATCTATTTCCTCATAAAACAAAATAGAAAATTTTGTCATATAAAACTGCACCTTGGGTATTTTTGTCATCATCCTTGCTCCTGGTTCTCTTTTTTCCATTAATGCAGAATGACACCCTTGCATTGTCTAGTCCCTCCTAGAGGGAGGAAAGTACCCAAAGTGACTACTCTTTCGAGGAGTAGCTGCCCTTTGCCCTAGACATTGGAGGAGCTGGAAGAACTGAGAAATATAAGTCTTTGGTATCACTGTCGCGAAGTAGCAAATCATCCTGCCCTCAGCATTGACTGTGAACGGGACAGTCTCCTATTTCAGCTGAAGTAGGAGGAAGCTGCTCATTCATTTGAAAAAAGGCACTGACCAAAAAAAAAAAGGATGTCTGTTATTATAGAGGGAGATGTAAATATGTGCATAAATAAACTGATTTTATTGTTTCCCTTGAACATGAAAGTCTATTAAACTATAGAGTGTGTTCTGATTAAAACAACAGCTGGATTTTTTCTACATTTTTATCATTCCCAAAAGAGGCTTCAGAAAAATATTCTCATGTTTTCACTCATAAAAGCAGTCCCACAGTTTCCACTTTCAATATTTTACTCCTCATTTTAAGGTCTAAACCAAAATTGAGGTAATTATGAAATGACCCCTACTCCTTCTTTGAGTATCCAACTAAGAGCACAAAGAGAGGAAATTGTTTCAGGAAACTGGGTATTCATCTTAATTCTTGAAGCAACCAACTGTGTGTTCATGGGCAAGTCACTTGACCTTTCTGTGCCTCAGTTTCCACCTCTGCAAAATTAAAGCACTGGGACTTGATCCTTAAGTGCTATACCTGTAGCTATAAAAATCCAAAGCTCTAAAACAAACAAGTTTTGACAGCCAGTTTGTGAAACAACTCCACTTACAGATTCAATCAAGTCAGTCTCCGGTTTGGATATTAGAAAGAATTTATCTGATCAGCTTGGGAGGACAAAGTATGAGACTGAGGACCTGACAGAAAAGAAGAACTCAGTGACTATGTTGACTTGCAAGACAGTATATTAATATTGGGATCTAGAACTAATAGAGATTGGCAAGATGCCCTCATTCGTGGTCCTTCTCTATCACTGACACTGGGTTTGAATGGTGGGACACTGACCAAGTTTAGATCCCATCACTGGCCCCATGATGCTTTATGCAGGTTAGAATGTTTGGCTTAGAGCTTCAGTCTAGGAGGCCTCCATACTGTGCCCCCAGCTATGCATCAGTTCCTGAGTCTTCCAACTGCTCTGCTCACTGAATGACAGGTGCAGGTTATTACAGTAACTTAATACCATTTTTTCTATCCAAACTCAAACACCCCAAGATGGGACGATATTCATTTTTTTCCAACTGCACTTAAGTTTTTAGACCATTTCCCCCAGGTAACATTTTGATGAGGAAAGAAAAAAAAAAGAGAGAGAGAGAGAGAGTACTGTCCCATCCGGGGTTAAAGAGCGAGTAACCAAGAAGGTAGAATGCAGAGGCAAATTGGCTAGAAATCCAGACTTTCAGGAGAAACAAATCTGTTCCACTGCCATGGTAGTCTCTAGGTCTTATTCAGCAAAAGACAAGAAGAGCTTAAAACCCAGTTTGGAGAATGGTGAGAATTCACCCTGAAGCAAAGAAATTTGGTAATGAGTCTGAGTAAGAAAAGTACTGACAAACTAAAATCCGACCACTGCCATTATCAGGGAGTAAGGGGTGGGAATTTACCAAATAACTCAACTCTCGTGTAAATTCCAATACATCTCTTGATCTTAACAAGTTCGACTATAATCTTTCCAAGCTATTAACAGAGCAACTATATAATTTATAAACCAAATGGGGAAACTTTCAAGAGTAAAAGAAATACTAGTTTTAACAGTGCTAGACAACATATTTATAGCAAGACTGTCCCAGGAAAACCAGTTATATGGTCACGGTTGGTAACTTTCCTATCTTCTTGGGTGAGATTGTCTTTTTTTTTTTTTTTAAGATTTTATTAATTTATTTGACAGAGAGAGAGAGCACAAGCGGGGGTGGGGGAGCAGCAGGTGAGGGGAGGGAGAGAAGCAGACGCCCTGCTAAACAAGGAGCCCAAGGTAGGGGACCCCATCATCCCAGGAACCTGAGACCATGACCTGAGTTGAAGGCAGATACTTAACTGTCTGAGCCACGCAGGCCCCTACGGGGCCTTTCTATATAAAGTAACTTTTCCACTATTATCCAAGTCATCAACACCCACTTCACTGTGTTGAAACACACTGACACCCTCTGGATGTAGAGGACCTAACCACCAGGAGACCTCACCCTCTAGTGGGCACCAAAATCACAGGAGACCTCACCCTCTAGTGGGCACCAAAATCACTGGAGGGTTTGTCAGATTGTCGCGCTCCACACTCAGAGTTTCTCACGAAGTAGTTTTGAGGTGGGGCCTGAGTATTTGTATTTCTAAATTTCCAAGGGATCCTGACGCTAGTCCAGGGACCACACTTTGAGAAACATGCCCTAACTTCCATCTTAAATAGCAGCGCCTTTCTTTTCTCTTCCGTCTTCATGCTGTAGTCCTTCAGCACCAGAATTTAGCTCTCCCTCTCCCCACTTTTTGTTTCGTTTTGTTTTTGTTTTGGTCAGCTCTTGGTATACCTGTCCCTCACAGTCTTCTTATTCCTTTAGTTCCTTCTGAACTGCTTCTTCTTTCCTGCTGACTGGGAAAAGCAATCTGCAAGTTATTTACAACTGTCTTTACAATAAGTGCATCTATAGACTTGTTCATGCATTTCTTCACTGAGCCAACATGTATTTGTCTTCTCTGGACCATCACTCAGGGGAAAGGACCGAGTTGTGTGGATTCAGATAACTCACATTCCTTGCTTCCTTTATTTTCTGTCTCCCAGCTGGACTATATTTTCCACATAAATGTAGACTACGTGATGGCTAACTTCAATAGCTACTTGGAGAATGTGGAATACAAAAGCTATCTATTACGTTTTTGAAAGGACATTGCCATGGAGACTTTGCTCCATAACATGCCTTTATAGGAGAATGACTAATTTTTTAACCAAGATTTTTTTTTGGTAAAATAATTATAAAAAGATGCCATTAATTCATAATATCCTTCCCATATTTGTCATCAACCCTACTCTTAGGAAATTATCTGTTATCCTTACAATACTATCATCAAGTTATCCTTAACTTCTTGGCCCATCCATGCCGTATGTCCGTGTCCCTTCATACTTTACTGAGATACATGGATTCTGCTAGAAATATAATGGAACAAACTCAGCTTTAAAGGAGGCCTGTCTCACAGACAGGAAATCCTCATTTAGTGAAGAAATCTCTCGTTAATCTGAGAACTTCGTGACTGTTAAGCTCTGAGTATTTCTTTCATTTTTCATTGCCCTCCAATTGCTACTCCTCAACACCAGACAGTTGTTCTAAATAAAACTGACGATAGGGTAGTGGGTGAAAACACAACTCTACAAGCCAAGATGGAAAGGAGAAGCCCCAGTGTTTGGTCCACCCCAGCCTGGACACCAGGACAAAGTGGGAGACCGCACAATGGAATCACCTGCCTTTCATACTGTGCCAGCGCTGTCAGCACAGGGCAAGGATAGTGAGCTAATAGGAAGGAGCTGGGCTTTACGGTCAAGTACACCTGGCCTCAAGATTCTTTTCTGTCACCAAGCAATATGACCAAAGAGCCCCAAGACTTACTTTCCAAGATTCTCCTTTCTTCTGTTATCTAAAGAAAATGATTCACACTCTGGGAGAGGTTCAACACTTTGGCAGTATTTCTGAAGATTGTAGGAGGAAGGACCTGTAGGTTTCCATTCCTTCTTGCTCCCAGTTTGATTCTCAATCCCTCCTCATTTTTCTGCCCTGTATCTGCTTTCCTTTCTCTTCCTCACTTTACCCTAAGCATGGACCACACAACGAAAATGCTATCGATGCAAGACTCTTCCGGGTAACAACGTTTTATGAAGCTTTGACTGCCACTGAGAATAATCACACACGGTGCAAAAAGTAGCTTTGAATTCAATGCAGATCTCACTGTCCCACAAAATATATCCACCATTTCCAATCAGCTGGTCTTTTTCTTCCTCAGGTTCTGACTTGCTGCTAGGTAACTGACCATACTTGTGACCTAGGGACGAGGAGATACACTGGGCACTCTCCATTCCATTCATTCTTCTGTCTCCCAGAAATCCTGTCCTCTTCTCAGATCATGAGTGTGCAGTCTAAAAACTTCTGTTCCTTTATTATGCAGAGCTGTTTGGTTTCTCAAACTCCATTCTGGACTGGTTGTTGGTTTCTTCATGTAACCAAAAACCAAGTGTTTCTCCCCTGAAATGCATTTTGTTGCTGTCTTTGATCGCTAATCAATGACTCTAGTCATCTGTTTGAATTGTGTTTTTCCTGTCCAAAACAAAGGCTACAAGAATGTGTGTAAGCCAATTGGTTTATCTGAGCTTCAGTTAACTCATCTACTTCATGTGGTTTTTATCAAGATTACATGTTATATACATGTACATATGTACAGCATAACACTTGGCCAAAAGGTAACTGATAACCTTGAGAAATTCCCATCAGAAAGAATAATCAGGAATGGCATCGCTTGGGTAGTATGAGCCAACACCCACAGCCAGTAGCTGACGTGCCAGGCTCAAGCTGAGGGTCGCACACTCTGGCACCAGGGACTGCTTTTCCTGATGCCCTGGATGCTACATTTTCTGGAAAATACACAGTTTGAAATATTAGGCAAATCATCACACCCAAGAGCTAAATATGTCACCATTACCCCCCAACAGCAAGGGATGGTGTTCTATCTTGCTTATGTTGTTTACTTCTTTCTCCAGGGAGGAGAACAGAGCTGGACAGAGGCCCAGTTATGTGCTACACGCTTCTGCAATCCATTGCCTGCCATCAGATATCTGCTCTGAGAATAAACTGCAGTCACACTTTTACAAGAATTTAATTTCCCAATGAAACAAAAGTTGGTCTATAGATAATCTGCAAATCATTTAAACTGACAGATGAGTTAATGTCAGTTAATGTCAAGGAAATGAGTTAATGTCAGTGAAAAAGGACCCAAACTTAAGGTGACTACTGGGGCGAGGGAGTGACTTGAATCAGGTCCCACCAGCCCACCCCTTTCCCCCAGGTTACTCTCACATCAAAGCGGTCCAAGGCCTTCTCTGAAGAAAGAGACCCTCACCCCCATCACTGTTCTTGTTTTACATTACCAAGTTGACTCCTACTCATACAGACCTTTCCCAGAACCACAACCCAAGCGCTCCTCTGCAAAGGAGGTGTGGCCTAAGTCGTTGGGGCTATCTGTGGTGCATGTTCTGGGCACCAGCTATGTGCCAGGCTTTCTGCTATGCGTTTCACACGTGCCCTCTCAATTACCTTCCCACACAATAAGGTAGGTTTTAAAGACAGAAAACTCATACTCAGAGAAGGTAAGGTACTTGAGCATGGCCGCTGGATCAGTAAGTGAATAAAGGGGATTCAAATCCAGGTCTGTCAGATGTTAAGTCTCAAGATTTTCACCATAAAATCCTTCCTGTGTGAGACCATCAGCCAACCATCCCCTCAAAGAAGATTTCTACTTAATCTAAAGAATTCATAGTTTTGAACTGCTCACAGCCTAAAATATTTCCAAATACATTCATCTCCACCCAACTGGGAACAGTGGGGCGTTGCTTATTCCACCATTTTGGGCTAACTTGACAAAATATAAGGAGCTATCGCACAATACCTGAGTGATTAATATATTTATACTGAACCCTAGAACCACCTCAACAATGGAGTACTCATTTCCAGGCTTTGTTCTTCCCAGTTCAGCCTACACCATGGTACCCTCTACTGCTCTAATTCCCAACTCCCATTATGGCATTTCTTTCCTTAAAAACTATCTTTCACCCCCTGATGTGCCTCTGCTTAGTGTTCAATGCCCTGTTCATCCTGGATGCAATGTAATGTTTCAGCTTCACCTTCCACTGACCCTCACATTTCAATACCCACCCCCCAACCCTGGTCAAATGAAACCACTAAGGGGTCTGCTCACATGCCCTGACCCTTTGCTAGCTCAGGGTGGAAGTTGAGAGTACATTTCTCACAATAAGAAGTGACAGAAACCACAATGAGATACTACTTCACACCTACTATGAGATTGGCTGTATTATAGGATAGCTATAATTTAAAAAGTGGAAAATAGAGGCACCTGGGAGGCTCAGTGGGTTAAAGCCTCTGCCTTCGGCTCAGGTAATGATCCCAGGGTCCTGGGATCAAACCCCACATCGGGCTCTCTGCTCAGCAGGGAGCCTGCTTCCTCTTCTCTCTCTCTGCCTGCCTCTCTGCCTACTTGTGATCTCTGTATGTCAAATAAATAAATGTAATCTTTAAAAAAAAAAAAGTAGAAAATAGCACATGTTGATGAGTATGTGGAGAGACCAGAACCCTCATGCACTGCTAGGGAATGTGAAATGGTACAGCCACCCTGGAAACAGTTCAGTGGTTTCTGAAACAGTTAGGCATAGATCTACCATATTATCCAGAAATTCCAAGCCTAGGTATATATACCAAAAAATCGAAAGGAGGGACTCGAACAGGTATGAGTACACAAATATTCATAGCAGCATCATTCGCAATAGCCAAAAGGTGACAACAATCTAAATGTTCATCAATACCTGAATGGATAAACAAAATGTGGTATATACATCAATGGAATTTTATACAGCATTAAGAAGGAATGAAAATTTGATACATGTTACATCATGGATAGACTTTGAAAACATTATGTTCAGTGAAATGAACCAGATATGAAGGCTACATATTGTATGATTTCATCTTTACGTAATATCCAGAATGGGTAAATCCATAGAGAGAATAGGAATTAGCGGTTGCCAAGGTCTAGAATGTAGGGGAATGGAGAGTGACTACTTAGTGGGGATGGAGTTTCCTTTTGGGGTTATGATAACATTCTGGAACTGGATATTGCTAATGGTTGCACATTGTAAATGTACTAAATGCCACTGGATTTTTATACTTCAAAATACTTAAAATGATAAATTTTGTCATGTGCATTTTATCACAATAAAAAACACAAACTATAGAAATGGCAGGGTACCTGGGTAGCTCAGAGGATTAAGCCTCTGCCTTCAGGTCAGGTCATGGTCTTAGAGTCCTGGGATTGACCCCTCATCGGGCTCTCTTCTTGGCAGGGAACCTGCTTCCCCCTCTCTCTCTCCTGCCTGCCTCTCTGCCTACTTGTGATCTCTTTCTCTGTGTCAAATAAATAAAGTCTTAAACAAAAAAGAAATGACATAAAAGTAGCTCTATCATATTTCTTAAAATAACTCATTCAATAACTCATTTATTCAAGGACGCTTGCCTTGAGGACAAATGAGGTTCCAATCCTAATGCAATAAATGTTTATCTGGAATTGCTAAAAACAAAAAATTACCCTCAAGCTGATGTCAAAGTGAAAGAACTAAATACCCTTTTTTTGCTATCAAAACTCCAGGCATAATGATTTTTTTTTTTACTAATTTCTTTTCAGCATAACAGAATTCATTGTTCATTGTTCACCCAGTGCTCCATGCAATACGTGCCCTCCATAATACCCACCACCTGGCTCTCCCAACCTCCCCCCACCCCGCCCCTTCAAACCCCTCAGATTGTTTTTCAGAGTCCATAGTCTCTCATGGTTCATCTCCCCTTCCAGTTTCCCTCAACTCCCTTCTCCTCTCCATCTCCCTATGTCCTCCATGTTATTTGTTATCAGGCATAATGATTGACATGATGTGTGATTATGATTTGGGAAGTATTAATGTTTTAAGAAATTTATCAGTTTGGTCTAGATGTCCTAGATTCAAGTCAGTCAATTCAATTCAGTCAATTCAAGTCAATAATCATCCCTGAGACATAGCAAAAGGGTTTTTAAATGTTTACATCTATATTCCTGAGAAGCTTCATGAAAGAAATTCTGGAGCTCAGTCCTACCACTAAAAGTTGCAGTTCAGACATTCATCCATAACTACCAACTATCTATTAATCTATTAATCAATCAGTGGTGAGGAATGAAAAACACTTTGCAATCTCTGCCAGCCCAAAGGGAAGGACAGCCTTGGTAGATCCTAACCTTTTGGTACTGGTAACCAAGTAGAAAAATTGTTCGGTCTATCAAATCTTGCAGTTTAGTCTCTATAAAAACAGATTTAATTTCCAGGTAACTTAAATGGACAAATACAATCAAAAGAGAAAATGTGCATTCCTCCTACCATTTGGGGCATGCTGTTTCTGCCTGCTGTTACCCCGGCTTGTGCTCATTCTCTCGCACTCTCTCTGACAAATAAATAAAATAGTTTTTAAAATTAAAAACAAAACAAAATGGTGACTTTCAGGCCCTTGAGAAAGACATTTCTGGGTTGTAAAATTGGCAAGAGGCAGTTTGAAAGGCTTATGTCTCAAAGGAGTGGAGTAAAGCATATACAATAACAACTTCCCTAAAGTAAATGCTTTAGGAAAAGGGAGATCAGGGGCTAATAGACAGGAAGAAGCCTGTCTAAAGTTAGTGAAGCTAAAGGGTACTTTAAAGCCATCTCAGTCAAGACCTATGAGAAAATAGCAGCAAAGTGATTTTTTACAATTCACATACCATGTGCCAAAGTGTTCTAATTTAACCAGATTTCCTCATAAGAGTGATTAAAAACAATTTTATGCAGGAAAAAAATTGGGAATTAAACAGCAGAATTTACGCTCCCCTGTGTGATGCCTCCTAGTCTTCTTGGGACGCTGAGATCTGTACTGATGAGAACACAAAATCTCTCATCCTATATGACCTGCCACAGAACTACTCGTAAGCTCAAACACTGGCTGCTGTAACCTGAAAACAACAATCTTTGGATGTTACCAATAAAGAGGAAAGATTCTGTAATGGAAATCAAAATGCTTTCACTGCAGCCTTTCAGAAACTCTTTCAAGGGGGAAGTTAATAAAATGTAAAAGCCATATCAAAAAGGAGATAGAGTTAAGAAGTTGAAGAATAATCTCACTCTTCTCTCAAGCTACCAAACCCTCCTGGGCTTCCTTCCCTCCCTACCAGGCCCCTTAATCAATCAACTCAATAACATCTACTGCTTCTTTCTTTCACTAAGCTTCTTGTCCTTATACCCTAACCCTACCTAACAATCCCTGAACTTGTATCAATTCAGCAATTTACTTTCTCTACCATCACTGCTGTGAAGTTGAGTACTCTTGGAGAAATCTCAAAACTTTACCTACTGGCAGTAATTCATAGGTTCAATTTCTGTAGACAGAATAATGGCCTCCACAAAGATGCTCACGTCCTTCCCCCCAGAATCTGGGAATATGTGCCCTTACATGGAAAAAGGAACTTTGCAGATGTGATTAAGTTGGGGATCTCAATGTTGGGAGATTATCCTGGATTATCTAAGTGAGGCCAAGGGTCAAGATCAAAGGAAAAGATGTGAACAACAGACCCAAGGAGATGGGGTGATGAGCTTTGAAGATGGAGGACGAGGCCATGAAACTGAAAATACAGGTGTCTTCTAGAAAGCTGGAAAGGGCAAGGATACAAATCCTCTCCTGGGTCCTCCGGAAGAAACACAGCTATGCAGACACCTTAATTCTAGTCCCACAAGAGTCATTTTAGATCTCTGAAATCAGAACCGTAAGGCAATAAACATGTTGGCTTTCCCAGGTGGCTGCCAACCATGACAGGGCAGATCCTAGTGCTTGGTGACCAATGCCATCTCTTGGCCACCCAAAAACATCATGTCCAAGGAGGTACTCTTGGTGGGGAGGTGGTACATCTGCACTAGCAAGGCATCAAGGTCTCTGGCAATGTCTACAGAAGCAAGAGCAGACCTGTTGAGGTGTGCTGCCCCACAAGACCACTCGAAGTCCAGGCTGCCCTGTGCCCCCTCTAGTTTGGTGGATCTCATTACCTTATGACAAGCAAAAGTGGATGGGACTTCCTGCCTCTCTGAAGCCTATGTGAAAGGAAGGTGAGCTCTGTGGTGCCAGAAGGCTGGCTGGTTGTACCCAGGGATAACAGCCTCCCTGGAAGAGAGAAAGGAAGGAGAAAGCCAAGATCCATTACTGGGAGGAAAATAACCCAGCTCATAAGGCATAGAAACAGGACACAAAAAAACAGGGTGAAGAAAACTGATAAACACACAGAGGTATTTATTAAGCCTCATGGACTCCTGGCCTGAGCATGATAAAGACTGTTTATTCTTCATGCTTAGCCTGTCTGCCCTTTTCCATCCCTGTCCTGGATGGGGGTGGGGAGATCCAGGGGCAGCCACCTAGGTGCCAAGGCAGCATGGGACTTAAGAGAACTGAGGCACAGAAGCAGCCTTTGCCACTGCACCTGTTTAAAAAAGAATTGACTGTCTTCTACAAATGTACTTCAAACGTACTTTAAACCGCTCTAACAGTTGTGCAGAGGAAATTCGTCTGTGATCTACGAGTTCATGAGAGAGTTTAAAAAAATGGAGAGGAGGGACAACCACTTTGGTACTTTGGTTCTGATATTTGCACAAGTGAGCTGAAAAACTGATTGGAACAAGGCATCGTGAACAAGGCATCTGTTTCCACTTCCCACATGTCAGATACTGCATGCCGCACCTGTCGGGGAGTTGCTGGTGGGGCAGTGGGAGTCTGGGGTTGCACAAAGGTGTTCACAGTTATAGACTGGGCAGACACACAGTAGAGGCATTGCCCCTGCTGCTTCCCTGTATTCTGTGATTAGAAATGAATATGTTATTTCAAAGTTAATGAGTAAATTGTGTTGTGTTAAGCCAACTAAGTTTGTAGTGGTATGTTTGGGTGGCAGTAGAAAATGGATACAGTTTCCAGCTTGAGGTGGGTCTTCAAAGCCTCAGAAATTGTGGTGGAGAGACCTCAAAGACCACCGCTTTCAGTTCCCTTCCACCCTATACATGCCTGCTGCTCCTGATTTCAAAAGGTGCAATCTCTTTGCCTTCCCTGTTAAGTCTGGGCTGGCTTCATCGCTTGTATTGACAAACAGAGCGAGATGGAAGGGACACACTGCCTGTTCTGGGCCTGCCCTTTCAGCATCTTTTTGCTTTCTCTGCCTTGGTGGCCGGCCACCATGTCGGAAGTCTGACTGTCCTTAGAGGGTTATGCTACAAGGAAGCCCATGCTGTTCACTCCAGCTGAGGCACCAGACACCGGAGTGCAGAAACCATCTTGGATCATCCAGCTAAACCGCAGGAGAAGAACTGCCCAACTTAGCCTAGCTCAGATATCAGAATCATAAATCATACATGGCTGTTTTTTAAGCCACCAAATTTGGGGTGGTTACCAAGCAAGAAATAGTTGAAACCAAAATATTTCTCACTTGCCGTTGTCAACTACTACCACTACTACTTTCTTCCTCCTCCTCCTCCTCCTCCTTCTTCTTCTTCTTCAAGATTTTATTTCACAGAGAGTGAGACAGGGAGAGAGGGAACACAAGCAGGGGGAGTGGGAGAGGGAGAAGCAGGCTTTCCGCTAAGCAGGGAGCTTGATGTAGGGCTCAATCCCAGGACCCTGGGATCACGACCTGAGCGTAAGATGTGTAAGGACTGAACTACCCAGGCGCCCCACCATTAGTCAACTTCTTCTCCCATCCCCTTCCCTCTCTGAAGATGAACTTTCCCACTATTTCAGAGAAATTCTGGTCTTTCCAGCGTATCTTCCATTGGCTTCAACCCTAATCTCCCCTACCATATCTGTAGCCACATTGGCATTCTGGTTAATCCCATCCCTCATCTCAAAGTTTCTATCTTTCGGCAGATTCCTCGGCTGTCATCCTCCCCTGGCTCTTTTCTTCAGGTGGTAGGCATACCCAGGTTGATCCTAATCCCTTTAATTACAGCTTCAAGTTACTGCTCTCCTTTTTTTTTTTTTTTAAGATTTTATTTATTTTATTTGACAGAGAGAGAGTTCACATGTAGGCAGAGAGCAGACAGAGACAGAGGGGGAAGCAGGCTCCCCGCCGAGCAGAGAGCCCGATGCGATGTGGGGCTCAATCCCAGGACACTGAGATCATTACCTGAGCTGAAGGCAGTGGCTTAATCCACTGAGCCACCCAGGCGCCCTACTGCTCTCCTTTTTGAGTCCAAACGTTTTTAAAAAGAGTCTGCACCTGTCGTGTTGACATTGAACGGTCCGTCAGATAGTGAGCTAAACCAGTGGAAGGACCTAATAAGGGTGGATCAGAGGCAATAGTGTATATGGGAGTGGGGCAGAGGGGACTGGGGAGGAAGGTCTGTCATTTAAACAGAATTCAGTTGTCAACACCAGTAAGTAAAGGTGGGTTTATGACCAGTAGTGGCAGAATCAGGGAGAGGACAAATGTGTAGAGCTAAATGTATTCTGCAGGCTGGGTGTAAGTTCCAGGCAAGGCACAGGGAGGGGACTCAGTCCGGCCAGACCAGGAGAGGGTGCGAGGTAGGTTGGAGCCTCACTTGTCCAGCGGCACATGGTTACTCTTGAACAGGTGGACAAACAGGCTGTCACAGAAGGACTTGACTGCCCCAGACTTTTCTATTCAGTGGTGAGGTCTCCGTCTCCATACAATTAATGGATCATTCTCAGAAAACAGTTAATGCTTAGATACCTACCCACAAAGCCACATTTTCAAGTAAAGTAACACTGAGGTAAAATTACCAAGTTAATTATTTCAAATTAGTTTTCCCTGAAGAGGTACTCCCTTTGGACCACACATAACTAAAAATCTGCAAACTAGCTTTCCCAAAATAACAAATGAACAACATTTTGGCATTCCACTAGTAGGGGTGAATTGTTAAGAGCATGAGCTTTGGGATCAGAAAAGAGGACACACGCATATCGAAACAACAGTCCATGTCTTCATGCTGGAAATGGTGAAGATATTATCTTATTTACGCACATGTGGTGATGAGCACTGGGTATTTTACACAACTAATGAATCATTAAACACGATGTCAAAAACTAATGATGTGCTATATGCTGGCTAATTGAACATAATAATAAAAATATGCCTTCAAAAAATAGTGAGTAATCATAGCAACATATCCCTCAAAAATTGTAAATTATAATAAATTATTAAAATGGAACAATATACAGCCATTAAAAAATCATTGAGGTGGTTCTATGCTTACTAACATTTTCAATGCTTGTAATATATAACAAAAGGGGAGAAAGGCAAGTTTTCAAATAGTGTGTACATCATAATTGAATTCTTATAACCACATACTTACACAGAAAAATTTTGTAAGGTTATTCATCGATGTGTCAAGAATGGCACTATTCGACTGACATGGTCATGAATAATTTAAATTTTGTTTTCCCCCAGAATAGTACATTACAACCTTGCCCTTTGAATGCAAAATATGGAAGAATTTAAAGAGAATCTACCATAAAATATACTATAAGATTTATAATTTTTTTTAAAAAGCAAAGGGAAACTAAAGTTGCAGATAGAATTAAGATTGTTTATCAGCTGACCTGGAGGACAAGGGGCGTTAGAGAGTAGTAGGGAATTTGGGTAAATTGGAAGGGGAGGTGAACCATGAGAGACTATGGACTCTGAAAAACAGTCTGAGGGGTCTGAAGTGGCGGGGGGGGTGGGAGGTTGGGGTACCAGGTGGTGGGTATTATAGAGGGCACAGCTTGCATGGAGCACTGGGTGTGGTGAAAAAATAATGAATACTGTTTTTCTGAAAATAAATAAATTGGGGAAAAAAAAAAAAAAACAGGGGGGAGAGGGCGCCTGGGTGGCTCAGTGGGTTAAGCCGCTGCCTTCGGCTCAGGTCATGATCTCAGGGTCCTGGGATCAGGTCCCGCATCAGGCTCTCTGCTCAGCAGGGAGCCTGCTTCCTCCTCTCTCTCTCTGCCTGCCTCTCTGCCTACTTGTGATCTCTGTCAAATAAATAAATAAAATCTTAAAATAAAATAAAATAAAACAGGGGGGAGAATCCTGGTATAAACAGGGGGGCAATGTTATCACAAGGGCCCTTCAAAATATCTGAGGGAGACAAAGGTAAGATTGTTGCAGTGTAAGGATTCAACTTGCCTTTGCTGGCTCTGAAGTTGGAGGAAGGGGCCAGGAGCCATGGAAGACAGGAAGCCTCTAGAAGCTGGAGAAAGCATGGAAACATCCTCCCCAAGAGCCTTGCTTTTAGTCCAGTGAGACCGTCGTCAGACTTGTTACCTACAGAAATATAAGGTAGGAAACGTGTCATTTGAGCTGCTAAATTTGTGACAAATTGTTAATGGCAGCAGTAGAATACTAATAGTGGCTATATCGTTCAAATCGTGACAATCACTTACCACTGGTGGACTTGGACTTGGGAAGCATTACTTATTTTTTCTATTCTTATTTATTTATCTATAAAATAAGACTAATAAAATAAGATGAGACAATACATATAATATTTAAAGTAATGCCAGACACACAGTAAGTGCCCAGTGTAAGTGTTGCCATTGTTGTTTCATTGTTGTTTTGTATTTACCTTTCTCTTTCATTTTTGTCACCAGATTTTACCTGAGAACCGTACTCCAAATACGTCTTTCCTTCAACACCACAAGGCCCCTGACGCTGAAGGATTAATACCCTGAAAGTCCCGAATTGCATGGAGTACCTTCTTAGAACGTTTTGTTTTTAGCTTCGAATGTCTAACCCATCTTGCTTGTTTCTAGCTTGCTGGAACAAGCCGTACTAACACCATCTTTTAAAAAGAACTTTGCTACTTCTTGAGGACTTAATTACAGTGCTGCTGGCTGATGAGTTTGCATTTTAAACCGAGACCTTGAAATAAACACAGTCATTTCAGTTCTGGATACAAGGCAGAGAAAGTGCATTCTCTGATTATCCTGTCGTCTTAGGACTGCACCATGACAATGGGATAAAATTAGCCACACTTGCCAATGACCTGATATCCATTACAGATTTTGGCAGTTTCTGAACTCTTAATTCTTTTTAAAGTACATTGTATTTGATATATTGAGGGTGTTTACAGTACATCCAGCTATTTTATCTGAAAAATGTAGTAAGTGTTTGCAGTACTTGATTAACTTAAATAATTTACATTTCCACAAGAGGAAAGTTTTGTTACACACATAAAACATAAAGTCCTTTTATTTTTACTAAGTTCTGGGATCCCCTAAGAAAACACAATTTTCAACAATGTCCATCTTCATGCCTACAAAGCATGAAAAAGAGCTTTGCATTAGGGTCTTGCTTTAGTCTGAAAAGTCCCACCCTCCTACTCTTAATGCTTAACCACAGGAGCCCTTTTTATTAGCATTGACAGAAATATACATAAGAAGTATCAAAGAACATTGTTCAGATAAAAGGTTTTTTGGGATGCCTGGGTGACTCAGTTAAATGTCTGCCTTTGGCTCCGGTCATGATCCCAGGGTCCTGGCATGCAGTCCCACGTAGACTCCTTGCTCTGTGGGGAGCATTCTCCCTCTGCCAGCCACTCCTCTTGCTTCTGCTCTCCATATATATATATGTGTGTGTATATATATATGTATATATTCCATAATATGGAATATATAAATAGGATATTAGGAGATATATATATATAATCATATATATATATATATATGATTAAATGGCTTTTAAAACCCACAGAATTCAAAATAGTACCCCCTCTGGGGAAGTAGGGAGATGGGAAGGGAGAGGAGAGTCAAAAGGCAAGTTTCTAGACCCAGTTCTAACACTACCTCACTGTGTGAATTTATGCAAGTAAATAAATATTTTGTGGGTTTTTAAAAAAATTCATCAGTGTCAAAATGCTCACAGATATAACCTAGCTCCCCGGACCCATGAAATATAATTACAAATATGAAAGCATTTTGAAAAGTTAAGTGCAATACTAAAATTGAATATTACTATAAGTATTCTTATTGTAAGTATGTCAATTTAAGAAACATTTATAAAGAAATGGGTGGCTATAAAAAAAAATTGTGCCTGTATTTCAACAAAACTGAAAAGATAGAAGGGCATAGTGGGGCAGAGAAAAGGTAGGTTTATAGCCGGACAAGCTTGGCTTCAAACCTTGAGTCTGTTTGTTATTAGCTGTGATATCTTGTATCAAGTATGTTTATTCCTTTGAACCTCTGTTTCTTCACCTGTAGAATGGGATAATAATACTAGTCTTATAGGATTGTGGGAAAGATTAATTAACATATAACAGTAAATCCTACCACTGTGCTGGTGGGAATGAAAACTGGCACCGTATCTGAGGAGAGATATATGGCGATATCCATCACATCAAGCTGATATATCTTTGGAACAAGAAATCCCACTTCAACAAGTTTGTCACAGTCTCACACAATTATGAACTGATAATTCAATAATTACAGAGGCTTAGAGATCATCTAAATACACAGACATAATGCACATCCATATAAGAGAAAATTATAAAACTATAGAAAAAATGAGCAAGTTCTTTGTATATGGATATGGAACGATCCTTGGGATAATTTGTTCAGTGAAAAACCAAGGTGCAAAAGGAAAAGTATGCAATATACCACAATTTGTGCTTTTTTAAAAAAAGAAAAAAATATTAGTTTCATATGCATGAAATATTTATTCAGGGACACACAGGATTGTATCACTTTGGTGACCTTTGAGGAGGGAAACTGGAGAATGGGGGTGGGGAGGGGAGGCACCCTGCCTACTCTTCTGGAACTTTCAAATTTTGAATCATCAAATACATCACCTATTTGATAAAGTTGAAAGGAAGTATGGATGGATGGAGGAATCACAATATCTGGCATAAAATAAATGCTCAAAAACTCTTAGCTTTCATTCCCTGCTCCTCTCCTCTTAAATTATCTTAAAACTAAATGTATAAACTTTAACCCTTAACAATATCACCCGGGACACCTGGGTGGCTCAGTTGGTTGGACGACTGCTTTTGGCTTAGGTCATGATCCTGGAGTCCTGGGATCAAGTCCCGCATTGGGCTCCCAGCTCCACAGGGAGTCTGTTTCTCCCTCTGACGTTCTCCTGGCTCATGCTCTCTCTCACTGCCTCTCTCTCAAATAAATAAATAAAATCTTAAAAAAAAAAATCACCCAATGATTTCAAAAATTCCTTAGTTTAAATAAAATAAACAGTAAGTCTGCCAGTTTTTAAAAAATCCATATTTCCCTATGGCATCAATTACAGAAAATGAAATAGAACACTCTATCTTTCAGCAGATTCTTTAAAAACAACAGCAACACACAGACAAAGGCCCATTTCAAACCCAAAGTGAACTCAAGACTCAAGGACATTAGAAATGAGAGAACAAGTTCAAACACCTCTGTACCTCCTTCCCCAAAGGGAACAAGGTGAACTCTCTTCCTGCAGAGCCTGGGCCATGTCATCCTTCGAATTCAGCCTCCTCTCCCGCCTGACCTTTACAGCCACTTTCAAGCAGCAGAAAGAAATTCCCTGATTGAAGCACCAATGGGGAAGAAAACGTTCCAGGGAAGGGAAGAGGCCAACAAACTCAATAACCCAAGTAAGTGGGAGGACAAAGCAATTTGACTTTATTAACTTTTCCACTTTCCTATATGATTAAAGCAATCCCAGTTACCTACAACTTTCCATCCTTTACCTCTGTGTTCTTTGGACCACTTTTAGAATCCTTCTGGAGTCCTGAGATACAAGACTAAGTTTGAGCTCAGGTGGTATTTCCTACTTCAATCCTCAGATTACCCCCCTCTTCGGTACCTTCCCATCTTCAACGGTTGGTTTTTCCAAAAAAAAAAAAAAAAAAATTGTGATATCATTGTTTTTTCTTTTGATCTCATTTACTGCATCGGTCATGCTTTTGCTGCTCAAGAAGTGTTGAATCATGACAATGAGCGTAAGGGTATAGAGATGTACATGACATAGGACAATGGAAAAGTAAATAATAACCCCAGACAAGAATGCTGAAGGGGAAGCAACGTGGGCTGCCATAAAAGTCAAAAGAATGAGGACAGTAGGTGCCATGTGCCCATTAAGGAGGAAATCACTGTGGTCTGAGGGGACTGGAAAGATTTCAGCACTCTCGGATACTAGAGAATTTGGATAATGCAATGAAGAGGGAAGGACATCCCAGGTAGGAGAAATTGTAAGTGAAGGTATGGAGAGTGGAAAATCTAAACCACATTCAATAAACACAGATTTTTAAATTAATTAACCAAAATAAAAATAAACCATATTCGGCCAGGAGTTGTCAGTTTGAGGTAGTATTTCCCAAAGTGTGTACCAGGTAACATTGGAATACTGAAAAGATTTTAGATGATACAAGGAAAACCATTTTATATTTTAACATTTTTTTTTTGAAAGGGAGAGAGAGGTAGGGAAGGGGAGAGGGGGAGGTAGAGAAAGAATCTAAAGCTAACTCCACACTTGGCCCAGAGCCTTATACGGGGTTCAATCGCATGACCTAAGATCATGACCTGAGCCTAAATCAAGAGTCATACGCTTAAGCGACTGAGCCACCCAGGCACCCCTATAGCTGTGCTATTTTGAACAAATCAGTTAACCTTCTGCAGTTAAGTTTTCTCATTTATCAGATGAAGAAATTAAACTAGATCAGTGGTTACTAATTTTTTTTTTTGAGATTCTGTGAACTACTAAAATTTCAAAGAACAAAAGGAAACGTGACAGAAGGACTGAAATTTAATTTTGCCAAATGTGGCGGGGATTGGCTAATTTGCCACTAATTCTGCTTCTTCTTCCTCCTGGGCATGTAGCTAACCTGTATTTCCCAGCCTCATTTGCTGAGAAGTTCGGCCACATGGTGAGCTCTGGACAATCTAACGGAGCAGACCCACAAGATGAAAGGGGTGTGGGTCCCCAAGTGAATGTGGGTAATTCTCCCTATATTCAGATTTTACTTGAAGAATACATGAACTTCATTGGGTTAATCCACTAATATCTGGGGATTATAGCAGCTGTCATTACTTATTATGAGTCACATGCTAAGTAAAGACATTTTAAAATTACCATCTCCTATCACAAAGAAAGGACATTTTAACATCAAAATTATAGGAAGCATACAATCTTAGAAACTGAAACAGTCCTTCAGATTGAAGAGCTAACTTCCTGAAAAACCCATTGCCTTGAACCTGCTTTTTCTCATTTCACCATGAATGCATGAAAACTTCATTAAAGACAGTCATTGGCCCTTGAACAAACATGAATCTTTAGGACAGATGATTCTTCACTCAATCAGAACTCAAGTAACAGGCTGAATTCACCTGCTCAAATAAAGCTGTCAAGAAGCAGCCTCTCTCCATCTCCTGGCTCTGCCACCCTCTGTTGCTTCCTTTCCAACGGGGTAAATGCTCATGGTGGGCTTCATTCCTCCAGGCTAACATGAGCATCATTCCAGGTCCAGAGGGGAGAGAAGCCTTCTTCCTCTTGTTTCATGGAAAGTCCCAGCATCAGTTCTGCTCGGATCATCTTGGGTCATGTGCCCACCACCAACTAAACCCTGCAGCCAAGAGGCCGGGATGGGCTCCATGGCCATGCCTGGGTCACATCCAGGGGTGCATCCCCAAGAAAAAACATGTGTGTTCTATTACCCAAAGGAAAGAAAATAAGTTCCATAAGACCAAAACAGCAGATACTGCAACTTCCAGTGCCTCTCCACACTGAAATTCTGTTTGTAACTGGGCCAATCTGGTTTGAAGAAGCATACAGAATATCATAGTAGCCCATGGTGTGCCTCACAGCTGGGTACCATAATGCGGTGGATGACCTTAAGCAAGGATTCTGACCAGCTTTTCAGAGGGATTTAAAACAAAGTGGGGGAGGGGTGCCCGGGTGTCCCAGCTGGTTAAGAGTTAGACTCTTTCTTGGTTTCCACTCAGATTGTGATCTCAGGGTTGTAAGATGGAGCCCCATGAAGCCCAGCGCTCAGTGTCCAGCAGGGAGTCTGCTTGAGATTCTCTCTCCCTCTCTCTCTGGCCCTCCCCCTCACTTATTCTCTCTCTCTCTCTAAAATAAATAAATAAATAAACAAACAAATAAATACATCTTTTTAAAAGGAAAGAAAGTGTAGAAGAATCAGTTTACAAAGAAGCACTGTGAGGATCAAAGAGTAAATGAATAATCAAGAAGGCACTTATTTCCCAAAATGTGTTATTATCCATATGAAGATAAATGTAGATGCTAAATTCTTGGGCTTAGGCAGGCTTACTAATTTCAAATGTGAGCTTTGCTTTTTATTTGGAGCATAAGAACAAATGAGATAAATTGGGGATAATTAAAAACTCGGTTTCTCCGTCTATCATAATATTTTTATATGCTATTAGTGTCAGTCCATCTGTGAGAAAAGACTCGAAGACATCCAGCACTCGGTACCATCAAGGCCACATCATTTTTTCCCCTTCTCAGTCTAGTGTCCCCTCCCTCTTAAGCGGGTGATTCTTGGTATCATTAAATGTACCATTTAATTTTACTTTACCCAGATTAGTATGAAGTTTCAGTTTTTCATCCTAAGGGCTTTTGAGTTTAGTATCTCCAAATCCTTTGAAAGGCCTGTGCCATCATTTTGGTTCCTTTTATTCTAATTATACAAGAAGACTGGATTTATTTTCCTATTTTTCAACAATCTAGCCAAGTCTCATAAAATGTAACCCAAACATAAGCCTCCAGAAATAACTGGACAATGAGGAACTTTCAAACCTAGTGCAGATTAAAATTGTAATATCATTCTCCATTACACGATATTTTTCTTTTCATCTCTGTTATCATTAATTCAGTCAAGAGCCCTTCAATATGAATTCTCCACACAGCAATGGATTTGTTTCTGTTCTTTCTGTCCATATTTGTCTCTCTCAGGCAGATGTGAAGGCCAATGTCTGCTTTTATTGCTTCAAGGCTATTTCTGCCCTGAATCACCACTTAACACCACACTTTCTTTTTTTTTTTTTTCCTCAACAAGAAGAAAAAATCCATAGGCCCACACATCACTTGCTATTTCTCATATATCATAACATGTGAGGTCAATTGTATTGTTGAAATATTGGAAATTTTGAAAACATTCACTATTATTAAGATGAAAATTAAATGTATGGATAAAATCTAGAGTTTTTTTTTTTTTTTTTTCTAAAGAGATCTGATATTTTTAAAGTACTGTCAGATATCAAGGGATAGGGATGCCTGGGTGGCTCAGTGGCTTAAGCGTCTGCCTTTGGCTCAGGTCATGATCCCAGCGTCCTGGGACTGTGTCCTGCATGGGGCTCCTTTCTCCTCAGGGAGCCTGCTTCTCCCTCTGCCTGTCCCTTCCCCTGTTTGTGCTTTCTCTCTCTCTTTCTCTCTCTCACTGTCAAATAAATAAATAAAAAATATATATATTTTTTAATCAAGGGACAGGCAATCACTCATTCTTTTAACAAATACTTATTGAATCCCTGAATGTGTCAATCAGTGTGGTCTGGGAGCTGAGGACACAGCACTGACCCAAGCACTAGCTCTCGCCCTTACAGAGATTATATCCCAAAGGAGGAGCAGGAAAGAAACACCAACACAGTTGTTAGAAAAACTGGGTCAAAAGGTAGAGACTGCCTGGAGACCTGACAGAGAACACTGTTTTAGAAGTCCTCTCAGGACATAATATCTCAGCTGAGAGCAGAGGATGAGAAAAAGGCAGTCACGCTGTGGAGTTGGATGGGGACAAACATCCAGGAAGAGGGAACCCATATGCAAACGTCTGGAGGTTGGAAAATGTTCCCCAAAGTTAGAGGCTAGAAAGGAGGCTGGTGTGGTTCAATCAATATTTTCACTCATCTCCATAAATACCCAATTCAGAGATATTCTTTCTTGTCTTCATTTAACACACCATTTTAGTTTCATGGTTAAGTCACTCACTTCTTAACTTTAATTATGACTTATTTTACTTATGCATTTAGGTCATTGTGACTTCTCTGAAAGAGTTTGTCTACACCACTAGAGAAGCCTTTTGAGAGTCAGTGTATTAAAAGCATCAGCTACCAGGCCAGTGGTCAGGAAGAGTTAATAGACCTCCCCCAAAGAGCTGGTTTACTGCCAAGAAATCCTGTATACCCTGAGGGAGTCTGGCTGGGTATTTGTAGCCATCTGGTATTTAAAACAAAACCCATTGTGCAGAAATGGTCAGTATTTTAAACATAAAATACACCCCATCTAGGTTTTAAATGTATGTGTGCATTGAATTAGGCTGCGCTCATCTTTGCCTTCGAGTGCCCTGGTTTTAGTAACATTCCAACCTAACAAAATGTCATGTAAAAAAGATGGAAGGAGCAGGGCTTGATTGTCTCTTTTGAGCTCTGCAGGATCCTGGTGTCTGCTCCATCTGCTTCCTGTAAGCACGGGGCCAATCACGAATCAGCCGGTCTGAAGATGACAAAATGCTGACTGCTCGCCCTAGCTCTGCTCCAGCTCTCTGGGCAAGTGGGAGGAGAGGCTTCCTTGGCAAGGATGGAGTAACCATTGAGAGGATGGACTATGATGTCAGAAAGACCTGACTATAAATTCTAGGCTGCTATTCACCAGCATGAAGAGTTTAGTCCCTAGGTGACTTACCTAACCTCTCCAAGCTTCACTTCTAGCAATTATAGAAGAAGGATAATAACTATGTATTTGAGGGGTGCCTGGGTGGTTCAGTGGGTTAGAGCCTCTGCTTTTGGCTCAGGTCATGATCCCAGGGTCCTGGGATCGAGCCCCGCATCAGGCTCTCTGCTCAGCAGGGAGCCTGTTTCTTCCCCTGCCTCTCTGCCTACTTGTGATCTCTGTCTGTCAAACAAATAAATAAAATCTTTAAAATAAAAAAAAAACCCAACTACGTATTTGATTTGTTGTGAGAATTAAGTACAAGAACGTATATACAGTTTGTGGCACACAGTAGGTGTTCAACTGTAGCAGATGTCATTTTTATTAGCCTTTATAGTCCATTCTTCAGGTGAGAAACACTTGCTAAGCAATTACCAATCCACAAAGAGGGAGCAGGTACAGAGGGTATACAAGTTAAGCAACCTATCAATACCATCTTGTACCAGTTCCAATCACTACATCTGCCCTGTCTCCCTTATCTAAGGCTAGGGACCTCAGTAGGACCATTTACCTAGGAGACTGAAAGACTCGCGGATCCCCTTACCCAAGAATTCAACACTGCCACAGGATGCAAGCAGCAAGAGGTTCTTTATTGTAGCGCAGGCGCCTGCGGGTGGTCAGCAGCTCCTGCTAGCTGAGCACACCAGGCTGGGGTGGTGCAGGATTTTTATAGATAGGTACAAACAAGTTTTGGATGGGGCAGGGCTGATTGGCTGACAATTTGAACATTTGAAAAAGGCATACTTGGTGTTTGCGGATTGGCTTTGGAGGACCCGCACGCGCGAAGAAAAAGGCGGGAAGGGGGAGTGAGGAGGGGGAGCTGGACCCCATTACTCAGCAGAGAAGCATCCTGCCTACGTGACTATGCGGCCCCCTGCCTACGTGACTAACGTGACTATGCAGAAGGTATCCTGTTCAAACAGGAGACCAGTATCACCCCCTAAATGGGGTAAGGGTCTAACAGGGGAAGGGTGAAGCCAAGCGATTACAGAAAAGCAAGAAAGCGGTTAGTTAATCAATGGCTGGGGGAAGGGTATCTACACGCGGGGTCTTTCAAGACCTCACTGATAAGGGACCTCCTATTTAGATACTGTTAGATAGATACCTTGTAAGATGATTCCAACATGAACTTCCTACCTCCTTGTGCCTCCTTTTCAAGGGTCTTTAAGTCTTTTTTGGATTCCCACATGGTGGGGGGGAAAGAGTAACAGGTAGCAACTTTCACTTCCCCTACCAATTCTAAGAGAGGTCTGTTAAACCCCTATCTCATGTGTACCTGGTGACCTCGAAATTTTAGAGAAATACAAAATAGCTGCTTCCAACACAATAAAAGGGTCTAGAATGTCCTGTTGGAGATATAATGCAAAACACCTGAAACTTACAAACGATTTCAGGTGCTCATCACTTGATGGCACTATTTGGTATTTGTAACTTAGTAATAGCCAACCCGCATTATAAATGCCTCTCTTTTACTCGGCACACCAGAGTAGACTCTGTTAGAATGACAGATTTCCTACAAAGAAATAATACAGAACTTGAAATATTACATTAAAGCAAGAACATAGAGAAAAATAATTCCTAGGCATTTTGCAGATCCCTCTACTAGATGTGTAACCCTTCCTGAGGTCCTGACGGGACACTTCAGAGGCTAAATCTCAGCAATGGCCCCAGCGAGCTCTCCCTCTGGATCCAGCGTCCCTCTGCTGGGACTTGAGAATATCAACGGGAAGCCTCAAGGCACTAGCTGTCTTCCCACCTTTGTTATCTCTTGTTGACCTGTGTCCCAGGGCTTGAGACCCAGTTTGGTGATGGGTTATCTGAAAAGCATCCACTGCTCCAGAGAACTTCCTAAGGAAAGGTCCTGGGGCCAGTGGAAACACCTGAGTTTATGGCAGTGGCAAGAGTCTACTTCCTCAGTTGCCAGATCTTCTGCCTCCTCCGACCTCACTTCCTGCCACTCAGCTCTCCTTACTCCTTCTTGGCATTCTTTCAGCTGTCCTCATACAACCTGTTCTTCCCTTCCTCAAGTCTGAGCACATGCTGTTTTTTCCTGATTGAAACACTTTTCCCCAGACCAGCTACACTCTTTCAAGGTCCACTGCAAAATTAAAAAGCAGGTGTTCTTATTCAAAACTCATTAATAATTTCAAGTTGGTGACAGCAAAGCTTTACACCAAGCATGGGACCCTTCTAAGCATGGGGACCTGAGCAAGTAAACAGGGCTTACACACGCAAAAACTGGCCCCACTTTTCTTCTGTTCCTTACATAGCTGGCTGATCATCACCAAGGTCATTATTTCTAGTTACGCTCTTTCCGTTTCTTCTTTATTTTCTTTATGGCACTTATCAAAATTTCAGATGTTAAAAGAAGAGCTCACTTTTTGGGGTCTAGCTCCCCCCATTCAACCTCCTTTTACACTATAAGCTGCATAAGAGCAGAGGCTACATTTAGCCTTGACCACATGGATCTCCAGTGCTTCCAACTGTCTGGCATAGTGGACACTTAATAAATACACATAGTGGAGCACGTGGGTGGCTCAGTTGGTTAAGCATCCAACTCCTGATTTTTGTCTCAGGTCATGGTCTCAGGGTGGTGAGATCAAGCCCCATGTCAGAATCCCCACTCATCGGGGAGTCTGCTTGAGAGTCTCTCCATCTGCCCCTCACCCCCCACACTTGTAGGCACTTCCTCTCTCTCTCGCTTTCTCTCTTTCCAAAATAAATGAATAAACCTTTTAATAAATAAATAAATAAATAAATGCTGATTGCATGGTTAGACTAATTTATGTTTCTTTGCTTCCAGCTACAAGCTACTTTTAGCAATTGAAATCTTCGGTGCATAAAACAGCTGTAGACTTGTCAGAGAGAAAGCAGGAACCTCTAAGAGTGATCAGTGCTTGAGCTAAGTCAGGGTAATGGTAGTCTCCCTTCCTCTGAGAAACTGCGTCTTGTTTCCCCAAAGATGGCTTGCTTTCTAGAATCATCTCATTGCTTTTAAGATTTCTGATCTACCCAAATTTTCATATTTTTCTTGTGTAAAGGAAACCTCCCAGTCATTCTATGAGGTATATTTGGAAATGGAAAAGATGGATAGGATGATGTCTCTGTGCGAGAAGTGAATAAGGAGTTATTCTGACACTGTGGTGAATTCGGACACCGACCACCCAGACTTAGCATAGACCCCACAGGTTGAAAAGCCCGGTACCCAACCACACACACTTCACACACCAGCTATAAGTGGAGTCCCCAAACCACCCACACTTCCGTCCAACTGGCCGTCTGCTTGAGTTCTCTGGGGGAGAGGACAGGCCTCTCAGGCAGGTTTGGAGTGGCTTGATGGAGCAAAGAAAGGAGACTGGCCCAGGTTTTTATTGCAGTCAGGAGCTTAAATCTCCTGCAAGTGCCAAAGGAGAGAAGGTTTTCTTATCAGCTGGTAGAGATGTGGGGGCAAGACAGGAAGAGGGAAGGTGACACGTAAATGTTGGCAGTCAAACACCAAAATACGGAGTCAGACTCATCACTGTACATACTAAAGAAGACAGAATGTACTACACTTCCCCACTCACACATCACAGAGCTTCAAAAACTATCATGCAAGTTTTTGTTTCTTCTAAACTTCTTCCCACTTCCCTACACCCAACAGATTATTTTGAGGTGAATCCTAAGCATCAGACCATTTTATTCACCAATATTTTACTTCCTGTCTCCAAATTACAGACGCTCCTTTTAAAAATACAACTATATTTTCATCATCAAACCCAAACAAATCAACAAAACTTCCTTAATATTATCAAATATTCATTATGTGTTCGTATTTCTACAACTGGCCTATATAATTTTTTAAAGCTTCTTTTATTGGAATTTGGATCCAAAGCACATAATTCCATTTGTTAATATGACTCTTAAGTCTTTAATAATTTATAGGTTCCTATTATATCTAATTATTTTTTCCTTGCAATTTTATTGCTAAGGAAACTAGGTTGTCTGTCTTACGGATTTTCCCCATAGTCTAACTTCTGCTGTTTGTATTCATGTCTTTCAATATGATCCTCTTTGACTCTGCCCCTCCTGCCTCCCCCTTATAAGGAAACTTATGACTACATTGGGCCTAGCAAACTAACACCGGATAACTTCCCCACCACAAAATCCTTAATCACATCTGCAAAGTCCCTTTTGTTTAGTATGGTAGCACATTCACTAATTCCAGGAATTCAGCCTACCACACTGGGTCAGTTGGGATGCCAATAGCCCTGGCCACAGAGATTTCTGAAGAATGAATGTACAGCCCAATCAGAGACAATGAGAGAATTTTCTAAGGTTGGTATGTGGATGTTGAGAGATTCCTCTCTTCCTACCATGGTTATTTATCAAAAACGCTGTGAATGGCCATCTTGCCTGACACACAGAAAGAAATTGACGCAGATTCAAATTAGCCTGGAACAGTTAGAAGCAAGGAATGGACAGGTGTGTGGGAGAGAGTAGGAAAAGCCCACACCTCCAGCAATATCCTTAAAGTCCCCTTATGTAGTACATTCTGAAAATAGTGCCTCCACCCATGAATATCTCAGTACCAAAGTTCAATTCATTCTCTTGTTAATTAAGCTAATTTAAGCAAGGATTTTTTTTCCATACTAATGAAATTGCTTATCTGTCCACCGATCTCTAATCTCTAGGTCAGATACCAGGTCAATGTATTTCTCTGGCTTAAATGCTTCAAACAAATCATTGGGAAGAACTTATTTTATACTCAAGCTTTTTGTGGTTAGAATTTCTGCTGCTTTTCTCCACATGAGAAAAAAAGGAAAAGAAATGGCTGCATGTGGCATCTTTCCAATGAGAATATAACACCTTTCCTCCTGTGCCACAGTTCTCCTCAGTGGCAGACTTCCTTACCAAATCTCTTTGGTTTTTTAAGCCTTAATTTTCTTTTCAAAAGGACTCATTTGTTTAATTATCCACTAACACTCATTTCTGAAAACTGAGTTGAGACACGGGCTACACGGAGCTGAAGTGGTTCCTTAAAAGACCTGTGTATTCTTTGTAGAAAACAGAATTCTAAACAAAATTTAAACATGAATTTTTTTTTTTTAGAGACATCAAAACTTTGCACTCATCATAAGGTGCAACATTTTTTCTCCATTTGGCGGTCTTTTTCACAGATTAGCTTACTTCATGGAGAAATAAACATCTTCAGTGTGGATCAGTAATGAGTTACATAGATCCACGAGCCTTTCCCCACCCCAACACACACACACACACACACACACATACACACACATCAAATTTTCAGCGTTCTATATTCTTTGTTACACTTCTAACTCAGGATTAATTTCCACTTGTGATTTCTTTCTAAGGCTTATTATATAATCAGCTTAATAAATCTACTTCAAAATTTAGGCCACTGAGGGTTGTCAAGAGGTCCAGACTGCCTTCTGTGTTGAGTCTGGAGACTGCTCAGCACAGACAACCGGTCACTGCCACCAATGGTTTTGGCTCCATTGCCAGCGTGTTTGCTATGAGGTGACAACATTTTTATCTGACTTCTGCTAAAATTAACCTCACTTGGAATACAGTCTTTCTGTTTCATCAGTATAATTACTGGCCCTAGAGTGCCTTTCCAAAGCTGTTGTTTATAATGATTCACGTAGCAGAAAATATACAACTTCGTTCTCGAGAGCCAAGCAATGACAACTTCATCCTGTGGCAGAGAATATGCAAAAACAATCAGTATGAAAACCCAAAGGTCAAGATCTCTTCCTCTTCAAGTGAATCATTTTTTTTTTGGTGAAGGAAACACACGTTCGTAACACATACACACAGAGAAGCCTGCACTTTGAAACACCTCTGTTTCAAATCAATGACCAACATCCGTTTGGTGGCTCATATCATCAGGTTGATTAGAAACTGAGTGAACCATGGGCAAGGGCAAAAGGAGGGGCCCCTTCTGGTATTGCTTCTGGAACCAGGAGAAGATCGTGACCTTTCTCCAAATGCTGGTAAGTGACAGACATGTCCCTATTAGTGCTCCATTCCTCTAGCGTAACAGTTGGATGTGGTCAAAATGCAACACTTCTGAGGCAGGTTAGTGTCCAAACTTCTTTCTTCCTCTGTGTGCAGGATGGACAGGTTCTTCCCAACATCAAGGTTAGCTTGAAACAGCAGCTCTCAACCTCACCTGTACATCAAAATCTCCTAGGAAGCTTTCAAAAAGCACGACTGAAAGGGTTCTACTTTAGACGAGTGAATCAGAATCTCTGGGGGTGGGGCTTAGGCACCAGTGTTTTTTATTTCCCTTGCCTCCGGAGACATGTCTAGCAAGTCGTTGCAGTGGATGACGACAAAGAGGTTGCTGCCTATGTTCTCCTTTAGGATTTTGATGGATTACTATCTCACATTTGGATCTTTCATTTATTTTGAGTTTATTTTAGTGTATGGTATAAGAAAGGGGTCCAGTCTCATTCTTCTGCATGTGGCTGTCCCGTTTTCCCAATACCATTTGTTGAAGAAACTGTCTTTCTTCCACTGGACGTTCTTTCCAGCACCAGTATTTTTTCAAGTTTAAGTGCCCCGGATCTCCCAACATGGGGTTATGATTGTGAAGCTAGAGGGCTTAGATATGAGAAAGGAATGGAGAAGATAGGAGCTAGGTGTCCAATGTGTAGGCACAGTGTGTGCCACTGAGAAACCCCACCCAGGAAGGAAAGAATAAAAGAGGGACAGACCTGACAAGGCTGTCCACATATGAAGGAGAACTTGGCTACACTTAAAACACCCCCTCTACCCCAAAGTCTGCATATATTCACTCTAGGTCTACCTGACCAGTGGGGTTGGTCCTCCATCTGTTGGTGGGGAAGGGAGATGTGACCTAGATAGAACTTGCCAATTGGAGCACCAAAGCCCTCGGAAAAGTGATTGGCTTGAGGAACCCAAACCGTGCCAGTCCGAACCTAGAACCCTTCAGAGACAGAGCTTTTACCAGAACTACTAGGGAAGAAGTTCTCTTTCCACTGAGACTGTTAAACTGCCCAAAATCTAAGTCTAGACCTCCTCCTGCTAGCCGCCATACTGTGGGAAGAAGCTGCCTGAGAATGAAGCCAACGTGGAGGAAAACACTCCAGGATGAAGAGAGCCGATCCTAATGGCATTCTACAAACACTGGATTTTACCTCACACATTGCCTAGACTGAGGTGATAGGAGTTAATAAACTCATATGCTTAAGTCATTTTGAGTTGAATTATCTATAAATTACAATAAAGAAGAATTCTGAAGAGTTGATAAATAGGGAAGCCCAAATGAGTCCATGAAATCTCTAGGTCAGATCTGCTATTGTCCCACTCTTAAGGTAGACCAGGTTGAATCAAAAGCAGTAAAGGTTACAGTTAGCTAAAGAAACTAAATTGAGATTCTCAAAGGGTTTCAAAGTTAATAGGTTAATAGATTTCTCACTTTAGTTGTAAATAAATATCACAAAGAAGAGTTGTGCCTTTAACTGTGTTCCTAATTTTAAGAAAATCTACTCAGTCTTTCTTTTTTCTTTTTGCTATTTGGGTTAATCTGAGTTGGATTAATTATAGCATCACTTAATTATTACCAACTTAACCTCCATGGTGAATCAACCTCTCATGAAAAACTAGTTTACAACTTGAAGTGGAAAAAGAAAACAAAACCAGTTTTATGCAACACACATTCTAATAAGCTGGGTTTCTATGTACATCAGAGTCTAGTCTGGAGCTACAAATCAATAATCTTTGAAACTACTGA
Organism: Neogale vison; assembly: GCF_020171115.1. Classification (NCBI taxonomy): domain Eukaryota; kingdom Metazoa; phylum Chordata; class Mammalia; order Carnivora; family Mustelidae; genus Neogale; species Neogale vison. The sequence continues at coordinate 197,920,278 of NC_058091.1, read as the reverse complement.
AATCAGCATTATAATATTTTAGGAAAGCTGAATGCCCTTCATAGCAAACAGAAACAAATATACACTTTCAAGATAAGATAGAGAGTAAGTTTATATTTAACTTAAGTTTTATAGACACGGTTTTGAAAATATTTGTCACCTTCACCTTCTCCATCTAACATGTAATGGACGATTCAAGTCTTGTCATGTGAATCTCATGTGTCAACAGACTCAGGGTCCTTCCCAGTGCTTTGTAAATGATTTCTAGTTGGAACTGGACATCCATCAAATTCAGTTACACTTTTTAACCAAACTTCATTTAAATAAGGGATTCCTATTTTCTAAATTTACAGGGCTGTGGTTGAAATGCCCCACTCTTGTGCTCCACTGTGAAGCAAGCAAGTAAGACTTTTGGATAAGGTGTTAGGGAGAAGACTCCACAAGGGGGAAAGAATGAGCTTAGAGCCAAACCATGTGAGTCAACGAGTCTCAGGCACAAGACTAAACCACAACATGTGGACGTCGTGGGTGTCACAGGTCAAACCAATGATCTGGCCTCTATCCTAACTGACACTCTTTAAATGTGTTCAACATTCAGTGATGTGTGATCTGCCAGCATGCACTTTTTGTTTATTGGCTGTTTGGTTCCATGTTGTGATTGCTGTTGTTGTTTTATTTATTTGACAGGCAGAGATCACAAGTAGGCAGAGAGGCAGGCAGAGAGAGAGAGACAGAGAGAGGGGGAAGCAGGCTCCTTGCCAAGCAGAGAGCCCGATGTGGGACTCATTCCCAGGACCCTGAGACCATGACCTGAGCCGAAGGCAGAGGCTTAACCCACTGAGCCACCCAGGTGCCCCATTGCTGTTGTTTTAATTTAATTCCACTCTAGAGGTCACTGCTTTCTTCAGCAGTAACAGGACTAATTAATGTTTCCATCATTATGTAAGAGGTTGCATATGGAAACCTGAAGTAACTGGTCCTGCCTTATCCCAAACGTATCTTAACATATCTTAAAAACTAGTGACCTGACTGACCTGCTTTCTGATCCTGCCTGTAGCCCATCACTTCTGGTTTGGAGCAGACCATTGTGTGGACTGAATCCTAGTACTGGGGTAGCTGTTGTCCTTGAGGCTTGGGGTATTTGCTCTGAGATTTTACTTCCTGAGGTATGTGCATTTTGCCACGGAGAGAGCTCACAGAGCTCTAACTTGAGGTCATGTTCAGTCCCTCTCCTCTTGACCTGAGCCTTTTATCCCAACCCATAGGCTCAGTCAGACCATAGCACATCATCAGCCCACCTCTCACTCTGAAATTTCCTAGGTAGGAGTCAGACACCAGTGCACTGTGTCCTCCTAACTTTTGGGGAAACATATCAAGTTCTCCAAGTGATAGATAGCATGGAAGTCTTGAAGCCCCTGTCTCTTGACTTAGCCTATAGAGAAGTAGCTACTCACAGAACTTTTTCCCCTTAGGGGCTAGGTCTCTAAGGACATCCTCCTCATAAATTCTCCTTGATCCTAAATAACTGATTTTTTTAATCCTGGAGGTGGATGAGATATAGAATCCTGTAACTGATGTATATGTAACTGATTTTTGGACACTTAACTTGGAAATTCCTACACGATGCTCTGTCTCACAGATCATACTGTTATCTATCACCTGGAGATTCATTCAAAACTTCCTTTTTAGTTTCCTGTTTTAGCATGGACTAATATAGCTAGCCTATAGCAGCATCAAAACCCCTTAAAGTCATCCAGGTAAAAAGTTAATAGATCCTTTCTTAAGTATATTTAGGACAACGACCCTTCATCGTGTCTCACCTGGAAATCAATCAGATCATGACCACCTTGCTTTCTCATCTCTGAGGTTACATGCTGTTTTTAGGAAAGCTTGGCAAATAACACTGCTTTAACTCCTACTAAAGGCAGAACCACCTTGGCTGCTTGAAATAACTCCCTCCTTGATCTACCTGTAATAGTGTCCGATTCATTCCCCAAAGCGCGCTTCGTGTACTGCAGACTGAAAAGGCAAATAGTTCAGCTCAGCGGGACTTTGAGAGTCAAAACTACTATAAATAAATACAAGTCACTTTTCCACTCTGGGGGTTTGAGAACTTCAGTCAACACACCTTTGCAATATTGTCTAAGTAACAGGACAGATAAATCCATGTTTGACATGAGACGAGGCATACAAATATTCTCAAAACTTACAGAGGCTGAATGTTCTTTAATTATTTGGGGAGAGCAATTTTAAAAATAACACATCCTCATATTATTAAGAATTAGTACCGACCAGAATAAAGAGCAGTGTCTTAAGGTCACTATTTTTTAATTTGGCCTTGTTTTATTGATCCTTTTACTTACATTAAAGATAAAATTTTGCCTGTGAATATCCGTGGACGTATTTTCAACAGAAAACATTTGCCAAAGGATCTATCAGTTGCTGGAGATGCAGAGATGAACCCAAGGCCAGCTGTGTACCCAAGATATCTCCAGTTCCCCGGAGGAAGCTGCACAGCATGCCAGGGAGGGTAGGATGCGCTCAGTCCTAGAGTGTAGTCACTTACAGAGGGCTAGCAGAACAGATAAATGAAGAAAGTCGCTTTGTCTGAGACATTCCAGGCATACAGAGTGGTATGTGAAGAAGATATGAGAAGTGACAATTCATGATTTATTTCTGGAATGTAGACTGGTTCCACAGGCAGAGGAGGCTGCCCTGTCAGCGTCCCTGTCTGGGTTTGCTTGAGTCTCACATGCACACCAACCGGCTGCCGTCGATTTGGGATTTGGTAAGCAGAGTAAAAAGAAAGGGAAACTGTCTGTGAGGGCTTACTGCGGACCAAGCAAGTAACTGAGACATCCTGAGACCATCTTGGTATTCAGGTTAAACCTGCTTCACGGGGATGCCTGGGTGGCTCAGGCAGTTAAGCGTCCGCCTTCAGCTCAGATCAGGATCCCAGGGTCCTGGGACCGAGCCCCCATTGGGCGCCCTGCTCAGCGTGTGCTCGCTTTGCTCTCTCGCTCTCTCAAAGAAATAAAAAATAAACATGCTTCACAGAGAAAGCCCTCCCACTTCCTTGTCTAATTCATTGGAGAAACCACGCACCTGCTCTGTGTGGCAGACGGGAGCCCACAGAAAACAATACACATTCTCCTCCCAGCACGCCCTCCGACCCAAGGCCCCCCCCCATCAGTCTCCGCATTTGCTCCTTCTTACAGCAACTGGTGAAATCATGTTTTCATTGTTTTTTTTTAATATTTTATTTTTTATAAACATAGATTTTTATCCCCAGGGGTACAGGTCTGTGAATCGACAGGTTTACACACTTCACAGCACTCACCAAAGCACATACCCTCCCCAATGTCCATAACCCCACCCCCCTCCCCCCAGCAACCCTCAGTTTGTTTTATGCGTTTTAAAATTTTGACTCAACGGTATCCTTGAGAAACCTTCAAAACACTTTTCTAAGAATTTTGGAAGAAGGGAGAAAAAGAAGTTCAAAACACTTACAGAAACTGAAAAACACCTTCTCCTAACCGGGATATTTCCTTGAGGCGGGTTTCTTCCCGATCACCAGATTACCAGCATGACCCAGAACCTGTTCCAAAGGCAGTTTCTCCGGCCCCACCCCAGCCCCGCTGAATCAGAAACTCGTGCTGGAGCCCAGCCATCTACACTCTAACAAGGCTCCAGGTGATTCCTATGCAGGCTCGAGTTTGAGAACCATGGTCCTAGAGAGATAGGTAAGGGACTGCCAGTTAGGTCAACAAAAATGTCTATAGTTTAAATGTATCCCTTGGGATTAATGCTTACAAGCCCCTGACAGTGACCATATCTTTCTTGGGGAAATCACGGCCATACACTCACCAGAGAGTTACCTCATGGGGCATCTTTCTGCCCCCCAAACCTCTTCTTTTCTTGATGAGAACAATGAGGCCCAGAGAGGCCAAGAAATGCATTCAACAGTCCAAGAGTTCATCAGCAGAGGGTGAGGTCTAGTCTTCAGACTTCTCGACAAAATAATTCAAGGTCTGCACCACAGATACTAACATGATTGCCCAAGTAAACTCAGTTCCTCTAGCAAAAACCAGGGATTCAAAAAAAAAAAAAAAAAGGACCACAGTGAAAATAGTTTTATTATTTCCAAGTACTTTTTATTTTTTGTGTTAGGAAACTAATACACATTTGTATAGGCAATTTGGAATTAATACAACTCATAAAAAGGACAAAAAATCAACTATGATTATACCAAAAGAAAAGTGCTATTAACATTTTAGTGTGTGTACATGTATATGCAAATATGTTTGTATAAAGACTATTTTGGGGGTGCCTGCATGGCTCAGTGGGTTAAGCCTCTGCCTTCAGCTCAGGTCATGATCCCAGGGTCCTGGGATTGAGCCCCGCATCGGGCTTTCTGCTCCTCAGAGAGTCTGATTTCCCTTCCCTCTCTCTGCCTACCTCTCTGCCTGCTTGTGATCTCTGTCTTTCAAATAAGTAAATAAAATCTTAAAAAAAAAAAGACTATTTTGTGTAACAACATTTTTTGCACATACATGAGGCATCCTGAGATCATGTTGGTACTCATGTTTAATGCGTTCAGTGGAATGTTTTCAAATAAATGTGTTTTAAGTTAAAAGTGGGGCACCTGGGTGACTCAGTCAGTTAAAGGTCTGCCCTCTGCTCAGGTCATGATCCCAGGGTCCTGAGATTGAGACTGGTGTCAGGCTCCCTGCTCAGTGAGAAGCCTGCTTCTCCTTCTCCCTCTGCCCTGCCCCCACCCCAACTCATGCTCTCTCTCTCAAATAAATACATAAAGTCTTTAAAAAATAAATAAATAAAATTAAAAGTAACTCAAATATATGTATGGAGAGAGAGAAATCAGAGAAAATATACATATAGAGAGAATGTATACATAAGGAGTATATAACACATAAAATTTCTATATTTTTTCACTTAACATTTCTTTAGAGAACATTTTAATGATTGACTTGTTTTTCATCGGAATCTATTTTTTATGTTTTCTTTTTTTTTTTTAATATTTTATTTATTTATTTGACAGAGAGAGATCACAGGTAAGCAGAGAGGCTGGCAGAGAGAGAGAGAGAGAGAGAGAGGGAAGCAGGGAGCCTGATGTGGGACTCGATCCCAGCAGGGAGCCTGATGTGGGACTCGATCCCAGGACCCTGAGATCATGACCTGAGCCAAAGGCAGCAGCTTAACCCACTGAGCCACCCAGGCGCCCCTATGTTTTCTTATTTTTTACAATTACATTGTTTCCAATCCTTTGCTCTAGTAATAGGAAAGAAGGACCTTCACCTGTTGGAGAACTGAAAGCCCCTGATCCCCTGTGGAGATACTAAGACAGACAGGAAGAGTACTTTGGGAGATGTGGAAATCCCTAAGAAAAACTGACCATGCTCCATTTTCCCAGACATGGAACCATGTACTGATGTGGGTACCTTAGAAAGAGTGTATAGCTTCACCCAAAGCTAACACGTCCACTCACCTGTCTCTTGTAACTCTGACAAGCTGCTTTTCTAGAACTTCAGTCAAGTGATAACAAACCTCTTCTGTGTTTCATTTAACTTAGAAATGGCAATTCAATCAAAGCAAATCTTCATAAGAAGTCTTTAAAGATAATGCAATACACCCTTTTTCTAAATATTTTTAATCCATGCTTGTTTCCTCTCATCTGAATAAAATTCCCTCCTTTTTTTTTTAACTCAGTGCAAAAACAAGGTTCTCAGATAATGATGGATGACCTATTTATAGCATATGAAAAAGAGTATATTGCTTCTAACCTAAAAGGCTATGTTTAGGTTGCTCAGCTAAAATGTTCTCTAGTTATAAAATATTTATGAAGTAATTTTCCTACGTTTTGCCCTTTCAACAGGTTTGCAATTGTAAGCATAGTATAGCGTTCATGTAGGAATAACTACATTTATATCTTACCAGTTTGACCATTTTCCCAAACAAATAGCAATCTTTTCCCAATGGGTCCTTACTCAAAGTGATAATCTCTATTCTTAATTCCAGAATTTCAATGCCTGTTTTAAGTGACACATTTTTTTTTAATTGAAATACTCTGATCGTCAAATGGCCACTTTAATTTTCACACTTGCCTTTTCAACTCTTGGCAGCATTTCTAAAGATTTGGATTTTAAATGTCTGTTCGAAAAGAAGATTCACAGAGGTTCAGTCACACAGAGCTCCAATGAAAGAATACGATGATTCTTTTCTTAAAGTCCACGTATTCCAATGTCAAATTTGAGTCTAGTGGAAGAACACGTCTCCTGACCAGTTGGTACTGACCCTAACCCTGGGTTGGGGGAAAACACTGCCTTAGGCAAGTCCGCCAATGAAGATGCTCCTTTACCTCTAAAAATATTTCAAGGAAATTCCTTTCTGAGCTTTTCACTGGGACTATTCTCAAAAACAAACTTTCTGAGGCAGTATTTCTGAAAGTGGTTGACTATTACCCTGGGATGATGATAATCGTTTCTCAATTTAAAATAAAACCAGAATCTAACTATATAACATTTGGAAATGGTTAGACATGCTAGATAGGGGGGTATCTGCTAGAGAGGGGGGAGGAAGGGCAACAGTGGTTCACAAGCTTATGTAACCATGAACTCTTTTCGTAAAAAACAAAACAAAACAAACAAACAAACAAAAAACTGTTAAATGTCCCAATGAAGATTTGAAGCTACCAAGGTCAAAGGTCAACTGCCCGTTCTTCCATGTCCTGTTCCAACATTACCTCCACAGCTGTTACTGACAATTCTGTAGATATTTCTACCCCTTCAGCTCTATTCTTTAAGAATTTACATCAGCAGGTGTTCCCCCCATGTTTTGGAGGACCTTTACTATAATGAAAGAGTGTCACTGCTTTATTTTCTAACTCCTGCAAAAGGACAGGTCGTGGCTCCTAATGTGGTTCACAGAACTACTTTATCTCTTCATACCTTTCCGCAGGGGTCTTTCCCTCATGTACACACATTTTGAGTTGCAATCAGTGGAAACTTTTTGGTAACATAATTTGCCTCACCCATATTTATTTTAAAAAAGTGATGGTCTCTTGCATCAGGAACGATGGAATGTGCTTTGCTCCCTATCAGGAGAAAGTCAAATTAAACAGCCAGTTTCTTGCTGTGGCAGGTGGGGGTAGGAAGACACCTACTCCACTGCCAAGCCTCTGTGGCCACCCCACAGCACCTCTTATTCTAATCACTTTATCTCTGTCCCCAGAACAAGAAGTCAGGTCTGTTTGACCTCCTGATACCTCACTGTGATCAGGAAACTTAGTAGTGACAGTTCTGTCCTTTCTTTGGATCCTGGAATCCAGTTTGAAATGAGAGAAGAGTCAGTGTCCTATATAAAACACACTTCCCAAACTTGCTTCCATTGTGCCTCCTTGGACCTGCCCTGGTACTAGTGCTTAGTCCCAGAGACCACCCCTTCCTGCAAGGTCCCCGATCAGTAGCCCCACATCAAGTTCCAAAGGACTCTAGGGCAACTGACCCCTGAAGAAGAGCTTTCCAAAACTTAGGACTTTCAGGACAAAAGCTGGGAAAGTCCTGAACGAACTGGAATCGGGAACTCTGTTCTCAAAGCACCTTGGACAGCAGTCTTTCCTGGTAAGAGCACAGAGGCAGAGTAACAAAACCTTTCTAGTGACTCCCTCTTGTCTCTAGGGAGCTAGGAAGCAGCTGGAGCCAGGCCAAGATGATGATCCAGTGAGGAGTCTGGCTCTGTGACCAGTGCAGTGAAAACCCTCCTGGTCTGAAACAGTTTCTTCCAGAACCATTTGACTGACTCACAGCTTCCTGACTTAAGCTCTAAAGAGTATGGTCTACACACAGGGTAATAATACTCTTTTAATTGCTTGTATCAGTTAGGATGTTTCTATGACAAGTAACAGACAACTCTATTCCAAATGATTTACAAAATAAAGGGATTGTATTATTTCATAAGACAGAAAATTCTAAAATAAGGAAGTTCTCAAAAGATGTTTGGTTTGATGCTCTGTGAAGTCACCCAGGATTTAAAGTTTTCATTGTCTCCCTTACTTTTCATAGTTTTGCTCCGTCACAAGACAGGAGTCATTACCTCTAACAAAGGTTTGCTTTTTGTCACAAACTGGGTCAAGCGAAATCTACAGGGCTGACTTCTTATGTCTAGCTCCTATATTCGTGCCTGGATCTCCAGTGTAAACCACTCATAAAACCCTGACTGTTCACTGGTTTCCAAAAACAAAGGAGCAAATGAAAATATCATTTTCCCCCCAGCATTTAAGGAATCTAGCAAGGACTAAAGAATTGCAGATAAAGGAAGGTCACCTCAAGCCTTAAATGCTCCATACCTGGACACTCTCTCTATCTCCCACACACATCCCAGCAATTTTCCTCCCTTTCAGGAACAAACCAGCCCTCACTGGCTTTTCCCCTTCTGTCAAAAGCCAGGGCACTAGTGGGCATGCTCCCCAGTGGGTAACAGAAGCATTTTCCTTTAAAAGGTGGTTTACCCCACATTGAGGCATACTCCCACACCACACTCAACCAATAGGAGAAGGGCCCCTGCAGGGACTGAGGGATATCATGGGGCAATATAATCCCCTACTCCACCACCAAGTGTGGCCTCAGGATCCAGATCCTTCCACTGCAGTGTGTCACCTGGGAGATGTTAAGAACAAATTCTTCTTGGATATTTTGATGACATTTTGCAGTTTTCAACATTTATTCAGTTCCATTATTACACATTTTAAGGGTTATAATGTAAATGTCTTTTGTTCTCTTTCTCTCAATTCGAGTACATTCATACTACCTTGTTGAACATGTAGTTTTACTCTATTAAGCATGCAGTTGTATTTATGTATTATTCATTTATTACTTGAACAAACTAGGCTAACAAAGAATTATCCAGTGGCACTCCCAAGGACTTTTTGAAGAGACTTTAAAATAAATAAGTAAATATGTACATACCAGTTATACATATATAAATCCATTCTTCTTTCTTCAAAATAGTGAGGCTTTTCCTCATAAGTATCATCAATGTCCCTCTTCAATTTTCAATTTTATTTATATAGATGGCATTATTATCTAGGCTCTTAACCTTTTTAAAAAGAGTTTACAAAAAGATTATCAAAAACTTCAACCCTCAGAAAGGATGAATACCCAACTTTTCTATCAACATAGATGGGACTGGAGGAGATTATGCTGAGTGAAATGAGTCAAGCAGAGAGAGTCAATTATCATATGGTTTCACTTATTTGTGGAGCATAAGAAATAACACAGAGGACATGGGGAGATGGAGAGGAGAAGGGAGTTGGGGGAAATCGGAGGGGGAGATGAACCATGAGAGACTATGGACTCTGAAAAACAACCTGAGGGTTTTGGAGGGGCGGGGGATGGGAGGTTGGGTGAGCCAGGTGGTGGGTATTATAAAGGGCACATATGGCATAGATCTCTGGGTGTCGTGCATAAACAATGAATTCTGGAACACTGAAAAGAAATTTGAAAAATTAAAAATTAAAAAAATATTAATGAGAATCATTGGCACAAGATAAACATCTATATGTTTATTTTCCGTATGGTGAATTTTAATTTATTTTACAACTAGTACATTTTTATCATTTCTAAAAACTAGAAAAACAAATAAAAATAAAATGTTTTATATTTAAAACAAACAAACAAACAACCCTTCAACCCTGGGGACACCTGGGTGGCTCAGTGGGTTAAGCATCTGCCTTCGGCTCAGGTCACGATCCCAGGGTCTTGAGATGGAACCAGGCATGGGGCTCCCTGCTCAGCGGAGAGCCTGCTTCTCCCTCTGCCTGTGGCTCCCCCTGCTTCCCCTACTTGTGCTCTCTCTCTGACAAATAAATAAATACAATCTTGGAGAAAAAGAAAAACCTTCAATCCTGGGAGGAAGTGGCCAGTGGCTTGCAGAGCAACATGCCTAAGTTTTATTGTGACTACTGTGACACATACTTCACTCATGACTCCTCCATCCGTGAGAAAGACACGCGGCAGTGGGAGGAAACACAAAGAGAACGTGAAGACTCCTATCAGAAATGGGTGGAAGATGGGGTGCCTGGGTGGCTGGCTCAGTGGGTTAAGCCTCTGCCTTCAGCTCAGGTCATGATCTCAGGGTCCTGGGATCGAGCCCTACATCGGGCTCTCTGCTCAGTGGGGAGCCCACTTCCTCCTCTCTCTCTGCCGGCCTCTCTTCCTACTTGTGATCTCTGTCTGTCAAATAAGTAAATAAAATCTTTAAAAAAAAAAAAAAAAGAAAAGAAAGGGAAAGTGTGGAAGAGCAGGCTCAGAGCGTGATGGACAAAATAACCGCTGCATTTCAACAAGGAGAGGTACCTCCTACTCCATTCTCTGCTCCTCTTCCTGCAGGGCAATGATCCTACCTCCCCCCAGTCTCCCGGCTCCTCCTCGCCCTGGTATGAGGCCAGAGCCCCATATGGGATGTCCTCCCTTGATGCCAGTGATGGACCCTCCTGGATGATCCCAGTGGGACCTGCTTCTGGAATGAGACCACCTATGGGAGGCCACATGCCAATGATGCCTGGGTCCCCAAAGATGAGGCCGCCTGCCCATCCCGTGATGGTGTCCACTCAGCCAGACAGATAGGACAGGCAGGAACCTCTTTATATTCATTTTATATTTGTTCTAGGTAACCAGGAAATCATGGTGCTGTGACTGGGTGTTTTCTAACAGGAGGATAGGGAAGACTTGTATCCCCTTCCTATCAAAGAGAGTATTTTTTGCAGGGGAGTAGTGCAAGGGACAAAAAAAAAAAGAGACAATTTTCAATTTTCATTTGTATTGTGAAATGTGAAAATAAAATTTTCAACTGTCTTACTTAAAAAAAGGAAAAAAAACTTCAATCCAACTCTCATGAGCTATCTCAGATTTCACACAATGAATTTGAATTAGTCAGGTTTTACTCAGTGTCATTTACATAAATTCACTCTTTCATTGTTAAAAACCTAGTGTAAGGTTACATTTGCACTGTCTCTTAAAAATTGCATTCTTTTTTTTTTTTTAAAGATTTTATTTATTTATTTGACAGAGAGAGAGATCACAAGTAGGCAGAGAGGCAGGCAGAGAGAGAGAGAGAGAGAGAGAGGAGGAAGTAGGCTCCCTGCTGAGCAGAGAGCCCGACGCGGGACTCGATCCCAGGATCCTGAGATCATGACCTGAGCCGAAGGCAGTGGCTTAACCCACTGAGCCACCCAGGCGCCCCTTAAAAATTGCATTCTTAAACTGAATTTGCAAAAATTAAAAAGGAAGTTTGAAACATGATTTCACGTTGGAGACAAAGATGGCTGGAGACATTTTGGTGGAAAGCGTGCTTTCACACACAGGTGGTAGGCTCTCCCAGGCACTCCTGTACTGTTGCCAGACCAGGTGAGCCTGGCTCCCCATCAGACCCTCTCACTGTCATGCCTTGTACATTTCCTAGCTGCACACAGTCCCTTCCCCAGTGAACACTACTCCGGCCTCTGCTTGTGGCCAGGGCTAGAATGAATAGACCCTTCGTGGGACTTGGTAATATAAGTGAAGAGTGCACGTGACCAACCAGCTTTGCAGCATTTAACATGAAGCAAGATGCAGATGGAAGGCTGAGTCTCCCTGACAACAGACAGCTTCAACAACGTTGTCCAATATAAGGCCAAGTGTTGGCAAGGATATGTAATGAAGTAATCGGCTTTGTCCATTTCATAGTCTAAATTGTACTCTCTAACCAAGGGTACTTTAGCCATTTTTATCATCGCCAGGATTAAAGTAAACGATAGGGAAAAAAATCATAATTAAGTTTGGCCCAAACCTGCCTTAAGAGAGACTTGAAGAAGCAACTGGAGAGATGCTTGGCCCAGAAATAGTGTTGTTTCTTTTAACACATGCCTATCGCTCTGCCTGACCTATGTTTGATACAGTCTTGAAAGAGAGAGAGGAGACACAGAAATATTGAGACAGAAAATTGGACCCTGTCTCCATGATACCAAATCAAAAACTGCCTCCTTTGGGATGCCTGGGTGGCTCAGTTGTTAGGTGTCTGCCTTTGGCTCAGGTCAGGATCCCATGGTCCTGAGATGGAGTCCCACATCGGGCTTCCTGCCTGGCAGGAAGCCTGGTTCTCCCTCTCCCCTCCCCCTGCTTGTGTTCTCTCTCTCGTTCTCTGTGTCAAATAAATAAATAAAATCTTAAAAAAAAAAAAAAAAAAAGAACTGCCTCCTTCTACATCCTTCACCACCAGCTGGGAGATGCTATTGGCACACCCCAGAGCAGAGTGGCTTCTATGGCAAAATGAGGTTGTGATGCCAACAGCTCTGATGACATTTCCTTGAGTGGTGCTCTGTCACCCGCAAAGCCACTTCTGTTCTCCATCACGCCCCAGTCCCAAGATGGCCACCTAGAATAAATCATCTGAAACCTACTTGTCCTCACAGATGGGAGAGGGGTGAGGACTGAAGAGATAAATGACAATATCTTCGCAGCAAGTTCAAAGGCCACAGTTGAAGTGAATAGATACGCTTTTGTCTGATAAACTTTATTTAGGTAGAGTTTACCTCTAATAAAATGGCCCCATTTTAAGCATATAGTTCAATAGTGTTTGACAAATGCTATGCACCTATATAATCATCATCACAGTCAAGATATAGAACATTTTTCTGTCACTCCAGAAAGTTCCTTGCACCCCTCACTGGAAATGCCCACAGGACGTCTTTTTTAACTTTTAAGGCATAGAACATCTATTTGAACATTTTAAAACTGGAGTAGCATAAAAAAGAATCTGTTCACTTGCCAGAAACAACATTTAGATCTTAAATTCCTAATGTAAAATCAGATAATGCTTCCTGCAGTATAGTTTTAGCATGGACTAGCTACTAATGAGAAGCCATTGCCATAGCCCTTTCATACCTGGATAACATTTGAGGTATAACATTCACCCAAAAATCTGAGTGGGAAAGGGGTGTTTTAAGCTACTTGATATATTTTGAAGTTATAAAGTTATGAACTTATAAACATCTCCCACTAAGGCTACATGGTAGGTCACTCACATGGGTGAGAGGGTTGGGTGAGGGAGGAAGCAGAAATGGAAAGAAAAAAGACTTCACTTAAAATAAGTATCACTTAGGCATGCCTGGGTGGCTCAGTGGGTTAAGCTGCTGCCTTCGGCTTAGGTCGTGATCCCAGGGTCCTAGGATTGAGTCCCGCATAGGGCTCCTTGCTCTGCAGGGAACCTGCTTCTCTTTCTACCTCTGCCTGCCCTCTGTCTGCTTGTTCGCTCTCTCTCTCTGACAAATAAGTAAATAAATAAAATCTTTTAAAAAATCACTTACATATTTATTTAAAATCATACATATGTAGGTATGTGGAAATTGAATTTAAAATACAAAAAAACAATTTCAGAGATACCTCAATTCTTGCAAAAAATTTAGAAGCTTCCTAGTGAATTCCCCTCAAAACATTTCCTGTTTTACGTCACATCAAATAATTTTCTTTTCCCTCTTCAAAAATAAAAACGAACTTCAATCTAGAGCAGATTATTGACTGATGGAAATAGAGTCGAATTTGGAGTGAAAAGTGCTTTCTCAGCTAAACATTCTGCTCTGAAAGTGCTTCCCTCCTGACTTCTCCACAAATCAATAATAGATCAGACAAGAACTTTCTTTGCTGCTACTTTCTAAGAGAGGCAGAGAATTGGGCAAGTCAGGAACCCAACGAGATTTCCTGATCCTAAACCCCACATCCATCTCTGTCAAGTGCAGTCTGTGAAAACATTCTGCAACGAGAAGGCACTTTCAGCCTTCTCGCTTCAAAGCAGGCTGCAGCTAGGAGATTCTAGTGATTTCTAGTATGACTTCTTAAGAAAATGTTGAAATTCATGCACACCATTAGAAAATGAAATTATGGCTGAAGTTTTACACAAAAACTGACATTGGTAAGGAAATCCAGGAGGAAAAAAAGCCACAATTGCACAACAAAGGAAGACTTGCCCTTGTCATTTTGGTGGTGGGTATTGGAGAGGGCACGGATTGCATGGAGCACTGGGTGTGGTGCAAAAAACAATGAATACTATTACGCTGAAAAGAAATAAAACAATTAAAAAAAAGAAAAATAAATAAAATATAAAAACAATTCATGCTAATAAAAATACAGCAAGCTAGGAAGAAGGAAAAAATTACCCTTAATTCTACCTCCCATAAAGCTCAGATAAAATTTCTCTTGGAATTTTTCTTAACACAGTTGAAACCAAACTATATATAACATTGTGTGTCCCAATTTCCCACTTAACAATTTTAATATGTACACTTTACATATCATAAATAACTATTAATGATCTTTTTAACGGTTGTCATGAATATGTCCAAAAAAGTAATACTTTTACATTTCCCAGTGTTGAGCAATTAAGCTGGTTCCAATTTTTTGTTAACTCTGGTTAACATGTTTGTATGTAGGTCTTTTTCTGTATTTTGGGATAGTTCCCTAGAATATATTATAAGAAGTGCAGTCTCTCCATTTGGGTATAAAAGTTTTACCTCTCTTGTGACATATTTTCAATTTGCTTTACAAAAATCTAATAGTCTCTTTTCAGGCCACGTTGGCAGTGTGTATCAAGATCCTCGCAAATATTCCAAACCTTTGTTCTATTATTTTCTTAGAGAACAACCAGAGATCTATAAAATGGTTTTGTTTAAAATATGATGGCATCAGAAAGGACGAATACCCAACTTTTGTAGCAACACGGACGGGACTGGAAGAGATTATGCTGAGTGAAATAAGTCAAGCAGAGAGAGTCAATTATCATATGGTTTCACTTATTTGTGGAGCATAACAAATAGCATGGAGGACAAGGGGAGATGGAGAGGAGAAGGGAGTTGAGGGAAATTGGAAAGGGAGGTGAACCATGAGAGACTATGGACTCTGAAAAACAATCTGAGGGTTTTGAAGGGGTGGGGGGTAGGAGGTCGGGGTACAAGGTGGTGAGTATTAGAGAGGGCCCAGATTGCATGGAGCCCTGGGTGTGGTGAAAAAATAATGAATACAGTTATGCTGAAAATAAATTAATTTTTAAAATTTAAAAAAAAATAAAAAATAAAATATGATGGCAGGGGGTGCTTGGGTGGCTCAGTGGGTTAAAGCCTCTGCCTTTGGCTCAGGTCAAGATCTCAGGGTACTGGGATCGAGCCCCACATCGGGCTCTCTGCTCAGCAGGGAGCCTGCTTCTTCCTCTCTCTCTGCCTGCCTCTCTGCCTACTTGTAATCTCTCTGTCAAATAAATAAAATATTTAAAAAAAAATAAAATATGATGGCAGTATCATTTCCATTTCCACAAAAGAGTTGATCACAATCTAACTGTCCAAAACTAAAAAAGTAGGTAGAATAAAATTATGGTAGCGATAGAATATGCTTGTACATCGCATGGATGGAACTGGAGAGGGTTATGCTGAGTGAAATAAGTCAGGCAGAGCAACACAATTATCATATGGTTTCACTCATATGTGGAACATAAGGAATACCGCAGAGGACCATAGCAGAAGGGAGGGAAAACTGAAGGGGGAGAAACCATGAGAGACTCTGGACTCTAGGAAACAAACTGAGGGTTACAGAAGGGATATGGAGGTATGGGGGGATGGAGTAACCAGGTGATGGATATTAAGGAGGGCACGTGTAGTGATGAGCGATGGGTTTTATATCCAACTAATGAATCATGGAACACGACATCAAAAACTCGTGATGGGGGCACCTGGGTGGCTCAGTGGGTTAAAGCCTCTGCCTTCAGCTCAGGTCATGATCCCAGGGTCCTGGGATCGAGCCGCACATCGGGCTCTCTGCTCAGCTGGGAGCCTGCTTCCTTCCTCTCTCTCTCTCTCTCTGACTGCCTCTCTGCCTACCTGTGATCTCTATCTGTCAAAAACAAACAAACAAACAAACAACTAGTGATGTACTGTATATTACCTAATGGAACATAATTTTAAAAACCCTATTTTCTAAAAAATATGTAAAAACATGTGAAATGTCAAAATATACATATAATTAAGATTAAATGAAAAAGTTAGAATATAAAATTATATGTATAATATGATATCAATTAAATACCTAATTATTATAATTATATATAATTATAATATATTATATAAATATGATTATATAATAATTACAATTATTATAATTACATATGTATGTGTTCATAGAAAAGAGCTTAGAAAGAAACACATCAAAATGTGTATAATGGTATTTTTCATAAGGGATGTTTATAAGTGTTCCTCGCTGTGTACCTTGATATATATATTTTACATATTCAGAATGTTAATCCTTTATTGTATTTCTATGATCTATTACATTTATGTAAAAGTATATGTGTATACATATAAGTGCAGATTGATTAGAACACTTAAAACATAAAAATAGAGACCCTCCAATTCTTACAAAATGAATTTTTAAGGCTTATTTTTTGTCTACTTTGTTTGAAAAGAAAAATTGACTAATTTTTCAGGCTGGGTTTGAACATTTAAGCACATCAACAGCACTCCAGGACTCAGTAAACACTCCCTATGTGACCACTCATCTCTCCATCATCTACAGGGTACATTCCAGACTCCTCAAATGCCCACAGAGATATAATATCACTCAGCATCTGGCTTCTACTCACCTATACAAGCCTCAGCTGTGATTATCAGAGAGCAGGCTTCCACATTCCCACCACTCTCCCCCCTGGCCGTGGGGATGGGCATTCACTGAGCAGAAACATACTTCATCCACTCAATGGGGGCAATTTCCACAAGGCCACAAGACTCCCCTTAGGAGTCACTTCTTCTGGGAAGTCTTCTGTTTCCTCCTTCCTAGCAGGCAGCTGCATGTCCTTCCACTGGGCTGCCACAGTGCCTTTGCTTGTCTCGATAATTGTACTCATCACACTTCCTCTTGAATGCCTGGATACTTATTGCACACTCGCTTTTAAAATGTCCGTGAGGGCAGAATTTTGTTTCCTGTTTTGCTCATTGCAGTAGGCCGGCTGTCCAGAAGAGTACTTACAGGGACCCAAATAATGTTCAAATGTTTATATGTCTGACTGACAGAATAAACGAGTGAAGGAATGATTGAAGAGATTCAGCAGAAAATCCGAGTATCTAAAACACAAGTTATCTGCCAAGGGACAGAAGTCATGTCAAAAAAGAAGCAGGAAAGGATGAAGATATCAAGAGACTTCAAAGATAAGGAGCATGGCAAGGTGGAAAGAACATAGACTTTAGTCAGAAATACTGCTATCTTCAAACCCAAATTCCCTACTCCTCTCTAACGCCCCTTGTCCTCCATGCTATTTGTTATGCTCCACAAATAAGTGAAACCATATGATAATTGACTCTCTCTGCTTGACTTATTTCACTCAGCATAAGTGGCGGGGGGGTGGGAGGTTGGGGTACCAGGTGGTGGGTATTATAGAGGGCACGGCTTGCATGGAGCACTGGGTGTGGTGAAAAAATAATGAATAATGTTTTTCTGAAAATAAATAAATTGAAAAATAAAATAAAATAAAATGTAAAAAAATTTAAAAAAAATTTGAGGTTTACTGTACCACTGGGGATAAAAATATATTATATGTTTATAAAAAATAAAAAATTAAAAAAAAATAAAAACAAACAAACAAAAAAAGAAATACTGCTATCTGACTTGGAGAAAGCTCCTCAGTTTGCACCTGTGAAACAGGATATTATACTCATTTGGTTGTTGTGAGAATTAACTGAATGATAGATATGAACACACACACACACACACACACACTCACACAGAGCCTTGTGTGTCGTAAGCATCCAGTCAATGTTTGACCTTTCTCCTAGCTCCTTAACATTAGAGTTTGGTCTAGTTATTTCTATGTCTATGAAAAAGTGATCACGAATTTCTAAGAAAGAATGTCCTGGACAGAATTATTTTTACTCTGATTTTTTCAAAGATAAATCATTCTAGAAGAAGGGCAAAAGGGAATATGGCCAAACTCTTACAATGTTAGGCATCCTAACCTTAAGGAGATGTGCATATGTGACCCATACGACATCCTCTTTGGATCAGCCTATACCACATAGTCACACTCGCAAACAGAACCCCCACAAACAGATGTGAAGGGGCCCCAGAGGTTACTCAGTTACTCAGAGTGGAGTTTCATACACAACAGAATCTTATATATTGGGGTGCCTGGGTGGCTCAGTGGGTTAAGCCACTGCCTTCAGCTCAGGTCATGATCTCAGGGTCCTGGGATCGAGTCCCGCATCGGGCTCTCTGCTCAGCGGGGAGCCTGCTTCCCTTCCTCTCTCTCTGCCTGCCTCTCTGCCTACTTCTGATCTCTCTCTGTCAAATAAATAAATAAAATCTTAAAAAAAAAAAAGAAAAGAATCTTATATATTTTCGTGATGGGACAAATAAGTATTCTTGGAGCTCAGGAAAACTTTTCTCTTACAGATTTCATTACCCTTTCTATGGATGAGATAAACACATACAATATTAAATTCTGTCCTAGAGCCATTTGGCTAAATGTGTGGATGTCTAGGACCCAAAATACCTTCATTGATTTGGGAATTAGACTCTATTAATATACTTTTCAAACAGATATTTCTGTTCACCTTGAAGAGCTGGTGCTTATGTTCGGCTCGATGGTTGGAAACACTGGTCTCACGATACAGCAAAAATAAGCTCCTCACGATCATTAGGATTGCAAATGGGATGGCTGCCCACCCCAGCCCATTCCTGGTGAGCCGACACAATCAGGGATATTGAGCTGACTTTTCTAGAGCAGACCGCTAGATCCAAAAGGCTCACTCAGGCCTCCTGGCAGACGGAGAAACGTCCCACAGCAAAAGGGATTTTTGCTGAGAAATGGTATTAAAATAGGATTGGAGCAGCAAGAATAAATATTCCGCTGCCAATGTCATAAAGACTCTTTAATTTAACAAGGAGCACAAGCTTTTATCGCTTCCTCTAAAACTCATGGGTCCTCTATCTAGTAACAACACAGTTAGTTGTCACTCAGATTGGCATTGTCTTGGGATTTTTAGCTTACCTACTTAGGCACCGCATCATCAGCCACGTGGGATTTTTGTCAGTATCTTCAGTGGTTGTGCTTCACATCTGTTTGTGGGAGCTCCTTTTGCGAGTGTGACTATGTGGGATAGGCTGATCCGAAGAGGAATCCATTTGTCCTGATTGTGTTTTCCCCCTGGCATTTTATGTCACTGCAGTCATCAAAGTTCCTTTATTTTACGGTATTGCACTTCTTCTTCTTTTTTATTTTGTTTTGTTTTTTTTTTGAAAGATTTTATTTATTTATTTGACAGACACACACACAGCTAGAGAGGGAACAGAAGTAGGGGGAGTAGGAGAGGGAGAAGAAGGTTTCCCATCAAGAAGGGAGCCCGACACGGGGCTCGATCCCAGGACCCCAGGATCATGACCTGAGCTAAAGGCAGCTGCTTAATGACTGAGCCACCCAGGCATTCCAAGGTATTGCACTTCTTAATTTGGTTAGTCCACTTACTTGACTGCCCATGGACCAAAGCCAGAGGAAGGGCTGTGGGACTAAAAGGCAGGAAACAGAGCTAAGGGAGGTGGGAATTCACCATAGCAGCATGGCTACAATTTGGTGTCTGGGGAGAACGTGTTTGTTCAGAAGTAAGGGAGACAGAAGGGTAACAGGAAACCAAAGAGTGGGAAAAGGGAGCCTCATGGACAAGTGGAAGGAGGAGGAGTAGACAGACACAAACACAAGGTAGTAATGATAGCAAATTCCTGGTGGGCACCTGAGAGCAGGCTTTCTTGTAGGATGTGGCTTGGCCCTGGGGGAGGTGCCGATGGTAATTAGGACCTAAGGCAGTTGTTTCAAAAGGAGAAATCTCCTCCAGCCCTGTTACCCTGTAGGAAAATTCACACAGACTCAAGATCTAAGGCAAAGATGGAGGGAGGCAGGGTGGACTGGGTGGACGGATGCATGGGCCAACAGGCAGGCAGGTGGATGAACAGAAAGATGTACAGTTTGATGATTGTTTGTGGTAATACAGTAGCAATTATTAGGAACATCAGAGAGGTCCACTGACCAAAATTGTGTTCTGTAGAACTTTAGGAATGCCAACGTTAGAAATTCTTTCCTTTCGTGGGGTGCTTGGATCTCTAGATCAAAATGAGCTGTTTAGAAATGAGTTGGGGTGGGCCACAGAAATCTAGACTTAAGCAGCTCTCCAGGTGAGTTTTATATACACCAGTGTTTGAACTAAGGCATCATCTCTTGTCCAGTGTAAAGTCTGTAATGGATTAATCAGATCCTTCCTTTTTTTTTTTTTTAAGGTTTTATTTATTTATTTGAGAGAGAGAGAAAGAATAAGTGGTGGGGAGGGGCAGAGGAAGAGAGAGAGAGAGAGAGAGAGAAGCAGGCTCCCTGTTGAGCAGGAAGCCCCATGGTGCAGGGCCTGATCCCAGGACCTGGGATCATGACATGAGCGGAAGGCAGATGCTTAACCGGCTGAGCCACCCCGGCATCCCTAAACAGAGCCTTCTTAACAGGCACTGGCAGAAAGTCAGACCATAGGAGAACAGGACAAGAAATATTTGATGGTGAAGAGAGAGGTCTTTCCTTTCTCCAACTACCAGTGCAGGGTCCTAGGCAGGAAGAGTGCCTGGAAGTGTTCTGAAGGCTCTTAGTACAGCAGAGAGAAGAGTCAAACCATAGGGAACATCACTCAGACCTTAGAAACTACCCATCATGCATTTTTGTTAAGATTTAAATAGAATGGGGGCGCCTGGGTGGCTCAGTGGGTTAAGCCGCTGCCTTCGGCTCAGGTCATGATCTCAAGGTCCTGGGATCGAGTCCCGCATCGGGCCCTCTGCTCAGCAGGGAGCCTGCTTCCCTCTCTCTCTCTCTCTCTGCCTGCCTCTCCATCTACTTGTGATTTCTCTCTGTCAAATAAATACAAAAAATCTTTAAAAAAAAAAAAAGATTTAAATAGAATGACGGCTCCTTCAACAATTTGTGCCATGTTCACCACCTAAGCCCAGAGAAAAGTCATCTGGACTTTTGCATTCCTCTATGTTTATTTCTCCTCTGTTATTTATACATCCTGATGGCCTTCATTTATTCATTCATTTAACAAATATTTATTGATCAATTACCATGTACCAGACCCTGTTCCAGGCATTGAGGCAGAGTAGTAAACAAAAGAGACAAAGATTTCTGCCCTCGTGGAGCTCAGATTCTATTAGGAAAAAACAATAAAAAAGGTATATGTATATATCATATGTATATGATACAGGTATATACCAAGGGGGAAATGCAGCAGTAATATGAAATGTATAGTTTTTATTTTTATAAAGATTTATTTGTTTATTTGAGAGAAAGAGAAAAAGAAAGAGGCAGGGGAAGGGGGAAGTAGACTCCCCACTGAGCGTGGAGCCTGATGTGGGGCCCAATGTGGGGTCCCAGGACCCTGGGATCATAACGAATTCAGTAAAGTCACAGGATACATAATCAAGGTACGGAAACCTGCTGCATTTCTATACATCACTAATGAAGCAGCACAAAGAGAAGTCAAGGAATCAATCCCATTTACAAGTGCACCAAAAACCATAAGACACCTAGGAATAAATATAACCAGAGGTGAAAGACCTGTGCTCTAAAAATCAGAAAACGCTGATGAAGGAAATTGAAGATTGCATAGAGAAATGGAAGGACATCCCATGTTCATGGATTGGAAGAACAAACATTGTTTAATTGTCTATAGTACTCCAAGCAATCTACACATTTAATGCAACCTCTATCAAAATACCGCCAGCACTTTTACAGGTACTTTAAGCAGAGGCAACAGTGAGACGAAAAGCGCAGAAACAATAGCCTGCCAGTGTGACGAAGGAGTGCACCAGGGCGGCCTCTGTGGCTGGAGGAGAGTACCCAGGAAAAGAGATGTAGGAGATGAGGTCAGATGGCTATAGGAGGACCCTATCACATACATCTCAAAAAGATTCTGTAGATACAAGGGTTCATCTTTTACAAGATGGAAAACTATTGAAGGATTTTGAGCAGACGAGTTTCATGATCACCCTTCGACAACATCACTGGCTATTTTGTTCAGAATACTTTATGGGTGGCAAGTTTGGCAGAAGGGAGGTTGGTTTTAGAAAGCTTTGTGATAGGCTTAGGGAAAAACAATGGTTATTTGGACCTGTGGGGCAGCACAAAGGAATGAGAAGTGACCCATTCTGTATATATATTTTTAAGGTGGGGCAAACATTGGGTTTGAAAGAAAAAGAGAAACATGGAATTCCAAGATCTGGGATCTGAGCAACTGGAAAAGAGATTTTGCCATTTATGTGGCAGGGAAGGCTACATGGGCAGCAGCTCCAGGGGAAAGGGGACTCGCAGGATCACCAGCTTACACCATGAGATTAGGTGAGCTCATCAAGGTGATGAGTGTCCAAGTGCAAGGACTGAGCTCTGGGCCACAATATTCACCAGTAGGGTGACCAGCTTTCCTGGTTTTCCCCAGGCTGATTCCCAGGACGTAGGACCTTTAGGAAAGCTCTGAGAATACTGAAACCATTGACTCACTATTCAGAGGTGAGGGAGATGAATGAAAAACCCATGAAAAGGAAGAATAGAGTCCTGGGAGATGCGTTGCCCTGAGAGCCAAGTAAGGAGCAAGCTTCAGGGAAAAGACATCCCTCAACTCTGTCAAATGCTGCTGCATGATGGGGCAAGGGGCAGGAAGACAGAGAGACAGAGACAGAGAGCTGACCCTGGATATACAATAGAGAAGTCACAGGGGACTCTGACAAGGGCAGTTTTAGGGGAAGGTGCCTGGGACAGAAAGCTGGATTCCGGTGTTTCAAGAGCGTCTTAGTGAGTCTTAGTCTGAGCTTCTTGTGGTGAGTCTTAGTCTGCCCAGGCATCCCTAAGAAAATACCATGGTCTGTGCAGTATAAATGACAGAAATTAATTTCTCACAGTTCTGGAAGCTGCTAAGTCAAGATCAAAGTGCTGACAGATTCAGTTCCTGGTGAGGATCCCCCACTTGGCTTCTTCTGTTGTCCTCACTTACCTCAGTGTGTGTGTGTGTGTGTGCAGAGACAGAGAGAGGTTGAGATCCCTTTCTCTGAGGCCATCAATCCTATCAGGTTAGGACCTCACCCTCTGATTTCATTTAATCTTAATTACCTCCTAAAACACCTTATCTCCAAATATAGTCACATTCAGGGTTAGGGCACCAATATATGGTGGAGGTGGGGGGGTGGGGGCAGTGTACAATCTAGACCATAGCAAACAGAGAAATTAGAAAGAGAAAAATAAAAATAACACTTCGAGGGAGTTTTCCTTTCTAGAAAAGGTGGGGGTAGCAGTTAAAGGGATATATAGGATCAAAAGAAGGTTGTTTGTTTTAAAATGGGTAGAAGGGAAAAAAAAACATGTTTGTGTGCTGATGAGAATGATCTAGATAGGAAGAAAGAGAAATCCTTGAATAGTTGAGAGGGAGTGGGACCTATGGCCAACTAGGGGTTGAGCCTAAACAAGGAGCACAGATAGTTCATTCACTGAAACAGGACCAGAGACAAAATTTAGGGACAGAGATGCCCGTAGGTTTACAGTCATAGCATGTGTACACATCAAAATTCTCTTCTGATAATTTCTGCTTTCTTGGTTAAATGGAAAGGAAAAGTCATGAGCTGAAAGGGGGGATGGGGGTAGCTGCTGGCCGTTTGAGGGGTGAGGGAGAGTAGGAGAGTCATCTAGGAGAGTAGGAGAGTCCGTGGTAAGGAAATGTAATGTAATGGCCAGAGAGAGTCGAGCAGTCCTTCAGAATGGAAGACAAACCCCGACACCTCAACGGAATCCAGAACGGTTATGCCAGGAGGGCTGGTACACAAGGCTAAGGGTTAGCGGACCTAGGGACTCGTCAGTCACGGTTTCACCATTCACTCATGTGCATCACTTCATCTCTCTAAACCTTCTTGTGTTTTTAATCTGTAAAACTGGGATGCTGTGTCTGCACCGTCTTCCTTAGAAGAATCATGAGATGGACCTTGAGGGGCATCTTCTAAAATGTAAAGTGTTAAAAACATCAGAGATGGCTAGAAGACCAAAGCAGGTAAAACTGGAATAGCACAAGGAAAGGTCCTCAGGTCCAAAAGAGGTCTTACCAGGAAGGATGGCCTAAGGACACTCTGGAGAACAGGTCGGAGGTGACAAACAGGAAAAGGAAGTTGAATACTTTTTCTTTCTTTTTTAAGATTTTATTTATTTATATGACAGAGAGAGAGATCACAAGTAGGCAGAAAGGCAGGCAGAGAGGAGGAGGAAGCAGGCTCCCCACTGAGCAGAGAGCCTGATGAGAGGCTCGATCCCAGGACCCCGAGATCATGACCTGAGCCAAAGGCAGAGGCTTAACCCACTGAGCCACCCAGGCGCCCCAGGAAAAGGAAGTTGAACAGGATACACTCTGCCAGTGACTACTGGTTGCTGTGGCCTAGGGCTGGTTGAAGCTAATTAGCTGAGGACATGACACTCCACAGACACTCAGGATCAGGGCTGCCTCTGGTCCATTTACTCTTCTTGTGGTGAGTTAGAAATGGGCGCCCTCTTGCCTGTGTGGGTCAGTCAGTTACGTGGCCAACTCTGGATTTTGGCTTAGGTCATGATCTTGGGTCATGAGCCTGAGCCCCAAGTTGGGCTCCATGCTGAGCTGAGCTTGGAGTCTGCTTGTCCCTCTCCCTCTACTCCCCTCCAAACCCTCTTCTCTCTTGTGTGTGCTTTCTTTCTTTCTCTCAAAAAAATAAATAAAAACTTAAAAAAAAAAAAAAGAAATAGGTGCCCCTTCCTCAAGAACGTTTACTTCCACATATCAGAAAACTGCCCCGATATACTTGGCTTGTTAGAATATTTTCTTTTTTTTAATTTATTTTATTTTTTTTAGAAAGAGATCACTAGCAGGCAGAGAGGCAGGCGGGGGGGGGGAGCAGGCTCCCCGCTGAGCAGAGAGCCCGATGCGGGACTCGATCCCAGGATCCTGGAATCATGACCCGAGCAGAAGGCAGCAGCCCAACCCACTGAGCCACCCAGGCGCCCTAGAATATTTTCTTGACATACACTTGAAAACTTAAAACAAACATGGAAATCTACAATGTTTTGGTGTGAAAGGTGTCCCCTAGGATTGTGGAGTGCACAACACAGCAGTTGTCTCAGCTGACGCTCAACACTTGCCAAACCCTTCACTGACCACTGCCACAAGATTATTTCCTTATGCCTATATTTAAAGTAATATCAGAATATAATGTCATTTGTAAATTTTCAAGATAAAAAATGAACATTATAGGCCTTTGTGCTTTAGGCTCTATTCTTGGTGGGCCTGGATTAGAAGAGGTCTTGGTAGATTTTTGACTTCCAGGAGGGATTTGACACATGCATTCAGCTGATGGGAATCCAATGGTACAAATATATTGTGTGCACTGTTTAAGCAACCACTTAGAGAACAAACAAGTTAGATTCTAATTTCACTGAAGTCCATTTTTCTAGCCAAATGCTATGGACCAGCAGCTGAATTTAAGGAAAGAGAAAACTAAGGGTGGGGGAGGGGGAAGAGTTTCTTAGCAAGGTCAAAGCCAGTTTTCCTTTCTCACACAGACCCTGTATGTACTTCTTGGATAATTGCCACCTTGTGAAATAATCACTAATAATAGCTACCTTTTAGTGGACTCCCACCCTGGCACTCAGCTGATAATTGAAGTGTATCATTGCATTTAATCCTCTCAACCACCTTAGGAAATCAATATTATTAGCTCAATTTACAAATGAGAAGACGGAGTCTTGAAGAAGTGAGGTGATTTTGCCCAAAGCAAAGAGCTAGTTGGTTGAAGAGTCAGGGTTCAGTATCCGTGGCCACTTCCTGTCACTCATGGTGTGCCAGTCCCCCTTGGTGCTTGATAAAATGATGACCAGGATGGTGTAATGAGTCTTTTGGACAGCTTACAAACCATGAAATACTGTATTTCTAAGTTTTAAGAGCTCAGCTTAGCACTGGAAGACATACTGTTGAAGCCAAAAATCATGGAGGTTTTTGTCTGTGGGATTTAAGTTTGTCATTTGGCATCCTGAACGTTACATGTCCCCAGAGCAAGGCAAACCTGGCACCGTACTTTGAAAAATAATTCAACCAATAATACAATTTCTGTACAAGAGGGCCGGGTAGTATTACCAAAATCTGCAGATTCCAATTTTAGAACTCAGGAAAATATTTCAGAGCTGAAACAATCAACATTTCTTTGGCTGAATAACGGAACAACATTTTCTCTACAAAGTCAAAGTTCAATATTTGAATTCATTTAAAGCCCAGGCCCACCACACCAATAATTATTGCCACGTACTCTGTGAGACTCCCCCTAGTGGCCCACAGAGTTAGCTTCCTGACTGAGCACACTTGGGAGGAAGATTGGGGAGTTCCCTAGAAGTTCATTCTCTTTGTCTAATGTGTTGGAAACTGGTCTCCTATCAAATGTGAAGGTGCAATCAGGGAAAGGGTGTGAAATGTCAGCCTAACCACCCACCCCACCTCCGCCCAATGGGACCAGCAGACGAAGGACCTAATGATCTTACAACAGTGAGTACTCAGAAAAACCTTTGAAGTTCTGAAATCCCGGACTTAAGTGTGAAGGCCAACCCCACTGACGTCACAGATCTTTCCTGCAGTCACAATGCTACTGAGCCACTCTGGGAAGATGCCCCAGAAACATGAAGACTTTAGTCAGATTGCAACCAGGTTTCTTTAGAGCTTTGGCTTTCTGAAAAAGAAAATTTAAAAAATCTCTGCTCCCTTTCAAAAAAGTCAAATCAACAAAAAATAAAGCCAGGAAATCAAGCATCATGAGCTCAGGTATTTATCGCATGGATTTTTCAAAGTCTCTAAATTCTCATCCTTGACAACCTTACTTACATTTCTTACTACATATAAACAAGGTAATAAATCCCAAAGGAGATCCTTGGATGGTTTGGGCACAATAGGGTGAGAAATCATTTCCTGTTATTTTATAACAGTTTGATCTAAGTGGCTCATCTCAACAAAATTTCCTAAGCATCTAATGGAAGTATCTGGGACGATAAATTCTTCTAGCTGACGATGGGTCTGATGAGGGTTTGGTGAAGTATTGAAGTAGGAGAGGACAGAAAAGGGGAGTGTAAAATAAATGAGAAGCCTTCCTTAACCTTCTCTGTATGTACAGAAACTGCCCTTAATTTAAAAGAAAAAAAAAAAAAAGTTTAACCACCAGGGCAAAAATTCACTTGCCTTAGTTCCTGATCTGATTCAGCATTCTGGTTGCCTAGATACAGATGTAAACAAAAGTGCCTCCCCGACTGCAGAGGAACAGCCGAAGGAAACTGATGGCCCCCTTCCTGGCTCAGTCAATGACCAAGAAAAGAAAGCAAGTACTTTTAGACATTCATAGTAAAAATAGAATATTTTGTTCAGCTTCTTTAAAGTTTAGTGTTGTTCAGAGAGTTCTAAGGAGTCCTAGAAGAGTTGTTTTTCTTCTCACTCTACCTACATTTCTTGTTTGTTTTGCTTTGACAACGTCGCTGGTGACCACACAAGCTGAAAGGAAAAGGGGTCTTGATATGTGAATACATTCATTGGACTGACTTTTAATATGCAGAGCTAAATAGGAGAAATTTTTTGATAATTATTATTTATAAAGATTAAAAAGAGGGGCACCTGGGTGGCTCAGTGGGTTAAAGCCTCTGCCTTAGGCTCAGGTCATGATTCAAGGGTCCTGGGATCGAGCCCCACATCGGGCTCTCTGCTCAGTGGGTAGCCTGCTTCCTCCTCTCTCTGCCTGCTTCTCTGCCTACTTGTGATCTCAGTCTGTCAAATAAATAAAATTTTAAAAAAAAGATTGAAAAGAAACTATGAAAAATTCAATATACAGACTTCATCTCTACCATGAAAAAGAGAATAGCTAAATAAGTTTCTCTTATTGGTACTTGTCATTAATGAAAAAGAACATTCGAAGAAGCAGTATTTTTAGATCTCACCAGAGGATGCAGCCTCTGGTGATGGAAAGAGCACTGGAAAGTGAGCCCAGTATCTAGCACTGGTTTTTGCGTCTTGTTGGCTGTAGCACCCACTGGCTGTGTGACTTCCAGCAATTACTTAACCTCTCTGTTTTCTCCTCTATGAAATGGACTAATTAGGCGTATCATCCAGAGATGTGAGGTTTGAATGAACCACTAAGATAAAAAGGGTTTAGCAAGTAAGAAGGACTCAGTCAGTTGCTATAATGATGATTATTATCATCATGTATATGATCTTGAGTAAGTCTGCTATTTCTCTAATCCTCAGATTTCCTTGCCTATAAAAATAATCATCTTAAATTTTTTCTGCAATATGGTAGGATCTCAGTAAAGACAATGATTCCCACCTTATAGGACATCCTATATGTGAAAGTATTTTATAGGCCTTAACCAAGCCATAAAGGAACACAGCATTTTAAGGTATTGTTGGAAGACAGGTGAAAACTGATACATGTAAAAAGTCCATGAGCAGCCACCAAGTTGTTTGTGTAATTATCTAACAATTTACTTTCTAGCTTGTAGGAACAGAGATGAAACAGAGCTATCTCCTATAAGCAATTAGCAAAGATATAAAAACTTACATACTATCTTAGATACATCAGAAATTGCACAGAAAAGGAGATGAACAGGCTGCAATGTTAACAGCTTTTTCTCTGTATAGCCAGTACAATTACAATGAGAATTTTTTTCTGTATCTTTCACTTTTCTATATTTTTCCAAATTTCCCTCCGTTTTCAGGTTTAATATGTGCTACTTTAAAAGTAGGTGAATTGTAGCTGTGTTTTTAAGAGGATGCTATTTTCAGTCTTCAAAATAAGGCTTAAAAATACGGTTAAAGTAAAAGATATATATCCAACAGTTTCACTTGAGAAGGGGAGAGGAGACAATCACCCGGTAATCTGGTGTCCTTGGACTCAGTATTCACAGAGCCTTTCATGCCACAGAAGGGAATGAAAGGGCTCCTAGGTGTCAGACATGGAAGGCCAGGGAGCAGCCAGTGCTGATCGAATACCACAGCCAGACTAGTTCAGGGTCACCGTGGAGAGGTGAGAAGGAAGAACAGGTACCGAGTAGGCCACGAGCCCCAGGGCCCAGCTCTGTTCTAGCTTGAAACTGGAGTCAAACACAAATCAGGGCAGAAGGTCAGTCATGTTCTGTAGGTAGTTAGGATAGTCTCCCTCACATGGGACCCCTGGGTGCCCAGGGATCAGTGTAGGGGAAGACCTGGCTTCAGAGCCTCAAAGCCCTCTCAGCAATGGGGAGAGAGGGCCTAAGGCATGATTACGGCAGTCACTGGCTCCATTTTGAGCAGCCTCGAACCATGCCAGTTGTCCACCGCCAAGAGGGCAGGGTCAGGAGAGGCTAACAATTGTCAGGGGTTTTTATTAGCTTCCTTGATAATAGACTTACTTTTTTTTTTTAAGCTTTAGTGGAGGAGAGAGCTTTCCAATTAAGTCTCTTAGGTGCTAAATTAAGAAGTAAGACATGGTAGTTTTGCAAAAGGAACGATTTCTATTTGTGGGTCTTATCTACTCTGTCAACATGGTGGTGTACAATAACTTAAACTAAGAAAAATACCCCAGGAAACGATGTTGTGTAACTTGCAAACTGAGGCACAATACCACTCATACTCTCCTGACTGAATCCAGTTCAGTGATGGGCTATTAAATTGAGCATAAATCTATGTCCTGTTTTTGATCTTAAAAATGAAGAACATTAGCATTTAGAACAGTTGTAGCGTATTGTCAAACAGTGAGTGATTGGGCGGTCTTATTCCTCCTAGAAATGCTGCCAGATTATAAACTTTGGTACAAGGGGTACTTCTTAGTAGTTATCAAATTAGTTAAGAGTTCGTATGACCAACTATGTTCAATACTAGTAAGTTATGTACAATACTCTCTTCTGCTTTCATTTCTCATTGACGGTAATAAACTGATATCCAGGTTTCTTAGAAAACGAAATTATCTGGATAGACTAGATTTCTAGTTTTGGACTTCATTTTTGAAAACTAGTGATTCCTTTCAGAAATTAGCTTGTTGGAGTAAATTCACTCTATGAGAACTTGTTTAGTAACTCACTCAATAATCATTGGATATTTCATTAAAATTTTTTCTAAGAATAATCCATGGTTTTGACTCGTCCAAAAAGTTTCTCCTGATTGTGATATCAATATACAAAATGAGGCCCTCTAGTATCTTTCTAGAACTTGATCTTTGTTTTAGTCTCTAGAAATACTAGACAGAGCATGTGCAAGTTTAACTGGGTGATGGTCTATAGTGTGTATTTTGTTTAAAGTTAAAATATTTATATAAAAATAAGATGGATAAGACCTACCTATAAAGTAGATGATGATACATTTTAAACCCATGACCTTTGTTTCAGGTAAGATTTTCTCCTGCCACGATGTCAACCAAGAATTCTACAGATCTAGTTCAGTATGTTGACAAGTAAGTCTGAAAATTACAACTAGTTTTAACTGTTTACTATGTTTAATGATTCGGCTAGAGATTAAAGTGCCTGACTAAGATCTTTGAGTTCATCTAAACTGGTTCTCTGCTTTTAGAAGAGACAGCATAAGCAACTTCAGAAGATGACCTTTGCTATTCCTTTCCTTTTTGCTATGCTATTCCTTTCTTTTTGACAAAACAAGCCAGTTTTATAGCCTTCTCTTTAGGTAACTTCTATAGATTCCTATAGATTATGAATCATACAATGCAGGCAATGAATGACATGGAAAGATTAGATAGAGTTAATGATGACTTTCAAAATACACCAAATAAATCTATTAACATTTCATTATAAAAACTCAGAAAATTTTAAGTATATTAAATGAATCATCAGAAAATTTTGTTTCTGCTGCTTACAGTGCCATACCTGGAACTCATCCAGGGATGGTCTTGGAGATATAACATATTATTGATACATATACAATGCCCAAAGACCCTCAAATTCCAGTTGGTAAAGGTGGGATCACAGAAGCAATGCATATTCAATTTAGTTGTTTTCTATTTTGTATGTCAGAAGGAGGATTTGGTTGAAGCAACAATGAATGCATGAACAATGAATGAATGAATGAATGTTTTAGGGCACTTGGGATTTCATCTCTGTATGACCTCAGTCAGTCAGTCCATGTCTCTTGGCTTTGGTTCTTTCATTGCCAAATGAAAAGGTTAGATTAGAAGCTCTCTTGGACCCACTGTAGCTTTAAAATAATTCTGACCCTGGAGAATCTGGGTGACTCAGTCACTTAAGCATCTGCCTTTGGCTCAGGTCCTAATCCCAGAGTCCCTGGGATTGAGCCCTGCATCGGGCTCCCTGCTTAGTGGAGAATCTGCTTCTCCTTCTGCCCCTCACCCTGCTCATGCTCTCTCTCTCTCTCAAATAAATAAATAAATTCTTTTAAAAATAACTCTGATCCTAAAATATACATTATGACCAGAGAAGAAGAGTTATCAAACAAATGAAATGAGTCAATGAGAAGAGAAAGATCTAAATACTGGATTTTCATTTTTTATATTACCTTTAACAATGAAGATGATAAAAATTTTAAACTCACAGATTTTTATTACAATCTGTTCACAATTGAGAGTTTCCCTGATCCTTAGCCAACTGAATTAACATACCACAAATACTCCAGCCACAGCATTTCGGCTCCTCTTTTTATGCTGCCCATAACTTCTATTTATTTAGGAGACAATAAGGCCAATAATTTAGAGAAAATGAAGCCAAACAAGAAAAAAGAATTTTTTTAATGTTTAAAAAATACAATACTTGGATCAGTGACTTTTTTCTAAGTGAAGGAAAATGAATGTGGTATACATAGAAATAATTATTTTACATGGATATATTAGCTAACCTTGCCATCCGAGGAAGAAAAGGAGTCTTCTTCCTACCTGAATCTACACAAGATAAATGGAAAATAGAAATCATTCTTCTGATCTGTCAAATTCCAGTATGAACCCAAGTGGATTTCTTTAGCCTGTGCTGCTGACCTACATCCTGGGAGATGACAGAACAAATTCCTGGAGGACTGTAATAAACTTGAAATCCAGGGAAGTTTTTGCTATTTCTTGGATTCCAGAGAAACTAAAATTAAGACAAAGGGGGAGAAATGGTCTACAATTCAAAGCAAAAGCATAATGAAGATTTTGTAGTCCCAAAATTCATTTCTACCTTGATCTTCCCCCAAACCTCTCTCTTATGTTCTAAGCCATATGTCTAGCATTTCTATGTGCCACCTAAGATAGTTAATTATTTTTGTTTTGTTTTTGACCTTTCCCCTGTGATCTCCCAGAGCAGGATCCAAACTCTCAAAAGTCAAGGATTGTATAACCTTATGTTTTCTTTTTTTTTTTTTTTGTATTTTTTTTTAATTAACCTTATGTTTTCTGATAACCCTACAAGCAGTAGCCTATCATGGTATACTGAATATCAGTTCCCGTGGAAACATAGCTGATAGACTTAATGGAGACTTGTGGGAAACCACTGAATGTTTACAAGTCGGCTTAGGGCAGCAAACTCCTAGGTGGCTGTTTAACTGGAAAAGCAAAATGGCATTCCGGCATTTCAATCTTCAGCGCAGGTACTTCGAACTGACTGGTCAAATGCAATAAAATAAATGGGAAAACAACAATTATTTAAAAATTGCTTCATCCTTCAAGTCATACTACTCATTGAGCTGCAACACATTTATTGATATGCAAACAGGGCACTTACACAAGCAAAAGTCACTATCAACTCATTAAGCTGCCTGAATATATATTGCATTTTCGCAGAGGTTCTGCCTTATAAATCCATATGGGAATATTTATAGGAAATACAAAAAAACAAATACTAACCACAACTGAAAAAAGTAAAAATCCAACAAGAAAAGAGGCAATATGTACTCCACAGGGATGAAGAAGATTTATCTAGAGACACGCACAATAAAGGACTGGCAGGACCCAGTGCTTACAGGGCTCCGCTCAGCCTCAGGCAGTTGGAATGACACCCACACATTATTAGTACTTGTTAAATGTTAGGTCATATTATTAATCCATGGAGCAGGGGGAGGCGGAATGCTTGCAATCATTTATAGGAAAATTATGGTGACATTATATTAAAAGCGGTAAATAATTCTGATTGCCCCATGTGTTCGCTGATTCACAATGACGGTGTAAGCCGGTGCTCGTTGAAGCTTGAACTGATGGAAAGCATCAAAGTCTTTTTCCTTTTCCTTCTTTTTTTTTTTTTTTTTTTTTTCTGCTGGCAGAAGGAGCACTGTGTAGAGGCCAAGACCTCTCTGGTCCACTCTTGAATCCACCCCTAATCAGCTTTGGGACCTTGAAAAAAAAAGATGTCTTTTCTTTGTGGGCAGTATCTGCCTCTTCCATAAAACAGGGTGGCGTTTTCAGTGAGGATAAGCAGCGGAGTCCCGAGGGCTGCCTGTGCTCACGATCAGATCCAGATTTCGTTTCCGGGAGGCAGATGAGAAACCTGCCTTGGTGTGCTATTTCCCAACTCTGTTCACAATTTCTCGTGAACATTCTTTTATATCATAGAGTAAGTAGATAAGATTTAAGAACATAGATTATTCTTCCGTGGGATTTAATTTGGAATATAAAAAAATTTTTTTGGCAATAAATCTTTTCTTAATTTTTCTTCACTTGACCCTACTGAAAAAGAAAAATTCTTACCTCTGGATCAAATAATTTCTAAGGTCTCTTCCATCCCTAAAATTCTTTGGTCTTCTAAAACTGGTTATTTGCCTTTTATTCACTTTACAAACACTTATTGAGCATTTACTATGTGCTAGACACAATGCCAGGCACTTAGAGAGTCATCCAGGAACAGAACAGAATAAGCCCCCTGCTCTCATGGACTTTCCATTTGAGCAGGAGGAAGAGACACTCATTGTTGGGTAGTTTGTCAGGGCAGGCCTCACTGAGAAATCGGATATGAGCAAAACCTGGGAGATGAGGGAGCTGGCCCTCTGCACATGTGTGCAAACAGCAAAGTTTCTAAGCAGGACGTTCCTGAGGTGGCTGAAAAGGCATGCGGGCAAAGATGGCTGGAATGGAAAAGAGAAAAGTATAAACTTCAAGTCTCATGTCCCTGGGCCAGGGAAATGAAGTTGTTTGGGACTGAGGAATTGTCCAGCCTGGGCTCTAGCCAGTATATATCTCGGGAATTCTCTCAGGAGTACCCTCTAGAGGATGAGGGATCTGGCTGACAGCCAAAGAAGGGTTTTTAAAATTTAGATCCATAAAACTATCAGTAAGTGAAATGGGCAAAATAAGACATGATTGATGATTTTTCCTTGTGAGTAGAATATGGCATTCGGGGAAGTATTTATTTTTAAGGTTTTCTCTTAGTACTATGGTGGACATTTTATTAGACCATGATGCATCACTTTTGCTCCATGATGAAGACAGATATTGTATGGTACAGGACATGAGAAAGGAAGACAAAACACTGTTGGTTGAGCTTTCTGTGGGTTAGGTCATGCTACCTTGGACAACTTCTGGGTTTTATTTTGCAGTATCATTTCCATCCATGAGGGCAACCAGCTCCCAGGAGAGAAAGTTCTAAACCGTGTTTGTTAGCAAGGATCTTAGGACCTGGCAAACCTTCTTGCACCCGGCACAGCTGCCTGGTCCCACTGACCATATTCATGGTTAAAGCTTCCAGCTCTTAGTTCTTGGCAATCTTCTCATTTCTTCCTCTTCTCATTATATCTTCTCAATAACCCAGACAGAGGCGGTGTCACTATTTTAAAGACAAAGACTGTGGGGTTCAAAGGAATCAAGTATTTGTCCATACACAATACTGTGACAGAACCAAGATTCTAACTCTGAAATCTATGTTCCAGTTACTCCGATGCCTGTTTTCTTGACCATTCCTCTATCCACATGCCCTGCCAACGATCTTCTCAATACGTGTGGGTAAACCACAACAACCAGGGACATTTCACTCACAGTCCCCCCTGGAGCAGGAAAGATGTGATACAACCTTAGACTTCTGCTCTTTCTCCATGCGGGTCCCTCTGCAAGGTGTAGCAGGTCTGGACTCCCAGCATCTTCGCTGTGCCTGGGAGACACCCCCATCAGCCTCAGTATAGTCTCTTTTTCTTCTCTAGAATCTTCTAGATTCTATCTCTACCCCTCTGGCTGTGATGGACGAGACTCTGTCTGCGGATGTGCACAGCTGCAGGAATCAGGCATGACCTACAGCACCTCCCCATCCCCCAAACTGGTCAGAGCAGTGACTGCCCTGATGAAGCTCAGCTCTTCCCTGCCACCTCCAAGAGGCCCTCTGGGTTCTTGCCACATGTAGGAGCTTCTGCTCAGGTGAGAGGACTTAGAGCAGAGAGGGAGCCCCTCCAGCCTCTGAGCCTCAGAGAGGACCCTTAAAACTGAGAGAGAAGCCAGCCAAGCTGAGGAAAGGGAACTGGGAGTTACATAATTATCCTGAGAAAACACAATGTAACAGGAAGAGCTTCCAACTGGCCTGAGCAAAGTTGCTGTGATGTAAGAAAAAGAGTCAAAGAAGCGGCTTAAAACATTTCCCAGCCAGAGTTACTGCCAAATGAGAATTGAGAAAAATTTTACCTTTGTCATGGTGGGGATGAAATAAAATAATTTCTGTAGAAGTGATGTGTCTTGACTATTAAGCATTATATGGAGAGAAGTTTGTGTAGTAATAAGTTCCTTACATTTGTCCTGGGTTAGGAATTTCCCTTAAGTAATTTATCATCTCTTTTAGTTTCCGAGGGCTGCCAGAGCACAGTCTCATAAACTGGGGAGCTTAAAACCACAGGTACTTATTGCCTCATGATTGGAGGTCAGCAGTCTGAAATCAAGGTGTTGACAGGGTTGGTTTCATCTGAGGGCTCTGAGGAGAATCTGTTTCATTTCTCTCTCTTCGCTTCTGGTGACAGCTGTCAATCTCTGGTGTTCCTTGGCTTCTAGATGCACTGCTTCAATCTCTACTACCATCTTTACATGGTGTTCTTGTGTCTCCATCTTTATATGGCCATTTTCTTATAGGGGTGTCAGTCATGCTGGATTATGACTTATTCTAGCTTCCCAACTAATTACATCTGCAGTGACCTTATTTCCAAATAGTTACATTTTAAGGTACTAAGAGTTAAGTCTTCAACATCTTTTTTTTTTAAAGATTTTATTTATTAGAGAGAGAGAGAGAGAGGTCACAAGTAGGCAGAGAGGTAGTGGGGGATGGGGGAGGAGTAGGCTCCCCGCTGAGCAGACAGCCCAATCCAGGCTTCGATCCCCTGACCCTGAGATCATGACCCAAGCCGAAGGCAAACACTTAATCAGCTGAGCCACCCAGGAGCCCCTCAACATATCTTTTTGTAGGGATACAATTCAGTCCATAATTCCATCTAATAATGACTAATAATCATCATAAGAACATAAGTATATGATACTTACTGACATTACAAAGCATTTCAAGGACATTAAGTAAATTGCTATCCTTCAACGAACTTGGTCAGGCACGAGTCATGATCCAAGGACACAAAGAGCTCTCTTCTAAACAACTTAAGAAAGGTTAAAGACAGTAAGTGTCAAAGATAGCACTGGAACCCCTGTCTTCAGGTTCCAAATACAGTGTTCTTTACCCTGGAGACTCCCCTAAATAAAACATATACCCCCCAAAATAGCCAGGCAATATGGAGAAGCATCACAAAAGCACTACAAAATGCAGTAAAAACTCCAAATATCTCAAAAAATTTTCTGCTGCAGTTCACACACGCTTTGCCTGTAAGTGTAACCTATCCCAACTCCATTCACACAGACACTCTGGAACACCTGGACGCCTCCCACAGGAAAGCCAATCACTCAAGGACATCATTCATTCTGGATTTTATTGAAACTTTTACTAACTTGAGGAGTTAGTATACAGTATATTATTTATTTTTTTTCATTCATATGTATATAGCTTTTCACTAGAAACTAGCCACAACCAGTCTCCTCCTCCAGTCTCTTCTCAGCTATGTCCCTGTTTGGAGTCCTGTCCTTTCCAGGCTCTTCCGTGCAGACCTCGAGCTGGTGCCTCCCACTGGCTTTGGTCTACACCTTCCCAGACTGTACCCGTGAAACTGGGGCTGCCTCCCTTACAGCCCTGGAGCATTTGGTATTTTGTAAAACTCAGCAATGGAGGCTTCTCTAGCTGCCAAAATCCAACTGGTTAGAAACCAGCAACAAGAGAAACTACAGAAAACATCTTTTCAGTTGCATTGTTCCACAACCCCTTACAGGTTATTTTTGTGAGGCATCAAAAACGTTCCCTAAGGTTGGGGTACCAGGTGGTGGGTATTATAGAGGGCACGGCTTGCATGGAGCACTGGGTGTGGTGAAAAAATAATGAATACTGTTTTTCTGAAAATAAATAAATTGGAAAAAAAAAAAACAAAAAACGTTCCCTAAAATGTCACTTTATATGTACATTGTTTGCAGGACTCTAGGCACCAAGAATGGAACTGTCCTAATAGATCACACATAAGAAAAACTTTCTTCAGTTCTGCTCCTCGTTGTTCTAGAAAAGGCCTTCAACTCTCTCATTTTTGTGTCTTGAGTATTACAGGTTGCCAAAATGTTTATCAGAATCTCCTGAGTAAATTTAGTGCTCTATTCACAAGAACAGAACAGGCAGAGAAGTGAGAGGCTCTGTGCTGAGGCATCTGCCAGCAACAGCACAGCTGGTCCAAGTCACACGGAATTGCAGAGAAATAGAACTCGGAGTTTGTGGAAAATCTGTTCTGATTCCGTTGTCAGCTCCATAATCAATGATTTATGTAAAGTCCAAATATCTCTCTGAAAAGGCCCCCCTGGGAATTCTTTCTCCTGTGGTTAGTAACTCCATCTGGACTAGTCTGGAATATTCAGTCATTTCTTTGTTTTCACAGTTAAATTTAGGTATAAGTCCCACTGATAGAACACACTAATAAAAACAGCGAGCTTGTTCTTGTTTTTAACTTACTGAAAGGATCTGAGTGGCCACATCTTGTTATTCAGGTTTTAACCATTTGGATGGCCTGATGCTTTGAGCCATGGTATCCGGAATCTCTCTTCAAAGATTGAGAATGTTCCTATGTGCGTTTTTCTGGTGGTTGATTTAGAAAGCTCACTTGCAGAATAGTCTTCTCTTTTATTACAGTAATGGAAGTGGGAAAATATATAAGCTCTATGTTTATCTTGCAGGAAACATGTAAATAGAACTAAACAGAGCATTATCTAGAGCTTCATTAGGCATCATTAATAAATAATAATAAAATCCCCAATCTATAGTAAACCTTAAGCATGAAAAGAAATCACAAAAAGGAGGGGCACCTAGGTGGCTCAGTGGGTTAAAGCCTCTGCCTTTGGCTCAGGTCGTGATCCCAGGGTCCTTGGATCGGGCCCAAGTCGGGCTCCCTGATTGGCAGGGAGCCAGCTTCCCCCTGGCCCCCTAGCCTGCCTCTCTGCCTCCTTGTGATCTCTGTCTGTCAAATAAATAAATAAATAAATAAATAAATAATCTTTTTAGAGAGAAAGAAAGAAAGAAATCACAAAAAGGAATGCTCTTCATTTAGGTGTAAAAGAACTTCTAAAAATAAACTTTAAAAGCTAGAAGAAATCATAAAGTCCATCATTCATATAAGTCAGTTACTGTCCCTGAGGTTGCAGGAAAAATATACTTGCATAGCACGAGGTGCTGCCCTCCCTAGAAGCTTCCTTCAATGGGCCAAATGGCAACATCCTCAAGGCCCATCATGACAGGCAAGACCACAGACTGGCATCTGAGCAGAGGTGGCAATCCTGTTC
Organism: Neogale vison; assembly: GCF_020171115.1. Classification (NCBI taxonomy): domain Eukaryota; kingdom Metazoa; phylum Chordata; class Mammalia; order Carnivora; family Mustelidae; genus Neogale; species Neogale vison. The sequence goes on along the minus strand of NC_058091.1, from coordinate 197,881,384 downwards.
CCCCGGCCCTCTGCTGGCTTCGGTCTGATTCCTCATGCTTCTCTCTGGATACAGTCTTGACACCGGCCGATAGCACCCGCCGAAGCATGAGAAAACATGGGCTCCTCATAACCCTGCAGCTCTCTGGTTTGACCACACCCACCCTGTGCCTCTCACAAGAACCATCCAGAACTTCACAACCATACAGCCTAGCAGGGGCCCCATGCAAGGATGGCCCCATGCAAGGATGAATTAATTGGAACACTTGGTTGGTAAATGGCAGGGCCCATATTCTACCCTCGGTCTATCTTGTCTACCACCTTGCTGACTGTTTCTGACTATCCACATGACTTGAGAGCTCATAGACTCTATTTTATACATCAGTACTTCATTATATTCTGCCTTATATCGTTCACTGATTCCTTTGACCAGTCTTCAATCAATGATGTTCAACATTTAGAAGACATTTAGAAATACCTAAGTGCTTATTTAAAATATATATTCTTGCGGTGACCCTCCCAACCCTCAAGGTGATGTTCGAATGCATCTATGGTTGAGCCAAGGAATCTGCATTGTAACAACTTCCCTCCCTTCTCCACCCCCATGGTACTAATTCAAGTTTCTTTATGAGAAACACTGAATTAGACTAAGTTCCTTGTGGGATAGACCATTATATACTAAGCATGGACTAGAGTAGACATTTAGTAAATACTTATTGGCATTTTTATTTCAACTGTCATTTTTATTGGTAGATTATTAGGTATAGACACAGTGCCTTCAGCTATACATAACACAAACTCCAGCCAAAATGGTTGATTAGCTCACATTTTTCACAATCCAGAGTTTGATTTAGAGACTTAATGTCATTAAGCAGGTGTTTTCTATCCTTCCTCCCTACCACCCTTTTCTCCCTCATGATCACAAGATGGCTTCAGCAGCTCCAGACACCACACACAGACATGACAACATCCAGCAAAGAAGTGGGAAGTTTCTTCTTATATATCTCTCCTTGAAAGCAAAGAAACCTTGCCCAGAAACCCCACAAAAGGTTTCTCCTTTCACCAGACTGGCCAGAATTGTTTCACATGCTCCTACTTAAACCAATTACATCTCAACCCAGAAGAAGGAGACCACCATGATTATCATGCCCGGCTGAAGGACATGGGGGTATGGGAGGATCAACCAAATTAGGTAAAAGCAGTGGGGGTCAGGGAGGCATGACTGTGGGTTCACTGACAATGTCTGCCACACTGGGAACACCTAAGAGTACCACAAATACTCAATTTTGAGAGGAATGCAACGTCATTCACAAGTGTCTATGTGGGATGGAAGACTAGGAACCAAACACTTTCATTGGCACATTTAGGCTGCAGAATGTTGAGAGGCCAGAAAGAAACGCTCACTCAAGGAAGATCACAAGTAAATCTGCAGTCTGCCACTAGGCTATGTGTCACCATCGGCAGGGTCCAATATCCTCTTCCCTTCTGCCTGTGACTCACACAGCCAATCCAGGGGAGTACCGTCAGCGTGCTGGGGTTTTAAAGGAATGGAATGTGTGTGTGTGTGTGTGTGTGTGATATATATCTATATATCTATAGATATATAGATATATTTATATATTTTTTTCTGGAAAATACCAAATGGAAATATATATATAATTAATTATAAATTATAAAGTTATAAATTATAACTTTATAATTTATAATTATAAAATTTATAATTAAATTTATAATTAATTATAAATTTATAATAAAATTATATAAATAAATATATTTTAGTCTGTATTTACATATAAATGATATATAAATAGTCTGTATTGTATATAAATATATATTATATATAATATTATATATAAATTTATAGTCTGTATTTATATATAAATATAGAGCTATAATAAAATTAATTATAAATTTATAATGAAATTATAAATATATATTTATATTATTATATTTTATAATATTATAAATTATAATATTATTATATATTATATATTTATAATAAATTATAAATATAAATATATATATAATTAATTTTCAAATGGAAATATATATATATTTCCATTTGGTATTTTCCAGAAGAACATACTTGAGTCAAATGAGTGGTAGAGAGAATTTAATGGAACCCTTAGCAAAGCCTTCTTTGTGCCTCAGATGTGCAGGTGAAAGAAAAGAAGAGCCTCACCCAGGCTGAGGCTACTTTATACTGCTTAAGAGGAGAAACTTGTAAATCTTGACGCTCTTCCAACCTGTAGCTTTATGGCACCATTCCCATCCCCCCGCATCCCCAATTCCCAACAACTGAGCCTTAAGGGAACAAACCTTCTAGCTAGAAACAAAAACAGTCAATAAATATTTATTGAGTACCTACTACATATCAGGCATTCTTCTCAGTGTTGGAGACAATGCGGAAAACAAGTTAGATAAAGTCCCTGCCCACAGGAAGCTTTCATTCTAGTGATAGAGGACAGAAAATAAACACAAAGAAGTAAGATAACTTTAGATAAGGACAAATGTTGGGTAGAAGATGAAATGGGGTCTTATGATAGAAAGTGACTGAGGAGGGGATGCCTGGGCAGCTTAGTCAGTTAAGCGCCTGCCTTGGGCTCAGGTCATGATCCCAGGGTCCTGGGATTGAGCCCCACGTCAGCCTCCTTGCTCGGTGGGGGGCCTGCTTCTCCCTCTACCTGCTGCTCCCCCTTGCCATGCTATCTCTCTGACAAATAAATAATAAAAATAATTTAAAAAAAGAAAGAAAGAAAATGACTGAGGAGAAGATGCCCTACACATTCACCAGTTTAAAATAACTCTCACAGCACAAGGGTTTTTCACAGTTTTCTAAGTTTCCTTTCTAGATCCTCCAAGGTTTTAGGAAGGGGAGAGGATAGGAAGCCTGCAATCATGCCAGGTCAGCATTTGGGTCAAGACCATAGTGCACCCGGAAATTTTACCCCTGAGCAACTATGTAACTCATTTCCTTTCAAAGTAAATTCAATAAAGAAAATTTTAAAAAAGACAAATCAGAATTAGCCTGTCCTTCAAGAGCTTATCTGTGAAAGGAAAGAGGAATATATTCATTCCAGTAGGGGCTACCAGGATCTTGCATGTTTCTTTACCCTAATACTAAAGAGCCCTAGCCTTTCGCTCACTTCCTTTAATTTACTGTGTTTTCTCTTCCACTGAAATTCTGGGTCCTTTGTGAATCTCTGCCTTTGAGCTATCATTTCTTCCAGCTTAGAAGGTAACACTCCCTTCAATGTGGAATTTTCAGGCATTGAATTTTTATGGATCTAACTTCGGCTTATTAGAATAGGTGGGTAAAGTATGAAATGATTCCTTCTTAGGGAACATGAAAAATGCATAATGTAAGACCAAGGCCAAAGTCAGATCTTCTTAGACGAGATGCAAACCAGGATCTAACCAGGCAGGTGCTTAGAGTCTTCCCAAAGTTCCAAACTTCCCCACAGGGAAGACAAGACTGGAGTAGAAGTAAAGATGCAAGTTCTGCTTCCGGTTCCTCCAACTCATTCTTGTAATGCCACTGGTGTTGTTTCCTTTTCCTGACCAGGGGTCATTCTTTTCTTCCTGTGATTCCAAACATGCAGAGAAGTCAGCTAGAAGACAGACTGAACAACCAGGAGCGCACCATCGCGTTCCTCCTTGAACAAGCCTTCCGTATCAAGGAGGACATCTCTGCTTGTCTTCAGGGGACCCATGGCTTTCAAAAAGAGGAGTTGCTTGCCAGGAAGCTACTGGAAAACCATATCCAGACCATCACCAGCATTGTCAAAAAACTCAGCCAAAATATTGAGGTAGTTCTTTATTTTCCATATGTTGGCATCATTGCTTGACAACAATTATCAACCACCAATATCATCTTTCAATTATAGAAATGGGTCCCTATAGCTGAAGTTTAAATGATTACAACAAGTGGCCCCAGGGGATAACGGTTCAACTTTTCAACTGCTCATTTATGTCAAAAAGTAGAAGGAAATTCTGTTCAAAAAGCATTTAGTGTTATTCTGTGACAGAAGAGAGAATTGTCTAACAATATATCAGATAATGTTTTTAGGTGCTCATTTGAATCTAAATCTCCAAGATTCTTTTCATGTAATTGTAAAAATATCTTAGTGAACTTTTAAAAGGTATTTTATTGGTATTTAGCACATAATGAATTGATCCCTAAAAAGTCAGTGCACTTCTCAAAATGGTCAAAGATGTTTCTAGGCATATCAGTGTAAAGAAAGTGACAAGAGGTTAGTGGCTCATTGCCTTTGAGATAATGACAAAATCAAGTACAGCACTAGTGCTAAAATAAAATACCAATTTAAAAGTCAAAACTTGTTGGTAATTAAGAAGAAAATAGCATTCTCAGAAATAACAAAATGCTTCTAGAATGGTCTATATTTTTATCTGGGTGGTTGTTACATGGTTGATTATATTTGTCAAAATCCATCCAGACATACACTTTGACTTGTGCCTTTTAATACATATTAATTATGCCTTAATAAAATGCTCTTAACATTAAGGAGGGAAAGGTTTCCAGATAAATAGAAATCTTGCTAAGAGTTTCTTTTCCCAGAATAATTGACTGTCATAGATTAGCTGTGAAAAAAGACAAAACATTTTCCAAAAACTATAAAATCCCAAAATATTTGTACTCCTTTTAAGGGGTTGGCACTTATAGGGAAAATGAGGAGACCTGGTCTGTGTAGTAAACTGAATTAGAAAATATTTTAAAGTCTGTAGATAACATAGTTAAAACATTATCAAGAAGATTGGGACGCCTGGGTGGCTCAGTTGTTAAGCGTCTGGCTTTGGCTCAGGTCATGAGCTCAGGGTCCTGGGATGAGCCCCACACTGAGGGGGCTCAGGCTTCTCCCTCTCCCACTCCTCCTGCTTGTGTTCCCTGTCTCGCTGTGTGTGTCTCTCTGTCAAATAAATACATAAAATCTTTAAAAAAATTATCAAGAAGAGACTACTAGGCTACCGTTAGTAAATAATTAAGACTATAAAGTGTCAATCACTGTACAGAGAAATAGAGGTTATTCAGTGGTGTTTTTTTTTTTTTTTTTAATGTAAAGTCATTAGCCTGGTCAGCTCTTGCAGACTGACCAGCAAGATAGGTTTGAGTGTGAGCTAAAGCTTGACTTGGGCCTTTGAAAGGGATGAAAAAAAAATTGTTTTTAAACAACCATAATGGTAACACTTAAGTTGCTATTCCTTTTGATAACCAAATTATCTGTTTTTCAAGCTGGCAGCTAATTACAAATTTTAAAATTAATTTAAACTCAAGAAAAGAACTTTATGTATAACATTGCCTTAACTTATAAAAGCAATACTTGTTCACTATAATTATTGTGAAAACTTAGAAAAAAATTTTAAAACCTGGGGGGCAAAAAATTCTCATAATTCCACCAGCAAATGGAAATCTCTATAAACAGCCAAAGTCATGTCCCCCAAGTCCTTCCACATTTTCCATTCAGGTGAGACTACATTTATAAGCACTGTTTTAATATTAAATTACATCATAAACTCTTACATGTCATTAAAGGTTCTTTGCATGGTGCATGCACCATGATTTCCTAACTTATTATCCTAATATTAAAGTAACTCTGTGCATAACTGTATGTCTGTATTTAGCTTATTTCCATAGTGTATATTCTTAGAAGTGGAACTCCAGGGTGTGAACACTGGAAAAGCTCTTGATGCAGGCTGACAAATATGTTTCCGGAAAGTTGATACTTACTTGCACTTCCATTAGCATTATATGAGAATGCTTTTTCACTGTGCTGATGCCAGCATTGAGATTTGCTGTTTTAACTTTGCTAAACTGATGGGATAGAAATGAGATCTTTTTTTTTCCCCCACTTTCTAAAAGTTCCTATAACCATTTGCATTCTCTCTGTCAGTCATCTACTAATGCCTTTTGCCAGTTTAATTTTTGGAGTTTTAGTGCTTTTTAATTCTTGATTTGTTGAGATTTTTTTACTAGTTGAGGATAATAGTCGGTGGTACCTTGACAAATGTTTAAAACCAGCAGTGAAATATTTTCAGTGAAATATTTATCTGGCAGATAAAAACTTGGTTTGTCATGTTTACCTGTTTTCATGGTGATAATACTCTTACTGTGATTGATTTCAAACACTCAAGCACCAAACACAAAGATGGGAAAAGATAGGCCTCATTGGCTTTCACCAGCAAGTCCGTGTTGATTGAAGCACAGAAATGAAATCCTTGGCCATAACATTTACTATAAATGGTTTTCCAGTTTGTTGTTTACACCTTAGTTGTATTTACAATGGTTCTATCAACTTTTACACAAGGTTAAACACTCCAATACTTTGCTCTGAGATTTCTCTCATTATTTTTTTTCTCCCAATTTATTTATTTTCAGAAAGACAGTATTCACTATTTTTTTCACCACACCCAGTGCTCCATGCAAGCCGTGCCCTCTACAAAGGACGAATATCCAACTTTTGTAGCAACATGGATGGGACTGGAAGAGATTATGCTGAGTGAAATCAGTCAAGCAGAGAGAGTCAATTATCATATGGTTTCACTCATTTGTGGAGCATAACCAATAGCATGGAGGACAAGGGGCGTTAGAGAGTAGTAGGGAATTTGGGTAAATTGGAAGGGGAGGTGAACCATGAGAGACTATGGTCTCTCATTATTTTTTAAGAATAAAAATATCTTCATTTAGAACTGAAATAATCACCTGTACTATCTGTTATTTTTATGGTGTAACCTTTTATTTATATTTTCAGTCGACTTTTCTAAAATCTGTATTGATGTCTGTCGGTAAGGATCTAAATTGATTGTTTTCTGAATAGATAACCAGAGATCCCAACACCATCTGTAAAACTCTCCCCACTCCCCACTGATTTGTGAGCCTCAAGGATCGTGTCTTTCTTACCTTTACCAAGGCCTTCATTACATTACATTGATCTATTTAGGTATGCATATCTACTTAGCTACACTGATGCATTTATACTTGTCTCATATGTTTCAGTGTTCAGTTGGGCAACTTCCCTTTCATTGCAAGTCTTTACTGAAACAAAACCAAATAATATCTATTCTTCGGTCTGAATGTCTGTGTCTCTCCCCTCTCCCCCAAAATTCACATTTTGAAATCTCATGCCCAATGTGATGGTATTAGGAGGTGGGGGGGTCTCACGAACAGGACTAGTGCCCTCCTAATAAAAAAACACAAAAAAACAAAAAAACAAAAAACATCCACAGATCTCCCTAGCCCCTTCTACCACGTGAAGACATGGTAAGAAGTAGGCAGGCATTTCTAACTGGTGTAAGGTGATATCTCAATGTGGTTTTAATTTGAATCTCCCTGATGGCTAGTGATGATGAACATTTTTTCATGTGTCTGATAGCCGTTTGTATGTCTTCACTGGAGAAGTGTCTGCTCATGTCTTCTGCCCATTTTTTTATATGATTATCTGTTTTGTGTGTGTTGAGTTTGAGGAGTTCTTTATAGATCCTGGATATCAACCTTTTGTCTGTACTGTCATTTGCAAATATCTTCTCCCATTCCGTGGGTTGCGTCTTTGTTTTCTTGACTGTTTCCTTTGCTGTGCAGAAGCTTTTGATTTTGATGAAGTCCCAAAAGTTCATTTTCGCTTTTGTTTCCTTTGCCTTTGGAGACATATCTTGAAAGAAATTGCTGTGGCTGATATTGAAGAGATTACTGCCTATGTTCTCCTCTAGGATTCTGATGGATTCCTGTCTCACATTGAGGTCTTTTATCCATTTTGAGTTTATCTTTGTGTACGGTGTAAGAGAACGGTCGAATTTCATTCTTCTACATATAGCTGCCCAGTTTTCCCAGCACCATTGATTGAAGAGACTGTCTTTTTTCCACTGTATATTTTTTCCTGTTTTGTCGAAGATTATTTGACTATAGAGTTGAGAGTCCATATCTGGGCTCTCTACTCTGTTCCACTGGTCTATGTGTCTGTTTTTATGCCAGTACCATGCTGTCTTGGTGATCACAGCTTTGTAGTAAAGCTTGAAATCAGGTAACGTAATGCCCCCCGTTTTATTTTTGTTTTTCAAATTAAAACCACATTGAGATGTCACCTTACACCAGTTAGAATGGCCAAAATTAGCAAGACAGGAAACAATGTGTGTTGGAGGGGATGTGGAGAAAGGGGAACCCTCTTCCACTGTCGGTGGGAATGCAAGTTTGTGCAACCTCTTTGTAGAACAGTGTGGAGATTCCTCAAGAAATTAAAAATAGAACTTCCCTATGACCCTGCAATTGCACTACTGGGTATTTACCCCAAAGATACAGATGTAGTGAAAAGAAGGGCCATCTGTACCCCAATTTTATAGCAGCAATGACCACAGTCGCCAAACTGTGGGAAGAACCAAGATGCCCTTCAATGGACAAATGGATAAGGAAGATGTGGTCCATATACACTATGGAGTATTATGCCTCCATCAGAAAGGACGGATACCCAACTTTTGTAGCAACATGGGCGGGACTGGAAGAGATTATGCTGAGTGAAATAAGTCAAGCAGAGAGAGTCAATTATCATATGGTTTCACTTATTTGTGGAGCATAACAAATAGCATGGAGGACATGGGGAGATAGAGAGGAGAAGGAAGGTGGGGGAAATTGGAAGGGGAGGTGAACCATGAGAGACTATGGACTCTGAAAAACAATCTGAGGGTTTTGAAGGGGCAGGGGGTACCAGGTGGTAGATATTATAGGGGGCACAGATTGCATGGAGCACTGGGTGTGGTGCAAAAATAATGAATACTGTTATGCTGAAAATAAATAAAAAATAAATTAAAAAAAAAAAAAAAGAAGTAGGCAGGCAGTCTGCAACCCAGAAGAGGGCTCTCACCAGAGGGGGGCCATGCCGGCACCCTGACCTTGGACCTTCAGCCTCTAGAACTGTGAGAAATAAATTCCTGTTCTTTAGCAGCTTCCCAGTCTGTGATATTTTGTTAGAGCAGCCTGAATGGACCAAGACACCCACACACGCGCAAAAAACAAATAAAAACAGAAAACTCTAGCTAGTGTTCTGGACATTTCTATGTTTTCAATTAAAATTTTATTTGCCCTTGAGTCTTCTCAGTCTGCTGAGTTTACAAATGAGAAAGATCCTGTATATGGTCTCTAAAATTTCTATCATTCATTGGTGACAAAAATCCTCCTTTTCCTCAAAAAAATCATAAACATAAATTTAAACATAGTTCAGGCCCTATTCAAATAGGGCAACTAAAACGTTTCCCCAAATCATGAACTTGTCTTATACTCTCACTTTTTATGAATAAATACAAATTATTTTATATATCTTCACTTCACATCAGAATTTGAATGTCAAGTAAGATAGAAATTTTGTCAATAGACAAGTAGAATTATTTTTAAATTTTTAACTTAATACTTACATATGAGTTTTTAAAAAATTTAAACTACTATGCTTGGAACCACCAACCTGGTAGTGTAAGACACTTAGCTCTATGTCAGAACTTGAAGACATGACTAAGGATACTCAAGGGCAAAATCTGAACACACTTCAAGCCACCCATCTCTAGTGCTCTCTAAAAAAACTGAGAATATAAATCTGTTTCACTCCATGTGATTTTGCTTGTGTTAGTTGTATTAGCTTCACTTCGCTTCTGAGTCAATCTGTAAAAGGTATTGCCTGATGCCATATAAAGATCCCTTTTTCCAAACCTACCACCAATTCTGAAATAGGTTTTTGTGGAAAAACTTTTATATTGGTCATGGCCAAATGGCACTCAGGGTTTTTACAGCACAAGAAATATGTTTTATTTGGCCCATATCGTGTTTATAAAAGATTTTGACTAAGATGTCAATCTTTAAAAATTGAAAGATTTAGGGGTGCCTGTATGGCTCAGTCGGTTAAACTTCTGACTCAGTTTTGGCTCTGGTCATAGTCTCAGGGTCAGGAGATCGGCCCCGTATCAGGCTGCACATTCAGCAAGGAGTCCACTGGGATTCTCTCTGTCCCTCTGCCCCTCCCCTCATTCATGCTTGTGCTCACTCTCTTTCTGAAATAAGTCTTTTTTAAAAAATTGAAATGTTTAACATAACATCTAGATTTCTGGCTTGTGTTGAAATACTACTGAGCTATTATTCCTTCCTGGCAACAGTCTGTTGAGATCAGGCCATCCCTGCCCCCTCAGGTAAGGCAGGGACTGCCTCTCTCTCTGACGTAGGACTCTCTCACTCATGTACACTATCCGCCTAGTTAGGAAAGGCATTCGGTTTGATAGCCTCTGCTTTAATCTCTATTTCCTTACCATGTTTGATGGGAAACTAATGGGAATTTTCACTCAAATTTACAGGTTTTGGAAGACCAAATAAGAGCCCGAGACCAGGTGGCCACAGGAACTAATTTTGCAGTACAGGAGCTTAACACCAAACACGTTCAAGGAGTTGGAGATCTTCGAGGAAGGGTAGCCAGGTGAGAAGAAACAGGTAGCAGATCGTCAGTTCTTGCCCACAGAATTCTCATTCCCAAACAAGTTCCACGTAGCAGGACAGTAGATCGTGTCTTTACATGAAGCTAAACTGACAAGGTAGTAATTGAGAAAGTGTGAAAGCCTCTCACCACCCGTGAGACTTGAGGTTTTTATAAGAGATCCCTTCTACACAACATCCAGTTTGGTTCCATCTGAACGTGACAAGGATGATATGTCTTTATAGCCCTTGACTGTCCAAATACCAACATCTTATACAAAGACACAGCCCTCATAGCCACAAACAAAATTCCAAGATGTGTCAAATTCTAATTCTTCAAACGTTTAAAATATGTAAGAATAACATATAAAAATCTAACAAAAGGGATTTACTTCCTAATGGGATAAAGTTTTGAGGAACATCTTTCAAATGCTATTTCTGAATCAAAAGAATTAATGCTGCACAGGTTAGCAAAAATCTGTGGGTCTTGACAATGGCAGGACCACTTTAATAGGCATATAAAAGCTCACTTGTGAATGGCTGACTATAGACACCTTTGCAACACTACATCTTCTTCCCTGCTTCCTCTCTCTTGGAATACCCAGCCTCCATTTTGTTAACCTGCTCTGCGATGTTAATGACCAAATAAGGATTAGTTGATCAATACCTAGGACAAACTTCTCTTAGGGTATCTATCTGTTCGACTTAACAACAACAAAAAAATGCATTAAGCTCTATGTTATATGCCAGGCTATGCTGGGATTCAGGGATTCAGCAACATGGTCCACTTTCAATTCCCTATGGCCCCAGGTTTATGATCTACCTGGGGAAACAAGCTCCAAATGTAAGGAATGAGATGAACTCTACAATGAGAGACTGTGGTGCCATGGGAATATCCAAATCAGATTGAGGCATAGGGAAGTCTTCCTGAAGGAGGTGACACTTGAGATGAGTTTTGAAGGATCTATAGAAGTTTGCTAGATAAGGAAGGATGAGAAATGCCCTTCATATAGGAGGAATAATACATGCAAAAGAACTGAGGGATGAATTACTATGACAGGTTCAAGGGGATACCTGTGAGAAGTGTGTTTTAGTTTTGGTATCTGGGGCTTGCATTTAGAGAGAGATGGGAGATGGGGAGATGAAGCTCACAGGGGGTCCAGATTGGAAGCTGAGGGATCTTGTGGGCCAAGGTAAGAGATAGGAATTTCATGTAGAAGGTTATAAGGAACCATGGGAAGATCGTGAGTAAGGAGATGAGATATTTAGTGACATTCTAGTATTAGTTGAATTGCTGGGGTACAGAAAGGAAGTGTGAAAATGAAAGGAAGCCTATTGCTGTAATCAAGGTGCCAAATGTCAAGGGCTGAAACTAAAGCACTAGCCATGAAAGTCCAGAGCAGGTACCAGACATTAGGAAAACAGAATCTACAGGAATTGTACCTATGTGTGTATACACACACAGAGATGTAATTATATTATTTATAAATATATGTTTATACATCTAAAATATACAAACTTCTTGGGGCACCTGGATGGCTCAGTGGTTAAGCCTCTGCCTTTGGCTCAGGTCCTGATCTCAGGGTCCTGGGATCGAGTCCCACATCGGGCTCTGCTCAGCAGGGAGCCTGCTTCCCCCTCTCTCTCTGCCTGCCTCTCTGCCTACTTGTGATCTCTCTCTCTGTGTCAAATAAATAAATAAAATCTCTTAAAAAATAAAATATACAAGCTTCTCTATTTCATTATATCATATTTGATATACACGAAGGCAATTTTATAATATTTGGGTAAGTCATGAAACAAGATGATAAAACAAACATGAGCAAACCCACCATCAGATCTAGACGTGCCATGATTTTGCAAAGATAAACACCTAATATCTGTTTTGAAAAAACTTGGAATTTGGTTTCCTTTGGTGGTGTGCTGATGATGCCTCAACTATTTATTCTTTCTGCAAACTGCTCACAAACCGACTCTTCAATTTCTGTAAATCCTGCTTTACATATAAGACAAAATAACAGATTTAAATGAACTATGACATAGGACTATGGAATAATATCAAGAACAAGATATGCAACTCTTTCTGCTCTGATCTAATTTTTTTGTCTCCTTTCTTAAAAATAAAATCTATTTATATTTAAAGTCTACAACATGATGATTTGATATATATATGCATACTAAAATGATTACTACAGTCAAGCTCATTAATATACCTTCTCCTCACGTAGTTACCATTTTATGTTTGTGACTGGAGCATCTGAAATGTAGAAGGTTATATGGAATATATATATATATATATATTCTTCAATACAACATTATTAATGATAGTCATCACAGAGTATATTAGGTCTCTAGGCATATTCTTCCTACCTAATTGCAACTTTGTACTCTTTGACTTAGTATTTCCCCATTTCCCCCACCTCCTCACCCTGGATAAGCACCATTCTACCCTCTGCTTCAATGTATTTTACGTTTTCAGATTCTATATGAGATGATGTATTTTTTTTTTCTTCCTGCATCTACCTTCATTAACTTAGCATGATGTCCTCTGGTTTTATCCACGTATCACGAATGGCAATGTCTCCTTTCTGGAGTCTAAGTAATAATCAGAATGTGTGTGTGTGTGTGTGTGTGTGTGTGTATCTCACAATTTCTTTATTGATTCATCTGTCAACAGACACTTAGGTTGTTTCCATTTCTTGGCTATTATGAGTATTGCTGCAATGAATGTGGGAGTTCAGATATTTCTTCCAAGTACTGATTTCATTTCCTTTGGATATATATCCAGAAGAGGGGTTGCAGGATGATATAATAGTTCTATTTTCAGTTTCCTGAAGAACTTTCATCCTGTTTTCTACAATGGCTGTACCAATTTACATTCCTACCAACACTACACAAGAGTTTTCTTTTCTCCACATTAGTTGATCAATACCTAGGACAAACTAGTCACTGTCTATTATCTTTTTATTATTTTGACAATAGCCATTGTAACAGGTGTAAGATGACATCTCATTGTGGCTTTGATCTGCAGCTTTGTGATGATCAGTGATGTCAAGTACCTCTCATTGTACCTGTTGGTCTTTTGTATGTCATCTTTGCATAAATGTCTACTCAGATCCTTTGTTGATTTTTAAATTTTGGTGGTTGTTTAAAACTAACTCTTTGTTTTCTATGGTCCCAAGGGACTAGCAAATGAGCCCCCTCAGCTCTTAGAATTGGGTTATTTGGAAGCCAGTCTCTCAAGTGGCTGTGTGGTTCAAACCTGTCACTCCTCAGGGATTTCAGGGGTCCCCCCCCCCCGCCATTTTAAGGAAGGCCCTGTGCCAAGAAAGGTGTTTACAGCATGAGTGTGTCTCAGCTTTTCCTACCCATTTCAGTATTTTCTTAGTTGCCTGATACATAGTAGTCTTTATATTAGTTTCTGGATTTTTCTCAGAGGTACTTCATCTGTGTGAAGCTGTTTATTTAGTGCATCCAGAGGAGAAAGGGAAACCAAGGGCCTCCTAGTCCTCCATCTTTTTCTTCAATTTCTTAATTATCTTCCCCATGAATCTTAAGTAGTGATTTTAGGAGAAGGTCTTATTTTTTCTTGGAACATCTGTCTTTTAGGAAAATTTCTTAAATCTATTTGTTAATCTGAGACAGAACCTGGCTGAAAGCCGTGAGACTTCAACTCGCCCATCCTCTCCCGTTTTGTGTAATTTTGCCAAGCAAGTGGCAAATGGACAAGCTGAGACCGAATTAATGACTGTCTTTCCACATATATTGACCTTCATTCCAGTTATATTTTGGCATAACTGAGATTAAGTTGATTATTCTAACATAATTCCTAGCAAACTTTCTACTGCTGAATAATTCAAACTCAGTATTTAATAACGGCAATGTGCTTTGAATTTTGCAACTTATTTCCTATTCTAAAAGAAGTGGCAGTTTAAAAGCAAGTACTTGCGATGAAATGAGGTTTCAAAATTGTCTGGTCTGCTTTTGATACCCTCTCCTCTATGTGGTAGATGAGAGTCTCAAGGGCAAATGAGGAAAAGCAAATATGTAAAGAATTCCCATAGGGATGGCTATGATTTACAGTCTGTAGCTGCAGCCAGAGGGAGGCCAAACTTCCAGCCACATTTGGTGATTTGGGACTCAAAGACAGATTTGCTTATGAAAAAATAATAAATTCCGTTGGTAGGTGACTTAAAGCAAAAGTCATATTCTTTGGAGAACACTAACCATATCATGGATATTGTCAACTTTTAAAACCTGTGCGAGTAGGAACTTCTGATTAAGGATAATTGAATAAAAATATTTTCACGTCACTTCTCTCACTCGAGACAACTTAAACCCAGTTAAAAACATAGGAAAGGAAACAAAAACTCCAACTTTAATATAACTTGGAGGTTGCCACAACAGCTGACCACAAAGTCCACTTACCACATACCGTGATGTCTGGACGAATGGAGTCCTCCCCCAACCTTAAACATAATGATTTGCTCCAAATCAAGAGGCCAAGTCCTAATAGACCAAATAATTTGAACAGAGCAATATTACCTAGGAGCTCAGATGGGAAATAGGAGAGAGAGGAAATGGCCGTTTAGAGATTCAGGTCAGTAACACAGTGTCAGGGGAGTGGAGCTGAGGACACAATCTCCGGGACCTACCTCTGTGTTTGCAAAGTCACATCTGAGAGACATACTGACCCGCTACAGGCAGAATTGGAGAAGGCCTGTAGTGTCACAACAGAGAATCCTAGGACTCAATGATAGGCTATGAAATATACCAGTCTAGTGTTTGAGGACAAAATGGGGAGATGTACCCTCCCCCCCACCCCCAACCAGGACTAGAGAAATAACAGATTTCATATCACAAACCTATGTGGAGGATGTGTCCTCACCAAACACACACTTGGTGACCTGCAGGAGGTCAGAATCATTCAAAGATGTAGAAGTGATAGCTAGGAAGAATCTAGGCTCTGCATAAAAATTGCCACCACCACCGTCAATAGACAGACAGAAACGTAAGATTGCTAAACATACCCCAGTGAGAGGAATTAACCAGAAAAACACAGGACGATTTCAAACCAAAGGTTCTCCTGGTTTCAAAGAAGTTAAGAACAAAAGAAAGAGATAAAAGATTGCTGAATGGACAGTCACATGTACTCTTTTTTTTTTTTTTTTAAAGATTTTATTTATTTATTTGACAGAGATCACAAGTAGGCAGAGAGGCAGGCAGGGGCGGGGGGAAGCAGAGTCCCTGCTGAGCAGAGAGCCCGATGCGGGGCTCGATGCAGGCTCGATCCCAGGACCCTGGGATCATGACCTGAGCTGAAGGCAGAGGCTTTAACCCACTGAGCCACCCAGGGGCCCCTAATGTTTGTCTTTAAAACATACCCACAAAGACAGAGGATATCAGCATGGAAATCTTGGAACCTAGAAAACAGATAGACATGTGGAAACTGAATTAGAAGACATAATAAAACCAACTTTAAACCTGTGTGGTAAGCTGAGAAGGATGTGTTTTTGCAGCTCAGAATTCTCAAAAGGGATAGGAGCTGGCTGCACCAGGAACCTCTGAAACTGGGGGCCCCTGTGTCTGGGGAGACCTGAGAGCAGCAGGAAGGAGCAGAGCAAGGAGCCACTATGGTTTGTTATTAGCCTTTTAGTTTTTACTGACTTCTAAACTATAGGCATGTTTTAGCTTCATAAAGTAAAAATAATTTAAAAAAATAAGAAATAAAAGTGCTTCCCCCCAAAAGAGATGATCACATAAAAGAACGAGATAGAAGATGAACTAGAATTGCTCAGGATTAAGGTGGAGGAAAAAGAAAACATAACCCTGAAATATCACAGAGATTAAATATGCTTTGGAAGCCCTCCAAATAGAATGAATACAACTAAAAATAATACTAATTTATTTTTTAAAAAGCAAACATGAGCAAACCATAAAAAAATGAAAAGAAAATGTTTTTCAATACAAAAATGACTATCAAAAATTGATATATACAACAGACAGGTAAAACTCATTCAACATAGACCCTACAGGAACTTCCTCAAGAAGAAAGAATGGATCCTTCAGGAAAAAACTGTTCATGGGTGTAAGAGAAGAAAGCTTTCTTAAAACAGAGATTTGAACCTGTAGATCAAGGCCGTAATCCCAGAAACATGGCTATAAGAACAATTCAGTCAAGATATCCTGGTTGAAGTGACTGGACATCAGGAATAAAGAATCATTAGACAACCAGGTAGACAAAACAAATCAGCGTGTGGCGTTAGGTTGGCGGTGTGCGTGTCTGTGTGGGAAGGCAGGAAAGAATAAATACAGCTGTTGATCGGGTAGGGGAGCTTCCTCAGTGCAAGGTTCTGGCTAAATCCTGTCTATTTGTTCCTCCTTTTATCCTTGAATAACAGATCAAGCTAGAAAGTAGCAGATTCAATGCCAGGTCATTGTGATACCAGGGACCACTTCTTAACCATTAGGCTACAAGGCACAGACTAGTTGTCTCTGACGGTCGGATAAGGAGGGAGGACTTTGGGGGAGGAGTGGCACGGAGCCGTGACAGCAGCCACTCTTTCTGTGTAATCTTTGGGGATCTTTTTTTTTTTTTTTTAATTTTTTTTTTTTTTTTTAATTTGACAGGCAAGAGAGCACTAGTAGGTAGAGAGGCAGGCAGAGAGAGAGGGGGGAAAGCAGGCTCCCCTCTGAGCAGGGAGCCTGATGTGGGACTCGATCCCAGGACCCCGGGATCACGACCTGAGCGAAGGCAGCGGTTTAACCCACTGAGCCACCCAGGCGCCCATCTTTGGGGATCTTAATGTGGATTCACGTAAGATCATCCTAACTAGCTGCCCACAGAACTTGTTTTGACAACAACAGTTTCTACTACCAAACGGCTTTTGCCTATCACTGGTGCCTTACAAGCCCGTTCCCATTTTTGATCAGATTTAATTCCTAATTCTTGTTCCCAGCATTCTCTCCCCACCACCCCCTCCCGCCCCCACCACAACAGTCCCCTGGTATCTCTTGAAGGGATTTCTCGGGCAAAATTACCATCTTACTCACTTCTGTCTCAGCTTTGGCACCAAAAATCTTAAGAAAAACAAATCCATTTCCAGATCCTAAAAAATATTGACAGCTATAAAACAAACAGTATTTATAGCACTCAGCATGACAACATGAAAATGTGCTTCCTAATAAATATTATTTGAGGACAGTCAAAAGAGTTATTTTATAAAATCACAAACCTCAAAGTGATCTCTGATAACTTTGTATAAAAGACACAGTCTCTCAGCGTTCTGTATCCTATCTTTCATGCATATATGCATGAATTGAAAGGATAATACAATATGTAACCCATCCTCTCCCAGGAGAAGCCTTGAGTGCTGATAATGCAGTGGGGTTCCCTGACACGCTGGGAAGATGGTTCATCTTCAACTCCAACCCCACTTCACTGGAGTTGCTTCCTCAAGATACCAATGCAATTGGGGGACTAAAACTTTATTCCCATGTTAGCGTGAATTGTTTTTGTCCTAATGGAAGACAACACTTGACTGAGACCCCTCGAGGGACAGGAGTTTTGATTGGCACTGAGAGGAGGCAAATGGTTTTTAACTTTTATTTATATATTTTTTAAAGATTGTATTTATTTGTTTGACAGACAGAGACCACAAGTAGGCAGAGAGGCAGGCAGAGAGAGAGGAGGAAGCAGGCTCCCTGCTGAGCAAAGAGCCCCATGTGGGGCTTGATTCCAGGACCCTGAGATCATAACCTGAGCCAAAGGCAGAGGCTTTAACCCACTGAACCCCCCAGGCACCCCTGGAAACTGCTTTCTAAAGATGGGTTGGAAGATGATGGCGACCTGGGACTCTGTAGCCAGAAGAGAATTGACAATCTTGGAGTCAACAAAAGAGACTAAATGGAGGAAGGGTGACTCAGAAGGCAATACAGAATAGGAAAAACCTCCAATTTTGCCTCACCAGAGGCAGCAGGGAGTACTCCCAAAACATTAAAATCTATTGGAACTCCTATAACCAAATTAACATATCAGACTGAAAATCTAAAATTCTCCCCATTTTCTCCCAATGTCTTCATCTACTTCCACACAGTTCTTTGATTTCAATCAATGTTATCATTATCCAAAGTGATTCTTCTCCCATCAGGGAAAAAAGAGAAAAAGGAAGATTTCTGCGTTTGCTCCTCTATCTACTAACTCCTCATCGAAAGAAGTTTAGAACTTCTGCCATCAGGTCAATGCACATATCCTACTGTAGTATTAAAAAAATGTTTGAGCCCATTGATCTCACAACCCATTTTCATCTTGCTGCTAGATGTGACTCCAGTATTGTGAAGCTTTCTGGAGACATTCACTTCATCAGACATGAGCACCGGAAAACTGAAAAAACAATTCAAGATTTTATGTCTGCCCTAGAAACTGTTTCTAAGAATTTGGATGTGAAGGTAACTGAAAATATTTGGAACTCTTACGTTATGTGTTACTGCCAGAAGATCGTTATAGCTTATCAAAATGCCTAGTCAAGTGGTAATTTTTCAAAAGAACCCTTTTCTTCCAAAGAGTTTAAATATGACAGCTTGTGCATAGACCCCGTGAACACTGTCAGTTGAATTAACAAATATTTAATGAGCGCTGCCTTTGTTCCAACACAGCTGCCCACTGCAAGCCCATGGTTCTTGATTTTCCTGTTGCTCTTATTGCCTTACTCTCTGGGTTTTCCTCAAAGATTGTAGAACCAAAGATTATAAGCAAAGCAATTTCTCATGGAAGCTATCATTATTAAAGATAGGAGCTAAGTGTGAGTTGATTATGTTACATTCCTACAGTAGTCTTTGTATCTCAGAAAGTACTATACAAATCCCTCATTGACCTGGTTTTAAAGGCCACCTACACACTGGCCCCTGCTTAGCTCTGCAGCTCACCCCAGGTTTCCTGGCTCAGCACTCACACCCAGTGATACTGAACAACGAGCAGGTAGGTCCCAACTCATTCTAAGATATTGTATGGCCTCCATATGATCTGTGTTCTTTTCTGCCTGAAATGCGTCTCCTTTCTCATCTTCTCAGTCATTGGCTTAACTAAAGGAGCTAATGCAAAATCTTCTGTGTCCTACTTTGTCCCATCTCCTCCCCCTACCCCCCTCCTTTCTTCCTTCCTTCCTTCAAGGGAAAGCCTGCAAACAGAGGACAAGGATAGGGGCAGAGGGAGAGGGAGAATCTTAAGCGAGCTTCATGCTCAGTGTGGACCCCAATATGGGGCTCAATCTTAGGACTCTGAAATCATGACCTGAGCTAAAATTAAGAAGGTAGCTTCTCTGGTTTCTGGTTATACAGGAGATGTCTTTGTTGTTTGCAGTTGGCTATTGGTTTGATACATGTTAAAGCACATTAAGGAAGTATCCATCAATTCCTACTTACTTGCATTAGTTTTTATTAGTATTTAGTTTTTATTAGGAATGAATATTTAACTGTACAAGATGCCTTGTAGGCATGAACAAATGCCTACATCATCATATTGGTTGTTTTCTGGTTTGGGTTTTTATTTGTTCACTTGTTTACCTCTTTGGACTTCTAATGTGCTTTCTTAGTACATTTCCCCAAACTGAAACATGGCTGCATTTTCTGCTATACAGTCATCTATAATCACTCAGCATCTGACTTTGCATCTAAGTTCAAATGTGACATTGACTATAGTTCATCCTTTGTTGTTGTTGTTGTTTTTTAAGGTGATACATACGATATGTATCATTCACAAACCAAAACTGTATAAGAAAATACAGGAGCGCCTGGGTGGCTCAGTCAGTTAAGCATCCAAGTTTTGATTTCAGCTCAGGTCATGATCTCAGGGTCGTCAAAATGAGCCCTGCATTGAGCTCCACGCTCAGCAAGGAGTCCGCTGGAGATGAGTCTGCTTGAGATTCTCTCTCTTCTGCTCCCTCTCCCTTCGCAACAACCCCTCCCCCCACCCTGGGGCACTCTCTCTCTCTCTCTCAAATAGATAAATAAATCTTTTAAAAAAAAGTGTACACTGAGAATTTTCATGCCACTTCTGTCACCAATTCTCACATTCTTCATTTCCTCACTGAAACCATTTTTATTATGCTGATGGGGAGACTTTCAGTATGCCTTTATGCAGACAGAAGCAAATGAAAATATATTCTTATTTCCCCCTCTTTACAAAATAGACAGCATATTATATATATTACTATGCACCTATTTTATCTTTTTTTTAAATGCCAAATTTTACTCAGTTAACGTACAGTGCAATATCGGTTTCTGGAATAGAGTTCAGTGATTCATCACTTACATACAACACCAAGGGATCATCACAAAAAGTACCTCCTTAATTCACTTCGGTCATCTCTCCCACTCCCCCCCACCACCTCCCTCCATCAACCCTCAGTTTGTTCTCTATCGTTATGACTCTCTTATGGTTCACTTCCCTCTCTCCCTCCCCCTCCCTTCCCATATGTTCTTCTGTTTTCTTTCTTAAATTCCACATATGAGTGAGATCATATGGTATTTGACTTTCTCTGACTGACTTATTTCACTTAGCATAACACACTCTAGCTGCATCCACATCATTGCAAATGGCTAGATATCATTCTTTTTATGGCTGAGTAATATTCCTTTGTGTGTGTGTATGTGTGTGTCCCACATCATCTTTATCCATTCATTAATGGATGGACATTTGGGCTCTCTCCACAGTTTAGCTATTGTTGGTAATGCTGCTATCAACACCAGGGTGCATGTACCCCTTTGAACCAGGGTGAATGTACCCCCTTTGAATTTTGTATCCTGATAGAGCAATTCCTGGGTCATAGGGTAGGTAGTTCTATTTTAAACTTTCTGAGAAACCTCCATATTGTTCTCCAGAGTGGCCGCACCAGTTTGTATCCCCACCAACAGTGCAAGAGGGTTCCCCTTACCCTGCATCCTTGCCAACACCTGTTGTTTCTTGAGTTGTTAATGTTAGCCATTCTGATAGGTGTGAAGTGGCATCTCGTCGTGGTTTTGATTTGTATTTCCCTGATGATGAGTGATGTGGAGCATCTTCTCATGTGTCTGTTAGCCATCTGATGTCTTCTTTGGAAAAGCATCTATTCATGTCTTCTGCCCATTTCTTAACTGGATTATTTGGTTTGGGGGGCATTGCTTTGATAAGTTCTTTACAGATTTTGGATACTAACCCTTTGTCCAATATGTCATTTACAAATATCTTCTTCTATTCTGTAGGCTGCCTTATAGTTTTGTTGATTGTTTTCTTCACTGTGCAGAAGTTTCTTATTTTGATGAAGTCCAGTAGTTCATTTTTGCCTTTGTTTCTTGCTTCTGGCAACATGTCTAGTAAGAAGTTGCTATAGCCAAAGTTGAAGAGGTTTCTGCTTATTTTCTCCCTGAGGATTTTGATGGATTCCTGTCTCATGTTTAAGCCTTTCATCCTATTTTTTCTAACTAGGCAAATATATCCTGGAGATCAGCCATATTAGTACATGGAGAGCCTCCTCATTCCTTTTTACTACTGTGTACTCTTCCTGTCTGTATAGTGGCTCATTTAACCAATCTCTCACAGATGGACATTTGGGCTATTTTTAATATTTCTCTCTTTCAAATCAATGCTGCAATGTATAACCTTGCACTTATGTCATTGTGTGTGTGTGTGTGTGTGTGTGTGTGTGTGCATGTGTGTGTGTACATATGTTTGTAGGATCCCCAAACCCAGAAGTGTGATTGCTGGGTCAAAGTACAGTGTTGCTATTTTGAAAGTTCTTCCTCTCTGTGGAGATTTGACCATACTGCACAGCCGCCAAAAATACATAAAAATATGTAAAATGTCCCCATTGGGGAGCTTTTTGAGTGGTGTTTTTTGAATTTGACCGTTCTTATAAGAAAAAGATGGCCATGGTCTCTGTGTTTCATTTAGTCTTTCTTATTGTGAATGAGGCTCATATCTTGAAGAGTTATTTGTATCTCTTATTCAGTGAGCTATCCATTCTTCTCTTTTATCCATTTCCTTATTGGTCTCTTTTTCTTTTTCTTCTCAATTTCTAGGAGTTCTTTATATATTAAGGAGATGAGCCCTTCTCTATGATATGATCTGTGAATATATCTTCCCAGGTTGTCATCTGTCTTTTGACTTTTGGCAAGCTTATGTTCTCTATTTGTAGCTAAATGTATCAGTCTTTTCTTCTGTGGCTCCTTTTAAGTAACACTTAGAAAGAAAATCCCCATACAAAGGCCTGAATTACTCATACTTTCTTCTGGCACTTTCATGGTTTTACTATTTATATTTAAATTCTTGATCCATTTGGAGTTTTTTTTCTAATAATGTGTCTTAATTATTATTTTAATCATTGAGGCCTTGTAGTACTTCAATTTTTTAAAATTTATTTCTTCATTCCAGAGAAAGAAGGGGAGAGAGAGAGGGTTTGTGTGAGGGGGTGGGGAGGGCCGAAGGAGACAATCTGGAGCAATCTCCCCGCTGAGAACAGAGTCTGATGCAGGGCTCAGTCTCAGGACCCATGAGATCATGATCTGAGCAGAAACAATGAATCTGATGCTAACCCAACAGAACTACCCAGGTGCCCCAAAACTTTCAATACCTGGTACAGTGAGTCCCTTTCATTGCTTTCTTTTCTCCTTTTTCCTGGTGATAACTGTTTCTTTTCACATATGATTTTAAAATCAGTCTGTCTAGTCCCAGCAAATAAATCAACAAACTCAATTTTAATTTTTTATTAAAATCATGTTGAATTTATCAGTTTAGAATTGACAAAGTAGGGGTATCTGGGTGGCTCAGCCAGTTCAGCATCTGCTTTGGGCTCAGGTCATGATCCCAGGGTCCTGGGATTGAGCCCCACCTCTGGCTCCCTGCTCTTCAGGGAGCCTGCTTCTCCCTCTGCCTCTGCCACTCCTGCTGCTTGTGCTCTTTCTCTCTCTTAAATAAAAAAAATTTTTAGAATTGAAAGAGTGATAATGCTGAGTGTTTTATCCAAGAACACAGCATGCTTCTTATCTGTGCAAGTTTGCTTTGACATCCTTTAGGAGTGGTTTCAGATTTTTCTCAAGCATGCATCATCTTCAGTGTATTTTCGGATTTTGTTATCTTTTTTCTTTTTACTTTATTGTAATGAAGTTTCATTATATCTCCTGACTAGTTGTTAGTTGTATATAATGAAGGCGATATTAATTTTAAATTTTACTAATTTAGCGAGTTCTTGTCTTGATTGAAGAAATTTTTCAGTTTGTTGCTGTTGCTGTTTTCCAGGCACACAATCATATGATTTTTCAGTAATAAGTTTACTCGTCTTTTCCATTTTTCACACACATAATTTCTCTCCATGTTCTACCTGTTTTAATAACTCCAATGTGATATTAAATAGTGGCTTCGGGACAGTGGTCATCCTGCTCTTGTTCCTGACATTAACAGAAATATCCCCTGCTTCCCTCATGGTGAGAGATATGTTTCCTCAATAAACGTGTTTGATGCACAACTATTCTTATTTTATTGAGTTTTTGTTTTTAATGAAGAGTGATTATGAATTTGGCAAATGCCTTTTCAGCATTGTGGAGATAATCATGTGAGTTTTCTCTTAAACTATACTAGCATAATTATTTGGATCAACATATTTCTTATTAAACAATTCTTGTTCTAAAAAATAAATTGCACTTGATTTTTTTTTTTTAAGTTGTGCTGCTGGATACCGTTTGCTGATATTTTATTTGAGAAGTTCTCATTAATGTTTATAAACAAGATGAGTCTTTGTGCAAACCCTTTCAGATTGGAGAATCGATGTTTCGCTCACTTCATACAAATAATTTGGAAGTTTACCTTCTTTTTCTATGCTCTGAAATAGTTTAAAGAGCATTGCAATGATCTATTCTTTTTTTTAATAAATTAATTTATTTATTTTCATCATAACAGTATTCTTTATTTTTACACCACACCCAGTGCTCCATGCAATCCGTGCCCTCTCTAATACCCACCACCTTGTTCCTCCAACCTCCCACCCCGCCCCCGCCACTTCAAACCCCTCAGATTGTTTTTCAGAGCCATAGTCTCTCATGGTTCACCTCCCCTTCCAATTTCCCTCAACTCCCTTCTCCTCTCCATCTCCCCTTGTCCTCCATGCTATTTGTTATGCTCCACAAATGAGACCATATGATAACTGATTCTCTCTGCTTGACTTATTTCACTCAGCATAATCTCTTCCAGTCCCATCCATGTTGCTGCAAAAGTTGGGTATTCGTCCTTTCTGATGGAGGCATAATACTCCATAGTGTATACGGACCACACTTCCCTATGACCCTGCAATTGCACTCCTGGGTATTTACCCCAAAGATACAGATGTTGTGAAAAGAAGGGCCATCTGTACCCCAATGTTTATAGCAGCAATGGCCACGTTTGCCAAACTATGGAAAGAACCAAGATGCCCTTCAACGGACGAATGGATAAGGAAGATGTGGTCCATATACACTACACAATGATCTATTCTTTAAAGATTTGGTAGTTTTGCCTCTGAAGCCATATGGGCCTACTGATTTAGTGGGAAGGAAAGACCTTTGATAGCTTTGCTCAGTTTTTTCTGTGGAAATTGGTCTGTTTATTTTTATTTTATTTTTTTTAATTTATTTGCCAGAGACAGAGGGAGAGAGAGCAAGCGAGCACAGGCAGACAAAGAGGCAGGCAGAGGTAGAGGGAGAAGCAGGCTCCCTGCCGAGCAAGGAGCCCGATGTGGGACTCGATCCCAGGACCCTGGGATCATGACCTGAGCCGAAGGCAGCTGCTTAACCAACTGAGCCACCCAGGCGTCCCGGAAATTGGTCTGTTTAAAGGCGCCCTCTCTTCAAGGATCTTGCGGAAAAGTATGCTTTTCATTCAGATTTTGAAATTAATTTCTATAAAATTATGCAAAATACTCGTAGGATTGTTTTAATTTTTCCTGCTTTTGTTTTTTTTCCTCTTTGCCATTTTATTTGAGCTTTTTCTTTCCCACTTTGATTAGTTAGGTTAGTGGTATCTTAACGATATTGATTGCTTTCCAATGAGCCAGTCTTTTTATGTATTTTTAAGTTCTGCTTCTCTTTTGTTTTTCATGTATTCTCAACAATTTAAGCTTTTGACTTTATCTTTTTCCTTTTCTTGTGATTTCTTTTGCTGCTCATTTTCGAACTTTTTGAACCACATATATTTGTAGTTTTTGTTTTACTGATGTAAGCGCTTTGACTATGAATTTTCCCTGAGCATTCGTCTACTTCCCGGTATTCTGTAGGGTTGATATTGTGTTCTCATTATTGTTTCCTAGAAATTCTGCAGTTGTATATTGAATTCTTCCTTTGACTGAACAGCTTAAGAGGGGTTGTTGGCGTCACTGAGTTGAGGATTTTCTGTTGTCCTGGTATTCATTTTAAGTTTTATCTCACCGTAATTGAAAGTTTTATTGTATATGCCAGTTTCTATTTTTGGAATTTTTTATAGTATTTTTAAAAATTTTATTTATTTGACAGAGAGAGAGAGAGACATCACAAACAGGCAGAGAGTCAGGCAGAGACACAGAGGGAAGCAGGCTCCTTGCTGAGCCGAGAGCCCGATATGGGGCTCCATCCCAGGACCCTGAGATCATGACCCGAGCCGAAGGCAGAAGCTTAACCCACTGAGCCATCCAGGTGCCCCTATTTTTGGAATATCTTACGGGCTTTATTTGGTGGCTGGATAGTAAAATTTTGCACATATTCTAAAAAGAATATGTCCTGTATTTTTAAGGAAAACGTACAGTTAGTGTCTAAAAAATTGCTTAAATCAACAAACTCAAACCTTTTGATTGGTCTTTGTATTCCTACTTATTTTCTTCTGTCTTGGATTGTGAGAGATGAATTAAAATCTATAATTATTTGGCTTCCACTTTATCTATAATTTCAGCTTTGTGAATATATTCACTCCATTAATTGGTTCATACTTATAACTACTCTATCTTTTCTTATTCCCAATTTTAGTGTCTATATGTTTTCTTTACATTTAGACTGAGAAAAACTTTGCCTCTTACCTTTTCAAAGAAGCAACTCTTGGATTCACATATCAAACCTATATTTTTTCTTGCTCATAAATTTTTAATATCCGTGTATTAGTTCTCTACTGCCATCGTAACAAACTACCACACACTTAGTGGTATATATATATATATATATATATATATATATATAAAATCTTATAGTTTCTGCAGGTCAAGGCTAGAGTAGACTCCCTACTTAAGGTTCCACAAGACAGAAATCAGGATATTAGTACAGCTGTGTTCCTTTGAGGTGATGCTGGGAATTAGTCCTCTTCCAGACTCATTCAAGCTTTTGGCCAAATTCAGTTTCTTGCAGTCATGCTACAGGGTTTCTTGCTGCTGTCAGTTTGAGACTGACATTCCCCCAGCTGCCAGCCTTCTTTCTCATGTTTTCCATGTGGCCTCTTTCCAGGAACAGGATAAGGCCATGTCAGGCTTCAAGTCTGACTTCAAGTCTGACTCTGACTCTAGCTAGAGAAAGTTCTCTGCTTTTAGAGGCTCATGTGATTAAATTGGGCCCACTTGATAAAATAGAATAATCTCCCTATTTCAAGGTCTGTAACCTTAATTATAGCTGCAAATCCCTTTGGCCATCTAACATATCATATTCACAGGTTCCCGGGATTAGGGCGTGGACATCTTAAGGGAGCCATCCCATCTATTACAATTTGACAGTTTCTTCATTCTGCTTTCCCTTGATTAAGTTTGTTATTCTTTTTAGCCTTGTGAAATGAATGATTCGTTTATATAGATTTATTCTGTCTTATATAATTATGGAAACATTTAATGCCACAAATTTACCTCTGATCATAGATGTGGCTGTGTCCTGTCGATATATAATGTTATTATCCTTTCCTAAGTGAATTGTAATTGCTGAGTAGACTTATTCTTTGACACTAGGGTTAGTCCTTTGAGAAGCAAATTCCATAAAGGAACTGATATGCAACTGATATGCAAGAGATTAACTGGGAGGGAGCGGGGGTGTCTGGGTGGCACAGACACTTAAGTGTTCAACTCTTGGTTTCTGCTTAGGTCATGATCTCATGGATCATGGCATAGAGCCCCACAGTGGGCTCTGCACTCGGCGGGGAAGCTGAGTGAAGAGTCTCTTTCTGCGCCCCCCTCCCAGAACTCGTGTACACTCTCTCTAAAACAAATGTTTAAAAAATCTTTAAAAAGAAAGGGAGAGAGAGAGAGAGAGAGAGAAGAGATTAATTGAGGGGGAATATTTTTTGAAGGAAAATGAGGAGGTTCCAAGAAAAGATGGAACCATCAGATTACAAATAGGTCTGACTCCTGTGAAAAAGACAGAAAAGGAAGGTCTGAGACAGACATTCTATTAGTTTCATCCAGTTCTTTGAACCAAAGTCACTCATCAAAGTAAAACTATTAAGACACTGGCTGGGAGAAGCCAATGGGAAGCACAGTATCCACATATGGTTATACATTTTAAACATAGCCGTCAGGGCCCTTGGCCAGTTATATTCCTCTGAGTAGATCTGAGAGGCAAATTTCCATGTAAAACACTGGAATTAAACAACAGAATTAGGAGAGGTTACTTCACTCAAATGGTTAGGTTTTTGTGTCTTTACACTTTTCCTGTTAATTTCTAATTTTCGTGAAGTGCTTTTCCTTGCTTTGTGGAATAATTTGAGGGTTTTCTTTGTTTGTTTGTTTTTTGGGGGGTGGGAGGCAGAGAGAGAAAGAGAGCTCTTGAGGCTTGATTTCATGCCTGACTGAGATCGTGACCTGAGTTGAAATCAAGAGTCTGACGCTTAACTGACGGAGCCACCCAGACGCCCCTACTTTGAGTTCTTCATAGTCACATGTGTGCTTAGTTGTTACAAATGCTCACTGGGCACTGGGAAAGAATGAGCGTTTCTTGCTGTTTGCAAGTTAGATCGCTTGGTATATAAATCTACTAAATAAACCATATTTTTCATGTCTTCCCGTATCTCTCTTTATATTTTACTTATTTGACTTTTATGGGTCAAAGAGAAGTCATTTAAAATCATTAATATATCATTTCAGTTTATCTTTGAAATTCAAAATATAACATAAATACAGGTTCAAAACTCTTTTCACTGGGGATTCTAGTCTTCATCTGCAAAAATGACCACCTTTGTCCCATTTAACACATTTTGCCTTGAATAATATTTTGTCTAACAATATTGTTCTGCCAGCTTTCTTTTCCTTTGCTTTTGCTGGGGATATATTTGCCTAATATTTTATTGTTCACAATTCTGCCTTGAAGTATACCTCCTCTAAATAGCCCGTTTTAAGTGTATCTCCTATAAATAGCCTTTCACGGGCAACTGGATGCCCACCCAACATTTATCTGTTCAAACTCTTCTGTCATTCACCTCTTTGGGAACTTAGATTTTGTTAACTACGCACTCTCCTCCACGCAACTGTCTGTGTCAGAGTTGAATTGTTTGGCCAAAGCCCATTGAATTGTTTCATTCCTAGGAATTCCTGAAGCCTAGTCTTAGGCCACTCGTGCATTTCCCTCAGAGTCTAATTAATGGTGTGTTTCAGCATTTATTCAATAAGCATTTGGTGAATATTTACCATTGGCCACCTAATAGACACTAAGGCTAAAATGGTGATAGAAGATATATATTGACTTATACTATAATTGGGGGAAAAGAAAAGAAATCATTAAAATTAACAAAATGATAAACTAATATCAATTCTATGTTTTTCTTATATCATTAGGTAGCCTACTAAGAAGAATATTAGAGACAACAAAATGGAATGCTTCCCTATAATTCTTTCCCTGACGATAGCTCTATAACTATTGAATCGTTCCTTTAGGAAAAATCATTTTCAGATGCAAATATGCTTTAGGCTCAAGTCTGTTTCTTGGCTCTTTAAGGAATAAAATATAATTAATATAAGTGCTAGTGATTTTGTTCACACACACACAAAAACTCCCTTTTGTACTTTCATTAGGTAATGCAGCTCTTAGGAAAGATCGAGGCTTCCACTTCTGAGCAAATCTCAAATTTAAAGATGGTCCAGGGAGATCATCGCCATGAAATGAACCTTTTGGAGTTCAAGTAAGTGAATGGGAGACTTTTAATTCTGTTAAGTACATTCCAAAAGGTTTTGCCTAAAGAAAGTGTTGGCATTAAATGAGAACCCACTATGGTGAGTGCTGTGAAGTGTGTAAACCTGGTGATTCACAGACCTGTACCCCTGGGGCTAAAAATACATTATATGTTTATAAAAAATTAGAAAAGAAAATGAGAACCTATCCCAGGAATTTGAAACTAGTCAAGACATAAAGCAACAAACTGATAGAGAGAATATGCTACACTAAAGCAATTTATACAATATTCACAATAAAGGAGATAGGAGGGGAGGTGGGTGGGGCGGTGGATGAAACAGGTGATAGGGATCAAGGGGGGCACTGGGTGAACACCAGGTGTTGTAAGGAAGAGTGGAATCACGGTGTCTATGTCGTATACCCGAAACTAATATTACACTGTATGTTAATTAACTGGAATTTAAATTAAAACTAACAAAAGGAAATATGAATATTAATTTTGTCATTCTCTTTGTATATTACAACTGAATTGATATACAGCCTGACCTTTCCTATCGAATAATTTTAACTTATCATCAGTTATATATTAAAATGCCTCAATGTAATACACTTCACTGAATATATATCAATTCCACGAGACTATCCAATAACTTTTAAAATAACTGATTTACAAGCTTCCCTTCTAAAATTTCTTCTGAGATTCTCTACTTGCTCCTTTACATTCTCCCTCTTTTAAGACTGGTCTCTGTCCAGTCTTCTTCACTGAGTTTTCTCCTATGCAATAGAAAAGATGGTAAAGAAGACAAGACTCCACAAACATTCCAATTACTGGCTTCTGTATTCCCAAATCCTCCTTTCTTGTTTAAGTGACCACCATTTCCTGTAGTCCTGGTGCAGGCAGAGGAAAATTCTAGTCACATGAACGATACCATCTTACTGCTCCTTCTCACCTTTTTCTTTCCCCTCTCTGTCCCATGGCCCCTGGGTTTAATGACTTGGTCAAATCCAGGACTCTGAATATACTCTGCTTGCTCCATTTTCACCTGTCTTTACAGTACTTCATTAAATCTAAGTGCCACAAATTATAAGACATATGGTTTTTTTTCCCCCCTCTAAAATGTGATGGTAACAATTAAACCAAAGCACACCATCATTTTCAAGACACCTTCCGATTTCAGAGATGTTAAATTGGGAAATAGGTGTGTCCTAGAAATTGATGAAAAACTAGTTATCCCTAAAATTCAAAGAAGTAAATGTCTTGGGTAAAAAGAAAATACCAGTCTAAAAAAGCATGTCTAAGTGCTTCAAGTCCAGTGCAGTGCAGATGCTCAGTTAAAATCTGTGTGGTGCTTGATCTAATCCCGTTAGCTTAGAATTAAATAAAATAAAATAAAGTGTCCAAAGGAGAAGTAGAAAAGTAAACTGTTTCTAGGAGTACACCTTAAGAACTGATTTTACTTGGAGAGAAAGGGGATTTATAATCCGGAATGAAATACTGGCTTAAAGGAATGAAATATATTAACAAACAGCCAATCAAGGAAAAGGAAAGGTTTGAGAATCAGGATTAATGCATTATTGATGGTGTGGTGTGCTTTTCTGTCTTCAGTCCTGTGAAAAATTGGCTTATATTTGAGTCATCTAGATAGTTAAATATGAATCTGGACACTTTTGTAATAATATAAACTTGAATCATTTTCTCACTTGAAATAATAAAGTCTAAAAATTTCATTAGAGTAGGTAATGCTGAATTTATAAACCAAAATTTTCCACAAATACCTGTGAGCTCTAATAACTCATTTAAATACACAACTGACTCATTTCTAGTTAAATCTTCATCAATTTTTTAAAAATTAAAATTAACAAAATAAAACAAAGATGGGAAAAAAAAGGTTTTCATCTCAGCTTCCTAATGTAACCAGTGTTAACCCCAAGAAGTGTTTTTCCTTCCTTTCCTCCTTGTTGATATATAGATATAACAGAAAAAGGATGTTTATATATATTACACAAATCATATATGTATACATAGAGCATGGCTTTTAAAAATACATCCTAGTCACATTCCTCAATAATTTGCTTTTTACAGTAGATCTTGATTATCTCTCCAGATTAGTGAATATTAATTTAAAACTATTTTTAATAGTTGAATAATATTTAAACTTATAGATGTCCTATAATTAATTCAATCATTTATCCTATTGATGTATAGATTCTTTCCAGTTTCCAGCTACCACAAACAAACCAAAAAATTTTTGTATAGATATACATATATATGTCTATTCCAAATTTATATATATATCCTTAAATATATATATTATATGTAATAATATATATATATCCTTAAATATTCTTAAGTGTAGATGTTTTTATTTCTTTAGGCAAGATTCTTAGGTTAAAGAGCTTCTTTATTAATGTTTATAAATTTATTTTTTTAATGTAACACTCACACTTCCACCAGCAATATATTAAAAGCCCTTTCTCTACATTCTTACCAATACTGGATTTTTTTGTTAATACTTGCCAATTAAAGGATGAAGACTGCATCTCTTGTTTTCCTTTGCATTCCTTTCATCATTTGAATTTCCTTTTCTGTAATTGCCCATTTTATCATTTGTCAGTTTGTATTGTGATTTTCATCATTTTCTTATCATTTGTAGGATTCCGTCAAGTTAGGGATATTAACCCTTTGACTGAGATAGTATTGCAAATATATTTTCCTCAAAGGGAAAGTAAGGTGGGTAGGGCTTTCTTTTTTTCTCTTTTCCATTCAGAGAATATCTCAAATTAAAGTGAATGAGGTAGAATATTTGCTTTTTTTTTTTTAAAGACTATTTATTTATTTATTTGACAGACAGAGATCACAAGTAGACAGAGAGGCAGGCAGAGAGAGAGGAGGAAGCAGGCTCCCTGCCCGATGCAGGATTCGATCCCAAGACCCTGAGATTATGACCTGAGCTGAAGGCAGCGGCCTAACCCACTGAGCCACCCAGGCACCCTGCTTTTTTTTTTTTTAAGAAACGACTATCTCTAAATAAAGGAATTAAAAGCATTTTAATGACATTCAAAAGTATGTTTAATTGAACAACTTTACCAGTTAAAAACTTCAATGATTTCAAGTTTAATGATCAATTAAACATATATCTTATATAGAACATTAAAGCCCCAATACTATCTGCGGTTTTTTAGTGATTTCCTGGCCCTTTGGCACTGATCACTAGAACTGACAAAGGAGATGTACTGGCTCTTTCATCTGAACCCCTGCACTGAGCCTCCTTTTTGCAGAAGGGTCTTAGTCAGATGGTCAGTTAAGTCATGTCCTCAGTCAACAACTTAGTACTTATAGAGTGAGAGTCTGAGTCATCATAAAACACAGCTGTTTTTTAGCAAGGGTTTGGCAGGGAAAGTACATTCCATTCACTCCTTCGATAGTTCTTGCTGCTGACAATGTTTCACTGACAGTGATTTATAAGAAAAGAAAAATTATTCGATCAACGAGGCAAATGCATGGACTCAAATCTCCCCACACAGCTTTGAAAAATGCTACCACGGTATTAAATTACAAACTATTCGAAAGTCAAGGTTATGTCTCCTCCATCTCTGTATTCTCAGCACACAGCACATTCAGGCACAAATGGAAGCCCGTGAGTGAATGAATGACTATTTTGAGGACCGGTAACATTAAGTTGTGTTTTGGAATACTCAAGGACAAAAATCACAGCCACATAGAGTTGGGGGGGAAGTCCATAAATAAGTGAAAAGCTTAACACAGATAAAGTAAAAGTTAAGACAATGCTCAATGAGGTGTTTCAGTAGGCAGAAATAATAAATACACTGTTATTTATAAATCTCTACCAATCACTAAGTGATCGACACAGTTAAGTACATCCAGCTCTTATTCCCATTTTAGTGATAGAGAAACACAATCATGGAAATTAAAAAATTTACCCCAAGTCACATACTTAGAAAGTGTCTGACTCCAAATCTCAGGTTATTTTACCGATCTGTGACTCCTCCATCTCCCAATTCCAACCAGTAGTAAACTAATTGCTACAGAAATTTAGGGAATGGAAAGATCACTTCTGCTTGAAGCTATGAAGGTATGAGGCTAGGAAAGTATTGGGATTTAAGCTCTAGTACAACATGGAATGATAAACAGAAGTCTTCCTATCAGCATGGAGTTCGAGTTGCTCTTTATTAGTGTCCCTAATTAGGAACCACAGGACCTAAAGAAGAAATTAGTTTAAGTATATACGTAAAAATTTAGTAAAAATTTAGTAAGGAAAAAAATGTTTTTTGGAATTACTTTCTTTTTTCTAAATGTGAAACTTAAAATCTTAGATTCAATCTCTAAAGACTGACTTTGTTAAAGCCATTATTTGAATTCTTGAGAGTCTGTTCATCGTAAGAGCATCCAAGAATTTAAATTTTTCGTGTCTTCCAGAAAAGTTCAATCACTTATTGAATGCAAGACAATGAATTTGAGACATAAGTGAAATGGTTAAAAAAAAAAAAAAGGCCCAGAATAGGGCTATGTCCTCATTCACGTATGTCTACCAGAACCACAGTGATCACTAGGATGATTGTTGCAAGCCCTACACTCTCCCTCACCATTCAAATCCAGCATAGCTATCTGCTATGTCTATAGATCCCTATTAAATTTTATTTTACCCCTTGTTCCTTGTTCCTTGTTATTGTCCTTAGTATGTATATTAACTTGATTCCACCAATATAAAAATTTTGTAAAACCTGTATCTCACATTACCCTAGCAAGGTCTCTGGCTATAATTTAAAAGTCTGACTTTTGTGTTTTTTGAAAAAGGAAAAAAAAATGCTATCTCTCCATCCATACATCTACCTACTTTGCTCCCTCCCTATCTTCCTATCTATGTCTACCTGGATCTGATAGAAATACAACCATAACTATTGGAATAGAGGATCTAGGAACTAAAATGTGAATGTCATCCAAGATAAATTTGTCCCATTGAGGTTTTAACTGTAAATTTTGTAATTCATAGAAAAGTAATTCTTTCCTGGAAGATCACGTCCATTGTGTTAGGGGAAAGCCTAAGGAAAGAAAGAGATTTATATAAACCTTTATTTTAGCTAATCCTTTTTCTCCTTCAAAGAGAATGCTTTTTAAAAAATGCTTTCACATTTTCATAAACTACCCAGAGTCTGACTTTTGATGCTTACCAGGAAAGTGAGTCTCCAACTACAGGCAAAACCTTGGAGTAAAATGAACATAAGTAGTAACTCATTCTTTATGACTTTATTTTAATTTCAGAATTCTAATTACTGATATGCACTTCTAAAGATATTACTTGGGCACGTTTAATGGTTCCCTGGTGTTCAGAGGGATGTTAATACTTTATCAGTAATGAGAGTAAAAGCTCACATTCATATACACAGTACGGCTGAACAGTGAAGTCTAGATTCCCAACTGCAAAGCTACCCCTTGATTTTCTGGGGATTTACTGTCCTTCTAACCATCACCCTTAATTACTATTTCCACCAGAGATAGGAAAGGGAAGATGAAAACTTAAGATCAGATCCCGAAATACCTTGGCAAGGTATGAATTATTATTTGTGAACAGCCCTAGTAAAAGGTATCAAATGAGAAGGAATGAATCATTTATCCATTTATTCAACTATTCATTGAGCACCTACATTCCAACCATTGTTCATGGCCGTGAACAAAGCAAAATGCTTTCGTGGAGCTTAGGTTCTAGTGAAGCAGACAGCACACAAATTACAGATATATGTATATATATATATATATATATATATATATACACACACACACACACACACATACATACATACATATCACACAAGGTGATAAGCATTTTGGAGAAAACTGAAGTATGGTAAAGGAATAGGAAGAGTCAGATGGGGAAAATGAAAGCTTTTGTTTTTTTTTTAAGTGTGGTTTAAAAAAAGTCCTATGCTCAACGTGGTGGAACTAGAGGGTATTATGCTTAGTGAAATAAATCAATCAGAGAAAGACAACTATCATATGATCTCCCTGATATGAGGAAGTGGAGATGCAACGTGGGGGGTTTGGGGGGTAGGAAAGGAATAAATGAAACAAGATGGGATTGGGAGGGAGACAAATCATAAGAGACTCTTAATCTCACAAAACAAACTGAGGGTTGCCAGGGGGAGGGGTGTATGGAGAGGGTGGCTGGGTTATGGACATTGGGGAGGGTATGTGCTATGGCGAGTGCTGTGAAGTGTGTAAGCCTGGCAATTCACAGACCTGTACCCCTGGGGCTAATAATACATTATATGTTTATAAAGAAATTAAATTTTTTTTTAAAAAAGTCCTATGCTAAGGTGGTAGGTGGTGCTTGAATAGAAATCTGAATGAAATGAGGGCAAGAGCCACTGTACGTTCTAAGAAAGACTGTTCCAGACATAGGAAACAGTTGGCTAAAATGAGGTTGTCCATATATCAGTTGGGAACCGTATTTGTCTGAGCTGCTTCAGCTGTTGGCCAGCAGCATAGGTGTTTGGAAATCATGATCGGATTAAGAACAGGAAGCGTGGCCAAAGCTATCTTCCTCATTGTTGAAGTACTCCCCTGAATCAAGGTATGATTTCTATGTGAAAAATCTCTCTCTCCATATCAAAAAATGTGCTAATTCACGGAGATGAAGATCAGAATTCAGCTATCATACTACAACTAATATAGCTATTGGAAAATTAACTTTTCCCATTCCTTGACTTCATCATCTAAATCCTGGTTTCCCAACGTGGGCACTACTGGCATTCGGGCTGGATAATTCTTTATTGTGAGGCTGTCCCGTGCTCTGTAGAATGCTTAGCAGTATTTCTGGCCTCTACCCTCTGCATATCAGTAACACCTCCAAGTTGTGACAACCAAAAACGTCTCTGTACTTTGTTAGAAGCCCACTGGTCTAAATAAAAATGTGACCGGTCTTTTCCAAATACCAGTTCGAACTGTTTTTCAGGGACGTTAAAGAGGCAGAGACATGCAATGTATGTCCTGCGTGTCTTAAGCAGTTTCCAATGAGAGACACCACGAACAAACGAAATTATCTGCATGTAATTGGCCCTAAAAACATCCCAGCAGTGATTATTTCAAGCCACCCACTTGTCGGGCGGTCTGAATATTTTCGGTAACCAACACGGGGCACTGCGCCTTTCTAACATACTGCCTATTCCAAAAGGCGATTCTCAGACCTGTAGCTCTCAGCCGTGCCAGCTGTGGATTCTCCTTGCCACTCACACCCTCAGCCACTCTACAGTGACTTTTCGAATTGATGATGTATGATTTCAAGCCTTTACTCTCTGTAATAACAGCCACTCCCATTTTTTAAAATCCTTCATTCTCCATTTCATGTTCCCGCGGTGTATCATCTCGCTGGCAGCAGTCGCTTCCAGCCCCTTAGCCTATTAGACTGTTTCTGTTCCACATGAGTAACTCAGTACCTCTTTTGGCTCTTCCTGCCCCCCGCAAAGAATCCACAGAGGCCCACAGGAAGCAATGGGGACAGAAAAGCCAAGCCAGGACCATTTCCCATGGACATTCTGCTCTCCCCAAATCCTCTTGAGCCCCCTTCCCCACTCCCCATCTGTGACTCTTCTGCGGGGTTGGGAGGGCTGGGGGGTGGGGGGGGAAGCTCTTCCCCCAGCCGGTCAGTGACAGTTGTAGAACAGGGATTCCCCAAGCTACGACCCTTAGCCAAATCTGCCCACTACTAAGGATGATTTGCACACTTTCTGCTAATTTTAACAAAAATATGTATTTGAAGACATGTGATGATAGGCTATCTAGATTTCAGCATCTATCAAGTTTGATCAGACCACAAACATGTTCATTATTTGTTTCTAAGTAAGCCATGCTTATTTGTGTCGTATGTGGCTGCTTTCTCACTGCAACGGTAGCACTGAGCCCTTCTAGAACTGAGTGGTTGCCACGGAGACCAAGGGGCCCACAAAGCCCAAAATATTTACTATCCGAGCCTTTATAGAAAGTTTGCTGATCCCTACCACAGAGTGCTGTCCCCATCCCAAGTGACTTATCAGTGTTTCTTCCACACAGACAATGCACTCCGGGCCCTAAGAGGAAATCTGCATGGATGATGTGTGCGTTCCGTGTGTCTGTGGTCTGTCATTGTGCATATGTGTAGTTCAAGGTATGAGGAGGGGTGTTGTCTGCAGCTGGGTTGAACCCAAGCTCGGGGCAGGGACCTGATTGTGTTTCCCCTCCCCTCACCTCCCACATCAAACTGTAAGCACCCACTAGACGGCTTGAGCCTTAACATCTGAAAAAAGAAAAAAAAACCCTGCGTTTTTCAATATTAAATTTTGGTTTTATGCTTAAATTTACCTATTAAAATAGAAATATTTTTCCCCTTAGATTTAATTCACTTTCAAATAATCTATATGAGGAAGTGGAGAACCATCAAAAATGGACAGAAAGCCGGTTCATCACCTATGAAAAAGACCACCTTGGGCATATAAATCAATGTCTGAAGCTCCTACAGGAGAAACTGGTAAGGGGTTCTGTTATTCCTGAAGTAAACAGCTGCAGAGTCATGGTCTGGACGTCAGCAGTGAGCCAAGGTCTGGAAAGTTTCATTGTGACATTCACAGTCACAACGACTGTGTCAGTGACTTACCTTTCCTGCACCGGGATAAGAATCGAGTGCCCTGCCTCTTGGTCCTGTGTGCTACTCTCCAGCTCCATGAATGCATACTTCTGAGTCTGCTCTACCTATGACAGAAAAACCAAAGGAGAGGTGCTGGGGGTTTTTTTGTTTTTGTTTTTTGTTTTTTTAATACAGATTCCTCGTCCCAACCCAGAGCAACATCAGACCCCCAGGGTCCTCCTCTGGGGATCTGTGCTTCCAGGCAAGCTCCTTGGCTGATGCTTGGGCACAATAAAGCCTAAAAATTTCTGCCATAGACAAGTCAGTTTACCTCTCCGAAGATCCATTTGTAGACCAAAGGTTTTCAAAACTCCTTTTCCAGATCCAATCTTGTAGAGAATCCCCAGCTCTGAGGCAAGACTACGAAGATGGAGGGGAAATCTGTTCATTGCAGGTTCCTTTCCACTTCAGCCCGCTCAGCCAGCCAGCTGCTAACCCCCATAGAAATGCAGCATAGGGCCAGCTGTGTCCCCAGGGACTGCCAGCCTTGCTGATGATTAGATGTTTCTGGAACTTCGGTAGAGGGTCTTTGGGCGGCTGACAGAGGCAGGAGTCCAAGAGATGGAGATAACCATGACAGCTTTATCACTGATAAGGCTACTGAAGTCTGTGTGGTGTGATGTGCAGCCAAGAGAGTCTTCTAGTTCTCCTGGAGTTAGACAGACTCATCCACCAGTTCTAGGCAGCACTAGGTGACCACAGGTCACCTGCAGGCAGAAACTTCCCACCACAAGTAAGAGACAGGCTGAAGTCTGCCTCCCTCAAGCAGGCAGGGCCAAAAACAGGAGAACCAAAGGGGCTCCAAGTCAGTCTTTCCCCGAAGCTGCTTGCAAATTCCCTGTGCAGGCTGAGAAGGAGCAGAGCAGCTAATGAAACTTGGGCTGCCCAGGAGTCCTCATCTCACTGCAATTAGAATCACTTGGAGAGTTTTTACACTAGATATGTTCATGAGCTCCACCGTGGACCAATTAAATCAGAGTTTGGGGGAAGAGTAGGTGTGATGGTCCAGGTGATATGAATGGACAGCAGGGGTCAAGAATCACTATTCTAGCTGAACTCTGTCCACATGGAGATACTAAGCTTGAAAGAATATGGACACCTAATAGGAGCGTGTTCAAGGACCTTAGGTCAAGCAGCGTCTGCAATGCCTTCCTTGGCCGCACTTCTTTAAACACTAGACTATAATTCCAAGTGCTCAGGACATTTCAGCAAGACCACACAGCCCTTTCTTTTCTTTCTCCCAACACACGCAGAATTCTAGAAACTACAAACAAGGCCAAGCAAAGGCATGAACTCACAACTGTGAACACAGTTCTAGATAAGAGGGAACTTGGTGAGATTTTTCTTGTTTAATGTGGAAAAGTGAACTTGTTAAAAACCTCTCTAAGTGGAAATACAAATCCCTGTAAGTTTTCTTTTCTGCAGTGTTTCATCACATATCTTTTATAGGAAAAGTCTGAAAATAAAATGGAAGAAAAATTACTGAAGCTTTCAAGCAAATTAGAGAACCTCATTAACACAGAGAAACAGGAAGGAGGACTAAGCAAAGTAAAGCATATAGAAAACAAACTGTCCAAAAAGATGAACCAACTGGAAAAGCACATCTGGGGTGAATTAGAGAAAATGCAGAGTGAATATCAATCAGGTGAGCAGACACCTTTGGTTAAAAACACTAGTTCTCGCTTATCCAGTCCCTCAGAGCTATCTACTTTGACCTCATGGTCATGAATCAGTCTTGTCATTATGGATATCCTTTTATATTTAATTGGACTTTCCTAAATATCCCACAGAATGTCAGCATACTGTCGGAAGGTAGGTAAACAAGCTCACTTCCTTCTTTTAGACTTGGCAGAGTCACGAGCTTGCCAAGACTGTGAGTTTTTTGTTTTGGTTTTTTTTTTTTTTAAATGAAGATCATAGAATCATAGAATTGTTAGACTTGTAAAGTCCTTGAGATCAAGGTCCGATTTGTGGTAGATCATGAAATTAGGACCTGAAATCAAATGTCCCTCATTGAACTGCAGGTAATGAGCCTGGACAGATGTCAGACTGGGGACTTGACCTTTAGAAGTGACAGAGAGAGATGAATTAACAGAGTCCAGTATAATGACTGCTTTTCTTCTTAAGGAGGCTAATGGCAGCAGTGTCAAGCTGAGCTAACATCAAAGAGGATTAATTTGAAAGGCTCATCTAATTTGTCAAAGGGAAGGACACAGGATAGGTGCTGTGGAGCCACCATCTGCCTCGAGTCACAGTCCTGAGGGAATTACCAGGAACCAGAGGTTCCTTTATTAAAGAAAGACCTATATCTCATTTTCTGTCTTCTAGTTAGCCAATCCAAAAATTCATGCAAATGCTCCCAAATTTTGGTACAGAGATGCCTTGAAGGTGTCTTGGGAAGATATTATGGTCTCATTCTGCCAGCTGTTCCTAGCATATAAGTAAAATTTACTGCCTGGAAATCTGACCCACACTGTGCCCCCATCTCCCACCACCAAATCAAGAGAATGAATTATCTGGCCAGGAATCGTATCTCAAACTTAAGTGACCCTTCTTTTAGGGCACTGTTTTCTACCATAGCACCAGAGATTTAATTATATTCATTCTATTAGTACATCCCCAGAATGAGCTAAAAAGGAATTGGCAATATATCTGTTTCTTCATTTTACTAACTTGGAGTTCTAGCCAAGGGGAATTTCAAATGAATGGTGTGCTCCTTTATGCCTTTAATAAAAATGTGTTGAGAAATGACTGTGTGAAAGGCCCAATGAGCAAGAAATGGGCTGTACCCTAAGAAGCCTGAGGTCAGGTAGGTCTGGGGGCTATGGTAGGTAGCTTGAGTCATGAATGATTGGACTTGCATAAGAGAGAAACAAAGGCCCAAGAGTGGAGATCCAGGAGAAACAGCTGGTGGCCACTACTTAGGTCCCTCAACAGGATACTTTCTGAGAAGTTTAAAAATCTCACATGTGTTCTTTATCTTCAATTTGGTAACAAGAATTAAAAAAAAAAAGAACATCAAAATTTCTTATCAAAATACACAGAGAGAATAAAACATTTTAAATTTCTTTCTTGAAATATAGAACTATTTTGTTATGCAGTATATTTGGGCAAGGAGGAGAAGAACCAAACTGAATTTTCACAATGAAGCCAGACACGAGCTGACACACTACCAATAATGCATCTTCATGACATATAAGAAATGGATCATTGTACATTTTTAAACTGGTCTTTATGGAAATTAATGTGGTTTTAATTAAATGATCATTTATGGCAGAACTGCTGATCAGCAACTTCTGTTTTTTTAAAGAAAAGTTCCAATGCACTGTTTAATTTAAGTATACCTATTCTCATATCCTCTTCCAGGATTTCAATCAATTCATGACTCTCTCAGCTCCCTCCAACAAATACAGAAAACAAAGATGGATTTAGAGAAATATAAAGTACAGAAAGACCTAAAGAAATTACAGCGCAAGATAGTGGAACTCCAGGAGGTATAAAACTTTTCAGTCATCTTTTCCACCAGCTAATATAGTGGCTTGCTGGCAAAGTTGGAAAGAAGTTAGTATCTCTGGGGTGTTTACTACTTCTTATATCTCTGTATTTCTTACCACCTTTTTAAGGAGATTAATGTGCCAGAAAAATCCAATAAAACAAAGAAATTTATGATGTCTTCATTAATTTGTTCATGAAAAAGTTACGGAATTTTTTTTACATGCCTTCTCATATTTTTATTTGCCTACAAATAAAAAGGACAAAAATTTGCTACAAATAAAAAAGAGCAGTCTACAAAATGTCCAACAATGAGTGACGGGGCCTGGTGTAAACCACAAGGGCAGGAACTGTGGCAAACTGAAAACCACTTACCCTGTCTCTAAAAGACTAGCCACCACGCAGTTCTACTTCATTATCAATAAGTACATCATCCATTAGGGCCCAAAGTTTAGTTTTCAAGAGAAACCAGAAATCGGGTTTTCTAGGAAACCATTTATAAGCATTAGTAGCTAGTTCAAAACATTGACTGTATCTGCAGGGCAGATACAACCAGCAGGCTGCCACACTGCAACTTTGGATCCAGAGATTTCTGTCTTCTAACGATCCCAGTATTTAGAGCAAGTCTAGCCTCTGCATACAAAATTATTGATTCATTTGTGTTGACTATGTATCAGAACTATGAGCAAGTCAGAGCTAACCAATCCAAATAAGAGAATACACCAGATTCTATGAGAAACATCCAATATAATTTGATCTAGGAGCCAAATACAAATTAATTTTCTTTTTTTTTATTTTTTAATTTTTAAAAAATTTTTAAAATTAATTATTTTTAGCATAACAGTATTCATTATTTTTTCACCACACCCAGTGCTCCATGCAATCCGTGCCCTCTATACTACCCACCACCTGGTACCCCAACCTCCCACCTCCCCCCACTGCCACTTCAAAACCCTCAGATTGTTTTTTAGAGCCCATAGGCTCTCGTGTTTCACCTCCCCTTCCAATTTCCCCCAACTCCCTTCTCTCTAACTCCCCAAGTCCTCCATGCTATTTGTTATGCTCCACAAATAAGTGAAACCATATGATAATTGACTCTCTCTGCTTGACTTATTTCACTCAGCATAATCTCTTCCAGTCCCGTCCATGTTGCTACAAAAGTTGGGTATTCATCCTTTCTGACGGAGGCATGATACTCCATAGTGTATATGGACCACATTTTCCTTCCAAATTAATTTTCTATAAAATTATACTATTTCTAACTTTTCTATATAAGTGTTAGATGTAGAGCCTGGTATTGGGTAGTAAAATCATTAAAAATAAAAATAAGCTATTCAAGTCATACGCTACCTGTTAGAAGACTAATTTCTAATCACAGAGTTTTTTGTAATCTGGCAAGAGAACCCTTGCCCCAGACTTAGTCTGTTTCCTTGGTTTAGGAAGAAGTGACAACTTCTCCCCTAGTAAAACACAAACTTACCTTCCAAATAAATTTTTGACCACTGTCCACCTAATTTTTAGTTATACAAAACCTCTGCATTTATTTTTATTAATTTACATACAGCATCCTTGACTATATTGCAAAGGATATTTTTAAAAGATTTTATCCATTTATTTGAGAGAGAGAGTGAGAGAGAGAGCACGAGGAGGGTGGTCAGAGGGAGAAGCAGACTCCCAGATGAGCAGAGAGCCCTATGCAGGACTTGATCCTGGGACTCAGGGATTATGACCTGAGCCAAAGGCAGTCACTTAACCAACTTAGCCACCCAGGCACCCGCAAAGAATTTTCATAGCAGAATTTAAGAGTTTCAAATGCAATAGCAAGTATTCTTTGCAATCAAGTGTCATGCTAAGACAAAGGGCTAATATCTCAAGTAATCCTAAACTCTTATAAGTGGGTAAGAAAATAATAATAATGAACAGGCAAGTCATAGAATACAGTAAGAAATGAAGATATGAAAAGACATTCAACATATTAAATACAAATTAAAGGAACCCTTGGGTACTATTTGCAGATCACCAAAAATTAAAGTGATTGACAAGGCTGTTGAGAAATGTGCACTCCTGTCTCACTGGTGAGTCTATG
Source organism: Neogale vison (assembly GCF_020171115.1). Classification (NCBI taxonomy): domain Eukaryota; kingdom Metazoa; phylum Chordata; class Mammalia; order Carnivora; family Mustelidae; genus Neogale; species Neogale vison. The sequence goes on along the minus strand of NC_058091.1, from coordinate 197,837,596 downwards.
AATTGGGACGAGTAAGAGAGCAATTTGGAAACATCTAATAAAATTTTTAAATTTATTTATTCTTTGATCCTGGAATTTTACTATTTGAAATTTATATTACAAAAAAATTCAAAATTTATATTACAGAGAATAAAAATATCTTCCAAAATGTGCAAAGATAAATGGCCAAGGGTACTCATTACGGCACCATTTGTTATAGTAAAAACCAAACAAAACACTTGAAAACAACCTAAATATTGGGAAGGGACTAAATTAATGATATCACCAGTAATGATATCAATAAATTAATGATATCTCCAACCCTTAGAAAGAACACATAAAGATATGCAAGACACACTAGTAGGTGAAAAAGGCAAGTTGCAAAGAATATGGATACGATCCCAATTGTGTAAAAAAATATTTTGAAATATGTTAAATAGAATATGCATGCCGTATAGTATGCAAAAAAGGTAGGAATTTACAACAAACATACCAGTGACTGGATTATGAAGAATTTTGTTTTCTACAAAAGAATTTATTGTTTTTACATTATATTTTTGTTTCCAGTAAAAATGTATTTTAAAAAATCACCACCACAGCAAATATACTACTAGGCTGAAAGAGTAACTCTTCGTAATGAAGCAAATAAGTGGTTATAAGAAGGTGGAATTAGAAATTCATACAGATCAAGAGCCATGTCACCTCATTAATATCCATTTTTTACTTTACATTTGTTTTTTCCTTGTAAGCAAAAATGCTCTAAATTGTAGTTCAAATAATAGTGTAGGATCAAGGCAAAGGCTGTGCAGAATGGGATCTCTCTCATGGGTAGTGACAGGGTAGAACCATGTAGAAGTGAATGTAATACCAGAGGATAGGAGGGGAATCCAAGCGTCTTCTGTCCGTGTTCTTGCTTGGAATCCCAAGTTGGGGTGTTCGCAGGTTTGCATAGACTTTGGATGACCTGAGAGTTACGCCTAGAGAGAAGGTGGATCCAGGTTTTGTTAGGGCCTAAAGCTTATACAATTTTGACTTACTGATAATGTTCTATCCCAATGAATTGGCACCAAAGTCTGCAGGAATATTCCTGAAAGCCACGGCTACCTCAGGACAGCCACACTTACCTCTATACAGAAGTGACCATGAACAACACAAGCATAACCCTCTAACCCAAATGTATCCCCAAGTCAATTTCTCTTTTGCTGAATCCAAAGATGGCCATAGCCACTTCAGGGGTACCTGACATCAACGGAAAGAGGAGTGGAGACAATGATCTTAATCAATGGTCTTAACTGTCATTAAAATGCCTTATTTCTGCAAATTTTCCATCAACCTTGTAAACACACAGCTAGTGCTCTGTAAGCAAGGGGTCGTGGAGCTTAACAGCTGTCATTTCACCACAAATTCACCTCTGCTCTGGATGGGCCTCCCTTTGCACAGATTTTAACGTGGATCCAAAAAGATGATAAGGACAATCTTCCTAGAGAAGCTCAACATGCATAGCACTTTATTCTGTATCAAACACCAATACTTAATCCCTTGGGAAATGTCAGACTTGTGTCCCACTAATACAGGAAGATGTCTGAACATCACAGAATCTGCAGTGCAGGTCCACCCAGTGGACTTGAGGCATACGTTAGATCACCTCCGAGAGTTCTCAGTTTAGGCGCCGACACCATCGGAACAGGTCCAGATAGTCCACGGGTCCTCTGCCTCCCAGTGTTTCCTGCCATTTCCTTCCTCTTGTCAAAACCTGCACTGAGGGATAAAAATCGTATGAAATTATTTATACTAAGGACCAAATGGTAATGTTCAAAGGGTTTTGCTTCCTTGCTGAAGATGAAGGACAAATTCCTCACTTAATGCCACAAAGACAAGCACCTTCTCAGTCCCATCGTGAGGTGATATGATCACCACTGGAGAGTCAGGACAGCAATAAGACCCAAGGTCAAAGAAAAAGCGTCCCCGGCATTCCCTGGACAGTATCAGTTTTCCCTTCTTCTACAGACAACTCACAAAGGTCTGGTACTTCTGTTGGCATCACCCATGACAGCAGTAAGTAGCACCCCAAAACACTAGGGGGATACTTGATGTATAATGCATGCAAACACATAAATATCTATGTTTTTACCTTTGCGGGGGGGTCTCCAAACTTCTGTGAGATATTACTTTTTACATCTTTGCAGCCTCCATTCAGGTGCTAAGCATTGGGAAAACCATGCTGAGCAAACTAAACATGGACCCTACTCTTGGGGAACTTACTAGTGGAAAAGACCAATAATCAAACTTTGAAAAACATGGGCAAGTAAAAAGTGTGATGGTACACCTGAGAAAGGTACTTAGGAAAAATTGGGAAATAAGGCACAGGGGTCTTCCAGAAGAAGGGATATCTAAATTGAGACCTCTACAGTATAAGCAGACATTAGCCAAGGGAAAGGGGCTATGTTTGGTAGAGGCTGGTGCTCAGGGAGATAGAGCAGCCCGGGCAAAGGCCCAGAGGCCAAGAGAATGGAACACATGCCAGGAACTGCAAGGTACAGTCAGAACCTAAAAGGTATGCATGGGAGGTGGGAGAGAAGGTTTGAGGAGGTAAATAATGAAAAGAAGGCTGGAAACATTAGGGAGTACAAGATGTCTGATCACGAAGGGCTTTGTAACTCTTGTGGAGGAACTTGGGCTTTATCTTCAAGACCCACAATAGCTTTGAAGGATTTTAAATAAGAGAGTGACTGTTATTTCCATTTTCAGGATATCCCTCTGGCTATAGTGTGGAGACCAGAATACAGATAAAGTGTGGGAAGCCAATTTGGATGGGAAAAGAGGGAGATGATAGAGAAGAGTGTAGATAATGAGCTCAGTCTTAAACTAATTGATTTTGAATTACCTATCTATGGGATGCCCAAGTGGAGATATCCAGTGGTGATTGAGAAATATGACCTGGAGCACAAGAAAGATCTAAACTGAAGATCTAGCGTAGGAACAGGAAATGGACTTATGGATGAAAAAGGAAGAGACCACGTGGGGTTGGGAGGGGTGGGAGGGCAGGACATGAAGACTACTGTGAGAATCAGAGACCATGGAAAATCCCTGAGGACACAGAACACTGAGGGCACAGGCAAAGGAGGAACCTAGAAGTTTCTAGGTGACTATCTGATAACAGTAACAGCGAAGTAGGAGAGGAAATATCATCTTTTGAGGATTTCAGTCTTCCCTGTGAGTTTCTGCTAGCAGATGGCATCAGCTTGGAGTTTTTCCAGTAATGCTTTCAGACCCAGCATTAAATCCCCACCTATTGAAGAGGACACTGTCCCAAAGTGGGTACATTACACAATTCAGTAGAACAGTTGTAAATGCTTTTCTGACTACACTTCCAGCCTTAAAAAAATTAAAAATAAATTAAAAAATGTGTTGCATCTTCTCAGATGAAGAAAGGGTGCTGAGCTCTCCCAGAGAGAGGCAGGATTGTTGTCAGGAAAAATATTAGACTGCTTTGGCCCTTGCCCAGTTTGGCATTTCCCTCTCTAAGAGATTAGAGTCACAGTCATTTGTAGTAAAGATTTGTTATTTCAGATCCTTCTTTTAATATACAATCGTGAAATTTTCTAACTTCATAAACTAAATTTTCCATAAACCCATTCCCTGGTTTTGTTACTTCATTTTCAGAAGCTATTTACACATGTGATAAACCCTGTGAGTAAAAAATGACTGATGTGTCCAGGAGTATGTCAGAAACCAAGTCCTCTTTTATAGTTCCAAAAGACACAAACTGAGAAAACTGAAAAATAATTTAAAGATCTATGCTGCAAAGTCTTCAGGATTTTTGAGGTGTGACCTTAGTTTAAAAACAGTATGCCACCAGTTACTATCCGTGTGACTCTGGATATGTTCTCTAAATTGGAGTCTTAGTTTCCTCTCTTAAAATGGTGATAATAATACACCTACCTTATTATCAGAGACTTCTCTAACCCACTTTACCTGGAATAACTCATTTAATCCTCCAAAGAGATGTCTACTATTAAGGCACAGAGAGATGAGGTCGTTTTTGTGAGGTTACACCACTAATCAGAAGTGCCGTCAGAATTTGAACTCATTAGTCCAGAGAAGGGCTCTTAAGCATTCTACTGCATTATTTCTCTAAATATAGGTAGACCATCTAATGTAGTATCTTATACCCAGTAGGTACTGTGCTTGACAATTGGTACAGATTAATAATAATAAACAGAGCTTTCGATTTTGATGGGAAAGAAAAGTTCCATGGCACTCTTTCATCTAACTCTGATTCAGGTTAGTATCTAAAAATACTTGAGTTTATAAAGGTCCTTGCACTGTGTATGAGGAGAAATACCTTGGCTTGCAATAATCTTAGCAATGGACCAAAGCAGAAAGAAGTACAAAATGTAGATTTCTCCTGGAACAAAATTCTAATGGACAAGTATTCCTCTGCGTTAAAAGCATTTCCTTCTCTTGTCTCTGGGGAGGGAGGCTAACATAATGAAGAAACATTATAGACATTGCCTGGAGCATGGCAAGGTGTTGATGCCAACGTGTGGTGAATCGTGTTTCCTCTCTAAGTTCTGGCCATCAAAGTAAACCCAACAGCCATTACTGTCAGGTCAAAGTCATTAGTATCCAACTGTCAGATGTTTCTCCAAAAAATAATGCACTGCTTTCACAAGGGAAACATTCAGGGATGGACTTCAAGTGTGTGCAGCCTTTTTGGAGACATGTGAATGGTGGTGGATAAACCTCCTTCTGCAACTCAGAACAACTCCTATACCAAGGAATCTATCTAGCCCTTGTGCTTAAATCCCATTGCTCAGCACTTGAAGGCTTTTAAGCACTCGCACACCAACATAAAGCTCTCAGAAAGGAACAAAAACACAACCAAGAGCTTTTATCGACTACCTCCTCTGCAGGCATTCGGTGACAAGTAAGTAAAACAAGGTCTTTTTAAAAAACTAAGAAATGCCAAAACAAAACAAAACAAAACAAAACAAAAAAAAAACTAAGAAATGCGTTAGGTACCTAAGACATGTGGAGGGCCAAAAGAAAGTTCATGAAAGAGAGATTAATTAACGCCAAAGAGGAAAGCAAGGTTTGGCACCCATGATGTTATCAAGGCCTAACTGAAACAATTAGCTCACTGCAGGTCTCAATTTCTATTAAGTTCAAAATCGAACAAGGGTGGAGTACTGCTCATCACTGCATAGGTTTATATTTGCAAATACAGCTGGAGGAAAACTAAATTTGCCAAGTTAGTCTTTTGGAGGAATTTCCTTCTTCCTAAGGTTCTTTCCAGAATTCAGATAGTGGCACTAGGTAAATGGCAGTATTAGAATACAACTTGGCAGGATAACTGAGTCAGTCCCAAAGACGTATACTTCAACTCACTGACATCTGATGTGTCAGCAGTTATTAATAAAATTAGACAATAGTAGAATTTCATTTACTTAAGAATATGGAGAAAAGTAATCTCTCTGAACTTCCTTTTTTTTTTTTTTTTGCCTGTAAAATGAGGATAGTACCTACCATAAAAAATGATGTGAGACTTAAGGTAACAGTATGAAGAGCCTGGCACAGAGCCAGCACTCTATCTATTCCTGGCCCGGCCTGCTGGGTTGCTGAAGCCCTGGTGGGCAATGATCACCACTCCTGTGCACAGAAAGCTCCTCTGCGGAAGCAAGTCACAGTGCCAACATGCTCAGCAATGATGGGTCTTACTCGGCTTTGTTAGACACTACTTGACTTGCGTGAAAGCTTCTTCCTGCCTACATATTTTCCAGTGTTCACAAAGCATTCACCACTGCTTATCATAAATCTGATTCTAGTGAGTTCATAAATCATTCTGAGCCTCGTCCTTAGACACAGAAGCCTTCCAACCATATATAAATAGCACTTGTTCTGAGGCACTATGGGTTGGGCTCAGGAAATTCAGAAATAAATATTGAAGCTGCTTATGACAATATAAATTTGCCTTCTCAGCAGTATACATCCTCTCTAATCTCCTTCTTTGCACACGGAAAATCTTCTGCTCCATCTGGCTTTTCTCTTGTGCCCAGAAACACATAAGTCAGCCTGCAAAGATAGAACATATAACCATATCTTTTTTTCCCACAACACCTGACTTTTTGGGCTAATTTCCAAACTTTTGAAGACAGTAAATAATCTTTTTGTAAAGACTATTTATATACTATTTCTTGATCTATTCAAGAGAACAATTAAGATTAGAACTTTAAAACCCATATATACTGGTTTTTCCTAAAAAACAATATGCCACATAGGGGCACCTGGGTGGTTCAGTGGGTTAAGCCTCTGCCTTTGGCGCAGGTCATGATCTCAGAGTCCTGGGATTAAGCCCCACAGCGGGCTCTCTGCTCAGCAGGGAGTCTGCTTCCCCTCCTCTTTCTCTGCCTGCCTTTCTGCCTACTTGTGACCTCTGTCTGTCAAATAAATAAATAAAATAAAATCTTAAAAAAAAATATATGCCACATTGTTTCGTATCAGGCATTTACCTGATACGAAACAATGTGGCATATTATCTCCATAGAGAAAGCAACCACCATAAGTTTGTATGATCAAAGGGGAGTGAATGGCATTTAAAAAGGCAGGGTCTTAGAAACTCAAGTTACTTAAGGCACCTGGGAGTCAGATAATCAAACAATGTGCTTATTTTATTTAATGTGGATGCTCTCTCTCTGTATGAGGTATAACTATTCGGCACATAGGAGGCACATGTAATTACACTCAGCCATTCACAGATGGTGCTTTCCATTAGAATATTCTGAGTATAGGTTTACTTTTCTTCTCAGAGTCTTAATATCTACAGCTGATTAACTACTGATGAACTACTCCTTTACAGTGGAGGTCTCTTTGGAAAGGGGTTCTACCCTTGGGTTTGTAAGCATAAGAGGGGGCCCTGTTTCGTGGAAACCAGAGTTGCTGCTTCACAGGGGCTGACCAAGCAGTTTCAATAACTCTTTCCAGCTCATTTTGGAAAAATGAGAAAAATTTGGCGACCGTAGAATAACAGAATGCTGCCATTAGAAATCTATCTCAAGGCTCCGACTTTACAGTTTTACATAAAAATTCAAGGCCACGACATAAGACTTACCCAGTTACATATCCATTAAATATGGAAACCCAGATTGAGTCACCCTACTTAGGTTTTATGAGTATGATTTGATGCAGTTCTTTTAAAGAGAATGAGTGAAGTATTTGATCAACTATATGGTGACCCAGTGCACCAAGCTGCGTGTTCAGTGAGCACACCTCAGATACTGTTACAGGAATAAACTGCCACGTTCTTAAGAGTCAAATACTTAGGACATTTGTATTTTCACGGTTACCGTTTTTAATATCTCATCATCTTTATCTGATGACCCCTTTTCTGGGCAACAATTAAGACGATAATCCTCAATTTCAGTGATCTAGTGAAATTCGAATTCAAAGGAATGTGTATTCATTTTACCAATACACACGGTGAGCCATGCGCCCATTTTCTACGCTGCCATAACAAATTACCACAAACTTAGTGGCTTAAAAACAACATAAATTTATTATCTTATAGTTCTGTAAGTCAGATGTCCAACATGGGTCTCAGCAGCTCACAATCAAGGTGCCAGCAGGGCTGTTTCCCTCTCTGGGAACTCCACGGGAAAAAAGTTGCCTTGCTTTTTCCAGTATCTAGAGCCTGCCTTTAGTCCATGGCTGGAACCACCTTCTTCCATCTTCAAAGCCAGCAGTGTCGAACCTCTGACCTTCCACTGTCACTCTTGGAAAGGCTCTCCATGTTTAAGGACTTCTGTGATTAAATCGGGTCTCTTCAAATAATCCAGGATAATTCTCCATGTCAAGGTCACCACTGCATAGCACGTTTGCCAGATACTCACAGGTTCTGGTGCTTAGGGCATGACATGTTTGGGGAACCATTATTCTGCCTCCCATATAAGCAGAAATAGCAAGATAAACATTTTTTTAGTGCCTATATTCACTCCAAAAAAATTAATATAATTTAAATATGTTTTTATAATAGGTACTATATACGGGGAAGTATGTAGCCCAAATGAACTTCTGTACTAATTCAAACTCAGGAAAGATGATGACACGCAAATTATCTCAACACTCCAGTAATGTAATATGAAACCCAACCCTTTCCAAGGGATACTCCAATTCTAATTATCCCTCTCCAGGCATGGAAACAAATACGTATTTTCAATTCTAAACTGAAAATATTAAAAAAGGGATTTCAAATGTTTCACATTAGCTATTTGTTAAAGAGACCCTACTCTTAAGTTCCCTCAAAACATTTTGAGGTCTGAAGATAATTTAGCATTTATTTTAAAAAATCATAGTTGTATAAGATTTTTTTAGGTACATTAGAATTTAAAACACTGCTATTCAAAAAGTTCCTATTTTAGTCAGCCCAAAAGAGGAAAAACCCATTATTATACAGTAAGGGGACAGCCAGACACCTTGAGTGGACTTCCAGAGCAACAAACTAAAAATAATATATACACTTTAAATAAGGGAATTTACTGACTTTTTACATTCTCTGTATAAAAAGTCTTAAAAAATTCATATATGGGGAGATTACTGTACTTGTATCTGATACACAAATGAATCTTTCTAATGGAAAAAACCAAACCAAACAAAAAAACCTCTCTTGCAAATTGACAGTTTATAAGCAGCAGCTGAATCTACACATGGGCGTCTGAGAAGCTTTCTATCCATTGGCAACTAAAGTGGAAGAAAGGAAGACCTGTAGAGACACAAGGGTCAACTATGCCAAAATAAAGTTCCACATTTTTTAAAGTGTGCAAAAATTGAAATAGATCTGCAAGTCCCCCTGACTCATATATAAAATATCCTTCATTTTTGTGTTCCTATAAAATATCCCCCAAACAAGCTTTTCTATGAAACCAAACATGTATTTTTTCATATTCACATATTACACATCAGTAAATATTTACCTAATGTTTCAGAGTAGTTTATTTATTTATGCTAGTTTAGGTGACCGTATCTTTTAATTCCCTTAATGCAGAACCTGAGCATTTCTGCCCATTCCTGTTCTGTGTAGATTCCCAAATGAAAGGAAATTTGTCAACTCATTTTATAAACTGAAAAAAGAGCATAGCATTTTAAATTACATTTTTTTAAAATTTTGACCAGAAATTAATGCAAGGGACATTCTAGAAATATGGCAAGTGACCCCGAACAAAGAGATTGTGTCCTCAAAGTTTACTCATAAGCTGGAATATATTTTTCCCATGGAAAATGGTTATTAGATGTCTAGCTGGATTACAAACACCTAATTAATCAATAAGAGCCAAAATGTGGATAGAAATTAGCAAAAATGCACTATAATTCCCAAATACTGAATATGAATGCTAAATATTGACACTTCTGGAAATAACTTTTAATGTAATTTCTCTAAACTTACATATAAAATGAAGAGAAATTTTGCCTACTTTAAAGTTCCTAGAATCTGATAACACTGATTGCATTTCAGGTTTTTCTTTTGCTTTAAGCATGCTGCTTAGCACTTTTCCTTTACTTACTAATATTAAATGACAATGTATAAAACACTTAACAAAGGTCTGGTATGAAGTAAGGTCTGTAAAAATTGTACATTTGTGATTTGAGCCTCACAGTAACCAGGCAGGAGTCTTAAGAGAAGATAACAAAGAGAGGGTGTGTGTACATCCATGCAAAAAAAAATTACCTGAGATGGTATGAACTATAGGGTTTTTAAACCTTCCTGTCTAGAAAACCTGAGTCTGAGGTCCTCAGAGGCTAGAACTAGGCAATTTAGTCAAATGGTCGCTCCTTGGCTACAGGCCTGGGGCAAAGGCTAACCAAGTCCACACAGCAGAAAAAGTAACCTTGTGAAGCAAGTGACACCCCAGAAAGCAGATGGAAAATAAGAACTGACTCATAAGCACCTAAGCAGATAGATTCAGTCCATTCTGGGGTAAAGGCTAAAGTGCTTTCCAGAGGAAGCAGGAAGGCATGGGCACCAGAGAGGCACAGGCAACCTTTTGCAGCTCGTCTCTGGCTAAGTCTGTGGGCCAGGCTGTTAAAAGCATTGAATCGGTTGGGCAGTTGTGAGGATAAGGAAGAAATGGGCAGAGAATGGCAAGTGCTTGATCCTGTTAAACAAAAAAGTAAGGGGAAGAATCATCGATGGGTTAATCCAGTGGTTCACCAACCTGAATGAACATTAGAATCTCTTAGGCATGCCTCTATAATGCAGAGCCCTGGGTCCTTATCCTCAAAGACTGACTGTATAGGTCTGAATGATGACAAAATTCAGCCAAATTTGGGAATGCACCAAATTATAGTCAGTTCAATAGATTAACCTTTGGAGTGAAATTTAATTACAGTATATTATCAATTTATATTATCTCACAAAATAACACCATAAAGCTGATTTGGAAAAACTATATACATAAATTATACAACCAACACATTTACATACAATGAATAATAAATGTAAATCTGAAAATATTTTTTAAAACCACAAATCCTAAGTAAGCAACATACAGTTTTTTCAGATATATAAAAAGTTTTTTGAAAAACTAAAATAGGTAAATGTGCTTTCAAGTTTTAAAATTTGAAATGTAGAAATTATATCTGATATTAATCTATAAAGAAAAGAAGACACTATGTTTTTTCTTATTTCAGAAAGTTCAAGTCTTTTTGTCATAATTGAAGAAATTCCATGATCAATTAAACACTGTCAGCATTATTTTCCAAAATTTTCCATTGATTTTTTTAATGCAGCCATACACCTGAGTGTTTTGAACTATACAAACATATCCATTAGCAGTCTAAACTCACCAACATTTACATTACACTTCTTCAACAGAATCTGAGATGAACCACTAGCAAAACAGGCTCTAAGATTATTCAGATGTTATGATGAGTTGGTCTGCTGAACTCCAGAATTCATAGAAGAAATTACATCTTTCAATTTATTTTTTAATAAGTAAAATTCTGCACCGTGCTCATCTGCTTTTACATATTATTTGGAAAATAGCTATTAAGGCTTTATTGTAAAGGGGTACAAAAAATATTACTATCCAAAACGCAAGATGGAGAAAAGAATGGTTTACAAAGATGAACACCTAAGGGAATCATGTTTTTTTCTTTCATTATGGGCTTCTCAAAATCAATCATATTTTTCAAATTAAAGTTATATTAAGAGTTGTTGAAAAATTAAACCCCTAGCTTAAGAACTTAAATGTCCTTAGATTTAAAATAGGAATGGATGATTATAACTACGGTTTTTTAAAATGTTGCTTTGGGGGAAAAGTGTTGATTCATTGATTCTTTCTAATAACTTTTTCTTTGCTTGCTTACTATAAAATAACATACTGTTACTGTGAAGACAATTTCTGATTCAGTTCCAATGCTCTTGTATCTCCATGAGTTTTGGCATTGTTTACCAGCACCTATGGGAAATCACATACAGGAACATTAATATTTTGTTGATTAGCAATAACCAAATTTAAATTCATAGAAGCCAAGTATGCCACAATATAGGCAGCAAGCAATATCAAACAACACAAGAAAAAGTGACTATGTGAAATCTTTTCAGTCATTTTTGCTGAAATAAATTGTTTGGCCAAAAGCAACATCAAAGATAAGCACAGTTTATTCAAATGCTCAATTAGTACAAATGTAACATTTTGACTGCTACCCTTCTGTATAAAATGAAAGTGGGGGTTTTGGTTACAATACTGTCATCTCTAAACCCTTATCTGAAAGGCCACTTCATACACAGAACTGTGCAAGTGACACTCTTCTCCTTTATTATTATCATTTTTTAAAGATCTTTATTATTTATATGAGAAAGAGTGAGAGCGAGGGAAAGAGAGGAACATGAGCGAGGGGTGGTGGGCTGGGGAAGAGGCAGGCTCTCCGCTGAGCAGGAAGCCCGATGCGGGGCTCCATCCCCAAAATCTAGGATCATGACCTGATCTTAAGGCAGACACTTAACCGACTGAGAACCAAGGTGCCCTGATACTCCTTTCCTTTAAAACCGAAGCTTAGAATTGAGGTTCCAGGTTCTAGGCTCTATCAACAAGCTTCGCAAGGTTTTCACCAACTCCATAGAATGTAAGATTTAATTTCGGTTGCTCAATTGACTAATAAAACTTTTTGGTTGCTCGTTTTTGAACACTGTGAAGGGTCTAAGACTTTGCTTTACTCGCAAGCTAACAAGTCAGCCTGCACAGCTTCATGGATACTGCCAAAAGACATGATTCTCCTGGGTCAGAGACAAAGGTCTTTACCACTCAGGGTACAACAAACTTTGAGCATCAAGATATTTACACTTATTCCCCCTTGGTCCTAAGACTCACATAGGTGACAGGGTTCCAAGTATACAGATTCCCACATCCATACTGGTTTGCATTACAAGAGAGGAACCCTGAGCCCAGGAGACCTGAATCTTTTATATGGGCCAACCCTTTACTCTAAAGGGAGACACTTATGTCTGTCTCCCAAGGCTCACTATAAAAACATCCTTGAAAAGACAGTCTGGAACAAAGAGCAGTCAGGCCATCTGCTCACAGAATGCTTAGAAATCCAAGGAAAGCATGGAAAACTGTCTCCAACAAACTGTCTCCAACACAAGTTCTATCTTTTTGATTTGCAATACATTAATTAGAATGTCTTTCTCCAAGCATTGTTTTTGTTAATACTTCTTTAATGCTGTTTCACTGAAAGGCAAACAGTATTTCAAGTGCTTTAGATATTTAAAAAGCTTCTCATTAATATTCATATTTTGTTAGAAGCTCAAGTTATGAGAATCTTAAACCTTTTTAAAAAAGAATTTTAGATATACATTCATACGTTTATGTACTTAGATACCAGAGCTAGCCCATGAGGAGCAGAAACTGTCACATGCATCTTTTCTTAGACAAGACAGGTAAACTAATATTTCCAAAGATAATATTAAGATCCCATTAGGGGCACCTGGGTGGCTCAGTGGGTTAAAGCCTCTGCATTCGGCTCGGGTCATGGTCCCCAGGGTCCTGGGATCGAGCCCCACATCGGGCTCTCTTCTCAGCGGGGAGCCTGCTTCCCTCTCTCTATGCCTGCCTCTCTGCCTGCTTGTGATCTCTGTCTGTCAAATAAATAAAATTTAAAAAAAAATCCCATTAAATCCTGCTACTTCCAAACCTACCCTATATATTTTACCTCCAGTTCAATGGTCATAAAAAGTACCATAACCAGCACCTAGCACCTTTGTCTAACTTTCTTATTCTACATAGCACATCAGGAGAATGTATTTCCTACAGGCTAAATCAGTGGTTCTTAACGAGGGGCAATTACTATTATCATTTGGCATATCTAAAAACATGTCTGGCTGTCACAAGTTGGGTTGAGGGAAGAGGAGAGTGCCACTGGCACCTAGCATTTGGAGTGGCTGGGAATGCTGCTAGATTTCCTATAATGAACAGGACAGCAACCTTCACCGCCCTCCCCACCCCCCCGCCAACAAAGGTCCAAAATGAAATATTGTGAATAAAATCAATGCCTTACATCAATAAGCTCGTAGTCATTTTTGGCATGTAAATGTCTCAGTAGATACCAACGTGCGGTTGATACAATAGACTTGGGATACCCAGGCTGATAGACCACTCTTTCCAAAAGTCGCCGTGTCTCTCTGAAAAAGATACTTACATTTAGTCCAAAGCATCTAAGTTAACATATTTCTTCCTCTTCTTGTTTAAGATTTTATTTATTTATTTGTGAGTGAGTCAGTGAGCGAGGGAGAGAGAGAGAGAGAGCATGAGCAGGGGGAAGGGACAGAGGGACAGGGAGAAGCAGACTCCCTGCTGAGCAAGAAGCCTGATGTGAAACTCAATCCCAAGATTGGGATCCCAAGACTGGGATCATGACCTGAGCTGAAGGCAGATCCCAAGACTGGGATCATGACCTGAGCTGAAGGCAGAAGCTTAACCAACTGAGCCACCCAGGTGCCCCAAACATATTTCATATAATAGTCTCACACAAGTTATCTTTCTCAATCTTTTGCATACATGGTACTGATTCCTTCATGAATTTTTTTTCATAGACTAAAGGTAGTAATAATGGCTAATAATTATTAAGTGTTTATTATGTGTTGGGTACTACACTAAATATTTTACACATATGGTCACATTTAATATTTGTAACCTTGTAAGGTTAGGTTGCTGTTACTATTGTCATTTTGCAAATAAGTAAATTAAAGCTCATTCCAAATAGAAGAGGGGAAGGCTCCTATTTTATGAGCACTTCTGAGTGCTCTACCTGTAATCCTTTTTGAAAACAGACCTGAAAACAAATCCATAAAGAATACAAAGATAATCTACACCAGAGTCAAAGTGTATGATAAAAGCTTTTTAGTATATGCTTTAATGGACGTGTACAATATGCAAACCCTTGTAATAAAAGGATGATTTACAATTGTGTTCTAATTTTTTCTTTCCCTACTTACTAACATCCACGACTCCAGAGACTTCCGTACTAATAGACACAACACAAATTGTGGTAACTTCAGAAGTGCTGAATAGGAGGATTTATAAATAGTAATTGGTCTGAAGCAGAAACTAAAGAACTTGTCTTGAAGATGTTTCTACATAGGAATCTTCACACAGTAAGCACACTGTTTTTTTCTTTGTGTGTGTGTTGATTTGGGTCTATTTTTTGTGGTGATAAAAATTATGGGAAGTGCTAACAGATTTTAGGGAGGTAGAGGTTAAGGCCCTCTAAGTCATCCACATTGAGCTTCCGCAGAACGAGTTCATTAGGAAGTATAAACTACAGCCTAAAACATTTCTGGGTGAATGAGCCATACAAAAAAATGACCAAAAGTAAATGAATAACAAATGGTTCTGGAACTGCTGATAAGCCACAGCCTTAATTCATCCTTCACTCTTATTTTGGGATGCTGATGTGACCTTTGCATATTAAGCTCTTTGTTTACAATATCTATCCTGTTGCAGTAACATCATGCTTCTAAACCAGTTTTACTTACAGTTGCTCTGTATTATGTGTAATATCCATTAAAGTTAGATATTATTCTCAGAATTTTAAAATATTCTTGCTTGTTTTTTCACCCATACGAGCGTTAGGTAATTTTTTTTCAAATTTATTTCTGACTCCACTGCCACCCTCCAATGAAAAGATCACTGAAATTTGTTTATTTTAATCTCAGAAGCTTTGGGATTTTCTAGATATAAAAACCTCATTATTTATAAACAACTGAAGATATGTTTAATAAATACAGTACTTATTGGAAATAAAGAAAAAATTGGGGTTTTTATTGGTCTTTTCAATATTCACTTTTTTTTCCCCATAGTTGAGTACCTTGCATGAATTTAAGTCAATCTAGCTTTGAACTTCAGTATTTTTTATCTTGTTTCTAGCATCCACATTACACTGATGGTGCACCTGAAGACAGCAAAACTCTAAGCCCTTCTTCACCTGAAATGCTATCATGCCCACTCTCTCATATTCTTTATTTGTGTCCCAAATTATTTTTTGTAAAACAAATGTGAGACTTTACTTTTTTCCTTATTTGGTTACTTCAACAGCTTTTCCAAAGTAGTAACAGATATATAAGTAACACCGAGTTTGCTACTCTAACTCTAAATCTTTGTTTCCTTGAGGCACTGAAAGTGAAGAAACATATCCAAGAAAAAAAAGTGAAAAAGAATTGTTCGTACCTTGCCCCCATTTTGCGGTTGAATTGTAACAAAGCTTGTAAAAAGACAGCCAATGGACAAAAGCAAAGTTTTAAGGCCTCAGTTGTAGCTTCTTGAACCAAAGATGACCAGTGATCACTGGAAATATTAGCCTGTAAAAATAAAAGGCATATATTAAATAGAGACTTTCAATATGTTTACCTTAAAAGAATGAAATTCAACTGTTATTTAGTAAGTGCCTACTTGTCTGAGTCACCATGTAAATGCGATAGAAGCCATGATTCTGCAAAATGATTACAATCTGATTCCTGCTCTTAAAGAGCTATAGAATAGGGCAGACTGGAAAAAAAGAAAGTTTCTAAGAGGAATATCACTTAAAACACTAAAATATTTCTTAAAAGAAAACGCACTATTCTACTATACAGGTGAATAAAATCTTAGTCACTAAGCCTCTGGGATCTACCAAGTATACAAAATTCAATTTAACGTGACCCTTTAGTGGTAGTGATAAAGTCGCACATTTCAAAAATTATTTAAGGAGAGAAAGCTGAAATTAAATATTTTAATAAAATCCCAAAATAGAAAAAAGGTACAAAGCAGATCACAGATAAATCAATTCATCAATACTGAGAACTTTTTAAAGAATTTCACTTTATAAGGAAAATGTTAAGGTATCTACATATCACTTATGTTGCAAACTTTAGTTTTTTACATGTACTGACTTAGAAATAACAGATAAGTGTGTTCCTAATGAGCAATAATATGAAGATAAAATGATTAATAGTCTGCTAAATTATGCTAAAAGAAAAAATGCACTTAAAATCTTTCATTTAAAACCTCAAACTTTCATTAAAAACTAAGATTTCATATTTATAGGTATCTAGAGTACACATTTTAATAAAGTCAATAGGATGAGTCCATTTCAAACACTAAATTATAAAAAAAAATTAGAGCAATAAACTGACTGCAGTACAAGCAATAATAATGCATGTAATCAAGAAAGAGAAAGCTGTAAAGACAAAAAATTTGAAAATAAATTGTAAGGCATCTTCTATAAAGATGGAAGCAATGAGACCGCAGGTACATTTGGCAAAGAAAAAAAGGCAAAGCCCAAAAGTAGTAAGTAAAAAATAAATAAATAAGTAAAAAATACATTATTATTTTATATATATATATTTTTAAAGATTTAATTAATTTTTTTTATTTTAGAGGGGGTAGGGGGAGCAGAAGGAGAAGGAGGGCAAACTCTGTGCTAAGCACGGAGCCTGACATAGGGCTCCATCTCACCATACCAAGATCATGACCGGAGCCAAAACCAAGGGTCAGACACTCAACTGAGTCGCCCATGTGCCTCATTCCTAAATATTTTTTTTAAAAACCAAGAACACGGAACTCTCAGTGGTTGCTTTTATAATGTACTCTCCTATAAAACATTCTGTAAAGTTAGTTCAAAGATTATTATATAAGGAAAAAGTTTCTGTATGTACCTGGTATACTAAACAACAGAAGGCACATTTTTGTCTTCCATTGTGTCTTTAAAATTTACTACATGAGGAAGAACTTCTCCTCTGTCACTGGATGTATGCTACAGTAGGCTCCATGATTCTGATACCTATTTTTCTTAGAGTCATCACAAACAATTTTAATTCGAGTATCTTCTTCCTCTCAATACTTCGAACTTCATTTAAGGTAGTATTTGCACCCTGCTCCAACAGCTCCCAGATAGGGTATGGTTACAGAGAGCAGCAGACGGCTTGCTCCTCGTCCCAACACACATCTTTTCTTGCTAACTGTAGCTTCAGACAGCTACTGAAATGCCAGAAGTCTGTATTTGACTAATGCCACTCTATGAGGATGCCTTGCTCTCTAGGCCTGATAAATATTTCAATCTCCTTTTCTCATCCAGGCATTCCTGGCTTTATCAGAGACTCCTAATTTCATGGGTTGTCTCTCACCAGCAGGACCAGCTATGTAATCTGTGGGGCCCAAAGCAAACTAAAAACGCATGGTCCTTTGTTCAAAAATAATGAGGAATTTTAAGATGGTGACTGGAGAGCATTAGACCAAGTGTGGAACCCTGAGCAACTGCACACGATGCACGCCTGTGAAGCAGTCCTGCTCATCTGCAGCCCCACTAACCTGGACAACTGTACTCTATTTCACTTACTGCCCACACCCTCTGAGCAATCTGGAAGCTCTAGCTTCCTTTCTGCCAAGATCCCATCACTCCTCCAGGTGGCCCTACTGGAAAGGAACTAAGGCAACTCCGATGCCGATCCACTTTCACACTGGCACCACTCGTTCCAACAAACTCTAGGAGTGCTGCCAAGCCCAAGTCATAGCAACTCTCCTTCACTCCCTCCATCCTGCACCCAAGCATATACTCCTACCCACCTCTGGGATTTACCCGCTGCAGACCGCTCTCTGCCAGGGCATGTGCTCACTTTCCAAAATACTCCCCTTTCCTCTGTCCTAACACAGCAGGTGGAGAGCCACAAGCTTCTGACGTTATGTCATTACCTGTCCATGTGCTTCTAGACATGTGCCTCCAGAACCTCAAAGGCCACACACCAAAACCTCCCTTTCTCTGACAGAATCCAGACCAATTCTTTTATTTATTTATTTATTTATTTACTCACTCTTCGGCTGTTTGTTTATCCCATAAACCTTTGAGGATGAAACTCAATTGTGCACAGACTGCACAATTAAGCAAAAATATATGCTTTCTCCCTTCCTCACCTTAATGGGCATCTGTGTGTGGAAATGTGCCATCGAGATGGGGGACAAACAGAATAGCTCTCTCCAAAAAATTTTCTTCATACTCCTTCTCCAACTTCTAATCCTTTTACAGCTTCCTTATAGGTTAGGCTTATACTCACTTTGGAAGTCTGTATCTTGATCTTATATCACACTTTGGAATCTATTATCTCTGAAATCTAGTATTTAATATCTTAGCTGAATCTATTATCTATTATCTCTGAAATCTAGTATTTAATATCTTAGCTGAACCTCTCAGCTTAATATCCTATTCACATATTATAACACGTACAGGAGCCTCTCATAAAAGTATAATTTTACTATACTTTTCCTCTGTACACTGTCAGCTGTTTATCCTAGAAACGTGGCATCTCATATTCTTTCTTAAATGGCTTAAGTTTTCACACATAGCAAATGGTAGATCCAGAACCCAAGCTATTAAAGAAAATACTTCTTGTTGTTGTAGTTGGTGGTGGGAGGAGATGGGGTATATGTGGGTATTACTATACTGCGAGCTGATTTCCTCAACTGTCAAACAGGATTACTATGCATATGAAATAAGTTAGTATATGTCACACATACATACACTCAAATAGAGTATCATATACACTATTCAACAGTTTGCCCCCCAAAGCACACACACACTTAGACATTTATCTTAAAGAGTTTTCCATACTAGTACCGACAACTTCTAGAATATACCTAACTCTGTATCAAAATACAGATGTTAAATAAAAAATTGCTAGAAGTCCTTCTTACAGAATGTCAAATTTAACTGAGAAATGACTGAAATGCTAAATCACTGCCACCTTTCTCACAGATGAGTACCTGGGTTAATTCTAATTTATCAACAGATAACCATTACATACATTCTGTTATCATTCAACTTTTAAATTGCAATCTTTGTTTTTTTTTTTTTCCTTCCCCCAACAATTACAACGTTCTATGAAATCTATGGATTTACATTACTCTTACTTCCATCAAAAGCCCAAATACAAAGTCTATGAGGAGGCCACAAGAGAAGGTGATGAAACAACAGGAACCCAACAGGAAGCACTACCAACTTAAAGAAAAACAAAAGAATCAGTTTTTCATGATCATAATTATAATATGATCTTACCATGCAGGCTTTTAAAGCAAGAAGGGCTAGTCTCAACAGACTCGACAGCTTCCCACTCCAACTGCCCTGTTGGGATGCTACTTGCAGACTCTTTCTATAACACATTTCTGCAGCACCCATCATTCCTTGGGACTGATAAATGTGTGCCAGCCACTGAGGAACAGAAAGAGAACAGAACCAAAAAAATTTTAATTTTCTACATAGTCTGGTACTCTATTTCCAATAAATTAAATGCACTCTGATGAAGCTAAATTTTTATTTTAGTTATTGGTAAGTTTTGTGCCCCACCCAAATTAAAAAATCACAGGTTAAGAAAGGAGTAGACATTTTGCCCATACTATCAGCAATAGCTCACTGGCCATAACACGTGAAAATGTTGACGAGTCTTCCATGACAGCAGGTCAGGAACAAAATCAAAATGGAATGTAAAAACAGATATATCAT
The DNA here is from genome assembly GCF_020171115.1 of Neogale vison. Classification (NCBI taxonomy): domain Eukaryota; kingdom Metazoa; phylum Chordata; class Mammalia; order Carnivora; family Mustelidae; genus Neogale; species Neogale vison. The sequence goes on along the minus strand of NC_058091.1, from coordinate 197,817,598 downwards.
GTAAATACTGATCAAAAAGAAATTTGTATAGCTGTATTAACCTCCAACAAAGTAGACATTAAGACAAGAAATATTCAGAGCTAAAGGGGTCTCTTTTGTAATGATGAGAATCAATTAATTGCAAGTTATAACACTCCTACATTTGTATTCACCTAATATAGACATAGAATTTATGAAGAAGTTGGCAGAAATAAAAGGGAAAAAAAACCCCACTCAAATGCAGAATTGAAGTTAGAGATTTTTATTTTTATTTTTTTTAAATATTTTACTTATTTATTTGACACAGAGAGAGAGAACACAAGTAGGCAGAGAGGCAGGCAGAGAGAGGGGGGAAGCAGGCTCCCTTCTGAGCAGAGAGCCAGATGCGGGGCTCAATCCCAGGACCCTGAGATCACGACCTGAGATGAAGGCAGAGGCTTAACCCACTGAACTACCCAGGCACCCCTAGAGATTTTTATACACCTATTTCCACAAAGGTAAAAGAAACAGATAAAGAATTCAATAAAGATATAGAAGATTTAAACATAATTAATCAGCTTGACTTATATATTTAGAAGACTATACTCAACAACTGCCACATTCAGTGAAAATGTGTATGCAACATTTTCTAAATCTGACCATATGCTGGGTCATGTCTCAAACAACTGAAATTAAACCCTCCTCTCTCATATTAGAAATTTTACAATATGCTTCAGAAAAAAACATGGATGAGGGTTACTAGGTGGCTCAAGTAGTTAAGTGTTCAACACTTGATTTCAGCTCAGCTCATGATCTCACGGTTGTACTAAAGATTCTCTCTCTCTCCCACCCTCTCCCTCTCCCTGATTTGCTCTCACTTGCACACTCTCTCTCAAAACAAATAAACAAACAAAAACTCCTCCCCCCAAATGAAAAAAAAAACAGGAAAAACGCACATGGATCAAAGAAATCCCAATGGAAATTAGAAAACATTTTCAAATGAATGACAATGAAAGTGCTACCTAAAATCTTAGGGGATGCATATATTGGAGAAAGATGGAAAATCTATGCTGTTAGTTTCTATCTCAAGAAGCTAGGGGGAAAAAAGATATCTAAATCGAGAGAAAGCAAAAATAACAGAAAAGAAAGTATAATGAAGAAAATCAAAACAAAAAGCAGGTTCTTTGAAAAGTAAATAAAACTGATTATCAAGAAAAAATTTAGAAATATACCTATATAAGAATGAAAAAGGAAAAAGCTTTACGGATTTTCCAAACATTACAAAGAAGGTATCATGAATAACTTTGTGCTGATAAAACAGAAACTGAGATGTGCTGGACAAATTCCCTAGAGTTCAACAATGCCAAAGAAAGAGGAAATCTTTTCTAAATTTTATTTTATTTTTTCAGTGTTCCAAGATTCACTGTTCATGCATGACACCCAGTGCTCCATGCAATAGGTGCCCTCCTTAATACCCACGACTAGGCTCACCTACCTCCACCCTCCTCCCCTCCAAAACCCTCAGGTTGTTTCTCAGAGTCCACAGTCTCTCATGGTTCATCTCCCCCTCCAATTTCCCCCAAGTCACTTTTCCAAGAAAGAGGAAATCTTGAAAAAACCTTTCCCATAAAGAAAATTGTTGGCCTGAATGGCTTCAATGATGAATTCTTTCAAACATTAAATAAATAAATGTCACTCTCACACAAACTCTTTCAGGAAATAAAGAAAAGGAGAATTAAAAACATAGATAACAAAACCTAACATAGACCTTATGACAATGAAAACTTACAAGCCATTCTCTCTCATGAATATAGGTATTAAAAATTCTTTTAAAAATGATTAACCAAGTTACTCCAGCAATAAATATAAAAGGAATAATACATCAAAACCAAGTAGAATTTCCTCCAAGAATGCAAGGTTAGCATACGATTTGAAAATCAATGCAGTCTACCACATAAACAGAATAATTAAAAAATAGCCATTGATAGATGTCCCCTCAAAAGATCTGTTAAAACTCAACATCCATTCATGATAGGAAATAAATATTTTATCTTTTAATCAATTTAGAATAGAAGAAAACTTCCTTAATCTGGTATATATATATATCAGATAAACCCTACGGAAAAAAATACTTAATTATGAAATACTTAAATTATGAAATTATGAATAGTAAATGCTTTCTGCGTTAGGTTGAGAATAAGAATGTTCACTTGTCTTACCACCACTTCTATTTAACACTCTATTCAAGGTTCTAAACAGTGCATTATGGCAAGAAAAAAAAAATCAATATACAAATACTGGAAAGAAAAAGTAGAACTTTATTATTCACAAATGACCTAATTGTGTATACAGAAAACTTAAATCATTTTCAAAAAATAGGTGAATTCAGCAAGGTTGTTGAGGGTCAACATATAAATTATATCAACTGAATTTCCAAGTGTTTGGGGTTGACATACAAGAAAAAAATACCATTTGTAATCAAACAAAAAATATCAACTACCTATACAATGAAAATTATAAAACACCACTGAGAAAAATTTAGAACTCAAATAATTTGAGGAAAATAGCACATTTGTAGATAGATAAACTCAGTAGTATTACTTTATCAATCCTCCCCAAATTAAGCCACAGGTTCATGCAATTCCAACCAAGATCCTAGCGGGGCTTTTGTTTGTGGGGGAAGGAGGCAGGGTAATTGACAATTTATACATAATTGCGACAATCCTAAATGACTTTAGGCACGTGAAGGAGAACAAAAAAAGTCGGAGGTCTTACTATTACCTCCACACATAAAAACGAATTATAAAGTTATAAGCAAGAAATAAAAACAGATAAAGGAAAAGAAGAGGGAACCCTATAAGACCTACAGATACAGTCAGCTGATTTATGACAAAAGCATCACTACAGTTCAGTGGGGACAGAATGGTCTTTTCAAAGAATGATGCTGGGACAATGTGATACACCTAAGAAAGGAATGGACCTGGATCCTGCAACATTAACAAAAATTAATCCTGGATAGATTATATACCTAACATATGAAAGGGAAAAGAGAAATTTCTAAAGGAAAACAGAAAAATATCTTTAGGCACTTAAGTAAGCAAAGCATTCTTAAATAGAACATTTCAATAAAGCATTGACCAATAAAAAAAATGGTAAGCTAGATTTCATTAAAATTAAGAACTATTCATCAAAAAATAATATTGACAGAGTGCTAAGTCAAGGTACAGACGTGAGAAAATACATGCAACACAAAGACCCAAAATGTGCTTCAATCCAGGAAATACAATGAATTCCAAAAATCACCCAAAAAACAGCCCATGAAAAATAAAAGAAAAGGCACTTTAAAAGAGGATAGCCAAAGGTTCAAGAAACATATGAAAAGTGGCTCAACATCATTAGTCAGGTACATTCAAGTTAAAACTACCACAGGATATTATTACCTACTATCTACTGAAAAGGGAAAAATTAACCACATCTAGCTGTATCAGCGTTGGAACGCTTGGAATCTGCTGGTGGGAAAATCAGATGGACAATCATTTCAGAAGACTGTTTGACAGGATCTACTAGAGTAAACACACATGACCCTAATTACCCACTGAAAGACATAGGTAAGGACAGACATAACATTACTCATGATAGCCAAAATCTGGAAAAAAAACAAATATCCACCAAGGGTATATTTATAAGATGAAATGGAAAAATTATGGCTACATGAAACTAAATGAGTCCCATACATATGACGCTGAATGAAACTAACCAGATACAAAAGAATCATCCGTTTACGTGATGTTCAAAAACAGGCAAAACTAGAAAGAAGTGACAGAAGTCAAAATAGTTCTCCTTTTTATTTGAAGTAGGGAAAAATCAAAGAGAAAGGCACTAGGTTATTGGAAATAGGAAACTAGGAAAAAACCTAGGTTATTGGAAATAACCTAGAGAGGCAACTAGGTTATTGGAAATGTTCTGTATCTTGGTATAGGTGGCAGTTAAGGTATATATGTAAGTAAAAAATGTAATGAATGGTACTTTTAAGATTCTTATGCTCTATCCTTTGTGAATTATATCATAATATGAAAGAAAACACATGCTACCTCTTAAGACTCGACTTCCTATAGAGTTTATCTTTTAATTTTTCCCTTTTAGTTTGACAAGGTATTTTTCCTCTTGATGAAGAATAGGAAATCATCAGTATCCATCTGACCTTAGAATTAAATTATCAAAAAAAAAAAAGAATTAAATTATCTTAACTCTCCTATGGCAAACTTTAAGAAAGGCGGGGGGGGTGGGGGGAAGCACCATCTTTCTCCAGTGATTAGAGTAAAATACCAGGTCTAGCTTGCGTAATCCAACTCATTATGCTACTAGATAATCTTTTAAAGCAGGAACATCAAAAAGTTGTTTATGATGAAAGATCAAAATGAAGAACAAATTATAGTAAAATAATTTACTATTAAATCAACATAAAAAAACCCCTTTGATAACTTTTTCTGGAGCACAGAGGAAACTACAGTAAGCTGGATACAATAATTACATGTTTTTGTGTTTTAACATCAATAATAAAGTACATGGAGATCATCATGTGTTTGTCATTGTAGATAACCAGAGGCAGCTAAAAGGAAGCTCTGTTGACTGAGGCATCAATAATTATTTCCAAGAAACACTAAATAACCATTAAAATCCTGTATGAGTTGAGAAAAACCATACAAATCCTCTCTAAAGGGAGAGTTAACACCATTATGACAAAATGTTTGAGACACTCTTTAGCTTTCTTACATCAACACCATGTAAAAGACAGTATTCTCAATGTTGTTTTAAATGGAGGAAATTTATAATCAACAACTTAAAAAGCTCTGAAGTACTGTAGCAGCAGATCCTAAATTAGTATTAAACTTCCTTAGTCTCCCTAATCACAATACAATGTACTTTGAATCTTGAAAATGAAAGATATATGGTTAAGTTTAAAGGCAAGACAAATAAAATGGGGCTTAATGCCTGCCTTCATCTAGAATCATGAAGTATTCTAACTCAGGCCTCAAGTAAGGAACGAGGGAATTTACCTGCCATGCTGGAACAGAAGTTGAGTTGGACATAACTGTTTTTTGCAGCTCTTCAAGGACGGCATCTGGGAGAGGGTTTTGTGACTCCAGGAGTAGTTTACACTGAACTTGTCTCAAAAGTAAGATAACAGCTGGCTGATCAGGGTTACTTTTTAAATTCTAAAAATTAAACACCAAAATAGAAACAGATCAAATAGATTCTTGAATCTTAAGTGGCAATTAAGCTATTCTCCATGTTGGAAAAAAAAAAATCCGAATTTAACCTTTCCTTAATAAAAAATAAAGAACTGCAAAAGTAAAATAAATAAAACAATGAACATCTTGAGAATATCAAACTCCACACTTAAATTAAAATTGATAATGCCAATATTGTAGTTTTTAGGTCATTTTAGATTCAGTTTGTCTCTTTGACTTGTTTTATTCTCAGGTGATATCCTGAAAACCTTGAGTTCTGAATGTAAATGGGTGAATTAAGAAAACATGAAATTAACAGTGAAGGCTAACACTATTCCTTATTGGAACTCTACCAGAAGAGCTATAGTTTTTTGTTTTTTTGTTTTGGTTACTGTTTTTTTTTTCCTTTTTCAATCTCTTCACAAAGATATTCATTAGATGTCCTTCTCTAAGCATACACTTTCCAAACACTGTTAAGAGAAACGACCCATTTACCCACCTCCCTAAGCCATTATTTATCCACAAACACACATATATAGAATTATATATATGTATCTCCTTGCTAAATATATGTATACAGACGGTTATATGTATACTTCGAAGAAGTTTACGGAAGTTCTCTAAACAAGCCTTCCACTACTATTCTAAACATTTCTTTCTTTATTGCTTATCCCTCAATAACATACTTTACTTTTTTAAATTAAGTCAGAGTCTTAAATATGTGATTGCTTTCTTCTAAGAAACTGGAACAAAAAATGACAAGATTCATAAAAGTATTCCTTATTCTGTCAGAGAGAGTATAGCAACAGTCAGTTGCTTATTAAACTCTAACTGCATAATACTAATCTGTCCTGAATTTAGATGGAATTTATAAATAAAAGAGAAAATTTACCACTCTGCTTTTCAGAGAATTCAAACACCAAAGGGATCTTGGAAGATCCATTCTTCCTTCTCCATAAAATCCATTTCCTCCCACATCCCTGCCTCCCCCCCCAAAAAAAACTTCTAGAAAGAAAATACAACTCGACTTGGTAAACATTTATGAAAAAAGGTATTTTCAGAAAAAGTGATGTTTAAAACTTGCATTATCCACTCAATTATTTCTGAATAGGTTTATGAAACTAATTTATTCATTGAATACATATTTATTGAGCCCCCTACTATGTGCTAGGCAAGGTGCTAAGGATTTACGCACAGAGCCTACAATCCAGGTATGTAAAAGGTAACTACTAGGTAGCACCAGTTGCTCACTTACTTTTCATTGTCTTTATGTGGTTCAGAGCTTTAGAAAAATACAGAGATGAGAGAAAATAGACCAATCTGAAGGCAGTGACCAGAAATCAAAGGAAAATATGGCCTCCATAATGGTATCCTCCTCAACAAGGATCTGTTAAGTCCTTGAGTCCTAGAGTCACACAAAAGTGAGTTCAAATGGCAACTCCATCATTTTCTACCTGTGAACTCTTGTGCAAATTACTTGCCGTCTCTAAGCCTCGGTTTACTCATTTGTAAAAAGGGGATAATAGTACTTATGTCATATGTTCCTGTGAAGTTCAAATACAAGCTGCTAAATGGACTGACTGGCTTACAGGTCGTCGTCATCGTCATCATCATCACCAACACCACCACCGCCACCACAATATGCCCCTTAAATAACGTGCATTCCACGTTTAATGTTATCTTCGGAGTAGGATAAGAATCCATAAATCTCAGTAATACCTTCGTGCAGAGGGCTTCAGCTTCAGATGTTCTTCCCGTGTCCATTAGACCAGTGACAGCCTGGGAGAGACACCACTTTTCCAGAGATTGGTTATAATCCTTAAGGAATTCTTTGTCTTTAACTGTTAACAAAAATGTTAATGTTACTTTCTTCTGCGATTTAAAATGTGTTCTCAGCAGAGAAATTAGTTGCTAAGAAGTATTACAATTAGACTTATCATCATAGACAGTATTTTTTTTTTTAAGATTTTATTTATTTATTTGTCAGAGACAGAGGGAGAGAGAGCGAGCACAGGCAGACAGAGAGGCAGGCAGAGGCAGAGGGAGAAGCAGGCTCCCTGCCGAGCAAGGAGCCCAATATGGGACTAGATCCCAGGACGCTGGGATCATGACCTGAGCCGAAGGCAGCTGCTTAACCAACTGAGCCACCCGGACGTCCCCATAGACAGTATTTTAAAACTTACAATTTTTTAAACTTTACTTAAAACTTACAGGAATACCATAGACTACCCTAGTAGGTGCCAGGTTTCTGAAAAGTTTCATGGTAGGAGCATTTGTGGTGGAAGAAGTTAAAACTTTATAGACTTGTGATTTACATAAAAAAATCACTTTATAGTAAAACTAAAAATAATTTAATTGAAAAAATTAAATATTTACTGCGATATAATTGACATATGATAAATTACACATCTGCACATATTCAAACATACAGCTATGAACCATCACTATAATCAAGATAATGAACATACTCATCAACATGGAGAGTTTCGCCCTACCCCTTTGTAATCACTTCTGTCCCCAGCATACCTCTCCTTTTACGTCTGTCCCCAGGCAACCACTAATTATTTTCAGACACAATGGATCAGTCTGCATTTTCTAAAATTTCACATAAATGGAATTATAAAGTATAGACCTTTGTCTAGCACCTTCACAACTATAAACATAGTAAATTACATTTCTACAGGTAAAGCAGCTTTACATTCCTAGGATAAACCCCACTTGATTATGATGTATTGTTATCTTTTTTATGTGTTGTTGGATTTGAATTGCTATGGTTTGTTACAAATTTCTGCATGTGTAGTTCCTTTCACAGTATTCCTGTTAAAGTCTTTGCCTGGTTTTGGTGACAGAGTAATGCTGGCCTCACAGAAGAACTACCAACTTTTCTATTTTGGGAAAGGGTTTGTATAGAACTGGTATTATTTCTTCCTCAAATGTTTAGCAGAATTAATCAACGAAGCCGTCTGGTCCTGGAGTTTTCTTTGTGGAAAGATTTTTATCTATAAATTCAGTGTCTTTTACAGATACAAAGCTGTTCAGTTTATTTACTTCTTCATACGTGAGATTTGTATCTTTTAAGGAATTTGTCCAGTTCATCCAAATTGCCAAATTTAATGGTGTAAACTTGTTCACAAGGTCCTCTGATTAGCCTTTAAATATCGCTATAGTGATGTACCCACTTTCATTCCTGATATCTGGCTAGAGGCTTTTCAATTCTACTGATCTTCTAAAAGAACTAGTTTTTTTTTTTTTCCCCAATTTATTTATTTTCAGAAAAACAGTATTCATTATTTTTTCACCACACCCAGTGCTCCATGCAAGCCGTGCCCTCTATAATACCCACCACCTGGTACCCCAACCTCCCACCCCCCCGCCACTTCAAACCCCTCAGACTGTTTTTTTAAAAAAATTATTTTTATTAACATTTAATGTATTATTAGCCCCAGGGATACAGGTCTGTGAATCATCAGGCTGACACATTTCACAGCACTCACCATATCACATACCCTACCCAATGTCTATAACCCAACCACCCTCTCCCTAACCCCCTCCCCCCCGCAGCCCTCAGTTTTGTGAGATTAAGAGTTTCCCTCCTGATCCCATCTTGTTTCATTTTTTCCTTCCCTACCCCTGCACTGTGTCTCAAATTCCTTGTATCAGAGAGATTGAAAGAACTAGTTTTCACTTTTGTTGATTATGTTTCTACTTCACCGATTGCTACTATTTATTATTTCTTTTCTTTTGCTTACTTTGAGTATAAATTCTTCCTCCTTTTTCTAATTCTTAAGGAGAAGCTGAGATCACGGACTTGAAGGCTTTCTTATTTTCTAATGTAGACATCTAATCTATAAATTTCCTGGGAGCAGTGCTTTAATAGCAGTGCAGAACTTTGAAATGTCTTTTTCCTTCTCATTCAGTTCAAAGTATTTTCTAACTTCCTTTCTGGCTTATTCTTTGAACTGGATTACTTGCTTTCTAAATACTTGGAAATTTTCCAGGTATTTTTCTGTTACTGCCTTTTAATTGAATTCTATTATATTAAGATAATGTTTTCTACATATGATTTGAAGCCTTTTAAATTTATTTAGAACTTCTTATGGCCCATAAGACATGTAGGTAGACGTTCTGTGTGCACTTGACAATGCCATTATTAGAAGTATTCCATAAATGTCAATTAGGTCAATTTAGTTGACAGTGTTGTTCAAGTCTTTATTATACCTTTACTGATTTTTTTTGTTCAATTGTTCTGTCAATTATCAAAAGAAGAGCACTGACTCTCTAACTATGTAATTGTGGATCTGTCTGTCCCTCCTTTCAATTCTGTTAAGTTTTTAGTTCATACATTTTTTTCCACAAGGATCTTTTTTTCTACCTGTCTTATTGTGAAATGCAATGCTGATTTTGTGTGTTTTGAAACTGTTACTTAGCACATAAATGCTTAGCACTGTTATGTCCTCTCAATGAATTGATTCCATTATGAAATGACCTTTCTTATCATTGGCAATATCATTCGCTCTGAAATCCACTTTGTCTGAACTTAGCACTGCCATTCCAACCCTCTTTTGATTAGCGTTGGCATGGTATATCTTTTTCCAACCTTTTACTTTTTAGGCTATTTTTGTCTTTACATTTAAATATAAATTTATATTTTGTCTATGTTTCTTTTAGGCAGTATATAGTTGGCTCTTGATCTTTTATTCAATCTAAGAGTTTCTGCCTTTTAACTGGGGTGTTTAGGCCATTTAACTTGACTATAGATATGGCTGGGCTTAACTCTAATGTATTACTTGTCTTCTGTCTTATCTAAAGTCTTTGTTCCCTTTTCCTCTTCTTGGAATTATTTTTTATGATTTCCTTTTATCTACCTTGGTGGTTTATTAGCTATAACTTTATTTATTTAGTATCTACTTTACATTTTAAAGTATTCATCTTTAATCTGCCACAGTCTACTTTAAGTAATAAAAATCTTCATGTACAGTATAAAAATCTTCACGTACAGTATAAAAATCTTACAACAGAGTATTTCCGTTTCTCCTACTGTTCTTTGAGCTATTGTTGTAATATGTGCTTTATACAGTCAATTACATTTTAAAGAGATTTCTAATGTGTCACGTGTGGATCTATTTCTTTTTTTTTTTAATTGTTTTCAGTGTTCCAAAATTAATTGTTTGTGCACCACACCTAGTGCTCCATGCAGTATGTGCTCTCCACAATACCCACCACAAGGCTCACCCCACTCCCCACCCTCCACCTCCAAAACCCTCAGTTTGTCTCTCAGAGTCCACGGTCTCTCATTGTGGATCTGTTTCTATTGATTGATTTATTTGATTATGGGTGGTACTTTTCTATCTCTTTGCATGGGTATTAAGTTTTAACTGAATATGAGACATTGTAGAATTCTGAACATTTTTGTATTCCTGTAATGTTCTGGAGCTTTGTTCTATATGCAGCTCAGCCTCTAGGATATGATTTCATCTTTTCAAGACTTGTTTTTAAGCTTTGTCAGATGAGATCATTCAGCCTTTAGTGTGGGGCTAATTATGCCCACTACTTTTTGCAATATCCTTCTGAGTACTGTAGCCTGAATTCATTATGTATAAAATGTGTTTGTAAACTTACTTGAAGCGGAAACAGCAGATAACAGCGCCAAGTACAGATCCATTCTCTTTGGCTGAGTATTGTTCACTAGAGCCAGTTTATCATCAGCATGACAGGCTGCCATCAGCCCAGCCCAGACAGCAGGATCCCCTAAACATAAAGAATATGGTTTGAGGTCTTGTTAATATCAACATATGGCTAAAAAATTATCCAAAGTGAGACTAAGAGTTTATAGATACCAAAAAATTAAATTAAAATTAAAAATAAATTCTATCTGTAGAAAAAAAATCCATTTTCTGTATTTTTTTAAAAAGAATTTATTTATTTATTTGACAGACAGAGAGCACAACTAGGCAAAGAGGCAGGCAGAGAGAGAAAGAAGAAAGCAGGCTCCCTGCTGAGCAGAAAGCCCAATGCGGGGCTTGATCCCAGGACCCTGGGATCATGACCTGAGACAAAGGCAGAAGAGGCTTTAACCCACTGAGCCACTCAGGCACCCCCCAAAAAATCCATTTTCTTAAAGGAAACTAATTTATACTTCTTTTCAGACAATACATTACTATCCTTCAAGATCTGCCTTTTTTTCAAAATACAGCGAGAATAAGAAATATTCTATTAAGTTCTCCCATGGCTGGTTAGCTCAGATGCCTAGAGTACTGTGCTACTGTGGAAAAGTCAATTATATTTACTTTCATTGGACACCAAGGGCACGTCTCAAAGAGACACATATGGTCATCATTCAAACCCTGTATTAAAGGGTCAATCATAGAAAAGGCAAGATAATACTATTTCTCAGTTTTTAAGAAAAGTTCAAGCCAAGGGAAAAGCTCACAGCAACTCCATTTACCTATGTTCTAACAGCCAAGCATAAAGTTATTTTATCATTCCAAGTGAAGCAATTCTAGGATTATACAGCTCTTCACTGATTTGATCTTTCCTTTCCTTCACACCTTGACAGCAGCTTCAGGGGACGGGGGCAAGTAGCAGACTGAGGTAGTACTAATATAGATTATGCATACAGGTGCCTCTTTTTTAAAAAGATACTTGCAAAAAGAAGGTGAAAAAGAATTTAGAACTTAGGAGTTTTTATTTTTTGGTCTTTTATAAGTCATATTTTGTAGGTTAGTATTTGCACAGTCAGTATCTTAGTTCTGTTATGCTTAAAAAAAAAAAAAAAAGCAAAAAACAAATAATCCTGGGGTCCCTGCATGTTCAGTTGGTGGAGCATGCAACTCTTGATCTCAAGATTGAGAGTTTAAGCCCCATAATGGGTGCAAAGATTACTTTGAAATCTTCAAAAACAAACAAACAAACAACAACAACAAACAAACAGACAACAATTTTAAAATCCCACAGGGGTGCAAATTAACAATATAGTCATTTAAACAAAAATTTTAGCTTAAGTTTTACATTTTTCCTATTTAACTGTTCCATCTAGTACATACCTCTATTAAATGTCTGAAATGTCTATCTATTTTACTTACAGAAGATCAGTATTATGTTAATAGTACAGGAGTCATTAGAAATCTTAGATAAAAAATCTTTTTAAAAAATTAAATGCATATCTCCATATTATAAAATAATTTCTACCCAAAACAGTGACGAGCTTATTTTAAATAATGAAAGACAGACTCGAACTCCAGAATAAGGAAATGGGGACCATTCCTTAGAATACATGAGATCTGATTATTGTATAATGAAACACAAGTGACTAAGTCTTAGATCTGAGATTTTAGTTTTAATGATGCAACTAATTAAATGTGTGCCAGCTTTCTCTTTGGGACTCATTTTTCTATAAAACAAGGCAAGTGAACTAGATGATGGCTCAGGTGTCATCAGGCCTAAAACACCAAATTCCAAATGAAGTGGACTCAATTTCTGAATATTAACTTATTTCTAAGATTAAGTGAAGAACTCCTTTTAGGAATCTTAAGGTATAGTTTTAATTTCAGGAGGAAGGAAATGGATATTAGCTGGCTGTAATTTCTCCTGTCACAATTCAGAAGAATCATTGCTTTCATTAGTTTTTCTGTAAGTAATCAGCAACTCAAATTCCTTATGAAACCAAGTGATAATATAAATAATATAATTAAATATAATTTGCTAAAAATACCTTCTAACATCACAGAAGCACTAACCTAGCAGAAACTGGATTTTTCTAATTTAATTCTAAATTCTTGGGATTGTTTAAATTTCTGAAAAGATTCCTTTGAATACCATCTATCAAAACTATACTTTGATATAGTTCTACAAGTTCTACAAGGACAAAGATCTACGAGGATTAGGTATATAGCTACTACACTACAATTAACTACCATTAAATTTACTTTCACTGGACTCCAAAAACAAGTCTCAAATAGGAACTCATCTTCATTACTCAATCCCTGTTGCAAGCATCTTATATGATGACTCTAATTCCTTGAGTATGTATTTCTCCAGATAATACAGGAAAAGAAGAAGATCATTATAGAAGACCTGATCTGGGCAATCTCACCTTTCTAAAGTTTATGCCACTCACACAATCAAAAGCTAACAGATCTTTTATCATTCCAGATCTATGGTAAAAATCCTTGAGAGTAATTCTATCTCATACTTTATTGAAATAACCTCTAAAAATCAAAAACTTATCCAATGTGTAACAAAGACAAATCAAAATGTTTAGGGTCTTTTTTTGTTGTTCTATTGCATAAATGAAACAAAGAATAAACAATAAGATGTTGGTCTGTTTACTTGTTTTATAAAATAATCTCTGATTTATTAAATGTTTTGCAGTTAGGGCCTTTACAATTTATTGTGAAGATAACATTGGACTTATTTTGTACGATTTGTTTCCTAACAGCCCCTAGCCAAAAGCAAAAGTTTTCTAACTTAACAAATGTTTGAAGTGATCTGCAGGAAAAAATTATTTAATTCAATATCTCATATTAAAAATACTATTATATAAAAATACACACTCATGGGTATTCCAGTCCTCTAGGAATGATAATGGAAGTATATTGATGTGGTCACAGGTACTTGCTCAGTGATCAATGTGATCAAAGACACAAAGAAGAGCTAGCTCAGGTGAGGTCATCACCTTGACATTCCAACAGTTACCCCAGAAGACATATCTCCACTCTTTAAGGAGCTAACTACCCATAACAATAACTAAATAACTAAATATGTTCATTAAATAATTTAGCTATAAGGTAAACCTCATTAAACCAGGTGATGGAAAACCAAAAGAAAATTACTTCTTGAAAATACACAATTCAGAGTTTCAATAAAGAGTAATAATGTCTTTTTATGCAGATATTCCTTTTAGCCTGCTTCAAGAATTGGTTATTTCTTAATTATTAGCAGTCAAATGCAAGATAATCAAATAATATGCAAAAGCTTAGAATATTTTCTTAAAATTCCCTTATTTCAAGAAATGCAAACTTTGTACCTACAGGTCACAAATGCAAAACCAGAAGAATCTGAATTAATGAAATGGATTATATTCACCTCACCTGGAGAAAGAAAAGCTGCTTTCTGAATGGTCTTTAGTGCAATATTTTTTTCAGTTTCTGCTGAATTGCTTCCCATAGCTAACTGATTTACTGCAGTGTACAGTAATGCCTTCTGCAAAAAGGAAAAAGAAGAAGAGTGTTAACCAATTATCTTTGTAGCTTCATGACTTTCAAACTGACGAAAAATAGGACTATTATCAAGTACGATGTGACTTCCTAAACCTAGGAAGAAAAGTTATTTTACTGTTTCATAAATAATATTATTTAACAAGTAGGACATTTCCTTTGTACTGGAGAAAACTAACCTTTCCATGATTTGAGTCCAAAATATGAGCCACATTTCCTGCTATAGCACCTCCCTATAATAGAAAAAAAATATTTAGATAAATGTAAAAATTTTCACAAATAAAAATTAATACTGATAAAAATCTTTCCATTTAATTATTTGAAAAGCTGTCTAATCACATCATAACTTCCAAACTCCTGAAATATCAAGTGATTACTGCTTTAAAAGACAAGTTTAGTATTTTTTTAAATTTAGTATTTTTAAAAAAATCTTTTCTACTATGATCATTTCAACTCTACTCTTTTAAAATACTCATTAAGGTGCAAAAGTTACACAGTCTTATACCAAACACAAGTACATATTTCCTAACAATATAAAAGAAAGTGAAAGACTGACTGAAAGAGAAAGAGAATCAGAATCCCAGAACTTATTTTAGGATTAACACTGTTTTATTCCACAGAAATATGGTATTTTAAAGTCTTCTGTAGTGCCTACTAAAATGAATAGCCAGAGCACCTTGAAGCAAATGACGGCTTCAATAACAGTCAACTCAAAACTGAAAATGAGAAAAACATATACATTGTAATTTTCGTGTAGTAAATCTGAAATCCTTAATTTTTAAATTCAGTTAGACATTTTACCTGAAAGAAAGTGAAAGTGAAAGAAAGTGAATTATTAGAATGAATTCTTTTTAACTCAGAAGTACACTGTTCTCCTAATTTTATACCGGAATTGTATCAGAAATGTCTTGCACATCATAGTTAGCATATAAAGAATGCTAAGAATAACCTTTAAAAATATGTCAATATAAAACAAATAGAAGATGGATTAAAAAGAAAACAGAATACACAGCAGAATAGAAGGAGGATTCAAGAGTTAGATCTGGGATGATCCAACACCACAAACACTAACTGGTTTTCGCACAAGTTATTTATTCTCTGTCTCAAGTGTTCTCTATAAAAAGGACATTAATTGCAGCTACTTCATGCAGTTGTTGGGATTAAATGACAAAATATATATAATGGTTGGCACGTAGTAAGTACTTCAGTCTAGTGTCTAATAATGATATTCTTTTAGGTTTTCTGAACTACTATGAGCAAAAACGGGTAGGAATAACAAATAAAATCAGACCTGCACAGACTTCAGAGAGTGGAATTATTAGATGTAATAAGTCTTCAAAACATATCAGCTACTACCATTATGTTTACCCACTAATTAAGCAACTATGAAAGGACACGGTAACCACAGAAATTAACAAAATACTTTATAGACCCCCCGAAAATATCTGTCTACTATGAACTAAAATACATAATCCTTCTTATAGAACATCAATAACTTCATGTTGAGATTCACATTTTTAGATGTTAGACATTAGCAATGTCCTAGTTCTTATTTTCTTATCTTTGAAGAGCTTTTAAATAAAACTATCTTTTGGGATTCAAAAAACCCAACAGTTATTTCTTCCTAAATGGCAACATTATAAACATAACCTAATCACAAAGCTATTAACATAATTTGTATGTATTAAAAAAAAGCCCACCTACTTCTTTGTATCTTTCATAACGCCCAGAACAGTTCAATAGTACAGGAAAGAAACTCGATGTACTACTTATCAAATGACTAATAGCAAATCTGGTGAAAGAACAGAACTCCCTTGTTGCATTAGTTGTTTCCCAGAAGGATAATGCTAATATTCTAAAAATTGTATTACTTACTATATCACAAGTTACTTTATCTTTTTTCCAGAATTTAGAACATTACTTACCTTTGCACTTCGGTTAGTATACTGAGCAACTACTCGGGACAACAGAGACCAAAGAGCTGGATCAGCGGGGTTACTATAGAGATCATCAAAAGCAAAAGGCTTAGATATGAGAGTCACTTTAAACCATGAAAAGTAAAAGCAACCAACATTTTAATTAGTACCTAAGTTCAAAATCTTGTAGACATCTAAAACAAGTTCGTATTAATTGTCTATGTGTGAATGAAAGTACTTTAATTTTCAGAAAACGTTATCTTCTAAGATACACCAAGAGTCCTTATGAAAATAAGGAAAAATCAGCAACATGATAATTACAAAGCCTAATCTAATTAAGAAAAGCTAAGGAGTGTTAGAGAGGAGTAGGGAATTTGGGTAAATTGGAAGGGGAGGTGAACCATGAGAGACTATGGACTCTGAAAAACAATCTGAGGGGTTTGAAGTGGCGGGGGGGTGGGAGGTTGGGGTACCAGGTGGTGGGTGTTATAGAGGGCACGGCTTGCATGGAGCACTGGGTGTGGTGAAAAAATAATGAATACTGTTTTTCTGAAAATAAATAAATTTAAAAAAAAAAAAAGAAAAGCTAAGGAAATTTAGTACATTGTGTTCAAGGAAAACACAGAGATGAAAATTGTGAAAGGAAAATAAATTTCATTTAGAACACTTTACTGCTGGGGTGCCTGAGTGGTTCAGTTGGTCAAGTGTCTCACTTTTGTTTTGGTTCAGTTTGTGACCTCAGGGTTGTGTGATCAAGCCCCGCCTGGGGCTCCTCACTCAGCACAGTCTGCCTGAATTTCTCTCCCGCTGCCCCTCTCACACCATTCATGCACACACCCTTTCTCTCTCTCCAAAATAAATAAATCTTTAAAAAAAAGAACACTTTCCTGCTGAAGAAAAAAAAACAAATAACCACTATTGCTAGTAATAAGTGCTTTCTATTTTCTAAATTTGGAAGACATTAGTGAATGTTTGAGTGGCCAAAAAATTCCTAAAACCATCAAGTTAGCATCAAATAACAAATGGACCATATCACTAACTTGAGAATAAGGAAGGATTTTTGTATTAAAATAACTTTCAGGCCTTAACTTACTGAATAAGAGCAAACTTATTCAAACTTAATGAATCAGTGCAAAATTTCTGTTCTCTTATCTTCTTATCAACTTATTTAAAAAAAAAATCCTTATAGATGAAATAATGTGTATAGTCAGCTACCTGGTCCTAAGTGCAATTTCAGAAAACTACATTCTGGTTTACAAAAATATATGCTTCACTCATTATATATTCTTAGTAAGGTCCAAATGTCAAAGATTAGCCCATCAAGTGTAATTACTCCAAGTTTACAAGTACAGAATTTACCTGTGAACAGCTTTAGATGCTTGTCTCTGCACTGCCACACTGCGGCCTTGCAGTGTGTAAATTGCTGAAATGAGAAGGCACTTTGGATAATCACTGTCTTTCTCTTTGATGTGCTTCAGCAATTCATTAAGTGCAGCTTTTGAAAGTGTAGCATCCTGCATTGTCAATCCAAGAGCACACAGGGCTTGAAGGCTTTCTGTGGTTGGTTCCTTTAAGATGGAGCTATAAATATTTTTAGTTGTCTATTAGCCATAGTACAGTAGTCTGTAACTATTCAAACATATTTAACATCTAGTTAAAAAAAGCACTAAGGACTCTGAAAAACAATCTGAAGGGTTTGAAGTGGCGGGGGGGTGGGAGGTTGGGGTACCAGGTGGTGGGTATTATAGAAGGCACGGCTTGCATGGAGCACTGGGTGTGGTGAAAAAATAATGAATAATGTTTTTCTGAAAATAAATAAATTGGAAAAAAAAACAAAAAACAAAAAACAAAAAAAATTGTGGGAGGAAAAAAAAAGTATGCTTGTAAGATAAATCAAAAAAAAAAAAAAAAAGCAATTTACTTAAGGATTTACCAAACTAAGCCCAGCTATAAAATAAATATAAAACAGATTCCTTGGCTTCTGGGGATGGTAATTTCTCTAAATGTCTAAAGCAGTTAAAAATTCCAAGGGCCTTTCTTTTCTGTTCATTATATCTAAGTTTTAGAAACAAATGTAAATAGTGTTTTGGGGGCCTGGGTTTTAGAAAAATAACTAACCAGATAACTATATAAATAACCACAGATACCATAGGTTATTATTTTTCTAATTTATTCCAAAAACATAGAAATAGTTACAAGTTAAAGTGGTATATATTTTTAAAGCTTTAATTTTAAATGAAATTTATCAGGTTAACTTGAAACATAAAGACGAAAAAAACTCTTTGGGGACCAAAGAGGCCAAAAATTAAGCCAGTAGAACTCCCTTCATTAAAATTTTAAGATTCTACTAGATCAAATGATCAATTACTCTTTTAAAGAAATAAATAATACACACAGAGTACAGGATGGTTTTGAAGGACTGGATGGACCCAGAGCTAAGAATTAAGCCATGATCTCTAGTTCCACCTATGACCATCAGTTCACAATCAGGTCAGTCCAATCCCTTTTATTCACCAAAAGGTTCCTACAACATTAAAAACCTCCTTTTACAGTGTCCCAATTTTTAATCCAGTGTTTAATCTGGTCATGGTAAGTGCTGATGTCAACTGTACATACCATTTAAATAGCAATGTCTTGGCTACGTCCATTTTTCCTTGTTTATACTCCGTGATTGCCAGAGCTGTCAAGATATGGGCTTTGTCCCGCTCTGATTCAACAACAGACAAGGCCCTCTCATAGGCTATTATACAGAGTTGGAAACAAAACAAAACAAAATAAACACAACCCTGATTGACAAACAGTGAAATTTCTGCCTTCTTAATTCTATTTTTTTAAAGATCTAACTAAAAATATATCTTATTGTTTCCTTATTTTCAAGTGGATGGAAAAAATTTTTAGATAATCTAACTTGGTTTAGTTGGTCCAAGGTGATTCTGGGGATATCGTTAGGATTGTTGTGAGGCATCTCCTAACTTCTATCTTTGGAATCTATAGGGGAGTCTTCAAGGGATGTGAAGGCCTGCAGCCATTGAGATACCACGAACGTCCACATGCATACCAGTAACTCCACCAAGCTAGATACTTAACAGTGATACTTAACTGTTAAGTCCTAGCACACACACACACATATGAAAATGTGTGTGTGTGTGTGTATATATATATATATACACACATATATGAAAATGTACTCAATGAGCATTTTTGGAGAAAACAAAACACACTATTACCAATAATGGTCAAGGTCTTTACTTATCAGAAATTTCCATTTAAGCAAAGACCTCCTTTCAAATGCTAACTCTACTTTAAGTGATCTTGGGCCTCAGTTTCCTTGTGTAAATAATTTAAGGTAACACTCAGCTCATAACACTGCTATAAGGACTATTCACATAATAATGTACTAAAGGAGGGAACGGATAAAAAGTACCTAATATCATTCCTGACTCCTAGTTGGATTTTAATAAACATTGCAACCCCTACTCCTATTTTAATGATCCATCTTTCTGCATGTAATCTTGTTGCAATTAAATTCCACTCAGCCCTGGAAAAGTAAGATGTGTCCTTTAGCTTCAAGCAACACACTCACCTTTGCTGCTTTCTTTATATAGACCTTTCATAAATAAAGCCAATGCAAAACCTATGATGTCTTCTAACTCTTCAAGGGGTGTTGACTTAAAAGCCTGGATAGCTTTATCATATTCACCAATGGAACTAAGAAGCAAAACACAAAACACTTACTTTTAATAATAAAAACAATTTTGGCTTGTATCATAAGAATATAGAGAGATTATTATACCAAGCTTCTTTTACCTTCACATACTTCGTCTATCAGTGCTAAAGCTAAAGAAATGACATGTTAAAATAGAAGGCATATCATTTATTTCAAATAAGATGTACTGGAGCAATTTAATTTCCTGCTTTGTTTCTTTTAAATTACATGTGAAAATGATTAGTTCTGCTAAATTACAATGTGTCTTTCTTATTAACAAACTTGAACTAAAATCCCAAGGCATAAAAATAATTTCAAGTTGACTTTTATACAGAACTCTTTAAGCTTAATATATTGGTTGAATACTACCCTGTAAGTATGGTTTTAGCATTGAGAAGCTTAACAAGCATAAAATACGTAATTAAAATCAAACCTAGCCTCTGTATAAACTGTTTACCTGCCCGTCCTTTTTTCTTTTTTTTTTTTGAGAGTATAAAGATAAACTGAATTTCACAAATAAAACTATAGATTATCTTTTCTGTATTTAACAGGAAGAAAGGTAAAAATTATTACATACGATACTAAAGTACAATACTTCTTTTCAAAGTTTATTTCATTTTATTTTTTGGAGAGAGTGCATGGCACATGAGCAGCACGGGTTGAGGTTGGGCGCAGTGGAGAGCAGGGAGAAAGAGAGGGACCAAGAGAGAGAATCTTGACTAAGGTCCACACTCAGTGGGGAGCCCTCCACGGCACTCAACCTCAAGACTCTGAGATAGTGACCTGAGCTGAATCAAGAGTCGGATGCTCTCCCAAAAGAACCACCCAGGCGCCCCTAAATTATAATCCTTTTTAATAACAAAAAAAACCAATTGCTTTGCTTATTTATTTGCCATCACCTGCACAGGGATGCACTGTGCCCTTGAGATTCTTATTTTTCGTATCCATCACTATAATCAGAAACTGTTTCTATTTTATCATGTTATTAGAACTCTTTTTAGAAAATACTTTTAATCTTGGGGGGGTGTGGGATCTAAAAATACAGGCAGCCTTTGATTCTAAAATTAGTCTCATAAAGGTGAAATATTTTAAAAATTAAAAAAATTGAAGGTTTTTAAAGTCCAAAAACCTCAAATTTTGAAAAATATTTTGGTGAAGGAAAGAAAGCTATCTCAGATTGTACAAGGATACATACATATATTAGAAGCTTTTTAAAAAATAAACACTATCTTCAAACATGTGATTACTTTAGTAGAGAATGGACTAAAACTAGGAAAAGCACAAGGGGCTTCAATTTTACTTGTAACTTTTCCTTTGGGAAAAAACCCTGAAGACAATGGGAAATTTTAAGATCTGTTATATTTGAGCAGTGACTATCATTAAAATATGCTGTATACTACTTACTGCATTTTGCATGCTTAATATATTTCATAATAAAAACAAATTTTAAAAGACATGATCTACTCTCAGTAGAAGTACACATTTTTTTCTAAAATATTTACATTATATGGTGGGGCATCTGGGTGGCTCAGTTGGTGAAGCGTCTAAATCTTGATTTTGGCTAAGGTCATGATCTCAGGGTTGTGAGATCGAGCCCTATGTCAGGTTCTGTACCAAGCATAGAGCCTGCTTAAGACTCTCTTTTTCTCTCACTGCCTCTGCCTTACTCCCTTCCTAAAAAATAAATAAATAAACAAATAAATAAATAAATAAAAATAAAATATTTACATTATATGAAACCCAAACTAAAAACAGATACTTGTTCCATATAATTTCTTACAACCTATCTTCTGCTACAACAAAACCTTAGAAATGACAAAATTATCAACTCCTAACCACAACAGTTTAAAAATACAGGAGGGAATAGCAGTCAGAACAGTAATATTTTCCTGTCCATGAATATGATTTAGTTACATGATTATAAAAGAAAATAACTGGCTACCTCAGATCTCTAATGTACCTCTTTAAAAGATGTAGGCACTAATCCCAAAATATCAAACTACAATTTTAACAATGTATTTCCAACTGGACCATTCCACATGGGGTCAGTTCTCAGCTTGAGGAACACTTCCCTAAGTTGAACCAAAAACCTTCCCCACATAATACTTCTATTCTCCAGACCCTGAAGATAATGGAAAATCCTAAAGATTTTTGTTTTCTTCATTTCATTCTAATTTTTTAATGCTGTCATAACAACTTGTTCACAACAAACTGCTACAACAAAAGCACTTAATATTTAGATTTTAGACGGTCAGGAAAATTACTTTAATCAGGTGATCTCTTACTAAGTGAAATCATTGATCATAGTTGAGTTTTTTATTCTAACTTCTAAAATAACTGGGTTTTAATCTTCTTTCTTTCTTTCTTAACTCTTTTTGAAGTCAAAAGTCTTAGAAAACCTGAAGAGAGCTAAATGGCTCTCTCTCTATCCCAAAATGCTCATACACAAAAATTTTTTTATACTATTTCTAAACAGTTTCTAGACCCTCAATGGCCATTCCCCAGGTAAGTATAAGCAGCAAACGAATCAGAATAAATCCAATTCCTCTTCCAATTAACTAGGGTTCTATTGTAACAGACAGCAAGTGCCTCTCTTTGAAATGTTCTCTTGTACAGTCCACAACCATCAGTTCTAAATCTGCTTCTCACTAAAGCACAGTGGCCTTAGATATCGATGTAGGAACAGGAAACTACTATCAAGACCCAGTATTGAGGGAATTAGGTATCCTTGGGAGATTTTCAGCCCACGAATCTAAAAATGTCCCACTACTCTGGAAATTCATCACCGCCTCACTAGTCCCATAGCTTTTGCCAGAAAAATCTAATAAAGTCACAGAATTAATGGGAAAAAATGTACTTACCATAACAATCTTCCATAATTTCTTACTGTAACATTGTAAGTATCTTGGTCTTCCGCAGTCTGTAACAATAACATTGCCCTTAAAAAGGACAAGGTTTTTTAAGTTACCTATGTATAATAGCATTCTTTTCCTCTTCCTCCCTAACAGAGATTTTGTAACTTTTTCTTTGGGAAAAAACCCTGAAGACAATGGACAATCCTATAGATTTTTGTTTTCTTCATTTCATTCTAACCCTTTAATGCTCTCATAACAACCTGTACACAACAAATTGCTACAACAAAAGCACTTAATATTTAGATTTTAGACTGTCAGGAAAATTATTTTAATAAGGTAATGTCTTACTAAGTGAAATCATTATCATACTTGAGTTTTAAATATTCAAAAAAACTTGATCTAAATATGGGAAACAATGGTGTCACGATTTTAAGTTTTGACATTATTTCAATACAGCAAACAATCCTAAAAGTATTTATACCAGTAGTTTGAATTAGGAAGCCAGGAAATTTGAGTGCTTTCATGTGCCCTTACCTGTTACATACAAAAAAATATTTAAGCCATACTTAGTTAAGAAAGAAAACAATCATAAGGAGTCCCTAAAGGCCTTATTATTTTTTTAAAAGATTTTATTTATTTGACAGACAGAGATCACAAGTAGGCAGAGAGGCAGGCAGAGAGAGAGAGAGAGAGAGAGAGAGGAGGAAGCAGGCTCCCTGCTAAGAAGAGAGCCCTATGTGAGGCTCGATCCCAGACCTTGGGATCATGTCCCGAGCTAAAGGCAGAGGCTATAACCCACTGAGCCACCCAGGCACCCCTAAAGAACTTATTTTTATCTTCTTGTGTTCAGTCCCTTTGGGACAATCAGAAAAATGTCTTAACAACTAACAGGAGTTGGATATTTAGTAAGATTTTTGTTTTTACTTTTCTGTTTTTTGAAAATAATTTTTATTTATTTATTTGACAGAGAGAGAGAGAGCACAAGCAGGCAGAGTAGCAGGGAGAGGGAGAAGGAGAAGGAGAAGCAGGCTTCCTGCTGAGCAAGGAGCCTGATGTGGGGCTGGATCCCAGGACCCTGGGATCACAACCTGAGCCAAAGGTAGTCGCTTAACCAACTGAGCCACCTAGGTGCCCCACTTTTCTTTTCTGTTTAAAAAGGATTATCCAGGGATAAATACCCTAGGAAACTTTTTAATTTGCATGATGTTAAATGAAAAGCAAATAATTGCCAAAGCAGTCTAAAAGACAGTATTATACAGTCTATTAAAAACTGTAATGGTTAGATTTATACCTACTTTGTGGTTTTAAGCTTCAAACAGTTGTTTAAAGTGAAAAACAACAGCAGTAGCAGTCAAGGAGGAGTGCTGCCTATCCACTTGCCCGTGGAGCTGCTATTTTAAGTTAAAGGTATAACTAGCGTTAGATTCACAGTGTTTGTGATTATAGTACGTAGAAAAAAATAGCAAGTGCTGTAAAGCTGTCTAGTTTTGTTTAAAAATCCTGCCCACTGTTGCGTTCTACCATATTTCTACAGTTTACTTGCAGATAGGTTTATTGTAACATTGAAAGAAACAGACTTGCGGTTTTTTATAAATCTCCACATACACCTGGAAAAATACCTCCTTGATTAGACAGCCTCCAGTACCATCTAGTGATGGCTCCTTTGAACTACCAAAAGATCCATAAAAGGATGTGGGAAAGCATTTTGGGCACCTCGATTATTTATTATCTGACCAGGTTTCTTCTAAGTATTTTTCAGATTTAGGGCAATGATATGTGCAATCAGGACTTTTAACTTTTCACTTAGTGCTCACAATATTAAGAGTGATATTCTTATTTACCAATCAATTCATTTGCAGAGAATAAACCTTCAAGTTGACTTCATTTCCTATGCTCCTGGTTGGTCATTTTACTGAGCATACTGTCCTCGTTTCTTCAACGTGCCACGTCCACTCCTGTGTCAGACTGCTTGCTCTTGCTGTTCCTTCTGCCTGGATGCTCTCGCCTCTTAACCAAATGGCTTAGAGCCTCACTTCATTCATGCCAAGCGTCACCTGCCTCCTTAGGAAACCTCTAAATGCTTAAACCTGTCTCAAACTCACTACCTGCTTTCATGTTCCCTGGCCCTTTACTCCATTTTGATTTTCTTTCTTAGCAATTATTACCATCAGAGATGTTGATAAGCTTATCACATGTCTCCCCACCATCAGAACAGGGGCTCCTTGAGAATGGAGCCTGTGTCTGTTTTATTTCACTGCTAAATTGCCAGTGCCAAGGACAATGCTTGGAACAAAGCAGTTCAAAAGCTATTAAATGAATAAAATACAGATCTTAAAGTCAAACAAATATATCATAATGTTCTCATTTCTTCTCTGAATGCACCTTTTAATAAAGCTAAACAAAGTCTAAAGTGAAAGATTTTTCTAAAACAAAATCTGAGAGGATTTTTAGTTTGGTTTTTGGTTTTTTTTTTCCCCCTCTCTGTCTCTCTCTTGGATTGAGCCACAGAAACCCAAATACAGCTGAAAATTTAAAATTGCATCTTTTCATCTTACATTCAAAGATATAATAATAGATAATAAGAGATCACGAAAGAAATCAGAGCTTTTGTTTAGTACCTTCTTCATGAACTGAGACTACATTAAAAAAAAAAAGCCAACTAATAAATAAGGACCGCTTTTAATTAAATATAGAGTTTACCTCTGGTATGCCTCTGTGGCTTCCTTTTTCAGTTGTAGATGTTCATTTAAGTAACCCAACATTGTGAAAGCTGGAGCATAATTCTGAATTCTTTCTGAAAATCCAAAAAAATCTTTTCTTTACATGTGCATGGTGGTTGTCATAAAATGTTAATTTTCAATATCTTACATGCTAGACTGCCTCCTAAGATCACTAGCATTCTTAAGAATAATCTGGTATTTATCTTCACTATAAAATACTAATAATCATTTTATAACTTCTAAATGATTGAGTATTTTATACTTATTTACAACTTTTAGTTGCACTTAAAAGTCTAAACATTTTTATCCCCAAAGTGTAATAATTTGAAATTGTAGTTCATGTTAACACTAGTCATAAGATTTATAAGGAAATTCAGTTCTTTGGCTAACGAAGCTTTCCTGCCATTTTCTTGATGGTTCTGTTCCAATTTCTATGTGTTAAAAAAAATGAACTCAGTACTGTACACTAGAAACCCAGGATGACTTGGACACTTTCAATGCAGTATTTTGAAATTTTAATGTCAGAAAACATCATGTATGTGCTAGCATACAGAGAAACACATCTGATTTACTTAAAAGTAGTATTGGGAAATAAGCCTTCAAATCCCTTCCTTAAATTGTTTGTTTTGTTTTTGTTTTAAGATTTTATTTATTTATTTGACAGAGAGAGAGATCACAAGCAGGCAGAGAGGCAGGCAGAGAGAGAGGGGGAAGCAGGCTCCCTGCTGAGCAGAGAGCCCGATGTGGCGCTCGATCCCAGGACCCTGAGATCATGACCTGAGCTGAAGGCAGAGGCTTAACCCTCTGAGCCACCCAGGTGCCCCAAATTTTGCACTTTGTTTAACAAAGTGCAGTGCAATCACAATTTATGTGATCGGTAGACTCTAAAGTTAAAGCACAAAGTGAAAAATCACATAGTCAAAGTTATTCTTGAAAACTCCTGAAGTCACAAAAGAGCGGAAAACCAAAACTGAGTCAAACTAAGAAGAGATTCATGCCTTCCAAGCACTCTGAGGTAAACTGTCAGCAAGACAAAGAGACTGCCTGCATTCTCTCTGCTCCCCCCACCCTTTTCTCCTCCTTCCTTCCTTTCTCTCCTTCTTATTCATTTGTTCATTCATTCATTTACAGCAAAGTCACATAGAGTTGAATTTAAATATGATGTATTAATATCACATATTGTGATATGGTACCACTATAGGATAAAAAAAAACTGGGATCTTCATAACTGTCAGGAATTCTGTGTTCATTGTTCTAGGTATCTGAATTTTGTAGAAAGCTAAGATTTACGTCTCTGTATAAATCCTTTATATGTTATCCATTCTAACGGAAACTTCACAGTAAAATTTCTGATCTATACACTCTCACAAAGGCTCTAGATATTCTTTAGTCATTCATTTTGGCATACTGCCTAACAAGTAGTGCTCTGAAGTGCTGGGATTTGTTTGTCAACTAACTGCCTTCTGCTCAAGTATCCCAGGCTCAATGTAGGAAGAGTATTATAATCCTCTCCATACCTATGATGAGAAATTTTCACCTCTGCTTTTCAGTTTATCTGATTCTTCATAATATGCAAGTGTCCCTGTGCCTGCTTCAACTTCTCACTTCTTTATTTGTCAAAGGGATAAATAAAAGACTAGTGAAGCGAACATTTCTTGAGCATCTAGGCTATGCCAAGTACTCTGCAAAACATTTTGTATAAATCATCCCATTTAAACTCTAAGTTACAGAAATTTTCATTCTTGGATTATGGATGAGAAAACTAAAATTCAATTGTATAATATGCCCAAGGTTTCATCATAGCTACTAAGAGGCAGAGTAGAGATTAAAACGTACTAGTACTTTTCCGCCCCCAGCCACCATCACAAGTGCACTCCTTAATCTCCTTATCTCACCCATCCCCTCTCTACACGTCCCCTCTAGCAACCACCAGTTTGTTCTCTATAGTTCTTGGTTTGTCATCTCCCTTGCTTATTTTTTTTTTTTTAAGATTTTTGTTTATTTGAGAGAGAAAGTGAGAGAGAGCATGAGAGGGGAGAAAGTCAGAGGGAGAAGCAGACTCCCCATGGACCTTGGAGTCTGATTCAGGACTCGATCCCAGGACTCCAGGATCATGACCTGAGCTGAAGGAAGTCGCTTAACCAACTGAGCCACCCAAGCATCCCATCTCTTGCTTTTTAACTTTGTTCATTTGTTCTGTTTCTTAAATACCACACTTGAGTGTAATCACATGGTATTTTAGTCTTTCTCTTTTGACTTATTTGACTCTGTCTCTATTTGACTTATTTTATTTAGTATTATACACTGAAGCTCCATTCATGTTGCTGCAAACGGCAAGATTAAACTGGTAATAAATAAAACTAGTAGTTTTATCCAGGAAGAAAGGAAATTATTACAACAGAAGGTTAATGAAACTTCACCATTCTGTCCTTTTCCTAAACCTAAATGTGTTTTTCCAGTATCTTGAAGAAAAATCAGGTGTTAAAGTAGGAGGTTAAACACACTAGTTTTGGAAAACAAAACAAAACAAAATCACTAGTTTTGGAATTTAAAGCAGATTATGACATTTAATGTTCACACGTCTACTACCTAGCAATTATCATCTCTACTTTACGAGGCTAATAGAAGTTAAGAGAAGTAATAAAATACTCGGCCCAAGACTGCAAAGAAATTAATGGCAGAGAGAGAACAGCAGCACCTCAGGCCCATTAGGTTCCAAAACACTTTCCACTACAACGTGAGAATTAGTTTTATTGGAAGCATTAGGTAACAGCAATTTTTATCACTCTTCAGAAGTCATTTATATAATTTGAAAAGGAGACTGCTTGGCCACTGGGAGAAAAAAAGGGCAAATTCATGTCTTAAGGAACACTAATATTTAATTTAGAATTAACTAATTTAAAAAACTGAATTGTTTCAATGGTTAGTAAAATACTGAACACCTTACCTATGTATTTTCTCAAAACAACTTGTGCTGCTGGAATAGCATTCATCTGAACAATGTTGTACCGGTACAGCTCTGTATCTCTGTTGCTTTTGTCTTGCAGTGTCGTACAGACCCAGTATGCATAACCTATTGCTCCCTCAGTCTATAAAAGGAGACAAAGTTAACAAGTAAACGTAGGATAATAAATATACCAATAAAAATTATAAAACAGTAGATTTCAACACAGTAAATATCACATCTTAGTCTTAAGTCCCCCCAAAGTGCCTCTAAATGAAGACTCACTATGATTCAGTACAACTAAGAGCATATTTAAATTACTTGCTCCAACTAAGTAGAAGAATCAAATGGGATTTAAATAAAGTGCAGAGAACAGTGTCACCCAATGGGGTTGATTTCCTTCCTCTCAATACTGCTCTTACAGACGAAACTAATAATTACCAATCTAAAGGGTTCTAAAACACTTTCATAAATAATCAAGAAATGTCAACCAAATCTAGTCCTTATCTCACATTGGTTTTTCCTAGAGTCTCGGTTTCAATTCTGAATGACTACTTTATCTATTAAATTCTATGTCATTTCTTCATCAGCTTTTGAAAGATAACAGAAAACAAAAATGAGAAGTTCTTTAAAGACAGCGTATCTGTTTCTAAGACAGAATAAAGAGTAGAGACAATTGACATTATTAACATCTGATGCCACTCTGTATTCATTTTCTCAACAAGCATAATACTTAATTCATTAATGAATCCTTAAGAATGGTCAAATTCTTACATGCATACTGAGTTCTGTAGTGTGCCTGAAAAGATCCATAGTGTCATAACTTCCAACTGTCTCAGCAATAAGAGCCTATAGAAAAAAAAAAGAGGTTCTTAATGTGTTTAAAAGGAATAATAACATAAGTGAAACTATTTGGAAGAATCAAAGGTATACTAGCTATGCTTAAAAGCAGAGCTAATTTAAAAGCAGAGCTAATTTCTTTCTTTTTTTTTTTTTTAAGATTTTTATTTATTTATTTGACAGAGAGAGATCACAAGTAGGCAGAGAGGCAGGCAGAGAGAGAGGAAGGGAAGCAGGCTCCCTGCTGAGCAGAGAGCCGGATACGGGGCTCGATCCCAGGACCCCAGGATCATGACCTGAGCCAAAGGCAGAGGCGTAACCCACTGAGCCACCCAGGCGCCCCGCTAATTTCTTTTTTAATTTGTTCCCATGGCTCAAAGGACCAGAATGACTTATTTTTTTGTTTTTTGTTTTTTTGGTTTTTTTTAAGATTTTACTTATTTATTTGATAGAAAGAGACAGCCAGGGAGGGAATACAAGCAGGGGGGGTGGGAGAGGGAGAAGCAGGCTTCCCACCAAGCAGGGACTCCGATGTGGGGCTCCATCCTAAAACCCTGTGATCACAACCTTAGCGGAAGGCCACCCATGTGCCTCCCAGAATGACTTGTTAAATTGGCCCTTAAACTGGAAAATGCTTTCAGAATTCCATCTGCAATCAGGTAGTAGTGGAATAATCCACATAAAATTCCTCAGAACACTGATGAAGTTGCACTACCTTCTCTCTTCCTTTTCACCCTTGATCCGTTCATACCAGTGCTTGTCCGGAGTCCTCAGATTCACCTAGATAAGATTTTTGTTTTTGTTTTTGTTTTTTTTTTTTTTTTTTTATGGCCAGACTTCTGGTTTCTACGGACCTGAGGTAGAGTCTCAGCATATTTATTTTTTGAAGTGCCTCAGAATTTTAATAACATACCTGTACTTTAAATTTATAGACTATGAGGTAAGTTAAAATTACTTTCAAACTCATCTATCTTTTATAAAAAAATCATATATTACTAATATTATTTAAGAAATAATATTAAGTCTCACTTTTACTGTTACCATTTAATTGAACCTACTAGTTAATATCTGAAATAAATTATTTTTAAAAATAAAAGGAATTTAAAAATTAAAAAAAAAATTACTTAGATGGCTCTGATTAGCATCCAAAATCTCCTGACCCAGAGCAGTACTACTCAAAGTCAAGTACCTGGACCAGCGCCAGCACCTGGGAACAGTTAGAAATGCAAACTCTTGGGCCCCCTGACTCCAGTAACTTACACAGAGATTAGTAGTAATGCCATTGCTCCCAGATGCTACCACAGTCCATAGAACCATAGTTCATAGAGTTACCTTTCTAACTCTACTTGCTTCACTCTACTTGCTTTGGGTCAAATTCACTAGAATTTGACCCAAAAATCAAAAGTAGAATAAAACATATCTAAATTCTGATTATTAATTTCCTGATTTGGGTGATGCTCCTGCTATTCTCTGAACCAAAACAATCAACCACTTACTAATTCATTACAACTTCTCACCTAGTAAGACCCTGGGGGCCATCAGCCAAGCCCCTTCTTTTTCAAGGTAGAAAAATGAAATCTAGCAGTGATATGTTCAGATAAAACAATCAGGTCAGTGATGGACTCGCATTTGTAACCAAGTATCCTGATTCCTATTTGGCAATACACAAATCTAGAGTGTGAACAGAAGAACAATGTTCATAAACCACCATTAAATCAAATATGAAGGTTTTACAGAAAATGGGAAAACATAATCAGAATGATCTTGGTCAATGTTAATGTTTTTGGTGAATGTGCATTTAAGTAACAGAGTTCTGGGTTTTTGGTTTTTTGGGTTTTGTTTTTAGCTCAAAGCCTCCTCACCCCAGACCAAAGCTTAATCATACAAGTTGCATGACCCTAGGCACAATACTTAGGATCTCTAAACTTTAATTTCCCCATCCATGAAAAGTTTAATAACAACCACCATCTCAATGCACTGATGGAAGATTAACTGAAATAACATATACAAAGAGACTAGCACAGTGACTAGCACAAAGGAAGTCCTCAAATGTTACCTGTTATCATTATTATCATTGTTATTTGTATTAATAGTTACTTATACCACTTAACATTAATAGGTTGTTTATATCCTGGATTATTAATAAACATATATATCTTACTTGTCCAATCCAGCACATTAAGTAAGATGGATCAAGAGATTGAGCCATTTTGAAAGCTTCATGAGCTTGCTAGGAAAAAAAGTAAAAAAAAAATAACATGTCATTTTATTAACTTAGTATTGAACTGCTTGTGTTTAAAAAGCATAAGAGAATAAGATAAATCACACTTGTCAACATAAACACTTATAAATCTAAGATTTCATTGTTTAAACAAAACTAGCAATGTTTAAAACCGTGTTTTAACTACCCAGTCTTAAAAACCTCTAGATACAACAGATCTCTCTACCAGCTTAGGGGTTCCGGTCCCCACTGAAAGGGCAATACAGGCGTGTACCTTATAGTCTGTAGAACCTCTAACCAATCACCCATCCATTTGCTAGCCACAGTTTGACAGAAGTACCACCTACCGCCTCCTGAAGCTTAACTGGCAGGATAAAAACTAACAAACAATGATGCATATCTGTTACTGGATGAAAAAAGAATGAGCAACATAAACCTGTGCCAAGCAGTCAGGAAACTTTAAAGATACCTCACTTGGATTCATTAAGTTACTTGCTTATTTTTCTGCTCCAAACACTTATTGTTACATGCTGCCTGATACTCTACTCAGTAATCTGTACGTGACGGCAAACAGTCTTATTTTTCTTATGAAAAAGGTAGTTCATGGACAGCAACTGAGTTGTGCTATCATAAAACTACATTCATAGTTTATTAACTAAGATTTAGCTTTGTTTAAATTTTTAAAAAATACTTTCACATTTTAAGATCCAAATTAATATTCTCCTTCATTCTGTTTACAGTTTTTGAAGCAATCTAGGAGTGACTTAATTTATCCCTGAAAATATTACTGAAGCTATTTTAAAAGGATGATATTCAATATAACAGCCGAGACACAAAATTGTGCAGATGTGCTATTATCTACAGATTTATGGAAACTTTCTTTTTTAAAGATTTTATTTATTTATTCAACACAGAGAGGCAGGAAGCGGGGCGGGGGGTAAGCAGGCTCCCCGCAGAGCAGAGAGCCCAATGCGGGGCTCGATCCCAGGACCCTGAGATCATGACCTGAGCCAAAGGCAGAGGCTTAACCCACTGAGTCATCCAGGAGTCCCAGATTTATGGAAACTTTTAAATGTGACCTACAGACACATTTCCAATTACTGTATTTCACATTCTTTAATATGTAACTGTTCAGGCATGACAAATTACATTGTGGCATCTAAAGGAATTAATATACACTAAGAAAACCCAACATAATCATAAAACCAGAATTTCCTCAGTTGTGTGGAAAGGAAAATAAATCTTACCCGTTCACTATTCATATCTATAATAAACCAAATGTCATCAATTATCTAGCATACAGGAGAGCATGCTGAATAGACAATAATATTCAAAGTAATTCCCCACAAGAAGATGAGCGATTACAAAGAGGTCATAAATAAAGAACGTTTTTACTTTTAATTTGACAAAACAGAAAACACATTTACCTCAATGTTTTCATTTGCAAGGTATAACACTCCCAAGTTGGTCCATGCAACAGCATTCTAAAAAAACACATATATACACAATTAGGTTCCTGCCTACATGGCAGTCTCAGAAAATTATTAACACTAAATTCTTAAGTTCTTTATCATTGATAGACACAAAGAACACCCACAATTTGTTCCGACTGGATAGACTTGATGAAACAGTGTTGAGCAAGGGCGTAATTTCTAATACCTGAAAAATACAGAATTTGATGAAACTGAACTTTATTACCTAAAACCATCTTCTAAAAATATTGAAATGTTACTCAGTTCTTACCATTGTGACATGAAACCACTCCAAGAGCATTCCAGTATAAGTGATTTTTACTGTCAAGTCTCACTGCCTTTTTCAGACACTGAAAAGTAAAATTGGGTTAGTTTTTATATCTTGAAACATCAGCATTTATATCAAGATAAATGTGGTTTTACATGAAAACACAAGAGTATCTACTTTATCAAAAACATCTATCAGAAAAGCACTTTGTTTTTTAAAAAGCTTATAAAAAATTTCTCAAAACCGTACATGTAAAGATTTCTCCAACAACTCTTTAGGATCATTTGTATTGCTGCCTGTTTCTGCTAGATGTTGTGCTTGGCGATAATAATTAATTCCAAGGTCACACCATGTATTAGATGTAGACATCAGTTTTAACGCACGACCATAACACCTATGGAAATATAAAAATAAATGTTACTTTTTGTTTAAAATGTCCTAATTCAAAGTGAATGTCATTAACTAGCAATCTTTGTGAATTACCTTCCTCCAAGATGGAGGAGCTCGTTCTTCTTTAATACTTGTTTGCCTTCTTTCTGACCTAAAAGGACTCCTAAAACAGTAACATTCACTTTAGATGGTGACACAGCATACAGACTGGTACAAGCATCCCCAACTAGCTTCCAAAGGCAAGAGACATCAGCTTGATGTTGCAGAGCCCTAAAGAAAACAAACAGTGTGATTCTTATAAATTTTTTCCAAACAATGGGAAATTTATCTCTCTCATCATAATCTTAATTATGAACTACTTCCTTGGTTAAGTACAGTGCATGCTTTACTAAATTCTTTCTAAATGGACCACATTTTATCACCTCCCTATTAGGAAGAAGAAAGGAAGGGAGGGAAGGGGAAGAACTGATCATTTTAAATGCCAGACATTTTGCAAACATGTGAAGACCATATTTACTGAAGCAAGTAAGACTGAATGCACAAGCTTCAAAGAGTAAGTAAAAATATTAATTATGGTGATAAAGGTCACTTCTTTTTAGAATGAGAAAAATCTCATTCTAATGGATGGAAATGGAAAAATCCATTTGTCTTCAGTTTTCTCTTCTCAAGATCTTAGAAATAAAACACGACAATTTCACTTCAGCCAAATCTCAATAATCAGCTATCAAACAGCTATGGTACTGGCAGATGGACAAGCAGATGGAACATTTCTCATAGACTTTTCTACTAAAAAAGCCCAGCCAAAAACCATTTTCCAATATCTTCCTGAGAAATAAGATTAATTATGGCAGTCATTGCTGAAAGCCCACTGTGAGGATCAGGAGGAAGGACAACACCATTTGTAGTTCCTCTGCCCAAATACCTTAGCATAATTTCTAAAATTGACAGAATGATAGAGAGCATAATGCTAAGTGAAATAAGTCAGTCAAAGAAAAGCAAATACCATATGATTTTACTCATATGTGAGATATAAGAAACAAAACAAATGAGCAAAGGGAAAAAAAAAGAAAAAAAAAAAAGAGGGACAGACCAAGAAACAGATTCTTAGCTAAAGAAAACAAACTGATGGTTACCAGAGGGGTGGTAGGTAGGGGAATGGGGAAATAGGGGAGGAGAATTAAATAGTACACTTGTGGTGGTGAAAAGAGGTAAAATAAAGTAAAATAAAAAATACCTAAAAATAAAAAATAGAATTGACAGTATGAAAGAAGAAAATAGAGTGGAAAGAGAAACAAGTAATTTCAACAGCCTAAATTCTTATTTTCTTTAAAGCTCAACTAAAAAAATAAAACATCTGTAAAGTGAAATAAGTTCTATCATGCTTACATAAGAATTATGGTAATATGAGCTTTTAAGTCTAGAAGTAAACATAAATTTGGGGATTATCACTTTAAAAGTTTCATAGACCTCCATTTAATTGGCCATGAATGCTATAGGCTACCCAGAACACAATTTCCCATTGTTAGAAAGGCAGTATATGTATTTCAAATATCATCACTGAAAGGTTCACATTTACTCTTAAATACTAGTTCAAATGAAGCATGCCCTCTTTACAATATCCTGTCCTCTTTGGAAAGATCTCTATTATGTGAGACTTGAAAAGTAGAGATAAAAATCTGTGGGAGAGAAAAGGCTAAGGTTTTCTTTTCATATTTGGTTCATACTCAAAATCAATTCTGGAGCAACCAAATCAATAGGAACCAGAAGAGAAGGCAAGTAGGAAAAGAAAGGAAGGGGAGCACGAGAAAGATGTCTAAGAAAAGAATAATTCAAATATATGTGTAACAGACTTTTAAAGATCATCTAACACAACACTTCTATTTAGCTAGTGACTTTACAGTTCTAAATACCAGATTTACTCAGCTTTTTCTGATTCCTTTAATATTAGACATCACTTTTTTTCCTACACAGATTCTCTTCAGGAAAAATGAGATTGCTCATTTCCCCTCAACTGCAACCCTACCAATATACCTAAAACAGGCCCTTACTATCAAATAGAACACTGATACGTTGTATCCAAGCTGCCACTTCCCTGACAGACTGCTCCCCACCCTTCCCTAGCATCTAGCATGTCAGCTGCTACTAAGAGCAAGAAATTCTATCTGTTCCCCAATGCAAAATTAATACAATATGTATGGTACAGAATTCATTGTCTAGTCCCTTATTCTTTGTGTTTGATATTCTGAATAATGATTCTTTTATCTAACAGAATAAACACAGAAAAATTTTCTAACTTTGGCTTTATTATAATTCTAGAAAATAAATACAATGAATAATAAGAATAATACTAACCAAGTAAAATATTCCAGTGCTTTTTCAATGTAGTCTACAGCTTTCCCATCAAGATAATCGACGAGAGCTGCTTTTGCCATCATGAGATGGCATTCGCCCAAACCTAAAACCAGGTTAAGTTTTTAGTTATTAAAACACATACAAGAAACACTCAGAATAAAGTTGAAAAAAAAACAAAACATAGTGGTGTGATATTAAAGCCACTTTCCAAAAACAAAACTCAGTAGTATTGTATAAAAACTATCTTTAAGTATGGTCTTGCATACATTTAGTATGGAATTTAAATGGCAAGGTTCTATTGGAGTAAACATGTACTAAAAGTGATAAAAATCTATGGAAAAGAATTTCCTTGGCTTTGGGAAAGTTACTTAACTCAAAACCTCAGCTTTGAAAATGCTACTGAATGCTTCTCTCCTTCATCTTACTATTTATTAACTACTATGAAATAAGATTTTTTTATATTCAAAACTGGATAGCAAACTATACTAAAATTTAAATGAAATAGCAAGTGCCCAATAAAGATTTAATAATTAATAAATTAATTTCACTTGAGGAGATTTTTTCAAAATTTAAAAAGAAGTTTTCAAGATCTAAGTCACGTATCACTTTCAACATACACTATTTCTGACTTAAACCATAATTGTTTCATTTAAAAAGGAAAAAGATATGGAGTAAAGGACATGTAATGGGCTCCAGGTTTTTAAAAATGGTTAGATATAATCATATAAAATTTAGATTATATATGGATGGTGGCATTTTACTTTATATTACCAAAAATCATTTGTTCAGAAGGAGTAGATATATACAGACAAAATGAAATTAATTTAGATAATAACAAAACAATATAAGTTGTCCCTGAAGTTCAAAAACATGAAAAAAAAATCTCCTAGAAGTTAAAAAGTAATTAAAATGTATTGAAATTTTATGAAGATATAGTAAATTAATTATTAAAATATTAGAGCAGGGAAACTCTTGTTTTAGAGATCCACCAAATAGCTATCATACTATCTGATCTACAAGTTAAATATTTATCCTATTACTATTTATGTACTGTTATGAAACAGATTTGATTTTTCTATATTCAAATCTATGTAACAAGTCATACTGTAAGAGGTCCATGAAAAAAGAAACCTTGCTGTTGACAAAAGAAATCCTTTTCAGGTTACAAAATACATTCCGGAAGACATTTACTCAAGGATTTTAAACTCTAGTATCACAAGTCAAGGGGGTATTAAAAAATTACCTTTCAAAGCTGGCACATAATCTTCTTTCTTTTTAATGATCAGCTGGTATTGAGCTACCGCCTCCTTATATTTGCCTAGGATTTGCTGTATTGCTGCAACCTTAAACACACTGTATGTGGATTCTGGGTTCAGCTCACTGGCTTTTGTGAAGGATTTCAAGGCTGTCGTATAGCCACCTCTGCTTAAGTATGCCTCTCCTAATGACTCCCAACAATTGAAGTCCTTTGGGTCTGCCCTTAATGCTGCCTGTAAACTAAAATTTCAGTAAATAGTAAGTGAACTAAAGGTAAAAGAACTACTTCCACATCTGAAAAGAAAATAAAAAATAAATAATTCAACTGAATCACATATAACCATGGTTCCTTCTATTTATAAAAGTGCTATTTAAAACAGGTATACGGGACAACTAGGTGGCTCAGTTAGTTGAGTGACGACTCTTGATTTCAGCTCAGGTCATGATCTTGGGGTTGTGGGATGGAGCCCTGTCTTGGGCTCCACACTCAGCAGGAAGTCTGCTTGAGATCCCCTCTCTTTCTCTGCTCCTCCCTCCTCCCTTTATGCATTCTCTCTCTCAAATAAATAAATAAATCTTTAAAAAAATAAAGCAGCTATACTTTTTCCTTTTACAACTTGAACATATATTTTTATAACTTGAATATTTTAATACTAAGAAATTTTATTATAAATTTGGAATGAATAAGAACAAAATATCTTTTCAAACAAGTGCTGTTCAGAATTTTTTTCCTTGACTATCTGGAAGAATTCCAGTTTCCCACCAGAATAGGTATGTATCTCCATATGCCTCATGACAAGTAATAATACCCCACTGATCCTTCCACCAAAACAGAAATATCACAGTATTCTAGGTATTGATATAAATCAGAAACTTTATCTTAATCCAAATATACATATGTATATATATACATATATATATTTGTTAATGTTCTCACAAACTGGAGGGGGTAAAAATAACTGCTACAACAATTTGTTAGGTTCAGAAAAAAGGTACTTTCTAATCCTTTCTAAAAAGAAAATATACAAGGCTTATAATTAATTGTGATCATTCACATTTAAGTACTTACATTTTAATCTTTCAGTGTAACTGTAGTAATGAAATTTATCTCTTGCAGTATAACCAAAAAATTTTATATACAGACAGACAAAGGTCTTATAAACTTAATTAAATTGATAGAGAGATGCTGTGTTCTCATTACTAGGAAATGCTAAGGCTCTGTTATACTTCCTTATAAACAGAAAGTCTTTGTTCTTCATTTTTTTAAATTGAAGTACAGCTGACGTAAAATATTATATTAGTTTCAGGTGTATAACACACTGATTTGAAACTTACAGACACTATGAAATGTTCACCATGATAAGTGTAGTTGATAAATATATTTACCCTCTGTCACCAAAGTTATTACAACACGACTGACTATATTCCGTATGCTGTACTTTTCATCCCTGTGACTTATTTATTTTATAATGCTAAGGCTGTATCACTTAACCCCCTTCCCCTACATCTTCTTTTTATTATGTATTTGTTATTACTAAATATATTTTATTTATTCTTTTTTTTTTAAAGTAAGCTCTGTGCCCAACATGGGGCTTAAATTCAAGACCCTGAGATCAAGAGTCGCAAGCTCCACCAACTGAGCCAGCCAGGCTCCCCTATTTCATTTATCCTTAAGTATAGTTGAAACCAAATGACTAAAAATGAGCTGCACCACATGCACACGAAGATGGCAAATCTATCTCCTGCCCCAAAACAAAGCATGTCATGGGGAGAACAATAAAAGTATCAGCCTCATTCCTGAAGTTTCCACTGAGCCCCATCATATGTGTAACACTTAGAAGACTTCACTTCATTAGAATGGCTACCTCCTTAACAAATGGACATCATTTAATTTATTTTTGCAATTTCAGTGTCTTGCACATAAAAAGAACCGATCAACTATAAGCAAATTTTGCTACTCCTTCTCTCAAAATATAACCTGGAATGAGGCAATTTGTGAAGTCCACTTCGGGTATACAGAGAGTTTAATTAAAAAAATAATATGTTAATAGTTTAAATGTAATAAGGTGCCTTACTCAGCCACAGCCTGAGAATGCTGACCAGCTTTCAAATAGTATAGTCCTCGCCTAAGCCAGGCCCATTTTGCTGTTCCAGCACTTGCCCTTTGAGTTACTGCTGTGAGGATAGCTAAGGCAGTTTCCTGAAATTAAGAAAAGACTAGTATTAGAGATCTCAAATACCATAAAAGTATGCAACACCTATGTAAAGTACCCAAACATATTTTCATTTACCGCTTCTGATTTTTTAAACTTACACCAGTATATACTCAAACTACGGTTTCAAAAATAAGTGATGAGTAATATAATGTCTGCCAATGAAAAGAAAATTTACTCCCTAACAGTGGCAAAAATATTTCTATTGTGTCTACAAAGAAAAAATTTAAAAAATAGTAAACTTCGGGACGCCTGGGTGGCTCAGTTGGTTGAGCAGCTGCCTTCAGCTCAGGTCATGATCCCAGCGTCCTAGGATCGAGTCCCACATCCGGCTCCTTGCTTGGCGGGGAGCCTGCTTCTCCCTCTGCCTCTGCCTGCCACTCTGTCTGCCTGTGCTCGCTCTCGCTCCTCTCTCTCTGACAAATAACTAAAATTTTTAAAAAAAAATAGTAAACTTCAAGTACACATATATAAAAATATTTCTAAGGGTTTAAGTTATTAGACATACCATCTCTTCAAGCTCCACACTTAAGTCAACTGCCGCAGCCCCAGATTCAGCATCAGTATCATCTAATTCAAAAGCTTTCCTATAACAGCCACGGGCTCTGTTTTTATCTCCTACCACATCTCTGTAGTAATGACCTAAATAGCGGAAAACTCTGCCCATGTATGGATCCAGTCTGGCAGCCTTTGAAATAAAGATTGATAGTAACACATTATTAAAGCTTGTCTGTGTGGTTCTCTTTAAAAACACGAAAGATAAATACATAGGTTAAAAGAAAAATGGAACACCTTTGTTAACCACAGAAAAATATGCCAACATGTCCCTTAATGTAAGATTTAAAGCAACAGGAGAGCTGGTTGTTACTACTTACAGAATGTAAACAAGTGTAAAAACATTATTTCTTTGTTAAAAATAAATGTGAAATTAGCGTTATTATTACATTAACCTTCTTCTATGCATCAAGGTAAGAATGTAAGACTTCAGATCTTTAACATCTAAAATATGAGAAATTAAACATATGGAAGTATATATGCCCATATTGTCGTGGAAATTACCTAAAAACAGTATTTTTCTCCAGAGATAATTATGTCCCATCTTCTATAATGTGTGTTTCTGAAATAAGTAACTTCTACATTTTTTATTTTCTCCTTGAAAACCCACATAACATTCTCACAAAATCTAATGTGTAAGAGATGAAACACCAAATAACTCTAGTTTAAAAAAACAAACAAACAGTTCAGGGGTGTCTAGGTGGTGCGGTCGCTTAACTGTCTGACTCCTGGTTTCGGATCAGGTCATGGTCTCATGGTTGTGAGATGAAGCCCTGCGTTGGGCTCTGCACTCAGCATGAAGTCTGCTCGAGATTCTCTCTCCCTCTCTCCCTCTGGCCCTCCCTTTCATGCCCTTGCTCTCTCTCTAAAACAAATAAATTTAAAAAAATAAATAAAAACAGTTCAGAAAACAGTAATTTTAAGTGCCTAACTTATATGATTATTATTTATTTTATTATAAATCCATTTCAACTAAGAATTTAATAGTAGCATTTGTTTTACCTTTAGAAAGTGGGTAAGAGTCTTTGTTTTATCTTTTCTTGTTTCTTCATTCATGAACCAATATGTTAACCCAAGTTGGTAATGATATTCAGCAACTTCAGCATCTTTCTCAAGAGCCCTCTGAAAACTAAGTCACCAAAGGGAAGTAAGAAGATACACAGAAAACACACACATGCACACAATGTAGAAAACTCCTGGTTGGGACAAAGTTGGAGTTATTCAAAGATGCTAAATCAGAAGTAAGTTACTACTTTAGAATTTAGATCACAATGAGAAAAAAATTTTTTGAAGAGAAGCTTATAAAAGCACAATGCCTTTTAGCTTTACCAGTGTGCTAAGCATTTAGGAGAACACATCAAACACTGTTCTACTCACTGACCATTATGATCAGCTAGTTAAATTTCATACCCATTACAGAATTTTCTTACAGGTACTGTGCTACATGTTATATACATTTCTTTAAAATACTAATGCTTATGCAGACCATATTACACAAAATAGATCTTTATCAAACTACTCATTTTGAATTTTAGAGAAATACAGTAATTTAAGATATGACTAGATCTATGTGCAGTCTAAACATATCCTTACCATTTCTCTGCTTGTGGATAGTCCTTTTTGGTAAAATGAATCAAAGCTTCCAGGGCATGAACTTCAGCTAGGTCAGGGTAAGAAGAGAGAAGGTCTTCCATAATCTATAAAGTAGACAGATATCTGTCAATTCTTTATCCAAATTAAGTCATTTGTAGCTTTAAAAAAATTCAAAATTTAGGGAACCTGGGTGGCTCAGCTGTTTAAGCATCTGACTCTTGATTTTGGCTCAGGGCACGACCTCAAGGTTGAGACAAAGCCACAGTCAGGCTTTGTGTTGGGAGTGGGCCTACTTGAGATTCTCTCTCTCTCCCTCTCCCTTTGCCCCTCCCCAACCAAAAAAATTCCACTTTGAATGAAAAAAACCAACCTTAGAAGCTTCATCTAATGAACCTTTGTTCAGGTAGGCCAAGCTTTTAAGAACCAAAAGTCCTGGGATATTATTTGCATCAGAAACCTAGAAAATAATTATAAAGAGATTAAGTCTCTTTTAACACAGAGCAGCAATGTTTGCTTTAATTAAAGAATGATCATAGAAGAACACAGAGTAAAGACATACAGGTCCTTATTTTTAACACTATGAACACACTCATTCTTTATAACCTTTTTATTAGAGAAAATTTCAAAAACATTTCAAAAAAATTAGAGAAAAGTATATTAATCCCACATGTACTCATTATCCAGCTTCAAAATTATAAACTCAAAGTCAATCTTTTCTCATCCATACCTCCACCCATTTCACTACACTCCTTCTTAGATTACCCCAGATATTATAACTTTTCTTCTGATACTTTACAATATATATCTAAAAAGTTCATTTTTATATAACATAATTGTACTACCATTATAAACACCTTGCCAAAACCAACAATACATCCTTACTATCATCAAAAAACTATCAAGTGTTCAAATTTCTCAGTTGGCTCAGAAAATATTTAAGATTTTGTTTTAATCAAAATCTGAATAAGGTATATGCATTTCAAGAGATGGTCTCTTAAGTCTCAATCTACAGTGCTCCCTTCCATTCTTTTTTCCTCTCTTACAATTTAATTGTTGAAAAATATGGGCCGCTTGTCACAATTTCTGAGTCTGGATTTTACTGAATGTATTCCCATGGTCCTGACATGTCCTTTGGTCCCCCATATCTTCTATAAATTAGTAGTTAGGCCTCAACACATAACGTGATTCAGTTTTGATGCTTTGGCAGGAATACTTCACGTGTACATGCACTTGGTTACGTATGGTTTTCTCTTGGGTGATGTTGTTTAGCAACCACTGATCTTCAATGCCTAGATCTATTAATTCATTATGGACTGCAAAATGGTGATTTTCTAATTCTGCATTTCTTCTTTCCTTACTGATGGAATATTTCAATAACAAAAAATCCCCCCCCATTATCTATTTGATTATTCTGAGCAACAGTTCATAAAGGAAAGGCAAGATAAATACTTTGAATCTTGCCAAATGGTTTCTTAGCATCCTCCAAAGAGTTTCCAATAGAGGATTTTATTGATTTTTTTTGTACCATCTGGAATACATGAATTTAAACTTAAAACCCATTTGATATCTTTCCACCCACAGTAATTACTGGTGCTCAAACTAACCTTTAGACAGTGACAACCAACCCATG
Source organism: Neogale vison (assembly GCF_020171115.1). Classification (NCBI taxonomy): domain Eukaryota; kingdom Metazoa; phylum Chordata; class Mammalia; order Carnivora; family Mustelidae; genus Neogale; species Neogale vison. The sequence goes on along the minus strand of NC_058091.1, from coordinate 197,774,262 downwards.
GTAGTTCCTAAGCCTTTCTAGTATAATTCTAGAAGTCTTTTTTATAGTTTCCTTGCTTTCTAGCATTCTAAGATGTCCTGGGCTCATCCTGTATATTTGCTGTTTCAGACATGGACATTATCAGCTCTCCAAGAAGCTTTTCTTTGTGTGTGTGTGTGTGTGTGTGTAAACAAACAAAAAGACTGAAAAGACCTCCTCAAATCATTCACACAAAATACATTACTGGTAGAAGGCAAGTAGAAAATAAGAAATTAAAATAATAGTTCTTGAAGGATGCTGACAAATGTTCTAATTTTAATGAAATATTATGAAATGCAAAGTCCTTTGAAATATACAAAACAATGATATTTTAAAAATTCAAAACTCCACAATAATTGAGTGATATAATTTTAATTTTAGACCAAAATAGCCTTTAGTGAACAAAAATTTTAAAAGCACCATGTTGTTATAATTCACAATTTACTAGCTTTTTGCCAGGGATTTTCAAATTGCTTGAAACAAAAACATTAAGAAATAGGATTCCTAGGGCACCTGGGTGGCTCGGTCGTTGAGCATCTACCTTCGGCTTAGGCATGATCCCAGGGTCCTGCTTGGCAGGAAGCCTGCTTCTCCTTCTCTCCCTCCCCCTGCTTGTGTTCCTGCTCTCCCTGTGTTCCTATCAAATAAATAAATAAAATCTTAAAAAAAAAAAAGGATTTCTTCTTAAATATCAATCTCCTTCCGTTTTATTAGACTGAAAAACAAATAAATAATACTATCTACAATGAAGCTACTGTGTCCTTCATTGTTCTTATCAGTAATCTATAAACTCTAAAGGAGGAAAAAATTTAGAACCTCGAATTAATAATAATCAATAAGTAACAGCCTTAGAGGTCCAAAAGAGAAAAGGAGAATAAGAACAAGACTAAAGAAAGAAATTGCATCGTATGAAGAACACTCTAAGTACTTAACCAAAAGGTAAACAAATAACTTCAGTAGTTTCCAAGTGTGTGAATGATTTAGAAAATGCTGATGTGATGAATTCATACCTCTAACGTAAAATCTGTTTATAAATAAATACTTATAAGTGGTTGATGCCTGGTTGACTGCAAAAATAAAATTGGAGGGAAAAACCTGGTAAGACTACCTGATCAAGAGTACAAATTGCTTCCAATGAAGATTCATAATCTGAGAGTTTAATCAAAGCCTCTGCTTTCAAACGGAGACAAAGATTCTTCTGATGAAGACTGCGGCCAGACACACCAAGATTATCTATGTTCTTCAGAGCTGACAAAATTAAGGACATCTGAATGAAGACAACCATATTACTTCATTTTTTTCTTCTTATGGGTGATAAATAATAAATTGGAGATACAATAAGAATAAATTGCCAAAACAACATACATGAAGAATAATTCAGAGCCAAATATAAATTCTTCCCTGAATTCTTTATGGAAATATCTGCTTTTAAAACAGAACAGAACTAAATTTAAAATCTCTATCTTTATGTAACGTGAATACCCTGAAATACAATGGCTATCTGTATCTGCTACACAACAAAGGTTAGCCAAAGCATCAGTACACAACTTAGCCAATGAGGGATACTGAGGGAAAAGAAGTTGAATTCATATGGACCAGGCTGAACTCTTTCTCAACTACAGAGGCTAGGCCACCGGCTGGGTCAAGAGCAGTGAACCACTTTTTATGATTACCTATCCCCTCACATGACCCATCTGACCACATTCAAATAGGCTCCAGATGCCTGAGACTTCTCATATTTACATCAGAGAAATCAAAGGCTCCTGAAGTTCTGGACGCACCAGAAACTGCCTTATTACAGACAGAGCACCTCCACACAAGCCTAAACTGACTGTCAAAATCCCAAGTACAGGGATCCTTTGAAAAATACTGTTAGTTTAAAAGATCATACACAACATGCACATATACTTGGCATTATTTAACCATCTCAATGAAACTTAAATTGGTCAGTAAATTAAAATACAAAATAAAGCATGTAAGTTTCTTTAAACCACTATCTTTTTCTTCTTTAATATAAAAAAGAAACAGGGTTGGCCACCCTTACAGATGTCAGTAATACCTTGATTGCATGAAAGAACAGCTTCCTTAGGTCTATGCATTTTAACTTGGACTTCTGCCAGATGATACCAACCAGCCGTGCAAAGAGGGCTTTCCTTTAATCCTAAAAGGATAAAAGCAATCACAAAATCCAAGCTTTCTATGATTACTGAGAAAAGTGGCAACACCATCTACTCTCCAAATCAGACCCCTCCTCTCCCTTGTCTCTCATATATAATTATTTGCAACATTGATTCCATGCCCCAATCCATTTCTCTACAACTGCTACTTCAGCTCCTATCTCCACCATCTTTATTCCAGACCACTGCAAGTGCTTGCCAGCCACTCCAATTCATTCTCTACACTGTAGCCAGAATAGCTCTACAAATACAAATGGAATTACGGAATTCCCATTTTTAAAACTTCCACAGGTTCCCAGCTGCCCTTAGGATAACATGCAAACTCATTCACAAAGTGTGCAAGGCCCCTCTCCAGTCTCCTTTCTTGACTCTTACTGCTCCCACAGGTCATTCTCAATGTCACTGAACTGCCCTGAATTCCAGCTGTGCTCTCAGTCTCAGGCTATTTGACTCTTGGCTTAAAATGCTCCTCCTACTCTAAGGTGGTATTTGTTACTCATATCTCTATTCGAATGTGAGTTCATCCACAAACATCATACATAGAAAAGTAAGTTAAAGATTCCTAAGGATGGGGGGGCATAGATATAAAATAATTATGCTATGTCTATATCTATGTCTATATCTTTACTTTACAAACAAAAACATTGAGACAAAGAATTTACTTAGTCTTCTCAAGGTCTTGAAATTAACTGGAATCCAGACCTAAGCAAACTCCAGAGTATGTATTTTTTTCACTTCTATCTTAAATATACATTCCTCAGAGAAAGGCCCAAAGATAACTGCCTACTGACTATGCTAGCTAGGATGTGAAGGAGAATTATTCAGATCAGAGGACTGAAAGTTATGAGCAGAAGGAAGGAGGGGAAGGGACAAAAACATGGAAGGAATATGTTTTGTTTCACACAACCAACAGATCCGACGCAGGAACCTGCTAGATGTTTTAACTGATAGCCTTTTGCATGAGCCAATTTGAGACACTTTGAGCTGAGGGCTGCACCAAAGCCCACCAGTGACCCTGAAGTTCTGTTTATCTCACTATAATAATAAGATTTATTGCTGTGGATGAGGTCTTCAGCCATTTTGGTAACATACAATGTATGCACTAGCATGCTAACAAGACAGACATATATAGCTCAACCAAAGTGCCTAATTAATAGCATATGGACTCATTATCTTTGAAAATGAAGCATGGGAGCAGGAAAGGGCAAAAAATCAAACTCAAGAGGTTTGCAAACCTTGTGAAGGAGTTTGTATGTTATCCTAGGGGCAGCTGAAAACCCATGAAAGGTTTTAAGCAGGGGAAGAGAGTACGTATATATTACGTTTCTTAATGTGTACACCAGCTCTCTACCCACACCCCCTAATACACTGAATAAAAGCTTCCTGTATTAACCCCACAGGGAGACACTGCCTTGAGGGCTATTTCCCTGTCTTCTTACTTGTGACAGATGTTGCTTCAACACTTTCTTGGGTTGTGTTCAATTTAATGCACTCCAAGAAGTTATACCCTTGAGTTTGTTCATAACTTAAACCTCACGTTACAGGCTTTATACTGTACACTTACCTTCTGTTAGGTTACTAACAGCATCTTCATACTTTTTGTCTTGTAATGCTTTAATGCCTAAACCAATGAAGCCTGGACCACTTCTGGAATCCATTTCCATTAATCTGCAACAGTACTGCTGTCCTTCATCAGTAAGACTGCCTGGAAAAAAAAAAAGAGAAATTATTAGCATACATACTCCAAATTTCCAATTGCCAAAACTTATATACTTTAAGCTCAAATGCTGTCTTACACATCCTCCACCATATCCTGACTCCAGGAATTCGAAACTTACGTAGACCAACAATACTAAAAAATACTAACATACCATTAAAAAAATTATGCTTCTCCATCTTCTTAAATATTGGAGGTAGAAACCACTTTACCCACTGCAGTATGGGTAAACTGAACCCTCAAACAAGAAACCTGCTCCTACTTGCCACTGCTCTAAGACACATAGCCTCCTGCTTGCCGGCTCTCCTTTTCCTATTCCACAGTAACTTCGCCAACCTCTCTCCTTGGGCAACCGTGCTGCTAGAGACGTAGCAGCCAGGATGTCAAATTGGGCAGATTCTTCCAGAATCCTACGACCAAAATACAGACTACTTGTCAAGATACTGTACAAAAACTTAGTTACATTTTCTTAGGTTTACAAGTTCAGCAGTACTTTTCTGCATTCTTTCAAAAACTTTCTTTTCCTATATAAGTTAATGGTTAAACCTATGTAATAGTCATCCAATGCCTACATTTGTTTCAAATTTATTTTGGTAAAATAATTTAGTTTAGAAAACACTATTTATTTTGTTATGTTTATTTTCTCCAAACCAATCTCAGGATTTCCATTCCCAGAAAAGCACAAAAACAAGTAGAAAATATGATTTCTGTTTTGAGAATAAACTGTTAAAAGAGTACTCAGCATTTTAATAAATTGCTTAATCACATAGGAAAATTCTTAAGAATTAAGACAAATTATAGTTTGAAGCAGTAAATACGGGGAACAAATAAAAATAATTTGTTTGAAAAAGCAGCTTGATGCTTTACTATCTATTTAAAACTTGTGCCCCCAGACCACATGGGGAAGCACTCTTTCAGTCTCAGATGTCAAAGATAAATTCCTTGCATGTTACCATTTAGGTTATACATTTCAAATTTTTCAAAACCAGATACACTCCAATGCATAATCTATGATATTATACATTGATTTATAAATCCAAATTAGTACCAAAAATTCAAGGAATTCTTAATGGCTAAAGAATTAAAACTTCAATACTCTTCGGTGAGCTTTGAAAACAAATTGGAAGAAATACCACTTTTTTTAGTTAGCCAGTAAAAAGGACCTCAACCAGCAATTATTACGCTTCTAGACATGAATTACCTTCTGTCAATATGTTCTCACTACGGCTTCCATAAATGTAATTTCCAAAAGCAGACATGCCTAGTAACATACACCCTTCTCCTCCCAAGCAAACCAGTGGGGTTTTTTTTTTTCCCCCTCCCTTTTTCAACCAGTGGTATTGTCTCAACTAGACATCAGAATCACCTGGAGAATGCTAAGCCCCATTCTCAAAGTTTCTGATCTGAATGTCAGACCTGAAAGCTGGGACTTCAAAGAAGTTCCCAGATAATGCGACTGCTACAAGTTCAGAGACCAAATCTGAAGAACGACAGGCCTATAGTATTTACCAACGCCATATACCGCCTTTATTGTTAGTCTTAATATATACACTGCAGTTAGTACCTCTAAAGCTAAACAGTAACTTCTGGAGGGTAGGGACTAGCATGGTATCTTGTATTCAGTAGGCATCCATTAAATACTGCAATGATCCTTTAAGAATACCATTATGAACTGATGCACTAAAAGGCTTAGTCAGTTAATAAATAATGCTTGAGAATTACTATGGAAAATTAAAATCATCATTCTAAAAAAGAAAACAAAATAGCTATTAAAATTTTACCTTCAACTTCTAGCTATCTGAGTCAAAACTATCTTACCCCATATAAACGTAACTCCTAAGAGTACCCTGGCTACATAAACCGCCCTTATTATAGAAAACACACCTGTGATGGAAAAGTCAGTCACGCGTCATCCCAATGATCACCCATATGCAGGATACCCAAAAACTTACACAGGTAGACAAACTGGGGGTAGGCAGATGAAAACTGTTTCTAAAAGGCTAAGATGAACATGAAAAACTTCTAGATAAGATAAATCTTCCATACTATCTGGGAGCACAATTACAGAAACCAAAAGAGATTTGGAGAGCCAATGTTCTAGTCCTTGGGAAATGGACTCTCTACATATGACCAAGAATAAATGATACTTAGAGGAATCTTCTCTAGTGTTCCCCAAAACTGTCAACAGTAGTAACAACATCACTGATCCTTTGTAGAGACAAGGGATATTCCAAAGCCTCAGTTTTCAATCCTCTTCTCCATATTAACTCTTGCTGAGAACTCATACTAGCTAAATAGTATGTGGAGGATAGAAACAGAGAGGAAATACACTTGATTTCTTTTTTAATAGAAAATTGTTTCTTTAACTTACTGCTCTTTTTAACATTTAAAAGATTCTAAGATTCCAGACTTTAAAACAAGTTTGACAATGTTATTTTTGTCTGTCAATAGGCAAGCTAGATTTGGGGCTGATGAATGCTAAATCTCTAAGAATGAAAGGTGTTCTGAAGAGATTCAGGGTAGATGCCAAGTAATACCCATGAGAATCCTGTTTCCTAAAGTTTACCACAAAAAAAAAAGATGATTTTTAAAAATAGCTAATTAATTGCTGACATCACAAAGAAACTGATCACTACTGTAGAATTTTTCTTTTAAATAAACCTAGCCTGGGGTGGGGGTGGGGGGGACAAAACAGCATGTATTCATTTCTTTATTTTCATCTGGATTTTCTAATATTCCAGAGCACAAATTTGTAAGCTCTTTCATATTTGGATTTGAAGAACCAAGCTTTCTTATTCTCCCCCATTTCAAATGTAAGGCAAAATAAAATAACCCGAAAAGGTCATTTAGCATGAAATAACATTTCATCAGCTGACAACCATAAAAGCTACTCACTACTTGTTATGTGAAGCTTTATAAACTGACTCATTTTGAAAATGAATCTTCAAGTCTCAGCATGCAAAGGAGGACAAAGGAGAATGAAGTACATTTGTTCCCAGTGGAAGAGAACCCAGTGATTAACTGCTGTGAAGTAGAAAATTCTGCAGAAACTAAAGCACGTTGGGGGAGGATAGGTCAGCCTTTAAATACCTTATAGTTTCAGAAGTTCATACACAGAAAGTTTGGTTTAGAGGAGCAATGAAAAGAAAAAGAAATCATTAAGCACAGCTTCCTACTGTTTGGCAGTTTAAGTGTTTAACTTTTACCCCCAGAATAATGCTTTACCTTAGAAAGTACCTAAGCCTGATCGGCTCCATCCCACAGATTCTCACAACCAATGATTCTACAGAAAAAAACTTCTTCCTTGGTGTACCATGTAAGTAAATATCCACTTACCCGCTCCCCTTTACCAGGATATAAAGCTTTCTTTCTTTCAATTCTGCAAAATACCCTCTCCAGGAATGATTATTTTCATATAAACCAACACACTCTCTTATCATTCAGCATAACCCATTCTAGAATGCATTTCAAATACTGAATTCATGCTGTAGAGAAAACTCTACAGACTGTTGACTTAATTTCTTCTATAGTTTTGTAGCTTTTTTTTTTAATATGGAGACCATACTTATTCAACAAATCCACATTAGAGGCATATGTGTGCTAACTGATAAAGCACACAATCAGTCCTCAAAAAGAAATTTCAAGTATCCTCTTGTGTCACTTGGCATGTGACCAGGTCAAAAATGAGGGACGCGTATAGATCATTAATAGCTGAAAGAAAATAGAGAAGAAAATGGTAACACTGGCCATCAGTTTCTCAACAGCAATTGTAATAGTAGAAAAAGGGTGGAGGAATGGGTACCAGAGACCAATTACGAAATCAGCACATTTATCTTGGGAATGTAATGGGAATCATGTTAAAATCAGGAAAAACTGGATGAATTTTGGAACTATTCCCTGTCAATGGAGAAAAAAACCCACAAAAATTCACAAGCATGCTCCTCATATTCAAAGTCTCTTACTAGGTCTCATCCTCCTTGACCTCAACACGAAGTTCACAGTGTTAACTAGCCCTCCCTTCTTGAACCTCTCCTCCCAGGCAACACTATCACAGTTCTTCTACTCCTCTAAAAGCTTACCAACCCCTTTGCATGCTTCTTCCTCCTCTCCCTTAACTGCAGTCAGCCAAATCCCTGGATTATTGTTTTAATACCTGCTACCCACTTCTTCCTACTCTTTTCCCATCACTGAAATCTAAGTTCCAATTCAATCACTTCGATTAGAAAATACAGTCCTAAAAAAAAAAAAATCCTCATTTTTTGAGGTTAGTTGCTCAAACTGTAAGTACAGATCTCCTTTCTGAAATGCTCTTTCCTTGCCTTCTCTGTTGCTTCATATCAGGTTCCACCACCTTCCTGTCTGACCTCTCTGCTTCTCTGTTTCCTACTTTCCTCTTTCCCTGCCTTTCCCTTCAAGCCAGCCAGAACCACCCAAGACGAAGTTTTCAGCTTTTTGCTCTCTAGTCATCCTCTGAAGTCACCCACTACACTTTATTCACTTGGACCCACACACAAGTTATTTCCAAACCTTATGTCTAGCCTTAGTACTAATCCCTCACCTGCAAGCCAGACAGGCATTTCCCTTTGAATGTCTACTAACCTCTCCTCTTCACAACTCAACTTTCTTACGGATGATCATTCCACAGTAGGCCAACTTTTCAAGAGCTTAAAATAAAATAAGTATCTTCCTCCCTTTACCTCTTACCAAATCTAATTTTTTCATTCACCTGTTACTTTCTATTGCCACTGTCATAGTCCCAGTACATTCATTCACAAAATCATTTAGTCTACCCAATCTAGTCTACCTTCTATACGATCTATCCCACAAACCCTATTAGTGTGACTTTATACTTCATAAATTGATTCACTACAACATTTGGTATTTCTTATCTCACATTAGTGAAAACTACTCTCACAAGTCTATCTCTGACTCAGTTAAAGTAAAGGGGATCCACTTACTTCTTACCAAAAAAACCCAACTCTTAAGATAATAGTGAATTTTAATTCAGATATGGCATCAAGGCGGAATACAAGTAGGACTTAGAAGGGAAAGCTAAAGTGGGGAGAGCCAAGGTAGATGCAACAATACTTTTCCAACAGGCATTCTCCCTCAGTTACCTCTATCACTAGTTTTCAACAATTTTTCTATTATGAAACCTGCGATGGTCATTCACACACAAAGCATTCCCAGGTGTATACTCCTTTAGCAACAAAATAAAAACAATTAAATTAGTAAAGCTCTGCAAACTTTATAATCATTAACACATCAGCGCTGGTACTGTTGATCTATTTCAATGACTGATTTCTGTGAATTTTGTTCATCAGATGAATACAGACATGGACATGAGCGACGGTTAAATTATGTAAAAATCTATTCAGCACAGATACTGACAAAGAGGACAGAGGCCAGTGTGAAAACCATGGAGGTCAATCTCCTGTAAACTAACTGAACACCAGCCCTGGGCATGTGATATGACAGGCACAGGTTCTGACAACTCCCAGCATGCTAGCTGTCATCGGCTCTCTCTCCTCCCCCCTCCAAGAAAGAACACAAAGAAGAACACCAGGCATAAGCCTAGACATACACTCTGACTTGAATCTGCTCTATTTCATTAAACAAGTAGATCCTTCACAAAGTTCATTACTTTACAGTACCACAGCATCTATAACCATGGACTTGTGACACTGTAACATCAATGCTGAGAATGTATGACATTCATAGCTGTAGGCAAGATAGTTCAACCTACTCAACCAAAATCCACCTTACTTATTCCTTCCACTAGAGCAAATAAAACTATTCTACTAGTCCTAAAAACTGCAACCTAGCGCCATACTTCTGCTCATGCCATCTGTGTACCTTTCACCTCTTCCTGTTTACCTAATTTCTGAGGAAAATTTAAGACTCTCTTCAATTCCTGTCTTCCAAAAGCCTTCACTGATCAACAATGAACTCAGTTATTCATTATTCCCCTGTATTATTATACTCTTCTACATTAATTAGCCTCTTCATGTGCACAAAGATAACACACTGTACTTCCTTGTATGTCCAGAATTATTCAAACAACACCTTACACAGGGTAAGCACTGAAACAATTTTTGATTGATAGCAACAACCTTCCCATATGTTCATATACTTCAAGAACATACAATATAATAGGGAAGAACTTACCTGATTCAATTAAATGCAAACAAAGCACTTCTAATGGATATTGTACAGTGGGATAGATGTTTATCATTCCTTCACAGGCCTTCTTCAGTCTAGCGGTCTCATGAGGAAACTCGAAAATATAAAAGTAAAATAAACTAAGTAATAGTAAAATATGCTTGTGAACACCTTCCTAATTAGAATGTAAAAGTCACATTAGAGATTTTTAAAATCAACTTACTTTGGATAAACAGCGAATGAACTGTCTATAAAGTACTTGGTGATCTTCACTAGGAATCTTATCTGATAAGTCCAGTGCATTCTCAAAAGCAGCTAAAAGCTGAAACAAACAAAAAAGCTATCATCTTTAGGATACTGAAAAGACAAATGTAATAAATAGCTGAACGTATATGACTCACTTATACAATATACCACCTCAACTAACGAACTGCAAATGCATTTTACTATCTCATGTTTTCCTGTACTATATATTATCTGGACCTGACAATTTTTTATGAGGGAAAAAATGTCTATGCATTTAGAATACAATCTAATTCCAAGTGGCAGGAGACTGCACTGAAATAATGAGGGATAACTATAAATTAATATCATGAATTTAACAAAACATTCTTTAAGTGGTCACTGTTCCCTAGGAAATAGTCAACTGGAGAGGTATAGTCTTCTTTATATACCTGTGAAACTGCAACTAATCAACCATTTTTAAAACATCTCTACTGAAATCACCAGTATGTTCCTTGGAATATTTTCAGTGGTAGCAAATCTTTAATCTTAAATAAATTTGTAAAGTTAAACTTTTAAAAAGGAAACCAGAAATATGACTGAACTATAATAAAATCACTTCTTATCCAGTACTACTTTGATAGTAGTACTTTGAAGAAAATTCCCAAATGACTTTGAAGAAAATTCCCAAAGAAGCTTTCTAAATACGTTTTGAGCAAGAACAATACTAAAACCCAGATCAAGCACGTTAAAGAATATCATTCATTTAGTTACACAAGTCCTACTTTTTTTAAAAAATGAATTTCCATGACTTCATTTATTTTTATTTTTATTTTTTAAAGTACCCTCCATGCCCAGTGGGGCTTGAAATCATGACCCTGATATCAAGACCTTAGCTGAGATCAAAACTCGTATGTTTTGACAGAGCCACCCACAAGCCCCTCCATGACTTTGAAATGAAAACTCATAATACAGTTCACTGCCTCCAAATTTCTTTATGAAGTAGGATATAAAGTCTACACAAACGAAGAAAATTTTACTCCTCTGACAAAGTTAATGACCTTGCAAAAAGGGAAGCCTAACTTGTGCAGTTCAGCACAAGGGTTTCAATATTTTTTTTTAAGATTTTATTTATTTATTTGTCAGAGAGAGAGAGAGAGGGAGAGCAAGCACAGGCAGAGTGGCAGGCAGAGGCAGAGGGAGAAGCAGGCTCCCTGCAGAGCAAGGAGCCTGATGCAGGACTCGATCCCAGGATGCTGGGATCATGACCTGAGCCGAACGCAGCTGCTTAACCAACTGAGCCACCCAGGCGTCCCCAGCACAAGGGTTTCAAAAAATAGTAGTGCAATTAATCCATCTGGAAATCAGGTGACATATTTTTTCCTGAACACACTGAAATAAGCAAAATTATCATTAGAATTCAAGATGGAAATAACTCCACCCCGAAATCCTCTTACTATTTTTAACAGTTAAAAATCAATTCTTAAAATGACAAGCATAATTAGTTCTTTTTCATGGAGGAACACAGAACAGGTAATTAAAAACTTATTTTGCATTTGGTATATGTTTGACATTCTGATAACCTATAGTTTTTCAATGAAAATAATGAAGTCCTATGAAGATATGATTTAAGTTTGCAATTCACCTAATTTTGTCACTGTCCAATTTTTTTCCACAACTAAACCTATACACAGATAAACCAACACACAAACAAATGCAAATCATAGTCTTCTATTTTTATCTTCAGCATTTATTTAGGACACTGCCTGACATGTATAGTAGATTCTACATAAAACAAATATTTTCTGAAAAAAGGATTAATAAGTGAATGAATGTACATACAAAAATGTACTTCTCATCCTATATTCAGTCTATAATTGCTTATATTCAAAAAGTCCATTCAATTGCACAAATATATACTGAATGCCTATATACAATAATAAGAAATTAAGCTGACTTTTAAACTTACAAATGTAAAAAAGTAGAATGGAGATATTTTCTAATATTATCCCAATATATTTCTAGATATAAGTACCCTAAACCCTTTAAACAAAATGCTCTGAGTTGCTAAACTTCAAAGTTACTTCATGAACTTAAAGAAACATACCTTTACACATACCTTTAAGTAAGTACAACTTTTTAGAAATTTCAGCAGTTTTGTGAAAGCCAATTTCACATTTCTTTTTCACAGTGATTAAATAACTAATTTACTGGATTAGTATGAACCCAGGGAAGTAAACTGTGATCCCTGAAAACCAATTCCACTCTGTCCAGACTTAGTATGAGATTGCAGGGAAATAATTCTGACTTTAATAGCAAGAACCCCTATGAATTTAAAATTGAACATGTAGGGGCGCCTGGATGGCTTAGTCAGTTAAGCATCTGCCTTCAGCTCAGGTCATGATCCCTGGGATCAAGCCCCACATCAGGCTCCTCACTCAACAGGGAGTCTGCTTTTCCCTCTCCCGCTCCCCTGCTTGTGCTCTCTCTCTCTTTCTCTTTCGAATAAATAAAATCTTTTAAAAATACATTAAAAAATAAATAAAATAAATTGAATACTTACAAAATATCAATTTTAACATATGGTACTTTTCTATATTATTCTATTTCCATTTGCTAAATTCAATTAAATGATCAATATTCATGATACAAACTGCAGGGAATAAACAGGTCAATACCAATTGCTGGGTCTCATTATTCTGATCCTCAGTACTCTCAGCCAGCAACTGAGTCAATTTCTTCCACAGCTGGTGAAGCTCTTGGTTGTCTGCACCTTCCTCCTGCCGTGTCTTTATCAACTTGTGCCATGTTCGGGCCACCTATCAAGGAGATTTAAATTCTTTTTTAATCTTAAATATCAAAAACACCAATTAGAAATATAAAATCTACAAATAAAAACATTTTTCATCTGCTAATACATAAAAATAGCAAAACCACAGAAATTCATCTATTATGAACTCCAAAAGAACTATGGTGTCTGGGCAAAACCAGACAGCCATTATATTTAGAAGTACAACTAATATAACAGAGTGGAAACAGGAATAATGACTACATGCCCCAAACCTTGTAACTATAGCATCAGCTATAAATGCACCACAAATATGTCACTAAATTCTACAGATGATGCTTTTACTTATTTTATTTATCCCTGCCCAGTTTCAAAAAGGTCTGGAAGTTAGAATAACTAAAACCTGAAATTTAATTTAGTTTGAAAACACTATAATTTGTAATATCTCTCTATATTCTTTTAATATCACACTACATACTAATTGTTTAAATTTTCCCTTAAGCTAAATGAAAGCTTTCTTCTAATAATGGCTTTAGTAAAAGAAGTCTACTACCCCACCAAATCATTAACCAACCTCTACGTGTTTCTTTTCTTGGTAATATAGATCCACAAGTTTCTTACAGACATCGCACCACTTCTGTTTGTCAACACTTAGAATAAAAAATTAAAAAAAAAAAAAAGGATTTTGAATCTGATTAATGAAAACAACCAAGGGCTTAAGATACTAAAATTAAAATATCCCAGTAATACTACTGTCAGGTACTATTTTAAATTAGAACATATCCCCTTTCATACCACAGGAAAATTTTATAAAATGAGCCTCTCATTAAAAAAGAGAAGGTTTAAGAAATAATATCTTCTATCATATTACCTAAAAATTATATCAAAGTTCCCAAACTAGTCAATCCTCTTACTATTAGTGTTTTGATTTTATTTCAACCACAAGCAAAAGAGTTTGTAACAACAGTATGAAAGAAAAATGCTTCTCAATTCCCAGTAAATGTTTGGAGTACTTCTATGGAAGTTTTAATCAGTTTATTCAAATTAAAGCTTTTAAAGACACAGGCCTTTCCCCATATAATGATTACCTTTCATAAAGATCCAGGAGCTTCTGGTAAACACCAGGCAAGTCATCCTTAGCATTTATGTGGTTACATTTCTCATATAAGCTTGCTAACCCCTAAAATAGGAAACAGTAGAGATTATTTTAAAAAGTCTAATACTCTCACATTCATTTTGCTAAATAAAGTGACGATATATAAAGATTATTTATTTACGATAAAGAAAATTATAACTTAAAAATAAAATAATGTCTGGGATTTGGAGGCAAATAATTAGGGTGGGAGAAAGTAGATCAAAGCATAGATGAAAAAATACTGGCCATGTGTGGATTTTTACAGAAGCCAGGTGATAGCCAGAGGGGCTCATTTTACCATTCTCTTTACTTCTGAAAATATATTTGAAGTGGGGCATCTTGGGGGCTCAGTCAGTTAAGCGTGCAACTCTTGATTTTAGTTTGGGTCATTATCTCAAAGTCTTGGGACAGAGGCCTGAGTCAAGCTCCATGCTCAGCAGGGAATCTGCCTGATTCTCTCTCCCTCTTCCTCTGCCCCTCCCTGCTCATGCATGTGTACATGCGTGCACTCTCTCTCTCTCTCTCTCTTTCTCTGTCTCAAATAAACTGATCTTTAAAAAGAGCTTTGAAAATATATTTGAAGTGGTTCACAACAAAAAATCTTAACTCTTATTACTATATGACACTACTTCTATATGGTCAAAAAAAATCTAAGTAATTTGTAGAAACTGTCACCTTTTCTTCAAAGAATGATCAGGTATTTTAAATCAATCAATACATAATAAAAGCAGGCATCTCTCTAAGTGTGTTACCAGATACCCCCTCTCATGTTCTTGTTCACATAAATATGAGACAAACAGGTTCATGTTCTCCCAAGCCTACTGCCTATTTATCACAGTTTCTAAGATGTAATTGAGATATTAAACAAACTTATTAAAGATGAAAAAGCTGGAGAAGCCAACATAAAATATGAAGAACTTTAAATAAGAAAAAAGAATTTCACTCAAATACATAGATTTGCAGATTTTTTATATCTTACCTTTAGAAAACATATTAATATGCATTTCTTTTCCCTTGAATAAGCATAAGGAATATTCTTGGTAAGTCTTTCATATACACACACATAATTAGAGATTTACATAATCATATTTGAATTCCAATCCTCACCTCTGAAAATAATCCATTGGGTTGGATGTCAAAATAGCATCACAGGCATTTTTTTTTTTTTAACTAATGTACAGGTTTAGAAGATCAGTACATTTAAAACTTTTTTCTTCTATGGGGTTAAATAATGGTTTAAATGACTTTTTTAAAAGCTGCTACCTATATTTTTTTTAATGTGGCAAAAAATTTACCATAATATAGGAAAAAAAAATCTACATACCTGCCAAGCCAGTAATTGATCTGGCTCTAGTTCAGCAGCTTTTTTATAGGCACCCTGAGCCTGATCAGGTTGTTCTAACTCGGCTGCAGCAACACCAATAAAAACCCAGGCATTATAGTTATTTTTCTCTTGTTTTAACACTGTCTGGTGGAAAAAAATTAAAAGAACAGGTCATTAAATTTTGGAAGCTAATGAACAAACAACTAAAAGACTACTTGAGTGTCAGGAAATCTGGATCTACCACTAAGGGTGATCTTAAGAATGCCACTCAACCTCTCTGGTCTTCAGTTTCCTCAAGGAGAGCAGGAGGTGGATTGGATTGATAAGTGAAAGGAGTCTAAAATATGAGGTATATATTTTAAGAGCTGCCCAAGCAATGCTGATGCCTCCCCATCCTCCTTGAAAATGAAAATACTATGTATACAAAGAACACTAAGACTATTCCTATCACCTGACCATCTTGCTGCGTCCACTCCACACTGCCACCAGTAAACTCACAAAACTGTTTTCTATATCGTTTCACTCTAACCAACACCCACATTGTCCTGCACTGTGATAACATTTCCAACTATCAGACAGATTTTTCGTCAAAAGAGCAAGGTAGGGAGGTAGGCTGACCCCAATGTGACTATACCACATATGTTCAAGATAAATAGAGGCAATGAATGTTTAAATACCACCTGTCAATGAGAATAAAAATTGTATGTAGAGCTATTGCTTTCAGAAAGAACAGATACTCACTTAAGTGAAAGTCTGAAACAGAAAACAAAGATGTTCTAGTGACAGAAAACAAAACTAGTAGCTAATTAAATCTAGTAGATAATTAGCTCTTAAGTTTTACCTATTCTAGGGAAAATAAGAATATTTCCATGAGCTGAGACAGTCAGATTCTATGGATCCACATGACACTTCTAGCAATCTCTCATCATTCTACAGCACAAATTCCATTCTATCCACCAATGTGGTAACTACCAAAGCTGACAATTGTTTAAACTCTGAGATGTCCAATTAGTGACCCCCCTCTT
This sequence comes from Neogale vison, assembly GCF_020171115.1. Classification (NCBI taxonomy): domain Eukaryota; kingdom Metazoa; phylum Chordata; class Mammalia; order Carnivora; family Mustelidae; genus Neogale; species Neogale vison. Next base: position 197,757,694 of record NC_058091.1, on the reverse strand, counting down.
ATTCTACGATTGCCCCACTTCTCAGTTCTTATCCCTCCGTTTCCAGCTTAGACTCCAATAACCCATCACTGTCATCCCTCCCTTGCGAATATCCTCAACTCCTTCACCTCTCTTCCCCATCATCTTTCTCAACATCCATACTTGAACCCCAGCATGCCCATTACTAAGCTTGAGAAGCTGAACATGAAGGGAGAAACCACACAACTCAGTTCACTGATTTCACTTCAATCACATGAAACTTCAGATGGACATTTATTAGGGCATGGCAGTCCTTTCAATCACCACTAGTAAGTTAAATAACAACCACTTCATATCTTTTTATCTCAAATCTCCTATACAATTCTCCTTCCACTCTCAGCTTATGCCTTACTAAGAAAATAGAAGACATCAGAGGGGAACATTCCTCTCTTCTTATCCCCAAATCTACAAATCTGACAGTATTTACACCTATCTTCCCCACTGCTAAGAAGGAAAAAGTATCGAAAACTCCACTTTGGGGCGTCTGGGTGGCTCAGTGGGTTAAAGTCTCTGCCTTCGGCTCAGGTCATGATCTCAGAGTCCTGGGATCGAACCCCGCATCGGGGTCTCTGCTTAGTGGGGAGCCTGCATCCCCCTCTCTCTCTGCCTGCCTCTCTGCCTACTTGTGATCTCTATCTGTCAAATAAATAAATAAATCTTAAAAAAAAGAAAGAAAGAAAGAAAGAAAGAAAAGAAAGAAAGAAAGAAAGAAAGAAAGAAAGAAAGAAAAAGGAGAAGAAAATTCCACTTCAAGCTCAGGATCCCATCCTCTCTCATTCCTACCCTTACACTCTCTCTCCTCCACATTCAATTTCTCCCTCTGGACAGGGACATTCCCCTCAGCACCTTACAAAGGAGCTTTAGAATCGTGAGCTCCCATTCACAAACCAAACAGAATGATAGTGTCAACATACCATTAAGAAAGAAAACTTTATGATACAGTAGTGCTCCATAATACATCCCATCAAAAGATATCGGATATTCATATTTTGAGAGTTTGACTTTGCGTATGGCCAGTGTAGTTTATCCTAGCTCAACCACTCTAATGGTCTACTAAATAATCTAACCACTTTCATTAATGTTGAGACAAAAAATGATACACGTTACAAATCCATAAGGCTTGTAAATGGGTAACATAATTTTACTGTGGAATAAAAAACGTTTCAGTTACCTTACAATGTTTCAAAGCTTCTTTGTATTCTTTGTTTCTGATTGCATCTCTAGCACTTTTTAGAGCAGTTTTTACTTCCTTGCTAGACATTCTGCGGAAATAAAAAACTTGAGAGAACCTACAATAATACCAACAAACTTAACCAACTGAAAAATGCACATGTAATTCCTTCTACCTGGAATACTCTTTCCACTCTAAGGTCCCTATACTGTATTCCCTCACCTCTTCAAATTTTTAATCAAATGTCACTTGCTCAGTGAAACCTTGGCTGGTCACACTACTTAAAATTTCAACCCTTCCTCCCCCTGCAAACCCAACTACACAATATTCTCTTAACCCCACCCTAACATTTAGCATCTTCTACACCATACGTTTTACTTATTTTATTTATTTTCTGTTCCCCAAACCCACTAGTATGTGAGTGTCATGTAGGCAGGGCTTTTTGTCTGTGGTTGTTATTGCAAACTGCTGTACTGCCAGGACTGATTATCTAACTGTATACATTAATAAATATTTGTTGAAAGCCAGTTGTATTTGAGTTATACTCATTGTTCATATAGTAGATGATCTAAAAGGCTAGGATTCAAAGCACATATCAATCTCAATCTAATTCTACACGAAGCAAGTTTTAGTAGAATAAGCCCAAATCACAATGGAAAAAACTAACACAAATTAATTTCAGTAACTTTGATATAAGAGCATAGGAAAGCAATCTGCTTTAATGCTGGTTTATATAAAATATAAATCAGGATATTAACTTGTTGACAGCAAAGGTCACTGTCAAGTTATAGCAATACTGTATTCTTTGAAGAGAAATAAATGCAAAGTTTACACTTGAATGAAGGTGATAAATATGCTAGAGGATTATTTCTATAATAAGAAGATATTTCACTTGGGAGACAAAGTATTTCTTCATTGAACTATATTAACATAATTTTAAATAAACTAATGTATCATAAGATTTTACAACTTACTCTGATTTACCAGTAAACAAGTCAAATTCAATCACACCTCAATGGTAAATACAAGAGATACTTGTAGTTTTTTGACAAGTTCATTGAACTCTAATCTCATCAGGAAACAAATCCGGATAAATTTTAATGCACTCTAGACCGCAGACGTTCATGGTAGAAAAATGAACCAAGAAGATGGCTTGTTGACTCAGTATACTGATGTCCAAAGAGGCTGAGGTACAAGGGCAGATCAAAGAAGTTTAAGAAAGTAAGGAAAGGGGCGCTTGGGTGGCTCAGGGGGTTAAAGCCTCTGCCTTGGGCTCAGGTCATGATCCCAGGGTCCTGGGATCGACCCCACATTGGGCTCTCTGCTCCATGGGGAACATGCTTCCTCCTCTCTCTCTCTGCCTGCCTTTTAGCCTACTTGTAATCTCTCTATGTCAAATACGTAAATAATTTTTTTTTAAAGTAGGGAAATAAAATAATAACAATAATGTGTTTTTTGTTTTTTGTTTTTTTTAAAGATTTTATTTATTTATTTGTCAGAGACAGAGGGAGAGAGAGCGAGCACAGGCAGACAGAGAGGCAGGCAGAGGCAGAGGGAGAAGCAGGCTCCCTGCTGAGCAAGGAGCCCGATGTGGGACTCGATCCCAGGACGCCGGGATCATGACCTGAGCCGAAGGCAGCTGCTTAACCAACTGAGCCACCCAGGCGTCCCAATAATAAGTGTTTTGACTTAAAGAATGTTAGATTCATGGGGTGCCTGGGTGGCTCAGTGGGTTAAAGCCTCTGCCTTCGGCTCAGGTCATGATCTTAGGGTCCTGGGATCGAGCCCCACATCGGGCTCTCTGCTCAGCAGGGAGCCTGCTTCCTCCTCTCTCTCTGCCTGCCTCTCTGCCTACTTGTAAAATAAATAAAATATTTTAAAAAATGTTAGATTCAAAATAATAAAAAAATTAATATATAAAATCAATTTATTTGCAGCTACAATCAGATTCCTTAGACAGAAAAGTAACTTTCTGCTTAGTTACATTAATTATACAATTAAAGCTACACAATTCATATGCTCTCATTTTAGAAATTGTTCTCTTACCTGAAATTATTTTCGTATAAATTTATAGCTGCAAACGTCTGGAATTTTTTTTTTTTTTTTTGTAGCTTACAAATTGACGAGTAGGCACCAAATTTCAATGCTGATTTCAAATTAAATTTTCTCACACCAAAGTTATCTTGGGTAAATAAATCTGTAGACTACAAAGAAGAGAGATAAAAAATCAACAATGATAACAACTAGGGTCCCTGGGTGGCTCAGTGGGTTAAAGCCACTACCTTCAGCTCAGGTCATGATCCCAGGATCCTGGAAAAAAATTAAGTTAAAAAAGAACAAAAACAGTTTCAAGATATGACCAAGCAAAAACAAACAAGAATTCAGATTAGTGAAAAGAAAGATCACCATCTTTATCACCCAGGATTTGAGTGGAATCACAATCAAACCAGGCAGAACCAGCCACCACCAACTGTACATGCAACCCTGAGGCCATGCACTTCATATGACATGAAAGAAATAGAAAAGAAGGCTCCTGCTCTAAAGAATATAATTTAAACCAAACCTAAGACATACGAGTCATTAGAGAACCAAATCCTGAACTAAGGATAATGAGTACAACTACAAGAGATGTTTCAAAGAAAGAAGTATGGTGTGAGGTAATGAGAAGATACCAGAAGACAGGATTTAAGAATGGAGGGAAGTAAAACTGCTCCAGTCAAACACAACTGCATTGGCTAAGACAGAGAAATAGGAATGAACGTGGCACCAGAGGATTCATGGAGAAATGTGGGCTCAGTGAAGCAGAAGAGACTTGCTGAAAACTGAAGAAAATGAAGCTCACTGGACAAATGAGAACACTAGACTACAGAAGACGGTAAAAGTCAGTCATACCGGGAGCCTGGGTGGCTCAGTCAGTTAAACACCTGCCTTTGGTTCAGGTCATGATCCCAGAGTCCTGGGATCAAGTCTCACATTGGGCTCCTTGCTCAGTGGGGAGCCTGCTTCTCCCTCTGCCTGTCTTTCCCCCCGCTTGTGCATGCTCTCGCTCTCTGACAAATAAATAAAATCTTAAAAAAAAAAAAGTCATTAAGGAAAAAAAAAGACAGACAGGTATAGACTTAAATACAGCAGCAAAAACAGAGCTGTTAAATGCCTCTATGTAAGGCATTTTTAAAAACCACAATAAATAAACTCCACTCTCTCCTTGGTAACCAACCGATAATGTTCAACACCCTTCCATATCCCCAGATGTCTCCACCAATAATGGCATTTACCCTTGCTGCAGTGGGATCTTTTATTCTTCCCTTCCTCTTCCTTCTTCATTTGATTTGGCATCTAGCGTAAGAGGCTAGCACTTAGGCCCTCCCTCTACACCTAAGAATTATACAACGAGAAATAGACGGATACAGAAACAGACAATATAGATACGTAAAGACAGATCAGTTGTAGGGGATTAACTGATTTTTGAAAAGACAAAATAATCTGCCCCTTTATAGCTCTAAAAACTTCTTCCTATTTTGGGAGATGGAGTGGAGAAGAGAGAGGCTCATTTATTTACTTTCTAAACATAGCTTTTCTATGTACTAACCTACCAGGTATCATCAAACTCACTTCCTTTCATAGAGCAAAAACCTACAAACAAAAATGATACACCTCTCTTTGGGACACTTCCCTCTATTGCAAGCATTTCCAACATTTCAAAGAAAAATCTAGCTCTTTTACAAGTGTCCTCAATGTTATTCCACAGCCCCACCCACTTTCCCCAGATAATTTGTATTTTTTCTCCTCAATTTCAAGTTATTTCTTTTTTTTTTTTTTTAAGATTTTACTTATTTATTTGACAGAGAGAGATCACAAGTAGGCAGAGAGGTAGGCAGAGAGAGAGAGAGAGAAGAGGAAGCAGGCTCCTTACAGAGCAGAGAACCTGAGGTGGGGCTCAATTCCAGGACCCTGGGATCATGACCTGAGCTGAAAGGCAGAGGCTTCAACCCACCGAGCTGAGCCTTATTTTGTGCATTTTCTTTCTTTCTTTTTTTTTTTTTTTTGAAGCTTCAACCCACCGAGCCGAGCCTTATTTTGTGCATTTTCTTTCTTTCTTTTTTTTTTTTTTGAAGATTTTATTTATTTATTTATTTGAGAGAGAGTGAGAGAGAGAGCACAAGCAGGGAAAGCAGCAGAGGGAGAAGCAGACTCCCTGCTGAGTGGGGAGCCAGATGCAGGGCTTGATCCCAGGACTCCAGGATCATGACCTGAGCCAAAGGAAGACACTTAACTGACTGAGCCACCCAGAAACCCCAGTTTGCACTTCCAACTCAGTGAAAGGATTTCTACTACCAAACTAAAAGGGTTTTTATGCAACATAGCAAGCATAAAAAGTAGCAACAACTGAACTTAAAAAAAAAGATAGAAAGTGACACAAATGCCAAAATGATAAATCTCAAAAGTAACAAATGTAGATGGATGAATTACTATGTCCTACACGCCCCAGCTAAAGCTATGGAACCTTAAGTTACATTCTGTTGTGTAAATACAAAGACTCCACAAAGCAAAAAAACCCAACAATATAAATAATAATAACAATAATAACAATGGAAGTTAACTACAGAAAAGCAAACTTGGTATGTTTAAATCTAATAACAAAAATCTAAAGGTGTTTGATGACCTATAGTATGGCATTAACAACCTACACCATCACACCCTTCTTCTGAAATGAACTGGTAAAAGCAATTACTAAGTAAAAACAGACTCCAATTACCTATTACTTAGGATTCTAGACACTTACCTTTTACCTATTATCTTCTTTCTTCTTTTTGAATTGAATTTCAGATTGTTCCTTAACCATTATTCATCTAAATTAAGCAAAATATGAGACAGGCAAATAAAAAGCATGATAAACAGCCCAAAACTCAGTGAATTTATTAACACATCAGATTCAGGTTTAATTTTCACAATCACAATTTAAAACACAATAAATAATTAGGTACAATTTTTCATCTTTTTTTTTCTACAATGTCCAAATTGGTCTATGTTCCCATAGCCTCAGATAATAAAAGAAACTTCCATAAGCAATCAGAAAAAGTTCCAAAAAACATTCCAGAAACTCAAAATACATAAACTTCAATATAAAAAAAAATGAGCCAAAAAAGGGTATCAACTATTTCTATGCTACTTTGTTAAGAATCAAGGACAATCAACAGTACTTATTTATTCCCTATTTGCAGCCTAACTACACTAAAGCGAACCTGTTTTAAACCATAAAAAGAATTATAAATATGTAAAACGATGACCACATCAGGTAACTAGATTAATGTATAATCTATTGAAAAGAGAGAAAACTTTCTTTAAATGTCAAAAACCCAGCTAAATAACCATCTGAAATATTAACACAAATTCTACATAATATTATCCTAAGTATCTTTTGATGGGATCTCTGGAATAAATTGTCAAACAAAATTAATCTAGAATGCTTCATGGAAAGAATGGAAGCAGTTTCAAAAAACTGAATTAAAAAAATAGCAATGCCCGGGACGCCTGGGTGGCGCAGTTGGTTGGACGACTGCCTTCGGCTCAGGGCGTGATCCTGGAGTCCCGGGATCGAGTCCCACATCAGGCTCCCAGCTCCATGGGGAGTCTGCTTCGTTCTCTGACCTTCTCCTCGCTCATGCTCTCTCTCACTGTCTCTCTCTCTCTCAAATAAATAAATAAAATCTTTAAAAAAAAAAAAAATAGCAATGCCGGGCCACCTGGGTTAAGGTGGGTTAAGCCTCTGCCTTGCGCTCAGGTCATGATCTCAGGGTCCTGGGATTAAGCCCCACATCAGGCTCTCTGCTCAGCATGGAGCCTGCTTCCCCTCTCTCTCTGCCTACTTGTGATCTCTCTCTCTCTGTGTCAAATAAATAAATAAAATCTTTAAAAAAATATTTTAAAAAATAGCAATGCCACTTAAACTAGGAAATGAACAAAATTTACATGAAGCAGGTGGAGATGGACAAAAAAGAGAAAGTGAGCTTACTGAACTAAAACATGCACTGGCAGTATACTTAAATAGAATGGTTAGTTCCAGAGAAAAGGGTCCAACTGTTAAGGAAAAAAGTACCTTTCTACCATCTTTCCATACTGCCATAATGGTGCATGCGAATGTACTGGCAGGTGTTCTCAAGTTCATTAATAATGCAGAAAAGTGAAGCAATCACCAGATTCTTACTAGGCCATGCTCCAAAGTCATCAGCCAGTTTCCACACCAAAATGCTGAAGCATGGTGACACTGGCAAATTTGAAATCACTGATGGTCACAGACCTGGAAAAATTGCTGTGAGCCCAGGGGCAGGTTCAGTAAGTATAGAGTGATCGGCCCCAGATTTGATATACAACTCAATGATGTAGAAGAATGGCAAAATAATCTGCTCCCATCCTGCCAGACGGGTTTCATTGTGCTGACCACCTCAGCTGGCATGATGGACCATGAAGAAGCAAGATGAAAATACACAGGAGGGAAAATCCTGGGATTTTTTTCCTAGGGGTGTAATACTTACGTGCAAATAAAATGCCTCAGTGGAAAAAAACAGTACTGTGATCCAAATAATGGTTAAAAAAGTACAATAAAAGTTAAAACAAGGTTACCCTTGTTTGGAGGGAAGGTAAAATGAAAGTGAAAAAACTGACTCTATTCATTACACTAATTTTTTTAAGCCCCAAACCACCCTGATGGTAATTAGTCACTTCAACTCTGTTCTTAAAATTAACACCCCAGGCTTTGTCAGCCCCTTAGCTCTGCCATACCCACCCACCAAGTCAAATCTTGAACATGTTCAGAACGTGCTTAGGAATCAGATACATCTAGGTTCAAGTACAATCAGAATTTGGACACCTTACTTCACTACTCCAAGCCTAAAGTGAAGATTATATCACTTACTTGAAATCCACATAAATGGAGTGCCTGAACGTAAGACACAGTTGACCCTCACACAACATGGGCTTGAGGTCCACTTATACATGGATTTTTTTCAATAAATGTATTTTCTGGACTATAAATGTACTGTAAGTGTATTTTCTTTTCCTTAGGATTTTCTTAATAACCTTTTCTTTTCTCTAGCTTACTTTATTCTAAGAATACTGTATATAATACATATAAAATAGAAAATAATGTATTAACTCTCTATTATCTGTAAGCTTCTGGTCAACAGAGGGCTATTAGTAGTTAACTTTTTAAGGAGTAAGAGTTACATGTGGATTGTTGGCTGCATGGGGGGGTCAGCACCCCTAACATCCACATTGTTCAAGGGTCAACTGTGTATTAGTTCCATTCTCCTTATCTACTGCCACCCTCTCAATAACCTCACTACTTTTTTTTTCTATTTCTAATCCACATGGTTACTACAAACTTTCTTTACACATTTACAATCCCCAATCTCGTCTTCCTTAATCTCTCAAGTAACCTTCTTGCTAGTGTTCTTCAAAAGATGGCTATCATCACACACAAGTACCTCTTTCAATTACGTGAAAAACATTCCAAATCAAATCCTGTAAAAGAGACCGCTCCAGCCTCTGAACCAATGGAACATTAGTTGAGTTATTCAATTTAAACTTAATCGATATTTTTTACCATGTTATATCGATATGCCCTGTCTCTCAAGTCAATAAAACCCTAAACTAATGTATCGTATCTTTGGAGTTCCTTACATGTTCAACACTAGCGTAGTATGTACTGAATAAATGGCTGACTGTCCAGCTTCCAAAGCCTACTCTAAACATTCAGCTTCCCCACTGCCAAAAGGCAGTAATTCTCAATTTGCTAAAGTGAGAAAGGAAGACTCTCTTTTTGAATATCAGCTCACACTACTTTTTTTCACTATCCCCCACTACTTTCCAGTTTACATTTTTGCCTCTCTTATTCAGCCTGTTCACACTACTTCTATCTACTCAAATGGTACATATAACTGAAAGCCAAATTCAAGCGTCAAGCATAATGCCTTCTCAGATGAATCTACCTAGTCTGAACTTCTAACACTTTCAATTTAAACCAACATTTCCAAAAAGCATTCCAAGAAACAATAACATGCTTAAAGGTATTAACACACCATCTAGTAATTTTATGAATATTTCACATTATATATCTCACTCTCTTCTAAAGTCATTCTAAATGTATATGAGCACTCTAAAAGCTCTGAGGAGTCCTAAAGATCCAAAGATAGTTTAACCTAGCATTTCTAAAACTTATGTTACTATGGAATATTTATGTTAATGAATGGCAATTAACATTTTGAAGCCACATCAGTATTTTCCAAAGTATAATTTGGGATGTTCTGATTTTCTTTTTGGATGTTTGGCATTTAACTATATTTTTACTGTCTTTTATACTGTTATTAAATTTACAGGGGTGTGAGTGTGTTTGTTTCCCACAACTACACTGGAAGTTCCTTAGGAGCAAAGACTACTTCTATTTTTCTCTTTTATTTCCTGCAGTGTCTAGTTCATTGCAGATAATCAACAAATATTCACAGAATCACAGCTGGTAAAGACAACACTGAATTTCTTCCACATAGTAACTAACTTCACATTTAGCCTCCCTCTCCGAAAGCAGAATATAGTGCTGTGGATATACTGGACATTAAAAGAATTACAAAGAATCAAAATCTATCCTATGACCTTTTAGTTGAAGATCTTTCTAAACTGCAGTTAAGTATCTCACAAAAGCAAGCAATCTCTAACATACAAATCTTTGACTGATGATTTAAATGTACATGTAATAAAGTGCCTATCCTCAATGCAACACATACGTAGGCATGAACAAACATAAAGATACACACAAACACACCTCAAAAGTACCTTTTCAGATAATGATTAGCAAAAATGTTTTATGTCCAGAAAAGAGTGACAAAAATAATGAAGTAACCTGCAATTATATAATTAACAAAGAAAATTGGGAAAGCCTTGGGAGGGGGAAAAAAACTGGAGGAGGAGGTGAAAAGGGTTGTTGAAAAGGGGAGATTACTCGCATAAAAATAAAGAGAAAGGGAACAATGAATGATTAAAAGTAGAGGGAGACAGACCTCAGTTCAAAATAAAAACTTTTAATAATCAGGCATGGCAGATGTGGAATGGGCTACTCAAAGGAAGTACATCCCATCACTAGAGATTAAAAAGCACAGACTGGACCATTCACTTGGGAGGAATGTTGTAGGACAAACTGAATGTCAGATGGGTAGTAGGACAGGAAGCCCCTTAGATTCTTCCAGTGCTGTCTCTGGGGTCTTAAAATACCCATCTTCCTCCAAATCACTGCAGCACCTGCTTGCACTGACATGCCAAAAAGAAAGAGAGGGGGGAAAAGATGTGTTCCTGTCATTCTGACTAGGAACTGAGAATACAAGCCCTGTGAAAACAAAGCCAAAGAGAGTAAACATAGTTCACAGAAATAGTAGCAACACCACAGATAAAGTTGGACATATATCTTCACAAATCTACAAGTCAGCTAACAATGTTTCTATGGTGAAATGATTTCCACACTCCAAATTAGCTCAAATTTTTGAATCATAATCTGATCATGACGTAGCTTACCTACATTATCTCCCATGCTAAGGCTGCAGTGCAGGTATGTTAGCTTTGTTTCCCTAGAGTTTAAGTTCCTTGTGATCAGGAACTATTGTTCATATATTTGAATCCTCACAAAGACCTTTAACATGTTTCTTGATTAAGAATTTGTCTACACTGAGAGTTTAAGCTCATCAGAATGTCATAAAATATTATTATCAACTAGTGACAGAGAACTGTAGTGAGTTTAGGGCACAGACTACTAAAGTTAAAGTCCTGCTCAGGCTGGATCCCTGTGTAGTCTTGGGTAAATTATTTAGCCTGCCCAAGTCTTGGTTTTCCTACCTGCAAAATGGTCAAAGTAAGGATTACAGAAAGTATTAGAATTGAGTCGATTTTATGTTAGGTTACAGCAACTCTTTTTCCTGTCAAAATATTCACACGATTAACATGATGAACAAATTTTATATCTGAAACTATGATAATGAAATGAGAACTTGGCTTTGGGACAGAGTAGCTCAACAGTCAAGTGGGAGCAGTGATTTTTTCTGCAGCAAAACAATGATATTCTGAACCCGTCAATTAACCGAACTCATCACACAGCTCAGTACGTCTTCCCTTAGGAGCCTGTTCGGTTTCTCTCCTTTGCACTCCGCGGACAAGATGCACCTAAGCTCTTCCTAGACAGGAAACTGACTAGGCCCCGTTCCTCACTCCACCGGAGCACGATAAACCCTTCCTGCACTGGCAGTAAGATGAGGCAGAAATTTCTTCGGGGAAATGTATTCGAGGAGCCCCCCGAATCCACACTGCACCTGAGACGGTCCAGCCAGAGGCCCCACAAAGAACCGCCCCACCTAACTTAAGTGACAGACGCGCTGCCACCTCATCATTGCCCAGTTCACGGTCCTAATACTCCGTCATGCTTCCGCGACACAAAATGACCAGTCCTGGCCCCTGACCCTCTCTCTCTGTAGGTACCATTTCAACCGCGTATTGGCTCCAACTTCTGCAAAAGCTACAGCGACCCTAACCTACCTGGGATAGATGCTTTTCCTCCAAACGCCAAGGCTTGAGGCCGAGCGCATGCGCATTCACCAGACATCGTTCACGTGACTGCAAGTGACTGAGTTTTTAGTTCGCTCGGTATTTGCTTAAAAGGTCTTAACGTGAGTTAAGGCCGAAAATTCCTCCCTTTGCGCATGTGCATACGCCTAGCCTGCTGGGAATTGTAGTTCTGTGGGAAAAGCGCTAGGAGAGTGCGATCCCCGCCCTCTTTCCAGAGGCTTTCCTAGAAGCAGGCGGCGGGCCGAGCGCGGAAAGTTTCTGAACCGCTCCTTGCGATGCTGCTCCTGTGGGTGTCGGTGGTCGCAGCCTCCGCGCTGGCAGCACCAAACCCCCGGGCAGGTGGACAGAAACGAGGAGCTGCTCGGGTTTGGTCCGCTGCACCCAACGTGGTGCTAATCGTGAGCGACTCCTTCGTAAGTACCGAGAAGCAAGAAAGTGGGTGTCCCACTCCAGACTAGCAACCGGCCCCCAGCTTTTCCTGTGCTGCAGGCTTTGAGGAGCAGAATCTGAGACTGCCAAACTTATCCTATCCCGATGCAAAGTAAAAAATGCATTTTATTTTGAGGCCCCGCATACACCCGTAAACTACGTACATATAAAACAATAATCTAGTAAATACAATGTATCTGACAGCACCTTTGCATTTTTTTTTTTTTTTAATGCGGGCCTCAACCCACTAATTTTATCACTACTAATGCACTTTAAATCTGTATCCCGGTTTGAGTCTATTGTGGGGGAAAATAACATTCTGCGTCTTCATAAAAGCATGTTAGTTAGCTTCCCAGGGGTCATTTCCCATTTCGGATTTACAGGAATTCGTGTTTGGGTGACAAACGAAGAAAGTTAACAGTTACTCAGGTATCTGATAATCCTGTGAGTGCTGATTTAAGTGCGTTAGTTGATGTAATTTGATTCACTCCCTCAGGTTCCAAGTGAGTTGTGTGGGTGTGTTATTGTGGTTAAATCACAAACTTGAACAGGCCTTGGAACTTTGCCAAGTCGTCATCTGAAAGAATACTTGTATCAACATTACCGGAAACTTCTAGTGTTATCCGTGATTTAAACACTACTACTTAGACAAATGTTCAGCTATGAGTTACAATACTAGTTTTTTATCACTGGATGTTACTTTGGTCGCATAGATTGTTGGTGTAAAGCATGTCTGCACCAAAAGAGTGCAAATCACTGTGTTCTATTGCCTTTCTCATTGATTAACCTGTGATGATTAAAGTAAGGATATGCCCATTGGACTTGTTGAGAAAATTATTCAAAGTAATCTTTATAAATCATCTAAATTAAGGGAACAAGCAGTATTGGAGATCAACATGAAAAATTTTCTTAGGGAGTGCTCCTGAGATCAAAGGGAGAGGAAGGAAGGAAGGATTCTGCAAAGAGAGAGAAATTGAGTTTTGTCACTATCTCAGTAGAAGCCTCCCAGCTGACTTTATGGGTAATTCTCAAACCAGTTTGATGCTTCATAACTGTTTCCATTTGGGGTGAGGGGGCTAGGGCTTTATACTTAATGTTGGATGGCCATTAGTTGTGCACTGCTCCCAGAAAGAGGCAGGATTTTGGGCAAGGCAACTCTCATTAGTGGAGGTATTCTTTCATCCCTAAAGGTAATTTGGGTGGTGTATCAAAGCATCCTAGGAACTTCCAAAGATGACTGAAATATTTTGGGAGGGGTGGTTTTTTTTTTTTTCAGTATAGTATGAATACATAGGTTTTTATATATTTGTGTTTAAATGCTTTGCAATCGGGGCACCTGGGTGGCTCAGTGGGTTAAGCCACTGCCTTTGGCTCAGGTCATGATCTCAGGGTCCTGGCATCGAGTCCCGCATGGGGCTCTCTGCTCAGCAGGGAGCCTGCTTCCTCCTCTCTCTGCCTGCCTCTCTGCCTACTTGTGATCTCTCTCTCTCTGTCAAATAAATAAATAAATAAAATCTTTTAAAAAATAAATAAATGCTTTGCAGTCATTTTACTTATTGATATTAAAAATGTCCCATTTTGGTTAGTGAAAGACCCTCCAGGTTGTTCCTAAGTTTTTTTGATCCATTCCTAATAATCTTCAGCAGCTTACTTTGATAGACTTCCCTGTCCAACCTGTGTATTTCTTGTCCTATCCTGTGTTTTGACTATAATCTAGGTGTTCCGATTTTTCATTGCTTTTAGACCCTTTCAATGGACAGATCTAGAAAGTACATATATTAGAAAGAAAAAGAAAACCTGAGATCATGTTGATAGTTTCAACTCAAATTTAAGATTACGAGGTTATTAATACTTTGATTTTTGCTCTTGTATCTCTTTTACACCAAATATTTTGGTTGCTAACTATAGTAACATGATTGGTTTCTTTATCCATAGATATAGATAAGTATATATATGGATATATATGTTAAATATATATATTATGTATAAATATATTTATATATACTATATTTTATACATATATGGATAAATATATATAGTATATAAACATATATGTATCAACTTAGGGCCCCAATCACTCTTGCCCTAGCTCACTAGTAGGGGAAAGGTTCAATGCCAGATAAGACAAATCAAAAGACTAGACAAACTTCTGCAAAGCAAGCAAAAAGAAAGAAATAATAAGGGTTAGAGCAGAAATTGATACCAATGCCTAAATAAATTTTCTTATTTTATATAGCCTCTCAACACAGCTGACATTTCCTGTCACCTTTCTTGACATACCATTTTCTCTCAGCATCATGGGGCTCTATCTCCTCTATCATCTTCCTCCCTTGCTGGCTATTCTCAGCTTCCCATCACACCTTCTCCTCTTATTTGGGACTCCTCGAATTCATTTCTTTCCTCCCTTTTTACTCTCTGCCTGAAACGTTTCTTTCACTATCACAGTTTTAAAGACCATGAATATGCTTAAGACGCCCATGTTGATTTCACCAGGGTAGACTTTCCAAGCTCCAGATTCCTGTCTGTGATCAATAGCCTACTTTATATATCCATTTGGAAATCTCAGACATATCGAGGATTTATATATATCCCAGATTTGGAATAACTCATTTTTAAGACTGTATTTTTATTTATAATTATATTGAAAATATAGAATAGATATAACTCCAGACCTAAAATATTCTTTTGTTCTGTCTTTGCTCTTTACTGAGAACAGTTCTTCAGTTCCAAAATGCATATCTCCAGCCCAAACTCCTCTTCTAATATTCAGGATCATTTATCCGGCAGCCACTGACATCTTCACTTATGTCCAGCCTAAAGAGCTGCTGGATCTTTCTTACCCTTTACGTCTCACACTTCCCAGAGAAGCTTTCCCTGTTCACTCTATGTAAAGTACATCACGCTTATTTTCTGCATTTAGGGGTTTTTTTCAAAGCACATATCACAATTTGTAATTATTAATGCTTTATTCTCCCTCTAAGCTCCAAGGATCCAGGGACTCTGTTTTTCTCACCACTGAATTTCAAGATCTTTCACAGTACCTGATACATAGTAAATGCTTAATAAATATTTGTTCCATCAGCCCATCATGCCCCAGAAGAACTTTCCAGAAAGTCATTTAGTTTATTTATTATATTCAAACAAATCCACGTGCAACATTAAATTCTTAATATTATAAGCTAGTTATAGGTAACACTCTTTAAACTTGTTTTATCTTTTGAAGATCCTTGGGATCATCTTGGAGTCTTTTCTACTTACAAATCTTATGGTTAAAATGAAAGGAAATAATTTTTTTCTTTTCTAATGCAATCAGTGTTAATTAAATTTCTTTATTCCAGGATGGAAGGCTAACATTTTATCCAGGAAGTCAGGTAGTAAAACTTCCTTTTATCAACTTCATGAAAGCCCATGGCACTTCCTTTCTGAATGCCTACACAAATTCTCCAATCTGTTGCCCATCACGCGCAGGTAAGAACATGCTTAATATTAATGGAAGTGGCCACACACATAAACATGTTCTCACAGTTTAAAAGATTATACCCAAAGTACAACAGTAAGTTATGTTTGTCATCTAATAAAAACATTTTAATACAAGTGATGCATATTTTAAGCCACATATTGGGGTTATTAGAATTTCTACTTTTTTTTTCAAGAGCAGGAATTTTTATCATCCAAAGTGGTGTTTAGTTCATGTGTTATTGTTTCATTTTCTTATGACTGTGACTAAGAGTCTTTTGCCTATCTGAGAAAATGAGGAATTAGCCATATTTCCTGGAAGAGTTGTATCTTCAAGAAAATTTTCAGTAAGAGTAGAGGGGATTGGGAGGGAACTTGAAAGCATACCACAAAGTAGTTAGCATTTTCATACATCAGGTTACTCTGACTTTTTCCATATTATTTCAGATTATAGACTTTCTCTGTTTCTCTTCAGTCTGACTTCTAGCCCAGATCTGTTTGTTCATTTTTATTAGTGTAATTTAACAAATAGGCACAGTTTTAATGCCAACATGTCAGCAGTATTAATCCATCAGTAATGGAGAAGTGGGGGAAAATGTCATTTTTAAAAATAAACTGTCTGTTCTCTGACAGAATTATTTTCCTTCCTGCCTTTCTAAAGTTTGTTTGCTTTGGAATACATAAAAAACACATCTGTCAGGACATACATGACGTGATCTTCCCTGTGATTTGAGTCCCAAGTCCCTTAACCACCATCACAATCACCTATGTAACCGTCAGTGACTAAAGGAAACTGACTACTCTAAATGAAATTTTAGGGAATAAGGTCCAGGGATATTAAAATACTTTTGTTCTTTTTTTATTCCCTATTAAGCAAGTGAAATAAGCAGAGCACTAGGGTGAGGTGTTGTTCTGGATTCTAATCCTCAGTGGGCCAACCAAGTCCCTCAGTTTCCTTATCTATAGGGTTGGATATCTACCTATCCTTAGATATTTGCGTATCTATCTATTCCTATCTATCTCGCAGGGTTGTTCCCAGCATCCAATGAAATAATGAATAAAAAGGTGATGAATGAACTCTAAAGGTTTCAAATATGTTAGATGATGCTTTTCCTTGAACTGTATTTTGAAGAGATCGAAAAAAGCAAAGGAATAATAATAACACAAACTAATGCTTGTTGCATTCTTACCCTGTGCCTGGCAATATTCTAAGTGCCTTACATGTCTTAATTTATATAATAATAACATGTCCATGAAGTAGATATTGTTACTGTCCCCATTTTGCATATGAAAACAAAAGTGCTAAAAGGTTAAGTAACTTATCAAAGGCCATTCAGTAAGTGGCATTATTGGGGTTCAAACCCAGGTAATCCCTCAACCCACTCCTCAAAAAGAAAACATTTTGTTAGATGATAAAAGAAATCTTATCAACCCTACCCAAAAATGGAAAGGAAAAAGGATTTTTTCCCCAGTTTTATCAAGATAATTGAAATATAACATTGTATTAATTTAGGTGTATAATATAATATTATTGTATATGTATATGTTATGAAATAATTTTAAGTGTAATTAATATCCATCACCTCCCATAGTTAAAAACATTTGTCTTGTGATACGATCTTTTAAGATCTATTCTCTTAGCAACTTTTACATATATAATCCGGTATTGTTCACTGTAGCCACTGTGCTATACATTATATCCCCAGAACTTACTTAGCACTGGAAATTTGTACATTTTTACCATATTCACCCATTTTCCCCACCTCCCAACCCCCACTTCTGACAGTCATACTTATGTCTCTATGAGTTCTGTTTTTTTATGTTCCACAAAAAAGTAAAATCATATGCTGCTTTTCTCTGACTTCTTTCTCTTAACACAATGCCCCCAAGGTCCATCCATTTTGTCAAATAAGACAGGGTTTCCTTTTTCTGTGTGTGTGTATGTGTGTGTATCATATATATATATATATATATGTGAGATATATATATTTACAAATATAAAATCACATTTATTTATCCAACTATCATTGGACAGTTAGGCTGCTTCCATGTCTTGGCTATTGTAAATAATGCTGCAGTGAACATGGGGATGCAGATATCTCTGAGATAATGATTTGTCTCCTTTGGATGTGGAGCTAGAAGTGGGATTGCTGGACTGGATGACAGTTCCAGTTCTGATTTTTTGAGAAACCTCCATACTGGTTTCCGCAGTGGCCTCATCAATGTACATTTGTAACAGCATTGTGCAAGGGTTATCTTTTCTCCATATCTTCACCATGGCTGACCATCTCTTGTCTTTTGACAATCATTCTAACATGTGTGAGGTAATATCTCACTAGGCTTTGATTTGCATTTCCCTGATAATTAGTGATACTGAGCATCTTTTCATGTAGATGTTGGACCATTTCTGTGTCTTCGGAAAAATACTTATTCAGTTCCTCTGCTCATTTTCTAATCAGATTTTTTTGTAGAATTCTTTGTATATTTTGGATATTAATTATCAGATAGATGTTTTCCGAATATTTTCTCCCATTCCATAGATTGCCTTTGCATTTTGTTGATAGTTTCCTTTGCTCTGCAGGAGCTTTCAAGTTTGACATAGGTCTACTTATTGATTTTACTTGTTTTGCCTTTGCTTTTAGGGTCAAATATAAAAAAATTATTGTCAAGTCTGATATCAAGGAGCTTATCCCCTGTTTTCTTCTAGTAGTTTCATGGTTTCAGGTCTCATGTTCAGTGTTTAATATATTTTGAGTTGATTTTCATGTTTGGTATAAGATAAGGGTCCAGTTTTCCCAACATCAGTTTTTGAAGAGCCTGTCCTTTCCCCATTATATATTCTTGGCTCCTTTGTTTTACATTAATTGACCATATGTGCATGGATTCATTTCTGGGCTCTCTTTTGTTTCATCGAAATGTGTGCCTGCTTTCATGCCAAATACCATGCTATTTTGGTGGTTATAGTTTTGTAATATAGTTTGAAATCATGGAGTAGGATATCTTCTTTCCCAAGAATGCTTTGGCTATTTGGGGTCTTATATGGTTCGATACAAATTTTAGGATTGTTTGTTCTGTTTCAGAGAAGAATGCCATTGGAATCTTGATAAGGATTGCATTGAATCTGTAGGCTGCTTTAAGTGGTATGGACATTTTAACAACTTCAATTCTTCTTATCCATGAGCACAGAGTATCTTTCCATTTATTTGTGTCTTCTTCAGTTTCTCTCCAGTGTCTTACAATATAGGGATCTTTCCCCTCCTTGGTTAAATTTTTTTCTAGGTAATTTATTCCTTTTTGATGAAATCATAAATGGAATTCTATTATTAATTTCTCAGATAGTTTATTCTTAGTATACAGAAATGCAACTGCTTTTTGTATATTGATTTTATATCCTACAACTTTACTAAATATGTTGATTAGTTCCAACAGTTTCTTGGTGGAATCTTTAGGGTTTTCTTTGTATCTCATCTGAAAATAGACACAGTTTTACTTCTTTCTAACTTGGATGCCTTTTATTTCTTCTTCTTCCCTTACTGCTCTTTATATAGGATGTCTACTACTGTGTTGAGTAAGAAGAGTGGACATTCTGGTCTTGTTCCTGATCTTAGAGGAAGAGCTTTCAGCTTTTCACCCCTGAATATAATGTCATCTGTGGCTTGTCGTATATGACTTTTATTATGTTGAGTTACCTTCCTTTTATACCCAGTTTGTTGAGAGTTTTCATAATGAACGGATATTCAATTTTGTCAAATGCTTTCTTTCCATCTATTGAGATGAGATAGTTTTTAATCCCTCATTTGTTAATGTGGTATATCATGTTGATTGATTTGCAGGTGTTGAATCTTTGCATCCCTGGAATAAGTCCCAATTGATCGTGATGTATGACCCTTTTATATTGTTTAAATCAGTTTGCTAATATTTGTTGACAATTTTACACTATGTTCATCAAGGATATTGGTCTGTCATTTTCTTCTTTTGGGTGTCTTCTTCTGGTTTTGGTGTCAGGGTAATGTTGGCTTTCTAAAATGAGTTTGGAAGTGTTTCCTCCTCTTCTTTTTTTTAGAAGACTTTGGAGAGAGGGATTGGTATTAATTATTCTTTTTTTGGTATTAATTATTCTATAAATATTTGGTAGAATTTACCAAGAAAGCTTTCTGGTGCTATACTTATTCTTTCTTGGGAGGTATTTGATTACTGATTCAGTCTCCTTACTCCTTATTGGTTTGTTGGATTTTCTATGTCTTCATGATTCAGTCTTGGTAGGTTGTATAGTTCTAGGAACATAGCCATTACTAGGTCTTCTAATTTGTTGGCATATAATTATTCATAGTAGTCTTATAAGTCTTTGTATTTCTATGTTATCAGTTGTAACTTCTCTTTCATTTCTGATTTTTGAATCATTTCTTTTCTTGGCAAGTCTAGCTAAATGTCTTTTTCTTAAAAAAAAACAGGTCTTAATTTTATTGATTTTTACTATGCCCTTTCTTAGTCTCTATTTATCTTCATTCTAATCTTTGTTATTTCCTTTCTTCTATTAAGTTTGGGCTTAGTTTGTTCATTTTCTAGTTCTTAAAGATGAAAAGTTAGGTTGCTTATTTGAGCTCTTTTTTCTTAAGGCAGGCATTTAACTCTATGAACTTAGCCTTTAAAATTGCTTTTTCTGCATGCTATTAGTTTTAGTATGTTAAACTTCCATTTTCATTTGTCTCAAGATATTTTCTTATTTCTCTTTTGACTTCTGCTTTGACCCATTGGTGTTCAGTGCCGTTTTGTTTAATCTCCACACAGTTTTGAATTTTCCAGTTTTCTCAAAATGATCTCAAAATGACTTCTAGTTTTGTGCCTTTGTAGTCAGAAAAAAATGCCTAATATTTCAACTTCTTAAATTAATTATGACTTATTTTGTGGCCTAACATATAATCTGTCCTAGTAAATGTTCTGTGTGCACTTAAGAAGAGTATGTTTTCTGTTGCTTTTAGATGGAATGCTCTGTAAATGTCTCTTAAGTCCATCTGGTCCAGGATGTAGTTTTTAAGTCCATTGTTACTTTAATTGATTTTCTGTCTGGATGATCTATCCATTGTTGAAACTGGGGTATTGAAGTCTCCTACTATTACAGTATTGCTGCCTATTTCCCCCTTTGGGTCTGTTAATACATGAAGAAAGATATATTGGATACAATCATACAAGGTGTAGTACACTTTTTTGTTGGTGTAGTAAATTTTTTGTGGAAAGCCGGTACAAAGACAACATCCTTAAGGATGTTGGAAAAGGATCTGTGCTTCACTTGACTGGCCTGGAAAATAAATAAATACTTAGTAATTATTTTATGAAATATTTTTATGAAAAAATATTTTTATGAAAGCAGACTCCAGAGTCTGACAGGCTTTATACATAATTCCAGCTATATTTACCTTAAACAACTTAACCTGTAAGCCTTGAGGACTCACCTGTAAAATGGAAATAGTAAGTCCTTGCCAAGTTTTCCCCTTGATAACATGAGGTAACAGAAATGTTAGGTAAAGCTCCTAATGCAGGTTTTGTCTTACTCCAGAGCATGAGCTCCAAACTAGGAGATTCTTTCTCTTGCTGTAATTGTCTTCATAGTTAAAGCAAATCGATACGCTTTACGCTAATCCCAGTTTCTCCCCCACCCCTAGCAATATGGAGTGGCCTCTTCACTCACTTAACAGAATCCTGGAATAACTTTAAGGGCCTAGATCCAAATTATACAACATGGATGGATATCATGGAGAAGCATGGCTACCGAACACAAAAATTTGGAAAACTGGACTACACTTCGGGACATCACTCCATTAGGTAAAAAAAGTAGAACAAAATAATGCTAACATGCTACCCTCTGCTTCAGCACATACATGTACTCTTTTTTGACTTTTGTCACTTCTCCGCAAAGGTGAAAGTAAAGCTCTTAATCCCTCAATTGTGTTAATTTGGCTAAAATTTCACATTTCTTTAATCTTCTTAAAAGATTAAAATTGCTAATATGCTGGTAATTTTTGTTTTTCTTAAACATTAAAGGTCTATAAAATTATTTACTTCAAAATTTATTTTGAGTTTTGTTATGCAATGTCTACTAAATACTGAACACAGTTTATAATCTTTTTTAAAGACCATAATCTAGATGCTTGCTTTTGTCAGTTTCCTCCTTTCAGTCATTATAACATATTTTTTTTTCATTTTACTAAGTCCTCAAACCAGGCAGCCAAGTATAGTGGTTATGAGCAGAGATCTAGAATCAGAATTCCTACTTGAGAATCTTAGTTTTTCTATTTACTCCTGACCTCTAATTTCTTTGCTGTGAGGATTAAATGGAATGAGATCTGCAGGGAAAAAAGCTAACACACAGCATGTCTGGGACAGCTGTCCTTAGGCCTACTTTCAAGATTGGCCCTCGGGCTTTATCTCATGACTTGGATATCAGGAATATTTTCCATCTATTCCCTGATAAAAGTGACTTACTCTCTACCTAGAATGTACAATGTGGTTTATGCTGAAACCTTATGCTTTCCTTCTGAGAGTCTGGGATTTTGGTATGTGGTAAGCAGAGGGTATCTGCATAATCAGCTGCCACGAACAGCTTGGGTTCTGCTTGCCTAATCAATTCTTACACGTGTATTGTCATGTTTAATGTTGGGTGAATTAAGTGAGCCCTTTATGACTCCACTTAGAAACTTGAAAATGATTTGCTCTGGACTTACCCTAAATATCATTCCCTTTGCTGATTTTGCTTTGCGTCCTTTCACTATAATCATAGCCATGTGTACAACTAAATGCCGAGTCCCATGAGTTCTCCTAGTGAACTTGGGTATGCTCTTGGAGTCTCCCAACAGTCGTGCCTCTTGGCACAAATACGTATGAAAGCCTTAGAACAGAATGCCTTGCCTAACGGGTGCTAATTGAGGGCTGTGGTAGTGGTAGTAGTGATGATGATGCTAATGATTATGGTAAGAACCAGAAAAATAAGTTCAGTCAAAATAATGGTGGATGTGGTGAGAAGGATAGCATTCCCCAGAACTTCATGTCCACCTGGAACTACAGAGTGTCACCTTATTTGGAAACAGATCCTTCTTACAGATGCAATTAGTTAAGGGTTCAAGATGAAGTCATCCTGAATTTAAAGTGAGTCCTAAACCCAATGACTTTTGGTCTCATTAGAAAAGAAAAGGGCATAGACACACGAAGAAGGCAGGGTGAAGACAGAAGCAGAGATGAGAGTGATCACAGGTACAAACCAAAGAATGTCAGAAGCCAGGAAAATGGAAGAATTCTTCCTGATAGCCTTCCGAGGGAGCATGGCCCAGCCAATAGCTTGACTTCTGATTTCTAGCCTCTCGAACCATCAGAGAATAAATCTCTGTTGTTTTAAGCCTTCCTGTTTGCAGTAATTTATGATTGCAACCCTAGAAAACTAATAGAATGAGTTTCAGGTGAACAGATACTAAAATAATCTAGAGTAATCTGAGTATTAGTCTTGCTCTTCTGGGTAATGTTAAATTTCTTTCCTCTTCTGTCTTCCAAAATCTAAAAGATACCAATCCTGCAAACCCAGAAGGGACCTTTACATCTCTTCCCCATCTCTGCCTTCTAATCCATCCCCAGATGTTGTCACTTCTACTTCTAAAATCTCTAGTTTATTCACTTATCAATCTCCACCAAAGCCTCTGCTTCCCAGGGTACTGAAGTGGCCCTCTAACTTGTCTTCTGTCTGATCCATTTTCTAGGGGCAGACACAGTGATCTTTTTAAAATAGTCATCCGATCAAGTGCCTGACCTGCTTAAAATCTTCCAGTGTTTTTTTTTTTTTTTTTACTCTGTAGGTAGACTAAAATCCCAAACCCACAACATGGTTTTATAAGACCCTACATTTTCTAGTCCCTGCATACCCCCTGTCTCCTTTCACAACACTCTCTCTCCCCCTCAGGATGCATTTGCTCTTTCATTTCTGTCACATGCTTTTCACTAGCTCTGGACCACTTCACAAACTAGTCTCGTGCTAAAAGCTCTTCCCTCACTCTACCTAGTAGCACAGAAGAAGAAAAGGTTGGAAGCAGAAGTAAACATGGTAGAAGGAGCAGAGGCTTTGAGTCCATCAGAACTGTTAAATGTCCAGCTTTCCTTCTTACCATCCTTGATGGTCAGTGACCTTGGGCAAGCTACCTGACCTCTGTAAGTGTCAGCATCCTTATCTGAAAACTGGAATTGATAATACCCACCTCAGGGTGCCTGGCTGGCTCGGTCAGTGGAGCATGCAACCCTTGATCTCAGGGTTGTGAGTTTGAGCCCCATGTTGGGTATAGAGATTACTTAAAATTTTTAAAAATCTTAAAAATATAATACATTATTGGATGATTAGGAGGAGTTTCAAATGAGTTAATATCAGAGATCATGTAAGAAGATTAAATGAAATAATATGAGGTACTTACTAATGCCTAGCACAGAATAAGCATTTAATGAAGGGGAAAAATTATTATTATAAAAATGGCTTAATCAGAATTATAGTTTAGCATTTATATAACCCATTCATTTTCTTTTTTGTGGGGGGAGGGAAGGATAGAGGGAAAGGGAGAGAGAGAGAATCTTAAGCAGACTCCACCCCCCCAGCAGGGAGCCAGTAGGAGCAAGGTCACAACCCTGAGATCATTATCTGAGCAGAAATCAAGAGTTGGACATTTAACCTACTGAGCCACCCAGCGCCCAAAACCCTTTACTTTCCTCAAGTGTGTTGTAAGTCCTAATTATTTATGCAGTTTCACAAATTTCTCTTTAAAATTCTTCTGCTTCTTAGAAAGTAAGTTTAATTCAAAGTAAAATGTAACTATTCTTATTATCCTATCCTATACTATTACCCTGTTTCATGCTATTATCCTATTGTTTTCTCAGTTTCCTCAGCCAATCCAGTAATGAAAAGAATCTAAGATCAAACAGCTTGTACTCCCTGTAAATTATCATTCTGTGTATCCCATGGTTAAAATCTGACCTGAATTTTATTCCTCTGGAATAAGGACCCTGTTTCTCTTTTTCATTGTTTTATTCCCATTGCCAATATTATGCCAGTGCATAATATTAATTACCTGAATTAATTACCTGATTGAATGGCATAGGAAGTTACATTCATCTAGCTATAACTTATTGTTTGATAAACATTGATGTTCTATTTAACCTACAGTTTAAAATCAGTAAAAGGAAAAAAGCCCCTTAAATGTTGACATTTGGGACACCAAAGATGATTTTTGATGTAGTAATTGCTTATAGATAATTTTCCTATATCCTCAGAGCTTAGGAAATTGAAATAAGCCCTCAATACTGTTTGTATTAATGCTGTATGTACCCACACAGTCATTTAGCTGACAAATAGGTCATGTTTGTTACTAATAGCATATCTGCAAAAGTTATATGAATTATGGCACATTATCTTTTAGATTTTTCTGTGCAATTTGAAAAATGGGTCTCAAACTTAATAGAGGTACTCAGTATTCTGACAGACTGACTCTCAAAATGAGAAGCTATCTTTATAACTCTTTCTGCTACATTTTTCACTGAGATTGGCTGTTTTCTGAACCTGCTTGGCTTTCCAGCCAGAATTACAAGCTTCTTTACTTTATTACAATAATAATCCACCTGTCTAATTTTTTAAACCTCAAGTGATACTTTCTCCTTGTATCAGTTTAAGAACACAGGTCCAGCTATGTTTCCATTCTTTGTATAATATACTATACTTTACTAGGATCATTAAGGGCTACACACTTGTTTCTTCCAGACAACTGTTAAACAGATAGCGGTGGTAGTACTTATTACCATTCTATTTACCAAATGGAAGTCTTTGGGCAAGTTATGTATCTCTTAACCACCCCCCCCACGTTGTAGGTGTTATAATAGGTTTGATTAGGTTCAAATTTGCTGTATAATATTAGCAGCTGAAAGGAAACATTTGTATTTAATCCACAGGGTGTTCTGGTAATTTTTACTATCAAATAAAACTGTGTTGCCTGTATGTTTACAATATGGAAAACAGTCGTTCTCAACCAGGGCACTTTTGATACAACCCCCTGCCCCTCGAAGATGTCTGACAAGGATCTGGGGAGGGGGGATGCTGCTGACTTCCAGAGGGTGGAGGCCAGGTTGCTGCTAAACAGTCTGCAATGCACAGAACAGCCCCGCCCCCACCATCTGCCTCTACCCTGCAGCAAAGACTTATCAAGCCTAAAACATCAACAGTGCAGAGACTGAGGAAACATGATCTAAAGCTAAATATTCTAAATATTTCTAAATCAACAAAACAAAGAGCATGTTAAGCTGGAAGTGTGTAGAATTAGGAGGTTTTTTATATAGACATTTTAAAAACTAGATTTCTATGATCAGCACAATTTAATAAAGAAATTGAGTATTAAATATTCCTTAAAATACTAAGACTAATACTAAGACTAAAATACTAAGACTTATTTAAGTTACAAAAGTGTAGTCCAGTGTATTTTATTCAGCCAATACTTAATGGAGCCAGCTACTATGTACCAGACACTATATTTAAATGCTGGGAATAGACAAGTGATCAAAACACAAAAAACTCTAAACTCAGGGAACTTACATTCTAATGGCATCAGAAGCCAATATAAATAAGCTGCTGTCTTCTTTTTCCTAGCTAAAAGTTTAAAACCTAAAATCAAATCCGCTGTCATCCTACTTCCACTGAAATTTATCTGTGTTCTCAATTCCTGTTTTTCTGAAGCCAAGTCACACTAGGCAATTTTCACTCCTCTGAAACAAATGAAAAATAAAGGCTATCTTCCAAAATGAGAGAATTGCTTTGGGGAATTCCTGAGCTTGAACCTCTTGGCAAAAAGCAAAGTGAAGCAAACCACGAGCTGTTTACACCACTCTTCCTGTCCCTCTTAGGCCTCCAGACTAGAAAAAAGCACAGGCTTTCTCAGTAGAATCAAAGTGACTAAGAAGGAAGGGACAGAACTCAAAACAGCAACCATAGAGCCCTCTCTCAGTTCCTTTCAATTCTGTCACCTAGTGGTAAGTATGTGTATATCTCATCCATATCCACTTATTTTATTTTTTTTAAAGATTTTTATTTATTTATTTGAGAGAGAGACAGTGAGAGAGAGTATGAGCGAGGAGAAGGTCAGAGGGAGAAGCAGACTCCCCATGGAGCTGGGAGCCCCATGCAGGACTCAATCCCAGAACTCCGGGATCATGACCTGAGCCAAAGGCAGTCAGTAGTCCAACGGAGCCACCCAGGCATCCCCTCCATTTCTTTTATTATCTAAGATCATATATACCTTTAGATTTGTTTTCTACCATAATTCCTAGAAAAGTTTCTTGAGACTTTAGTGGATCACTCTGAGCCTACAATCTCATTATTATCCTTGGATTTTTACCCCATGTAATTATTTGGATTTAATGTATTAGGGTTTAGCTGCGTATAATGAAGTTTATATCTCCTGCTTTGGCCAGTGTTAGCCATTTGTGGAAAATGATTTCAGTCTATTTGAGAAGAGTCTGAAGCTATCTAATAATAGGGAGATTTAACTTTTCAATTTAACATTAGCATTAGCCAGATATGACCTAGCTGAAGAGATTTATGATTTTAAAAAGGAGGTTTAAAAAAAAATAAGTCTAGTTATCTGAACTATGGTATAGGGCAAAATATGTTGCATTCTCTCTATAGGAGGAAGTGATCACATCCAGATGTTTTTTTCCAGGGAATGGCAGTAAAGGCTGTAAAGTGCTGTATTTAATTTATTCTAAAGTGGCACTTCTTTCTTTTTCACAATTTAAGATATCTCTGAAATTGCAACCCCTCTTATTATTGAGATTACAAAATTCTATTATAGTCTAGTTGGCAGTATTTTTCTTAATTTTATAATTAAGAATCAATTTCTTAATTTTTCTTAATTATATATATATAATATATACATTTAAATAGTATATATAGTTTTAATAGCATTTTAGGTTTGATGAGCTTTCATAGAAGTAGAATATTACTGGGCTAAAATGGACAGGAAGGGGAAACTTCTGAACAAAGTCACCCAAGGAGGAAAGTACATTGGATAAACCAGTGTACTTTCTTTTGGATAAAGAACATTGGATAAGCCAGAATTCTTGTAAGGAAGCAATGAAAAGTAAAATTTTCATATGTGAAAAGGACTTAAGTTATACATTCAGGCAGCTGGCAAAAATATCCCTGCATGATTCATCTGGTAAGCTGAATTTGAGAATCTCCACAAAGTTTCTATTCTGTTAAAAAAAAAAAAATAGTTTCATCCTTGAACAGAGTTTTTGCTCTCTGGTCAAGTCCCATAATTATTTTACATGAACTTTTTGAGTTCATGTAATTTTTTTTTTTTTTAAGATTTTATTTATTTATTTGTCAGAGAGAGAGAACACAAGCAGGGGGAGTGGCTGGTGGAGAGAGAAGCAAACTCCCCACTGAACAGGGAGCCCAATGTGGGTCTCGGTCCCACGACCCTGGGATCATGACCTGAGCCACCTGGGCTCAGATGTTTAACCAACTGAGCCCCCTGGGCGTCCCTCATTCGTGTAATTTTATGATTTATCTAATTTGCTATCTGTTCAGAGTTTTCCTGTGTTCTTCTAAGTATTTCCATCCTTCCAGGTGGCTCTTTTATTACCTACATTCTATTGTAGTGAGCCATGAAGAATAGAGCATTTCTTTACTATGCATTTAATATTATTATATAAAATATATTTATAATTAAAACTATGAAATATTTCAAATATAAAGTATTATGTTAACATTTTATTAATTTATTTAAGTATAGTAATAATAAATTATATCATTTAGTGAAAATTATTTAGTGAAAATCCATGATTTTCATCTTATTTACAGATAGCTCTATGAATTTAAAAAAAAAAAAAAGATTAAGGAGCACCGGCCACCTTAATTTCACCAAAAAAAAATGGTTGGAATTAATAAAATTGATCAGTGAGAAAGCATGCACATATTCAGCATTTAAAAAATGTATACTGAAAAGGAATGTTCCCACCTGAATTTGCTAGAGTTTATTCATTCCACTAAAATGGACTATTTTTTGAGAGTCCATACATGTGAGGAAGATAGATGACACCCTTATTAAGTTCTTTAAAAAATGGTGTGTGTATTTCCCACAACATTAAAAGAAGAATATCTAATGGAAAGGAGTATGGATTTCTTTTTTCTTTTATAGAATATGTTAGGCTGATACCAGAATTTGCAACGTCATTATTCAGAACTGTAACGTTTTCATTCAGGAGACTTCTCTGAGATACATGTAGCTGTTTAAATCCCATCAGAAACAATAATTGTGTATGTGTAAGAAAGAAAAACAGATATCCACAAGACTCTTGAAGACTAAGAGTTAATTAAGACTGCAGGTTAAGTGTAACCTCTGAATTCATCTTGAAGGAAAATGGTCATGTGATCATTTGTAATGTACCATATTTTTTCAGAAAGATTACTACTATGTTAATTAATCCCATGCTTTCTGCCAACCCAACAATGCTGCTGCAGAATTTGGCTTATTGGCACAGAAAACCCACACAGCTACGGCATATATGCAGATTGATGCATTAATTAGTTAGTAATGTGTTAGATAGGGGTTTTTTCATTCATACTAGGAGGATATTTTATTATTAAAAAGAATTAATCAAGGGCGCCTGGGTGGCTCAGTGGGTTAAAGCCTCTGCCTTCGGCTCAGGTCATGATCCCAGGGTCCTGGGATCGAGCCCCACATTAGGCTCTCTGCTCCGTGGGGAGCCTGCTCCCCCACCCCTCTCTGCCTGCCTCTCTGCCTACTTGTGATCTCTGTCTGTCAAATAAATAAATAAACTCTTTAAAAAAAAAGAATTAATCAGATTTCTGATTGCTTGATAGTGCATTTGGCCATCAGCTTATTTTCTGGCATTGAACCAAGGTAGCCCACTTATGGGCTACTTAAGTACTATTTTGATGATCCTATCTAAAAATTGACAAGTTTTTGCATAAAAGATTTCTTAGACTGTTATATAGAACAATGCTTTAATATGCATACAGATCACCTGGGGATCATGTTAAATACCCTTTCTTATTTGGTGGGTCTGGGATGGGACCTGAGATTCTGTTTCTGTATCAAGCTTCCAGATGATGCTGATGCTGTTGGTCCACAGACCACTTCCAGTAGCAAGGGTATAAAGAACCAGAGTTCAGGTAGAGGTAGGACAGGCTTTAATCTATCATGAATGCCTTTATCAGAAACATGGTAATTTTGTGTCCCTTTGTCCACTCATGTGAGATTGAGTGTGAAAAAGGCATATAGCATCTTGCTAATATGACAATAGTTTTGATCTCATGGACCCCCGAAGGCCTCTCAGGGACCTCCCCAAGATCCCAGGGCCACACTTCGAGAAATGCTGGCATATAGGAAATTATACATTGTATGTTTGTGCTTATTGCAAGTAACACATCAATGTAAATAACCCAGAAAACAACCCAAAGGCTGGTAGAATAAACTCCACAACTGAATGTAGAGGAGAGGCCACATTGAAGAGGAGAGGAAAGGTAGAGATATAGTGGGGAGTTAAATCCTGCAAGTCTGGTCACTGGAGGCAGGGAGCCAGGGGCATGGAGAGGGTAAGAGACGGAGTAGAGAAACGGGATCAAAAATAAAAGTGGCCAAATTTAACCACTTCTTAAGACCAGCAGGTCTTAAAGCACGGAACTTTAAAAATCAGCAGGATCCTTGGGACGCCTGGGTGGCTCAGTTGGTTGGACGACTGCCTTCGGCTCAGGGCGTGATCCTGGAGTCCCGGGATCGAGTCCCACATCAGGCTCCCAGCTCCATGGGGAGTCTGCTTCGCTCTCTGACCTTCTCCTCGCTCGTGCTCTCTCTCACTGTCTCTCTCTCTTAAATAAATAAATAAAATCTTTAAAAAAAAAAAAAATCAGCAGGATCCATGCTGGGATAGCCTACAGGGTAATGGGAAGTCAAGTCCCTGTCCTTAAAGAGAGAGTAAGACAAAGCCTGTAGAGATAGAGCATAGGAGCAGCATTTAGAAAAGCACCTGGAGCATACAGGAGAGAGAGTTATTTACCAAGCTGAGTTCTGCTTGGTCAAAATGGTCAGTCACCATTTTGCTCCCCCACCCCCAGAATAAACACACAGCCACCTGTGGAAACCGGGGTGGCATAGCATTCACCACCTAACTTTCTTACACCGTGCCCCTCCCCCTCCAGCTGGGCCTGCCTCAGTCCCAGCTGTGGGTCCTCCCTCCCCCAGATAACCAGTGCAAACCTTGAGAATACCGTATCTCCCAATTCTGCCCTTTGCACAGCCTGGGTCCTGGTGATAGTAACTTGTCAGCTTCCTTGGAACACACACATACCTTGTTAAAACAGCACCCCCACCAGCACACACTTTACAGAGTAGACCAGGCAAGCCTCAGTCTCCACCATGGCTGCACATCCCCTGTGGAAGGGGACCAGCCTGCCCACCTTGGCACTACAACCCAGCTTGCTTGTGCTTTCCGGAGTGGTCCCAGCTGGGTAGATCTCTGCAGGAGGTGTAAATCCCCTGTGGAAGAGAACCAGCACCACCTTGTTCAAAGTGTGAGCCCCACCCACTACTTTTAAGAGCAAGAGACCTAGCTCACTTTCCCAACACACAGAAGCAGACACAAAAAGTTAGGCCAAATGAGGAGCCAGAGGAATATGCCCCAAATGAAAGAAGAGGACAAAATTACACTAAGACACCTAACTGAAACAAAGCTAAGTAATATGCCTAACAGAGAATTTAAAATAATGATCATAAAGATACTCTCTGGACTTGAGAAAAAAGTGGAGGACATCTTAAAAAGAATAATCGGGGATAAAAAAAAAAGAAACAATCAGAGATGAACACAATAATTTTAATTAAAAATATACTCGGGTGGAATAAATAGCAGGCTACAGGAAGCAGAAGAACAAATCAGTGACCTGGTGGACAGAGTAATGGAAAGTAATCAAGCTGACCAGAAAGTGCAAAATAAAAACAGATTTAGGGAACTCACTGACTGCATCAAGCATTATAACATTTGCATTGTAGGTAACCCAGAAAAGAAGAAAGAAAAGGGGACAGAAACTCTATTTGAAGAAATAATAGCTGAAAACTTCCCAAATCTGGGAAAGGAAATAAATTCAGATCCAGGAACCACAGAGCTCCCCCAACTAAATCAACCCAAGGAGGTCCACACTAAGACACATAGTAATTAAAATGGCAAAAAGCAGTGATAAAAAAAGGTTTAAAAGAAGCAAGAGAAAAGAGAACAGTTACATATGAGGGAAACCCCATAAAGCTATTAGCAGACATTTTCAACAGAAACTGCAGGCCCGAGATGAGTGGCATGATATATTCAAAGTACTGAAAGGAAAAAATCTGCAGCCAAGAAGACTCTATCCAGCAAGACTTTCATTCAGAATAGAAGGAGAGACAAAGAGTTTCCCAGACAAAAACTAATGTAGCTCATGTCCAGTAACCCAGCCCTACAGGCAACATTAAAGGGGACTGTGAATGGAAAAGAGAAACCATGAGTAAGTAGGAAACACAAAAGCAGTAAAAATAAGTATATCGGTAAAACTCAAGTCAAGGGACTCACAAATGGATGTAAAGTATGATACCTATAGACTTAAAACATGGAAAAGAGAAGAGTAAAGAATGGGTTCAAATTTAAGTGACCACTGGGGCACCTGTGTGGCTCAGTTGGTTAAGTGTCCAACTCAATTTCAGCTCAGGTCATGAGCTTGAGCCCTGCACTGGGCTGGATATGGAGCCTACTTAAGATTCTCTCTTTCCTTCTCCCTCTGCCCCTACCTATTATCCCCCCCACCCAAAAAAAAGAAACAAAACAAAATTTAAATGACCATCAACTTAAGATAGACTGCTATAAGCAGATGTTATATACTAACTTAATAGTAACCACAAACCAAAAACCAGGAATAGATATGCAAAAAATAGAGAGAAAGGAATCCAAGTAAATCACTAAAGAAAGCCAATTTATGGTGAGAGAAGAGAGCAAGGGAAGAAAGGCACAGAGAAGATCCACAAACACAAAAAACAAGTAACTAAGTGGCAATAAATACATGCCTAATTATATTTGAATATATAATTACTTTGAATGTAAATGAACTAAGTGCTCCAATCAAAACCCAGTGGGTGATGGAGTGGATAAAATAACAAGAGCCACCCAAATGCTGCTTACAAGAGTCACACTTCAGACCTAAAGACACATACAAGAATGGGTGGCTCAGACAGTTAAGCATCTGCCTTCAGCTCAGGTCATGATCCCAGGGCCCTGGGATGGAGCCCCGCATTGGGCTCCTTGCTCAGCAGGGAGCCTACTTCTTCCCCTCTCTCTGTCGCTTCCCCTGCTTGTGTTCTCTCACTTACTCTTTCTCTCTCAAATAAACAAATCTTTAAAAAAAAAAAAAAAGACATGCAGTTTGAAAGTGAGGGGATAGAGAAACATTTGTCATGCAAATGGTAGCAGTATTTATATCTGACAAAATTGACTTTAAAACAAAGACTGTAACAAGAGACACAGAAGGATACTATATTATCATCATACAATCACAATCCAACAAGATACAATAACTGTAAATATTTATGCACCTAACATGGGAGCACTCACATATAAAATAGTTAATAGCAAATATAAAGGAACTAATCAATAGCCATACAGTAATAATAGACTTCAACACTCCATTTATATCAGTGGACTGATCATCTAAATGGATAATCAACAAGGAAACAGTGGTACCCTGGGCCAGATGGATTTAATGCATATATTCAGAACATCCCATCCTAAAACATCAGAATACACATTCGTTTCAAGTGTACAAGGAACATTCACCAGAATGTATCACATACTAGATCAAAAAATAAATCTGGACAGTTTCAAAAAGATAGACGTTATACCATGCATCTTTTCTGACCATAATGCAGTGAAACTAGAAATCAACCACAAGAAAAAATCTGGAAAGAGCACAAATGTATGGAGGTTAAGTAACATGCTACTAAACAATGAATGGGTCAACCAAGGAATTAAAGAAGACACCAAAAAATACATGGAGACAAATGAGAATGAAAAGCACAACAGTCCAAAATCTTTGTGATGCAGGAAAAGCAGTTCTAAGAAGGTTAGCAATACCGGCCTACCTCAAGAAGCAAGAAAAATCTCAAATAAACAACTAGACCTTACACCTAAAAGAGCTAGGGAAAAAAGAACAAACAAAACCAAAACCAGCAGAAGGAAGCAACTAATAAATACTAGAGCAGAAATAAATGATATAGAAACTAAAAAAAAAAAAAAAAAAAAAAAAAAAAACAGATTAATGATACCAGGAGCTGGTTATTTGGAAATATCAATAAAATTGATAAACTCATCGAGAGAGAGAGAGAGAGAGAGAGGACTCAAAACAAAATCAGAAAAAAAAAGATGAAAAATAACAACCAACACCACAGAAATGCAAAGAATTGTAAAACAATATTATGAAAATTTATATGCCAACAAACTGGACAACCTAGAAGAAATGGATAAATTAGAAACATATAATCTACCAAAACTGAAACAGGAAGAAATAGAAAATTTGAACAGACCAATTGCCAACAGTGAAGTTGAATTAATAACCAAAAAACTACCAAAAAACATGAGTCCAGGACCTGACAGCTTCGTAGGTGAATTCTACCAAATATTTAAAGAAGAGTCAATATCTATTCTCAAACTTTTTTTAAAAAATTGAAGAGAAAGGAAAATTTCCAAGTTCATTCTATGAGGCTAGCATTTTCCTGATACCAAAACCACATAAAGATACAACAACAAAAAAAAGAACTACAGGCCAGTATCTGTGATGAACATAGATGCAAAAACCCTCAATAAAATATTAGCAAACCAAATCCAACAATACATTAAGAAAAATCATTCACTGTGATCAAATGAGATTTATTCCCGGGATGCAAAGGTGGTTCGGTATAAACAGATCAATCAATGTGATACAGTACATCAATAAGAGGATAAAATCATTTCAATAGATGCAGAAAAAAGCATTTGACAAAAGTACGACGTCCATTCATAATGGGAAAAAAAATCCTCAACGTACCTCAACATAATAATTGCCTTATAAGAAAAACCCACAGTGAACATCAAACTCATTGGTGAAAAACTGAGAGCTTTTCCTCTATGGTCAAATAACAGGCAGGAATGTCCACTCTCACCACTGTTATTTAAAACATAGTACTAGGGACGCCTGGGTGGCGCAGTTGGTTAAACGACTGCCTCCGGCTCAGGGCGTGATCCTGGAGTCCCGGGATCGAGTCCCACATCAGGCTCCCAGCTCCATGGGGAGTCTGCTTCTCCCTCTGACCTTCTCCTCGCTCATGCGCTCTCTCACTGTCTCTCTCTCTCTCAAATAAATAAAATAAAATCTTAAAACATAGTACTAAACGTTCTAGCCACAACAATCAGAAAAGAAAAAGGAATAAAAGGCATCCAAATTGGTACGGAAGAATTAAAACTTTTACTCTGCAAATGACATGATACTATATATAGAAAATCCTAAAGACTCCACTAAAAAGCTACTAGCACTGATAAATTAATTCAGTAAAGTTACAGGATACAAAATCCATTGCATTTCTGTACATTAATAATGAAACAGAAGAGAAATGAAGAAAACAATCCCATTTACATTACACCAAAAATAATAAAATACTTAGGAATAAACCTAACCAAAGAGGTGAAAGACCTGTACTCTGAAAACTATAAAACACTGATGAAAGAAATCAAAGACGACACAAAGAAATGGAAGGACATTCAATGCTCATGGATTAGAAGAACATACATTGTAAAACATCTATAGTACTCAAAGAAATCTACAGATTTAATGAAATCCCTATCAAAATACTAACAACATTTTTCATAATACCAAAAATTTGAATGGAACCATAAAAGGCCCTGAATAGCCGAAGCAATCTTGAAAAAGACATACAAAACTGGAGGTATAACAATTCCAGATTTCAAGTTATAACAAAAACTATACAGTAGTATAAAAAACTATAATAATCATAAAACTATAATACAAAACTATACAAAACTATAATAATCAAAACAACAAGATACTGGCAAAAACAGATGCATAGATCAACAGAACAGAATAGAGAGCCCAGAAATAAACCCACAATTAAATGGTCAATTAACCTTCAACAGAGGAGGGAAGAATATGAAATGGGAAAAAGACAATGTCTTCAACTAATGGTGTTGGGAAAACTGGACAGCTACCTACAAAAGAATAAACCTGGATCACTTTCGTACACCATACACAAAAATCAAAAATAAACCCAAAATGGATTAAAGACCTAAATGTGAGACTGAGACCATAAAAATCCTAGAAGAGAGCTGAGGCAGTCATATCTTTGGCATTGACCATAAGAACGTCTTTCTAGATACATCTGAGACCAGAGAAACAAGAGCAAAAATAAACTATTGGGACTGCATCAAAGTAAAAAGCTTCTGCACAGCAAAGGTAACAACCAACAAAACTAACCTACTGAACGGGAGAAGACATTTGCAAATGATATATGCAATAAAAGGTTAGTGTACAAAATCTATAAGACCCAAACCCAAATAATCCAATTAAGAATGGGCAGAAGACACTACCAGATATTTCTCCAAAGACATTCCAATGCCAACAGATACATGAAAAGATGCACAATATCACTCATTATCAGGAAAATGCAAACCAAAACCACAATGAGCTATCACCTCACCAGCCAGAATGGCTAAAATCAAAAGAAACAAGCATTGATGAAGATGAGGAGAAATAGGTGCCGTGGTGCACTGTTCTAGGAATGCAAGCTGGTACAGCCACTGTGGAAGACAATATGGAGGTTCTTCTAAAAGTTAAAAATAGAACTACTCTGCAATCCAGTAATCAAACTACTGGGGATTTATCCAAAAAATTCAAAAACACTAATTCAAAGGGAAACATGCACCCATTTGTTTATTATAGCAATATATGTAATAGCGAAATTATGGAAGCAACCTGTGTCCATCGATAGATGAATGGATAAAGCAGATGTCTCTCTCTCTCACACACACATACACACACACACACACACAGTGGAATACTACTCAGTCCTAAAAAAAATGAGATCTTACCATTTGCAACGATATGGATGTAATTAGAGGGTATTACACTAAGTGAAATAAGTCAGTCAGAGAAAGACAAAGGCATATGATTTCACTCATATGTAGAATTTAAGAAACAAATAAAGAGGGGGGATAAAGAGACAAACCAAAAAACAGAATCTTAACTGTAGAGAATAAACTGATGGTTGTGAGTGAGGAGAGGTTGGGGGGTTGAGTGAGACAAGAGTACACGTATCTTGATGAGCACTGAGTAATATATGGAATTGTTGAATCACTGTATTGTACACCTGAAACAAATGTAACATTTTATATTAACTATACTGGAATAAAAATAAAAACTTCTCTTCCTTCTGACAGAAAAAAAGACAAATTGGTAGAAAATTTAGGAGAAATACCAGGAACTTGAACTATTTTTTATATTATTAAATGTGTTGTTACAAGAAAAAGTAACTCTTCTAAATAATCTATCTTAGTTTTAAAGAATACATAGGTGAATATTTGATTCTCATCATTTTTCCCCCTGGATTCTGTGTTTGCAAGTTTCAGTAGCTCTCTTAATGAGATCTAGTGTAGTGAACCTGAATATTTACATGACTGAGTCTAAAAACTGTTTTCCATATTGCTTTCTTATATCTTTGCTTAGTCAGTTTTTTTCTTATCTTTTTTAGTACCTTATAATACACCTGTCTTTTTGCCTCCTCAGCAACCGTGTTGAAGCATGGACAAGAGATGTTGCTTTCTTACTCAGACAAGAAGGCAGACCTGTGGTGAATCTTATCCCTAAAAAGACTAAAGTAAGAGTAATGGAAAGGGACTGGAAGAATACAGACAGAGCAGTGAATTGGTTAAGAAAGGAAGCAAATAATTACACTCAACCATTTGTTCTCTACTTGGGATTAAATTTACCACATCCATATCCTTCCCCATCTTCAGGAGAGAATTTTGGATCTTCAACTTTTCATACATCTCTTTATTGGCTTAAAAAGGTAAGTACACTATAGTGTGCTCAAAAGTACAAGTTAATATTATAAACTGTATGTTATTGGTACTTGGCAACTGCTTCTTTGATCACTTTTAAAGACAAATTTGAAAATTCTGTAGCTTAGTTAATCAAATATGTCCAATAACTGGTTGACAAAAAACAAAGGGGCAATTTTACATAGATAAAATAAGTATTAAAAAAATCAGTAATCTGATGGGTATTAAGGAGGGCACAGATTGCATGGAGCAAACAGTGAATCATGGAACACCACATCCAAAACTAATGATGTACTGTATGGTGATAAACATAACATAACATAACAAAACAAAACAATAAAAGAAACAGTAAAGACAGGATCCCAAAAAGAGAAAAAAAAAAGCCCTAGTAATCTACTTCTGAGTTGAACTCATTTGTATATAATGTGTCTATAAAAAAAGAAACTGGGGCATCTGGATGGCTCAAGTTAGGTTCCCAAGGTCCTGGGATTGAGCCCCGGGTCAGGCTCTTTTCTCAGTGCAGAGTCTGCTCAGAATTTTCTCTCTCTCCCACCCTCTGCCCTGTGCCCCCAGCTTGTTAGCTCTCAAATAAATCAAATCTTTAAAAAAAAGAGAGAGAGAAGAAACTAAAACGCATTCTCTTAAGAGTGCCGGCAGTCTTCACTTGGCAGAGGGCAGGTTAGTAGAAGTGACCATGCACGTTGAAACTGTACAAAGAGTTCTCAACAATCAATTGAGAAAATGACCATTTTTCTAGGACTCTTAAAAACATTTGTCAAAACATTAAACCTCTTATTTTGGGTTATAAATGTGCAGGGAAATGAAAAACCAGGAAAACTAATGTTGAATGCACTGTAACTGGAAACACTAGAAATATTGAGGATTAAAGTGTTTTGGGTTTTTGAAAAAAAAAATCAAGAATTTGGGCAGTGCTCGTCTTCTCACTTATAACAAGATAATGGAGAAAGCATCTTCTCTAAGTCTTGGCAGACTGTCCTATCCCTTTCTAAATGTGGATCACCTTCCAACATTTTACCCTTTGCACGTCCAATGTCATAATGTATTTTTGAGAATTCTTTTAATCTATGCATTTTTCCAGTGTCACTTTCTCTAGAATATGTTCATCCTTCTGTGTTGCAGCGAACTTCCTATTTTTATCAATGAGTTTTATCTACATTAAGTTCCTCTGGCTGCATAGCTAGAATGTATCAAATGGTGGCAGTGTAGGGACACCTGGGTGGCTCAGTGAGTTAAAGCCTCTGCCTTCAGCTCAGGTCATGATCCCAGATTCCTGGGATCGAGCCCCACATCAGGCTCTCTGCTCGGCAGGGAGCCTGCTTCCCTACCTGTCTCTGCCTGCCTTTCTGCCTACTTGTGGTCTCTGTCAAATAAATAAATAAAACCTTAAAAAAAAAAGTTGTATTTTTTTCTTAGCAAACATTTGGCTGTCTCACTAGATATTGGCAGTTTTACTAGCAAACTATTGGGAAACAGTCTAGATTCTGAGGTTGTTGATTCGGGAATTTTGAACTGATCACACCAATAAAAAGCTTGGATACTTTTTCTGGACTAGAATACTGTCTAATATAGCTCATATTTTTCTTTGTCATGTGCAATTATAAAAACAATTTTCGTGACTCTATATATGGATATTAATACATATCTTTTGTTGTCCCTAGGAATATTAACAATTTGTTCCTAATTGTGTATTTGATTTACTATTTTCTTTACATACCTCTACAATCCTAAGTAATTAAGTATTGTCTTGTTCACCATACATACTTGTTGGAAGAGAAGATATTAACTACCTTGTTTTTCTCTCCTTTTTAGGTTTCTTATGATGCCATCAAAATCCCAAAGTGGTCACCTCTGTCAGAAATGCACCCTATAGATTATTACTCTTCTTATACAAAAAACTGCACTGGAAAGTTTACAGAAAAAGAAATTAAAAATATTAGGGCCTTTTATTATGCTATGTGTGCTGAGACAGATGCCATGCTTGGTAGGTGGTATATTTAATAAGCAATTAAATGAAAAAAAAGTACAATATTTTTCCAACAAACTGTGATCATGCTGATTGTTGACTTGTATGAACTTCCTCAGACAATGTTTTACAACAGTTGCTGGGTGCTAAAGGCTTAGAACTATAAAAATCTTGACCCATATAAAAATTGGGAAAATTTGGATTATTAATCATGGACTCAGAAGTCTTTTTCATCTTAATTACTCATAAATTAATAAATGCACAGGTTTGTTCGTACATAAAGACAGGACCATAGGTTATTATCTGCTTGACACAAAACTTTTTACCTGCTTTAAACAGGAATCAGTACAGGTGCCTGAGTGGCTCAGGGGGTTAAAGCCTCTGCCTTTGGCTTAGGTCATGATTGTAGGGTCCTGGGATCGAGCCCTGCAACGGGCTCTCTGCTCGGGGGTGACACGGCGGGGGACCTGCTTCCCCCTCTCTCTCTGCCTGCCTCTCTGCCTACTTGTGATCTCTATCTGTCAAATAAATAAATAAAATCTTTAAAAAAATAAACAGGAATCAGTACATATATGACACAGGTACACATGTGACAGGTAAATTGTAAGGCAGCTTAGATTCTGAGAGATGAGTTTAGTCACAGAATCTTGTGAATTATCCCAGACTTGTAATAATTAGAAAACAAAACCATTCTTCCCAGGCCCTTTAGAGTTTAACTAAAACTGACATCAGTTTTTTTTTTAATGTGTATTTCTGGACCAGTATCATACCAGTTTCCTTCCCTAGTTCAGCTCAAAACCCTACCTCCTTCCATAAGATGAGTGTCAAGAAAGTGTTTTGCCTACTCACTTGTAGAGTGAATGGCATTTTCCACTTTAGATTGAAGAACCCTTTTTTTTTTTAAAATCAATTTTTCTAACAAGTTATTTTCATAGTTTGCTATACTTTGGAGTGGAGCAAACCATATTAGTGAAGTGTGGGAAGCACACTTTTGTACAGAGTGAATTTTGAGAGGGAACGGGTGGCTGATTCTTAAAAAGCATTATTGGCCCAAAATAGAAAAGTATAAAGCAGAAGGCAAAAAAAATGGGTGTATTATTTATAATATATCAAGTATAATATTAATTAAAAGTCCTAAGGATTTTCTAAATACTCAATCTTAAATGCATTTAATATTTAAAGCAAATTTCTTTAATCCTGAATCCACACAAATGTTGAATTGTTTTTCAAATTTTCTGATGTCAGTCATTATTCACCCATTGCACCCTGGAAATCACTTTGGAAAGTTTGCAGTTATCCATTCATCTGTATCTACTAAGGTAAAATATTATATATATAATGTTGCTGCAGGGATTATGGGAATAGCTCTTGAAGTCTCTTAGATTAATAAAAAAAATGCAGCAGCTCACTTCAACTACAGAGTTTATGAAATAGGTCATACCTTGTTATATCCACACTAGTCTCACCTCCAAATAGTATTTCTTACTGTTCTCTATATTTGTCCTACAAATATTTAGTGCCCACTAGCTAGCTGTCAGGCACTATCTAGGGCATTGGAGGTACTAATTGAATATTATTAAGAAATCACACTTTAATTAAAAACACTAAGCTCTTGCTCCACCTCAGGGTCTTTATATGTGCTTTTCCCTGGGCCTGGGATGCTCTTCCCTTTGCTGTTTACATGGCTGGTTATTCTCAGTCTTTAGCTCTCAGTTCATATATCTCCTCAGGGATGTCTTCCCAGCCACCGCAATTTAGTATACCATCCTACCGATTCTCTGCCTTGTCATCTTGATTATTTACATCATAATAGTCAATTATTTTATCTATTATTTTATCTAATTGTCTATTGTCTATTATTTTTGTCTAATTATTTGTCTTGTTTACTGTCTGCTTCCCTTGAGCAAGGGGGGCCTCATGAGAGCAGGGATTTCAGTCTTTTTTTTTTTTAAGGATTTTATTTATTTATTTGACAGTGAGAGATCACAAGTAGGCAGAGAGGCAGGTGAGGGCTCAGAGAGCCCGATGCAGGGCTTGATCCCAGGATCCTGGAATCATGACTTGAGCCGAAGGCAGAGGCTTAACCCACTGAGCCACCCAGGTGCCCCAAGGGATTTCAGTCTTAACCAAGCTCATGTCCCAGTTACCTCGCTTTGGATCCATGGTGCCTGGCACATAGTAAGAACTCAGCAAACATGTACAAGGTGAGTACAAACACCAGCCCTTGTAACGTGAGTTGTAACTGTGGCTGCAGAGACCTTGGAGGACAGCGATTCAGTCTACCTGGAGGAGCAGGCAGTTTCACCAGGGAGATAATCTGCCAAATAGAAGGTGAGAGAAAAGGCATTCCACACAGAAGAAAGCAGACAACATACAGAGGCAAGAAAATCTAACCTAATTATGACTAGTTTAGGAATTCTAAGTCGTTTAGGACTATAAGAAGTATAGGTCTAGAGGGTAGTTGGGGGTGCTGAGCTTGCTGAAGAATTAGACAATGGGAAGTTTTGAA
Organism: Neogale vison; assembly: GCF_020171115.1. Taxonomy (NCBI): domain Eukaryota; kingdom Metazoa; phylum Chordata; class Mammalia; order Carnivora; family Mustelidae; genus Neogale; species Neogale vison. The sequence goes on along the minus strand of NC_058091.1, from coordinate 197,715,373 downwards.
AAAGTTTTAAGCTGGGGTAAGACATGATCAAATATTATACCACCCCAATGGTACAAGAGTTAGAGAAGAAAGAGGTATAGGGGCAAGACCAATTTAGAAGCCATTATATTTGTCCAGTTGAAAGATTCTGATGTTCTATGCTCTGTAAATAACTCCATAGAACAGTGGGTCTCAGTTTGTTGGGACCTCAGAATCACCTGTGGGTTTTATATTCATAAGACAGACCCCTGTAGGTCAGGATTGGGGAACTGGCAAATAGGGATGATTCTTCTCTCTGGACTGTGCCTTCCTGTGATTCTCTTAATTACAATCAGGAGGACACTAAGAGACAGGGACTGGTCAGAGAAATTTTACTGTCCAGTTATTCCCTACCCAAGAATATACTAAGTCTGACCTGCCTATTGGGGGTAGGAGAAAGGGTAGCAGGGAGGAGGATTCTGACCTCCCATGGGGGCATAAATTGTGACTTGGTGGTAATACCAGTCCTTTCATTGGGACACACCACAGCACTGACATCTAGAGTTGTCTTTCTTTTTTCATTTAAGTCACGAAGGGGAAAAACATTTTCCCCAATCTCTGATAGGAACATAGAAACCAAGCCAGCGTCATCTCCAAATATCAGTACCGTATTTTCTCCTTCCTCTGTCTTGTCTGTCAGGTGAAGAGCAGGCACATGAAGTGTGGCATAACTTACTTAAGAACACCAGCTGACATTCAGATGTTAGCGATCACCCTCTTGCGAGGTCGAGTTGTTATGAGCTTACTGTGATAGAACACAAACTAAAAGCTAATTAAGGTTTATCTTGATTCGTGTTGTAGGAGAAATTATTTTAGCTCTTCACCAGTTAGATCTTCTTCAGAAAACTATTGTCATATACACCTCAGACCACGGAGAGCTGGCCATGGAGCATCGTCAGTTTTATAAAATGAGTATGTACGAAGCGAGTGCCCACGTTCCACTCTTGATGATGGGACCAGGAATTAAGGCCAACCTACAAGTACCCAGTGTGGTTTCTCTTGTGGATATTTACCCGACTATGCTTGGTAAGTAACACAATCCTGTTAAGTATTTATTTGTAATAATGTTGGAAAAGGAATAAGTAGAGAGGGACTTGGCCGACCTGTTCATAACCTTGAGCAATTCTTTTAACTGTGAGTCAGATCCACATCTGAAAAAATGAGGACGGTAACTCCTCAGGTTCCTGTAGCATACAGTCGTTTTTCCCTTCAAAAGATTCACAGTCATGGCATGGTTATAACGTAAGCCATAGAAGATATTCAGGTTCATAACCTCACAGATAGGATTTGCACAACATGTGATTCTCTACCACCACCTCTCAGAAGTGTAAGTAGTTCCCTTCTGGATTATTTTATCCACTTTGAAACTACGAATCTTGTACAGTGTTAGAAAAGCCTCTTAATCTAACATATGAACCTGTTTCTCCTCAGAATCTTTAGATTATTCTGTACTAAGAACTTCACTAGCTTCTTAATGTGTATAAACAGAACCATACGTATAGAATAGCAACATATGGGTAGGGGTAGTTAACAGTTTTGTTGAAGGTAATAGAACAACACTATCAGTAAATTCAGAGGAAATTATACAGCATTGTTAGCCTCTATCTAATTTAGCAGACTACTTTAAATTCAGTAACATTTAAATACTGAAATTCTTCTGTTCTAAGGCACCATCAATTACAAAAAGTACAATCTATTTATAAATAGATTTTAGTGAAAGAAAACACGACATAAGATATATATATTTCATATGTATATATCGAAATGTGAAAGAAACATGTATCTGAAAACCAAAGACGTAAGAAATTCCTTTTTATCTCCTTCCTTCTGTTACAAAGTCCTTCCCTTCATTTAACTGAAGACTATTCCAGGGTCTTAAAATTCTTTAGGGTTAATTTTTTTCAATACCTTTTCACTTTCTCTTTTATTTTATATCACTTCTTGTATATTTGAACACAATTCTTTGTTTTTCTTTTGCCTGATGGTATTTTTAATCTCTTCAGTTTCTTAGTTGTCATTTGCTGGTTCCCCTACATCCCAAAGCAATTATCACACTTAGCTGTCTCTCTGCCACTTTCTGACTCCCTCACTTTTCAGGCAATCCTGACTACTTCCTCATTTCTGTTTTGATTAGAAGTGTATGTATGATTATGTATGTTTGTGTCTCTCTTATTATAACCTTTATTGTTTTAGGAAAGGTGCTTTTTAAAAAGATTTTATGTATTTATTTGACAGAGAGAGAGAGAGAGAGAAAACGAACAAGCAGGGGGAACAGGAGAGGGAGAAGTAGGGTCCCTGCTGAGTGGGGCTTGATCCCAGGACCATGGGATCATGACCTGAACAGAAGGTGGATACTTAACCAACTGAGCCACCTAGGTGCCCTTAGGAACAGGTGCTTCTTGATGGTGGCATCTCTTTGTAGTTTCCTCCCTTAGTTTTTCCTCAGGTAGAAGTCCCCCCACTCCATTTCCAAATTTGCTGAACTCTTTAGCCTTGTTCTGTTTTCTAGAAGCACAGTAACCAGAACTGCAAACCAATCAAGAAAGGTTGGACTGATTCTTTCTCAGTTTCCACTTGCTATATTTGCTAGTGGTATTTGACATTTTGCATGTCTTTCTGACTCTAGCAGCTCAACTGACCATTATGTACAGGGAGCTGTCTGCAGTGAGTCCTATCTATGCCTAGTCAGCCTATCACCTGGTATGTAAGGTGATTATTATGCATATTTAAGCGATTTTTCTTTAAATGTTGTTTTATATTTGCCTACAGTGCAAATTTTTCTTCTCTACATTTTTGATCCACCATTAACACTACTTGCCATTTTATACATCATAAGAGTTAAAAGGCATCTGCAAGATTTCCCAATGTATTTAGCTAACAGATTATATAAGAAAACACTAAATAAAACTGCTTAGGTTGAGGGAATTTATTATCCACCTAGGAGACTACCTGCCTATCCTTGGATTTGTGTTGTATGACAGTAAGCATTTCATTAGCCAAAACCAAACATTCCCAGAAACTCCTCCCATTCCTTCCCTACTCTTCTGGAAATTATGTAGGTGCTCCCCAACTTCTTTTTTTCCTGCAATTTGTTAATTATTACAATTTTCTAAAACTCACAGTTCTATGTAGGTTTTTATTTATTTTTATCTTTCACTGATTCTTCGTAATAGACATCTGAGTCACATTTCCCTACAGAATATATTAACAGCATTTACATCATGTGTTGATTAGATCTGCCCAACTAGAATAAAGGAAATTAAGCCAAAAATCAGTGTCTCTCTAATTCTAAACTGGAAATTAGCCTATTCAGACTTAGCACAGCTTGTAATATGTTTCATTACAAATATTTTTATCACCAAAAGGGAAAAGTTATATTTATGTGTTTGGGGCAGGAAGGAGAATATCCGTGCATGGGTCTTTTTATATAAAGCACTGAAACATCCTACTGACCAGATGTTAACCAGAGATAAGGTAGAAAGAGAATGATGAGGGGGTACAGCAAGAATCTTATGTTGGAGCCAGGAAACAGCATGGTAATATTATAATTTTTCTAAAATTAACATTTTTGCAAATGATAAAGCGTTAATATTAATAGAGCTCTTACAAATCTATAGGAAAAAGAAAAATACCCTACTCAAAAAGTGACTGAAAGATAGAAACAAACAATTCACAAGAGAAGATACTCAAATGGCCAAGATATTTTAAAGGTTCAAACTCGGTAGTCAGAAAAATATTAAAACAAGAAGATACCAATTTTCTTGCACATATAAAGTTTTCAAAGATTAAAAAGAATTAGAAAATCTTATATTGGAATTAGGCCTTTCCTTATTCTGCTTCTAGGAGTATAAACTGGCACAGATTTTCTGGAGGCAATGTGGCAGTTTGTTCCAAATTACTCAGAAATACACATACCTTTTGACCTAGAAATTCCAATTTTAGAAAATAACCTATAGCTATATACAAAGATTTATCTCCATGGATATTTATTGTAATATCATATTAAGCTAAAGAATTAGAAACAATATGAATACTGAGTAGAAACAGATTGGGTAAAAAATAGTCAATTTTATTTTAAATGATGAAATGATATGTGAAAATGGTCCCCATGAATTACTGAAAAAAAAATGAAGGCTTTAAACTGTATAAACAGGGGTTTTTGTTTTATTTATTCAGATAGGGTATATCTAATATATTGTCCAAATCAGCACGTTTTTGAGACTATTAACAATTACACCAGGATCAACAGCCATAAACGGAGTCTGTTGCCTTGTTGAACACACACCAGTAAACAGGGCAAAGCTGTTTTGATAGTCTGTGTTTAATCTGATGTTTCCATCTATCTTTTAAAATGAAATTGTTTGGGGCGACTGGGTGGCTCAGTGGCTAAACCTCTGCCTCTGGCTCAGGTCATGATCTCAGAGTCCTGGTATCGAGCCCCACATCGGGCTCTCTGCTTAGTGGGGACCCTGCTTCCCCCTCTCTCTCTGCCTGCCTCTCTGCCTACTTGTGATCTCTGTCTGTCAAATAAATAAATAAAATCTTTAAAAAATAAAAATTTTTTAAAAATGAAATTGCTCCGTACTAAAAGAGTTTAAAGCTACTTCAATGAAGATTAACTCAAAAATCAGACCTGTAGGACAGTATGTTCTATTTTACCTCTGCTTAATAAATAACACATACAGATTGTTGATAACGCATCTACAATGGACTTTTTATTTTGTGATTCTTCTAGCCAATTAGGAGTTTACAACAGATATAAAACATAATGTATTCTTAGGATTCTAAAGGCCCTTTCTTTATTAGCTTAGCCATAGCTGTATTATTTTATATGAATTTAAGTTACACCCAGAGTATGGGATTGAATATCTTAGATCAAAGCCTCAAACCAGAACTCCTCTTCCCTACGTCATACAGATCTCATAAATAGCATATAAAAGATGGTGATTAAAAATACCTCAGAGAGAAGAATATTAAATAGGAAAAACCAAAATAGGAATAGAGATTCCTGTTCTATTAAACCTACCTTACTATGAAGAGCCTGTTCAGATTTTAAGAGGCTACAATGCTTTTATTAAAAAGTCTGAATTTACAATAGTTTTTAAAAGGCATTTTAACTACACCTGAAACGAATATTGCACAGCATAATAAAATTAATTTAAAAAATTGGGGGAAAAATACAGAAGGTATTTCAAAAGAGTTTTTTTTTTCTTTCCTATAAAATGGTATTTTATCTTTGGGGTAAATACCCAGGAGTGAAAAGAAGGGCCATCTGTACCCCAATGTTTATAGCAGCAATGGCCACAGTCGCCAAACTATGGAAAGAACCAAGATGCCCTTCAACGGATGAATGGATAAGGAAGATGTGGTCCATATACACTATGGAGTATTATGCCTCCATCAGAAAGGATGAATACCCAACTTTTGTAGCAACATGGAGGGGACTGGAAGAGATTATGCTGAGTGAAATCAGTCAAGCAGAGAGAGTCAATTATCATATGGTTTCACTTATTTGTGGAGCATAACAAATAGCATGGAGGACAAGGGGCGTTAGAGAGGAGTAGGGAATTTTGGTAAATTGGAAGGGGAGGTGAACCATGAGAGACTATGGACTCTGAAAAACAGTCTGAGGGGTTTGAAATGGCGGGGGGGTGGGAGGTTGGGGTACCAGGTGGTGGGTATTATAGAGGGCACGGCTTGCATGGAGCACTGGGTGTGGTGAAAAAATAATGAATACTGTTTTTCTGAAAATAAATAAATTGGAAAAAAAAAAGAAAAAAATGGTATTTTATGATATAGTAGAAAGGGTATTCTTAACCTGTTTATCTTAATAGTCCTTTGTGGTATACCATCACATTATCATTTTCTAATACTGGCAGAAGAGTGCCATTTTTATGAACAGGAATTCTTTATACTATTAAAGTTGATAGCACTTCAGAGATTATTCTTTAAAAATTACCCCCCACCCCATATCTTTTTTTCTCTAATAACCTATTAGCAGCATCTTTTGGCTCAGTTAGAAATAAAGGGAGTCTCACTTTAAAATTAAAATAGTTTTGATTTTCTCTTCTAAACATATTTTCATGTGAGTTTTTTTCTTTTAATAATTGATCTTTTTTGTAAAACACCTGCCTTCCCCTCACATAAAAGATAAATCCGTATTTTTGAATTATGAAAATGTAATTATATAAAAATGAACTTGTGTGTAAAAGAATGCTTATTGTAAGGGATTCAGATTGCAAAATGCTTCCTGCTACATGATCTAGTGGAGGGTTGGGAGAAGCATTCTACACAGACTATTTTACTTTTATTATCTAAAAAAAATTGTGAAGTTGAGTAACTACAGTAAAGCAAGACTTGTGTTGTAGTACTAAAGAATCCAGAAGACCTGGCATCAGACTGCCTAAATTCAAATCCCTCTTTCAGTTTTGGCCTTGGGCAAGTTACTTAACATCTCTGGTCTTCAATTTTCTTATCAATAACATGTAAATAACAGCAGCTATTGCAAAGCTTAAAACAATGACTGGAACATGGCAAACAATTAAATGTTAGGCTATCATTGTTAGTAGTTTTTATTCTTTGGTATGCCCTAAAAAGTGTACGTAGTTTGCATCATTGCCATACCAGTCTAATCTTTTATCTTCTCCTGTGCTCAGGAAGAAATCTTCAGGAAACCATCCTATATATCCAGGTCTGCATTTTTCCCCATTTGTTGACTGTTTTAAATTCAAGGCACTTTGTTGAGAATTCTGCAGTTACTTTTTTTCTTTGCTTATACTACCAAGAAAGATCAAACTTACTTAAAACAGTATTAGAATGACAGATCTGCCAGAAGAAAAAAAACACATGAAAATGGTTTTAAACAAAGATCAAAGAGCTTTTTGAAATACAGTTTAAGCTAAAGTGCTTTTAAGGAAATCATTGATAAATAGATGAGAAGTGAATACCTTGTTTCCTGCGGCACAGAAAAGTTAATAAATATGTAAAGTAGTTAGTTATTAAATACTGTGAATATTTGACATTGGTTTCTTTCTTCATCAGTTTACAAAGGTATATGATACTACTACTTTAGACTGGCAACAAGTCACCATTCTCTCTTGCTGGGACTGCTGCAGTACCTTCTTGCTCCCACCTTCTGCTCAGACTGCTTTCAGTCAATTCACCCGGCGGTCGTTAGCAACGGGCGTGGTAGGCTTCTACTCAAAAGTCTCTGCTGGTTTCCCCTTCACCAAGAGTAAAATTCAAAATCTCACCTTGCACCTGAGATTCCAACATGATCTCTCACTCCTCTTTTACTGTTGTACTCCTCACCTACTCTGCTCCAGCCTATTCAGAGCTCCTTGGTGTCTGGGGACTGGACTCAGCAGGCTCCCCCTGCCTCAGTGTCTGTACATTTGCTCTTCTTAAGGACTCGCCCTGGCCCTTCCTTGGAGTTTAAATGTCACCTCATTAGAGAAGCCTTCCCCTGACCGCACTATATGAAACAGCACCTGAACACATACTCGCCATCACTGTCTCCTTTGCCCTGTTTTTTGTTTTTTTTTTTTAATTGCACTTAGTGATGGTCCATCTGTCTCCCAGCATTAGAATATAAGCTCCAAGAGAGCTTACCTGCCTTCTCCACTGTTGTTTCCTTATACCTGGAACAGCACCTAGGTTGTTGAATGAATTTAAAAAAAAAAAAACAACAAAAAAAACACTTAACTGCAACTCTTCTCCCAGTTTACTACTGACTTCCCATATAAACACAGAACCATGTCCATTTTCTTAGTCTTCCCAATTTTCTTTTAGGAAGATTAGGCTAACAACAGACGTGAAACAAGGCATTGCTAAGTTTCAGAGGTTATTAAAATGCTGAATACAGGAACTTCCCAGTCCTGGGTATATACCAGTTGGTCCTTGCCTCCCAATCATCTTCAAAGTCCTCTTCTCTCCCTTCCTGCGCCTCCCTAGTGGTGCTACATGACGACTACCACACAGACCAGCCTGACCCAGTCTGCTCCCTCACTACCCGCGTTCCTTACGGTAGACCTCACAGTAGTGTTTCACTGTCTTATAGCCAAAGTGAGTTTTATTTAGGGCAGTCATTTTCTCTCACGCACATCCCCTTAAATGTCTTTACTCCTTTGTTTTTAACCAGTTATCTCTGATCTTTCTTTCTTTCTTCAAAAAGTCCACAATTATGATTGTTTGGCAGAAGATTAGTACTTGTACTATGCCCCTTCCAAGGAAATGGGAGAATATGGACTTTTACATTGTTATATGTAAAACATGTACCTTTGGAAGATTTATAGAGGTCTTTCTCTACCTCCTTATTTTCCTGAAATCAGCCTATTAGTCCTCAAATACTTAGTCCTGTTAATTTTCTTATTCAATTTTATTTAAGTTCTAGCATGTCAGATATATTATTTCCTATTTTTCATTGGAAATGTTTAATTATACTTAACCATGGAACACAGAAACCAGAAAAGGGGTGGAAAAGCAACTGCAGACTCATTTTGGAACTATCCCAAGTAGCCAGTCATAATTAATGGTAATTTTTCTATAGGAAAAACATCATTTGAGTTCCAAATACCTTAAAAGCAATTTTTAAAATGCCTCTTTTTAAGTTAGACATTTCTCATGTTATAGTTTATCTGTTTATATTTGATAAGGGGAAATAAATTATTTTTCCCTAGATCAGTATAATCCAAGATTTCCAATATATGTTCTGCAAAACACTAGCCCCTCAATATGCCACTTGAGGGTAAAAATGTATGTCATCAAACATCTTTGGGACAAATGGCATACTATTATACCATCCTTACAGGTTTATGAAAAGTATCAGCAATAAACTTTCACTGATAATAAAATAACCTAGTTAAAAAAAAAAAAAAGATTTATTTATTTATTTATTTATTTGACAGACAGAGATCACAAGTAGGCAGAGAGGCAGGCAGAGAGAGAGGGGGAAGCAGGTTCCCTGCCGAGCAGAGAGCCCGATGCGGGGCTTGATCCCAGGACCCTGAGATCATGACCTGAGCTGAAGGCAGAGGCTTTAACCCACTGAGCCACCCAGGCGCCCCTAACCTACTTACATTTAATCATTGTTTGCAAACATTTGGATGACTACTAACCCCCTTTCTCATATAGGTCTTTTATCTTAATATCTAGTGGAACAAATGGGAGAAACAACTGTAATTATTTGTCATTCAGAAATAAAGGACTGATTAATATCTGTTGAGGGTTTCTCATCAGGTACTATTCTCAGAGCCTTACATAAATTATCATATTTAAACCTAAAATAAGCATATGAGGTAGAGGTATGATTGTTATTCCCCTTTTACAGATGAGGAAACTGAGGTTCAGAGTAGTTAACAATCATGTCGAAAGGGCATATGGCTAATGAAGTGAGCATTTGGACCTAGGCACTCTATTTACCAAATCCATATATGGTCCACACCTTGTAATGATGTCATTTTTTTTTTAAAGATTTTATTTTATTTATTTGAGAGAGAGAGACAGTGAGAGAGAGCACGAGCGAGGAGAAGGTCAGAGAGCGAAGCAGACTCCGCATGGAGCTGGGAGCCTGATGTGGGACTCGATCCCGGGACTCCAGGATCACGCCCTGAGCCGAAGGCAGTCGTCCAACCAACTGCGCCACCCAGGCGTCCCGTAATGATGTCATTTATGAATATTTCAACTAGTGGAAGAATAAGTTATTTAAAAATACTATTTTGTTACATAGATATTGCTGGAGCTCCTCTGCCGCAAAACCTGAGTGGATACTCTTTGCTGCCCTTCGCATTGGAAACGTTAAAGAATGAACATACATTCAAAAACCTACGTCCACCCTGGATTCTGAGTCAGTTCCATGGATGCAATGTGAATGCTTCCACCTACATGCTGCGGACTAACCGATGGAAGTATATCGCCTACTCCGATGGCACTTCAGTACTGCCTCAACTCTTTGGTAAATCTGTTGGTATCTTCTTCTTTAGTGTGGTAGTGTACAGAATGAGCTGTCCTCCATAGTTTTGCTCAAGAGGCCCAGTCATCCGTGGTTAAATAAATATCTGCCGCTTCTCATGCCAGGACCATCTACAAAAGGTTGTCCATATGAGGGGCAGCTTCTTTGCAGATCCTCTGAATTCCAGACCAAGTGTCTGAACACTTTTGATCGGGGTCTCAAGATTGAAACTGTGGTTTTCACTGATCAAGGTCTCTTCTAAGATTCGTGGTTATCTTTCCCAAACAGTAGTCCACACCCTCTCATTATCCCTTGGTTTCAGCTGTTCTGGATATTAACCCCTATATCTTGTGAAGCCTGATATTCTTTTTTTTTTTTAATGATTTTATTTATTTGACAGAGAGATTTATTTGACACAGCAGGCAAATATTTGACACAGGGAGAAGCAGGCTCCCTGCTGAGCAGAGAGCCTGATGCAGGGCTCCATCCCAGGACGCTGAGATATGACCTGAGCCGAAGGCAGAGACTTAACCCACTGAGACACCCAGGCACCCCAAGCCTGGCATTCTGATTTATTATTTAAGATGATACCAATATCCTCATTTTATAGAGAAGACTAGAAGTCAGAGGGATTCAAATACCTGTGCAAGATCTCACAGCTAATGACAGAGCTGGGATTTTAACCCAGGTCTAACTTCAAAATCCATGCTCTTTCTCCACAAAGATGCCTGCTAGCTTCGCTACTCTATGAATTAATTTTAATTTTTTAACTTTTTAAGATTTATTTATTTTGGAGAGAGGGAGAAAGAGTCTGCACAGGAGGGAGGGGCACAGGGAGCGGGAAAGAGAAAATTCTCAAGCAGACTCCCCCTCTCAGCACAGAGCCCTATGTGGGGTGAGATCCCAGGACCCTGAGATCATGACCTGAGCCGAAATCAAGAGTAGATGCTTAACCGATGGAGCCCCCTGGGCGCTCCTCTATGAATTAATTTTAAAGCAACATTATTAAATTCAGGTTTTACTTATCCCTTGCCTCTCTTTTTCACATATAACATGCCATTATTAATATTCATTTCTCCTTTGGTGAGTGCTGTGAAGTGTGTAAACCTGGTGATTCACAGACCCGTACCCCTGGGGATAAAAATATATGTTTATAAAAAATAAAAAATTTAAAAAAATATATTCATTTCTCCCTAAGTTTCCTTTCCAGTTAGAAATGTCAAAATCATTAACTCCAAATAATTCTTTAAGGGCTAAACTGATTGACCTCCCCCTCTCCCCTTTACCCTAAGAGCAGGAGATTCTTGACTTCAAAAATTAGTCCTTCCGGGCGCCTGGGTGGCTCAGTGGGTTAAGCCTCTGCTTTCGGCTCAGGTCATGATCTCAGGGTCCTGGGATCGAGCCCCGCATCGGGCTCTCTGCTCAGTGGGGAGTATGGTTTTCCCCTCCCTCTCTCTGCCTGCCTCTCTGCCTACTTGTAATCTCTCTCTGTTAAATTAAAAAAAAAAAAAAAAAAAAAAGGAAATCCTTCCGTTTTCATCCTGATGTGTAATGGGCATGTCTTGCTCATTCACTGGACATGTTCTGCAAAAAGCAAATGTGACTATCAAAGTATCAGGGGGTGAGCCTGCCTTTCCTGTATTCTCTGGGATTTATTCACTGACTTCCCTTTTCCAAAGAGGTACCATCTGAAATCATCTAACAAAGTCCTAAATGTCTTCAGGGCCCTTCTGGCAAATGCACCACATAGGCCCACAGAGGTTTTGTTCATTTATTATCTTAAGTAAATTGTCGTAAGATCTTTGATTTGCTATTTTTCCAATTAGATTGACATAGTTATATTTTGTCTTCCTTTTACCTAGGTAAAAAGGGTATTTATGTTCTGAAATATTTATTGTTATTTTCTTGGTGGTAGCAATGAGATACATTCTTATTTCTGTGGCTATTTGCTCAAATGGACAGTGTTGATGCACCGAAATTTCAAAAATCCAAGCACAAGATGCTAAAATATATAGAAAACTAAGAGTAAGTGAACTTACAAGACTATGACTTGACTATGTAAAGAATTCTTACATCTAGAAAGTTTGGAGCTGTTGAAATGGGAGAATATAAGCATTACTATTTCTTTTCTCTGTGTGTCAAAACAAGGCATCAGAACCAGGAAGAATTAGGGCCAAGCCAGTTTACTAGTGAGATCTAGTTCTGCCATCTAGGAAAGGATAAGAAAAAAAAAATGAGATAGCAGGATGATGGTAGGAAGGTAATTTGGACATACATTTAGAAGAGTGTTTAACCTTTGGTATATTATTTTACCATTTATATTGTCCTTCATCTTATTATGCTAATAGGAACTGAAAATAAAAATAAATTCAAATACATTATCTGTCACAGAGTAATGGCATTCTAAAATGTGTTTTTGTAACTGGTAACTATTTTGATAGCTATTTCCATTTTTTCTTCCAGATCTTTCCTCAGATCCAGATGAACTAACAAATATTGCTACAAAATTTCCAGAAGTTACATATTCTTTAGATCAGAAGCTTCGTTCCATTATTAACTACCCTAAGGTTTCTGCCGCTGTCCACCAATACAATAAAGAGCAGTTTATCAAGTGGAAACAAAGTGTAGGGCAGAACTATTCAAATGTTATAGCGAACCTCAGGTGGCATCAGGACTGGCTGCAAGAACCAAGGAAGTATGAAAGTGCGATTGATCGGTGGCTGAACACCCCCACTAATCTTAACAAAATCTGAACTGAAGTTAGAAAATAATGTTCTAGAGCAGCATATAGAGAGACATGGTAAGAGATCATGATTCGCTTTGGTATGTTTTAATAATTACTGATTTTTAGTTACTTTTAAAGAATGTATTCTGTTTTAAAATAAAATATAGGGCACCTGGGTGGCTCGATGGGTTAGAGCCTCTGCCTTCAGTTTGGGTCATGATCCCAGGATCCTGGGATCAAGCCCTGCATCGGGCTCTCTGCTCGGCGGGGAGCGTGCTTCCTCCTCTCTCTCTGTGTGCCTCTCTGCCTGCTTGTGATCTCTCTCTGTCAGATGAATAAATAAAATCTTTAAATATATATATATATATATGTAATCATTATGCAATTAGATATTTTCAAAAGTGATTACTATCAAGACCTCATTCTTATGAACTTTTAACAACTTAATGGAGGTGTTAAAAGGATGGAAGCAAATAGTATAATATAAAATTAGGTTTCTCTGAATAATATGGAATATAGACAATTTTAACAATTATTTTATGACTTATGAACCATAAAGTAGTTATTTGTATTTAATGGTGTCTGCTGAGTTATTTGCATTTGATGGGGCATAAATTATTTGGATGTATTTGATGGGACACAGTTCCTGGATCTGGCTGACTTTATTACAGTTTTTTTTTTTTTTAATCAGTAATATATGCACAAGCTACCGAAGAGTGAACAAATGAGCATGAAGTGTCCCTCCTTTCCCAGTTCCCCTTTCTGGGGCAACTACTATAACCACCTTCCTAAGTATCCTTTTAAAGACATACAGTATATTTAACAAACAAACTTTGTATTTCCCCCCAACACACAAAAGGTAGCTTACTCTACAAAAGGTTCTGCATCTTGCTCTTTTTTTTTTCTCCCACTTAAAAATATCTAGAAATAAAGTTACTGGGGCAAGACTGTATCTAGCACAAGTATACCAAATTACCTCCAAAGAAGTTATATCAATTTAAATTCTCACCAGTGATGCACTTCCTCACATCCTTCACCAACCTGATAAATAAAAATATATTTAGAAAGTGTTTTTATTTTGAGTAAGATCATATTTTCATATATTTAAAAGCCATTTGAATTTATTTCACTGTGACTTTTACTATTTCTATTCTTTGCCTATTTTTCTATTGCTTGTCTTTTTGTTTACAGGCATGGTTTTGGATCTTAGCTTTTTGTCTGTGAGAGAAGCTGCACATGTTTTGTTTTTGTTTTTTTTCCTTTTTGTAATTTGTCTTTGACTTTATTCTGGTGTTTTTAACCTGTGGCAATTGGTATTTTCATGCAATCAAATTTATGAATCTTTGCATTTATGGCTTTGGGATTTTTGCGTCATACATATTCAGCATGGTCTCCCCCACTTCCCATCTTCTAGAGTTTTATTTTTTGTCCTTAGGTCTTTGCCCCACCTGGAATGTATTCCACATTAGAAATCTAACTTTAGTTTGTTGTTCTAAGATGACTACCCAAATGACCTTTTATTAAATAAACTTAACATTTGTCCCCTTGGTTAGAAAATGCTACTTCAGGGCATCTGGGTGGCTCAGTGGGCTAAGCCTCTGCAGACCTTCGGCTCAAGTCGTGATCTCAGGGTCCTGGGATCGAGCCCTGCATCAGGCTCTATGCTCAGCAGGGAGTCTGCTGCCCCTTCTCTCTGCCTGCCTCTCTGCCTTCTTGTGATCTCTCTCTCTGTCAAATAGGTAAGTAAAATCTTAAAAAAAAAAAGCAACTTCATTACATAATACCTTTTACTGAATTAATTATCTTTTTCTCTATTGATTTAAAATGTCGTTTTATTATATTCCAAAGTTGCATTTACATTTGGGTCCTTTCAGAACATTTGTTATCTTCCAGTGGACCAATCCACCTTTGCTTACTGATGCGGTAGTCCATCTCTGGTCAGACACGTTCCTTGCCAACATTTTCCTTTTTCAGAGTTATCCTAGCCACTCTTGCTCACTTGGGTTTTCCACACAAATTTAGAATAAGTTTGCCTAGCACGGAAATTAAAAATCTTGTTAGTCTTTTTATGAAACCATATCAAGTTTATAGCCTATTTTAGGGAGAAGTAAACTCTTCATAATCTTCAGTCTTTTTTCCCTTTTTTTCAAGGTTTCTTTGATTCTCATAGTATTATTCTGTTTGCTTCATATGGGTCAGTTTCTTTAGAGATTTTTGGAGAAGTAAGGACCTCTAAGAAAATACTGCCTAGGCCCCTCCCCACACCAATAAAATTGGAATTCTGGGGATGGCACCTAGGCAGTGTTCTTTCTTATTGTTCCATTAAGCTCTCTAGCTGATGGTCCCAAAGTGTAGGCAGAGAGCAGTTTTTCCTAGTTGTTTCATCATTTGTTGGCAGTGTGCTATTTTAAGTGGATCTTTCTTCCATTACATCTTCTGTTTGTTTATATATGCAGATTCTTTCTCTATATATTAATTTTGTGCCAATAATACAGTGTTTTTGGTACCAGTAGTTTTTTGATTGGTATCTTATATTTTTCAGCTATAAAAAGCTAATCTGCAAATAATAATTTTACCTAACTTCCTCTTCAAGCTGTCTTTGACGTTTTCCTAAAGAGCCACTTCATCTCCTGTGTTTATTCTTCTTCAGTAAATTTGTAAAAGCTTATCTTTGCAGCTATATATGAATTTCCGAGAAAGAAATGTCACTGCAGATACATTCTGAAACAAAACCCTTAAAGAAAAGAGCTCAATATTGGACTATGACAATTAAAATGAAAATACACAAATCTACATCCCATCCCCTAGTTAAACCTAAAGAACATGAAATAGCTCATGTGTGGGTGTGTATGCTAATTACAGGGGGAAAATAAAGCAATGATAATAGAAATGTGGTTCTGGAAACATAGGCATATGAAGATAAATACAGTCCATCTTGTTCTACCCAAGACTTTCGAGATGCATTCATTGTTAGAACTTACCAAGCATCCACAGCGTTTTAAATATATTGGCTATAGGATCATACTTAGGTACAGCTGAGTTTTTAGGATAAAATCTGATTCAAACTGGTATCAACCATGAAAACAGAAAAAGAAGAAAAACCTGGAAAATTAAGAAATGAGTGCCAGGATCTGAGAGAAATGGACACTAATTATAAACTGAATTGAGGACAGTCTCCAGGATTCATTTTTACTAACTCTGCTGCTCCACCCTGTTCCGGTCTACGATAATCTCCTGTTTGGAATTCTGCGGTAGCCTCCAAAGAGGTCTCCCTGAGCCTGCCCTTGGCTTTTTCCAGTCTTTTCTCAATGTAGCAGCCAGACTGATCCTATTGTAGATACATCACCTCAGGGGCACCAGGGTGGCTCAGTCATTAAGCATCTGCCTTTGGCTCAGGTCATGGTCCCAGGGTCCTGGGATCAAGCCCCCCCCCCCACAAGGGGTCCCTGCTCAGCGAGAAGCCTGCTTCTCCCTCTGCGACTCTCCCTGCTTGTGTTCCCGCTCTCACTGTGCCTCGGTCACTCTGCCTCAATAAATAACTTTTTTTTTTTTAAAAGATTTATCACATCACTTCACTGGATCCTCAAAACCTTCCACTGGTTTCCCATCTTCCTCTGTAAAAGCCAAAATCATCACAAAGGCCTACAGGACCCTGGACTATTCGGCGGCTCCCTCTCTCACAGATCACATCTCCTCCCACACTCCCACTTCATTCACTCTCTTCCAGCCACACTGGCATCCCTGTTGTTTCCTAGCATCCCGGGCATGCTAGGATGCCCGGGACCTTTGTTCTTGTCAGTGCCTTCTGCTGGGAAGACAGTTCTTTCCTCAGATTTCGACATGGCTCACTCTGCTACCTCCTTCAAATTACTGCTCCAATGCTACCCTCTCACAAGGACTTCTCTGCTTTATTTTCTCCATGGTAATCATTACCATCTAATGCAGGGTGTATTTCCCACATTTAACTAGTTTATACTGTCCCCCACCCCCACACCCCACTAGGATGAAAGCTGTCCATACAGGCATGGCTTTTTGTCCTTTTTGTTTCCTTAAGTATCCCAAGTGCCTGGCACACAAAAGATTAGTAAATATTTGTTGAATTAATTTGCTGGGAATTAGAGTTTTTCAGATAACACACTGGATTAGAAAAACCAATGCATTAGGCCATGGCAGGGCAGATTTGAAAAGGAATAGCCTTCTCAATAAAGTAGAGCCTTCCAGAAACAGTAATTTCTAGCAAAATCCCACACAGGAGAGTTGACAAGGGGACTCTATTCTTCTTTGTCTTTTTCTATGAAAAAGGCCAGATACTGAATATTTTAGGCTTTGTGAACCATATGGTCTTTTTCACAAGTACTCAGTACTACCAAGTAGCGTGAAAATAGCAATAAAACAATATGTAAACATGAGCATGGCTGCTTTCCAATGAAATTTTGTTTACAAAAACACAGGATTTGGCCTGTTGTGGACCACAGTTTGCTAACCCCTAGTCTAGAACAGTGGTTTCACAACTTTGCGGCAAACTGGAATTACTTGAGACTGTTCAAAAACTATTAATGCCTGGCTCCCACCTCTAAGCTCTGAGGTTTTTAAAAGCTTCCCAGATGCCTCTAATGTGCAGCAAAATCTAAGAATTAAGGTTCTGGAACCTTGTTTTTCAAACTATGGTCCTTGGACCAGAAGCATCCACATCAACTGGGAACCTTATATGTTTTTATTAGTCTCTGTTAAAAATAAAATAAAAGGATGTATTTTGTATTTATCCTTCTACTCTATGTGGTTTTACAACTCATTAAATCTAGGGCATCTTAATGAAACTACTAGAATTGATGAAATTTGTTAAATAGCTACATATATAAAAATAAATAAACATCTATAAGAATGATCACTAGGTAAGAGTGGAAATTAGGAAAAGTATCTCACATTATGACAGAGAATAAAATAAATTTTAACAAGAGGCACAACCAAGATGAAAAAATGTTTAGGTTCTATTGAAGTATACAAATAAAATATGAACATGAAATGAAAGCAAGTTCTTGGATATAAGGATCTTATATTAAAATGTCACTTCTCCAGAATTAATGTATAAATTTTGTACAATTCCTATTTTAACCTGAATAGTGTTTGGTGGTGTTTTTTTTTCTTAATTGGACTAAACAGTCATTTCCATGGGAAAAAAGTCCAAAATACCTAATAAAATTAAGGGAAAAGAAAATTCTTATTGGCTATTCATTCATACTATAAACCACTGCATCAAGCTAAAAACTTGGCAATGAGGGGCCAAGAGAAGGAATGACATGTCTCAACACAAACTAGGTGGAAGAAAATCAGTATAGAAAACAGGAAAGATCGAGACCTCTGATAGAACTCTTCCCTTGTACACCAATCATATATTGTGGATATGTGTGTGTGTTGTTTATAATTATACATACTAAGATCTCACATAAGATTTTTAGCCCTTTTAAAACACATTTAGCCCTTTTAAAGCACATTTAAAGTTACAAAGCTGAGAGGTGCCTGGGTGGCTTGCATGGTTAAGCCTCTGCCTTCCGCTCAGGTCACGATCCCAGGGTCCAGGGATCAAGCCCCATGTGGCTCCCAGTTCAGGGATCAAGCCCCATGTGGCTCCCACCTCAGCAGGGAGTCAGCTTCTTCCTCTCCCTCTGCTGCTCCCCCTGCTTGTGCTCTGCCTCTCTCTGTCACAAATGAGTAAATAAAATCATTTAAAAAATAAAGTTATAAAGCAGAATCTTAAATAATTCTTAGGTCAAAGAATTAGAGTTCTATCCTATCTTTGAAATAAAGAAAATGAGAAAACTCAGAACATGTGACACACAACCAGAACTTAGAATATTTTTAGCCTCAAACTTTTTATTATTAAGAGGAAATAAACTGTTCAAGAAGTTAGACAACAAAATAAGCATCAATTTTGTAATATTTATAGCAAAGTATTGGTATCCTTAAATAATGTTTTCAGATTTCTGCTTTCACATAGGATAGGGACGGTTGCAAGGGAATATTCCTCCCATGTTAACAGCAACAACAAAAAGCTACATAATGTAAGCTTTTTTTTGAGCCTATCAGAAAGTCTTGAGGCTGCAAGACAACAGGTAACCAGAATTCAAAAGGGTGGCAAGCTCCTCTGAGAAAAAGTGGGCACTCAAACTGGGTCATTTGTGACAGAACATGGCGGGGAAGGGAACTAGCTACCAAAAGAATGGGTAACAAAACAACTGATACTATGACAAATCCTTAAAAGTCCAATGTGTGTGAAAATAACAATAGAAACTCTGGGAGCACATCACTCAGCATCAGGGAAATACAAATCAAAACCACAATGAGATAGCACCTCACACCAGTCAGAATGGCTAAAATTAACAAGTCAGAAAATGAGAGATGCTGGCGAGGATGGGGAGAAAGGGGAACCCTCCTACACTGTTGGTGGGAATGCAAGCTGGTGCAACCTCTCTGGAAAACAGCATGGAGCTTCCTCAAAAAGTCGAAAATAGAGCTACTTTACAACCCAGCAATTGCACTACTGGGTATTTACCCTAAAGATACAAATGTGATCCGAAGGGGCACGTGCACCCAAATATTTATAGCAGCAATGTCCACAATAGCCAAACTATGGAAAGAAACTAGATGACCATCAACAGATGAATGGATAAAGAAGATGTGGTATATATATATACAATGGAATACTATGCATCCATCAAAAGAAATGAAATCTTGCCATTTGTGATGACGTGGATGGAACTAGAGGGTATTATGCTTAGTGAAATAAGTCAATCAGAGAAAGACAATTATCATATGATCTCCCCGATATGAGGAAGTGGGGATGCAACGTGGGGGGCATGGCGGGTAGGAAAAGAATAAATGAAACAAGATGGGATCGGGAGGGAGACAAACCATAAGAGACTCTTAATCTCACAAAACAAACTGAGGGTTGCCGGAGGGAGGGGGTTAGGGAGAGGGAGGTTGGCTTATGGACATTGGGGAAGGTATGTGCTATGATAAGTGCTGTGAAGTGTGTAAACCTGGTGATTCACAGACCTGTACCCTTGGGGCTAATAATACATTATATGTTAATAAAAAAAATTAAAAAGAGACTCTGGGAGCCCCCACACAAGCGGAACTCCCATGAACTTTTTTTCATGGACTTCAAGCAGCACTCATGTGAAAGACGGGGGGCAAGGCTAGACATCTAATGGAGCGCCTTCAGTGGACCAGGTGGATAGTGGCCATGGACTGGCTACCTCTGAAGAATGAGCACAGAGCCCAAAACCTTATGTGTTAAAAATGTATGTCAAGCTTATATCTAGTTTGTATTGAAACAAACTAGACTGATAATATGATAAACCGAGAACACAGTATAGTGTTTCAGACCAAAAACTCTAATCCAAATTTAATTATGTAAAAACAAATACAACTTTAGAGACATTCTACCGAACATGTGTCATGGACTCTTCAGACCTGTCAGAGTCAGGAAAGGAAAAAGAAAGGCTGGGCAATTGTTCTAGACTGAAGGCCACTAGAGAAATAATGCAGTTAAATACCACCCATGCAGTGGATCCAACTAAACACACCCTTGGGAAATTGTAACAGACAAGAGAATAATCAAGTTCTAGAATGGAAAAAACAATGATCACATTTACACAAATCAGGAACCAGAGTGACTTTGTGCTTCTCAACACAAACACTTAGAAGCCAGAAGGCAATGGAGCAATGCCATCAAAATTCAGAAGGAAAGCATTTCCAGTGCAGAATTTTAACCCCAGCCAAGTCATCAGTTAAGCATGATAGTAAAATAAAGAAATGTTCAGACATGCAAGAGCCCCAAAATTTATCCTTTCTCGAGAAGCCACTGAAGGATGCTTTCTACCTAACCAGGGAAATAAACCAAGAAGAAAAACCAAAAACAAAATACACATGAAATTTGGAAGCAGGAAACCCAGCATGAGACAGTGAAAGGAGTCTCTAGGATAATGGTAAAGGGAGATGCCTGGGTAACAGCTGTCCTGGAGGGCAACGTGACCGATTCTACGTGATTACAAGACTCCCACCACTATGTCCTCAGACCTCTGCACCATTTTTTTAACCTTTTGACCTGTTGGATGATGTGTTCTACCCAAAGGGAAAGAAACCAAGAAAAAAGACCAGAGATTCAAGAAACAAGAATTCCAACCCAAAAGAAAGGCAGAGTTTCAGTGATGACGACAGACACTCTAGGATGATAGTTGTATGGTAGGTCTAGAGAGAAACCAGCTCACATGGAAAGGGGGCAGGGATGGAGGTCTCTGGTAAGAAAATTTCCAAGAAAAATAAACTGGAATTGCTACATTATGTTACAAAACTAAACTGAGGGACTAAGAGGTATAGGAAGAATTAGCTATGTGACAATGAAATTCAAAGCAATTATTAATTTCAAGAAAAAGAAAACGATATTCATAATATCTATAACACTCACCTGAGAATATTTTTATTTCATAATAATGTATACACTAAATATAGATCTAACCCCAAATTACAATATTACCGTAATAAGTATGGGAAAGGAGAAATTATCTAATGAGAAGCTAATAGTTACTACATTATGCATTTGCTATTTAGAATTCTGGAGTTAAGTAAATGCCAGAAGAAACAGCAAATCGATTCTAAATTGGTTCCATTCAGAAGATGGAAGGGAGAAGTGAGGATATGTAGACAGGAAAACTATGTTGTTGCCAGCCCTCTAGTTCTAGTGGACTTTCCAAACGAGGTGTATGTATTGTCTTGAGAAGAATTAGGTTTTTTTCAGTCAATGATTTATCAGGTCTTAGTAATGCTAAGTTGTGTGGAATGTAATTTTGCTGGTAGAGTCCTGTTATATGAGACCATTTCACCAAAGTGAGACAAATTATAGAATTATCTTGAGAAACATGAAACTGATATTGGCTAGAGAAATCATTGAATTATGGGTATTGCTCAGAAAGAGCTGCCTGGAAGAAGATGGTCATAAGCTAGGATGAAGTATGTTACAAAGAAAAAGGCCTCCGCCAAAACCCTCTGCGGGGAAAATGTGAAAATTAAACCGTGAGTTTGATTTCCCAGGGCTCTAGCTCTACCTCTTTTTTAAGCGTTCCACCAAGAATGGCTCTCCCTCCATCTCTCCAGAGCCTCCCCTCTGGATGATACTGGCCTAGGTATGAAAGACATTTCTTTTCCTCAGGTTGATGGATTTATCGTCAAAGCAGGAACATTTGCTCAAAGTTCTCTGAAATGCATCATATATCCATTAGTTCAGCAATTTGAAACATATTTCCTGATCTCTAGATTGGTCAAGCCCAGTGCTAGGCACTGGGGAGAGAATAATAAAAATGACAAAGTTCTCTGGCCAAAAGCCACTGGTTTGGGAATTAGGGTTCCTCAGGCAAGAAAAGGACTGTCAACCACACCCACCAAACCCTCTTCTCTGGAGCAGCTTAAATTGCCAAGTGTGTCCTCAGCCTGGGACAGTGAATCCCAGCAGATGCCAGGATGAGGAAGCCCAGCAAATCGACTTGCACAGAGATCATGTGGAGGGTCCATCCTGCTTCCAACAGGAAAACTGAAATTTGTTTGTGAGGAGATAGGGGTAAAATAAAAGAGACAGCATTGAATCGAAACCATTTCCTGTGACTTGGATTTCTTTTTTAAAAATTGGCCGTCTTATCATTTTGTTAGTCACCTTTTCTCTAGGCTTGTTGGGGGCGTAGTCCCTCCCTCCCAGCAACTTCCATCTGCTTGGAAAACAGAGAATGAAGAGCCATGATGAGACATCCGTCCCTGGATGAAAATATTAAGAGAAGAATCAACAAATGTACTACCATTTGCATAAAACCTATTAATGCCCTCTTCAGACTAATGCAGTGAATTTTACATCGCTGAGAGAGCAGCTGTGATCCACTGCTTTAGTAATGAGGAGTGTTTGAAACATCTGCAGATCGCTGCTCCTCCTAAATGCCAAGCAATATCATCACTTTAGCTCTCTGCAAGTAAATACTCTTATTGTTGGCCAGAGGAAGGCATATCTTTATCAAAGATTCATCTAGTGGGCCCCTCTTTGCCCCAAACGCTGTTGGGTTTCTTGTGTATCCTGTTTTTCTCATGCTAGTACATGCTGATCCATGGCATTTCCCAATTTTTTTTTATTTTATTTTTTTAATGAAAACTAGTGTCTGTTCTTTTTTTTTTTTTTTTTTTTCCCCGCCTACTGGTAATCCATAACCATACTGAGAGGTACAATGTCGGTCAGAACCTTCCTCTCTGGTATGTTGGTCCCAGCTAACAGGAGCTTTTCCCAAAGGCCAAGCAAGGCGAGCTTTTGCCCCGCTGTGCTCTACGCGTAAATAGCGAACCGGAGAGCTCTGTGCTCCGGGGCTTCGGAGAGCGCACGGTGGGAGCTACCGCAGACCGGAGGGGCATCCAGCGGGATTGGGTGGAGAGACACGGAGAAGGTGGAGAATAAGAATCATGTGTGTTGCTCGAGTGTACAACCCACATTTGAGTGACAAATGACGAGGACCACCTCTAAAAACAACTAAGCGCAAGTCTACCCGAATCCATTTTCCTGTGTGTACGCGCCTTTTCAACTAACTTTGGGAACTCGTAGACCAGGCGTTGTGCCCCTCGCAGCCTCGACTCCACCTGGGTTTCCCGCGCCCTGCCCGCCCGCTCCCGTACCTCCTTTTCCCCCAGGCTAAGGATGGAGGATCCCTTCAGCCCCTCAACTTTCTCGCCGGCGCCCAACGTCTCCGTACCTGTCTCTCCTGGCTGGGGTCTCAACTTCACTTCTGGACAGGGGCCCCCAGTGCCCGGGCCGCCGCCGCCGCCGCCTCCCGGACCACCCAGCCGCAGCATCCGCCTGGTCTTCCTGGGGGTCATCCTGGTGGTGGCGGTGGCCGGCAACGCCACGGTGCTGTGCCGCCTGTGCGGGGGTGGCGGGCCCTGGGCGGGTCCCAAGCGTCGCAAGATGGACTTCCTGCTGGTGCAGCTGGCCCTGGCTGACCTGTACGCGAGCGGAGGCACAGCGCTGTCGCAGCTGGCCTGGGAGCTGCTGGGCGAGCCGCGCCGGCCGGCGGGAGACCTTTCGTGCCGCTTCGTGCAGCTGCTGCAGGCGTCCGGCCGCGGCGCTTCTGCTCATCTCGTGGTGCTCATTGCCCTCGAACGCCAGCGCGCCTTGCGTCGGCCGCAGGGCCAGCCGCTGCCCGCGCGCGCCCTCGCCGCGCTGGGCTGGCTGCTGGCGCTGCTGCTGGCGCTGCCCCCCGCCTTCGTGGCGCGCGGGGGCGCCCCCTCGCCGCCTCCCGCCGCGCCCTCGGCCGCTCGCACCTGGGCAGGCGAGCGTCGCTGCCGCGACATCTTCGCGCCCCTACCCAGCTGGCACCTGCAGGTGTACGCGCTCTACGAGGCCGTCGCGGGCTTCGTGGCGCCGGTCGCGGTCATGGGCGTAGCATGCAGCCGCCTGCTCTGCGCCTGGTGGCAGCGCCTGCCCCAAGCCCCACCGCCTTCAGCGCCCTGGTCGGCGACTCCCGGCCGCGCCCCTGCGCCCAGCGCGCTGCCCCGCGCGAAGGTCCAGAGCCTGAAGATGAGCGTGGCTCTGGCGCTGCTGTTCGTGAGTTGCGAGCTTCCCTACTTCGCCGCACGGCTGGCGGCCGCGTGGTCGTCCGGACAGGTGGGAGACTGGGAGACCGAGGACCTGGCGGCGGCGCTGCACCTCGTGGGGGTGGCCAACAGCGCCCTCAATCCTTTCGTCTACCTCTTCTTCCAGGCGGGCGACTGCCAGCTCCTGCGGCGGCTGCGAAGGCGCCTGGGCGCGGTCTGCTGCTCGTGGGAGGGAAGAGCGGAGGACGATGAGGGGGCCGGGGGCCACCAAGCGCTTCACCGCCACCGCTGGCCCCACCCCCACTACCACCACGCTAGGCGCGAGCAGCCGGTGGAGGGCGGCTTGCGCCCACCCCCGCCGCGCCCCCGGCCGCTGCCCTGCTCCTGCGAAAGCGCTTTCTAGTTGCTCCATGGCCAGACGGGTCATCTGTCGCCACCACACAGCCTCCGCGGAACACGAGGCTGGCCCGTTTCTATCTAGATCAAAACCAGCAGGAGAGTCTCCGATATTGGCCCTGAAGCTGTCCCCATCCTAAACTGTTTCTTTCTAATGTTTACATTTTCCTACTCTTCCAGCTTCTTCTCTCCCTTTCGGTTCTTCTCACATTTCCCAGTTTGGAGACGAGAGAGAGTTTGAGCCACTGGGAAGTTGTAAAAACAGTCGAAGATACAGAGTTATTTTTGCAGTTCTCTTTGACGCTCCCATGGTGTTCTGGATAGGATCTTTTGGTTTAGCTAAATTGTCAAGCTTTCATTATTTGCTGTGCTATCATCCGTTTTTACTTATTTTGAGTCGTGTTTAAATCAAGTGTACCTTCGAGACCAGAGAATTTGCCTTTCTTTCCAGGAGGAAAAATCCCCGCACTGCTCTCCCTGAGGAGCGTGGAGATTGTACCAGTGATGCTGTCAGAAATGTAATCGTGTTGTCACTGCAAAGCCAGAGTATTTGTAAAATAAAAACAGACCCACAGAACAATTAGTACTTTTTCCCCCATGGTAATGTGTTTTCCCAGAAGAAAATCAGTGTGGCCTTTATTTCCAGTCGTCACTTTAATAGAAGCTGGGAGTTGTAGGAGGGACACATAAAAGCTTCCCTTTAGACCCTTCCAAACACACCCAGTTTCTACAGGAAACTGTGCCTGTGCCCAAACTAGCCTTTACATCTAAGGTGTTGTGCTCAGGTGGAGCCTCTTAGCGCAGAGTCCCCAGCAAACTAGAAGAGTGAAAGACCAAGGTGGCGGGCTCACTGTCCCAGATGGAGCCTCATGGAAATTTGTGGCTGGGAAGAAAGCTGCACCCTCCCCATGTTGCAGGTATCTATACAACTCCTTTTTTAAAAAATGAAGGCAATGCCTGTTGGTGGGGGTTGCTGAGAACAAAGGCAAGAAGCAGATTTAATCAGTGACCTCCTCCTCTTAACTGTCCTTGTTTCTCGAAAGAAGTGGCAGCACTTACGAACACGGTATCCACATGTTTACCAGTGTCTTTCATCTGAGAATCTGCGAGATTTCCATGATTGTGCTTCCTGTTGGTGCACAAATGCCAAACTAAGATGGAGAAAGGGGAAATGATTGCTATAGTTCACTTGTAGAGCCAATGCTCTTTGAGGGCTTTGTTTACTCCACTGAGGTATCCCAGAGTCTCAATGCTCGACCTGTACTAGAAACTCAACACATATTTGTTGAATAATTCATCATATGAGTCAGGCAAAGATGAATGGATACAAGATTTACAAAATATCCACTAAGCTTGATTTACCTTTTGCCCAAAATCTGTCAAAAAATGTTGGAGTTAAAGGTTTTCCTTCATCTTTTTAATCCTCCTCACCCTGCTTAGGATACTATGGAGTGTGATATACCAAGAATAAGTTAGCCAGAAAGAGAACACAGTTGTTTTCATGACATTATTTTTATTCATTAGCATGGGATATTCATTGGCATTTTTCTTTATTAATAAACACTAATTCCTTATCTTGTGCCAAGCAATGTGTTAGGCATTGGAATACTAAGATGAATAACACACATCTTTCCCTCAAAGACCTTAAAATCAATCTGACAATTACTGCAAGATAGCACATGTGCTTTCATAAGGGTTCCAGTCAGGGTGTTGGGTCACTGAAAAAGAACATCTGACAATCTCAGAGACTGAAGCAGTCATTCCAATGATGACCAACTAACGGGAAGCGGGGAATGGGCAAAGGCAGGGGTCGAGGCAGAAGCACAGAGAGACTCAAAATATGACCTGGCGTGTCACTTTGAATGCTCCCAACCAAGAATTTAAGACTTCTGAGTTGCTGTTTCTGTTACCACAATTGAGCACACCCTAACAGAAAAATGGGTTCAGCTGGTTTAAATTTATTTTGTCACATAATGAGAAGTCCAGTGGTAGAGCTGTTCCAAAGTTGGTTAATTGAGTAGCTTCATAACTTCATCATCAAAGACCTAGCTCCTTTTCATTTTTCTATTCTGCCATCCTGAGTTGGTGGACTTGACATTATGGTCTGTATCCCTTGGGGTTACAAAATGGCTGCTACAGTTCCAGGCATCACATTCATATATGACAATGTCCAGAAAAGGAAGGAAGAATTTCTCTCTCTCTCTTTAACTCTTTATAGGAAAGAAGAAACATTTCACAGACATCCTGAGCAGATGTTCCTGCATGGCTCATTGGACAGAACTATATCATATATCCATAAGCAGACCACCACAAGGGAAATGGGGCCACCATGATGGCCTAGTCATGGAGCTGAAGATAGGAGTTGCACGGTAAAGGAATGAAAAAAAAATAAGACTTCTATTTTTTCTTTTAAGAAAAGAAGAGGAAATGCTTATGGGAGGGCAAGTCTAAACTTTAATCCAATTGCCAAACTGGGGGTTGATTTTTATAATCTATTAGAGATTTTCATCTGTGCCATCTAGAAATTATGAGACATCTCCATCTGGGTCAAAAATACAGAATACATATGCATGTAGTTAATTTGAAATTAAACTATATTTTCTTGAGATTTTGTGGAAGAGTTGGTTAAGCCCAATTCATAGTGAAATACTTCCATGGCTAAGGAACTTTCTCTAATCTTAACTAAATCTGACACTTTAAGGTAGATCTAGGTGACTTCGTTTTCATCTTTAGAGGCACTTGTAGGTTAAGAAATTCAGAGCATCACCTCAGAATTTAATCCCCAGAAACTGCATTGCTATAAGCAGCTCAAAGATTCATTTTTGTCCCCATCAAGGAAGCCCCCAAAGGTTATTTTAAATTTAGACTCTTGCTTGAGTGGGAGATACTATTCAAATTTCACAGCAAAGGTATGTGAACAGTTG
Source organism: Neogale vison (assembly GCF_020171115.1). Taxonomy (NCBI): domain Eukaryota; kingdom Metazoa; phylum Chordata; class Mammalia; order Carnivora; family Mustelidae; genus Neogale; species Neogale vison. The sequence goes on along the minus strand of NC_058091.1, from coordinate 197,687,742 downwards.
ACCCTGAACTTGATTTATTTCCCAGGTATCACCCAAATAGTATATGACTAGATGAGAAACCAGACCATGCATTTGGAATTGAGGAGGAATCAAATAACATACCCTCACCCACTGCACATTTCCCCTTGGAGTTAGATTTTAATGAAGCTGCCACACACAGGCCTAGACTATAGGACTCTAGGAGGCACTATTCATATACACGACAATGTAAATGTCACCACCAGAACTTTAAAGCCTAGATACAAAGAATACTATATTTAAAAAAAAAAAAACTGTCTGCATGGTAACATACAGCTAAAATAAGTAAACATGACCTATTACATAATTTGAAGCAGAGATTATGTAGCAAACAGCCAGGAGTGGAACTAAAACCACAATTTGTGACTAGCTAGAACTCATTTACTAAAAATAGAATAGTAGAGCTGACTTGTGGAAGAGGAGGTAGATTTTTTTCGAAGCTTCCTAGGAAGCTTCCTGGGAAACACAAAAGTCGAAAATTGGAGGAGCCACCGCCCCCCATTACTAAAATGTTTGGACTTGATCAATGGGAAGATATTCTAATGAAAGTGAAGTCTAATTAAATTAAACAGATGTTTTGCTAAGTTGTGAGGTAGTATAATGAAAAGGTCAGTCTTTAGAACCTACAGACCTGGACTTAAATTTCATCTCTACCATCTTACCACGTAGTAGCTGTGTGACTTTAGGCTGTTTGCTGAATCTTTCTGAGCCTTGGTTTCTTTTTTTTTTTTTTTTCTTTTCTTCTCTCTCTCTCTCTCTCTCTCTTTCTCTTTCTTTCTTTCTTTTTTTGGGGGGGGGTCTTGGTTTTCTTATCAGAAAAATGGGGTTTATATTAGCTACTTCATAGGACTGATGTAGGTAAAAATGTAAAATACTTGATGGGAAGGGGAGCCGGTCAGTCTGTCTCTTCAGACTATGCCTATTGGATGTCCATTTTCTTATTGTTTAAGGCATTTGAGCTGGATTTTCTGTTATTTGTGACAGCAAGCATCCTCTAATTGAAGACGTTTGGCAAGAAAACAGTCTCATTTTAGCTTACTGCATGTTCTTTATCAAAGAAATAAGAACATTCCAAGTGTACTCTTTTTTAGCCCATTAGCTAGTATGTATTGCAGAACCATATTTGACACTATATTGGGGCAAAGGGAAGAAAATCAAAGATGTACCTCTTGTATTTAAAAAAATTGCATTCTATGAAAAACCAACTTTCATGGTAAGGCATTTGTTGAGAAATCTCAACCTACAATTTTTAATGTTATAGGACATTTGCAAATTCTTACCATTAGTGATATGACTCATTCATTCATTCATGGGGTATTTATTAAAGAGCCACATGTTCAAAGTATGAATGAAGTTTTAGATATATATAATACATATCACTTATCATAGATATATATTCCATTTAAAATTTAGGTTTTGGGTGGAAACTTAGGACCAATTATTACTGGTTGGCCAAACCTGGAATTGACAACCACAAAATGGGTTGGAGTAATTATATAATTATATAATAGCCTCCAGTGAATCACTCTTCTTGATATGCACCCCTTGTATAACCTTTTCCTACAGAGTCTGGGCTTGGTCATGTCACCCACCTTGACAGTGGTCATCACAAGATTGTTCACAAGCAGGGTGTTGAAAAGCACATATACATGGGGCTTGTCCTCTCAGAAAAGCTGCCCTTAACATCACCATGGCATGAAGAAGCCCAGAATGAAAGAGTATATGGAAAGGGAGGCCCAGCTACTCAGCCATCATAGTGGAGCCCAGTTCCCAACTGACTCTCCAGCTAAATGCAACCACATGAGTGAGCCCAGGGGAGACAAACAGAGGAATTGCTGAGCCAACCCACAGACCTGTGAGAAGCAAGAATTCACAGCCATTGAGTTTGGGGGTTGGTTTGCTTTGCCACACTAAATGACTAAATCATGTCCGAGTAGTAAAATGGTGAGTAGTAAAATGGTGTTGGGTACATTGAAAATGGAAGTCAAATGACCTAGATATCAGACCATATGGGTTCTACTCTTCCACCACATGTCAAATTGGGGGTATTAAACTGCTCACCATGTAATCTGATAAGACTTCACACCAACTTGAAGTGCAGAGAATCCCAAGGGGAATATCAAGCTCAAGGGAAAAAGGCAACACTTTTTCCATGTGGTAAAATCAATTGCCAAACCATGGCGGTTCTGGGTATGGTTTTATTAAGTAAGGTACTACTGTGTGCCTTAGAAAATATCCATAAGATAAATAATGAGAACCATAATAATGACAGCTAAAATTTGTTTTTGTTTTTGTTTTTTTAGCAGTGGGTAGTAAAGCAAAGTTTATTGAGTGATAGAACTGACAGATATTACATACCTCCCAAGAGAGAGGGGCCCCAACAAAGTTGCCCTAAATAATTTCTATGAAGCTTGGCACTTTACAAGCATCAATTTAATTAATCCTCACAACAACTTAAAGTGATACATCATAATCCTCTCTACCTTATAGATAAGAAAACTGGGGCTAAGGATAACTTGCCCATGGTCAAAGAGTTAGTAAGTGGCAGAGGTAAAGTTGTGAGGGCTTCTTCATTGACGTTGGTGTTGTTTGTCATTTGAACAGGTAACAGCCAAAGAGTTAGCATCTGAGCCCAAGATACAGGTCTTGCTTTATGTAAGATGTGTCTCTTAGAGCCACAGCCTGGACACACGAGGTGAGGTGGGAGACAACATGATAGATTTAAAAAAAAAAAAAGAAGAAGAAGAAGAAGAAGAAGAAGAAGGCTATGCAAAGAATTAAATGCATTTCAGAAAAACTATACAATTAAATTAGAGTTTCATCATTTTAGCCTCCAAATTATCCAAGTAAAGAACTAACTTGCTAGAAACGGTGGAGATTGCCAGCTGTTCACCAAAATCCATTTTCCCCTTCTTAACTGGCTGCTCAGTCAGAGACTACATTTCCCAGCCTCCTCTGCCTCCAGTTAGAGCCATGTTATCACATTCCTAGCAACAGAATGTGAGCAAAAGTGACATGGCTAGCTTCCAGACTTGGCTTAAAACACAGGGCTTGGGCTCCTCCATGTTATCTTTACCCTTCCTGTTGGCTGGAAAGTATGATGTGACAATCACACGATGTACCAATGATCAGGTTTAGCCACGCAGATGAGGACAACATCCTAGGGGGTGGCAGAGCAACAAGATGAAAGGAATCTGGGTCCTTTCTGGATCTTGTGAGACAAAGACAGACTAAACTGGACAGAAGATTATGTGAGAGGGAAATAAATTTCTTTAGGTCACTGAATTTTGTGACTCTCCTTATTACAGCTAGCCTTTAACTCAACTTTTATTTTAAGGTTGTATTAGAGTAGACTACAGAATAGGTTTGCTTCTCATTTTTTGTTCCACAGGGCTTCTGTGTTTCCAGAGGAGCTTAGTGTTAATTTGGATGGACCAAGTCTAGAATGTGACTCTTCAGAAGCTTAAGGAAGGACCCTAGGTCCAAAATGTCTGAACCAAATCATGCATGTGAGGCGTCTTTTTTTTTTTTTTAAGATTTTATTTATTTATTTGAGAGAGAGAGAGAGACAGAGAGAGGTAGCAACAGAGATAATAAGAGACAGCATGAACCTGGCAGAGAGGGAGAAGCAGGCTCCCCATTGAGCACGGAGCCCTAGGTGGGGTTTGATCCCAGTACCCTGGGATTATAATCCAGTACCCTTGGATTATAAACCAAAGGTATATACTTCACTGACTGAGCCACCCAGACACCCTGGGATGTCTTTTATTAGCCCCAAAGGATGTCACTTAACCTCAGGAGACACTTTTTGTTTTAAAGAAAAAGAAATCTAAAGTATGTTAGAGAAACCCAAAAGTATGTTAGAGAAACCCAATGTCCATGAACATCATCAGTATAAGAGCCAGCATCAGAAATGGAGTGGGCTCTGCAGCTGTCCACAATAACATCCACTATTCTCTTGCCTTACTTAAACAATCCTAATTTTGTCCCGACCAACATGTTCTAGTTATCTATTGTTATGCAACAACCTATCCCAAATTTTGTGTTGTAAGATAACCACCACTTAATTACACTTAGGGATTTTGTGGGTTAGGACATGGACAGAGTATAGGAGGGCTGGCTTGTCTCTCTACTCTGATGCCTGGGGCCTTAGTGGGGGAAAACTCGAGTGACTGGAGTCTACAATTTCCTGGGAACTTCTTTACTCATATGTCTGCTGCCTTGGTTTGAATATTCAAAAGTGGGGCTCATCAGGAACTACTGACTAGAGTCTCTAAACCTGGCCCTCCACGTGGCTTTGACTTTCTTACTGCATGGTAGCCTTAGAGCAGTCAAACTTCTCCTAAGGCAGCTCAAGTTTTCAAGAACCAATGTTCTAGTGAGCAAAGTGGAAGCCATATGGCTTTGTGTGGCCTTGTCTCATAAGTCTATACTCTACTGGTTGAAGCAGTGACAAACCTGCCCAGATTTTAAAGGTGTACACCCTACCTTCTAATGGAAGAAGTGTCAAAGAATTTGGTGTCATATTTTGCAACTGCCACTCCACCCATCAAGGAAGATAATCCTTCCCCAAGCCTGGGAGATCGCTAAGTCAACTATGGTCATCCCATTCTGGTTGACCATAATGGTTGGTCGGTTTTGGAAAATGAAACAGGGTAAGGGTTTCTTGCAAAGGTTTCCTTACCTTAAATAGGAGAGATCAGTTGAGGCAATAATTTCTCTTCCTCTGGATCATGTAGTTTATAAATGTGACCTAAAACTCTCACAGACATCTTGTAACCCACAGAGCAGAGATAACCTTAAGAGAAGGCCAACATCATACAGCTCAAAGAGAGCAAAAGTTAAAAACCCAAGTCTTTGATTATGTAGTTGAGCAGCTGAATTAACCAAGTTGGAGTCATCCAACCTCAGACTCTTATGCGAAATAGTCAATTTTCTCATTGTTTAATCAGTTTGAGTTGTTGTCTTCTCTAAAGCCATCCAAGTGGGTATAAGGAATATATTAGTCAAGATTCTCCACAGAAACAGAAGCAATAGTGTGTCTGTACACATGTATTTACTTATTATAAGGAATTGGCTCAAGCAATTATAGAGGCTGAGAAATCCCATGATGTGCTGTCTACAAGCTAGAAACCCAGGAGAGCTGGTGATGCAGTTCCAGTCGAAGAGCTGTAAACCAGTATGCCAGCACAGTCACGTAGAGAGAGTGAATTCTCCCTTTCTCCAGTGTGGTGGTCTGTTCTTTGGTTCTACTGAAGCCCTTAATGGATTTTGTTCTACTGAAGCCCCTAATGGATTAGATGATGCCCAGACATATTGAGGAAAGCAGTTTGCTTTTAGTCAGTCTACCAATTAAAATGCTAATCTCATCCAGAAACACCCTCACAGACATACTAAAAAATGATGTTTAACCAAGGAATGTTTAACCATTCCTTGGCCCAGTGAATCTGATACATAGACTTAACCATCAGGAGAGACTATAGGGTTTCCTTATAACTTCATCCCAGATAGGAAGTGTCAATTGTGCCTGCAAATTTTTGTTTCTCTTTCTTCCTGAAAGTGCTCTAAGCCATCTATCATTTCATTTAATTCTTTAAGCAAGGAAGGATACGGCTGATTGAGAATTTAGCCTGGATCACTCAGAAGGTAACATTAAAACAAAGGATTTGGATAATGCAATCCCAGACATTCAAGAACCACTCTACAAGCTGTGAACTTCATTCCTCTGGCCAGTGAAGTCACATCACTGTGTTAAAATGATTAGAACTAAAATTATTAGAACTGCTTCACTGTAGACAAGGTAGCAAACATGTAGCAAACATTTCCTCAGCTAGCTGGATGGAGTTTTTGAGAGCATTTTGAATTTTCAAAAAAGATTTGTATTCTTCATTGAGCAATTATCATCCCTGCATATTTTTTAAATGTAGCCACTGAAAGCCTGACCAAGGCCAACATGTTCCAGAGTATACTTTGTGAAGCAACAGATGCTTCCGTATTAATGTATCATAAAGGGAAAAAAAAGAGTTTCAGAGTTAGATGTTTAGAACACTGGGTTAAATAGATTTCTCTTTTTAGTTTTTTATTATAAAATACACAGAAAAGTTGAAGAATAATACAAAAGAACACCCACACACTCACCATTGAGATTCCACAGTCGTTAACATTTTGCCATCTTTCCTTTTATGCATCTATATATATTTTTCTGGTTTTGAACAGCTTGGAAATTAGCTGCAAACACAGTATCCTTACCCTTCAGCTCTGACTACTTGAGCATACATCTCCTAAGACATTCTTGCATGATCACAAGGGCAGTACCACATTTAAGGAAGTTAACAATCCCCTAGAATCACTTAATACTCAGTCCATATACAGATTTTTCCTTTTGTCCTCAACATAACTTGAACACTTTCCTTTTGAGCCAAAATCTAATTACAGTGTACACTCTGTCTTTGGTCATTATGACTTTTTAGTTTCTTTTATTCCACAATAGCCACCCCCCCACCGACCTTTTAAAAAAGTTATTGTATTTTTTGAAAAGACAAAGCCAGTTGTCTTGCAGAATATCCCACATTCTGATTTTTTTCTGAGTACTCCCTCATGATAACTTCTATTTTATTCCTCTCTTCCAACCAGGTTTCTTGAAAGTAGGACCTCTCAGAACCTTCAACACACTAAATGCAAAAGAACCCTCCAAGGGAACCCTCCAAGGGAACCTCTGTCCTCTTTGCAATAACCCTTTCTTTGGGAATTGTCCCACTTCTACACACACACACACACACACACACACACACACAGAGGGCTTCCAGCAGTCACATATGGACTTTGTAGCATGGGGAGAAGATCCATCTATACATTTATACATACATCTATACATTAGAAGCATCTCCTTGAAGACAAATACAGATTTAAAGGAGAAAGCTAGGAAGATCAGGATAAAATACTCAGTCTCAGTGAGTTCAAAAGTGATACCAAAAGCAGGGTATTGGTAATGCCTACACTTCGAGGGAATGGGCAGTAGAAATGTGTTGAGTTAGGGCCCTAGAGAAGGCACAACCAAGATGACACACACTAAAGTGAAACCAGCTTGGACAAAACCAGAGCAAGCAGAAGTCTGGCTTAGATGTTGAGCTGATGGAAGGTTATCTTCTCTTGGGATAGTCCGACTAGAGGAAATTTTGTTTTTGTACAGTGCCTCTTTTGGGAAGAGCCAGGGGAAAAAGCCTAGCCTAGAAAGCAAGGAGAAAGTTAAAGGAAGGAAAGTTGGCACTCAGTTTGGCAAACAGTGCATATGGCAGATAAAGAGACCAATCTAAGAAGCAAGTTAACCTGTTACAAACTCACCCAAGCCTTCCTGGAAGGAACAGGGGCATATCAGAAGGTACTGAAGCATTGCAGATACATTCTACCATATACAGGCAAAGCCCAGAACATTCCAGAGTTGATGTCAGGCAATAGTTCTGAAAAGCATGTGACAGAGGTATTTTTGCTCCCTAAGCCTGAGGCAACCAGATTCAGAAGCAGCAGCAGCAGCAGCATCCGAACTATGCCACAGATGGATACCCCAGGTGGAGCAAAGGTGAGGAATACTGACGAATCATCCTGGGCAGCATTTTGCATGAACCTAATCCATTCTATTACAAGATGAGGAGAAGTCAGACCACGTGTTAAGACTTAAAATTCTGCTCTCAAGAAATGTGGAGACCCTGACACTAGACAGAGGCACCTTTAGTGCAGCACACACACACCAGAAACACTGGGCTCAGCAGAGTGTTAGATAGGAACGCACGGCCCTTACCCCGTGGCCTTGTGTGAAAGGACTTCAACTAGGCCGGCACTCCTGGACTCTCTCCACTGCTGGGGTGAGAGAGGCCAAGTGAAAAATAAAACCAACAACAACAATCAAGACCAAAACAAACATTCTCCCTATTTGGGTTCTAAACCAATGTCTAGGGAGAAACTGAGGTTCAGAGATTAAATCCTCTTACAGGTGAAAGCCCAAAGATAACAAAATCCAATGAATGGCAGTTCCAAAATCAAAATTTCCTCTCTTGTATGAAAAAGTCAAAGACCTCCTTGATTGCCAATTCCACGTAGCTTCTGCTGGAGAGCTCCCTGGGGATCCTTCCTTAAGCAGTGGTGGCTGCACACTGCTCTCTCCTTTAGGACCTCTGAGGTTCTGTTTGTTCGAGTCCCATTTGAGGATGGGCCTCACTCTTTTAAAGAGTTCAAAGTGTGAACAGGGAGCAGAACTTTGTTGCAGCACTGGCTCCTCATCCACCTATCTCACTCAAGAAACAAGCCACCTCCCACTCCCAGAACAATGGCCAGGCAAAGCTGTGCTCCAAGAACCCAGTACTTGGTATTACTGAAGACTCTCTAGAAGAGGCTTAGGATAAGAGAAAAGAAAGGCACTTGGTCTTGGCTTCCCCAGGGTGGATGCCAGTGGATGGAGGCAGGCAGGTTGTCCAAATCTATACCTTGGATGTAAACTCAACAGCAAGAAATCTGCTCATGAAAGGTTAATTTGGCATCATGTTTAACAACTCTGGGCATGGGGAGAAGATCCATCCATTTATCTACCCGAGACAGAGGCAACTGAATCTGCCTTCTTACAAGTCTAGAAATTTGCAAAGATGGGGGTCCCTGTCTCTTTCTCTTCTTACAGATCAAAAATCTCTTCCTTGTCATTTCCATTCTGAATCCTCTTACTTAACTGAGCAAGGCCTCTATGTGGGGCTACGGTTCTCTCTTGGAGCATGTATTTTCAGTCCTGTGCCTCAGTGACTGTTTCCAGTGACATTGGCTAAGCGATCTGCCTCTAGGTATGCTTTCTCCAGCACCATCTGGACTCAACGAGATGGTGTGGAATGACTTTGAGCATGTGACATCTACAGAAATCCAAGACTAGTTCTACCATGCTTCCCATTCTGGGCCAGAATGCAAATGGAATTTGGAGCAGCCCAGGCAGTGCCGCCTACCCATGCTGTCATGGACAATTTCCAGCTAGATACTCATTAGTGCTCTGCGGTGGGCACTGAGCTCAGCCGCCCCGCAGTTTAAATGTAGCTCAGGGCAGATCCAGGTCATGGTGGGTGGTGGTGGGAGAGAGGCTCTCTTCAAGAAAAAGAACACAAAATAATAAACTAAAAAATTAGGTATGAAAGTGAATATTCAGAATGGGCAAATAATCACAAAAAATACAAATATTAATAACCAAATATAATAGCAGACATTTATTAATTGCTAGACACACCACTATCATACTTTTTGCTGATAATTTTTGTCTCTCTACTCTTTCCTCATCCCTTCACATGATAACAATTTAAAAATATTTTACATAAAGAGAATCAGAAGATAACTCTATCTTTCCTATAGCACAGTTAATCTTTCTTTCATTGACTGAAAGCATAAATCAAATGATAGTCTCAGTATAGGTCTGTGTATTTATAGACATAGGAATTATGATAAATTCTACTTCATGTGATTCTCATCAAGAAACATGTATGAATTTACAGTTTATAGGCTGTATTATTGAATACACTGCATGTGTACCATCTATGAGAACAGAATTCTATACATACAATTTTACCAAAAGTCTAATGATAAGACAAATTTTCCACAGAATAGTTAATGAATCCACCTATTCAAATATTTTTTATCCTCCAAGACTCCCATATTCCCTAGGACAGACACCACAGCCCATACCCACTCTGAAAGAACCCTGGCCTGCATGCTAGCATCTAAGGAGAGCCATCACAGTGGGCACTGGGAGTATTTTCGGAGGCTGTTTTTACTCTGGGACAGCCAGCAAAAACTTGACTATACACCACAATTGACTGCAAACCATGTAAGTATATCCCACAAACACAAATTAAATACATTTCCAACTCAAATGTGTCTTAGCCAAATCCCAAAAAGCCTATGTGACAGACGGAAAAGAGACAAGGGCCTTCATCCCCTGAAGTTAAATCATCTTACTTTTGTACATTTTTACAAAAACATATGACAACTGTTCCTTTCTCTCTTCTCTTTCCCTCGTGAACAATTCAGGCCTAGCCTAAATCCAGCAGGGAGGACAGGGCAGGGTAGACACCTGTGCTGGCTAGGGAACTGGGGGGGACATATGGGGGCTTAGAGAGGAGAGACAGAGGCCAGGTGCGGCTGGATGGCAATACGGTGGTGTAGTGAGTCTCCCTCAAGCTGCGAGAGAAGGGAAGTGAAGTACAGCCCTACACGGGCTCCGAATCTAGTCTATGTGAATTTCCCGCCGAAGAGGCATGACCTGAATGTCATCCTAAAGACATGTCAGACAAACTGCTATTGGGGGCGGTGGTAGCAGTTATAAAATATATGGCCTATAATCTTTGAAAATGTGAATATCATGAAGGTTAGTGAAAGACTGAGAAACTGTCCAGGACGAGGAAGCGAAACAGACATGACAACTAAATCCACTTGGTTCTGAACTGGATTTGAGGATCAGATGTCAGGGTTAACTTCCTGACTCCGAGGGCTGTATTGTGGTCATGTGGAAGAATGTCCTTGTTTGCAGGAAATGCACACGAAAGCATTAGAGGCTCATGTGGCATCGGATTAGCAACATACTTTCAAATGCCTGTTGCGAAAGAGTTCCCTGTACTACTTTTGTGTAATTTTGTGTGCTTTCAAATTATAGTAAAAGGATAGAAGGGATGACCATGGGAACACATTACTAGAGTTGCTCAGGACCTTGGAAAGGGGCCCACACATGTGAGGGGACCTGAAGCTTATGTTTTGTTAAATTCACTATCTCTAATTGTAGTAAATAGTATTCTCTGTATATACCAAAAGACATTTTTCCTGTAATTTAATCCTTGCTTTAGCTATGTCTTCTTCCTGAGGTTTTTTTTTTTTTTTTGGTCTTCCTACCTTTGCTGAGAATGAATGTGTAGAATGAGTATGTTCTAAACACACTTTAAGGTCAAGGAGCAGCAGCCTGCACCCTGAGACCCACATTACCTAATGCCCTTCGCTGGGCCCACGTAGCTCTGTGCCTACTTTTTAAGCGTGACTTGGTACTAATGGCCAGTGAATTGCTTAAGGCTCACTACAGACAATGTGGCGTTCACTGACCACACTCCCTTCTCCACTCCCTACTTATGGTCAGCATGTATATCATTTGCTTAATGCCAAGGATTTGGTGTTCCACTTGGAAGATAAATTCACAGTGGGCAAGAAATCTTAAAATATCCAACCTTCACTCCCTTCTTTTGTATGCTCAGCTCAGCCCCTCCTTTCTCCTTTCTATAAAACTGTGTGCCTAATGAAAGTACAATCTGGTCCATCCTCTCAAGATGGACAGCTCTAAGGTAGAAGGCAGAGATTTGGGCATGAATTTAATTAAGGACATGTTAGCAAATCCATGTGGCTGCACACTTAAGCTACCCCAATCTAGATTTTAATGATTAAATAAAGTTTACACTTCACTCTCTTACTGTTATCTCTCAGTTGGTTCCCAACTCAGACAGAAAAAAAGGGGGGGGCATGTTTTTTATTGGGTCCTGGTAAAGAACAATACAAATAAAAAATGATAGCTACTTCCAAAGTGATGAAAACAAATAATGAAAAGCAGCACAATAATGTGAAGTATATTTTAGGAAGTAGAATCGACAGGACTCAGTGCTGGATTAGATATGGGGGGATACATACAGGGGTCCCTAAGACCATATCATGTTGGGAATTCACTAGAATGACTCATAGAATTCTTTATATAGTTCTTCTCATGCTAATATTATGACAAGATATTATAAGGGTACACATCTGGATAATAAGGAAAAAGGACACAGGTGGAAAATGGAAGAATCTAGGTGCAGGCCTCCTTATGTTCTCTCCCTCTCTGGAGGGGTAACACGGAGCTCACTCTTCTGCCAGCAATGAAAATGCAGAAACAGGTGTGCAATGTTTTTGCCTAGGGAATCTTGTTAAAGACTCAAGCACCCAAAGTTTTTATTGGAGGCTGGTCATGTTGGAACCTCTGCCTAGCATGTACCAAAGTCCCAGAGTCCCAGAAGGAAAGCAGGTGTGGTCAGCATAAACCATATTGTTTGTACAAACAGTTTAGGCCTAGCGAGGCATCCTTCTTATTTAGAGAAAATCTTACATCAACGTAGGGAACTATTTGCCAGCCAGATTCCCAGAGGCCAGCCAGGCGCCAACCTTACAGGCAGAGCTTTACCAGTCTTAGCTCAGTTATATCAACTCTTTTCTGCACAGGAGAAGTGACAAAAGCGGAGATGTGGAGATGTGAGTATGGCATCCAGGTTTCTCCCTTAAACATGTAGATGAACAGCATGCAGTTGTCACTTATGGAGATGGAGGGAACAAAGGAAGTGTAAGTTTACAGGAGAACATTAATATTTCAATCTTAAACACATAAAACTGAAGATAGCAATGAGCTGTTAGGTTAAATTATGCTTTGGTGCAACCATAAACAACCTTAAAACTTCAGTGGGTTAACGCAGCAACTGTTTATTTCTCACTTGTTACATTTCTTTCATGGCTTGGTGGAAGGTAGTGACTGGTGGGTGGTCTCTGTTCCACACGGTCACTCAGGGACCCAGGCTGGTAGAGGTTCATCGTCTAGAATGTCTGTGGTTGTGAAAAAGAGAGAGAGGGAGAGAGAGATGGAAAGGTGGAATTGGAGCTCTTCTATGCTTCCATCTAGGAGTGTCACACTGCGTATTCACCCACTGACCACTGGCCAAAAGTGGTCACAGAGTCTCAATCAACTGTAAATGGGGTGGGAAATGTGGGGCAGTAGATGGGATATTTGGTGAACACCGCTGTTTCTGCCACAGTATCCAGGCAGGAATCACACAGAGGTACCCATAACAAATGGATATTATGGAGACTTTCAGTTAGGAGTCATAAGCAGATAGGTTGTATTTAAAGCCACCCTCACTTTCTCATTATCTGGATCCCAAAAACCTACTATGAGCAGTGTTGTCACCCTTTTTTGGTTTGAGAGAATAGGAATTCCAGTGCCGCTGATACTCTTCAGACCTCCCTGTAGTGAACCTATCAGCACACTGATGTCTTCATTAGCTCACAAAACAGATTATAGTTTAGGATTGAAGGCAGCTTTTGAACTCCTCTAAGAGAAAGGGCTGGTCCTCAAAATACCTGCCTAGGCACAGCCTGAGGCTCAGAGCACAGGAGAGGGGACCACAGAGGTGAAAGAGGGCATTTAAAACTATTTTTAGACAAAGATACTGATAAGCAAGTTCACAGAGGAAAAGTTGCTTTCCGTGGTAGGTAACAAAACTCACGCCAGGGCTACCACTAGGTGTCAATAGTAGGAAAGGAAAAGATGAAAGAAAAAAATCAAGGAAGGTTCTAGAGGAAGATGTAGCTCGGTTCCAAGGAGAGGAAAGGTAGAAGGTGTCTCCACACTCCCCCTAAAGTTTTCTAGGCATTTCATATTACATGATTAACCCCATTAATACTTTAGGTAGAGATAAAAGAAACCTTCCATTTCTCTCCCTTTTATGTATGTATGGGTACATAACAAATGTCTTCAGTTTATTAGAAATCAGATTTAAGGTCAGTGAATCTAAAATGTGTCTTATTTTAATGTCCAGATTATGCCAAGGCAAGAAAGAAAGATTTTTCATTAGATACAGCAAACTTTATTAGTCCTTCCATGACACAAGCTAAAGACTGCTAACATGTTCCATGTGCCATAAAATAATTTGGATGGCTAACTGATAATGTAAATCATAATAATCCAAATATATTTTATTATCACTTTGGTAAAGCAGCTCATCCAAACTAGATGGTTAGTGTTTGCTTGGGTCAGTGAAATAAATGGTCAAGAGGGAAATTATTATTATTTAATTACATTAAATATAGGTTGTGTTTTTCAACCTTGAGTTCACACTGGAGTCACTTGGGAAGTTAGAAAAAATATATTGACTCCTCCTACCCCCACCCCTACTCCACCCCCCAGGTTTCATTGGTCTGGGCATCATGACTGTCTAAAACTCCCAGGTAACTCTAAGGCATAGCCCGAGTTAAGAAGTACAGCATTAGAAGAGGTCAAGGACACTTTAAAAACATGCCAGACTCAAGTAGTTTCCAGCTTTGAACACAAGTAGGAAGTGGATTTTTGTCTGGGTTTTTTGTTTCTGTTTTTGTTTTTAACTCGGTAAGTACAGAAAAAAAGTTGCAATGTTCAAAAAAAATAAAGTGAAAACCAACCACCATCTCCAATGCAACCACTGTGAAGTTTAAAAAAATTTTTTTTCTTTTAAAACCTATGTACAAACATACCTATTTGGATCCTTAGAAATAATTTTTATTTACACTAAAGAATTGTGTATTGTATACATTCCTTTTTAACACTCAATACATTCATGAAAGCTAGTCTGTGAGTATCTGGCTACGAAGTAATTCACATGTCCACACGATTTTATTTCACCTTCCTTCCCTGTTGCTGATCTTCAGATATTCTCATTTTTTCCTTTAAGTAAGCGTCCTTATACATGGATCATATGCACTGCGAGGAACTTTTGGAAATATTATTAGGTACATATATAATTTGGAAATATTATTAGGTAATAATAATATTATTCTGAGAGTGAGATTGGTGGGCGCATTTAAAATGTGTACGTGGCGGGGACCTGGGTAGCGCCGTTGGAAAAGCCCGAGACTCGTCCTCTAGCCCCAGGCTGAGTGTAGAGATTGCTTAAATAAGCAAATAAACAAATAAAATGTGGATAAATGTAGTGACAGTAACAAACATTCCAAAACCCATAGACGCCACCTACGTTTTGTCAGCACTCTTTCCTGACTTATCAGTGCGGAGGTCGCAGCGGAGCACGGTTCAGGGGGTGGGGAGGGTGGGGGTCATCCGCCTGCAGTGCCACAAACGCAGTCTCGGGGGCCGGACGCTCTCGGGTCACGTGGGCGACTTCGCCCCGCCCCGCGGAGGCTCCGCGCGGTGCTCAGAACCCTGGCAGGCGCAGTAGGGTCACGCGGGCTCGGCGGCTGGCTGATCTCGCGGAGGCGGAGCGAGGAACTCGAGGAAGGTAAGTTCTGTTCTCGCGCGGGATGGGGCGGGGCTCGCGAGCGCCGCTGCTTCCGCCTGGCGGCCGGCCGGAGCTCCGGTTTCCGGCGGTGGCTGCCGGGAGCTGTCGAGAGGCATGTCGGTGGCCCTTGCTCCCGGCCTTTCTCAGGAGGGGCACGCGTTACTTAAGCGTTAACCTCCAGGCCCCTTCCGCCCAGAGGCCTGCCGAGCTTGTTCACCTTGGAGTCTGGGCCCACGCCGGACTCGCCTCCTGGATGAGGCAGGAGGGGCGTTTTTGTGTTTTGTGTATGTGTGTGTTTTTGTTTTTTGTTTTTTTAAATGAGCTTTCCTGGCATTTGTGCGCACTAAACCTGCCCAGGGGTGTTTGTAGCTCGGGCCGTCGTAGAGACTCGTCTCCCGAAGTCTGTAGGTGGAACGGTCCGCCGCATCAGGACAGCCACACGTCGACGGTGCGGGTGGTTCCTGGGCGCCTCTCCCTGTAACGACGGTTGACCGTCTTTACGAAAGTGTTTAATACAGTTTGAAGTTAAGCGTTGATAAAATTATCAGAGCTGGAAGGACCTTAAGGGATGACAGCTGACATGATTGGAGCGTTTCCCGCGGGCGGTCCTGCTCTAACACACTTGATTTATAGTGAGGCGTGTTTCCCCCACCGCAGCCCTATGTGGCAGACCTTTTTTACGAGCAACTGCAGCGCCGTGAAGTTAAGCAACTTGCCCCAATTCACACACACAGCACGGATTCAAACCCATATGAACTCACCTGTGATCACAGATCTCTAATAGCAGGGACATGGTAGCGGACCCCAGAGCAGCTACGTGACTTTATTGAATGATTAGGGAACTATTCCGTTCTAAACATCTGGTGACGCAACTACTTGCACATTAGCATTCCTAATTAAAAAAAAAAAAATTCAGAACGATGTTTGGTGATACACATATACATATATACGTTCACAGATATCTTTATTTTGCTAAAAGGTTTTGTACTTTTAAGGCAGTTTATTTGCAGGCCAGGTGTTTTTATAAACCTGTGGATGCTACTTGGATGAAATGTTAAGATTTTACCAGTATTCCCCAAATTTCGACTCAGAAGATAGAGGTTTGAATGTTGACTGCTACTTGGTGGTTTTAGGAAACTTTTCGTTAAAAAGGATCCTTTACTGGGGCGCCTGGGTGGCTCAGTGGGTTGGGCCGCTGCCTTCGGCTCAGGTCATGATCTCAGGGTGTTGGGATCGAGTCCCGCGTGGGGCTCTCTGCTCAGCAGGGGCCTGCTTCCCTTCCCCTCTCTCTGCCTGCCTCTCTGCCTACTGTGATCTCTCTCTGTCAAATAAATGAATAAAATCTTAAAAAAAAAAAAAAAGGATCCTTTACCCTTAGTTTACTCATCTGGAAAGTAAATATACTATTTACCCCTTGTAGTTTTTGTGAGGATTAATGAACTCAGGTATGCAAGCAGTCAAAGAGCTTGGCTCTCACTGAAGGATAGTTTTATCTACTATTATTCTGCCATCCAAAGAGATATCTAAGGCATTTCTCTTCTTTGAACTAAAAGCAAGGGTGTCACCCCAGAGTTATGCTTTCTGATAATGTGTAGACCAAGGCCCCAGACTTAGTAAAAGTGCCTTTGTCAGAGCTCAAGAGGACTAACAAGTAAGTTCCTGTAATTTCATGTCTCTCTTGTTTCCAATGGTTTATGGAAACTTTTTTTTTTTTTTATTCAGCCTGTGCTGGAAATGTATCTGATAGAGATTGATGATCCATTTAGCTAAACCGTAATTTTATATGATGTTAGCACATTTAGAAACCTATTTGAGGCATAGGCCTAAAAACATTAAGAGGAAAATCGAGCGAAATGGTGAAATTTTTCAGAAGTAACTTTTCTTCATCTAGCCCCCAAACTGTATAGATTAGTTAATTTTTCACCTTTTTATTTAGTTAAGATTTGGTATCTTACAGTTGATTCAAAATAAAGGAAATGTGTGGGCGCATATGAATAGTGCATCAAAGTAATAGTAATTACAATACATACATACAATATATACAATACAATAAATTGACTTTTGTTACTGTCTGAATGGACCGTGATATTCACAATATTTAATTAAATATAATGTGGGTGTTAATTACAAATATTACCAGATATCATAAGTAAATATGACCATTATTTGAGAGATATGATAATACTTTCCTAAGCAAAATGCGAGACTGTAATCATAGTTCTCTGAAACCTTTATCATTGAGTGCAGCGTTCTCTGCTCATTTCTTTTTTTTTTTTTTTTTTTATCAGCCCCTGCAAAGTTCACTGCAGTTTTCCTTGCTTGGGGTGCAAAACCTGCTGAAGCTCTGTTTAAAGAGACTGAAACTTGAAGGATTGTATTTTGTTCTCATTTATTTGTAAGTGGGGGAGAACTTAACTTTTGATGCTATTCCACATCTCATGTATTTTGTTACTTGCTTGATACTAATATTTCTTTTCTAACTTTTTAGCCTAGAAAAAGAAAATACTCATTAATTTCCTCTTCTAGTGCCAGCTTTTTAAATAAGCTGAATAAATTCTCAAATAGTCCCCTCATGATCTAAGTCCACAGGCACATTTTCTTGGTTTTTGGGTCATTTGCTACACAAATATAGGATACAACTCAAATGTTAAAAGAGTAGTTTTAAATATAAGATTAAATGTGATATTTTGAGACATGGAAGAAATTTTGTGTTTACTATCACCTTGCTTTTCTTTATAAATTTACTTTATCTGTACATATCCATTGTAGATTGTTTTGTTTTGCCTGTTTTTGCACTTGGTAAAATAGAAGCATACTCTGAATTCTTGAAAAAATTTTTCTTTTAAAGTTATATTTTTGAAATTAATCCAACTTGATGTCCCCATTTTTTACTACTATGTTGCATTCCACTGAATGAACATAAAAATTCCACATTCTATGGTTGATGCATTTTGAGTTTTTTCCTGTGTTTTGCGTGTCTTCTGCATGTCTCCTGGTGTACCTGTGCATGTTTCTCTGGAATATAGTTAATGAGGGGTTAATGGATCATGGATATGTTAGAAGAGTCTAGGTAATGCCACATTGTGGTATTGCTAATTGATGTCATCACTACCAATTTCTCCATATCCTTACCAATACTTGGTATAATTTTTACCAGTCAACTGGAGAGAAAATAGTATCCCATTTGTGACTTTGCCTTGCATTTCTTGTATTTTTTCCTACTGATGAGGTTGAGCATCTTTACGTGTGATTACTGGTCATTCAGACTTCTTCATCTATGAAATGTTTGTATCTTTTGCCCATTTTTTTTGCACTTTCTTACTGGTTTATAGAATTTCTTCATCTATTCTGAATCATAATCCTTTGTTGGTTATATGTGTTGAAAATTTTGCATTTTTTTCCAGCCTATTTCGGTTCATCTGTTCCCATTTTTCTTATCTTTACTGCTCCTCTATCTGTCCTGTCACAAAATGTTATAAAAGCTGCACACCCAATACTGTGGAGGTAAATACTGCCACCTGAGCATTTTGTATACTTTGGGTACCTGCCAGTACGAAGCAAAACAAGATAACTGTTTAGAATTACAGTAATGCAGCCTTCTGTCAGCCATAGCTAATCCAGAAAATCATGGCATGGTCCTCATTGACTTTTCATAAAAATACTGTATTTTTGTTTTTCATTGTAAACTAATTTTTAACTTTTTTGTTTGAGTATAGTTGACACATGATGTTTTATAAGTTTTGGGTGTAAAACATAGTGATTCAACTTCTCCATACTTTATGCTGTGCTCACCACAAGTGTAGCTACCATCTGTCACCATACAACCTATTACAATGTTACTGACTGTATTCCCTTTGCTGTGTCTTTTATTCTCTTGACTTATTCATTCTGTAACTGGAAGGCCATTTCTCCCACTCCCCTTTACGGATTTGCCATCCCCATCCCCACCCCCACTCCCACCACCACTTCCCTTTGGCAGCCATCAATTCTCTGTATTTACAGGTCTGATTCTGCCTTTTGTTACTTTGTTTATTCATTTGACTGAAATCACATATTGTTTGTCTTTCTCAGTTTGACTTATGTGAAAGTTTTTTTTTAATAGCATGTTCTCTTTTCCATAATTTAAAAAGTAACTAGGTTAGTTAGAGCAAGAGTTAACAGTGCAAACTCCAGAGTACAAAAAGTACATCTTTGTAATTTCCTAAACTTGGTTTGTGTAATGCTTTCCTTTATACCTTGAATTCAGAGTTCCTTCCTGCCTCTCGCCATCAACACACACACACACACACACACACACACACACACAAACATGCCACTTGCTACACTTCAGTTTTGGAGCCCAGGCTTATATTGTAAGATCTAATACCTGTCTTTGTTATGGCTTAGAATTACCCTTCTCAAAATAGTAGCCTATAAATTCCTTCTTTCAAAAGCTCACTCCTTACACATTCACATAGAGATTTTTCCTTATAAATAGTAATTTCTGTTTTACAAATATATTTTTTAAATGATCCATGCTCTTTTCCTCCCAACATTTCTAGACTTCCAATCAGTCATAGAAGATCAAATATTTAGAGAAGCCATCAGAAGGCCTGGAGACTCTTGGTCTTGCCACATAGCAAATTTTCCCTCTTGCTGTGGGGTAGGGATTGAGTCTCTGGTTTATAACCATTCTAAGCTAGGTTCATCAAGGTCCAAGTGCCCCTTTTAAAGAAATTACATATATATGTTTTATGTGAAATGTTAAACTAAGACTTGAATGAAATTAAAATAGTAGTTCCCTGTTATTAACAAAAGGTATATCATCATTCTGTACAACTTCCTATGAATATGACAATATTACCGTATTTGAAGAGAACACGGATTTGGAAGGATCATCTTTCAAAATTAGAATATTTGAAGTTGACATGTGATTTATCATTTTGTTAAGTATCTTAAATTATAGACAATTGTATTTTGTTTAATATCATGGACATTCCATGGCAAACTTCCTAATGTTTAACACCATCTGGGTCTCTACAACTATCATGGGCCATCACTTGGATTCATTTCCTTTTCCTTTTCTATATGTAATTACTTATCTTGTGTAAGGCAGAGTTGGATGCCTCTCAAGTTATCTGGAACTTTCTCTAGTTTCCCAATCTGATGAAATCCATAAATTAATACACTTGTTAAAATGGACCACTGCAATAGCTTTCTGATTTCTATGTTTCCTTCTTATTTTGCTACAATCTATTCACACAGTGAGGGCATTATTTTAAAAATAGATCATGTCACCCTTCCCTGCTTTACACCCTTCAGTGCCTTCCCATTGCTCTTAGACTAAAATCCATACACAGTGGCTCCTGTCTGTCTCACCAGACTCACTTGTTATGCTCCGGTCTCCTATCTGTTCCTCAAATTAACCAAGTCTCCTCCTTCCACCCCCTTCTTTCCTCAGGCTATCATATTTGTTATTCCTTCAGCCTGGAATGCTCTTCCTTCAGCTCTTAAAATGTCTAGTTCATTTTCATTTTTAGATATCAGCTCAACTATCCATCCAGAGTCACCTTCCCAGGCTTTTCTTTGCAAAATGGCCTCCCTTTTCTCTTTCATATTGCCCAGTTCACTTTCTTCATGGCTCTTAAGGTAGTGTATAATTACCTCATTTGTGTATTTGTTTACTGGTGTTTGTTGTTGATCTCACCAGCTAGAATATAGTATCTAAAGGACAGAGACCTGATCTGATTTACTTCCCTGAAGTGCCAGTCACATGTGTTCAGAAAATACTTATTCAATGAATGATAATCTCCAACAAGGAAAGAGAACTTGGCAAAAGGAGAATCTGAAGATCTATTGTTGAAATTTTTATTTTGAAATTCTGTAATTCTGTGCTAAAGATTATTGTCAGTAGTTACTTCTTGAGAATTTTGTTTGCTTTTTAGACATATATTCCTCCCTAAATAGATTACAGAGAAACTTGTCCATCGGTGACCAAAGAAAAAAAGTAGGTTGTGATTAGATGTTACTGTGAACTTTTAATTTCTTTCATATAATTGTAGTGATGCTCCAAGATAATGGTCAAGGTACACATAAGATCTCATGCCCAAATGCTGCAGGCAGCCTCTTTCCTGTCCACCCATATCAGAGAGTGAACTTGCCTTATGCTTGTTGTGAAGCTGGGTATTATCCAGATGGTTGAAGATCCCCACTCTCCAGCAGAGGGCAGAAACCATGCAGGGATATCTGAAAATTTAATTACTTTAAAAGTAAAGTCAGTTGAGTAATCTCAGTTTGTGTCTTGGGATTTTTATTTCACTACATGCAAAGGTTGAAAATGTGCTCTTGCCTAGGGAAGAAGGTTCTTGCCAACCCTAAAATAATATACAACGTTCTTTGCGCTTTCTGGAAGTTATAGACCACCACAGCCTCTACCCTGAGATGGGGAAGAAAAGCAGGAATGTTTCCAGAAAATTTGGGATTAACTCTAATGGAAAGAGGGTGGGGATAAGAAGAAAGAGTTGGAATTAGGAGTGGAGTAGGAAAAAATATAGCAGTTCTTGCCAAAACAGGATGTATAGTTTTATTCAGAAACTGTCATAGCATAAAACAAAAACCCCCAAGTGGAAGGCCCTCGGGAAAATCCTCTACAAGGCCAGGTAGTCCTGACACTGATGTATCTTGATGTTTCCTTCTCACAGGAATTAACAGACCATGATTATGTTCTTAAATTATTACATAAGGTCTCCTTGAAAGGGTTGGTTTCAAAAAAGTAGCCTGAATATCTGTGCTGATAAAAAATTTAGAGTACCTGAAAATTCTGCACGAAGACTTCTTTGTTTAGAAATATGGATTTATATACTTATATAAATTAATTGAAGAGAAAGCCATCTCTTTTAATTCCCAAATAAGGCAGAAGAAAGTGATGTTAATTCCTGTCTGAGTTAAGAAAATGAAATGCGCCCATACATACCTATCCTCTTGTACTAGAATAGTTATCTGGTTGATTTCTAAGACAGATCCAGGCAAAATCAAATGAGTCACCTCAACCAGGAGATACAAGACTATTCAGACTATCAAAGAATCCTACCTTTAGGAGAAGGCTGAAAATAACACTGATAACTGGGTGTTGTTTAGCATTGAAATGATAGGAAATAAAAGAGCAGTGAAACGTCAATCTCTGGGTCTTGGGACTTCTGAAATATCCATTTACACAATGAAATGAATCTGAGTCCAGCCTCAACATGGGTGGGGGGGTCTTCCCTAATTTGGACAAGCTTTAAGAGTCTCTAACTCAAAATCATGACTAACTACAACCCAGTATTTATGCATGTTTTATTTTATATAGCTATAAAAAAGCCTTTATCAATCTTAGAGATCTAAATATATATATATAAATGTGTGTGTATGTGTGTATATATATATATATATATATAATATCTGTGAGTTAAGTCGTAGCCAATTTTGTGAAGACTACTTTTTTTTTCTTTTGTTCAACTAGCATGGATGTTGATGGCTCTGAACAAGATCCTGAAATGAAGGAATATTCTTCTGTCTGTGTTGGCAGAGAAGAGGACCTTAAAAAATCTGAAAGAATGACAGCTGTTGTGCATGATAGAGAAGTGGTCATTTTCTACCACAAAGGAGAGTATCATGCTATGGATATTCGCTGTTACCGTAAGAGTTGATTTTTCATTTGTAAACCTTGTGTATTTGTTTGCTAACCACTAAACTATCAAAATTTCAGGCTTTTTCTTTTTTTAAGTGACTAGATATGATATTTAATTTCTTTACAGACTCAGGAGGACCTTTACATTTGGGAGATATAGAGGTATGTAAAATTAAGTCTATCCTCTACAAATTCATGTTTCTTATTTATAGTCTATATTTCATTCTGTATGCAAAAAATCATTTATATTTGGGTTTGAACTGTATTTTAATGCTTTGAGTATAATTGCTAGTATTCCAGGAATTCACAGTCCTACAATATAAAGAAAACTATTTCACAGATGAATAGAGGAAGTATGCATGGCTTCCGATCTAGCAGTTAAACTCTGAGATATCTATCCTACAGATACCATTGCACAAATGTTCAAATATATATATGGGATAGGTTTACTGTGGCATTATTTGTTGCAATGAAAAATT
Organism: Neogale vison; assembly: GCF_020171115.1. NCBI lineage: Eukaryota > Metazoa > Chordata > Mammalia > Carnivora > Mustelidae > Neogale > Neogale vison. The sequence continues at coordinate 197,664,532 of NC_058091.1, read as the reverse complement.
GAAGGCCACCTAAATGTTTTAACAATAGGAAACAGTTTAAATAAACTTGAATAGCCATAGCCATGCTATGGAAAACTATGTAACCACTGCCTCATTAATTTGTGAGGCAGATCTGTATGTGTTGGTATGGAGGGATGTCAGCAATATATTTTTGATTTTAAAAAAAGCAATTCATGGGATGATAGGTCTAATGAGATCCCACTTTTAAAATAAAAAATATTCACTTTGTTAATTTATACATTTCTACACAGTTTGTTTTCAGTGAGTATATATTATGTGAATAATGTAGTAAAAATATAAATATGTATATTTTAAAAAGGTAACCACACATTGAATGCTTATTTCAGGAAGGAATAGGGAACTTACTTCCTTGCATTCCCAAACTAGCTAGCTGCCTTATTTCTTGTTTTCTATTTCATAAAACTGAATGCTACATCCCTCTCCTTCCTGCCACCAGCACCGGCCCCTCCTCCCCCCGCCACCACTGGTACAAAATACAAACTGAAACAACATGTAAGCACCTAGTGATGATAATGTGAAAGAATTTCCTTTAGTTTTGGACCATAATGAGACCTATAAGATTTTGTACTTAAAGTGTGGTCCACAGACCAGCAACATCGATGTCACCTGGGAGCTTCTTGGAAATACATAATCTTGTGCCCTACCTTAGGACTACTGAATTTAAGCAAGATCTGCATTTAAACAAGATCCAGGTCATTCCCATGCTCTTTAAAATTTAAGAAGCACCAATTTAAGGCCGTTAAAAAGTTGGGAATTGACTACTTTGGATTACAAATTGCTCTTCAGTTACCACATACACTCATGCCTTTAGTAACTCTTTATATTTGAAACTTTCCATTCTTCCAGCAGCTAGTGAAAGTTCCTTTAGAAACACTTGATGCCCTTGCCCCATTTCTGTCAAGGAAATGACATTAACGTCTAATAGATAACATCATAGCTTAAATCACATGGTACAGTTGCCCAAGCTCATTTCCTGATAGAGTTCTAACAGGCTGCCTTTCTAATCAAATGCAGAGGAACTTGATGACTGCTAAGATTAGGTTCCACCTTATGCCGAATAATTTGTAAATGGAAGGAAAAAAGAGAAGCTGGCCTATTCTTTAACCTGGTTTTTCTGCGACAGAATCTGTTCTGAGCCTGAGATTTATTGTGAATGTTGCAAATGTCAGACTATTAAATCATTTATTTTCTTCCCCAGGATTTTGATGGACGACCATGTATAGTTTGTCCCTGGCATAAATACAAAATTACTTTGGCAACAGGAGAAGGACTATATCAGTCTATAAACCCTAGAGATCCATCAGCAAAACCCAAGTGGTGCTCCAAAGGAGTAAAGCAAAGGATTCATACAGTGACAGTGGACAATGGGAATATTTATGTGACTCTTTCTAATGAACCTTTTAAGTGTGACTCTGATTTTTATGCCACTGGAAACTTCAAAGTTATTCGGAGTTCTTTCTGATAAAACTATATGGCAATGAAAAATGTTGTGTATGTTTTGAATATATTAGAATAATCATACTTCAATACCAAAGAGTATTAATTTTTCCAACATAGGCACATTTATTACTTATCTTTAAAAATCATATAAAGCTGAACAGTTCAAAATTATACATATTTACTGTGATGTAAGGATTATCAGGATATATAAAATGCATTTCATCCGGTCCTCTGGATTGACTGGAACGTGAAGGCTATAGGTTTGGAATGTGCATTTTAAGAAGGGTGGAAATATTTGCAATAACCACAATGAAGAAAAGGTAGAAAATTAAATTTAATAAGAAATATGGGGGTAATCCCTATTTTGATGTAGCAGGCTTTATCATGCAAAAGTTTTAATATATACAAACTAAACAGAGTAGCATAATAAACTCTCATCACCCACTTCAACAATTATCAGTATTCTTCCATTTTTCTATTCTCGTATTCTTGTTTCACTGATACCTTGACACACTCTCCACCTCTGCCGCATTTGGTTGTTATTCTTACTTTTTATAGGTAAAATTTAAATACACTGAGATGCTTCAATCTCAATTATTCAGTATTTCCAAATATATAGCAGACTTTTGACACTTAAAACACTGCCTCCAAAATGGGATCAATTTACAATGCTTCATTTAAAAATAAGACACTTATTCAACATTTCCATAGAACACCTGGTGCTCACCACAAGTGCACTCCATAATCTTCCTGTACTGCACATCGAAACCAAATAAATCTTGGCTCAGTTTCTCTCAGGCCAAAGCAAACACTCTCACAAGTAAGGAAGACACACACAGCTGCTGCCCAGCCATGAGAGATGTGAAGTCTCTTATACAGTGAGCCAATGTGCTTTGAATGTCCTATGTGAAATTTTCAAGCAAAGGTTTGTTTTTGAGAATGTTGTGATGTATGTAGAACTGAATGTTTTATGTAACTGTTACAGAGAAGAGATAGAGGGTGTTGTTCCTCAGTCCTTCCTGCTGAGTTCACAGGCAGGGTGGATGCGAAGTCGGCCCACCCTGCTTTCACATGCCTGTTATTTACAAACAGCACTATTCTGGTTGCCTGGTGCCCACACCATACTGTAACACTCTGGGTGCTTACCATCTAAAATTTGGCAGCAAATATTAGAAAATAAGAAGTAGAATCAGAACCAGATGATCACATTATGAATTCAGAGTGCAAAAAAACTGTCAAAATTGGAACTTTGTCTCTAAACACAATAATCTTCTTAATGGTCTAGGTTTTAATTAAAGCCCTAAACCTAATACTGAACATTCTAGGGGGACCACCTGGACTCTTTTCCTTGGTTATTGTATAAATAATAAATGAATTAAGTACCTATCATTAAGGGTCTGCTTACTAGACCTTTGCTACACATTATTACATTTCCTTTTCTAATGGAATATGGGTAACATGAGGTGATACACTTGTTACTCATTTCTCAGACTACTGAAAACCCAAGCTTTGATTTTTATAAATACTTTTCTGGCAATAGCTATTTACCTGGTACAGGAAATGTACCATCACTCGATGGGTAAATCATAGCCATTATCTCAGGTGCTAACACTCCAATGACCAGTCAGGCCTTAACACGTGTCCAGAATTTAAGACATGTGGAAGAAACCAAAGTTTCTTGCCTGCCTTCTGCGGGCAAAACAATGGCCCTCATTTGCTGGCCAGTTACAGAAGCATTTTCTCTCAGGACCTGGTGGCAACAATGAGGAATATGGACTTGATTTCTGGTTCTGAATGTGTTCCTTCAGATCTGGAAATAAAAAATGTCATGTCGTATCCTACCCTCTACAGAACTCTCTTATAAGACTTGTAAGTAATGTTTTGTTTTAAAATGTATTATGTCTGTGAATTAAAAGTCCTTCATAATTTTACAGATGAGTTTAAAAAAGGATCAATAATAGGCAGATTCAAATTATGCAGCCTGTTGATAGAAAATAAATATCCTTTTATGATCTCTGAAAAAGATATGTAGCATTTTGATATGGAGGGTACTTTCCCCCCAGATGAATACAGTTGATCCTTGAACATTGCCTGGGGGTGGGATGCCAACCCCACACACAGTTGGAAATCCACATATAACTTTGGGCTCCCCCAAAACTTAACTATTAATAGTCTACTGTTGACTGGAAGACTGACTTGATTATATACACAGTTGATTAACACATATTTTGAATGTTCTTTGTAAAATCATAAGCAAGCGAATATACACTTCCAGTACTATAATTCATTTATCAAAAAAGATCTGTGTATAAGTGGATCTGCACTATTCAAACCCATGTTCAAGGGCCAACTATAATGGAAAGGTACTTGAAATAGGTTTTAATAAAAACATAAATGTATTATAAATATGCCCATGTTATAAATGATAGCATAAAGTCTAACCCTCCAAAGGGTACACTTTCTTGTTCATTAAAAAATATCATAGTAATACTTTTACATCAAGATTCACTTTATTTTCTCTATCATATAAATACTTGAGAGTGGCATTTTAAAGCAGAGCAGTCAATATATGAAAACTAGTTTCCTGGTTTTGTGAGATGAAATGCGATTAGATAATAACTCTCAAGCTCCACTCAGTAATACTTATGTTCCAATTTGCTCATTCATTTCAGCTGACTGGTCAAACACAGAATGTAAAACCTGGATCTTATTATTCAACTTATTAGCAGGAAGTTTGGGGTGATCTGCAATATTGTCTGGTTTCTCCGGTAATGACCTGTAAGGTTTTGCTTTGATTTCACCTTCAGGAAATGTAGGCTCAGAAAGCACAGGCTCAGAAAAGGCTTTTCTAAGATTTTCATTCTCTTCTCTCTTTTGCCTTATGGATTCTTCTTCTTGGAAAATTTTCTTTACCTTCTCCAACACAGCATTAACACAGACTGTCTAATAATAAAAAAAATTTTTTTTGAAAAGTAGTTTCTTTTTAAGCGACTGAACTTCCAATAAGAAGTCCAATAAAATGTGTAACATAAAGTCATTAATCTTCTTATTCTAATAAAGAAGCACTTCCTTTCCTGGCATATGATAAACATCAGGAGGTTGATTCCTTGTTCTAAATATATTACAACACTATCTAGAAAGAAAATTAAAGCATAATATGCTTCCATAAATACATACTTTGCTCATTTCCACCCAATTCATTAAATGCTTTATACCTTTACTCTCTGATTTAATTAAATGAGACTCCTTTCTTCTCCTGAATAATGAAACACTTTCTGGGAGATTGAATTTGTCCCCCAATGTGTTAATATCTCAAAGTAGGCATCTAGTTTTTACTTTCTTCCCCTACACTTTGCTTATACCTATGTGTACAATTGAAGGGGCGTAAACACATTAGGTAGAATTTAGTAAGCTAGTTGATCAATGATTTCTAAGCAGGCACATGATCCAATTTCCCTCAAAAAATGCCATTCAATACTTTGAGTGTCAAAACAAGGCACACAGAGAGAAATAAAACTGAAAATTGGGAATCACTAAGAACTGTAATGATGAAGATGATGATGATGTTATTTAAGGCAAGCAACAAGAATAATACAATCCATGAAATATAAGAAGACCTAAACTAGCTTATCTTACCAAAGCAATGCCTAAAGCTCACATAATAGGCTATAAACTCTTAGAAGGTTTTACTAAAGAAGGTAATAGACAAAGGATTGAGGGCCTCAGTTTCTTCCTGATCTGCCTCCTCTTTTTCTTGGTCTGCACTACACTATAGAATGAGGGAATACCAGATGCTTTCCTTCACTTCCCTACAGTTAGTACATGGTCATGTGACACTGTTTTAGCCAACAAAATAAAATATATCTGCCAGGGAGGAGGTCAGGAGGGATTTTTGAAAGTTTTTCTCCTATATGAAAAGAAAAATTCTTCTGTCTTTTGCCTCAATAACTATCCCCTCCCCCCTGCTTTGAACTCTGATATAGATAGGATGCCTGAGCATGAGGCAGCAAACCTAAGGACCAAAACAATAAACAAGATAGCATAGGAGGAAGGTGGGAAGGTCCTGGATTTAGATGACATTGTAGACCCACTGTGCAAACCTGGGAACCACCTAACTCTAGACTTCTGATTAACTGAGATACTTAAATGTCTTCATCAGTTAAGGCACTGCCAGCTATTTTTTGTTACTTGCATCCAAGTGTATCCCAACCTAGAGCTATAAACTTTGAGGTCCATCACTTCCTGCTGCCAACAGCTTCATCCGTTTATCCCCCAGTAAGGTCATTTTTTATGTATGCCATGTTGTGAAAAAAGATTAGGGGAGCACCTGGGTAGCTCAGTCCACTAAGCATCTGACTCTTGATTTTGGCTTAGATCATGATCTCCGGGTCATGAGATCGAGTTCCCTGTGGCAGGATCTATGCAGGGCATGGGACCTGCTTAAGATTCTCTCTCTGCTCCTCCCCCTGTTGCCTCCTCCTGTCCATGCTCTCTCTCTCTCTCTCTCTCCCTTCCCCTCCCCGCATAAACAGATCAGGAAGCCCTGTCCTATTTGATATATTTCTTCTTCCCTCACCTACAAAATTTTATCTGTGTCCATTCTAACCACTTCTACCCCAGTCACAGAAAAAAAAAAAAACGGGTCTTGACTGAAGTCAGTATCTCTGTGTTTATTTGTAATCTCTACCCTACCTCTTCTCTAACAATTATTCCCTGCCTTTTCAGCCTCTACTTCTTGGCTGCTTCTTGCCCTGAAACTTCTAATGTGTTCAAGTATCTCCCATCTTAAAGTAAAAGTCCCTGGAACTCTGTTTCTCTCTTTGACTGCTATATATGCTTGCTTTTCTTTTCTTTTCTTTTTCTTTTTTTTTTTTTTTTAAAGCCACTATTAAACACCTCTTTATTTTCACCATTTTCGTGGGGAAGGTGCACCGTTCCTGGATGTACTGCAACACCAGGTCGATGCGTGGAGTGGATGGAGCAAGCTCCTATTCCATCTCCCTGCTCCAAAAATCCATTTAATATATTGTCCTCGGATGGTGGACGTATCAGATATTAAACTGATAAGAACAGATACTACACTTGATCTTAGCCAAAAGGCCGAGAAGCGATATATGCTTGCTTTTCTTGATCAAACCAGGGTCTATATTCATGGCTTCGATATTATCATCTCCTCTTCACTGAAACCTGCACATTTCTGTCTTCCTTATTCTATCACACCACTGAGATAGTTACAAGATGGTTGACTCCAACATCTTTACTACTAGATCTAATGAACACTTTTCAAACCTTTTATTTTACTTGTTTTTTTTTCTCCTGGTAATTGACATTTAACTGCTCAAATCTTCCTGAATCTCTATTTCCTTGATATTTTGTCTCCTGATTCTCTTCCTACTTTTCTGATTTTTGCTTTTTTGTCTCCTTCATGGATTTCTTTTTAGCTCACCTTAAATGTTGCTGTTTTTTACATTCCCATTGATTTTCCACTCTTCTTACTTCCAGACTTTTCACTCTTTCCACAATGGTTCCACTCACAGGACTTTAACTTCCAACATATAATTATTTGCTTTCAAAATCACAGTTCCAGCCCTGACCTCTCCTAGACCTTGGGTGCATACGTGACCAATTATCAGGTCACCAAAAAACTGTTTCTAATACCTACTTAGAAAGTTTATAGAATGACAAGTCATGTGGGATGATAATTTCAAACGCCTTCAAGAAATTAGAGTTTAATTTTGGTTTTAGTCTTATTTGTTTTAGTTTCACCACAGCTATTTCATCCCACCCATTTATTTATTTATTTATTTATTTATTTTTTGCAGCATTTTGCATCCAAGATCAGTTGGATGTCATTTTTGTATGAGATTCACATTTAAGATATTGAACACGTCTCAAAAATTTTAAACACTTGCAAAATATAAGTTTGGCTCTTTTTAAAAAACTATTGCTATGTTTATAAAGGTAAGTTCCTTTACTTTTTTTCAAGAATGTCTTAGCTATTCTTGACCTTTTTCACTTCCCTGTAAATCTTAAAATAAATTAGTCAACTTACACACCTGCTCATATTTTAATTGGGACCACAACCAATCTATAAATAATGGGAAAAAGAATCTTTATTATTGTGTATCTCAATATGATTTAAAAAAATTAACAAAAGTGTGTAAGACCAACTAACAAAAAAGCTGTAAGAATTATTAAGAAAAAATAATGAGGACCTAAATAAATAGAGGGATATATCATGCTCATGGATTGAAGGGTGGACTTATTCTACTAGTTATCAAGACTTACAAAACTCTTGTAAATAATACAATGTTGAATTGGTGTAAAAAATAGAAAAATAGATTAACTGAATAGAACAGAGGGTCAATAAACAGACCTACACATAAAAACACACTTGATTTATGACAAAATAAATGTACTGGGGCAATAGGAAAAGTATTTTTTTCTCCCCAGCAAATTGAGTCAGATCAATGGAATACCCATGGAGGAAAAATTTGTTCCTTACCTCATAGCAATTCCAGGTGAATTATAAATCTAAAAGTGAAAGGTAAAATAATAAACCTCCTACAATATATCAGAGGGAACAATTTCATGACCTTGGATATAGGTCAAGCTGCCCTAATTAAGATCTAAAAAGCACCTAACATAAAGAAAAGATTAATACATTGGACAAAATTAAAACTAAAATAGTCTGGTTTAAAGATACTGCTAAAAGGGCAAAAGAAAGTCACAGAATAAAAGAAATAACCAAAAGAGGGTTTATGCCTAGAGTATATTTTAAAAGTAGAAATCAATAATAAAAAAGGTAGAATAGAAAAACAGAAGAGACTTTAACAGAAATTCACAAAAAATCCCAATGTCTGCTTAATGTATAAAAGGAACTCAGTCTGATTAATAATCAAGGAAATGTAAATTCAAGCACAATGTGATAATACTACATACTCACAAGAATGGCTAAAATGGAAAAGACAGACAATAGCAGCTACTGGGCAGTATCTACTAGAGATGAATACCTACATATTCTGTGGTTCAGAAATATTACTAAAACATATGTACAAGAATATTCATAGAAAGCATATTCACAGTTGCCAAAACTGTAAATAATATAAAACTTCAACCATAGTGTGGATAGTAACATATATATAGGATATATATTGAATTATTTATGTATTCAATCAATGAAATTCTACACAACAATGAAAACCAACAAACTATTGATGTAGGCAATGAATGAATCTCATTAATGGCAACTGAGCAAAAAAAGACAAATACAAAAGAATATATAGTATATTATTTAATATATATACAATTTAAACCGTCTATGGTATTTGAAGTCAAAATAGTGGTTACCCTTTATAGAAGAGGTTCATGACTGAAGGAAGTGAGAAAGAGGTTTCTAGAATGGAGGTTACATTTTGTTTCTTGATGTGTGTGATAGATAGATTTTGTGATAATTCATCAAGTTGTGTACTTTTCTCTCTGCATTATACTTTTTTGAAAAAAAAACTGAGAGGTAAGTATAAATAGCAATGGAGTAAAAGAAAATAACCCCTTATAATTTATAAAATCCTTTATATTTTTATCACACTTTGTTTTTATTTTATTTTAATTTAATTTTGAGAGAGATAGAAAGTACATTTGTGAAAGGCAGTGGAAGAGTAAAGGGAGAGTGAGAGAATCCCAAGCAGGCTCCATACTTGGTGCGAGCCTTTATGTGGGGCTCGATTTCAATACCCTGAGATCATGACCTGAGCTGAAATCAAGAGTTGGATGCTTAACCAACTGAGCTACCCAGGCGCTCCTTCTGTCACACTTTGTAATGAACACTTTGAATTACAGAACTTGTAATTCAAAGTACACTAATATTTGTGTTCCCCAATATCATAGACTTAAATGACGGAATACTGAACTTTAGCCAACCATGGCACAATGGCTTAAACAAAACCACCATAGCTGTGAAAATAAAACCAAAATGTTTTGACCAAATAATTATAAACTTTATAAAAATAATTTTATTCAAGTAAATTTGGTTTTGATGGACTGACTTGCCTCAGAAATGGAATGAGTTTACCTCAGAAGAGTAATTTTTTTAGAAAAGTAAATTTCTAATGTAAAATTATTTTGTGTACAAGAGGACAGTACCTTGGTTTATGAATTTCCTATGTATCTATCTTTAACATTACATGAAATAAGTACATTTATACCTAGATTCTAATAATTTTCTTAACTTACCAGGTAAATTAGTGCTGCATATGAAGCACATATTATGCTAGTTAAAGCAGTCTTTGCCGGAAAAGAAATGATTTCAAACAAAGAACCCCTTCTGACCTGCGAAAACAAAAAAGAGTTTTCTAATTACAATAAAAGTTTTCAGTGTTACAATGTTAAATTTTAAAATATTACTGTAAAATGAGAATTTAAATATTTCTTTCTAAAGAAAGTTATCTGCTGGGTCTATCTTGGTTTTTTTCACATTCTGAAAATATATTGGTTTATTTATTTATTTATTTTTACAAAAAGGTACTTTCTTTTGCTATGACAGATCTATTAAAACTTATGAAAGATCAATAAAAAAACTTGCATTTCCAAAATCTAAATTACTTTAACTTTTTTACATTTAACAAGTGTGCTCACTAGGGGGTGCCACTGTGCATATTAAAAAAACAGTCTTTTCTTTGTTCAAATTCATGTAATCATCCTTTACTAAATTTTTCTCTTCTTCATTAAGCAAACAGTAATCGAAATACAAAGCATTTCTTGCAGATTAATGACCTGATTGGAAATGTTAATCATGAGACTGCTGAAGGCCAGCATTAACCTTAGGTGAACATTAAGCTTCAGGAAATGCTCTGCATTCACATCAGCATGCTTCTTTGAAACAGAGGTTTACACCAAAAATGAGTTTGTCTCTCAGAGGTTTTTAGTTTCTGGTAATAGGTGTCTCTGCCTCAAACAACAATATGTTTAGTTTAGGGGAATCATTCTCTCTTCTAGGTCACCTCTGTTGCCTTGAGTAGGATATGAAAGGAGGGCATTGGGAAAAACATTCCCTTCCCATTCAGCAGTGAAGTGGCAGTTAGCCATGCTCCTCTGAAGTATGTGCCAAGACACTCAATGGCTTCAATAACTCCTGAAGGTACAGGCTGCAGCTAATAAAATCATGTAAATGCACAGTAAAAATGCACACAAACTAGAAAGAACAGTATGTATGTGTAAAGTTACTTATGACCCTGAAAAATGGAAACAATTGATAGCAGAATAGTTAGGTAAATTAAGCAATATCCACTCAATGGCGTATTACAGCCTCTTAAAAGGTGCTTCTGAAGAATGCCTCATAACATTTTATTGAACAAACGTTTGTATGGCACTGGGTTTTAAGTGCCTGTTGCAGTATATTCAGTTTTTGCTTACTGCTGCCACTGCTGAATGAAGAACAAAGCGCCCATCACCACTGACCTTCTTTTCTCTTAAGCGATTAATGGAATGCTAAAGCCAAGAATACTATCTAGCCGATCAGCAAAGAGATGGAGTGTGGGGAGCAGTGCAGGGCGGGGAGGGGTGGAGGGCAGGAGTAGGGCAGGGAGGCATTCCTTCTTATTTCCTGTCTTTCAGGCCCTACTGATTCCTAGATAGGGGAATAGGGATGGGCACTTTTAGCCCACTCTCTCCATAAGCTGGTCTGGAAATTTCCCAGAGTTCCTGGCTTCTGAAAAGAGTTTCCAGGAACTAAAGCAGTTGCTGCTCTTTCCCTCTTGCTAGAAGAATCAAACTGATAGTATGCTTTTGCATCTCACTGTTAGGCTACAAGGAGACAAACAGATAAGTAGAGTGCAGATGTTGGGAAAGAAAGCAGATATACTCCCAACAAAATGCCTCCTAGGAAAGTAAAAGATTCATGAGTTTGTGAATATATGGATGTACAGTGGGAAGTCCATATCCAATAACTGGTAGGCCATATACAATAAAAATAAAAGTGGCGTCTGCATGCATGAGAAATTACTCTGTTTCTATTTCACCGCATCTTTTTTTCGCATTTTGCCCTTCACCTGAGGTAATTAAAACTGATTATTTTTCAAAGTTTCAAAATAAACTATATATCTGACATATGTTACACTTCTGAATGATGAATCTGATATTGCCTAAGGTCACTTTTTCACCATTTTAATGCTTTTATTTTTATTTATTTATTTTTTTTTTTAGAGTTTTTGTTTTTGTTTTTGTTTTGTTTTGTTTTGCGCCTGGGTGGCTCAACGGGTTAAGCCGCTGCCTTCGGCTCGGGTCATGATCTCGGGGTCCCGGGATCGAGTCCCGCGTCGGGCTCTCTGCTCATCGGGGAGCCTGCTTCCTCCTCTCTCTCTCTCTCTCTGCCTGCCTCTCTACCTACTTGTGATCTCTGTCTGTCAAATAAATAAATAAAAATCTTAAAAAAAAAACAAAAACAAAAACACCATTTTAATGCTTTTAATAAATACTTGCTATTCCTGTAACAAATCATTCCTATAGAAAATGCATTTCCTCCAAAATTTATGTGGCTCCTGGCAAGTAGCCATTTTTCAATTTCATGACCTACTTCCAATACATGTTTTTCATATTATAAACCACACTGTTTCATTTTTGGCTTGCTACAAGCAGGAATAGTATATGATAAAACAAAAAAAACCCCAAAATATGATTAAAAAAAAAAAACAACGAGTGTTGCCAGGGGGAGGAGGATAAGGAGAGGATGGTGGGGTTACGGACATTGGGGAGAGTATGTGCTATGGTAAGTGCTGTGAAGTGTGTAAACCTGGCAATTCACGAACCTGTACCCCTGGGGCTAATAATACATTATATGTTTATTAAAAAATTAAAAAATTATAAATAAATAGGAGAAATTTGTAAATCAAAAGTTGTATTTAGATCATCTCAACCAATTACAAAAATTTATTTAAACTTATATTAATTTTTTGAATATTTAAGTTTAAAGAATCTTGATATCAATATTATGGCCATATACTCCTTTCTTGAATTTTTTTTTAAAGATTTTGTTTATTTATTTGACAGACAGAGATCACAAGTAGGCAGAGAGGCAGGCAGAGAGACAGAGGAGGAAGCAGGCTCCCTGCTGAGCAGAGAGCCCGATGCGGGGCTCGATCCCAGGACCCTGGAATCATGACCCGAGCTGAAGGCAGAGGCTTTAACCCACTGAGCCACCCAGGCATCCCAAATTTTTAATATTAATATGTGTGTATATATAAGATATGTGGATGTGTTATATACTCATAATAACATCTCAGCTATATGGGTATCTCAACAGTAAAAGCATTTCAATCTTTAACAAAATTCCTTTGACATAATTTTGAGTTCCATCTCTGTCATATAATTTTGACTGCCTCATCTCATAAAAGAAGTATCTGTGCTTATCTTATTTTCGTTAAAATTGAAATAAATCACAAAAAAAGCAAACTATAAGCAGTTTAGAAAATAATAAAGATCCACTTAGAGATGACTTAAAGGTTAAAGGTTGAAGAATCAACCTTAAGGCCCAACTTAGGTTATGTTGTTCAAAGGATACTAGGGGAAATAATAGAGAAACTTTAACTCAGTGATTCACAAGTAAGTGTTGCAAGGAGCAATGACTGGTTAATAGGCCCAGAAGAAAGTATTTCCTGTAGGTTTGGAAAAGTTACATGACTCTGTCTTTGTTTGAAACACTCACAGTACTCAAGAACCCAGGAAGGATGCCTAGCAGTCCAAAGTAAAGAAAATTATTTGACTTCATATAGACAGAGACGCCTATTACTATCCTGCGGAACACTGTTCTTGAATAAGCTCTTACTCAGAAGGTCCTATAAAAGTTCAAATGGCCCAACCTCTTGGCCGACCTGGAGAAGTTATGTCATCAAGATTCCAGGGATTCTACTTTCTAGGAATTGTCCTTTTCCCCCAGCTCTTGAATTATACCACCCAAGATAACCTCATGGCAGGCCCATCCAGGACCTGTAGAAGCTCCTGATGTTTTTGAGGTTTACATATATTTTTTTACACAAAATATGTGATGTTTGAGTTTAAATCCCAGTCTACATTGAAGTGCTGGGGGTGAGGAAGAAATTATACTTGGAAAAATACCTGATCTTCTTCCTAAAAAAGGGAGCACAAGTGCACTGGGATCCACATAAGTCATAGGCACTGTAGATGGTGAGGGTTTTCTTCACTTCTGCCCGTATCTGGCCTACACCACTTCACAGTGCCTGTACCAAGGATAAATAGTCATCTCCCATGCCATTATAAGGAGGATTGTGACATATATAAGGAAGATTCTATCATAGCAAGAGCTCCTGTGGCCCTGCATTGCCCTGCCAAAGTCAACAACTATGTCTGGGAGCTGACGTGTCTTGGCTGAAGTCAGCATTCAGGCTGGATTATCTAGGTCACTGCAGCCTAGAGCAGCTGTAAGCTTTACTCATCCAGACAGCTCATAAGGCTAAGCAGATGCACCATTCTGTAAATACTGATGCTGGGGTTGTTGAAAACCACCGAGAAATGATCTAACCAGAGTTTTCCATTCCTGAGGCCCTTTTAGAAATAGCAGATAACTTGCTATAATCTCAGTGCTGCATAAACTGGAAGGATTTGAGAAACAACCCGACTCAGCACCCGTGAAGACAGGTGCAATGGAAGTCTCTTTTATCAAGCTGGAGAAGACCAACTCCAACTATGCTCATGTTACAACAAGCCCTTGGATCTCTTCAGGTCGCTTGTATCAGTTGGGTCTTTGGATAATTCATATCGGGCTCAATATCTTTGAATATGCTAACATAAATAGGACTTGCTCTAGGGCTGAGTATATAATCAGAAAGGCCTGGTCATACTGTCCAGGACCTCCTGTAACAACATTCATATTCTAATTATCTTGAGGAGACTATTACTGTATGCTTCATCTCAGACCACTTTAGAGGGCTGACATACTATCCTAGACATAGGTAGTGTCCTAATGAAAATGCTCCTCTATTACCTGTTCCTGAATGAGTAAACTGCCTGACTGGCATCCCCAGTTACATAATATCCAACAGAGTTTTGGTAGAACCATTTAAGGTGCTCTATGTACAAATGTATCTTCCTATCATTAATTATTCTCAGATCAGTGACAAGTCAGACATATGAAGATCAGGATCGTTAATACCTCCCCATAGGTTAAGTAGGCTGCTTACCTTCCTACATAAAGTGATGTCCTCCATGCATCTACAAAGCATATTCCCCTTGCATTGGCAATTTCAGATTTCACTTTTTTTTTTTTTTTTTTTTTTACTTCTGCACACCAGAAAGCTCCACTTTGACAAAGGCAGCCTGACAATCCTTGAAGGAATTCATGCTGGAATCCACTCTGGGTGAGCGAAACTCTGTCACTGTGGGAAGACAGCCAAGCACTGTATGTACCAGGGCTGATGTAGCTCCCTCAGGTTATGCCACTTATCTCTCTGCTACACTGGTACTCTGGAAAGTTCCATTCACAGACCAATCCATTGACCTCTGCCACATCTCTTAATTACTCTGTTGTTCTTTGACTCTCTGGGCCATTATCTTCACTATAATGTAATTCCTCTTAGTAGTGATTCTGATTCTCCACCCTAGCTAATACGTATCATCTGAGTGAAGCTTATTTCTCATTCCTAACCCTCAAGGACCCTGGGATCTCTGATCTGAGACTGTTCCCACTTGTCTCACTCTAGCCATATGGAACTGCTTACATTTCCTAAATAAGTTATGCTCTCTCTGACCTCAATATCTTAATTACTTGTTCACTTCCAGGGATAATTCTCCTACTTCTTCACCTGGCTAATATCTCCTCTCTCAAGATCCAGTATTATCGTCTAGAAAGCCAACACTGACTATTCTGTGGAATTCTATGCCGCTTGTTGATGTTTCCATAGTACACTTTGCACACACTGATCACGAACTTGCTATACTCCACTAACACTGCCTATCATCCACACAGTCCATTCAGGGCAAGAGTGAGACATCTATGAATCGTAGTATCCAACCTAGTGATTTTACATGTCAATGTTCAATAAATATATGTTGAATAAATGAAAAGGTAGAATAATACTTCACTTACTTCCAGAAAGAAATGTAACCATCTTATATTAAAATTTGTAAAAGATACCAGAGAAGGACGTCTGGTTCCAGTAGTAGGGCAGACTGAGCTAATGTGGAACCCTCTAAAAATTCCATATAAACACCCCTAGAAATTCCATAAAAAAATCAAACTCCAAAGTCTAATAAAAGACCGAGTTTACAAAAAAACAAAAAAAAGAAAAAAGAGGGAGGGAGGGAGGAAAGAGGAAGGAATGAAGGAAGGATAGAAGGAAGGAAATTTCCCTGTGCCAGGAACTAAAGGGAAAAACTTAAGTGTGTGAGTATATGTCCCAGGAAGTATCAAAAAGAGATAAGCAAAAGGAAAATATGAGGAAGGTAAATAGACATAAAGAATAAAAGGATGGGGATAAAAATATATGTTTATTAAAAAAATTTTTTAAAAAAGACCAAAATTACGCAGTAATTTTGGCCTTTGATGTGAGAATTGAACGGGATGCACAAGAAATGGCCGATAGTTTAGGAGTTAGAATTTTTAGTGCAGAAATTATTTATCATTTATTTGATGCCTTTACGAAATATAGACAAGACTACAAGAAACAGAAACAAGAAGAATTTAAGCACATAGCAGTATTTCCCTGCAAGATGAAAATCCTCCCCCAGTATATTTTTAATTCTCGAGACCCAATAGTGATGGGAGTGACTGTGGAAGCAGGTCAGGTGAAACAGGGGACACCCATGTGCGTCCCTAGCAAAAATTTTGTTGACATTGGAATAGTAACAAGTATTGAAATAAACCATAAACAAGTGGATGTTGCAAAAAAAGGACAAGAAGTCTGTGTCAAAATAGAACCTATCCCTGGTGAATCACCCAAAATGTATGGAAGACATTTTGAAGCCACAGACATTCTTGTCAGTAAGATCAGCCGGCAGTCCATCGATGCCCTCAAAGACTGGTTCAGAGATGAGATGCAGAAGAGTGATTGGCAGCTTATTGTGGAGCTGAAGAAAGTATTTGAAATCATCTAATTTTTCCACATGGGGCAGGAATTGGAATAAATGCAATATTATGTTGTAAAATCACCAAGAAAAAACAGACAAAAATGGAACGGATGTATCTGGACACTGATGAACTTAAGCATGGAAGGAAAAAAATAGGTGTATAAAATGTTTTCCATGAGAAACCAAGAAACTTACACTGGTTTGACAGTGGTCAATTACATGTCCCCACAGTTCCAATGTGTCTGTTCACCTGCCCCTTCCTTTCCCAACCCTTCTCTACCAGCTGCTGTTTTAAAGTTTGCCCTAACCCAAATTTGGATTTTTATTACAGATCTAAAGCTCTTTCAATTTTATACTGATTAAATCAGTACTGCAGTATTTGATTAACCAAGCTTCTGCAGATTTTGTGATTCTTGGGACTTTTTTGATGTAAGAAATACTTCTTTATTTATGCATATCCCTTCCCACAGTGATTTTTTTCCAGCATTCTTCTGCCATATACCCTTAGGAATTTTTTAAAATAGAAAATTAGGCACTCTGGAAAAAAAAATTTTAAAAAAAGAATAAAATGAAAAGGTGCAAAGTATGTTTCACAGATACTCCAAAAACAGCGATTAGAGTAAATGAGAAAGAGGTAATATTTGAAGAAACAATGGCTAAGAACATTCCAGAACTAAAGAAATTCTCCTTAGATTCAAGAATCACTGTGATTCTTGAATTTTGAAAGTTAAAAACATTTCGACAACAGCTAATAAAATTGAGGATATGCAACTCTCATGACCCAGTAATTACTCTTCTAGACATATACGTATACCTGGAGAATGTCTCTCACACACAGAATAAGGAGGCAATTACAAGAGTGTTCAAAGAAATACAGTTTGGAAAACAAAAAGTGGGAAACTAAATTGGCCACCTGTCCAGTAATAAACTGTGGATTATTTTTTCTTACAATGGGATACCATAAAGAAGATAAAATAATAAACCATAGCTACACATTTCAAAATGTTGAGTAAAAAAAGAAAGTTTCAGAAGGATGCATACAGTATATCATTTATATAAATTTTAAATATATGGAAAATAATAGATGTATACAAATGTAGTGAAACTATAAAAGTATGCACACAAATGCTCACATCAGCCTCAGAATAATGATCACATTTGGCAGAGAAAAAAACAGGGAATGGTTCAGGACATGGTTAATTATATTTTTATAAAGAAGATATCCAAAGTTTATACTGCAAAATATTACTACCAATTTACATTTGGGTGGGACTTCTGATAAACTACTTTTCATATATTTTGAAATAGTTTATTGATAAGAATTAAAAAAATTAAAGCTGGGTTCTAAGACAATTAGAATAAGAGCACAGGAGAAGAAATTTCATGGGTGTTGATTTTGAACTGATGTCATAGAGACAGTCATAGTCAGCACAAGGACCTTGGATAGGTCAAGTACTCCCTCCACCTGCTTCTTTCACGTCAGGTTCCTGGAAAACATCATCACAATGAAGCTCTAAATTTACCTGTGAAACAGGGCAAAAAGGCAAATGTGTTTTGTTTTGTTTCAGTTCTCCTTATTGGGTAAAAGGAAAGATAAATTCAACTGGAAAGACAGATTATTTTCCTGCCACTGAATTTTCATGAGTACTGGGAAGCATTTCTCTGTGGATGTCTCTCATTCCTCTACCAATTGGGCCTTCTGAACAAAGGACATGGTTGAATAATTAACAGCTTTAGAAGCTAGAGAAAGTCTATTTCTCCAGGGAGATCTAGAGGTGTACTTCCCAAGACATGTCTTAGGGCACTAAAGATAAAACCTTCTCTGCAAACCCTCTAGAAACATTTACTTCTCTCCCCCAAACCCTTCTTACTTTTTCTCCCTTTATTTCTCTGTCCCTCTCTCTCAGGCTGGGCCAGTAGGCCAGCACTCCTAAAAAAGCTGTCTGCTAATTTCAGGCTCCTCTCCTGTGATGTTACTTACTACATGCATAGGTAATACGTGGCTCTCACTGCATTGCCCTGTGGGAACTGAGGGGTTAGGGAAATGACACAAAATATTGCTCTGGCTGCTGCTTCTGAAGTTAATAATAAACAGTCTCGGTCTCTGAGAGGGAGTCTTGCGCCTTCTATCAGAGTGTGTGTTTGTACAGCTGTGGCGGGCTAACTTGTTAGCTCGTAAATAGTGTAAAACCTCAGATTCTTCAGTTCTGACTTAGCAAAGAGAAGCAAAAAGAAAGCCTGTATAATATAATGGACAGTGTCTTTAATGTGATTTCGTAATACATACAGAAATATTCTTCAAAGGACATTTCTTATATCAACCCTCTATAAAAAATAAGGGTTAACAATGCAAGGGAAAAAACATCAAGGTGAAACGTTCATTTTAGAAATGTATTTCAGTGGAAATTATACATCTCAGCTGTATTTCTTTTTGACAAACCAAAGATACAAGAATAATCTTTATACTGCTTAGAGAATCCAGCAGGTAATAAACACAAAACATTTTTTACTTTCTCAAACATCAGGTATCATAATGGAGCCTTTTATAATTGCTTTCTCAGGCAATTCATAGCTGGAGCTATCCCATGATTTCTGGAAATGTTAAAATCTTTGATGAAAGAGAGATTCCTATGTAATGGATATTTTGTTTATTTTAGCCATCCATCATCCATTTTCTCATCTTTTCAAAATAACCCAAATTTTGTTTGAGGATTCATCCTCTCCCCATTCTCTGGTCATGTGGTCTGGATGGCAGTCAGGTCCTAGGTCAAACAGTGCATCCCATTCCCCTGCTTTAGAGGTATGCCTTTCTCTGAGAATCCCAGGACTTGGCCAGGAATGCTGGCTCAAGGACTGTCATTCTTTGGCGCTGTATTGAACCTGGAAGGATGGAGTCCTGGGAACAGCTGCAAATCATCTTGTAACCATGAAGGGAAAGTCAGTCTGTGGATGGCGTCAATACAGAGGAAGCAGAACCAGGATGGGTGGAAAGAGAACAGGACCCTGAAGGCATCTTTTGAGTACCTATACCCTGAAACCTTATCAACTCTGAATTGTTCAACTAGATGAAATAATACATATTTTTGGCTTCACTCTCTTTGAGCCAGGGTTCTTCTCCCTTCAACAACAACAACAAAAAAATGATTCACTCTCGGGTTTAGATGCCAGGCTTGCAAGATTCCCAATTGTTTGTAACAAACATTTAGAATGCTTTGAATAATGCCCAAGCAGAAAAATCCAGAGTTCTATGTGAACTCTGAAAAAGTTTTAACTTTTCAGAGCTGTTGCCCTTAACAAAATATAACAGAACCTCAATAAAACAATGTAGAACCTGTAATTTGAAATACACTGGATGTTGGTGGATCTACCAAAATGAGTTTATGGTTGAATATATTCAAATATGTTAAGTCAAATAAAGATTGTCTTGGAAACACAGCAAGGTTATGGGGGAAAAAGGAACAAAATCATTTTTAAGGCTTACGGGATTCCTTTTAGGTTTAACATAAGTGGTAATCTGTATGCTGATATTTAGGTTGAATCATTTGAAATTTAGTTTCATAAAGCTCAATCAAATAACCAATTAGGGACGGATTGCATGGAGCACTGGGTGTGGTGAAAAAATAATGAATACTGTTATGCCGAAAATAAATTTAAAAAAAAGCCCACATTACCACCTCTTTCAGATTTATTTAAATCAGAACATATATACTATATTGAAAAATGACCAAACCATTCATTTCTTATCCAACTATTCTTGTTTCATATGTAAGATAATCAAATGAGCTACATTTTCAAATCTTGCAATTTCAAAACAGTTTCTTAAAAAAGAGGCTGTATCTTGTGCAAATGTTAATATGAACTCACCTGCACGTTATAGAGGGGTTGTTTTGGTGCATTAACTTCCCTCAGCAAACGATGCGATATGTTCCTTAACTCCAGAAGTCTACAAGCAAGCTGGGGATGCAGAAGTTTGGCCACTGACTTGGAGGATCTGGATATGGTGTTTAATCCTTGAATCAGTGTTCCTCGGTTGATCCTTGCTAAGGCAACAGCCATTCTGATTTTGGACGTTTTCTGCATGGGTTCTCTTTTCTGGAAAATAAGCCTCTAAAAAGTGACTGATGTGTGATTCTCGCATGAATTATTACAACCTACTCTAGACTGAGACCAAGTACGACCTAACAGCACATTCCGCATGGGCCTATGCAAACTCAGTGTCCAATAATTATATCCCACGCCCCATGTACCTAAATCTTTGAATAAATGTATGATTTTTGCCTCAGCATGAATATCCAGAATTTAATTTACTAGCCAAAAGACCTAAAATTTTCATTTTTCTCTCTGGGTTTATTTTTGCATTGATTTTTTTTTTTTAAAGAGCGCTTTCAAAAGTAAGCAGTTCTTATTCAAATATTACTCAATGTTTGAATTATTCAAACATTAAATATCCTTATTCAAAACTGTTACAAATATTTCCCCAGTGTATTTTAAAAATGTAAATGATTAAAGCATTCATACATAATGCATGGTACAATATTAAAAAAAATGCCTTATATACTAATTCACAAGCTTAAGGAACTTTTTTTTTCTAAAAACTTCAAAACTTATGAGCATTCTGACAGAAAAAAATTGTGGCACTAGCAAAACATATGACATGTAGATCCTTCCTTGCTGTACCAGAAAGTGAACCGCAGAGAAATTACTTACAATGTGGTCAGACTGCATTCCAGGCAACAGCAAGGATCGTTGCCATTATTCATTTAAGCAATTTTATGGACTATTCTGGCTTTTTCATATATGACTTTGGGGGGGGGACTGATGGTTTATAACACAAATAAGCAACTTCGAGTCTCTATTTATTAAATCCAAATATATGTATAAGTACAAAACATCTTTTAGATGGATTATTTTGGCCTACAATGAGCAACATATAGTTGCATTAAGAGCTAATGTACTGTGTATGTCCTTTAAATGCCTCAGCCATTATCCTGAAGATATAATTTTATTATCGCTGTTTTTGTCACTGAGGTTCAGTGCTTCTCTTACCATTTTAGCCTTTGTGATTAGAGATCACCCGAAAATGTACTAGTCTGTCAATGAGGATGTACCTGGGCAGCGCCTGGTGTCACATTATGATTTCATCTGTTAACGTTACTGAAAAAGTCCCAAAGGTGGGAACCTTTGGTCTCAGCCCTCCTAGTCAATATGAACAGGAGAAGGCCATTGGAGTTTGGGCTGCTAGAATTGTGGCAATTCCAAGCCAATTTAGAGCAGAGCAACTCCTAAAAGCAATTATGTGGTATGTAAAACAAGCAAAATAAGACACAGGTGCAAACACTTGATACTGTATCTTGGTTTCCAGCACACTGGTGAGAGAAACCATGATGATCTGCACTATCCAGAGCTCCTACATACAGATTCAATTTCTCTTGTGATCTTATGCTTTGTTTCACTGATTTGCCCTCCCAACTCCTCCTGAAATTGGAGCAGCTAGAATGTTTGGTTTTACTTCTGATTTAGCTTACTGTGTTTTCTCTCATAATTTACAGTCAAAAGGTGAGAGCCCTATTGCCAAGGCGAACAAGAGTGGGATGTGGACAGTTCCACCATGCTGAAGTTTTGTCTACACAGTCATTCAGTCTTTTAAGGATTCTTCATTTTTGCAGATGAAACACTAACTTTATGAAATTTCCCTCTCCTTGTTTTGTATCTTTACAAAATCTTGGTGATCTGTACTTGTTGGCCTGGATTCACTGACTTTACTCAGGTATTTCTGTTAACTAATCTTGATTCATTTCCCCAAACACTATACTAGATTGATCGACTCAACCTTCCCCTCTTTTACAAGATTGTCTTACTAAATATATACCTGTGTAGAGAAATAAGCCTATTTGTATTTGATAATCCATGAATCAAAACCTTCCTGTAGGATCATATAACTTGTATTGACAAAAATATAGCATTTATTATAAACAATATTTTTAAAAATTCAGGTGTGCATTACAATAACACTTCAGTGTACTTTGTAATATATTTCTCATTTTAGTATTGTCATAAATTCATAGCTTTTTCCAACAGACTCAACTTGTTCCTAGTTAACATCGTCTTTGTTTCCTTTTAATGCTGAAATCATTACAATTTGATGACTGTGCTTCCCTTTATGTTTTTTTTTTTTAAGATTTTACTTATTTATTTGACAGAGAGAGAGATAGCACAAGCAGGGGAAGCGGCAGGCAGAGAGAGTGGGAGAAGCAGACTCCCACCGAGCAGGAAGCCCACTGTGGAACTCTATCCCACGACTCTGGGATCATGACCTGAGCCAAAGGCAAACGCTTAATGAACTGAGCCATTCAGGTACCTCTACCTTCATGGTTTTTAAAATGCTCTCCTTTCTCAATACTTTCATAGATATCTCTAAATCTCTGAAAGAAATATTTCCTCTAGCAACAAAATATTTCTGACCATCTTTATTTTCCTAACATAAAACATATAATCAACTTGTTCCCTAGAAAACCATTACTGCTTTTCAAAACAGTATAAGAAACCAAATCTAGACCCTGAGGTGCATGTAAAGTAGTTGTGTGTGTGTGTGTGTGTGTGTGTGTGTGTGTGTGTCATACCTAAAAGGAAACAACAGAGGAGAAGCTACTTACAGTCCTGAAGATGGAGAATGAGATTTTCCTCTTTAAAAAAAAAAAATAGTCTTGTGAGATTAAGAGTCACTTATGGTTTGTCTCCCTCCCAATCCCATCTTGTTTCATTTATTCTTCTCC
This sequence comes from Neogale vison, assembly GCF_020171115.1. Classification (NCBI taxonomy): domain Eukaryota; kingdom Metazoa; phylum Chordata; class Mammalia; order Carnivora; family Mustelidae; genus Neogale; species Neogale vison. Next base: position 197,641,223 of record NC_058091.1, on the reverse strand, counting down.
TACCCACTTAAGCCCCCATGTTGCATCACCACTTCCTCATATCAGGGAGATCATATGGTAGTTGTCTTTCTCCGCTTGACTTATTTCGCTGAGCATGATACACTCTAGTTCCATCCATGTTGTCGCAAATGGCAAGATTTCATTTCTTTTGATGGCTGCATAGTATTCCATTGTGTATATAGCCCATCTTCTTTTTTTTTTTTTTTTAAGATTTTATTTATTTATTTGACAGAGAGAGATCACAAGCAGGCAGAGAGGCAGGCAGAGAGAGAGAGGAGGAAGCAGGCTCCCCGCTGAGCAGAGAGCCCGATGCGGGACTCGATCCCAGGACCCTGAGATCATGACCTGAGCCGAAGGCAGCGGCTTAACCCACTGAGCCACCCAGGCGCCCCTTCTTTATCCATTCATCTCTCTGATATGAGAAGTGGAGATGCAACATGGGGGGTTAAGGGGGTAGGAGAAGAATGAATGAAACAAGATGGGATTGGGAGGAGACAAACCGTAAGTGACTCTTAATCTCACAAAACAAACTGAGGGTTGCTGGGGGGAGGGGGATCGGGGGGGGGTTATGGACGTTGGGGAGGGTATGTGCTATGGTGAGTGCTATGAAGTGTGTAAACCTGGCGATTCACAGACCTGTACCCCTGGGGATAAAAATATATGTTTATAAAAAATTAAAAAATTAAAAATAAATAAATAAATAAATAAAGTCTTTAAAAAAAATAGTCACCAGTTTATAGTGATGATTCTAATTCACTCTTGCCTTCAGTGAATTTTTGAAATAGGCTCTGGTAGAAAATTTGTTAAATAAAAGGGTTTTTCCCCCCTTTTTTTGAGCTATCAGCTTTTCCCTTTGTCTACTATGTATGTTATATATTTTTCTACCAAGCCATGTGTCTAAATTTAAATGCTGACCCCAAAAGAAGTGCCCATTTCTTTTCCCTGGTTTATTTTGTTTTGACTCTTGTCCTAAGCATATTGGAAATGGCTGCAAAATGTGCAAGTTTACATGATTCTTCTTGTCATCATTATCACCTGAGTATGTTACCGAATGTGAGAAAAGAAATTCCACTCCCCCCCCACCACCATCTCAGAGACACACAAAGGCAATGATGATTTACTACAAGAAACCCAGTATCAATTAATCAGATTGTCTCAAGAATCCTGCTCCAAATTTCAATATTTGAGCCCCATTCTTCGAATATATCCTGCTTTCCTATTTTCTTTTTTTTTTTTTTAGAGACATACCCATCTATCATCAGCAGTTTTAATGCTGAACTCCAATTTCTATTACATCAGCTTTTTACTACTCTACATCCAAAAAACCAGCCTGTCAGCAAATCTTATTCAATTCTTTCTCTGAACAGTCCTAGAATTTGACCACTTCTCACTACCCCCAATGCCAACACTCAGTCCACGGTATTTATATACCATCTCTTTTCCAGACTAGTAAATTAGCCTCCTTAAGGGTCTCTCTGCTTCTGTCCTTGCCTACATTCATTCTATTCCTCAATGCCTCCGCAAAAGAGATACAAATAAAACTTAGATCCTATCCTGCTCTGCTGCTCTAGTGGCTTCCTACTGCACTCAGTCTAAAAGCCAAATTACAGGGCGCCTGGGTGGCTCAGTGGGTTAAGCCGCTGCCTTCGGCTCAGGTCATGATCCCAGAGTCCTGGGATCGAGTCCCACATCGGGATCTCTGCTCAGCAGGGAACCTGCTTCCTCCTCTCTCTCTCTGCCTACGTGTAATCTCTCTCTGTCAAATAAATAAATAAAAATCTTTAAAAAAAAATAAAATAAAATAAAAGCCAAATTACAAACAGTGGTCTGCAAAGCCCTACAAGAGTTGTTTTTTCTTTACCTCCCTAACCTCATTGTCTTTTTCTCTCCTTTTCCTCCTCACTATTTGTTGAGCTTGTTAAATATACTCTCACCTCAGGGATTTAGCACTAGCTACGATGCCATTTGATTCTTCAAAGACACTGAGGTTTACTCCCTTGCTTCCCTCAAGTTTTAACTCAAGAATTACTTTCTCACTAAGACCCTCTTGGTCACCCTACCTTGATGGTCAATTGTTCTCCTAGTCCCTACCCTTATTTCATATCTTTTCTAAATTTCTTCTTTTTATTAAGATCTACCATTAACATAATATATAGTTTATTTTCCCTGTTTCTTGTTTTTTTTACTTTGCTAGGATTTAAGTTCTATGACAACAGTGTTTTATATCTATTTGGATCACTGATCTTTCCCCAGTACCTCGAATAGGGTCTGGCACATAGTAGGGTACTCTATAAATATTTGTTGAAATGAATGAATGAAGAGTATCATGGGGAAATAGAGAAATATACCAAATATTAAATTAGAAACCACCCTGAAAGTTTTCAGTGTACAATGTGCTCTGTAAATTTCACAATTATGATGGTGCCCCATTAGAAACAACTCACCAAAAATAAAAATATAACTGAATTACAGAACACAGTCCTACTCTCATCATATTTAGAAATTCTATGCCAATAAGAGTAATTTCCAGACATCACTGGTGCAGCCCCAAGAGTTTAGTCCTGCATGTTTAAAAAAAAAAAAAAAAAAAGCCAAGAGAATTCAGAAAAGTATATATACAGTTATAAAAATCTGAAGTTTTGTATGGATTCTAATATGTTCCGCTTACAACTCCCTATTTTATTTTATTTTAAAGATTTTATTCATTTGTCAGAGAGAAGGAGAGAGAGCACAAGCAGGGGGAGCAGCAGGCAGAGGAAGAAGACTCCCCACTGAGTGAGGAGCCCAGCGTGGGACTTGATCCCTGAGCCAAAGGCAGATGCTTAACTGAGTGAGCCACCCAGGCATCCCACAACTCCTAATTTTATAGTATAAGGTTAAGTGCAAGATAATTACAGAATAAAAAATATAATTGCTTTTCATAATTAAAACCACAAAAATTGACCTTATTCACCACAAAAGATTTCTCACACTCAAGTAAAGATTTTCTAAATTTAAACTTTTTAGTTTCCTAACTGTAAAATTTATTTTTTCATTTGTTCAAATGTAAAAGTTTAATATTTTAAAATCCTCATATGGAAATTATTTGTAACTTGCAAATGAAAACCTTTAAAATTTACTTTTTTGCTAAAGGAAGTGGATACTGATGGTACTGGGGTCTGTGTTGGACTGGGAAGTACATGACATCAGAAGCCATGATCTCAAACCAAGATTCTAAAATTAACTTCCCTCAGTCCCAGGAAGAAAATTTCCTTCAAAATCATTAGTCATGAAGAACTATTTAATAACCATTTTTCTGGATATATCCCTCTATAAAAATCCCACCATTATTCCCACCAATCTTTTGTTTGTTTCTGGCCAACAAGATGGCCTTTTCCTAAATAAATAAATGTCTACAACCTTTTAAAAAGTTTTAAATATTAATTATGAAATTTAGAGATTTAAAATCCAACCCAATTAATTAAAATCCTCTAAGTAGTCTTAAAACCACTCCTTTCAGTATGTTTGGGAATTATGGATCATCTCCAAAATAATCAGATTTGTAGTATTTACAATCCAACCTTTTAAAAATAATTTAGTTATTGAAGTATTAGCATTGTTTTCTGAATGATTTATTTTTGAAGTACAAGTAACTTCAATCTGTTACAATATCCCCTAAGAACTTGGATTTCTTGCCAATGTCAGCAAAGTAAACTGTGGAAAAAGAACAATGTGTGTTGAAAATGAGAAATAAAGTAACTATGTTTATATTATTCTCTGAATGAGGTAAAGTTCTTATAAGTAAATAACTTCAATGAGTTGGAAAGAGGAACTCAGAGTTTTCTCTGGGATCAGAGTATCAACCTATTTCGCTATTAAACCAAATTTACGGCTCTAATGATAATGAGGCTATTCAGGGGGTAGGAAGAGATGAAGAGAATTACAAAGAAAGTTGCAATTTCTTAGATTATTAAACCCAGTTCCTTTAATGTTGCCAATGGTGAAAGAATCACAATCTTGAAGGGGAAACAGGGCTTTCCAGACTGTGCCAGTCTTAGCCATTTACATCCTAGACCAAGCACGGTCACCTGCCCATTCCTTCTCTAACACTCCAGTGCATATTCAAGAAAAATCTCCAACATTTAAAAAGACTTTATACTAAAACTGGGAGAATGAAGTAGGGGGAAGTAATTAGACACCGAGTCTAAAATACAGATTTATAAAATCTGGTTTGCGGTCTGGAGCTTTTAAACCTCATTCTATCCTACTTAGTGGACCACCATTGGGATGCCATCTTACCACTAGGTATCCAGATACCTACACTTCAGTATCAGCCTTCCCCTAAGTCTAGACTCAAGGCTCATGCCATTCGTTCATATTTACGTGATATACTGAGAACACCCTACGCTGTTTCACACTTTTTGTCCTGACACTGCTTCCTTTGCTCCTGTCCACTTATCCTCTCTCTTTTTTTTACTTAGAAAATTCATATTCATTCTCTGAAACCCAATTTAAGCATCCTTCCTCCAAAAAGCCTTCTCTGACCATCCTAGCTAGAGCAATTCATTCCTCTAAGTTGGATTTACCTCTCACCATATTCTAAAACAATTACTTGTTTACAGTTCTGTCTTGATTACATTAAGCTAATTGGCTGAAAGCATCCTGTCTTTTCTCTCTATTCCCTCTCCTCAGTCCCAAACAATAGCAAAGTATTTAGTAAATGTGTGATGCCTGGTTGTCTGGATGAATGGTTAAAAGTGGCTCTAATATTTCTCCTTTGGAATGAAATAGATAGACTTTGTGATTACTGTGTTACTCAGAGAGTTTTTTTGTTTACTTCCAGGTTTTGGCTATGTTCCTCATGTTTGACATTGCCAAAACTCTGATATCTGGATGAGGAAATTATTACTGTACCATGTAACTTTACAACATATTCTATTCCAACTGTGGTCTAGATGATTAAATATACTTTTCCATTAAGAGCTGTGTACTTTAAAGTAAATTAGGTTACAATATATTACTTTTTCCTGATCAAATGTCTCAAAATTCTTTACCTATTCCCTCTTTCATTCCCAATATTTTACCTGGCTCAAATCCTTTTGGGAACAAACGTTATATAAAACATATGCACATATGCTTTGTTTAATCTGATATCATTATTTTCTTCCATATTAAAACATACACTCATACCACATTTATCTTTCCATTATTATAATTTATGTCAGTTATTTTTGCCAGTGATTTAATTGCCATAGATTTTAGTTAAAATATATCTAGGTGTTTTCCTGATTTTTATATTAAGCAAATCTTTTTTTTTTAATATTAAGCAAATCTTAAGCAAATGTAGCAAACCACATACATTACAATTGTGGCTATGAGAGAGCTCCACATTTCCAATCTAACAGCACGGTGATTTTCTTTAAACTTAATTTATCTACTTCATTTCTTTGTCCATGTCTCTGCTTTTCATAGACCCACCCAGTAAGATTTGAAATTTGTTCTTCTGAGGCAAAATTAATTTCTTCCTAAGGCTCAGGAACTGATCTCAAAGTCAAGCATTAAATAATGGATATTAAAAATACAATGTACTTTTTATAATCCTTTTCAAAATTATGAAATTGCATTACCTGATTAGACTGTGATAATCTTAGGATAGTAGGGAATTCATCTTTAAACTCATCCATAAGGTCCATGATGACTTTCTGGATCCCCTCCACTGAAACAAAAAGAAATTAGGGGGACAAAGGAGCTTAGCAAAAATCTCACCTAACCACAATTCAAAAGAACCTGGGATGCTGGGTCCACTTTGTAAGTGCCTGGGAAAGCAAGTAAACCCTAAGGGACGTTATTCCCCATTGTATCCCACACCCATATCCCCTTTACAGCAAGATTACATATACTTCTTCCAGAAAAGTTCTTCAACACCTGCCCACATATCCACCCAACAGGTTTGATCGGCATGACAAATTCTTGCTTGGGTTCCTAGTGCTTGGAAAGTTTGCAGGCCAGGGCAACACTTGTCCTACTCTGCCATTAATGAGGGATGAAGGTACCCTTCCACCCAGGAAAGCAGGCAAGGACAGAACCTACAGCTCATTGACAGAATTCTTTGTTACTGCACAATGGGCCTCTGAGAGCTTGTTACAGAATCTTCTGAAATCACTCTGGCAGTGAGAAGAGGAAGAAATGTGTTTGAAGGCGTAAAGGGAGGAGAAAGGAGAATGAAAAATAAACTGTACTAAGGAGTTCTGCATTATGTGGAATTTTGCCCCAACTTCTACAATGATACCTCAATTAATGGATCACCTGAGAACAAAGCTCCCTTTGAAAAGAGTTGGCATATGGTTTAAAAGAAATGCTTCACATATGATGCCAAGAGGAAAAGAAAACCAGCAGTTATTTCAGAAAAACTTCTGAACAGACTGTTTTCCTTCACTCAAATAAAGATCACTAGGTCCACCACAGGCAAAATTATAAAATCTAAAATCCTCTTCCTCCTCCTCCTTCCTCTTCTACTTCTTCCTCATCTTTTTCCCTCCTAGTATTATCCTGCTTCATTCTTTTCCATTTATCAAATATAAGAAGAACTTCATATCATGTGGATTTGATTGAATACCTAGTTAATATTTTAGTGTGGATGAATTCAGAGTTGATTAACACAAATTCCATTTTAATTTGAAGCCTTTATATCTGATTGTAGCTAGACCACTGTCTTTAGCAAGCATAAGCTGTGGGTGCTAGAGGTTTGTTCATTGGAGCTGTCTAGGAAAGAGAACAGTGTCCATCAGAAAACTTCTCTATCATGTGAAGCCCACCAGATCCCACCTTCAGTTTGCCTGTAGTCCTAGTTTGTCTGAGAATACTCTTCACCGCACCACAAACACTTCACTTAACCTTAGAAGGACATGCTTCCCTCCATCATGACCCTAATGTTTAAGATAATTATACTCTTAATATGTGGAATTGCAATGCACTGCCAGAAAGAAAATCTTATTAGACAATGATGAAAGTCTGCAAGAAATGTAACCCTTTATTTGTTCCATTACGATATGTGCCTATCAGAGTTTACCCCAGAGGAAGAGTTGGCTGTCCCTTCTCTCATTGGTCTTCTTCCCTGTTCTCCACTCTCACTGACAGCCCTATGTTCTTTTCACCCATCTGCCCATCTCCTGACGTCTGTCCTAGTTCCCAATTGGTTTCATCCAGGTTTTTTTTCCTTTTTATTAGCTCTCACCCTCCTCAGTATCTTATGAAATTAACAAATATAAAAGAAAAAAGTTTCTCATGCTAATATTGTCCAACCTAGAGCATAACCAGACTCTGTGTCATGTTAACAAAGTTCTTTTTGTCTTTGCTTTCTCAATGACTCTCCTTGAGAGAGGAAAGATGAAAAAAAGACAGAGGGTCATGAGATTTCAAAAAATCCCACCCTGTCACACTTATTTTATATTTGTGACCATATCTGATCATATTACAGGTTTGACTTAATTTAATTATACCCATGTCCTTATGTATCTTATGTTATTTCAGGTAATAAAGTTAGACAAAATAAATAATGTTAATGGTTATCTTCTTTAGCTATAATGTTATTCTTTATAGCTCATAATACAGGGCTCCATACTTATAAACATTAACTGAAAAAGGTTAAAAATACCTCCAAATTTTGTAACAGCCCTTCAAATTTATTTGTATTTAAAAGGCTTTAATACAGAAAGAAGAGAATCTCTGATTTGCACAAAGCTTGGAAGAAAATGAACATTTTACACACTGTAAGTGAAAGCAATAGAAGCTTAATTAGAAAATAAAGAGTTTTGGGACTCAGACTCCGATTTGAATTCCAACTCTATCACTGATCTACCTACTAGGCTGTGTAATCTTGGGCAAATTTCTTAACCTAAATTTTACTTTTCAAAAGGTGACAGGATTTATTTAACAGACCAGATATGTTTGATAAATGTCAGCCATTGGTAAATATACAACAGCTACTTTGCTTTTAAAAGATTTTATTTATTTATTTATTTATTTATTTGAAATAGAATGAGAGCTAGAGAGAGAGAGAGCGAGTGAGCAGGGTGGGAGGAAAGGGAGAAGGAAAAGCAATCTCCACTGAGCAGGGACCTGGACCCGGGGTTCCATCCCAGGACCCTGAGATCATAACCAGAGCTGAAGACTCCTACCGACTAAGCCATTCAGGCGCCCCTACCTACAACAGCTACTTTACTTTGAGAAAGTTTGCAAAATTTGGGTGAAAAGTCAATACTGAGTTATCCCTGTTCACATGGGTTTTGATTTTTCACACAACTGGCTAGAATCCTGATAACCATCCTAACTAGATCCTTCCCTCAAACCTACTTCAAATTCAAATGATATGGACCTATACTTCCGATTTCAAGTAATATGTCAAGTCTCAAGAACAACTTCTTTAAGATTCATCCTTGGCCCAGTCAAGGATTTGGACTGGAAGACACCTCCTTTGGGTGCCAACTCACAAGTGGGTTAGTTCTGTCCATTCCAGTGCTAAGTTTCTCTCTCTGTCAAATAAATAATAAATAAATAAATAAACAAACAAACACAGAAGCCAATTTAAAGGGACTCCTGCCGGTCTCAGAGCAATTGGCCATTATCATACTAATGCAGTGGTTAACACAGCATTATTATTTATAGGATGAACAGATATTCTGTGTCTCCTAAAATCATGCAAGTTTAAGTACATATCATCTATGACATACTATAGCCAAAAATGTTCCAACTTAACCTAACTTTAAATGTATCTTCTAGTTTCTCAGAAATATAGGCAACACACAACCTACATCAGTGCTTCTTGAACTACAGTGAAAATCCAATACCTTTATAAATTAAAAGTAAATTATCTTAAAAAATAAAATTTATATTCAAGAAAGGATTTTTTATTTTTCAATATTCATATAGTCAAATAAAACTGTCTTTCTTTATAAAACTTATGGTTTTCCTGTCAATGAAGTTCTTCCAGGCCCTAAATTAGACATAGTCTCCCAAATTTTCTTCAGTTTTCTTTCTTTATAAATTAATTTAAAAATTTTTTAATTCATCTTTGCTTCATTTTTAATAGGTTATGGTTTCCTTCCATCTGACTATCCAGTTGTTTTGGTACTACTGATTAAACTATTGTTCTCACTGATACGAAATACCACTACTACTACATACACATATATTGGGAACTATTGCTGGACTTTCTATTCTGGTCTACTGATCTATTTCTATGTCATTATAATACTAATTTGACTACAGTGACTTTGTAGTATGTTTTGTTTTCTGTTAAGGAAAGTCTCTGTTACTGTTCTTTTTTATTCTATTATTTCTAGTGGAGTTCCCCATCCCCTGCTCCCTAGCTCAGTTTTTCCACTAATCTCTTAGATTTTCTATGTTTTCACTGTCATCAAGGGGCAAAAAATAATTTAATCTTTCTTTTTCCATGTTCATACCAATTATTATTATCTTATTTAACTGCATTCACTAGGACTTCCAAAAATAATGTTGAGTAACAATGATTATGAAGGGACACCTAGCTTGTTCCTGTTTTCAATTAAAACATCTTCAATATTTTACTGCTTACCAAAAAACCAATAGCAAGTGTTATTCTAAACAATCTTTATTGTATTTCTAGGCCCCTTCTGGTTTTGTTCTTTCTTACTGGGAATGGTTGTTGAATTTTATCAACTTCCATCTCATAATCTATGGGCATGATTTCCCCCCTCAGTGTGTTGATATGAGAAATTCGGCATTAGCTTTCCTGATATTGGAATCATCTTTGCATTTCTGGAAAAGAATGTGTACTTGTTGATAGCATAGAATTCCTTTGATATTTTGTAGAACGAAGATGATAACTGTAGAACAAAGAAAATGTAAGCAACTCCAACATCTATTAACTATGGAATAAATAAATAAATACTATATCCATAATAGTTACTATACAGCAGTAAAAATGAATAAATTACAAGTATACGCAATATCATGAATAACTCTTAGGAATGTAATTAATTTTGTTTTTTTGTTTTTTTTTTTTAAAGATTTTATTTATTTATTTGACAGAGAGAAATCACAAGTAGATGGAGAGGCAGGCAGAGAGAGAGAGAGGGAAGCAGGCTCCCTGCTGAGCAGAGAGCCCGATGCGGGACTTGATCCCAGGACCCTGAGATCATGACCTGAGCTGAAGGCAGCGGCTTAACCCACTGAGCCACCCAGGCGCCCAGGAATGTAATTAATTTTGAATGAGGAAAAGATACAGAAAAAACAGCAAGATTTCATTTATATAAAGTTCAAAAATATTCAAAACTCAGCAATATATTAGGAGCAGAGATATGTGTGGTAAAACTATAAAGAAAAAGAAAGGGAACAATAAACATGAAATTCAGAATAGGGTGGGACAAAGACATTGGATTGGACCAAGGGCATATGACAATTGCAAATGTAATGGTAATGAAGTTTTTCTAAAACTTAATCATGTGTACAAATATCAATGTCCCATAATTTTTATACCTTATAACAATTTATATGTGATTTCTCAATATTTAATCAAGGCAATAAAATGAAATAACCTGATGAGCAAATTTCCACAACAACTTCTGTGAAAAATTACCATCAATAGCTATTCTAGTAATAGCAGTAAGGGGAGTTCTTTCACTCATTACTATTTATTGAGCACCTACTATGTGCTATCACTGCTCAGCAGTAGGTGAGCAAAACAGACAAAAGCCTTACTCTGTTGGAGCTTGCATGCAGTGGAACAGAATCAAACTACTTACTGCTATTTTCTATACCTAGAAAAGCTATCTTTTTCACTAGCAATTTGCTCCAATTTAAGGTGAGTGTTTCACAACTACATTCTCTGTAACAATTGAAAAAATTACATATATTTCATCCCACTCTGATTGAAAAGTAGATCTTATTTTAGCCTTTGGAAACTTTATTATAAATCTACGTTTTACAATTAAAATCATTCTTTTCTTACATATTGTTCCTCAAGTTTGTAGTCATCACTGTCAGTAAGGGTTTTTGAGCAGCTGCATATCTTCTGATAGATTCTTCCACCTTGAAACAGGCAATCTTAATTGTAGCATGTCAAGAAAAGCAAAGAAATACATATTAAATACATTTAAGTATTCACAATCCATGTTTTTTATGGCCTTTGGTTAGAAGTCTTAGACTTATTTACTTCTGCAGTAACTTTTGCAGGAACCAATATAGATTGGGTATTTTAGTCCCTTCCCTTAGGGTCATAGAATGTACAGATACTTATGTTAAGATCTCTCTGGTCAAACCAATAATGTTCAAGCATAATGAAAAAGATGACTACTTATTCCATGTAATTCTACATAATTATAGAAAAGAAAATTATGTTCACTCAACAGTGCCAAAAGTGATGCAATCTACTTTTTATTCTGACCCAAAACTTTAACAGCAAGTTGATGACACGTCTTTGAAGTGGAGCCCAGACAAGACTTAATTCACTAAGTGTGAATATATGTAAACTCGCCATGAGACTACATTTATTTTCAGCCAGTACCAAGCAATCCTCTTAGGTGTTTCTAAGCTATTTTATACACAAATAATTCTTACATGTTAGAAGACTAAAGTTGCCCACCGTCCTAAATTATGAAGATTATATATAACATCTATATAAGTAATAATGCTCTTAATTTAAAATAAGGTCTTTCTGACCAATGATTTAAATTGTACCTGCCTAATTTGTGGTTTTCAATCATTTTTTACATGAATAAGTAAGTTTCAATAAAACTCAAAACTAAATATGTCCAATATGTGTTATGTAGGCAGAGGATGGGAAAGTAGAGAACTCTTTGTTTTTTCTTTTAAAGAGGTGTATTAAAGCCATATTTTATTTTTCATTCTATACAAAGAGATAGAATGGTTACATAAGCCATATGTAAGTATGACTATCTCAATCTACAAATGATAAGCCGAGCTCTGAAAACTTTACAGAGTATCTGCAAACCAGCAAATGATAGAACAAAGACTCTTACGTAGTTTCTGTATCCCAAATTTTTAATTCTTTCACCACACATATTACCTTCTTCAGTTAGAGTGAGTGGCTTTCAATATCAGGGCAAAAATACAATCAAGAGGAGAAATATTCTGAGATAGTCTAAGAAGTTTAGAAAAGATAGAGATTATCAGAAATTCTATTATGGATAGCTTTCACCTTTTCAAGCAAAATCTGAGAGTTCATTTCATCCCAGGCACATAGGATAAAAAAAATGAACAAAGAAAGTCCTTATTCTTTTTTTTTTAAAAAAAGATTTTATTTATTTATTTGACACACAGAGAGAGATCACAAGTAGGCAGAGAGGCAGGCAGAGAGAGGGGGGGAAGCAGGCTCCCTGCTGAGCAGAGAGCCCAAGGACCCTGAGACCATGACCTGAGCCGAAGGCAGAGGCTTAACCCACTCAGCCACCCAGGTGCCCAGAAAGCCCAAAATCTAAATAAATGAGCACACAGTATAACACAGACATATTCAGGGACATTTATGATAAAATACAAATGCAATAAAACAGAAATACACAGGATGTTGTTCCTTGCAAGCAAGAGGCAGGGCACTAGCCTTGGGTGGCCAAAGAGTCATAGAAGGTTTCTTCTAATTAACAAACATCAGGCACTGGGTTAAAAGCTGGAGATAATAAAACAGATTGGATCACAGTTCTCCTTGACTTTGCATGAGAAAATACTATAAACAAACAAGCAAATAAATGAGGTCATCCCATGTACTAATAAGTGCTATATTGGAAATGAAATACATTAATATACAGATAAAACTGGGTTACTATAAACGTTAAGGAAGAACTCCCATGAGAAAATGAAAAGGACCTGAGATGTCGAGGGGTGTATACTACTTCGAATAGCCACTGCTCAGTGTTCAGGGGCAAAATCAGTACTTCAAAAACAAACAAACAAACAAACTAACTAACTAAATATCTTTATCTTCTATATAAAGTTTACTTTCTAGGTAACAGTATAATTTCGCCCAAACTCAAAATCTCTTGATTCAAGTTCCATCCTTCCCCAGTTTAAAAAATAATAAGAAAGAGGGGCGCCTTGGGTGGCTCAGTGGGTTAAAGCCTCAGCCTTCGGCTCAGGTCATGATCCCAGGGTTTTCAGATCGATCCCTGCATCAGGCTCTCTGCTCAGCGGGGAGCCTGCTTCCTCTTCTCTGCCTGCCTCTCTGCCTACTTGTGATCTCTGTCAAATAAATTAAAAAAAAAAAAACTTTAAATAAATAAATAAAATCTTTTAAAAATAATAATAAGAAGAAAGATCCCTTTTCCTTTCAATAAACAAAGCTGCCCTCAGCAGAGACTAGCCCGGGGTTAGAGACTTCGGAATGCTGATGGCCCTGAGGGCTGTCCTCACCTCCACCTGCTTTCCAGGAAGTGTCCAGTCCGGAGGAGGCTGCTGTGCATGTCACGCAGGTGCAGGTGCAGATGCCAGGTGCAGACTGCCTCCTTGCCGTGCGCGCTGAGTCACTATCTCCCCCCAAGTCCCTCCTGGCCTTCTGGGCTGCAGCCTCCGCCTCCACCAGCTGCCTCCCACCAGGAAGTGAAAGACCAGCAGCCTAAGGTCCAACTACTCCCACTTCCAATCACGTGTGACCATGAGCCTCTGCGCTACTCCTCTCAGACCTCGCGGAACGTGCCATCACGTGCGACGTCAACACGTCCTGCGCGAGGCCGAGCGTCGCCAGCTGGAGCCTGAGACAGACACGGGGCTCTAGGCACAGGGAAGCGCCCAAGTTGCGTGGTGGCATGGTGGTACTCGGAACCTCTCGAAGGCCCCAGATGCAGTGCAAGCCCAGAGGGGGAGTCTTGGCATCTCCAACTCACTCTCCAACTTTGGACATGCTTAGTGTCCTGGCAACTGAGATCCAAATGTCGGTCCGGGGAACGGCAATCCTGCCTCAAATCGGAAATCCTCTGGCCCTAGCGGTTTGGAGTTTTGCCTGTGGAGAAGAGCAAGTGGTGCAGAATGTGGTTGATTTGTTTGTGATGAAAACGAAGCCCCAAAACACAAGGTCTTGCCATACATCATTTTGAAGAAAAGGGATGATGGTTTTAGGAAGCCCAAGAATAGCACAAGGGAGCGGAAAAATTTAATCCTAAAAGGTAAACACCTTTTAATTTTTGTCAAGCCACTATCCCTTGTTATTCAGAGGTTTCTTCACCTTCAAACCCTCTCTTCCAAAATATCAAATTTCTTTTAAAATCACACCAGTAGGGGCACCTGGGTGGGTCAGTGGGGGAAGCCTCTGTCTGTCCCTGAGGTCGTGATCCCAGGGTTCTGGGATCGAGCTCCGCATAGGGCTCCCTGCTTAGTAGCAATCGGCTTCTCCCTCTCCCTCTGCCCCTACCCCCACACCCACTCATGAGCATGCACGCTCTCTCTTTTAAAAAAATAAAATCTTCTTAAAAAAACACACCAGTAATAATTTTGGAAAATACTGTCAAAAGTCATGTAGCATCATATGGCGTCAATAAGGTACCCCAGGATTAGAAGTCAAGAGATCCTGGGATATTAGTGTCAGGCTTGATCTGCCTATCTGTAAGAACTACAATTTCTTGGCTCAAATATATGAATCAGTAAAGTAAAGGAGTTGAAACAGAGATCTCCAAAATTTTGTTTAACCTTAGCGATTGTCCAACATTATCACAGATGGTCATTGTATATTTTTGTAACTGTAATTTTTCCAGGATCAAACCAGATTAGGGGCACTTAGTACAGGGGAAAAAAAATCAAGGATCTAGCTATAAAATATCGTCAAGGAAAAAAAAATAGAAAAATTCTTAGTCAAAGCAAAATCTTTAAAATCTAGTTTATTAAGATATTTGGTTTTAAAATTATAACAAATATAATTCAAAATTGGCCTTCTTGGTTTGCATAAAGAATACAGGCTGTCCATAAAATTCTTCAGTGCTGAAAGTAATAAACAGTAGGAAGGTACATATTTAGATTTTCTGTTCCTTAGATCTTGCAACCTTCTTTTGTTACCATCTAAAATTTCTTTTCCCTTTATTGTCTCAGCTTTCTTACTGCATATTTAGATGTGCATCTGGCCCTATGGGAGATTTTCTTTAAACTCTCATCACCCAATCTAAGCCTTTTTCAGTCTTCATTTTTTTTGAGCTTTATAGTATCTGATGCTATTAACAGTCCATATTTCTTTTTTTTTTTTTAAGATTTTTTATTTATTTATTTGAGAGAGAGAGACAGTGAGAGAGAGCATGAGCGAGGAGAAGGTCAGAGAGCGGAAGCAGACTCCCCATGGAGCTGGGAGCCTGATGTGGGACTCGATCCCGGGACTCCAGGATCACGCCCTGAGCCGAAGGCAGTCGTCCAACCAACTGAGCCACCCAGGCGTCCCAACAGTCCATATTTCTTAACATAGCCTTCTTTTTCTTTCTAAGACAGTTTTGTATTTTATTTCTGGCTATTCTCCATGTCTTGTCTTCCTTCTTTCTATCCTTTCTCTACAGCCCAAAGTCTTGTACTTTATTCATTCTATCGTTAAATTATGTGTCATGGCAAGCACATCTGAATATTGGCTTAAATTATTAATCTTGCTAGAAACTTCATAATCTCTAACTCTAGTACTATTCTTTGTTCAGAGTTTCCCAAATACTTGCTGATAAATAATAATAAATATATAATTTATATTTATAAATAATAAATGAATAATAATAAAATAAAATCACCAATTATTGAGTACTCACAATCTAAGCACTTACTATATTGTATATAAGTATTATTATTGTTATAAGCATTACTAAAATTTGTAAATGAAGTATTCTTTGTATTGATAAATATACAGTACATACAGTATTACAAGTCTTGATACTATACCTACTGTATATTTACTTGTGGTAGAGGCCACTATATTTCACTATGCATTTGCATATCTATAATGCTATTATAAGTACTATCATTTTGGGAAAAAAATTTATAATTATGAATGATAATAAAAGTAAGACATGAATTATCAACTCTTGAATAATGCTCTTCATCTCTACCATGTGGAAAGCCAATATTTGTCTTATGAGAAAAACAGTTCTCTAAGTTTTTGGTCTCAAAACCTGTTTGCACTCTTACAAATTACTGAGGACCCCACATAGTTTTTGTTTATGTGATTTGTATCTATTGATAATACCGTATTAGAAATTAATACTAAGAAATGTATAAAAATACATATTAATTCATATGGTAGGCAATCTTTAAGATGGCCCCCAATGATTCCTACTTTGTGGTATTCATGCCCATGTGTAATCCCCTCCCCTTGAGTATGGGCTGAATACACGACTGCCTTCGGCTCAGGTCATGATCCTGGAGTCCCGGGATCGAGTCCCACATCGGGCTCCCAGCTCCATGGGGAGTCTGCTTCGCTCTCTGACCTTCTCCTCACTAATGTTCTCTCTCACTGTCTCTCTCGCAAATAATAAATAAATAAAATCTTTAAAAAAAAAAAAAAAAGAACACAGCCAAAATGATGGGATGCCGCTTTCAAGATTAGGTTACAGAAAGACTGTGTCTTCTGTCTTGATTGTGCACGCTCTCTCTCTCTCTCTTTGAGGGAAGCCAGTTGCCATGTTGTAACTTTCCTGTGAAGAGATCCATATGACAAGGAGCTGATGTCTCTGGCCAACAGCAGTATGGAACTGGGTCCTGTTGATAGCTCTGTAAGTGAGCTGAGAAGCTAATCCTACCCCAGACTAGCCCTAAGATGACTGCAGCTCTACTCATACTTTGAATATAGCTTTGTGAGAGATCCTGAACAAGAGGAACCAAAAGAAGCTACATGTGGATTCCTGACCCATACACATGGTGAGATAATAAATACTCTTAAGCTGCTAAATTTTGGCCTAACTGGTGACACAATATATAACAAATACACGTCATTTAAAAAATGACAATAGCAATCTTTCCTATGAAAAATAACTTTTTCGAAGTAAACATGTAGGGAGATGAGTGATATTGTTTTCATTTTTGCAATCTCTCTAATGTTTAGTTTCATTGAAAACATATGGCTTCTCATATCTGCCTCTGAATTTAATCTGTTGCAACACATTGTTTTGGTTGAAATACATGAAGAAAATCCAGCCTTAGACAGATAATGTAGTTGTAAAAGTAAGGAATATTTTAATACTCTTTCCTGGTATGCTCACTTTGACAGCCCATATATTACATAATACTCTTTTCTGGTAAGTGTAGATGGTCTTCTTTGATCCTATACTACCTTTCAATAAGTAGTAGTTTCCCAAAGGTTAGTTGCAACCTTTAGTTACATTAGTAACTAAATGTTAGATAGTTTAGTCAGTTTAGTTAGGGTGGTCTGTTACAATAAAATTTATTGGTCTGTCTTGTATTTGATGGAATCTTCTACCAATGCATGATTTGTAACATCATGCATTGATCACTTGGATATTGGTCCTCTGATTTTGGTAGATCTTCCACTGACATGTTTCATCATAAAACAGACTGTTGTCCTCCCCTACACCCCCACCTCCCCCAAAACCCTTTGCTAATATTACCATTTCTCTTATCAGAAAAGTCTTTAAGTTTGGGGAAACCATTGTATTACCTATTATTGAATAGTAAATTACCCAAACTTAGCAACTTAGAACAACAAGTTTTTACTCTCTCACAGTCTTTGTAGATCAGGAATCCAGAGTGGCTTAGCTGGGTGGTTCAGGGTCAGGTCGTTCAAGAGGTTGCAGTCAAGCTGTTGGCTGGGCTGCAGTCATTTTAAGGCTCAATAGAGAGACAGTCTACTTCCAAACTCATTCATATGCCATTTGGCAAGCTTCAGAAGATCCACTTCCAAGTTTACTCACATGTTTGCTTGCAAGCCTCAGTTCCTTGCCAAGTGGACCTTTCCATAGGCTGCTTGCATGTTCTCAAGATGTAGCAGTTGGCTTTCCTCTATCAGGGCTACCTTACATCCTGGCCGCTTGTCCCAGATGAGCCGTGAGAGAGAGAAAGAGAGAAAAAGAGACAGGGAATGTGAATATAAAGAAGCTCACCTAAGACAGAAGCATAGTTATTTTATAACCTAGTCTCAGTATGATAATTTATCACTTCAGCCATATTTGTTCAGTAGAAATGGTCCAGCCCACAATCAAGGGGTGGGGAACTAAGCCCCATCTCCTGAGAACTGGATCAAAGAATATGGGGGCATACCTACCAAACCACCACAAGCTGTCAAATTCATGATGCCAGATGCAAGTTTTCCCAAATTTCAGTTTTTGTTTTAAATTTATTGTCGACAATAAACACTGTCACTTGTTTTCCTTGAAATGACAGCTTAACATCTTTCATTTTTAAGAAAAATTTTGCCTAACACTCAACTCTGTATAACCATAATTTCTCTGTCAGTTGTTCTTTCAAGTGAAAATGATATTCAGTGAAAAAAGCCACTGATTCAGGTCACAGGTCAGGGCAAGTATACTATTGCTTTTTCCTTGAGGCAGTCATGTATTTCAGTATGTAGCAGCAGGGCTTTATGCATACTTCCTATTAACTCACACAATATTAAAATGATATATACCTGAGGGTCAATATTTAATAAGATTAATCATTTTTCTTGCTTCATCCAGGATACTCTTAGGTAAAAGTGACCTTTGGGAGTGGGCAGATTATAGTGCTTAGGACTTGAGACTGGGAAAATCATTGTAGAAAGAAGTAACTCAGGAAAAGCTTCATGGGGAAAGGTGTGTGTTGAGATTAGCTGGGAGTTACATTTCAACTGGCAGAGAACCAGAAAGGTGGGAGAGGCAAATAAGCAGATCCAGTGGGGCTGGAATGAAAGGAGCATATGACATTCAAGAGGAGAGAGAGGGAAAGCTATTTTGGAGCAAACTGTGGGCTAGATCTGAGCATCTGTGGAGGGACCCAAATGGACATCTCCACAAAATACACCCCACCTGAAGAGGTAGTGTGAGGGATGGAGGCTGCTGCTAGACCACTTAGGGTCTTCTCAGGATGGTAATCTAGCTGGAAATGCAGTAGGAGGTTCCCAGCAGGGCTCCATATGATACAGTCACCTTTCACTGTTGTTCCTGAGGGCACCAATGCTGGTCACAACCACGTAGTTAAGTAAGAGCTACTCCCATCTGCCCTAACCCTACCCCAGCAGCAAAACTCAGCCAGGAAAGGGAAATTTTTTAATGGAACGGAATTAGAGTTTGGATTATGACACTGGACTGGACTCTAAATACTAAAACTTCATTTACTACATGAGAACAAGCACAAAACCATAAAATTGCCCTGAGATTTCAATGTAGTGTAGGTGGAGCACCAAGATTTGGAACAGAGTGATAGTGCACATTTGAAGGACAGTGGGAAAAAAAAAAAAGAGATCCTTACCTTTAGCTTGCACCCTCCAGAGTTCTACTTTTTTAATAAAGTGGTTTCAGTAACTATTCACTGAGATTTATTTTTGCCAGGCCAAAGTTCAGCTGGGCATGTTTTGATGAGTGGGCAAGATGTATGCATATTTAGGGGAAATGGTATTTTCAGAGTGATTGGAACCAGGCTAACCTGTTCATGTCCCAGCTCTGCTGCTTAAAAAATGTGACAGACACATTATTAATCTCCTGAACTCTCAGTTTCCTCTTCTATAAAATGGAGATACATAGTGCCTCCTTCATAGCGTTGTTGTAAAGAGTTAATAGTGAGCATTCAATAAATGGTAGGCAGTGATTAGAATTACCATAATCTTGGTTGGTACTGACAAAAATAGTAGTTTAGAAAAATTTACCAGGCATTAGCATGGAAGATAGATTGAAGATAAATCAAGATTAGGAGGAGGCAGAAAACTTAGAATCATTGAGTAAAAAAATGAAGCTAAATGGTAGCTATAGGAATGAAATAGAAGTCAAGGTCAGTAGAGGTCAATACATCCTTGCAAATGTAAGGGATATTTGAGAAGCAAATGAACAGAAGAGGTAACTGCTTAGATACAACAGAAGAGGTAACTGCTTAGATACAATAAGGTAAATAAAGGAGAAGGAAGAATCAAAGCCACTTTAAATTGTTAAATCTTGGTTGGATGGGAGAATAGTAGAAAAGGGAGTGATATAAACATTAGCAGAATGAGCAGGTTAGGTGGGTGAGTGGTGGGAAAAAAATACTAGTTTTGTTTTGCTGCATTTCGGATATAGGCAATGATGTAACTTCCAAAGGCAAACATCCTATAGATATTTGGAAAGTCATTTATTTATTCATTCTTCTATTGAATGTATGTCTTGAGTGCCAAGTTGGTGTTAGACACTATGTGAGGATCTAGTGAAAGCAATTTAGTAAAGTTGGAGTTTAAATGGGACCTCTGGGCTGGTAGAAAAATTTGGGTCCTCCAACATATAGCTGGTCCCCCAAATCATGAATTTTAATCAGTTTTCTAATAGTGTGAAGAAGACATAATTTCTAGGAATATTTCCAGTTAAGAAATGGGCAAACTTGGGGCACTTGGGTGGCTCATTCAGTTAAGAAATGGACAAACAGGTAAGAACTAAACCAGGATCATAATTATTTTTATATTAAATGCCAGTCATGTATTGTTTCTAAATATTTAATTATAAAAAAGCATTTGTACAGTGGTGTTCATATTTTAAAACTTTTTATTTTGGAGTAATTATAGATTCACAGGAAGTTGCAAAAATAGTATATAGGTCTCATTTACCCTTCCCCCAGAGTCCCCCAGTGACTGTAGTTTACATAGCTAGAGTACAACGTGAAAACAAGGAAATTAGCATTGGTATAATGCACTGACTTTATTCAGTTTTCACCCATTTTACATGCACTCATTTGTGTATATGTGTGTTCCTAATTTTATGCCATGTTATCACATGTATGGATTCATATAATCTTTTATCCTTAATTGTTTTTTTTTAAAGATTTTATTTATTTGACAGAGATCACAAGTAGACAGAGAGGCAGGCAGAGAGAGAGAGAGAGGGAAGCAGGCTCCGTGCTGAGCAGAGAGCCCGATGCGGGACTCGATCCCAGGACCCTGAGATCACGACCTGAGCCAAAGGCAGCGGCTTAACCCACTGAGCCACCCAGGCGCCCCTATCCTTAATTGTTAAATTGTTTTCTTTTTCCTCATTCCAATTAATTATGTGATATGAAGAATCTATACCATTGGATTTTGTTAATCTCTGATTAGATATTATCAATTATTAGATAATTAGATAATTATCAATAATTAGAGATTATTGATAATCTCTAATGTTCGAATATCATATACAGCAAAAATCACTAAGATTTTTTAAATATCTAATTAACAAGGTATTTATACATTTTTTATTCTATTGAATATATTGAGCCAGATTCTTCTAAGAACTTTAGACAGTCCTTTGCTCTTTCCTAAGTTCTTTATCAGTAATATGTGAGTTATGATTTCTAAAACCCTGCAATTCTACAATTTTAGAATTCCAATTCTTAGGTCACTTGGTCTCTTGATCTAAAGCAGAAAATTTCTGCCTTAGTTCTTTTTGGCTCAGTGTCAGTCTCTTATCTTATTAGGCCAGTGGCCACTGGAGCACAGTTAATAACTCTAATTGTAGTAAATAATACCCTGTTAGCTGGAAAGATTCTAGCATACCTTCCACAAGTGGCTGCTTCCTCAAAAGGCTTGTATATATTAGGTAATGTGATAATACATTAATAATTGTCCTAACAAAAATAACATATTTTGAATGAAAATATTTATTACGCCATTATTTTTAATAATAATTTAACTAAAACATCACGAACCATTTCTATGCTGACAACAAACAGCATATCACCAGTGAGCTTCATTCATACTTAAACAAATAAAAATTTGTGATACTCTGACCTGGGCTAGACAAGGAGGAGGTTTCTGCTATTTATGAAGAAAATAGTATTAGGCCAATTGCCAAGAAAATTAAACTTTATAAATGGATTCATCTCCTCAACCCCCAAGAAAGATATAGAATTAATTTCATGAAAATAGATGAGCTTTTATGCTTGGACAAAACTGTTAGTAGAAGATCAACGTAAGTAAGATCAAGGTTAAAGTAAATATTTGTAGGCTGAGTAAATACCACTTTGTAAAAGTGGCCATGAGATGTAGACTTTGTACAGTAGTCATTTTAGAAAGCTTGACAATTTAACATATTGATGGCAACACAGCAATAGTAAAGTTAGATTTCTAATTCAGTAATATTCTAATAAAAATACCCCAAAACAGTGGATTAAAATACTTCATGATGTTACTTTTACTGAACTAAAGTTAATGGAGTATATTTAGACCTTCCAAGGATTGTTCGGTAGCTTGTTCCACTTAACAACTATATTAGTAGTTCCATTTCATGATACCAAGATTCTCTCAAGGGAAAATTTAAGAACACAAAGTACTTGCTTTTAATCAACAAAGTTGTTATAGTAAAAAAAAAAAAGCAAAAACACACCTTCTCTGCAAGAAGTATTAAACCCAAGTGTTTAGAATTAATTATGGCAAAACCAAAAATAGAACATATAAAACATATATATTTTTTCACATTATCTTCAAATTTTTGGCAGAGGACCTAAGGCTGATTTGGGGCTCTGATATACTTTGTTCTCATATTTAAGAATAAATATCCATTTTGGAAATATCTATTAAGGGATCGACTACAGAATAGACACCATTTGCTTACAGATCCTTAGAGCAGTTAGTGATTTTTCCCTTCTCACTCAGCTGCTGAGGGGCAGGAATGGGACAAGAACCAAGTCTTCCTGACTCAAAAATTTACTGCTCTTTGGCATATTCAGCACTAATATCTATAAATCATTCCCATAACTTTATTTAAATGGAGGGGAACCTCTAGCGAGGAGCAGTTAGCACTTTGCTCCTCTATATTGCATTTACTTCATTTATTTCTTTAAAAGTTGCAATAAAGTACCATTTGTATTAAACCAGGATCCTTTTTGGGGGCCTGGTTGGCTTAGTGGGTTAAAGCTTTCATCTTCAGCTCAGGTCATGATCTCAGGGTCCCAGGATTGAGCCCCACATTGGGCTCTCTGCTCAGCAGGGAGCCTGCCTCCCCCTCTCGCTCTGCCTGCCTCTCTGCCTACTTGTGATCTCTGTCTGTCAAATAAATAAATAAATAAATAGTCTTTAAAAAAATTAAACCATGTACCTTTTTTATTAATGAAATTAAGCTATATGTTGAAATATTATTTTCTATTCTTTTGGGGAAGGAAAACTAAAATTAAGTGTAAGTAGGGGAAAACAGCATTTGTAACATATATAACAAACACCTAAAATTCTCACTTCATATGGGACTTGTAAATAAATATATAAGCATGCCAAAGGGAAAAATATTACTAAAGACAGTCATAAAGGATTTCTCCATTTATTTAAAAGATATTTTCTTAATGCTATCAATATACCCTGTACTCTGCTATGTATTAGGAATAGAACGAACAAGTATTTATTGACTTCATGCCATATTGCTTTAAAAAAAAAGATGTATTTAGAATAATCCCATTTTGCAAAAAAATGTATGAATGCATTCATAAAGATATCTGAGGATATAAAGTCGTTATCAGTGGGTGGCCAGATTTATTTGAAACTTATACAATAATAAGCATGCATTTCTTTTATAATAAATTTTATAAAAATGTTTAAAACTTATAGACATAAAATTATTCAATTATTTCACCTATTGTCAATTTTTTGGCAATAAGAATACATATTTTTTTGGTTATCTAGTGGAAGATGGGTTCCAGCAGAAATGGATTCCTTCCTTTCCTTTTTAATTTTTTTAATTAAAAAAAAATTTTTAGGGGGCCACTGAGTGGCTCAGTGGGTTAAACCCTCTGCCTTCGGTTCAGGTCATGATCCCAGGGTCCTGGGATCCAGCCCCACATTGGGCTCTCTGCTCAGCAGGGAGCCTGCTTCCTCCTCTCTCTGCCTGCCTCTCTGCCTACTTGTGATCTCTGTCAAATAAATAAATAAAATCTTTAAAAAAATTTTTTTTTAATTTTATTTATTTATTTGAGAGAGAGACAGATAATGACAAAAGATAGTGAGAGAGAGCACAAGCAGGAAGGAGAGGGAGGAGCAGGCTCCCGTTAAGCAGGGAGCCCAACATGGGGCTTGATCCCAGGACTCTGGGATCATGACCCGAGCCAAAGGCAGACACTTAACCACCTGAGTACCCAGCCAGGAGCCCCTCCCTTTTTTAAAAAAGATTTTATTTATTTATTTATTCGAGAGAGAGACAGTGACAAGATATAGTCCTTCCTTTATACCACTATAACATGATAATAATAATTTTATAAATAATGACTTTATTACTTTTTTCCATTTTTAATATTTCTGTGTTGTTTTTCATTTCTATTTGTTTTCAGTAAGTTAAGTTTTATGGAGGCTGAGATTGCATAAATTTATTATTTTTAGTTAAGGTTATCGGACTTTTATGAGTATGTTTCCTGAGGCATGAACCAAATGAAGATGCCTAGGAAATTGGATACTCAGACCATATGCTTAGGAGAGAAATATGGAATCTAAGAGTTTGAAATGTGAGAACCGTCAAAATATATATACAGTTGTAGAAGCTGTGAGAATACCTTAGCCCTTCTAATTTTTTAATTTAAATTGAATTATTTAACATATAATATATTATTGGTTTCAGAGATACTGGCCTGTGATTTATCAGTCTTATATAATACCCAGTGCTCTTTACATCACAGGCCCTCCTTAATGTCTATCACCCAGTTACCCCATCCCTCTCCCCCCTCCCCTCCACCAACCCTCAGTTTGTTTCCTGTGATTAAGAGTCTTCTATGGGGAACCCTCCTACACTGTTGGTGGGAATGCAAGCTGGTGCAACCACTCTGGAAAACAGCATGAAGCTTCCTCAAAAAGTTGAAAATAGAGCTATGACCCAGCAATTGCACTACTGGGTATTTACCCTAAAGATACAAATGTAGTGATCCGAAGGGGCACATGCACCCAAATGTTTGTAGCAGCAATGTCCACAATAGTCAAACTATGGAAAGAACCTAGATGTGCATCAACAGATGAATGGATCAAGAAGATGTGGTATATATACACAATGGAATACTATGTAGCCATCAAAAGAAATGAAATCTTACCATTTGCAACAACGTGGATGGAACTAGAGGGTATTATGCTTAGTGGAATAAGTCAATCAGAGAAAGACAATTATCATATGATATTCCTGATATGAGGAAGTTGAGAGGCAACATGGGGGCTTGGGGGGTAGGAAAAGAATAAATGAAACAAGATGGGATCGGGAGGGAGACAAACCATAAGAGACTCTTAATCTCACAAAACAAACTTAATGTTGCCTGGGGTAGCGGGGTAGGGAGAGGGTGGTGGGGTTATGGACATTGGGGAAGGTATGTGCTATGGTGAGTTCTGTAAGTGTGTAAACCTGGCAATTCACAGACCTGTACCCCAGAGGCTAATAATACATTATATATTAATTTAAAAATAAGAAATTATTAAAAAATGAAAATAAAATAAAATACACACGCACACACACACACACAGACAGACAGAGTCTCCTATGGTTTGTCTCCCTTTCTGGTTTCATCTTGTTTTATTTTTTCCTCTCTTCCCCTATGATCTTCTGTTTTGTTTTATATGTTCCAGTATCAGTGAGATCATAAATAATTATCTTTCTCTGACTGACTTTGCTTAACATAGTACCTTCTAGTTCCATCCACATCATTGCAAATGGAAGGATTTCTTTTTTTTTTTTTTTGATGGCTGAGCAATATTGCATTGTGTATATATACCACATCTTCTTTATCCATCTGTTGATGGAATCTTTCCATAGTTTGGCTATTGTGGACATTGGTGCTATAAACACTGGGGTGCAGGTGCCCTTGCAGATGACTACATTTGTATCTTTGAGGTAAATACCCAATAGTGCAATTGCTGGGTCATAAGGTAGCTCTTTTCAAATTTTGAGGAACTTCCCTACTGTTTTCTAGAGTTGCTACACCTGCTTGCATTCTCACCAACAGTGTAAGAGGGTTCCCCTTCTTCTGAATTTTTGCCAACATCCATCATTTCCAAACCTGTTAATTTTAGCCATTCTGACTGGTGTGAAGTGATATCTCATTGTGGTTTTGATTTGTATTTCCCTGATGCTGGGTGTTGTGGAGCATTTTTTCATGTGTCTTTGGCCGTCTGGATGTCTTCTTTGGAGAAATGTCTGTTCATGTCCTCTGCCCATTTTTTGATTGGATTATTTGTTCTTTGGGTGTTGAGTTTGAGAAGTTCTTTATACATTTTGGATGCTAGCCCTTTATCTGATATGCCATTTGCAAATATCTTCTCCCATTCTATCTGTTGTCTTTTGGTTCTTTTTTTTTTTTACTGTTTCCTTTGCTGTGGAAAAGTTTTTATTTTGAATAAGACCCCATAGTACATTTTTCCTTTGTTTCCCTTGCCTTTGGAGACATGTCTAGCAAGAAGGTCCTGTAGCTGAGGACACAGAGGTTGCTGTCTGTGCAGTCTTCTAGGATTTGGGTGGATCCCTGTCTCACACTTAGATCTTTCATCCATTTTGAATCTATTTTTGTGTATTGTGTAAGAAAATGGTCCAGTTTCATTCTTCTGAATGTGGCTGTCCAATTTTCCCAACAACATTTGTTGAAGAGACTGTCTTTTTCCCATTGGATATTCATTCCTGCTTTATCAAAGATTAATTGACCATAAAGGTCCATTTCTGGGTTCTGTATCTGTTATGTTGATCTATGTGTCTGTTTTTGTGCTAGTACCATACTGTCTTGATTACAGCTTTGTAATAGAGTTTGAAGTCTGGAATTGTGATACTGCCAGTTTTGGTTTTCCTTTTCAACATTCCTTTGGCTATTTGGGGTCTTTCCTGGTTCCATACTAATTTTAGGATTATTTGTTCCAGCTCTCTGTAGAAAGTATTTTGATAGGGATTGCATTGAATTTGTAGATTGCTCTCAATAGTGTGGAGATTTTAACAATATTTGTTCTTCCAATCCATGAACATGGAACGTTTTCCCATTTTTTTGTACCTTCCTCAATTTCTTTCATGAGTGTTCTAGAGTTTTCTGAGTAAGTATCTTTGCCTCTTTGGTTAGGTTTATTCCTAAATATTTAATGGTTTTGGGTGCAATTGTAAATGGGATAAATTCCTTAATTTCTTTCTTCTGTTGCACTGTTGGTGTATAGAAATGCAGTTGATTTCTGTTCATTGATCCTGACACTTTGCTGAATTCCTTTATGGGTTCTAGCAATTTTGTGATGGAGGCTTTTGGGTTTTCCACATGGAGTATGATGTCATCTGCAAAGAGTGAGAGTTTGACTTCTTTGCTGATTTGGATGTCTTTTATTTCTTTTTATTTTCTGATTTGAGAATAAGACTTCTAGTTTTATGTTGAACAGCAGTGGTGATAATGGACAATCCTGCTGTGTTCCTGGCCTTAGGGGAAAAGCTGTCAGTTTTTGCCCATTGAGAATGATGTTCACTGTGGGCTTTTCATATACAGCTTTTATAATATTGAGATATGTTCCCTCTATCTCTACACTATGAAGGTTTTTTAAACATTTTTATTTTTTTAAATTTCTTTTCAGCGTTCCAGAATTCATTGTTTATGCACCACACCCAGTGCTCCATGCAATATGTGCCCTCCATAATACCTACCACCAAGAGTTTTAATCAAGAAAGAATGCTGTACTTTGTCAGATGCTTTTTTGTCATCTATTGAGAGAATCATATGGTTCTTGTCCTTTTTTTGTATTTCTGTAGTGTATCACATTGATTGATTTGTAGATGTTGAACCACCCTTGCAGCCCAGGAATAAATCCCACTTGGTCGTGGTGAATAGCCTTTCTAATATACTGCTGGATTCTATTGACTAGTATTTTGGTGAGAATTTTTCCATCATATTCATCAGGGATATTGGTCAATAATTCTCCTTTTTGGTGGGCAGTTTTCTGGTTTTGGGATCAATGTAATCCTGGCCTCATAGAAATAATTTGAAAGTTTAATTTCCATTTCTAGTTTTTAGCTTCAGAAGAATAGGTGTTATTTCTTCTTTAAATGTTTGGTAGGGGGCGCCTGGGTGGCTCAGATGGTTGAGCTTCTACCTTCAGCTCAGGTCATGACCCCAGGGTCCTGGGATTGAGCCCCACTTCAGACTCTCTGCTTAACAGAGGGCTTGCTTCTCTCTCTCCTTATACTGCTGCCCCTGCCTGCTTTTGCTCTCTCACTCTGTCAAATAAATAAACAAGATCTTTCAAAAAAGTTAAAAAAAAAATTTAAATGTTTGGTAGAATTCCCCTGGGAAGCCATCTTGCCCTGGACTCTTGTTTATTGGGAAATTTTTGATTACTGCTTCAATTTCCTTGCTGGTTATGGGTTTGTTCAGGTTTTCTACTGCTTTCTCTTTCAGTTAGGTAGTTTATAAGTCTCTAGAAATGCATCCATTTCTTCCAGACTGAATAATTTGTTGGCATATAATTGCTCATAATATGTTCTCTTTTTTTTAATATGTTCTTAACAATTGTTTCTATTTCTTCAGTATTGATTATGTTATCTCCTCTTTCACTCATGATTTTATTTATTTGTGTCCTTTCTCTTTTCTTTTTGATAAGTCTGGCCAGGAGTTTGTCAATCTTATTCTTTTAAAGAACCAGCTCCTGGATTTGTTGATCTGTTCTACTATTCTTTTGGTTTCTATTTCACTGATTTCTGCTCTAATCTTTATTATTTCTCTTCTCCTGCTGGGTTTATGCTTTATTTGCTGTTCTTTCTCCAGCTCCTTTAGGTGTAAGGTTAGGTTGTGTATTTGAGACCCTTCTTGTTTCTTGAGAATACTTCCTTCTTAGGACAACCTTCCCTACATCCCAAAGATTTTGAACTGTTGTGTTTTCATTTTTGTTTGTTTCCATGAAATTTTAAATTCTTCTTTAATTTCCCGGTTGACCCATTCATTCTTCAGTAGGTTGTGCTTTAGCCTCAACACATTTGAGTTCTTTCCAAATTTCCTCTTGTGATTGAATTCCAGTTTCAAAGCATTGTGGTCTAAAAATATGCAGGGAACGATCCCAGCCTTTTGGTACTGGTGGAGACCTGATTTGTGACCCAGTATGTCATCTATTCCGGAGAACGTTCCAAGTTCCAGAGAAGAATGTGTATTCTTTTCCTTAGTATGGAATGTTCTGAATATATCTGTGAAGTCCATCTGGTCCAGTATTTCATTCAAAGCCCTTATTTCCTTTTTGATCTTCTGCTGAAATTATCTGTCCATTGAAGTGAGGGAGGTGTTAAAATCCCCTACTATTATTATATTATTATCAATGGGGCTTTTTGATTTTGTTATTAATTGGCTTATATATTTGGCTCCTCCCATGTTAGGGGCATAAATATTTACAATTATTAGATCTTGTTGGATGACCCTTTAATTATGATGTAGTGTCCTTCCTCATCTCTTATTATAGTCTTTGCTTTAAAATCAAATTTGTCTGGTACAAGGATTGCCACCCAAGCTTTCTTTTGGTGTCCATTAGCATGATAAATGGTTTTCCACTCCCTCACATTAAATTTGGAGGTGTCTTTGGGTCTAAAGTGAGTCTCTTGCAGACAGCATATTAATGGGTCTTGCTTTTTTATCTAGTCTGATACCCTGTGTCTTTTGATTGGGGCATTTAGCCCATTTACATTCAGAGTAACTATTGAAATATATTAATTTAGTGCCATTGTATTACCTGTAAAGTCACTGTTTCTGTATATTGTCTCTGTTCCTTTTTGGTCTATGTTATTTTGGGGGTCTCTCTTTGCTTAGAGGATCGTATTTAATATTTCTCGTAGGGTTGGTTTGGTAATCACAAATTATTTAAGTTTCTGTTTGTCCTAGAAGCTTTTTATCTCTCCTTCTATTTTGAATGACATCCTAGCTGGATAAAGTATTCTTGGCAGCATATTTTTCTCATTTAGCACTGTGACACACTGTGACAGTGTGTTTCTAAAATTTACATAAGATTGTAAAGAGCCAAGGACAGACACGAGACTTTTGAAGAAGTAGTGAGTAGAAGTAGTTATTCTAACACTATAATATTTTTTTCCTAATACCATAATATTTAAGACAGCATGATATTGATAGGACAAGCCAAATATACAAGTGGAAAAGCATAGATCCATGCATTTATTGATACTTACTATGTGAAATAGGTAGCACCACAGAGCAGTGGGAAAAGAACACTCTTTTAAATAAATGATGTTTGAACAGTTGGATATCCATATGGAAAAAAGCAAAATTGCATCATATACAAGTCATTTCCAGATATATTAAAGACCTACATGTGAAAGGGAAAATATAAAACTTATAAAAATAATATAGAAACAAATTATGATTTTAGACTAGAGAGGAATTAAAAAAAATACTTTATTTATTTATTTGACAGAGATCACAAGTAGGCAGGGAGGCAGGTAGAGAGAAAGGAGGAAGCAGGCTCCCCGCGGAGCAGAGAGCCTGATGCAGGGCTCGATCCCAGGACCCTGGAATCACGACCCGAGCCGAAGGCAGAGGCTTTAACCCACTGAGACACCCAGGCACCCCTAGAGAGGAATTTCTTAAATGAGACAGAAACAGTTCTAACTATAAAGGAAATTTGACATTCTGAAATTGAAGGACTTCATAAAAACAAAGAAAAAGATAAGCCACAGGATGTGAAGACATATTCTTGGAGAGATAGCTAACCGACAGCTATAGGATAAAGAAATAATTCATTCAGATCAAGAGGAAAAGACTACTCAATGTAAAAACGGACAAAAAACTTCAACAGATACCTGTGAAAGAAGAAATCCAAATGTACAATAAAATCAATCATCGTATTTGTTAGAGAAATATAAATTAAAACCACAATGACTTACTTCCCACCAGAAGTGACAAAAATTCAAAGGTATGAAAATAACAAGATGGTTACTTTACTGACAATATAGAGTAACAGAATCACTCATATACTCTGTGTGTATATAAGTTGGAGTTAGCACTTTAGAAAATTGGCATTATCTCATCAAATTAAATATGTGCATATTTTATTATGTATAATCCCAGTCCCATGTATCTACTGTAGAAAAGATTGCATACATACATGTAAATAATACACTAAATAATATACATGTAAATAATATCCATAATAGTATTATTTATGATAGCCCCAAGCTGGAAACAACACATATATTCATCAGCCCTACAATGGATATATAAATAATGGTACTTTCATGTATTCAAATTCTATACAGCACTTAAAGTGAACAAACTGTTGCTACATGGGTGAACCTTCTGTAAATACCTAAACAAAGGAAGCATGACACAATGGAACACACACACCATAGTTTTACTTACATCAAGTTCTAAAACAGGCAACTCTGTTTTCTAGGATTGTACATGTGGGTAGTTGTATTGACATTCTCAAGCTAGATAATTGAATATTGTTTAATAAAAGGTATGGGCAATGTTTGGGAAAAGCTGTGAGGAATGTAAGGAATGGTACAGTGCCTAGTGCTGGTAACAGCAGGAACCACAACTATTCTTGAGTTAGAAGGGTAACCAGAAGGAACCCAGAGGGCAAGAGTTGCACAAAGAGTTAAGTCTCTTAGAAATAATGGCCTTTGGTTGTTGTGATGGTTATTCTGGATTTCTTTGAAGATATATTCAAATATGAAGTTAACATTTATTTAAATTTTTTATTTGAGTAGAATTGGCACACAATGTTAAGTTAGTTTCAGGTGTACAACATAGTGATTCAGTTTCTTTATATTTTATGCTGTGCTCATCACAAGTGTAGTTACCATCTGTCACCATAAAACTCTATTACAATATTACTATATTTCCTATGTTGTGTCTTTTATTCCTCTGACTTTTTCATTCTAGAGTAACATTTAAATCAGTGAATTTTGAGTAAAGCAGATTACCTTCCATAATGTGGGTGGGCCTCACCCAATCATTTGAAGACCTTAATAGAACAGATTGCCCCCCAAGCAAAAGGAATTCTGCCAGCAGACAGTCTTTGGACTTGAACTACAACTCTTCCTTGCATCTCCAGCCTGCTGGTTTACCATTCAGGTTTTGGATTTACCAAACCTCTATAATCGCATGAGCCAATTCTTTAAAATAAATCTCTCTCTCTCCTTCTCTCTCATATATATGTATGTCATATATATACAACATATATATCAGGGCACTATCTATAACAATATTACATATATAAACACATGTGCATGCTCTCTCTCTCACACACACACACACACACACCCTGTTGATTATGTTTCTCTGCCTACACTTATGAATACAGTTGGTAATAAAACCAACCTGGCTAGCCCTTAGGGAGACCTCTGGCGGAGGAGGCAAGGGGGGAAAATATCCTGTTTCATTCCACTCCCTCTGATCTCTCTGTCGATAAATGCAAGTGGAAGCCAGAGGCCAAAGGAACCTGTTGATATAGCTCATACAAGCTAGCTTCCCAGTATACTGAGCAGGGTGGAGAAGAGAGAAGTGTGGGCCTAGATAGGCAGAGAAAGAGTTAAACATTACAAAGAAAAGCTGGGAAATTATTACCATAAAAATCAGAATAGTGGTTCCCGAGGAGGGTGAGAAAGTAACTATCCAGAAGGGAACCAGTGTTGGGGTATTTCCTTATCTGAATGATGCTTAAATGGGTGTTTGTTTTATAATTATTCATTAAACCATGCATTTATATTTTATGCTTTTTGTATATTTCATAATTTAAACATTTAAAGAAGAAAACAATACTGAACAGTAGGAAATTGTATAATACTTGAGATTAAAAGTCATAACAGTTTTTCAGGTGAGCAAGTTTGTGGCACTTAAAATAGTCTGTTTAAAACACTAGAAATTTGTGGGGTGTTTGGGTGGCCCAGTTGGTTAAGTGTCTGTCTTCAACTCAGGTAATGATCCTGAGGTCCTGGTTTTGAGCCCCGTGTCAGGCTTTCTGCTCATTGGGGAGCCTGCTTCTCCCTCTCCCTCTGTTGCTACCCCTGCTTGTGCCCGTTCTCTTTCTGTCAGGTAAATAAATAAAATCTTTAAAAAAGAAAACACTAGAAATTTGTTATAAACAAGCATACAAGTCTGGACAAGTGAAATGATTAAATAACTCAGGACTAAAAGATATTTTCTTCTTAAAAAAAAGTTGCTTTGAGCCAAATGGGGAAGAAAAAATAGTGGCTAGAGACTTGGACATGTGTAAATACTGACAGTAATGAATAGTATAGAGGTAAATGTTGAAGACACCAGAGAAGAAATGGGAAACAGATGGAGTGCGGTTCCTCAAATGGCAAAAGGGGAAGCAACACAGCACTACCAGAGGGATTAGCCTTAAATAATATGAGGGATATTTATTGCTCTGTGACTGAGGGAAAAAGAGAAAGATGTATGTGGCTGCATATAAATTTGTCGGCTTAGTAGTGGGAAGCTGAGGGGAGTTCCCCATCTGATGCTTCCTTCTTCTCTGGGACAGAAAGCATGAGGGAAGAGAAGGAAGGGAAGAGATGTCAAATCTGAGACAGAAGATAGGGAGAAGGTTTGAACTACTTTGGAGAACAAGAACAACAACCAGGAGGCACCTGGGTGGCTCAGTGGGTTAAGCCTCTGCCTTCTGGTCAGGTCATGATCTTAGGGTCCTGAGATCGAGCCCTGCATTGGGTTCTCTGCTCAGCAGGGATCCTGCCCCCCCCTGCCTCCCTGTTTACTTCTGATCTCTCTCTGTGTGTCAAATAAATAAATAAAATCTTAAAAAAAAAGAAGAAGAACCAGGTTTTTCCACAAAGTACCAAATACCCAATTGAAGTTGGAGACCATGAATTTGTAGCACCATCAATCTGATGGTGACTTACATAGCATTATTTAGCAACTCACATATGGTTATAGAAAAATCAGACACTCGGGTTGATCCCTGCAGGGTTGGGATTTTGGACTGAAGGACAATAGAACAAGGAATGTGAGTCTAAGGACAAAGAGAAACACCATAGGATCTCAAATGTATAGGACAGGAAATGAAGGCAGAAGAGGGCTAGCAGAGAAGGACAACATGGAAGGGTCAAGGATTTGGATGTTACATAAGAGCATAGTAGGGAGCAAATGAATGATGGAAATGGAAGGATGGAAGGTTGTATGTCCAGGTTGTAGAATATCTGAATAGGAAATAGTTGCATGTAGTGATAATACCTAAAGACTGGCCATGGGAAGGGAGGGATGAAGTGGAGTGGAGGTGAAGGTCATCAAAGATGAAGAGGCTGAGAAGTTGAAAGAGTAGTTCATGTGGACACTGACATCACAGAGGATCATAGATGTGTTTGAAATAGAAAAAGAGTGGACATTATATGAAGCAAAGGTCGGGTTGACTGAGATGTTGCTAAATGACAGCACTAGGACCAGTAGAAGGAAGTGGAGATAATGGCTCTTTGGGTCAGAAGAATGGCACTTCAGGAGACTAGAGCAATAATGGTCTGGTTTTTCCCCTCTATCCCATTTGGAATTCCAGAAGGTAAACCAGAAGAGTTTTGCAGGAAAAAAAAATGCATAGGCAAACCTAGATGACCAGGATAAGTTATAGTTGGGCCTAGTGATAAGAATATCAGGGAATGGATGCCTGGGTGGCTCAGTGGGTTAAGCCTCTGCCTCGGCTCAGGTCGTGATCTCGGGGTCCTGAGATTGATGTGGGCATTGGGCTTTCTGCACGGCAGGGAGCCTGCTTCCCCCTCTCTCTCTGCCTGCTTCTCTGCCTACTTGTGATCTCTCTCTTTCTCTGTTGAATAAATAAAATCTTATTTTAAAAAAAGAATATCAGGGAATAGGGTATATTAGTTTAAACTGGCTATAAAGCTTTCAAGAATTCACTCTAGATGCCCTGATTTTGAATAATGAGTGGTATTGGTATCCCAGATTACCCAGGTTGGCTCTGGAAGAGTCCAAGTTTTTTAGGTCGCTCCCTGATATGAGAATCTAGTAGTAAAGAACACATGTGCATTAAACACAAATATTTGCATACTCATTCAGTGGGTTATGAGATTTCTTCGAAGCTCTAGGTTAAGAACCATAGTTAGAAGGTAGTTTTGTAAATATGGCTACAGGATAATTCCATTATGTAGACAGATAATGGTTTTTCCTAAGGCTGAACTTGCCAATCAGAAGAGAAAATTTAGAAAATTGAGCAAGTTATAAGTTAGTACAAATTTGCAGTTTTTTTCTGGAAAATAATGTCTCCTTAACAATTCGTTGCTGGTGTAACTCTGTTAAAATGTTTGTTTAAATATACAAAACATCCTTGGGATCAAAATGACCTGTATCTTAGGTGCTTAATAAATGTTTGCTGAACTGAAAGGATAAGAGCAGACTTTCCATGTAGACTTTCCTGCAAGGAAAAGAAGGTGTTGGCTACATATCAGGTTTCTAGGCCCTTTGATAGTTACCCTTCTCATTATAAATGAGCAAACTGGTGTTCTAGTTTATACACTGTCCTCTTGTGCATTGAGTTAGCACAAACCTCATCCCTTGAGTATGATGAACTCTGGGCACCCTGACAAAATTGAGCTTCTGGACTTGCAAAACTGAGAAATGAGCCCAGGAAAATGTGACTTAACTGAGGCAGTATTACCCTGAATCCAGCCTGTGCGGCCCAGCTGGCCTCTCCATATGACACATCTAACTTGGTTGTTTAGAACAGAAATCCTATTGAAGTCATTTTTTTACTTCCTGCAATAAAAATCTTTGAGACCATGATGGAGTTGTTAGGAAAACACTGTGGTAATCTCAGTTAATGCAAGAGGATTAAGTAATGTATTAGAAATCATAGTGAGTTAATAAAATACAGTGGCTGAAAATGTCTCCTAATTCTAGAGTCTAGCACAGGGAGTGATTAACAGTGTATATAATTTGTGACTGTTCATGGGTAGTGACCTAGTAACAGACTGTTCCATTTTTTAAGGCTACAGCCTGTAAGTACTAAAATGCTTGTAACAAAACAAAGCAGACTCTGCTCTTTTGACTGGTTTGTTTTGTTTGTATTATACTTCACTGCTTCTTGTGTTATGCCAGAGTAGCATATTTCTGAGTGTCTCATTCTTCTTGTTCTTAGACTCATAAACTTTTCCCATTACTCTGAAGAGTGGAATATAATGACTGGTAAAAACAGGGTTTTTTTCCAACATGGCAACCATTCTATTACTGATTATTCTTTTGTTTCTGTTCACCTACAAAAAGATAACTAACCTAAGTTCAACAAAATGTCATTTCTTGCTAGATTTCACTAGAAGAAAAGAGTTTTCTTGTCCCTCAGAATTTCATAAATTCTCCTAATGATTTGTCAGTTTGGTATGTGAAAAAAAAAGTCACAGTATAAACATGCACATACTTTAATTTTACCTGCTGGTAAGTAATTTAATCCTTGTTTCTATATTAAATCAGCAAGGATATACTGTGGCCCAAGGCATAACTTGAGAATTTAAACAAAGCCCTGGGCTTGCAGTGGGAAGGATGGGAGTTTAAGGATAGATGTTGGGGATGGTTATTTAGGTTCCTTTCTTTTGGGGGACATTTCAATGGAAACTTTGAGAAGCTCTGCTTCTTAATAACTGGGATTAGTCCAGAATCATCTTTGCTTTGTTTCTCCTACTTAATACTTTCCTGAGAAAGGTCTAGATACTTTTGAATGAAAAAAACTGAATTTTAAGTAGATTGAATTGCCCTTGTCCCACTCTGGTCCTAAAACTGGAAGGAGTTTGTAACACTAGAACATCTTGAGGAAGAACATTGGACATACCCCCTTATTAGTAGAAATAGAATTGACCCTGTAGGAGTGGGGGCAGTTACTGGCTGGGAAAGGGGTTTGGATCTGGCTTCAGTGGGGGAAAAAAACTGGTAGTAAAACTGGAAAGATTATAATAATCTTCCAATAATAATCCAAGTCTAGATATTTTAATTTGAAGATGAGAAGAGAGAGTATCAATCAAAAATAATACCGAAGTTTCATACTAAGATTTAAAACATTGAATGGGCCCTAAATTATGGAGATGACTGTCAGTAAAAATATACCCAGGGAATCTGGTGAGAGTCAAGACAAAAGAAGAGAAAAAAATGTCCCTAAGTTAAGCTGAAATTTTTAAAGGCCCATTAGGTGATGTTAGGATGCCAAAAGGACTATTCACCAAGGATACAAGCCGTTTACTTAATATTTAATGGTATAAGCTGGGCTTTACTTAGAAAAAAAAAAGCCTCTAAGAAAATTTCAAATGTTCACTGTAAAATAGAGTTTTTAACTGCAGACAGGATTATAGACTTGGGAGTAGAAAGTGAAAAGCAAGGTGAGGAAAAATAAGGATCAGAAGTATTATATGAGAGCAGAAGTCAGGTGAATTGGTTTGTCTAAACTATTGAATGAAAAAGGAGAACATTTCAAAGCACGCTTGTGAAATGCCCAGTTGGGATAATGCCCAGCAGATGATCATAGCAGGGATGCATAGCAGAGAAGGAGTAAGAAATGAGGAAGACTTAAGAACAATTTACTGTTGTAAATAGCATAAATTTTAGTACAGTTAACCCTAGAGCCAGATTATAGTAATATTGAAAAAAATCTATTTTCTAATGTATTAGAGATCTTCAAAAAGGTCTATCAGCAAAGTGTTAAACTGTTTAAATCTAATGTTCCATATTTCTGTATGGCTACAACTGGAAATATTCACAAATATTATGTATAAATTATATCATCAGTAATGTTTTATAACAATACTTGTATAGATATTTTTCAAAAACTAAATGACAAAGCAAGAATATTAAAGGCTGAACAACCAGATTTCTTTGAAGTTCAATCCTTTGAAAAAGGCTGGTTAGAAACAAGCACTCCTGGTTCAAAGGAACATATGCTCTGTAACATTTTAACTGGAAAACAGAAAGGTTGTTTGAAAAACACAATTGGGCATAATGATAGAGGTGGGTGGATAATATCTATTCAAACAAACATTTGGACATTTTAGACCTTTTGGGATGGTTAGATTTGACAAATAAGTATCATTCTGATTTTCACCTTGGTTTCTCCAAACAGAATTGACAATATAGCAACCTTGCTGTTTAGAAGAAATCCTCTAGAAGAAAGCTGTCAGCTACTTCTCTAGGAAGAATTATACAGGCAATAAAAGAAATAAAGTCAACTTTTCTTATTATTGACTATGTCATTACTGACCCTGGTAAGTAACATTGCTTACGTTATTCTGTGTGAAGTACATGCAAGCTCTTGTTTTTAAAAAAATGTTAATCTTGAATTTTATGATTTTTGTGTAAATTTGCAAGCTTTATCTCTTCCTAGATAAGTTAATACAATACAAATACATTTTTTACCAGGCTGATTTCTAGGCCTGTAGGTCTACAGTTTATCAGTGTTGCCTCCTCCTATCTCCTCTTTGCTTCCTCTATCCCAGCCTCCCTCACCCCAGCAGCCAGCCCTGATGCCCTGTTCTGCATCCTGGCAGCTCAGGACTCCACTACCATATCTCTCTGAGCTCATTCTCTAGAGCACAGCCCAAGCCACCAGATCCATAGTCTCCAAACTGTTTTTGACAGAGTAACCCAAAAGAAAGAATTTTGAGCACACCCTTAGTATCGTCATAAATTACATGCATGAATTTTTGTTAATACGTTAAGAATACAATATAGCATACTGAAACAGAAAAAATTCAGTAGATGAGATTAAGATGAAGTAAATCATATTTTAAATAAATGTAAGCTGTATTAATAATAATATAAAATACATTTTCTCTAAAATGTTACTGTTAATAAAGCTTTTTAGAGAGAGCAATAATTAAATATGCTTCAGTACTTTTTAATGATTTAACATTTTTGTGATACAGCAACACAGATGTCTACTTTTTTTTTTTAAGATTTATTTATTTCCTTGAGAGAGAGAGAGAGAACACAAATAAGCTAGAGGAGGGGCAGAGGAAGAGGGAGAGAGAGAAACCTGAAGCAAACTTCGTGCTAACCAGGGAATTCATTGTAGGGCTGATCCAAGACCTCGAGATGATTACCTGAGCCAAAACCAAGAGTTGGACGCTTAACTGACTGAGCCACCAAACCACCCCCAGATGTTTACTTTTACATCCAGTTTATTTAAAGGTTCTCTGAAAATAGCTTACAAAGATATATGGATTTAAATGGAAGAGCTGTTTCCTTAAATGGGTTACTAAATCACAATACTTATTTTTCAGTACCACTTGCTGTGTAAAGGTTTTGGTTAATATCTAATGAAGACATTTCCAGTTTGCCTGTTACTCATTTGTTTCTACACTCTAATGAGAGTGTTGTAAATGTTTATATTTTTAACAAATGGCTTCAAACTGCATGGAAAATTTATTTAGAAAATGTTTGACTGGGTTTAAAATATCCTATGAGATATGAGTTTTTATAGGTTATGAGTTTTTATAGATAGTGTTTTTCATCACAAAATTACATAATGAAGGAAATATTTTCAAACATCAACATAGCATAGTGGGTAAAGGCATAGACTTGAGCCAGTCTACTAAGATGGAATCCTAACTCCTCCACTCATTGCTTATGTAGCCATGGGTTTGTGCCTCAATTTTCTCTCCTGGGAATTAGAATGGTAATAGAACCTACTCGACAAGGCCATTATGAAAACTGAATAACAAGGGCGCCTGGGTGGCTCAGTGGGTTGAGCCTCTGCCTTCGGCTCAGGTCATGATCTCAGAGTCCTGGGATAGAGCCCTGGGTCGGGCTCCCGGCTCAGTGGGGAGCCTGCTTCCCCCTCTCTCTCTGCTTGCCTCTCTGCCTAGTTGTGATCTTGATCTCTTTCTCCGTCAAATAAATAAATAAAATAAAATAAAAAAGAAAACTGAATAATAGTTTTTTAGTCAAGTGAATATAATATCTGACATATAGTAAATATACTTAAATATATAAAGGATTAGGGGGAGAATTCTCATGCCCCGCTGTTAGAAGAATGTAATAACTAAAACTACTTTTAAAGTCAGTTGGGTATTATCTACTAAAGATGGACATACATATACCCTGTGCCCTAGCATACCCACAAATATATTTAATGAAAGTGGTCCTCAAGGCATTGTTTGTAATTGGCAAAAACTACAAATAACCCACATGCGCATCTACAATGGGATGGATAAGTAAATGGCTTTGTATATATCCACTGGATGCTATTCAGCAATAAAAATGAATGGGAGGAACAAACAACAGCTACATTCACATGAATGAACCTGGCAAATGGTGATGATTATAAGAAACAAGGCACAAAACTGTATACATACTATGGTGCCACTTATAAAAAAGTTCAAAAAGAAGCAAAACAAAAATGTTTGCTTAGGAATGCACAGATAATAAAATTATATAGAAAAATTAACAAATAATCGTCACAAAAGTCAGGCTCATGATTATCTCTTAAAAAAAAGAAGAGGACTGTAACTGAGGAGGGGCACCTGAGGTGGATGCATGAGCATGTATGCCTGTACCATTGCTTGAATGCTGATAGTTTCCTATTTTCTGATCTGAGAGCTGTTCAGGAATGTTTATTTTATAATTATTAACTTTTGATAAGTTTTAGGCACTTTTCTGTGTATGTGTGTTATATTTCAGGATGAAAAAATTTTTTTAAAACTCACACAAGTCTT
Source organism: Neogale vison (assembly GCF_020171115.1). Taxonomy (NCBI): domain Eukaryota; kingdom Metazoa; phylum Chordata; class Mammalia; order Carnivora; family Mustelidae; genus Neogale; species Neogale vison. The sequence goes on along the minus strand of NC_058091.1, from coordinate 197,600,535 downwards.
GTTTGCACAAAATTAACTGCTTTAACATCTTATAGTAGTATGTATTCTGGCCCCAACTTCTTTGCTGGAATAACTAACTGTAAGATGTACCGTGAATGAATTTCAAATGGTTGTGCTCACTGTAACCTTAGCTTGGAATCCTCCCTTTATTTTTTTAATAAAGTTTTTGTCAAAACAACTAATCAATCAGTGTTTACATTTACACAGGTTTTGCATAAAATATAGTTTTTGTTTTTAAAAATTCAATTACTACTTAAAATACCATTTAAAGAAGTAGCAGAGAAAGATTGTCTTCTCTATTGTAGCTTTCCTTAGTGACTCACAAAAAAATTGTCATTTTAAGTTGTATTTCATTATTGAAACACAGTCTAGTAAATAACCACACTGAAACAGAATCTAGCTATCATAAGAGAATCTATCTACCATAATGTGAGACATATTAAAAACATCTGTGCCTTCAGTTTAACTTTATGGTAAACTTCCCACATTGTGTAACTTGTTCCAATACTTGTGTCTTGGGGTCTTTAGCAGTGTTTTATATGCATATTCTCAAGGTATTCACTGTCAAAGGAATGCAGTTGTTTTTTTCCATTTGTGTTCCATGTATAATTTCAGATATTTTTATCTTGGCAAGAAGAAAATTGTTTTCCCAAACATTTGTTGCTTTTTGACTTTCATTGTTAAGAAAGCTCAGAAGAGGCTTTTTAGCATTTATAATATATGAATTTTCTTTATAATATTGGCTTAAACAGTACATTACTAAGTACGCTGGAGATATTGTGGAGTTTTGCCTTCATGTTTGGATACCAAGTTTTTAAATGGCTAGCTAATTATAATCAATTCAGAATATCATCATTGATTAACTCTGATATGCACTTAGGGTAAAGTCAGTAAAAGTAGGTGTAAATTCATATTTAAAACAATGTTCTTTCTAATTTCAGTGATTATGGCCACCTTGTCAGATCTGATTAGTCATTAGTTTTTACTTTGCAATGTAGCTTCCGAAGGGCATCAGGAATGTCAGCTCAGTCAATTGTGTTTGCCTACCCTTGCACTATGAACACTATCTCCATTGGTCCATGCAGTAACAATTCGTTTACTTAAATACCATAAATAGGGCGCCTGAGTGGCTCAGTCTTTAAGCATCTGCCTTCAGCTCAGTTCATGATCCCAGAGTCTTGGGATCGAGCCCTGCATCAGGCTCCCTGCTCAGCAGGAAGCCTGCTTCTCCCTCTCGCATCCCCCCTGCTTGTATTCCCTCTCTGTCAAATAAATACAATCTTTAAAAATAAATAAATATCATAAATAAAATTACTTAGATACAGAAATTGCACCATGTGGCAATATGTTGAAAACAAAGGAGACGGCCCTCCCCTCCCCTATTATGTGCTGCTGTGCTTTCCCCCTCTCCCCAGAGCACCCCAGGTGCTTGTCCACTTATGGATCAGGTGGGGATGTTGGTGTCAGTCCTCACATTCAATATGAGTAAAGCTTAATTTCTTCCCCTCTTTTTTGGTGAAAAATTATGTGTTTATACATATAAGTTCAAATACTTACTCTAAAATGTCAGGGGTCATCTTCTGAACCCCGCTTTGGAGACCCTTGCTCTAGATAAGTGTTTTAGGATTTTGGGTTTTTCAAATGTTAGAAATACCCTCTTTTTACTGAAAATGAAACTAACGTATTTTTAAAAATTAGGTAACAATAACAATGGTCTGATTGACTTTGAGATGGGAGAAGGTGGTGCTCAGACCTCTCTAGATATCCATCTTTCTCCCCAACCTCCTCAGGTGGAAAACTAGTTTCCATGAAACACGGTTGGGAAAATCTTATGCTTCCTCTCTAGTCATTAAGGAATCAAGATATTTTTCAAAGGCTGGTATATTAATATTCATGGTCTGGGGATCAGTAGTAACTTACTGAGGTACCTCATACATACCTGACACGCATATGTGGCTACATTTTATCTGGGGATGAGAACATCTATTAGAATTAATATAAAATAGTGGCATTTCAGCTGTGAAAATAGGAAAACATATTGTTTGGACTAGAGGTGCTTGCTTTTGTGTTCCCCAGTGACCTTGAGACTGGAGAACATAATGATAATCGAATTTGTTACACCCTGGTAAAAGTAAATATTTTATTAAATGCTACTGAGGGAAACTACAAATATATAAACCAAATAAACATTGTAAATAAAAGGAAAATAAGTATAAAAAAGTAGTATTAAGATAATTTTGAAAAGAATCTTTAAGATATCAGGAAATGGACCATCTGTGATCTTATAGTAGCCAAGATAAGTAACATTAGCTACCGTAATAATTGACCACAAAATGTCCTGCTTAACTCAATAAGGATCCATCTTCTCACTCATGTCTCAATTCAGTGTATGCTGTGAGGCAGCTCTGCTATAACCAGTCGTTCAGGAATCCAGGCTTCCTCCATGCTGCAGACTAACAATTTAAAAAACATGGCTTCCACATCAATCTGGCTTCATCCAGTTAGCAGAAAGAGGGATAAAAGAGAGTGGAGTAGGCATACTTTTCTCAACTGCTCAACAGGGATTATATTCTACTGCCAAAAATGAATTTTCTGGCCCTATTTACATGTAAAAACTATGGAAATGTAGTTTATCTGTGTAGTTTAGTTTACCTGGAAGAGAAGATGGGTTTGGTGAGCATCTAGCTGAGCTCTATTGTATATACAGGTGAATTTCTAATCTATAATTATCATCAGGTCTGATTTTGAAAATCTCTTGGGAAATCAGTCTCTTTTTTTTTTTTGCTTGTTGTAATAAAGGCATCTGCACCCCAGCACGAATTTCAACTCTTGATGTTTTCTGAACAAGATATGATCTTCCATGTCTCTACACCTTTACATGTGATTTGCATATGATGTCTGTCCATTCTTTCTAAAACCCTTTCCCTTTCCTCCTCCCTCCTCTTCTTCCACATCTAGCAATTCCTCCTCATGCTTTAAGATGCAAGACAATGTTTACTTCCTCTATGAACCTCTCTCTGATGACACACAGGCACAGATCTCTTACTAATGTTCACTGAACTTTATCCTTGTACTTTGTACCTACCTCTGTTACTGCATGTGTGAGCCTATATTATAATTATTTAAAGAACCTGTATGTTTTCAAAGAATTGGATGATTAATATTTATAATATAGTGACCTTTAATTATAGACTTAGTTTCTCAAGGTTAACACTTGTGTCTTATGTATCTCATTATCTCCCATGCCTGCCTAGCACAGGCCAGGCTCACATACTCAGTAACAGAGAAGAAAAATGAATGCTCTCTTCCTGCCAGTTTCCAATCCCCAACCCCCCCCACTTTCATATTGTGGCAAAAACATATAAAATGTATCATCTTCACCATCTTTAAGTGTACATTATAGTAGTGTTAACTATATGCGTCTTGTTTGCAATAGATCTCTAGAACTTCTTCATCTTGCAAAACTGAAACTGCTCATTGAACAACTCTCCATTTCCTCCTACCCCCAGTCCCTGGGAAACATTTTTTCTGTTTCTAAGAGTTTGACTAGCTTAGATACCTGATGTAAGTGGAATAATGCAGTATTTGTCTTTTTGTGACTGACTTATTTCACTTAGCATAATACCCTCAAGATTCATTCATGTTGTAACAGATGACAGGATTTCCTTCTTTTTCAAGTCCAAATGTTTCATTGTAGGTACATACCACATTTTCTTTATCCATTCATTGTTAGTGTCTGTCTTTTTGACCTGTGCTTGATTACTAGAGGGGGAAAATATATTTTCTATTGACCCACGAGAAAAGGTGATCCTAAACTCTTAAATATTTCAGGATGGTTTATGTTCTAGAGACAAAAGGAGAAATTATACTTAGTGCAAGGGAAACTAGATTTTTAAAAAAAATCAGTGACTACAGAATGAATGCTTCTTGTCATAACCTATGAACATGGGAAACTACATTATACTGCTTCCAACTGAGGAGCAAGGGCCCATAATAAAAAGCTGTTCACATTCCAAAGGCCTCTTACCCTAGTCTTGTCACTGCCCTACTCAGCACCTCAGTACCTCAGTACCTCTTCAGTACCTCATGCCCTCAAAATAGCTCTTTTGAGAAAAGAAATTTTAAAGTAGGGCAAAATAAATAAGGGAAGGGATAAATAAGGACTCTTAAAACACAGAGCACTTGTGAGGATTTTTATGTTTGTGGAGAAGCTGAGTCCCACAGTAACCTCTGGCCCTTCTTCTTGGTGTTAGTGGATTCCAGCGTTCATTTGCATTAAGGTAGTTCGAGGCCATTTAGAGACCTCCATAACCTTTACATTAGTGCATTATCATGAAAGAATCTGAAGTATCCTTGCATTAGCACGATTGTTATTATTTCAGTTGGTCTAAGAAGCTATTATTAAATGTGTAGCCATTATGTGTACTGAAAAATCTCCAAGTAAATGAGCATTTGGCTTGTAAACACCTCACACGTAACTTCTTTTTAAAACTATGGCAATAAAAACCCCAGCACTTAAAAACAAACAAACAAAAAAACCACCTTGCAGTTTTTGGTAAAATGTGCCAAATATAGCTTGAAATAGTAAATAATCCCTCAAAAGCGATATTAGCAAATTAATTGGTGTGTGAACAAAGATCCCTTTCTGCACCAGCATGAATGTTGCCTTTATTTTTTTCTCACAAGTATGATTTTAGAAAACAGCTGTAGAGCATGTTGACAAATGACAAAGCGGCAGGCATGGTAAAACACTTTCCGTCAAAGCCAAGAGGGGAAAATAAATAAATAAATAAATAAATAAATAAAATAAAATAAAATAAAATTGGGCTGCCGGAGCGGCCAACGGGCTTGAATGCCTAGCTTCCCTAACCTCTTTTTTCCCCAGTCTTTAGGGAGCGGGGGCCTCACCGCCCCACCCCCCTTTCCCTGGCTCTGGTTACAGCCTTTCGAGTTGAACAAACTTGCTGCAGGCGGATTGGCGATCAGGAGCTCTCAGGCTTGGACGTTGTATTTATTAATTTATATTCCGCGGGGCCCTGAGTGGGCTGGCCCTTTGTATCCGGCCTCCGCTGCCCGGGCCTGGGGGCCCCGGGGGAGCGCGCCCCCGCGTCTGTCCGACCCTCAAGGCCAGCACGTGCTACGCCCGCCCGCCAGGCCCGCCGAGGGGGCGGAGGCCCCGGCTTTTTTCCTAAGCCACTGTCGTCCAGAAGGAGGAGCAGCAGCAGCAGGAGGCGACAGCTGCCCTGCCCAGAGAGCGCGGCGGAGAGGGGGCTGCAGCGACCGGGCGCCTGGCCACTCTTAGCAGCGGCGGCCGGGGAGGCGGGGAGCGGCGGGCCGCTCGGGATGTTCCCGGGCACTTCCTGACTGGTTGGCAGCGCGCACACGGCCCGACTCGCACGTCCCCGGCCCCCTTGTCGCTAGCTCGCTCGCGCGGGCCCGCTCTGCGTCGGCCGCGCCGCGGTGGAGGCGCGCGAGGGGGACGCGGCCGGGGATGAGCTGATTGCGGGTAAATACGCCGCCGCCTGGCCCCGAGAGGCCGCGAGGAGCAGCTTTTCTCGGAGTCGCCGCCCTGCCCTTGGATTTGAGATCATGTACGTACGCGTCGCGGTCCTGCCATTGTCTCTACCCCAACGCGTGTCGTGCGCCCCAGCGCGAGGGGCTTTTGCTCATCCTCGCCGCGCGCTGCCCCCCGCCCTTCCTGTTCGGATTAAAGTGATCCTCGCGCTGACCACGCGCCTCTCTCCCCCTCGCCCCTCTCTGTCGTGTAGGTCCATTCACATCGTGGCGCTGGGGAACGAGGGGGACGCGTTTCACCAGGACAATCGGCCGTCGGGGCTCATCCGCACTTACCTGGGGAGAAGCCCGCTGGTCTCGGGGGACGAAAGCAGCTTGTTGCTGAACGCGACCAGCACGGTCGCACGTCCGGTGTTCACCGAGTATCAGGCCAGCGCTTTTGGCAATGTCAAGCTGGTGGTCCACGACTGTCCCGTCTGGGTAAGGGGTGGCAGCTGCTCGGCGCCGAGGCTGACGGAGATTTTCTTTAAATTTTTTTTTTCCCCTTCCTCTCCCTTTTCCCCCTTTCATCCTGTGGACCGTCTGGGTCACCTGCGTAGAGTTTTTAAACGTTTGGGGGGAAATCTTTATTTTCCTTTGTTTCATTGGGCAGGGGGCAGCCGGGTCAGAGAACACTCTTAGAAGGCAAAAAGCCCCAGTGGCAACATGGAGCACTTACTCATAGGCTTCAGGACTGTAGGTTGTCCCTTGGTAGCTGGCAGTTGAATGTGACAACCCCAAGGGACGGGGTCACTAAGTTTCACCAGCAGAGAGCAATGTTTTTTCATGCCTACCCTGTGGGTGAGAGTGTAATATTAGTGTTCTAAAAATAAAGTCCTCTGAAAGCTCAACACAAGCAAAAATAAATTTCACTGGGACAGTTCAGGAATAGGACCCCTGGAAAGGAGAGGAAGAGAGAGGGACTGAGAATTAATTTTAAACCACTCATTTATAACACTGTCCACTTTTGAAAAATTTAATTCTTGTTTTTAAGTTTAATAATGCAGATACTCTTAATATAATAGCCATTTGTTTTCAGTGACTCATAATTCAGAAATAATAACACTGCTTGGAATTTTTTAAAAGCTTTAAAATTTGTAATAATTAAAAGAAATTGTAATGAAGTCAATAAAATTCTAGTCTGATTCTTGAGTGCTTGATAAAAGGAGAAAGAAAGCTACTCTCTAACACATACATATTTTCAGTACATTATAATATAATAATGATAATGTAATACACAAGAACAGTAGTTATTTTAATGTTTTCATTTAATTTTATTTGAAAATTTCTGATTCTATACTGGTATTGGAGTTAAAATAGTATAACTAAAGCTGAAGATTATATTTTATAACAGATGAAAGCTTAGTGTCTGAAAAAGAATACAAATTACCATGTGAGATTTTATGTTTAAACATCAATTGTAAAAACCTGAATTGTGTGCTATAGGGAACTAATACACCTTTCTAAAGGAATGTATGGAATGTGCCTAGAAAAATTACTTATGCAAATTACAGGATGAAAAGATCACTAGCTCAAAGAAAATTTCAGTTACTTTAACTTAAATATGTTAATGAGCTAAAATAAATAAAACAGGTTTTTTTCAATAACCAGGTTTAAACTCCCATTTATCACAGTGATGATGTCAATCACAAGAAGCATCGGTAAGGAACTCACTGGCTGGAGTCCATGCAAACAAGTGAAACACTTCTTTTACTTTGGCCATTTCATTGTGAAAGATGGTACAATTTAAAAACTTACCGGTTTTACACGCAGTTGAACAAACGTGGAGTGAATAGAGTAAATAAATTTAAGGAAAATAAAATGAGCTGAATTCAGATGTTAGGATTACTTTTCCTGTTTTTTTCTTCAAGCTGTTAACTCTTTACCGTTCATGTTGTTAATTTAGCAAAAAACAATACGTGTGATGCCAGATACTGTAGTAAATGAAATTTTCCAAAGGATTAAAATAAGCCTCTGTAGTCAAGATTTTTGCCATATACTGATGTGCTTTATTGTACTAATCACCTTTTGTTTGTTTAGACTCTGATCCTGTTTAAAGCATTGAGTTTTGGTACACTTTTTTTGGGTTATAATGATCTTTAAACATAAGGGAATACATTTGCAGACCTTCTCTTTATAAGTTGCTTTTCTTTTCTTGGTGGTAAGTAAAAGTCTTTCAGAGATACTCAAGTTGATTGTGTTTATCAGCTAATACTTAACGTGTACCAGAACAGAATATTCAGTATAACAAAGCAGATAGAGCACAGGTTTTGATAGCAAAAGGACCTGATTTCAGATCCCCACATTGCTGCTTAGTGGTTTTTTCTGGTGAGTCACTATCTTCTCTTAGCCTTATTTTTCCCTGTGTATAAAATAAGACTCCCTGCCTCCTAAAGACTCCCTGGCTCCTAGAGCTATGCTGAAGAGTAGATGAGATGATACATGTAAAGTTCTTAAGATAGAAACTGACATGCTCTAGTAAGTAGTCCAGGTAGTAGCTACTCTAATAATACAATGTTTATTACAACATCAGTATAACCATGTATCCCTTATACTAAGCAAAAGTAAAGTCTTTCTACACATCATTCAAGATTTACACAAATACAATACATTGAGGTAGCAGTGTTGGTACTTAGTAGGTGCTGTATTTGCAGCATGTTGTTCCAGCAAGTGGAATAAAATTGTTGTTTTGCTCTAAAATTTTAGATTATTTTTAAGAAGATGAGTTCCATTCTCCCAATGTGGCTCCAAGTGTTGCATTGCATAACCTCCCAGAGGAAATCCTGGAACTGATTTACAAGGGGTGGGAGAATTTGATTTCCTTCGTATTTCTAGAAACCAGGAGAGCATTTTCTCTTTGACATAGCTCGATTAGAAATGTGGTGTTCGTTCCTCCTTGGAATCAGAATGAGATAGTTTTGCTTCTCTTTTCTAGTTTCTTCTGTAGATCTGTAGCCTCACTCTGGATCCTTGCCGTATATACTTGACACTTTTAACATAAATGTGTTTCAGATTCATTTTATGTAGTTCATTATTACTATGTCTCTCTCAAGCCCACCCTCCCTTTTTTTTGTGCAGTTACATTATTTTATTTCTAGATCTTTTCCTGTTTACCAAAAATATTCCACAAAAAGCAGTGAGGTAATGCATGCACAGTTTTCTTGTGCAGGGTTTGAAACTCTGATTTGTGTTAAAAACAAAATTATTTTTAGTTTTAATATCCTCAATACAACAGTGATAATGTTGCCAACACTCATTTTCTCATGATATTTTCCTCTAAATGTCTCCTTTCCTCCAAGTACACCTCTCTAGTTACTCTGGAATTTTAAACTGTTTGGAATGCAAAAAGTAGTTACTTTTGATTTGTTCTCTCAGAGTTAAATGGCTGTTTAATGTTGGTCCCACCTCTGTTTAGTTTTTTATTCCATTCATCAGACTTTGTTCTTTTTCTTAGTTATACTTGTGTACCCTTGTTATGCTTGTATACTTTGAACTTGGATATTACAACAGATACAATTGGAACTGAATGGATTTGTGGTTTGGGATTTGGAAATTAGGGTAGAGCTCTGCTGGGAAGCTTTCACATTTTCTTGATCTGTGTCCCATTTCTCTTCTCCCCAGGCTGAGTTCAAGTTCAGGACTGCCTTTGGAGTTTATATTCCTGTAGTTTACCTATTTTTCTTTTTTGGTCCTTCTATTTTTCCTTTTTAAATGCTCCTGTTTTCAATAGGGTAGTTATATCTAAAAATCTTGCTGTTCTTGTTACTCTGAGTGTACTTGTTAGGAAGTGGGTGGAAAGGCTGGATGTAGGGAATTGGGAGAGGCTTTGCTGGACACTGTGGAGGTACTGGTGAGAAGCAGCTCTCTTTGCAAAAGGGGATTGCTGTTTAACACTTCTCTAGAACTTTCCATCATACAGTAGAAGCTCTGTCACATGGCTCTTGATTGACTCTTCCAGCATTATTACCCTGTTTTGGACTCATATTTCAAAGTGTGAACTTTCACAGCCCAGCAGTTTTTAGACCTTTTAGCCACATCTAACTGTTTTCTTAATTTAGCTTTAATATATCCTGGAAATACATACCAAAGGCTGCATGAAATGACAAGTAATGATTAGTAGTTAACTAGAATATGAGAAGAAACCTACTAATGCATATTTAGCAATGGTATTAAGATGCATATTTTTCTTATGCTACTATTCACATAGAAACTTTGAAAAAAATACTTTTAAAATACCAAAGCTTTTAAAGAGTAGGCTTCATAATAAATTGCTTTTGGCCCTGATTCTAAATATAAGTGTTATTAATTGTAGTCTAGAAGTAAAAAATTTTAAATTGAAAGACATCCTGAATTTTTAATTTATATAAGCTAAATACATGAATTGAAAAATTGGTTCATTACAATGTTCACACTTTATAATATACAGTGTCTTTTTATGAAACATACATCCCTTCACATACATATACACTATATGTATACACTACTGTCCAAAGGGTGGATAAAGTTGAAAAGTATACATGCATTTTGAAAATATGTATACAATATGTGCAACTCCACAGAATTCACAGTGTATTGCAGTTTAAAACACTGAACAATCCTGCAGTGTCTAATTGGGTCACAGAAAATCCTTTGAAGTTTCCTTACTCATACTGATGCTCTGGCATCTAAGGCTGTGTTAACATTTTCAAAATTAGGAGCGCCTGGGTGGCTCAGTTGTTAAGCCTCTGCCTTCAGCTCAGGTCATGATCTCAGGGTCCTGGTATCGAGCCCCGCATTGGGATTCCTGCTCAGGGGAGAGCCTGCTTCTCCCTCTCCTTCCGCCCATCCTCCTTGCTCTTGCTCTATCTCAAAGAAATAAATAAAAATGTTTAAAAATTTTTCAAAATTATTAGGTGATAAAAGTATGACATAATTTGAAAACAAAGTGCTTGTTTGTACTCTCAGTAATTCTCTAGATTTCCTTTATAGTACAACAACTACACTGTGGTCTTGGCTAAATGAATACACAAAAATAGAAGAGTTGGTAGGCTTCAGACATTTTTATTTTAGTTAATTACTTATTTAAAAATCAATTCTTCTCATGAATTTCAAAAATTAAACTATAGCAAAAAATGGTGTGTACCCCATTTTATTTCATGACTGATTTGAAGACAAGTAGACTAACGAGTGCTCTTTGCATTTTGGTTTAGGACATTTTTGACAGTGATTGGTATACCTCTAGAAACCTAATCGGGAGTGCCGACATCATTGTGATCAAATACAACGTAAATGACAAGTTCTCATTCCACGAAGTAAAGGATAATTATATCCCAGTGATAAAAAGGGCATTAAATTCAGTTCCAGTCATCATTGCCGCTGTTGGTACCAGACAAAATGGTAAGTATCTAATTTTTTTTTTTTAGATAAGAGTGCAGGTACCCCCTTAATTTTAAATAGTGTTAAGTTTATTAGTGATTGATATGGGTTTTTTGGGGGAAAAGATGACTGTTCAAATGCCAGCTGTTATCTCTTCATCACTGGGTATGATAGTGAGACATCAAAGGAAAGTGTCACAGACGACTGCTGGGATTCTGATGGGTACAAATTTGTCTTCTAAATTGCTCTTTTACAGAAGTGAAGGAAGTCAGTGATTGTGTTCTTTTGATCTAGGAGTGGCATTAGGCTGGTGCTGAGTTCTGGAAGACTCTTTTTGACATTCTAAAGGCCCTTCCAGTGGGAAGGATAGATTGTCTGCAAAAGGACTGGGCTCTAGAGCAGGATTTTTACATAGCTAGGAACGAGTGAGGTGGAGACACTGACACTCCTGCCTGAGGGAGGGGTTCATTTCCTCCATGGCCCATGGATTCAGTTGGTTCAGTCTGTTGCAGCCGTTGCTGCTATACATATCGTTGTCAGATATCCTCGGGCTGACACAGAAGTCACTTTGATTTGGTGGTATTTTGATAGTTCTCTTTAGTGGTGTTTCCTCAGTGAAGCTGGCTTGGAAATTTTATTCTTTTTTTTTTTTTTCCCCTTTTCATTAAGGTACAGCAAAGGAAAGGACATAGAGTTCATGAGGTACCATGAGTGCAGCTTAATGCATTTTTAAATATATATACATCCCTGCAGTCATCTTACAAGTCAGGATAGAGAACATTTGCCTCACTTTGGAAGGCTCTCTCGTGCCTCTTCCCAGTCACTGGCCCTCCTTCCATGGAGATGACCACTGTTCTGACTTCTCACCATATAAATTAGTTTTATCTATTCTAGAAATTTACATATTGGAATTATACTGTATGTAGTATCTTGTGTCTAGTTTCAGTTAGCATAATACTGACATTCATCCCTGTTGTGCTTGTCTACAATTTGTTATTTTGCTGTGTATTTTTCAGTTGTGTCAATGTGCTGTACTACATTTATTCATTCTCCTTTTCATGGTTGTTTCATAGGAATAGGATTTTGGGTCATAGTCATAGGGTAGGTATATGTTTAGCATTAGAAGACACAAATAAAGTGGGCTTGACCCTTCCTTGACCCCACATCCCCTCTACTTCCCTGTGTTTCTTTTTATTACTGGCCTCAATTCTTGAAAGAGTCATCCACACTTCCTGAGTCTACTTCCTGACTTCCCATTTATTCTTCAGTCCACTCTAGTCTGACTTTGACTTTCACAATTACATCGTATTTGTTCTCACTCAAGGTTACCAGTTAAATGCTTCTTGCCAAATTTGATTTCCCTTTCCATTTAATTTACACTTTAACTTATATTTTAATAACAATTCGCCCTTTGAGGTTATTTGAACACATCTCTTCCTCCATTTAAAAAAACTACTCTTTCTTGCATGGTCCAATTCTCTGTCTTGTTAATGATCAACACCCCCTCCCCCATACACATATTGAAGCACTACATCCTTAGTTGTTGCCAGGGTTCCATCCTTTGGCTTCACTTCTTGCTGTTTACTCTGACCTTGAATCTGTTAATCTCCTGTTCTCCCTTTCCCTGTATAGACACTGATGAATACCCAGTCTCTTTCTCCAGCTTTAGTTTCTCTTCCAACCTGTGTCATCACAAAATCTTCCCCTTTCTGCTGAATTCCATGTCTTGGTGAATGATGTCAAACCTATCCATTCACCCCTACTAGAATCATCCAACCCAACTTTCCTCCCATTCCCCATATCTAGTGCACTAGAAGCTCTTTTGGTTTCACATTTCAAATAAACCTCAAATTCATTGCTTTCCCTTTATCTTCATTGGATTTCAGATCCTAGTCATTTAATTATCTGTCATAGTAACCTTCCTTTTGGCTTAAAGGGGCAGTTCCTGATCTTGTAGGATCTGAAACTTACAGAGTTCTAGAGGTCCTTTGTAAGGGGAAAAAACCAACATTACAGATACACACACACACACACACACACACACACACACACAAATAAGCATGACAATTTGCAAATCTAAAAAGCTATCAAATAAAACCACAATGAAAATACTATGTTACACCAGACAGAATGGCTAAAATTAGCAAGACAGGAAACAACAAAAAGGATGCAGAGAAGGGGAAACCTTCTTACAGTGTTGGTGGGAATGCAAGCTGGTGAAGCTATTCTGGAAAAGGGTATGGAGGTTCCTCAAGAAGTTAAAAATAGAGCTACCCTGTGACCCAGCAATTGCACTACTAGGTATTTACCCTAAAGATATAAATGTAGTGATTCATAGGAGCACCTGCACCCCGGTGTTCATAGCAGCAATGTCCATAATAGCCAAACTGTGGAAAGAGACAAGAAGTCCATCAACAGATGAATGGATAAAGAAGATGTGGTATGTATATACAATGGAATATTACTCAGCCATCAGAAAGGATGGATACTTACCATTTACATTGTTATAGGTGGAACTGGAGGCTGTTATGCTGAGGAAATAAGTCAATCAGAGAAAGACAATTATATGATTTCACTCATATGTAGAATATAAGAAACAGCACAGAGGATTGTAGGGGAAGGGAGGGAAAACTAAATGGGAAGTCATCAGAGAGGGAGAAAAACGATGAGAGACTTAACCATAGGAAACAAAAAGGGTTGCTGGAGGGGAGGAGGGTAAGGGGATGGGGTAATTGGGTGATGAACATTAAGGAGGGCATGTGTTGTGATGAGCATTGGGTGTTATTCACAACTGATGAATTATGGAATACTGTATCTGAAACTACTGATTACTATGTGTTGGCTAATTGAATTAAATAGAAAAAAGAAAATAAATAAAAAGCTGTCAAATACCGGGCACCTGGGTGGCTCAATGGGTTAAAGCCTCTGCCTTTGGCTCAGGTCATGATCCCAGCATCCTGGGATGGAGCCCCACATCGGGCTCTCTGCTCATCAGGGAGCCTGCTTCCTCCTCTCTCTCTGCCTACTTGTGATCTCTGTTGAAAAATAAATAGAATCTTTAAAAAAAGCTGTCAAATACCACAAACATTTAAAAAAATATTTCTATTATTTAACAGCTTGACATTTCTTTAATTTTTCTTATATTTGTTGGCTGCATAGTCTTGATTACTTCTTCATATGAAAACCACTTTTGCTATCTTCTATATAGAGAAGAAAATTATAGTGTTTCTTCCAATGTATTTCTTCACACTTCATATGTTTCTGGTGACAGGCACTGTCATTTGTGTTGTGTTCCTCTTTCAGCCTGGCATCTTTGTTTCACAACACCAAACAAGTCTACAATGTGGGTGGCAGAAGCATTCCTCAAGGCTATTCGTGTACCAGGACAGTTTTCAAACATTTAACTGTACAAGGAAGTGACTGCAAACCACAAATAATATCTCACTAAACCTAAACTTAAATTCACATTAGCAGGATCCCAAAAATGCCTGTCATTACTCCCAAACTGCCTGACATAAAAGTGAGCTGGAGTGGAAAGAGGCAGTGGTCTTAACCAAGTATAGTTAGAGGATCTTATTTTGCAAATCTTACAAAAGCATATGACTATGTTTCTCCCAAGGCTTTGGAAAAGACTCACACACAAGGGCCCTGACACTTAGGCTTCATCAGCTTTGTGGTGAATTAACCTATGGTCTCCTGTTCCATCTTTGCTTCTTTCTGAAATAAATCCACTCAGAATAATCATCCTAGAATATAGGTCAGATCATGATAGTCAATGCTTTCAATTCTTTAGAAACTTACTTCTTTTTCCCTTCTATTTGCAAAATTTCAAACCCAAGAAAATTGACCAGAACAGTGAAACCCGGAGATTTTACACACACACACACACACAAAGAGAGAGACTCTCTCTTTTTTCATTTGGGAGTGAATTATAAAATTATGGTATTTCTTCAGTGCTAATTACTTAAGCATGTATTGTCTAATACATTGTACATGTCTAATACAAAAGAGCCATTTTCCTATCAACCATAATCCAACCATCATTCAAGATATGTGACATACTATTATCTAGGATCCTATTATTTTAAACAAAATCCACATTCACATTTTCCCAATTGTTCCAAACCTATTTTTTTTTTAAATCCAGGATGAAATTAAGGACTACATACTGCATTTAAATGTAATGTGCCTCTAATATCTCTCTGGTCTCTTTTAATCCAGAACAGTTCCCCAGCCTCCCCGCCCCCCACCGGTCTTTCATGACACTGACATTTTTAAAGAATCTAAGCCCATTGTTCTGCATAATTCCTTTAGTTGTAGTGATTGCAAAATAGTGATTTTCTGTCATTTCACCTCCACTTATAGTTGGTATTCTTCTGTAAATAGAGCTTATCTTTCTCTCTGCTCCCACGTTTCTTTTAGAATCGTTATAATTCATGGATTTGTTTTTTTAAATTCAATATTTTATAATCTGTTCTTATCCTTATCCTTTCTGTGGCTCATATTACTCCAAATTTGCATGGAGGGAGTCTTTTCAATCTAGTTCCAATTAGTTTTTGAGTGTTTCCTTATTGTATGGCATAAGATGTCCCAGGCTCACCTGGAATCAATCAGTCATTTCTTCAGGGAGCCCTGGTTCCATTTAGTAAACAATGACATTAAAAAACTAAGATTGGGGCTTTAGGGGTGGTCATAACTTTGTCATTGCTTCAAGGCCTATTCATTGGAGATAGATACATAGATATATAGGTATGTTAAATATATGTCTTTTAATCACGAGTTCCCATTCATACTTTTTCCAAGCCAGTATTTTATCTCCCTTCAGTAATTTTCTCTTGTAATGCTTTACCTAAAAGTCATGATCACTCATGATCTATCTTCTGATTACTCTGGCAACCTTGTAGGCACAGTCTTTTGTGTCTTATGTACCTGACACACTGAACTACTTGAACTTAATGTCTGTCTTTAGATCTGGAGACGTCTCAACTTCATGGTTTCGTCAGATATCACCTTCCCTCCATTTTTTCTATTCTGTCCTTTTTGGACTTGTGTTAGACTGATGTTGAAACTTCTGGATCTCTCCTCTGTTTCTCCTATCTTTCTTTTATATTTCCTAAGCTTTCTTTCTCTGTGTTTTGTTAGAGGAGAATTCTGTGGTCGTCTTTTCCCAACTGACAAATCACTTCCACAGGGTCTGTCCTACTCTTTTGCTTTATTATGCTTTTAAAAAATTCCCACAGCTTTTCATATCTAAGATCTCTAGCTCGTTGTTTTTCATAATTTCTTCTACCTTGTTTTAAGCATGTAAATACTTTAAGAAGAAAACCTCTCTCAAGTAATTATATATATTTTAAGATTCTATTTTGGTAGGACTATTAAGTCTTGCCTTAAGGAGGACAATCTAAGTCTTGCCATTTGACGAGATTTTACTTCATAGTATGGAGGCTTCTTAAATGTTGGGTAATTGTTAAATTGCCTAGTTTGCAGTTTAGAGTCTCTGTTGGATTAACGCCTTTCTCCTCCTCTGCCCAGCTGCTCTCTGAGGTTGGGGTGGGAATGAGAGCTCATATGAGATCTGTAAGCCTTGCTGCTTCCACTGGGGTCTGCAACTGATCTCCACTCAGTTGTCCATGGGCCTCCTTATTGCTCCCCCATGATTGAGCAGTGAGTATTCTCGATGTTGCCCAGTGTGTGACTTCCCACCTGTCCTCTGAGCTTCAGCTTCCCTCGTTGGTCCTGTGCTATCTGCCTTCAGCCTTTAGGCACTCCTCCTTTCTAGGTGATGAGTTTCTCTCCTCTTAATTTTTGAGCCTTGCTGTATATGCACATCTCCCTTCCTCCTTCCCCCTCCCCTCCCTTTCTTCCTTCCTTCCATTTCTCTCTCCTCCCTTCTCCCTCCCCTCTCCCTCCCCTCTTTGTTCAATCATTTCTTTGATTTGACAGGGAGAAGAGTTGCAATGTGGGCTTAGCTTGCCATTTTGAAACTGGCAGCTAATGTGTTGTTTTTTCTTGCATCCAGACCTCTGCATGTGCTATGCCCTCTGATGGGAGTGCCCCGCCCTGCACAGCTCCTGTCATATCAGCATGGCAAATTCATACCTATCCAGTAAATCGCTACCTTTTCTGCGAAGTCTTCCATAATCCCCAGGCAGAGTTAATTTCTTCCTTTATGTTCCCATGGTGATTTTGCATACCTTATTTTAGTATTTATTATATTATAATTTTCAGTCATGTCTATGTTGGCTTAGTTGACTACGAGCTTTTACCTATGTATATTTCTTGTTTGATACGTGATAGGTACTCAAGAAACATTTGTTCAGTTAGTGGATGAATGGTTTTAAACAAGATGAAATTCATTTCACATATAGATGTGATTGCAAAGTAATTACCAAGCTAAATCTGTTATTCCACCCGAGGATTTTTATTGCTTCCCTCCCCCAGTCCCTTGTAATACATGAAGCTGTGCTGTGTGTTCTCCTGATAATTCCTCTCTTGAGCTCTTTTTAGAATTAGTTCAGCAAACACAATCAGTCTCATCATTTTCCTTTGTTACATATGTTTTGACAAGCTTGACTTGTATGTCTTCTTCATCACATTCGGCTTTGAACAAATTTTTGGCTTTTACTAAATATTGAACCCGTCTTTAAAGGAGAATTTTTTTCTCTGAACACGCCTAGGGGTATTCATAGCCTTAAGCTCCCCAAAATGGGCATCCTTTCTTCTTTTCTTTTTGAAGTTCTGATAGAGTTGAGTACATTGCTAGGCTAGAATTCTTAAAAGGATTTCTAAAACTTTCAAGCACTTGGCAACATTTTAAGAATCACCCTACGGATTCTGAAAACCACTGCTTTGAAAGAGATACCATTCATTTGAATTCCAGAGTTACAACGTGTTTGCTTTAGAAAAAAAGAAATAGACATTTGTGATAACACCTTAAAAGGTATCGCGTAAGAGAAAGAAAAAAGACTACAGTGTTAAGAAGTGTAACACTATTGTCCATAGTCACTGTGATCCTGAGGTGGGCTCACAGAAGTGATATCCTGAAGAAGGCACCGCAATTTGAAATATTTTGAGTCCTTTTATGGTTGCTGGTGAAATGCATAATACAGGTTTATTTTTTTCTAAAAGTGTTTTGTTGCTTTTCCTGCTATACACACCACATAATGATGAGACATTTTTTTTCCTCTTGGGTACATGTGAACAAAAAGCAATGTCTTCTGTGTCACAGAGATGTGAAGACTAGATGTGAAGAGGGATTTTCTAGGCGTGTATGTCCATAAAGGGCCATGGTTACACACAGTGGAAAACCATGCTTAGCAGGGTTGAACCTGAAATTAGTTGGATTTTCCTTCAAATCAAGATTATTTCTTAAAAATTGTTTTACACTATGTTCATTTAATTTTTCACTTGAAACACTTTGCTTTATTTTTGTTTAGAAATACAGTTTAATAAGATGGACTGCCTTCTCACCCCATCCCATCAATATAAGGAGAGCTTTGTAGGCATAAGAAGGCCTCTGTCTTCAGAAAATCAAAGGCACTGTTTATGAATTTTTGTAAAGAATGCAAAATGCCAATGTGTTATTTTTCAAGATAGGCTAAATTCTGTACAAAAAATTTATGTGCTCCAAACCAAGATGATCTTGGAAAAAGTAAAAGCAAAAACTCAAAATTCATGGCTTAATTTTGAGAACCCAAGCTTAACTTTTAAATCACTGTGTCTTTACTTAAACTGAATTATCTTATCTTTTGGTATCACTTTACTTATCAAATAGAGCAAGTAACAGTTTTATCATTGTTTTTCCATCTCGGACACACAAATAGTTAGACAAGTCACTTATCTTCCTTGAGCCCCAGTTTCCTCTTCTGCAGAAGGAGGTTGTAAATTCCTGGTTTCTGAGCTCTAAAATGCTTTCAATGAGGCTAAAATTATCTGCATAGTTACATATGTAGCACAGGCATGCACTGAATATCCTATGTGTACATATATATGGTTCACCTATATGCAGTTCATTGGTAAGGAATTTGTTGTGTAGGCTGTGGAAGTTGCCCAAATGTCTTTTAAAAAATTTTTTTTAGATTTTATTTGTTTATTTTAGAGAGAGGAGAGGGAAAAGCAGAGGGCAAGGGAAGGGGGAAGAATGTTAAACAGAACACACGCTGAGTGCAGAGCCCCCATAGGGCTTGATCTCACGATCTTGAGATCATGACCTGAGCCGAAATCAAGTCAGATGCTTAACCGACAGAGCCACGAAGGTGCCCCACAAATGCCGTTTGAGTGTCACTGTACTTACTCTCTCAGTTACCAGGCTGTTGGGTGCTCATGGTGCATGGCGGAGTCCCTTGCCAGATATTACCTTTAGCTCCTAGAAGCAGCTTGCTCAAGGTTGTGCCCCCTCCACAGCAGCCTTCATCTAACCACTGATTATCTTGATCATTGAAGGGGCACAAAGATACAGCTGCCTTTCTCCAAAGGGGGAACCATTCTAAAAGGCCATCAAAGCTCCAGACCCCCCCAGTAAGATCTGCTAAGATCTTTGTTATAGCTATATTGCAGTTTGAATTTTTCCTCTGCACAGTCCCACTTCCCTTACCCCTGAAAACATTTGTTCCCACGATCACTCCCTCAGTAAACCTCCTGCACTCCAGTCTCCACTTCAGCCTCTGCTTCCCAGGGAAACTATAACAACATGCATTTCTAAAAATGGATTTATCCCTGTTTAATTTGGCTGCCATTTAAACAATGATATATCTGATGTGTCATGAAACAAAACAAAGCTTTCTGCTGAATCTAGAGTTGAACATAAATTTTTAACTTTATTGAGGAGTGTCCTAATAGGTATGTTGGTCTCTCACCTGCCCAGCCATGCATCTGTACACAGTACAACCATGACGCTTAGGACAGTTCACATTTTGAATAAATACTTTTTATTCCTTTAGTTTATGATCTTTTAGTCTTGAAGAGAAAGATAAGTGATTTAATTTCGTTTCTGCAGTTGAATACTTTAGAGTCTAATAATTGAAATGTCTGGATTAATAAGAATGTACTTTATATGAAATCTTCAAAATTTTGCAGCCTTGAGGATTCAGATCTAGTCAACTTGGTGAATGTATTTCAAGTTTATAAAAAAAAGAGAGAAAGGAAGAAAAGGTAGAAGGAAGGAAGGAAAATTAAAAAGAAAAGAATAAAAAGCTAACCCACTGTTTTCCATGGTTTCTATGGGCAATTAGGTTGTTAATTTGTATTGATCAGGATGTCAGGGATGTATAAAGGGAAACATGTACTCCATTACTAGCTGGTTGGTTTAATTACTATAAAAACCTTGGTAATATATATTAACTTATTTTTAAGTTCTTATGTTTTCTAAAATACTGTTTATTCTTCTTGCACTCAAAGCTTATTTACTTGAAAGACCTTTCTATTAACACTGATGCTTTTTATTCAGAGTCTGGTGGATAGTGGACGTACTACATGCCCCTGAACTATGGTTCTTGTATGAATTGTTAATTTGTTGTTCAATGTTTGGGTTGCCTGTGTATATTTCTTTTCCTGTTAAATTTCAAAGCTCTTTGTTACTCCTATTTCTTTCCTCAGAAGAATTACCTTGTACATGCCCGCTATGTACCTCAGACAGAGGGAGCTGTGTCAGTACCACTGAAGGAATTCAACTTGCTAAAGAACTGGGAGCTACCTATCTTGAACTACACAGCCTTGATGACTTCTATATAGGAAAATATTTTGGAGGAGTGGTGAGTGGTAATCCCTGTTACATAAATCAAAGTCATTTGTCAGGCTGGCTGTGATAGCTATTTTCTAGACCCTCAATTAAAACTTCAGTTTTAAAAGTATGATTGGTCTTAACTTTGAGAAACAAACTAAGAGTAGAAGTAAGATTTTGTCAGAATAAAATTATAATTTTATTTTTCTCTCCAAATGAAGCATTTTCTATTGTCTAACAGGATAGTTTAGAATTTTTCATTTGGTGATACTATTGTTTTTTGTTGAACATATCAAAACTATACTTACTTACACAAATCTGTGATGCCAGTTTTATTCCTAATCTTTGTATAGTTCAGTGAGCCTTGCAACCTGAACCATTGGGCCATGCAAGTTCTCCTTCATTTCTATTATTTGAAAAGAACGATTTTTCTTCCTCTATGTGTGTTTTGGCAAGATTTTGTATACTCTTAAATGATTCCACTCTGAAGTATCCATAGCAACTTCTGCTACAAATAGCTTGTTGGGCCACCTAGGTGGCCTAGTTGATTAAGTGTTGGACTCTTGATTTCTGCTCAGGTTATGATCTCAGGGTCATGAGATCGAGCCCTCAGCCTCCACTCACCAGGAAGACTGCTTCTTTCCTCTTCCTCTCCGTGTGCCTCTTTCCTTGCTTGCATTCATATGCTCTCTGTCTCTCAAGTAAATAAATAAATCTTAAAAAAAAATACATTTGGAATTTGCTTGGTCTGTAGCTATGGCGTTTATTGGGTCCTATAAGCATTTTGAGGCCTAAGCACACAGCACCTACCCTACACTATTAGGACTGCATGGTCCTTGGGAAATACTGTGGAGTTTTATCATGTAAGTATTAACTCACTTTGGAGCTACCTTTTCAACGCTGTAAGAAGTGACTCCACTCAAGGACAAATTTGGTAAACACAGATAAGAGGTTTACACCAAAGTAAACCCTGCATTAAGCAGGAGCACTTTGAACTTCTCCATTAGTTCCCTGGCTCTTTGTCAAGTACGCTTTCCATTATACTAGAATATTCATTATGTAGATTCATGTCAAAATGTTGAGGTCTCCATAGATGACTGTAGAAATTTCATTTGTTCTGGACAGTTACCAAACTCCAAATAAGAACCAAAGATAAAATAAAACCCAAATATAAATGGTTCTGATTTCTGTCATGTATATGTGGCTATTATGTAGCCCAGTAATGAAAAGAAACATTAATAAAATAGCATTAAGGAAGATATACTCACAATATTGGTATCATAATAACTGTGAGAAACTTTTGTCTTATTTTTTTATTGTGATAAATAAAAAAGTAGAAAGGGTAGAAAGGTAGAGAGGACTGAAATGTAATTTTCCTGTCAAAGACATTATATTGTAGTGGATTTTTAAAAAATCTTAATTTAGTCTAAGAATCTTGTATTTCCCTGAAATATTTAGGAAACTGAGGAAAAATGATAGTTTGGCTTCATTTGTTGGAGAGGAGGGGGCTGGTTCTCTTGGGGTATGGTGGTCTCCTTGTTCCCTGCTCCACTTCCTGAACCTGAAATCTCCGGGTCACTCTTCCCACCTGCCAACTCCCACTTTTCTCTGCTTGCTTCTGCTTCCTCCCCCTTGTTTCTCTTTGTTCCTAACACTTGGGGTTGCAGTTAGAGCTGGACACTTGATAAGGATTGAAGAGGTGGTCAAGGATTGGAAGAAAGACACAGCAGTTTCTTTTTTCCCTAAGACTTAGTGAGAATATGGAAATAAGATCAGAATGATCCCTTATGGGATTGTTGGATAGTTAAGTATAGCTTTGATCTTGAGTATAAGAAATAGTGGCATTTGCAGGAATATAGATATAATGTCAGACTGAAAGGAGCATTTAAAGTCTTGTGTTTAAGGGTCAGAGATAAAGACCTGGGCAAGAGAGGTGTGGGCCCTTTAGCTCTAGAGAGCCCCATCTGGCCCTCCTGCAGTTGCACCCCCATTACACAAGTTGATGGAGCCGAGTGTACACACCCCTGGAGCTAGTAGCCTTTCTAGATCTGTGCCATCCATGATGGCAGTCACTAGCCACAGGTGGCTATTTGTGTTTAAATTAACTGAAGAAAGTTCAGTTCCTCAGATATACTACCCACATCTCAGGTGCTTAATAGCCACATGTGGCTTGTGCCTACTCTCTTCAATAGCACGGATATACAGAGCATTTTCATCAACACAGAACAGAAGGTTCTATTGTACAGTGCTACAACTATGTTCCAAAACCCAGGACCCCAGAGGTCTCTGACTAGTGACACTCAGGCTGTTTCTCAGGCCTGTGCCAGCCTTTTTCCTGGGTCAGTCCTCCTGAAGGTAAATTGCATTAATAGTGTGTGTGTCCCTAGGTCTGAAGAGTGGCCAAAGGATGACCGCATATGAGGACTGGGGAAGGGGGGAGTAGAGTCTTCTTGTATACATAAAGCTCTTCAAGGCATGGCCTGGAGCAGGGGATGAGAAGAGAAGGGACAGTCTTGGGGCCCAGGAGTCAGGCGCCAGTTCTCCCTGTGCTACATGAAGCTCTGAGAAGGCTGAGAACTTAAAGCTAAGCCTGGCTTCTACATAATAGTTTGTTTTCTTGATTTATGAAGTTTGAACATTTGTGTATGTGGTACGTAGACCTCTATCTATTCTTTTTCCCAAGCTTTACAGCATAAAGCATAGGCCTGGTACCATGTAAGTGCATGTGGTTAGGATTTTTAAAAGATTTTATTATTTTTTTTATTTTTATTTTTTTTAAAAAATTTTATTTATTTACTTGAGAGAGGGATAGCAAAAGAAAGCATGGTGGGGGAGCAGGGAGAAAGAGAACCAGGCCCCCTGCTGAGCAGGGAGCCTGATGTGAGGCTGGATCCCAGAACCTGAGATCATGACCTGAGCCGAAGGTAGATGCTTAACCCACTAAGCCACACAGGTGCCCCTGAGGTTTTATTTTTAAGTAATCTTTACACCTAATGTGGGGCTCGAACTTACAACTCCAAGATCAAGAGTTGTATGCTCTACTGACTGAGCCAGCCAGGTGCCCCAAGATTTTTAAATTTATTACATAAAGGATGTATTTCAATGAAATTTATTCAAGAAAAAAATAGAGCGTGTGCAGACACTCCTAGTTGATATGAGCATCTGTGACATAGAGCCAGATCTGTCCTGCCCTGAGTTTCTCTAGTATTAACTGCTGTGGTTGCCCACGAGATAGTTATTGATAGTCACATAGTTGCACTACTGGGCTTTCTTGATTATTCAAGAGAATAAACAGTTCCTTTTTGAATGAATAGTTTATTTATGCTTAGACAAGGCACAGTCTGTTCTACTTAATACATTTTCTAAATAAAAAATTATTTAGAAGTATTTGCTAAAGCTTACATGTAGATGGTACTGGCATTAAAAACATTTGGCAAATGTGATTTGGAGTACCAATAATCTTGTCAGAGACATAATTTTGTTGAAGCTTTAACTAAAATTCAATTCATGTTTTAGTTGGAGTATTTTATGATTCAAGCCTTAAATCAGAAGACAAGTGAAAAAATGAAGAAAAGGAAAATGAGCAACTCATTTCATGGAATTAGACCACCTCAGCTTGAACAACCAGGTGCATTTATTAACCAATGTTTAGACATTCAAATGATGTTTGTTATAGATCACTTCACAAGTCTTAGAGCAGTTGTTCCCAAATTTGAGTACGTTGAGGACTCATCTGACATTCTCATTCAGTAAATCTGGGGTGGGGTGTAGAATCTGCTTTTAAAATAAGTCTCCAGGTTATTCTGAAGCAGGTGGTACTTGGACCCATTTTAAGGAATACTGTCTTAAACTTAAGTCTATAACTTAAACTAAAAAATAGTTTGTATGGTGAAGAGCTATCCTATATAAAAGTCTAAGAGAAATAACAACAATAAGGTTCAATACATGAACCTTAATTGGTTCGATAAAAACATCTCAAAGACTTTCTTAGGGAAACTGGGTAAAATTTTAATATGGACTGGAAATTAGATGACATGAGGGAATTGTTAATTTTTTGTATATACAGTAATGGTTCTGTGATTAATGGGAGAATGTCCTTATTCCTTGGAAATGAACACATTATTTAGAGCTGAAATATCTTGATGATTACAACCTACTTTTAAGTGGTTCAGTGTGGTAAGTGTGTGCCTGTGTATCTAGGTGGATATAAGGCAAACAAAATGTTAATTGTAGAATCCAGGTGAAGGATATGTGTGTGCTTATTGTATTATTCTTTCAACTTTTTGAATGTTTGAAAATGTTCACAACCCAAGGTTAGTGCAAAATAAAGTTAAGAAACATAAATACAATTTTATCAAAATTAACTTTTATCAAATATTTGAATAATTATGTCATAGAAATATAGTAGTACTCTATGCAGACCAATTTGTTATGGAAATGGTTTTAAAATGTAGGTACTTTTTAAGTACTTGTTAAATAAATCAACATAAATTAAAAAGCAGGAAAACATAAGTTAGTATGGGAAGTCAATTTCAGGTTTTTGTTTTTTTTAAATGCAGATAGATCCTAAGTGATGATACACAATTTGGCTTTGAACTTCCTGGTGTGCAAAGGAAGAGGGGAGACTTGGTCTGTTATATAGCAATTCTGCTGCTTTAAGTACTTTCTAGATGAGAAGATGTGTGAGGAATAGCCAAATAAACAACGAAGATAGATAATTTCTTGGTTCTTACTATTCAAAAAGAGAAAACACAATAGTACCTCTGAGAAAACAAAGTTGTTCATGCCATTTAGCAATAGGAAAAGTTTTCATGTGGGTTCCACTTGGGGGCACTAGGTGACCTAATGGATAGGACTTTCCGAAGTGTCTGGTCAGCAAATGCAGTTTTCATTCTCACAGGTGGTACCCTGTGCCCTTCTGTTAGGTATCACTCTGAACATTTGTTCTGGTGCTCATTTGTTCTAAGGATAGATGCTGGTCTTTGGGGCATGTGGCTTTCAGATTGTTCTTAAGCCATTAAGGGTCTGTGAGATGCCTTTGGCTTTGGAGGGAAGGCTGAGTGGGGGTATAGTTCAGGAAAAGCCTAGCCACCAGAGCACCTTGTTATTATCGGTTTTAGAGACCAGAGTTTTGCTTTAGAGTAAAGAGTTTTCATTCCTAAAGCAATTCGACTTCTACTGAATTCAAGGTTGAATTCTACTTTCCTCAGCTCAGTTTGGGATAAAGCTAGCCAGCAGATATTTTACAGTTAGGGTCTATGATGAGGGCCTAGGGTATGATCCTCTGTGGGGATATTCTGACTTAACTGAGAGCTAATTTATCTTTGTTAGTGATCAAACTAGGAAATGGAAGGTTGCATCCTTTTTTGAAAATTAGGGAGTCTAACCAACCCTCTACCTAAGGTATGCTGAGGGGAAAGACTGGTGTTTGATTTACTAGGAGGAAAAAAAACATTATTAACTTTAGGATCAAAATAAAATGGTCAAGATGGTTTCCAACAATGGAGTCCCAAGACTCAGAGCCCTGGCTTTGAGGGATTACAGTTTTAACAATTTAATTTTAACAGTTTCTCCCCCCGCCCATTTCCAAACCCAGGAGGAAAGTGACTTCAAATGTGAGGTTAGGTTCTTCAGAACTTGTTTAATAATTTATTTAAATTTTTATCAGGTGAAAGTAAGGAACTCTAACTACCAACATACTAAAATATAATATTTGGAGAGAGATTTTATTTGGGGACACACAAAAAGTGAGGAGTAGTATTATATTGCTATTAATGGCATTAGTACAATTTTCATTTTCACTAAAAAAAAACACCGTGTAATTCTGTGACTTTTATCTCAGGATAATTAATTTATATGTGTTTATAGTTAGATTAGGTTATACAAAATTGCTGTTTTCATAGGGTCACAAATGGTCAAGTATTGGCAATTTTATATGGTTCAACTTAATAACATTAAGAAAATACTCTCTTGTGTTTAAAAGAAACCTGAAATGTCCAGGTCTATAGATCTAAAGAATAATTTATCACTTTTATTCTCTTTTTTGAAACAGAAAAGATGCCTGTCTTAAAGGCTGAAGCATCGCATTATAACTCTGATTTAAATAATTTGCTGTTCTGCTGCCAGTGTGTGGATGTGGTATTTTACAACCCAGATTTAAAGGAAGTTGCCGAGGCCCACAAGATTGTTCTGTGTGCCGTAAGCCATGTTTTCATGCTCCTTTTCAATGTGAAGAGTCCCGCTGACATTCAGGATTCCAGTATCATCCGAACTACCCAGGACCTCTTTGCTATCAACAGAGACCCTGCATTTCCAGGTGCTAGCCAGGAATCTCCAGGCAACCCGCCATTACGTGTCGTTGTCAAAGATGCCCTCTTCTGTTCTTGTTTGTCGGACATTCTGCGCTTCATTTATTCAGGTATCTTGTTAAATGGTTCTGGTAGGTTCCCTTTAGCTTTTGAAAGGAACTGTGCCTGTGGGCCTCAGTTGTATTGGTTAGTTTCACATTTATCTTCTTTCTACCATCTGAGGTAAGGATTATACATGAAATAATCTTTACTTTATATACAGGAATTGGTCTAAGTTTTCCATCTTCCTTATTAAGTTTATTTGCCTTGGTTTTAAATCTACTTGTGAAAGTAATTTCTTTTCCTACTGAGCAGATGTATTTTATTATGTATGTATTATATATTTTATTTAAACAAAAATATCCAAAATGTGAAAATTTGAGAATTTATTGTCTAGTCTAACTCTAAAGAAACAAAATTTTCAAAGTGTAAATGAAAATAAGTATCTGCATCTTTTTTTGGAAAGATTTATATACTTGAGAGAGAGATTGAGATAGCGAGAGAGAGCAGGAGCCCATGCTAGAGATAGCATGAGCAGAGGCGGGGGTAGATGGAGAGAGGAAACAGACTTCCTGCTGAGTGGGGAGTCCAAAATGGGGGCTCTCAGTCTCAGAACCCTGAGATCTTGACCCTGAGATCATGACCTGAGCTGAAACCAAGAGTCATATGCTTAATAGACTGAACCACCCAGGTACCCCAGTGTCTGCATTTTAAAAACTGACCATTTATTCACTTTTCTGTCTTACTCTTAGGTTTTGGAGGGAATTGAGAGAAATTAGGAGGGTCCTTACATTCAATTTAGTAACTGGAAATAGCCTCCAAAGTTAGTTTAGCCTGAAATCTAATTTAATTTTTTTTTAAGATTTTACTTATTTATTTGATAGACAGAGATCACAAGTAGGCAGAGAGGCAGGCAGAGAGAGAGGGGGAAGCAGGCTCCCCAATGAGAAGAGAGCCCGATGCTGGGATCATGACCTGAGCCGAAGGCAGAGGCTTTAATCCACGGAGCTACCCAGGCGCCCCTATTTTGTTTTTAAGATTTTATTTTTAAGTAATCTCTACATTCAGTGTGGGGCTTGAACCCATAACCCCAAGATCAAGAGTCACACGCTCCACCAACTGAGTCAGCCAGGCACCCTGACTTTGACTATTTTAGATTTTACTATTTTTTCTTACCATGCACTTATCTTTTTAACATAGAGCTTCCCAATTACTTTTCTTGTCACCCTTTTAAATACTTATAGCTACTACATTTTAAAAAATAGAAGTTTTATCTGAGTCATTTAGCCAGTGAATTGAGGGTATCACATCTAAGTGTCCCATATAAGAATGGAAAAGAATTAATGTAAATGACTTTTACAGTAAGCATCTAAGTAAAAATTTTCTGAGAACATCTCTTTTCTTTAATTTTGCACTTGGAATCATGTTCTGATGAAATATTAAGTTAAAGTAACTCCTCTGGAGTGTGGCTCTGGAGAAACATAATCTGCTTTTAGACTTCAGAATGGGGGACCGACAAGTTTACAAAGGTTTGCAGATAAAGCACTGTTTCATATTTATAAGAAA
Organism: Neogale vison; assembly: GCF_020171115.1. Classification (NCBI taxonomy): domain Eukaryota; kingdom Metazoa; phylum Chordata; class Mammalia; order Carnivora; family Mustelidae; genus Neogale; species Neogale vison. Next base: position 197,571,996 of record NC_058091.1, on the reverse strand, counting down.
CTTTTGGATAGTTGAAATAATTGAAATTAAGATTTTACTTTTTCTCATTTGGGCTGGGGTTATATAATTTTACTATAAGTTAAAGTAAAATTTAAAGTTTTTGAACAGTACGGTTGCTATATGAAGATTTAAGTGGCTTGAAATGTGAAAAGTTATGTATATATACAATTTCAAGCCACTTAAATATTTTATATATATATATATATATATATATGCCTGGTTGGCTCAGTCAGTAGTCAGCATGTGCCTCCTGATCTCGGGGTCATGAGTTCAAGCCCCAGATTGGGTTTACTTTAAAAGAGATTACTTTACTTTACTTTACTTTAAAGGAGATTACTTTAGAAAAGTTTTAAAAACATCTCCCTATAAAAATACACATACAGAAGTAGAACGGTAGTGGTAGGCCTTAAACCCATTATTCAGTGAATATTGGCTTGGGGAAGGCATAAATAACCACTCCCACAGAGTAATCCAACACAGTGCGTTCAGCATGGCAGGTTTTGTGTTGGTTGAATTAGTGAGTAGACTCCAGTAGCTGTGAATCATCACATGAATAAAGCAGACTAAACACTTCATTTACTACTACAGATTTTTAATTTTAAACTTTGAATCTCACAGTTTAGAATTTAAGGCTAGATCTGAAAAACAAAAATATTTACATGTTAAAAAATGTCTTTAATGATGTTTAGAGAACTATACAGGAAGTGTCAGACTTTTCTTTTTAATGATGTTACTGTTGAGATTATGAGTTATTCAGTAAGTTTACGACAATATCTATCGAATACTTTTGAAGACACATGAACACTTTGAAGTCAGTTATATCCTCTTTAATAAGGTAGCAGTAATAGCTAGCTGTATCTCCAGTGACAGAACCTACTTGTCTTTCTCATAGGGAGTGATCTTTTAAATTGCAAAATTAATATATGCAGATGGAAGAAAAGGGCAAAGAAAAAGAAAGTTCTTTCCTCAGCCCCCTTATGTGTTGGCCCTAATGCTATTTGAAAGAAATAAATTTATTGGGAAATATACATTAAGGAAAATGTAATCTTTAGTAAGTGTTTTCTGGGAACTGGCTGGAGCATAGAGTGGGAGGTGAGGGCTTGCAGTGAGGCTGGCAAGCCAGATGGAAGCTGCTCATAAAAGCTGTTCCAGAATGTTGAGCGTGATCAGACTGGGCTTTGGCGTGCTCATCTTTGGTGATAGTAGAGGGACGGAATAGAGCAGGCAAGACAGAGTTTAATAAGGAAGCTCCATTACTCTGGAGATCAGCCAAAGGCCATTATTCTGACAACAGGTGGTTTGTGCTACAGCTTGTCCATCATTTGGACCAGTGCTTCTCAAACTCAGTGTGCATGCAAGTCAGCTGGGGATCTTGTTCATGTGCAGATTTTTTTTTTTTTAAAGATTTGATTTATTTATTTGAGAGTGAGAGGAAGGGAGGAGGAGCACAAGCAGGGGGAGGGGCACACGGAAAACAGATGCCCCCTTGAGCAGGGAGTCCAATGCCAGGCTCCATCCCAGGCTCCTGGGATCATGATTTAAGCTGAAGGCAGACACTTAACTAAGGCACCCAGGTGCCTCTCAAGTGCAGATTCTGATTCAGTAGGCCCAGGGGTGGGGCCTGAGAGTCTGCATTTCCCGCAGTCTCCCAGGTCAGGCTGCTGCTCAAGACTACACACAGCTGCACCACCTGCTCTCGGAAGAACCACACGCCAGCCATGGCCAGGGGGATGGCATTCCGTCCAGAGGCCCGGGAAGGAACCCAGTCTACCAGTCCTAGGGCACAAAGTCAAAATGGGGTCAGCTGCAAGACTGACTGATGTGAGCTCTTCGGACCTGGAACAGTTGGTGGTGCTCCGGGGTAGCCTTTGCCTGAGTGTGGGGCCAGGAGATGCTCTGTGACTGGGTGAAAGGAAGTGAGCCTGGGAAGAGCAGTGAGAGGCAGAGGTGCATCATGGCATGCAGAGCTTGCTCCAAGCCCTTGACCAGCTCAGAGCACAGGGTTCCTAACCTGACACTGAGCTGTTGCATTTCTGCTCTGTTCTTTCTCTCCTTGTATGTCAAGACCCAGAGAAGAGGTGGTGTCAGGTAAGGACTGGGCCACAGGCCATTGACCTGGGGCTGCAGGGAGACCCTGATGTTTTGAGGGGAAGGGAAATGAAACGCTTCAGCAGGTATCTGTTACTCTGCATTTATAGATATAACCTCAGGCTCAAACAAAAGTTATAGTGCATTTAAATAATGTTTATGGGGCAGCTGGGTGGCTCTGGCTCAGTGGGTTAAGCATCTGCCTTCGGCTCAGGTCATGATCTCAGAGTCCTGAGATTGAGCCCTGCATTGGGCTCTCTGCTCAGTGGGGGGCCTGCTTCACCCTCCCCCTCTGCCTGCCTCTCTGTCTACTTGTGATTTCTCTGTCAAATAAATAAATAAATAAAATCTTTTTAAAAATAATGTTTAAAAAGATACTAAAGTTGTATTTGTACAGTAAAGACAATTTTGAAAAAATTGAGAAAATTTGTTAAGAGAAAAAAAATCAACCCAATTCCTACTCTCAAATGTGGAAACACTTACTGATGTTTTGTTTTATCCTCTAGTCTTTGTGCTTAGGGTTACCATTTATTTAGAAAATATTTTTTTTATTGGGGGCACCTGGGTGGCTCAGTCTGTTTTGCATCTGCCTTTGGCTCAGGTTTTAGTCTGGGGTCCTGGGATGGAGACCCATGTTGGGCTCCCTCCTCAGCAGGGAGTCTGCTTCTCCCTCTCTCTCTCTACCTCTCACCGCTGCTCATGCTCTCTTTCTCAATAAATAAAAAAAGAAAATATTTTTTTATCAAATTAAAGAAAGGTTTTAAACATATATACATGTAAATACAGATTGACAGATATATATTAAACAATTATTACATATATGCTTATATAATTGTGTGTGTGTATATGTATACACACACACACAGAGACTCCAGTAAAGAGGACAGGCTTATGGAATTTTTTGTTTTGCTTTGTTTTTTGCTGTTGTTGAGCACTTTAAAACTTTTGAATAAGACCCAGTTATGCAGAGCTTTCCTCATAGAAGCCCTGGCTTACCCATAGATTATGTTAGGGGGCAATGAAGACAGGAGCTGTTTGTACTCGCATCTTTTGGGTCTACGCAGAGGTAGAACTCCATAACACAGCATGCTCAGGAATATTTGCCCTGAGCAAACATAGACTGAAAAACCGTCTTCAGTCTATCTCCTGCTTTTTTTTTTTTAAAAACCAAATTACAAAGAATGTCTTAATTTCCTCTAAATAGCATACTTCTTTTTAATTTTTAGGAATTTCAAATTTTGTATATATTGTGTCACGACGGACATTTGGGTCCTGTATTTAGGAAGGGTCTGGATAATGGTCTAGTTAACATAAAGCTTCTGTATATTCTCCAATGCAAATTCCTAAATAAATAGACATAGTAAAAGTATGTGTTTTGTGTATGTTACTTTTCTCATGGGTAACAGCTAACACTGTAGACTGTGTAAGTACTGAAAGTCTGTTACTCAGAGAGAAGGAGCGAGACCAGCAGGTTCTGGGTCTCCATCAAGTCATCCTTTATTGGCATACAGCTGTGACATTCTTACAATACTCGATAGTCCTTATGCTTGCAAATTCCTGACACACACAGTTTTAGATGGTTAGGAATTGAAATGTATGTCAGAGCCTCAAGAATTTTGCTTTGAGCTCTTCATACCACAGATGGCCCTTAGAGTTTCACATCGCTTATTGAAATGCCGCCAGAGTAAACGAACATGTGGAAAGGAGCTTTCCTCTTCAGCTTGCCTCGTATCTTCCAGCTCTTGGAATTATTCTGTGGTATGCTCTTTTCTGCTCTGCCTAAAAGCACAGTTTGTGTGCATGAGTACACGATGCTCCCTAAGAACCTCAGTCAACTCCATCAGTGCTCTGAGAAGTTACCTGAAGAGAAAATCCCAGTTAGTTATGCAAAAGAAGTTCTAGAGATCTATATGGTATCATGGCTATTGTTAACAGTACACCTAAAATTGTGTCAAAAAGATAGATCACATGTTAATGTTCTTTTTTTTTTTAAGGATTTATTTATTTATTTTAGAGGGAGGGAGAAAGAGAGAGAGAGCAAGTGAGAGGAGGAGTGGAGGGAGAGAGAGAAAGTATCCACAAGCAGACACCACGCTGAGCACAGAACCTAATGGGGGCTCAATCCCAGGTCCCTGAGATCATGACCTGAGCTGAAATCAAGAGTTGGACACTTAGCCAACTGAGCCATGCAGGCGCCCCCCATGTTAAATGTTTTCACGACTTGGTTAGCATTTCTAATTCTATGAACAGCCCAATCCTTAGAGCACTCTGTGAACTATTCTTACTTTTGTCTTTAGTTATTGGATCCTTCTGTGTCTGTTCTCAGACAATGAATGGCCTGTAAGGATTTACCTGCTGTTCATCCCATGTACTTTGACTTAATTCTTGCTTTCTCTCAAATAATATTCTGAATGGAGATATTGTGGAGGTATTCGTTAGTTAATACAGTTTATTTTTAACAGTTAGTATCTGTTCTCCTTTAGCCTGTGTAAGTGTGGACAATCAAAATATACCTACTGTTTGCTGCATACCACTGATCCTGGGTTTTGATCAGGGGTAAAATGTCTGGAAGAAGAGCAGTGATGATCAACACTCAGTGCTGATCAACACTTAAAATCACTTGGGAGGCTTTTACTCCAGCCCCAGAAATTCTAATTTAATTGGCCTGGGACCGATACTTCCTTGATGGTGTTTTATGAAAGATGTCCAGGTAAATGTAATGAAATACACGGCTATAGTTGAGAACCACTGGCATAAATTCTTTTGGTCTGGGTTCTGTCGGCTTCTCAGGGGTTCCTTCACTTCTGACATTTTAATGTAGACTGTAATGTTTGTGTGTGTATGGGAAATGTCCTGGAGAGATGATGCAAAGAATTTATCAGATTGTGCAAAGAGTGCGGGACCTTAAAGTTAAAAATCTTTAGTGCCGAAAAATGAAAAAAAAAAAAAAATCTGGACATTTCTAGACTGCAAACCTTTGGGAATTTGAGGAGGAAGAAGAGTTGACAGTGAAGTCAGAAAAAGAGCATCAAATGTAGGAAGAAACAGTGGGGTTGCTGGAGCTGGAGGCACCACCTTGTGAGAGCCGATTGTGTTTATCTCTTCCCAGCTCCATGCTCTGTGATGTCCTGTCAGAGGCCTGAATGTGGCCATGGTGTGAGTATTTGCACTACTGAGGTAGCAAATGGCCCAGATCAGGGCTCTCCTTCTCCTTCCCCAACTCCTCAGTGTACACTGTACTAATCATGAAGGTTAGGTGAGGAGAAGTTCAAAGATACTCTAGAGTGCTCAGTACTACAGGGCTCGACTATCACATGACTTTTCAGAGTACCTTTGGATCCGGTTGGCTCAGGGTGGCTGCAATTGCCTGATATCATTGGTTCAGTAAGTGTTTATTACGAGCTCTCCCCATCCCTGATGTCCATGAAGGCATCTGGCAACGCTCTGGATACAGAAAGTGGGACATCAGAAGAAACAGATTGAGAGACTAAAAAGGATTTTGAGTGACATAGAGGTGAGATGATTTGTTCCAAGTCACATTAGCAATTAATGGAAGAGGTAGAACTACAGCTTAGGTCTCCCAGTTATGCCTGCCCACATTACACCTTGGTTAATTTTATTTTTAGGAGTTAGGACTTTGTGTAAGCCATGGGCTACATAGGGATTGTCTCTTCAAATATCATCATCAGAATCTTACTTTTGGAAACTTATTGGCATTAAGTTTTGGGATTGATTCAGTGAGGAGAGGGCCGCTGAGCAGCAGGTAGGCTGTATACGAGATTGCTGTAAACCAAGTAAGGAAGTGTCTGGAGAAAGGAGAACTTCTGCTGGCCTTCAAACAGTTTTGTAAGACACAGAGGACAGGGGCTGACAGTGTAGACAGACGTAAAATGAGCCTAAGAAGAGATAGCTTGGAAGGAAGTGGGTTGGGTGAGGATAAAGGAAGGAAGGGACCAGGTGCTGTGATTTCACTCCAGTGCTATGGTCTTATAGTTCATCAGGACAGTATACCTCCCTTCTTCAGGTTGGGTCTGTAGAGGTGGCTGTGCATGAGATCTTCTGAATGCATTCTGTTCCTGCTGCTCATTCTTCTACTTGATGTTTGTCGCTGCCTTCCTTGATTAGTATGATTTAATTTAATTTGGAAAAGCCACATCTGCCTTTCTTACCCAGGACAAATAAATACTTTGAGTGCAGGAAGTACTACTAGTGATGGCAACTTCTATTCTGGCTGTTGCTGTCATTTTTAGATGACCATCTATTATAAAGAGGTGGCAGCTGTCCAGGGAGGCAGACTTCAGGTTTCAAGAAGTACATTAGGGGAAGGCAAACTGATTTTTTTTTAAATGTGAGAACTGTTTAAATGTTTTAGTGTAATTACAAGGATATGTATTTGGTAAGGAAAAAAGAAAATAATAAAAGAAAGAACAGTAATAAGATATTTATTTTAGTACTTCCGGTTTTAACATAAAAATTCAACATATATTAATTGTTTACAGGTGCTTTTCAGTGGGAAGAATTGGAAGATGACATCAGAAAGAAAGTGAAAGATTCTGGAGACGTTTCAAGTGTAATTGAGAAAGTTAAATGCATTTTAAAAACACCAGGAAAGGTAAATTCCTTTATTGAAAATCAGTTTACCTTGATATTCTCTGAATTTTAACAAATATATGATAGTAAAATAATAATATTGAGTCATGAGAAGAGTCAACAGTATAGAAATGTGTTTTTCTGGAGTCTGTTTCTGCCGTTTGAATATTTTAAACACAAACATGTATTTCTCACTACCTCGGATTTTAATTCATGTAGGAATTGAAATATGTGTGAGTCATGTCTTTAAAATGTTGGTTTGTGAATTCCATCCTCTGAAACATTCCCGTAGAGCTCCAGGAATATGCAATCTATGTGAGGAATGAAGGGCTGTTGAATCTGTCCATTTCCAGTTAAGCTTGTTAAAGGGGATGCTTTCTCACTTCTCCAAATTTAAGTCCAAGTAGTTTTTAGGAGCAAGGCAGTTTCTCTGCATACCTTTTTCAAGATTCCTGAGAAGTCCATTTGATCATGTGGACAGTTAAGGATTTCTCATCTTTTGTAGGTTTAAAATTATAAACAAGGTCAGAGGTTATAAAATACAGACTTTGGATACAGTCCTAAATGTGTGCATATTAAAACTCTAGTCCCTTAGACTGTCCAGTCTGTAAGGGCTTTAAAAATACATTTGTTAGTTTTAGAGACAAGTACATTACACAGTTGAGCCAGTGTATTCTTATTTCAGATTCTGTGCTAAACAGATTGGCTATAGTAGACGAAAAGGTAAGCTATGTTCAGTGCCTAGCAGAAAATCGAGTTACGTTAAATGTAAGAAAAATGGTTATTCTTTTAGTTATTTTATATGGGTGACTTTGTCAATTCTACAACCTAAGACTTTTTAAGTTAATATTTTTAAATTAATATTTTAAAACTGTTCTAGCTTTTAATGAAGATTTCTGACTTATTTGAGAAAAAAAATGTAAACAGTGTAATATGGAATTAGGGGGTAAGCTTTTTCTCATCTCCATCACACACAGAAGCAGCCACACAGAACTGTCCAGTTTTCCAGCGGATGGCAGAGTAGTAGCTCTCTCTTAGCAGTCTAATTCAACTAAATAATGCTTTCATAGAATTGTGCACTTAAACCTGCATTCTATTTGCCAAAAGTTCTCTAGATTATTTGTGTATAGACCAGTGAAAATGTATACCACGTGCATCAGTGTTGTGTCCAAACTACTATCTTCCTATCTTTTTTGCATTCAAATTCAAGGCATAGGTGACAAAGGATTCATGGTCGATCGATCTATCTATTCATGAATAATATACATCTACACAGTATTCATGATATACAAATTTATAACCTTTATATGAATGGTGGGACCCGAAGTGTTGCTTTTTGTTGTAAATCTGCGCCATTCCTTGAGTGTGATTTTAGATGGTCATTCCTTTGAGTACTGAGAAAAAAATGAATTCTTGGGGAAGAGGCTGGAGGTTCTATGATTCTGTGATACTGAACTAAATTGCCTCCTTTGTACAGGAGGAAGGATGAATTCTGCACTTTCTTTCTTTGCTTTCCTGGGGTAAAGTCTCTCTCATTCACTGAGTACAGCATCGAGCTATAGCCCCGAGTTAGGAATGAGGAAATGTGCATTTGAATTCTGAGTTGTCCACGAATTATTCTTAGCTTTGAGCACGTCTCCTCAGGACTTTCTGTAAAACGAGGCAGAGATGATGATTTCTAAAGCCCTTGCTGGTTCTCAGATTATGTGCTGATTTTTGACTTGCTCTGCTTTGCATGTGGCATTTGCCCGAATCCTCTCCACCAGTTCCTCTAAGGTGTGTTAAGGGAGGTTGTGTACAGGATCTGAGAACGTGCTCTATAGGAGCAGGATTTGTGTGACCCTGTTTTGCTTCTCTGCCTTGCTCATGAAAATCATTCTGGAGTGTGTTTTCTTCTTCCTTGTGAGGAAGGATCATATTTTGTTTCCCTCTTACCAAAGATTCTAATTTCCCACCAGAGTGCATTAATTCCGAGTGGAGAGTAGGTGCCGTTTATTCTTACTGGTGCAGTTGTATGCTTGATTATTTTGGGGGGATGGAGCTTTCCATATTCCCTGGATAGCCAGGTAGAGGTTAGAGTGCTGATGCAGGCAGAAGTCCTGAGATTTCATCTAAGGAAACTGGAGGGTGAGGGAAGAGGGGCTGGCTCTCAAATTCTGGGGCTGGAACAAAGGAATGTTTGAAAGATCCCAGGAAGGATAAACAAAGCCCCAAAGCCAAAGTGGGATGTAGTAGGGGCTGGAGACCACAGCGGCACTATTAGGCACTATTAAGGGAGGTCACCCCCTAGAGAGAGCAGGTGTGCGAGCACAGATAGGTGTGGTCTGGAATGCTGGAGTAGCGATCCAGGCAACCATTGATTGATTCCAGGAATCCCAGCTGTGGGTAGGATTGTAGGACTGTACATTAAGATGGAGATGAATCAATTCATCACTCTCCAGTATTTTAATGTTCATCTAGTAAGTAGTAGGACATGATGTGCTGGGCAGAAATGCATGTTTTTTTTAAATGACAGATTAAATTTGTGTGTGTGTACCTTTCTCGTTAGTGAACACACTAACAAGTTGCATATATGAACATATGTTACCAGGCATTCCTTTGAGGTTGACCGTTGTCTGCTTCCCAGCTAACGGGCACGTGCGTGGATTCAGAACCCTGCGTTTCTCAGCCAGAGAGCTGAGTTTGCCCTTAGTTCGCTCACTGAGAATGTGACACAGAGCTGTGTTGCTGCCTCTCGTGTAGCGCGTGTCATTCTTGAGGACAAGTTCACATGGCAGCTATGAGCACAGGTGCTGTGGAGGAGGGAATCATTATTTCTTTAGACGTTTAGTGCCGTTTTCCAAATTCTCTAACCAATCTATATATTTATTACCAGAGCATATTGTACATTTCCTCTTGTATTTTTGTTTTCCGTTACAGATTAATTGTCTAAGGAATTGCAAAACTTACCAAGCCAGAAAACCTCTGTGGTTTTATAACACTTCCCTCAAGTTTTTCCTTAATAAACCAATGCTTGCTGATGTTGTCTTCGAAATACAAGGTATGGTACAATTTTTACGAAGTTCAATACTCATTTTTCTTTCTTATTTTTTTACCTAACTTTCTATTTCAGCTTTGAATATTTTGGGTGAAGAAAAAACTATTCTCTAATGCAGAATATAGATGACTGGATGATCCTCAGCAAAATCTAGGGAAATGAAGTATTTTTTTAAGTCTAGGAAAGCAGTTTATATTTTCCTATTTTTTTCCCCCCTAACCATATGCTTCATTAGTTCTTAGGGACCAGTGTGGAATGGAATGATCTATAAAATCACCTCATTTGTACTTTCGTCTGTGTATTTCTTTAAGATACTAGTTGTTGAATTATCTGAAACCAGCTCCTTTCACATTTTATTACCTGTAACTCATTCAGTTCTCTTCTTTCTGTTTAAGCAAAAGGAATTAAGCAGGCATTGAGGGTCATGCCTGGCTCACATTAGGCCTGGGTAGGTATTGCTACATTTATTCCTCACGGCACTCTGAGAATTATCACCAGAGCAACTGAGAGCTGCTTTTTATCTCTGTAGGAAAGTAATGCTACCTAATTTTAATAATGATAAGCTGTTTTAATGCCCATTATTGATTATTCACTTGGGTAATTTTGCCACTTCAGTAGATTGAAAGCATAATCTTACAAGTGAATTGTCAGGTACCTTGCAACTATGCAAGAAGGCTAGGAGTTGTTTCCACATGTATTAAGTAGAATTTCAAGTAGGCTATTACTAGAAGCAAGATAAAATTATAATTTTATGAGGGAAATGTATGGCAGCTAACAGTCATTTGCTTTTTAAAATTTTCCTCAGAAAGGTTCATTTTAACTTTGGCCACTTGCCAAGACAAGCAGTGAATTGGAAACTTCCCAGGTGCCCTCTGATAAGCTCCAGTCAGCATGTTTGAAATGTGAGCATGAGACACTGAGAATGGGACAATAAGAGTGACCTTGAAACTCATAAAAAGTGATGGGAGGGGGGAAGAGAAAGCTACAAGAGCCTATATTTGGTTATAATTTGCATAGGAGGCCTTCACACCAAACATCAAGCTAGTGTAACCTACTGAAAAGCTTTTCAAAAGGAATATGTTGCATATGAAAATATATGTTCAGAGCCAAGAAATAACCAGTGATGAGGAGAGTTATTTATCCTCATAATCTCATGCTTTCCTCTCACAATCTCACCTGCCAGCTCTTCTGTGGACACCTGCCCTAGTTTCTGAGCTATGCAGAGGCTGGGCGAGCAGGGGCTGGTTGGGGGATGTGCAGATGTTCAGCCATTGTGCTGCTCTTTGTAGCCCCCTCAGCTCAGAAACCAAGGCCTCCCCACATCCGAGCTGAGACTAGCCGGCAGGGGTGGAAGCCAGGTCTAGCAGCAGCTTCTCTGCCAAGTGAAGACGGAGAGGCAAGCCCAGCTTCTGGAGTTTGGGGAGGGAGCTCTAGTGTGCAGAAGGGAGCACTGTTGTCTCCTCCGGAGGCTCGCTGTGGAGGCTTGCTAATGCAACCTGGCATTAGCCTTGGCTTTGCCTTCCAACCACATGTGTCCTTAGACCAGTCACTTAATGCGGCTCCCTTGATGAAGTCTTCTCATTTCCGGAGTGAAGAAGGTGAACCAGATAGCTTCTAAAAGGTCATTTTTAGTGTTAAGCTTGCTGAGGCAGTAGTGACCAGGACTAGAAAGATCCAGCTGGGCTCTTGTGTGGGTGCAGATATACTGTACTGGTGTGGCTGTGCTACTTTACCTTCCCGATCCTTGGTCTTTTTGCCTGTAACACGGGGATACTGATTTCTACCTGGTAGACTGGTCGTGAGGATAGGGACGGTGCATGTAAGGGTATATATAAAGACTTGATGGTACAGATTCTAAATCTCTCTTGAACTAGGCAACTTTCCTGTTATACAAGAAAATGCTAAAAATTCCATCTTTGAAACTTGTAAAGTTAATGCAAAGAAGGTAGGACAAATACAGGATTTTATTAGGAAACTTGGGCTTTCAAGTTCTATTTCATTCTTAAGCATTTTCCTTTTAAAAAAAGTTTCTAAAACTGTAATAGCAGTTGAATTCTACAAAGGAAAGATACTTTAGGCCTTGACATTTTCAGAGAACATGTTTATCTTTAAAGTAGATAATTGATGCCCCCCCTTTCATTCTTCAGCTTTATCTTATTGTTGGTTGGTGAAAGAACACTGGATTATGTTCATTTGGCATATTTGATACAGAGCTTATATATTTATACAGTATATATACTATGTTGAAAATGTGACTATACTGAGATATTGCATTATGGTTTCATAATGGAACAGTTTATGATACCAAACAGTAGTCAGCAAAGGTGAGAAACAGAAGCAATGATTTTCTGAACTGGAGGTATAATGGTTTTCCAAACAAATGCAAAGCTTGATCAAGTTTGACAGTGTTTTCAGGTACTGGTGTTTTCTTTGCTGGTCTTGTTAACTCCACTGTAATGGAGTTACTAGTGGAAAATTTCTGTTAAAATTCCAAGGCTACTTATCACATTCCTTCCCCATCTACTGTCCATTTGGTATTTTGGGTCAATCCAAAATTCCTCTGCTTAACCCAAACGAGAGGCTCTCTAGTTTGTTTAAGCCATGCTTCTGCTTTTCCTTTTCTTTTTTTCAATAGTCCTACTTCAGGTGTTAAAACCTTAGAATGACAAGCCCAGTTGCATTATCTGTTTGAATTCTTTGTGAATTGATGCGTACAAAGATAACCAGGATATTTAATCATGGAAACTGGTCATGCCCCTCAGTGGACCCTGCTCCACTGAGAGCAGGTGGCCCAACGGCAGAAGCATAGAGAGGGGAAAGAGCCCAGAGGGGGGAGGATGACACCTGCTAGCAGGTGTGTGATGACTCAGCAGTATTCACTGTAGGTAGTCTGTTCTTCCTGCTCCTCTGGAAGGTGCATTTGTACAAATCATAGCTCTAAGCATTGAGCTCAGAGCTGGCAATGCTGGGCCTTGTTAGTGAATCCTAGGGGATTATTGGCTTTGGAGGAAGTCACCAAGTTTAGGTGGAACGCTTCTTTTCTTTTTTGAATCAGAAGATGTTTTGCTTGGATTTAAAGAAGCTGAAGAATCCAGTCATTGTAAATATTTATTTAAACCTTTTTAAAAGATTTATTGATTTATTTGAGAGAGAGGGAGAGGGAGAGAGAAGGGGAGAGAGTCCTTTAAGCAGACTCCATGCTGAGCGCAGAGTCCGGTGGAGGGCAATTTCATGACACTGAGATTACGACCTGAACACGAAACCAAGACTCAGACACTTCACTGACTCTGCCACCCAGACACCTCTCATTATAAAATATTTTAGAATACTTCATGTAGCATAGAATGTATGCTTCTGAGAGGTCTGAGATTGTAGGGATGTATAGGTGAGGACTCTTGAGCGGAGCAGAGTGATTTGACACACAGAGTTACTCTTTGGAAGGTTTCGTCATTCACATTGGCTGTGGCGTCTTCCACCAGACTAAAAGCTTGACTGCTCCCAAGCAGGGGAGTTTGTCTTTTTCATCTTTGTATCTTTAATGCATAACATAGTGATTAGCACATGGTGGGTGCTCAGTAACGATGCGTCAAACTGATCTAGACTGAACTGAAGGCTCCCTGGGGATTCGTGGTTTCCTAGGTGCTGGCAATGGTGAGAACTGCTTCCTCACACATGTGCCATCAGGGGCTGCTTTGGTGGGACGGCCCAGGAGCTGGAGAGCTCAGCAGACTTGTGCTAGAGAGTCTGTTTAGTTTGATGAGCTTCAGAGAAGGGTATGGAATGAGGGGCCTTTAAAATTTAAAGTAGCTCTGGCTTTCCCAGAAGCAGCCCTGTTCCCTGAGGAGGTGATACCTGGAGAGACATCCGGGGACTAGGTCATCCCTTTCCAAATTTTCCATCACATCTGAAACCCCCTCCTGGCTCCGGAAAAGAGTCCCTTGCCATGCTTGCTGTAACATATGGATTGCTTATGCCAAGGGGTAGTTTACATTCTACAGTTTCCTCTTTCTCACAAGGGGAAGCGGGTCCAGGACCTGTTCTTTAAGTGTATCCAAGAAGGATAGTGGCACTGTTTTCTTGGGAGGGACATGCATAAGAATGGGTGATGGTATTTCAAGCCAATTGCAAAGGATACATGTTTTATTATAAAAACAGGAAGCAAAATATTTCATTTCAGTGTTTTTATCTTCAGAAAATATAAACTGGGTAACAAATAATTGCCTGTCTTATAAATTGTTGGTTTCCAAATCAATTTTTGGACTCTGTTTTTCAATTAAAAACTTAAAAGTTTCTGGTTAGAGCTGGTTATCTCCCCAGACTTTGCTTTCTGACATAGGCTTAGCTGTGCCTAATACAATACCCCACTAACTGACGGGGAGATTGTTAGAATAACAGCTCTGCAAGTTTATGTAGCTTATGTAACTTTTGAACCTTGCAGGTACAACGGTGCCAGCCCATAGGGCTATCCTGGTGGCCCGCTGTGAAGTGATGGCAGCCATGTTCAATGGGAACTACATGGAAGCAAAGAGTGTTCTGATTCCAGTTTATGGTGTTTCCAAAGAAACTTTCTTGTCATTCTTAGAATACCTATACACTGACTCCTGTTGCCCAGGTGAGCAGTCTGAATATTAGATAATATCTCACAATTTCTTTTCCTTGTTACTCATTTTGATGCATTGTTTTCTATGAAATTTGTTTTTGCTTAAGATTGATTGAAGTTGACATCATGGAATGTGCTGGTCAGGTGAGGTAGTATTGGGATGACAATTAATTTTCAGTCAGTTTTCACATCCCAGCTAGCCCCAACAGTGTGGTGATTATGTGGACACCCTGGTAATGGAGGTGTTTTGTGGTACCCAGTGACTAATTTGACAGACTGGGACATCCCTTCCATAAAGAGAAGAGGTTTGAGCAGCTACTTTTATGGCTCTAACTTGTGATTGAGGCTCTTTTAAGGACTTTGAATATTCTGAGACCCCTTGGTCATCTCTGTAGCTCAGAGAACGTGGGGTTTTTTAAAGTCTTCTTCTGACTACTCCTAAAGTTATACTGTCCTTAAACTAACTTCTTCAAAAACTTCCTGAGATGTTTAGGATGCCCAGCAGACTGTGGGATTTATTTCCCTATTCACTGACTTAGGGCTATCTTTGACTAAAAACTAATCATCTTTGGTAGCTGTAAGTTGGAACAGATCTTGCAGGGGTGTTTTGTTTTGTTTTGTTTTGTTTTTGTTTTTGTTTTTTCCCCTAGCTGGGGGTCTCCTTGGAGAAATTGCGAAATCCTTTCTACCATCCTAGAGCCTTGGGACACCCGCACAGAAGCCCCTTGAATTCATCTTCATCTTCTGGCCACTAGATGGCTCCCACCGCAAACACAACGACCACATACACACCTAGAATAAGTCCCCGGCGGTTTACTCAGTCAGGGAGCCCAACACCTTGATTAGAGAACCTGGCAACATATTCTAGCAAATACAAAAAGAAAACACACATTTCAGACCATCCCTCTCTTCAGATTTATTACTTTCACTACTTTTAGATTAGGAAGATTTCCAATCGTTGTCATTAAAACCTCTTAAATTTTAAACAAGTCAGGAGCCCTCTAGTGAAAGGTTTTAGAAGTTCAAAAAGAAAATTCCTTTTTTAAAAGAGCTTGTTCTGGTCTTGCAACCAGTTAGAGTTGTTATGGTCAGTGTTAAAGACTGGCTTATAATATGCGCTTAATAAAAATGAAAGCATCGATTCTCATCAAAATGTGTGTTACTGTTTATTTTATATTTAATACTGGCAAATCTGTGTGGTATGTTAAATAAAAATTTTGAGCCAGACATAAAATAATAAGAAAGTTTAGTTGCTTAGTTGTCCTCCCATTAGTGTAACTGAAGCTTCACATTTTAGGTTTTCTCTTGCTAATTAGAAAAAAATGCTCAGAGAAGCACTAATAACTGTAGGACAGAGCCCTTTAAAATTTGGTAAAAGGTGGGGCACCTGGGTGGCTCAGTGGGTTAAGGCCTCTGCCTTCGGCTCAGGTCATGATCCCAGGGTCCTGGGATAGAGCCCCGCATCGGGCTCTCTGCTCAGCAGGGAGCCTGCTTCCCCCTCTCTCCCTGCCTGCCTCTCTGCCTACTTGTGATCTCTGTCTGTCAAATAAATAATAAACAAAATCTTAAAAAAAAAAAAATTTGGTAAACGGTGTGGGGAGAAAATGAGTCAAAAGGAATAATCAGAAAGAAGATCAGTATTAGAATGTTTGCACTGAGAAATCGCAGAAAGGTGATCTATTCATTGTGTTAAGGATTGATCATACACAGTGTTCATGGTTCCTGGCTACAAAAAAACAATGCAAGGAATTTAAGGAGGGCTTAGAAAAAGAATTACCTTAGAAAAAGATTACAAATCACTTCTAGGCATGATTACACACACACACACACACACACACACACACACGCACACACGCATACAACCTGAGCAATTACCAGAGGTTAAGAGAAGGTGGAAATGGGGAGTTATTGCTTAACGGATATAGAGTTTCAGTTTGGGAAGAAGAAAAAAGTTCTGGAGATGGAAGATGTCAATGGTTGCACCACAATGTGAGTGTGCCTTAATGCCACTGAACTGTACACTTGAAAGTGGTTAGTGATAAATTTTATGTTATGTTTATTTTGTCACAACAAAAACAACAAACAAACCTGGGGACTAAAGAGAAGGAAGATTTGCAGGGATTTGGTTTAGCTGGCACGGAGTTATGTAACAGCCTCAGGACTGATTATTTAAGGGCAATCATAGAATTGCCTTCTCTGAAGACTTAAAAACAACAACAACAGAAAGAGTCACTTAGAGTGTGAAGGCCTGAATTAATTCTTTCTAAAATGGCATGACAGGGGCACCTACTGATAGGGGCTCCTGTGGTGAAGCGCGCCACTCTGGATTTCAGGGTTGTGAGTTCGTGGCCTGGCTTCATTGTCCACCTTCTCTTCTTTCCCTTCCTCGTCAGCTGGCATTTTCCAGGCTATGTGTCTTCTGATCTGTGCTGAGATGTACCAGGTGTCCAGGCTGCAGCACATCTGTGAGCTCTTCATCATCACGCAGCTGCAGAGTATGCCTAGCAGGGAGCTGGCGTCTATGAACCTGGATATCGTCGACCTGCTCAAAAAAGCCAAGGTACCTGCCCCTTTGTATCTGCTTGCTGGATTTAAAAAAAAAAAAAAAAGATTCTGTTTCTTGAGAGAGACATCCATGTTTGTCTTAGTTTAGACGTTTGGCCAAATGAGGTTAAAGGGCCCTCAAAACAGTTTCTGGGACTGGATCATTTTGAAGCATTGGATGTTTGAGCACTGTTTTCCAGGGTGGTAGAATTTGCTGATGAGAAATTTTTCACCTGCATGGCAGCCCGTTTTAGTCTCATCTGAGTGTGGTGCTTTATTGTGCCATATCGGCATTGTAGGAAATAGAACTTAGGTTGAATTTCCCCAGAGCTGTCCTATCTTAGGGTTCATGAAAGAAAAATGACAGAACTGGTCCATGCATATTGACAGAGATAGTTAGGCTAAACTCATTTATGTGTTCATTCATTCATCTGTCATTCATGGACGTGTTTTAGAGTTCCCTGTTGTTTGTAGGATGTATCAGTGTACTTCATTTATCCTTTCAAAATGCCTTTTGTTGATGGGTCTCATGTACCTTCAGTAAAAACAGTGTTGAGAATCACTACAGTACACCACACTTTCTGGCTTCTTCTAAGCTTAGGGCATTTATGTTTTTAAGAATTGGATTTCTCCACATTCTAGGGAATAGAGTTTGCATGGTTAAGCAAATTGTGAGGAACTGGAGTCACAAAGAGCCTAGAACCTGAATCTGACAAAGGACTGGGCTGATCTATAAGTAAAGTAGGTTTGCGGTCTTGAAGTCGTCTGGAGCCCGCAGATGTTGTGCCAGTCAAAAATCGGTTATTTCCTCATTCCCACTAAAGGGGGGCAGGAAGTTTATTCAAATGTGTCATCCTACCCCTGATTATTCTACTGTTCCATCCTCTGCCCTGTGACAGTTTTAGGGCTTCCGGCTGTCATGGAATATAGTGGTCTATACTGAACTTGCTGTAAGTTGAAACTTCTAGGTCTTTTTTACAGGAATATATTTGATCCATCATTGGTGACTATCAGGACTTCGTAAAATGTTATCTGTCATACAGCGTTTGGCGATCCCTATCAACTTGGAGAGAAATTAGAAAAATAGGACAACTCTGTCTTCAAGTTGCTGAAATGGAGCCACATAAAGTGGCAAAGGACAGACCGCTAAAATCTTGCCTCCACGTTGAGATGAATTCATAAATCAATAATGTATATTTCTGGGCAAAGAAGGGAATTCATTTAAAGCCTCTAGGTCTTCTCTTACTGTCTTTTAAACTATTTTGGAGTTTGTTTCTTTCATAATCAAGTCTTAAGGCCTTATATATTTAATTTTAAGGATAAAAACAAATCAAAAGAATTGAGTAACCTTCTGCACAGTGTTGGAGCTTGATGCTGGGGCCACTGGCTGGCCAGCGAGCTCACAAGTGTAGGCAGTGTGCACTTGAGGGCTAAGCCCTTTGCTAACACGACAAGGGCCTCTGGCTCAGTGAGTGCAGTGTGATAGTAATTCTTGCTACAAGAACAAAAGAAAGCCAAAAAATACAAAACATCACTGCGTAACCTTGATCTCTCTTTGTAATTCATTCACACTGAGCCTGGGATAAATAGCTAACTTCTAGATTTACTTTAAAATTTCTTTTTCATTCTCTCTAGTATTTTTTACAGCCTCTGTTCATTTTTGTTGTATCATTTGCATAGTATTCTACCAAGTCTGTCATACTTTAAAAGAACGATCACAAGCTTCTCTTTTTTTATCTCGTCGTGTCCTTTTAGTAGCTGCATCCAAGAACTTCCTGTCCGGTTGCAATTGATGTTTCAGGTCGCACGCATGCACGTGCATACAGATCTCCTCACTGGTGTCATTTATGATTGCGTTGTCAATGGTTCTTCCTGACCTGTTTTCCCTGACTCTGTGCTTTCTGATTGTGTAATTATCCTTATTTCTTTCTCTTTAATTTTAAAAGTTTAAGATACCAGAACTTTTTGAATTTTACTTTTTGTTTCTGAAGACTTTTTTAATTTATAGGATTAAGCAGCCAATTACCAGTTTTTCTTTATTCTCTTCCTGGTGGTCCCCAATATGGCAATTACAAATCCAAGATAACAGGATCATTTTCATTGCCAGTTCTCTTGGAAGTTCCTAGTTTAAGGCTTTAGTTCACCAGCCAGTTCATATTGTTGGTCAGAATTTTGGTAATTTTTCCTTCATTGTTTCTCTGACTTCTGGGAGGTGAAACTGTCTTTTAGCAGAATTAGACTTGGAGTAGTTTTTTTTGAATAATCAAAATCTCCGAGCACTTTACTGTCATCTCTGCTAGTTTTTCATTGTTTATCAGGAAAGCATCCTTCATACTTTTTTTTTTCTTTTTTTTCCAATTTATTTATTTTCAGAAAAACAGTATTCATTATTTTTTCACCACACCCAGTGCTCCATGCAAGCCGTGCCCTCTATAATACCCACCACCTGGTACCCCAACCTCCCACCCCCCCGCCACTTCAAACCCCTCAGACTGTTTTTCAGAGTCCATAGTCTCTCATGGTTCACCTCCCCTTCCAATTTACCCAAATTCCCTACTCCTCTCTAACGCCCTTCATACTTTTGATAGAGTGGAGCGCTTTGATATTCTCTCACTTCTGCTTCCTCCTTTCCCTTCCCCTAATGCTTCTCAATTCCTTATCATGATTTTACCTTCAAGTTCATCTGTTTCCATCAAGTTGGACTTTTATTTGGCAAAGAAGACAGTGAGAGAGGGAACACAGGTAGGGCGAGTTGGAGAGGGAGAAGCAGGCGCTTCCCGCTGAGCAGGAGCCCGGTAAGAGCCTGGATTCCAGGACTCTGGGATCCTGTTCTGAGCTGATCCCAGACACTTAACTACTGAGCCACCCAGGTGCCCCAAGTTGGACTTTGAACATGCAAGAAAAGCTTCTTTCCCTTAATCAGATTCAGTCCTTTGAACTCAGGTAGGCATCTCCTTATCTCTGCTCCCTTTTCTGTCCCAACTAGCCAAACTTTGGTGATTCCTCTGAAGTCCTGCTAACCATATTAAAGTTTCAAACTCAGTATCTTACTTATAAAAATTCAATGTTTTATAATCTGTACGTTAACATTTGGCTGCTGCAGGCTACCAGTTTTCTGATCTTTTCCTTGTGAGTTTCTGGGTATTTTTTCCACCACTATTATTCTTCACAGAACTGTTAAATGCATTGTGTTTATGGGTATTTTTAAAGTCTTTCTTTTTTATTTTGTTGTTTATTTCAGTTTAAACCTGCTTCGTCAGGGGCGCCTGGTGCCGCAGTCAGATAAGCATCCGATTCTTGGTTTCTGCTGAGGTTGTGATCTTGGGGTTGTGAGATTGAGCCCCCAAGTAGCTTCAGGCTCATACTCAGTGGGGAGTCTGCTTAAGATTCTCTCTCGCTCTTCCTCTGTTCCCCCACTTGTGCTTGTGTGTGATAGCTATGATACCTTGAATCTTGGTCAAAACTAAAATTCTTCATTTTAACCATGTTTCTGTAGCTAGCTATTTATTTCTGTGATCGTCTTTCTCCTTAAAGTCGCAGCCCTTAGGTGATGTCCTGAACTTTTCTTTGTAGGTTATCTGCTTTGGGTTAATCATTTGATCGTGCTGGTGGCTTCTGTTAAAATAGCTACACATTCTTGTTCTATCTCTTTGAGATCACTCACATTTATCGGCTTAAAGTTAAGGCGAGTAAAAATTGGTAAAATGTGATGTGGGATCTAATGAACCATAAAGTATCTTACAATTCAAAAATTTTTATTTTGTATAATGAAAAGTAGAGAAACCTGTGGATTTAACATGTGAAAATATTTCCACATTATATTAAAAGAGCGATACGTGAGTTTCTTCTTTAAGATTTGAGATTATAAATCTTTCTTCGATTTAGCATTATTTCTTATATAATACTTTAGCGTTCCCTTAAAAGAGCTATATTTAGCTTAAAGGTGCAGACAACCTAAATGTCCATCAACAGGTGAATGGATAAATAAAATGTGGTATATACATACAGTGGAATATTACTCAGTCTTAAAAAGGAATAATGTAATATGTGCTGCAACATGGATGGTACTTGAGGACATTATTCTAAGTACGATAAACCAGGCAGAACAAGCATATCTATTCTATAAGCCAGGGTCTGTGAGGTATCTAGAATAGTCAAATTCAGAGAGAGAATAATAGAATAGTGGCTACCAGGGACTAGGGGAAGGGGTAGAAGGGGAGTTATTATTTAGTGTGTAGAGTTTCAGTTTGGGATGATAAAAACTTTCTGGAAATAGATAGTGATGGTTGCATGATAATGTGAATGTACTTAATGCCACTGGTACCCTTAAAGAAGGTTAAAATGGTAAATTTTATGTTTTGTGCATTTTAACCACAATAATAAAAATAAAAACTGTACTCATGTATCAAAGTGGCCTGCCAGCGCGTTATGTAGTCTGAATTGAGTGGTTAGATGGATCAGTGAGCATCACTGGACGACTGGCACCAAGGTGAGGATGTCATGGCCACAGTGCTCTCAATTTCCCTTCCATTAGCTACTGAAATTCAGAATGAGAAATGTGCTAGAAATCCTGCTCACCGTAAGAGCATATAACTACATCCTAGTTAAAAGCATCCTCTTAACTATATCCTAGATAAAAGCAACTGCTCAGACATAACCTTCTCATAGAGGTATGTACACATTGAAGCCCATGCCCTTAGGTTGATGACATTTCCTTTACAAAATATATTTCAGTTTGCCCCATGGGTGAACTTGTTTAGATATGGCCAAGGATGTACCTTCACGAACCATAATCATATCTCTGTTACACAGCTGTAAGTGCAATTCGTGACGGCCATGACCTTAGATTAAAAGCTTAAAGGCAATCCTTAAGAACCTCAAAGAGTCTCTTAACCACTGATGCAGTGTGCCTCTGTTCAAGACATTGAGATGCTCTAGCACCAGTGGCTTGTTATTCATTTGATTTGGTCTCTTCCCTGAAGTAATTTTATTATTACATGCAAATAATCTCCCTTTTCCTTTCTGCTCTCAGAGGAGGCAGAAGGCTGCGTCACATGCGGACACAGTCAATATGGAGTCCTGCTCTACACAAATCCTGCCAGACCATTCTCTCCACCTATTCATCGTCTGGATGTCTGGATGGTTATTAGTACAACATTGTTTCACTTTCCATTTTTCTTGCAGTTTCACCACTCGGATTGCCTTTCAACCTGGTTGCTTCATTTCATTGCTACTAACTACCTCATCTTCAGCCAAAAGCCTGAATTTCAGGATCTTTCAGGTAGGTTCCCAACTACTGTTTTGAAAAGAAAACTTTGTTCTTTGCTCTTAGGTTTAAGAGGTAGTTTGTAGGGATAGTAGTTGTTAAAAAACAAAAAGTTAAAAAAAAAAAAAAAAGTCAGTGTTAATACCTTCCTCTTAACTACACAGTGTGGTAATTTTAACTTACACATTAACTTACAGTCACCTGGTTATAAAAATAGCTTGACCCGTGTTACACAAGAAGCTTTCTAATGATTGTTTTATAGCTCCCATCCATTTTTAAGGGTGCCTTTTTTTCTGAAGTAAAGTGATAAGGTAGCCTCAGGTGGAATTTGACTGTGACAAACAATATTTTCGTTTTAACTACCTAAATCAGAAGGAAAATTTTAACAGTACAGATTTAAATTTTTTTCTTGTGAAGGAAATTGTAACTGTCATTTATTATTTATAATATGTAGTTCTGTTGTTCTGATATGCACATTTATTTAAGCGTATCTGTATAGGAGGAATCCATTATATTCCTCGGGAATAACAGTTTTTTAATTGGTCAGAAAGTGTTGCAAAACTTACTGAACAGAGAGTGTACATAATGTGATCTTTAAGGTGAGTTGTGAAGATTAAAACCAATCAAAGTGTGAGCTCCTGAATGCTGCACAAGAAGAAAGAAAATGAGAACCGAATAGTCATCAGAGTAGATGGTCAGTTTAGATACGATGTGGCTGAGGGAAGAGGACGGAAGGAAGAAGAGAAGGCTAAAGTCTGTAGTTCTTAGACCCTCTGGCCCTTTAGCCTGTAGTTTTTATCTTCTGTTTTATCTGCTGTTCTCCATAAAGTTTTACTTGTAAAAGATAATCTGCTGCTAAAATATTTGAAAGTCTCTGGTTTCTTTCATCTTCTTAGACAGATAAGGAAACCAGAAAACGGTCCATTTTTGGCAGACATATTCAGTTGGTTGACAAAGATCGTATGCCTATTGAGAGCCTTCTTATATAGAACTTACTTATTAGTGCAGTAGAGAAACATAGTAAAGCAGAATAAAGATATTTACTAACCATCTGCTCTGTGCAAGAAAGAAAGAAACTAATTCCATTCACAAAGAGAAGGCATGCTTCTTGCCATTAGTAGGACCATTCTAATACAGTCATTTTTTAAGAAATCAATTCAAAATGAAACAAGTGGACATTGTGATTTTAGAACCACCTTTGTTATGCTGCCTTAGGTTCCCTTCATTTGTAAAAGAAAAATAAGATTATTTTCCATTTACTGTCTTGTATAGATGAATGCTACACATGGAGTAGTAGTACAAGCTTAGGGGAATGTACTCTGTAAATCCTTTGTGTTATAAATTTTTATTTTATTTTATTTTATTACTTACACAATTGACTATAAAGTGTGTTATGACCACCTGGCATAGTGAGAAGTCGGACTCCAGGGTGTAATTTGAGAAGACAGGGTAAGAAGATGAGACTGTGTCCTTGATTGTCCTCTGTTCCTTTGATGAGGACTAGAAGCATCTTCTGAATGTTGCAGTTCATTGGTACCTGTTTATGTTCAGGACCTGCTGTGACGTGTCCTTGGGAGCAGAGAATAAAAGCCCCTGGTGGATAGGGAAGAGTTAGATAGTCTAACTGAGTGGTCACAAACTGGGAATCTGGGGGTTGAAAGGAACTGAATACGGTCTGCCAAGGGGTTTTATTTGGGCTACACGGTATTACCTTTTTTTAGTGTCACCATTTAAAAATTGTAACCGGGCACATCTTAAAAATCAAATTCCTGGCTTCTTTGGAAAAGCTGGAAGATCTGGCTGTCCTGGGCCATCTTCCCACGTGGAAGCAACCTGGACCTAAGCAGTAACTCAGCGCATTTACAGGAGCACGTGTCCTGCTGAAGGTCGTAGTCCGCTCTTCTCCCTGTTGTCTCACACTTGAACTGCCTCACATGGTTGCTTGAAGTTGGAAGGGTTCTTGTCACTGTTTACAGCTCCCTTCAATGATTTTCCACCTTTGGTTTCAAAAATTACCAAGTTATTGTTGGAATTCTGTGAACCGTTTTCTCTTGCCTGAGAATTCTTCTTCTTTAAAGGTGTTTAGGAATTGAAAAGTGAGACTAAACAAGATGTTGTGTTAATGCTGGCATTGATACAGCAGAACTCAGTTGAAGAGCTCATTCAGTGTTAGGTATGTTTTGTATGTTGGACTCTTTGAACACAAACAGCAATGCATAGGAATATAAGTTACTCTTGGAATTTGCGGATTCAATATTCTCACAGTTTAATTTAGCTTGATATTATGTTACATATTATATATGTGGAGTCTTTTGTCTTGTTTTGGTTTTTGCTGGCTACCAGAGCTCATCTGTGATAACTTTTCTCTCTCTTTTTTTAAATCTTAACTGAGAGAGTAGTCTTATGTCACGTTTGCTTACTAATGAATCCTACAACTAACTTCCCTGAGCTGCTAGGTCATTTCTTTTCGTCCAAGTCCTGCAGCCTGGATCATGACCTCATTAGTCCAAATTATAATATATGCGGTCACACAATAGATGGGGAAGTGGGAACTGACTTAGCAGAAGGAAAGCTAAGCACCCACAGAAGGGAATGCTGATGAGAAGCAAGCTGACTCCTTCAGCAGAGTACCAAGACACCTTAGAAATGTGAGGGACCAGGTATTTCAGAAAGCAGAATAAAGCTTGGGGCTGAAATTAGTAGAACTGGTTGAAAGATGTGAAGAAGGGAGTGCCTGGGTGGCTCAGTCAGTTGAGCATCAGACGCTGGGACTTGGCCTAGGTCTTGGTCTTGGTGTTGAACCCCGCATCGGGCTCTGTGCTCAGCATGGGGTCTGCTTGAGATTCTCTCCCTCTCCCCTGGCTCGTGTGTGCTCTTTCTCTACAATAAATAAATAAATAAAATCTTTAAAGATTATTAAAATATTTTTTAAAAAAAGAAGAAGAAAGTTATGAACTATCAACTTGCTGCACTCCATCCCA
Source organism: Neogale vison (assembly GCF_020171115.1). Lineage (NCBI taxonomy): Eukaryota > Metazoa > Chordata > Mammalia > Carnivora > Mustelidae > Neogale > Neogale vison. The sequence goes on along the minus strand of NC_058091.1, from coordinate 197,546,890 downwards.
CTCGGGCAGGCAACTCCTTCTCCTTCGTCGTTGTAGGAGATGGAAGAATTATTCATGGAGAAATGAAACCAAAAGAATTCTAGAATCACAAACCCCAGGTATAGCTAAGATTAGGTTAAGGAGCTGAGCTGAAGGAGCACCTGGGTGCCTTAGTCATTAAGTGTCTGCCTTCGGCTCAGGTCATGATCCCAGAGTCCTGGGATCAAGTCCCACATTGAGCTCCCTGCTCAGCGGGGAATCTACTTCTCCCTCTCCAGCTCCCTGTGCTTGTGTTCCCTCTCTTGCTATCTCTCTGTCAGACAAATAAATAAAATCTTAAAAAAAGAAAAAAGAGCTGAACTGAGAACATGGGAATCATGCAAAAGTGTGTACATTGTATAGTAAGCCACCAACCTCCTTCCTGTGTCCAGCTTCTAGAATTCTGGCACCAGGTATTGCTGCCTTGACTCCCACAGTCTGAGCATGAGACTGAAGCATCTTTCTCTGGCCCTGGAGAAAAAATATGTAGGTGCAATCATTTGGAAATTCTGTCTGTGATCCCAACAGATATCTTCTCAATTATTCCAACAGTCAGTAAGTCCTACCCATGGCCACAAGATACCCAAACAGCTACCTGGTATCTCACTCTCAAACGTAAGGATATAACTGAGGATCTTCAGATATTTTAGGCAATACCTAACATGAAAGATAGATACCAAAACCAAAATAAAATTGATAAAACAGAAGAGAAGGAATCTAGAGGAACAAAGAATAGAAAAAAATCCTGAATATCATCAGTGAATAAGAGATATAATTCATAAAGCAGGAGAGAATGTTATTTAAAAAAAAAAAAACAATATTCACAAAGACAGTAGAATGATGGTTGCCAGGGATGGGGGGATGGGGAAATGGGGAGTTGTTAATGGATATAGAGTTTTAGTTTTGCAAGATGAAAAGAGTTCTGGAAATTGGTTGGCCCGTAATGGGAATGTACATGACAATACTGAACTATATACCTAAAAATTGTTAAGATAGTAAATTTTATGTTATGTATGCTTTACCATAGTGTAGAAAACAGTACAAAAAAAAAGTTGTTCTTAGAAATTAAACATGGTAGGAAAAAAACAAAAACAACAACAAAACAACAAAATAACAACAACGAAAACCCCTAAATAAATAAAAGAGTTTAAACAAGTACATAGAAGTTGAAAGATAAGGATGAGGACATCTTCTAAAAAGTGAGACAAAAAGATTAAGAGGAGAGAAAGTTTTTTTTTTTTTAAATTTGGGGCTCAATCCAGATGAAGTATCTGAGTTGAAGAAGTTAATGCAGAATAAAACAGTGAAGAGGAAAATATCAAGGAAGTAATACAAGAAATTATCCTAGTCCTGAAGGACCCGAGTCTTAAGACTGAAAGGACCTGCTAGGCACTCAGCAGTATGAGTGAACAAAGGCCATCCTTGGGACCTGCAAGAACACCAACCATAAACAGAAAAATATGAAAGTTTTAAAAGAACACAGATGACTTGCCAAGAGCTATAAATCTGAATGGTAGAGGAGTGTTTAATAACCTTGAAAACTAGAATGCAGAGGAATTCTGTCTTCAACATTCTGAGGAAAGTTTTTCACCTAGAATTCTGTACCAAACCAAATTATCAATCGTGTGTGAGGAGGATAAAGATGTTTCATCACACGCAGGGTCTCAAAAATACTTCCGACCTACCCTCCTTTTCCAGGGAGCTAATAAAGGTTGTGCTTCACCAGAAGGGAAAAACAAACCGAGTGAAGGGCTGGAGTCCAAGAGCAGAGCGATGCAACATGGAAGCAGGAAGCAGGCCTTGAAAGCCTGAGAGTGCGGGGCTGTGAGGAGAAGGGGCCAGCAGCTGCCTCAGGAGTGGTTAGCCTGGTGACTGTGGCTGGGTGGAAGATAGACTTGAGGGGGCCTTAGAGTTTGGGAGGGTGAGGTGGCTAGAAAGAAAACTAAATGAAAAACAAGTCTGTTATCATCTCCAAGACAAATGAGTCGCATTTGGAAAAAGCAAAAGAATATGCATAGTACTTGATGAAGTAGTGTATTATTGCCAACCACGTAATAATTTAAATCCTGATGACTGATTTAACCAAAGGGTTCCCTTGAGGGAAAGGTAGGGGATATATAGGCAAGCTCAGATCCCCTCTATCAAATAGGAAATCAGTAATAGTGAATATCTAAACTTGACCCAAAATAAAATATATGCAATTAACATTCTTTTTCTAAAAATTTTAGTGGAAGAACGCAGTTTTGTTGAAAAGCACAGATGGCCTTCGAATATGTACTTGAAGCAGCTTGCGGAATACAGGAAGTATATTCACTCCCGGAAATGTCGTTGCTTAGTAATGTAACCCAGAGCTTTTATACGCATATGCTTTTTATTATTATTATTATTACTATCATTATGAAGCAGAAGAATGGGATACCTCTGTGTTCCAGTAAAATTCTGTGACTGAAACCAATATGGGCGTTAAAAAAATTACCATACAGCTTAATGTGTTTGTTAGTTCTCTGAAAAAAACTACTACTGTGATCTTAAAAGGGAACAAAATAGACCATAGGCTAAAACCAAGGCTTCACCATCCTAGTATGTAAATCTGTCCTACAGATTCTTTTTCCCTTTAAGATGCCCTGTTGCTTTAGTGATATTAATACCCCTCCCAGTTAAGTAATGTTTAAATTTAAAAACAAAATCATGTAGTATTAATTTAAAATGTTCACTATGTCTGATAAATTGCTCTATTAAAATAAGGGGCATTTTAAAGACCAAGTATGACTATTTCAATAACAAAAAAATCTAGCGTAAAGCTGATCAATCTGAAATCTTAGCAATAGAAATTTGCATGGGATTTTGAAAGTGAAACGCCACATGGTTTCAAATCAGTGAAAATGTTTGAACCATCATGAAAAAAAAATTTTTTTTAATGTGGACTACCGAACTGAGCCACCTTGTCTCTTCTGTGGGATTCTGATTGGGCAGGAAACCTAAACAGGGCTGGCTTTAAGGCTGTGTGACTTGTGTCATCACACAGGGCCCCGTGCTTGGTTCGAGGCTCTGCTCTTGCCATTTTGAAATTCTTAATAATGTTTAAAGAAAGGCCCTGCATTTTCACCTTATACTGGGCTCCCCAAATTATGTGTGTCTCCTAGCAGGATATATACTATATTTTCTTGCTAACCACCATTCTCACTGAAAGCAAAAAAGAGGCACTGACATGGAGGGAACAGAAGAAGACTTGCTGGAGGGAAGAGATCACGAGGGGTTTCCCAACCTTGAGGACCTCTTGCAGGAGTGGAGGGTTACGAGGGGGGGTTCTCTGCTGCCACTAAAGCGGGCAAGGGAGACATGACTTGTGTTTACTCAGCTTTAAAACACTCACAGTTCTGGCTCTATCACAGTGGAAGAAATGCTTTCTTGCTCATTCTAAGACCGGGATGTTGGTAAAAGCGACTGACCAGTGTGAATTTAAAACGCATTTATAAAGATGCTCCTAGGAAGAGTTGCCTTCTAGAGAAATTGTAATCAGTGGCTTAAGAGTTTTTTGTTTCGTGTACTTACTAAACTTAGGAGACCAGCGGCTTGAATTGTTGGAATTCTTTCTGAGGACCGCAAAGTTATTTAATGAGGAGTAGCAGGAATCTTGTCGTTCAAGATAACCCAGTAAGTTAAGAGAAAGGTGATAAATCAAAGACTCAGTACATAGAGAGAAAATTGTACTACGATAGAATTATAGTTTCTCATGTCAACAGAAATAATTACATCGGAAGCTCATAAGCTGAGAGATGGAAAACCAGATTACTATTTATTGTTAACATCATTTTCATCTGTAATTCAGTATTGGGATATATTTTTCTTCTAATTTCCAATGACTTTCAAGAACACCGAATTTTTCCAGCTATTCAAAGGTTTGATTAAATAGTTTTATATCACAGTATTAAACATACTGCTATACAGTTAGTCCTTGAATGTATGTCAACACTGTTAGAATACAACAGTAAAAACACCCTATATATATCTTCCAAGAACCCTGACTTTAATTAGATTGTATTGCTGCAGGTTACCGGAATGCATTTTACGTTTTTTGTATTTTAACCACTTGAGTTAATCAATTCTTGGCAAATCCCATCTGATAAGGATCAACATTGTAAAGAATAAAGACTGTAGTAGATTTCTAGAAATTCATCACATTTGAGATCTTTTAAAACACAGTGATAGCCTTATGTTCCTCTTAAGGTAGTCTTTCCCCTATGTGAGTTACAGCACTGAAAATTCTAAATCAGTAACTTTTGACCTAGGAAATTGAAAAACATTAAGTTCTAAGGCAAAACAAAGTATTTGCTTGAAAATACTATTTCACATTTACATAGACCATAGATACTTTTGAGGTTGTTTGACCCAGTGGAAGTTGAATTTGAAAGCTGGGGCTCCGTGGGGGTTGAGCATGTAGATTTTATTATGAAAAGTCCTTAACCACCTGTGTGAGTGACTCCACCACCCTGATGTCGTGGCTTTGCAGAGCTAGTCAGAACAGTAATCAAATTAGTTTTTAAACCTAGACTTTTCGGTACCTTTGAATTAACTCAACTTAAAATAACAAGAAATTTAGAAATACTTACAAACTCTCTCGGAGAAATGAGTGCTCTTTTTGAGTTTTGTTTTGTTTTTTTTTTTAAATTGAGAGATTATTTCTAGATGAATGTATGCTTTGTGTTCATCTCTGCTTCAATATATTTACCAAACATTTTAATTAGAGAAGATACCGTGTGATAGAATTAAGGCCTCTTCTTTCTGGGCCAGGTTTTCACCTTCTATAACCCTTTGTATACTTCTGACTGCTCTCTGTTCCTATTATAAGAGAGTAGGCTTATAAAATAGAAGTTTCAGTAATGTAAGTGAAATTCACCCTGTCCAGAGAGCCTGGCAGCTTCACACTGGGCAGTGGCAGAAAACCGAACAGTTGGATAAATAGAACTTCCAAGACAGCTAAACTTTTCGATTCCAATTTTAAAAACTACACTACATTGACATACTTAATTAGAAAAACAAAATTTCCTCGAGAGTACTTTATTTTATTTAAAGCATCTGTTTAATTCAATCTTTAATAATTTTGCTAAGAAGGGTATGTGTGTATTTTAATATAGCCTGACCTGAATTTATATGTTTTTAGTTTTAGTATTTAACATTTTGTAACAAATAAACCTTTTTTAAAACAAGCTTAACACAGTGTCCTGCAATTATTGTACCTCGGATGTTGAAATGTTGGAATAAATATGGGAATATTGCCTGTGTTTCTCAAGCATAATTATGTTTCACAGATAATTTCCATTACACATAAGGTATGTAGAATATTGCTGATGTTGTAGATGCCTGAGATCAGATAAAGACATTTATATTACCTTTACCAGCTGGTACCAGAATTTCTCTTCACAAAATAACTGTCTTTGTTTAGAAAAATACTTTGATAATTGTTTAGCATAGAAGTGAGCCCTGTGGGTTCGAATGTTGCCTGAGCCAAGACTTCTGAGAAGCAGAGAAGCTGTTCTGCATAATAAAGGGTTAAGAAGTTGGAAGTTTCCAACAAAATGAAAAGGCAAGCTGCTGAAGGGGAGAGAATAAAAATCATTTAACTTATAATGAGTTAATACCAAAATTTGTAAAGAACTGATACATCTCAGCAACAAACAAAATAAAACATGGACAGAGAATCTGAATTTTTTTTTTCCCCCAAAGAAGACATAGACATGGTCAACAGGCCCATGAAAAGATGCTCAGCAGAGAAACGCAGGTCAGAACCTCGATGAAGTATCACCTTGTACCTGTTAGAATGGCTGTTATCAAAAAGATGAGATAACAGATGTTGGCAAGGGTGTGGAAAAAAGGGAACCCTCATGCAGTGCTGGTGGAAATGTAGATTGGTGCAGGCACTATGGAAAACAGTGGAGACGTTCCTCAAAAAATTAAAAATGAGACTACCATATGATCTAACAATTCCACATTTGGGTATTTATCTGAAAAAAAAAAAAAAGAAAATGGAAAAAACTAACTTGAAAAGCTATCCGCACCTCCATGTTTATTGCAGCAGTATTTACAATAGCCAATACATGGAAACAACCTAAGTCTCGATTAATGGGTGAAGGGATAAGGCAAATGTGGTGTATATATACAATGGAATATTATTCAGGTATAAAAAAGTATGAAATCTGGCCTTTTGTGACATGAATGGATCTTGAGAACATTACATTAAGTGAAATAAGTCAAACTGAGGAGGACAAATACCATGGGATCTCACTTATATGTGGAATCTTAAAACAACAGCAACAACAAGAACCACCAAGCTCATAGATACAGAGGACAGATTGGTGTTTTGCCAGAGGCAGAGTTTGGGGGTTGGGGATGGGTGAAATGGGTAAAGGGAGGTCAAAAGGTATAAACTTCTAGTAATAAGATGTCATCATTAGGTGTAATACACAGTATGGTGACTAGTTAATCCTGTATTGTCTCTCTGAAAGTTGCTAAGAGAATAGATCTCAAAATACTCCACAAGAAAAAAATCCATGACTGTGCAGTTATGGACGGTAACTAGAATGTGGTGAACATTTTGCAGTATCTACAGATATTGAATCATTATCTGTACACCTGAACTTTCCAGGGCAGAAGAGGCCAGATAGAAGAGAGAGAAACACAAGGCAATCATACTATGAAAATGGGGTATGCACGATGTAACACAGTCCCTCCCCCAGGCTACCCAGTTGCTAGTAAATTCTACTAAATTCATAAAGGCCTCCACAGTTCCCTGGAATTATGTGGCAGACACATATCTGACCGGCGACACACTCTTCTAGAGGACCCCAATTACCTGTAGAAGAACCTCCACAGTCCTTGCTGCCATCACAGCCTTTCCTAAGTAGCCTCGTCTGATCTGCCTTGACATGAGGGGCATTGACGGTGTACTTGCACACTTCACACTCTTCCTGTGCCTTGGGTTGGCTTGCCATTCCCTGTCTACTTTGCAGACTCCTGCATGTCCTATAAAAACCCCACTTCAACATGTCTCTTTTGCTCTCTAGGACCGAAGAATTGCTTCTGCATGTGAATAAGAATTAATTGCTTCCACACGTGTCTTTCCTTAGCTCTTTATTCACACCTTTCTTATGGCACTAGTGCATTTTAGGTATTTCTGTATCAGTGGTTTCTACTTGGCTGTACCTTGAGGGCAGGGACCATGTCCTGGTTTATCTTCATGGCCCCTCTGTAACCCTTCAACAAGCACAGGACTGACATAGACTGTATATCATAAATGGCACTAAAAAGGCTAGATCGCTTCTGTTGGAACAGTAACCAAAAACTTGTAAATGCAAGTGAGTAGTATGCTCACACTTGAGGCTTTGTTTGCCCTGTGTCAGGAGTCGCCAGAGTCAGCCGGCATGTGAGACCTGGTATGACCATGGTGGCTGGCTCTCTGGGGAGCTGGTGAACAGAATGGAAGAGTGAGAATTCTGGACTGTTGAGGTGGGTGCAGAGCATGTACCAAGTGATCCTTGGAGACACCTGCCTGGGAGTTAGTTGCCAGTGAAAGTCAGCAGAAAGACGAGCTGGGGGAACAGAAGAGTTTCAGTGGTGAATGATGAAGGGGGAGCCGCTCCCAGTGTTACATATAATGTTTGTACGCAAACAATTCTTTAACTGCATGTGAGCAATTTCCCTGGCATGCGATGCTAGTTCTCAAATTCTTAGTTGTCCTGCTTAACTGTCAGAGCATAATGTTCTTAGAGGCTGAGCTTAGCTTCTCATCTATGACTTAGTGCTCGTCTTGTTCTGTTCGTGAGAACGGGCGTCCTTCTATCTTACTACTTGTTCCTCTAATAACCACATCACCACAGGAACGCTTTTCTTTTAATATGTATAACTTCTCCAACTCCAGAGTTGCCAGTGGTTTAGTCTCTGACATGCCATGTTCGAGCAGAGCAACCCCAACTCCAAAAGCCAAAAGTTACTAAAGAGGTCTCTTAGTCTTATTGTTTTTTAGTGTTAACATTTTCTTTTTTTTTTTTAAGATTTTATTTATTTTATTTGACAGACAGAGATTACAAGTAGGCAGAGAGAGAGAGGAGGAAGCAGGCTGAGCAAAGAGCCAGATGCGGGGCTCGATCCCAGGACCCTGGGATCATGACCTGAGCCAAAGGCAGAGGCTTTAACCCACTGAGCCACCCAGGTGCCCCTAGTGTTAACATTTTCTAATAGGTAATGTATTTGCGAGGCCGAAAGCTCAAAACGATAGAGAAAGTATACTTTGGGGAAAGAGTCCTTGCTCCCACCTGTTTCCTTTCACCCTGTTTCCCCATAGTAATCACTTGCATTCGTTTTTGAGACATCGTTATGTTGTTGACTTATGTGAATATGAGCAATAAAAATGCATGTTTTCATCTTCCTCCTGTGGGAGACAGAGTAACACCCTCCCCAAAGTGTCCACATCCTAATCCCCAGAACCTGACTTTTCATGGCAAAAGGGATTCGTGCAGGTGTGTTTAAGTTAGGGATCTTGAGATTATCCTGAATGGGTCCCTGTAACCCCAAGTGCCCTTATGAGGGGGATGCGGTAGAGTAAGTTAGGATAGGAGGCAATGTGGCAGGGTGGGGGAAGGGGTGATTTGAAGATGGGAAAGGGGTCATGAGGCAAGGAAGAAGGGCGTTCTCCAGGAGCCTTTCAGCAAGGAAATGGATTCTCCCCTGAGCCTTCAGAAGGAACCAGCCCTTGCTGGCTGATAACTTTGGCCCAGTCAGACTGATTTTGGACTTCTGACTTCCAGAACGACTAGAAAACAAATGTGTGGGGTTTTTTTGTTTTTAAAGATTTTATTTATTTATTTGACAGAGATCACAAGTAGGCAGAGCAGCAGGCAGAGAGAGAAGGAGAAGCAGGCTCCCCGATGAGCAGAGAGCCTGATGTGAGGCTTAATCCCAAGGACCCTGATACCATGACCTGAGCCAAAGTCAGAGGTTTAACCCACTGAGCCATCCAGGCACTCGGGGTTACTTTTAAAAGCCCCTTCAGGGCTTTTAAAAGTAGAGTGCTAGGCCCCAGCCCCAAAGTTCTGACTTTGCAGGTCTTGGTTGGAGCCTGGGCATTTGCAATCTGAAACAAGTTCCCAGGTGATACCCATGCTGCTGGTCCACAGAACACATTTTGAGAACCCATTAAACAATTCCATTTCTCTTGGGTCTGAGGCAGCTGACACTCCAGGCCCTCCCCCAAACCCCTTCTCTCTGTTTGAACTTTGACCTCCAGACCCAGGCCCCTACTCTCCTTGATAGGTTTTCTAATTCTGTTACCCTCCCTTCATTTTTCTGATTCTGCTTCATAAGAGTTTGACCAAAAGCCAATAGTTTCCCCTGAGGCCTTGGCCTGTGAGGTAGCCAGTTAGAGCAGAGCCTCCCATGATGATTTCTCTTTATTGGGGGGAGGGGTGTTGGGGGGTGGTGAGGTGATGAGTCAGGGGAGAGGGGCTGGACTCAAACACTCAAGATCACACACTAAGGGCGCCTGGGTGGCTCAGCTGGTTAAGCTACTACCTTCCACTCAGGTCATGATTCTGGAGTCCCAGGAACAAATCCTGCCCTGGCTCCCTGCTCAGCAGGGAGTCTGCTTCTTCCTCTGACCCTCCCTGCACTCATGCTCTCTCCCACTCTCAAATAAATAAATAAATAAAATATTAAAAAAAAAAAATCACACACTAAGCCTCCCAAAGGCCTCAGCCCACATTGCTGTTGACCTTCAGTCTCCGCTGGAGCTCCAGGTCTCTCTGTGCTTTTGCTGTGTGCTGAGTCTCTGACCTTCTTGGTCAAGAGATGATGCAGGGTTCTGAACTCTCAAAGAATGAAAGTAAACTTAACTTCCCGACGGCCTTGGACACAGTACCGTATATTACTCTTGGAAGAGTTTAAACAGGAAATGTGAGTCCTTCAGATTTCGCTACTGTCTCACGGTATATACATTTTTCCCTGAAAATTGTCTACCTCTTTGTTGTCTTCTCTGATTTTTTAAAAGAATGTTCAGCTGCTGTAAGAATTGGAAGCAATTTTGGAGCATAACCATATATGATCTTTTTAAAGGGAAGGTCCTAGAAGGTCAAAGTTTGGTTAAACCGGTTTGGTGGGCCCCAGGAATTCTTCCCATAGGTGGCCAGGAGTTACTGAGTAACAACTGTCCCGCTCACACAGGCTTGCTTCAAAGTTCTGAGTGCTTTTCCTTTCCTCCTCCTGAATGGAAGTCTTGCTTTTGCCTTTACTTTAATAAGTTTAAAGCCGAAGAAAAATAATTATGTTTCAGTTTTCATAAAATTAATGTAGGCCATTTTTAATTTCCTAGAAATCTCTTGTCTAATAGTTTCCCCATGTGTCACCATGGTAACTGGACACATCATTGTTCTTGGGTCTTATGTCTCCTTGGTTGGAAGAAGAGTAGGGTTGGTTTTCTAAATTCTTCTGAGGAATGAATTGCCTCAGAGGAAACAAGGACATTTTGGTGTAGAGTTAACTACAGACCAAACTGCTGAGAGGCCACAGATAAAACCCCTGGTAATGGGTAGGAAGGCAGATTAGAATAGCAGTGCCCAGGTGAGGTTCGAATGATTTCCTTGAATAGATGGAAAACAAAAGTTAAGATATTTCCTTGGCAAGAATCCAAATAAAAGCAGATCATTTAGATAAAGTAAATTGGAATTTATAGTAAAGAATTGCCTGGAGAGTTTCCTAAACTGCACACCACTACCAGTAAGTAAACTTTGCCTTTTATAACACTTAGTCATTTTAATGACTATGTTAAGAAAGGCTGGTCTTGTATGGGATCTTAGTATTAGTAAGGACTAGGGGTTCCAAAACTGCTATAAGGTACCATGATGGACATAACAGATTGCCTGAGGGTTTTATGTCTTTTTTTTTGTTTGTTTGTGTGATTTTATGTCTTTTAGCACCATTCCGTAAGCATTAACAGTTGCTTAAGAAACATGTGTTCAATATAAGAGGACACAGTTGATGGAGAGCCCAGCAAACATACTGGGTACAAATCAACTGTGTTGACTTTTTTGGCCCAGGTGTCCCCTTTTTGCTTAGGGACCAGAGGTCTTGGCCCTGGGGAAAGGCGCAAGAGACACCCACGACAGAATCTGGGTAAGACCCCAGTTTAAGGGCAGGGCCTTCAGCGAGGAGCCAGTGTGGAAGGCCAGGAGACACCCAGGAATAACTTGGGGGAGACTCTGAGGCCCATGTCCTATAGGCAAGCGTGTAACAGTGAAATTTCTGTGACTACAGTTGTTGTGAATTGTGTAGGCTGATGAGGCCTGGGCAGATTGACGGGTCTTTTGTTATATCCCCATTACCACTTACTGCATTTTCACTAAGTTCTGCATACATTCTTCCCTTTCGAAGAGGCACTGGCACAGAGGAGGGTGGTCTGGTGGGCGGATTGTCAGTGTGGGTAACGAAGGCCACTGCCTGGGTGGATTCAGATCCCAGCTCTGCCTCTTCCCATGTGACCTCAGACATGAGAAATGGCTTCTCTCTGGACGTTGTTTATCTATAAAATGGAGCTAATAGATGCAGCAACTTCATAGATTCATGGGAGAGTCAATAAGGTCATACACATAAAATGCTGACTTGCACAGAGCTAGCACTCTTAAGTTTTACCTGTTATTATCTTATCATTCCAGCAATTCTATGGGCCATGAGCTGTCAGTGCGTCCATCCTAAAATGAGCACAAGGAGTAATAACCTAAGGTGGGTCACATAGTTAAGAAGTGGCAGAGTGGGAAGAATAGAGACCTTACTCTAAAGCCCAAATGCTCTACCACATAGCAAACACCATCCCCACCCTTGTCCCAGAAAACTAGTCCAAGGTCTAATCTGATCGTGATTCTTCAAATGCTATGACTAGTTAACGTAGCACCCTTGCAGTTAATATTTGGAGTAAATAACCCAAGGCTGAAGACTGGAAAACAGTCTGCATGTGCTGGTAGGAAGGGACCAGAGGGAAAGGCAGCTGGTTGCACAGCATATTCAATCCCAGCAGCCAGACTGTGAGGTTTCTGGTAATCCTCTTGCATTTTAATTAATTTTGATTAGTCCATTTTAATTCTTATAGTCGGCGCCCAAGCTGAAGAGATTTGCTTAGTCATAGGCATACAGCTAGGAAATAGCCTAACCAGAATTTGAATTCGTCCATGTTTCCCCTAAACCATTAAGAAAAAAAAAAAAAAAAAAAATCTTTCCTTGGAGTAGCAACCTCAGGTCTTGAGCCAGTTCTTACAGGAAATTTGTAGTTTTGAGGAACATTGTTTCACTGAACTGTATGAACAAAGTGGGTGAATTACATAGGCTATAAAACATGCCTAAGTAAAGTTATTTTTAAAAAAGAAAGGAAATTCAAAAAAGAAATAATTAGCTAGAGAGGGGAGGAGGAAGGAAGGAAACAAGAAGGAAAATAAAACATGAGTAGTTAGAAAAAATGTTTTCTAACTGATCCAGTAACCACTGTATGCCATGAGTTAAGTGAAGACCAGAAAAACTGGATAAAAATTTTGTTTCTGGTTAAATGGGTTTAGAGCATGGTTGAGCCCACCTAGTTGTGACCCTAAGTGACCTCCCCCATTTCATCCCTCCAAGACGGAGATGCCTCTCAGGACTGTTTCCTCATCATTGATCCTTTGTTGTCTTCTTCCCGTATCTCAGCAAAGAGAGAGAGTTGTAAGTTGGTATGTATGTGGGCTTTGGTGAGGCTAAGAGCACACGCGCGCACGTGTGTGTGTTTTATAAACTTTGTTTTTTAGAGTAGTTATAGGTTCACTGTAAAATTAAGCAGAGGTACAGAGATTTCCCATATAGCCCTTCTTCCATATACTCATAGCCTCCCCCATTATCAACATCCCCTGCCAGAGTGGTGCATTTGTTACAATTGATGGACACACTGATACATCGTTATCACTCAAAATCTGTAGTTTATGTTAGACTTCAAGACTCTTGGTATTGTACTTGCTGTGGATTTGTGCAAATATATAACAATATGTATCCATTATTATAGTATCATACAAAATCATTTCACTGCTTTAAATATCTTCTGTGCTTTGCCTGTTCATCCCTCTTCTGCTACCCCTGGCGACTTCCAACATTTTTACTGTCTCCATAGTTTTGTCTTTTCCAGAATGTCATATAATTGGAATCCTATAGTATGCAACCTTTTCATATTTGTTTCTTTCACTTAGTAATATAATTCTAAAATGCCTCCATGTCTTTTCATGGCTTGGATAGCTCATTTCTTTTTAGTTCTATCTTATGTCTAGATGTACCCAGTTTATTTTCAATACCACCACTGAAGGACATCTTGATTACTTCCCAACTGGGCAGTTATGAAGAAAGCTGCCATAAACGTCCATGTGCAGGTTTTGTGTGGACATCAGTTTTTATCTCCTTTGGGTAAATATCAAGGAGTGCCATTACTGGATTATATGTTACGAGTATGTTTAGTTTTGTCAGACTCCACCAAACTGTCTTCCAAAGTGGCTGGGCCATTTTGCATTCCTACCAGCAAAGAATGAGAGTTCTTGCTCTACATCCTTACCATTTGGTGGTGTCAGTGTTTTGGATTTTGGCCATTCTAATGGTTATGTAGCTGTATCTGATTTTAATTTGCATAACATATGATGCAAAGCATTTTTTATATGCATATTTACCGTTTGTGCTTTTCTTTGGTGAGGTATTTGTTAAATTCTTTGGCACATTTTAAAATCAGATTGTTTTCTCAATATCGAATTTTAAGAGTTCTTTTCATATTTGGGGTGACAATCTTATATCAGATATATCTTTTGCTAATATTTTGTCCCAGTCTGTGGCTTGCTTTTGCATTCTTTTGACAGTGTCTTTCACAGAGCATTTAATTTTAATTAAGTCCAGCTTATCAGTTTTTTTCCCTGTGGGTTGTGCCTTTGGTGTTGTATCTAAGAAGTCATCCCCGAACCCAGGATCACCCAGTTTTCTACCATGGTACCTTCTAGGAGTTTTATAATTTTGCATTTTACATCTAGGCCTGTGCTTCATTTTGAATTATGTTTTGTGACGTTTGTAAGGTTTGTATCTAAATTCTTGGTTTTGCATGTGCAGAACAATGCCCAGTTGTTCCATCACCATTTGCTGAAGATTGTTCTGCTCCATTGCATCGCCTTTGCTCCTTCATCAAAGATCACCTTCATCAAAGATCAGTTGACTGTATTTATGTGGCTCTATTTCTGGGCTCTCTGTTGTGTGCCATTTTTCTATTTGTCTATTCTTGTGGACACTTAATACCACAATATCTTGATTACTATAGTTTTATAATTAACTCTTGAAGTCAAGTGGTATAAGTCCTCCAGCTTTGTTCAAGATTACATTCATTCTTCAATATTATATTCATTTTTCTGCATCTTTTGCCTCTCTATATAAAGTTTAGAATGAATTTGTCAATACGTAAGAATAAAATCTCTGGGATTTTATTGGGATTGTATTAAAGCTATATACAAGTTGGAAAGAACTGACATCTTGACAGTATTGACTCTATCTATCCATGAACATAGAATACCCCTCCATTTATTTAGTTCTTCTTGGATTTTGTTTTTAATCCGACTTTTGTAGTTTTCCTCATATAGATTTTTACATGTTTTGTTAGACTTATACATAAGTATTTCTTTTTGGGGGTGCTAATAGAAATGGTATTGTGTTTTTCATTTCAAATTCCTTTTGTTCATTGCTGGTATATAGTAAAGTGATTGGCTTTTATATATTACTCTTGTGTCTTGCAACTTTGTTATAATTGCTTATCAGGTTCAGAAGTTTTTTTTGGTATGTTTTTTAGATTTTCTGCATAGATGAACATGTCATCTGTTAACAAAGGCAGTTGTATTTCTTTCTTCCCAATCTATATACCTTCTATTCCTTTTTTTGTCTCATTGAATTAGCTAGAATTTCCAGGAAGATGTTGAAAAGGAGTAGTGAGAGGGGGACGTTCCTGCCTTGTACTCGATCTTACTGGGGAAGTTTCAAGTTTGTCACCATTAAGTATGATGTTAGCTGTGGGCTTTTTGTGGATATTCTTAATCAAGTTGAGGAAGTTCCCCTCTATTCTTAGTTTACTGAGAGTTTTTATCATGAATTGGTGCTAGATTATATCAAATGCTTTTTCTGAATTTATTCAGAGGATCATATGATTTCTCTTGTGTTAGCCTGTAAATGTGATTGATTATGTTAATTCATTTTTCAAATGTCGAATCAGCTGTGCATACCTGAGGCAGATAAAACCACTTGGTTAAAGTGTGTAATTCTTTTTATACATTGTTGGATTTGATTTGCTAATAATTTGTTGAGCACTTTTGCATTTGTGTTCATGAATGATATTGATCTGTAGTTTTCTTATGATGTATTTGTTGTTACTGGGTAATGCTGGCTTCATGGAATAAATTAGGAAGTATAATCCCTCTGTTTCAATGCTCCAAAAGAGATTGTAAAGACTTGTTTGCTAGAATTCACCAGTGAACCCATCTGGACCTGATGCTTTCTGTTTTGAAGGTTACTAATTATTGATTCAATTTCTGTAACAGAGATAGGCCTATTCATTTTGTCTATTTCTTCTTGTGTGAATTTTGGCAGATTGTATCTTTTAAGGAATTGGCCTATTTCATCTACATTATCAAAGATACAGTCATAGAGCTGTTCATAGTATTCCTTTATTATCCTTGAAATGCCCATGAGATCTTTAATAATGTGTCCTCTTTCATTTCCAATATTAGTAGTTTGTGTCCTCTCTCTTTTTTTCTTAGGTAGGTTAGTTAGAGGCTCATTGATTTTACTGATCTTTACAAAGAACGAGCTTTTGGTTTTGTTGATTTTCTATATTGATTTTCTGTTTTCAATTACATTGGTTTCTGCTCTTGTTTATTTCTTATCTTCTGCACAACTTGGCTTTAATTTGCTCTTTTCCTAGTTTCTTAAGGTAGCTTAGATGACTGATTTTAGATTTTTTTCCTTTTTTAATATATACATTCAATGCTATAAATTTCCCTCTAAACACTGTTTTTGCTGCATCCTGCAAATTTTGATTATCATTTTTTCCTTTTCATTTTTATGTCAAAAATATTTTAGGGGCACATGGGTGGCTCAGTGGGTTATACCTCTGCCTTCGGCTCAGGTCTTGGTCTCAGGATCCTGGGATCAAGCTCCACATTGGGTTTTCTGCTCAGCAAGGAGCCTGCTTCTCCCTCTCTCTCTGCCTGCCTCTCTGTCTATTTGTGATCTCTCTCTCTGTCAAATAAACAAATAAAATCTTTAAAAAAAATTTTTAAACTACTCTTGAGATTTTTTTCTTTGAACCATGTGTTACTTAGAAGTGTGTTGTTTAATCCCTGTTAGTTTGGGATTTTTTAAGTTATCTTTCTGCTATTAATTTCTAGTTTAATTACATTTGATCTGAGAGCAGTTATTGTATGATTTCTATTCTTTTAAATTTGTTACAGTGTGTTTTATGATCTCTCTTGGTTAATATTTCACATAACATTGAGAAGAATATTTTTGAATGTAGTCTACACATGTTGATGATATCCATCTACTTGAAGGTGTTGTTGAGATCACCTTTGTCCTTACTGACTTTTTGACAGCTGGAGCTGTCCATGTCTGATGGAGGGGTATTGAGTTTTCCAATTATAATAGATTTATCTATTCTTTGTTTACTATCAGTTTGTACCTCATGTATTTTGACAGATAATTGTTGGGCACATACACATTAAAGACTGTTGTGTCCTCATGGAGAATTGACCCCTTTATATTTAGGTAATGCCCCCCCCTTTTAAAGATTTTATTTATTTATTTGACAGACAGAGGTCACAAGTAGGCAGAAAGGCAGGCAGAGAGAGAGAGAGGAGGAAGCAGGCTCCCTGCTGAGCAGAGAGCTGGATGTGGGGCTCAGTCCCAGTACTCTGGGATCATGACCTGAGCCGAAGGCAGAGGCTTTAATCCACTGAGCCACCCAGGCACCCCGGTAATGCCCTTTTTTTATCCCTGGTAACTTTTGTGTCTTTGAAGTCTGCTCTGCCTAAAATTAATATCGCTTTTATCTGTTTTCTTTTGATTAATGTTAACATTTCTCCATCCACTTACTTTTAATTCATGTGTTTTATATTTAAAGTACATGCTTTTTTAAAAAATTTTATTTATTTGTTTGACAGACAGATTACAAGCAGGCAGAGAGGCAGGCAGAGAGAGAGAGAGGAGGAAGCAGGCTCCCTGCTGAGTGGGGAGCTCGATGCGGGGCTCGATTCCAGGACTCTGGGACCATGACCTGAGCCGAAGGCAGAGGCTTTAACCCAATGAGCCACCCAGGTACCCCCATGCCTTGTTTTTTGATCCACTCTGACAATCTCTGTTTTTTGTTGTTTTTTTTTTTAAAGATTTTATTTATTTATTTGAGAGAGAGAGAGTGTGAGAGAGAGCATGAGCGAGGAGAAGGTCAGAGAGCGAAGCAGACTCCCCATGGAGCTGGGAGCCTGATGTGGGACTCGATCCCAGGACTCCAGGATCACACCCTGAGCCGAAGTCAGTCGTCCAACCAACTGCGCCACCCAGGCGTCCCTGACAATCTCTGTTTAAGTTGGTGCACTTTGACCACTGACATTCAGTGATTACTGATACACTTGGATTAATATCTACCATAATTGTTAACTACTTTTTATTTTTTGCCCTTTGTTCCTATTTTTGTCTTCCATTCTTCTGTTTTTTGGAGTTTTAATTGAGCATTTTATAAGATTCAGTTTTTTCTCCTTTCATAACATATCAGTTCTTTTTTTTCTTACTCTTTTCAGTGGTCATCTTAGAGTTTGCAATATGCATTTGCAACTAATCCAGGTCCGCTTTCAAATAACAAATACTCTTTCACAGGTAACTAACAAACTCATCTTTTTTTTTTTTTTTTTAACAAACTCATCTTAATTTCTCCCTCCCGTCCCTTATATTATTGCTATTATTCATTTCACTTATATATAAGCTTACATATGTGCATATATATACCTAAGCATATGTAATAAATACATTGTTGCTATTATTATTTTGAATATTTTTTTTTAAGATTTTATTTATTTATTTGAGAGAGAGACAGTGAGAGAGAGCATGAGCAAGGAGAAGGCCAGAGAGCGAAGCAGACTCCCCATGGAGCTGGGAGCCTGATGCGGGACTCGATCCCGGGACTCCAGGATCATGACCTGAGCCGAAGGCAGTCATCCAACCAACTGAGCCTTTTGAATAAACTGCTATCTCTTAGCTCAATTATGAATACTGGCAACAAATTCCTTCAATTTTTCTGAGTCTAGGGAAATCTCTATTTCTCCTTCACTTTTGCAGGGTAATTTTACAGGGCAGAGAATTCTAGTTTGGTGGGCTTTTTCCTCTCAACATTTAAAATATTTTAGTCTACTCTCTTCCTGCTTGCATGGTTTATGAAGAGAAGTCAGATATAATTTTATGTTTTTTCCTCTATAGGTAAGATGGTTTTTCCTTCGTTTTCTTTCAGGATTTACTCTTTCTCTTATATTTTCTGTAGGTAGAAAACGATATACCTAGATATAGGGTTTTTTGTTGTTGTTGTTGTTGTTTGTTTTTGTTTTTGTTTTTTCATTTTTCCTGCTGAATGTTCTCTGAGCTTCCTGGATCTATGGTTTGGTAACTGATATTAATTTGGGGAAATTCTTAGTCATTATTGTCTCAAATACTTCTTTTGTTCCTTTCCTTTTTCTTTTCTTTCTGGTATTCCCATTGGGCATATGTACTATCCTTTGTAGTTGTTCCATAGTTTTTGGATATCCTGCTCTGTATTTTTTTTCCCCCATCTTTTTTTCTTTGCTTTTCAGTTTTGGAAGTTTCTATTGAGACACCCTGAGGCTCAAAGATTCTTTCCTCAGTCTTAATCCGTTTGGGCTGCTTCACAAATTACAGTAGACTGGTTTTTTTTTTGTTGTTGTTGCTGTTTTTAATAAACAACAGAAATTTATATCTCACAGTTCTGGAATCTAGAAAGTCCGAGATCAAGACATTAGTATGGTCAGATGAGGACTTTCCTCCAGGTATCTGGTGGCTTCTCACTGTATCCTTATAAGATGGAAAGGGTTAGTGAGCTCTGCGGGGGGGGGGGTGTCTTTTATAAGAGCATTAATCCCATTCAGGAGGGCTCTATTCTAATGACCTAATCACTTCTGAGAAGACCAACTTTTTCACACCTTTACATTGGGCATAAGAATTCCTACCTGTGAGGGGCACCTGGGTGGCTTAGTGGGTTAAAGCCTCTGCCTTAATCTCAAGGTCCTGGGATCAAGACCTGCATCAGGCTCTCTGCTCAGCAGGGAGCCTGCTTCCTCCTCTCTCTCTGCCTGCCTCTCTGCCTACTTGTGATCTCTCTCTCTGTCAAATAAATAAATAAAATATTTAAAAAAAATAAAAATAAAAACAATATATTAAAAAAAAAGAAAGAAAGAAAGAATTCCTACCAGTGAATCTGGAAGGGGCTGCATTTTAGACCATAGCACATGTCAGTCTACTAATGAACCCATCAAAGTGATTCTGTATTTTTGTTATGGTATTTTTTATCTCTGGCATTTCTTTTTAGTTCCTTCTTGGAGTTTCCAACCCTCTGCATACATTGCCCCTTTGTTCATACATGTGTCTACTCTGTCCACTAAAACCCTTGACATATGAATCATAGTTGTTTTAAATTTCCAGTCTGATAATCCCAACATCCCTGCCCTATCTGTATCTGGTTTTGATGCTTCCTCTCTCTCTCCCTCTCTTCCAATTTTTTTTTTATGCCTTTTTTCATGATGTCCTGGGTAACTGTGATAAATGGGACTTTAGTAATGTGGTGGTGGGATGTGTGGAAGGAGGGAAGCCTTCCATAGTCCCTTGAGTAGGTATCAGGTTTTAGTGAGCCTGTGCTTCTGGACTATAAGCTTCACATGTCTCTCTCTCTCTCACACACACACACACACACACACACACACACATGCCAAGTAGGATAGGATGGCTAGAATAGAATTGGGTATTTCCGTTTTCCCTCCTGGAAGACTAGATGGGTCAAAATTGGACTTTCCCCTCCCCCAGGTCAGTTCATTTCTGATAAAAGCCCAGCAGTTTAGGCCCCAGTTAGAGTTCATTCCTGAGAATAGACCTTGTTAAGAAAAACAAAGTGTTCTGATATATTTCAAAGTTGTTTTTCCTCCCTTCCCCTGCTGGAAGCAAGAGGGGACTTTTCTCCAATATTCACTGTATTTCTTCAATATTCCAATATTGAACTTCAGGAAGTAAACCTTGCCCAAGTGTGGGGGCCCCTTGATGACGGGGCCTCATGTAGTCCACACTGAGCCTCCCGTGATTCAGTAGCTACGGTCCAGGTGTCCGTCCCAGGCTCTAATTCTCACAGAGCTTTCGACTGTGGTCACTTGAGACACACTGTGTTGGCCTCAGTCTTTCCAGTTTGAGGGGCAGTGGTTTACCCTGCGACTCCGTTCCTTTTAGGGATCTAAGGAATACTGTTAATATCTCAGTTGATACAGCATTTTACGGGCTATTGAAGTGGAATGTCAACCTCCAAGCTTCTTACATATTGAATTGGACACTAGAGGTCCTCAAGTGCATCAGTTTTTAAAGTCTATCAGATAAAACGGTTAGACTCTCAAAAAGAGTACAAGGCCCACAGCCAGCATGTTGTGTAGCCCAGCCTCTCCCCAACTCATCTGACCATCAAACTGCTTTTGTCATGTAACATTTAGTAATGTGGCATGGAGGCAGTGTTCTTAGAACCCACTCTGGGAATCTCTGAGCTAAGAGACAGTCCATGCTGGAGAAGAGTCAGATTGTGTCTTGTGGTTATGGCTCGGTGCCCAGAGGCCTGCGAAGGCACTTTAATGCTTCCTTTTGGACCAGGAAACACCGGTAGGTCTTCTTTACAGTGAAAAGCTAGTGAAGGGCAGCATGGTATCATGATGTGCTCCTGGAAACCTGCTGGGTTCAAATCCTGGCTCTGCTGAGAGACTCTGGGCGACTTACCTGACCTCTCTATGTCTTGGTGTTTTCTGTCTTTAGAATGGAAAATGGAAGTGACAGTATTTGGCTCACAAGGCTGCTGTAAGGATCCCATGGGGGAAAATGTTCAGAACTTAGAATGAGTGTGGCACCTGGTGGGAGCAGCTGGGTCTCTCTAAACTCCTTTTGTCAAAACATGCAGACTTTGGGGGCACCTGGGTGGCTCAGTGGGTTAAGCCTCTGCCTTCAGCTCAGGTCATGATCTCAGGGTCCTGGGATCGAGCCCTGCATCAGGTTCTCTGCTCAGCAGGGAGCCTGCTTCCCCCATCTCTCTGCCTGCCTCTCTACCTACTTGTGAGCCCTCTATCAAATAAATAAAATCTTTAGGGAAAAAAAAAACCCACGCAGACTTTAATATTCTATTTCAGCTAAAGGGGAGATTCCATAGCCCTTCAAAAATGCCTGGGAAACATGGGAGAAAATTCATTTTACAGATGCTTTGGGATAAGTTAACCATTATCCAATACTACCTTTACACGGCAGCTGTTTTCTAGATTCTGATCTATCTAAGCAGAAAGGCAAAGGACCAGTGGTGTTAGCCATTTCTTTGCAACAGTTTCTAATATTTCCAAACTTGTGGACCACCTCCCTCCCCATGTTTTCAGTATTAAAAGATGGGGCGGACCACAGCCTCTTCACATGTAGTGGTTATGCTTTAACCACTGACTGAGGAAACAGTAATGATCAAAAGCCACAGTATATGCTGGCATGCTCTTTTTGTAAGAGTAAATTAAGTATCGGGGTGCCTGGGTGGCTCAGCCTATCGAGGTCCAGCTCTTGATCTCAGCTCAGATCTCGAGCTCAGGGTTTTGAGTTCAAGCCCCATGTAAAAAATATATATATATATAAATTAAGTAAGTAAGTAAACTCAGTATTTTGAATAATTATATGTACGTGTAATGGTTCTTTAGATGAATTATATTTTACACCCTACTCCTGCTGCCATACAAGAAAATAAACCAAGAAAAACTTCTTCCTGGGTAAACCAATTGTTCACTTTTATTGAAATATTAGAAAAAACAGATGCAGTAAAAGATACATGCAAACCACTTCATAAAGATGAGACAACCTGTGTATATTCTCTGACCCTCTTGATAGCTCTGAGACCAGGCCGGGGTTCTGAAGCTCTAGGACCCACTCTCCTGAAGTCAAAGAATAACCAGAGGAAGGAAGATACTGAAGATGATCTTGTTAGTGGGGAACACATATCCCTCACCCTTTAAATTCCTATAAAGGAGGATTTCTCTTCTCTTGCCAGCTTGGGGTGTGTTTGAGGGGGCACCTTGCATTCGTGGCTCCATCCCTCATTTGGACAAGGGGAATTTTTCTGGTCATATTAGGAACAATCTATCAGCCATTGGGCCATACCTGGGTGCCGATGAGTGGGGTAAGTTTTCCTCAAAAGTGGCCCAGAGCCACGTTTTTCTCATCTGTGGTGCTGCCTGCCTTGGGTTTCCCGGATTGGGAAAAGAAGCACAGCTCCTTTCTGGTCGGTGTGCATTTTGTCTGTCTCAGGCTGTCCCCACATTCTGCCCTTTTGGGAGACAGCTCGTAAACCATCCTTTTCTTCCCTTGCACTATGTGGCCCTCTGCAGTCACCCAATGACTGGGTTTGTGAGTGATATCTTCCAAGCAAGTGGCTAGTTCAAGGCAGTCGGAGTCAGCTTTCGCTGCACATGGGGTTTGCATCCTAGATGCGAGGGGACGGCCCTCCTGCCCTCCTCGTGGCCACAGCTTACGGCTTTCCGGCTCAATTATCTGACTTCCCAGGAGCTCTTTACACGGCTCTTCTTTGCCAGAGCGTATCCTCTGGTCTCTGACACCTCTGGGTAGCAGTCAGGGAAGACTGTATTAAAGAACATTCATACCTGATCCCCAGGATGACTTGGAAGAATAATAAGGAGAGGCAGTAGAAAACCCTCACCTTAAAAACAATTTGTAATGTTGGGACGCCTGGGTGGCTCAGTTGGTTGGACGACTGCCTTCGGCTCAGGGCGTGATCCTGGAGTCCCGGGATCGAGTCCCACATCAGGCTCCCAGCTCCATGGGGAGTCTGCTTCGCTCTCTGACCTTCTTCTCGCTCATGCTCTCTCTCACTGTCTCTCTCTCTCAAATAAATAAATAAAATCTTTAAAAAAAAAACAAAAAACAAAAAACAAAAACAATTTGTAATGTTATGTATAAAGTATGCCAAGTTTCACAAGGCACACAGAAAATCAAGAAGGCTCTCTCCTGAGAGTTTTGCTCTCTCCTGAGAAAGCTCGGCCATGGGCTCCCAGGGGCCCCAGCCCTGCTGGCAGTGGGGGAGAACCTTGACTGGGCAGGAAGAGCCAGAAAGAACCAATCCCCAGCTGTGGTGGGTGCAACCCTAGGAAGGTGACACAGAGTTCTGCACTTTTATTTCCTCTCCAAATACCCTCTTCTCTCTCCTCCCCCTCCTCCCTTCAGCTTTGCACAGCTCACCAGAAAAGTCACCTGGGGACAGCAAATACAAACCTGTGTGTAAATATAGACCTGTGTCTAAATATCACCTGTGTTTAAACGGACCAGGCTAGAATTCTCTTCCATTCATTAGTAAGAGCAAATATTACCCATCCAAATGTTAAATGTATTTAATAAGAAAAGATTGCTATTAATATAAGAAAGAAATTTGTCTTAACACATTTCAGGAGGCTGGTTCTTTAACGAATTTCCCAGAACCTGCTAACAGCAGGTATGGTACAAGTGAATTAGGGAGCGTGGCTTTCCCTTACAACCAAATGTTAAGATAATGGCCTAATAATGTTCACTGGGGATATAAATAGCATGATCTGGGCCACACGGACCCATTTATCATCCTAGGTGTTATTTCCCCTTACAGGCTGTCTTTGGACAGCCTTGAACTTGGAAGGACAGCTGTTTGTTGTCCCATTCGAGGAGCCAGGCTGGAAGCAGCAGATCTATGGCCATTATTAAAATGGGACATGTGGAGGAGATCGAATCTTTACTTTCTTTTTAACGTAAACAGAAAGAGGAGAGCTTTGGCTCTGAATTGTTTGCCTGGGTATGCCTGTTGCTTTCCCTGCCAGCGCTTTGTGCCAACCTCTCAGTAACCTTTGGATGATATTCCTTCCTATCCCTGCTTATCCTACAGCATTACTCAGCAAGGAGCTGATGGGTAACAGGAGATTAATCACAGGAGAGACTGCACACTGGCCCAGGGGGGCTGCCAAATCCCTTTCCCCTGCTTGGCTGCCAGAACCTGGAGACAAGACCCAACCCCTCAGCTGTGAAACTGGGGAAACCCAATGGCTTAAAAGAAAAACATCCAGAACTAACTGTTGGGTGAGCCTTGCCTGATCATTCATCATTCATCCATCCAAACACCTAACAGATATTTATCAAATGCCTATTATGTGCAACTTGTCTTCTTGATGCTGCAGAGATAGCAGTAAATAAACAGACACCAATTCTTGGCCTTGAGGAGCTTACTTTTTAGGGAAGGCAGCAAACAAAATAAACTGCACACTGTATTAGGTGAGTAATGCTATAAAGCAACATAAAACAAGGAAGAGGGATAGGGAATGTCAGGTGGTATTTTAAACAGGTACTACCAGAGGCCTTGTTGAGAAGGTGACATCTGCACAAGGACTATGGCGAAGGTCACCAGTTTTTGGTACCTCATTCTTAAATAGGTGCAGCCAGATCTCAAATGTTCAGGGCAGGAATAAAGCAGAAATAGAAAATAGAAAATAGGGACTCAGTGGGAAAAGAGATGAGGCAGGAATCAGAAGACAGCTTTTAGAAAAGCCCCAAGTATAGCTAGTATCTTTAAGAAATTAAGGGGGAAAAATTGTTTGCATTTATAATACAAGAACAAGGAGAAAAACAACAACAACTAAGAACAAGAAAGAACTCTGGGAAATAAATCACAGTTGGATGCAAGCTGGTGCAGCCAGTCTGGAAAATAGCATGGAGGTTCCTCAAAAAGTTGAAAATAGAGGGAGGAGGGTATGTGGGGAGGGTATGTGCTATGGTGAGTGCTGTGAAGTGTGTAAACCTGGCAATTCACAGACCTGTACCCCTGGGGCTAATAATACATTATATGTTTATTAAAAAATTTTTTAATTATAAAAATAAATAAATAAATCACAGTTGGAAAAAAATTCAGTAAAAAAAGTTTAAAAAAAATCACAATAACTCCAGAGAGATAAGATATTGCATTCATGAGACAAAAAGAATCCCATTTAAAAAAAGGTACAAATAATACTGGAGAGCTGCTGGCAATTAAGAACCTGATATCAGAAATTAAAAACTCACTAGAAAAATAAGAAGATAAAGATAAGTAAACCTCAAGAAATAAGAAAAAAAAATAAGAGAAAATTGAACAAGAATTAAAGGACAATTCCAGAAAAGCCAATATTTGACTACTAGGAGTTGGAGAAAGAGAACACAGAGAAAATGGAGGGGAGGAAATTATCAAATAATCCAGTAAAACTAGACATGGACACTCTAAACCTCCATGTAGTCCCCAAAATGTATGAAAAGTAATAGACCCTCACCCAGGCATCACACCATGATATTTCAGAACTTGGGGCTTAATGAGAAGGTTTTTATAGAATTTTATAGATTTTTTATAGACTTCCGGAGTATAAAGCAAATAAGAAAACCAAGCAGGTCACCTACAAAAGACCAAGAATGAGAATGGCTTCCGACTTAGCAGCAGCACTGGTACCCATGAGCCTGTCTCCAAACTTCCGGAGGAAAATGATTTTCAACTAGAAGCTGTAGTTAGAGGAACTATCAGTCAAATAGGAGGGTGGGATAAAAACATTTTTAGACAAGCCAGGTTTCAAAAAGTTGACCTTCTACGCTTTCTTAAAAACCTTGGAGGATATAGGGTCTTCCAGAATAAAAAAGAAGACTAAAAAAGAGAAAGACACAATCTGCCAACTTTCCTTCTTTCTTTTGGTATAGCCTCTTGGAGTTTTCGCTGGGCAAGGGGTTTCTCAGTGGGCACACCGTGACCCAGCCTCCGCTGCGGCTGACTGGGGCCATCGACCGAGTTCTGGCCAATGAGATGTGAGCGGCAGTGGTGCACACAACCTTCGGGTTGGCTCTGACCTTGTGGGACAAAGCCTCCCGCCTGCCTCTTGGCTGTCAGGATAGAGAGCATATGTCTTTGTTAAAGCAGTTTAGCTGTAACAAATATATATGGAGAGAGGGAAACAGGAGATCCAGCCCAGGAGAGAAACTAAGTAGGCAGTATGGCAGTGAAGAGAGATTCCAGTTAGAGAGCCGGGCCCAGACATAGAGGGCAGCCAGCCCAGACTGGAGCCATTGATGGCTCTCAAGTTTGTATCTTTTTTTTTTTTTTCCCCCTAACTTGAACAGAGTGCCCAAATGAACCCAAAGCAGATCCTTATCTGTACTTGGCTCGCTGTGTTCATTCTTCACAGCATACATTTCGCTAGCTGAGAGGGTGCAGGCACGCCACATTCCCACACAAGTGGCGTGCTTTGACCTGCTGCTGATGGCCGGAGGGGCGCCGTGGAAGGAGAAAATGCAGAGCAGCCCACGTCCATGGACTCTGTTTCTGGGGGGGATGCCCTGTACTTGTTCCTGCACTTGCTTTCCCAACCAGGGGGTACCTGGGATTCCCAAAGACTCGTGGGGCCACCCCTCTAGTAAATTCGGAGGGAAACAGAAGCCAGTTGAAGACTCAGAGCCTCTGTTCAGCTTATCTTCTCCTGGGGCCATTGACCTGATTGTCATACTATTGCCCTTGCCTTACACAGCTGGGTTGGTATTTGTTATTGCTTTTCAAAACTGAAATGTGTTGCTTGGGGATATTTAGGGCATAAAACTCTAGAGAAGCATAAGAATGATTATTCCAAAAATGAGCTCATGGTTACCCCTGTGGAGGGAAGGAGGGGGCATGTTGGGAAGGGGCACGTGGGCTTCTCTGGTGCTTTATCAGGACCTTAGAATGACTCTATTAGAGACAGGTTTCATTTCTTAACTAGGAGGCAGATATATGGCTGGCCATGTACAGAAATATGCATTCTACACTCTCTTATATAGGTCAAATGTATCTTACATTTCTTTCTTTCTTTTTTTTTTTAAGATTATTTTTTCATTTGAGAGAGAGAGTGCAGAGTGAGTGAGAACAGGGGGAAAAGGGGGAAAGGGCGAGAGAGAAGCAGGCTTCTTGCTGAGCAGGGAGCCCGATGTAGAACTCGATCCTGGGACCCTGAGATCATGACCTGAGTGGAAGGCAGAGGCTTAACCCACTGAGACACCCACGTGCCTTATCTTACATTTCTTAAGAGGCTTAAATGAAACTGATAAATGCGTGGTCAAAACAGGGTTTGTAGATGGGTGGAAAAGGAAGAACTTTCAGTATTGTTTGGCATTTTAAATCTCATGCATGTGTTGCTTTGATTAAAGAAAAAAAAAGATCTGTGCTTGAAACTGGGCTTACTATGATGTTTAAGTCGAGACTCTTGGCCTTGGAGTATTTCTGAATCTGGCAAGAGACCAGTACAGAGGATTAACTGCAGTTCAACCTTATGAGAGTTTTGAAGTCCCTGTATACAGATACTTTTGGACACAGCAGAGAGAGCAGAGGTGGTTTTTTTTGTACAAAGGCAGTGAGGGGAGAGGGTAGATACTGTAAATCAGGCCTCAAACGAGAAGTTTGAAAGTAAAGGCGAAGAAAGGGTGTCTGAGGATGAAGTGTGAAAGCAAGTGTGGGCAAATGGTCTGGAGGGGACTGAGACTATGCAGGTTGCACACTGCACAACCCCCAGGGGGGCATTCACAGTGTTGTGCAGACCGTAGCCTGCACGATCGTCCACAGCCATCTGGTTGAAGGGTATTACGTAAGAAATGGAAAAATAGAATGTGAAATGAAACTATTACAGGATTCTAAATATAATTCAGTGCTGTGTTGACATATCCCAATTATTTGTCATTTCAGAATGAAATTTAAAATCACACCAACCATTTGTACTCCGTAAAGGACAATAGCATGTACCTTTATTTATAATGGTAAGGGACAAAGACAAATAAAGTTTTAATATTGTGTAGTTCACATTAATACCATTCCTCAAGATACTGAGAACATAGAAAATAATTAGACAAAAATCTCTGTCAATTAACCATTCACACTAGAGACTGCAGAAGAAAATTAACTTAAAATTGCAATTCTAGAACAAACTTCACTTTAATAAGGGACTCAAGTTTTCATAGAGTGGAGGTAAAAAGGAGAGAGAGAAACTCATTTAGGACCTTGTTTTTCGAATATGGCCACTTTCACAGACCTATTCTTGGGGGAGAGGCTTGTAAGTTTTCTGTGGTAACATTTTCTTTTTTTTTTTTTTTTAAAGATTTTATTTATTTATTTGACAGACAGAGATCACAAGTAGGCAGAGAAGCAGGCAGAGAGAGAGGAGGAAGCAGGCTCCCTGCTGAGCAGAGAGCCTGATGAGAGGCTTGATCCCAGGACCCTGAGATCATGACCTGAGCCGAAGGCAGAGGCTTAACCCCCTGAGCCACCCAGGTGCCCCTGTGGTAGCATTTTCAATGTTGTATTTTACTTCTGTTAATAATCTAAACAAGTTAATAGACCGTTATTCTGGATTACCTGGACGCCATCTTACATAACAGAGGTGCCCATGATGCAGCAGCTGTGATCTCTCTGGCACCCGTTTTCATGTGGTGTTTCTCAAATTAGGTTCTCAAGACCCTTAGAGGCATTGCTGAACATTCCCTAGGAGAGTCTGTGACTTGCCAAGGTTAAAAACACTGATTCAGAGCAGTGATTCTCAAGATAGGATGGGGTGGGATGGGGTTCATGACTGGGAGACCCCCGTATCTTGAAAAAGTACATTCAAAAGACAAACTGTTTTTGTAATGCAAATTCTATAAGTCAATCTCAGTGAAGTACCTTTCAGGCAGTCGCCAAAAACCAATTACAGATTCATCCTAGGGGGGCCTGGGATAAACTTGGTGGAGAAACACTGGCTTAGAGGTAGAGGTGTCCTAGCATATGCAGAGCAGTTAGGAAGAGACATGTGCCAGAGAGAAAGAAGACCTTTTGGGTCACTGAGTGAATCCTAATCCACTTAGCAGTCAGGGTCTTTTGGAACCTGTTAAGGTTCCAATTAAGAAGAAACCCAAGATATCCACCAACCTTCTCAGACCTGTGGGTTGGGGCAAGTTGGTCCACTTTTAATACTGAGTCAAAAGAAGAAGAAGCTCTTTTTTGCCAACCCCCCCCCTTTTTTTTGTTAACGTATTTCAGAGTTTTAAATAAAGAGTTGCTGTGGCTTTTAGCCCCGGCTCCGTCCACCACATGATCCACTACACCAGGAAGTGTGCTTATCAACTGAAGTGGCATCCAGCTCTCGGGGATAGCGTCCTGGGATCGGCTCTGCCAGAAAAACAAAACACAAAGACGTGGCTTTTCGTGAAAAGGTAAATCCCCTTATTTTTCCCATGACCAGAACACAGACTCATTCAGAAACAGTTGGCAGCAAAAAATACTGAGACCGTAGAATGCTGAAAGACAGTGAAAACGGGGCCACTAACACCGACTACGATACAGGGGTTGCTGGGGAAATGGTCTTTCCTGACTTCCCAGCAAGGTCATTTGTTTTCGTCCATTTTTAATCTAAGCCTAAATTGCTCAAAAGTGTTCTGGAATAGAAAACATTTGGCATCACAGTTAAGTGGGGTTTGAGTGCTTTGATGGGCTGCGTGAGGCCACAAACAGACTTCGTGTTCACTTGCTGTGAGGGTGCTGTGGAATTGTGATTAGGAGTTTTGTGGTATTGACTACTTCATTCCAAGGTATTCAATTATACTTTTTCAGAAATTCTTTTTTAACTTCTGCTATTTTGAGTAATCGCCACAAATTATATACAGACATTACTCAAGGGTAAGCTATTAATTAGTGGGCAATAAATATCCTTCAGGGAATATTTTGGTCTAAGAACCATGTATTAGTCAAAGTTTCCTTTAACTAAAAAAAAAAAACAAAAAAACACTGAGTCTCTCTGCTTGTGAGTCAGGGAAACCGGCCTACTTAGCAGCTAACTAGCAATAGTGAGATCTGGGGGAAAGAAGAGCTCATCAGACCCCAAAATTACCCTGGTTCCTTTTTGAAGAATTCATCACCCTATGGCTTTCTATTCAGCCAAGGATCTCTTCTGGGTGATAACTGCAGAAAACTTTGTTTTGACATTTGGGAACCCAATGAGATTGAATTGATTTGCAGTGTGAACACAGGTAATACAAAAATTACTTTGATTTCAAAATTGCACAGAGAATAATCCAAATGGCTTACCACAGCCTCTGTGCCTGGGCCCCCGCCCGCATTTCTTGCTACTTTCCTTTCTCACTGCACACTTCACTCAATCTCTTCTTGCTCACTTTCCTTTCCTCGAATGTTCCAGACTTGTCAGCTCCGGGCCTTTGCACTTGCTATTTCTTCTGCCCGAAAAGCTCTTTGGCTTTATCTTTACATGGCTCTCCTTCTTGTCAACCAGGTCTCTGCTCCACCAGCTGAGAAAGGCCTTCCTTCACCATATTAGCTCTAAATTGGCTCCCCACCCCCTGCCTCGTCCTATCACGTCATTCTATTAATTTGTTTCAGAAATTATTCCCTTACTTGTTTTTGGTCGGGTTCCTTCTCTGGAATGGTGGTTCCACACCATCTTATTGTTCCTCTCCCTATTCCCGGTGCCTCGTACACTGTCTGCACATAGTAAGTGCTCAATAAAGATGTGCTAAATGAAGGTCAAGTGACAGGATTTCCTCCTATCCACACAACCTCTTTGTCAAACAGGAAACTCCTCAGTGACCTCACAGTTCTTTAAATCACCCCGCAACACTCTTCTCTAGCTGAACTGCCTCTCTGGAGTAGAATAAAATCCAGTAGAATGCCACCATCTCCCAGTGCCCTGGCCAGCGTCCCACCCTTCACTCACCTAGAATTACTGCAGAGCTCCAATCTGATTCAGCCGCTTCAACAGTTCCCCACTCTGATGCATTTCCGTCAGATCACTGCATCCGCCTATACAATCTTTACCGATAAAGACGCGAGGTACCTAGGAAAGCAAACAAGCTAAGATAGGTGAGGACCTTCATTACTGGATCAGGAAGAATGACATCTTTTCCTTCCTTTAAAAGTTTCCCATGATCCAGAGCTTTTACCGTCACTTTCCAATGTCCTCACGTATGTTCTTTCAGGTCAGAACTTAGTTACAAGCATAAAATTATTCCTTAAAGAATGTTGGTAAGCCAAGATGTATTTCCTGTGGCGAGTGTGGTGCGTGCGATTGTCTGACTTGTCAAAATAACTTAAAAATTTCATTCTCGAGATACACATTTCAGGGAAAGAATTTTGGTTGACCCTGGCTAGACCACCCTGGTTGAATTCTGGTTTCTCTGCAGCTGGGACCACACCTGAGCCCTGAGGCTGAGCCAGGACCACCAGAGGTCAGTTGGTTTCCAAACACAGCTGGAAAAGGATTTGCGTTCTGGGTCTGGTCCCCTATTGTTGATTCGAAGTAGATTCATCTCTCTCTGATGTGAGCTCTGTCCTCTGCTGGGGAAGCGGTGGTGGCATGTGACTCTCCTTTTTTCCGTCCCTCCCCCGTAATCGTTTGTCCAGGGGCTATCGCTCATGGGAGTAAGGGTTTGGTTTGGTCCCCCAAGGCAAGCCAGGAGTCATTATCCCTGCTGACTGAGATCCTCTCCAGTCACACTCGGGCTCCCTCCCTGCTACTAGCTTCCCAAGTGTTTTTAGAGTCCTGGGGGGAGGAGGAAGTCTTCTCCCTGTGGCCCAGACAACTTCCAGGCCAACTTTTAAGGAAAGGCTGATTGGCCCTGAAGAAACAAACAGTACGGGTCACCTGACTGTGAGAAGCAAGCAGGGCCTCTTCCCGAACCCTAATAACAACCTACCACAAGGGGCAGGAGACATGAAAGATAGGAGGCGGTAAAAATATTTTCAAAGCGTTGGATTTTCCTCAGAAGGCATCCCAATTCAAGTGAATCTTTTCAAGCATAAGAGAGATGAGAAAGAGGGCTGAATTACTTCAGGAAGTTCTTGCAGTGTTTTTATTAAGAAGGTGTTTTGGGGGGCACCTGGGTGGCTCAGTTGGTTGGACGACTGCCTTCGGCTCAGGTCATGATCCCGGAGTCCCGGGATCGAGTCCCACATCGGGCTCCCAGCTCCATGGGGAGTCTGCTTCGCTCTCTGACCTTCTCCTCGCTCATGCTCTCTCTCACTGTCTCTCTCTCAAATAAATAAATAAAATCTTTTAAAAAAAAAAAAAAGAAGGTGTTTTGATGGGAGTGAGCTTTAAAAATGAAGGCCAGATAGTAAGTGAATCTGCACCACATTTCCGTGGCTATCTCCTGTGTCTGGAGACTGGGAAAGAGCACGGAAAACTGCACGTCAGAGAGGAAGGGCACACGTGTCCTCTTCAGTCACACACAGTGCTGCCTGCCCTACTTGCCCCATGGCTGCGTGGGGACCCCGTACATGGGGATGGCCATCAAGGCAGCATCATTTGTATCAGCTGCCGGGATAGCTGTGGAAAGAGGAGGTCAGATATCTAAGTCTTCCCTTGGGTCCTTCCATTATTTTGGGAACAAAACTCCCACTCCTCCAAATTACTTGGGGGGGGGGGTTCTTTTGGCTTTTATCACCCCAGGAACACCCGGCTGTGGTCAGGGTAGCTGTAACCAGAACAGAATCCCAGTGTAACTTCAATATAATTATGCTGCAAGGCTCCTTCTATTAAAGGCATAGCCTAGTGAAGTAGGAATCATCTGAGCTTTATTTGTGTATTTATTTGACAGAGAGCAAACACATGTGTCGGGGGAGGGACGGGGGTTGGGGGTAGAGAAAGGGGGAAAGAATCTCGAACAGGCTCCTTGCCAAGCACGGACCCCGAGCAGGGCTGGATCCCATGACCCTGAGATCTTGACCTGAGCTGAAACCAAGAACCCAGGTGCCCCCAAATCTTCCGAGCTTTAAACAAGGAGGAGATGTATTCACTCTTGAACATCTGTATTTTCTAAAAGAACTGAGTGATGGTCACCTTCGGCTGGGCTGTGGGCTGAGAGGGTTTGAATTAGTTGGAGAGGGTGCCCTGAAGAGCAAGGAGTCCTCTTCTTAGACCCCACCTGGCAAAGAGGCTGGTGTGCCTGAGAGCTGAGAGGCCCCCTGCCCTCCCGCCCACCCTCTAGGCTAGGCAACAGCAAAACCGCTTCCAGCAGGGCAGTTCCTGGAACCTCTGAAAGGAGGTGGACCACAGGCTGCACAGGGCCATGTGGGGAACTGTGAGGACCCAGCGGCTACCTCTTGATCCTAGCTGAGGAAGGATGAAGGAGCACGTGCCCTGTGTCCTCCCCGCCTGGCCCCAGCACCCCTTCCAGGAACCTGAGAGTCTCTTATGGTCAAGGAGCAGGAAGACATTTGCCATCATAAAAACAAGCTTTCTGATCCTGGGGCCTGGACCGGCCTGGCATACCTTTCTCCAGCCCTGGCCCCACTAGGCAGCTTCTCCTATACTCCAGGGTGCTCGCTCGGAGCCAAGGACTCAGCTATTTCCCAAACTCTTCACCCCATCCCTGGCTATGCCCAGGTACAGGCCACACTAATTTTCATTTGAGTGACTGCTATAGCCTCCAGGTGTCTCCCAGCTTCAGACCTCAGGCTGGCTTTCCGGCACTCACTTTTCCCCACAGCCATGGCCCTTTTCAGAGTCAGTTTGGGTTACGCTTCTGCTCTAGACTCTTCAGTGGAATCACATTACACTTCACAAGCCACTTCACAGGTCCTTGTAACAGCTTGAGAAGCCTTCGCAGCCCTCACCATTACCTCTTCAACCTCATCTCCTCCTACTTTCCTACTGATTTATGATGCTCCCTCCGCGCAAGCCTCCCTGCCAGGCACACTTCTACCACAGGACCTCTACACTCACTCCTTCCACTGCCTGGAACACTGTACCGCGAAATTTCTGCCCTCATTGCTCTCTCACCATCATCAGAGATCTAAAATCAGTGAGGTGCTGATGGCTTCATTTGAAACTGGCCCTTGCTGCCAAGTGTCCACCTCCCTTTCCTACCTAGTTTTTTCTCTTTAGCACTTAGCACTGACCACCTTCCAACAAACCGTTTTACTTTTTGTGTTTACTAGAATGTAAATTCCTCAAAGGCAAGAGTTTTTGTTTGGTTCCTGGCGATTTTCCAATGTCCGGGAAAGTGCTCTGATAGGTCATAGGTGCTTAAAAAAACTGCTGCACCCAACAAAATTATTCTTCCCAGGCGAAGGAGAAATTACTTTCACACACAAGCAAAATTTGAGGAAATTTGTTGCCAACAGAGCTGCCTTGCAGAAAATGTTCAAAGAAGTTCTTTAAAGAGAAGGAATATGATATGGGTCAGAAACTCAGAACTACATAAAGGAAGAGCAGGAGAGAGAGAATAAATGAAGGTACTGATCTACGAGATTTGGCCGTATTTCTTTAAGTACACGGTCTGACTGAAGACATAAGTTTCTGGAATCAGTCAGGTCCCGCTGGGCTCCTACTATGTGCCCATCACCATAGGTCATTACAGGGAAGTAAGAGCAACGACTTCCAAGTCTCTTGTTTCTTCAGATGTAAACCCTTCCTTGGGAGGGAACCTGAAGACCCCATGAAAGGATCTGTTCTTCCCCTTGAAGGAATGCATTCAGGCTCAAGAACCTGTGAAAGGTCTTTTTAAGAATTCAGAAACAAACTTAAAAGACTAGAAGACAAATTTTTGCTTTGTGGAGAGAGAGGGGAAAAAATGTGCCAAATGAATGCATGAAGAGGTTTCCCCCTCTAAAGAAGAAATATTACCAGGCTGACAAGGAATTCTCAAAATTTATTCCGTGTTGGAATTACTTGGGGATCTTTTTTTTTTTTTTCTTTTGGTAGGAAAGGAACTATTATTTTCCAGCCTCGTTAGGGTATAATTGACAAATCTGTATATACGTAAGATCTACAATACTATGATTTGATATACATACACATTTTTAAATGATCACCACAATCAAGTTAATTAACAGACCCATCACCTTCCATAGTTAACTTTTGTCTCTGTGTGGCAAGGACACGTAAGATCTCCTCCAGAGCCAACTTCAAGAATACAGTATTATTAACTAGTTATCTTGCTGTCCACTAGGTCCTTAGAATTTCCCTGTCTTATGACTCAGAGATTGTACCCTTTGATCTGGGGATCTTTAAAACTATTGATGCCTGGCTCCCAACTCTGATTTAACTGATATGGAGAATGGTTTGAGCATCCAGATTTCTTAAAAAGCTCCCCATAGTGCCAATGTGCAGCAAGCTTTAGGAGCCACTGACTGAGAGGGGTCCCAGCGGGGTCCTTGGCAGCATCTGCCCTGCCCTTTGGCTCTCAGGATGTGGACAGCAGGAGCCTCTGACCACTGTGTTCTCTGCTGCAGGACCCCTCTGACACTGGAGTCCTCAGCTCACAGCTGGGGCCCTGGAAGCAATAGGGTAACAGGTTTAGCCTCCATCTGTGCCAAAATACTGGTCTGTGACTGGAGAAGCAAGGAGAAACAGCCTCCGGTGCTTTATGCCCGGAACCCAGACAGAAACCTTCAGTCCAACACAGACCAAAGCAGGATATGTGCT
The DNA here is from genome assembly GCF_020171115.1 of Neogale vison. NCBI lineage: Eukaryota > Metazoa > Chordata > Mammalia > Carnivora > Mustelidae > Neogale > Neogale vison. Next base: position 197,511,056 of record NC_058091.1, on the reverse strand, counting down.
TCTGCAAACGCTGTATCCAAGAACGTGCATCCTGAGGCGGGCTGGGGTGAGCTGGGGGGCCGGCCCCTAGCCCACCCAGCACCAGAGGACTCAGGCAAGCTGGCTGGCCACCGCTCCAGAAGCTGAGGGTGCCGAGGCAGAGGAAGCCTTTTTAGGTAGAGAAAAGCAGTTCTTAGAGGGGCTCACAGTCTATTGAGAGTGAAGGGGACTTAGTGGTCCCTTGCTCTCTTGCTCTTGTCTGGTCTTGCATAGGGGGAGGTCCTTGAGGATCACCTAGGTGGTGTCTTACAGGATCACACTGCAAGCCCTTGTGAGAGCCATGCTGGAACTCTGGCCCCTGGACTCCCTACTAGCACAGGCCAGGCCGAGAAGCATCTCAGAGAAGAAGGGGCAGATCAGGATCCTTTAGATTCTTCCAGTGGGTGGAGTTAGATAAGATAAGGAAGAATGAGCTAATTGGGTTATATGGTTAAAGCAAGCTTAGAGAAAAGATTGAAGGACAGCAAATCCTGCTTGGCCAGGTGAACCCAGAAGAAAGAGTGCATAGGATTCCTGCGTTCAGTAACAGAAACGCACAGGTCACCCAGGGACCCTGTAGCCCACCTTCCAACCCCAGCCCTGCAAGCTGTAAACTGTCATTTCCCAGCAGTGCTTGAAACAAAGACTCCAGATAGCTCACCCACTCTCGGACAGCTGCTGGGCCCGCAGAGCCGTTGCACGGCACAGAGTCTGCGAGGACCTCTGGCTGCAGCCCAGCTGCCCGGTCCCCTGAGCAGCAGTGTCTTCTCTTCGTCACCCTCCCCCACCCTGCAGAGCCCTCCGGTGGCGCCTTGAGTGAGGGAGCCCTAGCGGTGTCCTAGAGAAAGGCACAGGCGGATCCCCTGCACAGCCCCCACAAGAAAAGGGAATCTGAGAACCCTTCGCCCAGCCTTTGAGAACTCACCGTTCTGGCTCCTGTGAGCGTTTCCAAATAGTCTTGAATCTTGCTTGTGTCACTGGTGGCCGTGATATCGACAAATTCCAAAAGCCCTTGTTTGAAGGGCAGCTCGCTGAGGAGCTCCTGGGTCCTTCTGCAGTAGGGGCAGGTGGGCTTGATGAACACGACCACCTTCCCGGGCTGGATTTTGCTGTTCACGAACTCTTGAGCCATACTGACAGGCGGCTACCTCCTGGGGAGGAATCCTCAATTGCCGGTACCGCTGGGGTGTAAAGCGGTGGCTGGGCCAGCTGGCTCGCATTTAAAGGAACCTCCCCGGAGGAGGAGTTTGCCCCGGCGCGTGCTGGGGTTTTAAAGAGACAGCTCCAATGTCATTTCAGCCTGGTATGATTCACCAGCTGGAGATGCCGAGGTTGGCATACTTGTTGTTCATCAATAGCTATGTCCAGGGTGTCGGCGTTGTCCTCAGCTTTTCCAGGAGCACCCGCCCTTTGGCAGAGAGTGTAGTTAAAGCGCCCTTCGGGGAAGCATCCAGTGTGCAGACCAGCCCCCCGGGAGAGGGCTGAGCCAGCAGTGACTTCTTAGGAGTCCAGTCTTTGGTTTCCCTCTCAGACTCACCCATGTTCACGTGGAAACAGAATCACTCATGAAACATGGAAATCCCCTCAGAGGAAGTGAAACTGAAATTGGGACTTTGCCTCCATCTTAATGTGGCTCCCTGGGCATTTGGGTTGGCCCGGTGGATGGGTGGTTTGTGGTTGTGATTACTTTAATGGAATTAGTTCCCAATCCTTAAAAACCTGGAGATTTCCCAGAAGGATCTGGTCTTGCAACCTCTTTCTGAAAAGCTGGGTCACACTGACTTGTGGCAGCACCCTCTCCTAGGGAAGGATGGGAGTGGCTCCCATTTGCTATAGGCCCCGGGCTAGCTCCTGTCTTCCCAGACACCTGCTGCTTTAGGGCCATAAGCATTTGAATTTGGGACCTCTGAACATCAGTTTACCATGAAGGCAGATTCCAACACACACCCCGATTTCAAACTGCAGGTTCAAGGAGGGTCTTTTTCTCTGTTTAACCCTCCATTTGTGCCCCTTTGTTTTCTGTATTTGGGAATGAAGTGGTGTAATAACTTGGCTACTGCATTCACCTCAAGCAGGGTCTGTGGCACTGGAAACTGTGATGTTCTCCCCTGCATGGCCCACAGTCCCTGGTGGGGGTGGGGAGCAGTCTTCTGTTCTAGGTTCAGTTCTGACCCCCCCGGTTTACAGTCAGTTAAATCAAACAATCCAAGAAACACCACCTTTAAAAGTGAGTCCTTCTTTTCTGCAAGAAGTTTTACACTGAAACTCTTTCAGGAGGGATAGGGCTAGGGCCAGCGAGGGACCCTTCCTTGGATTGTCATGTCAGCGGAATTTCTGGCATCGTACGATCCACAGAGGGAAGAAGATGGACTCCCAGAAGCAGCTCTAACTATTACTAAAATTAAATGGCAAAATGAGAAACCCAGATTTTGAGTCACAGAGAGGGAGCTACTGAGATCTCTGTCAGCAAAAAGAATGTGCTTAGGGGCTGGGGGCCTGAGGCAGCTTGTCCCACTCAGGGCTGGGAACCGCCCAGCCCATGGCTTCACGTCCCTCCTGCCCAAGCACAGAGCAGATCCTCTCACCATTTCCACCCACTTCCTTCCTTTAGCTGTTGCTCCTGTGGCCAGGCTCCTCCCCGGGGCCCCCAGTCTCTTCAGGGACCAGGGGGAGTGGGGTGCCGCTTTCTGTTCCCTTGGCCTAAGGTTCATTGGCAGGCCTTGTACTTGGCTATTTCCTCAGAGCCTTTGTCTTCCCACTGCCTGGGGTTCGCCTGCCCCTCTCTGGGGCTCTTTTTTGCCAGTTGCAACTCTGTTCAAGTCCCTCATGGTTGAAAACCACCACCTTTCATCTCCTTCGACCCTGCTCTCCTGCCCACGCCCTTTCCCCCACAACCAAGTGTCTGTCAAGTGTCAAGCTGTTCCGATTGCCTTGCCGATTGCCATCTGTAGTTTCTCCACCTCCCACTCTTTCCTCACCGCATTGCAATCTGACCTCCTTATCAGCTCTTCTGCCCAAACTCTTTTGCTAAGTCATTGTGTGGCCAGGTGTCCTGAGAGACTAATGCACAAGTGTGGGTGTGGAGTTTTTGGTAAACTGGTGGAGTGAACTTCCAGAAAGAACTCGGCACACAGGGTCCCCTGGGAGTCTGGGTACCTAGGGCAGAGCCTGGGGTAGGGGGAGACTCTGTGGTCTGCTCCACAGCTCAGCCCCATGGACTGGTGTCTGAGGCCTTAGGACAGATGGGCACAGGCCTGGAGAAGGCATTTTCCTGAGGGACTCTGTGAGGCATGGAGCACAAACAGATGACAAATAGGGGGGTGTCCTTTTCATTTCTCAGAAAATGCTGTGGCTTCAGCTCAGGGAACAGGTCAGAGCTTAGAATACTCTGCTGCCTCAGAATCATGAAGGTACGTTGCTTTGGCAGTTCAAGAGATGGAACCCGTTAATCTCGGGGGCATCTCAGGGGGGCTGTGGGGAGGCCCGGTCCCCAAGTGTGGTGGATATCAGATGCTTGTGTGTGTGGAGAAGCACACGGGCCCTCTTCTTGGGCCTGGACACTGCTCTTCCAGGCACTCAGAGAAATACTGGGAAGCAAGGACTTCTCTTCAGGGAGTGGAGGTCCTGCTCTGCAGACGGTTGGCAATGACACCGAGCCAGTGATGTGTGTGAAATGGTGGCTGGTACTATTCGTGTGACCCCCGAGTGGACCCACAGGCTGATGAGGGCTGGGGAAATTTGGCCACACATGAACATATTTCAGGCTTTTTCCTGACTTCCCCTTTTGTAGGACTTGACCACATAGATCACCGTCTCCTCTTGAAGCTTTCTTCTTCAAAAGGTCATTTGCAACTTGCTTTTTTTTTTTTTTTTTAATTCTTCCCGTATCTCTGGATATTCTGTCTCAGATTTCTCGCTCAAGAATTTTGCCCGGCTTGATCCTTTTGTCATTGTGTACACACCCTCCTTGAAAGAGTTCATCTGCCCACGTAGCTCCAGTTAGCACCTGTTTGCCGAGGAGTATCACGTTTATTTTTCTTATCTAGACTTCTCTCCTAGGCCTCAGGAATGGAAAGCTTTTCCCTCCTGAGAAGAGCCTCCCGGGGATTCCTAAGAAGTGTTAGCCTCAGTGTGACCGAAACTGAAGCCAATCTTCTCTCTTCCATATGTATGCATGGCTGAAACGGCCAGGCCTCGGCTCCAGGAGAAGATCACAAAAGAGCAGAATGGGAGGAATTGATGGCCAAATGAAGCTGAAAAATTGGTTCAGCAGCAGGGATTAAAAAATCATATTAAAAAAAAAACAAAAACAGGGGCGCCTGGGTGGTTCAGTGGGTTAAAGCCTCTGCCTTCGGCTCAGGTCATGATCTCAGGGTCCTGGGATCGAGCCCCGAATCAGGCTCCCTGCTCTCTCTCTCTGCCTGCCTCTCTGCCTACTTGTGATCTCTGTCTGTTAAATAAATAAATAAAATCTTTAAAAAAACAAAAACAAAGAAGTTATGCTCCATGACAAGAAATTCAGGCTCCTAGGTGAGCACTTGGTGATGATTGACTGTGTGACCAAATAAGAGCGTGGAAACAAAATAAACTTAAAAACAAAAACAAACAAAACAAAAAAGCGGTTTCAAATCTTTCTTGGGAAGCGCAACTGTACTTTGGCCACAGTGACCCTATAACTAACGGAGGTCTGAAGTCTGCTTCTCCAGGCAGGCAGCACTGGAGGAACACTAACCACCAAGGTCAAGTCATTCCAACGCATCCAGATCTCAACTTCGTGTTTTCAGATTACCAGTTGCACAGCAACTGCCTTCTGCAGAAGTACCAGCTACCTGCCGGTGCTGCCGGTTGTGAAAAAACAGTCCTTAGCCCTGAGTGGAGAAGCTCAAAAGCCGTGAATCACAGGGACAGAGTGTCTGTGACGGAAAGGACCGCGAGTCTCAGCTGGAGACCATCACTGGGCACAAGTGTGTGGAGCTGCCATTGGGAGTGACGGTCCCAAGCGCCTGAGGTAAAGCGGAAAGAAGGGGAAACTGGAAAAAAAAAAAGATCCGAGCAGACAGTACCGATAGAACAAAATCTCCAGGAGCGTTAGGAGGTGAACCAAGAGGAAACAGTTGCCCCAGGAGCCCTCCCCCCTACCCGTTTAGCCCTGCTTCTGCCCCCACACAGCCACCCACTGTGATTCCTCCACAGATCATGAGGCTTGGCTGAAGACAGGGGACAAGTATATTTGCAGTAAGAGTGTTCTTCAGTGGGCTTCCAGTTAGTACATTTTGGCACATCCAAGTGATGGAACAGGATGCAGCTGTTAATACGAAGAGTGCCTGAGACCCCTCAGGCACATGACCTGAGTTCTCTAGGGTCTGACAATCCAACTGCAGAATCATGTATACTGACAGTGTCTTTTGTACAAAGATAAAAATGTAGGCTATGAGAGTATTCTATGTGTGTGTGTGATATATATACATACATGTGAATGAGCTGTATCTGCGTATCCTAACACGAAAGATTTCCTAGGGAAAACCTTACCCAGTTTTAAAAGTTGCAAAATAATATTTGCATATTAAATGAGAAATAAAAAATGATACAGATGCATCGATCCATGTACTACATATGATGTCCCTAATGCCTAGAAAGGGGGCTAGAAGCGTGCATTGCAAATGGTGGGCAGTGGCGTCTTTAAGGGGGAAAGTGGCCATGGGAGGGATGGTGCAGGTATTCAGCATCATTCCATAGACTTATATATTATTTGAAACTTGTACAGTAAGGATGTCTCTTCATATCTTACTTATGTAAGGAAAAAAATAAAAAAGAAACAATAAGGGCCAAAAATGAAAGCGGCGTGATCACTCTTGGTACCCTCCTGGGAACGTAGAGGACCAGAAGGTACAGACAAGAGGGGACACATCCCCCATTTAGTAAATCACACGTATGCTGGGAGGGAACAACAGAGGGATCATAAAAGAGAGAGGGAATGTCCCAGGCCCAAGTCACTCACGTCCACAGCCATGGGGCTACCAGGGAGCTGTAAGGAGGCCGGGGGACAAAGTCCTTGTCAAATAGCGGGAACCCCTGGGCAGCTGGCAGGCAATGGGAAGTGGGGAGAAACCAACTGCAGCCTTCTCAGGGCCATGGAAGAGTCATTTCTCTACAATTTTCAGGATGCGGAATTTTAAGGATTTGCTTTTGAACTCTGAATTACTAAAAACTCGAACTATTTCTGGAGCTGGCAGATGGTCACCCCATGGCTGGTGATGCCTGAGCTGGCCCGTGAGGCTGCCCTGTGGCCCAGCAAGGTGGGCCAGCATGTCGGGACGTGGGGCGGCAAAGGCCAGTCTGCATGTGAGAGCAACGGAGGGTGCTCAGAAGTGCAGGGTGTTCTCTGAGCAGGAGTATCTCATCCCAGAGGAGGGAACATCTGAACCTTGGCTCAAATGGAGATGCTGTGCGAGTAGCTGGTGGCTGGGGTCCAGGATGCTGAAATGTCTTACAGACCCGACCTTCGAGGCCTTTCTTGCACCCCAAGTGAACATCACCTGACTCCAACTGCATCCTGAGGCTCCTCAGACCCACGGCAAGCTGAGAGCTGGGGCCCGGAGATGCAGCACGTTAGTCTTCTGCATCCCCTCCGCAAACTTGGCCAGATGTGCTTTTTAAAGCCTGTGGGCTAGAAATACTGGTGCAGAGCATCCTCATTAGGGGAGGTGAAGGACCAGCTGTGGGACCGGGCCTGTCCATTTGCAAGAGGATGGGCTCTCTGCTCAGCAGGGAGCCTGCTTCCTCCTCTCTCTCTGCTTGCCTCTCTGCCTACTTGTGATCTCTGTCTGTCAAATAAATAAATAAATATATAAATAAATCTTAAAAAAATAAATACCTGCCTGGGTCCCACTCTAGGTTTATTGAGTCAGAACCCCTTGGGGTTATGCTTCCACCAAAGACCGTCCTTCCACAGAGGAAGACCCACACACACATATGTCCTGGCCAGGAGGGGGGGAAAGTCCTCTTTGTGCCCAGGTTCATCTGCCAAAACTTGGGAAGCTTGTTTGTATTGTGAGGTGCTGTTTTCCTATGAAAACTACTCTCCCTAAATCAATAGTAAATTAAATGTAAGAAAAAGTGTTTCAGCTACCCTGGCTAAGAAGTGCCCTTACCTCCCTTTGAAAGTATCCCTATTTATTTATGGAAAGTATTTCCCCTTTATAAAGCACAAAGATTTATTGAGCAGAAGGTATGAGAGAGTAGTGGGTTGATAATTACCATGGGGAGGATTCTGTGGTGTGGGTAAATTCTCTTTCCCCCTTGCAGACGGGACAAGTGTTCTGAGCTCTGCGTTGTCTTGTTCTGGGTAGGGAAGGCTTCAGTGTTAAGCCCTACCATGTTTTTTGATGGAAGTGTTGGTTTTTGCAGTGTAAGGAAGAGCTGGAAAAGGAGGGGGTGGGGCTTGGCTTTAAAGGGAAGAGAGTGGCCTGGCCCTGACAATAGAGAGAGGGCAGTCAGTCTTGAGTATCAGGGGCCCGTGTGCCTCTCGTCCAGCATCCCGAGCTGTAATACACCCAGTGGGAATCAAGCACAGGGATTGGTGGAGACCTGGGGGTGAGCAATGGGTCTCACGTGGCCTGGAGGAGGAGGGGCCTACAGAGGAGCTGGGGAGCTGGACCATGGACCAGGAGATGGGGACGGTGACCACGATGCATCCAGGGCCCCTGCATCATTTTCCTGGATCCTAGAAACTTTAGAACTCTACAGTTCTTTGATGATCCCAAAGGAGGGAAGGGAGCAGTGGTTTTCATTTTCTTTGGAGAAACTAAGCAATGGTGGGAATTCTTGGGCTCTAGGGTAGTGGAATGATTCCCACCACACACAGAGATTTACTGGTTTACCGTTAGGTCATTGAAGAAGAAAGTTTCCATCTAGTGGCTTTAAAGGAGGGGGAAGAATTGAAGTTTGGTGTGTGGAGAAAGGAGAACACATGAATAGGGTCTGCAGAGCTGACTGTGTGATTGGGAGAAACTAGCAGCAGAGCTCCTGGGAGCACGTGTTCCAAGAGGGACTATGGGACCAGAAATCTCTGCAGTTTTCCATGGGGTGTGGATCTAAAGCCCCCCCTCTGCCTTCTCCAGGACATCTTCAGTGAAGTTGAAACTTGTGCCCTAATGCTGTTGTGTGGGCAGAGCTTCTCCTCTCCCTTCTTCCTCACTGGAAATGTTTCAAAGTAACTCTGGGTCATTGCTACCCAAAATCACCTTGGAAGGCATGCTGCCCCTCCTCCTCCTCCTCCTCCTCCTCCTCCTCCTCCTTCTTCTTTAAGATTTTATTTATTTATTTGACAGAAAGAGAGATCACAAGTAGGCAGAGAGAGAGAGAGAGAGAAGGAAGCAGGCTCCCCCCTGAGCAGAGAGCCTGATGCGGGGCTCAATCCCAGGATCCCGAGATCATGACCTGAGCCGAAGACAGCGGCTTTAACCCACTGAACCACCCAGGCGCCCCAACTGCCCCCTCTTCTTGATCTCTAGCCTCATGTTCCTCTCTCAAATGCAACCACGTTTCTGGAGATAGTCATTTATGTATTTTTTCTTAAATGGTCCAGCGAATTTACCTCTGCCCCTCCCACTCATCTTTGTAAATGCTACTTAGTATTCCATTTCATGAATATGCCACCACACACATAACCAACATCCCACAGCTGGAGTTTTGGGTTGTTTCAGTCTTCACATACTGTTACAGTGTATTTCTTTGTGTCATGAGTGTGTTCTCTCCCGGAACTGAGAGGGAGGCTGTATGTTGCACGCGTGGCTGGAGGGCACTCCGTAGTCAGAGGACCAAGAGAGATTAATTCCAGAAATTGTTAATACTGGGGAATTTGGGAGCTTTTTCAGCTCAGGTATTGAGATTTGAGGTGATCCTCAAGAGATCTCAAGAGCTGCTCATTCAGGTTTCTGCTTCCCCAGAATCCAGAAATATCTTAACTTAATTCTAATGGGCTTGCAGTAGGACCTTGAGGATGGAAGCCTGCCTTTACATTCCTGGCAGTGCTTATTCACTTACTCACAGGCTCTCCATACGATTTGATTGAATTAAATATCAAATTAAATATACCGTATTTTTTTGTGAACAAAAATATAACATCTGTTTCACTGTTTTTTTTTTAATTTTTAGAAAGATTTTATTTATTTATTTATTTATTATATTTATGAGAGATCACAAGTAGGTAGAAAGGCAGGCAGGTGGGGGTGGGGAAGCAGGCTCCCTGCTGAGCAGAGAGCCCTATGCGGGGCTCTATCCCAGGACCCCGGGATCATGACCTGAGCCGAAGGCAGAGACTTAACCCACTGAGCCACCCAGGGGCCCCACTGTTTCACTGTTTTTATTCGTGTGTGTTTTTTTCCCCCCCTTTCTGAATCTTCCAGTGGAGAAATGGTCCTTGTGAAGACCTTCCAGTTATTTCTGGGAATCAACAGAGGGTTCTTCACATGCACTTAATGATAAATCCCTTCAGTGACTGCAGTATATCCTTGAAACTTTTTACCTTCCTTCTGACTCTGGTCCTATCTCTTTGGGGCCCTTCTGCTGCGTTGCTGGGCCAAGCAGCACTCTGTACTTCTGACGTGACCCAGAGACCCTATGCCGGGAGCTGTGTTCTTGGGACGGCCATGGGTCCTCCAAGTTCCCTGCTATGTCACCAAGTCCCTCCCTACTAAAAGAAAGAGCAGAAGTATTCAGGCTTGGGTGTCGGCTTGTTCGTCCAGGACTGGGTCAATGTTCATGGATTACGAAACCACGTACCTCACGCCCTCATGACTTCACGAGCTTCCTTTGGGAGGACTAAGTGGGTGGCTGCTGGATAGGAGCCTGGTGTTTCCTAACAGTTGCATTTTGAGATGAGTAGTGTGGTGACGCCACCTGATGGACTCTAGGTCCTCATTCTGACACTCAGTAACCTACTGGGTTGTTGTTAATCATGGTTGAAAATTCTCTGCTCTTGTACAAGAAGAAATTGGTTAGGAAGGAAGTTACATGTAAAAGAAAGGAGAAAGAGAATTACACAATTTCCATTTTTGTTTCTTCCTCACCTGGTGGAGTTTGGTGGCAACATTCGCAGAAACACTGGGACCTGCTTCAGTTTTTCTCATTTGTGATGGTGGGAGATGTGCCCTTGGGAAGTGCGGCAGGGACTCCTGGCTGGGTGGGCTGATGTTCTGGTGGTGGTCTCCGGGGAGCTGGAAGGGCCAGCAGCAGCTCTGATAGGCTGGAGCTCATGCCATCTGGGTTGTTAACTATTTTAGGTATGGCTGGGCATATTCTGAAAATCATATTCACTATCACAAAATAGTTTCATACATGGAGACTATAAAGGGCGATCCATCTTGTAATTCAAACTACAGGGAGTGAAGTTCAGGGAACTGGTTTGGCTGGTGAGATGGAGGAATGCAAAGGACAGAATGGAAGGGAAGAAACCACCGTGGACCATCCCAGATGTTGGGACAGTGGTAGTAAGAAGTTTGCACTTATCAGAAGGGAACGTGGATGACATAAGGTTGAGAAACACTCAACTACAGAAGACAGAGGTGATTCTGGTTAGGCACCAGGGGTGGGTAACATGTGGAGAAAACCCCTGTTAGGATAACGTCTTCTGTGTATGTTGGCTGTGGGGAAAGGATGCTTCATCAGACATGGAGACTGAAATCCCTGAGACCCCCTGGAGATGCAAATGGTGCTCTTGAGTCTGGGGGCTCCTGAGTGGTCTTCCAGGACACCCTTGTTGGGTCTTGTTCTGTGCCTTCAGGCTTCCAGGCTGTGAGAGGGCTTTCTGAAGCAGAAAACCATGGAGGACAGTGTGTAATGGTCAAGGGCAGGGCTTCAGTGTCAGGCAGACCTAGGTTCGGTCCCATGCTATCAGTGACCGGTCATGTGAATTCAGGCAAATGACTTCATCTCTCCAGCCCCCAGTGTCCTCCTTGATGGGCAATATTAGATTGAGCAAGATGGCCACCTCCCTCAGAGGAGGGGTAAGAATTACATGACAGGAAGTGGTAGCCGGGACTGGTCATCCATGGGGGCGGGGGAGAGATTCTGGGGGTGGGTTCCACTTCATGAGTGTAAGAGGAGACAGAGATGTCATGAAGGTTTAGGAACTCCTTAAGGTTAGGAACCTGATGATGATCAGGAATAAGCGTGAGGAACCTGAAAAAAAGCTTCTGAATCTTTGAACTGCCCCCAGTCTACTGTGCCCCTCTAGGTCTAATGAGGAAGAAAATCTCACTCCTTATTTTCAGGAGTATCAGAGGTAGCTGGAAGGATGTGTCCTAGTCCTCTTCAAAGTTAGGAGAAGAAAAAACTCCCAGGAAACAGAGTAGACAGAAAAACAAAACGGCTGGTAACCTGGGGTCTGCAGAAAGGAAGAAAGGTAGCTGACGTCAGCTGAGGCTCCAAATGTAGCCCTGGGGACCTGATCAGCCTGCAGTACTTCCTGACACAGTGGCTTCTGGAAGCCAGTTTACCCAATGACACTCCCTGCATGAGCTCAGTCCAAGGTCAGAACCTACTACAAATAAACATTTGTTGAACGAGCACATCCTTGAACGGGCGGGGTAGCTTATCTAACCATTGCTGTTAGTTAACTGATCTGTAGAAGACCACGGGTACCAGATGTGTTTTATCCCATCCTCACGGAGAGCAGCCGAGCTGGGCAAATGAAGGGTTTCTGCCTGCTCCACATCCCTTCTTCCAGCGCCAGAACCTCTCTTTCCCCTTTGGAGAACGACCCCACTCCTACGCTTGGCCCTTAGTTTGGGTTCTATCCTTTAGGACTCCGTTCTCGTGGGACACGACCTCTGGTTAGTTCTCAAATTCCAGTGCCAGGAGTGGGCATCTGAGACAGGCTGGCCCATCAGAACCAAACCAGTATGGTTCAAAGAGAGGCATGTGGTACCATCCAAGTCAATGAGATGCAATTCCCAACACCTAGAGCCATTGGGACGTGGGTGTTCTCTCCTTGGCAGGCTTTATGCCTGCAACTTCTGAAATTTTGCCTTCCCTTTAGGAAAGTCTGAGTGAAGATGAGGTGGAGACAAGAATAAAGAATAAAGGAAACAAGGGAGGGAGAAATAGATGCCTGAAGACACTATTTGTATACCTGCGTCGAGGTAGGCATAACCCGCCCCTGGACTTTTCCATCGCTTAGGCTAACCGACTCCCTTTTTTGCTTAAGTTGGTTTGAGGTGGGCTTTCTTCACCTAAATACAGCAGGAAACACCTTCTGTTTTCTCTTCATCAGGGGAGTAGAAAAGCAAAAGGGTCCTTTTCCTCATGACACAGATCATAGATTTCCCACCGCTTTTTAAGAGTTGATCTTTCCGTGCTCACTTTTGGTTTTCCCAACCCACCTCTTGACTTAAGTTCTTGAAGCTAGTCTGAAATGAATTTCACATCTGTGAAATAAGGGGAAACAGAAGTTGGTGAGAAAGAGAAAACATTTTACAATGAGACGGGACTTGTTGCCAACATCAACTCATGTAGAGCGACTGCCAAGTCTGGATCCGGGGCTTGAGCGGGCTTGGATCAGCCTCCCAGGAGGGAGGGTTGCCTTTTTCTTAACTGTATTTTGACAAAGAGTAGGAAATAGCTTTAAGAGAGCAAGTGAAAAGATGGGAAAAAAGTGTGTCTGGGCAATGGATCTGAGTATTCTGTTACTTTTCAAGTTCTGTGGGTGTGGGCTTGGGTTTAGTAACTTTGAAATGTGTATTGCTCCCCGTCTTTGTCTCTGGTAAGAGGAAATGTATCTCTTAATTGAACCTGAGAGGCAAGTAAATATAAATCGCCTTTAGGTTCACATGGCTTGATACATATTCCCTTCGAATCTATGCGCCAGATGAAATTTGATTCTTTCTTGTTCCTCATTCCCCCTTCTGTCCCATATCCAAAATGGTCTCCACCGTGTGTGACTTAGGGCAAGCCCCCAGCTTGCTTCAATGTTCTCATTTGTAAAATGAGCAATTTGGATGAGACCAATGGTTCCAGCTTAAACAAACAAACAAACAAACAACAAAAACAGAAACTGAGTGACGAGGTGCTTGGTTCTGACGTAGCTTGTGCACAACTCGGCCTCATAGGAGGTGCCTGAGGTAAGTCCCTGAAGCTCTCGGACTCTGAGGGACTGTTTGGAACGCCCCCCGCCCCACCCACCGCCCTTTCCTGTAGATGTTTGCCAAGGCCTTTCCAGCTCCAAACATGACACTTCTCTCATTCTAAGTGCCACCTCTCATGAAACTCTGTCAGTACCCCAGCCCGTGCAGATCCCGTCTTTCTCTGTGCTCCACTAGCATCTGGGAACACACCACACACACCCTGCCCCGTGTTTGCAAACTGACCTGGATATGAGGATTTGTCTTCCAGTGAAGTTGGTGTATCCTTGCGTTTCTTTTGGGAAGTGGCTCAAGAGTTGCTTGAGAAACCGAATGTAATGGGAAGAACTGCAGGAACTGCGGAGAGAAGTTTTGTTCAGAGACTGGGGAAATTTGGATTTTTGCCTCTGTGGCAAGTCTCCTGTGCTGACTGTTCCGGAGCACCTCCCAGGGCAGAGCAGGACCAGCACGCTGGAGGGCCTCGCCTTGGTACTCTGTCTAGAGCTTTTTTTTCCCCTGTGCGTAGGCCAGCCCAGCTGGATGGAAGGTCACGGAAGAGGTCTTTGTGAGCTGGGTGCTGGCCTCACATTTCAGCCTCACTGGGCCAGTTCCTGGAGTGGGAGATTAAGTTACTATTGGAAGCATCACCAGGAGGAAAAAGACTGGACCAGTCACTTGTACCCCACCCGCCTTAGTCATTTCCTTGCCACCATGAAGAGACTTCCGCTCTTCTGACTAGAGGGCCTTACCACTCTCGTCCTCTCTCTGGGGATCTGGGTGAATTTTATGGGGCTTAAAAACATACTTCATATGGTGCAATTTCATTCAGGTCTGGCCTTGTCCAGTGTGGGGCCTAACCTAGGACAATGTGTTAGGGTGAAAGTGTCCCTGAGGCTCAGGTAGAGACATTAATGTGTGAGCGCCATCTAGTGGTGGTGAGGAACAGTGTGCGTGAGATGAATGACTACGAGAAATCTTTCCAATGGATGGAGAGCGAGGTAAGTAGCATTTAGGGATCTTTGATCTCCAAAAACAATTCTGCTGAGAATACGATTTTAAGCAAAATTACAATAAGCGTACTAGATTATATATGTAATATATGCTAATATATAAACTACTTATACTAACTATAAACATAATTTTAGTTTTATCTTGATAATTCCAAGAACAGATGAGTGTCATCATAATGAACGCTAATTATTGTTATAGAGTGCTATAAATGCGACAGATTGTAAAAATATATAAAACACTTTTTATATCATCTAAGTTTCTATTTTTAAAAATCTGTACATCCAGAAATAATATACCCTGTAACCATTAAAGAAAGAGGGTTATAGAAAGTGCTAGTTAAGAGGGGTGCCTGGCAGCAAAGGAAACAGTGAACAAAATCAAAAGACAACTGACAGAATGGGAGAAGAAATCTATAAAGAACTTAGCAAACTCAACACCCAAAGAACAAATAATCCAATCAAGAAATGGGCAGAGGACATGAACAGACATTTCTGCAAAGAAGACATCCGGATGGCCAACAGACACATGAAAAAGTGCTCCATATCACTCGGCATCAGGGAAATACAAATCAAAACCACAATGAGATATCACCTCACACCAGTCAGAATGGCTAAAATTAACAAGTCAGGAAATGACAGATGCTGGCGAGGATGCGGAGAAAGGGGAACCCTCCTACACTGTTGGTGGGAATGCAAGATGGTGCAACCACTCTGGAAAACAGCATGGAGGTTCCTCAAAATGTTGAAAATAGAACTGCCCTATGACCCAGCAATTGCACTACTGGGTATTTACCCTAAAGATACAAACGTAGTGATCCGAAGGGGCACGTGCACCTGAATGTTTATAGCAGCAATGTCCACAATAGCCAAACTATGGAAAGAACCTAGATGTCCATCAACAGATGAATGGATCAAGAAGAGGTGGTATATATACACAATGGAATACTATGTAGCCATCAAAAGAAATGAAAATCTTGCCATTTGCGACAACATGGATGGAACTAGAGCGTATCATGCTTAGCGAAATAAGCCAAGCGGAGAAAGACAACTATCATATGATCTCCCTGATATGAGGAAGTGGAGATGCAATCTGGTTCTCTGAGCTCTCTGGTTATTTGGGTCCTGGAAAAGTGGGAGTTGAAGCTACTTCCCAAACTAATTAATTCAGTTGCCTGGAGCTCAGTGCTAATGAGTCTAAGGAAAGGGTTCTCAGTGACAAGATTCTTAATACCAGCCTATAAATGAACATCATCATTTACAAGAGAAATTTGGAGAAAGAATATAGCTGATTCAGTGGGAACTCACTGCTGAAAAATAATTCAAGCTGCCAGAAGCTCTTTTGAAATATTGAATCTTAGAATCTTTGTGTGTAAAAGGCCCTAAAGATACTGCAGTCCTTTACTTACTGTTTTCTTGGCCATGGAACTCTTTATCCTAGTGAAATCTTACTTGATCATCTATATTTAGGTTTATAACCCATAGACTTGGCAAGAAGGGAAGCCATGCGGTTGTGCATAAGCTTGAATTCAATGTACATCTGAGGTATGACTCACGTTGCATCACGTGGAGTTCTCTAACAAACATACTGACATGTGTATACCTAAATATTATCATTAAAATCATCTTGGGAGGCAGTTCCTTTATTCCAATGGCATATCACTGATCTTTAAAATTTGGGGGCTTCTCTTTTATAATTGCCTTATTAACAGTTTTCACTGGTGAGGTGAAAGTCACATTACATTATTTTGGGTGACACTCCTTTGGAGCTAAAAACTCCATTAGGCAGCTTACCCAACTTTCTCAGTCATCAGATTAATCAGAGATTGTCTATTTCTAAAAACGAAATCTCCCCAAATGAGAAGACAATGTTAATGTTTCCTCTAAATCCAAGAGATGTTTCACTTTTGTCGGAGTTTAAGATGCAAGGAAAGGATAAAAGGGCAAACAACTGCAAATAATTTTCACTTAGAAAATGTTCCTGAGGGCACCTGGGTGACTCAGTGGGTTAAGTGTCTGCCTTCGGCTCAGGTCATGATCCCGGGGTTCTGGGATTGAGCCCCGTGTCAGGCTCCTTATTCAGCAGGGATCCTGCTTCCCCCTCTCCCTCTGCCTATTACTCTGCCTACTTGTGCTCTCTATCTCTCTATAAATAATAAATAAAATCTTTAAAAGAAAAAAAAAGATAATATTCCTCATATGAGGTTTTAAACTAGTGGAGTGGGTAAGTTTGGGATGGGTGGAGGGGATGTCTGTGAGAAAGTCTTTATAAAGGGGACCCCTGCTCCTTCAGGATGGTTTTGGTATAAGGTATAGGATTGTAGAGAGATAGACTTGGTTCCTATGGTTACAGAAGATGCAAAAATTAAAAGGCAAATATATCCTTTTCTTATTTTCATAAAATATTCAACTTGTACCAAGCAGTTTTTCAAGGTTAAAGGCAGATCCAAGTTAAATCTAGCATGTGGTCATAGTATTACTCATGGCACTCTTTGAACTGATATTTGTTTAGTTTAGATGAGATGGGGAAATAAGTTTGGTAAATATAATTTAAATAATTTGAATTATTTTACATAAGCAACGTATATCAATATTGATTTTAGATCTGTGCTCAGCTGTTGAGGGGTTAAGCATGTTGGTCCTGAACACTGCTGCCCAGGTTCAAATTCTGTCTTGACCTGGGGCAAATTCTTTAACATTTCCTGTGCCTTCATCTACTGCTCTGTAAAATGGGGGGGGGGGGTGTGTAATAAGACCTGCACTGTCTTAAAGGCTGTGGTGAAGAACATGTAAAAAAATGTTCTGCCCGCCGTGGTGCTGGTGAAGGAGAAATCACAAACCTTGGTGTCTTTCTCACAGCTGGCTCTGACCAGCTGGAGCTGATAAAGGACCAGGACCTTGTATTGACCTTGAGACCCCAGACTCTTAGTGGTCCTAACTGAAGGCTTTACTAAGCAATGAGCTTGGAGTATGGTTTGTTTCAGCCAACTGTATTTAAACTCCATGGATTCCTTCTGTCCTCTCCAGAGTACTAGCTTTCATGCCTTAGTCAGCAACAACCACAAGAACACCTCCCTACCCCCAGGACTTTAAAAACTCTGATTTTTCCCTCTCAGTGAACCCTGACTTACTCAGTGAATTTTTTTTCTTCACTAGCCTGTGTTCCTTTGTCTGGCAAATCAGTAGACTTAGCTTTTTTTTTTTTTTTTTTTTAATCTATTCATCCATCCATCTATCCATCTCTTCTCCACTTCTTTATTACTTCTAATGGTCTTCTTTTTAAATTTTTTTTAAAGATTTTATTTTTAAGTCATCTCTAATCTCTCCATCAAATGTGGAGCTTTAATTTACAACCCCAAGTTCAAGAGTCTCAGACTCAGGACACCTGGGGGGCTCACTCGGTTGAGTCCAACCCTAGATTTCAGCTCAGGTCATGATCTCAGAGTCGTGGGACTGAGCCCTGCATCAGGTTCCCTGCTCAAGTCCACTTGAGACTCTCACTCCCTCTCCCTCTGCCCCTCCCTGCTCACGTGCGTGTGTGTGTGCACGTGCACGCACGTTCATGCACGCGCACGTGCTCTCTCTCTCTCAAATAATAAACAAATCTTAAGAAAAAAAAGGAGTCACATGTTCACTGAGCCGCCTCGTGCCCCTTACCTTTGATGGCCTTTGTTTTACTTGTTGACAGGCACAAATAAATAAGTGTATGTAAAGCACTGATATGTGACAACTGTTATTATCTTATCCACTCACTGGGATCTTGTGTATAATAACAACATGTCACTGAGATATTTTAATTATATCTCTTTGAAAGTTTACATGAATAATAATGCGTAGACTTTAGATGGTAGAATGTTTCTAACTCAAAGTATGGGGTGCTTGGGTGGCTTAATCTACTACGCATGCAACTCTTGATTTCGGCTCAGGTCATGATCTCAGGATCTTGGGATCGAGCCCTGCATTGGGCTCCACACTGGGCATGGGTCCTACATAAGTTTCTCTCTTGTTTTCCCGCCCTCCTATGGTTACCCCCACAATCCCACGCATGCATGCACATACCGTTGTGTGCTCTCTTTCTAAAAAATAAATTGAAAGTATGATGTGGTGTTCAGGAGCAGGAACAGGAACAGGAACCTCCTTTAGCATGGAGAGGAATGGATAATAAGATTTTGACCCTGACCAGTGGGAATAAGGCTAAAAATTTCAGGCCTAAGTTCAGGGTCAGACACTGATATTCAAAAGATTTGTCATTCTGATTCTTTCTAACTTATGAACCTTAGAAAATTTTAACACTGAACTCTTTAAGGAAACAGGGTTCAGAGGTCATTTTTTGGTATATGAGCATCTGCAAAAAACCTGTTTCAAAAGCTCAGCATTGGCGTGCACTCACACGTCATAGCCTTGGCCTTTTGCTGTAGACTCTCAGCACAGCACACAAGGACGTGCCTTTGTTACCAAGGAAATGACTTTCTCAGAGCAAAGAGATATTGAGGACACTTCTCAGTAAGCAATACAGAACAAGGCCCTATTGTTTCTTAGACCTGCTATTCTGTGTAACATGAAGCTCTGTGTCCTGTCTCTGTCCACCTGGCCCATTGCTGCTACAGTGGCAGTGGCCAAGCCAGGCTTTCCTTGGTGAAGTCCACCCCGTAGCTGACAGTCCTCCTTCTCTTCCTACTTGCTTGGGCAATTGTGGCATGTGTTTGAAATGAGCAATGAAGAAACATCTTGGGCAATTTTGAATCCGTCTCCGAGTGCTGCAGAAACTTCAAACACAGATGTGGACGGGGTCACTGAGGCCAGGAATCTAGATGTCTTTGCTTTGTGGTCAGATCAGCTGCTACTGCAGGCCAGGTATGGGACCACTGGGTGACTATATGGCAAAAATGACAGTAGGGACACTCAGAGCCAACAATGCACGCCCCCATGCGCTGGGAACCAGCTTTGCTTCACATGTGAGTTCTTCCTCTTTTAATTGTCCTTTTAGTTTTAATTAATTAATTAATTAATTGGAATCAGAACTTCCTGACAGTTGCCTAACTGACATGACTGAGGCTCCTTGCCCCAGATCAACCCTGAAGAAACTACAGAAGCAAGAAAGAAACATAGATTTTAAAAATTATGAACAAACTACCCACCTCCATTGTGCTTCTCCATAAAAGGGTTGCAAATGGGCATAGGGGTAATGGTTCTAGTGCTTGGGTGCATGCCTCCTTTTCCTTAAACTCTATTCCTGATGTGCAGTATCAGAGGATAGCTGATTCCCCCTTTCAGTGTGAGCTCAAAGGACAGAAAGTACCCCAATTTGGACAATACATACTATGCAAGCAAAAATACTAAAATGAATAGAAGGAAGATATAAAATGAGCTTAATATAAATATCCTGAAGAAAACAACAATATATTAGTAATTTGAAACAAGCATAGGAGATCATGAAAAGAACTAAATAGAAATGTTAAGTATTAAAATAGCTGAAATAACACAATATATAAGGTACATAGTAGGATAAATAGAGTTGAAGAATGAATTAGATAAGGCTAAGGGAACTTTCCTAGAAGGGAGCAAGAAAGGATAAAGAGACAATAGCATGAAAACAAAGCTAAGACATAAGGAGGAAAGAAGTAAAGATGTTAACATCCAGACCACAGGAGTTCCAGAGAAAGAGAAAACTAAAAACCAAATACAGGAAATATTTGGGGAAATCATGGAGGTACATTTCCCAGAATTAAAGAACTTTAAAGGTCTCAGATGAACTAGACTTGTGGTGTACCACACGGAGAGATAAAGAAAAACCCACACCCAGACAAATTGTAGAGCAATTAAAAGTTTTATAAACAAAAGAGAAGTTTTATAAGCAAAAGTCAAGTCTAAAAGCTGCTAGTAAAACATGCTACCCTCTTGTAAAGGAGCAAGAGTCAGATGACAGCCGACTTCTCACAGCAGTACTGGAGGTAGTCAAGAAATGGAGCAGCCCTCTTCCAACTTAGACTCTTATATTCCAGCCACATTCAAATGGGAGGGGAGTCTCCAAAAGAAGGAGGAGGTTCAAATCCTGGAGGAAGAGAGTGAATGACAAACGTGCACTTTGATAGCTTTGGCAAGTTTCTTTAGCTCTCTGAGCATCATTTCTCTAGGAAAGACAATGGCCCTTTAAGTCATCCATCCAACCATCCATTCATCCATCCATCCACCCAGCCATCCATTTATCCAGCCAGCCAGCCAGCCAGCAGCAAACATTTATTAAGAGCTATTCTAGTTATCTCTTATTTCATAATGAACTACCCCAAAGCTTAGTGACTGAATTAACCATTTTACTGTATCTCATGGTTTTATGAGCTGGGAATTTAGGCAGGGCTTAGTTGAGTGATTATTCTGCTCTATGTGGAGTCAACGGGGGTCCCCTGGGACAGGCAGATGGTGGCTGATCTGACCTAAATAGTTCAAAATGGCGCCTTGTATTTGTCTGATTTTTTGGCAAGTTCAGCTGGAAGGCTGGGTTCAGTTGGGCTCATCTCCCTCTCCATGTGATCCCCACATGGACTCTCCAGTAGGGTAGCTGGATTTTGTATGTGAACGCTCATGGTTTGAAGATACCAAGTTCTCTTTAAGACTAGGCTTGGAGCCTGCTTCCCTCTCTCTCTCTCTCTGCCTGCCTCTCCATCTACTTGTAATTTCTCTCTGTCAAATAAATAAATAAAATCTTTAAAAAAAAAAAAAAAAAAAAGACTAGGCTTGGAGCTGGCATAATGCCACTTCCACTCTACTCCATTGCTCCAAGCAGTCATAGGCCAACCCAGATTCAAAAGAAGGAGAAATAGATTGCGTCTCTTGGTGGTAGATGTCAAAAAATTTGCAGCTACCTTTAATCCAACAATGGGCCAGGCATACATAGGCCATACAAAAACAAGTAACACATGGCTCTCTCTTCGAGAAGCTCATAGTCACATAAGGGTCATATGGCAAATAAACAAATGAAAGCAGGAAATGAGATCAATGCAAAGATTCACTGTAAACTGCAAAACACCTCTACGATGAAGATTTGCTCTAAAACTAGAATATAACAAACTCCTCTGATGCTCTCAAATACCAGTTACCATTTTTTGACTGGTTTGCCAGGAATCAGGAACTTAGCGAAGAGCTTTCCTGGCTTAACCTTCCCCAGTCCTCAAACCAGTACTACGACTAATTTCTATACGATTCTCCTTGCTTAATTATACAACATCTTGGGATCTTGTCTTATCTCAGTACCCATTACTCTCCTGACAGTCCATGCCATTTACTGGGTGATTCTAAAGATACCCGAACAGGCCTCTGGCTACTTGGAAAGAGACTTTCAATTCACAGAGACCCATCCAGCTCATCCTTCAAGGCTCTGAGCCCTTTCTCTCACAATTTTTATTTTAATCTGCTGCCTTCTGAGCTGTGAGGCAACAAATTCTCGGGCTCCAAGGCTGACAGAGGTGACGACATATTTAAAGGTGCTTATGTTTTATAAGCAAAATTTATTAAGTTCCTACACTTGGAGCAAATGCATTTTCTGTCACAGAGACTGGCCACCCAGACAAGAATGTAAAACCGTACATTTATTTTTCCCAGTTGGCAAAGTGCTATACATAGGTAAAAAGAGACAAAGTTAGAATGTAGAAAATCTGAAGAGGAAAAATAACAACAACAAAAGGAAACTAGTCATAATCTCACCATCCAAAAAACAGTACTGCTAGCATTTTAATTATTTCCTTCTGGGTTTTCATTTATTTGTTTTGTAGGTTGCTAACAAAAGTAAAATACTATTCTTTAGAACAGTTTTAAAACACTGAACCAATACTACATACTTCCCATGCATACAATTCGTCCTGTGATTAATATCCTGCAGGAGGTGTACAGCTGTGATAATTGATGAACCAATATTGAAACACTATTATTAGCTGAACTGCCTTCTTCACATTAAGGTTTATTTTTATGTTATACAGTTCTGTGGGTTTTGACAAATGCACAAGTTCATGCGTCCACCATTACCGTATCATAACGATCACCGTCATCATTTATCTTTTGTACTATCAGACGCCACCGTCAGATAGTTCCGCCTGTGCTTTTCAGACGTCACCGTAAGATAGTTCCGCCCGTGCTTTTCAGGCGCCACCGTAAGATAGTTCCGCCTGTGCTTTTCTCTATGCGTTTCTGTTAGAGCCTGACACAAGCCTTCCTTTACGTTATGGCTCTTCTCTCTGTGTTATTAAGCTCTTGTAAACATTCTAGACTCCACCAGCCTCTGCTTCACCATTCCTCTCATGGTAGACATTCATGCTGCTGGCGGTTTTTCACGTATCATAAGGTATTTTAAAATACCTTATGATATTTTAAAATCAGCTCATGGAGATAGCTTTCCAGGACTTAGATAACATTTAGGAGGGAAAAAAATCAATTTAGAAAGAAGTATGTTGTATGGCGTCTCCCAGCACCTCCTAGACAAAAGACTTTTGTCAGAAGGCTTGAGGCTTGTGTCGCCTAGACTTCCAGTGTCCTTTTGCCCTGCACTGATGGGCCAATTGGGCCTTCTTAGGAGGGCTAGGAGAGAACAGCTGGGGCTTAGTGCCCTGCTTCCACAGGGAGGCCCTGGGCTCTGGCATTCACTCCCCTCTTCACTTTGTCTCTCCAGTGCTCCCCAGAGCCTTTTTTTTTTTTTAATTTTTAAAAATTTTTTATTTTACTTTATTTATTTTTTAAAATTTATTTTACTATGTTCAGTTAGCCACTCTGTAGTACATCATTAGTTTTTGATGTAGTGTTCAATGATTCAGAGCCTTTATATGTACACCTGGCACTATTTTTGTTTGCTCTTAAGACTGTTTGGCTCAATGGGGGAAGATAGCGCTGCTGTTAGTAGATGTGAACTTGGGCCCCATAGGACGCTTTTGATGAACATGTCACTTGGGTTGGCCGGGCAGGTCAAACCGCCTCACAGAAACCTCCAAGTGTATAACTACCCAGAATTTTTATCAGAGGGCAAAAGACTGCACAGATTATATCTCTTTACCATTTCTCCAAAAAGCACATGCCGGAATTAATAAAATATTTGTTTAGCTGTGAAACCGATAACCATACGTTCACTGTATCTGCAGAACCTTGGGGTCGACCAGCACCTTCTTACACACTGGGTCACGTGACCTTATGACAGTTCAGCATTGAAGTCATTAATGCCACTTTAGAGTGAGAAGCTTTGGCCTGTGTGAAGTTCTGGGAGATGACGCTGCCGAAGGCTGCCCTTCCTGGCCGTCACACAGCTTCCCTGCTGGTATGTGGCAGAACAGGAAGCTGAAGGCAGGACGATGTTTTCCTCATCCACCCCAGTTGCCTAAGAATGGGGGAGGCCACCTTTCATACCCCATCATCCCATCCCAAGACATGGGTGCCAGACCCAGCCTGTGGGCCCCCACAAGGCACAGAGAGCCTTGTTTGTTTTGGCCCTGGGAGTCTGGGTCTGTCCTCTGACCTCTGACCTAGAACTATTTGTTCCAGCCATTCTTGGTCTGTCATCCTGGCTCAAAACAAAATGAACGAAAGTTCTTTCTTCAGGCCCTGCTTGGGTAGTCCAGGGGTCAGTGAAAATGACTGGTGTGGTCATGTGGCTGATGAGTCATTTTTGGCCTTGAAATAACAAGTAAAATATACTATGGTTCACTGCCTAGTACGGCACTAACATCTGGGAAGCAGTAAACACTGGGAACATAGTCTTTGGGCCAGACACATTTGGGCTTGAGTCCTACCTTTACACCTGATTTGGGTAAACTTAGGCCACTTAAACTCTCTGGGCCTCAGTTTCCTCATGTGTAAAGCAGGCTAAGCCCATTGCTTATCTTCTAGAGTAGTTGTGAGGATTACAAGAGAAAAGAAAAGGTGAAGTACTTATCCTACTGCCTGACATAAGGAAGCCCTCGCCGTACTATTGTTTGTATTATTCAGTCACCAGGAAAATCCAGAAGACTCAGTCTGTTGGGTCAATCCCTGGTGTTTCTAGAACTGTTGGTAGACACTGCTATCTTGCTAAACAGTGGCATTCTTCATGAAACACCTTTTCTTTTGTCTTTCAGGCCTCCTGCCTCAATAGATATCCACGGCTTTAGGTCAGGAACCTCTGAGGGAAAGTCACCTCATAATTGTGACATACGTGAGTATATCTCTGACAAAGACCCACACGCACAGGTTTTCTGACACCGTTACAGCCTGTTGGAAGTGGCTGAGTTTTGACTTCAGATTTTTTTTCACACAGCTGGCTGGAGTTTACTTCCCCTTGGGGTGTGCCCTGGATCTCCTCCACAGTGATGGCCAGTCCACCTGGCTGAGGGACTGTGAGTCTTTGCCTCCATGTGGGTGAAGTTGCTTGAGAGGGGGGAAAACTCATTCGTTTGCTGTCATCAGGTGAGGTTATGAGTAATTCTGCTAGAGCAGAGCCGGGGTGAGAGGGTTTTATCCCCTGTACAGAGTGGTAGGAGATTCAGTGAGGTAATTTATGTGAGAGTAGCTGCCCACTATAGAGCTCCTCACAGATCCAGCACGGAGGATGACGATGATACACCTTCCCAACCTTTAAGAGATCACCTCTGGACCCACCCAAATGCACAACCACACCAAACCTTGACACACAGGCGTGCGCACACACACCACGCCCCATAATATAGTGGAGAAAGGATCGCGTGTGCCTCTGAGGGTGGGCTGGGATCAGGAGTGCGTATTTCTGCTAGTGTTTTTGTTCTCCTTCCAGTCAGGTTTGGTCCTTGCCTCAAAGCAAACAGGGCACCCCTAGGGCCTCCGGGGAGTCCGCGGTCAACTCGGCTGCGGCTCTTCCGGGCGGCGTCCAGCAGATGGCGCTGCACCCCGCGCGATCCCGGCCGGCCGGCCCATGCTCCCGGGGAGGCACCCCAGTTACTGGGAAGTCGGGAAGTGGGTTTTCGCGCACCCTGAGCTGCAGCCTTGGCGAACGCAAGTGATGACACACCGGCTTGACGAGAGCCTTTGTCAGAGGCACGGGGGATCTGGCGTCACCGCGTAGTGGAAAACAAAGTGCTTCTGCTTCCTGGCCAGAGTTTGCTTTGCTCACCATTGGTTCTGGGGCATTTACAGGCAGAATGAGTTCATGTGGAATTTCAGGACCTCGCCATGACTCAGGTTCACTTTCTGTAAACCAGACAGCATTGACCCTTTCCCCTCGCTTTGGACACTTACTCAGACTTTTAGGGGACCAGTTGTATTTGTGCTCGCGGAAGATATTTGAGTATTTCATAAGCACATCTATTTTTTCAAGGGCACTTTCTTTTTTTAAAACCAACTTGGGACAGATTTGTATTTTGAGATTTTTGTCACTCTTAGCTCCAAAAATAGGTCTGCCTTGTCTATTATTTATGTGTTCAGAAGTATGCTGTTTAGAAATTCAAGCGAAAACTGTAAAAACATTATTCTGGCAGGAGGCCCAGGATGGGATTGTTCTTCGAGACTGTGAGTTGGTCAGAGCGGGAGCTGAAAATGTGGGTGAGGGGAAATGAACTGAGGGGAACCCGCCCAGAGTTTTGGTTTTGGGGGGTTTTTGTTTTGTTTTGTTTCGTTTCGTTTTTTTGTCTGTTTGTTTTTGTTTTTTCTGCACCTAGAAAAAAAATGTAGATGACTAGAGTTGATCTGTTCTGAGGATTATGGCAGAATTTTGGTGTTGGGGAAGAGACACAAGATGGTGTTAGAATTGGAGAGAAAACAGATCTGGAAAGTTCTGAAAGGTTTGAGCCAGTGACCAGGGAGCCTGAATGATAGCCTGGCTTTACAACAGGAGAAGCACCTGAAGAGAATTAACTTGACTGGACTTGGGAGGGAGGAGACACAGGCCAGGGAAAGCTTTTCACCTGCAGGAGGAGGATGGGAGCAGCTTCTGGCCTGGACATGAAGGTAGGCAGGGTAGCGTCTGGGCCACACAAAGGTGACTTTCTCACCTGACTCTCCCCAGTGTGTTGCTCTGACTCTTCTCCCACATTTAGAGGGAAATAGATGCCAGAGAAGATACCCACGTCCTCATTCCAGTTTCAGCTAGCTGTTCCTCCGGGATTTTTCCTACCCGCGTCCAATCCCCTTTCCCACCTTGGGTAATTTCAAATCTCATTGTTCCCTCAAAGTTCTCCTACAGAAATCTCTATGCCTCGTTAATTGTGTGTGTGTGTGTGTGCGCTTTTAATTGGCCTTTGTGTCTGGCTTTTGATGTTTGGTTCTTGAAGGTTTTTACTGAGAAAAATGATCTTTGGAGGCTGGAGAAGTTAGGAAATATATGGTTTCTCTTGACTGCCTTTTTCCTTCCAGGACTCACTGGTGGGGGATGGGGCGGGGGTCACCAGCTGTCCCAGGGTTTCTGGCTTTAGTGGAATTGGGTGGGGGTCCACGGGAGGGAGGAGCGTGATGCAAGCACTGAGCACTTTCCAGGGACAGGGACATTTCAGGTGAGTAAGCACACAAAAGCTTGAACACCTTGAAAACCAAATCCAGCAGTTTAGCTTAGTCTAAATAAACTCACCCCTATCCCTACCCCTTAGGGCACACGGGAAGAATGATGCTTGTGTGTGTGATATATTCTCATGGCTGTATGCAATATTATGAGTAATTCTTGGCTTGTGTTGTAAGTTCTCTCCTGTTCTTGCTCACTCAGAGAAATGTATGAAAATTGAAGAAAATGAAAGAATTCAGAATCTTTATTAGCGTGTGTATGTGTGTGCACACATGCGCATGTGTTTTATGCGAGAGAGGAAACAAATGCAAAAGGAAACTTTGCTAAGAGATTATGATTGATCCTGAGTTATGAGGGTAGTAGATATGAATAAAGCCAGAAAACAAGAGTTCTTCACTCAAAGAACCATGCGCGGGTCTGGCATTTTTAATATGTGACCTTTGTAGAATAAAATAGGTAAGGTGAATTCACATCACTTTGGAGATGGTGAAACTAAGACTCAGAGAGGGCTTATGTGAACTTTTTAAGACCGCGGGATATCACAGGTACAGTGAAGTACCCAGCTTCCAGTTCATGCCTTTAAACACCACTTCACCTTTGTGAGGTGAGTGGGGGAGACCAGGTGCAAATCTGATATGTGCTCATTCCATTTTCAGAGGGGCCGAGCTCAGGTGTCTGTCTCCCACCAATCAAGAGGGTTTGCCGAGACCATGGCTACGTTCCCTGATGCTCAGGTGAGTGT
Source organism: Neogale vison (assembly GCF_020171115.1). Lineage (NCBI taxonomy): Eukaryota > Metazoa > Chordata > Mammalia > Carnivora > Mustelidae > Neogale > Neogale vison. The sequence goes on along the minus strand of NC_058091.1, from coordinate 197,483,693 downwards.
TCTCTCAGTCCTATTACCCAAGGAAGCCACCATCTGTGAAACACGCAGGCTGAGAGGCTGGCGAGAATGTCGTTCGGTAGTCCCAGGTTGACAGCTTTGGTTTTGTGTAACTGGGGAGGTGTGTGGCCCCATTGGCTGGGGTTTTATCACTCACCCCCTTTCCCTTTCTGAGAATTCTTTGTGTTGCGGAGATTTCCTGTCTGTATTTTTAGTGTCTGATTCTCCACGGTTGCTCAAGATTTGTGGCCATGTTCTACTGACTCACCAGAGGCCCAGACGCCCCTCATCCAACCGAGGGCCGCTGCGTGGAAAGCACTCGGTGTGGAAAGCCCAGGGCTTGTCCCACAGCTTGCCTTAAGGGTTCCAGCTGATTTTTCACAACAAGGTTTGCCTATAGCTTCCCTTTCAGGATTACAGTTTCGTTGGTTCGCTTTCTTAATGCTGAATCAGAGAAAGGACATGTTCTGGGGGTAGAGCAAAAGGGAATGGGTGCAGTGAGTGGCCACACAGCCTCTTTTTCTGTGTCCCCGCTCCTCGCGGCTGCTTTTCTGCCAGCTGGACTTCCCAAAGCCCCGCGTCTGTGGGCAAGGCTGCGCGGGGAAGGAGCTGAGTCACAGCTTTGCTTCTCTATAATTACACGTTTTATCACCTCATCTGACATAGACGGGGTGTTGGTTGGAAATGAAATACACATTAGGAATAAGCTCTTTAGAAATAGAAGAAAAAAAAAAGCGAAAAAACCGGCTTTCACAATGTGAAGGCTTTTCCTCAGTAGCTAAGGTCATGAAGAGAGAGAACAGTCATTTCCCCCTTCTCACCCATACAGTCAGGAAAATGAAAACCTCAAAATAAACAACACTGTAAATTTCTCCTCAAACCCTCTTCCCGTCATTTTGTTTCGTGTCCTTGGTGCGCACGTCCGGCCAACACACCATGCCAGGCGCTCCCCACCCCATCTTTTCTCCCATCTTTGCTGTTGTGTCTCTCAAGATCTTATTCAAAACCACCTTCAGTATGAAATCCGGTCTCCCTAGGAGACGTTATTCCGTGGTATGTTATTGTGCTTCTGAAACCTGAGGATGGCTGTCGGGTCATTCTCTGTGTTCATCACATCGCCAGCAGATTGGAAGTTCTTCCAGATGAGACGCAGTGCCTTCCGACGCCTTGTCTTCTCCTTGTGCTTCTTCCTTCCTCGGGGTACTCTACAGTATGAGTAGCATCCAATCTCGAGCCTCTTTTCCAACTTAGCCCAACCAAGCTCCCCCACCTGCCAAGCTAAGAACAAACTCCCTTCCCAAATGCATGTGTAAACAGCCCCCCCAAATAGCCAGGACATGCAAACTAATGAAATTTCCAGTCCACCTCTACCCAGATACGACCTTGTTGATAGCATCTCCTTTTCGATGACGGATCTGGTTGTTTCCATGGCTTGGTTGCTGTTTGCCCCATGCTTCCTGGACAGGTTTCCAGGTAACCTTAATGTCTGTGCTTCTGGGGAAGAAGGAGTAGAAAATAATTCACCTCTTCAGTAAGTGGTTGTAAAAATATAACAGCATTTAAAAGCTTTTAAAGAGCAGCTCTCTCCTTCCGGTGGCTCAGGCCCTGTTAGCTTTGTGATAGGAGTCCCTATAATGCTTTGTGCTTGGCAACCTCTCAGTAGGACAGAAGGTAGATTTAAAGGTCAGGAGATTGATTTTTTTTTGGGGTGGGGGAGGCTTTCCATGAGGGGTTTGGGAGAGGAATCACTCAGGGAAGCAGTGTCAGTGAGGTTTACTTCTCCATCTGCTCCTCATTCATGTGTGAGACTCAACAAGCTCCTTGTCCAACAAATGAGAGTCCCAGACTACAGAGGGGAGCAGTTTATCCTAGAGGTCCCAGGGGGAGGGGAGACCTGGAAGTAAGAGGTAGGGACTATCACTCTTTCTCCTCCCACTCACATTCCCATCAAAACTTGCAGGGTGAATGTCCCCAAATTGCATGTGTGTTTTGCTTTGATGTGGCCACGGTGTGGCCACCCAGGCTTACTCTGGGGCAGCTGAATCCCATAGTTCAAACTAGGCCTGACTGTCCAATTTTGGAAACTGGGAGGCGTTTTGCCCGTCTGCCAGGCCTTGGAGTTTACCTTCCCTAGAGCATTGAGTAAGAAACTCATGTTTATAAAATCCCAAGCCCCATGATTTCGCCCTGCCAGGGCTGGAGAAGTAGTGGGCACATAATGTCAGTCAGACCCTGCAACTGCTGTCCCTTCGTTCCTGCCCAGCACAAAGTTACTGGGGGGAAAGTAGGGATACGTGGGGTGTGGGACGTATTGGTTGTTTGAGTCCTGAAAATATAATTTAAAAATTGTCACCACCAATCAAGTCATGGGATCTTCTGCCTGTAATTTTCTTTTTTCTAAAACGATTTCTAAAAGCTATGTATAAATTAACTTTTAAAACCACACTGTATTTTAAATGCTCTGGGTAATGGTTCCCCCCACCCCAAGAATTCTTGTTGTGAGTCCTCTAAAAACATACACTATCCGTGTATATATATATACATGTATATATACTTTTAATAAGTTTTTAAAAATCAAGTCCTCAGTATTTGGCAGTATCTAACCGTTGCTAAATCAACTCCAGATCTTCTCTAGGTTATTTGTCCTTTGGTGTCACCTTGAGCAGAAAACCATTTTTGCATAGCAGCCATGTGTCCATCTGTGTTGACTCTCACAGACATACTGATGATGGGCTTTTCCACCAACGATGTACAAAATGCTTCTCCTGGTTCAGAGAGAGGTTGGTTACACAGCACCTCCTGGGTCTTAAAATTAAAAATATCAATGTCCATTTTATATAATGGGACCTAATTAAAATGTGCACGTAAGTCCTTTGTAAGACATGAAAGGCGGGGGTTGTACAATATTCTGTCTGTGAAGCCATAGCCATGTATAGATTTTGGTGTCCGTCAACTCCCTGAAAATGAAGATTCCAAGCCACCACCAAAATGTCATTTGGCTTTGAAGATGGAAAGTAGTGAGTTTCTACAATTTCCAGTTACTTGGGGGCATGCAAGGGTACAACTGCAGGAGTGGAGAAGTTCATATGAAGGCAGATTGAGGCTCACCACATTCCACATTTCTAGTGGGACTGAATTCTCTGAGTTATGTCGACTCTGAGTGGAAGATTCGTGGAGGAGTGGGGCAGGTCAAAAACCTGTCTGTAGGACGCTAGGAAGTAGAGGCTGATGATGACCCTAAGAGTCCCCATTCCTTCTTCTTAAGATTCCTTCTCCAACCCCTCTGCACATAATTCAAAACAGACTATTCAGAGTCACGTCATAATTGTAAATAATTCTCCCATGGCAATTACCAGGTTGATTAAAATACATTTTAATTTTTCCTTTGTCCTTGAATTGCTGCCACAGTAAGCATGTGCTTCATCAGCCTCTTAGCTACCTTAGCACTCCAGCAAGGCTGGGGGGGTGTGGGGAAGGGCAGCTGTGGAGGCGGTCATTTGAGAGAAGGACTGGAAGGTCATGTTCCTGCTGGGCCATGGGGCAAATGGAATAAAGACCCAGGCCCAGCAAGAACTCTAGAGCGGGTGGATTTCAAAGTGTGTAGAGCAGCCCCTTGTAGGTCTCAAGCACTGGGTACTTTGTAATTTGCACACATTCATTTTCTGGCTGGAAGGCTGGAGGCAAACAGACAGCTCATTAGGAAAATAACCGAAGAGCTAAATATAATGGAGGAAGTAGTCTGCAGCTCCCAGACAGAGGAGCATGGCTCACAGTCCTTCACGGAGATCAGAGGCCAAGCCAAACCAACCTGTCCGTCCCTCAAAGGTCAGCCATCTAGGGCTTTGTCAGACCAGGAAGGGAACAGAGTTTCAAAGGGCCTTTTGTGGAACACACACAGCTCTGGCCCCTGAGATTCAAATCAGGATCTGGAAACCTGTGTAGCAACCGCTCACGTGCACAATGTTTAGAGACCAGTGGGGCCCTCCATCCTCCTTTTTGTTTGTGTGTGTGTGTGTGTGTGTTTTCCTTTTTACAAGCATCAGGCTTTCCCTGTAGTTGGGTGAGAGATCATGAGAAACAAAATAACCCAAAGATGAAGTTATTTACTTATTTTTGAATAAAGCCCAAGAATGTTACATAATTTTTTTGGCTATTATTCAGAAAACTATATAAGAAATGTACCTAAAAACCATGGAAGATATTATTTGTAATCACAGGTCCTGTTGCCTTGTGGGTAATACAATGTACATATATTATGCTTCAATGTATATGAACAAAAACTAAACCTATGGGGGTGCCTGGGTGGCTCAGTGGGTTAAAGCCTCTGCCTTCGGCTCAGGTCATGATCCCAGGGTCCTGGGATCGAGCCCCGCATCTGGCTCTCTGCTCAGCAGGGAGCCTGCTTCCCTTCCTCTCTCTCTGCCTGCCTCTCTGCCTACTTGTGATCTCTGTCGAATAAGTAAATAAAATCTTAAAAAAAAAAAAAAAACTAAACTAAACCTATGAATAGATAAGCAGTAACCTTTTAAAAAATTGAAATATAACTTCAAGTAGATTCTCAATGGTTTTTGACCTCCAGTTTCTTTTGCTAAATCCTGTCCTCTCTATGTATTACCATTTTTGTCGTTGTTGTTTTGCTTCAAATGGCCAACAATGCTTCCCTGTCCTTTTCGATCTTTGGCGAGTGTTATAAACATTAGGAAGTGCTGGTGTTTACTGTTTTTCTCCTGAGTCTCATTTAGTTTTCAGCCAATATACAGTTCTATGTTTTGTTTCGTTTTTCTCAAGCAGTACCCCCGAGGACTCTAGGCTTTTCAGATTTTGTGTTGTGTGGAGAAGTCCTGCCAAGAGTAGGGACTAGAGAGCCTAACCCCCTGGCCTGGCTTAAGCCTCACTTTCCAATATGGGGGCTGTGGCCTGTCCTTAATGTTTTCTGAGATACAGTTTTTGTAACTCTTGGCTGGTTTTGAAGGACCTTGAACTGAATAATGACTAGACAAACCCCACTCACATGTAAGTTATGTGCTATTATTAGTTAAGTTTCTGTTTTATTCCAAGACAAAGGGCCTCTGGCAGTCATTCATTCCATATACAGTTTTCCTTTTATTCCTATCATCCATTCTATGTGCTTTCCCTTCTATTTCTGTCCCTGGCTCCCTTCAAATTTTATAAGTTTAAAATGATGTCATCATTATTTGAGCCATGCCTCTGAGTCAGCCACGGAGAATATGAATCAACTGAAATTAAGGGAGGAGTCATCTTAAGTCCGGCAGGACCTGACACCATGGAGTCAGCTTCTCTTGAAGACGAAGAATCATCTTCCGTTGTAAAGGTCTAATTGAAACCCTGAGTCAAAGGAATGAGCTAGAACTTCTAGGGCGAACAACCAGGGAACTCAGTAGGCAATAAAGGAAGAGTCAGAGGAACTTACAAATAGCCACAGAGGGCAGTTTTGAACCTGCAGGCCTCATAACCTATCATCACTCTTGAAGACAGGGATATCATCATCTCAGCAAGCTGGATAAAGAAGGCCAACCAGCGAATCCAGCCTATGGTTATGCAATGGCTTGCTCTGCAGTTCTGAACGCTTGCTGACAGCGGGTTCTCTTTCTCTCCGCCCTTTCATTGAAGTTTCTTGACCCAGGAGGGTTGAACACTTGTTAGAAGCCCATGCCTAAATCCCATTTCTCGAGCATTAGTCATTATCATTTGCCGTGCTCCCACTGGGATGATGTATATATAAATCGGCAACTCAAGTTCATCTGTGAAACCCTAGCGCTGGGAGTCGCGTTCTTTGATTTTGAGCCACGGCCCTGTTTGGAAGTCTGGTGGAGCCTGTGAACCACTTCTTAGAGTGATGTTCTTGAAAGGACAAAAAAAAAAAAAAAAAAAGGATACTAAGGGAACCAATTATGTTGACGAAAATTTAAAAAACAGATGTGGTATAGATAGTAATATAGGTGTTTCTTTATTAACACATTAAATAAGATCTGGTGGGTTTAATAAGTGTTACACCTTCAAAGTAGGGATGAACATTAATGATATTTCAAGGTACTGGCAACAACTAATGGTGACAAAGTTATAGGAAGCCATTATAGTTTGTTGCCTATCTTCATAATTAAAAGAAAAGCAAAATTTCAGTTACAGGTTTGGAAAATAAGTGGGTTTTTCCCTCCAAATGTATACACCTGTGAAATTCTATCTAAGAGCCCTCTGGGTGTTTGTGAGCCCAAGGGTAAGCACCCCCTGCCAGAGTGGCTTCTTTGGTTCAAAGGACAGCCATGTGAACTAAGAGCAGCATTACTTATGTCTTCTCAATGTATTTACTTAATGAAACTCAACTTACCCAGTTCATTCCCAAATGCCATACTTCTGTTTAATGGCAAGAAATGAAGGTACAATTCATTTGGGAACTAGAGTCAATATACACTTGTTTTGTGCTTTTGCTACGGTGATCAGATATCCCTACAACAGGGAGCCGAAGTTTCAGAGTACTTGACAAAACAAAGTGTTAGGGTCATCTTGATGTTATTTGAGTGTTTCCAGACCCCATAGGAAAGCTAAGGAGATTAGCACAAAGGTGGGCTAACAGCCAGACGAAGGTGAGTGAAAGCCCACATTAAGATGCAACATGAAAGTGGGAGGTAGAAGAGGCAGGAAATGTCTGAGCTCAGGCATTGAGATAAGCCTGGGCTGGGCATTCTCCTAGAACTCCAGCCCCCAAGCCTGGGTAGCCACAGGCATTTTTACCAGTTTCACAGCAAAACACATACATAGTCACTTCCCCAGCATGAATGGAAATACCACATAATGGAAGTAAACACAAAACTTACCATTTCTTGGTTTGGGAGAATTGGGGGTTCTTTTGGTGGGGAAGGGAGAGGTGGCTAAAAGGAGGCAGAAATGTACTGATATCCACAATTTAGCAACATCAATATAGAGTGTGTGCTCAAGGAAGCAAAAGAATGTAATAGATCCTAGAAATAACATGCTCTGTTTCATCTTTTCAGTGACATAGTTTTCCATTTCATCATTTTTGTTTCAGGAGACGTTACTACCATGCTTTCTTTTAACGTGTATGGTTTTTTTTTTTATTTTCGTTTTTTTTAAGATTTTACTTATTTATTTGACAGAGAGAAATCACAAGTAGATAGAGAGGCAGGCAGAGAGAGAGGAGGAAGCAGGCTCCCCGCTGAGCAGAGAGCCCAATGCGGGACTCGATCCCAGGACCCTGAGGTCATGACCCGAGCCGAAGGCAGCGGCTTAACCCACTGAGCCACCCAGGCGCCCCACATGTATGGTTGTTACAGATTATGTTAGCGTCAACCAGAATTTATATATGCACATAAATATGTACATGTATTTACACATGCATGCATGTATGTAGGTAGATACAGTTTTTATTAGCAGATACCTGGAAAACATCACTCTTGGGAAATAAAGGACATCATCCCAAAGGGATGATACCTGCGTGCTCATGTTTCCTTGTTTCCTGAGTCACATACATAGTATTTCCAGACAAATGTCTGAGAGCATGACACGTGCTTTGATAATGGCTGAGTCAAAACTAGATGAGGCAACTGCTATGAATAGAAAAAGGGAATTCAAGTTGTGTGGTAGCCTTAGGAAGTGTGGAAATGAGCTCATACACAGGGAACAACAAATGGCGAAAATAACTGCTTTTCTAAGATGGGGACTGCTGTGTGGTCTAGCCAGTGGCCAACACTCAGGGTGTGGGGGGCCTGCCAGTGTCTCTGGGAAATGGACTTGGTAGGCCGCTGCTGCGGGCAGAGATCTGGGAGCAGCTGGTGTTCCTCACGAGCAGTGGGAGCTCTGAGGAAGCAAGGAGGCGGCTTTCCAGGTTGGCCTCGCTGTCATGGGTGTGTCTCGTTCCACCCCACATCTTCTGTGGCGGTCTGAGGATGCCCTGTGGCATTCTCAGAATTTGTCTTCATTGCTGGGTTTCTGAGGAGTGCTGTTGTCTCACCCTGGTCCCAGCGTGCTGGTCGCTGGGTTTCGTGGGAACTCTCCGGCCGTGTTGATGCCACCCTCTGCACGAGGTGTGGTGACACCGGCCCGTGGCATCCTCTCATTTTCCATGCTCTGTCACGGAGGGCTCATGGTTAAACTTCCAGCCAGGGTTCTGTCCAGGGACGTAACTTCGAAGTTTAACCACGGCAAGTAGGCCGACATGAAGTTTCCCTCGAATGCCTCTTTACAGCGTTTTAAATGGAATTGAGAAACACGCAAGGCCCTTCGCTCTCATGAAAAATCTGTTCCCTGCTTTTCTTTATAGAAGCCATTTCCTTCCCAGAACATTTCAAAACCCATTGCACACGGCGTTCTGGGAGCTGGGGGAGGATTAAGAATGACCTTTAGCTAAGGAAAGAGGCAGCACAACCAGAGGAGATTCTGACCTATTTTCTTTTTATGTGTATAGTGTTGGATATCCACGGCAAACACTGGCAAGATCCCAAGCCAGCCTCAAGCAGACTCTAAATATTCTCAGAGAAATAGCCTTCAATCAATAGAGAAATTGTCTAAATGCACAGCAGGGTAAAACCCAGTTCAGGTCTGTTAAAGGTTTCTCCCATTCAAAGGGGGGCTGGGATGTCGTTTTAAAGGCCGGAACCTAAGATAAGGTCGACAGTAATACTATTTCCTTACACTGGCTATTACTTAACAGTTTGTGGAGCACTTTCATGATTCTCTCTTTGGATTTTTCAGAGAGAGAGAGAGTTAATAGAGCAATGATTATAGTTAAGAATTATGCAATTATATAGCAGATAGAATTAACAAGGGGTAAGAACACTCATCTTAAAACACACACACACACACACACACACACACAAACATTTTCCAGGACACCTGCCTGGCTTAATCAGTTAAGTGTCTGCCTTTGGCCCAGGTCATGATCCCAGGGTCCTGGGATCGGGCCCTGCATTGGACTCCTTGCCCAGCAGGGAGCCTGCTTCGCCCTTTGCCTACTGCTCACCCTGCTTGTACGCTCGCTCTCTCTGACAAATAAATAAAATCTTTAAAAACAAAAACAAAAAAGTGTTAAATAGTTAATATAAGAGCTATGGCAATTAAGGGATGAAACAGGAACAGAGTTAATTCGGCAAGAAAATAAATGTTTTCGAAACACCTACAGTGAGCCTGGCCCTGTGCAGGGATCGTGACGTGCGTTATTCTTCTCAGTCCTTACAACAGATTGGAGGTATTGGGCATTTTACCGAAGTAAAACGGACCGAGGAGTGGTTTCACTGAGTCAGTCCAGTAATTGTACGATCTGAGAGGTGAACCCACCTCCGTATGACTCCCAAGCCCAGTGTCTTGCTGTCATGCTACCCTCCCTCAAGTTACTTAGCATGAATGTTGCTCATCATTTCTTCTTTCCTTTCGATTTGCATCATCACTTCAGTTGGATGTGATCACACCCTCTATAGCTCTTTCCATCCTCACGATCACGTCCTAATAGTAGAGATGATTCACTGACCTCGTTCAATGCATCTTACTATGGTTACTTCGAGATCCTCATCTCATGTTATACCATAGTATTCCTTGAAAGTAGGTCTTGAGTCTTACTCATTTTTATATCTTAAGCAGCATCTTACATACTGTTCTGCATCTAATATTTACTCACTAAATTTTTAAGTTAGTAGTGTAAATGATTCATGCCAACTTCATAATTCTACTACCGATGATTTGTGCTGGGGGAGTGGAGCTTTCAATAGTATAATAAATGTTTAGCAAGTGATTTTGAATGAAACTAAGAGAAGCAAAATGCTCATAAACCAGGGAGTAAAGTTCTGGTGTAAAGTTCTGTTGTCTTTATCCCATCCATGAAACCTACAACATGAAGTTAAAATGGATGAAGTTTTTTTTTTTTTTCCAATTTATTTATTTTCAGAAAAACATTATTCATTATTTTTTCACCACACCCAGTGCTCCATGCAAGCTGTGCCCTCTATAATACCCACCACCTGGTACCCCAACCTCCCACCCCCCTGCCACTTCAAACCCCTCAGATTGTTTTTCAGAGTCCATAGTCTCTCATGGTTCACCTCCCCTTCCAATTTACCCAAAAGCACATACCCTCCCCAATGTCCATAACCCTACCCCCCTTCTCCCAACCCCCCTCCCCCCAGCAACCCACACTTTGTTTCATGAGATTAAGAGTCACTTATGGTTTGTCTCCCTCCCTATCCCGTCTTGTTTCATGGATTCTTCTCCTACCCACTTAAGCCCCCATGCTGCATCTCCACTTCCTCATATCAGGGAGATCATATGATAGTTGTCTTTCTCCGCTTGACTTATTTCACTAAGCATGATACGCTCTAGTTCCATCCATGTTGTCGCAAATGGCAAGATTTCGTTTCTTTTGATGGCTGCATAGTATTCCATTGTGTATATATACCACATCTATCACTCGGCATCAGGGAAATACAAATCAAAACCACAATGAGATATCACCTCACACCAGTCAGAATGGCTAAAATTAACAAGTCAGGAAATGACAGATGCTGGCGAGGATGCGGAGAAAGGGGAACCCTCCTACACTGTTGGTGGGAATGCAAGCTGGTGCAACCACTCTGGAAAACAGCATGGAGGTTCCTCAAAATGTTGAAAATAGAGCTGCCCTATGACCCAGCAATTGCACTACTGGGTATTTACCCTAAAGATACAAACGTAGTGATCCAAAGGGGCACGTGCACCCGAATGTTTATAGCAGCAATGTCCACAATAGCCAAACTATGGAAAGAACCTAGATGTCCATCAACAGATGAATGGATAAAGTTTTTTTTTTTTTAAGATTTTATTGATTTATTTGATAGAGATCACAGCAGGCAGAGAGAGAGAGAGAGAGAGAGAGAGGAGGAAGCAGGCTCCCTGCTAAGCAGGGAGCCTGATGCAGGGCTCGATCCCAGGACCCTGAGATCATGACCTGAGCCGAAGGCAGAGGTTTTAACCCACAGAGCCACCCAGGCACCCTCAAAATGGATGAAGTTTTGATAGGAAAAGTCCACCTGCATCAAAACTAGGAAGTAGCTAAAATCTCGAAGTACTTTATCCTCCAAATGGTGAATCTGAACTGAGTCAAGGGTGGCTAGAAGGAGCTGAAACACGGCTCTTGGGTTCCAATGAGGATTCTGAGTTTTCGGAAAGTAAGGGTCCAGGTGATGCTCTTTTACTTAGAGCAAGGGCTGAGGGGGGTTGTTCCACACTACCGAGAAGAGCAGGTGGTCAGACTGATGGAAGAACGTTACTGGGCAAGATATGTTTATTTCCCAAAGTAGAATTCCTCTTTAGGAGGTGAGGCAGGGAGGGGGAGAGGGTGGAAGTGGCAGTCGGCTTAGTGGTGGTCGACTGATACAAATAAGCAGCTCCAGGTAAACATGAATCAGCCAAATAAAAAATTAGAGAGCTAGGGGTCTCCCCCCATGATGCTTACATTTTGTTGGGGCCATATGCTCACTTGAGAGGTCAGAGAATATGGCAAATATGGTTAAAAGCTACTGAAGCCCAATAAAAACCCAGTTTGAAGCCTGCCACTGTTCCATCTTACCTCTCGACTCCTCTCCATAATTCAAACAAATAGCAAGCCAGGAGAGAACCACATTTTCTGTAGAGCAGGGTCTATGTTTTTAAGTAGATGTAGGTCATTAATAACGTCAAAAGCAAATAAAAATCACAAACAAAATTGAGCAGAGAAACTCAAAAACCAAAAGGCAAATGAAGAATAATACTGTTAAGCAGAATTATCCTAGCAAACCAAGGAATTTCAGACGTGTACTTGTCCGCACTCCCAATTTTTAAAAATACAGAAGGTCTTTGTGAAATAATCCTGAAGTGAAATATTAGATCAAAGAAGAAGAGGCAAAAGAAGACAAAGTGAACTAAGAGTGATGAATGAAATTGAAGATAATACAACTATCCTAGAAATGAAGATCACATTAGAACAGATGTTGCTGAAAACCTATTCAGAGATGCAGAGGTCAGGCTGAAGAGAATAAAATAGCATTTATTGGGGGGGGGCCAATCTCCAAATAAATAAAAACTAAGATGACAGTCAGTCAGACAACAGTCAGTCAGCATATGGGATGACAGTATTCCTGAAGTATATAACAGAACAAATGACCCAGAAAATAAAAATATCAAAAATGAAAGAAAACTCCACGGGAATAAATATGATCTTTGTGTGCTTTGGAGGAGATCTGAAGGGGAAGAAACTTGTAACAGATTAACACAAAGACACATGGTCAAGTTAGTTGAGCTTTAAGGACAATATAAGAATCTCATGAGCACGTAGGCAGAAAAAGCATGTTTCCTACAAAGGAGAAAAGAACAGACTGACCTCAAATTTCCCACTGGAGATATTTAATTAGGAAAAAAAGTACACAACAAAATCTGGTTAACTGTGAGATGAATCAAAATAAAGTCTCAGGAATGGGAAAGGCTTAGAGTCAAAGAATTAGAAGTAGTCTTGAATCATTTAATTATAGAACTGAACCAAATATACAAAATTATGGTTAAAGAACAGAATGTAACTATTATAAGTCCTCAACATCATAAAATTTTAATATGAATATAGAATAGTCCAAAATAGTCACTAGGGAAATTAGCTTTTTTCTTCTTTCCCCATTCATAGCATGGAGCCACAGCTACCATCAAAGGTCATTGAACTTAAAAAAAAAAAAAAAAGTTGTTGAACTTAAGACTTGATCACTTTTAGAAACCGATGAACAGTAATACTGAAGTGTTTTGCATTTGTAAATGATTTCTGAACATCCTCTAAACAGTCTTTCTATTTTATAGTTCTCTCATGCTTTAAGAGGATTTGGTGAGTAAGGCAAGGTGAGGTAGAGACTGTCAGCAAGGTTATTGACTAAAATGTCGCAGCATTCAGTTTAAAAAGATAATTTCTTCCTCCAGAGGCTCCTGGGTGTCTCAGTGGGTTAAGTGCCCAACTCTTGGTTTCAAGTCCGGTCATGATGCCAGGGTCACAAGGTCGAGCCTTGTGCAGTGTGCTTGAGAATCATTCTTTCTCTCCCTTTGTCCCTTGCCTTGCTTGTGTGCGCTCTCTCTATAAATAAATAAAATCTTTTTTTTTTTTTTTAAGAGAATTTATGTGGTCATTGGTGATTTCAGTTTTTCACTGTTAGGGATAATACTTTGGAATCTTAAGAGTGATGAGATTATGAAATTATAACCCAAGTGCTAGAATACCATGCAGCTGTTAAAAAGAATGACGTAAGTCCACAGGGACTAACATGGAATGATGGTCAAGCAGTGTTATTAAGTAAAAAATTAAGTTGGAGACTATAGTTTGATATGCTATTCGAACCAACAAGAAGACTGTGCATGATACTGTGCATGTTTTGTGGCTACCTCTGGGGCCTGGTAGATGAGTGAGAACAGGGGACTTTTGCTTTTTATTTTATTTACTATGTACTATTGGAAATTTTTGCCAAGAATAGAAAGGAGTGTTGTTTTGTTTTGTTTTGTTTTACCATAGATTAAGAAAAAGATTAAGGACAAATTTTAATTTCTCATTGGATGACCATAACAGTCATGGCTGGGGAGTTAGAAAGAAAATCTGGTGAAACTGACTTAGGCGTGTCATTGAAATTCTCTTCCCATTGCCAGAAGACTTACTCTGGCTACGATGGAGGGCATCCTGCCTCCTGGTAGAGAACAGGAGGAGGGGATGGTTAACAGCAGTGGATGGGAGCTTGGAAAGGACACCCGTGATATGGAATGGCCTGAACTCAAGGGTGGTGTTCTAGAATGAGGCAATTTCATAGCAGACTGAGATGTTTACCTGGTTGAAGAAGCCAAGGCAGATCATAGACGGGGATCAAAATTTCTAAAAACAGGGGTTTAACTTCAGCACTTTTAGAGGAGAAACTAAATTTCAGGGAGGCAGAACTTGAGTTGGTGGGGAGGAGACCTTGCTGGGTCCCCTTAGTAACTAGGTAGATCTTGGGGATCAGCACCAAGTCCTTGAGGGCAAGCTTCTGAGGTGTGCTGACAGGAAGTGGGGTATAGTAGAGGGGCAAGACTGGTATTCTTGTCCTAGTGCTGGTACCATGCGACCCCTCTAGGCCTATTTTTTTCCTGGGTGGGATATCCCACCTCATGCTAAAAAGGGTTTAAAGGGAGGATTGAGAATATGTGCAAAGAAAAAAAAAATCCTGGAAGAGGCACAAAGCACCGTATGCCATAAAGTGGTCTTTCAAAATATCCACCTTGCTTCCCAACTTCTGCTCACATCGATTCCCAGAAGTGCTCCTTTTCAGCTTCTCTGACCTTTTGGCATCTTTCTCCACCCCTCTCTTTTGGGTTTCCTCCCTGCCCACCAATTACCTCCCCAGAGTCGCACCGCACAGATGGTCTGACTGGTTGCTGGCAGCAGAGAGAAAAGGCTGGCGATGCTAATAGTCCAGGTGTTGTTTCTTTTTCTCAGAGAAACTGCCTCGGGCTGATAGGGCTCTATCCCTGTGGGCATAACTTCTTACTGCAGCCCAGAAACCTCCACCAGTGCACGGCACTTGGCAGGCTTGGCTCTCCAGGCATTCGTTCATCCTGTGCTCGCCTCCAACTTCAGGGGAGAGGGTGGGCTGGCTGATTTCTGGGAAAGGCCGGTCACTTTCCTTCCCAGCTCAAACCGCCATGTGAAAGTTCTGGGAGCTGGTCGGAGATCAGCAGGCCCCTAAACTGATAATAGTTTCTTTTGGAAACTTCCCTCAGAACTATTAGCAACGTGAGGAGGCCACCAGATAAGAACCCCAATGCCTGTGATAAGGCAGTAACTTCAAGTGCCTAGACTTCAGCGGGGAATCTTGTCTTGGCTTCGTCTCTGCAGAAATGCTTGGTAAAGGCAAAGCAGCAATTGAGAAAACAAGTTCAAGAACAAAAAAGCCAAACCCGAAATGCCTTTTGTTAATGAGAAGCCGTCTGGATAAAGAGGCATTCCGTGAGAGCTAAAGGCCTTCTTCTCAAGGCTTTCCCACATGCTCACTCTTTCTGATACAGTCTCCCCTCATGCAGTGCCTACTCAACCACCAGATACTAGTTTCCGTGCCACATCCCTTGCTCCATTCCCTCACTGCCCAATGTCCCCATGTTATTCATTCTCATAGCTGCCCTTTCATTTTGTAGCACTTACCACAGCTGGAATCAAAGAATTTGTGTCATTTGCACGGGTCTGGTTCAGTGGTAGATGCTCACTGCCCTGCACAGTGCCTAGATGCACATGAATATTTGTCAGATTAACGCGCCAGTGCTCGGGCTGAAAATCCACCAACAGATATCATGGGGTTTAAGGTGGGTCTCTGACCGCTTCAGCAGATGTCGCCAGGCAGTAGGTGGCTGTATGCCCACAACTGTAAAGCAAGATGATAGACCACACACACAGGGCTGCACAGTGTCAAAAGACCCAGTTTTGGGATGCCTGGGTGGCTTAGTGGGTTAAAGCCTCTGCCTTTGGCTCAGGTCATGATCCGGGGTCCTGGGCTTGAGCCCTGAATTGGGCTCTCTGCTCAGCGGGGAGCCTGCTCCCCCCAACCCTTGCCCTGCCTGCCTCTCTCCCTACTTGTGATCTCTGTCAAATAAATAAATAAAATCTTAAAAAAAAAAAAAAAAGACCTAGTTTTGCTCCCCTTTGCTTCTGGCTCCACTCACTGGTGTAAGGGCTTTTAGTTGAGAAGTCCGCTGACATGGGAAATCAGAGGGTTTCTCCAGAGGGTGGAGAGTGTTTCCCCTTACCACAGGCTAGTGAGAGATGACAGCAGCTTCACGAAGACCATAAAGAGTGTGGCATGGATGTGCCGTTAAGGAAATCTGGGCTACTGCTGGTGGGAGAGGAGGCTGGAGCAGCCGGTCTGGAAAACTGTATGGAAGTTCTTTTGAAAATTAGAAATGGAGCTACTATATGATCCAGCAATTCTACTTCTGAGTATTTATCCAAATTACTTCAGTTCTTAAAGAGAGAGCGGCACTGCCACACTTTTCACAATAGTCAAGTTAGGAAAACAAGCTAAATGTCCATAGACAGAGGAATGGGTGGAGAAAATGGGCTGTCCACACACACATACACACACTGGAATATTTCAGCCTTAAATTGAAGTCCTGCCTTTTGCAACAACATGAATAGACCTGGACACATTATGCTAAATGAAATGACCCAGACCAAGAAAGATACTCGATTTTGTCACTTGTATGTGTCATCTGAAAGAGTGACGCTCACAGAAGGTCAGCAGAATGGGGGGTCATGGGGCCTAGTAGGAGGGGGTGGTGACGAGGTGTGATGGTCAGAGGGTACCAAGTGTCCGTAGACAAGTTCTGGAGATTCGCTATACAGCACGGTGCCTGTAGTTTGTCGTACTATATTGTGTACTTGAAATCTCTGAAGAGGGAGATCTTCTGTTAAATATTCTTACCACACACACAAAAACAGTGTGAGAGGATGGTTTGGGAGGTGGCTGGGTACATCCACAGCCTTGATGGTGGTGATGGTTTTATAAGCGTATCCTTCCCCCAACTCACTGAGTTGTATGTATTGAATGGGTACAGCTTTTTACATGTGAGTCATATTTTAATAAAGTGGTTTAGCTGAAACACCCCTGATGTGTGATTCCTCAAGCTTGGGGGGCCCAGAAGCTGGTATCTGCCTGAAAATACATATAAAACAAAACACCCCTACCGTACAGTAAAGGATGCATTCAGTGCTTCTTTTTGTTCATGGCTGAGGTGGGAGGATGGGCGTGACACTTGAAGTCACCATGCTGGCATGGTCCTTTAGAAAGAGGCCCTGAGCTACTAGCTTCCTTCCTGAGGAGGGGCGCGTCTGTGCGAATGTGTGTGTGTGTGCACACGCCCGTGTGCATGCACACCCTCGTGTGCTGTTGGAGGCCTGGCCAAAGGAAGAGGTCCTGTTAACACCCTCAAAGGCTGGAGGAGCTTAGCGGGGCACTTTCTGAGGAACCCAGGATGGGTTTTGACGGCGCCTGCAGGAAGCCAAGGCCAGATTCCAAAGATGATAGGATCTCTGTGGCCCTAATCTCTCCTCCTCACCCTCTCCTCCATTAACCCAGGGGTGGCTGTATGGTGGGCCAATGGGAAGCCTGGCAAGAATCACTTGGCTTCCAGTGAGTCTAAGCTGGAGGAGGGGAGAGACTTTAATTTAAAAAATTTTTAAAGATTTGTATTTATTTATTTGACAGACAGACATCACAAGTAGGCAGAGAGGCAGGCAGAGAGAGAGAGAGAAAGAGAGAGGAGGAAGCAGGCTCCCCGCCAAGCAGAGAGTCCAATGCGGAACTCGATCCCTGGACCCTGGGGTCATGACCCGAGAAGGCAGAGGCTTTAACCCACTGAACCACCCACGAGCCCTGAGACTTTATTTTAAACAGATTTCAGAGTTTTGGCTATTATAGAAGGCTGGACTTCCTAGTTATGAAAAGAAACTTATGCTAGGAGTGACCACAGGACTTATCAAGAACAACTGTCCTGGAGGAATTGAGACCTGCCAGAGATTTCATTCCTGAGGGCAAGGAAACAGCCACCGAAGTGTGTTTGCAGGGGCTTGTGTGAGAATAAATAGTTTTCTTCATCATTGCCCCGCCCAGTCCCTCTCACTGAATGCAACACTCTGTTTAATCCTTGCATAACTATGGAATATAGGTATTATCCTAATTCATCAGAGGTGTTGGAAGGAAGAGCCAAGAGATTAGGCAAATGGCTCGGGGTCACCAGTAGGTAAATCTCAGAACTAGGACTCCAACCCAGGGTATATACTTCTATTCTTTATTCTTTGTACCACATACCAAAACATTTTCAATTTTACTTCCAAGACTTTTCACGTTTTGCTTACATGTTCTTGGTTTTGAACTGGCCTTCTTGTTATCTATAAGCCAAGTCATCTGTAACCGAAGACAGGAGGAATGATAAGTTACACATTTCAACTGAAGGGAGGAGCCGTAATAGTTCATTCAGGCGAGAACAGTGAGTTAAGAGAAGGGAGGAGCAGATGGGGTGGCGATAATTGGCTACCACGCAATAAAGACTTCTCATCAGGGGCAGAGGGAGGAAGGAAGGATGAGGGAGGCTAGGCGGTGGCTTTGCCAACAGTCCCTAGTGTCCCCTTATAGCCTGTCCTCAGCTGCAGAGCTCTGTGGCTCAGGTGGCCACAAGACCCCTGGAGACCCTCTTGGCACTGGTTTGATGAGGCTGACTTAAATGAACTCTGTCCTTGAGAAGAGAAGGAAAAGCTTACAGGTGTAAGAGAGTCATTTCCACAGCAGAATTTTCCCCAAAACATCTTACCTGAAATGAACTGTGCCAGCCCCCTCTAGTACCTGTATGGGAAAGAAGCACTCAGGCTTAGAGACCACAAGGCTCTTTTAAAAATTCCCCTATGAAGACAAGTGGAAGAGAGAATTAATAGAAAAGTCGACATGAAGCTCAAGTTTGGGACAAGTGCATCAGCACTGTTACTGGTAGCCATGATGTTAAGAGATGCTGTGTGATACTTGGAAAGATTCACAGAGAAAACTTCCTTCACAAAGCAGTAATGAGCAGAGCCTTAAGAATGTTCTGGATTGTGTTTATCTTACCACAGGGACTCAATCACAGTGATACAAAAATCTAAATAAACCCCATAGGCTTTTTTTTTTTTTTTTTAAAGATTTTATTTATTTATTTGAGAGAGAGAGACAGTGAGAGAGAGCACGAGCGAGGAGAAGGTCAGAGAGCGAAGCAGACTCCCCATGGAGCTGGGAGCCTGATGTGGGACTCGATCCTGGGACTCCAGGATCACGCCCTGAGCCGAAGGCAGTCGTCCAACCAACTGAGCCACCCAGGCGTCCCCCCATAGGGTTTTTTTGTCCTGGTTGGCTGCTTGTTTGTCAGGTTTATCGTAACAGAACTCTCCAAATCCAAATGAAAGATGGAAAGAAATAATTAGAAAATAAGCAAAAAAAAAAAAAAATATATATGTATATGTATGTATATATATATATATATATATATATATATATATGGAAACTTACTAAGGGCCATGCATCATCCTGCCTATACATTATCGTAACACCCTGAGGAAGGCCCTGCCCACTCGTGGCTCAGAAGCTGGAGCTGAAGGGCTTTATAAACTTTCCCATGGTCTGTAGTTGGCGAGTGGCAGAGTGGAACTCTAAGCCAGGCTGTCTGGCTTGCCTGCTCCAAACCCCGTGTGTATGGTGCGTCTTGTCTGGCTTTATGATTCCATCTTTGTATTGTTTGCCATTAGTGGCTGCTGGGCTGTCCTTGCCCCCACCCCCTGAACCCAGGAGGGTCTGTAAGCTCCTGGGGTCTCAGCCTGCCTGTGTGGCCGTCATTTAAACATCTTCATTTCATCGTCTATGGATTCCAGACAGTTGTTCTGGAATCAGTGGTCGGGCTCTGCTAGCTCTGTCATTACAGGAATCCTACAGTCCTTCGATTATCCTCAACATGTCTATGCTTGGAAGAGGACAGAAATGCTAGGAATAAAACAAGGGCCAACCCTTTTAAAAATCAAATTTAAAGAAATGTTAAGCTAAAGATGCTTTAATGAAGATAGAAAAATGAGATACAACATTATCTCTAGACTGCTGTCCTCTACCGCGTCTTTGAGGAGTAGGAGAAAAGCTATAGAAAAAATGCCGTAGGAAATGAAATCAGAACCCATCCGTTAATGATAAATAAAAGTCACTTTCAAAATCATTTAATTTTATATTACAAACCATTACAGACTATTGAGATGCTCATGTTCCAGAATTGACTAGAGGTATGAATGCCAAATTGGAAAGACACATCCCCTTGAAGGTGTCCAGTTAGTTAATCATGGCAAAGGGACTCCCAAAGGCAAGTCAGTCTGCCATCAGCAACTAAATTCTAAATCATGACTCTGGAAAGAAGTGGCAAGGCACGTAGACCTAAATCAGACAGCAGGCTCTTGAGTAATCCAAATCCTCTGGCCACATGAATCTTAAGTAGGACATATATGAATAACCTTCCTCATTCCTTCCTTGAATAAATTGTTACTGAGCACCTTCTCTGTGCCAGGTACTAGACTAGGAGCTGGGAACACCCTAGAGAATGAAACAGTCTCCACTCTCATGGAACTTAATACAACTAGTAGTTAAGTTATAATTGGGATAAATGCCATGAAGGAGAAGTAGAAGACGAAACAGAGCGTAGACCAGCACGACCTGAGTTAGTCTGAGAGGTTAGGGACAGCTTTCTGGAGGTGATGTTAAGGGGAGATCTTGAGGGCGAGGAGGACTTGGCTAAGTGTGGAAGGGGTGGAGGACGGATCCGGTAGTACAGAGGAGACAGCAAGTATTGAGTAAGACCTTGGGATAGGAGGAGCGGGGGTTACTGGAGAATCCCAAGGCGACTGGCGTTCCGAAAGAGTAGGTACAGCAGGTGATGAGACCGGTGAGGCAGAGCATGCCGTCTGTCCACACCACAGTGGAATTCTGTAAGCCGTTGAAATCCACGAACTATAGAAAGGCAGGTGGCCATTCCTCTAGAAGTCCCAGCTTCAGAACTCCAAGTGTGGTGGGTGATCACGTGGGTTCATCTTTAGGAAGCACTCTCATCCATTTCACAGACCCAGAAATGGAATTCTTATCTTCCATCTACAAATGCCCATATTGTACCAAGGATCTAATTACAGTTAAGACAAACCAGCCTGGCTGGCCAGTTGAATTCAGCAGGCAGCAGTTGTAAAGACACATCTCTACTTCCACACAGAGCAGGATCATCTGACCCCAGCTTGAGAATTGAGCAATCACAAAATATCAGAGCCACTTCCTGCCACTGCCAGCCTCCTGTCCCAATCTCAGAAAGGTAAAACCCGTGGAGCAAGTCTGTGTAGGCCTCGGCATTCAATAAAACAAACCCCAAACACTCCACCTTGAAACCTCAAGCCTCTCTCTGCCTTTGCCCCCTCAGCAATCAGTCCAAAAGGATTGGTTCACCAGGAAACTAATGCTCCGACAAACTCTCCTTATTGCAGCCAGTGGACAATCCATAACTTAGAGAGCAGTTTTTCACGGAACTCCCCAGTGCGTTACAAACAACAATGAAGCCTCTTCCATGCCTTCAGTAACAAGGCATGTTTCCACTTTACAGCTGAGAAGAGTGTGTTAAATGTCCCTTGGGCGAGGGCTGCGGACACAATGATAACATTAGGAACTTCATTCATTCATCCCCGAGGCTCCTCATAAACCTAACCAGAACGACTCCTGGCTCTGATCGATCATTCCAGGTTTTCTGTATCAGTGTTTGGTTGAGGACTTCATCTTTTCCCTTTCCATTATTCCTTCAGAAAACTTGCAGAAAGCAGAGGTTGAGGACCCAGCTAGGAGAAATACTCTTATGTCTGTCTAATTCAGACTGGACAGTACCTACGCTGGAGTCCGTTACTGAGATAGCCTTTTACTACAAAGAGGAGACAGTGTGATTCTAGGACTGTACCCTGCCCTGAGCCTCTATCTGCATAGCCCACCCTCCCCGCAACCCTGCCCCCGTCTTGCTCACATAGCCCGCTTATTATGACTGCACACATTTGAAAACAAAGGAAACCTATTTTTTCTCAAAAATTATTTTGGCCTCTCCACATTTATCCATCATTTCTGAAAAAATCAACTCATTGAAAATAATCCACTAGGTATTACCCCACCCCTCACATTCTAGTCTCCTTTGACTCTAGAGTCTGTCTAGCTTGTGTGGTGTTGCTGGAGTGGGCACTGTGTGAAGCTCACGCTAAGGTGCCAGCATTATGAGGGGCAGTTTGGAGAAGCGGTGAAGGACACAGACGCTGGGGTCAGGCTTCCCAGCTTCCACTGTTTACCAGATGTGTCATGGACAAGTCTCTTAACTTCTCTAAGCCTCAGTTCACTCACCTATAAAATGGTGTAACAGGGCTGTGGTGAGGACACATGCATGCACATTTGCATGTGCATATGCACATGCAAATAATGGGACAGTGCATGCACAAAGTGTGTAAGCCACAGAAAACCCTTACATGGTAACTATGATTATTGTTCTCCAAGTAGATGTTGCCTCTGGAGGGCATGCCATACACTTAGGAAACAGGCAGGATACTGGAGCAAATACCCAGCACCTACATCTTAGAGTCACCAATAAGTATCTGTGTCCCAGGAGGATCACTTCCATTAGGGCATCAGAGAGCACTTTGTTGTGGGTTCTTTTCTTTTTTTCTTTAGAGAAATTTAAGAGCCTTGAAATGAGACAAAGAAAAAACAATTGCCAGAATTGCAAAGTTAACATTTTTATTGAATTGAAATTGGTGTAGAACAAAAGGGACCACCACAGCTGCCAAGCTTAGTTACAACTGAAAAGTCCCTGCGACATTTTACCTTTGAGAGTCCTAACATGGTTTGGGTGGAACAACTAAGAAACAGTGTAGAGATTATATATATGTGTATATATGTATATATACACACACACATACATATATATATATATATATACACACACATATATATATTTTTAACACTTCAAAATATTTTGAAATGAGCCTCACAGCCTTATTTAGTTTCAGAGTACAAAGAACATTGATAACATCTTCTGTTGCCTTCATTTAGTAGAATCAATTTGTATCCTTTCACAAAAGTTTCCTCAAAATGCTGGCTATAATTCCCCCCCCCCATCCAGTATACATAAGAAAAGGATTTAGTAACACTTAGGCAAGTAATAAACCGTAGGAACTTCAAAAGTAGTGAGGGCGGATACCAAGCGTACATGACTCAACACTCACACTGCCAGAAACACCGTGAACTGGCCCAGGAGTTTCAGCCAAGTTCCAGAAGCAAAGACTGCACTAATGGAAGGGATAAGGCAACCCAGGAGAGTGTCAGAACTGATGGACCACTTGTGTCTAACCCTCATTTCAGCATCTCGCTTCCAACATGCAAGTATGTGTTTGGTTCACATTATAAAGTGAAATACTTTAAGGGACAAGAAAACTATAAAGTTTAAAAGATCAATCAGAGATGAAAGGAAATACTGAATTTTTTCGGATCAGTGTGCATGGAGCAATGAGATAAACTGATCATACCAATTACTTTGTGAGAGCAAGTACTGAACCTCCATCGCTACTCAGAGCTGGAAGTTATTACCCTCTCTCAAATATTCCATGGGAAATAAATGACAAGATAGGAAACAGAAACCCTACTTAAAAAAAAAAAAAAAAAGCATATCTAGTCAATGTTCCTTTTGGTTTGTATTAAGCCAGATGCTAATTTAATCTAGAGCTAATCTGCTGTTGGTAAAAAATTTTCAGAAGTCCTTCAAATTATTTTAGATGAAATGTGACCCAAAAAGTAACATAACTCATTGTCTCATCTTGATAGTGTGTTTTATACTTGTGTCTCTCAAAACAACTAAATAAATAAATTCTTCTACCAGAGTAACTGGTACTAAGTGGCCACTCATTCCTACAGCAGTTATTTGAAAGAATTTAAAAATCTTGTAGTAGGAGATAAAGGACGATTATAAATATTTTAATAGACTCATGCCCATCTTCAAAAGAGATGCAGCCTCAGGTAATAGCAGATTCAGAGATTTATAACTTAGATTTGCAACTGATAGACAGATACACATTTCGCAAGGATCTGCCCAGTGTATACAACAAACATTAAAATTAAGGCTTTTATAGATACGTGGTCAAGTCTATGGATGTGCAATGCTGAATTTTTATAATGTATCTCCAGTTTCCATTATTACCCAATTTGTAAATCAGAATATGTGCTGATGTATGTGGGTGGGAGCTCCAAGGGCTAAGAACCAACTGGAAGCCTTGTTCATAAACAAGTTCTGAGATAAGGGCTGGCAGTGAAACAGTTGAGAGGTGCCTTAGATCACGTAGGGGGCAGAGTGATTTGTGCCTGCTGACAGGGATGGGCTTAAAAAAAGGCAAAGAGTTCAACTTTAGTTCAAGACTTTGAGATTTAGAGACCCAAAGGTTTCACGCCATATCTAAGCCAATGGTTCTCAAACCTTCCCTTGCAAAAGTCACCTGGAGGCTATTTACCGAAGCGTGGATACCTGGGTGCTATACCCAGAGATTCTAATTTGGGTGAGGCAAGTGGTCCAAGCACCTTGCTTTTGAGAAACACTGCTCAGAGCAAATAGCAGCAGAAATCTCTGATTAAAAGGCCAAGCTGTCCAAGAAGTAACACCAGTGAGGTCATCACCTACAAACAAATCCCTTAGGAAACTCCACCATAATACGAGGAACAAAGTTATCCCCAATTAACTTTCCTTTCCTATCTTTTTACAACTCAAAGTTTGAAATCAGTGAACATTTAGTAATGATTGTTCCAATTCTGAGGTAAAAGGAAGAGCACCAGGGATCTCAATGCTAAAAGAAACCAATTCCTTAAGAGGTCCATGCTATACAGAATCTAATTTCTGTAGTAATGTTATAGAGTTCTAGTGCAGTCTTGTACCAGTCTTTGTACAGTCTTTTTACTTTTGTATACTCTTCGATATTATCTACTCTTTCCAGTTAAGGTTTTAGAAGAACTGCCAAGAGGAGAGTTCGTCTATATGCTCTTTCTGGTTTTCCAGATACCAACATTTTCTGATTTACACTGATACACAACAAAGTTATTTTTTATTTATTTATTTTTTGGATGCTGGAGACAAACATCTTTATTAAAGATACTACCAAAATTTTGGCAAACATTTCAAAACAGATTTGTAAACATAATGCTTCCCTTTTCAACTGGCAGCACTTTGAAAAGACAATACGGTAAGACAACACAAGGTGAATCAACATTAGTTCAAAATCCTTATATTTTTGACCACATAACTTATGTTTCCACATGATAAAACAAATGATAGTTTAAATCAACGTCAACAGATAAACTCCATGAAATGAAAGTTTGTGCTGTTTGATGAATCACAGTATGTTATGGTTAAATATATCTGCTCTTTTTTATATTCCTGGCTCCCAGGATGAAAAAAAAAAATCTTTAAATATACATTTCATGTAGGTAATAGCTTCTTTGCATATCTCTCTTCAAAAAATACTTTATAGCAGTATATAAATAGGTTACCTACATGTTTAATTTTATAATTTTGCCCCAAAACTATAGATCTGTTTCATTTTCATAACATATTGATTTTGCCCAACATTAATAAAGCTGACAAACTGTTGAAATGGAAATGCTTTTGTCTTCCACAATAGAAGTAGCAATTTGACAGGAAAAAAACAAAAACAAAAAAAAAAACAACAACCCCTACAGTAACACTCGTCAGTTGTTTAACCTGAGCGTTTGGCCTACTGAGAGTAGCAGCTTTTGTCCTCCATGCACGCTCACATCCACACCACCTCTGCACACATACCGGTCGAGCACACGCTTTCAGACGCTGGTAGGCCACAGTATGCTTCCCATTGCTCTAACCAAGTGGGAAGCAGTGTAGCTAATGATTAACCACACTATGTACACAACTAGCAAACACCTTAAGGCAACCATTGCAATGGGGGGTTAACTTGCAGGGCAGATTCACTGTCTAGACCAAGTCAGCCTGTATGTACATATGTGTGTGCTTATTTCTACACATACACATATGCCTTTCTATTTCTTAACCCTCCAAAACAATGTTTAAATTTTTTTTTGTATTTTGTGCAAATTTCTAAATATTCTACCATTTAAGGCAAAGAGTTTGCATTAAGAAAGGTCAGAAAATAGGCTTATGTTTATCCAAAAGCATTTCACCTTGCACATTACTTTTTTTTTTTTAAACACACATAACTTAGAAGTATGGACACTGGATCCCCAATATCTAAAAAAAATCATTTCTAATGACAAATGTAAGTTTTTAAGGAAAAAAAATTGATTTGAAGTATAGACACCAGATCCCCAATGTCTAAAAAAACATGATTTCTATTGACAAACATAAGTCTTGGGGGTAGGGTCGGGGTGGGGAGAAGGACCAGAAAAAAGCAGCTTCAGAAATGCAGGGAAGCAAAGTAAAAAGGGGGAAAAATAAAAGTAAATTAACTCAAGTTTGCTAATACTGAAACTTTCAACAAGCAAAGTTTCATTTTTTTTTTTTTTTTAGAATCTTAGAGCAACTCATTTGGAATTTTAAATAAATAAGCTTAAGTTTATTCACATCTTCTGGTCCAAGCAGATTTAGTGCCATGACTCTGCTTGCTGTTGGTCAAATTCACCTATTAGTCTTTTGATGTGAGCCAGCTTGTTATGAAGATACTCGCATCTATATTTTTCTTCATGATAATTGGGACTGGACTGCAGAGGAAAAAAACAGGGAGGAATTAGGTTGCAGAATGTGTAATACTTCCCAACTACTGGTCAGAAAACCCACAGTGATGATCCTACCTGCTTGATCTTCTGATATTCTTGTAAGACTTCTTCGTGAACATTCTACAAAATTAAAAATTAAAATCAGGAGGGAACAACTTTTCTTTTTGGCAATATAAACAGCTAAGACCCACTCAGTAAGGGTGTTGGAAATACTGATGATGGGAATGTAAACTGGTACCATCTTTAAAGAAGGCAATTTGGCAACTGCTATCAAAACAGCAAACGCAGAACTGACTCAGCACTTCTATACTTCCTCTTCCAGATTTGCTTGTGCCTGAGTGAAACGCTGTGTGTACAAGGTTACTTGCTGTGGTAGCATGTTTAAAGCAAAAGACAGTACACAAAATTTCAGTGTCCATTAATGCATGCAAGGGATCCTAAGAGGCCATTAAAAAGGGGAAGTGCTTCATGCATTTATATAAAGTTCTCTAAGGTACATTATATTGTTTAATGAATAAAGCAAAGTGCAGAATGATTTATACAGTTTGATATTAGTTGTTTAAAGGGGGAAATAGAATGATAAGTCTAAGAATTTCATTACTTCTAAGATGTACATTTCTTCTCATTTTATTTTATTTTTTTAAAGATTTTATTTATTTATTTGACAGAGAGAGATCACAACTAGGCAGTGGGTCAGGCAGGGACAGGGGCGGGGGAAGCAGACTCCCCGCCGAGCAGGCAGCCTGATGTGAGGCTCGATCCCAGAACCCTGAGATCATGACCTGAGCCGAAGGCAGAGGCTTAACCCACTGAGCCACCCAGGCGCCCCATTTCTTCTCATTTTAATGAGATCAGATAAATAATGTATCAGTTTAACTTACTGGGACAGAAGACCATGGTACATACTGCGATGAATCTGCTTGTGTATATACATCTTACAAACACATACACAGACCTTTGAAAGAATACACTGGAAACCAGTACTACTGATTGCCTCTAGGGAGGGATATTAGGTGGCTGGAGAAAATGGCTAATATTTATGTAACCTTATATACTATGGATTTAAGCGGTTTCCAAATGCTTACATTTACTCTGCACAACTCTATAATCACCTTATTTATGGAGGGGGATTTTGAAGAAAGTAAGGTAGCTTGCCCAAGTCACACAAATATTAAATGGTACAGTTGGGAATCAAGGCCAGGCAGTCTAGCTCTGGAGCCTCCTCCTAACCACTAAGCAGTTCTTGGAATTACATTTTCGTTTAAATATAATCAGGGTACAACGGTAAATAACTATATCTAAAAAATTAAACCCCAAACCACCATATCAAGAGCACCCTCAGACACTAATTCCTCTGAAAAATCTTCTGTAACTCTAGGCAGCCTGTTTAAAGATTAAGGCCCACTAATGAAAGACACCTGAGTCTTTCAGATCTGAGGAAGAGCCCTGAGTCTTTTCTGTGCCTGTGAGCACAGATGCTCTCAGGCTATTTTCCCCACTGGGGGAAACCCATTCATTCTCTAATGCAGATTCCTGTCAGAAAAACAGTAGTAGGCCAGATGAAGGCACCATCTATGATTTGTGAAGTGTGACAAGTTATGTGGCCCACACAAAGAGGGAAATCTTCATTTAAAACATTAAACAGTTAAACACTTTGCTTGTTAACTATGAGTGAGAACAACCAGTACACGGGTCTGGCTGGCTTCTACTGGTTTGTCAGCTGTGGTAATACTACCACTTAAAGTCGGGAAGTGAAAAGAGATTAGTATGTATTAACTGTCAGGCTTCGGAAGAGCTGGAAATACCAAACTTTTCACTTAAACCCCAAATCTCTGGAGTATTAAACCCTGTTTGTATTTTATGTCTGGATCTTCCTTATTCTATGCCAGATTGAGGTTTTTTCTTTTTTAATGTACTTGAAATAGCAATTTTGGGGAACAGAACCAGAACTAGCAGCTATATCTGAGTGGGCAGTTCAATCAAATATTTCAGTGAATCTCCAATCCAACTTTTTTTCCTATATAGTTGTATTTGCTTTTTTCCTTGATACTCTCTTTAGTATGTTACAGTAAAGATTAAGCATATATTACATATTTTATACATACTTCACCATATAAAGTTATTTTTTCCACTGACAGGAAAATAGTTCATTGTATTTACTTAGGTTTGAGAACTAGTTCAAATATTTAGTTTCCTAGCTAATTTTAAATGAAGACCAAAAGCTGAAGAGAGCCTGGTTTGAAGACCTGCTCTGAAGGCCAGCAGATTGCCTGGGAATGGGCCAGGCAGAGAACAAAGAGGGTAAAATATGGAAGTCAGCCTATCTAGAAGCAAACATGTTTACCTGGTACTCTTTTGAGCCTGGAGAAAGCCGCTTTCGTTGTGCATCTAGTTTGATAAATCTTCTAGCTACAGTCTCCATCCTGGCATGCAAGGCCCTGTACTCATCATACTCAGCATTGAAGTCATCCTTGTAATTTTGGCGTTGCTCATAGGAGACGATAGCAATATATTTTCTAATAAGAAAAAAGAAATAAGATAAATGGAGACAGACTATAGAATCAACATGATGCATAAGCCTGATATTTAAACAAAAAACTTAGAAACCAAAACCATATCCAAGCACGTATCCCAAGACTGAATGCTGCCTTGCCACTGTTTGCCCCCATGTCACTCCTTTCAGATGACTTCCATGTGAAATTATCCCACAGGAGAGCTTAAGACCTCCAGTGAAGGAAAGTAAATGTGAAAAAAACATGGTGGCAATGGAACTGAAGTGTGACTAGAAAACAACACTAAACACAGATTTAGCTTTCCAAATCTTTCTTTATCCAAAATAATTCACTACCACACTAGTGGCAGAGGCCAAGCCGTCTGTCACGAGTCACATGGAAACAGAAGGCCTCCATGGGTAACATGAAACTAGGAGAGTGTTACACAGTCACTCAGTGCTGAAGTCCGAGCTCTCTGGAGATCTGCTGCTTTATGAGAGGAGGTCTGTCTTTGGCTGTTTACACCTGCTGCCAGCAAGGTGCCTCTGGCTTGTTCCCTCTGCTTCTTTCCTCCCACGTTTGACTAGGCAAATGTGTAAAATACAAAAAAGTAACTGTCTTCTTTTGAAATGAGAGACCAAGGGGGAAAAATGGCCAAAAAAGGGGCATATTTCTAGTTCTTTTCAACATTAAAATATCACAGTCTGTGTAACTGGATATCACTGTATACTATCATTCTAATTTACTTTCTTAATTAAAAGGCCATAAATCTGTTTTACTTCAGGTCGTGAATAACTTAGAGAAACTGGTAAGTGAAGGCCATTTTCCCAGAGTGTCAAGTTTATTCAGTGGTAAGCAAATTAAAACAGCATTTTAATATTAAAACAAAGTTAGTATTATTTGTTTGTGGCTCTGGGAAGTGGGACCACACCAGGGCCTGGGTCTCTGTTCTCCATGCCTGTCGTGGGATGCAAAATTCCCTTGACTTTTTGAGATAAAAATTGAGATTTCAAAACAATTTCAGGCAAGTAGCAGGTGCCTCAGCATGCCTCAGGCATGCACATATATTCTTGACTGCAGGGAAAACCCTGGAGGTTCAGTCCTCTACAAAAATGGATTCAGATAATCTTAACAGTTTTATTCAAAATGAGAGGGCAAAATGTCTAGTTGGAAATGTGAGAAAAGTGATGCAACTGTGCAACCTTAATGTCCTCATTAATATTTTTATTCATGCTGAGTTAGACACTGTGGAGGTTTATTTTTCTAAGTGTAACTGAGACAGCAGTAGTATGCTGATTTAGGGCGCCCTGCTGGTGTCTCTGCTGTAAAAGGAACGGGGCCAGCCAAGCAGAGAAGCAGTCCTCTCCTAGCCAGGGCTGTCCTGACTGCACACCAAGGAAGCCCAGGGTGGGAAAAGAGGTTCCTGGGGATAAGTGTATGTAAGCAAAATGGCTAAACTGCTCATGAAACTCAGGCTTCATTTATTGTATAAAATATCCTGCTTTCTCAAAATCACAAACGAGGCTACACCCTCGGTATTTTATTTAATAATTTCCTTAGGGAAAAATACCAAACTGGCCAACAGTTGTGTTGCTATTATAGAAGATTACTTGGTTATACTGGCATTCTAACAAAAAGCACTTCACTAATAAAA
Source organism: Neogale vison (assembly GCF_020171115.1). Classification (NCBI taxonomy): domain Eukaryota; kingdom Metazoa; phylum Chordata; class Mammalia; order Carnivora; family Mustelidae; genus Neogale; species Neogale vison. Next base: position 197,453,217 of record NC_058091.1, on the reverse strand, counting down.
AAAAAAAAAAAAAAAAAAAAAAACAAACACCAAAAAACTGTTATGGTTCTCTAGTTGGTTCCTACTGCAGGGATGGAGTAAAATTTTAAAGGGTTTGGCTATTTCACAGCCACAAGTAACAGAAGTATTCTTATTATACAAAAATTAGGAATATTGTGGTTTAAGTATGTATTACTCAGACTGATCATTAAGGTTTTATTGTATATCTTTTTGGTTTTCTTCTGAAACAACCGAAGTTTAAGTTCTGTAATTTCAGTGTTTTTGAAAATTTATGCTTTCTCACCATTAAAATTTTCTTAAAAGAAAATCTGCTATATTTACATCAGATAGTCTTGGGATAAAATAAGTTAAACAATCACAGAGGTTACGTACTTTCATGATTTTTAAAAGCCAGAAACACGACAAACATATGAAAACGTGCTGAGGAAGATGTAGCAACCATCCTTAGATTAGGGAGTTAAAAACGATTTTTTAAATATAGAACTGTTTAAGTCGACAAAACACAGCAACATCCTGAATCCATGAGGAAAGGGTTAGAATTATTTTTTAGTCTCCCCACATGATTTTGTCACATATAACTAGTCTGTGTCATTATTACAAAAAAGGGGGATTTCAAAATCCACCACAAGAGAACAAGGGCACAGTACTGCAGTTGTCATTTGAGGGGGCAACTTTCACAAGACTTTTGAGGAGAAGTGGGTTTGCAAAAGGAGAGGTGAACTCCCTCATCAGTGGAGCCCTGCAGGCGCTGTCCCCCAACCAGCCCTTCCTGGGCCAGTTCAGTGGTGGTTGCTTTGCAAAACTCCCTTTCAGAACTCTAAAACTATATCACCATCTCAGATGAGAGAGGATTCAGCATGGTTTCTTGGCATCTTTTCAGTTAAGAGATGATAACAAGCATTATGGTTTCATGCTCTATCATTCCCCGTTAAGTATAGCTTTCACACTACTGTTAAGCAAAAGTAACACATTTTAAGTATAAAATGTTCTCCACTTTAGAAATGAACATTTCGTGGTACATGGAGGGCTAAACAGCACAGTTTAACTTCGTCCAACACGCTACTAAAAGAGGAAAAAATGTTCATAGAGCTCAGAGTTCATTTTCCAATCTACATTCAAATTATTTTGTCCATTTGTTAATTTTCAGAGCTACCCTGCAGTCATATCTGTTCGCTCTTCCGCTCTCCATTTTTCCAGGCTCTTGCAACTTAATTATTTCTTCTTACGCAGAAGCCTCTGAGTCTATAAAAAAGCTAGAATTATGTGTATGTTATAATTTCTGTGATAACCAGTTACAAAAATGTTCTCAGCTCAGTATTTAGCAACTTATTGCCATAACAAGAAAAACATTATAACTGGTACTAAAGTTTAATGATCAAATTTTACTATTCTCTCCTCTTAAAATTAATTCGATGGCAGAGCTTTATTTAAATGAAAATCAGTCTATCTCTACTTTGTAGTAACTGTGGAGGTTTAAGCTCTTTATCAGTAATAAACTCTCATTGGGGGAAACAAGTGAATGTGCATTGACAGGCTGTCAGCTTTGAAGAGTCAGATCCCTGAAATCTTCCATAATCAAATGCCTGGACTGGCCTCGGAACAAAGGACAGGCTTCTCTGTACTTAAAGGCCATGGAGCAGAGCTCAGAGCAGGGGGGAGGCACAACCTGCTCAGGCAGACAGGGGTGGATTTGGGATGAGCAGGCTTAATGGCAGCCTTTCAAACGCAGGGGTGGCTCCAGGGCTCTATTTCTGGAACTTCTTTTCTTGATTTGTAAATTATGGGAAAAGAATTTGCAAACTTTCTAAAATTAAACAGTCCTCTCCCATTGGCAGACGTCTGAACTTACATCAAATAATCTGGGAGTTCAATTGTTGAAGAAGGCTCCGTGGAGGCAGTGCATCCCTCTTTAACTCCTATAATGAAGAAAAATTCAAGCTTTCACCAAATAGTATGGTTATAAAATGCCTATAATTCTTAAATAGATCAGAAACATCTGGAACACTCTTCCTCAAATTCTATTCTTCCATCTCAATAAGCAACAGTGAGCAAGGAATACAATTGAACACGAACAATAGAGGCCCTATGACCAGGGCCAGCAGAACTGACGCCAGGCATTGAAAGCGCCCTGGCTACTGCAGTGTCTGCACAATAAAGGAATTCCATCTTAACCCAAGGTCAATCTTCTATTCTTTCCACAACAGTTGTGGCATCTGCCCAGCAATTCAAAGACTGTGGTGGCAGATGCAGCCAGACAATGCAAGATACAAATTTTACATCAACATCTACTTTTCAGAGGATTCAAACAAGGCAGATGAGACAATGAAGTCAGGTAGCAGACTGCTGCAGTCACTGTATTTTATTGCTACCCTTTTTGTATGCAGACAGAGGAAGCAGTGAAGTTTTCCCGTTTATCAATTTAAAGTAATTCAAAATAAGGCATTACTGAATCGCGATTTATACTCCTCCCATCTCTATACCTCATAATACTACAGATTTGTTTTTAAAAGGACAAAATAAATAAACAGACAAATAAAGAAACTGCCAGTCATTCAGGGCTATGCTAAGTGTGTAAAATCCCTCAGTCAGTATTCTATTTGTGTGAATGCACCATTTCCTGAGGGTATGTTTAGACTTTATAGGGTAATTTTTTATCATTTATAGTAGAATTAAATTAATAACTCGAGTCCTAACCCTGCCTGCTGGCAAAACATGCATGTCCAATATAAAACAAAAGTGAAAATTTCATAATTTCTTTGTTTAATATTTTAAAAGACCAAGTATAGTAAATAAATTATGCAGACTCTGTGGGATTATTGTTCACGGTCGTTTGTTTTTGTGTTGACTCACGCCTGAGTTTGTCTTTTTTATGACAGCCTGAGTCTTAAAGGAAAAGGCATCAAGTGCACGTCACCTGGCTTCTTTGCTACAAATACCAGATAAATTCCAATAGATTCAAGGGCTGTGGGTCTGGATCTATCCTCAGTATTCTGTGGTAATCTCAATGGCTTTGAGATGTACTACATCCTCAGTGGAGGATTCAAAGACTAGGTTTGCTTCTCCAGGCCTCCAACTAGAACACTCACACTCCGCTGTAGGTCTCCTAATACTGGGACCCAGTTGCCCCAACATCAGCCTGACTCAGGATTACCATCTCAGAGTGGGAAGTGTGGAGGCTGGGATAGAACCGGGAACGTGGCTTGCTAACTCTGAACACAAGGTCATTACCTCTTGCCATTCCCTGACCTGGCAAATTCAAGTACAGTAGTACTCGAGGGAAAAAGCTTACCCATACCTTTTGGGCCACTATACAGTACCATACGGATTTCAGTGTTTCAACAGGTCAGCTTTGATGTGCAGTACACTCTACCCAGGTCAGTAAAGGCATTGCAACATACTATTCTGCGAAGTTTCTCTCATGTGGTAAAAATGGTCAGTTAAATCTAAGGGTTACAGACTTCCAGTATTATGGGCGAATTACAGAAAGACAACACTCCTTAATTCTATTCATTAAAGTAACTTTCCTGAAGTTGTATTTTCCTAGGGAATTTTGCTTTAGTTAAGCTGGGTTTAAAACTGGCAGCAATGCTAAATGATGGGCTTGAATCTCTGACGTGCCGGAATGGGGGACGTTAAGTTTTAGAGAACAACTTTTTTTAAGTAAGAAAAACAGAGTTTTTGTCTCTGTGTTAAAGATCATTATACCTCAGGTAAGTGGTCTTTCTACTGATTAGCTTTTCTTCAGAAGTAAAGAATTGTAATAAGCTTCTTTGCATCTCTACATATCTGGCTTTTAACAGTTTCCAAAAGCTTGAAATGGTTAAATTTTGCTAACAATTAATACTAGTTTACTAAAACAGTGTTCTTAAAATTGAAAAAGAATTCTTAAGCTCTGTCATGCAAACTGCCAATAGCCTTACATAAGACAGACTGCTTTCACTCTGAGTAACAATGATGTGATGGATTTGCATATGCAATCCTACCTTGCCTGTTTTATAAAGAATTTGACATTTCCCCTGTGTTAATATTAATTAAGGGAGGGGTGACCCTGTTTCTTTGGCAAAGAAGGAAAAGAATTATTTTTATCGCTAATTGTGTGTCTGGTTAAATTAGTTCAAGACTGGCACATAATAATAGGTCACGCCGAGGTTGCATAGTACCCTGGCAGTTATGGGAAAGCGCAACACAGTCTACCTTCTAGAAGGGGCTCTCTGGAGGATAATAAAGTCATTTTCAGATGTTACCATCTTATTCTCAAGAAACTGTGTTTAATCGTTGGCTAAAAAGAGACGAAAAATGACTGCTATTAAATACAAGAAAAAAATCTGCTCTCAAAACCATGACACTATATAAGATTAATAGCAGAAGGTCAATGGATAAAAAAGCACTAGTAATCATAAACAGCATAATCTCACACTCATGATGTGTTTGCTCTGCCTGTTCACTGAACACGTGCAGCTGGTTTTATGAATGTAAAATATACCTTCATTGGAATCTGGACTGGAGTTGTTCAGCTTGGCAATTTCCTCTTCTCCTTTAAGGTCCTCTTCCTTTTCTTCTGTCATCTCAATGTCGTGCTTTTTAATTTGGTCCTTTTCCTTGTGTTTTTTAGACTTCTTTTTGGACTTTTTGTGAGACATTGAATGGTTTTCTTCCATAGGCTTTGGACACTTTAGTAGAACTGAACCAGGGGGTAAGGTTTCCAGAGAAGTCCTAGAGGTATATTTATCTTGCTGGTCCTCATAGATACTACTGTTTTGACTGAAACTGTCAACAGGTAGGTCTTGAGTCCCCCGGCCTTCTGGAGTGCTGGGGGAATTGGAGTTAGAGTTTACAGTCTGAGGAGGATTGGAGACGGGCAGGTGGGTTGGAGGCAGCGGTGGTGGGGTAGGGATGGCAGCAGCTGCAGGGGGTGGCAGGAGGCCTGCGGCAGACTTCTCACTGGGGGGATTCAAATGGCCATTTAATGTTGGCGGAACTCTGTTTGTCAGGTGAGATATTCGAGCTTTTTTATTCATTAAAGGATCGATGAAATCTGAATCTAAAAGCCGTTTCTGTGGGGAGGAGGGAAGCAGAAAAGAAATGAGCCAGTTTGTATGAAACCTCAACATCACTGGTTACCATATGAACAACTGGGTAATTTTACTCATTCTTAAGTTTATCACCAGCATTGTGTCTACCACTCTGCAAGCTTAAGCAGGAACAGACAATCCACAGAAACAAAAGGGAGAATCTGGCAAATATGTTTTCTGAACTTTCTGATCCTATAGCCACACCCTAAGTTCTTTGGGAGACCATGCCAATTTATGTGGACTCTACCACTTCAGAGAGTATTAAATAGAGGTACCCTCCTTCCTCTGTGGGCCACAGCTGACCCAGTTACATTGGGAGGAGAAAGCAGTTTGTACCATTTCACGCTGTCAGGACTAAGAAGGGTAGGGAAAGGGCAATAAAAGCCTATACTTACTTAATCTCCCCTAATGTGCTAAGGTGCTCCAGTTATGAATACTCTGGCCGTCATTTATTATTTCACCTGTCTTAAAATGAGAACAGCTGGCACCTTCTCTAAGTATCTCCATCCCTGCTGAAATGCTGTTCAATTTCTTCCCTGTAAATATACCTCTTTAATGGACTGGAAAAGAAGTCTTAATGACAATGAGTCCACAAAAATGATATGGAATTAATGTTTCAAAAATTTTTAAAAATTATGCTTATACTAGCACAATCCAGCAACAGTAATATTTAAATGAAAAAGAAAATTCCGATAGTTGAAAAGTATGAAGCATATATCCAATGTAATGAATGATGTGGCCTAAACTTCAGCCTGGAGGAAAGTAATAGTTAATCATCCCATCAATTTATTCTGTTTTCAGTTTGGCATCATTGATTTGGCAGCCATTATATAATTAGATCAGAGTATAAATAACTCCATGGTAGTTGGCACTAAAAGTGAGGCTTGTATAGACAATGTCCATGCAAGGACAGAACTGCTTTTATTTTGTCCTTCCTCTGTTACTCACAATAGGTTTCTAACTTTTTTTGATATACGAACAGCCTTTTGCCCAGAGCATGCTTACCGTTCTCCACACATCTGTCCCATCTCCCCAGTCCTTGGAAGGATGGTCCAGAAAGAGGAGCACTTTGTCAGTAGCACTGGTAGATAGATCTGCCCCAAACCAGGGAAACCAAGGAATCTCTTGGGGGGAACTTAAGCTGGAAGGAGTGAGGTCTAAGTGGAGTATTCTGATTGGGATCTAACCGAAAAAAATACATTAAAGACATGTCTGAAAATGACAGAATTTTTTCTTTGCTTATTTTGGAAACATTTTTCCCCAAGAAAAGTTTTCTCAAACATCTTTCAGATAATATTAAATCTCTTCAATTTTCTGTATAATTTGAGACTGGATATGGGACTAGATAAGTCTTCTAGTTAGTGACCTAACAGAAAAGTAGATAATCTTATAGTACATGTAAACTTTAAATATGGAGAAGCAAAGCAGATAGTAAGCACTTTGACAAGCAGTGCTGTGTAGGAGAAAGAGGTCTGCGCTGTGAGCTGGGACCTGAATTCTAGACAGAGCTCTGCCACGATAACTAGCTATGTGACTGTGGGAAGGCAAGCTATGCAGCTTCTTGGAGCCTCCTTTTCTCATGCATAAATTAGACCACCTGAACTAGGTGGCTCCTGAGGTTCACTTCAGGGCTATGATTATATAATTTTATGAATACCTGAGGAGAAGATGCAGCATCTCTATTAGAACATACGGGAGATTCTGAACGGCTGGTGCTGGCAGCACTCTGAGATGGATTTAGTTTTCTGCAAAGGAGACACCAGTTCCAGTTATGGGGAGAATTTTCAAATGTTCATGATAAAAAGCTTACCTTTGTTTTTTCCTTCTCAACACTTAAGTAACAATGACTAAAACTTTCTTTTAAGGAAAAAAAAAAAACCAGATTTACCTTGAGAGCACTGACTCTAAGGACCGTCTGTCTATTTCACTGTATCCAGGCCAGTCTCTTTGAAGCTCTTTAAAAACATAATCCTTTAAGGTATATGAGAGGTCCTTTGGATTCAGATTAGCTACCTGGTACATGGTATGAAAACAGAGCATTAGATCTTTTTGCTACTTCCTAACCCAAAACAGGCAGCATTTTGCATTTACACTGAGAATAACTATACCAATTGGCCCCAAAGGGACTGCTAGTTTTGCATATGCCAGATCTCAATAAATGCTATTTGACTTCATTTGGGAAATTTAAACTTTTTATATAAGTACCTAAACATTTAATCCCTGAATATCCACTGTATGTCATATATCTATTCAAAAAGCCTACAGTAGGCAAAAAGTGGAGGGAGGTTTACTTAGTTTATTTTTTTTACTTTTATTTATTTATTTTTTAAAAAGATTTTATTTATTTATTTATTTATTTGACAGAGATAGAGAGAGGGATCACAAGTAGGCAGAGAGGCAGGCAGATAGAGAGGGGAAAGAAGTCTTCCTGCTGAGCAGAGATCCCGACATAGGGCTCGATCCCAGGACCCTGAGATCATGACCTGAGCCGAAGGCAGAGGCTTAACCTACTGAGCCACCCAGGTGCCCCCTTTTTTTTTTTTTTTACTTTTTTAAATTTAAGTTTTTCTAGTCTAAGGAGTGAGGTTTAACAACTTCATTATCTACTTCTGGTCATTAACTCCATTACTTTTGAATCACAGTAAAAATCCTTGGTCATTTGTATTAAGTAGAAACCAACGAGTTCCCAAATGCTAGGTTATAAACTTTCCCTTCAGTAATCAGCAGAAATTATCTCCATAAATAGTATCAATTCTAATGCCCTTGTCTGTCATTTTCTTGGCTTGCTAAGCCTGCTTCTTGTCACTGCCAGTTCTCCTAAAGAACCACTTATTCAAAGTCCTTGAAATTCCTGAAAACCAATAAAAAGAAATAACCCTCAAATTACTGTTATTAGTCAACCAGTTTATTCTTAAGTGTAATCTTTTCCTACCATATAACTGCAATTCCTAGAGTGTCCAGGCCTCGATTCCACGAACAATACAAATGTATGGATTCAGGTGCCAAACCGAGTCATTTTTAAGGCTGGCAGAAAGATATTTCTCCTGTCATTCTCTACTGGAATGGTCTTTTTTTAACAGCTTCACTTATTTCTGTGTCCTTCTAAAGTAAAGTACTATCAAATGAATTATGGTGGTTTATGCTTTTTGTATGCTTTTCTTACAGTAAGGAAAGCTGTAAGAAAAGCGTTAACAACATTAACGTTAATGTTGTTATAAAGTAGAAAATGGTAGGCTTAAGATTCAAATTTGCAAATACATTAGAATGAGACACTACCAGATTTCTCAAAGTGGAAAAATAGCAACAATGCTTAGCTTTCCTATTATCCTTGGGACGACATAGAGTTAAGACCCCATTGCTTCTCTAGGATTCATACTCGGCTATTCTGTTTTCCTCCTCCTCCCTCTTTTTTTCTTTTGTTTTGTGTGTGTGTGTGTTTGTGTGTGCACGCACTCTTCTATATGCTAGATGCTTAGGAGCTATCTTTTGTTTTCTTCACTGTCATCATCTTCACCTAAGATTACTTCATTCAGCCCTAAGGCTTGCTTTATCTTTTTTTTTTTTTAAATTTATTTAAGTAATCTTTATACCCAACGTGGGGCTCAAACTCATGGTTTTGAGATCAAGAGTTTTATGTTCCTTCAGCTGAGCCAGCCAGGTGCCCCAGCTCTAAAGCTTTCTCAGTAGACGGTCCATATGTTGCTATCTCCTAATTTATAACTCCAGCTCCAAGTGTCTTCTGAACACCAGTCCCTTACATGTACCTAATGAACATCTATCACCATTTGGGTATGTCTAACAGACATCTTCCAAACAGAATTCCCGATTGCTGACCATACACTTGTTCCTTGCCATCCCTCTCATCTCAGTCAACGGCTCAGTATCCATTCAGTTGCTCCATGTAGTTGATCTGGGTTAGAATCCAGACACTGGCATTTTATTAAAGTTCCACAGAAGATTCTAACATGCAGTTAGGATGAGACAATGCTCTAGATTCTGCCAAATGATCAGTACTAATGACACTCATGCCCCATTTGCTGCTGAGTTAAGCAAACCTACACTTTAAAATCTTCATGTCTGTATACATAATCACTTCACTGCTGACATCACCAGTATCCCCTGTGTCAATCAACTGCCACCATTTTGCTATCTTATCCTCTAGCCTAGGAGGTAACTTACAACTTTTCTGGAGATTCAGTCACCAGGTATTTTGTGATTTGTAACCTGAACCTCCCTCCTTCCCCAAATAAAAAATCGGAAACATATACACTTTCACCCTTATTCACTTTCATCCTGTCTTTTGAGCTCTTAAAATTGTTATGTGACATAAGGATTTAAATTAAGATTTTCCAAAAAGTACTCAAATAATTTAGTAAGATCCTTGAGACTGCCCAAGATACTTGGAGATTGGTTAACCCAGAACTGGAAACTTTGGCTTTATTCTTTCATAATATTTAGTATCATGACTATCATGAATAGGAGAATAATAGGAGAATAAATGAAAAAATAGACTTAAAAGTATTATTTTTTGAGTAATTAATGAAAACATGCAGGTTTGCATTTTTTAACTGCGAAATTTAAGAACTTTGGAAATGTTACTGCTTCAGAAAAAATTTCATTTGAATGCTACAACATTTATGACTCAAAATAAATACGAAAAGTATACAGAGTTATAGTCTGACAAACTAGTGACTTCAACAAAACTAGTGATCTACTTTTATACTTAAGCTTATGATTATAAGGTAATTGATCAAAGTTAACCCTTAATGAAGACAAGTGAATGATCTCAGCATACTCAGTGGTAGAAAAAGGCAGAGTAAAGAGCATGCAAGGCAAGACACATTTAAAACTTGTAGATTAAAAATTCTAGCTTATACCAACCGAAGAATGATAAAAATAAATTGTACAACTTCACCTATATAAACGAATAAATACTACAGCAATAGTTTAGGTGATTCAAGACCAAAAAGAGACAACAGAAATTTATTTTTATGGAATTTCAGAGCAAAATTTGTTTAATTCAAATGAAGATAATGACTTGAAATTTACTTTTTTTTAAGTTAACAATTCAGTAGCCTCTAACTTATAAAACCTACTATAAATGCTACAGTTCAATTAGTTTTTTAATTAAATGTTTAAAACAAGATGACTTAATATTTAAGACTTATAATTCATATACCATTGGTCAAGATGATGCTGAAATTTCTCTACCTCAACAGCAACAAGAAGAAGCCTTTTTTTTTTTTTTTAAGATTTTATTTATTTGACAGAGAGAGATCACAAGTAGGCAGAGAGGCAAGCAGAGAGAGAGAGAGAGAGAAAGAGAGAGAGAGAGAGAGAGAGGAGGAAGCAGGCTCCCTGCCAAGCAGAGAGTCCGATGCAGGACTCGATCCCAGAACCCTGAGATCATGACCTGAGCTGAAGGCAGAGGCTTAACCTACTGAGCCACCCAGGCACCCCACAAGAAGCCTTCTTACATGAGCTTCTCAACAAGAAAGTACATGGAAGGAACTCTCTCCAGGTGTCTCACCTGCTGTAGAATTGCTCCGAGGGAGTTCTTGTCTTTTTGATTGACACCATCTTTCTGCAGTCGAGCCAGCAGCTCAGGTTTCTTATAGGCCTTCAGTGCCAGTAAGTGAATCACTCTGTCCCTGTATGGCCGCTGAGAAACACTGCTGCTGCCATGTGTCTTTCGAATCGTATTTGCAGGGTTCATGGGGGTTGACCGTTTCCTCTCGGGTACTGCATCTGAAACAGCTTGAGGTGCTTTCCGAATCTGCACTCTTTTCCCTAAAGTCCAGTGGAAATGACACTGTTACACATTTGCAGTTAAGAACATTAATGAGCATCTCCGTTTCCTTAACTCTGATTTAGGTACTTCTTAATTTCTGGAGGGAATTAAGGCCTTTTAATTTCAGTTTTTACTTTAAAGAGAACTACAAACAGAAAGCATTTTGAATAAATGGCCTAAAATTATGGATTTGAAATTGTTTTGATAGAACTATTTACTGGAATAAATATGCATATGGAATTATTCTGGTCACTTAGCTACATATGGTACATTAGTGACACACTGTAGCAACAGACTGGAAATTTTAAGGTCATAGGTAGTTCATGTTAAGTGGAAATTTAATAATTTGTGTTTACCTGTGCTGTTTACTGAACTTATCTACATATTATATGTCATTTCTTTGGCAGACAGAATATAGCAAATGTGAAACATGAGAAATACCTGTTGGCTCTCACTGAGACCATACTTTTGGCTGAGCTGGGGAATTATCTTAATCTCACAGATTCAGGAACCACGAAAAGGGGGTCCAGGCATAATCTGGGATTCAGAAGGACAGCCACTAGACATTTTCCTTTTCAATAGGCCGTACCAAATTTTAGAAGTCAAAAACCAAAATCAAAACTAACCAAACTAAAAACAATCTAAGAGGGCCAGACAAGCAGGCATTTCCACTGCAAGGCTGAGGGTACACAGGTGAATTAGAGCAACAGAAAAATGGTAAAAAGGAGGCCTTCACATCATTCCTGCCAGGCAAGTGCCATGTGGTAATTAACCCACTTTCTGCTTAAACTTAACATTGGTAAGTGGCACGTGGCTACTTCTAGAAAGTATCTCTGGGCTGAAGTGACCTGGATACTGCATGCCCAGAGCCATCAGGACATAGATGATCACTGACAAAACCAGAAAAAAAAAAAAATTGGAATGATACTGTAGAAGACCCTCATTTTATAATTTCTGAGGTGAAATCTTTTAGCACCTTTAGTACACTCTAAACCTCCAACTCTGTGCCCTCTGGTCAATGGGTGGGGAGAACTGGTGATGACATGCAGTGTGGGGCAAGTGCATTAGGAACAAGACTAACAACTAGAAACAGTGGGTAATTCAGAGCAGTATCTTAAGTGCTATGGTCTGGTCTGGTCTGGTGTGAAAACAGCTTAACCGGGCAGGAGCTTTAATAATAATCTGTCCATACTGGGGTCCTGAGGCCTAGCCAGAGGGGCTGTCTACACAATCCTGCCTACGAATAAAGGAGAAAGGACAGATATCTCACTGACTCTTGTATTTCTCTACTGTCTGGACGCAATGAGTTATTAATCAAAATATTAATCAAAATATTTTATTTATCAAAATATCAAAATATTGCACAACAAAGGAACTCAACATTAAAGAACACTGCCCAGTAATAGGAAAAGCTATTAAAGGTGTGATTAAAGTTTTAGAGATAGATCTGGTTTCTGTATTTTTATTAATGTAGAGATAGCTTACCCTAGTGCCAGATGGGCAGGGAACTAATATTTACCATGAAACAATTAAGTGGTGGTGGTGGAGACACTGTGCTAAGATCTTTACACACACTAAGTCTGTAACCTGATGAAACAGCCATGGTCACTCACAGCAGTCTCACATGGCACAGGTGAGAAAACTGAGGCTTTCTTTCTTTTCTTTTTTTTTAATATTTTATTTATTTATTTGACAGAGTGAGATCACGAGTAGGCAGAGAGGAAGGCAGAGAGAGAGGGGGAAGCAGGCTCCCTGCAGAGCAGAGAGCCAGATGCGGGGCTCGATCCCAAGACCCTGAGTTCATGACCTGAGCCGAAGGCAGAGGCTTTAACCCACTAAGCCACCCAGGTGCCCCAAAACTGAGGCTTTCAAGGAGATAAACTCAAATGGTCTAAAGTGCTCACTCAGCACTTAGAATGTTCTGTTATTAGTACGTGACTTTTCTTACATGTGTTTCTTTGTAGGAAAGGTTTTATGAACAAATGCCTCATGTCGGCCATTGCTTCCTGTTAGGTTAAGCTCCATTATGCGTAGGCTGTAGCCACTTTGTTGACTAGCGGACTTTGAATCAGCATTTGATGACTAGCAAAGTGTCAAAGTGAATGGCAGTGAGAGAACAAGTAAACAGCAGAGGAGCCAGAATCAATGTGGTGTGTATGTCCCCACATTGCGAGGATGCCAGTGTCTGAAGAAACTCCGAAATTTCTAATGTGGCAACTGCACACCCTCCAATCTACCACTTCTCAGTTGTAACAGTATCAACAAACAGTACTTTCCTTGAAATTTTAATAGGAATTTGTGGGGGGGAAAAAAGTCAGGGTCACAAAAGTTTAGGAAACGCTATGAATTCCACACTCTCCCCCTTGAAACCTGTTTAGCTTACACTTACTTCCCCAAACAAAGCTGGAGCCCTCCCAACCACTCTTCTCTAGGTTGGGGGAGTAGACAGTGAGTTTTTTAGCTAAGCTCACATGTACCATGATTGATCGTTTAGAATGAATTCAAGCCAGTAAGGAAGGCAAATAAAATAAAAACAAAAAGCCACAGTACTACCAGTGTGTACCAGGCTGCCCTACCTCCTCTGTATGTCTGACCCACCTCTGATCCTCAAGTCTCTGGAGAGCCCCAAGGTCTCCTGAGTTTACCACCACTCCTCCCTGAAGCAAGCATAGGGCAGACAAATAAGGGAGGCTCATTTTGCCCCTGAAAGGGGTATGATGTTTGACAAGAAATTAGAATCTGGTCAGGGATATGACAGTAGTGGAGTCTCACCTGGGGCCTAAAGCTAGGCTGTTACTAATACATGAATTTCCTACCCCCAGTACATTCCTTTACTGTTATCTCATTTTTCCTTTACTCATTCCCCCCCCCTCCCTTTTTTTAATGTAAGCTCTATCCAACTTCGGACTTGAACTCAGGACCCTGAGATCAAGAGTTGCATGCTCAACTTACTGAGCCACCCAGATGCCCCACTCTCATTTTTCCTTTAAACAGCCAGTTGTGGGAGTAACCCACTTCTTTTAAATGCTGACAGAGCAATCCAGACACACTGAGTCCCTGAGTTTTATGTAAAGATCACTTGCTTGCTGCCTCCCCATCAGTCTGTGCCTATTCAGCCAAGAAGAAGTCCTCTGGTTTAACATAAGACAGGCTACAGATGAAGAAAACATCAGTGCCCTAAGTAGTTATGGAACTGAGATGCTAAAGAAAAAAAATAGAAAAAAAAGTAAAGCAAGAAAATAGGAGGTTCAAAGTTGGCAGAAGAAAGGCTTTATTTTTATTTTTTCACATTTGCCTCAGAAAAGCCCTTTTAATAAAGCCTGTGGGAGAACCTAATTCTCTTCCTAGACTCAACTGCTAATCAATTCCCTGGGCTCCTTATATAAACAGCAGCAGTGGGTCTGACGGAGTTGTGTAATCTGGGACTATATCTGAACTGCTGTTTCATAACAAGGAGTCCACTTCTAGCGTCTCCATTTAATATGAGATTGTAGAAGTATTTATCCCTCTGTCTAGTGGTTCTGATTAAACGTTCTGAAAGGAAGGTGTTAAATCAGTACATCAGAAAGAGAGCATAAGCTATAGATGTCTTCTGCAGTGGTTTTTCTGTTCTGTGGAACCTGACTAGAAGCCCTGGCAACACCAACCCAATGCTTTAAAAAAACACTGGCAGAATCTTGATGATGGGGGTGACTGTCATGATTAAATATGTAATCCACTGCAGTGGAAACCATCTCCACCATTTGGCACTTATGCTCTTTTGTTTCAAAAGGTTTATTATCCAAATATATATATATATATATATATACACACACACATAATGGTCACAAAATTTAGAACGACAAAGGACCTTTGATGTGACCCAGTTCAAATACACCTTATCTAATAATTGAGAACATTAAGGTCCATAGATGTTAAATGATTTGTCTAAGGTCATTTAAACATGTATCAACTCATTATAAATAAGGAGAATGGGGCAGTAGTTGGGAAAATTGGAGAAAGAATTCTAGAAATTATACTGGTTGGGTTATTTTATACATTTAAATAAATATTAGCATGTATTAAAAATTTACAATTCAATAAAATTCCAGAATTTAGGTAAAAATCAGTGAGCAGATATACTGATAAAATGGAGCAGTGGTTCCATCAAGTGATTCTTGAGGGTTTTTTTTCTTCTTTTTTTAAAACAAAGTGAAATGATTGTAACACAACAGTGCTCACCACTGATATAAATTTCATGACTAGAAGCATAAATATTCTGAAGAAATAATGATGTTTCCTAGGTTAAAGGCTCTTCTGCTCTTCTCCAGGCAAAATAAGTTGTTTTTTGTTTTGTTTTGTTTTGAGTCTACAAGAGGGGCTCAAAAGCTTCTATTCCTGGGTGACTTGGCCAGGTGACCCAAAGGAGTCACAAGAGGGCTTGTGCCCTAATTCAGCTGCCAAAGGTCTGGCCTGACATTATGCCAGCACAACCCCTCAGTGAGACCAGCATTATAGCATTATTCCCATTTGTCCTCCATCCAGGCTGACACTCTCGAGAGAAGCCTTGTTCTGCAGGTACTTCTAAGGTGGTGAAGGTGAGCTTCGGGCATTATTTTATATGATATATTCAATTATGAACTGAAGAGGTATCTCTTATTGTCTTATGAAAATAACACAACTTGTTAAGGGGCCAAATCCATATCATTTGCTATCTGTTGATACCAACAAGATGATATGTAAGATGGAGAGGTAATCATAACCTCCCTTACGGGGTGGTTTTGAGATCTAGAGGAGGAACTGCATGTAAAGTGCTAACCAGTGTCTTGTGCGCAGCAAGCACTCTAGAATACTAATATTCTGGTAATATTAGTACCGAAGGGTGAATGAGTACATTTGAAAGAAATGAGTGAGTCAGATAGTTCTGAAGTACTAAAAGAGCAGGAAGATACAAACAGAGCCACCTAAAAGGAAAGAAATATGGTAAAGGTCTAGCAATGGATAAGATTAAAATCAAAAGGTCAAAACATACTGTAACAAAGCACTGTAAAAAAATCAAGCACTTAAGGTTTGAATTCTGAGCTGAAGAGATGGAGGCAGTCCAGAGGAGAGCAATAAAAATAATTAAAAGGTTGGGATACAGCCATCTTAAGAAAAGTTAAAAGGAGCTGGGGTTATACGACCCAAAGTATAAAGGCTGAAGAGGTTATCGACAAGACTGAAGACCAGAGAACGCTGTACCGTGCTAGCGAGTGGCCAGGGCACAGAGGACCCAGCAGAGTGGGGTGTGCAGCCTGGTAGGGTCACTGCAGAGCTCTGTGGGGGCAAATGTATGTGTGCGCAGAGGGAGGCCAGCCTGTCTGAGAACGGCATGGATGTACTCTGGCTCAAATTTAAACTTTAGATAACCTCAAATTTTACGTGGTCACTCCTAAAAAATGTAAATAAGTTATCTGTAGTGCCTGTAAGAAAATTCAAAAGTTTGAAAATTCCTGCACTTTAGGAATAGTATGAGTTATGTGATTCTGGGGGGTGTCAAGTCTGCCATGTAACATGCTGTGCAGATAAACTGCACCTGACCCTATCAAAACAAACATACACACAAACCGAGGGGACACCCATGGATCATTCAATGGAAACGTACAGTGATCACTGCTGATCTGCAAACTTTGGAATAAATCAAGGTGAAGTTTTTCAGCCAAGAGGCAAAAAAAAAAAAAAAAAAAAAAAAACATTTTGGTGGTTTTTTTTTTTTTTAAGATTTTATTTATTTATTTGACAGAGATCACAAGTAGGCAGAGAGGCAGGCAGAGAGAGATTGGAGGAAGGGAGGAAGCAGGCTCCCTGCCGAGCAGAGAGCCAGAAGTGGGGCTTAATCCCAGGACCCTGGGATCATGACCTGAGCCGAAGGCTGAGGCTTTAACCCACTGAGCCACCCAGGCACCCTATTTTGGTGGTTTACTCTTCTAGTCCTTTCTCAAACACACCAGCTTGCCTCACTGTTTATAAAACAGTGATACTGTACAGCGTAAAAGAATACTTTCAAAGCAACAGGGACAGCAAAGTTATGGCAGATCTTGTGTGTTTTTAAAAACAATTTGAGATTTAGCCTACTAAAGAGAAAGTTAAGTTATGAGAAAGTGTAAGTCATGAGAATAAAGAGAAAGGAGGTTGGAAGTTGTTACCTCACTCAGCAGGAAAGGGAAGGTGAAAAATCTCACTGCTGGTAACTTACTGGGTTGGGACTGCGCCCCATGGGTACGGATACCTGGGGGAGCCATGAATTGTTGTTAAACCAAACTAAATGTATCTAAGCTAAGCACCAAGTCCCAGGAGCACTGGCTTTGTTCCAAAGAAATACTTATTAAAGACACCAGTGGAGATTCTCAAAGCTGAATGTACTATAGCTGGGTCAGCAATGGGAAAATACAGAAGTAAAATTATACCAAACCATGGAAAGATGTTGATGAAAGAATCTGGTTATTCATGAGACTGTTTTTGTGTGCATTTACATTTCTAAATTTCTATCTTTTCATCATTTACTTATGATGACTTATGTTATTAAATTGACCAAAGCCTCAAAGAGCTCATCTTCACTCTTGATAATTCTTCCTATTACTGTTAATAGTCATGGACAATCAACTCTTAAAAAATTTATTAGGGCTACTGCTCATAAAGGAGAGACTCGTCTTGCTGATCCGGTCTTACTTCTTCAGTCTGATGGATATTTGAATGAGCTGATGATAAAGATGATGGGGTGGGCAGCCTCTTAATTAATGGATAGATGAGGATGAGAATCCATGAATGATATCACAATTGAGGTACCCAAAAGGCATCACCCTTATGCTTTGCTATAAGCATATTTTATATTTTGCAATAAAAATTCCGTGTGCAAAGATCCTCTGAAATTCTACTAATAGGTTTTACTGTAAAAATAATCCTACAAAAATGCCAAAGAAAACCTATACTGTCCATAATTGTAATGATATCCAGTGTCCAAGAATACACAACAGTACCACTATTGCAACCTCACATAGTAAAGTAACATGACCAGACCCCAGTATTGTAAAATAATAACAGATAGCTGACAAAGGATTCGGGATTTATGAAAGAAGTAAAACTTTTCGACCATTATTATTATTCAAAATGTTCTGTAAACTAATTCTGTGTTAACATTAGGTTAATATTACCAGTATTTACCTATAGTGGTCTTGAATTATTCCAATCAATCTGAGAAGGAAAACGATATCTATACAAACCTACATATGGTCCACCAGGTTTGATAACTTTTGTGCTTCGGTTGCGGGATTCCTCCTCTGCCTGGGTCATTCTTTCTCGTGTCATCTGATACGAGTCGTTTGTTGCACACACTGTAATTTTATCTTGTATAAATCCCAGACAATTGAGCTGGGAGGCTCCAGAGCTGTCAAGTAAGATGGTGGCTTTGTTAGAGATGTCCCTCATTTTGCAGAACAAAGGCAAGTGAAAAATGTATAATTTTAAAATCAGTAGCCCAAATAATGGCCTTGCAATCTGGAAATAACTAATATTAATAATCTGACGTGCTGAAATTCAAAATATTTAAATTCTTTTCCTTCATTTCATATCACATTTTATTCATATTTTGAATAGAATGGGTAAAATGAACTCTCAGAGACCAAATCTGTAAAATTCTGAAAATAATTAGTATTTGTATTGAAGACCAGAGGAGTCTCAATGAGCACTGAAGTTTTACTTTCATTTTATAAAAAATTTTCTACCACTGATATGAAAAATGTTTAAAGTTTTCTTTTGGAGTAACCATAATATGCATACTTTAGAAATGACTAGAAGAAACAGACCCACTATGATGTTTTAATTTTTAATGAGATAATTCATTTTAAGGCCAAAATATTGCTGAACATTGGGATTTATTATTAGCCCAAATATTCTAAACATTTGTAGTCTTTTATTTGCTATTTTGTTAAATCTCTACATAAGATGACCTATTTGTGTGACAAATATCGAAGAAAATACTGGACAAGAAATTTTTGTAAATCTTTTTTGAAAAACTTTTATTTAAAAAAAAATCATGAAAATTAACTTTGGCCTGGAAGATGGCTCCATTTCAAAGTATTATGCTAACATTAGGAGATCTTGGTAGCAGTTACACTGGTATTTTATTCATATATTTATTTTAAAGATTTTATTTATTTATTTGAGAGTGAGAGACTGAGCAAGAGAGAGAGCATGAACAGGGGCAGAGGAAGAGGGAGAAGCTGACTCCCCGCTGAGCAGGGAGCCTGACACAGGGTTCAATTCCAGGACCCTGGGGTCACAGGTAGACACTTAAAGAACTAAGACGCTTAACAAACTAAGGTACCCAGATGCCCTTATGTTGGTATTTTAAAAAGAAATTACTATGGCCTTAAAACAGACTGGAATATAGAAGTAACGAAAATGTCACTATACCTCTGCTACTCTATTTCCAAACTAGCTTTGTTATGAGGCTAAGAATAGGGTTGACAAAATTTCTGTAAATTCCTAATAACTGTACAAATGCTATTTAAGAAAACAAACCAGTTTACTCATCTCATAAATATTTATTAGGCAGGGACTGCACACCAGGCAATATGGGAGGGTCAGACTGAGACAAGGGCAAAGACAGATGTGGCCCCTCATTCAAGAAGCTGTCTAATGGGTGACAAGCACTCTGGAATTTATGACACAGTGTGACAAATGGCAGGGAGGCAGGGAATCCCTAGGAAGGTACTTCACTTGGATTGTGGGCAAGACTAAAACTTCCTGCAGGAAGTGATGCTGAAGGTGATCTACAGGGATGTTTACAGTGTGTGTATGTGTGTGGAAGCAGGGGAGGATAGAAGTGTTCTGGGAGGAGAACCAACCTGTGTGGGGCCCAGGGGAAGCAAAAGTTTTCAGTTTGGCCAAAGAAAGCTGGAAAGGACAGTTACAGAGGAGACTGAAGAGGGCACGAAAAGTCCATCATACAGGGCTCTGGAGGATTTTAGACTCTGTCCCAAGAAAAAGAGAGACTGAAAACAGGGGAGAGAAAATACTTAATTTGTACTTGAAAAGGTCAATCTGATGAAGAAGGGACTGGGAGGTAGGGGGCACAAAAGTGAAAGCAGGAGACCATTCAGGAGGCTACTGAAGGGTTACTGGCAAGGAGCGAGAGCTTGAACTACTGTGAGGCAGTGTGAATGCAGAATAGTAAACACATTCCAGACACAGTGAGGAGGTAGAATTGACAGGGTTTGATAAGTGATTAGCCACAGGTGGAGACAGACAAGTTAAAGATAATACCAAGGCTACTAGGTGTACCTGTATGAATGCTGCAAGACGAGTGAAGGGAAGGATGGAGGAAGGCTTAACCCATAAGGGGAAGTGGGATGGAGGAGGAGGAAAAGTGGTAAGAAGAGACTACAGTTTGAAGTTTTGGTGGGAGGAAATTAGCATCTCCCCCACAAATTACTTATTAAGTAATTTAAATAGTGAGAATAAGCTAAACCTTTGCCAATCACAATGAAGTTAAAGCTTATACCATTCAAAGTCAAGAAAACATCTTTCCACTAAACAAAATAGAGCCAAAACCCTGTTTTAGCTATTTTGTTTGTTTAGCAAGAAGAGACTCCCTGGAATTGTCTACTCATCCATTTTCAACTGAGTTACCATAAAAGAACCTTAAGAGTACCTTAAATACTCTGACATATAAGCATTTGGCGTTTGACATGTAAGCATTCCTAGAGCCTTTCTCTAGCCTAGCTCAGTTTCCTACAGTAGACTGTGTATTACTCTACGGGGCCGTCTGCCCTGAACCAGGTATTTCTAAGAGGCCTGTGAATGGACAGATTTAAGGAATTTTTGAAAGGTAATTTTAACCTTGGGATTTCCTCCATTTTAGATATGATAAAAGTGACCTTCAGGGAGAATCTGAACTACAGTAGACACAAGAACCATGGGAAAAATAAAAATTCAATTGAATAGAAAAGGTGGAATGAAATTATTTAAAAACAACAACAACAACAACAAACTTGCTTGCCAGGGAGAACTGAGAGTTTCAGGGCTTTTGTTTTCATAGTGGCAATTTCAATTTATACCCATGCAAGACCATTTTATAAAGCACCTTAAATCATACATTTATAGTTGGATCATACTTTTATAAAACACACTTGGCTTGTACTAATGTATTTGCCCCAATTTTCTCACAATAACGGTTTCATTTTTCTTGCTGCATCATGTAGCATTTTGTAAGTGACTTTAAATCCTTTTCCAAACAAGGAAGGTAGGAATAAACACACAGGGTGTTTATGATCTAAGGGAGAAACCCATTACCTATGGTGCTATCACTGGTTTTGAAGACGGGACTGTTTTCTCAATAAAATTCCTAATGGGACGTAGTTCAATTTGAGGTCTAACTGCTTTCACTATAATAAAGTAATTCTCTAAAGACAAGCATTCTAAGTGAAAGCACCACAATTTGAAATTGGTGTGCTCTATGGTATGTAAAGAACACTGGTCTGGGAGTTAGGAGGGCCCAGTTTTTATTCAGCCTTGTCACCAACTCACCAGCTGGATAACTATGAATATGTCATCTGTGCAATGAAGGGGCTGAACTACACAATCACCAGAGACCCTCATACTTGATGCTTTTGTAATCTTCTGCAGTGCTGTCCCACATCACTTTCTACAATTGTGAAAATGTTTTGTATCTGTGCTGTGCATTATGATAGCTGCTAACCACATGGCTACTGAGCCTATAATATGTGGTAAATGTGAATGAAGAAATTTTAAATTCTATTTCACTTTTATCAACTGAAATGTAAACAGCCACATATGGCCAGTAGCTAACACAGTGGATAGTACAGAAAAGTCTATATGATCTACAATACACAATATATACCAAGAAACATAAGTTTAGGCGTGTGTAACTTTTAAAAAGCAAAATTAACATTAACTCAGGAAAATGGCACATTAAGATAGAACAGAAACTTATTTAGTCACCCTAAATGTGAGTAGAAATTCAGAACTCTTTCAGTGAAGTGTCTTATTTTGTATCTCTGCCTCCCATGCTCCCTTGCAACACAGTTTTCCTTTCCTTTCTCCCACATACAGCAAGTGCTTACACAGTTTCAAGTACTGCACAGATGAAAGATAGGGACGCATCATGGCCTGGGACACTTTGGGCCCATTTCAGTGTTCTCAGGATGTTGGGGGTTCTAAGGCCTTGTCTTTATCCAGGGGCAGAACAAACTCCCCCTACTCAAGGGGCCCATTCTTTAATCAGAAACAACCACAGCAAAGACAAGTCAAACAAGTAGCTTATTGTTTACAGAGGACCTAAGTAGATAAGTGTTCCATGGTACCCTGGGATGTGGGTGTATAGTCTTGTCTTCCTCCCTCCTTTTTTTGTTGGTTTTTTTTTTTCCCTTTAAAATTAGAAGTTACTGCTCTACTGGGGTTAACTTTTAGTTTCCATTATGCTGCAGCATAAAAATTTCTGAAAATCTATCTTAAAACAAGGCTTGCACAGGGAAGAAAGAAAGGGATATACAAGATACATGTATTTTTTTTACTCCTTTACTCTGGAGTGTGAATGTTGAGTATATAATAAGGCACTCTTATTTAAATACAGTGAATAAAAACTTTTAAAAAATTCTTAAACTTGTCTTTAATTAAAAACAAAACAAAACATTTTTTATAGATAAAAAAAATCTGTATCTTAAAAGTTCTTGAGGGCAACAACCTTAAAATTTTTATGATTATATCCCACAGTGACAAATATAACTGTTAGCACATAGTAGGTACTCAATATTTCTTAATAAAAGAACTCTATAATTCAATTCATAAACATTTATGGAATAACTACTATACATTTTTTTGTTTAAGTGAAAAAAAAAAACCTCAAAGAAAAATTATTCTCCCTTCAGCATTATCTTGAAACATACTTACCTGGAGAATGTTTGCTGGATGCAGTCAAAGCTGCCCTGAGGGTTGTCTTTACCCACATTTGACAAATAGAAGTTAAAGGTATGCGCTTCATTGGGGGGATCATTTTTAGGAATTTTGACAAGCTAAAGGTAGGGAAAAAGAGAAACATCTCAAATTATATATTTGACAAACAATGATCTGATGACTGACTTAACTGTTTTTCAAGTGACACTCATTTTATAGGCAACCCCTCTTGAGCATTTCAATTACCAAATCATTGAAGGAATCAAGCATGTATGCCTAAAAATCAAATCACTCATTTCCATGTTCTACCGTTATGTGTCAATAATCACTTCTGATCAATAGTTTAAAGAGGAAACCTCTTCATTTCAAACTAGCAAATGATTCTAGTTCACACAAAAGAGTTATTAGTGAATTTTCTAAAAAGTAAAAAGCTTTTCCTCTTTAGAGCTACACAAGGTTCTGTCTCTGGCTGGCATGCCCCCCTCCCCACCCCCACCACTGAATAGTTTCTAGATATTTAAATGATGTCTGGGATAGAGACTACATCCTAAACTTCATCCTCTTATCATTTTCATTTTTGCTTCTCTGAGTACAGTTTTGGAGATGACTAGCAACATAAGGTGAATGCCATAGTTACATTCATAGCAAAATGCGGAGGGGTATTTCTTCATGCCTTAAGATTCTCCTACCCTCATATTTACAGAATAGGGTCAACAACCTGGAGAGAGGATTCTGTGGACTCTAAGGCTGAGCCCATTACAATACTGTGGAAAAGGCAAAATTTTTTATTTTTTATTTTTTTTTAAGAATTTATTTATTTATTTGACAGAGAGAGATCACAAGTAGGCAGAGAGTCAGGCAGAGAGAGAAGGGGAAGCAGGCTCCCTGCTGAGCAGTGAGCCCGATGCGGGACTCGATGCCAGGACACTGAGATCACGACCTGAGCCAAAGGCAGCGGCCCAATCCATTGAGCCACCCAGGCTCCCCAAGGCAAATGTTTTTTATGCTCTTATTCAAGGTCTAGTTTTTCTATATCAAAAGTGAAAGGATGGGTTGCTCTAGATCACAGAGCCCCTGTATTAGGCACATTTTCCTGGTACATAGTAGGGTCTCACTAAACATCTATGAACAAATGAACTGAAAACTTCTCACTGTCTTTCAATGGTTCCACCCTTTGCAGCTCCTAAGACCTTTCTCCCCTTGGGTTTGCAGGGGCTACCATGGTTTTAGGTGGAAATTATGAAAAGGATTCACTGGCGAGAATATAAAATATGACTTCCTGCTTTCCAGCCCCCAAATACACAGTCTTAGCAATTCAGGAGATGAGTAGGAAGTGGGGGGGAATGTTTCCCAGTTCTCATTCTTTCCCCACCAAATCTGCCCCTTCCATTATGGTAAGGTGAAGATTCAGAACTAACTGGTTGCCAGACAGACAGACAGATATTCATGAATGTGCTAGTAAGCATAAACATGTGTCACTTCTGCTTGGTCAGGAAGGACACCCTGCAAGCAACTCAGACTTGCTCACTAAAACACACCAAGCTTCTGACCTAAGAAGAGAATTTTGTTTGAAACTACCAAGCTACCAATTCTACAACTCCCTGCCACCCCACAAAAACCGAAACAAAAAAGTAAAGAAAGGCAAGAAGGGAGATAATTTGCAAAGTCTAGTGCACAGCAGACATGTAATAAATGTTGAAGGAATGAATGAGGTACGAGGAAGTCAAAGAAAAACATCTTACTTATATGGGGTAGAAATAAATCAAAGAAAACAACTTTTCAGAGGAGATTCAGAAAATGCATGTAAAGTTTGAAAGGTCAAATTTTACCAAAGATGTTGAGTATTACATTACTATACTCCAAGAGCGTCCGCTGTCTGTGAATTTAAACTATCTCTGACTCCTTCTTTTAAATTAGTTTCAAATTGCTAGGGTGATAAGTTTCTACACTTATTATCTACTTTATAAATTATACCTTTTTTGTTCCCTAAAGTTACTTTGATTTCTCAAATTTCGCCCTAGTTCTAAAGTGCTGGAACTTTGTGAGAAAGTCTTAATTTACTCTGGGAGGACTCATCAGGCTGTATTACTGGGTGTGCAAAGTGAATGCCTAGTTGGCACACATACAATGGTGAAACAGAATGCTGTGTTTTACTTCTTAATTCTGTGTAGGTACAGGAGAGCAGGAGCCAAAGGAATGCTGTGTGAGATACAAGGGAACAAAAAGTCCATCCTCAGGCTCTGAGTGTCACAGCACTCACGGACATTTATTTGTCTGCTTTTATAAAGAGTAGCAGGGTTCTGCTGCTAGAGAAGGAATGTGCTCTGTAGTTAAAGCCTCCTTGAAGACTCAGGAGAGAAGGTGGACAGGTAAAGACAGTGTGAACACTTGAATGGAATCCTTTCCTGCTCTAACTCACTTAACTTCCATTTTCCTTCCCCCTTAACCCTCACACAGAGCTGTGGAGCCTGGGCAGGGAGATTTTCACAGTGGTGACAGGCTCATCTGCAGGCTGGGCTCTGGTTTTACTTGAGGTCTGAAGTCCTCGTTCCTGTGCAGCTCAGGTCTAGGAAATGCAGAAGTACTTCACCCAGCAAAGTATGGAAGACTGTCCCTTTCAGGAGATTCTAAATCGCATTTTTAAAAAGTGGAATCATAGAGTTTTTTCTATTTTTATTTTTAAGAGTGACTAGACTTTTTACTCAAATTCTGTAAATGTTTGGTATTCTTTCACTAAAAACTTTTAATTATAGGAATTCTCAAGCTCAGACATATACTAAACAGAGCACTTCACGGTAGCTCTTATCAAACCTTTATAATTATTAAATGTAGATTTTTTTTCCTTTCTCATCCTCTAAACTGTGATTCTTCTGAAGTAATGCTTATACTTTTTAAGGTGAAAAATTATCTTCCTATACATTTCAAAAAATTTTAAACACACACAGTGTCTTGTTAAATCTGGAAAGTTCAAAATACAAAAATATCTGGTATGCATTACTGTGCACACTACTCAAAGTAACAGGGTCTTGCCTGATGGTGGACACTGAAGGTTTTCATATTCTCTTTCAAAGTGTCTGGGAATAGAAAACAAACCAACCAACCAATCCTACAGTCATTTAAAAAATATCACAAACCAAATAGGAAAGAATCCGATTAAAAAGAAAGTTAAAAAGAAAAGCACACAAAACCCATGCCATATCTCCACAGAAGTGTTTGGAAGCATGTGTTACACATAGATCAGAACAGCTGCTCTCAACAAGGGGAAGTTTTGCCTCCAGGGACATTTGATCTGGGTGGGTGCTTCTGGCACCTCCTGGAGGGGAGAGATACTGTCCAACACTCTCTAGTGTGCAGGACAGCCCCCACAACGAAGGACTACCATGACATTCTAAAATGTCAGTAGGGCCAAGGTTGAGAAACTATTGATCAGAAATAGATGTGGGTTGGGGCGCCTGGGTGGCTAAGTGGGTTGAAGCCTCTGCCTTCATTCAGCTCAGGTCATGATCCCAGGGTCCTGGGATCAAGCCCCAGGTCATGGGGCTCTCTGCTTAGCAGGGAGCTTGTCCCCCACCCCCCCACCCCCGGCCTCTCTCTGCCTACTTGTGATTTCTGTCTGTCAAATAAACAAATAAAAAGAAAAGAAAAGAAGAGAAATAGACATAGGTCAATCTCAAAATAGACCGAGAATTCCGACTTCAGTGATTTCTGAATATTAATGAAGTAGAAGGAAAAACAGTATCTTAAAAAAAAAAAAAAAAGTCCCAATTAAAGTACCTACTGCAAATGAATTTCTGCAATTTCCAAATGTCATGAGGTCAACAAATAAGCAAATAACCAAAACAAAAACATAATGAAAAGTAGGAAGGGAGATAATTTGGGACCCAAAGGTGAATCTTGATGTATATTATAGTATTTCTTCCAGCTGTGGAGCTGCAGTGGGGTTGGAGGTTAAGGTATGATGACAAAACAGAGTTTTGGGTTTCTGTGTCACCTTTCCTCAGTGGTTTTCAGAGCAGCACCAATGCAGATGGTACAGCCTGGCTTAATCTCGGGCTTTTCCTATAAAAGATCTCAGAACAAGGTGTTGCCAAGCAACTTTTACATCTTTAATATCTCAAAAGCTTAAATTATACTGTCTATAGATTTAGTATGCCTCATCTCCTGCATGTAGTATAAATTAGATACAAATTTTATTTGTATCAAAAATTATGCTCTAAAGAATGAAAAGGATGTAGGAAAGAGCTCTTATGTTCACAGCTGGTAAATCTGCCTAACAGTTTGGTCCCCATGGGCAGTAAAGCAAGAGACTTAATGAAAAGAGCAGGTTGTGTAATGACAATTAGGGCAGGTGGGGGTGGGTAAGTGGGAACTTCAGAACTAAACTATGGGGTACCCCCTAGTGGACCAGAGCCTCTGGGACTGTTAAAGGCCACAGCTACAGTGGGACTCAAGACCCTGCCAAACCTAGAGCCATTTCAGAGACTAGACTTTCAGGGGAACTTGGGGATACTTATCACTCCTCTCTCTGATATATAGGAGCCTACCGCACAGCTTGTCTAGATAGTGAACCAGTAGTTAGTTCTTTATTTCAGAATGGTTACAGAGCATTTTCTTATGAACTGGCCTTTAAATTTAGGAAATATGAAGGGGTGGGGGAATGAATATGAAATGACTATTACTGGGAGCCCTAGCGTCAGCTTCTGGGGAATGAGGAAAAGAAATACTGAAGTCTGATTTAGAAACAATCTTGGAAGGGCATCCGTTTGTGTGACAGGAACTTCTCAATTTTAATTATAGTATTGTAGGCTTTTCCTGTAGGTCAATGGAATGCCATTATATTTAGGGACACATGGTCTACTTGAAATTTTTAGCTAAATGCCTAAAGAATATTACCTAAAAAAATTATCGAAGACTATGATTCCAAATGGTTTCTTATTTAAGACAAATAATATAAAAATATGCCACCATATTCTGGGCAATTGGAAAAGTAGATTTTAATTTTCATTCCAAAAATGGGGGGCTAAAAATCAAAGGCTTGGAACCACAATCTATAGCCTACCTTCCAAATTCCAGTCTGTCTCTGATAAAAAGCTACAAAGTTTCAGAAAACTTCCAGACATTTATAATTAACATAAACACTGTATACCAAGATGTTTAAGTCATAACTTCTAATTATTCTGAGATACAAGCTCAGGCATACAGCAATGGAATACTGTCTAAAAGGTCATTTCAACATCAAGTAACAGCCCCCTATTTAGGGCAAAGATGTAGGGCAGTAACAAAATGTGCACACAGCTGCAAATTTTCATACAGATATGCTAACATCTGCTTAAAAGCCACTGGTACTTTACAGCAGAGGTTTCTTATCTTTGAGTACTCTGTATTCAATACTGGATTAAGGTACACGCTAGATTAAAAACAGGACCATCATGGTTTTTTTTTTTTTTTTTTTTTGCATTTATTTAAAACGAATGAATGCTTTGTTCTTTTGTGGGTATTAACAAATGATTTAAACTTTTCCAACCTTGGTGATTATAAATGCTCAGTAAGATGCTCATGGCCCAGCAGTAACACAGTTAGATACACCTCTTGGGTGATTAAAGCAAACCCATAGTTCTGGCAGGCCCTTTCAGATCAAATTAGTTGAATTTCTTCATTTTATAGATTAGGAAAACAGAGACACTCGATTGCTCAAGATTATGACTATTTAAAATTGCAACCCCTGTACTCCTGACCCCCTGACCCTGCTCCATGTTTGTCTAAAACACTTAGTAACTGTACTACCTACAGATTATGTTTACTGTCTTTCTCCTCTGACCAGAGTATAATCCTTGGAAGGACAGAGGCTTCTCTCTAGTTTGTTCCCTGAATATATCATCAACATTTCAAATAGTGGGTGCCATGAAATACTCCATACATGTTTGTTGAATGAATGAAAATGCTGACTAATGCCTGAGCCAGGACTAGAACCAAAGTATCTGCTTTTTTTTCCACCAGTATTTCCAAAGCATGCTGAAAATTTTCCTTCCGTGAGAAGGTTCTATCCTGAAATAAATTTGGGAAATGCCAGGTTAAAATAATAACTATCTTTGCTTTGTAGGCCCTTTCATATTGAATAATAGTTTCCCATTTTATAAAACCTCAGAACCTACCTCCTCCATTTCTCTAGTATCTTAGGGGACTAGCCGGTCTTTTAATACTATATTACTAATATTTCTATTATTTCCTTATATATAATCTATATGCCTTAGCTAAGATTTAAAAAAAAAATTGCTACCAACATTTAAACATTAGGATTCTCTGTTGTTTTTAAACCCTTTCTAAAAGAATTTTAATGATTCTATGATTTCCTAAAAACCTAGAAAATTCAGTTTAGCTACAGAAATGTATTTGCATGTACAGTTCCAGAGTTAAGGGGCAGAATGAATAATCTAGAATCAGAATAGAAAACAGAAACTTCAACCTGAAACCCACAAGTCCTATTTTTCAAACCAGAGAGGCAGTTATGACTTTAGGCCTAAGATTATGGGTTAGGGGAAGGAAAAAAAGCCTGTCAGATCAACCCAGATGTGAAAACCAACACCTGGGTGGATATGGGGGAGTAGGGAGGGGAGGGTCTCGTTCACTGGCAATAGAAAACGTATTAGGGAAATCAGTAACAGCTAAATATTCCTACTGACATGGAATAGCAGGGGTTGGAGAAGATCCCATGCATACTAGATAACATCTGAAATACTCACATGATAGATACTGTACTGAGGAGAGTAGTGCAAAATGCTAAATTTATCTAGCACAAAGAGAAATATTTGGCAGTTATCCAAAAAATTCAGGCCATGTAACAATTAATATGAATAATTCAGGACAAAATAAATCCATTTATTTCCTTCATTCTTGCTCTATGTCAAGATGTTACAGAAAAAAATAAAGTAGAATAGTTTTCCTTGTATTTTTTCATATAGCTGCTTCAGATCCAGTATTAGAATTTCTTTAAAAGTTCTCGATGAAAGGGTAGAGTAGGCCAATATTGAGCTTCCTTGGTTCTATTACTTCTGTGGGATAGTCTTTTTTTTTCTCCCTTTTTTCTTAAGATTTTATTTACTTATCTGAGAAACAGCGAGAGAGAAAGAGAACAAGCAGGGGGAGGGGAAGAGGAAGAGGGAGCAACAGGCTCCCAGCTCAGCAGGGAGCCTGATGTGGGACTCATCCCAAAACCTTGGAATCATGACCTGAGCTAAAGGCAGACACTTAACCAACTGAGCCACCTGCGCCCCTGTGGCATACAGTCTTACTAGAAAAATCTTTCCTGAGAATTGCATTCTCATCTCTAACATATTCTTTTAAATTTATTGCCACCTTGGGGAAAATACCATTGACAGGAACTTTTCAAAACTAATTTTAATTGGTTACAAGTAAGCAACAACATATTAATTGAGTGCCTACTATGTCTACATTTCTGTGACACAATAATGAACAAAAGCTACAAAGATCCCTGCCATTACAGCACGTATGTATAGAAATCCAGGAACGAGACAATGGTGGGTTGGATCAGGAGATAGGGAGAAGTGGAGGGATTCAGGATATATTTTGCAGATAGATACAGCAGGATTCCTAGATATACTGAGTGTGAGGAATGAAAAAGAGAGAGAAATCAAGGATGACACCAAGGTGTTTTTCCCTGGAAGAATGGAACTGTTTTAGAGTATGAGTGTGCATGTGTCTGTGTATATGTATATTCATATACACATGTATGGTATCTTTTGATATATGATGAGTACCTTAATATAACCCAATTCATATTATCTAGGTGCACTAAAATACAACTGACCAGTGCTGGTTTCACCAACTAAAAAGAGGCTTCAAACTGAGTTTTGTTATGACTCATTTTAGTAGCTTCATGGTTAAAAATTTAGAACAGACCAGGTGGCTGGGTATAGTTGGGTGGTAGCCGATTACTTCCAAGAAGAACGGGGGGATGACAGTTATTGGCAGGGGGAAGATGCAAACAATAGGTACTGGAGATACTGTATGAAGGAAAAGGTATACAGACTATGCAGCATAACAGAATAGAAAATTTAGATTTAAAAATGACTAAAAAATTGAGAAATGTCAAAGAAGCTTTTAGAAGAAAAGTGAGAGAATCTAGGTTTTTTCAAACTTCATGGCTGGGCTAATCCAAAAGTCTTTCTTTGGCAGCAAAAACTAAAATCTCCCACTGAGTTCCAGAATTCTTATCATAAAACTGCTTTTCATTTTCCTCTTATTAACCAGTCCCTTCTAATATTTAAATATATTCCACAGAATCAGTGCTTATGTATAAAAGAATTCTCATCTTATCCCTAAATCTGCCCACCTTCCCACAATGTTTATCTCCCAGTTAATAAACCACCCTTTATCTAGTTACTGAGGTTATTGGCAGCCTAGGGAGTCAACCTTGACTCTTCTCACTCTCACGCCACCCCACGTCCCTCAATATCCAGATAATCACAAGGCACACTGCTTTCACTTCTTAAATGATCTCTCAAATATATGTCCTCATCTCTGTCCTCTTCTT
Source organism: Neogale vison (assembly GCF_020171115.1). Taxonomy (NCBI): domain Eukaryota; kingdom Metazoa; phylum Chordata; class Mammalia; order Carnivora; family Mustelidae; genus Neogale; species Neogale vison. The sequence continues at coordinate 197,421,872 of NC_058091.1, read as the reverse complement.
TGGCTCAATATCACCTTTTGCTTGGACAACTTGTCTTTCAGCCTCCACTTTCCTCCGTTTTCGAGCTCCTTCTTTAACGATTTGGCTGCCAAAGCTAGTTTCATAAAATGCCAGTCTGACCTTGTCATTTCCAAGCATCATTCATTTCTTCATGATTCTCTCCTACCACTCATCTACCACCCAGTCTAAGCTCCTTAATAGGACATATGAGGTTCCTTCCCAACAGACCTGGCCCTCATTCTCCACCTTTTATTTGATGTCCCCACTTCTTGCCTTGGCTTGTGCTAACTTACCCTTTATTTAAGACTCAGCTCAGGAGCAGTTCTCTCAGGGAGTCTTTCCTTCTCCAGTGTGGTGAAGTTTCAAGCTCCTTTTCTGAGTCTCCACAAACCCCTGGGCTCACCTTTAGTGCTGTCTTTACTATACCACATGCTAAAGTACTTGCTTATGTATCTTCTGCCTCTCTAGTTAGTTAGAGGGGCAAGGATCACGGTCTTACTTCCATATGTATCTGGAACACAACAGATACCTAACAAATATTTGTTGGATCATTCTCACTTGGTACTAGATCACATTCATTTAGATGAAGCCTTATGCCAGGGAGACTAAAAAATTAGAGAAGTATCTGAAATAGATCACTATAGCCTGTGGAAAACCAGAGCTCCCCGGAGCACACAAAAATAAATAACAAAATGAAAGAAGGAAAACAAAGAAGTCCCCACAGCTGCATGCTATGTGGTACAAACATCAGGATGAGAAAATTTCTGACCTCTCTTGTACTATGTTTAGCCCTGAAACCCAGGCCAAGTGGCTGCCTGGATTTGTGGAACTTAAATTTACATTATACATTTTTCTTTCTAAAAAGTATCTTCATCTTTATTAAAATACTCACAGAATACTCTGTCCTTACCAAATTCCATTTGAAAATATGACTGTCTTTAAGACCATTTTGCATTTTAAAGAACTTAGGGAGACCGCACTAATTCTAAGTTTAGTAATTGTCTTGGTCAAGTAGAAAGCAGAATTTTGTTTAAAAAAAAAAAAAAAAAAAAAAGATTTGTTTCTCAGAAACAAAGCCCAAACCTGAATTCTATAAGGAAAAAAAAAAGAAAAGAAAAGAAAAGAAAGAAACTTAAACGTAAATGTTATTTTCCAAATTCATCGCCAATCTTCTCTCCTTTTTGCTCTCCTGGAGTCTTAAGGAAAAAGCACTTTTTGCAAATGTCAGGAGGAACTGATGCCCAAATGTGAGTGAGAATAGAATTCATGCGTGGCCATCACCAACAGTTGTATAAGTCTAGAGGAGGCTGGTACTTAGCAGATGTGAATCCTCAACATCAATATAAACTGCTAATAGTGGCCAACGCCCCGAATTTCACGGAACACATGGTTTTATCCCAAACCAATCGATGTTACCGTGAAAGCTCATTAAGTTCAAAAACATAAACAATATCAAAGTCTGAGGACTATTTTCATGTAGATTTGGAAGTATTTTCAACTCTTAATTCTCTCTTTTTCAACGCCAAGAATAATCATTTTTTTCTTTTTTAAAGCTAAATCTTTTTCAGGATAATCTTATGGGGAAACCCACCAGGTATTACAGGCAGAGTCAGCATTGCTCTGGTTGAGGAAAGGAATGATGAAGGACTGGGACTGCTGAAGCAGCCACTGTGGTGACATCACAGAATCCCCAGGCTCTGGGGACCCAAGACACAAAACCAAGGCTCTATGCCAAGGAAAGAAAAACAGCAACAAGATGTAGAACAGTTGGGGGCTATAATCTTATTAATTAAATTTTAGTCACATCTTTAATGACATTACAATAGAGTGTACAAAATATGAACTCTTATGTGCCATTTTTTGAAGAGAATTAGTGCCAAATATTTGGAGGATACGAAAGATAAAAAATGGTATTCTGCTTCTTTGTTTTCTTTGCTTTTTAAAATGTTTTATTATTGGATCCCTTTGTATTTCCAGTTGTAAGGTGGATTTCCTCAAGTTTTTGAGAAGTGAAAAGTGGAACTCTTTTACACACAGAGCAAAAGGAAATAGTGCCAACAGTGTATCTAGTGTGCTACATAACCAGTTCCGGAGGATGCTGCCCAGTTTCCGACTTGGTTCTGGATTCTACCATCTGTGTTACCTTGGGCAAATAACTTAACCTTATTAATCCCTAGTTTCCTCATCAGCAAAATGGGGATAACGATATTCACCTAACAGGACTGCTGTTAAATTTAAAGAAATAACCCTTCTAAAGGTGACTGGCACAATGTACGGCCCATAGTGTGTGCCCCAAAATGTTCGCTCTGGTGATGTAAAGACACTACTTGGGGGAGCTCCAGCTCTGATTTTAGTTTGTTTGATGCAAACACATATGTAATGATGTATTTGATTTTTGAAGTAATTTTCGAACGGCAGAGACATGTAATAATTGTCCTGTGGATCATCAAAAGCTGATAATACTGAGAGGAAAAAAGCTGACAATACTTATTTTGAATCTTCGGTATTTACAAAAGTAAGAGACTAGAAACCTTCAAGGTCAAATTTTAGCATTAGCTTAAATATAAATCAGAGAAACTCTCTGGGAAAACAAACAGCCAAAAAGACTAGCAGTATTTCTAAATGTTTCAAACTCAAAGTACAGAGAAATTAGGTACAAGAACAAATCAGCTACAAGTATCCATGGAAGGCTGAAAAATTACAGATGCCTGCTGCTACCCTAGAAGGGGAGCAAACAGTGCTTCCCTAGTGCCCTCTCTGTTAAAAATATGCTGCCTTCAGAGCCCTAGATACTAGCTACAGCACAACAAAGAAACAAACAGAATTAAGAGGTCTCATGAACACAAGGATTTTGTTACTTGAAAGCTTACAATATTCATAAATTCAAACAGTATTTTAAAGTTTGTAGGGATTTTTAGTGTCAAATCTATGCGAAGCCCTAAAAAGGAATAAAACCTATATAGTATTTTAATTTTTATGGATCTCTTCCTAAACACCTACCCTGAAAATGCATTTCTGATATGAGGTCCAATTCATAAAATTTAGTTCTGTTCAATCTGCATAAGTCAAATTCATGTGCTAATTTTCTTCGGGACTCTAAAGGAAGTAAAATTATTTAACATGTAAAGCTATTGATACACTACTGATATATACTGTGCATCAAGAGCTAAATTAGAAACTGCAGCTCTGATTTCTTAGAGACTTAGCAGTCTAATGTAAATAAGAGGACCTGTCAAGGCTCTTAGATAATTTGAGATAATTTGATTTATAATTTTAAGAAATACAGGTTTAAAAAGATTCATTTTTAAGGACAGTATGTTCGAGCTATTGGCAAAGCCATCAAACCGGCCTTCAAGTAAAGAAAGGGCAAAGACTTACCCTTTGCCATGGACAATGGACAATTAATGACTCTATCTGGGTAATTTACAGCACAAAATTGTTGCTTAATTATCTTCTAGCTAGTTATGTAATTCTGCTAAGAGGCAGAACCACACACTGTAAGTTCCTCTAGAGCACTGAAACCATATCAAAGAGCAAAATATTTTTATCCCCTTGCCAATAATTTACTGCACTGCCCCCTAAAAAAAAGATAATTCATATAAGCAGATTTCATGAAAATCTTGCAAAATATTCTTTTAAGGAAGACCAGCATCCAAAGACGAGAGAGGAAACTCAAAAACACTAAATTACTATGACCATCAGCAGTGGTAAAGAGAAATGGCAAAATAGTAAGATATATACAAAGAGAAATAAGAGTAATTATTTTAATAAGTTAGAGGAATAGAGTAGTTACTTCAAAGAAGGTCTTTGAATTACTAAAATAAAAACTTCTGCCCACTATATTGGGAAAAATACATAATTAAATGAAAAACTCAAACCACTCCTAGCAATATCAATGGAGACAGTAAACATGACAATACTTCAACAATGTCTTAAATGCTTTTTACCTATGCCAGATATTATCAAGCAAATCACAATGTCAAACAGTTTTTAAACATTAGCAAATGATTTTATTTATTTATTTTTTGAAATTAAGAAAAACATGTATTCAGTATTGGCCAGGGAAAAATACGGGTACTTTCAAACAGCTGTCGAAATAAACAGCAGAGGCCTTCTGAGGGTGGAGGAGAGCATGGGGGAACAGCAACAGTTATAAAAAAATTTAAAAGCATTCATATTTTGACCTAGTAATTCCACATCTAGGAATCTAGCCTGAAGAAATCATTAGAAATTAAATAAAGATTTACACACAAGATTTACTGTTCACTGTTACACAGAAACTATGTAAGTAATAGGAGGATTACTAAAGAAAAAGGCAGAATATAAAAAAGCAATAAGTACGCTTATTTAAATTTAAAAAATGTGTTTAAAAATGTATTTGTGAATATGAAAAAAAAAGAGGAGAAATCCAACAATACTAGCTGGTTTTCATTGCTAAGACATTTATTCATCTTTGTCCTCGTATGTATTTTACATACATTTCTATAATGTACATTCATTAGTTTTCCAATCAAAAACAACAGACAGCTTTAAAAAATAATTAGATTTTAAATTATCACTATAACATTGGCCTTTCATGACTCAATCACCTTAATTTTTTTTTTTAATTACAAGTTTTTTGCTTTGTTTGGTTTGGTTTGGTTTTTTACAGAATCAGAAATTGTGAAACATAAGACCATCCAAAGTTAATCCTGTATTCATAATTATCTTATGCTTCAAGTTCTCTATGAAGGAACAGAAACACTACCTTAAAAAAAAAAAAAATACCAAGCATCCCTAGAACAAAGCTTTTCTTTACAGCCAAATATAAATTTTTTAAATAGCTGTGGAAATAAAGTCAGCATCATCTTACTGTTCAGTGGAAATGGAACACATCAAATGCCACCCCTTATTTCTAGTCTGTGAAGACTGACTTTCATGAATTAACTAGCACAATTAGATTAAGAGAAAACTAAAAGGCATTCAGATTAGTCAAATAATTTCTTGGTATTGATTTGTAGAGTATTACCACATTTGTAAATATGTCTGTGCCTTACATTCTCAGTCTAAAATATCCCCAATATAGCTTACTGAATTATTATTAACCACTAAGCATTTTAAGATTGTCCCTTTTCTATGGCTAATTAAGTACCAACCCTCGTACTGTGGGCCCAACTTAGTTAGCCTTAATCAGTTTTATGCATTCTGAATTTCATTACCTATAAATCCCTAAGAATTTTAACTTTTTAAATTCAGCTGACTACTACTTTCATTCCCATAATTTGTCCTTTTTAGAGTAGACCCATTCCTGGGGCACATCACAATACCACTGCTTCAAAATGTCAACTGTTTACTCAAAATGAAAAGTGGCCTTTCCTCTCATATCCTTGTTAACACCAGTAACTCTGCTTGTGCCTTCCTTCCAATGGGGAGAAAGATCACAGATGGGGAGAAAACTTTCTTTCTCCATTGATAGATGACAAAGCAGCTCTATCAAGTCTTTGACTAGCAAGATATTTAGCTCGTGTCTAGCTCTAGATAACTTCTTAAGACCTGCCTTCTCTATTTTCACTGTCCACCTATTTTTTTTCAACCTTAATATTTAGCCTTTCTCTTAGATTCTTTACATATTTAAACTTGGCATCTCAAAACATTTACATGTACAGAGCAATCAGGAATGGAGACCAACAAATAAATACGTAAAAAAATCTCATACAGATTACCAGCAATGACATTTTGGTCTAGAGCATTTCATATTTACTTTGTAGGTTTATATTTGTGTTTCTATATATTTTCTAAAATTAGTATAATGGTATATATATCTCCTTTACCTACTGATTAATTAGGGAGATGAAATGACAGTTTTAAAAGTTTCTTACCTAAAGGGACAGTCTTGTCATTTACCACTTATATATTCTCTTATACCTACCAGGAAAGTAATATAGCTCTTTAGACATATCTAGAATAACATGACCTATACTTAATTTTTGGTATTTTATTTTGGTAATTTTTTGTTGCTACCATAAATGAGATCATTTTTACACTGAAACACTAACTGATAGTGCTTAAGGAAGCCAGTTATTTTTAAAAAATTATACTTATCATTTATTGGGCATGTTCCATATGCCAACACATTTCCAAGCTCTAACATTTAAGACTTTGGCCTATGTGTTTTGACTTTAGATCGAAGATATAGCCAAAGAAGTGGTCTAGCAAACAACAATAATTTTAAAATCCGCACTCATATACATGTCTTCTTACCAGCTACCACAGATGAACTTTCTCTGCTCCTGTCTAAAGCCAGTCTCTTATCAGATACTATTTCTCCAACCTACTCAGGGACATTGCTCCAGCAAATCTTTCCCTCTCTCCTACATTATCAGTTTTTGCTTTCTACTGGGATCATACTCCCATCAATTAAAAAATATCCTGTTTTTTGGGGCAACTGGGTGGCTCAGTCTGTTAAATGTCCAACTCGATTTTGGCTCAGGTCATGATCTCAGGGTCAACTGGGAATTCAAATCCTCTGTGGGGCTCTGCACTTTTGGTGGGGCGGGATGGGGGTAGTTTGCTTGAGATTCTTTCTCTCCCTCTCTCCCACCAGTTTGCACTCCAATAAATCTAAAAAAAAAAAAAAAAAATCCTGCTCTTTCTTTCATTTTGAGAAATGTCTTGTCACACCAGCCACCCAATATTAAGCCAGTGATTTTACAAGTTCTTTCTGAAGTGACTACCTTACTGAAAGAAATTCTAAAGTTTTTCACTTGTGTACTTGGATTATCTGCAGATACTGGCAAACATCTATTATCCATATCTTTTATTTCATTTTCTTATCCATTACTGAGCATTCTCAGAACAATGCTAAACTACAGAGATGACAGTGGGCACGTGTACTTTATTGCTAACATTAATAAAGATATTTCTATTGTCTTATCATTAAGTATATAACTGGCTATTAGTTTCATATAGACTTTTTTTATCATGCTAAGGAAGAAATCTTCTATTCCCTATATACTTATTTCCTTAAGTTTTTATTCAGATTTTATATGAATTTTTATCAAATGCCTTTTGGCATCTGTTGAAATATGTTCTGGCTTTTGTCATTTAATCCCTGAAGATAAGATGACAGATCACATTTGAAGTTAATGATAATGAGAACAATCTTTATGTGATATTTATTTCTACAAAATAAATACAGTTGGATGATTTAATGAATACCTATGAACTCACTGTCTAACTTAAGAAATAGAACATTAGCAATGATCAAACCATGTGCTCCTCCAATTCCTTATGCCTGCCTTTTTCTACCAAACATAACAACTACTCTAACTTTTTTGATGATCATTTCTTGTTTTCAATAAGTTTATTGCATGTGTATATACCTACAATGTATTAGTTTTGCTTATTATTCAACTTTATAAAAACAGTGTGATGCCATATGCAGACTTCTGCCCACTTGACTTTCCACTGTTATATTATTCTTCCACTGAAACGGTATGCACAGTTTAGTGCCATTATTCTAAATTAGTGTGAACAAAATTTGGCAAAAGGAGCTTTAATTCCCTAAATGTTAATCATTAAAAGTACTAATACTCATTAGTTAAGTATTCATAAGTCAACCAGTATTTTTAACTGTCGAAAAAAAAATAACTCCTTAAATACAGCTTTATATCAGAATTCTATCAGTAAATACACTTTTTTTCTCCTTCTTACTGCTAAACTTCCATGTATAATTAAATCCTGTGAATTGTCCTTTGGAGTTGTTTCTTGAAAATCCTTTTGCTCTAAACTCCCAGGTGCCACTGCCTCCGGACAGCTCCATCTTGACAGAATGAGAGACGGAGTATTACCTAACCCCCTCATGTACAGCATGTCTCAAACAAAACATATCCCATGCCTCCTGCCTCAGTGTGTTTTTCATCTATTTCGGATTTAATAGCCCCATCATCCAACCAAATACTCATCATAAATACGGAGCCATCCTTGACTCTTTTCTTTTCTTCCTTCCAATATAAAAGGAAATGACTAAGCTAGGGGAGCTACTGGATAAGCATGTTAAAATGCAAATCTGACCACATGAATCCCTGGGTAAAATTTTTTAAATAGACGATAATTTCCTGTAGTGCTTTTTAAAACCATAGACTGTAATCCATTGGAAGGTCATGACATTAATTTAGTGGATTATGACCAGGATTCTTTAAAATGAAATAGAATATATCAGACTCTACTGATGAAGAAACAATATTGTGTTGTGAAATTTGTTTTAAGCTGGGTAAATGTGTATACCTATAGTGTAGAGGGTCATAATGTGAAATGTTTTTTCTTACCATGAATTGTTTCTAAATATGTTTGACAGCACCTACTGCAATAGGTGCCACCCAGAAAATAATGAAAGTTGTGAACCTTCTCTTGAGAACAGAATGTATACACACCTATGTATCTATATATCTGGATATTCTTATAATGTTCTTAATTATAGCAAACCTAGCTATCGTAAGAAAGCCTAGAGGAAAATATTTTAAAGTTGTGCTTCCCAGACCTCATCATAGACTCCTGGGAAAATTTTTGTAAAGAAGTATTGATCTCCAAGATGAAATTCAAATTCACTAAGAAAGTGGGAACGTTTGACAAACCTGCTTACCACTTTGCTCATGCTGAACTATTGGACTGACAAGCATTTTCTTCCTCTTTTGATCAGCCAACTCCTGGTAATCCGTTAAAGCCCAGTTCAAACAGCATTAGTTCCGAACTGAGACCTTCCTAACCATTGCTCTTCCTCTTGCTACTGGGAGAGATACTCAACAGATGTTTACATGAATGTGAGAATAAGTAAAATGCTTATTGAACATTTATTACAGGCAGCTGGGGATCACTGTAGTGATGAGAGCAGGCTCTGAAATCAGATATTAGAACGGACTGTAGGCTCTTTTACTCTCACTGACTGTGTGAACTTCAAAAACTAACTTCATGTATGTATACATGTATGGTATGTATACACATCAGCAAAATGGGAGTATTTGCTTCACAGCATTCCTGTGAGGATTAAGTGAGAATGATGTGTGTAAAGTACAGAGTTCTTGGCATGTCATAAATATTCAATTAATTTTAGCTGTAATCATTGAAAAGTAACTGGAATCTATCAACAAAATAATCGAATAGATAACTGTTCCTTTATGCTAAATACAGTATAAATTGTAAGACTACGCAGAGAGATTTGAGACTTCTTAGCCTGATAAGGGCAAATTCATTAGCCTCAAGTCATGTCTGTGGACGTTTGAAGTCTTTAAATCCATAAAACTCTTCTAAACTTGTTTTTAAAACAAGTTACTTTTATAAGTAAAGGTTTTAGCTTAAAAACTAATTTGAGAACATTATAATTTCATACTTTTGTTCTTTCCAGTTAGATCACAATTCCAGAATGGTTATAAAAATATATCTTCCCTGTAAATTTTCCCAGATTATCTAACATACGGAGCTAACCAAGCAAGCTAGTCAAGGGTCGCGTCAGGAAAGAAAACTTTTGAAAAGATTTTATTCAGATAAAATCTTATCACAGAACACACAGACTGTCTAAATACTTCCACTGCACTGCTGTATTTCAGGGACTCTACGACGCCAGCAATTGCTAAGACTATGATTTTATGTACCACTGCATAATATAAAATGCTGACCAACTATGACACAATACTAAGATGCATTTATAATGAGATGCCCTCCAATTCCAACGACGTTAAACATTAAACGGAAAAAATCTAGGGCTTCGGCATATTCTGCTAAATTTTTCCTGCTTACTTAAATTTCGACTTTCCTTTGTAATAAAAGTCTTCATAAGCTCATCTTATGTAACTAGAACAGCATCTTGACATAGTTAGAGGTCAAAAGATACTTAAGTAATGCTCATGGTAAGGTATTAAAGAATGGTAAAATACTATTTTCCAAGCTTAAATAAGCGAGTGCTATTAAAGTGACAATTTCTGTAACACTGGTGACTCAATTTCACAAGTTTCAGTTTTTGGTGAAAAACAAAAAGGCAGTGCCATCAGTGGCAGATTTTATTGACAAACAGATACTGTTAGTTAGGAACAAGAGCTGACATTTCAAAGTCCTATTTACCTTTGTCTATACAGTGTCAACCACGGTGCATGGTACACAATGAGTATTCATGATGCTTTTTGAATGTAGACAGTAGGCTTAACTCACTGCTAAGAACACAATTTATGGCATTTGTGGCTGCTTCAGATTTCAATCACAGTTCCAACTGCTGCCTTCTAAAGTGACTGCAGTGTGGTGAAGAACAGAGCAGAATGCCTCAGGTCCTGTTTGTGACCATATTTGGGGAGGCTTGTCCTTTGTAGCCCACACTGAATTTGTGTGAAGGTGTGCTCAGCAAGTACTCTGAGACAGTTTCTGCAGGCAGAAACAGAAAGGCCAAGTCATCCTCCACCCTCTGCCCTTTGCAGTCTTCCAAAGGCAGAAGAGGGGCCTGGTCCCCTGGTGCCTGCCTGTCCTGTTATTAAGCCAAGGTGTGAAACAATGGATGGTGAATTTAGCTCATTGCTCTCCTTTGGAAACACCACTGCTCGTTCTGATCCAGAAGAAAAGGAGGGCGGAGGGCTAGGAGGATAAGATAGACCAACTGGTCAATTTACAGGAGCTTCAGACTATGATTCAATTATTGTTTGAGATAAAATGAGTTTCTACGATGTCAGCTCATACTCCTGGCCGAATGAGCTTTTATATATATATATAAATTATATGTTATAGATTACAGGATATATGAAATTATAATATGTTAGCTACATCCTGGATATATACTGAAGTTAAGTATTTCAAATTAGGCCATTTATTGTCTTGGGCCATTATTGTTTGACCCCTTAGTAAATCAACACATGGTTAAAAAGTTATGATTCAATGCAAATATTAAAATGTTATCTATACATGTCAACCACTGCAATATTAAAAAAATTAAAATAGAACTGCCATTACAAAAAGATATAATTCTAAAATCTTTCTAGTATTAATTAGATTCAGAGCTGAATGTTTAAAGGTAGCTATTAGTAGTCAGCAACCTTTAAGCAGACTGACTAAACACAACCATTGGCAAAATCAGTGGGCTAGCCAAACCAAAAACAACAGGGGAAAGCAGAGTGCAGGCATATCATCTACGAAGGAATGGCAGTGTTGGGGATTTATTTTTATCTCTGCTGCTGTTTCAAACGGATAGTTATCTTTGCTTCCCAGGTATCAAGTAGGTTAGAGAAGGGTAGTCTGCAGAAAGCATCTGTAGGTGGGTTGAAATTGCCTACTAATTTCAAATACTGTATAATTTAGTATTTCAGACCCAATCTTCTCCCCAACCCTGCAAAGGAAACCAAGCATTGACAAAATATTTCTGAATGGTTACAAGAAAAATGCAACCCTCTGTTCTTTTAAGTTAATGACTCTACTATAAGAGTTTTATAGCATTATTCAAGCCTTTAAAGTTAGCAGTTAAATGATGATCTAAATCTTCAGAAGGTCACAGTACCTTTTGGAAGACATACAGACATACATTTAGAACTTGTTTGGCTGGTTATTCCTTGTTCATTCCTGGAAACGCACATGTGACTCACTATTTTACAGGAGACACTATACAGAAAATATTTTCTATTTTCAGTCCTCTTCTTAAAAATAATTTCTAAATTATATATGCCAAACAAACTTCTATTTTCTAAAGACTCTGGGATTGCTAAGTCTGAAGTAGGCAATTAAATTAGAAAATTCTGGAACAACATTCTCATAAATACTGAGTTCTGGTTGGAATCGCATTTACTGTGACAAAGTTAACATTATTTCTCACTGCCCTGGGACACTCATTCTCTGGACATGAGTCCTGAGGCTGCACGCAAGTGCACTCTGCAAGGCCACAAAAGGCCAGCAGATGCAGCCATTATTTGCTGTTGAAATTCAGTTTTTATTTAAATAATACCACAGATTTACCTTTTTTGTGCATGTGTATACAGATTTTAATAGGCCTTCAGGAATTTTACATATCTATCATCAGGATGTATTTTGCATCCATTGACATCTTTATTTAAAATGCTGATTCAGGGATGCCTGGGTGGCTCAGTTGGTTAAACAGGTCATGATCTCAGGGTCCTGGGGATCGGGACACTTATCAGGCTTCCTGCTCAGTGGGGAGCCTGCTTCTCTCTCTGCCTGCAGCTCCCCCTGTTTGTGGGCACACTGCTCTCTCTCTCTGATAAATAAATAAAATCTTGGGGGAAAAATGCTGATTCATACCAGTCAGAAATACATATAAGCCTTGTTCCTGACAGTGCCATTTACATAAAAATTCTGAGTGGTGAGTTCTGGATAAGTCCTACATTATTAATTTTTTCCTGTAGTACTAGTCTCTACGTGTTTGTCAGACTCTGAGTTCCCTGAGGACAGAACCCATGTCTTACACATCCCTGTATCTACACACTAAGCACTTAGCAAAGTACTTCACACCAGTAAGGACTACAAAAATGTTTGTGAAATAAATAAGAAACAAATATAACAACAAACCTATTAGCACACCATTGCTTAGGAACCTGTTTATAATTTATTGTAAAGAATAACTAGGTCAGTAGATAACTGGACTAGTAACAACTGCCATTACTTGAAAATGATGAGTTCAGTTGCTTCCAGTTCCCGTCCCTTCCAAGCTGTACAGTATACTGAGGGGAAATTTCCTCTGGTAGTATGAAGACATAGACTGTAATTATAGCTCTGTCTCTATTGTGTCTTTAGACTAGAAGCCTCAGCAAACATAGAGTGTAGTTGTAAAAATTTTACTGGAACACATATTTTTGGAAAATTTTCACCTGCTACATTTTCAGTATATAGTTAAAATAAAAGAGAACAGAACGATATTTCTGTAAATATACAAATGATTTGTGTAAAGTTTACCTGACAATCAAGAGACAGCTTCTGAAAACCAGGTGCATTATACCAATACACCCCCTGAACACTGTAATTCAAAACACCTTATTATTGTAGGCCCTATGAATCTCACCAGCTACCTTTTCAGTCAATCAGAATGATCTATAGAAATTTATAATCCCCCCAAACCTTCAGTTATGAGTATCTTAGATGTGATTAGGACTGTGAGGATAACTGATTGACCCTTGAGAGTCCACAAGGCATTTTAGGCTGATTCATTCAGCTCCCAATATTCATGAGTTTAGAAATCATACTCAACTGCTCCCAAGATATTTCCTTATCTTTCAGATTCCAGAAAATGCCTTCAGTGACCACTCAAATTTACTGAGTACCGTCTTCCACTAAGGGAAAAGGGTGAGCAGGAATGTGAAAGACAGAATTTACACTTTTTTATGCTATAAAAGCTGCAGGTCAACTGCAATGATAAAAATCTAGGGAGTCAATGGCTCTCAGCGATTTCACTTGGTAACAGCATGCCGCCATAGTTTGTTTAATGTTCCAGGCTGCATTTATTTAGAGGAAAACTTCAACCTAAGAGAACAGGTTCAGGCACAAAAGTAAATAAGCTTAAAAGCTAACCTGCCAAGACCCAATCTCTGACCTTCTAAAGACATTACTGAAGCAAGAAAAATCCTATAATTAGTAACAAGAAACAGCAATAACCACACAGTGCTTAGCATCAGGGAAACGAAATACCCTGAAAGGTCTCTTAATGGTCACTTTTGAAATGATTTTTTAACAGTACTCCAGTTATGTTTCAAATATGCCTATATGACTATCATGATAGTTAATGTGTATTTCTGATCACATTTAATGTAAAAAGACTGTAAATTTGTTAGATTTGCCAAATCCTTTGCAGAAAAACTTTCAAAATTTCTGAAACAGTGTATTAAAATTTCTTATTAAGAAAAACTAACTTTTGTGGGAAATCTAAAAAACCTTCTTAAAGTCTTGAACATTTTCCACCCAGGAATACTGTAAGCATACTTCTTCAGGGCTTTTAAAGCCATCAGCAAGGCAAGGTTAAATTATCATGGCTCTCGAGAATAACAGAGGAGCACTGTACAGAAGACCCTCACATTTGTGGCTCTGCATATTCCCTGTAGGCTGTGCCAACCCACTCTCTCCCCTGTAATGACTCTTTGTTTTTACTAAGTCCCAAAGGGCTGGTGAGAGCTCTGCAAAGAGAAGGGGGGGGAGGGTGGATGGAATGCAGCTGCAGGCTCAGAAACAATGCTGAGTCCATATATTTTGTTCCCAGTTAGAATAATAAAAAGGGGGCTGGGGGGGCGGAGTTGGGGTGTAGAGGAGACGGCAAGCAAAGTAAGGAAGGTAGGGCCAAGTATTCCATTGCTCTCAGTCTATAGCCTCCTGCCCCTCCTCCCACTTTTCTAAATACAATAACCATCCCTTTGGGTTAAAAAAGGTTATCTTTTAAAATTCAAACACCCATTAAGATTTAAACCCATCAGTCATTTACATCTAAGTTATCTTTATCAGTGAACTACACCCAGGCAAGGAATGGAGTAGGAAGGGAGAATGAAGCTTGCGAAGATAAACTGAGGAAGCCTGGACACATGACACAGGAAAGCCTGGGGGAGGTAGGTAAAATTGAGAAAAGGACTTCCAAGGTCTCAAATATCAACCACCAGCTTTGCAATGGTGCCTGGGGCCTTTTGGGGGCGAAAGGTGTGCCAGAGAAAACCATATTCTTTCTAAGCCTGCTAAAAGCTGCGGGTATCTGAATCAAGAGTTTGGAACCCTGCCCATGTTGGTTTCTCATTATTCAGTCTAACTTGGTACCTCCTAAGAAAATGTTCTTCTCTTGCATTTCCCTAGCCTTTATGTCCTAACTGGGAAAAGAGAAAATTAAGTGAAGAGGTAGATCCCAAGCAAGGTTAACAGCTGCTAGTGAGGGAAAAGCAGCTCAAACCTTACTCTGGCCTGCCAGGTCTTGAATTCTCATTTCAGATAACCTTTACTGAAAAACACTGGGGCCCTCCAGGGTTCACAGACTGAGGCTTGCCTCTGGAACATCCTTTCAGAGATTACTGATGCCATTAAATTTTGTGAGAAAACTTAAGAAGCCTGATGAAATAACCAAAACTAATACCTCGAAAATCGTGCCAGGAGGTGCTAAGGACTACGTAAAAAGTGATAAAACAAAATGAAGAAGGATGCTTGCTGCAGTTAGGATCCCATTCATAAACACTCAGTTACTAGGGAAGAAAGAAAAAAGACTGCATTGTAAAGCTATCATGTAGAAGCAGAGCTCTGACATCCACACACTAATATCTCCTTCAAGTTAGCATTATTTAGAAGTACTCTTAGAGATGGTATTGAATGATATACAGTTAAACTCCACTCTTGAAATGTTTTCAAGTTATAAAGTTAGAAAGACTGTACTGATTTACATTGAATTTTTGCATTTTTTGACATAATAAACAGATTCACAAATGTAGATTTATAATAAGCAGAAATATGATCTCCCCTCAGCTTGCCTTTATTCCTAGAGCTCTAAAATCCATTTACAGATATTCCAAATCTCCATGCTACAGTCCATATATAAACACAAATTCAGAAATGCATATTAGAGGAATGATTAAGACTTTCTGTTAATATTAAAAATTAATAGTAATAATTTAAAAATAATTCTGACACTACTCCTATTAAGTTTATCATCTATTTTAAACACAGAATTCATAGGTGTATTTTATTGGGAGCTTATCATTTATCACACTTTTAAATGCAGCAATAAGATACACAATATTTATTCTGCGTACTGGAAAAACTCAATTTTCTATTTACACATTTCTTAGTATGCACAATCAAATTAAGTCTACAGACAGCAAAAGTTCATCAACAGTAACAACAATCACATAATCATAACTTGACTGAAATTAGCAATTCCTTATGGTTAATTGTAAAAAACATTCTCTTAATACTGTGACACGTATTATACTTCAAAAAAAGGTAAAAAATGCAATTATTCATGATTTGGGGAAAAAACTATTCTTCAATAAGTACATTGGAATTATTTTTTAAATAAATCAGAAAAAGATAATTTAAGTGTATTAAGGTATTTGAAATTTATATTTGGTCATAAAGTTCACAAAATATGAGCAACCTTATATTGAGGCATAAGTGAAAACAAATTTTAAGAGTTTAAAAATAATAGTATGTAAGAAGAATATTAGATTTTCTTGCTGAATCAACAACAGTACTCACCCCTTGGAGCCCTTGGAACTGAATCGAAGGTCGAAAAGGAATTAAATTCTATTGAAAGAAACATAAGAAACACATAAGTCAACCTTCATTACTGGGTCACAGAACTAAATGTTTAAACTTTAACTCTGTGCATCTGTTCAGTGCCATAGTCTATGAAAATATCTTTTTCATTATGTAACTAGGTTTACATATCATCATATTAAGAGGACTTAATGAACAGGTCATACTGCTGACATTTTTCTGAATCACACAACCACAGGTACACTGGGGGCAGTGTAGGCAGGTTTTTGAAAATGATACAATTTGGCTAAAAATGATTAGTATACTAACTCAATTTCACATTAAAAGAACACAACACACTTGCTTAGTTTCTTAGTATGTTTTTAAAAGGCTAAAGGGAGGGAAGAGATAATTTGAGGAACTTTACAAAACTCTAACAGGATACTATAAATAGAAAATTGAAGTATTTGACAATGAACTGTGGTTTCCAGTTTTTCACATTTTATCATAGGTTAGTTTCTACTGGAGGGTCAAACAGGTTACCAGTTTTCTTATATGATCTTCACCAGGAGAATGTAATTTCTAGAAGACTGTTTTGTTTTGTAACAAGCTTTGTCCTCCTCATAACTAATATTTTGTCCGAGTTGAGTATTTAGAAGAAATGCTGTAAGTATCTACCACAGTCTCAGGCATGATTTCCTGTATCCAAAGTCACCAATGTTTGTCTAGGGGAATGCTTGTTCCAAACTCCTTTGAGGCTGGTTATACTTTCCTCCCTGACTTTTTGCAACTCAGAAGCTGTCTTCAGCTCACCACTGGAATTTGAAATTCTCTATCAATTTCATCAATTCTTCTTAGTCAAACAAATGCTAACTTTTCTCAATTGTCAAATGGCTCACTTCTCCCTGGATGTCATAGATTCCTTACACTCAGACACCAGTCCTCTTAGCTCTTCTATCAGGCCCTTCATTTCAAAAGCTAGCGCCCTTCACTTTGCTCTCTCTACATCCACACCGTCCTGGAGGTTCACTTTGCCAGTCTGGTGATGATTTTTAATCTCTTCTCTATTTTTAATCTCTTCTCTCCACAGTCTAGTACTTATCATTGTCTAGGGACATTTTGCATTAGAAACTCAATGACAGCAAAACTGGCAAACGCTATACTAACTGCCCTTCCCCCCTCCTCTCAACCAAAATGGCACCTCCTTCCTATTTTTCTGGCAAGCATACTTCTATCTTTTTAGTTTACTGGGCTCACAACCTTAAATTAATTTACAGTCTCTTTTCCCTTACCCCTAACCGTATTCTGCCATTATACACTGCTAGAATTACAGAATTCCGAATCATAAATAATACAGTCAAGGCAAGCATGCCATTAGTAACTAAGCTGGAACCAGGAACCCAGGACTCAATCCTCCTATTCTCCCATGCCGCTCTTCTTCTACTGCCTTGTGCTCCACACACATTTGCTGTGGGACACTCGAAAGTATGATGGGGGCCTACTCTTTCATGCCAGAGTTCACATGTTAGTTCGGGAACATATGAGAATGATCAGATACTAGGCTAAGTACTTTGGGGAGGGTCAGTAAGAATTCTAAAAAGGGAGAGAAGAATACGGGTTAGAAGAAACAGGAAAAGTTGAAGGGCTTATGGAAAAGTGGATCTCAGCAGCAATCTTGAAAAGACAAACTGAAGGGAAAGGGAATGCCCTGAGCAGAAAAGCCAAAAGATAGGAATGGATATTGTGTAAGCAAAGGGCAGGTCTGTGTGTGTGTGTGTGCGCGCGCGCGTACAGAGTTCTTTCACATTTGAAACACAACACAAAGGATAAGAACTGGACTTGGCCATCCCTGCCTAATCTTTCCTTGACCTCAAAATTTGTCTTCAGTTTTAGCTTCTATACACTACAGAATAAGTAGGACAGTAATTTAAATTTTAGATCTCAGGATTTCAAAAGGTTTATCACCCTGTAAAATAACCCTGCCCTAATCTCTTCTATTACTCCCTCAGGGATGGCCTTTAAGTCCTGCCCTTGACATGATAAACAACTGAAGGGGCTTCTAATTTTTGGAATAACAAAGTGAGTTGCTGAAAGAAGTGTTTTCAGGGAAAGCAGCTCCTTTGGTCCTGTGTAAGAAAAAGGGAGAGATGGATTGGGGCTAGGAAAAAGGATTTAGACATCAGCTCCAGATGATGCTTTATTTAGAAATACTCTAGTGATAAGGCTTAAATTAGTATGACTTCCCCAGAGCAAAGAGGAGATGGTGGAATGAACAGACTTTCCCCAGAAAGAATGATAAAATGTGCTGAAAGCTTTATTATCAGGCACCAAAGAAAAATGATGCAAAGGTAGCTTCACAGCTCTGAATCTTTATCTTTGGCCAGTCAGCTCCAGATTCCCTCAAATTAGGCTCTTAGTCTCTATTTTGAAAACTTCTCGACTGTTTTAGGCCCCTATCACTGAGCACCTAGATAAAGGCCTTCCTTCTTCAGTTCCTTCCAAATACTGCCCATCATTCAAAGAACTACCAGAAGCTCTTCAATACCACCTCAGCAGTCATGAGGCCGGGAGAGGTTCCTTCCCAGCAGGTTCTATCAGAGCAAAGCAAACTCCTCCGCATGGAAAAGAGACCTTCCATCTACAGGACCAACCAATTTCATAATTTCATCTTCCACTGTCTCCCAATGGTGCGTCAGCTGTGTTAACCCTTTTTGTTTTATAAACATTTTTCTATCTTTTTTAAGATTTTATTTTTAAGTAATCTCTACATCCAACGCGGGGCTCAAACTCACAACCCCAAGATCAAGAGTCACACGCTCCACCAGCGGAGCCAGCCAGGCACTGCTTCCGATTTCTACTTACTGCTTTTCCTTTAAGCTGGTATGCCTTCCCAGACACTATTTTGTCAATCCACCCTAATAACTTACTTTTAACATTCTAGTTTAAGATGACTTTCTTCAGGTGGGCCTTTCTTTGGATAAAGCAGGAATCAAACACTCAATGGGTTTAAGGACCCAAGGCAGGTAAATGTCAAAGAGACTGATGTAAAGCAACAAGGAATATCAAGCACCTGGGGAATAAACACCCAACTGAAAAAGGATTCAATTTTTAAAATGTGAAACCGTTACCAGCCAAACCACTGATGCCACCATTTTGCTAACTCTGAACTATGCCCACTTTTGAGTTAACTCTCCAGTATTGTTCTTCCAGATGCCTGTGTCTAGGGTTCCACTACATTGCGGGGTATGTTATTTTCATAGGTTGTCTTACTTCTAGTTGTTAGGATAGGGCCTAACATATATTAACTTAAAAGTATTTATCTACATTATGCTCAGCTAAAGAAAAAATCTATTTTAAAATTATTTTGGCCATGTTTTTTTATACTACTTTAGAGCAGTATATTACTATACACATCCACTTTACAGATTACGATTTATGGTTATATAGACAAAATAATAGAACCACACTTTACATTAGTTTAGGAATTTCCAAGAGTAATTTTGACTTTAATAAGTTTTTTGTTTCAGGACTTGAATTTAGAACCTAACCTCCTGATATGCTTATAGTTCTATCTGTACCTCTTGATTCCTCAACAGAAATAATTTTTGTTTACATAAGTGTTGTAGTAGACAGGGCATTTTTATATCCACTGTCTCAAGTGAGCCTCCTAAAACCAGCTCTGGGTGGTAGGAAGGCATTACCACCCATTTCAGAAGGAGATAAACGGCTCTCCAACAGGTAAATGGTATTGTTCAGGAACACCAAGCTAGTGATTAGCAAAGTTGGATTTCAAAGCCAGCTCTCTGAATCCTAAATACTGAACACTTTCCTTCACTTAGTTCTCTTAACAGGTTACTTCCCAGTGCTGAACATTTCAAAGTCCTTGACTGCTCAATTCAATTCTGGCATTTTTTTTTCCTTTCTTTTCTTTCTTTTGTTTTTCTTTCTTCCTTTCTTTCTTTTCTTTTCTTTGTGGCAATTTGTTTGCAAGGAAAATGAATTTCATAAAATCATTACAATTTCCAGACTTCAGCTTCTGCTTAAATAAAATCTACACAATAACTTTTTTTTTTTTTCCTAGAAGGACCATGTATAACAAAGGAACATATATAAATGTGTTCCTCATTTAAAAAGTAATAAAATGCTCATGTATGGAATAGTTATGGATGCTTAGGACAAACAGGATAAACTAAGATCACTGTTACTAAAAAACTCCTTTAAGATTATCTGACAATCCAGAAGAGAAACTACATGAAAGAAACTCCAATGCTTTACTGATGTTAACTGCAATTTTAGACAAGAAGATGTTAGTAAATTACCAGATGTTACTAGTTCTAGAATGCTTTAAAAAAAAATGCAACAAGAGGAAACAGCTGGAATTCTATACCACTTATCATGCATCTGACCACTGTGTTAATAGGGTAGCTACCAGGAATAAATTCTAAAAGTCAATACCATTACAAGCAAATGTTTCATGCATGTTAGCTTCTTGCTTAAATGTTCTTTAGCCTAAGTTTAACTGCACAAACATGACCTCAGCTCATTATATATATATTTGTAATTCAATTTTAAAAGATAACATAATTACAGGTGATAAGGTATATTTGAAAATAAATGTTTAACTAAGTATATTCCCATTACAAATGAGTTTCAGCAAGGGATTCAATTTTTGATTTTTAGCTTTAATTAAATATTTGCACCAAGTAGCTCTTTTGAAAATCAAGTAACTCTAGAGTTTAACTCAATAGTAGTTGAGCTATAAGTAAGAATGATCTTGCATATTCATACAGCCAAGAAACAACACAGACTGAAAATGGCTAGAGAAACTCCTTTTGACAAATGCTTCAACAACCTCATAAAGGTGGTGTTTTGTAGTCAAAAGGTTCTGTTAAACTCTTAGCTGTTTCACTGTTTTTAGAGCTCCTTGAATTAACCCTCTGTATCTCTTGGGAAATGTAAGACATTCTTAAGCACAGAAATGTAGCCAATACATTTTGCTCATGTTTTGTTACATTCTTGACATTTACCATTCCAAGACAATTTTACTGCAACAAAAATTGCTCTATGACCAAAGAAATCTATGTCCATTTATTTCCAGAAACTATTCCTCACAATTTATCAGGACTATAAAAGTAATATGTAATTTTCTAAGTAATATTATTAAGTAATTTTAATTTTGCTGAGTAATAATAATTTCTGATATGATACATAGAGGGTGGTAGAGAAGGAGCAGAGCTAAGGTTTTCTGGGGTTGAGTAGAAGAAAGTTATTTATCCTATAAAAGTTATTATAACTATCTCTTGATTATTTACATACTGCTTATCTATGTAGACAAATTAAATCTATGGTTACTTTGACTTTATCAACCACCATTGGTTTTAGGAATATACAGAAATAACAAATAGCATTCTGGGCCTAGAAAAGAGTGATTTCTTTAAGAAACACACTGTGGAAGGTCTAACTTTATTCCCTCAGTTTAGATATATTCTTCAGTTTTCCTTCTAAACCCATTGTGGAACTCTGACGTAACTCAAAGTTAACTTCAAATATTTATTCAATCAACAGGCTTTTATTAAATACTTGGTATTTATCTGAGTGCCTAAGCTGCATTATAAATCATGATAAAGATAGTGCAAAAAAATTCCCAAAGTCAAATATAAATTTTGGAACTTTGCCAAAACCAGAAGCTTTTCTAGAAATGGTGATGGGTCAAGTCATTGCTTTAAGTGGAATTGCTTATAGCTACTTAGTTACTATTTGTTGAGTACTTAAAATATGTCAGACACTAAAATCATTTTTACTGTTACCTCCAGTAATTCTGAGAACACCTTTGTGGGGTAGATATTATTATTTCCAATTCTCAGGTAAGTCCCTGAGAATTACAAAGCTAACAGGTGGCTTGGGACTCAAACCTGGTCTTAATTTAAGAAATGTGGTCTTATACACCACTTTACACAGCTAACCTCTCCTGCCACTCCTTAACAATGGTTACATAAAATACGACACTTCTTAGAAGTTATAAATTTAAGAATCAATAAGAACTTGTAAGCATTGATAGTTTTTTGGTTCTGCACTATAGCTTAAGGAAGTATCAGGTACTTTAATTTGCTGTCACTTATACAAGTAAATAATAAAAAGTATTTATGATTTTTCTTGGGATACATTTTCTATTAAAGATCCTCTTTCTTTCTTAAAAGAAGTACTATACCAGTTTAAGAAATTGTGATTGTGGTTTTGTTTGTTTGTTTGTTTTTTAGAAAGTAATTTTATTCTGTTCTTAAAACATTACCTGATAGAGAAACCAAAAATCACTTAATTGTATTTTAACCACTATAATAAAAAAAATTATCTAGGCAGGGAAAGAAGACACAGAAAGAATATTGGAGCTAAAGCAAGAAATAGTGTAGGAAATCAGACACTTGATTCTGAAGAAATCAAGTATATTTAGCTCTTGTCAAAAGCTGCTAACATTTAGAATGAGAGCATAAATGAAAAATTTGTTGATAATTGATAATCTAAAGCTACCTTAAATAGTGTCTCCTTCTTGCCCCAACATTTTACTAGACGGTAAGAGTCACCAGGTTTCACAAAATCTAGTATTTTGCTTTGTGAGTAATCCAAACTCACACGTATGAGAAACTTCTCTACAAATTTGGAAGAACCAGACTAAAGTGCATGTGCAATAAAGAATAATGCACTTCTATCATTACAGCATAGAAAAGAATGAAATATAAAAGGATTGCCAAAACAGTAGTGAGAAGAGGTAAAAAAAAAACTAATTTATTTAACATAATCCTTGTTTTGAAAGATAGCTTCTGGAAAACTGTATCAATCTGATGCAGGCCAAATTAAAACACATACACAACACACACACACATATATAAACTATTTCAAATAGTTCTTAAAGAGATGTGGAAGGCAAAATCTAAACTGAAGAATCAGCTAAAAAGTTAGTTACTGTGAACCAGGCTTTAAAATACTTGAAGCATAATATCCCATCTTTTTTTTTTTTTTTTTTCTTTTCTGAGAAGGCTTTGTGATTATATAAAAAGCTTATGTGTCAAATTTGACTATAAATGCAAATGAAGATTTCTTCTTTGGGATCAGAATCTCTGGAACATAAGGAGAAGCAGTAAAATTAATGTGGAATGGAAGACTGAGATTATTTTTAAAGTAGAAGAAATTTATAAACTAAACCATCTAAATCATGTTTACAAAGGGAGACATTAGAAGGCTTGAAACCAGGAAACTACATGAATATACTAAATGTTTTTAAAAGATCACTGGCTGCTGTGTGGAGAAGCATGGACTATGGGGGTAAGACTGGAAGACTTGGAAGTCCATGGAAATCCTTGACAGATGAGTGGGACTAGAGCAGTCGTGAAGGATGGGGGTTAGACTTTGGATGTTTGGAGATTCACAGACTTGTTGACCTAGTAAGTCAAGAAATGAGGAGACAAATCAAGAAATACTAGTCAATTACTAAGCAACTGGTGACAAGATACTGCCACTTACCGAGATGGGGTACATTTCTGAAGAGGTAGGTTTGATGAGTGAAATCAAGAATTCTGTTTGTATTTGTTAAGACAGAAGACTGTTAAACTCTGATAAGGAGATGAAGTATTGTAAGTAAGTGCCTGGAGTTGGAAGGTCAGAGCTCAAGATCAGTATTTTCAAGTCATTAACATACAGATGACATTTAAATCCATAAGACTAAATGAGCACACAGAGAGAGAATGAACAGATAAAGAGAAGGGAGTTGTAATCTCCAACATTCAAACACCCATCAAACAGAGGATGGTCAACAGAGGAGACTGAGAAAGAATGGGCAAGGAGGTAGGAGGAAAATCAGTGAGGTGTTTCGTAACGGGAAGGAGTGGTTAACAGGATGGAATGCTGCTAAGGTCAGGTAAGGGAGGAACAGAGAGATGACCAATGAAGGAACCTAGTCAGGTGCAATCTCATAGGTGCGGTAGAGACCACCCAACCAGAGTGATATGAGCCGAGGACACGAGGTAAAGAAACAGACACTGCTTTTCAAAAACATCCTTAAACATAACCTTTCTCTCTTTAGGTGGCCCCTTGAACAGACTTTATTGAAATTACGTGCTCACATGTCTGCTGCCTGTTTCTACGAGAAAGCACGAGCACTTTCTTGATGGGAGGGACCATCCAGGACTTACTCAGATATGAGTATCTCCAGTGTGTAGTTCTATGCCTGGCACATGTCAGATAGAACAAGTGTTTGCTAAATGAATAAATAAGTATTTGGTTATTAAAATTCTGACTCCTACCTCTTAATCTCTTAAAATTCTTAAGTTTTTTTTTGCCACTGAGTTTCTATCTCATGGATATGTTTTCTGGTCCTCTGAGGCATCATGATTTCTGATAATGGAAATCAAAAGTAATGATATTAAATAAAAGGTATTTTAAAATATGCTAACACTTAAGTTTCCAGGTAAGAATATCTAGATCCTGAATTATCTCAGTGAATCCTACCAGTAAGTTTAAGCCTGGTTTCATCTTTGAATAAGCTCACTGTCAAGTGGAAATTCCTCAGACAAAATTATCTCTAAGGGCCATGAACTCAGCACCATTCCTAGTCCATTACAATGTATAACAAAAGCTTTATGTAGTTACATTATTTTTTTCCCCCAATGAAACTAACAACAACAAAAAGAGGAGAATCAAAACACCAAAACAGAAATGGAGGTAATTTGGAAGTGAAGACATTGACTCTTTCAAGGCCTCCAGACACATTCAAAATGAGGCTTGAAATGTAAATCCAGGCTCTTTTATATAGAGTTACTTAATGTTTCAATAATCACTAGAGACAGAAACCACAGAAGGTCTAATCTCCATGTTAGACTCAAATTATATTTTCACATTATATTTTCATATTATCTGTGCTTGATGGTCCTAAGTGCAAGTTATAGAGAAGGTTATTAAATAATGTCTATAAAAATACAAACAAAAAATCCCTACACAAAAGCAAAAATTTATTTCACTTAATTTTAGCATCCATCCAAATATCACCAATATTCTAAATTTCCATCCAAATGTCAGAGTTAGTAGGAAACATGTCAACAATATAGCACTGATCTAGTCTAGCCTCAGACCTCCAAATAAACTTCTTAAATATAAAAACAATCAAATCTAAGTGTCTTGGTCACCAAACAAAATACTGAGAGTTCACTAAAATTGTACCCATCATCTTTATCTCCCCTCTCTCCATCCCACTCTCCCAACTGCCTCTGATTTCCCTTTTATTTTTTTTTTATTTTAAAGATTTTTATTTATTTATTTGACAGACAGAGATCACAAGTAGGCAGAGAGGCAGGCAGACAGAGAGGAGGAAGCAGGCTCCCTGCTAAGCAGAGAGCCCGATGCGGGGCTCCATCCCAGGACCCTGAGATCATAACCCCAGCCAAAGGCAGAGGCTTTAACCCACTGAGCCACCCAGGCGCCCCCCCCTTTTTTTTTTTACTAGAAATACCTTTAGTGCTGATAGCTAGAAATCTCAATTCAATCCTATTTTCTTTCAAAACCTGCTGAAGTCTATAGATTGTATTCATCTCTAATGTCTCCCACAAGCATCCTAATTTAGACTCCAAGCATCTTTAGCCTGGACCACATACCTCCTCCCTCAGCTCGTCTACTTCCTTCCAGATTCACCTTATATTCATTATGGAACGCTGAGGCCCAAATAATCCTAAAACACAGCTCAAATCACTTTATATTTCTAATCAGTATCTTCCCAGTGCTGACAGAATAAAATTTAACCTGCTCTAATTTCCCTTTCCTCTCTTGAAGCCAACTGACTTCAGGTTAAGAACACTGTATTCCATGGGATTCTCAGACCCAACCCTAACTTTTCTACAGCTGTCCCTCCCTCTGCTGGAGAGGTAATCTCCCATCCAGTCCTTGCCTGTTAAACTCTTACAAAATCCTTTAAGATCGGAGGATGTTTTCTAAATGCTCTGTGAGTTCAATTCCAGGTGAGTTCAATTTGACTCATGAATGTTTAAGGAGCATATAGCCTAATTAAGATTCTCTCTTCTTATATCCTATATTACTGCCAGCCATGGAAATACTAGGTTTGGCCTTTACTAGTAAAGTATTAGTGGAGACTCTTAAACCAGTTTTTCTTCAACATTTAACATAGATCTCAAGGGCTCTAATGTCACAACAGAAATTATAGATAGGGAGATAAAGGAAGGGAGAGAGCAAAAGAAAAGAAAGAGCAATTTTCCTTGGTACATTTGTCCTGAGTTATGCTTTTTTTTTTTTTTTTTCTTTTTTTCAGCTTAAATTTGGTTGTGGAAATACGGCCATTACTTTACTGTATTCTACTCCAGACCTCTTTGTTACATTTTTGCATTAAGTCATGGAAAATGCAGTATGGAACTGAGATATGCAAGACAGTCAAATGTGGGGTTATATATATACTATTTTCTTTTATAAAACTTAGCTGATCTTAAATAGAAATGCCCATATCATCACATTTTAGGGACGTCTTCTCAAGTTCTCCAAATACATTTGGCCCACTGGACAAATTCGTGGGCTGGACCCTGGTGCAAGGCTCTTCAGTTGAGCCTCTCTGTAGCCACTGCAAATTGTTAAAAATGACCCAGGATTAGTTCGACTGAAATTCTAATTTCCCTCCCCTGCTGGCTTTATCACAAATTACTTAGTAAGCACTATGATGAGCACTGCCTTCATGGTTTTTTTTTGTTTTGTTTTGTTTTGTTTTTTTAAAGTGCAAATGGAGCAAATGGAAAGGCTGGATCTGGTGACTGTCTTCCATAAGCTTTCCTATAAATCATTCCAAGAATTCTACGCCCTTTTCCTTTTAAACCCTTTTCTTGAACATGTTCCAATCCTTCACATATGTTCCTTCTTTCTCCTTCCAACTTGGGTGCCAAAGTTCCCTGTCTCTCTTTTTAGGCAATCTACTGCTTTTCACTGGGACGGGCACCCTTCTTTGCACTGAGCACCTGATCATTTGATAAAAAGTTTCAAACACTTACTGCAACATGAGGTACAAATTTGACTTTATTTGATAAAAAGTATTTAAAAATCAAGTTCAGTCTGAAGAAGGATCTAAGGTAAAAGTCAGTAAGATTAATGTTTTAAAATTAAACCTGATGACATTTAAAACATACAGGAAAAAGAATCTGACAATGCAGTTCAATTAGCCAACATATAGTATATCATTAATTTTTGATGTAGTGTTCTCTAATTCATACTTAAAAAAAAAAAGTATCTGACAATGCAAACCTCTTTGTTTTAGTTTATAAACATGTCCTATGTGGCAATTCTGTGCTGACAGGTCTGGACCATGCTTGAGGGATGCCTTAAGAACAGGGTCTTCTGTATTTTATATGAACACATACACACATTCTCAAAACTGTTTGAGGACAGGCAGAAAACTGGAGATAAAGAAAAAGTAAGGTAGGAGTCTTTTCTGTACCTTAACCACAATGAATCAAATGCTAAAAAGTTCACCTGATAGACCAGCTGAGAAGTCATCTACCTCATGACCTGTGGAATCAGTGATTCTAAAAGACCAAGTAACATACAAAGGGAGCTATTGTGAACGACAGTAACTTTGTGGAGAGTTATGCTTTGATTAGAAATAATTATATCTGGTAACACTGAGAGAAACTCAGTTCCTTATGCAAAATTAAACATAAGTGTATTTGTACAAATTTTCAAAACACTATCATCTTTCTAGAAGACACTTACCAAAGAAGGAAAATGCATTTAAAGCCAATAATTAGGATTGACAAGAGAATGTGTTAACAGAATCTTTCTTAAACACATCTGCTTTCTCATCTTTAGGCACAGAGAATGAAAGGACTTGCCCCAAACATAGCAAGGCAAGGTTTTTTATGTAATAGGTAAGCATGTGATATTGTTTGAGCCACCATTTTTGAAACTTTGACCAAACAATTTTTAAAAAATAAATTAACAGGCTCAGCAATGACAAAATCTGCTAAAATATTTTGGTAAGATTTTTGTTACTAAAAATGTCAAAATAAGCCAGCTACACATTACTGAATTAGCTAAAATATATTGTAGAATTTGGGGTTTTAATTTTAAATACAGTTTTAGGATACATCTGAGAGAAATACATAATTACAGTAATATATGTTCACTTAAAGTATGCAGCGCTTATATAGACCATGCAATCACAAACATCAATTTAGAATGAATATAAAGTTGTAACTTCACAAAGTTACAATTTGTAACTTTATTTAGTAACTTTCCTCTCATTTAAAATTATCTATAGTTAACAAAAAAAGTAGCTTTGCAATATATCCTAAATATCTGCATTAGTATGTCTAAATTTACTTTCCATTTAACACTTTTTAATACACAATCAACTTGAAACTGTTTCTATTTTCACACTGAGTGGAAGACAACTTTTAGGAGGTATTCACTCCAACTCTAACTCCTATTCCTGGACTCACAATGCCTCCTCTCTCCCCCAACCCAGTCCCTATTTTGGAAAGTTCTCAAGTTGGCATTTTTCGTTTCTCTAAAAATAGAAAACTTGAATAATGATAGTCAATTAGATTTGATTGTCTTTTCAAACAGTGAGGAATTGTTTCCTTTCCTTTTTTTTAAAGATTTTATTTATTTGACAGATCATAAGAAGGCAGAGAAGCAGGCAGAGAGAGGAGGAAGCAGGCTCCCTGCTGAGCAGAGAGCCTGAAGTGGGACTCCATCCCAGAACCCTGAGATCATGACCTGAGCCTAAGGCAGAGGTTTAACACACTGAGCCACCCAGGCGCCCCTGAGGAATTATTTCCAATTAAAGATTCTGTTTCGTGTATTTGTTCAATTCTATCTAAAGAACTTCTGTATTATGCTTAAATCAAAGTTTAGTAAAATCCCTGAATTTACCTCCCTGAAATCTTAGGTCAAGTGGATTAATTTAGAAGAATAATCTAGTGGGCAAAGTAATCTGGATAAAAATTGCTTTCTGATGCTTAATTTAGGAAACTGTTGAAATTTCTGGCTCTTAGAAGGTCATGGAAGACGAGGAATAATAGTCATAACCTTGTACAGGCCAAAGCCACTGAGGTATCAGCCTTCCCATCCGAGCACAGGAATGGTGAAAGCAGTCTTATATGAAAATTAAAGCCTTCTTCCCCAAAGGGGAAGAGCCCTGACCACCAGAAACTTCTTCCCATTTAGAAATATGTGTCAACATATTTCCAAACAGCTGGTACAATTTCAGGTCATAAGCCCAACTTCTGATAAGGGCCTAAGGTATAAGAGACCAAATAAGTTATCTTCCAACTGGAAGATGAAAGCTCAGACAGATGCCTACTGTTAGCAGCTCCCTGATGGGGAAGCCTGGTCTGACCTGAGCCAGGAGGAAGGTCACTGAGAACACATTTGTAGGAGACTTAGCTGAATACACCAGAGTAAGTGCAATAAGTACCAATAAGTACCAACAGTGTAGTCACCCAAAAGGTGCCTCATTTATTTTTCTACAACCTCTTCCCACTTCTTAGCCACCGGAGATTAACATTCTCACCCCAATTCTTGCTTTTGCAAGGCCCTTAAAAAGTATTTTGTAGCTGAAATGACAGTGAGGCATGGGTTGAGAAGCTGGTTAGGTCAGAAACAAGGCAGCGTCCAGCTGCATAGGCCAAGTCCGCTTATTTCTTCCTCTCTTTGCATGCCACTGCTTCCACCATCAGCTTTTCAGGAGAAAAGGAATACCAGAACTAACTCAATCTACCTGGATCCACGCTCAGAAAGATGGAAGGACTTGGAAAAGTCCTCTCCCTTTCTCTTCTCTGCTTCTGTACAGAATGACCAGACTCATTAATTTGCATACACAGAGATGGAAAAATGTAGTAATGACATTAGTTGGCGAGAGAAGTAGTTAGTGAAAAAAGCCATGGACTTCAGTACCTTTGACTATAAAAAGTACAAAGGAAAAAAAAATCAAGAACTAAGTGGCGGTTTGGGAGAGAATTTTTGATCTCCTATTTCTTGGAAGATAATGGCTTATAAATGTGAGAACTTCAGGAGTCAAAGCACTCCATCCTTAATCCCAAGCATGTCATAGTAAGATCTAGGAGGCAGAATGAAGGTAGAAAAACAAATACTCTTTGTGGGCTCTAGCCCAGAAGCCCATTGAGCACTGGAGGCCTCTGGCACTTCACTCTCCCCGGGCACCATTCCCCTCCTCATTGTGGGTCTCCTCACCCACCTCTTCCCTGCCAAGTGTATAGTGTCTGTCAATTTTGTTGCAGTCAACTGTACAGTCTGCCTCTTGTTTCCCCCAGGTGGTTGGTGACCTACTGCCCCCAGAGATGAATCTACGAATCCTCTGTGTGTCAGTCTTTCTCTGACAAAAAGCTGGGTTTCTCCTGCTTGTTTCTTCCTCTTCAGTCTGTGTGTTTTTCTCTTCACACCCCTGACCTACCTACTTCAGTGTCATTCCTTCCCACGCCCTCCCTTTGGAACTGGCAAGCTTATCTCTCCATCTTGCAGGGCTGAGTTTCTCTCCACCGTCTGCCTCTGTCCTTCTGCTTGCCTATCTGACTTCCCCCATACGGGTCTCCTACTCCATGCGGGTCTCCTACTCCATGCCGGTGCTGGTCCCTTCCCTGCAGGTGCATTTGTCTGGGAACAGCCACTGACATATACAGTTTGCATTTCTTTATCTTCTTGCATTATTACTGGGTTTATACTGACTTCCCAGCCACAAATGAGACTTCTTCCCTGGGATTTCAGTGTGTAGGAAGGTATTTCCCCCTTCTGTACATACATTCCGCCCTCCCCTCCTAAGTCTGCGTGTTTTTCACCATACACAACGCTGGTGGATAACACCTGTGCCCTGAAGCATACATTTACACAGTCACTCAATCCTGTGAGCGCCCTCCTGAGCAAGTTCACCTCTGTGAGTCTCTCCTGCTATTTACATCTCTACTATCATGAGTTCACCTACTTCCCAAGCTGTGTACAACTGTGTGCCTCCCTCTGTGGGTGCCTTTATGTAGGGGACTTCTCTGAAGACGAGTCTCTCCTCTCTCAGTTTCATAAGCTCCCACTGAACCAGGTTTCACACCTTTCTCGGGGCTCTGCTTCCAAATCCGGCTTCCTTCTATGCATTTAAAGTACCTGGCACTAGTGGGAGCTCAACAGATGTTAATTCTGTTCTCCAATTTTATCTGAGTAACTATGTGAGTCTGCGTCTGGGTGTCCTTCTGGCCTTCTGTGCCTGTTTCAGTTAACTGAAGCATGCTTCCTTGGTATGGACTGGACTGGGCTATTTGTCAGCACGCCCTGTAGATTCTACATCCCTCCGACTGTCCCTCCT
Source organism: Neogale vison (assembly GCF_020171115.1). Lineage (NCBI taxonomy): Eukaryota > Metazoa > Chordata > Mammalia > Carnivora > Mustelidae > Neogale > Neogale vison. The sequence goes on along the minus strand of NC_058091.1, from coordinate 197,390,350 downwards.
CTCTGAGTAAATATTACCCGTCTCTCATATGATATATTCCTCCCTTTCTACATCCACACGCTGCACGTCAGTAAACGGCTTCCCCGTGAACCCTGGGTTATGGCGTGTGCTCTCTGTCTCCCCACCCCCAACTTTTAAATTTTTTTATCTTTTCCCCCCAACGAGGGGAAAAACCCAGCGTTTCTGGGTTTGTACTCCAATTGTGGCATGTGTGCGTCTGTACGAGTCTTAGCTGTACTTGAGTTGTTTGTGTGTATACACGGGTGTCTCTTCGGAACGGGGTGCGGGACGGGCGGGAGGGGGGATGGCTCTGCCCTGGAAGCGGTGTATCTTCCCCCATCCTTACCCTCGATCCATGTCCCTATCGCCGGGAGTCAGCCCAAGACACACAGCGCGTCTTTTGAGTACGAGGAGCTTCCGCGAACCCTTCTCTTGCTCCCGGGTGAGCTCTGGGGTGTGTGCCTTCCCCCTTTACTGTGTTGGTCCCTCTCCGAGAAGGCGAAGCGCCAGTGTTCCCGAATTTCTGGGAGCGCAAGGTGTGTCCCCCTACTTTACGTACACGGAGCGTCGTGTCCCAGCCTTCGTGTGCCCCCCGCCTCGCGCGGTGTACCTGGCTCCCCAAGTCCTTGCGAGTACAACGTGTGTCCTACCGCCATACGCGGAGCTGCTGTGTCCGAGTCCCTGCCGATGCGCGGTGGCTATGTGTTACCTCCCAACCGCGGATGGCTCAAGCCCTCGGTACTCAGCATTCGTTACTGGTACGCTGCACCCGCTCCCCTCCCCCGTCACGGACAGCGCAGTCATCTCAATTTTGTCTCTAGTGCTCCCCTCCCTCCTTGGGACAGAAAACGCCAGGAAACCCGCGGGCGCCGTCGGAAAGTCCCGCAGCGGCGGCGCAGCCCAAGTCGGGCTGCGGCTGCCTCGGCCCTGCCGCCAGGGGCCGCCCGCCTGTCCGCCTCCCAACACCCCGGCGCCCGGCCGATCCGGGACGGCAGCGTCAGCAACCCTGCCCGGCCCTGCCCAGCTCAGCCTAGCCGCCGCGAGCGCGGACGGCAGCTGAGGCGAGCCACTGCTCCGTGGCCCCGCGCCGGCTGTCCCGAGACCCGGGGGGCGCCACCGGGAGGCGACGAGCGCTCTCTCCGTCTCTCAGCCCTGCCGGTTGTCCGGCTGGCCCGCTCACCTTGTGGCTCTGGTAAGTCTCGAGCGCCCGGATCGCCGTCTCGGTGAGCTTCACATGCAGTACGGTGATGTTGTCTTGTCCCAGCCGCCCGCACGACAGCCCGTAGCGCTGCTCCTCCCGCAGACCCGCCGCCCCCCCTGCCGCCATCTTAAACTCCCCGGGGTGCCGACGCCGACGCCGCTCGGGCTCTAGCCTCCACTGCGGCCGCGGCTGCTTGGGGTTCTGCAGCCGCCGCCACAGCTACGGCCATCCCGCTGCTGACGTACTGTCATATACTGCGCGCAGCCAGACCTCGGGCTGCCACCGCCGCCACCCGCCCCACCCTCTGGTCCCGCGCCCCGCCCCGGCCTCGTCTCATTGGCTTCGTTCTCCCTCGGCACCGCCTTCATTGGACGCCCTCCACTCTCACGGGGGCAGGGCCAAAGTCGCTGGAGTTTTGCTCCCGGGACGGGACGTCCGAGGTGGGAGGCTGACGTCGAAGTGACGCGCCAATTTAATCACATCTTACGTCACGTTTGGTCGTCTTGGTTCGTCGACCGCGATTGGTCAGGCTAGCTTGGGGGAATCCCTTGCTAAATGGGTGTCCAAGTTACCTGGCCGGCTTACCTGGAGCCGGAGCCCCGCCCCTTGGGGGAGAGTAGGGGAGAGTCCGCAGAATAGGAATCTCTCCCCCCTCACCACTCCCCGTGGTCCTTCAAGAGGAGGACCTCCCACCCAAAAGTGTGACCAAGTAAGGACTTCGTTCCCCGACGGTTGCGGAAGCTTGTGGGATTCTTCGTCATTTCACCCTAACCTTGAAATTAGTGAGTCGACCCTACTAGACTTTAGGAGTCGGCTGGAACATGGGGGAGCATTTTAAGAACAACGTTATGCCTAAGGCTTACGTGCCTTTGCTGTGGTGGGCACAGTACTATAGGAAATTGAGCTCGTAGGTCTTTTTCATGCCTGGTTCTGATCCTAGAGGAACATACCCTGTCTCTCTGGAGCTCGCTAATCGGGAGCATCTCCCTTTCAAGGGACCATTTAAGAGAACTGGGATTTGACCTAGATCAAAAGAAACATTTACACCTGTCATTCTTTGGTTCTGTTTGATCTCTGCTCATTTTATTTGACATGGATGTGGGAAAACCTAGCTAGGGCTTAAACTACTGGGGGCTAAGTAGAGGAGATGAGGGTGTGAGGGTGTGAGGGTGTGCGGAGGCCGTGCATACTTTCCATTCCTCGCGATGCTCGGTGTGTAGGCGTGGCTAAAGTAGAGAGCCTAATCAAGAGCCCTCTTCAGACTGCGTTTGGGTAGACTGACAGGCTTCCTGTCCGGGAGGATGAATTAACAGGGATTCAAAACATAAGATAAAAACAAACCATTGGAAGGATCGAAACCGTTAAAAGGCAGTGTAAAAAATCTACTTAAAAAATTGAGACGCTTGTTCTTTCCTTCAGATTGAAAACCTTGTTGCGTTTTATAGGCATTCCCTGGAGAAATTGAAAGGCATTTAAGCGGTATTTCCCATGCTTTTAAATTGGATAGGGCTGTGATTTTCCCGAAAGATCCAAGTGAAGTTTTTCATGATTCATCCCACCCCCCCAAGTCCCCAATCCCTTCTCCAGCCTAAAGGTTACATTGCCTCTTGATTCAGACCCGCAAGCATTGAATGTGTCTAATATGAATTATAGAACTAATTCTCTTTCCATAGAGTATGGGTTAAGTGAAAACATCTGTATTAACTGTTGGTTACATCACAGGAGAGCATTTTAAAAATTGACTTAATTTCAATCCACTAGAACTTGCTAGTTGTTAAGACCTGTTTAACACTTACTAAGTCATTTTACTAAAGTGTAAATATCTTGAATTCATTGAATAGAGAATAAAGAAATTAAGGAAATCACAAAAAATAATTTCATACGTAATTATTCTTTTATCCTGTGTGCTTTAATAGAAAAGGACTGATTTGCTGACCACATATCTAAAACCTTAATGTTTGGTGGGGTGGGGAGGAGTCTGACCAGAACAAATAGAACCTGTATCTCACTACTTTTCCTGTGAAAGTGGGTAAATTCCAGCCCACATGTCATGTTGGTCTCCTATTACTCAGAACCTTTGATGACAACAAGGGGTGGGAGAAGATCAAGGGTGATTTTCACTGTACTTTTCAAATGTCTGACCTGCAGCATCTTAGTAGTAATTGATTTTCTTTTCTCAGTTGTGGTGGGAAAATTTTTCTCATGTCCTATTTTAGTGGGTAACATCATCTTTCACTGGGCAATAGCTTATTATAGTGACTTATTGTTTGTTTATATTTTTTTCCCTTTTGAGTTTTTCAACTAAGAAAGGAAGCAATGATCATGTACAAAGTAATACAGTAATTTAGTATTTTGTCTCTTCATTGCATAATGCACATTATGCCTGCCTGAATCAGATGGGCAAGTTGTGATGCCCATCTTATCAGGGTAATTATTACCTTATCAGGATAATTTGTTTGGCGGGGTCTGATGAAAGTTGCTCCTTGGGAAATTTTCCAGTTTATATATGACACAGTTTATTTTCTGTATTCATTCATAGTAAATAATTAACAAATAAACTGAATTTATTGAATTCCTATTTAGTGTAAAATGCTGTGGAGAATTTAAAAATTAAACTCTATAGTTTCTTATTTAAGGAATTTTCTGTTTAAATATGGCTAGTGAACTGATGCACTCCAAGCAAAGCAATTAGAGAATTAGAAAATGCTAGTTTGGGTGGTGGTGGTGAGTAGCTCAAAAATTTTAAAGGAAGGAGAAGTCTGGAAAGGCTTTGTAGAGGCAGTGGAACTTGAACATCTCTGGAGGGCTGAGTAGATTCTAGATAAGTAGAGATGGTATAGATGGGAAGAGGCCAACTGAAAATGATCATTCTAGCTGAACACATTCATTTTATGAGTGAATACACTGAGACATTCATTTAAAAACAACCTGTCTAACCTATTACAACCAGGAGAGGTAGGTTTCAATCAGCTCTTTTAGTCACTATATGCATTAAATATCTCTTTGAAATTAATAACTGAGAAGAAATATGTCTTACATGATAATTCATGATAATTCAGTGCAAGGAAAAAGCCAAATAGAAGTAAACTGATGTAGGGGCCTGCTCCATTTATGATAGCTAGTGTAAAAAATGGGCAAAGGACTGTTAATATCAGAGTCTTTGCTGATTTTCAAATGCTGGCCACCCTCATTCCTGGTTGCCACGTATTTAATGACTATTTTTCACTTCTCCTTTGGAGCTGAGCTCAATAGTTCAGATGCCTTCAGGGGCTGTGAATTCCCAAAATAAATGGAGTGGGCCACAGGGACTGAAGGTGCTGGACTGTGGTAAGCTGGCAGTGTCTAAAGTGTTTAGCAGTTTCCTGGTCCAGCTGATTGTTGCAAGGTAAACATGCAGGAGCCCAATGTGTCCAATCTTCTATTTTTTAAAGAAAGCTGGAAATCACAGATTTTTATGTGGGCTTTCTGATTTTTACTTTTGGCACCTACCTGAAATTTGCCATAAATGTTTTGTGCACATTAAAAAAATTCTTTGGACCTGAGTTAACCCACTGCTTTCTAGTTTTCAGCCTCTGCTTTAGTGACTTCCAGTGCACAAGGCCATTCTGTCTTAAACCTGTTGTAGTAGTTTTGTGAGTTTTTTTTAAAGCTACCTGTAAAAAATTCCTACTAATGTCTCAATGCATTGGCTTCTATTAGAAAAAGAGAACACAGAACCTTATAGAGTTACAGCAGAGGAACTTTGTGGAAGTTCTTTTTCCCTGTGGAAATTCTTCCTTCTTGGAATTCTCTCTTCCTGATGCCTCTTGTCCCCACTGGGTTTGACCTTGTACCATTATACTTACAGTTCTGTACAAAAAATCTCCTCCTTTCCTTAGACACTAATGAAGTGGGAGCTTAATGGTTTTAAATTCACTAAATGTTTATAGAGAATAAAAGTATAATACATATAAGAAGGACATAAATATTTGTTGCCTAAAGACAGATTTTAAGCTAAACAATTATTATATTGCATGTGATTATTTTTTACTCCACTCCATTTAAGTGTAAGAAATATTCATTGTGTAACTTACTATCATAATTATCATTTTTGCCACATCTGGCTCTCAGCTCCCTATCTCACTGTGTGGTGGAACAATAAATCCACAGGTGTTACAAAGGTCCCAGGATATATGGTGAAGACTGTCTGGTTTATGTTCATCACTGCTGGATAATCCATTGAAAGCTCAAGAATTTCCCCTTAGGAACAGTTTGTGATTGGGTGTAATCTAGATGGAAGGAACCGGATGACCTGAATTGAAACTGGGCTTATGTGAAAAACATACTGGTTTTATTTAGATTGGGTATTTGGCAGTGGGGTTGACAATGGTACTGATGGGGATTATGTGAACGAGGCTGAAACTCCTTAAGTACTGCATGGCACAAAACATATATGGTGATAGTCCACGTGATTTCCTAGAAGGTATAGCATCTGGGAACTTCATTGAGACTGGCAGCTTTGGGTACCAGGTCTAGCCTCCCTTTCCAGGTGTGTACTTTATTGGGGGAGCTGTAAGGACAGTGGACTTGATTGGCTCTCTTCCTGGAATTGACAGCCTCTGCCCTTCCTAATCCTGGGGGAAGATATACCAGCTTTAGACTTCCACCTCTGTGCTCTCTTAGTCTCTAAAATATTTTCTTCCTCTTAGGACAGTCTGATTCTTTTCAAAAATTGTGATATGGGAGCAGGGAAAGTACCCCAACCCACACTTTGATTCTCCTGTCCAGTTCAGATACCTTCTTTACTCTTGGTGTGGAGCTGAGTAGAGAAGGCTAGGTGGGCAGAGTTGTCACTTACTCTTTCAGATGTATCAAAAACACAACTCTGGCTTCCTAAAATGGTGATACTCAGTATTTACTAACACCTCTTTGCCTTTCTTTCCTTCTTTGTTGCTTGCCTTTCCCTCCTGGAAGACCAATCTCAAGAAAGTTGTACATTCTTTAGAAGGGAAAGACTCAGGTTGAATTCTCCTGTATACCAAGAAAGTTCTCTCCTTCTATACTGATTGAGAAAAATGTCCTGTCCATAGAATTACACACTATAGTAACCAAAATGTCCCTTTCTTGCACATAATTATTTTTATAATTAAAAAATATATATAGTATATAATATATGTACTATATTATTATATAATATATAGTATATATGTATATACTATATATATTAAATATATATTAAAAAATTAAAAAATAATACATATAATATATAATACATATAATAATTATTTTTATGGCTTTTCAGTGCAATGCAAGGTACCCTGAAAGGTATCAGATAAGCTTTAAGAGGGGGAAGGGTACTAATGGTGACCTCCGTGTTGTTTTGTACTAAAAAAGAACACGTGTATATCTGAATAAACTGAGGCGGTAGAAGACCAGAGGAGACAAAATACCTCTTCAGCTTTCCACTTTTAAACATGCTAATAGTGAGCCAAGTGTCATCAACATTAAGAATGATATTAATAATAGTAGTTTCTTCTTTAAAATTAAAAAAAAAAAAGATTTTATTTTTAAGTCATTTCTACACCCAACATGGAGCTTAAATTCACAACCCCGAGATCAAGAGCTGCACTCTCCAATGACTGAACCAGCCAGGTGCCCCAATAATAACTTATTCCTGATGAAACTTTGCAGCTTAAAAACAACAAAGATACATTGTCTCTTGACTTTTCTTTCTTCTTTGTGAGGTAGCCATTGTTTTGAGGCAACTGAGATTCTCAGAGACTGTGTCTCACCCAGTTGGTAAATGACAGGGCTTGCCCAAATCTAGCACTATCTTTGAACATAGCTCTAATGTCTGAGGAATTATACAATAAGATTAATGAAGAGAAAATGAGGGGGCATCTGGGTGGCTCTGTCTCTTGAGCCTCTGACTCTTGATTTTTATCTCAGATCATGGTCTCAGGGTCATGAGATTCAGTGCCAAACCATGCTCATTTCAGAGTCTGTTTGGGATTCTCTCTCCCTCCCCCTCTGCCTTACCCCCATTCATTCTCACTCTTTCTAAAATAAATAAACAAAAATCTTAAAAAATTAAAAAAATAAAGAGAAAATTATTGGTTGTGCCATTTTGAGAAGCTTGGGGGTTGGTTTTGTTGTTGATCTTGAAAGTAAGACTAAGTCATTTGCATCTCCCTCCTCCCCCAAAACAAACATCAAACATCCTATTAAATATAAGATGGAAAATAAAATGATCAGTTCACCTTTGGTTTATTATAGCTAGCATATTGACTTCACTGAGATTTATGAAAGCTATTTTTATGTCAGCATAGATAATTTGTGATATTTTGGAACCATTGGCATAACAAATATGCATAGTATATGGATGCCCATTTGAAAATGCTCATATTATAATTTTAAATGTTAAGGATTTACAGTTGTTATCTTTGCTTTTATTGCGTGTTGTTCCTATCTATGATTTATTTGATAATGAGTCTCTGTTGAAAAGCACAATCCCCAATAACATCACTGTTCCTACGGGAAAATGATACTTTATGACCCAGTTTCTAGAACATATGATGGCAAAAAGTATAAAATAAATGTATCACCACCCATGTGAACACAGAAGGCTTTTGTATTTCTACTTACAGAATTAGAATTGCAGCTGCCTTGATTCCATTTTGTTTTCAATCAAGTGTCATATTTTTCATCTTTGATCTTTTGATCTCTTAGGGCCTACTATTTTGGGAGCTTTCACCTTTGTGTTGGATTTTGGAAATTTTAGAGTCAACAGTACACTTATAGGTCGTATTTACAGAATTAGAAACAAAGCAGTATAGTCTAATATAGAATGATGTGATATGAGGATAAGGGGTATTAGATGAGAAGTACCATACAGGCACTAATTCAGTGGTATACGAAGTTCTGAATTGCTAGAACATATTTAGGTCAGAGTGTTGGGAAGAGCTTCATGGGAGAGTTAGCTCTGGGACATCAAAGATTTGTAGCTATGATAATGAGAGTTTTGGAACATTCTAAATATAGGGATCCTAAGAGTACTCGTTTGCTATCACAAGATGTTTTGGCAAAAGACTGCAATCTGGTTTAACTGGCATATGGGGCATAAGAAGGTGGTTGTAACAGAGATAGAAGGACAGGTCAAAGATTGTGAAGAAATCTTTCAATAATGGATTAAGAAGTATGGCCTTTTATCTGTGAGCAAGGGGGAAACTTGGAGGCTTCTGATCAGGAAGTGACATACACTAATTCACATGTTAGGATTATCTAGATGATAGCAGTATGGGTAATAGATTGGAATGGGGGAATACCAGAAAGAGGAAGCTGAATTTGGAGAAAGCTAATGAAGCCTGTGTTAGCCTATTGACCATAGGAACAGAAAAGAGGTGAAGGTTATGAAAGATCCTCTGAAGGCAGAATTGACTGATTTGACAGCTTTATTTGGGTATGAGAGGTGACTGAGCAGGAGGATCCAAAAAGAAGTACTAACTTAAAGTTTGTTTGCTCCGATATAGTTATTGATATAAAAAGACATGAGGAGGGGCACCTGGGTGGCTCAGTGGGTTAGGCCCCTGCCTTCGGCTCAGGTCATGATCCCAGGGTCCTGGGATCGAGCCCCACATCGGGCTCTCTGTTCAGCAGGGACCCTGCTTCCCCCTCTTTCTCTGTCTGCCTCCCTGCCTACTTGTGATCTCTCTCTCTGTGTCAAATAAATAAATAAAATCTTAAAAAAAAAAAAAAAAGACATGAGGAAACCAAAAGGAGGAGCTGGTTTAGGTTAGAGTTAGTAGTATAATACACAAGTGAAAATGTTCAGGCATTTGGAAATGTGGGCCTTATGCTTCAGATTCAATCCCATTGAAATAATTGTAGGAGTCATAGAACTGGACAAGTTTTCTGAGGGAGGTTTTGAGGAAAGAGGAGGAGAAGGGAAAGAACTACGGAGTATACCAAAGCCACACCCAACATAAGGGTTATACAACTCTTTCCCATTGAGAATCATGGCTATGGTGGGCCAGTGTTCCTGACAGGATTATTTTATACCTGAGCTATGTATGTATCCCTATATATATTTCTAAGACTTTCCTAATGGTAACATCATTCTTGGTTACTTGCCTTTAAATGTATTTTGGAGTGGGAGAAAAAGGGGGTGGAAAATTAACAGTTGTTTCTTAGGTATTGCATTTATTCAGTGTACACCCATGAAGATGTATTGACCTTGGACATTTTATCTATTAGATATGTTGTGACAGAAAGTAGGTGTTTTAGGCAATAATGGGGGAGCCTGATGGCACTTTGATGTGAAATGTACAGGAAACACAAGATTATTAGGGAGAGGATAGGCAGGGAGACTAGTGATCAGAGGTGATTCTATATTTTGGAAATAATGAACAGTGTGAAGGCAAAGTGATAATGTACACAAAGAATTTAGTAAGAGATCATTGCTGTTGGTAGTAGCCACATCCTCGTTGAATAAATTTCACTGGATATATATATTGGTATTTAAAGTGATAATGCCCCCCTTTAAGTTGTAGCAAATTAAGTTTTTTTAGAGATTTTATTTATTTATTTGACGGAGAGAGATCACAAGTAGGCAGAGAGGCAGACAGAGAGAGAGAGAGAGAGGGAGAAGCAGGCTCCCTGCCGAGGAGAGAGCCCGATACGGGGCTCGATCCCAGGACCCCGAGACCATGACCCGAGCCGAAGGCAGAGGCTTAACCCACTGAGCCACCCAGGCGCCCCACAAATTAATTTTTTAGAAATATTTTATTTATTATTTGAGAGAAAGAGAAAGAGAGAGCATCAGAGGGAGGAAGGTCAAAGGGAGAAGCAGACTCCCTGCAGAGCAGAGAGCACGATATGGGACTCCATCCTGGGACTCTGGGATCATGACCTGAGCCAAAGGCAGTTGTTTAACCAACTGAGCCACCCAGGCATCCCATAGCAAATTAATTTTCATGATAATTTAATACCAGAAATGTTTTTGGTTTATGTTTGTGATCTTGAAAGCAGGGCAATTAAAACTGAGAATAAGGTGAGTTGCTCTCTGTTTCTGAAGCTCTCCTTCTAATTTTTACTTTGAATAAATTCCTTTTCTTTAGTGTAAAGTAATTTTAGGTGATTTAAATACTCTGGGTATTTGAATTGTGATTTCTCTTCAATATAGCTCAACTGAGCCGACATAAAAAATTGTAAAAAGTATAAGGTATGATATGATTTACCTGCCAAAGACTATTAGTCTCTAACAGAGATATTCACATTTCTTAAAAACAAGAACTGTCCAGAATGTTAATGATTTCTATAACTCTGACTCCTGGTGAAAATACTGGTACTGGAGTCAGCGGATTGTTATTAAACTTCAATAGTACAGAAAGCCAAGCAGCATGATTTAGCTTTGTCAAATGTTGACAAATTGTGCATGGAAGAAGATGTCTGTACTATGTAATCTTGATTTGATCAATATCATTGCCTGAATTTTTTTTATGTTCCTGAATCTTTAAAAACAAAAGTTTTTATTTTGTGATTTTAAAGTTAACTTTTTTAAAACATACTCACTGTAAGTATGTATGTTTGAACAGATCTATTGATGTTATCTTTGAACATTTGTCCAAATAGAAACATGCCATTAGAAATTTACTTTAAAAAAAGGAAATTTGGGGGCAACTGGGTGGCTCAGTCAGTTAAGCATCTGTGTTCTACTCAGGTCATGATCCTGGGGACCTGGGATGGAGCCCCGCATTGGGGTCCCTGTGTAGTAAGAAGTCTGCGATCCCTCTCAACTCTGTATGCTCTCTTCCTTGCTCTCAAAACAAAACAACCCCCCTCCAAAAAACAAAAAACAACAAAAAAGACAAAACTTTAAAAAAATGGAAAATTCAAAGATCTTTTTGGTTTGCAATGACAATAATCCCTGAAAATTTACAGTAAAATATTCAAGTGTTAATTCAGAATAAAATCTTTAAATTCATTTTCACTTACATACGGTAAAATTTATTCTTTTTGTTTTATACATTTGACAAATGTGGTAGTTCTGTCACCCCCCCAAAAACTCCTTCCTACCTTCTCCTTGACTCTTTTTTTAATTTAATTTAATTTAATTTTTTTAAGATTTTATTTATTTGACAGAGAGAGAGAAATCACAAGTAGGCAGAGAGGCAGGCGGAGGGAGAGGAGGAAGCAGGCTCCCTGTGGAGCAGAGAGCCCAATGTGAGGCTCGATCCCAAGACCCTGGGATCACGACCTGAGCCAAAGGCAGAGGCTTTAACCCACTGAGCCACCCAAGCGCCCCTAATTTTATTTTTTAATTGAAAATTTTTTTGAAGGTTTTATTTGTCAGAGAGAGAGAGCACAAGCAGGAGGAGCTGCAGACAAAAGGAGAAGCAGACTGCCATCTGAGCAAAGGACTTGATGTAGGATTTGATCCCAGGATTCTGGGATCATGAGCTAAGCTGAAGGCAGACACTTAACTGACTGAGCCACCCCGGGTTCCCTCTCCTTGGCTCTTAACTTCTAACAACCACTGATGTGGTCTCTATCCTTGTGGGTTTTACTTCTCTAGAATAGCACATAATTGTAATCTTACAGATGCAACCTTTTCAGTGCGGCTTCTTTTACTTAGCATAATGCATTTGAGAGTCATCTGTGTTGTTGTGTGTATCTGTAGTTCCTTCCTTTTTACTGCTGAATGATGTTTCATTGTATGGATCCTCCACAGTGTCCTTAGCCACAAACTGAAGAACATTTGCTTTGGGTCCAGTTTTTTGGTGATTCTGAGTAAAGCTGCTAAAAACCTTTACAAATGGTTTTTATGTCAACATCAGTCTTATTTCTCTTGGGCAAATACCTAAGAGTGGAATTAACTGCCTATAGGGAGTGTACATTTAATGTCATAATAAACTACCAAACTATTTTCCCAGAGTGTCACTACCATTTTGCATTTGAGTGTTCAGGTTTCTCTGCATACTAACCCGCACTTCATGTTGTTAGTCTTTTTGTTTTAAATTTTAGTCATTCTATAGGGTGCATATTAGTACCACATTATGGTTTAATTTAAATTTCCCTAATGACTAATAACATAGAGTATCTTATTATGTGCTTATTTGCCATCCTCATATCTTCTTTGCTGAATTGTCTTTTCAAATCTTTGGTCCATTTGAAAAATCTGGTCGTTTTCATATTGTTGAGGTTTGAAAATTTCTTATATAATCTGGATGTAAGTTCTTCGTCAGATATGTGATTTGCAAATGTTTTGCTCCACTTTGTGGAATATTTTAAATTCTGTTATAGTGTCTTATGCAGAGAAAGGTATGTCTTTTTATAGGGCAAAAAAACCATTTTTAATACTGACAGATTCCAGTTTATCAATTTCTTACAGATAGTGCTTCTGGTGTTATATCTAAGAACTCTGCCTAACTAAAAGTCACAACAGTTTTTGCTTATGTTTTCCCTAAATGTTTTACGGTTTTACATTTCCATTCAAGTCTGTGGCCCATTTTGAGTTAATCTTGGTGTAAGATGTGAGGTATATATCTAGGTGCTTTTTTTTTGCATAAAGATGTGTACAAAAGATGGTGTTTTCTCCATTGAATTTCCTTTGCATCTATGTCAAAATTAATTGATCATAGTATTTACGTGGTTATATTTCTGGACTCTCTATTCTTTATTGATTTGTGTGTCTATCCTTTTGGTGATATCACATGAAGTCCTTATTGTAGCTTTATAGTAGAATTAACTTTCAGACATCTCTGCTAGAAAGAAGTAAGTCCTCTGCAACACACTAGTCACACTCCTTTGCAATTTTCTTCTAAGCAAATGAATCAATTCTCAACAGTTTTCGTGTTTTCTATCTTTATTCAGTTTACATATTGATTATAAATTCAGAATAGGCTACAGTCATACTTCTTATACCCCTTCCCTGGATAGAAAAAGACCCCTATGGACTATGACATTCAGTTAGGACTTACTCCACATCACAATCAAAATGCAAAATTTTGGGGTACCTGGATAGCTCAGTCAGTTAAGTGTCCGAGTCTTGATTTCAGCTCAGGTCACGATCTCAGTGTCCTAAGGTTGAGCTCCACCTTAAGATTTTCTCTCTCCCTCTCTCTCTCAAATAAATAATAAGTAAAGCAAAAATTTTCAGAAGTGCCATTTTCTAAGCTACCCATCTGTAGATATTCCCCTGATAGGCTTCGCCTCCTTTTACGGGCCCCACCACATAGCCTGAGCTGCCTGGACACCCTAACACCCATTGACAGCCAGCTTCCTGTCTGGTGGAGTGGCAGTTGGTGGAAACCAGCTGTTATGATTCATCCCATTTAAGAGTTCTGCCTTTTGAGAAGTGACACTAATAGAGCCAGGCTGAATGGTGTCTGATTGGGAGAATTTTATGAAAGAGTTTGATTTCTAGTGACTCAGCAATTGAACTTTTTTTATTTTTTAACAGGTACCTTCCAGGTTCCAGAATGTGTATGAGCTTACTTATATAGATAAATGTTGTTTTCATCAAGTGTTTGTACTGGCTGTTATTTCTTCCTGAAAAACAAATAGACATGGAAACTTCTGTAAAAAAGGTTCTGGTATTACCAATTCTTTAATAGATTTATAAGCTTTTAGATTTCTGATATGCTCCAAAAGGCAAAAAATTATTTGTCCAAGGTCTTGCTTGTTACATGTTGGATTTGGTGAAAGAATTCTCAGGTGTCTAAGGGGATAACCTCATATACCATGAGGGTCATTTTGTTAACTCTTATGAATATTTATTAAAAGCAGAATATTTAAAAAAAAGCAGAATATTTGTTAGGAAGTTGAAGAAATTTTCAACCATAGGGACAAATTTTTGTTTTAATCAGTCAGTCAATACACCCAAAAGAACAACAGAAGAAAAATACATTGCAAAATATTGATAAGGGAAAAGTGCACTTGGTTTTATGAGTTACCCAAAATTAACATCATCCTTCCTTCTGGGAATATGAGAAAGCATCATGATGAAGGAGAATGACAGTGATTAATTTGGGGCCTTACCAGTTGTGGTACCAGTCCTGTGCAGAGGGTAGGAAAGAGAGCCCTGTACAAGATGCACAAATTTCTGTAGCAATGCTGTGTAGCATCTGGCCACATTGCTGAATCATGCCCCTAAATATGAGAAAGTCAAATTGTGGCTGGAATTTTTCTAATGCTAGCACTTCCTAAAGTGCTGTTTTCATATAGTTAAAGTCATGCTACAAGTTCAACATTTTATAACATTTGGTAGTAACAGGTGATTTTTAGCTTTGGATTGGTGATACCCTAGGGCAGAAGTTCTCAAACTTTAGTGTACATAAGAATTCCCTGGGGAACTTGTTAAAATTTAGGTCCCTGGGCTCTAGCCCTCAAAGGTTTGAATTATTAGGTCTGGGGTTTGGCTGAGAATCTGCATTTTAACAACCACCTTACTCTGTTTGGCATCTTGAGTCATCTCTCAAGAAGTTGCAAAATTTTCCTAGGAAAAACTATTGTTCCTCAACTGATTTTTTTTTTTTTTTTAAGTAGTTTGAATTCACGACCCTGAGATCGGGACTTAAGCTGTGATCAAGACTCAGATGCTTAACTGATTGTGCCACCCAAGGTGTCCCCTCAACTGAATTTTTAAAATGCTATTTCACTTAGCACAGTGCGTGTTATGAGACTTAATCATCCAGCTTCAGAGTTTCAAAGAGGTTAGCAATAACTAGTTTAGATTCCCCAGGTGTAAACTAAGTAAGATATAACATGCAATGAGCAGTATACATAGACTTAAGTTAGATTTCTTTCAATTAGAAATTATTAGTTACACAATTTCCATTTCCAGGTCATCTGTGCCTCCACAGATGGTATTAGATAAGGGCGGTAGACCAAGCACAGATACCTAGGGAATTTCACAAGGTTCTTTATAATCATTTATTGCCTACTGTGCCCTTAATGATGTTACTCAGGATCCCATTAAATTAGCTGTGAATATACTAATTGGTCCCTTGACAATAGCCAGGGGGTGTCAGATCCTCTCCCTCCACCTCATTCTGGTCATGTTGGAGAGAAGATAGAAATTGTTGCCTGTGTAAGGGTGTGTTTCTTTCTTGGGACAAGGCACCTGTGGGCCAAAGGAAATTTCTTAAAATACAGCAGGAATCCCTAGAGAATCCTCCTCTAATTCAGACAGGCACTTACGACCTACTTTTAAAAGTAATTTGAAAATCTCATCAAACATAAGCAATCAAACTCCAAATTCTCTACCAGGTATTCTGTAGACTTAGCATGACATCATTTCCATCTGCTCTTACCAACAGCATAAATTTAGTTTGGACAGGGTTTTCCCCTTCCTTTGTTGATACTTAGGTAAAACAGAGCATTTCTAGTTCCTGGACGCAAAGCAACTGTACAAATGAATACAATGTGATGTAAATTGGTTCTTTCTGTACATAAAGAGAATCAAATTTGCTAACTTGGTATTCAAATACTGACAAAATACTGCATTTTGCTGAATTAAAACACCTAAGTCAGACCTTATTTCTCCTTTCTTTGAAGCTCTGAGCTTGTGGTTTATAAATGTACCTGGCTTATATGAAAATATCTTTAACTTTTCAAAGCAAAATTTTCAAGGCAAAGAGATTCAGAAAATCTTCCAGAGTTGGAAGGTACATTAAAGAATATCCAATGCCATCTCTCTTTTTTTTTTTTTAAGATTTTATTTATTTATTTGACACAGAGCGAGAGATCACAAGTAGGCAGAGAGCCCGATGTGGGGCTCGATCCCAGGACCCTGAGATCATGACCTGAGCTGAAGGTGGAGGCTTAACCCATTGAGCCACCTAATGCCCCTCAATGCCATCTCTTAACTAATTTTTGAATCTCATCTTGCTTCTGTTTTAACTTTCCCACGTAATTATTAGCTTCATAAGGAGAAGTTTCCTACTCATATGCATTTTTAACCACCATGAAATTGTATTAATAATCAAGTTCTGCTTCTTGTGGAAGAAGGTTTCATTTTGTACAGTTGGCCTGAATAAATATTTGTGAATTTGATAAGTTGGCAGATGGCTTTTTTCATTCCCTACTTTGCCATTGCGTAGGTTTGGTTGCCACATTGGTCCAATTCACATCCTTGCCCTGTGCCGTGTCTCTTTGGGCAAGTTGCTTAACCTCTCTGTGCCTTCTTTTTCTTGGCGTAAAATGGCCTTCAAAAAATGATAGTATGATCCTGATCACTACCAGCAGACCATGCTGTCTGAATTTTAATCATTTCAGATTTCTGTCATCTCTTCTATTTGCACTGGTGCCTTCAGCTAACTCTAAAGTCAGTCTGAATTTTCTGCATTTATTCATTTCTGACTATATTTTGTCTAGTAGAATTCTGCAATATGAAGAATTGTATGGCAGTGCTGCAGGTTCTGAGAAGAGGGCTAAAAAGGGTTGCGAGATTGTGCAACATAACAGGCTGTGATGCAGCCTGTTGTGATCCTAGATCTGCCACTTACTTCACTTTTCCTCACAAGCCTCAATTCCTTATAAGTACAATGGAGATGATAATAGTACACAAGGCATGAGGTATAGCATTAAATGATTTAACATATGTAAAAGCACTCAGACTGTGGACTAGTGCATAAAATAGATACCATGCCCAAGCTCCATTCTGAGATTCTGATTAAATTGATCTGGGGTGGAGCTCAGGCATCTGTATATTTTAAGACTCTCTAGGGGACTCTAACGTGCAGTGAGGACTGAGAACCTCTGGACTGGATGATTGTCACAGTCTAGCTCAGTTAGCATGGTATAGGCTTACATGCTTATGCTTCCTGTCCTTTCATTTCCTAGTTTAAGTTCTGTCTACAAAATACTATGTGAAGACAGAAGTTACTTGAAGGCTGTTGAAAGTGTAACTAACAGTTTCACCGTAATTTAGTATGTATGTACTGGATATACTTTATTATGGTAAATTCTTCATAATTCTAAGTCAAGCAATTTTTCAATAGAAACTGTAATAAGGAGATTTTAGGCTGCTTCAACTCACTATCCTACAGCAATTTAATGTAGAAATCACTGCTTTAAACAAAAAACACAATCTTCATGATTCAGTTAACAAAGTCAAAATATGTATGCTCATGTAGAGCAGAAGAGGAAATTAATTGGTGTTTAGAGTCTGATAAGTTATAATGAATTGGGTTATCAGGTGGTGACTTAATTAGACTGTTGAATGAATTAACACCCCATAAATGTGGGAAGTTCACACTCAGCTTTCTCACTCCTATCACTGAACAACTGATAGCAGTATCCAAAAGATTAAGGTGCGTTTTTGAAAAAAAGTCCGAGTGGTTCCTATTAAAAAATAGTTAAGTATCAGAGGCATTAGGGCCCTATCATGTAATGGCGCTAATGTCCCATATAATACTCATTACAGACAAACTGGCGGAAAATATAGAGAAATAGAAAGAAGAAGATTAAAACCAACAAACCCATACCCTAAAACAACCATTACTAAGACCTTTATATACCATCTTTTCCTAGGCACAATTATGTATATTTGTAAGATTCAAACTAGGATTATACTATAGATACAATTTTGAAATTATTCCATTAACCAAACTCACTGAGAGCATCTTGCCAGACAAAATAATTTTTTAAACTTTGCTTTCTCCTTAGTTGTATATGAGATATACTTAATAATATTATTAGTTCAAGATAAAGGATGTAAGTAAAAGGAAGATTGATCCTGCCCAGGGTAAAGAAACAAGACAATGAAGAATAATGTGTTTTATTTCTGAATATCATTTTTATTCATTAATAAATTATTTATGGAAGAAGTGCTTCAGAGGAAAGAGGTTTAAGTTCACCAGTGATCTTTTAGGGAATGGCTCAATAAGTAATAATTGTATGAATGAATTAAGGAAAAATTAAATATAAATACAATCCTTAAAGCCTTAAATCCTTCACTCTCCCCAGACTTATTCCAAAGCCTACTCTTTTTTTCCCCCTATTCTGCCATTTAGGAATTTTAATTTTTAAAAATATAGGAAGTATTACTCTTGGTCATGTCTTCCTTTTTAAAATGTAGAATATATGAAAGCGTACCTGGATAATAGTAGGTTTATACTATTATAAACCTACTCTATATATATTATACACAAAGAATTGGGGGTTATATGTTTACAATTCTTAGTCTTGGCTTATATTTCATGGTGGAAAGTGTCCTTTAAAGAGAGCTTTAAGCTTATAAGAGAGCAAAGCTTATATTGCTGAAGGATTCCCGGATCCATATTGTAATGAAGACTGCTTTTGGTACCCATTAGAGTTAATCACTGGGCCGTTCACCTGCTGTGCAGGTGCTGGAAGTTTATCTTTTGATTCCCAATGACCTCGGCAGCACTGAGCATATGATTTGTCAGGAATAGTGCAAAGTGAAAATATGGCTCCCCCTGTTCAAAAAGCAAGATAATTAAAACATAAAGCTTTTTCCTTTCTTCCACTATCTTTTTTTTTTCTATCTATAATGGTGTTTTTCTTTGGTATTTAATGTTTCATGTCCTCAGGGATGGGGACACTTGCCCAGTGAATGCAGATTCTCACAGGGTCCCATTCTGTGACTAAGCACACATATCTCCCACTGGCTGCTTGTTTTCCCCTCCCACCAGCTGCTGGACTGGTGCATGTCTTGGTAGGAGGTAGGGAAGTCATGCCAGATATCTTCCCTGCCCCTAGGACTGCCACTTGTGGGAACCCATGGGGGAGGTGGGCCTCTGAGGGTAGTGTGCAGCCTCCATGCTGGAACGTGCTGGGTACCTGGATCAGCAGTAGGTGAGAAGAGGCTGTCTTCCACCCACCAGTCACCAGCGCACACCCCATGGTGCTGCCAGTCTGAGTTGTCTCAGGGAGCAAGGGAGACCTTCTGTCTGGGCCTAGACCCCTGCTGGGGCTGGGGGGTCAGCAGTAATTACTGGGTGAGGACATGGAGGAGAAGGATCCCAAAGTGCCAGGGCAGCTGAGAACCCATCTTACCAAGGTAGGGAAGTATGTTGATTGGCAAGCTGAGGCTCCATGCTCGCAGGGCATGCTCTGTGGTGTCATAGGACTTCACTTACAAAACTCAAAGATAAAATTATTGAGAACTTCAAGGTAGAGTATTAAACCTCATGTTGGAAGAAGGTCTTCTAAGCCAATACTTATGGAACTGAACTGGCTGCATACCAGTGAAGCAGACCCCGAGGTTTTGGAATAACCTTTCTGACACTGAAATGAAGAAACTCTTTTTTTTTTTTTTTGACAGAATGAAAAATACTTGAATATCACTTTTATTTCTTATATAACAGTTCTTCTAACCTTTAATGTGTGTAAGAATCATGATATGAGGTTCTTGTTAAAATGTGGATTCTAATTTAGTAGGTCTGGGGCCTGAGATTCTACATTTCTAACAAGTTCCCAGTGGAAGTCATAGCTGGTCTGGGAACCACCCTTCCACACCTGCCTCCCTTAAAAACATTTTATTTGGAAATAATTATGACTCACAAGAAGTTGCAAAAATAGTTTACTCCTCTCTTAACTCTCAATGGTGACATGTTATATGTAATGCAAATACAATATATGATATGACTGTAATATACTATCAAAGCCATGAAATTGACATTGTCAAATAACAAAAATAATACAATTCACTAACAAGTTTAATGTCTTCTATTCAAGGGAAAACAATTCATGGATTAGAGGAGTATGGTGCCATACAAATAGTGGAACATTATCCTGAGACATTTTGGGTATGAGCAAGTTTTATAGAATGTTACAAGAGGCAACATGGAAGCAGGGCATGGTTGGCTAGGATGTTGAGGATACCCGTGTAGGACAAGCAGGTCCTACTTTCTAGGGTAAGGTTAGCTAGCTAAAGCAGAGTTGGAGGATTATTATTGGTCTATGTTAGGCTTCTTTGGCAGGTGTTTCCTATGAATGTAGGTTGACTTAGGTGTACATTTGTGACATGGGCTGGGCCACTGGGGTGCCTTCCATTTTATGGGTCCTGAAATACAAATTAAATTTATCAGTACAGTATTGTTAACTAGACTACAGACCTGGTTGTGTTGTCATCATTTTTTACTTGGATATATTTGTGTGTGTGTGTGTGTGTCTGTACAGTTATATGTAATTTCATTCCATGTATAGATTTATGTAACTACTACTGCAATCAAGATACAGAACTATTGTATTACCAAAGAGAATTAATTTGAGCCCCCCCCCGTAGTTGGATATAATATATTGGGAATTCTCAATAATTCATATAATAACAATTCCTCTTCTTTTCTCATTGTGAGAATTATCCCCAGAATCTAGCAAACCATGAGCTTGGCAGATGTAAGGCCACTGAAGCAACGATGTGAGATGAAGCTTTGGGGGCAAAAATAACATTGGTCCTTGGAGGAAAGTACAACATTCCTTGTTCTAGTGCTTTGCATCATCCTGGAGTGTACTTTGTATGACCCAAAGTCAAATGCAAACTTGGGGGAATCTTTATTTAAAAGAGATAATAAGGAAAATAAGAACCAGATATACCCAGTAGATCTCTAATAATCAGTATGGAAATTGGTAAATACTAATTGATAATGACGAAGTAAGATGTTCATCATCTTGTTGGGTGGACTTGCTAATTGCTTTATTTGTGCATTAGCCTTCAGACTTCACTCATCTTTATAAAATAAGCCTATTTTATAATGCCACTGAAAATAAGATTTCTTACCTAGGACATGCCTTGTAATGGCAAAGTATATCAGATTTGGTTAATATGACTCATAATTATCAACTTCTCTTTGTATTTTGGCGGTATAGCATAGTGGTTAAACACATTATTCTTATCAGCTGTGTGACCATGGCCAAGTAACTTAACATCTCTATGCCCCAGTTTTTTTATCTAGAAGTTGGAGATGAGTATAGGACCTAACACACAGGGTTGTTGCATAGGTAAATCATATGCAACAGTGTCTTGCAGAGTGTATACTGAGTCAGTTAATGGTATCGTTAATACTAGGGCGAGACCAGCCTTGGGTGCCTTCTACTAATAATTGCCCCAGATTTTGCTTCTTTATATCCAAGCCATTGACCCTAACAACTTTTTTATATGGAACATTTAGTATCTTTTAAATGTAACCATTCATTGCACAGACTACAGCACATAGGCTCTGGGTTCAAGTTCCAGCCATTACAACTGCAGACTAATTGTGGAACTCGGGTAAGGAACTTCCCTAAATTGTAGTTTCCTTATCTATAAACAGGGGTATAGTAACAGTATTTAACCCCCATAAACTTGTAAAAGTTAAATAAAACAATTCATGTAAAGCATTTGACATATAATTAGCACTTTATTGATATTTACTGTTATCTTTTTTAATATAGATTTCTGGTTTTCCCAGTAAGTATACATAGCCCATTGACTTCCAGGGGTACTTGGGAGAAGTGATGTAAAACCAAATATAAGAGCATTGCTTCAGCCTGGTGACTGGTCACACCTTGAGGACAGAGAAGTTGGAGCTTCTAATGATGTATATTCCCAGGTGCCACAGAGACTACTAACTATCTGCCAATATCCATCCCCTTATTTATTTTTTTTTAATAGTTGAACCTTGCCATTTTCCAGTTTTAGGAGAGCACATGGCCAACAGAGCTAGAGATTTCATTTCCTCAGCCTGCGTTGTAACTATATGTGGCCATGTTTTCTGCCAGTGGGAGTTTGTACAATTTCTGCACTTCCTGACCAATTACTTCCCCTTTCCTCTGCTGAGAGTGTGATAGTCCATGGACAAGGTAGAGGACCAGCTTCTACCATGCAAGCAAGACTGCACCCTGAGAATAGCAGAGCCACAAAGCAACATGAATTTGATTCCTTGGACCACTTTATGGAATAGACCTGCCTTCTTCCCATTGGCCTGCCTGTGTAGTACAGGTGTATTAAATGAGATAGAAGTCAACTTCTATCTTTTTGGTGCTACTGTATGTTAGAGTCTCTTGGTTACAGCACTTTAAATATATATTAACTAAATTATGAAGTCCATCTCTAAAGATGTTGAATGCTAGAAAAGATTCATTTTAATAAGATCCTCCAGGAACTATGATGCTACCAATCTGGGGACTATACTTTGAAAAACACAACACTAATGTGCTCCAAAGATGTCTCCTTATCTCTAAGTGAAATAGAAGTTTTGGAAAGGAGTCTAGATTTTAGAAAATAGGAACACCTTTTGCTAAAATTTTATTGTATCTGAACTGAAATTTGTTCAAGAATTCTGAAATAATTAACATGCCACCTCATTTTACATTAGCACTATGATTACATTTTAAGTTAAAAAGATAGGTTTATTAAAATGAATGCCCAAGATGTTCTTTACATTGTTATTTTTTATAATGACCAAAAGAGTGAAAATACTTTGGTTATCAGGCTATTTGTTCACTTCTGAAACACGGAATTACAAGGATGAGGTAATTCTATATATGTTGGTTAAGATAACCCAAGATGTATTAAGCTAAAAATTATCAAATACTGTGAAAAAAAATTAAGCTAGACATAGAAGAATACATTTGGTATGACTCCATTTATTTAAAATCTGAAAACAGTTAAAGTTATAGTGCTTAATGTTGTGCGCTTAGAAAAAGTAAGGAATTCATTACTGTGAAAGTCAGGATAGTGGAAACCTTTGAGAAGGAGGCTGGAAGAGGGTGATAATTAGGAGGAGTCATAAGGAGAGCTTCTAAGGGGCTGGCAGTGTTTTGCTTTTCAGTCTTGGTGGTGATTGCAAGGGGGTTCACTTTGTTATTTTGCACACTGATGTATGTGTATATTAGATTTCATAATAAAAACTGTTGAAAACATATTTCATAACTACATTAGGCATATATATATATTCTCTGTATCTTCATATATATTTATATTATGCATGTGTGTGTATTCCTGTGCACTCAGAAAATTCACAAAGGGTACACACACACAGAAACATAGGTGGGTGTTCGTTATTATCTTTGGCTCGTGGGAATATGGGGTAGAGAACATTTTACTTTGCATTTTACAGTTTGCATTTTTTTTTTTTTTTTTTTTAGTGTACGTCCTATGCATTATGTGGGGTAATCTTTTTTTTTCCAATTTATTTATTTTCAGAAAAACAGTATTCATTATTTTTTCACCACACCCAGTGCTCCATGCAAGCTGTGCCCTCTATAATACCCACCACCTGGTACCCCAACCTCCTACCCCCCCGCCACTTCAAACCCCTCAGATTGTTTTTCAGAGTCCATAGTCTCTCATGGTTCACCTCCCCTTGCAATTTACCCAAAAGCACATACCCTCCCCAATGTCCATAACCCTACCCTCCTTCTCCCAACCCCCCTCCCCCCAGAAACCCACAGTTTGTTTCATGAGATTAAGAGTCACTTATGGTTTGTCTCCCTCCCTATCCCATCTTGTTTCATGGATTCTTCTCCTACCCACTTAAGCCCCCATGTTGCATCACCACTTCCTCATATCATGGAGATCATGTGATAGTTGTCTTTCTCCGCTTGACTTATTTCGCTAAGCATGATACGCTCTAGTTCCATCCATGTTGTCGCAAATGGCAAGATTTCGTTTCTTTTGGTGGCTGCATAGTATTCCATTGTGTATATATACCACCTCTTCTTTATCCATTCATCTGTTGATGGACATCTAGGTTCTTTCCATAGTTTGGCTATTGTGGACATTGCTGCTATAAACATTCGGGTGCACTTGCCCCTTTGGATCACTACGTTTGTATCTTTAGGGTAAATTCCCAGTAGTGCAATTGCTGGGTCATAGGGCAGTTCTATTTTCAACATTTTGAGGAACCTCCATGCTGTTTTCCAGAGTGGTTGCACCAGCTTGCATTCCCACCAACAGTGTAGGAGGGTTCCCCTTTCTCCGCATCCTCGCCAGCATCTGTCATTTCCTGACTTGTTGATTTTAGCCATTCTGACTGGTGTGAGGTGATATCTCATTGTGGTTTTGATTTGTATTTCCCTGATGCCGAGTGATATGGAGCACTTTTTCATGTGTCTGTTGGCCATCTGGATGTCTTCTTTGCAGAAACGACAAAGACAGGATTCCTTAAAGTTAAGCATGGTTCCTGACCTATCAAAAGTATTCAGTATTTATTTGTTGAATTTATTGGGGAACAATGCAGTTTTTAAATGATATTTCATCCACTCAACTTTCACTACTTGTTGATACTTTATAACATGTTAGGTTTTTTTTTGGTTGTTTGTTTTTTAGTGAGAGGATTGAGAGGTGGAGTACATGATTGATGAGATTCAAATGGGTGATTTCTGGAAAAAATAGTAGTAGCGTTTAGGTCAGATAGTATTTTAGTCTGGTTTTTTCAAAAGAATAGGATACTTTTAAAATTGTTAATTAACAGTTTCCAGGATGGTGGAGGAGTGGGAGAACTTAGTTTTGCCTGGTGCCAGGAATTCAACTAGACAGCTATCAAATCATTCTGAATTCCTGTTAACTCAGCCTAGCTCTAAGAGAATAATTGCGGCAATTGTACAAATAGAAGAGTGACTACTTTTTACAAGGTAAGAGGTGCAAAGAGAATCTGAGGCAATATGTCAGAAGATAAACCATGCAGAGAGATATCAGCAGATCACAAAATCAGAACTTTTAAAAGTCTGCTCTGGGGGCACCTGGGTGGCTCAGTTGGTTGGGCGACTGCCTTCGGCTCAGGTCATGGTCCTGGAGTCCCGGGATCAAGTCCCACATCGGGCCCTCTGCTCATCACAGAGCCGGCTTCTCCCTCTGCCCCTCACCCCTTTCATGTTCGCTCTCTCTCTCTCTCTCTCTCTCTCTCATAAATAAAATCTTAAAAAAAAAAAAAATTCTGCTCTGGGGAGGGACAACCTTTCCTGAAAGGCATTCAGGTGGTGAAGCAGGGCAGAATCCTAGGTGGGACAGTGTGGTCTCAGGATCCCCAGGGTCACAGAAGGAATGGGGGTGCCTGAATGAATGGGGCAGAGTTCCCAGGCATAGGAGTGGGGAAGCCTGCTGCAATCAGTGAATCAAGGTATGAGCTTTCAACTCCATGTTGCCATAAATCACGAACTCTGGCACTGTCAGGTGACCTGTCTCTGAGCAGAGGCCCAGCAAGCAGCAGAACCACTGATAGACCCCTCCCTCCCTCCCTGCCCCAAGAGGAGCAGCGCTGGTGCACACCACAGGAGTCCCATGTTTGGGGACTTAAAGTGAGGTCATGAGACTGAGATAGAAACTCCTGTTATAGACTGGGTGAGCACAGAGTGTGGATAGAAACCAGGGAGACAAGAGTGATTGATGACTTTTCTCTGAGGATGCACTGAGGAATGGGGGGATGCGAAATTATGGGTCTGGGGCTGGAGATTGGGAGGCCTCCATTTTCATTCTTATCCTCTAATGTGGCATGGAAATCCTTCAAGGAACAAAAGCCACATAGAGCAATTGGTAGCAGATTACTTAGCCTGGCCCTTTGGCCAGGACAGTGCAACTCTACATGGGGCAAAGACACCTGAGAATCGGGGCACCTGGGTGGCTCAGTGGGTTAAAGCCTCTGCCTTCGGCTCAGGTCATGATCCCAGGGTCCTGGGATCGAGCCCCGCGTCGGGCTCTCCTCTTGGCAGGGAGCCTGCTTCCTCCTCTCTCTCTGCTTGCCTCTCTGCCTACTTGTGATCTCTGTCTGTCAAATGAATAAATAAAGTCTTAAAAAAAAAAAAAAAAAGACACCTGAGAATCAATGCAACAGGCCCTCCCCTGAGAAGATCAGCAGGAACTTCTAAGACCAAGTTTACTGATCAAACAGAACTATAGAACTCCAGTGTAGGGGAAATACTATATAGAATGCATGATGTTTTTCCTCATGATTCTTTATTCTTTAAATTTTAATTTTTTTCTTTTCCTTTTCAACCATTTTCTTATTTTATCAACTCTTTTTAAAAGTATTTTTTAATTTTCATTTTTACACTTATACTCTTTCTGTTCATTGCATTTAATTTTTTTGTATATATATATGTATACACACACACACACATACACACACACACATATACAAGTTTTTCTTTATTTATAATTTTAGGATTTAGTTTCTTCTAACAAACAGACCAAAGTACACCCAGGATATAGTGTATTGCTCTGTCCTGTTTACCTGTCTGTTTATATTCTTTTCTTTTTTTTTTGTCCTTTAATTTTAATTTTTACAGTTACATTCTATCCTTTCTTTGTATTTAATTTTATTTTCGTACAAATATGTTTTTCTTTCTTTACAATTTTGAGATCGACTTTTCTAACAAACAGGCCAAAATACACACAGCATTCAATGCATTGCTCTGTTCTGTTCATCTGTCTGATTATATTCTCTCCTTTCTTTAAAAAAAATTTTTTTTTCAGTTTTGGATCCTTTCTGATTGGTTTAGTGTATATTTCTCTGGGGTCATTGTTGGATTTTAGTATTTCATTCTTTTGTCCATCTATTCTTCTCTGGACAGAATGACAATATGTAAAATCTCACCTTAAAAAAGAGAACAAGAGGCAGTACTGACTGCCAGGGAAGCTAATCAGTATGGATATAAGTAAGATGTCAGAAGTAGAGGTCAGAATAACAATTATAAAGATACCAGCTTTGAAAAAAAAGGATTTGAAAAAAAAGCATACAGGACACTATAGAATCCCATTATAGAGAAATAAAATAAAAACTAATCAAGGCGAAATAAAAAAGGCTATCAATGACATGCAATAAAAATGGAGGCTCTACTGCTAGAATAAATGAGGCAGAAGAGAATCAGTGATATAGAAGACAAAAGGAGGGAGAATAAAGAAGCTGAGAAAAAGAGAGATACAGAGCTACTGGATAACAAAGGGGGAATTTGAGAGATAAATGATACCATAAAGCACAACGATAGAATAATTGAGAGAATTAATAATATAATATATATATATAATATAAATTATATATATAAATAATAGAATAAATGAGAGCTGGTACAGCCAGCCTGGAAAACAGTATAGAGGTTCCTCAACAAGTTGAAACAAGTTGAAAATAGAGCTACCCTATGACCTAGCAATTACTCTACTGGGAATTTACCCCAAATATACAAATGTAGTGATCTGAAGGGGCACCTGCTCCCCAATGTTTATAGCATCAATGTCTACAATAGCCAAAGTATGGAAAGACGCGAGATGTCTGTTCACCAATGAATGGATAAAGAAGTTGTGGTCTCTCTCTCTCTCCATATATGTATGTATGTATGTACATATATATATATATTTCTTTCTATCTATCTATCTATCTCTCTACCCACACTCAATGGAATACTACTCAGCCATCAAAAGAAATACTGCCATTTTCAACAACATAGATGGAACTATAAGTTATTATGCTAAGTGAAATAAGTCAATCAGAGAAAGACAGTTACCATATGATGTCACTTATGTGAGATTCTTAAATGTGGTATTTAAGAAACAAAACAGAGTATCATGGGGAAGGGAGGGAAAATAAAACAAGATGAAATCAGAGAGGGAGACAGACCATGAGACTCTTAATCATAGGAAACAAACCGTGGGTTGCCGGAGCGAGAGGAGGTAGGAGGATGGGATTAACTGTATGAGGGACATTAAGGAGGGCAGGTGATGTAATGAGCGCTGGGTGTTTTTTTTTGTTTGTTTGTTTTTTTGAGCGCTGGGTGTTATATAAGACTGATGAATCAATGAACTCTACCTCTGAAACTAATAATATACTATATGTTAATTAACTGAATTTAAATATAAAAAATAAAGTTATTAACAGTGATATTATTTCCTAATTGTTATGAAGTTCAAGGTAAATGATCTAAAATTCAATAGGAATGACTCAGCCAGACAAGAAAAATTCACTCAAAGACTAAAGTATTATAGAGAAAAAGCACTAATATTAATCAAAGTTCTGATAGTGAACCTAGTGAGTAATCTAAGTAGATTCAACAATTTGTTGCTGATAATTAGATATTGCCACAAGTGATAACCAATAATAATGTTTGGTTGGTAACAGAGGCAATCAAAAGAGAGATGCAGAAGTGAAATAGATTTTTTTTGGAATAATGTCCCAACGCTGGTATAAAACTGTGGTGCC
This sequence comes from Neogale vison, assembly GCF_020171115.1. Classification (NCBI taxonomy): domain Eukaryota; kingdom Metazoa; phylum Chordata; class Mammalia; order Carnivora; family Mustelidae; genus Neogale; species Neogale vison. The sequence goes on along the minus strand of NC_058091.1, from coordinate 197,362,036 downwards.
TAAGACAGTAGCAACTAATTAACATGTGGTTATTGAGCCCTAGTCTTAGTTAAGACATCTTCTGTCAAATACACACCAGATCTAAAGACTTAGTTTTGGTTTAAACTGTTAATAATAATAATAAAATAAAATAACATTTTAATATTGATTACCTGTTGAAATGTTAATAATTTGGATATATTAGGATAAATAAAAAGTATTAAAATTAGTTTTATCTGCTTCTTATTTTTTAATGTAATGATTGACAAATTTTAAATTATCAGTGTGGTTCACACTAATAGCTTACCTACATTAGAAAGTGCTGGTATAGAAGTGTGAATTAGAAGTGTACCAACAGTCAGCATTTTCAATGCTAGACAGGGAGAACAATTCCAGAGAGGAAAGTGCTTTCCTCAAAGGCACAAACATAGTTGGGAAGAAGTGAAGAGTAGAGCTTCCATCTTTTGATTCTCTGTCTTCTTACACACCTGGCTCCTGCTGGAAACTTTGAAGCCAAACAAACTTCCTTAGTACATTTACGCATGGGACATCATGTTTCTTTAACATTTTAAGAGCTAGACAATGATTAAAAAACAAAACAAAACACACAATTCTAGGGACTTGCAATATGACTGAGAATAGATAGAGTTAAGAAGACTGTGACTTTTAGTTATACACACCTCTGTGTTATTTTTAAAACTTGGGCTTATATTACTACTAAGAAAGAAAGAAAGAAAGAAAAAAAGGCTCAAATGGTGGGTGAAGCAGACAGATAAGGTTCAAAATAAACCATGGTTGGAAACTCAAGTTTAGAGACACTTGAAATGGCTTTTTCTACTATTACCTTCTTTCACATCTCTAGATGCCTTTAGTTAATTCTTTCTGCTCTCTTTGGGTGGTTTACTTTTTACATTACTAAAGCAAAATCAACTTGTACAAGCTAATTTTTGAGTCTGCAGCTGTAGCTTGAAAAACCCATGTTTTCCCTACTTTCATAAGCAGTAGGCTGGCAAGAATGATTGGTGATTTTGTTTCTAGAGAATTCACGTCCTCCCTTCCAAAGGACATTTACAACAGACTAGATGTTTCTGTTTGAAGCCATTTGCTACAATCATCCTTGAGATTTTTGCTCATGGCATTCAGAGCTTTTACCTCTAAAGAAATTTTTAGAATACAAGTTCATTTAGCTTCAGAGCATACACAGCCTACTTACTGGAGCAGCTGTGCTGAGTTTCTGAATGGAGAGATGATTCCCACAGTGTATTTTATAGCTACACACCATTCCTGAGCATAGTCTCAAACACAGATTATTTTTATTTTTATTCCTTTATTGTAGTAGAGAAAGACATACTTGGCTAGTTTGAGGGGCAATGTTTATAGCAGCATTTTCTATTTTTGTGGCAGTTTCCTCCTGGCTCTTGCTTTGTTGACTTTATTTCTCAACCCCAGAACTTGATTTAGTGATCTCCTAGACCAAGCAAGGATAAGTTCATGTTGCCTGTGTTTAACAGGACTCTTGGAGAATGTATGGATATGACATAAATTCCTGTCTAACTTTTTGTCAGTGTTCTCATTTTTTCTTCTTATTTCATCCCTATCAAGCCTTTTACCCTCTGAAACAAAAAATAATCCTGTCTTGAAGACTGATACCATCTTCTCTACCTATTTTTCTGAGGCAAGTGCAAAGGTTTTGAAGGAATATATTTTTTAGCTGTTGTAAAGTTGTATTTTAAAGTATGAAGTATTTTTTAACTGTTAAAAAGTTACTCATTCATGACCCATCTTTATAATTATATTGATTAATTATTTTAATTATATTTGACATTATTTCAGATGTCTTTTCTATTTATATTGGACACTGAGTTTCTTTTTTAAAAATAAAAACATTATTTTTATTAACATTTTTGAGTAGAATTGACACACACTGTTACATTAGCTTCAGGTGTACAACATAGTGATTCAACATCTCTATACCTGATGTTAGTTAGGTTCACCACGAGTGCAGTTACCATCTGTCACCACACAATGCCATTACAGTATCATAGACTATATTCCCTATGCTGTGCCTTTTATTCTCATGACTTATTCACTCCATAACTGCAAGCTTGTATCTCCCACACCCCCTCACCCATTTTGCCCATCCCTCTACCCCCTTGCTCTCTGGTAACTGTCAGTTTGAAGGGATTTTCTGATTTGATTTTTTAGGAAGTTATTCACTGAACACATACTCTGATATCTGAGCCCACTTAGAAGCTGATTAGTCCCAGCCTCTTGAATTCCAAAATCTGCATTCATTCATTTCACAGTTACAATTTTAGGTATATACTCTGTGACAGGGTAGGATTATATCTGTTAGAAGTAACCTTGGCAGAGTGGGGGTGCCTGGCTCAGTGGGTCAAAGCCTCTGCCTTCGGCTCAGGTCATGATCTCAGGGTCCTGGGATCAAGCCCCGCATCGGGCTCTCTGCTCGGCAGGGAGCCTGCTTCCCCCCTCTCTGTCTGCCTGACTCTCTGCCTACTTGTGATCTCTGTCTGTCAAATAAATAGTATCTTAAAAAAAACAAAAACAAAAGCCCTTGGATCACTCCTTGGGACATTTGGAGTGGCAAAACAAGGGTGGAGAGGACAAAGTTGCCAAGCCTGGGATTGCTGAATGATCCTACCTCTAGACTCAGTCAAATAGCATGTTCAGCCTCTGTCTGCCTTCCAGCCTCAGGTTGCTGCATGGAGCTTTAAATCCCTGGGCTGAGTTTTCTTAGCTATTGCTTCTTTGGGGTCTCCACAGCTCCAGAAGCTGGAACATTTACATATACCCATACCTGGGCCCTGGTCTCATCCTATCAAAACACCAGCTTATGTATCCTCATTCCAAGCTAGGAGTTGCTGCTCTTGGCCATTTACTCTGATGCAGAAAGGAGAGGGACTCTTTAGCATTAAGTATTAACCATGCTTAAGAGAAGAAGTAGAGAACTTCTTTGTAGCTCCCTTTTGGAAACAGCTATCCAATAACAGAGGGCCTCCATCACACCAATTATTATACAGTGGCAGTTTCAGTATGTGCCTGGGCCCTGCCCCTGACCAATTAAATAAATTCTGGGAGTGGAACCTGAGAATAAGTATTTTTGAAAAGCTCTCCATCTAATATGCTGCTGGTATTAAAAGCCACTGGTAATGAAAGCATCAGGCCTTGAAAGGGACAGATGTAGGTGTAAAATCTAGAATTTACCACTTATTAGTTGTAAATTCATAAGCCTCTCTGTGCCTTAGTTTCCTTATTTGTACAATGGGGACAAAAATTTTATCTTCAAAGCACATAGCAGGTACTCAGTGAATAGTAGTTATTGAGATAAGGCTATAGGTGTTCTGATATGCTAGCCATTAGCCATATGTGAGTATTTAAACTAAAATTAGATAAAGTTAAAATTTTGTTCCTAAGTCCCACTAGCCACATTTCAAGCGTTTGACAGCCACATATGAATGATGGCTACCATACTGGGTAGCAGAAATGTCAAACATTTCCTTCATTGTAGAAAGCTCTGTAGACAAGAAAACACTTGTTTGTAAGATCTGCTTCAGTAAAAATGTCCATTTAAAATCTGTTATGGAAAACCTTCTGTATTTGTTTCTGTTAAATAAATAGCAGGCCTTTTGGCTTGAGCAGGGAAGTGAAGAAATACGGGAACCACCTCTTTGGAGACTTTTTTCATGTCCCTATATACCTGCAAATGAGTTTACCTCACGTAAACAAACAAGTGGGATCATTCAATCAATTGTTCAAATAGTGAGATCTCCTCCCCTTCTTACCACCCCCCCCCCCGCCCGTTCTGAGGCCACGCTTAACCATTTAGTCCACATTTGAAGTAGAATATTAACTTTTTCCTGCCCTATTTTTTAACACTACAGTCACTATCAGCAAACCTGCTGGTGTGTGTGTGTGTGTGTGTGTGTGTGTGCGCGCGCGCGCGCGCGTGTGCACAGAAAGGGCAGTAGCCGGGAGAAAAAGCTGGCGTTAGTAAGGGAATATCAGTCAGGGGGAAAACAAAAGTCACAGATAGGATGTGTTTTATGACTTTATTATCAGGAATGTTTATTTCAGGTATTTTGATAATTCTTCTGAAAATTCTATAGTGTCATTTTATTTTACCCATAGTGGATAAGAGCACAGGCTCTGAAATCTTCCTGTGTTCAAACCATATTACAGTATGAACTAGCTGATTGATCTTAGGCAGGTTACTTAATCTAAGGCTGTTTTTCCATCTACAAAATGAAGATAAATGTTAGTATCTACACTTCATTGTATTATCACAAGGATTCAAGGAGAGAAAAGTCCTTCGTATAGAGCATAATACCATATAAATGATCAATGAATTTTTTAAAAATTAGAGAAAAGAAAGAATATTTCATTTTATTTTCAGTAAACAAGTGATGTCATACTTTTAACTACAAGTATAAGCTAAATATATTCTTCTCAGGAATTTTAAATCTGTTTTAAAATTTAATATTCTTATCCCTTTGTCATATCTTCTAGAATAAGTAGGCCTCTTTGTTCCTCAAAGAACATTTATAGTTTCTGTGTTACATAAATGTTCCACTTGTGCTACTGTACTTGTTTGGTTAAGCTTAGGCCTAACAACTTGGGAAGTGTCAAAGTCTGAAGAGCAAACGCATTGTTGATTTGAGCTACCATGTGTTAAAAACTGCTAATACAACTAAGAGGCCTTAAAAACAAGGAAAGTCGTGATTCTTGATGGGAAAGTTCCACAACCTCTTACACTCACTTTATATTCATTTTGTCTTCCTGCAATGATGTTTTTGTTGGCAAAGATACTTTATTATTATTATTTTTAAATCCAAAAATATGGCATGTCTTTTGGGTATTTTATTATTTAGATGTTTCACACTCTTTTGTTTTGTTATGCAGTGTGACATCCCTAAAAACTCACTCCCCAGTGAGTGGAAAGTGCTATCATTTATTTTTAGTAAGGAAGCTGTGTTGGTTCATATAGCTGCTTTCCCAGCTGAAATAACACAGCAGATTGGTGATGTTTGAACACTGTTAATTGTTGAAAGTTCTTAAACTAGTAAATGGCCTGATTAGCTGGAATCCAAACAGTAACCCAAACAGACCAAACCACTTTTGATAAGATAAACACTCTGCTAACCTTAAACATTCCCTCTAGATTAACTTCCTGTGGTATGAAATGTTAATTTAAAACGTCTTGTTTTGTTTTTCCTATTTAGAGAGACATCAGGAAAAATTGTTTGTGATATTTAAAACTAAATTAAAAATCATTATGTCCGGTGTATGATTTAGTAGATAATTAATCAGCAATACTAGTACCCTATCATTAGCTCATGAGAGTTGAACCAGTAAAGGTGGACTAGTTATAAGAGAAAGTCCTGATGTAGAAGATCACGTTGTACTTTGTCGTTTATGTTTGGGGAACTACAAACAAACACTAGTGACCAAAATAAGGCAAGAAGGAGCTTTTTCACTAGGCATCTTAAATCTCCTATCTTGGAAATTTTTTAGAATAAAACCACACTTTTATTCAGCATTTGAAATATTCATTAGAAACACAACTCTAAAATTCCTTTCATTTTCCAGGTTCTAGAGCATTCATATTAAAGTTAAGCTTGTTTGAGGCTAATAATTTAAAAAGTGTTTTAATTAAATATTGCTGATGTGACCCATGCCTATTTCCGTAGCCTTAGAAATGACAAAAATGTCCTTACCAATGAAGTATGAAGGGTGTTTCTGTACTTCAAAATTTAGAAAATTTCTAGATTTTCTAACTCAGAAATTCAAAGTTAAGATAAATTTTCACAAGATTAAAAAAAGATCTTATTGTTTTCTTGGCTCACTATTGTGAAAAATAGCAAACAGAGAGAAGAAAAAGAGAGCATCTATAGTTCCACTAGCCATCACTAAGAATACGGTATATTAGCTTCTAGGCTTTTCTTCTATACTTAGAAAAAAAATTAGAGTGGAGCTCACAGAGCATATATATTTGTCTAATATTATAGGGGTACTTAATATTATAGGGTTACTAAAGCTTGTGGCTGTATGAATGTAAGAATTTTTTATTAGACATTTAAGTAGTATCATTTTTTTTTCAGATTATAAATAACACTTTGGTGGAAATCTTTGTGCATAAGGATCATTCTTCCCTCTGACTCTCCCCCTCTGCCCTTCCCCCAACTTATGCTCACTTTCTCTCTCTCTTTCTCTCTCTCACTCTAGCTCTCACTCTCCGTCTCTCAAATAAATAAATAAATAAATAAAATCTTTAAAATAAGCTTATCAATTTCTTATTTTCTTTAATAAATTTTTATTTTGGAATAATTTTAGATTTTCAGAAAAGGTGCAAAGATAGTATGGAGAGTTCCCATAAACTGGTCACCCAGTTTCTGTTTCCCAATGTTACCATCTTATATTACTGTGGTACATTTATCAAAACTAAGAAACCAACATTGGTACATTGCTATTAACTGACGGCCTAATTTGGATTTCCAAATGACTGTGTTTAGCATTATTTCCATAGGGCAGAGTCTCAGTAGGGGGATTACTTGGTCAAAGTTATGAATAATTTTAAGGCTCATATGCATTTGATTTCCAAAAGAGTTAGTTAAAATTATATTACCATTAAAACTATATTGCTCTATAGAATTATGCCCATTTTACAACATCGTGGGTTGCTTTGAATAATTTTATTAAGATTTTAATATGATTCTCTTGTGTTTGATCTTTTAGAGTTTAGAATTTTAACTAAGTATGAAGTGATAATTCCATTTCATTAAATTCATTTGACACAGAAAAGCTATGTTTCATGATCATAGACCTTAGGTCTGCTAATTGGTCATGAACTTCAAGCACAGAGTATGATTAAGATTCTAGTCTAAAGGTATTTTAAGGATAACAATATAAATATAAATTATTTTTCCCTTTCTACTTTAAAAAATATCTGAGGTTGTGTTAGCTTTTGCTTTCAGTAGCTGAAATAGATCTCTACAGAGCTGACCTTTTCTAGATTACAGCTATAGACTCTGGATTATGTGAATAATAATAATAATAAAGAGCAATGATTTGAAGGTACTAGAGAGTGGACAGAAGCAGATAGATCCTGGTGTGAAATCCATGCCTGGAGGAGGTAAGCAAGATTAAAGAATGATTTAAATAAGTAGAGAGATAAACCATGTTTGTGGATTAGAAAACTAGAAGTTAATAAAATGGCAATTCTTCTGAACTAATAATATACAGTGTCATTAGGATCCCAATGAAAATAGTAGCAAGCTTTTAAAAAAAAGAAAATTGACTTCAAGGCTAACCTTATTAGTGATGCCTTGTGGATAGCAGATATCTCCTAACATCATGCGGTGAGAAGTATACTGAACCTCTGTGGCATTCTTTCTGAAAACATATGAGCACAGTCTAATCATGAGAAAAACATCACATAAACCAAATTAGGGGACACTTTATAAAATACCTAACCAGTACAACTCAAGGTCATTAAAGTCATGCATGAAAAACAAGGAAATGTTGAAAACCGTCACAGACTAGAGAAGAGAGGGAAGACATGGACATGGTGATTAAATGCAATGTGGTATTCTAGACTGGATCCTGAAACAGAGGACATTCATTTAAAAACTGGGAAATGCATATTTCCCTGATCTCAGACCTCTCAGCTTCCAGATGGTGAGAAATAAAATTTTTGTTGTTTATAAGCCACCCAGTTTATGGTATTTTTGTTATAGTAGCTGGAATGAGCAAGAAAATCTCCTAATTTCTATGGATGACCCAGATCTGGTCAATGAGGCAATTGCTTACCTCTAGCCCCCGGTCACCGTCATAAGCAGGATAGCAGAATGGCTAAAAGCCCAAGTTCTGGAGATGGACTGTGTGGTAGACTTATGATATTGCAGCAGTTCAGTATCTCTTGACCATCCACTCCATGTTTTTATAGTTCCCTGCATTATGAATTTCCCCTCCCCAAGGTAGCATAAAATCAAAAAGTGACTTTTCCCACTCTCCCCTGCAGCTAATGTTTAGATAAGAAACCTGAGTGCTACCAATCTGATGCACTAAGGAAGACTTGAGTCAGAAATGAGACAGGCAGGTCACAAGACATCATTTTGCTGGCTATAGAGCAGATGGTAGAAGCCAACCCTTTGTAGGATCAGTGGTAGCAGCAGTTTCATTCATTGAATTCTTGAGTGTAATACTGACAGAATCCTAAGACAAAGCCTTAAAACTCACTGGCCCAGCTTAAAGTTCTAGCCTTAAGACCCAACTGAAATATTGAAATATTTTTATTGCAATATATTGAAATATTTTTTCTAATATTCTTGACTCTTGACTCTAATATTCTTGACTCTGGTGAGTCAGTCTCATTCTCTTTTGTGCTTTCTTTAATAGTAATAATTAATTTCATAACATTTATAATTTTATAGTAGTTTCTTTGGAGACTTCATTCTAAAAATTCCCTAAAAATTTCTCATGTAAGAATTCCCGGTACTGAGAATACCATACAAGAGCATTCTGGCACATAATTACCGTTGAATCTAATGTTCATCATCTATTTTTCTACTGTATTATACATGTTTGTGATGTGAGTGAGTCTTTCTGGGACTCATCACAATGATTCTTAAACTTCAGTGTGTACAATCACCCGTAGAGCTTGCTAAGATGTATATTCCTGAGCTCTATCCATAGAGATTCTGATTCATTTGGTCTGATGTGGGGCCCAGCAATCTGCATTTTAATAACTTTTCAGGTGATGTAGATACAGCTAGTCCATAGAATATAATTCTATAAACATTGGACTATGGTTGAATCCTTACCCATCTTTTATATGTATTTACCCTCATTCATCTACCATCATTGTTTGCCCAGTGTCTGACCCATGGTAGGTACTCTGTAAGTATTTACTTAATGGCTGAATCTTTTTATTGCATGATGAATAATGAAAGACATAAATATTAAAAATAGTCACACTTTATATATACCTGTTGCTCAAAATCCAAGAATGCTTTGGAACTAAAGAAGCAAATTGAACATTTTTCCATATAGTGATTCAACAGATTCTCTATGGTCAAACCTCTGGTTCACTGGGTTTCCTGCTAAAGCCAGGATTCATTTTTAATGGTCAAACATGAGATTCTACATACTAATTTTTAATTTACATAGTTACCAGGGGGAAATTGTACCCATATGTTTTATATGTTTGTTACTAAACAAAGTGACTTTTTCTAAAGCTCTAATGGCTTGAGTTTTAGCAGGACTTCCCCTCCTACTGTTCTAGCCCTGCCATCTGTGACACTGTCTCTGGGTCAGGAGCTTAAGTTTGAGAAAAATAGCATTTGTGAAATAGTAACTTCTGAGACACAACTGTGTATTGATTATATAGAGATGACAGTCACAGGGCTCAGGTGAAAGTTCATGTTTTTCTTCAGCTTTGGTTCTTTGTCTGCCAAAGTTTGATTAGTTAGGCATGATAACAGAGCCAATAGCAGGTAAACTTGGTTTGAGAAGAGAAAGATGAGAAAGATCTGTAGCTGAAAGCATTCGGAATAGGTGTACTCACCACTGGCCCTGGTCATGGAAGTCTTGTGCTGCTCATTCCGCTTATAGGGATTCTGACTGTAATGCATTGTTTCATTCAGATGACCCCTCTTACAGAAAGATATTTTTTTTTGGCTTTTCCCCATCTGCATCCAGTAGGATCTTGTCAGGAACCTCTATTTCATAGTTATTTCTGTGCATCCTCTGTCTCGTCTGTCAAACTGTTAGCATCCTGAGGGCAAGATAACTGAACTGAATAAAGACTCCATAAAAATGCAAATGAGCTGCTTGCAAAGGGTACATGTTTTCTTGCTGTAAATGGAAGGACTGGGACAAATACGCTAAAATGTACTGAAGGCTTTTGGAGAGTTTTTGTTGGAGAGTGGGGTGGGTGGGGAAGAAAAGTAAGAATCTTAAAAATAGGGGAGTAGAGGGACACCTGGGTGGCTCAGTTGGTTAAGCATCTGCCTTGGACTTAGGTCACCATCCTAGGGTGTTAGAATCCAGCCCTGCATTAATCTCCTGCTAAGCCGGGAGTTTGTTTCTCCCTCTGCCTGCCGCTCCCCCTACTTGTACTCTCTATCTCACAAATAAATAAATTAAAATCTTTTAAACAACAACAACAAAAAATTGGGAGTGGAAAACTTCTGGAAATTGGTGGTGTATTCATTTAATGGAATGCTAAACAAAAATGGAGGGAAGGATCTTTGCAAGGGGTATAAATGAGGCAATGATTCTTTCACTTTTCCTTTTTAAAAACAGCTTGGTGAGGGGTGCCTGAGTGGGTCGGTTGGTTAAGTGGCTGCCTTGGGCTTAGGTCATGATTCCAGGGTCCTGGGATCGAGTCCTGCTTCGGGCTCCCTGCTCGGCAGACAGCCTGCTTCTCTCTCTCCCTCTGCCTGCTGCTCTGCTTACTTGTGCTTTCCATCTCTCTGTCAAATAAATAAAATCTTAAAAAAAAAAAAAAACAGCTTGGTGAGATGTACTTTACATATAACTAAGTCCATTTCATTAAATCCAACAATTCAATGATTGTTAGTAACTTTACTAAGTGGTGCAACCATCACCATAATTAGTTTTAGAGCATTTTCATTTTCCCAATGAGATCTCTGATGGCCATTTATAGTTATTCCCATTAATATTCCCAGACCCAGGCAACTACCAATCTGTTTTATGTCTATAAATTTGCCTTTTTGGGGCACTTTATATAAATAAAAGTATGTAATACGTGGTCTCTTGTGTCTGGCTTCTTTCTCTTTGCATAACATTTTTATGGTTTATGTGTGATATAGCATGTGTTGGTAGTTCTTCCTTTTTATTTTCAAAATAGTATTCCATTATATGGGTGTACCACCCTTAGTATATCCATCTACTGTCTGATTGACATTCAAGTTGCTTCTAGTTTGGAACTATTACTAACATTTCTTTATTCTGAAATGAAAATTTCCATACCAGTCATGGTGTAGACATATGTTTAAAATTTTTCTTATGTCTATATCTAGGAGTGGAATTGCTGGGTTATTTGGTAGTTTTATGTTTAGTTTTTTGAGAAACTTCCAAACTGTTTTTCAAAGTGTCTGTAGCATTTTATATTCTCACTAGCAATGTGTGAGGGGTCCCACACAATATGTAAGGGGTCCCATTTCTCCACATCCTCACCAACATTTGTTATTGTCTGCCTTATTTATTACAACCATTCTAATGGATGTGAAATTGTATCTCATGCTTATTTCAATTTACATTTTCCTAATGACTACAAGTGTTAAACATCTTTTCATGACTTTCTTAGCCATTAACCATTTGCATATCTTCTTTGTAGTGAAATATCAACTCATAGATTTCACCCATTTTTAAATTGGGCTGTCTTTTGGGGCTCCTGGGTAACTCAGTTGGTTAAGTGCCCAACTCTTGGTTTTGACTCAGGCCATGATCTAGAGGTCCTGAGACTGAGCCCTGTATAGGGCTCCATGATGAGAGTGGAGCCTGCTTGAAATTCTCTCTCTCCTCTCTCTCTGCCCCTCTCCCACCCCACTGACGTGCACATGCTTTCTCTCTCTTAAAAAAAAAATTGGGGGGATTATCTTTTTATTATTGAGTTGTAAGAGTTACTTGTATATTTTTGGATATATGTTCTTCACGAGATATGTGCTTTACAAGTATTTTCTCATAGTCTGTTCCTTAACGTTTTAATTTTTCTTAAAGCTGTCTTTTGTCATGCAGAAGTTTTAAAGTTTGTTAAGGTCCAGTTTATTAATTTTTTCTTTTATGGATTGGTGTCCTATCTAAAAATTTTTCCCTTACTTAAGGTCTTAGAAATTTCCTCCTATATTTTTTTCTATGTAGCTCTTACATTTAAGTCTGTGATCCATTTGAGTTAATTTTTGTATATGATGTGAAGTAAGGGTCTAAGTTCATCATTGGGCCTGTGGATATCTAGTTGTCCTTACTTGTCTTAAAAACTGACCTCAATTGAGAGCTTGGCTTAGGGTAGGCATTGGTGATATAAAAATGAATGATATGATTTCCAATTCCAAGTATAATCTAGAGAGGAATATAACATAACTAAGGAGTATAGAACACAGGAACACATCAACTCAAGGTCTGGTGACATTCAAGAAAAATGACTCTAAGGTAAAATCAAGGAGGTGGTTTTGGTGTCCACAGGGAAAAGATCCCTGCCAGATGCTTTTATAGAGAGGAATGAGAAAATGAATCATTAGAAGATAATGGTGCACATTTTATGTTACTTTTATGATTTCCCTGGTCTAGAGATGCATATCTCTTCTGACATGTGAGTTAACTGGGGAAGATAAAACAAGAAGGAAAATGATTCCAAACATGAGCTTACAGAATGTGCTCTGTAGGAAAGAATTTCCATGTTAGAAAAGTTCCAGCCTATATTACTGCAACCTACCTTTGGACAATGAAATTTCTTCACATTATGGTTAAAAAAAGTGTATTTGTTCCCTAAGAGATGAAAAAAGAAAAGTTATATAACATTTGGGATTACATAAAGAACTTGATAGATATTGGGTGTATAATTCTCTTTATTGCATTGAAGATTATAATGGATATTTCTTATATTTCAGGTTTTCCTAAAGAGCAAAGCCATAGTATGAGACATTTTGTTAAGAAGTATTTTAATGTAGTACAAGAACATGAATGTGATATAAATCAACTTCACATCCCTGTTTTCAAGACTCATCTTTCAGCTTCTGAGTTAAATTCTTCAGTACATTTTCTGAACTACATTTTCTGAACAGTATCTTCAGACTTGAACCTAAATTATCTAATAGTTTTTTTGTGTAAGGTACAGACATGAAGCCTCTGACTTTTGAAAAGATTTTCAGGTTAGGGAGTGTCTGTGCTCCTTTGTCCCGAGTTTATCATCTTATTCTCACCTGTTTACCTCCAAACACTTGTACGCTTTATTTTTGACTGTAGATAGTTTGTGGCCACTCGTATGTGAGTAGTGGCACTGTTTGCAAGGTTATTAAAAAAAAAAAGCTTAAATTCTGTTCCATTCATATAACTTTATAATCTTTACTTGGCAGATGTAACATTTATGGGCAATATGTACTTAGTTCAAATGTACTTAGGTATGCCTTAACTATGCATTGTGTTTTGTGAAAAGGCCTTACCTTTGTCTATTGGTCAGGACGCTTGGTTGGTTGCAACAGACAGAAATTCAACTCAAACTGTCTCAAGAAAAAAAAGAATTTATTAGCTCTTCTAACTAAAAAGTCCCAATGTGGAAGGGGCCTTAGCACGCTGAATCCAGGGAGTCAACAGATTTCTAGGCTTTCTTGACTTATCTCACTTAATTCAGTATTTCTCAGGGTACTGACACCGTTCTCTAGCAGATTCTCGGTGTGTGGTAGTCAGTGATGGCCACTGACACTGGCACCCCCAGACTCTGGTCTTTTATAAGTCAAGGTGAGAGGAAGAGAGAATCCTTGGGGTCCATATACAACCTCTCATTGGGGGTCTCTGATTGGTTCTGCTTGGGTCATATGTTCACTCCCATGTACCAGTCTGTGAATAGCAGAAGGTATAACGATCGACTAGCCCAGGAGCTATCCCAGTTCATGAAGTTAGGTCAGAGTAAGGCCCTCTGATTGACAAATTCTCCAGAGCCACATGGGATGAAAGAAGAACAGGTCCCTAGAGGATGCCAGGAAGACACAAACAACAGATGTCCACTACATTTGGTAAGGTGTTACTAAACACTTTTAAGTGCGAGGAGTGCTGGCTTTTATTTGCCACAAAAACCTGAAGCTGCTGCTAATCATGTTACAATATGTATTTATCTTGGACACCTCAAATATTTTAGAGATCTATTTTAACTCCAGAGAGAACTTGATCTTACTTACAGTAATAAAATACCTTTTTACTGAATTGACATTCAGTGTCAGTTCTTAAAGTTAATTTCAAATCTTATCAAATATTTATAAATATTCTCACTGTGATTACTTGCATAAACTGTATTTATTTCACAATAAAAAAATCACAAGCATTTTACTTGAGAGAGATTATTTAAAAGGTAGTTCCTCTTAGATAATTTAGGTGTGTTGATGGTGTTTGGTTACTTAGTTAAAGAAAATTTGGATGGAATTTATTTCAAATCATTATTTAAAGACTAGAAAAGAGTTTTTAAGGGACCAGTTATAAGCTTCCAGTAAACCACATTTCCTTTCCTTTTAATTCTCAGATCTTGACCCTGATAAGCTTTTTAATAGGGGAAAATTCCAAAACACACATGAAGGAGAGAATTACATTGAGGCATTTTAAATAGCAAGTCCAAATACAGTAGTCTTTTTTTTTTCTTTTTCATACTCACAAATTAGGACAGCTCCAGCTTTTAAAATAGAGTAAGAAGAAGGGGTGGCACACATACAGAGCAAACCAACATTTAAATATAGCACATTAGAATTCTTTGCATATCAAAGATGAGTTATAAAATGTAAGTTGGTCTTGGTTTCAGAAAATGTTCTGGATTTTGGCTGTGTTGCCATGCTCTAGAGCTTTATGGGGTCTGCATTATGGGAAGAAAGAAGATTACTAAAAGACTCTGCTGTATTGTTATTGTTAATACATTCCAAAAGTTTTAGACCACGTCCCAAAGTCAATATACATGCCATTAAAATTAATAATCGAGTTGACTATACATTTAAAATATTACTTCATAGGATTTCTGGTAAAATGTGGGCATGGAGTTATGAGTAGAGGAGAGATTCAGCACCATTTTAGCAAATAGAAAGCAAAGACTAAGATGTTAGAACATGAGTCTCCACTTCAGAAGGGCCCACTGAGTGCCTAGCACAGTGAATGAAAAGGAACACTTTTAAAGCAAATCTTGATAAAATTTCAGCACTGTAGAATTAAAGAAGAACTGTTGGGAGACCACGTCACATACAATAGCTAATAGAATGGCATAATACATCTCAGTGGAAATTTTGGAAGGTAAAAGACAACAAAGTAATGCCACTAGAATTCTGAGAAAAACTACTTTTCAGCCTAGAGTTCTATATTCAGCTAATCAATCAATTGTGAGGGTAGAACAGAGAAAGTTTTGATAAATGAAGTTTTAAAAAAATCCTCCTTGGAGTCTTTTCTTAGGAAGTGACTGAAAGATCTATTCCAACAAATTGAGGGTGCAACCCAAGAGAGATCAAGAAGTTCCAAGGCCCAAGATAAAGGGTATCCAACTTAGGTGATTGATGAAGGAAGTTTCAGCTTTGCGTTGAGCCTAGGGAGCTATCACCTGCAGACTGTAGCAAGAGGATACAAGTTCCATAATGGAAACAGAGGGAAGAAATGAAATGAATGGATTATTTGATTACACTAGACTGCTTGGCAGTTAATTTTGATGGGATGGTGATCACTATGATGGAACATTTGGATAAAAATTATTAAACTTCTAATATTGATAATTTAAGGAATTTAGGCATAAATATATTATTTAGAAGCACAGAAGTTAAATAACTAGAAGAAATAGTTAAAGGATAAAAGTGGTTATTCATGGGGAAGGATGCAGCTAGATCTGATGAAGTTGATTATCAGCTTTTTGGTACTATTTGGTCATATTATCAAATATGTTAGTATGTTGATTAAAAATAAGAATCAAATGGAGATAAAAGTAATGCAAACTAAAAACATGTAAAAGTGTTAATAATAGGGGAAACTGGGTATATGGCACATGGGAACTCTTCACAATTTTTCTGTAAATCTAAAACTTATTCTAGAAGATAAAGTCTTAAATATTAAACTGCAGAAATATGAAAGATGAAGGAAAGAAAAGAGTACATTGTGATGCATATCATATATTAAATATAGTACAATAAAATTAATGTCAAAATATAAAAAATTTTTTCATTACTGATTTTCAAAACAGACTATGAAAAATAAAATATTACATTACTGTTAATAAATCTTTTCTATACATATTTACCTTACATTTTGAATTTTTCAGTATTACCAGTGAACTTACTCTTTTTCATGAAAATTTGCAATTTTTTATTTTATTTTATTTTATTTTTAAAGATTTTATTTATTTATTTGACAGGCAGAGATCACAAGTAGGCAGAGAGGCAGGCAGAGAGAGAGTAGAGGAAGCAGGCTCCCCGCTGAGCAGAGAGCCCTATGCGAGGCTTGATCCCAGAACCCTGGGATCATGACCTGAGCTGAAGGCAGAGGCTTTAACCCACTGAGCCACCCAGGCACCCCAAAATTTGCAATTTTTTAAATAGTGAATGAATATCCCCGTTTAAGATTAAGTGGTTGACATATTTTTCCAATCACAGGACTAATTAGTTTTGGATTATATATATTAAAGTTAATCTCTTCACCCCCACTTAAGCATCCCAAACCAGAGCAGACTGCATTAGAAATTGTATAGGATTAGTTGGGGTTCGTGTAATAAATGAGCATATCTGGCTAGGCCACTTCTTCAAAATGATGCATTATCTAAAGTCAGGCATTATTGCTCCCCTTTTCCTCTCCATCAATTTGGCTCAATGGTAGTTCAGTTTTATAGGGATTAAGTGATTTACTTCCTGATCTTGTGGTAGCCTGAGACTTAGAAATCAAGCCCTCTGTTGTCAGGGGGAGTGGTATAACTTTATCCTGGGGCACCAAAGATAGTGGTATCTCCTGTTTTCATCATAGTAGGTACTAAACATCAAAGTGTAAACTTCAGGATGGTTGACCTTGAAGCAACACTAAGGTGGGCATATAGTGATTGAACTGGGGTTGGTAGCATGTTTTAGGGTAGGTTTACTAATTTCCTTATTACTTTCTATATGTTTAAAATCCCTTTTTGTATTACAAAAACTAGACATTGTAGGAAACTCATACCTTGTTTTCTCTCAGTAGATCCAGCAAATGAAAACGACAGCCCTGCAATAGCTAAATATCTAAGCTAAAACACATTTTAAAAGCTCTAATTGGTATAATAACCTGTAATTTTCTTTTCTTTTTTGGCATCACCCATTTTGTATCTTGAATTTCCAGTTTCCCTCAATCATGTATTTATCTGATATTCTTGTGGATTTTAAAAGGTGGTTTTGGTGTCATAGTCTTCAATTAATTGACCAGTTTGCTTGCATTAAGTGTAATCTCTTGTGCTTTGACTTCCTGCCTATGGGACACTTGAGTTTAATAAAACCTTTGGAGGCCTTTTTCCTAATTTGTTGACTTTAATACTAGTTCCTGGTCCAAGTGAAAAACACTGGAGGCGGTGCGGAGAATATTCTTCTGTGTACTTGCAGATTAAGCTTCACTAAGAGGAATGCTATTTCTGGGTCCATGATTGGATCGACTACCTTGGTTCTGTTTATTTTCATTGTGTGAATAATGGCTAGATAAACTTCTTTTCTTTGGGCCATTCTGTTGACTTTTGAACTTGGTTACAGCTATTTTGTGGACTGTTAGAGACTGAATGTTTGTGACCTGTCAAGATTCTAATGTTCAAGCACTACCCTCACCAATGTGATAATATTTCACGTGGGGGGACTTTTAGATGAGGTTATAGGTGCGGTACTCCCATGATGGAATTAACACCCTTATAAAAAGAGGAAAAGACATGAGAGCTAGCTTTCTCTCCCATGAGCACACAATAAGGAAAGGCCGTATGGGCACCCTTCTCAGGCAGGGAAGACCTACAAGCCAGGAAGAGAGCACTCATCAAGGATGAACTCTGCTGGAACGTTGGTCTTGTACTTTTCAGCTTCTAGAACTGTGAGAAATAAATATCTGTTGTTTAAGCTGAAGATCAGCTTATGGCATTTTGTTATAGTGGTGTCCTGGCTGTTTGAGACATAGGCCTTTTCCAGTTTTTGGATTCAATATAAATAGAACAGGGCAATTAAATCTTAACCAGTATTGAGCATATGGAAGTGATAATAATTCTACTTCCTGTAGACCTAACAATGTCCACTTAATTCTCCTGGCACCATACTTTAAAATCAAATATAAAAATTGATTATTTTTGATAAATTTCTTTTTATCTTTATCTTTATATCTTTATCTTTATCTTTATCAGTATCTTTATGTTTGTAAGCCTTTATTTATCTTTTCATTTGGCCATATCTAGCAGTGTTGGGTTGTGTTTTTTTGTTTGTTTGTTTGGTTGGTTTTTTTTCTGTCAGCATTCTAGATGAGTCCTGTAATGTAAATATCTTATTTTTCCTTTCTTTGGTGTCCGTCCCTTTACAACCTGATTACAGTGCCATGTTTTCCTTGGGAAATCACCTTTCCCCCTTTTCACTTCCCAGTCCACAGGACTGAAGGGAGGCTTACGTCATCCATGGCTTCAGGAATGAATGTGATATTCAGATAAGGACAATCAGAGAACTATATCTCCTGACTGCACTGATTGGTTCTGAGAAGGGCATATGATTCATTTCAGGCCAATGAGAGATAGGCTTAAATCTTTTGCTGAAACATTGGGACAAAAGCTGAAGTCCATAAAGAGAAAAATGATGCTGAGAGACGATGAATACCCAGGTGATATTATTTGATTACCTGGATTCTTTTGTATCTGAATCTACCCTGGACTTTTTGATCATGTAAGCCAATACATTTTTCTCTTTGGCTTACCCAGTTTTAATTGAATCTTTACTAATTATAACCAAAAGAGTGCTAAATAACAAGATTGCCAAATTCACAGACAGTAAGAAGCATGAAGAGATAGAGAATATATTAGAATATATTACAGAGTGAAAATCCAGAAAGTTCTTAGCTAAAAAGAAGAGCAATGACTAATAAGATACAATGTAGTAGTGATAAATGTAAAGTCCTGTGTTTGTTCCAGATCATCAGCTGAGCAAAATGAGGGTGAGGCTGACATGGATAAATATGAAAAACATTTAGTCATTTTAGTGAATTCTCAGCTAAGTCATAATTATTAGTGTGAGAAAACCCTCAGGAATATGTATGTTCTGTTCCATTAATCTATTCACCTAACTTTACACCCATGCCACACTGTACCATATTGTCTTAAGACAATAGCTATACTGTAAGTCTCAAAAATTAGGTAGTATGACTCTGCCAAATTTGTTCTTCTAGACTGTTGGCTATTCTATGTCCTTTGCATTTCCATATAAATAAAATATTATGAGTTTACCCAAATTAAAAATAATTAGTTAAGAATTGCATAATTCTTCAAGCTAGTAGACAGTGAATTATAAATTGTTTTTAATGCCTTGTCATTTGAACTGGTTAAAAAAATGATACTCATTATACTTTAACAGTTTTCTTGGAAAATAGGTTTGAATTATGCCAGGTCTTCAGAAATACATACTTAAGATGCAAATGACCTGTATTTTTATCTTTATAAACATGGTACATTTATGGAGAAATATATAAGAAATTAATGACAATATATTTCTCTGGGTGGGGCAGGTGGCATGGTTGTCTGGTAAAGGATGGAGATTTATTTTTTTGTACGGCTTTGCACTCTTTTAAGTAAAAAAAAATCTAATAAAATTTTTCAAAATAAATATATAATATGCTTTTATTATTCATGTATGTTTGAGTTCTATCTATAAATCACAATTCCTTTGTATGCATGAAATCTGTTCTGATTTATGATTGTGGGTGCTGTTTTTAGTTAATGTCACTGTGGTTTTCCTTCTTTATTTCCTGGCTTAGTCCAACACGTGGACTGTAAGGAACTTTCATCAATCTAGTGGATCTGCATTTAACAAAATCTTTGATGTACCTCTTAAGATTTTTATGATTGTTCTTTACCCCAATAAATAATAAGTATATTTAGGGCTTACAGCTCTTTTTAGTGCTTCTTGTTTTTGCTCAAGTTAACTTACAGTTTCTTGTGTATCCCAACTGTACTTAATTTATCCAGGCCTCAGTTGCCTAAGCTGCAAAATGTGTTGGCTAAAGTGTGGTCCAAAGTCTCTTCTGGTCCTGTGAGTTCATAAGTTTGTCTTCCTTTCATTTCATTCGATTTCCTTCATGCTCCAGATGGATGGTGATGACAGAATCATCAAGACAAGACATGACATTCATGGAGTATTCAATCTTCGGGAAAGTTATGCCTGCTTTTTGCTACTCCTTAGACCTGTGATTCACAGTTCTAGTTTTAGATTATTCAGTATGTCTGTAGTTACTAACAGGTGTGATAGAATGAGTCATAGACCCATCCCTGCATCTGCACTCCTGCCATGGCTTCCTTGTGGGCATACGGTACTTCCTCAATCCTTCACGTGTTCTGGCTAATGATATATGAGCAGCAGTTGTGTCATTTTTCAGCCTAAGACTTTAGACGGCTTGTATGCTTCCATTAGTCATCTTGTGCTTCTTGTTTCTGCTGGTTCAAGGAGAATGAGAGGCACAGGGAGCAGATCTGTGGATCTGAATGAGAAGCAGAGCCTGTCTATGGAACCCAACTTGGATCAGCTGAGTCTCAGCTGACCGGTAGATAGATCTTCAAGAATAAATAATTATTAAGTCTTGGTGTTGTCTGTGACACAGCATTTTTGTGACACAACAGGTACACTGACTTCTATCAACATGTATTTTTAAATAGGGAGCACATTCACATGGTTCAAAAATAAAAATGTAAATAGGCATATAGTGAAATGTTCTGCTCTGTGCCCTGTTCACTGTTCACCTGGGTCCTATCTAAGTCCTACTACCACAAGGTGCCCATTTGAGGGATGCCTGGGTGGCTCAGTCAGGTAAGCATCTGTCTTCAGCTAAGGTCATGATCCTGGGGTTCCTGAGATGGAGTTCCCTCTCTCTCTGCCCGCCCCCCTGCTTGTGCTCTATCTCTGACAAATAAATAAATAAAATACTCAAAAAGGTGCGCACTTGATTAGTTTCTTTTGTATCCTTCTAGAATTTCTTTATGTAAATGCAAACAGACAAGAATATATATAATCTTGGCTCCCATTTCCATTTCACACAGTTTTATACTTTGCTTTTTTCATCTGCTATCTTATATATATTTGTGTATCAATATATAGAAAGCTTCTTTATTCCTTTTTATAGCTGTGTTGTATACCATAATAAAAAAGAATACATTCTCCTATTGATAATCACTTGTTTTCTATCTTTTGCTGCAATGTAAGTATATCTGTGGGATAAACTCTCAAGAAAAAGAAGATGTATACAGATGGAATAGCTACTGCCAAAGTGTCTTTCATAGGGGAACACATTAATTTTAATTGGTAAGATATTGTAAATATCTAACAGCATTTTCCTTTAATCTGCAGGACCAGTGTAGTATTTCACAGAGGAAGCCATCCTGCTGACATTCCAGGAGAACATGAAGTGATATTTTCAGAGAGCTGACGCCTCTATACCAGGAAGCTCCAGCACTTTCTAGGTATCAGCTTCTTAAATCCTCACAACATCCTGTAAAGGTACTGTTACTACCCTCATCTTAAAGATGAGAAGATTGATGTGGAGAGAAGCTGAGTGACTTTCCTGATTTCATTCAACTAGAAAGCGATGGAGCTGGGATTCTAACTTAAGTAGATTTACTCCAGGCTAAGACAACTAAACCATAACTTCTCTAAAATCACTTTTAAAATTAAGGTATAATTAAACTAATATTAGTATAATATCCTAAAATATTTTCCCTGACATGTCCTGTTTTGATAGTATTCATAAATTATAAATTATGTGTGTGGGGTAGGGGTGTGTGTGTGTGTGTGTGTGTGTCTGTACCTATGGGAATCTTGTGAATTTCCACTTATTAACCTGAAGATGTATTGTGATATATAAGAAACCATTATGAACTTGACTACTATGGTTATAATTGTTGGGTGAATTTTTTCACCCAACTTCTATGATTCAAACTTCTATGGTTATAATTGTTGGGTGAATTTTTAAGAGAATTGTTTTTTAAAATGGGTTTTGAAAAATATAAGTGTCTATAATTTGCTAAGCAGATAACATACCTTTGGAACAATTAAAAATATCACCTCTAACTTATATTCATTTAATATTCATATCACTCCCATGAATTATAGTTATTAATGTTCTGATTTTACAGGTGAGGAAACTGAAGCTCAGAAAAAGGGGTTGACTTGCTCAATATCACCCAGATAGTGTAGATGATGATAATGAGTAATATTTACTGAGTATTTATTATATACCAGGCACATTGCTAGGCCCACTTTACCTGGACCTATTTAATCTTCACAACAATTCTATGAGAAGTTGCCCTTACAGCTTTTCAGATGATGAAATAGGATTTAAAGAAATTTAGAAATTTTCACAAGGTCATTTAGCAAGGAAGTGATAGTGTTGGGCACTTAATCAGGTTTGTTATGATGGTCAGTTTGATGTGTCAACTTGGATAGGCTTCAGTTCCCACTGTAGCATTCAGTGAAACCTAGTCTTGGTGTTGCTGTGAAGGTATTTTATAGATGTGATTAAAGTCCCTAATCAGATGACTTTGAGTAAGGTAGATTATCCTAGGTAATCTACATGGGCCAAAATCAGTCAGTTGAAAGGCCAGAAGACCAGAGCTGAAGCTTCCTTGAAGAAGTTCTGCCTGAGGCCTGTAGCTTTACCTGCTTGTGAGTTGCAGCCTGTGGTTCCTGATGGTCTGCCCTTTGGATTTCAGACTTGCCTAGCCATCCCCCATAATCACACAAACCAATTCTTTGCAACAAATCTCTTAATATGTATCTCCTACTAGTTCTCTTTCTCAGGTTGAACCCTGATACATTTGTCTAAATCCAGAGCTCAAGCCCTTACCAGAATGCTATACTCATTCTTTGTATACAAATTAGAAATTTGAAACCAAGTCCAGGGCTCTATGCTGCATATGCTTCTGAACCACACACTCTACTTATTAGTCACTGCCTCAGTATAATGAGATAATAAGCTTTTATATTTTGCACCCTTCAATTTGATAAGCGTTTTGATGGCAGACATCAGGTTTTACTTACCTTATTTTACCTGTACTGTATGTCATGCACACAGGATACCTGTGTCATGCCTACACACAGACACATGTCACACCTACACACAGACACGTGTCATTTGTCTTCCTGCTTTTGTACTCTCAATTTGGAGGCCATCATTATTTTCTTTCTCTAACTTTTCTGTTTTAATTGTTAACTTACAAGCTTTTAGGAACTTAGAATTTTAGTCAATTTTGCCATCCCTTGTCTTATCAATTATTAGGGTTTTTCATGAGTAATGCAAAACCTTAGCGGAAGAAAAGAGGTAATAGTCTGTCAGAGTGTCCAGTGATGTTTTGGCTTAGCTGTTTAACCTGTGGTGCAGTCCTTCCCGGGCTGGACCTCTGACAGATAGTGACGAGAAAAATTTAAAAATTTTCAGTTCTGCAGTGAATATTGTTGGAATAGAAGGAACTTGTTCTTTACTGTAGATAAGCCCTAAATCTGAGGTCAAAATGTTATCCAAGAGCAGATCCTAAGAGTTAAGTGATTGGTCCCAAAAGATAAATTTCTCTTCTCTATTTGTATTTTTTTTTAATTTAAATTCATTTAATTGACACATATTGCCTTATTTGTTTCAGGAGTACAGGTCTCTGATTCATTTGTCTCCATATAATACCAGTGCTCATTACAATACATACCCTCCCCAATGTCCATCACCCAGTTACCCCATACCCCACCCTCTCCCCTCCAGCAAACTTTAGTTTGTTTTCTATGATTGAGAGTCTCTTACGGTTTTTCTCTCTCTCTGGTTTTGTCTTATTTCATTTTTTCCTCTCTTCCCCTATGATCATCTGCCTTATTTCTTAAATTCCACATCTCAGTGAGATAATATGGTAATTCTTTCTCTGATTGACTTATTTCACTTAGCATAATACCCTCTAGTTCCATCCATGTAGTTGCAAATGGCAAGATTTCATTTTTTTGATGGCTGAGTAGTGTTCCATTGTGTGTATGCATATATATATATGGATGGATAAAGAAGATGTGGAGATATATATATATATATGCACACACACATATATACATATATATATACATACATATATATACATATACATCAACATACATATATATATACACACACACATATATATACATACATATATATATGTGTGTGTGTTTGTGTGTGTGCATATATATATATCTCTCCACATCTTCTTTATCCATCCATCTGTTGGTGGAGATCAGGGCTCTTTCTATAGTTTGGTTATGGTGGAGATTGCTGCTGTAAAGACTGAGGTGCAGGTGCCCTTTTGGATCACAACATTTGTATCTTTGGGGTAAATACCCAGTAGTGCGAATGCTGGGTCATAGGGTAGCTCTATTTTCAACTTTTTGAGGAACCTCCATGCTGTTTCCCAGAGTGGCTGCACCAGCTTGCATTCCCACCAACAGCGTAGGAGGGTTCGCCTTTCTCCGCATCCTCACCAGCATCTGTCATTTCCTGACTTGTTAATTTTTAGCCATTCTGACTAGTGTGAGGTGGTATCTCATTGTGGTTTTGATTTGTATTTCCCTGATGCCAAGTGATGTGGAGCACTTTTTCATGTGTCTGTTGGCCATCTGGATGTCTTCTTTGCAGAAATATCTGTTCATATCCTCTGCCCATTTCTTGATTGGATTATTTGTTCTTTGGATGTTGAGTTTGATAAGTTCTTTATAGATTTTGAATATGAACCCTTTATCTGATGTGTCATTTGCAAGTATCTTCTCCCATTCTTCCAGTTGTCTTTTGGTTTTGTTGACTGTTTCCTTTGCTGTGCAGAAGCTTTTGATCTTGATGAGGTCCCAATAGTTCATTTTTGCCCTTGCTTCCCTTACCTTTGGCAATGTTTCTAGGAAGAAGTTGCTGCGGCTGATGTCAAAGAGGTTGTTGCCTGTGTTCTCCTCAAGGATTTGGATGGATTCCTTTCTCACATTGAGGTCTTTCATCCATTTGGAGTCTATTTTTGTGTGTTGTGTAAGGGAATGGTCCACTTTCATTTTTCTGCATGTGGCTGTCCAATTTTCCCAACACCAGTTGTTGAAGAGACTGTCTTTTTTCCATTGGACATTCTTTTCTGCTTCATCAAAGATTAGTTGACCATAGAGTTGAGAGTCCATTTCTGGGTTCTCTATTCTGTTCCATTGATCTATGTGTCTGTTTTTGTGCCAGTACCATACTGTCTTGATGATCACAGCTTTGTAATAGAGCTTGAGCTTCAGCATTGTGATGCCACCAGTTCTGGTTTCTTTTCCAACATTCCTTTGGCTCTTTGGGGTCTTTTCTGGTTCCATACAAATTTCAGGATTATTGTTCCAGCTCTGTGGAAAAAATTGATGGTATTTTGATAGGGATTGCATTGAATGCGTGGGTTGTTCTAGGTAGCATAGACATTTTCACAATATTTGTTCTTCTAATCTATGAGCATGGAACGTCTTCCCATTTCTTTGTGTCTTCTTCAATTTCTTTCATGACTGTTGTATAGTGCTCTGAGTACAGATCCTTTGTGTCTCTGGTTAGGTTTATTCCTAAGTATCTTATAGGGTGCAATTGTAAATGGGACCTACTCCTTAATTTCTCTTTCTTCTGCCTCATTGTTAGTATATAGAAATACAACCAATTTCTGTGCATTGATTTTATATCCTGCCACTTTGCTAAATTCCTGTATGAGTTCTAGCAATTTTGGGGTGGAGTCATTTGGGTTTTCCCTGTAGAATATGATGTCATCTGCAAAGAGTGATAGTTTGACTTCTTCATTGTCAATTTGGATGCCTTTTATTTCTTTTTGTTATCTGATTGCTGAGGCTAGGACTTCTAGTACTATGTTGAATAGCAGTTGTGATAGTGGACACATCCCCTCCATGTTCCTGAACCTAGGGAAAAAGCTCTCAGTTTTTCCCCATTGAAGATGATATTCTCTGTGGGCTTTTCATAGATCGCTCTTATGATATTCATACTGTGAAGAGTTTTAAACAAGAAAGGACGGCACACTTTAGCAAATGCTTTTTCTGCATCAAATGATTTTTCTGCATCATATCATCCTTGTCCTTTCTTGTATTTATGTAGTTTATCACATTTTTGATTTGCAGATGTTGAACCACCCTTGCAACCCACTGAGCCACCCAGGTACCCCCTCCCATTTTTATTAAGCATATCTGTTAATTCCATGACTTGAACAGAGGACAAGTTTGCCTTGAAACTATGATTTCTCCAACATGACGACATTTAAGCAAGATCTGTTAAAAACACTTTTGCAAGGAGAGAAAAAAACTCTCTAAAGGATGTCTTCCCCTACTCCTATCCTTGATAGGTACACACAGCTTAGAGACTTCTCTAGTCTTTACTCTCAACTCATTGTTTTTAGGATGCCCGAGTTTGAACTCTCCTCCCTTGCTTTCTAGTTACTTGATTGTGCCTAACAGTTATTAGGGCTGTTCACCGATATTTTGGTTTCCTCATTTTAGTATATGGTAGGTTTGCAATTCTCCTTGAAAGAGGTCATAGCCACATGACCTCCAGGAAGGAGAGAGAGTATAAATCACCATCTTTCTCTTCCTTCTGCATGGTAGCCAGCTTCATAGCAGACAACAGATGATCTATCATTCTACCAAGAATGGAGTCCTAGACAAGCCACAATAGGCAGGTAGCATGAATGAAAAACAAAGCTATTGTCTTTTTTTTTTTTAAAGATTTTATTTATTTATTTGACAGAGATCACAAGTAGGCAGTGAGAGAGGAAGGGAAGCAGGCTCCCTGCTGAGCAGAGAGCCCAATGTGGGGCTCGATTCTAGGACCCTGGGATCATGACCTGAGCCAAAGACAGAGGCTTTATCCCACGGAGCCACCCAGGAGCCCCATTATCCAGAATCTTGAGAGCTAAATATTATATATATATTTTTCATTTTTTGAAAATATTATATATTTTAGGAGCACCTGGGTGGCTCCATGAGTTAAAGCCTCTTTTTTGGCTCAGGTCATGATCTCAGGGTCCTGGGATTGAGCTCCACATTGGGTTCCCTGCTCAGTGGGGAGTCTGCTTCTGCCTCTCTCTCTCTCTGCCTGCCTCTCAACCTACTTCTGATCTCTCTCTGTCAAATAAATAAATAAAATCTTTTAAAAAATTTAAAAAAAAGAAAATATTATATATTTTAAAAATTTGCCAAGTTTACCCCTTTTATATCCAGCCTTTCAAAGAATTTTTTTTCTTATACATCTTTCTAAAATATATCACATCCTTTTTAACTTAAATAGAATTCTTAAGAACTTAGGGTTATTATTACAAATGTCAGTTATTATACTGTAATGTAATATAGTTCAGGAGAACATTTTGAAGTGTGTAAGGCATTTGCTTTGATGTTTCAGTGCATTTTCATAGAAGTTTTTGTTCTTTGTCACTTCTTTGCTGTTCTCAGTATACCTTTGACAATTTAAAAAAAAATAATCTCATTGACCAAATATACTGCTTTCATTCTGCTACCAATTTTGGGAAGCTGTTAACCAGTTTTTTAAGAATTATATATAACTTAAAAGAAATTAACCTGAAGTAAGTCACCACTTGGTAAGTATACATTGATGTAATTCTTTGTAGTAGACTACTCATGTTTTTTCAAAGAAGAAAGATTTTCATTTAATTTTTCCTACTGGAAAAGTTTCAACTTCACTATAATTGAGAAGTTAAACAGACTAAATTGGATAGTGTTTGAATTGAAAAGTGATTGAATCACTTTTACCATTCATCAGAAGTGTCAAGTAGATAAGCATCTCTAGTATACTCCCCGTGTCAACAGATGAGTGTGGGCACCTGTGGAGGTTCAGGGTGCCTCTCATTCATTATTCCTTACCTCAAAACCCCATCTTATGACTATTTGGTACTGGAAGATTCTGATAACATTGCTGCTACTCTCAGAAACCAAAGTGGCAAAGACCAGGAAAGGTGGAAAAAGGAGGTAAGGAAGGAGAGCAGATTTTCCCAATGCACTCCTAATGTACAAGTAGAAATGGAAGTTTGTCATTACCACTTCCAGGAGATGTCAACGTATTTGAGAGTATTGCATGTTTACTTACAATTCTAGGTTCTCTACTATTATTGTGAGTGTGTGTATATGTGTGTTTGGGAGCATTAAAAAATTAACATAGTTCTTGACCCTTATAATTTATCCAAAATGTGTGATTATGTAAAGTTATCAGGGCATATGATTTATGAAGAACAATAAAAGACAGTACCTTTGTACATAGAAAGTATATGTTTTCTCCTTTGCATTGGTTTCTCCTTCCCTTGTAACAGCCTTTGGACTTTGCTTTGGCAGGCAAAACACAAGTGGGACTGTAGCTAAAGGTCTACTTTTTCTCAACAGATCTAGACCAATGAGACATCATCTCTTGGGATCTGAATCTTGAGTGACAAAATGATTGAAATACTTGGAATGAAATCATTGTAGCAGCAAAATCCTAAAGGGGGGGAGAGAGAAAAATCATTAGCTTCTGCTATTTAGACCCTCAGAACTGCCTAACTCCTGATTTTTTCCAAGGCTTTTGGGACTATCTGATACCCAGAAATTCATTTTCTCATTTAGTACATTTCTGTTGCTTATCACTAAAAAACTACACAATTAACTTTTGTGTTTTATGTTTCATGGTGAGCATTAATGTAAACAGACATTTTAAATACTAGTTAATTTTTAAGTATATTGAACAAGAAGATACATTTTTTTAAGAATAGAATTTTAATGATTGTGAGAGAAGGCCATTTCTAAAAATAGGACATTATGTACCATTTATAAAGCATGTGCTACTTGTCAAGTGTCATGCTAAGTGTCTCTTTTTGTATGTAAAGTTATTTAAAAATCTATATGTATAAAACTTTGTCATTATAATGACTTAGTGAGTAAGCTTACTATCCCTATTTTATATATGGAGAAACTGAAGCCTATAATGGTTAATTCTGCAGTCACATAGCTGGAAAGTGGTGGAGGTAGGATTCATAACCAGATCTGGTTGACTTAACCACTGTAATATATTGTTTCTTATATCAGAAATAATGTATTTTTTGGATCCAATTATAAGTTAGTACCAGCTTAGAAATTAGGCATATCTTCTTTTTTTTTTCACTAGGGCTCTGGGAACGTAGCAGAATGAATGTTAATAAAAATAAGCAGTGAAAATGACTGTAAATATCAGTCCTTTTATCCAGTACCATTTCTACATTTGTCTCACATTCTGTTTTCAAAAGATAGATATTTAGAGTGCCTGGGTGGCTCAGTCAGTTAAGTGTCTGCCTTCCACTCAGGTCATAATCCCAGGGCCTGGGGGGATCAAGTCTTGCATCAGGCTCCCTGCTCAGCGGGGAACTCTGCTTCTCCCCCTCCTTCTGCTGTGCATGTGCTCCGTCTCTCTCTGTGTCAAATGAATAAAAATCTTTGAAAAAAGAGAGAGAGATTGAGATCAATTACCCTAGATAATACTAAGGTTAGTCAGAAGTTTATATTTAAAAATCTGTGATATAGATTTTAATTAAACTAGCATTTTATTGCCTATTTTGTTTGTTATAATCTAGTACTTTTCCTTTTTTTTTAAATATAAATTAATGTGAATCTAGAAAGTATATAATCTGCTATAGAGCAGGGAAGTGAGATTGTTCAACTAAGAGTCATTATTAACTTTAGTCACATAGAATGGATGGACAGAGCATGATCAGTATAACTGCAGGCTTTCTGAAATTTCTAAACACTCTACGATGAAAAATTAGTTGACATGATGGAACTTTTTCTACATAAAAGAATAATTTAAAAAATTATAGATGCCTTTCAATATTTGGGATTCTAAAAGCATGCTACAAGAAACCATCTTTGTGCCTGAAGAGCCCTCTTGTTCAGTTGTTTCAAGCTAGTAATATTTACAAGATCCTTATTGATCAGCATTTTCCACTTTTCACAATTCAAGAGTTTTTTTTTAAGTTTTGTGCAAAATTTTCTAGGAAATGTTTTCTTCGTCCTGAAAGAATTACTGGTTTTCAATTACCTTGAATGATCTAATTATGTATAATTATAACAATATATCCAAACCTAAACACTTTTGTGTTTAGGACACAGAGAACAGGAACAGTAATGGAAAATTTTGTTGAAACAAAATGCCTAAGTGTCAAGATATATTGTCAAAGATAATGGATTCAGGGGCTCCTGGGTGGCTCAGTGGGTTAAGCCGCTGCCTTCGGCTCAGGTCATGATCTCAGGGTCCTGGGATCGAGTCCCGCATCGGGCTCTCTGCTCAGCAGGGAGCCTGCTTCCCTCTCTCTCTCAGCCTGCCTCTCCATCTACTTGTGATTTCTCTCTGTCAAATAAATAAATAAAATCTTTAAAAAAAAAAAAAGATAATGGATTCATATAACCAAAAACCTTATTCTACCATAAATATTTATTTGTTAAAAACATTGAGGCAGAATTGTGAGACCTTGCCTTTAGTACAATACAATTACATATTTAAAATGAGGCAAAAAAAAGAAAAAAAGGTATAGAAAAGGTATCT
Source organism: Neogale vison (assembly GCF_020171115.1). Lineage (NCBI taxonomy): Eukaryota > Metazoa > Chordata > Mammalia > Carnivora > Mustelidae > Neogale > Neogale vison. The sequence goes on along the minus strand of NC_058091.1, from coordinate 197,331,550 downwards.
AGTGCACTGGTCCCCATGTATACATAGCCAAACATAGGAGAAAGCTGTGTTCTGGTTTTCTCTAGGAATCCTCCCAAGTTTAAGGGAAGTTCTTAGAAGTGTACTTCTCCAACATGAACAGGGATATCTATTCATAGCTCCTCCTGTTAGCTCACAGGTTCTGTATCCGTCAGGGTTCTGCAGAGAAACAGAATCAATATGTATACTAACTAATTTGTTTTCAGCATTGGCTTATGAGATTGTAGGGACTGACAAGTGTGAAATCTATGGGGCAGGCAGGCCTGCAGGCTGGACACTCAGGAGCTGATGTTTCAGTCTTGAGGCAAAATTCCTTCTTCTCTAGGAAACCTCTTTTTGCTTTTAAGGACTTCAATTGATTGATGAGGTCCATTCACCTTACTGAGGGTAATCTCCTTTACTTAAAGTCAACTGATTGTAGATATTAAGCACATTTACAAAAATACTTTCACAGCAACACCTAGATCAGTGTTTGATTAAATAACTGGGTGCTATAGCATAACCAAGTTGACACACAGACGAATCATCCCTCAGTCTCTATGTGACAACCGTGCTGGTGGAAGGAAGTCTCTGGAAAATTTTCAGACACAGCCCAACCTCTGCTCAAGGGTGGCTGGGAAAAGGAAGTAGAACAGGGGTCACCTCTTACCCCTTCTTCCCTTAAGACATCAGCTGCACTACTTTCCCAGTGATTGTGCAGTCATGGTGGTGGAGCAGAACGGTAGTCGTGCTCTAGATAAGCTAGAAAATGATGGTTTCATCATTTCTGGGAAACTTGGGGGCAAGAGGTCAAGATGCAGGTGATTTTAGGATGGCTTTCGACAAATAACTCTTGTGGGGTTAAGGTGAAGGGCATCATTTCCTGGTGAAAACGTTAGCCTTGGTTTCACTTTGCTGAAGAGAGTCTAGATAAGATTTTACTTTGAAATGCAATTTATGGAAGCTCTTTGGGCCTCTCCCCTATCGTGGCACAAAATTGTAGTATTTGGTAATAAATTAATACTGTTAGAATAGCAGCTAGGCTCACAAGCAGTGAGAGATTGAGGTTTCCATACCTCTTTTGCTTTCAGAACCTCTGAAATATGTTTTCTTCTTATGGCTGCTTTATGCTAAAAAAACCTGTGAACTGGCACACAGAGAACAGGAACAGTAATGGAAAGATTGGATCCTGGATAAGCATAGAATTATTCACTATTTAAAAGTCTTGAAGGTATAATCCAAAATATGGGTCATGGAAAATTTTAGGACATGGCGATGTTATGAGACTTTCTTAAATAGTCCTGTTTTGTGTAACAGTCCAGTTAAATAATTAAGGTTAGAAATAAAAAATAAGACTTAGGCAGTATGATAGGGGATGAAATTTTCCTTCCAACTTAACCTTTGGAAACATGGATGGCTAATAAAATCCTGTAGAAATTACTTTTATGTCTTTACTCAGTAAAATCTGAGCAATGAAAAAATGTAACTTATAACCTACTAATGAAATAGTTACAAAATAAACACAGACTTTCCTTCATTTCGGACTATTTTCACCCAAGAAATGAAATAGCTAACAAAAGCCACAGAATTATCATCCAGTGTAGACAAAGCATTTACTAAAACCGTAATCCCTCCAATTGATACGAACTGAAAATTGTGCAGAAGAATTATGCAGTATTTGCCCCAAGTGACTTTTTAGCAGTCTCTATCTCTGGAACACCATCCAAGGTATTTTATTATTTTAAAAGAAAATATTTCAGTTTACTCATATTGTGTCAGGAACAGCACTTAGCGAGTTCAGTTGTTTTAGAAATTTACCTATGGTTAAGAAATAACTGAAAAACAAACAATCCCAAGGTGGGAGTTGGGAGAAAAGAAAGGAAAGAATACTTACAGGCTGCTTTGCAAAGGCAAAAAGTTAAAACATTTCTGCACTGGAAAATAATTGAAAAATTGTAGTAATGTTTCACTTCCCAGTTGAGGCTGAGAGAGAGCAGGGTGGCAGTGTGGTTTAGAATCCCCAGGGATTGGACACACCTTCAGAGGACTGCTAGTTTGGCTCCCGACAACCACAAAGAAAGTGCTTTGTTTGCCCCAAAGAGAATTTACACAGAATCTCAGCAGGAACATCTGCTGTTCTACAGCAGATAAACCTCCTGAGGTATGTCTTTTACAGCTAGAAGCAAGATAATAGACATTTATTGGGACCTCACTTCCATTTTATTACCTGATAAAAACAGATGAATTGGGCTCTCTGCTTAAAACATACTACCTTGATTCAAAACAGAATAATGCTATTTTGTGTGAAGTAAAGACCTCAAAGAAATTTTAACATTGTTTTCATATGAGTAGGAAAAAAAGTGTGTATTTTCCGCCTGTGTGTTTCTAAGTCCACAGAGTCAGGGTGTCCAGTGCTCACTTTCTCAGAACTTGATGGTACACTTTTTTTGCCAGGTTATTCTCATTGATTCCAAATGGGGGCTGGGCCTTTTGGCATGATTAAATGCCATATTCCAGGGTGTATTTTTTCTAATTTCTTAACACATTAAAAAATTATTTTTCTTCTTCTGAGTCTCGCTTAGTAAAGCTTCTCTTACGGATTGAGCCGAAGAACTATTGCTTGATCATTTGAGTCTGAATGTAATTCATCTGATGCTTTTTCACATTTCCCCCAGCTGAGTTTAATAAAATCCTTCTCTGCTCATGGGACACTTTAGGTAGAAAGTTCAGTTGTTTGAGACAGAGCTAGCCAGTACCCCCAGGCCACATGGACCCTTAGTAACTCATGAGAATGAAGTGCCCTGTTTGACTGACTCCAACTTGGCTCACCATTTCCAAGTAATTATGCCATGTCTTAAAATAGATGAAGACTCAAATGAGAGAAAAAAAAAATTATGTACTGAAAAACTTTCACTGCTGATTCAACTTAACAACAGTTATTTTGTGGGTTGTGATGTCAGTGTCTATTATAGTCCGATTGTGCTGTCTTTTCTTTTAAAATACAAAGAAAATTGTTCAAAGAGGCAGAGAACAGATATCCTGAAAATGTGTATAGGAAAGCTGAAGAGGCAGGAAGCAAAATTAAAAGTTTGGTCCGTGTCCACCAGATATTGAGAGTAATGGGAAAATGTAGAGAGACACTTTATCGTCATTTGTTGGTTCTTCTAGTTTTTCAAGTTCTCAGCAGAACCAGGATGAAAGTCATTCTATAATAAACAAATGATTTCATGGTAATGGAGTTAAAACTTACAAAAAAGGAGTCAAGAAACTTTCCAGAAATATTTGTGTTTCCGTAGCAGCTTAGTGTCTAGGTAAATCTGAATGTTGAAGATAAATCCTGAACAACTTCAAAATAATGTGATCATATTAGAAAATGTACTTCCTGGTTCCCATGTCATTGTTCAAAGTGATTGATTTTGAGAAGATACACTTAATGCTACAATTGACCATGCTCTGTGGCCACACTTAAGATTTTGCTAAGCCTGTGGAAATGTTTCTAAGATTGCTGTAATGCATATGCCCTCCATGAAGACAGTCTTTTCAGTATTCTATTTTCCACAACTTTGGGGGAGAATTCACTGGAGCATGGGTGCTCAGGTGTAAACATATGATGTGAAATCACATTAGAAGGCCAAATGAAGTTTTCAATATTTTCTAATATAAGAAAGTAAGGGGACTTGAATTTGTCAGAGACATCTGGGAAAGCTTTCCTAAGAAGACACTATTGGGCTGAGATCTGAAAGCCAAATAGATTTTCTTTAGTCACATGATTTGATCAAGGCCTAAAAGCAAGGAAGAAAATAGAGTGTAAGATGGAGCTGATGAATGGCTCCCAATTAATTAAATCTTTTTTTCTTTAAACTCCCATTCTTTTTTTTTAATTAATTTATTTATTTTCAGCATAACAGTATTCATTATTTTTTCACCACACCCAGTGCTCCATGCAATCCGTGCCCTCTATAATACCCACCACCTGGTACCCCAACCTCCCACCCCCTCCCCCTGCCACTTCAAACCCCTCAGATTGTTTTTCAGAGTCCATAGTCTCTCATGGTTCACCTCCCCCTCCAATTTACCCCAACACCCTTCTCCTCTCTAACTCCCCATGTGCTCCATGCTTTTTGTTATGCTCCACAAATAAGTGAAACCATATGATAATTGACTCTCTCTGCTTGACTTATTTCACTCAGCATAATCTCTTCCAGTCCCGTCCATGTTGCTACAAAAGTTGGGTATTCGTCCTTTCTGATGGAGGCACAATACTCCATAGTGTATATGGACCACATTTTCCTTATCCATTCGTCTGTTGAAGGGCATCTTGGTTCTTTCCATAGTTTGGTGACCATGGCCATTGCTGCTATAAACAGTGGGGTACAGATGGCCCTTCTTTTCACGACATCTGTATCTTTGGGGTAAATACCCAGGAGTGCAATTGCAGGGTCATAGGGAAGTTCTATTTTAAATCTTGAGTGTCTTCTTTGTGCAAAACATAGCCTAAGCTCTGGGGATATAATAGTGAATCAGGATACACTCAGACATGGTCCTCATGTCAGTTTCTCTCTATGGAGGGAGACAAATACTAGTCAAATTGCAGGAATAAATATGACATCATCACTCTGTTAAACAGACGAAAGTGCTGGGAGAACATATACAAAGGAACTGTGAACTAATTGTGGCTGCCAAAGAAGGCTTATCTATGGAAGTTACAACTGAGCGGAGATCTAAATAAGAGGTAAATAGCTGAAGAGAGGCGTGCACAGTGTTTCAGGCAGAGGGAACAGCATGTACAAAAGTTTGACTCCTCATCCTTACTATAGGACTTCTGTTTATGTAAAGCATAAATAATGCTTTACAACATGTGAAAGTCTGAGCTTTTTCTGTTCCAATTCTAAATAAATTCAGAGTAGCTGAAAGAGTAAATAATCAGGGGCTTAAACTGCGCTATGGTGAAGGATCAGTGGTTTTTGATGTACAGTGGGGCAGTGGATTAAGAAAGGAGTAGAGAAATATGGAATGATGAGCACAGTACCATACCTCAGTCTGAGAAAAAGAGGCTCTGGACTCTGGGCTTCAGAGGGCTCTCAAATCATGAATATATACAACATATAAACAGTAAATTATTTAAAAAACCATAGGCTCTTCTTTCACTAAACATACATGCTTATGGACTAACAGCCATCAAGCTACAGGGAACTGCCTTCCCACATCTTTCAGCTACCTCCTAGAAATAAGAAATAATTACATCTGAATGCTGTGACATATTGTGGGTTATGCTACCTCCAACATGAGAAAAGGATAATGCTTCAGAGTCCAGGGAGAAATTGAATGGCAGAAACACTTAAATAAAAGAAAAGACAAACTAATTAACTTGTCAAATCCTTCTTCTCACAGTATGAATACATTAGGTATCTGCATAATGAAGTTTTATTTCCCACTAGTGCTGAACATCCATTTTCTTGCTTCCCTCCATATAAAGCAATTTATGGTTCTGGACATTCTCCAGATATCCTCAGTATTTGCAATTATTGTAAATGATGGCTGAAGAGTATTTTGCAATATTAAACAATATTAATATTGCTCTCATACTGGTGTGCATCTATGTCTAGATGTAATATGCTTAAAGTGTGATACCAACTCTAAAATGATGGCAATTAGATGGATATTGAATTCTAGGAATGCAAGTAGTTTTATTAAATGTTTAATGAGAGTATTTAAATTTTCAAAAATTAAAATAAAAATTCAGCATTTAGTCTTATTTTATAATTTGATATTCATTATAGTATATATTTTATATTTTTATTTTAATAATTTTGTGTATTTTAGAAGAGAACTATTAACAGAAGTTTTCATTTTTCTGCATTTTAAATTTACATTTCTGATTAAAATATATTTAAATTTTTATACACTTTATACAACTACATTTTACTTTTTAATCTTTTAGATCCTTGAGAATGAGGGCCAGTGAAAAATAGAAAATTTTGATAGAAATGGGGAATTCAAAAGTATGGATTAGAAAAGAAAAAAAAACTATAAAGAAAAAAATACAGAACTTATAGAGTGAAGGTCTACTTAAGTTAACAGTAAAAATATGGGGACAATGAAAGTGAGCAGACTTCTATTGAGCATGGCCTTAATAGAGTTTGCAAACAAGAGATAACAAGTTCTTTTCTAAAAGACATGTAACTAATGATCAAAACAATGCAAATAACAAGAAAATCATTCTCATCAATCCACAACTTAAATAGGTCAGATAAGAACCTCTCTCAACTTTACATTCTTTATTAAATGAAGATTTAATTACTAATGAAAACAATGAGAATGAAAAAGAATCAATTTTATATCAATTTCATAACCCAGAAACAACAAAAGCAACTCTGGCCTATAAATTAGGAGTTGGAGAAATGAATGGTCTTGAAATTAGCAAATAGAAGAAGAATACTCCAGAGCATCTGACTAGATGATGATCTTAGAAATGGCAATGCTATGTCCTTCTGACAACGTTTCTAGTAAAACACATTCAGGTTCGAATTAATGACTAGAATTTCCAATGCAAGAACATGGGAGATTTTTTAATATTTCATTTGATTCCAAAATTCTTTCAAGTAGGAGGTAGTAGAAACTGGTTTTTATATTCTCTACTTAGGAACTACTTTGTTATCATTTGTTAATATGTTTCACAATCAATCTTCATGATTGGCTGGAGCCAATGAACGTATTTGTGATAAGAAACACTTAAATTCTCAATCAAAATGCTGTGAAATGTCACTTAAACACAGAAAGGCTCAGATATAGAAAAAAAAGTGCCAAGTAATTCCAAACAACCAATAACATTCCAGAAATTATATGTCAAACTAGTCCATGGGCATAATGTTCTTTACAGAATAATGTTGTATATTCAATATTCATCTAAGCTTAATATTGATAGGACTTAATGGCAGATATCTAGGATTGGTAGAAATGATCTTGTAATTTGAAGACAGAATGACCAAAAATTTAAGATGGGTAAAAAACAATGAAACAAATGATGACTCTGGTACAGAGAATTAAAAAACAAAAAAACAAAAAAACAAAGGAATAAAGAAAAAACAGAAGACCTGAAAATAGAAAAAACTGAGGGAAGAGCAGTTGGGGAATGAGCAAATGGATGAAGGGGAGTGGGAGCTACAGACATCCATTTATGGAATGAATAAATTGCGGGAATAAAGGGCACAGCATAGGGAATTCAGTCAGTGAAAATATAATAGTGTTGTAGGGTGACAGATGATTGCTCCATTTGTGGGGAGCATAGCATAATGTAGAGAGAAGTTGAATTGTTGTGTTGCATACCCGAAACTAATGTAACATTGTGTGCCAGCTCTATTCCAAGCAAGCAAGCAAGCAAGCAAGCAAGCAAGCAAGCGAGTGAAAGAAAGAGGAATCTTACCAGAGACTAATAAAAACATTACATTAAAAAAATAAAACATTGTTGAAGGCAAAACTATGATAGTAGTGCTAACATTGTTGATAACAACAAAGGTGATTTTGGTGAAAAATTCAGAACAATTCTTTATGCAATTTATGGTACATAATTTAAACTTATTACTGAGAGAGATTGCCTCAATGTTGCTGATGTTGTTGACATTTCTTGGAACAGCTTAAACATCAGATACAGTATTTTCAGGATCTGTCCAAAGGTAGAACATCTTGAGATAAACCTCAAATTTGACCCCAATACATGTGGATAAGCAATGTTTACTTGCGATTAATATTAGCAAAAGCTTAGAAAAAAGCAGACCTAAGTTTGGCTACTTCACTTTTAAAAAAAGATTAAAAAACACTTCGAATTTAAAGAAAATAATTTTAGTAAGTAGAAACCACAAGTGCAATATGCAACAAAAGTAACAACTTGGAAAAAAAAGTTAAAATGAAGAAATAAAAATGGGTCAAATAACTACAAAGAAGATTCAAATACTCACACGAAAAATCCCCAAACTAATTCCTATAAAGACTATTTTCTGGCTTTAAAGACCAAAAAAGACAAATTGAGCAACGTGCTGCTGCTTTCCTTTTGTTTTGTTTTGTTTTTTTAATATTCCAGAATTTAAAAATGTAAAAGCAGAAGAATTAGGGAAAACAGTATGAATCTAGATATTATTTTAAGAGATCCTGAAAAATCATGGTATGATAGCAACATATGTGATGAAATTCAAATACGTAGTAATATTGTTTTGCAATAACAATGCATCATATGCAAATCCACTATAATAGGTTTGAACATCTGTGAAGTAAATATTCACTTCTGAACTGAGTATTGTTTTAAAAGTATTATTGACAATTCCATATGTGATTATTTCAGCTGAGCTAAGTTTTTCCAAATGGAATTAATAGAAACTATGAAATAATTTTGACCCAAGAAAGGTTGTCCAGTTTAACATTTCCTGTCAGTAGAACTCAAATTATGTGAAAATCTCGTTTTAACAACATCATTAGTAATCTTGTTAAACCAAAGGCAAGAAAATATATAATATATAATATTTTATATATAAATATAATATATATATATTATATATTTATAAAATATATAATATATAATATTTTATGAATTGTGGATGTCTTGATTGCTCATCCAAGTATTACTCAGGTACAGTAACAATTGAGTTCAGTAGTCTTTGTTATTTTGCTGACTTTTAGTTGTATAAAACCCATAGCTTTGCACACATTTAAAAAACTTTGTTTTGAAGTTGTCAAGATAGGAAGATAAGATATATTTTAGTTAACAATTCTGTTAGCTTGATTTTTTAACTTTTAAGTATGGGCTTTCATTTATATTCTTGCCTCCCATCCTACAAATGTTAGAGGTATAATGGGATGAACTGCTTTTCTCACATGTATAAGATTTTCTAGATAGAAGGCAATGCACCTGCCCATTGGACAGCACCCTGGAGGTCTGTGTTCGGTCAGCTTTCTTTGGTTAATCATTGGTAGGATGGGATTGTGAACAGTTTAGAGGTGGACCATAAAGATAGACAGTAAGCAATACTATTGCTATCTCATGAAAGATTTAGAGCAGGATGGAAAGAGCTTAAGAATCCCAGATGACTGGGGATGAGAGTAAGGGGAAGGAGGTTATTTTTAAATAGTACTTTTACCAACTCTTCTCCCCTTCATACTCCATCCCGGGGATTTGCCATACTAAAGGCAAGTGCCCAAGGTCTAGATGATATTACCTGAGCTTATTTCTAATGCTTACAGAAACCTCTTGTGCACATAATCTAGCCTGAGTTTCCTCACTTAATAATTTTGAGTTAGAGTATTAACTTATTATACCATATTGCTTTGATGGTTAGGAGGTAAAAGTAATTATAAAATACTTGACAAAAATAAAGCCAAAATGAGTGTGCCATGATAATATTTTCCATCCCTATAATACACTGAACTTATTTATCAGATAGTGAATTGTCCTCCAATTTATTTCTATGTGAAATACAATCAAAATATTACTTTAAGACTGCTGCTTTTTTGAGGCTGTTTGTGCCCAATAATTTATGATTTATCTGAAGAGTAAAGTGGTTAATATTTTTAAGCAAGAGTAAATTCTTTAGTATTCTTAAAACATTTAGAATGATTGCACAGCACACAGGAAGTGCCCCAGAATGTTAAATGTTATTTATTTATTGTTACTTTTGCTTACATTAAAGGGTAAACCTTTGTTAGGAAACCTCTTAATCTGGCTTTAAAGGTGTATGTAGTTCTCATAGTAAAAATTAGAGTGGTCATATAGTAAAGTGACCAAGACTATGTTTTATATTCTATTAGGTCTGGGTTCACATTCCAACCCTGCTCCTCACTTGTTGGGTAACCTGCAAGTTACTTAACTTCTCTGAGCTTCATTTTATCCTCCTAAAAATTGGACCAAAAGTAGCTCTTAGGAGTAAAATTAAATAATGCTCGCAAAGGCCCAGATTCAATGCCTAGAACAAAGTAGGTGTTCCATCAAGAGTAATTATATTATTTTTAAGCTGTGTGTTAATTTAATTAGCCCATAAAGACGGGTCAAATAAACCAGGAATCCATGTAAATGACAATGTATTTTGTATCAATTTATGTATTACCTATCCAAAATTTAAAATTTTATATACATATACATATATGTAGTTAGCAGATCATATTTGTTCAAAGTCGACTGTCTTCTTTTAAGTTTATAAAGCAACAAATTGCCTAATGCTGAGCAGTAAGTTAAAAGATATACCTCTTTGTTAGAAGATCAATGTCATAAAATTTACCTCAAAGTCAGTGAAGAGCTTCAAACTGATATTATTTAAAACAGAGTAAAGGAACTGAGAAATAGTGTTATATGAATCCATTTAAATATAGTAGATTTTAAGGAATAAGCCAATGCTAATGTTTTAATTATTAGGATGGGATCCTTTTGGTTGCAAGAGAGAAAATCCAACTAAAATAATTTTCTCATTTAACAGGTCTGAAGATAGGGTGACTGGTGGCTTCATCCTATCCTTTTTTTTTTTTTTTTAAATTAACATATAATGTATTACTAGCCCCAGGGGTACAGGTCTGTGAATCGTCAGACTTACATACTTTACAGCACTCACCATAGCACATGTCCATAACCCAACCACCCTCTCCCTCCCCCACTCCCCCCAACAACCCTCAGTGTGTTTTGTGAGATTAAGAGGCTCTTATGGTTTGTCTCCCTCCTGATCCCATCTTGTTTCATTTTTTTACCTTCCCTCCCCACCAAACCCCCCACGTTGCCTCTCAAATTCCTCATATCAGGGAGATCATATGATAATTGTCTTTCTCTGATTGACTTATTCTGCTCAGCACAATACCCTCTAGTTCCTTCCGTGTCATTGCAAATGGCAAGATTTCATATTTTGATGGCTGCATAGTATCCCATTTTATATATATATATGTATAATATATATATGTATGTATATGTATATATATGCAACATCTTCTTTATCCATTCATCTGTTGATGGATATCTAGGTTCTTTCCATAGTTTGGCTATGGTGGCCACTGCTGCTATAAACATTTGGGTGCACATGTCCCTTTGGATCACTATATTTGTATCTTTAGGGTAAATACCCAATAGTGCGATTGCTGGGTCAAGGAACCTCCATGCTGTTTCCCAGAGTGGTTGCACCAGCTTGCATTCCCACCAACAGCGTAGGAGGGTTCCCCTTTCTCCGCATCCTCGCCAGCATCTGTCATTTCCTGACTTGTTAATTTTAGCCATTCTGACTGGTGTGAGGTGGTGTCTTATTGTGGTTCTGATTTGTATTTCCCTGATGCCAAGTGATGTGGAGCACTTTTTCATGTGTCTGTTGGCCATCTCGATGTCTTCTTTGCAGAAATATCTGTTCATATCCTCTGCCCATTTCTTGATTGGATTATTTGTTCTTTGGATGTTGAGTTTGATAAGTTCTTTATAGATTTTGAATATGAACCCTTTATCTGATGTGTCATTTGCAAGTATCTTCTCCCATTCTTCCAGTTGTCTTTTGGTTTTGTTGACTGTTTCCTTTGCTGTGCAGAAGCTTTTGATCTTGATGAGGTCCCAATAGTTCATTTTTGCCCTTGCTTCCCTTACCTTTGGCAATGTTTCTAGGAAGAAGTTGCTGCGGCTGATGTCAAAGAGGTTGTTGCCTGTGTTCTCCTCAAGGATTTGGATGGATTCCTTTCTCACATTGAGGTCTTTCATCCATTTGGAGTCTATTTTTGTGTGTTGTGTAAGGGAATGGTCCACTTTCATTTTTCTGCATGTGGCTGTCCAATTTTCCCAACACCAGTTGTTGAAGAGACTGTCTTTTTTCCATTGGACATTCTTTTCTGCTTCATCAAAGATTAGTTGACCATAGAGTTGAGAGTCCATTTCTGGGTTCTCTATTCTGTTCCATTGATCTATGTGTCTGTTTTTGTGCCAGTAGCATACTGTCTTGAGGATGACAGCTTTGTAATAGAGCTTGAAGTCTGGAATTATGATACTACCAAGTTTGGCTTTCTTTTTCAACATTCCTCTGGCTATTCGAGGTCTTTTCTGGTTCCATATAAATTTTAGGATTATTTGTTCCATTTTTGTGAAAAAATTGATGGTATTTTGATAGGTATTGCATTAAATGTGTAGATTGCTTTAGGTAGCATAAACATTTTCACAATATTTGCTCTTCCAGTCTATGAGCATGGAGCATTTTTCCATGTCTTTGTGTCTTCCTCAGTTTTGTTCAGGAGTACTTTATAGGGTTTTTAAGAAGATTTTATTTATATTTATTTGGCAGACAGAGATCACAAGTAGGCAGAGAGGCAGGCAGAGAGAGAGGAAGGGAAGTAGGCTCCCTCTGAGCAGAGAGCCAGATGTGTGGCTCCAATCTCAGGACCCTGGATCATGACCTGAGCCAAAAGTAGAGGCTTTAACCCACTGAGCCACCCAGGCATCCCACTTTATAGTTTTCTGAGTACAGATTCTTTGCCTCTTTGGTTAGGTTTATTCCTAGGTATCTTATGGTCTTGAGTGCAGTTGTGAATGGGATTGACTCCTTAATTTCTCTTTCTTCTGTCTTGTTCTTGGTGTATAGAAATGCAACTGATTTTTGTGCATTGATTTTATATCCTGGCACTTCACTGAATTTCTGTACAAGTTCTTTCAGATTTGGAGTAGAGTCTTTTGGGTTTTCCACATAAAATATCATATCATCTGCAAAGAGTGATAGTTTGACTACTTCTTTGTCAGTTTGGATGCCTTTAATTTCTTTTTAATTGTCTGATTGCTGAGGCTAGGACTTCTAGTTCTATGTTGAATATCAGTGGTGATAATGGACATCCCTGCTGTGATCCTGACCTTAGCGAAAAAGCTCTCAGTGTTTCTCCATTGAGACTGATAATCACTGTGGGCTTTTCGTAGATGGCTTTGATGATATTGAGGTCTGTACCCTTTATCCCTACACTGTGAAGAGTTTTGATCAAGAAGGGATACTGTACTTTGTCAGATGCTTTTTCAGCATCTATCAAAAGTATCATGTGATTCTTGTTCTTTCTTTTATTAATGTATTATATCACATTGATTGATTTGTGGCTGTTGAACCAACCTTGCAGCCCTGGAATAAATCCCACTTGGTCGTGGTGAATAATCCTTTTAAAGTACTGTTGGATTCTATTGGCTAGTATTTTGGTGAGAATTTTCGCATCTGTGCTCATGAAGGATATTGGTCTGTAATTCTCTTTTTTGATGGGGTCTTTGTCTGGTTTTGGGATCAAGGTAATGCTGGCTCATCAAATGAGTTTGGAAGTTTTCCTTCCATTTTTATTTTTGGAACAGTTTCAGGAGAATGGGAATTAATTCTTCTTTAAATTCTTGGTAGAATTCCCCTGGGAAGCCATCTGGCCCTGGGCTCTTGTTTGTTGGGAGATTTTTGATGACTGCTTCAATCTCCTTTCTGGTTATGGGTCTCTTCAGGTTTTCTATTTATTCTTCGTTCAGTTTGGTAGTTTATATTCCTCTAGGAATGCATCCGTTTCTTCCAGATTGTCAAATTTGCTGGTGTATAGTTGCTCCTAATATGTTCTTATAATTGTTTGTTTGGATATTTTTGATGACTGTTTCAATCTCCTTACTGGTTATGGGTCTGTTCAGGTTTTCCATTTCTTCCTGGTTCAGTTTTGGTAGTTTATATGTCTCTAGGAATGCATCCATTTCTTCCAGATTGTCAAATTTGCTAGCATATTGTTGCTCATAATATGTTCTTATAATTGTTTATATTTCTTTGTTGTTGGTTGTGATCTTTCCTCTTTCATTCATGATTTTATTTATTTGGGTCCTTTCTCTTATCTTTTTGAGAAGTCTGGCCAGGGGTTTATCAATCTTATTAATTCTTTCAAAGAACCAGCTCCTAGTTTCATTGATCTGTTCTACTCGGTTTTTTGTTTGTTTGTTTGTTTGTTTTTTGTTTTAGTTTCTATTTCATTGGTTTCTGCTCTGATCTTTATTATTTCTCTCCTGCTGGGGTTAGGCTTTATTTGCTGTTCTTTCTGCAGCTCCTTTAGGTGTAGGGTTAGGTTGTGTATTTGAGACCTTTCTTGTTTCTTGAGAAAGGCCTGTATTGCTATGTACTTCCTTCTTAAGACTGCCTTTGCTGCATCCCAAAAGCTGATTTTGAACAGTTGGGTTTTCATTTTCATCTGTTTCCATGAATTTTTAAATGCCTCTTTAAGTCCTGGTTGACCCATTCATTCTTACTAGGATACTCTTCAGTCTCCATGTGTTCTTTCCAAATTTGCTCTTGTGATTGAGTTCTACCTTCAGAGCATTGTGATCTGAAAATATGCAGGGAATGATCCCAATCTTTTGGAACCAGTTGAGACCTTATTTGTGACCTAGGATGTGATCCATTCTTGAGAATGTTCCATGTGCACTAGAGAAGAATATGTATTCTGTTGCTTTGGGATGGAACGTTCTGAATATATCTTTGATGTCCATCTGGTCCAGTGTGTCATTTAAGGCCTTTATTTCCTTGTTGATCTTTTGCTTGGATGATCTATCCATTTCAGTGAGGGGGATGCTAAAGTCCCCTACTATTATTGTATTACTGTTGATGTGTTTTTTAAATTTTGTTCTTAATTGGTTTATATAATTGGCTGCTCCCATGTTAGGGACATAGGTATTTAAAATTGTTAGAATGTCTTGTTGGACAGACACTTTGAGTATGATATAGTGTCCCTCCTCATCTCTTATTATAGTCTTTGCTTAAAATCTAATTAATCTGATAGAAGGATTGCCATCCCAGCTTTCTTTTGATGTCCATTAGCATGGTAAATTGTTTTCCACCCCCTCACTTTCAATCTGGAGGTGTCTTTGGGTCTAAAATGAGTTTCTTGTAGACAGCATGTTGATGGGTTTTGTTTTTTAAATCCATTCTGATACCCTGTGTTTTAGCTCATTTACATTCAGAGTTACATTTAGCTCATTTACATTCAGAGTTACTATAGAGAGGTATGAATTTAGTGCCATTGTATTGCCTGTAAGGTGACCATTACTGTATATTGTCTCTGTTCCTTTCTGGTCTGTTGCTTTTAAGCTCTCTCTCTGCTTAGAGGACTCCTTTCAATATTTCCTGTAGAGCTGGTTTGGTGTTTACAAATTCTTTTAGTTTTTGTTTGTCCTGAAAGCTTTTTATCTCACCTGTTTTCAATGATAGCTTAGCTGGATATAGTATTCTTGGCTGCATGTTTTTCTCATTTAGTGCTCTGAATTTATCATGCCAGTTCTTTCTGACCTGCCAGGTCTCTGTGGATAAGCCTGCTGCCAATCTAATACTTTTACCATTGTATGTTACAAACTTCTTATCCTGGGCTGGTTTCAGGATTTTCTCTTTGTCACTAAGACTTGAAATTTTACTATTAGATGATGGAGTGTGGACCTATTCTTACTGATTTTGAGGGGGGTTCTCTGTGCCTCCTGGATTTTGATGCTTGTTTCCTTTGCCATATCAGGGAAATTCTCTACAATAATTCACTCCAATATACCTTCTGCCCCCATCTCTCTCTCTCTCTTCTTCTGGAATCCCAATTATTCTAATATTGTTTTGTCTTATGGTATCAATTATCTCTCAAATTCTTCCCCTGTGGTCCAGTAGTTGTTTGTCTCTCTTTTGCTCAGCTTCTTTATTCTCCATCATTTGGTCTTCCATATCACTAATTCTCTCTTCTGCCTCATTTGTCCTAGCAGTAGGAGCCTCCATTTTTTATTGCACCTCATTAATAGCTTTTTAAATTTCAGCTTGATTAGATTTTAGTTCTTTTATTTCTCCATAAAGAGTTTTTATTTCTCCAGACAGGGTTTCTCTAATATCTTCCATGCCTTTTTTCGAGCCCAGCTAGCACCTTGAGAATTGTCATTCTGAACTGTAGATCCAACATATTACCAATGTCTGTATTGATTAGGTCCCTAGCCTTTGGTACTGCCTCTTGTTCTTTTTTTGTGTGGTGAATTTTTCTGTCTTGTCATTTTATCCAGATAAGAATATATGAATGAGAGAATAAAATACTAAAAGAGTGGGAAAGACCCTAGAAAAATGTTTGCTAATCAAATCAGAAGAGACCCTAAATCATGGGGAGAAGAAAAGGGAGTAAAAAGAAGTTTTGAAAAAAAATTAAAAAAAAATTTATATATATATAAAGAAGTTTCAAAAACTTCTTTATATATATATATAAATTTTTTTAAATTTTTTAATTGAAAAAAATTAAAAATTAAAATTGGGTGAATTGAACAGAGCCACCCACTTTATTTTGGGTGTATTTTGGTCTCTTAGAAGAAACTACCTCCCAAAATTTTAAAGAAAGAAAGAATACACACACACACACACACACCAAAATGAGGGTAAACACAATAAAGGGATGGAATATGACTGTAAAGATGAAAATTTTCAAAAAAATTCTAAAAAAGGAATTGATAAGTTAAGCTGGTTGAGAAAACAAATTGGAGAAAATTTGCTCAGGATGGAGACTAGGACAAAGCCCTGTGCTAGATTTAGGGTATATTTTGATCTATTAGCAGAAGTTGCATCCCAAAATTTTTTAGAAATAAAAACCTATATGTATATAAAAATTAAAGTTAGATACAATGAAGGATAAAATAGGACTATAATGATGAAGATTTTAAAAGTTTTTCTTTTTAGAAAGGTATTGTTAAGATAAACTAGTTAAAAAACGTTAAAAGAGGAAAGAGGAAAAGTTAAAAAAATTAGAAAAAAACCCTAAAATTAAAAAAATTTAATTAACTTTGCAAGATTGAAGAATCATGGTGAAAAAGCCATGAATACTTTGCTTTCCCCTCCTCTGGACTTCCCCTGTTCTTGATCAGTGAGCTTTGTCTTGGCTGGATGTTCTTGCTGATCTTCTGAGGGCGGGGCCTGTTGTGGTGATTCTCAAATGTCTTTGCCCAAGGTGGAATTGCACCACCCTTGCCAGGGACCGGGCTAAGTAATCTGTTTGAGTTCACTCTTGGAAGCTTTTGTCCCCTAAACACTTTCTGTAGAGTTCTGGAGGACGGGAATGAAAGTGGCGCCCTTCCAGTCTCCAGCCCTCTGAGAGCTCGGGAGCCCCACTCCTCAGTGTGCCCTCAGAAAAGCGCTCAATCACTCCCGTCTCCCTGGTCTCTGACCATGCTCTGAGCTCACCTAGCCTGTGACCGAGCATTTCTGTCTCTGGCACACAGCCCCATTTGGAGTCTCCAAATCTAGCAGATTCCTGCCACTCTGCTTTTCCGGTGGCTCTCCCTGGATCTGCCACTCATGGGATCTCTGTTCAAAGAGCAGTGGTCTGATTGTGCCACGGATCACAGTTTAAGGTAATCCCGAGCTGAGAGCTCACTACTCGGCTCTGTCTCTATAGCCAGCTTCCCCACTCTAATACCTGCGAGCTCTGCTACACTCAGCCACCCTTTATCCTTCTGTGACCCCACAGGACCTGAGACCACACTGTCCTCACGAGGGCTTCACCCTCGCTTAGCCTCTGGAGTGATGTCCCTCAGTGGAGCAGACTTTTAAAAGTTCAAATTTTGTGCTCTGTTGCTCACCACTTGCCGGGAGCCGGCCCCTCCCCCAACAGTCTATCTTCCTGTAGCTTCGGATTCACTTCTCCACACATCCTACCTTTCAGAAAGTGGTCGATTGTCTGTTTCTAGAATTGCTGCTCTTCTTCTCTTCGATTTCTTGTTGGGTTTGTAGGTGTTCAGAATGGTTTGGTAACTATCTAACTGAGCTCCTGCAACCTGATGTCATCTCAGTCTGCTACTCCTCTGCCATCTTGACTCCTCTCTCCATGCTATCCCTTTTCATCTTTCATCTAGCTCCCTCCCTGTCACAATATAGCTGCAGCAGTTCTGGCTATCATGATCTCACACCTATGTCTAGAGGTAAGAAAAGAGAATCTCCTCCTTGTGTTTCTATAGAAAAGCCCAAGAAACCTTATCAGAAGCAACCACCCTGCTATTCCATCCTACTCACACTTTTCTTCAAGTTTTGTTGGCCATAGTAGGGTCATAATGGAAGTGAAAGTACCATGACTTGTTGGATGACATAAATGTCACTTATATGTGTGGGACTAGAGCACTTGGCCAATTGGATGAACACAGGTAATTGTCAGGATAGAAAAAGAGGGGAATGGTGTTGCGTTGACAGAGACCCTGCTACACTGACAAGCACCATTCCAAAAACATTGGAAAAAAGAATATAATTGGTGAATGCATGTTATTAAATATTATGCACTGATTAGAGGAAATATGTGTAGAACAACATAGGTAGATCATAAAAGCACAGTATTCAGTAAAAAACAGTGGGAAAGAGGACAAAATCTATCATATAAAATATGGTGTTTCGGGGCGCCTGGGTGGCTCAGTGGGTTAAGCTGCTGCCTTCGGCTCAGGTCATGATCTCAGGGTTTTGGGATCGAGTCCCGCATCGGGCTCTCTGCTCAGCAAGGAGCCTGCTTCCTCCTCTCTCTCTCTGCCTGCCTCTCTGCCTATTTGTGATCTCTCTCTGTCAAATAAATAAATAAAATCTTAAAAAAATATATGGTGTTTCAAAACACATGAACACTGGAACTTTCACATATTGCTGTCAGGGGCATAAACTGGGTACAGCGACTTGGGAAAACTGTCAGGCAGGTTCTACTAATGGTAAACAAAAGCATGCCCTACTTCCCAGTAGACTGGTCTTCTAGCTGTATAAATGCACATGTCTGTAAAAATGTGCACCAGATATGTCTGGGAATATTCAGAGCAGCACCAGTCATAGCAGTCCCAAACTGGAAACCAGGCACCCAACGGTCCATCAACTAGAGAATGGATAAAACAGTGATGGTATAATTCCACAGTGGAAAACTGTAATGGAATACAGTATTCACTGGAATGCTATACAGTGATGACAGCAAATGAACTACTATTATGCACCACAACTAGTGAAATGAGTCAGTTACGCAAGAGTTTTAACTGTATGCTTTCACTTACATAAATTTCAAAGTTAGGTAAAATTAATCTATAACAATAGGAGTCAAGATAGTGATTACCTGTTCAGGGAGGGTCATAGCTATTGGGAGGGGACTTCTGGTGAGCTAGAATATTTTATTTCTTAACATATGTGGTGGTCTCATGGATTTATTTGTGAAAATTTACTGAGCTGTACAGTTATGATGGGCATTTTTCAATATGTATGCTATACTTAAATATTTTTGCTTAAAAAAAATCATGCACATATGCAATAGCACTCATTTGGGGTACCTGGGTGGCACAGTTGGTTGAGTGTCTTACTCTTGGTCTCAGTTCAGGTCATGATCTCAGGGTGGTGGGATTGAACCCCATGTTGGGCTTCTGCACTTAGTACCAAATCCGCTCAAGATTCTTTCTCCTTTGAACCATGAGAGACTATGGACTCTGAAAAACAATCTGAGGGGTTTGAAGTGGCGGGGGGGTGGGAGGCTGGGGTACCAGGTGGTGGGTATTAGAGAGGGCACGGATTGCATGGAGCACTGGGTGTGGTGAAAAAATAATGAATACTGTTTTTCTGAAAATAAATAAATTGGAAAAAAAAAAAAGTAAACCAACAACAACAACAAAAAAACAAAAAAACAAAAAAAAAGATTCTTTCTCCTTCTGCACTTCCTCCCACCAAGCATGCACACTCTCTCTCCCTCTCAAATAAGTAAATAAGTCTTAAAAAAAAAAAACAAAGGAAAAAGATCTCAAAATAGTAGTCACTTAATTAATATTCAGTGACTATTTCTAGGCACTGTCTGGATGCTGAAAATACAAAGGGAACTTGGTCCCTGCCTTCATGGAGCTTAATCTTAGTAATAAAAATAAATGTAGTAATGATAGCAGTAGATAATACTTAAATAGTATAGATTATTTGCTGCATAAAATTGTGATGGTTTGAGGTAGATACTGCCATCCTCGCAATTTTAGAGCTGAGGAAATCGAGGCACAAAGCTGCCTGCTGAAGATCACAGAGTGAGTGGTAGAGTGAAAATGCAAGCCCAATAACTAGAACTCTGGAGTCTGGCTTTTTTTTTTTTTTTTTAAAGATTTTATTTATTTATTTGACAGACGGAGATCACAAGCAGGCAGAGAGAGAGGAGGAAGCAGGCTCCCTGCTGAGCAGAGAGCCCGATGCGGGGCTCGATCCCAGGACTCTGAGATCATGACCTGAGCCGAAGGCAGTGGCTTAACCCACTGAGCCACCCAGGCGCCCATGATGCCATATCTCCTCTCATTCCAGTGAGGGGAGACAGACAAAAAACAAAAGTAGATATGAGAAGAATTTTAGGTGGCAGGTACTGTAACTGAGAAAAACCATGGTATAGTACGGAAAGTGACAAGGGGATTGCTGTTTTAAATAGGATGATTAGGGAAAGTTTTTTAAAAATAAAGTGACATTTGAAAAACTAGACATGAAGAAAGTGAGTAAGCCATTGGATAGCTGAGCAGTAAGTGTTTCAGGCAAAAGAAATAGCAAGGCCCTGACTAAAAGACCATGAATGGTCTCATTCTAAAGTAGAATGAGCTGGACGGAAGTGGGAGGGTATGATCTAATGGTCACAAGATCATGCACGGTCTTTTTAAAAGGATGCTTGTTTTTATAAGGATATATACCTATCCAATGACAGATATAGTATGCTTATTAGAGTGAATGCTCACCATAGGGAATAGCTGAAGGGATCTTGAATAAAAGAAATAAATGCAAAGTTAGTACCAACCTTTTAGGCTAGAGTGTCATTAGTATTATTAACTCAGTTTTATTTTTTAATTTTTAAAAACACAGCATTAGATTAGTTTCAGGTATACAGTCGAGTGATTTAACAATTCCATATATCATGCGATGCTTATCACAATACCCCTTTCCACCCCTGTCCCCCCATCCACCTCCCCTCTGGTAAACCATCAGTTTGTTCCCTATAATTTAGAGTCTGTATCTTGATTTCTCTTTTACTCTCTCCCTCTCACTTTGCTGGGCTTTTTTATTTCTTAAATTCCACATATGAGTGAAATATATGGTATTTGCTTTCTCTGACATGTTTCACTTAGCAATATACTCTCTAGTTCCACCCACTGTCAGTGCAAATGGCAAGATTTCATTCTGTTTTATGGCTGAATAATATTCGTTGTATATATATATGTGTATATGTATATACATACATATATATGTATATAGCTATATATATATATATATATATATGTACACCCCATCTTTCTTCATTGATTAATCGATGGACACTTAGGCTACTTTCATAGTTTAGCTACTGTAAATAATACTGCTATAAACAAGGGGTGCATGTATCCCTTTGAATTAGTGACTTTGTATTCTTTGGATAAGTACCCTGTAGTGCCATTGCTTGATTGTAGGGTAGTTCTATTTTTAACTTTTGGAGGAACCTCCATACTATATATCCGAATTGTGGGGTAGAGGTGGAAACAACTCTGGCATAGTCTTTAACCAAAGAGAAATCTATACTCCATCTCCACACCACCGTAAATTATCCCCAAATTAAAATGATTGCATTAAATTTCCACTTCACAGAAGAAAGGTATGCCCCATGTATGTTAGGACTTCTTTATTACTCATATGGGTAGCAGTATCTACAGTGGATAGCACTGCCTCTGGCCTACAGTGTAGCAAGAGTCCTCTCTTCATCTTAACAAACAATCTTACCAAAAGAGTGACAAGACATACTTCTTAAAAAAAAAAAAAAATGAAGTTGGGAGAAGGAGGGTGGGGTTATGGACATTGGGGAGGGTATGTGCTTTGGTGAGTGCTGTGAAGTGTGTAAACCTGGCGATTCACAGACCTGTACCCCTGGGGATAAAAATATATTATATGTTTATAAAAAATAAAAAAAATAAGTAAATAAAAATAATGACCAAAAAAAAAAGACAGAAAAAAAATGAAAATCAGTCCTCTAAAAAATATATAACCTATGGTCTTATTTTTTTCTGGGAATGTCAGATACATTGACGAACTACATGTATTGATGTTTAAAATAGTGTGATTTCTTCAAAACATCCTGCTTGTATATCAGTATACCCCAAGAAGCATCAAGCCTTATTATTTGTATTTAAAATTAGTTTATTTCTTTGCCCAGAGAAAAAGTATGCACTCTGTTAGTTGTATGAGATCTTGCTTTAGGTTATAAGGTTTTGATTTTATTCAGGGCTTATTATTGAAAATTCTGTCTCCTTCTTTAGTTTTGAGTTTTCAAAATCCAGAAAACTATCTTCTAAAAAAGGACAATTGTCCTGTAATAATTCAGATGAAATAATACTTAAAAGGAGTTCAGAAATTATGCTTTAGAATTCATCAAGAAATTTCAAAGAAAAAAGAGGAGTAGAAAGGGAACCATCTTCTGTGATTTGACTCTCAAATGAACTTCTAGGTTTCAGGCCTATATTAAAAAGGAAATGTAAAAAGACACTCAGTACAATAATTTATAATGCATTTTTAGTCTGTTCACTATTTACTGAATGTCTCCTGAATGTCAAACCCTGTGCTAAGTACCTGAGAAATACTGATGAGGGAAAAGAGACACAGTTCTGCCTTCATCATGCTACAGGCTAACAGAACAGTGGACATCACTAACTACACTAGTGTATAAAACTGTGAGTGTGAAAAGTGCTATGGAGAAGAAGCTCATGGTACAGTGAGAGGCTGTAAGGAAGACTTTGGACTATTGAGGTTATTTAGAGAAAGCTGTTCTGGAAACATGATGATTAAATTCTGATCTGAAGGAAGAAGGTAGGATTAACTTGTTGAAGGAAGAAAGGTAGAAGTTACAGAACAGAGGGAAAAGCCAAGTAATGAGAGGGAATGTAGAACTGAAAGAAAGTCAAGAGGGCTAGAATTCTCAGAGAAAGGAGGACTATAGATGAAAGTCATACTTATTTATTCACGTAATCCAAATGTATTATATGCTTACTCTGTGCCAAATCTTATTGTAGGTGCTGAATATATTAGTGTTGACTTGTGACATAAGTAAAGACAGAATATTAAAAAGTTTTAACCATGTGGAATGGGGCGTGGATGCTGATATGATCATATTTGTGTTTTACAGAGCTAACTAGCTGTAATATGGACAAAGGATGAAAAGAGGCCAGAGTGGATTGTGTTGATCAGTGAAGGGGCTGTTACAGTAATCTAGTTGGAGACAATAACAGCTTGATGAGGAGAGTGGTGCCAGAGATGCCAAAAAATGGGTGGCTTCAAGAGAATTTAGGAAGCTGACTAGGATGTTGTATGTAGTAGGTTGAGGGGCAGGGAGGAAAATGTCAAGGATGTGTCTGAGGTTTCTAGCTTGCATGGCTGGATAGGTTAGCTAAAACAGTGGCAGTAATAATATCACCAGCCACTTTGACCTGAGTTTGGAGTGGTGAGCGCCTGTGGGTGGGAATTACTGAGGTCTAGTCTTTCATCAAAGTAGAATACTTCCTCCAAATCATTGTATATAACCAAGCATGATCACCTCAAGTCTCTACTTTTTTTGGTATTGTTGTTTCTGTTTTTTTCTGGACAGGGTAGACATGTTCTACGTATGTTAGAACTTCACTGGTTCTGATGCTCCATGTGAACAGTGAAGGCTTTTAAGAACTGTACTATTTTGGCCATGCATGTTGCCAAGAGCCTCTTTTTTGCTTTAGTCACAGCATGTTCTGGAAAGAGCAGTAACACTTTGTTCCCTAAGAACAATGCAAGAATGCAATGGAAGAGGTAGATCAGGGAGAGGGAGGATGCACCCCAGCTTCTCAGTTGGGAGCTAGGTAAGATCAAAACCCAGAGCTAGGAGATACAGTCCATGAGACTAGAGTGTGGGGTGGGCCATCTGTCCTGGTAGGAGATGAGGGTGAAGGAGTGGGCTGAGGTGACTTCCCAGAGGGCTCTCTGTATTTTGCTAAGGTTTGACTTCACTGAAAGGGCAGTGGGGGGTGGACTTTGAAAAGGTTAGGAAAATGTCAGGAGCAAGGTTAGATTTGCATTTTACAAAGACGACTTTATAATAATTTAAACTGCTCTTATTGTATGTACTTTTTCTGGACATGTGCTGTTTTTATAATAAAATAAATTTTTAAAAAAAGCTGATTTTGTCTGTGGTATAGATTAGATAAGACTTGGAATGGGAGATTATGCAGGGAGACCAATTAGGAAGCTGCTGCAACAGGAGGTTGATAAATTGGAAGAAAAATGTAACATTTGGAGCCAGGAAAACTTAAATTTGGATGGACCCTGGCTTTGCCACTTCTGGATTGTGTGAGTTTGGACAACTATTTTTCTTCTCTAGGTCTTAGTTTTTTCATCTGTAAGAATACAGGGAGCAATACCTCCTTACATTATTCTCTGTTGTGAAAATTAGGTATATTAAGTTCTAGCATATAGTACTGTCAGTAAATGTATTTCTAGTTTTAATAGAGTGAAGAGTATGAATTAAGACACAGGCAATGGGAATGGAGAAGGGGGAATAGATGGCAGTGATTTTTTTTAAAATTATTATTATTTTTTTATTTGACAGATGGAGATCATAAGCAGACAGAGAGGCAGGCAGAGAGAGAGAGAGGGAAGCAGGCTCCCGGCTGAGCAGAGAGCCCGATGTGGGGCTCGATCCCAGGACCCTGGGATCATGACCTGAGCCGAAGGCAGAGGCTTTAACCCACTGAGCCACCCAGGTGCCCCAGATGGCAGTGATTTTTTAAAAAAAAATTTATTTATTTATTTGACAGAGAAAGAGAGACAGCGAGAGCAGGAACACAAACAGAGGGCATGGGAGAGGGAAAGCAGGCTTCCCACTGAGCAGGGAGCCCGCTGTGGGGCTCCATCCCAGGGCCTTGGGATCATGACCTGGGCTGAAATTACATGCTTAATAACTGAGCCACTGAGGTGCCTCGATGGCAGTGATGTTAAGGAGGTAGATTATATAAGCCTCAGAGACTGATGGAATGATGTTGGGGAGCTGCCATACTTCCTGGGAATTCTACTTGGATGGGATCAGGCAGATGGTGATTCCATTCACTTAGAGAACATAGGATGAAGGTCAGGGTCATTGGTTGAATGAAGGGGCAAAGTGGGAACTCAGTGTGGGACTTGTTACACTTGAGATGCTCTGAAGTTGGCTCTTTGGGTCTGTAGCTCTCTGGGAGAGTTGGGGCTCCATGATGGATATGGGGGAGGTGGTACTTTCTAGTGAAAATGTGCTCGGAGTAATGAGTAGAGTAGGCCATAGGGAGCATGAGTGTTTTTAGAGGAAAGCAATAGAACAGGAGACAAAAAGAGCAGGGGAGGGGGGATGAGTAACGAAAATGGTAATATATGTTAAAAAGGAAAACAGGAGTTTATAAGCCAAGAGAGAAGAAAATTTCAAGAGGGAGGTAGTAATTAATTATGTCACCTGGCACAGAGAGATCAGCTAAGGTTGACACTGAAAAAAATGTATTGGATTTAGCAACTGGTGGTGGGAGGTAAGGCTGGTGTCACAGTTTTGCTAGAGAGTCTTGTGTAGAGTGCTCGGGCTGGAATCCAGATTGTAGTCTGTGGAAAAGTGGACAGGCGGTGGAATTGGGCACCTGGGCATGGGGTGGAAGTGGGCGTGGGGTGGAATTGTCCTCTGTTCTTTTTCTGAGGGGAAAGAGAAAAATAGAGATGGTGGTGTTTTGTGTGTTGCTTTTAAGAAGCGAATGCTTGGGTGTGTGAAGTAGCCCAAATAGAGAGAGATAGAATAGGGTGATTCTGAACTATGTGGGAGGGGGTGGAATTTGCCAGCACAGGTGAAGGAATTAGCCAGAAACCAGAAAAGGGAGGTCACTTCCTCTAGAATGAGGGTATAGATAAAAATAGATAAAAGCTTGGGTTGGGGAGGTGTGAAATATTGAGGAAGTTCATGCTGATGATCTCAATGGTCTTTGTGAAGAGGTGGTGTGGAGAGAATGGTACCACTCACAAGGCACGAGGATTAGGAAGAAAGATTTGCTTTAATTAAGCTGTTTGGGGGCACAGTAACAGTTGCTTATAAGTGGGCTCTGGAAGGGATTGTTGAGTAGTACTCTAGAATCTGTTGGAGCTGGAAGTAATTCACTGGCTAGGTGTCTTCTGCCAGTGTTCTCCATTGTACCCGCAAGACTCAGAAAGGGGCTGACAGAAGCAAAGGGGCAGTACTCAGTGTATGGAGATGTTGAATGGGAGGTGAGGGTTGAAGGGAGCTCCTGGTTCCTGAGGATGTAGGCTATGGTGGATAGTGGGACTGGTGAGTGTGTGTCATCTACAAAGCTATTTTTACTTTCTTGGGAGGAGGCAGCAATTTTTAAAAAACTGAATTTAAAGGAAATGATTTATGTAATATGAAGTCTTTAGACAATGAGAACACTGCAAAGATTTCAAACACTGGTGAGACGAAACAGTATTTCCAGAGGGATTACAAATAACTACAAGCCCTATTCTTAATTAAGTTAAAAAAATAATTACAAGACAATGCATGAATTATCCTTTCTTTCTTTGTCTTTTGTTCTTTTTCTTTCTTTCTCCCTTTCTTTTTTCCTCTCTTTTATTCTTTCTTTCTCTCTCTCTCTCTCCCTCCCTTCCCTTTCCCTTTCCGTTTCCCTTTTCCTTATCCTTTTCCTTTCTTCTTTCCTTTTACTAAGTTGTCCTAAATCTTTTATGTCTTACCTTAGTAAGAGGAAATAAAATGGGTTATAAGTAGCTACTGGACTTTTCATTCAGGCCTGTGTGTGTGTTGCATGAGTCAGGGAGTCTTCTCTGCATTTTGTGGTATTAGATGTCAAATACGAGTGACAAGTAAGAAAATCTGTGGGAGTTATTATCAGTTGCTAAAACTCTTTTTGCAGTTATTTTTTTTTAAATGATAGGAATAAAGTATTGAAATCAACGTGTTCAAGAATATGTAATTCACATAATATCATCTTTAAAATTCTGGCAGGAGATGGGCAAGGAAGCAGTCAGTCTGGGGTTGGAGATAGCAGGATAGTTCTGGAAGGGATCAGTTATGCCAATAAATGCTCACTCCCAAGTGCTGCCTTTTGAAAGGCATGCTTGCCCTTTTTATTGGCTCCCTCTCTACATTGCCTTGAATTAGTCTGGTTGGGGGAGATAGTGAGGAAAGAAATTAAGTCTTGTAGGGGAGCCCATCGATGACTCTTGTGGGTGCTGAGGTTACTCAGAGGGCAGCCAGATTTCCTGCCAGAAGTTGCCGTGGTGCTATGAAAATGTCAGGAAGTGTTCATAATACCACTGTTCTTAATAGCTCCAAAATGGAAACACAAAAATGCTGACCATAGGTGAAAAAAGTAAATAACTGTGGCTAGTTCTCATGATGGGATATTTACTTGCAATGAGTGAAAGTACAGATAACAGCAAGATGCTGAGTGAAAAAGAAAATCCCAGAAAACTATATATAGTACAATACCCTTTTTGTAACATTCAAAAACAAGCAAAGGAAAAATAAACACAAAGTTGGGGATAGTGGTTACTCCTGAGGTGGTGAGGGTGGAGGGCAGACAGAGGACGGCATGGAGAGAGCATATAAATAGATATAAGTTATTGTTAATATCATTGTTCAGGCTAAATGGTATATTCATAGGTGTTTATATATTATTGAAATAAGATAAATAAAGAGAGCCATAAATGGATTAATGGAAATAGTACTTGAGAAACCAAATAAGTATACATTTCAAGCGGCATGACATTGTAAGCCAAAATATGTCGTAACATGGGCCCTGTTGGCAAGCACAGCCCTTCCAGCTGGTAAGCAAGGCTCAAGAAACTTCCCACATGGGTTTAACTTCTAGTCTTGATGGACTGCAAAGGAAGGAGTTCAGAAAGTTGTTAAATACTATGAAAACAAAAACATAACAATATCTTTTTGAGTTGGTATGTGTAGGTGTGTCTCTAGGATATATATCAAGAAATAGGTTAATTAAAGGGAAGAGTATGTACATTTAAATTTTTAATAGATACTGCCAAATTACTCTCCAAAAATGTGCTAATTGATATCAACACAACTTTTTTTTTTTTAATGTATATATCTTTGCCAATACTGGCAATTACCAATGATTCTCAATCTTCTGGCTTAGCCAAATGGAAAAATATGATATCTCATTTTGCCTCAAACAACCAATCTGTAGGTGAGCTTCTGGTATGGGAGTTATTAATGAATTGAAGACACTGTGCATATTTTTGTTCTGTTATTGGTGAAAGAATGGCTGTAGTTATATTTGCCTAAAGATTCTTTTTTTTTTTTTAAGATTTTTATTTTTTTATTTGATAGAGATCACAAGCAGGCAGACAGGTAGGCAGAGAGAGAGGATGGGAAGCAAGCTCCCTGCTGAGCAGAGAGCCCGATGCAGGGCTCAATCCCAGAATCCTGGAATCATGACCTGAGCCGAAGGCAGAGGCTTTAACTCACTGAGTCACCCAGGCGCCCCTGTTTGCCTAAAAATTCTTGGGGAAGAGTTTTGACCTGCGTTTAGATCTGTTACTCTCTAATCCATTTGAGCAGGAAGTAGTACTTACCTGAAGCACTTTCAGGGATGGAAGAGGAGGAAAAGGAGATTTATTTGGTGCTTTTATGTGTCAAGTAGTGGGCTAGGGGCTTTTGCATGTTCTCTCATTTAGTGTCTTCTTCATGGCAGCCCTCTGAGAAAGTCTAGAGGCTCAGAGAAGTCAAGACTTGTCTTAGTCATACAGTTAGGAAGTGATTCAGCTAGCTCTCATTTCATTTTTCATACTTTTCTTCCCTTAAGCCTAAAGAAGATAGCACCATTTTAAGGATCTGGCCTTTTATTCCAGGTTCTATTCCAGTGGTTCTTAACCTTGGCCATCCATTGAAATTGCCTGGGGTACTAGAAAAAAATAGGTTCTACTCCTGGAAATTCTGATGTGATTGGTCTGAGGTGTAGCCTAGACATTAGAATCTTTAAAAATCTCACAGAGATTCTCCTTTCAGCCAAGGTAGAAAGCCACTGGTCTAATTCAGTGATCCCCAGACTTCTTTTTAGACTTTCATTACCTATAATTTGATTTTGTGATACTGTCTTACCATCTTATCTCCTGAAAGTTTTGCAACTTTTTTCTTTGGTTTATTGTGAGACATTTGGAAAAATACCATCATAGACTTTGGAGTAATTGCAGCTATCCTAGTGTGAGATGGGTAGAAGGATTGCATTACTAAATTGAGGTCAGGAATTGCTGAGCTAATTATTTCTCAGATCTTTATTTTGCACTTTTTAAAATCAGTAAACCAACTGCAGCATGACATAAGCAATCTTCTTCTTGAAGAAGAGTATCAGCAAAATATTAGTATCACTTGACTTTTCGCAAATACATTTTAATCTGTCACTAAACATCAAATAGGGCAAGTCAGGGAGCTCAAAAAAGGAAATATGTCATCTGTAATAAATGAAATCTTATTCAAATTTTATTCAGTTTTTCTAGGAATATTTACTCACTGCCCTATAAAAATAAAATAGCTTCTGATTGTCTTCCACATATACCTGATGAGCTTAGTTGGTGAAAACATTTTTCTCATCTGGATATCAAGGTGCCTTCCCCAACCTTCAGTGCAGCGTTAGAAAAGCCGGCGTTATTATTTTGGCAGCTCAAATGGGACTCCTAATGCCTCTTATTCATTCATTTGTTATGGCTTATTCTTTTAACTGAAGTGTTGTTAACACACAGTGTTGCATTCGTTTCAGGTGTACCACGTAGTGATGCCACAGCTCTGTACCTTGTGCTGTGCTCACCGCAGGTGTAGCGCCCATCTGTCCCTGCACAACACCACTACAGTACCACTGACTACATTCTCTATCCTGTGCCCTTCAACCCCATGACTTACTCATCCTATAACCGGAAGCTGTGGTTCATTCTTACTGTATGTTGGTCTTCGACACCGCATTTCTTTTTTTTTCTTTTTTTTTTTTTTAAAGATTTTATTTATTTATTTTACAGACAGAGATCCAAGGAGGCAGAGAGAGAGGCAGAGAGAGAGGAGGAAGCAGGCTCCCTGCTGAGCAGAGAGCCTGACGTGGGGCTCGATCCCAGGACCCTAAGATCATGACCTGAGCCGAAGGCAGAGGCTTTAACCCACTGAGCCACCCAGGCGCCCCCGACACCGCATTTCTTTGTGACTCAGGCAACAGTCGCAGGAGAGCCATGCAGAGATTCTGGCAAAGTCCTCGTTCTTTCCTTTCCAAATCATTTATTATTATTGTTCATATTTTAACTGGTAGGCTTTTTCAGACCCGTTTGATGTAACTCTGGCTATGGGATCCTATTTGAATTCTGTGTAAACTGGGAGACTTTCTTATTCCAGTCTTCTTTTCTCTTAGTCTCATTCATCATGGCCTAGTCCTAGGATCAGCTTTGCAAAAACCAAGCACCAGAAAAAGGACCAGTCTGGCAGCATGGGAAAAGCAGAGTTGGTGGACTTTGCTTTTAATTCCATCTCAACAAGTTCCTATAGGATTTTGAGTTATTCTTTTTGAGTTATTCCTTAATCTATAAAATGGAGGTAGATAATAGTTCCTGAGGAGCAAACAATAGACTGTGCACGAAAGCACTTTGAAATATATAAAGTGTAGCGTAGTTCATGATGATTTATTTTTCACTGGTCTATTTTCCTCCTAATATCTGCCAAGTAAGTAAAATAAACAAAACCATCTTGAAGCTGCATGGTGGTGTATGCTGAGTGTGTGAGACTGGAAGTCGAAGGCCTGGTATGAATCAGGGAAAATAATTTCATCTCAGCCCTAGTTTCCATCTTTAAAAATGAGGTTACTAGATGAACACCATCTGAGCGGGTAGCTGGATTAAATGCTATCAAGAATATGAAAACACTTTGTAAGTAGGAAAGCACCTAACAAACATTAGCTAATTCTTTTTTTTTTTAAGATTTTATTTATTTATTTGACAGAGAGAGATCACAAGTAGGCATAGAGGCAGGCAGAGAGAGAGAGGAGGAAGCAGGCTCCCTGCTGAGCAGAGAGCCCAATGCGGGACTCGATCCCAGGACCCTGAGATCATGACCTGAGCTGAAGGCAGCGGCTTAACCCACTGAGCCACCCAGGCACCCAAACATTAGCTAATTCTTTAAGTTTGGGTGCATGACCCATTCTTGGACTCATTAAGATTTATCCTTCAAGTCACCCCCAAGGTGAAGAACCTCATTCTACTTCCAGAACTCCCACTCTCTCCCATTTTGCTGCTCTTTTAGTAGGTGCTCCCTTGTGGACATCACTACCTTCTGACCTTTCTCTCTTTCACCTGCTTTACTTCCAGCCCTCTCCCACATTACGTTGACATTTTCTTTCCCTGGATTCTATTTTCTTTATTATGAAATTGCACTTCTTTTCATGTAGGTGAAGATTATACTAGTTTTCTTAGCAGCTGATTTATAGCAACTTGTGGATAGCATTTTAAGTGAATAGCTAATTGTTGAATTAATCCAAACTAAATGTTTAGATTGTGTTGTTCCTTCAGGGAGTATATTGAATTTTAGAGGTGATCAGAGTACCAGAACCCACAGTAATAACAAATGTATATATTTCGGGTCTGTGTTAAATGTGAAGTAAATGTTTAAGGAAAAATATGCCTTTGGTTACCATTCAAAGTATACTTTTTAGTCAGTTCCTCACTATATTAAACTACAGTGCTGCTTTTAGATGGGAAAAAATCACTTTTCTTCCTCTTTTGGGGTTCAGATAAAAAATTAATAATACCTTCACTATATTTTAAAGAATTTTAATAATACCATATAATTATTTATGTTTAATTCTTCAAATACAAGATGATAAACTTTAAAAATATCACACAAATGCTGAACACATATATAACATGGCATCCTGTCTTTTAAAAAAAATGCCCCGGTCAGTTATGTTCTGATTTTAATAGTATTGCACAATGTTTTCTTCCAAAAAAATAAAAAAATCTTCCATATATTCTTTTTTTTTAAAAAACATTATTTCTAAGGAGGATGTTTTGCTAAGTTCAGAGTTCTTTTTTTTTTTTTTAATATTTTATTTATTTGACAGGGAGAAATCACAACTAGGCAGAGAGACAGGCAGAGAGAGAGGAGGAAGCAGGCTCCCTGCGGAGCAGAGAGCCCGATGGAGGGCTCAATCCCAGGACCCTGGGATCATGACCTGAGCCAAAGGCAGAGGCCCTAACCCACTGAGCCACCCAGGTGCCCCAGTACAGAGTTCTTAAAATCAAAATCAACTGACTTCCTGCTAGTCATGAATACCTAACACTGAGTAATAGATTTTTGAAACATTTCTGTGAACTTACAGGAACAATTAAAAAGTGAAAAACCAAACCAAATAAACATTTAGGATTATCCTAGAGATTTTTCTTCTCTTCCTTTCTCTCTCTCTCTCTCTCTTTCTTTCATTCTTTCTTATGTTATGTTAGTCACCATACAGTACATCATCAGTTTTTGATGTAGTGTTCCATGATCCATTGTTTGCATATAACACCCAGTGCTCCATGCAATACATGCCTTCCTTAATCATCACTGGGCTAACCCATCCCCCCCATCTTCCTCCCCTCTAAAACTATCAATTTGTTTCTTGGAGTTCATCGTCTCTCATGGTTTTTCTCCCCATCTGATTTCCCCCCTTCACTTTTCCCTTCCTTACCCTAATGTCCTCCATGCTATTACTTATGTTCCACATTAATAAGTGAAACCACATGATAATTTTCTTTCTCTGCTTGACTTATTTCCTTTAGCATAATCCCCTCCAGTTCTATCCATGTCGATGTAAATGGTGGGTATTCATCCTTCCTGATGGCTGAGTAATATTCCATTGTATATATGGACCACATCTTCTTTATCCATTCTCTGTCGAAGGGCATCTCTGCTCTTTCCAGAGTTTGGCTATTGTGGACATTGCTGCTGTGAACATTGGGGTGCATATGGCCCTTCTTTTCACTACATCTGTATCTTTGGGGTAAATACCCAGTAGTGCAATTGCTCAGTCATAGAGTAGCTCTATTTGTAATTTTTTTAACAACCTCCACACTGTTTTCCAAAGTGACTATACCAACTTGCATTCCCACCAACAGTGTAGGAGGGTTCCCCTTTCTCCACAGCCTCTCCAATATTTGATGTTTCTTGCCTTGTCAATTTTTGCCATTCTAAATGGTGTAAGGTGGTATCGCCAGGGAAATTCAAATCAAAACCATATTGAGATTTTTCTTCTTTCGAGTTCTTTATCTCCTGCTTTCTTCTAGGTGTTTTACTAAGTCATAAATTCCAACAACGAATCTTCTACAAGTGCTTTTGTACAGTCAGGAAAAAAATGTGGTTTCCCCTGGATACATAATGACTTCTAATGCATTTTTAATAAAAACAATACTTTCTTTCCTTTGGCTATGGGACTGTTCAGGCTGAGAGAGATTGAGGGATTATTTCGCTCCAACAGCTGTATTTATTCCCAGATATGGGAACTGGGCCCCAAGGAGGTGACAATTTACTTGAATTCACACAAAGAACTTACTTTATTGCAGAGTTCTTGAGTAAGAATATGGATGGGCACATCTAGATATGAGATAAGAAATATCCTAATTGTATTGGTTTATTAACGAGCTATTTGTCATTTTATCATTTATTCATTCATTTACTCATTCATTCATACATACTTCTGATTTCTTGGAAGGTGAAATAATAGAAGCAGGATTCCTGTCTTATTGCTGAGCTTGGGAGAGTTTTAGGTATAGTAGAGATGCTTAAGGAAAAGTAAAGGAAAATATTAGCCTCTTTTTTTTTTCCAATTTATTTATTTTCAGAAAAACAGTATTCATTATTTTTTTCACCACACCCAGTGCTCCATGCAAGCCGTGCCCTCTATAATACCCACCACCTGGTACCCCAACCTCCCCCCCCCCCATTAGCCTCTTTTTGAAATGTATTCCTTCTCTGGCCTGATGTGGTCTTAGTTCTTAACCCCTGGTCTTAGAAAAATAAAATTTTAAAGTGTGTGTCAGGGTGAGGCAGGGGGTTACCCCCAGCATTCCTGAGAAGAGCTTTGGCCTTAGGCACTTTGAAGGCAGAGCCATTGCTACTAGTTCCATTGTCAGCTCTAATTGTTTGAAAGTTTTTCATTATATTGAGTTAAGATCTGTTCCCTGTAATTTCTGCCTAGAAATCCTAGTCCTTTCTGGAGAAACCCAGACGAGATATATTCAATTGACTCCCTTCTTCCCCACAAAGGCCTTTCCTTTCTGGAGTAACCACCCCTTACCCTTCAACTTTTCTCCATAGGGCATTATTTTCAGACCTCTGATTGCTACTATTGGGACTTAGTCTGGTTTTGAATGGTGTCTTTGAAAACATGAAACTGAGAGCTGAGTATTTCTCCAGATGTGGTTGTCCATTATGGGATATATGGCAGAACCATAGCATCTGCTGGTAATACTATACTTCTATTAATAGAGACTAAGTGCACTTGCTTTCTTGGTAGTTGCCTTTATACTCTAGACATCTATTAAGTTCGGAAACAACTAACCTCACTGCATATTTTCTGTGTGAAATGTTATCATATCAGACTCTTCTAGTCTATGTTTGTGCAATTAAATAATTTGAACTGACATTTATCTGTATTAGATGTCATGTTTTGGTTTCATTATGTCAAGAATATTTAAATTCTTGATCCTGTCCTTGATTGAAATCATTGTGTATTTTTCTTGTGGTAGAAGAACAGTTTTCAGCATTTTGAAGAATGGGGTGCCTTATTTTTCTTAGAAAAATCTATCAAAAGAAGCATTATTTCTAGACTTTATCCTAGGTCTCATTACAAAAAGAAAAAAAAAAGTGTGTGTGTATGTATGTGTAGTGTGAATTTATACTACATAGTGGGTACTGCTCACTACTATCCAGATCTCCCCTTTCAAACCAGGTCACTAATTTTCCCAGTAACTGAGAAGGTTGGAGACTGAGGGCCCTAAGCTAAGTCCCTCCCTGGGAATTGTCCCCCGCCAAAGGGTTGTCTTACACTAGATCACACCACTTTCTTAGAGGCAGCCTATATACAATGACTGGTCAGGCAGAGGAACAAAGGCTGAGTCTCATTGCTTTGAG
This sequence comes from Neogale vison, assembly GCF_020171115.1. NCBI lineage: Eukaryota > Metazoa > Chordata > Mammalia > Carnivora > Mustelidae > Neogale > Neogale vison. The sequence continues at coordinate 197,296,441 of NC_058091.1, read as the reverse complement.
GAAGGGCCACCCTAGCTCCAGAGATTTCCAGTGTGACAGCTGAATCCTTTGTTGTGACTGCAATGAAGTTCAGTTCTTTCTTTCCACACCTACTTCCTTTATGCCCCCACAGGTGTCAATTTGAAGGATCCTCCTCAATAAACTTTATGCACTCAAAACTCCTTCAGAATATTTCCTAGGGAAACTGGCTAGTGATTTGGTACCAGCAGTGCTCTAAGGAAGCTGACTCTAAAATAGGATTTTGGAGCTGGGTTACTGCAATTCACTGGCAATGGCATTTAATCCCTATCATGAAGTAAACATTCATTTGTTTCACTTGTCACTGGTGATGAACTGGATGGGGAACCCATGGAAAAGAATGAACTAATGATGCAACATCTCAGACTTTTGAGAGATGAGAGTACTAATTATAAGGACAAGGGAATTCTGTGCCTATGCTGAGTGTCTTTAAGGTATCAGAGAAAGAAAATGATTAATGACTACTCAAAGAAGAAGTATGGAAGTTGGGATCTCCTTAGCCGCAAATAAAGAGACTCATCTGCAGCTTGAGGGCAGAAAGTACTGAGGAGCACAACAAGATTTAACTTTAAGAATAGCACATTTGGGGGCTCTGGGTGGTACAGTCATTTAAGCATCAGACTCTTGGTTCTGACTCAGATGGTGATCTCAGGGAAGTGAGATCGAACCCCATGTTGGGCTCCGTGCTCAGCGTGGTGTCTACTTGATATTCTCTCTGCCCCTCCCACTCGTGTGCTCGCTCTCTTTCTCTAAAATAAATAAATAAATAAATAAATAGAAAGAAAAACAATAGCACATTTACAGAAAAGGTTAAATTTTCAGCCCCAGCAAATTTGCTATGCCAAGGACATATAACAAATTTTGCTATGCCAAATTTTCCTATTCTTGGAAAAGAATAAGACCCTAAAACTTGAGATGGGAACATCAGTGTCAAGGAACTTAATTAACCATCCTTGAACTTTTGAGACTTGCAAAAGTAGCCTTTTCTTTGTTAGAGACTCGACCCCCTATCTGAAGGCAACACAGCATTTGCCTTACAAAACCATATAGGCTACCCCTCAGATCCTAACCAATAATTAGTTAGTTTCAAGTCAAATTTAATGTGGCCAGGGAAGTGCTGAGCTTGCTAAGGAAGGAAAAAAGGATCTAAACCCAAAAGGAGATGCAGAACCTAGCAGGATGGGTAATCAGGAAGCTGAGGACAATTGCCTTAATAAAAAGGCACAGTTCTTTGCCAACATTTTAGATCTGAGCCAATTTTTAGACTTAGAAGCCATAAATTGAAGGAAAGAGTAGGTTTTTAGAAAGAAGCATCCTGCAACAGCATGTCAAATGTATGTGGTAATGGTTCTTCCACTAATTCCCCAAAGGATCTAAGACCATGTATTTAGATAACTAATATACTGGGGAAAAGGGAATACATAAACATTCTGAGGACTGTTGGAGACAGGGTCTCGGTTGACATGGATGCTTAGAGACCGATGGTCCCCTTCTGTGGAAGGGTGGGTAGGGTGTATGAAGGCCAGTAATAAATGGAATTCTGACTCAGTTCTGACTCACAGTAAGTCTGCTGGGTCCACAGATCCACTCTGTGGTCACTTTACTGGGCTCAGAATATATAATTGAAATGTGTATATAGGTAATTGGCAGAATTTCCACTTTGGTTCTTTGGCCTAGCGGTTAAGAATTATATTGAGGAAGGCCCAATGGAAGCCTGTGAAGTTACCCTTTAGCCCTAGCCAAGAGAGTCAATTAGTAAGAATAGCATATCTTGAAGGCATAGAGTTTAGTTTCACCATTAAAGACCTAAATGATAGAGGCAGTTTCTATCATATCCATATTTCATTTACCAGTCTTATCTGACCTCTTCAAAAAACATTCAGATCCTGGAGGATTAAAGAAGATTATTGCAAAATGCACCAAACAATAGGCCATTTGCCGCTGCTGTGCCAGATGCAGTATCTGTGTTAGAACAGATTAACACAGCCTCTTGTACATGGTATATAAGCATTAGTTTGGTGTTTTTGTTCTTTTCTGTTCCTAACAGGAAGGGAGATTAGAAACAGTTTACATTAACTAGAATGATAATAGTTTGAGGATTATATTCATTTTTTCACCCTTTAACTTAATATAGTCCAAAGGGATATATGCTCTCTGGACATTCTGTAGTATATCACCTTCATCCTGTATATTAACAATACCACATTTATTGGACTGGATGAACAAAACATGGCAAGTATATTTTAAGTGTTGGTAGATACATGTGCTTTAGATGGTTGAAGATAAACCCTATAAAGGTTCAGGTGCTCACCACAATAGTGACTTTCTTCAAGTACGTTGATTTGGGGCACACTGAAATATCTGTCCAAAATAAAGAACAAATTGTTGCATTTCAAACCTCCTAGCACCAAGAAGTAAGTACATTTGCTAGGCCTCTTAAGTTATTGAGGCAATATATTCTAACTGGGGAATATTTCTTCAACATATTTCTGCATGGTACAAAAAACTGCCATCCTTGAGTAGGACCCATAATAAGAAAGTGTTCACTAGTTCTAGGTTGTGGTATAGGTGACCTTCCTGCTTAGGCCATATGACCAAGCAGACTTTTTGATAGGAGGAGTATTGGTGGTGAGAAAAGACACTGTGTGAAGTTTGTGGAAATCCCCCTATATCAGTGTGCTTGGGCTGCCATAGAAAAATAGCAGAGACTGGGTGGCTTAAGAGACATTTATTTTCTCATAGTTATGAAGGCTAGAAGTTCCAGATCAAGGACCAGCAGAATTGGTTTCTGGTGAGAGCTCTCCTCTTGGCTTATAGATGCCTGCTTTTATACCTTGTAAAGCCTCTCTTCGGTGCATGGGCAGAAGGAGATTGAGCTAGAGATATAGAGAGAGAGCGAGTGACCTCTCTGGTGTCTCTTCTTCTTCTTCTTCTTCTTTTTTTTCCCCCAAGATTTTTATTTTTTTTATTTGACAGACAGAGATCACAAGCAGGCAGAGAGGCAGGCAGAGAGAGAGGGGGAAGCAGGCTCCCTGTTAGCGGAAAGCCCGCTGTGGGGCTTGATCCCAGGACTCTGGTACCATGACCTGAGCTGAAGGCAGAGGCTTTAACCCACTGAGCCACCCAGGAGTCCCTCTGGTGTCTCTTCTTAAGAGGACATTAATCCTGTTATGTCAGGGATCCAACCTCATAACCTCATTTAACTTTAATGACTTTCTTAAAGGACCCATCTCCAAATATAGTCCCACTGAGTGTTAGGGCCTCAACATATAACTTTTGAGGGACACAAGCATTCAGTCTTTAACAACCACCTAAGGAGAATCACAATGCAGACCCCTAGCCCATGCCATCTAGAGAACTGGACACCATTCAGTGAAGAGCTCCTGGGGTGCTACTGGGCTCTAGACTAGGAGATACCAAATGACCATGCAGCCAGAATTACCTATCATTGGATCACACAACCAACTCTAAAAGCTGGTGAGCCCAGGAATTGTCAATAAAAGTTGTATATCAATGAAACCTATGCCATTCACTATTGTTGCACTGAGACTTCTTTCTCAGTTCACACAAAGCGCTGCTGGGACAAAGGTCCTTATAACCAGCTAACAGAGGAGAAAATATCAAGCACTCAGTTTTTTGTTTAAAGTTAATGCATGTGAAAATAGATACATAAGAATATTATTTTGAATCTCAAATAATCCCATTTTTAAGATTATATTTTTTATTTACTTCTAATTTTCCTTTTATAATTGAACCTCACATGTCCTATTGGCCATGAGAATGAGAAAGAAAATGATAGCAAAGGAACAGTAGTTTTTTTCTGTTTTGATTCCAGTATTTTTTGACGCTATTGGTTACATGGTAGTTGGAGGCTAGGCTTAGTTCTCTTACCTCTTGTTGCCATGGGCAATAGTGAACATTAAATAGAAATTATGTCATGGAGTAGAAAAAGTTAGAGACCCTCCTAAACTCAGGGTCTCAAGCTTTTATCTAAGTTGCCTTGGTCATATGGTGCATATTGCAAATAACATAGCCATTACAGTACCATAGACAGCTGTTGAGTGATGGGCAACAGTATGTAACTGTAGCTCTCATAAAGATTTCATCTTTGTATTTTCAGTAAATTGATGATGATTAAATTTAAGGACTTCAGCCTTTGCTAATTGCAGAATGTACTTCAAACCCTGACCTTGGAGGTAATTTTGTGGTGAGGTCTCTTGGTGCTATCTGTCTATAGTTTGTTGCATTTGTGAAACTTCTCTTCTTTCTGCCTGATTTTCACAAGTGATATTTATTGTCTGTGGTTTGTGTTATGTGGCCTACAGGGGGAAAAAAAACAACACTTGCTTAACTATTTAAATAGTCATAAGTCTATAGTTTCCTGAAATAACCCAGTCTAACTTTCTCAGAAAAGTATGAAATTCCCTTTTCTGGGAATTGTTTTTTGCTTCTGATTCTTGCCCTCAGTGACATCTATGCTGGTATCCTATTTCTATGCTAAACAAGATTAAAGTTAAAAGCATAAAAATTAACAAGAACAACAGAAAAAGGAAAAAATACCAAGCCAGCTATCCCCTTGCTCAATTCCCTTTGTACTTTTTCTGCTGACCTCATATGTTGGTGACGGCTATATTGTGGGGTATATTCCTGGGTTAAATTTTTTTAAAGGCTAATAATTGTCTCCCGGTACTTGTTTTTCCCATTATCAATATTTCTTATATATGATTTTCTTCTAAAAGTATTTTAAAGAAATTCCGAATGAGTGAACTCAAAAGGCTGGGGTTTGAAGAGAGGGATAGTACAGTTTTTTCTGGAGAAACCATGATCACTGGTAATCTTTTTTCCTGTTTTCCCACTACTTCTTGAAACTTTGAAAGCATATCACTACTTGTTAAAACTGAAATTTTGAAATAAGCACCCCCAAACATTAGTGGATTGAGTATAGCTGAGAGTTATTGTCTCTAACTTTAATTTTTATTTTTAAAAAAGTTTCAGCGCTATGAGGAAAAAAATTATTGAGGGGAGGAGTACAAGAGAGTCTTTGGGGTACTGGAAATGCTTTATATTCCAATTTGGAGTGGTGCTTCCATAGGGTTATGCGTGTGTGTGTGTGTGTGTGTGTGTGTGTGTATTTAAATATATGAATTCACTGAGTTGTATGCTTAAGGTTTGTGCTTTATACTGTATTTATATTATACTGTATTTATATTATACCACAATACTGTATTTATATTATACCACAATAAAGCAAATTAGTATTTTCTAGTTTTCTTTTCTTTTTTTTTTTTTAAGATTTTATTTGACAGGCAGAGATCACAAGAAGGCAGAGAGGCAGGTGGAGAGAGAGGAGGAAGCAGGCTCCTGGTTGAGCAGAGAGCCCGATATGGGGCTCCATCCCAGCACCCTGGGATCATGACCTGAGGCGAAGGCAGAGGCTTTAACCCACTGAGCCACCCAGGTGCCCCAGTATTTTCTAGTTTTCAAGGGTGTTTTATTTTAAAGCATTTAGAACATGAGACAAAGTAAAAGAAAGAATTTTTAAAGTATGAAGTGTTATGGGAACCATGATCTAGAAATATAACTGGGATATTTGGTATACAGAGTGAATTGTCTTCCACCCTCTAGCCCTGGATCTTTTAAACCTTGCTTTAGTCCCTCAGCCAGGTGCCAGAGAGAGTTCTTTTGGTGCCAGGGAACAGGATAACCCTTTTTTTTTTTTGATGTCAGGATAACTCTTACCTCTGACACTGCTGTGGAAATTAAAAGTGTATTTTTAAGGCAATAAACTTACAGATCTTGCTCAAAATCTGCCACCTTACTATGACTTAGTGAAATAGCACATATTATCCCTATCATGTGCTATGATGATCATGGACAAAGTTTTCAACACTTGGAGGAGAATTCAATGGAGTTAGGGGCTGCATTAAGGAAATCTATCCTAGGTGTAGGAAGGAACATCTCATGAGTATAATGAGCATGAGAACAGGATAGACTGTTTACAATGCTGCTTACACTTTGTTAAGCATTTTGTGATAGAACTGTTAGTGCTGGCAAATTAATGGAGAAGAACTCTTTAGAGTTTCAAACAAGGTTCACTGTGAAAGGGTTTAAATGTTACTTGGAGGGGCACCTGGGTGGCTCAGTGGGTTAAAGCCTCTGCCTTCAGCTCAGGTCATGATCCCAGGGTTGTGGAATCGAGCCCCATATTGGCCTTTCTGCTCAGCGAGGAGCCTGCTTCCCCTCCTCTTTCTGCCTGCCTCTCTGCCTACTTGTGATCTTTGTCAAATAAATAAAATCTTAAAAAAAAAAATGTTACTTGGACACTGTCAGGGTATAGTACAGGTGACTTTTGGACAACATGGGTTTGAATTGCATAGTCCACTTATACACATTTGAAAAAATAAATACAGCCCAGTATATAAATGTATTTTCTCATGATTTTGTTATTGACATTTTCTCTTCTTTATTATAAGAATATAATGTATAGGGCAGATCACATACAAAATATATAATTGACTATTTATGTTTAATGGAAGGGTTCCAGTCAATAGCAGGCTCTTAGTAGTTAAGTTTTGGGAAGTCAAGCTTATATATAGATTTTCAACCACATAGAAGCAGCTTGAACAATAGAGAGCCCACCTGGCTGCCTTTTGCTACTGTGGAGTTTGATCTCATATGATTATGATCCCTCTGACTCTGTATTGTTCCATTTGTTTCCATTGCCTGCTATTTGATAATAGCTTCTCTAGGTAGTTCCACTTCTTCCCTTTTATCTCTGCACTTTGCCCCTTTTTCCCTTCCGTTTTTAAGTCTCCTTGGACTTGTTTCAAGCCTGCTTCGGAGCAGATTCTTGCTGTTCTTCCTCTCATCTGTCTCCTTCAACAGCAAGCTCAAGTTTCATATCTCTTACCACTTCAGCCCATCCTGGTCTCCCGTTTCCTGTTGTACTTGCCACCTGTAACTCTTTATGTGGCAACTGTATGATTACTGACCTCGTTTCTTAAGTGGTTCATATGAATGGTTTATTTCTCCAACTTTATTGGAGGGATAACATCATCTTCATCTCATATCCACTTTAAAGGATAGCACAGATATCCACTTTAGAGATACCAGGGCATCACAGTATACCCGAGGAATGAACAAATTCTGTATTCAAGCCTTCCGTAATATCAAGCACTCAATTTTTTTTTAAAAGTCAATGCTGTTTGAAAATGGGTACATAGGAATATTACTTTGAATTTCAAATAATCTCATTCCTAAATTACGTTTGTTATTTGCTTTTAATTTTCCTTTTACAATTCAATCTGACGAGAGGGGCCATTTGTGTATGTGTAGGGAAATCTTTTGCCCAATATAGGTTTCCAGTAAATACAGGTTTTAAATAATGCAATATGGATACAGCTCATTATAGTCTCTAAATAATTACCGGGTCCCTTCAATTAGGGAAATACTTTTCTGATGGATCATTAGAAACACATTTGTGGTAGACTTTTAAACCATTAATAATCATAGAGACTATCTTAATTGCTTTTGGAGAGAAGAATTCTTTCGTAGTATGGAGAACCACTTGCTAATTCATCTGTTTTGCTAGACTGGATTTTTTTTTTATTGGCTTGCTTTAAAATGGGCATACTTGCACTTTAAAAAGCTCCAGAGACCTTCCATCTATATACAAATACAAAAATAGCATTAACGACTGACAGTCATCCCCCTTTCCCTCTGTCAGTTATGGGGACTATTTAAGGTTCTATCTTTTTCATGCTCTAGAAGTAATGTGAGGTTTACATTCAACTCCCTTTAATCTGAAACACTGACTGAGCTCCAAACCACTTAGCAGCCTGCCATTTTTCAATGGGAGGGGAAAGCAGCAATGTAATTTACTGTCCATATTTTATAGTTTTCCTTTTTAAAAACCTGCTTATATAGCTCCTGTATTTGCAGAAACTAGAGAATGACATGGCTTTTAAATGTGGTCCAGTCTGGGCAATGCTGGGAATCCCAAAGTGGCTGACTGGCCACCAAGGTTGGTATATGGTAATGAGAGATAAGGGGCTCTGAGTATAAAGGTGTCAGGGAGAGTATGAAGGAAGATGTAGGCAACACAATAGGTTTGATGAGCAGAAAGGGGAGCACAGTATGGAAAGGACAGAGGGCTGGGACTGGCCTGTGCTACTGAACTTCGGTGCACAACTAGATAACAATTATGTGATCATTTTAGGCAGGCTCCAGCATTTGCTGGGCACTGACTCACTGCTTTGGAGTTCCTTCACCATTACCCTGTCTGAACCCTGATCTCTTCAAGATTCCAAAAGAATAGCTAAAAGAACTTCTGGCCTCACATACTGTCTTTATTACTGAACAATCACTGTCTTCCTTGGGCCTTGTCTAGGAAAACTGGATAAGAGGTGGAACTTCTGAGCTCTTACCCTCAGGGTACTGTCCACCCTACTAAGCCTTTCCCTGCTCTCCTTGTCCCTGTACTCAATTGCCTCAAATTCTTCGGCAGTTTTCATCTCCTATTATTCACTTCATTCATTCATTTACTTCCAGCTCCATCCATTCATGAAATAGTTACTGTACCTCTTCCATGGGAGAGCACATACTGGAGAGAGATTGTATTAGCTAGCATTCTCAGAGAGACGGAATCAATGGGGGATACATAAAATATATGTAGATATGTTTATCTACACACATCCCCCCCCCAACCTTTAAGATTGATCAGTTTATCTACTTATTTATCATCTGTCTATCTAGGTTATTTTAAAGAGTTAGATTGTGGGGGTGCCTGGGTGGCTCAGTTGATTAGGTGTCTGACTCTTGATTTTGGCTCAGGTCACAATCTCAGGGTTGGGAGATAGAACCCTGCATTGAGCTCTGTGCTGGGTGGGGAGTCTAGTTAAGAGTCTCTCTTTTTCCTCTCCCACTGCCCCTCCCCACCTCTCTCCCTCTCTTAAAAATTTTTTATTAATTAAAAGAAAGAATTAGATTGTGAAGGGCGGCAAGTCCAAAAATTCAGGTTGACTGGAGACCCAGGGAAGAGTTGATATTGAAGCTTGATTCTGAAGGTGGTCTGTAGGCTGCCTTCCCTCTTGCTTGTGGGGAAGTCCGTCTTTTTTCTGTTAAGACCTTCAGCTGGTTGGATGAGACCCATCCACATTATGAAGAGTAATCTGGTTTGCTCAAAATATCCTGGTTTAAATGTTAATCTCATCTAAAGCATACTTTCACAGCGATGTCCAGACTAGTGTTTGACCAAATGCCTTGGTACTATGGTCTAGCCATTGACACATAAAATCAACTGTCTTGGGTACTATGAATCTTACAAAGGAGAGTAATATAGGTCATTGTCCCCAATCAATATCTGCTTAATTAGAGAGATATATCAATCTATCAGTCAATAACTGTAAATCAAGTTATGAACCTTGTGATGGGTTCTGTATCACCAATAAAGAAAGAGCTTGGGGAATCTAGAGGAAATAATGAGTAATCCTGACCAGGGGTCATGAGAAAGGCTTTGTAATAGGGGTACGAGTTGTAGTGGATGTTGAAAGCTAGGTAGAATTTTGCTAAATGAAAAGAGTAAGGGCTGGGGGAGAGGAAGACATTCTATTCCAATAAAATCAGAATTTGGTCATAAGTTTATATATTCTTTAAATTTTTAGCAAGTGCAATTTATATGACTTACTGTTCTGGGTGCTGATGGAATGTAAAGAGAATGTATCTCTGCTCAGAAGGAATAATGATAATGGTCACTATTTGTTGAGTGCTGCTTGCCACAGGTCGGGTACCTTGCCAAGTGTTTATACTCATTATTTCAATTATTGTTCTACTGCCCTATAGGAAAGGTTCCCAGTGGTGAAGCTCAACCAGTACAGTGTGATATCAGTGGACTGTGAAAGGTCTAGTGAGCACACTCCTGGGGCATAGGAAGGATAGGAAGTTGACCAGGCAGGGAGGTTGGGGCTGAGGGACATAGCTTATTCATTGCTAGGCTGGACTTGTAGTAAGCAAGACTTGAGCCCCACATTAGCTCACACCATAGATGATTTTGCAGCTGTTCTGGTATAGATGGAAGCTTGTGTGACAGTACCTACGAGAATGAAATCTATAATAATTGTGTCTTTGATTCTTTGCTGAATTTGCTTTCACTAATCATTCTCATTATCACCAGAAAACTGAGAATTAGAAAGGTTAAGGAAATTTTTTCATTGCCTGTTATCAGAACTTGTGCTCTTTCTACTAAGCCCACACTGCCTTAACTCCTAGGCTAATGGGCAAACAGTGATTACTGTGGTTTGAATGTTTGTGTTTGCCGACCCCCAAATTCATATGTTGAAGTCCTAATACCCAATGTGATGTGTTAGTAGGAGGTGAGGCTTTGGGGAGATGATTAGGTCATGAGGGTGGAGCCTTCTTGAATAGAATTAGTGCAGTTGTAAAGAAACTCTACAGAGTTCCCTCAGCCCTTCCACCATATGAGGACACAAGAAGTCAGAAATCTGGAAGAATTTCCTCACCCAACCATGCTGACACTCTGATCTCACACTTTTAGCCTCCAAAACTGAAAAATTAATTTCTATTATTTATAAACTACCCAATCTGTGTTTTTTTTTTTTTTTAAGTTGCAGCCTGACAGACTAAGATAGTGATTTAAGCAAATAACTCCAAAGAAGTGGGGTCAGTGCTACAATTGTTGTATGTTTAAGGCACAGTTAATGGAGTGATGAGTTCCATGGAAGATATCATCAAAGGAATATACATTGCAAGATGTTCTGAAGCAAGTGGGCCTGGGAGCTGAGGCAGATGACGAAGCTAGAATGAAGATGGATGCAATGGGAAAGGAAATGAAAGACTTAACATCAGAATATTTCTGTATATCTAGAAGACAAAACTTAGTAACTGATTGTAGGGAACTGGGGCAACTTAGGTGTCAAGGTGCTAGTTGCAAGGAACATCCTCAGTTGCAAAGAAACATCTTCAGCTAATGAAGTAGAAAAAGGATTATGGAAGGATATTTCCCAGGTCACAGATTTCTGGAAAATCTATAGAGTTAGACCTGGGAGCCGTGCAGCCAGGAGCTATGGTCACACCATATCCTGGGGCTTCTATGGTGAAGAGTCCACTATTGGCACCACTGGACACTGCATTTCATACCACAAGTGACCATTGATGCTGGACTTGGGATACCAGAACCTCCACCACTGCTTGCCCCAAACTGCACACCTCTACATCTGACCTCATGAAAGTGCATACTGCACAGCTGTGGCTTCCTCACTGTACCCTAGCTGTAATGGAAACTAGGAAAGAGAGGTTCTAGCTTCCATTTTGGATCGTTTGAAGAATTTCTCCAACATAGAACAGACATTCAAAAGAATGCTGGTGACCACAAACATGCCTACTCCAGGTGTTGAAGGAAGAGTAATCAAAACTGATACTAAGGTTTCTCATTTAGCAAATGGTTGATTGGAGTTGTTATGACCAAAACAAGGAAAATGGGAGGATGAATAGAATCGTGGAGCTAAAAAAAATTAGTTTCTGAATACCATGGATTTAAGATATCTGCAGCACACCAATATGGAGTCATTTATACAATATGTAGTTAGAAATTTGCATCCTGGTCTCAAGATGGAAGATAGTGCTAGAGATGTAGACTTGGGAACCAATATAGAGATGAGAATAGATAAGATTGATCACTATATATATAACCCTGATGAATGTTGCCTTGGAAGGGAGATAGAAGAGGAGGCTGAGCCACCTAAGGATCTTGAGAAGTACAAGTTGAAGGTAGAATGAGAATCCAAGGTGGAAAACTAGAGTATCATGAAACTCAAAGTTGTAATGGAAAAAGATGGTGATCAAGACAGTGAAATGCTGCAGAGAAATGTGTGTGAGGGCTAAGGTCTTTGAGTTTCTCAGAAAGGAAATCACTGGTGGTGTGCAGAAGTTATTTTGCCTGAGGCCAATATTACAACCCATTTAGGGTAAATAGTCACATACTGTATACCTCTCCTCAGCCCTCAACCAATATACAGCCTTTATTTCTTTGTCCCTGCCCAGTCTTCAGTTCCCCTCTTAAAACACCCAGTGTCCCTCCTCAAGACCATCTTAGCCTACATTCCTAACAAACCCTTTCCAAATTAGTACCCCATTTTAATCTCAGTCTGCAGCTGTGCCTTTCCCAGTCTCTCTGTTCCCTCAGCTCCTACATTCTTTTCCTTCTCAACCCCATTTTCCCAGTTATCTTCGGTGTTTCTCCAATTGCAGGATCATTTACCTAGCCCCCAGTGTCAGTTCCTAGGCCTGAACCAGTTCCCCGGTTTCCACTCTTCCCATCCCTATTTGTGGTTGTATTTCCCACCCACCAGTGGCATACCCATTTTCCCCAGATTTCCACCGAACTTCATGTATCAGAGCCTTTATCTGTACCCACCAGTTTCCTGGCATTGGTTGTATTGTTCTCAATCCTTGGAGACTTGACTTGCCAACTTTTGTCCTACTTTTCTTTCCCTGTCTCATTTCTAGTTCCTCCTCACACTGTGGACGTTGTTATTCTCTCTAGGCTGTGGTCCTTCCTTATTCTGTACCTGTCCTTTTTCCTTATTTGCTAATTTCAAAACAAAAGTATGTCTAAAAAGTTGTTACCTTGCCAGAGACACATACTAAAAGTCTTTATTGTTACAATTATATGATGACTGGGATTTTTTTTTTTCAAAATATTTGGGATGGGGGCAGGTGGGTGGGTATAAATAAAAAATATGACTGGTTATGTGTTGATAATTTTTGAAGGTGAAGAGTACATGGGGCTTTTTACAATATTTTCTACTTTTTGTGTGTTTAAAATTTTTCATGAAAAAGGTTTTAATGAAAAAAGTTTCAATGTATGTAAGTAAATCAAATGAATCGATATAAAGAAAACTATTAAGTAATACTAGTACTGATATGGCAAAAATATATTGAAAAAAAAACATGAAGGTGATATTTGAGTAGCTGAAGAGGGGAAAAAACTAAGATAATAGAGAAGGAGTTTAGAATGAGTGCGGATACAGAGCAATAGAGCAAGCTTGAGAAAAGAGGAAAAAAGTCTAAGCAATTACATTGTTTAACCCTGACTTTCTTGGTGAAGAAGTCCATATGCTCTCCAGGAAGTAAGGGAATGGGGATCAGGTAGGACTTACATGAAGAATGAGATAGCCATTGTGGGGAAGGGGAAGGAAGCCAGCTGGAAGTAAGCTGCAACTAAGATTGGAGAATGTGAATCTATAGTAGGATTGCTCTCCATTATCTTAGCAATCTAGTCTTCCAAGTGACTCTAGGGACCCTCATGTATGCTTCAGGTTTTCTGCAAAACATGTCTTTTCTGTGAATCAATGAAAATGTAAACTACCAGTAGAACTTATTTGTCTAGAAAGCCTGTTTTATATACTTGGCTTAAGGGAGGATTTTTATGGAAAAAAGTTCCACTGCTAAAATGGACTAATTACACACTATCAATAGGTACTTAATTTGTGGTGTGCTATGCACTTGCTGCTACTTTGTTGTAGATGTTAATGGGATATACTGTACAATGATGGATATTGAGTCTGTCTCAAAAGGATGACAATTCTGAAAGTGGATGTTGCTCTTTTGAATAGCTCACAGGGTTTTATCTGCTCCCCATTGGTTAGGCAGTGGTTTTCAACCTGTGTTTGTGTGCACATGTGCACACACACACACACACACACACACACAATTTTGCATAAAATTTCAAGGGGTTCAAAGAACAAAGATCTCAGTTAAAATTGCAGATTCAAGTTGTGTGGCAGGAGACCTTAATGAGGAACGTATCCATTTATGTTTAGCAAACAGAAGGGGGTTTATTTTTGGCTCCTAGAAATGACGAGACATATTGTCACCAAGTTTGTATATTCTCTAGTCCTCTAATGTTAAAACTTGACCTTCTCACCTCAGTCCAGGAGGATTTACCAAAAGTTAAACATTTAAGCCTGCTTCAAGGCCCCTTATCCCTTTGATGTCAGATAATTGCCTAATATATAAAATATTTATAGTGATATAACATGTCTACATAGTACAGGTTATATTTTATTTTTATTTTTTAAAGATTTTATTTATTTATTTGACAGAGATTGAGAGCACACAAACAGGCAGAGTGGTAGGCAAAGGGAGAGGGAGAAGCAGACTTCACACTGGGCAGAGAGCCTAGGACCCTGGGATCACAACTTGAGCCAAAGGCAGACACTCAACTGACTGAGCCACCCAGTCGCTCCTACTTTGTATTTTTAAAGTAAATTCTGTGTATAAAGATTTATATAGCCAACCAGCAGGAGGCAACTAACATTTCTTGAGCATTTAGGACACATTTGCTGTTCTGAATGCAACTTGTGTAGTCAGTGCAGTATTGCCCTTAGACAGATATTACTTTTTTATTTGAATGATGCAAAAACTAAGGTTCGGAAAGTCTAATATATTGACCCAAGGTGATGAGTTAATGAGTGGTTGAGCCAGCATTGAAATGTTGTTTTCTTTTAAATCTTTGCTTAACAGAGAACCCTGGATATTTGTTGGGTTTTTTGGCTATCTTGAATCCATTTCTCTCCTTTATGGAGAATTACTCCCTCTTTTGCCCACCTTCCCCAACCCCATTCTATGTTGTGCTCTTAAAACTATTAAACAAGGTACCCTGCCTATGACTCAAGCTAGGATAAGCCCATTCTCTTTGAGCTGTTTGACTCTTGCTACCTAGCCCACTGAGCTATGCTGCTGGTTTGTTAGATTCTCTTTGATTCTGTGAGTTTTTCAATATCCTTGAATAAAGGATATTTCTTTTGTAGAGCTATAGACTGAACTGTGCCCTCCATCCTCACCAGCCCCACCACAAATTCATATGCTCTAACCTGAAATTTGATAGTGTTTGGAGATAGGGCCTTTGGGAGGTAATTTGGTTTCAATGAAGTCATGAAGGTGAAGCCCTCACGATGAGATTGATGTCCTTATAGGAAAAGATACCAAAGACCTTGATTCCTCTTTCTCTGCCATACTAGGGCCTAGTGAGAAGGCAGCTATCTGCAGGCCAGGAAGAGAGCCCTCATCAGGGAACTTTATTGGTCAATACCTTGATCTTGGACCCCCCCAGACTCCAGAACTGTGAGAGATAAATTCCTGTTGTTGAAGCCACAGAGCCCGTGGTATTTTGTTACAACAGTCTGAGCTGATGAATACAAATAGTTTTTGTTGCCTTCTACCAAAGAATTGACTACTATACAAGATGAGTAGTAAGAAGACTCATTTTAGCTTTCAGTACTTTAGTTCTGACAAGTTGAAGAAAGAAGGACAAAGATCGAACAAGCAAGTTTAGGAACTTACTCTTATCTCTTGGGAAAAAGTTTATAAATAAAGAGGAAGTTGAAACTGTTTCATAGAGTGGGATTTGGGAATTATATATGGATGATACTTATTCTGAATTTCCTTATATCTTGTTTGCATATTCCTTATTCCTAACTTGTTTTTGATTTAGATCTACATTGTGATAACCAGGGCTGAGTGAGAAAATAAATTAGCCCTGGATAACTTCTCTTTCAGGTTGCAGAACTGCAATCAAAGCTAATCCCTAGAAACTGGTCTGCCAAGAAGAAAAGCTGCACTGAAATGGGCACCTAATT
Organism: Neogale vison; assembly: GCF_020171115.1. Lineage (NCBI taxonomy): Eukaryota > Metazoa > Chordata > Mammalia > Carnivora > Mustelidae > Neogale > Neogale vison. The sequence goes on along the minus strand of NC_058091.1, from coordinate 197,280,767 downwards.
TTTATTTGTTTTGGTCTTAAAGAATGTAAGAAATTCCTACTGCAGGAATTTATTCACTGGCTCCCAGTTACCTCTTCCTAACATAGGTTCATCTTTTATTTTTAGAGCTTTGTTTTGATCTATATGTCTTTTGGCTCTGAGTAATGCATTCCATGAGATGATTCAGTTCTGAGAAATCAAGCCAGGTAAAGATGAAATATAAGGTTTCACCACCTTTTCAATACTTTTCATCTGCTTTTAAGGATGTATGCCTTTCTACCAGTATTTCTTGGTACCATCTGTATTTTTTCCTACCAATTATAGAGCTTTTTGAGTTTGATGGCATCTTAGCAATCATGCAGTTCATCCTTCATATCTTACAGATGAGAAAACAGAAACTTATAGAAGTAACTGGTTTGTCAATGATTATGTAGTTAGTAACTGAATAGGGACTTGAACACACTTTTTCAGATTCCCTGTTCACAGTGTATTCTACTTCCATAAGCTGCCAAGTAATTGACTGACCAAAGATAATAAAAGCAATTCCCATTTAACCTGAACTAAAGAAGAATGTGGAAAAGAAGGAAAAATAGAAAGTTTTCAGAGTTTGAATTTCATCGAGCAAAAGGGGAAGATTTTGAGCCATGTGGAGGAAAGAGGCAGAGAGGTCGTGCTTTTAAGGATTGTTTTTAAGCCTACTGTCAAATTGCTTTATTCTCTGGGCGAGTGTCTGCATGTTTATTTCCATGGGTTAAATGATTCCTTTAAGGTGAATTAAACACTGCCTCATTTCCATGTGAATTAAAGTTTTTAAAAGAATTTTTTCCCCTGGGAATTTCTCACATTAAATCCACTAGGTTTGTGCATCTATGTTGAAAACAGACCAAAGGGAACTGGGACTTCATCTTTTTCTCTAATTGGCTTCTGTGCCTTCCTGTCTTGTGAGAATTGAGTGTTGTTTAGATACCCCTCTCCTTTTTCAGCTCTAGAGTGAATATCCAGTGTCTGCTTGGTAGTTTGTCTCTTTTGGGATAACCACACCCTAGGTCAGTATAGTTTGTTTTCAGTATAGGGCCAGCTGTTCCAGGATTACTTTTTCAGGGTTGGAAACATCCAGTTTGGACCTTGAGGGAAAAGGCTGAGAATAAAAATGTAAAGAAGAAGGTCAAATAATATTTTGTCAGATTGTTGACTTTCTGTTTTGAATCAAATCTGTCTTTAGTGTTCTCTAGTATCCCTGCTCTAGACATAGTGCTCCAAAGAACAGGAGTGAAAACACACCCTCTCCTTTCCTCTAGGCAACAAAAGCAAATACTAAAAAAGGACTAGAACAAGTGAAATTTATAATTTTTCACCTGAATAAAGAAGTATTTCTTTTTTTTTTAATTTATTTTTTATTTATTTTTGGCATATCAGTATTCATTATTTTTTCACCACACCCAGTGCTCCATGCAATCCGTGCCTTGTATAATACCCACCAGCTGGTACCCCAACCTCCCACCCCCCCGCCACTTCAAACCCCTCAGATTGTTTTTTAGAGTCCATAGTCTCTCATGGTTCACCTCCCCTTCCAATTTCCCCAACTCCCTTCTCCTCTCTAACTCCCCATGTGCTCCATGCTATTTGTTATGCTCCACAAATAAGTGAAACCATATGATAATTGACTCTCTCTGCTTGACTTATTTCACTCAGCATAATCTCTTCCAGTCCCGTCCGTTGCTACAAAAGTTGGGTATTCATCCTTTCTTTCTTTTTTTTTTTTTTTAAAGATTTTATTTATTTATTTGGCAGGCAGAGATCTCAAGTAGACAGAGAGAGGAGGAAGCAGGCTCCCCGCCGAGCAGAGAGCCCGATGCAGGGCTTGATCCCAGGTCCCTGAGATCATGACCCAAGCCAAAGGCAGAGGCTTTAACCCACTGAGCCACCCAGGCGCCCCTATTCATCCTTTCTGATGGAGGCATAATACTCCATAGTGTATATGGACCACATCTTCCTTATCCATTCGTCCGTTGAAGAGCATCTTGGTTCTTTCCACAGTTTGGTGACCGTCGCCATTGTATTTCTTGATAACACTAAGGGCTTAGGTTCTGAGCCTGAACTCCCATGTCCCTCTGAGTATAAATAAAAGGCAGTGATCAAAGCAGACATTTTAGTTAGGCAAACAGCTTGAGAGCCATCCTTACCACAAAGGGCTACTGAAGTTGAGTAATTAGTAGCTTCAGAATTTAAAGCAGAGTTTTAGGAAGTTCGTCTCTGTAGCTGAAAGCATACGCCATGTCATAAGATTTTGTTATGTCACAAAGGAAAACTGGGGGCATCATGTTGCCTGAGTTCAAGCTTTACTACAAAGCTGTGATCACCAAGACAGCATGGTACTGGCACAAAAACAGACACATAGACCAGTGAAACAGAGTAGAGAGCCAGGATATGGACCCTCAACTTTATGATCAAATAATCTTTGACAAAGCAGGAAAAAATATGCAGTGGAAAAAAAGACAGTCTCTCCAATAAGTGGTGCTGGGAAAATAGGACAGAGCTATGTGTAGAAGAATGAAACTTGACCATTCTCTTATACCTTACACAAAGATGTACTCGAAATGGATAAAAGACTGCAACTTAAGGCAGGAATCTATATCAAAATCCTAGAGGAGTATAACATAGGGAGTAACCTCTTTGACATCAGCCACAGTAACTTCTTTCAAGATATGTCTCCAAAGGCAAAGGAAACAAAAGCAAAAATGAACTTTTGGGACTTTATCAATATCAAAAGCTTCTGCACAGCAAAGGAAACAGTCAACAAAACAAAGAAGAAACCCACGGAATGGGAGAAGATATTCACAATGACAGTACAGACAAAGGGTTGATATCCAAGATCTATAAAGAACTCCTCAAACTCAACACACACAGAACAGATAATCATGTCAGAAAATGGACAGAAGACATGAACAGACATTTCTCCAAAGAAGACATACAAATGGCTAAGAGATACATGAACAAATGTCCATCGTTACTAGCCATTAGAGAGATTCAAATCAAAACCACACTGAGATACACCTTACATCAGTTAGAATGGCCAAAACCAACAAATCAGTAAACAGCAAGTGTTGGAGAGGATGTGAAGAAAGGGGAACCCTCTTGTTGGTGGGAATGCAAGTTGGTGCAGCCACTTTGGAGAGCAGTGTGGAGGTTTTTTAAGAAATTAAAAATAGAGCTTCCGTATGACCCTGCAATTGCACTCCTGGGTATTTACCCCAAAGATACAGATGTAATGAAAAGAATGGCCAGCTGTACCCCAATGTTTATAGCAGCAATGGCCATAGTCACCAAACTGTGCAAAGAACTAAGATGCTTTTCAACAGACGAATGGATAGAGAAGATATGGCCCATATATACAATGGAGTATTGTGTCCCCACCAGAAAGAATGAATACCCAACTTTTGTATCAACATGGATGATTATGAGATTATGAAAGAGATTATGCTGAGTGAAATAAGTCAAGCAGAGAGAGTCAATTATATGGTTTCACTCACTTGTGGAGCATAAGGAATAACATGGAAGACACTGGGAGGTGGAGAGGAGAAGTGAGTTTGGGGAAATCGGAGAGAGAGACAAACCATGAGAGACTGTCGACTCTGAGAAACAAACTGAGGGTTTGGAGAGGAGAGGGTTTGGATTAGGTGAGCCTGGTGGTAGGTATTATGGAGGGCACGTATTGCATGGAGCACTGGATGTGGTGCATAAACAATGAATTTTGGAACACTGAAAATAAATAAAAAAAATGATATTCACTGAATTCTTTGAAACAAAGAAAGGAGAAAGCAATAAATATCAAGCTCAATAATTAAAATTTGTATTTCATAAAGTTGGCTATTTTTTCTCTTATAATTAGATTATACTTATAAACCTCTAAATCCTAAATCCCTGTGATTTTTAATAAAGGTCAACAATAATATAAATAAACATTTAAAAGCAATTAATTTGTAATCTTATTCCCTATATAATTATACATACTGTTGCATAGTAATTTCTAGTTCTTTTCATAGGTCTGTGTACTCTATAATATATATAATCATAGTATTTTAGATTATACTTTTTCTCATGAAACATTCTTCATGTCTAGTCAACATTAAAAATTCTCATGTTTTTGTTTGTTTGTTTTAAAGATTTATTTATTTATCTTAGAATGAGAGAGAGAGAGTGAGGAACAGAGGGAGAGGGAGAGAATCCCAAGCAAACTCCTTTCTGAGTGTGGATCCTGACATGGGGCTCGATCTCAAGTTTCTGAATTCATGACATGAGCCGAAACCAAGAGTCAGATGCTTAACTGACTAAGCCACCCAGGAGCCCCAAAATTCCCCATGTATTTATATTGTACTAACAATTGCTATTTTAAATGACTGCATAGCATTTCATACTATTTATCTTAATACGCTAACTTCTAGTATTGGCCACTTAGATTTCGAAGTGTTTGTGTTATATGATCATATGACTTCTACATTGTTATGTCTATTGGGTACTATCATTTGCTTGTTTTAATTTGTATTTCTTTGAATATAACTGGAATGAGTACTGTCTATTGTGGATGTTGTTTTATTTATTTTACTAGTTGTATTTATTTGGATATTAATTGTCTATGACAGTTTAACAACTTATTTTTTCCTGACTAATAGTTTCTCTGAGGAACAGTACACTTTGACCTCTGGACACTTGACTGTCTATTCTAAAGTGATCTTTGGGCCAAGAACGTTAAGATAGTTTTTTCTTAGGTGAGATTTGTGTGAGAGCAACTCATTACATTTTAGTTAAAGTAACTATTTATACCATGAGGAGACTATCCTGTTTGTCACTGTGTCCTCATGAGGCAGAGAGAGAACAAGTAGCTCTGTGATGCCTCTTCTTATAAGGGAATTAATCCCATAATAGGGCACTACCCTTATTATCTCTTCTAACTCTCATAACCTCCCAAAGACCCCATCTCCAAATGTCATCACATTGGAGATTAGAGCTTCAACATAAGGATTTTCAGGGGAACACATTCAGTCCGTAACATGGCCTTTTACCCTCAGGTTACTGCAGCTTCTATCCAAGTTCATATCCCCCTAATTAAGAGGAACTTGGTGAGTATTAGAGGTAAAATTTCATGAACACCGGATTAAACTTTAAAAAAATTTAATCTGTAGATAAGGAACAAAATGAGACAAACTAAGCGTGGAAAGAAAGTAGTTGGACAGTTTATGCCAGGGCCATTCACTAAGTAGGATTTGTCTTGTGGATATTTATGGTGGCATATGGTATGTGTTGAGATTTAAGAGGCCATTTGGAAAAGTATTTTTATGTCTTGTAACTCATGAATTCTGAATTTTGAGTCCCTGTCTTGAATGATAGGGACTAAGCTTCATAATGCAGGGATCTTCGCAGCACTGGGAACTACCAATTTGGTACCTTCTCTGCCCCCTCCCCCACATGCCCTTCCCTTCCTTTCATTCCCTACCCACATCTCTCCACCTAAGCTCCCACATACCAACTGGCATCAGGCTAGTTACATATCTGGCTAGTTCTTTATTTTCTTTCGTGACTCACAAATGAATCAATATCCTGGCAAGGAGTTAAGCAGGCTGGTTTCTTCAAAGAGTATTTTGTAGGTAAATACAAATAGGATAACTTGAGTGTTTAAAAATACTTTTAAGTAACTACGTTCTTTAATTATATGATCCTTAAGCTTGAATATCTTCGGATTATATGATCCTTAAGCTTGACTATCTTCAGATTTAAATAAATCCTATCAGTTGACAATTTAAAAAAACACTTTGTAGAATCTGAGCAAGTCTTATTTGTACATGTTAAAAAATGCAAACATTACAAAAAAGTGTGCAGTGAAAAATAAGTTTCTTTCCACCCCACATTCCCAGATCCTTTGCTTCTCTTTCCTCAGAGACAACCACTACTATTTCTTGCTAATGCCCTCTAGAAATACTTCTTAGCTAATCAAACTTAAATACTACTTATACAACCCCCTTGTAAAAAACCCAAATATGAAATACTACATATACTTTGTTTTTATTATTACTTTTATTTTTTTAACTTTTAACTGTGTCTTGTTTCTTATGTCTTATTCCAGAGACTGGATCACATCAGCTTATATAACTTTCTTCCATTTTTTTTTTTTTACTGACTATCTGATGAAAATATGCAGTAATTTATTAATTTAGCCCCTTATTAGTAGGTATTCAAGTTATTTCTAGTTTTTTTAAAAAACAAGGCCCTCTCAATGAGAAGCCTTGTATATATGTATTTGTGAATTTGTGCCAGTATATTTGTGATATATTTGTAGGCTGAATAACAACATGAAGAAAAATGTGGTGTTATTGGGTTAAAAGCATGGATATTAGAGTTTGTTATCTACTACCTGCTTCCCAATTAGTAGACATATAACTTAAGTTATATGACAAGTTACTTAACTTTCTTTGCATCAGTTTCCTCATTTGTAAAATAAGTATAAATGATAGTCCATACCTTGGACATACAAATATAAGGGGAGCTAATACAAGTATAGCATTATTAGAGAGTTGTTGGAGAGTAACTTTTTTTTCCCCCAATCTTGATGAAGAGCTCATTCCTAAGCTTGTTACAAGTATTGATACAATTGATACTTAATTTTGGCCAAAGGAGATATTTGGGAGGGCAAATTGAGAGTAGGAGTTCCTCCTATAGGTAGATGTGGGCAGCTAACTGTAGTCAGGTTTGCGTTCAAACTGTGGATTAAAAGTCAACATCTGGGGCCTGAATATCTTTGTCTCTGATATGTGGGGATTAGATTAGATAATCCCTAAAGTAACTTCTAACTCAATTATGTGTGTGCTTAGTCCATTCTCAATATGAGATGTTATTTAATATGGTTTAGATAATTGTGAGAGATAAATTTAAGTCCTGATTCATGTAACACTGTCACTTTGCACTTATTCTTCTCTTTGTGTAGAATGACCTTCACTTTGTCTGACTATGTAGCTGAGCTGTGACTCATCCTCAGAGACTTAGATCTGACTCAGCCTTCACTGTGAAGCCTTCCCTGAGTGCCTTGGTTGAGTTAGGCACTTTCTCCCTTTGAGGTGTCTTAGCCTCTGTGTTCTGTGGTGAGAGAAGAGTTTTCAAATATTAACTGATAGCTTTTATTTGTCACCCCAGACTCAGCTTTGATATTGCACTTTTTGTTGCATTGAGGCAGGGATGACATAGTCTTTTCTTGCATTGTAAGTCCCAAAAGTCTGGGCCCTTCAGGAAATGATAAAAGCAAAATGCGTAGAAAAACCAATTGCCAGGAAAAGACAAGCTAAGCAAGTAGAGTTTCTATGCTGCAGAAGAAAGAAGTACCTCAGCCAGGGGAACACAAGGTGTGAGTAGACAAGTTGGGCCTCTGATAAAGAGTGAAGCTCCCTGGTCCTTCCTGAGCTCAGCGCAGGGATAAGGAGAGTGACAGAAATCCTCTAGAGGTATGCAGAATCAGAGCACAGAGGGATTCTAGGTTTTCTTTCCTGGATAAAGTCCAGAGAAATGAGAAGAAGCTGGAGTACAAATGGCTGCACATGGCACCCACCTGGACAGGCCTGAGGAAACTTAGAAGGTTCCACAGAGCCTGCCATGGTATGGAGGCAGGGACAATATTCCCATGTCCTGAGAGGACCATGGAAATGGTAAAAGACTGAGGATGGTCCTGCTGACTTTCCTGGGGCCCAGTGTACTCTGGGAGCCACAGAATGGACCGTGGTACCTTAAAGGGGCAAGGGAGTTAAGGAGAGTTCGACTCCAAAGTACTGTTGATAGGGAACATCAACAAAATCTGCAGAGATCCACAGGGACCAACAACTGAGGATCAGATGGGGAACATCTTTGCTGAGATGTTCCAAATTCAACTGAGTGCATGAATTCAACTGAGATCCAGTTTTCACAGCCTGGAGAAATAAGAACTCCATGGTAGAACTTAAGTTTGTTACACTTCTTTTTTTTTTTGTTTTAAAGATTTTATTTATTTATTTGACAGAGAGAAATCACAAGTAGATGGAGAGGCAGGCAGAGAGAGAGAGAGAGAGAGAGAGAGAGAGGGAAGCAGGCTCCCTGCTGAGCAGAGAGCCCGATGCGGGACTCGATCCCAGGACCCTGAGATCATGACCTGAGCCGAAGGCAGCGGCTTAACCCACTGAGCCACCCAAGCGCCCCAAGTTTGTTACACTTCTTGAAAACTTAAATGCAGAAGGATTTTTAGTGCCTCTAATATTACTCTACTGCATCATAAATATTTGATTCCTTATCTGCCTCTCTGGATAACAAGCTCTTTGAGGGAAAGCACTAAATCTTCTTTTCCATTTTATTTGTTCGTGTATATTAGAAGCACTCACACATAGGACGGGTGCAGGAAGTTTTCCGAATGAATAGGTGGACATTTATTTGATAGCTCTTCTGTGTCACAACCTATCCCAGGTCCTTTCACAGCCCTATGAACTAGGTGCTATTATTGCCATTTTGCAGTTGAGATTTACTAAAGCAAGGGAACTAGTAGAACCCAATCGTGAGCAGTAGGAGGGAGATCTGCATCCACACTCTAGGTCCTCCAGACACCAGACTGCCTTCATAGGTAAAAGTGATTCTTTTCTCTTACTGTCTGAATATAACTGTGGAATAAAGATGTAAATTAGTTGTTTACTTATTTCATTAAAAGTTTACAAATTTCTTGCTTTAATACTTTCAAAATAAAGAGCAGAGTGCTCTTCTTATTTTACCTTTATTATTAATTACAAATTAGGTAAAAATAGCCAGTAAAGTATGACTGTGACACCCCAAGATCCCTGTAAAGCTTAATATTCTTGCTAATACTGCCTTGTTTATTTATAAAAGAAGCATATCTTCTTTGTAGAAAGTACATAAAATCAGAAAGTAGAAGAAGTTAAAATTTACTTATAAGTCCTCTACCTACAGATATCCACTATTAACTTTCAGTTATATCTTACCCTTTTTAAAAAAAAAATTCGAAAACTGGTGTCAGTACTTTGTTCGTTTTTCATTATATCATGAGTATTCTGTCTAGTACAAGGTGTTTAGTGTTCATGGAACAAAATCTATGTAGATCATACTGTTCATTGGGAGAAGTTATTGGAGTTAGGACTTCACAGGTAAAGTGAGACACTCGATATACAAATTTTTGCTTTAAATAGTCTTCCAGAAGGGGTGCCTGGGTGGCTCAGTGGGTTAAAGCCTCTGCCTCTGGCTTGGGTCATGATCCCACGGTCCTGGGATAGAGCCCCACATCAGGCTCTCTGCTCAGCGGGGAGCCTGCTTCCTCCTCTCTCTATGCCTGCCTCTCTGCCTCCTTGTGATTTCTGTATATCAAATAAATAAATCTTTAAAAAAAAAAAGTCTTCCAGAAAACTTTTAAAGATTTAAGGAATGTAAAAATGTATATGTAATCCAATAAGACTATCATACAGTAAACTTTAATTGCAGTTTGAAATACCAAGAAGACAATAAAAAATCGCCTTAAGCTTGGTTTATGAAGCTTAAAACTATCCTGCTGGAGAGAGGAGGGGCCTCATGTCCTGGAGGGACTTGACCCTAGTGTACCCTTTCTATGCATGGACAGATTTGTCTCTTCATCTCATTTCTTGACCTAAAGAGAGAGAGGTTAGGAATTCAGCCGGAAGCACAACAGTGATTGAGCAAGTATAGCAACATCCTCCCTCCCTCCCACTGCCAAGGTGCTAAACCCTTGGCTACAAGAAAGAGTAAGAAGTTAGCACTAGATTTGCCTTTCAAACTCTCTGGAAAATTAACATGTCTGTTTCAGGCCAATTAAAGAAGAAAGGCACCTCCCATCCCAAGTATTAGAATCTCCTCACTGGGAATGGAAACCACTGCAGAATTGTTTTGGCTTATTTCCACATTATTTAAGAAAGGAGGCCTGGAGGGCACTCTAAATTGACTTGATGTTTTTAGGTTTTTGACGTGTGGGAACTAATCTTGTTTCCATGTCAACGTACCCTGTCAGCTGCTACAGATTAAAATATGATTAGTTCTTCCCTCTAATTGGCCAGGTAATAAACCCATCATCTCAAAACCATGGCTTGTGGTTCAAAGCATAAACTTGGACCCACACTACTTACTTTTGAATCCTGAATCTGCTCTCTATGGGCTTTGAGACTTTGGGCAAACTATTAAAAATCTTTATGCCTCATTTTTTTCCTATGTCCTTATCTCAGGTAGTTTTTATAGAGGATTGAATGAGTTCGTGTATGTAAAACATCTCAAATAATGCCTTATGCAGAGTAGGAACTAAAAAGGTATGAAATAAGAAGTAGTGTAATTAGGTTCTTCCTTTGTGTTTGCTGGTGAACCACAGGTAAACAACTAGCTGGGAGTGGGCAAATGATGGATGTATGGCTGTCTTGGAAATCTTTTAATAACGAAAGAGTGCCAGCGTTTTTGTCACAGCATGGGTGGATGGTTAAGCAAGAAACAGGGAGGTTAAGGCTGGATACTGCAAGGGCCTTTAAGCTCACTGGGTTGCTTTCCCAGGCCGGTATGTTGAGGCTGGTCTGGAGAATGCGAAAACTGGGTTATTTTATAAACAGGTGGGATATTTGAAGGGGGAATGGCATTTCTTAGATACTTACCTGGACTATGAGTGAGTTTGTTAAAAGAAGTAAATTGAGCCTATGAATAGATTGAAGATATCTAGTTATTCCTTCTTGCTAGGCTTTTGAATAAACCAATAGAATTGTAGTTTGCAATTCAGTGTTTCTGTTACTATTTGTTGGTTGCCAATACATAAACTGCTTTTGGCCAATTAAATCAGAGAAGTAATTATTGGAAGGGGAAGCTCAAACAACCAAGCAGAAAGGCAAGGTAAAAGGTGTAGAATGATTAGGAAGTACAGCCCTTGGGGGACTGGAAGCAGGAACTGCAGGATGTTCATTTCAGGGTCAGTCAGCCTCTTGTCTCTTGTTCATATTCCAGAGAGAGGAATCTGATCAGGCTGGCATGGGTCAGGTGCCCACGCCTTGACTAGAGGAGGGCAGGGCATCTAAACTGGCAACCACACCTGACCGTATCTGATGAAAGAGTTTCTCCAAAACAAAATCAGGATGCTGTTACCAGAAGAAGGAGGAAAGGAAACAGAATGGGCAAAAACAACAAATGGCCACTACTCTATATTGCTTAAAGCCACCAGTGAGGAAGACAAAAGACATTAGGAATTAAGGAGACCCTGAAAACTTTGATTTTTAATCTTTCTCCCCAATTGCCTTATCCTCTGACCTTGAAGCTAGATTCCAAAGCCTGGATTTATACCAGAAGGAATCCTCATACTCTAATGGAATTTTCTTCTGATCCTACCACAGTCTGATTTAAACAGCTCAAAATATTAAAGAGGTTTTTATGAAAATGATGATATTCTTCAATTTTATACTTAATGGATGTCTACTATCTATCAGTAAAAGACAAACCCCATCTCCTGCCTTTCAGAAATATGTAGTTACGGTGGTAAAATAGACATATAAACATATATGACATGACTTATGAGGTAGTATGGAGAATAGTATGGTAGAGAAATAAAATAAGGCACGGTTAAATCTGCTTAGGGGTTTCAGTGGAGGTGGTACTTCAAGTAAGCCTTGAAAAATGAATGAGTATTTACAATTTTAAATTGAGACATTTAGTATAAAAACAAAATTGTGACCCCAAATTATAAACATTATTCACACCTCTGTCAGTGGCACCAGTTTCATCTATTGGCAGCATAAATATTGTTCTTTGGTCTTCTAAGGCTAAGAAGTGAACTCATAAGGAAAGCCTTGAAAGTCAAAAACTGAAAAACAAACTGTTGCATTCTTAAATTGCAACTATTTGTAAACAAAGCCCGATTCTTAATAACTAGTTTCAGGAGCTTGACTAGATGTGAAATGTACCATGACCTCTAGGACTTCTGGAACTCCTCAGCAGCTGTCACTCATTGGCTAGGCAGCTTGAGGGTCAGAGCCTCTCCTCTGCAAGGGTCCTGTGTCAGCTACTGACTTTTTAGTTCAGGGACTATTTATGCATTTAACATTTGTATCTTGACTACAACTCATTTCTAGTATGCCTTTGGGTCTAGATCTCAATCTTGTCAAAAAACTGTAAAATAAGAGTTAGGAATATAGTGGTAACAAAGAACTCAAAATTAGTATGGAGAAGAAGAATCTCATCACAAAATAAAGCCTCTCCGATTTGCAGATTATTCTCAATTAGTAAGAATACTGTCAGAATTTCTTATAAGGGGGGATGTATTTTCCTGTGGCAAATAATATTTCTGAAATGTTGGAAAATACTTTTTTCATTTTATGTTAATATGCATGCTTTATCTTTTTTCCTGGCACAGATCTCTCTAAACTACCTCAGATCACATTTCAGATCAAGGTGGGAAAGCAAAGAAGAAATGAATCAATAAGTGAATTAATAAAGAAGCTGTAAAAAATAAGGGCTACTTAAAAATTGCATTAATTACTTAATTTGAGTTAATGAAAACTGTCTAGAGTTCCATAAATTGTGTCTGTTGGTCCCATTAGTTTGCCAAAAATAAACCATGAGTTAGAAGACCTGAGTTGTGCCTTGGCTCTGCTTCTACTTACCTGTGTGAACCTAGGTAAAACACTAGGATGGCCCCAATGGATTAATTGACCTCTGAGGAAATTTCTGCATCAGATGTTAGCCCTACCCTTCTGAAATCCCTTCAAGTCACTTATCAGTTTACCTCAGGCGCCCATTACTTAAAGTAAATCAGTGCAAACCATATAATTTGTGAGATATTCATGTAGACAAATTTTCATTTTAGTAAGCATTCCTATTACCTGCTTTGGTTAAAACCTCTCCTTAAGCATAACATTTCAATATATTTGATATATATATTAAATTATTTTTATATTAGATTATTTTATTTTTTTATTTTTTTTTCCAATTTATTTATTTTCAGAAAAACAGTATTCATTATTTTTTCACCACACCCAGTGCTCCATGCAAGCTGTGCCCTCTATAATACCCACCACCCGGTACCCCAACCTCCCAACCCCCCTAGATTATTTTATTATCAGAGGTTTCATTTGCATTTTCCCAGTTGTCTCAAGGTATATAACACAGAAGAGCTAAGAGTATACATTTATTTGTTTGTTTGTTTGTTTTTTTAAAGATTTTATTTATTTATCTGACAGACAGAGATCACAAGCAGGCAGAGAGGCAGGCAGAGAGAGAGGAAGGGAAGCAGGCTCCCTGCTGAGCAGAGGGCCCAATGCGGGGCTTGATCACAGGACTCTGGGATCATGACCTGAGCCGAAGGCAGAGGCTTTAACCCACTGAGCCACCCAGGCACCCCTTGTTGGTTGTTTGTCTTAAAAAGTATTCCACCTAAGCCTTGCAACACCAAGTTTCTTAGGTAAAATTTGAACTTCAATTTAATTATTTCCTTATTTTTTAAAGATTATATATTTTTTCCTCTTTCTATTTTTTTTGTAGATTGTTGTTCATTCTTGCCCATGAAACCTTTTCTATACCAGAAGTACATAACAGAGGAAGGGTTCAGTGGAATAGGGCAAGAGAGATAATCTTTGAAACTCACATTGAGCTAAATGGATCCTGGAATAGAATTTGAAGATGAGTGTTCCAAATTATTTTTTTCTGTTCAGATGACAAACTAATGAGAGAATCAGTCAATCAATCAGTCAATCAAACTCAATCAATAAGAGGAGCAAAGCTCATCTGAGTGATGATGGATGATACTTAAAAGTGAATTAGTGACTGATTTGGCAAAATTTCAGAAGTAGAGCTAACAGTGGCAAATTAGGTTAACTTGTATGTATTGCTGACAGGATGTGGGCTGGACAACAGCAAATTCTATCCAAAAGCCTCCAACTGCCTGTGAGGCTGACCTAGAGGCTGCCTCAGATCTGATGGATTAAAACAAGTCCATCTGAAATCATTTTTTTCAGCCCTGTAATTTTTGTAATGATATGTATCAAGCCTAGAAACCTATATTTAAGCACCTGAATACATCCAAACAGAGGCAAACAATTCCCAACAATATCTCTACAACAATATGCTGTTGGTTGCTAATTGGAAAAAAAGCACAAGTTGTAATTAGAAGGCATTCTGTTGTTTGCTGGGGAGCTCCACTCCTAAATGGTTAAAATATTCAGCTCTATAGGGCAACCACCTGGTTTAAATTTTTGGCAGGTGGTGTTAGCAATGCATATTTACTTTTTTTTTTTTTTGGTAATGTAATGTTTGTGCACCAGCTTAAAAATCAGGCCGTGCTACGAATGGTTATTAGTATGACCACTGCTGGCCCTCCTCACCCTCTTTAGAGACAAAGTCCCTCTCCCATGTCAATTCACCTCAATGCCTATCTAAGCCACTGCCCTCCTTCCAGTCCTCTCTAGGCCTGGTGCCAGCAGGCTCTTTTTCCCGGATGTTGACAATCATGCCTTCAAACAAGGTGATTGCCAAACAGAAGAGGAACATTTTCTAATGCATCCTCAAAGAATGTCAAATACAGAAGTTTAGCAGATTCAAGTAAACAAAACTAAGACAAAGAGAAAGCGTGTGCTTCAAATTCTCTCAGCCTTTGAACCCCAGGATTCCCGCCAGGATCCTATGGTTTTGATTGGACTGCACCACTGGATGAAGATATGAGTGTTCCAAATCCATAAGTATTTATGCACTCTAGAAAGGTTTTATATTGGAAAGTATAACTACAAGGGTGTTTTTATTTTTGGCTAGATCCATTTCCCCCCTCGTTTCATTGTAGTTAGGAAACAGTATTCTGTATTTTGCATTCTCTTTAGTCTTGTTTCTGATGTTCTTCCCCCACACTCTTTTTCCCAAGGAGCAGAGGCAGACAGTTGGTTTTGAATGTTTCTGTTTGCGGCAGGCATCTCTTTCCTAGCTCACAGCCAGCTTTGGCCTTGTTAGGCAGCAGGCTGTTGAAGTTACCAGGATACCCAGAAGTGACTTCTGTTGCTTTGACAGTGCCCTGGTGGATTAAGCTGATTAGTCAAAGCCAACTGCTTACTTTCAGGGACTTATTCTATTTTCCTATTTTACCAATATCACCTAATTGAGAACCAGATGCTTTTAGTCAACATCTTCTGCAGTTCAAGGAGCTCTAAAAATCTTCCTCTACTCCAGGAATCTAATGCCCAGTCTTGAATAAATCAGTTCTCCCTGCTCACTCTGAAGAAAGTACGCAGCTCTTAAAGGAGCAGGTGAACATATGGGTGCTTTTCTTTTCAATAGAGAATGGGAATGTCTGGAGACACAGAATATTTTGTGGACAGTGGTGGAAACAGACATGAGGATATATTTTAAGGATTGTAATTTGGTGCACATTTCCTGGAGACAATTTAGTTCTATCAAGTTTCAAATGCGCATACTCTTGACCAAGGAATTTCTTATTTGTTTATTAATTATTTGCTTTAAAGATTTCATTTATTTATTTGACAGAGAGACATACCAAGAGAGGGAACACAAGCAGGGAGAGTGGGAGAGGGAGAAACAGCTTCCTGCAGAGCAGGGAGCAGGATGCCAGACTCAATCCTAGGACCTTGGGATCATGAGCCCAGCCAAAGGCAGAAGCTTAAGGACTGAGCCACCCAGGTGCCCCAGAATTTCACTTTTAATCATTATATCTCCAAACTATACTAGCATATATGTTCAAGGAAGACTGTAGGATATTTATATGGCACTGTTTACAATAGCAAAAGGTTAGAAGCAATCTAAATGTCCATTTAATAGAGGACTAGATAAATAAATTATCAGACATACAATAGATTCTTTAGCAACTGTAAAAAACAACTGTAAGAATTGTTTAAAGAATGAAGCAGGGACGCATGGGTGGCTCAGTTGAGTAAGTGTCTGCCTTCGGCTCAGGTCATGATCCTAGGGTCCTGGGATCGAGCCCTGCATGGGACTTCTTGCTCAGCAGGAAGGCTGCTTCTCTCTTTGCCTGTCGCTCCCCCTTCTTGTGTATTCTATCTCCCTCTCTCCCTCTGCCAAATAAATGAAATCTTAAAAAAAAAAAAAAAAAAGAATGAAGCAGATCTACAGGTACCGATATGGAAAATTTCCAAGATATACTAGCTATTGAAGAAGGGACGGTAAATAAATAAAGGAGCTTTATGGGGCACCTTCATGGCTCAGGCAGATAGGCCTCTGCCCTCTGCTCAGGGCATAATCTCCAGATCCTGGGATCAAGCCCTGCCTCTGTTGGACTCCCTGCCCAGCAGGCAGTCTGCTTTTCCCTTTCTCTCTGTGCCCCTCCACCTTGTGCTCTGTCTCTCAAATAAATAAAACAAATCTTTAAAGGCGGAGGGTGCTTTATGTATACATGTGTATTTTTGCATATGTGTAGCCTATCTTGACATACTGTTATCAGTAGTCACCTCTGGTGAAGGGAACTAGAGAGCTGAGAGAGAAGGGTAGAAAGAGTCTTATTTTCTCCACATGCCTTTTTATAAAGCTTAAAATGTTTCCCTTGTATATCTAATTCCTACTCCTATAAGCAGGTAATTAAACAGTAGATAAAGATGTTAATTTTTCATTTTCCCATTAGGATTTCTTCTTATTATTTGTTTTCTACAGAAAGGATTCTCTTCCTGGTCCTTGGGATCAGATAGACCTTTAGTTCTGGCCACCACTGACTAGCTGTGTAAAACTCAGCAAATGATTTAGAATTATCCAGAGCCTCACTTGTTTTTGTTTTTTTTTTTTTCTCCTGTGAATGAGATTATTAATATCTCAAGACTTACTGGGAGACCTAAATAATGCAAGGTGCCTCGCATAATGCCTAGGCCAAAATCCATAATGGGACCGTGATAAAAGCTGACTCTCTCCCCCTTCAGGAGGTAATGCTGGCAGGATAGACATTTCTAGTACCTTGCTGCAGCCAAAAAGTTTTTCCTTTACCTTTCTTTGAAGGCAAGTCTTCCTCTCATAGCCCACTAAAGGTTTTATGGCCTACTAGGTTAAAACAAACAAAAAGACAAGAAGATACCATAACACAAATAAACAAAACTTCTTCCCCACTAGTGTTGTGATTCAAAACAGGTCTCCAATGAGGGCCACAGGCTGGCATTAAAGCAGATGGAGCCGCCATCCCACTGAGCTTGCACCATCCTCCCCAGGGCCCCTGAAGCTTTAAGGTTTTTTGCTGCTGTGACCCTTAGACCCCTCTGGAGGCCTCTTAGTTCCGGCAGCTGCTCAGTCCAGGAGGACCAAACAGCCTCTGAGATACCCAGAGTCATTTTTCCCCAATCTCCTGGGGACTATACTTTCAGAAAGTAGTTGGGATTTTTCATTTAGTTTTTAAACATGTATAAAAAATTGTTTCTGTTTTGATGGGGAAAGAGGGTTCTTTTAAATAAACTACTTAGTCCCTAGGGGAAGTGCTGTGGCAATGGAGTATTTGTGCCTGTGTGTGTGACACACACTCTTCAATTCAGAGATCAGCAGAGACTCTGAAGAAACTGCAGTGTTTTGCGTTGGCTCCCCCTGTGGCTTTGGTCTAGTTGTCGTATACCACATGCTGGGTAGTTTTACACACACCAACTGCAGGTGCTGCTGAAGCCAGGGTCATGGGTGTGAATGCATGGAGAAGGCCTGCATTCTTTTGAGCTCTGGGGGGAGCTGCAGAGGCCCTAGTACTATGCACCTGTCTCCATCACCATTTACCACATTGCACTGCCTACATTAGGTCGGTAGTATAGGGTTGAAGGGGGGCGGGTAGGTGATAGCTCTGGAGCCAGTCAGATGTGGGTGTGAAAGCCAGCCTTATTCCTTTCTGTCTGGGGAGACTTCATGTCTTAGCTTGTTTTAGCTGCTATAACAAGAATAACTTGGGTGGCTTATAAACAATAGACATTTTACTTTTCACAGTTCAGGAAGTTGAGAAGTCCAAGATCAAGGCATCCACAGATTCAATGTCTATCGAGAGCCCAGTTCTACATAGACAAGAGTGCCTTCTTGCATGCAACCTCACATGGTAGAGGAAGGGATGAAAGATTTCTCTGGGACCTTTTTATAAGGGCACTAATCTGATGGCTTCTGCCCTCCTGACCCAATCACAGGCCCCACTTTGCAATATCACCATACTGAGGGTTAGGATTTCAACATATATATTTTGGGTGGGACAGAGGGCAGGGGCACAAACATTCACATCATAGGATTTGGGTAAATTATTAAATCTCTGAAAGCTTTAGTTTCTTCATTAGTGATCCAGGGGTAATAACGGTACCTGCCTCATGGGGGTGATGTGCCTAGCACAGTGCTTGGCTCATGGTGAGCCTTCAGTCAGGGGCACTGCTAACTCAGTCCCCAGCTGTCTTTCTGCTTTATAGTGAGTTTTTGCAGGACAGACACTTTGTCCTTCCATTTATTTTATCCCAAGTGCCCAGCGCATTGCTTAAGCCCTTGATGAATAAATGAGATCCCCCAGAATAGCATCACAATGTGACTGATTTTGTGACACATTTACCATTTTTATTTGACTGGCATTCTTGGAAGACCCCCTTTTAATGTCATTTTTTTTTTCTTGATTTCTCCTCTGTCTTTGGCAAATTCTTCTATGTGTTGTTTTCTAAATTATCTTCCATAGGCACCTTATTATAACTTGTCTTCTGGATTTTTTTGTTTCATTTTGTTTTTTTGTTTTTGTCTTAAAGAAAGTCTCTCATCAAGAACAGTAGAAAAGAAAAGAAAAAGAAAAGTTTTCAGATATTTATGACAAATTTTGTTAGTATTCCTTGTTATTTAAAATATGTATTTGGCTAGAAAGTAGGAAAGGTAATTGCTTTTCAGAATTTTGCATACAATTCTGTTAGATCTATATGGTAGCATTCAGCATATATCTTTAGACTTTTCCCATCCAAATTTGAGCTGGACCTCTTTTAAGTTTTCATGCAGCTTCATGATGTAGCTTCATGATACCCAAATTCAAGATAAGCCACTACTGAGTTGGTTCAAAATATGTATGATGACTTTCAAAAAGTGAAAACTAACCAGCTGCCTCTTTTGTATCTACAAAGAGTATTATTATAACATACTACGTAATAAAAGAGCACAATTTGATATCAACCTTCCCCCCAAATATTAATATTATGATTATAAAAGAGAAGGCACTGGAACTTCTCTATTTCCTGGAGAGAAAACTCTTTACTTCTGCTTAGACATGACCAACTAGGCTTTGATGCCTTTGTTGTCAGCTTTTTAGTCACAGAATGAAAGAGCTGGAAGCCCATAGAGGTCACCCAGTCCAACCCTTTCTTTTGCAGAGACACTGCGTAGCTTAACCCTGGATCACAGGGCTAGTTAGTAGAAGGATGGTACTTAGAAGCCAGATCTCCTAAATCATTTTTTAGTGATTTTTCTAATCCACATAATGCCTTTCTCCTATACTTAAGATTTAGAGGTTTTAGTGATGCATATTCTAATAGTGTTACTCTTAATTTAAATAATTTGAGGAATGATGGCAGAAGATTGATTTCCTTGAGGAAATTATGTAGGCAGTTAACAGTATGCCTAATTATTCAACTGAGAGAAAACAAAAATGAGATATCAAACAGAATATATTTGGGATCATATTTGTCACAAAAACCAGGATTTTGTTTTTTTTTTTTTTAAAGATTTTATTTATTTATTTGTCAGAGAGAGAGGGAGAGAGAGCGAGCACAGGCAGACAGAGAGGCAGGCAGAGGCAGAGGGAGAAGCAGGCTCCCTGCCGAGCAAGGAGCCCGATGTGGGACTCGATCCCAGGACGCCGGGATCATGACCTGAGCCGAAGGCAGCTGCTTAACCAACTGAGCCACACAGGTGTCCCAAAACCAGGATTTTGTGACCTAACTTACTACCTAGTTATGGAGATGAGTCTAATGCACATGAAATGAGTGATGTACAGATGTTTTATGAAATGATAGACTATATGGTACAGAGAAAATGTTTATTGAGGACTTCAGGAGTGAGAGAAGGCTTCATGGAGGAGATGAGACTAAATCTAGGCCCTGAAAATTGAGCAGGATTTGGATATGCAGCTGGAGAATCAGGGCATTCCACACAAGAGCTAGAAGCATGTGCGAAGCAGTAGAAGGGGCCATGGAGCAGTGTGGGTGTGTGTCTTAGGTATTCATGAGAGCATGGTGAGGAAGCCAGTCTGACTGGAAAAATAAGGATAAGCCGGTGGGGTGGAGTCATATTATGAAGGATTTTGAAAGTCAGGTAGAAAAGGTCAGACTTGGAGACCACAGTGAACTTACTTGGTAATTTGAGCTGAAGCATGGCTCGTAGTGGCTTTTTGAGACTGTTACTTGGGCTGTTTGGTTTGGAGAGTCTGGATGGCTACTTATGAGGATTTTAGTATCTAAGCAGGAGATGGTAAGATGGCAGAGACAGTGGAGATAGAAAAGAAGAAGAAGGGGCGCCTGGGTGGCTCAGTGGGTTAAAGCCTCTACCTTCAGCTCCGGTCACGATCCCAGCGTCCTGGGATCGAGCCCCACATCAGGCTCTCTGCTCAGCAGGGAGCCTGCTTTCTCCTCTCTCTCTGCCTGCTTCTCTGTCTACTTGTGATCTCTGTCTGTCAAATTAATAAATACAATATTTAAAAAAAAAGAAAAGAAAAGAAGAAAATATGAAGACATTTCAAAGGAATAATCACTGGGTTGACTAGTTAGATTTGGTAGATCAACAGAAGAAAATGTTCCAACTTGGATCCAAAGGTTTTTACCAAGCTCAAAGAAGTTTCTCTGAACTTCATTTCCTCCCAAGTTTAGAATTTCAGCTGATTGTTCTAATAGAAACAATTTCTAGTCAGCATTCTTTTTCTCCCCACATCTGTTCTCTTGTTTTAGGTAACAGAGTTCTTTTATTAAAGGTGTGTCTTATTTCCCTTAAGGAAAAATAATATATGTAGAAAAGTTGCTTGGTTTCTTGCACCTGCCTTCTGATTATTGTTGACTTTGTCACTTAGTTATCTCACTGTTAAAATATATAGTGAAGGATCCTTGGAGCCCATTAGTTCTCTGCAGGTGAGAATATATTTAATCTCCGTGAGAAGACAAAATTACTTACCTGGACTATTTGTTCTCTGACTAATTATGTGATCACATTGATCCACCCTCTATGCCAAATGAGTTCCCAAAAGTTTTTGTATGGGGGGAGGCATTAGAAATTGTTAATTTTCCATATGTAACTAGGGGAGCCAGTGGGAGAATTGGATATACCTAGTAGGTGACTGATTAAATTTTAACAGTTTTTAGGGTACAGATGCCTACAGATTTGTACAGAGAGTGACTTTTTTTTCTGGCTCAAGGGATATTCCATTCTTTCACTGCCATGTCTCCTTCATTCTAAGAGAGGCTGAGAAAGAAGATGAGCTAGAAGAGAACTGTGATGCAAGTTTTCCTAATGCCAGCAAACATATATGTAGTAAAATGTTATTGTTACCATTATAATTACTTAATTTCACAGTAGTCTTATGAAGTAGATTGATTGGTTGATTGTTTGATTTAGAGAGCACGTGCATATGCAGGCAAATGAACAGGGGAGGGGCAGAGGGAGAAGGAGAGAATCTCTTTTTTTTAATCTTTAAGATTTAAATTCAATTAATTAGCATAGACTATATTATTAGTTTCAGATGTAGAGGCAAGTGATTCATCAGTCTTATATAATACCCAGTGCCCGTTACATCACGAGCTCTCCTTCATATCCATCTATTCCATCCCCCTCTCTGGCAACCCTCAGTTTGTTTCCTAGGGTTAAGAGTCTCTTGTGGTTTATTTCCCTCTCTGATTTCATCTTGTTTTATTTTTCATCTCTTCCCCTATGATCCTGTTTTGTTTCTTAAATTCCATATATGAGGGAGATCATATGATAATTGTCTTTCTGTGATTAGCTTATTTTGCTTACCATAATACCCTCTAGTTCCTTATACATTGTTGCAAATGACAAGATTTCTTTTTATGATGGATGAGTAGTATTCTAATATATATATATGATATATATATACTAGATCAATATATATAATATATATTATATATATAATATACTAGTGTGTGTGTAGATATAGATATAGATATAGATAAAGAAGGTAAAGAAGATGTCTTCTTTATCCATTCATCTGCTGATGGACATCTGGGCTCTTTCCATAGATTTGGCTATTATGTAAACATTGGGGTGAACATGCCCCTTCAGATCACTACATTTGTATCTTGGGGGTAAATTCCCACTCATACAATTGCTGGGCCATGAGGTAGTTCTATTTTCAACTATTTGAGGAATCTCCATACTGTTTTCCAGAGCGGCTGCACCAGCTTGCATACCTACCAACAGTGTAAGAGGGTTCCCCTTCCTCTGCATCCTCACCAACGTCTGTCATTTCCTGACTTGTTAATTTTAGCCATTCTGACTGGTGTGAGGTGGTATCTCATTGTCGTTTTGATTTGGATTTCCCTGATACTAAATGATGAGGATCATTTTTTCATGTGTCTCTTGGCCATTTCAATGTCATTGAAGAAATATCTGTTCATGTCTTCTGCCCATTTCTTGATTGGATTATTTGTTCTTTGGGTGTCGAGTCTGAGAAGTTCTTTATAGATTTTGGATAATAGCCCTTTAACTAATATGTCATTTGCAAATATCTTCTCCCATTCTGTTAGTTGTCTTTTGGTTTTGTCAACTGTTTTCTTTACTGTGCAAAAGCATTTTATTTTGATGAAGTCCAGTAGTTCATTTTTGCCTTTGTTTCCCTTGCCTTTGGAGGCATGTCTAGCTAGAAGTTGCTGCAGTTGAGGACACAGAGGTTTCTGCCTGTGTTCTCTTCTAGGATATTGATGGGCTCTTATCTCACATTTAGGTCTTCCATCCATTTTGTGTCTATTTTTGTTTATGATATAAGAAAATGGTCCAGTTTCATTCTTCTGCATGTGACTATCTATTTTCCTGACACCATTTATTGAAGAGACTATCTTTTTGTTTTTTTTCCCATGGGATATTCTTTCTTGCTTTGTCAAAGATCAGTTGGCCAGAAAGTTGAGGGTCCATTTCTGGGTTCCACTGCTCTGATCCATTGATCTATATGTCTGTTTTTGTGCCAGTGCCACACCATCTGGATGATCACAGCTTTGTACCTTGAAGTCCGGAATTGTAAAAGAACTGAAGTCTGGAATAATGCCACCAGTTTTGGTTTTCTTTTGCAACATTCCTTTGGCTATTTGGGGTCTTTTCTGGTTCCATACAAATTTTAGGATTATTTGTTCCAGCTCTGTGAAAAAAAGTTGATGATACTTTGATAAGGATTGCTTTGAATGTGTAGATTGCTCTAGGTAGCATAGACATTTTAACAATATTTGTTCTACCAATCTGTGAGCATAAAACATTTTTTCATTTCATTGTATCTTCCTAATTTCTTTCATGAGTTTTCTAGAGTTTTCTGAGTAAAGATCCTTTGCCTCTTTGGTTAGGGTTATTCCTAGGTCTCTTATAGATTTGGGTGCAGCTGTAAATGGGATTGACTCCTTAATTTCTCTTTTTTCTGTCTTATTGTTAGTGTGTAGAAATGCATCTGATTACTGTGCACTGACTTTATATCCTGCCACTTTGTTGAATTCCTCTATGAGTTCTAGCAATTTTGGGGCTTTTCACAAAGAGTATCATGTCATCTGTGAAGGGTGAGAGTCTAACTTTTTCTTTGCCAATTTGGATGCCTTTTATTTCTTTTTGTTGTCTGAGTGCTGAGGCTAGGACTTATAACCTGCTCATGTTGAGCAGCAATGATCGGAGTCAATATCCTTGCCATGTTCCTGACCTTATGGGAAAACTTCTCAATTTTTCCCCATTAAGAATGTTATTTGCTGTGGGCTTTTCACTGATGGTTTTTATGATATTAAGGAATGTACTCTCTATCCCTACACTGTGAAGAGTTTTAATCAAGAAAGGATGGTGTACTTTGTTAAATGCTTTTTCTACATCTATTGAAAGGATCATATGCTTCCTGTCCTTTTTTTATTAATGTAGTGTATCACATTGATTGGTTTGCAGATATTGAGCAACACTTGCAGTCTGGGAATAAATCATGGTGAATAATACTTTTAATATACTGTTGGATCCTATTGGCTAGTATCTTGGAGAATTTTTGCATCCATGTTCATCAGGGATATTGGTCTGTAATTCTTTTTGGTGGTGTGTTTTTGTGATTTTGGAATCAAGGTAATGTTGGCCTTATAGAAAGAGTTTGAAATTTTCCTCCATTTCTATTTTTTGAAACAGCTTTAGAATAGTTATCATTCTTCTTTGAATGTTTGGTGGAATTCCCCCTGGGAAGCCATCTGGCACTGGACTCTTGTTTTTTGGAAGTTTTTGATGACTACTTCAATTTCCTTGCTGGTTATGGGTCTGTTCAGGTTTTCTATTTCCTCCTGGTTTAGTTTTGGTAGTTTACACTTGTTAGGAATGCATCCATTTCTTCCAGGTTGCCTAATTTCTTGGCATACAGTTGCTCATAATATGTTCTTGTAAGTGTTGGTATTTCTTCAGTGTTTGTTGTGATCTCTCCTTTTTCATTAATAATTTTATTTATTTGAGTCCTTTCTCTTTTCTTTTGATTAGTCTGCCCGGGATTTTTTTGATATTATTAATTCCTTAAGAGAGCCAGCTCCTAGTTTCATGGATCTGTTCTACTATTATTTTGGTTTCTATTTCATTGATTTCTGCTTTAATCTTTATTAATTCTCGTCTCCTGCTGGGTTTGAAAGGCTTTATTTGCTGTTCTTTCTGCAGCTCCTTTAGGAGTAGGGGTAGGTTGTATGTTTGAGACCTTTCTTGTTTCTTGAGAAAGTCTTGTATTGCTATGTATGTCCCTCTTAAGACTGCCTTTACTGCATCCCAAAAGCTGATTTTGAACAGCTAGGTTTTCATTTTCATCTGTTTCCATGATTTTTTTTAATGCCTCTCTAAGTCCTGGTTGACCCATTCATTCTTAATAGGATGCTCTTCAGTCTCCATGTGTTCTTTCCAAATTTCCTCTTGTGATTGAGATCCAGGTTCAAAGCACTGTCATCTGAAAATATGCAGGAAGCGCTCTCAATCTTTTGGTACTGGTTGAGACCTGATTTGTGACTCAGAATGTGATCTATTCTGGAGAATGTTGCATGTCACTCAAGAAGAATGTGTATTCTGTTGCTTCAGGATGGAATGCTCTGAATATCAGATATACTGATATTCCAGATGGTGAAGTCCATCTGGTCCAATGTGTCACTGAAAGCCTTTGTTTCCTTGTTGATCTTTTGTTTTGATGATCTGTCAGTTGTGGCGAGGGAGATATTAAAGTCCCCTACTATGATTATATTATTATGGATATGTTTCTTTAATTTTGTTATTAATTGGTTTGTATAATTGGCTGTTTTCATGTTAGGGGCATACATATTTATAATTGTTAGATCTTCTTGTTGGATAGACCCTTTATGATGATATAGTGTCTTTCCTCATCTTTTATTACAGTCTTTGGTTTAAAATCTAATTAGTGTGATATAAGGATTACCACCCCAGCTTTCTTTTGATGTCTTTTAGCAGTATAAATGGTTTTCCATCCCTCACTTTCAATCTGGAGGTGTCTTTGTGTCTAAAATGTGTCTCTTACAGACAGCATATTGATGGGTCTTGCTATTTTATCCAATCCAATACCCTGTGTGTTTTGACTGGAGCATTTAGCCCATTTACATTCAGAGTAATTATTGAAAAATATGAATTTAGTGCCATTGTATTACCTGTATTGGCTCTATTCCTTTCTGGTCTATGTTACTTTTGGGCTTTCTCTTTATTAAAGGATCCCCTTTAATATTTCTTGCAGGGCTGGCTTAGTGATCACAAATTCTTTTAGTTTCTGTTTGTCCTGGAAACTTTTTATCTCTCCTTCTATTTTCACTGACAGCCTTGCTGGATGAAATGTTCTTGGATGCATATTTTTTTCATCTAGTACCCTGAATATAGCATGCCTGTCTTTTCTGACCTGCTAGGTGTCTGTGGATGGGTCTTCTGCCAGTCTAATATTTCTACCCTTATAGGTTATGGATATCTTGACCCCAGCTACTTTCAGGATTTTCTCTTTGTCTCTGACGTTTGTTTGCAAGCTTTACTACTATATGTCAAGGTGTTGATCTATTTTTATTGATTGGGAAGGGGATTCTCTGTGCCTCCTGGACTTGAATGCCTGTGTCCTTCTCCATATTAAGGAAGTTCTCCACTATAATAACTCCAACATAATTTCTGCCCTTGCTTTTTTTTTTTCTCTTCTTCTGGGATCCCAATTATTCTAATATCATTGCACTTTATGGTATCACTTATCTCTTGAATTCCCCCCTTGTGATCCAGTAGCTGTGTTCTCTCTTTTTCTCAGCTTCTTTATTCTCCCTCATTTAGTAGTATCTTCTATGCTTTTTTCATACCTAGTTAGTATCTTTAATATCGTTATTCTGAACTCTAGTTCCAACATCTTACTTATATCCATACTGGTTGGATCCCTGGCAGTCAGTACTGCCTTTTGTTCTCTTTTTTGAGAGATGTTTTTCCTTCTTTCATTCTGTCCAGATTAGAATAGATGAACAGAGAACAAAATACTAAAATGGCAAAAATGACTCCAGAAAAATATACATTAAACAAATCAGAAAAGATCTGAAAATTTGAAAAAAATTATTAAAATTTTAAAAGAGAGAAAATATAATCAGACAGTTGAACAGAACAGAGCAGTGCACTGAATTCTGTGTGTATTTTGGTCTATTAGAAAAGTTGGTCCCAAAATTGTAAAGAAAGAAAAACTTAAATATGTACAAAAATAAAATTAAGTACAATGAAAGGATAGAATGTAACCGTAAAGATGAAATTAAAAGAGGAAAGAAAGATTAAAAGAAAAAAAGAAGGAATATAAACATACAGGTGAACAGAAGAGAACAATACACTATATTCTGAGTGTATTTTGTTGTTTTTTTAGAAGAAAAATAATCTCAAAATTTTAAAGAAAAACATACACATGTGCTCACGCGCACACACACACACACACACGTATAAATAAAATTAAATACAGTGAAAGGATAGAAGTAACTTTAAAGATGAACTTTTAAAAAGGCTTTAAGAAAAAAAAGAGTGAATATGGTCAGACAGGTGAAGAGAACAGAGCCATACATTAGATTCCAGGTCTATGTTGGTCTGTTTGTTAGAAGTAACTGCATTCCAAAATTGTTAAGAATTTAAAAAAAATTGATAAAGTAAGAAATTGGTTGAAAAAGGAAAGAGAAAGAAAATTAAAATGGAAAGACTAAGGAATTGTGGGGCAAAAAAAACATGAATTATACATATTATTTTCCCCTAGCACTGAAGTTTTGCAGTTCTCTGTGATCACTAAACTTGGTCTTAGCAGGATGTTCTTGCTGATCTTCTGGAAGAGGGGCCTGTTGAGTTGATTAGCAAGTATTTTTGCCCCAGAAGGAGTTGTACTCCCCTTGTCAGGGGCCCAGCCTAAATTCATGTTTCTCTGGATTTCTTTATGTGGTTTTTGTTCCCTGAAGGCTTTCTGTGATGAGATGAGATGAGAATGATGAGAAGGAAGGGATGAGAAAGAGGAGATGAGAAGGAAAATGGTGGCCTCCCAATCTCCAGAGCTGAGAGCTTGGGGCTCCTTTCTTCAGTGTGCCCCCAGGGAAAAGCAGTCAGTCACTCCTATCTCCCTGGTCTCCATTCACACTCTGTGCTCACCCAGCCTGTGACTGACTGTTTCTATCTTAGGCTCGTGGACTCCCCTTTGAGTCTCCAAACCCTGTAGATTCATGCAGCTCACAGCAGCACCGCAACTCCCAGGGAAGGAAGGGGGGGATCTCACTAGTTCTGCTGCTTTTTTGGGCCCTTGCTTCGAGAGGGGTTGTCCAACCAAGTTTTGGTTCATGATATATGGCAACTCTGAGCTGAAACCCACTCCTAGGTTTGCTGATTGCAGCTGGCTCCCCTACTCTGATTCCTGGGAACTCTGTTGCACTCAGGCACCGCTGGTCTTCCTGTGACACTGAGGATCATGAGACCACACTGTCCCACCTAGGGTTCTGCCATACTTTGCCACCCAAATGCATTTTAGGCAGGGGCATTTCTCACTACAGTTGACTTCTGAAAGTTCTGATTTGGTGCTCTGCTGCTATATCACTTTCTGGTAACTGGCTTACAGAGGCTCTTTTCCTGCATGGTTTGTCTTCTGATATATTGCCTTAGATTCACTTCTCTGCACCTCCTACTTTGCAGAAAGTGGTCACTTTTCTATTTGTACAGTCTCAGCTATTCTTTTCTTAGGTCTCTGGTTGATTTTGCCTAGCTAAATTCCTGGGACCAGATGAAATTAAACTCTCTTACTCTTCCACCATCTTGGATTCATATCCAGAGGGAGAATTTTAAGTAGTCTCCATTGCCCAAAGTGGAGCCCTATTTGGGGCTTGATCTTGTGAAGTAGATTTAGTTATCATCCTGATTTTGTACATAATGTCACTGAGGAAGTCTGAGAGAGGTAAAATGAATTGGGTGTTAAACCAGCTGTATGACTTTAAACCCTGAATTTTTTTCAGAGTAGTGTGGAGAGCATGGGCAAGAAGTCAGGCTCCCAGAAACTTCCAACTTATTTACATGTTTTAATTTTCAATTATGTCACATTAGTTCTTTATGGATTATTTGGACTTGTCTATTACAATAAATAATTTAGAGAGTTGCATACTTTTTTCCATTGGCTATTTACTCCTGTGACCTAATTATGCTACGTCAGTCATCCTTACAAGCTGTTTAAATTACAAATCCAAATTCTTGTTTTACTTCTTACAAGGTCCTGCCTGACTTTGAAAAAATGGATGTTCCATTTCTCTCACTATGTTTAGCTGCCTGGAATGGTAACTTCTACCTGCATTTTGGGACTTTGGCTCATAGCCAATATGGTTACACTAGAGAAGGGTAAAGTGGCTGGACTGAGGTTGTATTTTGTGTCAGCCATTTTTATAAGGGCAGTATTTTGAGGAGAATGTTGCCACATGACTGGAAGAAATGTTGGATTGAGAACGTACTTGGTGTGGTTTGCTATGATTTTACTCATTATCTTCCCATTAGGCTGTCTTTATCAGCTTGTCTTTTGGATACCTGCTGCTCTAAAATAGAGTTCTGTGAAAGGTGGCATGTTCTGTGCTTAAACCTGTGGCAGATCATCAACATTGCTCTTTTTAAATTCCAAGAAGATATGCTAGGCACCAAGGAAAAATTGGCTTGGATTTCTTCTGCTTGTGATATAATCATTTTGTTCCTTGACTGGGAGAGATTTTAAGAGGTCAGCTTGTTCTTTCTACCTTGCTCTCATCTTCTTGACATGGATCCACTAAAAACATCCTCAGAAAAGGCATGACATTAACCCCCTGAAGAGAGTCCAACTTCTTTTTATTATTAATTCTAGTATTTATCAACTTAGACTGTGTTTAAATAACAGAAAAAGAGTAGATGATGACAAAGTTGACCAACTCTGTTGTCCTCTTCCTGTTTGTTTTGGCCCAATACGTAACCAGTTGAATTGACTATGTAAACATCAGCTATGTACCTGGAAGAAAATACTGGACTGGATTATGTGACACTCAGGTGAAAGACCTAACCATATCATCAGCAAATTCATCCTTTATCTAATTTCAATCCCTGAGGGTAAAATTCAAGTAAACCTCCTCTGAAACAGTCATAAATGGAGGTGGAACTAGCTTTTTGCCATTTGCTGTATAAAAAGCCTCCATATGTACTGGAAAATAAAAGAAAGAAACTTTGAACCCTTAGAATAAATTGTCAGAGAATTTTTTGCTGCTCAAGTCATCCTAGGGAACCTGAAGTTGCTCATTAAATATGAATTTGCTTATAAACAATTTAGGACAAAACCCAACAGTTCTAAGAATTTGGTAAAAATTAACTATTATTTAGAGAAAGTTGTCCCAGGGTTTAAAATAAGCCTTCCACACAGAGGAGGACAAAGGAAGATAATAGACTAGACCAAGGTGATAGGAGCAAAACCAAGCTGTTAGCCTGATTGTTTCTGCTGAGCAATCATCATAACTTTAGGGAAGAGACAGCCTCAGTCACTACCCAAGCATACCTCTGTGCAATACTGCAGTGTTGCTTGCATTAAACACCTACTAATCTGTTTTCCATTTATCCACAGTTGACATTGTCATTCTCAAATCCTCTTGTGGCTGGCTTAAGATCCTGCTCCATTACTATCTGAAGCAGAAGAGGCATTCATTCAGAATGCCTCTACATCTGAATGAAGGGCTATTCCCGGTTGGGGCCAGAAGATGCCTAAAGTATCTGATCAGACAATATGAGGTGAGAACCCCAGACTAGCACTCTAAGCAGGGCGGCAGCACTAGACTCGTTTGGCCGTCTTCTACGTGTGTTTAAGCAGATGAGTCATACAGATTACCAAAATTATCCAGGACACTTAAAAAAAAAAATGCAATTTCCTGTGCCCTATTACCTGACATTCTGATCTTGTAAGTTTGAGATTGGACCCTGACAATGTTTTATAAGCTTTGTAGATGATTCTTGGAGACGTTCCTTCAAGTAATTGAGTTTTTCCAAAGGAATCATTTATCTTGAATGAATGGGGGAAACTCTTGGAACTTTAACAGTTTGCTAACCTATCTAAAAATGTAATATTTTACAGGGCTTTGCACAGCTCTTCTTTAGTTTTATTATTAACCCTTCTTGAAATAGTTATATCTGCAGCAAAGTTCACGGGGGACACCCAGGTCTTCATCAGGATTTCCAAGTAGTACTGGCTCTTCTTAAATCACCCCCAGTTTCTGAGATGTGAGCTGGTGGTCTGTGTGAGGGGTTAAAGGGCCTGATTAGTCCATTTTCCCAGACCCCCCACTGCAGGATCAGCATTTTTCCCCCCAAGGTCCTACCCCGGCCTGGAAGTAGATCATTGGCTTATTCTTTATTTTCCTGGGCCTGGCATGAGTCCTACCGCACTCAGGTTGTATCTGGTGTGCTAGATGATGTGAGTGCTATGTGACCTCTCTTTTGGAGCCTCTTCTTCTCCTTACATGCTGACTTCTGCCTCATTTACCAGTATAACTTTCTACTTCTTCACTTGATCTGCAGCCTACCTTGAGTCTTTGCCCACTATACCAGCCCCCTGCCTTAAGGCCTGGCTCTGGCCTCATTTTTCCTGTGCCCCGTTCTCTGGACGCAATTGCCCAATTCTACAGTGCATAGAATGGAATATCTCGTGAGGCCAACAGTGCTACCTTAGACTTAAACTGCCTTGGTTGGAAGCTGGCTCTAGCACCTTCTATCTGGGTGAGTTTGTGCAAATGACCTAACTACTTCTTAGTTTCTTTACCTTATTTTCTTCATCTTTCTTCTCGTAGGTTCTTCATCTGTAAAACAGAGAAATAATAGTATCTATATCACAGAATTATAAAAATTAAATGAGGCAACACATGTAAAATACTTAGAAAGTATTTGGTAAGTGGAAGCTGCTTTCATGATTATTACTGGCTTACTTAGAGTCATGAAACCATTGCCTGCTTGATTACAAATTTTGTCTGCTACATGGAGTTTAGTTTACCACGTCCTTTGGATATTGCCTCTGGTGCTGCCCAGTACATAAGTTTTCAGCTACTTATCCACCCCCTGCCCCCTGCAGTGTCTATGGTGTTTCTGGGAATCCTATTCAATGCTTGCCCAAACAGCCTCATTTATGACAATTCATTCTCTTTAGTTTTCCTGCCCTTTTTTTGGCCGAATTAACCAAGTCCCTCAACTTCATAGGCTTTAATTTCCAATCACTTGGTCATCTTCCTACCTCCACTTTAAACGTTTTCCAAATTCTTTTCTCATTTAGTGTCTTAAACCAAATGCAGCTTACAAAGGCTTACATACTAGGCTGAGGGTTCAAAGATTATCTTGGGGTTCCTATACCTATATGCTTTACCTGATTTTCGATTCAGGACCATGCTAAAAACTGTTGAACCTCAGAATGTAACTGTTCTTTGGCTGCTGATATGCTCTCACTCATACTGAAAGTTTTCTGTGCCTTGTTATACTATTTTGCAAAAATTAATAAGATCTCAAGAAACTGCTGATCTGTTATCATGGAGGGCTTAGTGGTGGGCTGCCTCTTTTGTCATGGTAAAGATAAGGAAATAATAATGGAACAAGAAGAGAAAGAATATTGCTATTTATTCAGTAAATATTAATTAGTATCTATTTTGTGCCAGGCATTGGTCTAGGTGCTTAGGAGAATATGAATGAATAAAACAGACACAGATCTGTCATGGAAATTTTCCATCAAAGATGGATACAAAATCAATAGTTGTATTTTGATTAAAATTTAAAGAGAAGTATTAGAGTTTAAACAGATCATCAGAGTTTCAGAATTATGACATTTTATAATTTGCTTTGCAAAATGCATGTGTTATTAGTGATATTTGAATTAGTAAACAATAAATATAATAAATAACAAATGTAATCAGCATTTACTTTGATATTCTTCACCCTTTCAAAAGCTCAACTGAATATGAAAGGCATGCAATTTTATCCTGGTAATCAGGAATCTTCTAGAAAATGTTGATGAGGCTGTGAGGCTCCAAGGTAAATTGTGTGTGGCCAAATTTACAAATACATTTTGGCAGTGAACAGTCATCCTCTAAGAGGGATTGGCAATCTTCTGGATTAAAAAAATCAGATCTTCATTTATTACAATTTTCTGCGTAGTAGCAAGGGTGATGTCCCTGTCTGTGGAGAGGTAAGGGTGCCGGCGGTGAGAGGGCAGGCCTGCGTGCCTTAAAGATCATGTTCTCCACATGTCTTTGAGAGGCTGTCTGGTGGGAGTAAGGGTTATTTCAGGACATTGTGGGGGCAGCAAAACTGACAGAAGATACAGAAAAGTGAGGGTAGTTTTCCCCCAGCCTTTAAAAATAGAAATCACATGGAGAAGAGTCATATCTTAATTCTTTATAAACTAACATTTTAATATCATGGAAAAGAAAATTACATAAAACTGTGTTTTAAAATGGTTCTGATATTTTAGTATATTTAAATTACATGTTAAAATATTTAAAAAATAAAGCATAGCTCTTAAAAGGATTAGAGTGGAAATTTAGAAATTTGGAGCTAATTCAACAAACTGTATTTGAAAATCCAGCCTGTATTCACCATTTTCTCAAGGCTCTGTGAATGCAACAGTTGGCTCAGACACATCTCTAGTTTTCAAAGAACTCACAATATAGAAATAGACACACGCAACATCAAATGAACACTATTCATTGTTTTAGACAGTCTATCAGACTAGATCCTCTCAAATTACTGTGGGAGGCGAGTGGGCTGGATCTTGGACTTTTTATTATCAAGTTTTCTTTCTCTTTTTACCCTTGTGCATCTGTGATTTTATGGTTTAATCATAACTGTGGCTTTGTATGCAAATCATCTCAAATCCTTGTGAGAAGTAAAAAAAAAAAGTCCTTCAGTAAAGATAATCATCTGATAAAGTAAAATATGGATACAAAAATCAGACAAGAGATCAAAGTTAGAGTAATCTTAAACCATTACATATAAAACACCCCTCAAACAAATAGGCTGTTTGGAAAAGTCTAAGAGTGAATGTGCTGGAGGGTTTATCAAAGGTCATGTTGTTTCCTGATTAAAAGAGATTATCACTGAGGGATTTCCTTACATTCAGCAGTCTCCTTATTCTTTTTACTCTAGTTGAGTAAAAGGTGACAAAGAATCTGGTCAGGACTAAGGAGAGAGGGCAACGGGAAAGATGGAGGATTCTCCAGATGGGAAGATACAAAATTCTAGTTCTGGGGGATTATAGGAGGGGAGAGGCCTGCCTAGGTAATTAGGAAGAAGATGGTTTTATTGGATTCTGTATCTGATCCCAGGAATCAGGTTGAAGATACAGGCTTTCACTCAGTAGCTCCAAAATACAGTCAGATGAGTACAGTCTAAATGTTTCCAATTCTAAAAGTCAAGATAGGGAGAAATATTGTTTGGGCCCGAGAAGCAACATTGCATTAAATTAAACAGGGAGTGACAGCAATTAAAGAGTCATGACGGAAAGCACCACTTTATTTGCATGGGTTTGCATTTCTTTAAATCTTATTTTATGTAGTTTTAAAACTATTATTTTGTATTATTTATAACAAGCAATGTTAATGAGTAGTTTTCTATTTGTATTGTTAAAAAAGTAAAAGCTTCTTTTATACCAAAAAGAAAAACTGACTCACTTGTATGCTAAATAATCTGAGAGACCTGTCTGGTGAAAACTAGCCTGGAATTTATAATGTAACTGAAGACTCCATTGTGTCTTCTAGTGTCAATGACACAAATCACAGGCATAGCAATCCTACCCAAGAAAAATTAACCAGCCTTGTAAATCCAAACCTACAGAGTAATGGTAAACAGCAAATCATGGCAGGGATTGGCTGGCAACCATTTTAAATTAAGAGTGGAGCATACTGCATTGTCATTGCTTACTTCTATTTGGTGATAAATTTTTTGCATGTAGGGACTGTATTTGACTTAGCGTTGAATCTCTGGAGCTTGAAAGTATGAGATGCATAGTTGGTATTTGGGAAAAATTATGAAATTAATTAGAAACTAAGGTGAGGAGTAAGGGAAGCCAAAAAGGGATGTATGAGGATCTCGAAATTGAACTGAATTTGTTTTCCAAATTTGCCTAGAATCCTCCTTGGCTTTTCCTATGAGCCATAGATGGTTTACTTCATATAAAAGGGCTTATTAGGTACCAAACAGAGTCTTAATTTTGGTTTTCAAACTGTAGACTTGTCTTTCCATTGACAGCATGTATCTTAACAACAATGATAGCAATTTTTTAGATTCTTTGCAGTCTTAGCATTAAGACTTAAGGGCCAATATGTGAGATCTCTGGCCAAAATATATTTTCTGTCATCTCAAATGCACCAAATCAAATATTCAGAGAATCCTTGACATTCAGGCTCATCTATTTTATAGAAGAGTGTATAAGGTAGCCCCTTTATAAAATTGCCTGTTTAAGTCACCTGAATTAAGTGAGAACAACAAACAGAAGAGTTTTTAACCGCAGAGATAAAGTAACTGAATTGCAAAGCCAAGAATGAGTGCAAGTTAATGGATTCGCATTAAGAAAGGCTTAGGAGAGCACATTACAACAGGCAACTGCAAAAATACAAAGTGGGGTTTTGTGAAGAATCTTCTCCATAAGGATTAAGGATTAGTGCTTTGAAAATATGACAGCACACAGAAAA
This sequence comes from Neogale vison, assembly GCF_020171115.1. NCBI lineage: Eukaryota > Metazoa > Chordata > Mammalia > Carnivora > Mustelidae > Neogale > Neogale vison. The sequence goes on along the minus strand of NC_058091.1, from coordinate 197,245,431 downwards.
ATAGCATTAGGAACTGGAAAAAAAAAAAAAAAAAACCAAAACCACATTTTCTAAAGCAGCCATTCTCACCCAGAGTGCAAAAGCCCCCTTTCGGCTGGAGTGGCTTTTACTGTTGCCTGGTGCCAGGCAGCTGCGGCTTCTGCAGGCAGCTCCACACAGCTCCTGTCCTCCGGGAGTGCCGGCAGGTTGGAGCTTGCAGAACATGTCTGTACAGGCGACCGGAGAACTCAGGTTCTGAGGTCTAAATAAGGAGATTGATTCTGACCAAGATTCCTTCTTAGTCAATCCTTAATGACTCCAGAGACAAGAAGCCTTGATTTAAAAGAATGTATTGAAGAAAGTGTTAATAGGGCCTCATGACTGATTTTACACATTATACCACAAGATAAGGTCAGTTTTTCTCACACTTGGTCATCATCAGGCTATTCCATAAAATACGGCTAGTTGGACTTCCTAGGCCCTCCTGGAATTTCAGTGAACCATTCTAACAACCAAGAAACATTTTTTCTTTTTATAAAGGTACTATTTTTTAATAGCAAGCATATGAAAATAAAAGCAGTTTGACCGTCACCTCTTGGTGGCAAAGGTACAACATTTTTAGACAGTAAATAAACAGAAGGTTGTTTTAAGGAGCAGTAAACCTAGACAAGAAGACAGTCTGGAGATAAATGCAAGAGCAAGAGGGATGGTAGAAAGGGAAGAGAACATCCTCCTGGGTGGGATATCCTCCAGCCCTGTGACTCCAAGCATCATCTGTGGGCCAGGGACATCTGCCACTTCTGGCAGAACCTGGGTCACCTCTACCCCTGACAGACTGAATCAGAATCTCATTGTTAAAAGGATCCCTGAGGTGATTTATATGCATCGTGAGGTTTGAGAGCTCCTTCTAGGAGTCCTGAGAGTCTGGGTTCTGTGTATTTCTACATTTGCTAGAGCTCTCCAATTTTTGTATTTATGAGAAACACTTGGGGAAGTTGTTAAAAAGGCAAGTTCAGGGCCTGGATCAAAGAGGTTCTGATTCTGTAGGCTTGGGTGGTACCTGGAAAATCTGTATTTCTAACAAATTTCCCAGGGATTCCAGCACAGGTGGTCACTGGGCCACATTTTCAGGCATCTCTGCCACTGATAGGAAGATCTGGCAGTCGAAGGCTTTGCTTACTGAATAAAATCTATTGCAGCATATGGGGAAGAAAAGAAAAATAAAATAAGATAAAAACAGAGAGGAAGGCAAACCAAAAGAGACTCTTTACTAAAGGGAACAAACTGAAGGTTGCTGGAGGGGAGGTGAATGGGAGGATAGAGTAATTGGGTGATAGACATTAAGGAGGGCACTTGATGTAATGAGCACTGGGTGTTATATACAACTGGTGAGTCACTAAACTCTACCTCTGAAACTAATAATACACTATATATTAATTAATTAAATTTTAAAAAATCTGTTGAAGCAGTGGATCATGAAAAGCTTCCTGTTTGGGACTAGTGGGAGGGAGTTCCCTGCCAGAGACATGACTGATTGTAGGACCCAAGCCCTCATCTCCCTACCTTTATCTGTGTTCTAGTCATACTGAGCTCCTTGCTTTTTCCCCAGACTCACTGTGCACTTCACCGCTTCAGTCTTTGCTATGCTCTTTTTCTCTGCACAGGTTTCAGAGTCTGAAAGGTTGTGTTTGGACTCTAGTTTCAGGCATGTACTAGTTTGGTGACCTCCAGCAAGTGATTCACAATCTCTGACACTCAGTGTCCTCTGTGTATAAGGGGTAATATAGTACCTGTCTTCTGGGGATATTGTGACAATTAGAAGAGAAAAGTCCTGTGTAAAATATATAGCACAGTGGACAGAATTTAGTAGACATTTAGCACCTTATCACAAATACTGTTGTTATTTTTTTTCTTTTGTAAATTAGAACACTCCCTTTTCTCTTCCAATTCTCTTACTCTTTTTTTTTTCATTTTGTTTTATTTCTTTTCAGTGTTCCAGCATTCATTGTTTATGTAGCATACCCAGTGCTCCATGCAATACATGCTCTCCTTAATACCCACCACCAGGCTCTCCCAACCCCCCACCCCCCTCCCTTCCAAAACCCTCAGTTTGTTTCTCAGAGTCCATATTCTCTCAGTTTCCCCCAACTCACTTCTCCTCTCCATCTCCCAAGACTTATTTTCTTTGTAGCTTTCCTTGATGAGCCATCCTTATTGCCACCATGAATTGCTCACCCATCTGCACTCTCATACGTACTTTCATACTTCTCTGTGTGTCCCGTTTTGACATGTGTTCTTAGTGTGTTCTGTCTCTCAAGTGAACTGTAAACTTATTGAAACAAATGACAACAAAAACAAACCCTTCTGTGGTTTTAGCACGTTAAACATAATTATAGTTAAGGCAAGGTGCTTGTTTATGTGTTTGGCACTGGTCTAAACACTTTTAATGTATTTACTCATTTAATCTTCAAAACAACCCCATTAGGTAGCTATAGCCATTATCTCCATTTTCTAGACAGAAAACTGAAACATGGTGAGGTTAAGGAACTTGTCCAAGGACACACAGCTAAGCAGTAGACCTGTAATTTGAACTGAGGCAATCTGGTTCCAGGATTCAAACCCTAGCAGACCCTCTCAGTGAATGCTCCATTGAATTGTATTACATTGTGAATGCATCAACTTCAGGTGAGGGCCTTCCTCTTCAGAAAATGGGGTCCTGAAGATAACAAAAGAGCAAGTTAAATCATTGTTCAGTTTCCTGATATATCTTATTAAATTGAAACAATACTGGGGCACCTGGGTGGCTCAGTGGGTTAAAGCCTCTGCCTTCGGCTCTGGTCATGGTCCCAGGGTCCTGGGATCGAGCCCCACCTATCAGGCCCTCTGCTCAGCAGTGAGCCTGCTTCCTCTTCTCTCTCTGCCTGCCTCTCTGCCCACTTGTGATCTCTGCCTGTCAAACAAAAAATAAATAGAATCTTAAAAAAAAAAAAAAAAACTAAATACTAATACTAAAACAAATCACAGATATAAAATATTTAATGTGTTCCTTCTGAAAGGAAACCTCAAATCTATTATGAAATTGGGATGACAAGTGTTTAGCTTATTTCAAAGAGCAAGATTTTGTAGAATAGCAGAAATAAAGACTTACTGACATTCCTTTTTTCAGCTTTATTGAAGTGTCATTTACATATAATAAACTTGCTCATCTAAGTGTACAGTTTGAGGATTTTGGTAATTATGTATAGCTGCAAAACCTCCAGCATAATCAAGATACAGAAAAATTCCATCACCCTAGAAAGTACCAATGTGCCCCTTGTAGTTAATCCTCAACTCTGATCCCTGGCTTCAGGCAACCATCGTTCTGCTTTTTGTCACTATAGTTTTATCTTTTCCAGGGTGTTGTATAAATGGAATTATACAATATGGTAGTCTTTTGTGTCTGGATTGTTTTACTGAGAATAAATGTTTTAAAATTTATCTGTGTTGTTATTGTTAGAGTTTTATTTTTATTTATTTTTTTAAATGAAGTATAATTAACATTGGTAAATAACATAATGATTAAAAAATTCTATACATTACCCATTTCTCATTTTGATAATTGTGCTTTTAATTCCCTTTATCTATTTTACCCATCCTTCAACCCACCTTTCCACTGGCAACTACCAGTTTGTTCTATGAATTTGAGAGTCCGGTTGTTTGTCTCGATTCCTGTGTGTTCATGTGTTTTGTTTTGTAAATTCCACATATGAGTGAAATCATATGATATTTGTCTTTTTCTAACTGATGTATTTCATCTAGCATTATACCCTCTATGTCCATCCATGTTGTTACAAATGACAAAATGCCATTCTTTTTTTTTATGCCTGAATACTATTCCATTTATATATGTATACATACCACGTGTTCCTTTTCCATTCATCTATATATGGACACTTGGGTTGCTTTCATAGCTTTGCTATTATAAATAATGCTTCAGTAGACATAGGAATGCATATATCTTTTCAAATTAGTGTTTTCAGGTTTTTTTGGTAAATATCCAGTGGTGGAATTACTGGATCATATGGTAATTCTATTTTTAAATTTTTGAGGAAACTGCCTATACCAATTTGCATTCCCACCCATAGTGCATGAGGCTTCCTTTTTTCCACCTCCTTGACAACACTTATTATTTCTGGTCTTTTTGATTCTAGTCATTCTGAAAGGTGTAAGGTGATATCTCACTGTGGTTTTGATTTGCATTTCCTTGATGTTAAATGATGTTGAGCATCTTTTCCTGTGTCTGTTGGCCATCTGTATGTCTTCTATGGAAAAATGTCTATTTAGGCCCTCTGTCCATTTTTTAATAGGATTATTATTTTTTTTTTTTGGTATTGCAGTGTGCAAATTCTTTATGTATTTTGGATATTAACCCCTTATTGGATATATCATTTTAAAATATTTTCTTCCATTCAGTAGGTTGCCTTGTTTTATTGGTTTTTTTTTCTGTACAAAAGTTTTTATTTTTGTGTATTGTATGTTATTTTTAATCAGTTTTTCTTATTGATAAGTGCTATTACATATTGTAGAAATACCATGATTTATCCATTTACCAGTTGATGAGCATTTGATTTATTCTCAGGTTTTTTTTTTTTTAATTATGAATAACGCTGCTGTGAAAGTCTTTGTATGAAAATATGCTTTCATTTCTCTTGGGTAAATACCTCAGGATGATTTTGTTGGGCATGGTAAATCTGTGTTTAATTTTATAAGATAACTGGCACCTTGTACTGGAGATCTGATATCTTCTATTTTTGACAACACTTTATATTGTCAGTCTTTTAACTTTGCCTATTTTAGTGAATATTTAGTGGTAGCTCATTGTGATTTCAACTTGCATTTTCTTGATGACTAATGGTGCTCACTATCTTTCCTGGACCTATTAGCCATTTGCATGTCTTCTTCATTCTTTGTCTATCCAAATCTTGTTTTAAGATTTAAAAATTGAGTTGTCTTTTCTTTTAATTTTTAAAAAATTAGGTTGTTTGTCTTTTCCTTATTGAGTTGTATGGATGTTATCTAAAACAAAAAGATCTGATATAAACTTTTTATCAAAGGTAGTTGCAAATATTTTGTCACAGTCTATGGCTTGCGATTTCATTCCTAATTATGTCTTTTGAAGAGCAGACATTTAAAATTTTAGTTAACTTGTTTTGTCTATTTTTTCTTTTTTGTGCTTTTTCTTTTTTGTTTAAGAAATCTTAAGCAAAGATATTCTTCTAGAAGTGCAATAGTTTTTTACATTGAGGTCTACCTTAATTTCAAGTAAATTTTGAGTTTCACATAGACATTTAAATCCTGCTTTTATTGGCGTTCTCTCTTCTTGGTGATATGCCATGTAGCTCATCATATAACCCTGTCAGGTTACACATGGCCATGTGGAAGCTAGTGTAAGAGAGTGTGTGGGTGTGAGACTCAGGGAAACCTTTACAGCTGGTAGCTGTTTAATTCTTAAGCTCCATAATAAATAAGTTGTTGAATTTAGCTTGTGATTTTTTTTGTGGGATGTGTAGAAATAATGAGAGGGTAATATCTCATGGTAGATACAGAGTTTGAATAATTTTTTTTTTAACCCTTAATCCTTGGGCAGATGGATATGTTCAAATCAAAGTAGAATAAGGTATGACTCTAATGCCTATTAATGTGTCCAAGTTTTGCTGAATCTTCTAAATGTGAAGCCAAGTGATATTATTTTTCTTGTTTTTTAATTTTATGCCCATTTCTAGGAAGCATCGAGTTCTTATTTGGTAAGAACAAACATCTTGCTCATTGCTGCAAACCTGCCTGAAACGGGGAAAGACAAATCTTGGGGAAAAATTTTCAGCCTGATGTCTTTTTTCCTAGCCTGCCTTTTGCCCATAACCACTCCCACATGCCCTGTTCCTAAGATAGTCTGAAGTTTCAAAATGCCAACAAAAAATTCTCTGTATTTAGGTTGTTTTGGATTGTTATTTATTGGTGGCAATGGATGAGTGTTCAGCACCTTGGAACTTTTGCAAAAGAAACTTAATAAGGATACGTTTGCTGTAGTTGGAAAAGTATTTGATGAACAGCTGACCTTTCAAATGTTTACATGAGTTGAATCTCTGAACTGCTAATGTTAGGAAGGTCCAAATTCTAATTCAGTCAGACACTGAATCCCTTTGTGGGGAAAGCTTTTAAATATCTTCAGTTTTTTCATTTGTTGTTTTTTTTTTTTTTTAAAAAGACTGACTTCACCTACTAATTAATTCATTAATGCTTGTAAATGTTTTGGGAGCATGAAAAGCACTTTTTTAGGGCAGTGCCCTATTGTTCCCTGTCATGATTATGGTTTTCCACTCACCTGAAGTAAGTGGATAAGTCGTGTGCCAAGTTTGTATTGTAGAAAGAAAATGATTCTACAGATCCTTAACCATGAATTGGAAAAAGATGTTTCTTTCACGTGAAGCTTACGAATAAAGCTTCCACTGTTCTAAGGGAAAAAAATGTAAAAAGAAGCCTAGTTGTCTGGATTAGGTCACTTATAAATACCTTTAAAAATATTTACATAAATCTCCATAAATCTCCATTCTCTACAGCACGTTTCATAAAAATTTCTTCTCAAGTAATTTCTTTTGAAAATTCATGTTTGGTGTGTGCCCCCCCCACCCCGTAATGTGTGGGTCTGGTGTTTACATAGTGCTTAGTTGACTTAAAAAAATCAATCCATGCATCTCAAAAAAACTAGGGAGATAGCCCAAGGAAGAAAGTTAGGATGGAGGAATTGGGAAGGGCCTCCTTTCTATTGTGGGTTTTTCCCCCTGTTGTACTATTTTAGCATGGTTTTTGCTTCAGTTGCTTTGTTGCTTGAGTTCCTCTTCTAAATGAACTCCTGCGTCTCTCAGCAACTGGCACCAGTCACTGAGGCTGTCTTACCCTAAGCAGTTCCAGAACTCTCCTTTTGTGGTTCTGACATTGCACGGGAAGTCGCAAGCCAGGGCATATCTGTATCTTCACTGGAAAAGGTAATTTTGAAATTGTTCTAAAATCACTAATCATTTTGGTTGCACTTGAAGTATGAAGGGAATTTTCAGGGAATCACATGCCATAGATGTAATCTGATTTCCATGAAAGAAAGATGTGTCTTGTTGTTATTGAGAACAGTAAAAAGAAGTCAAGGCATCTGATCGCCTCTGTTGAGGTCTGATCATACCTTGAAGGTGTCTGGAATGGAGAACAGAGGTCATTTTTAGTGTTCAAAAACTGAAACAAAAGACAACAGTTTCCAGCAGAGTGTTAAAAACCAAACAGACAAATAAACAACTCCCCGCCAACCAAGTTTTCAGCACTTAAGATTTAGAGGTTTCTCATAAAAATCTGGAATCCCAGCTGTTTTGGAAAAATTGGGAGATCTGGTATCTCTGGATATTGCTTTCAGATTTGACAAAATTGATTAGATTGGAGCACCAGCTATCCCTTTGAACATCTGAAGGCTCATATTACCAGCTTGTTCCCTGAAAATATGATCTGCAGGGTTTCCATGTTCAGAATAAAAATACATACTCTTAAATCATTCTTTTTACTCTCTCTTAATAGTTCCTATCATTTGAATAAGAAATAGACATGGGAAAACATGATAAAGAGAATGAATGGCTCTTTATCATGCCTTCCCATGTCTATTTCCTGTTCAGAGGAAAGGAGCTATTGAGAGTGAAAAGAGTGTTTTAAGAGGGTATATTTGGACCTTTATTCAGCTGTTTGTAGTCAATACTTCACAATGTTATCCAGATAACTCAAATTTAACTATACTGATTCAAGTATACTTCCTTGGAGTTTTGTGAGGGTAAGATGTGTATGTGTTATGAATTATGTAGGCTTAAAAAGAAAATTAAATATTTTTCAAAATGGTTTATCTGATATTTAGGGCCTTTTAAGCAAACACTTTATTAGCATAACTACTTAACAGCAAAACAAACTAATGTCCACTATAGTCTAGTAACTACCACCAGAATTATATTTATATCCAGAATTATATTTATATTTATATATTTATATTTATAATAACAATCAGACACTGGTACCTCTTCACTGAAAAGTTTGGGTGAATTTCTGAGACCATATTTATTCTAAGATATATTTTATTTAGAATTCTGTCTTTTTCCACTAGACATAAATTGCTTCATAGATATTCATCCTTTCTTCCTAATAGCATCCTGATTTTCTTCTGTGGTGTTATCTCTTTCCCATCTATTGTGGTCCCAGGGTCTGAAGGGTGGTGGTAGTAAATCAAACCACCTTGGATTCCCAGTAGAGAAGCCTTTGGTTCTTACTCTTACTGCTGGTAAGAGTATAGGCATGTGACTCAACTTGGAAAACTGGACTCTTTTGGTTATTTGAATCTTGAGCAGAGTGGTACAAAGTCAAAAGTAACAGTTGAAGCTTAGGCATTCCAGGGATGTTGTTCAGATGGTAGGTGTTTCCTTGTTTTGTTCCTATCTTGTTCCTAAGTCTGGTTTCTCTCTAGGCTCCCTCTTGATTTCATAAGATTCCTCAATATTCTGTTTAATTTTCTTTTCTTTTTTTCTTGCATATAATTAGATAGCTCTAACTGATATATCTAAACCCTTACTCTGTCTTGCCAGTTTTCCTGCTACTGACTTGGTCCATTCTCTAGGATCTCTTTCCTGGAATACCAAAGTAGCCTTCCTGCCAATCAAAACAGAAATATATATATCTGCTGTAACATTTATAAGTCAGTTCAAGTCACTTGTCTGCTCAAAACCTTCGAGTGGCTTCCCAATTCACTCTGAATTAAGGACAGAATCTTTACCGTGTTTAGGAAGGTTCACCATGATCTGGCCCCTAATGCCTTTGCAACATCATCTCCTACTACTCTTTCCCTCCTTGCTACTCTGGCCTCATGGCTAGTCCTTGAATGTCAGGCATAATCCAGTCCCAAGAATTCTTTATCTGCTCTTCCTTCTACCTTAATTACTTTTTCTCTGGACACCTGCTTTTGCTCATTCTCTCACCTTGAGATTTTGCTCAAATATTGCCAATGTCATGAGACCTTCCATGACCACTGTATTTACAATGTAAAGATCCTCTCACCATTGGCATTTCCTACCATTTCTCAGCTTTTTTTTAAATTTAATTTTTAAATTTTAATTAAATTTTAAGTTTTAATTCCAGTATAACTATACATCCAGTATAGTTAACAGACAGTATTCTTTTCAGGTATACAAAATAATGATTTAACTTATACATTACTCAGTGCTCATCATGTTAAGTGTACTCTTAATCTCCTTAACCTGTTTCACCCATCCTTCCCCCAATTCCCCACTTATCTCCTATCTGGTAACTATCACCTTGTTCTATATACTGAAGAGTCTGGATTTTGCCTTCTCTCTTTGTTTGTTTGTTTTGTTTCTTAAATTCCACATATGAGTGAAATCATATGGTATTTGTCTTTCTGTGACTGACTTATTTCACTGAGCATTATACTGTCTAGATCCATCTGTGTTGTGAATGACAAGATTTCGTTCTTCTTTTTAATGGCTAAATATATATATGTGAATATATATATATATATATATATATATATATATATACATACATACATACACACACACCTCTCTCTCTCTATACATATATATATATGTATATATATTCCCAGTATATGTATATATACTTTATCCGTTCATCAATGGATGGGACACTTAGGTTCTTAACATGTCTTGGCTATTATACATAATGCTGCATTAAACATAGGGGTACATGTATATTTTCAAATTAGTGTTTTCATTTTCTTTGAGTAAATATTCTTTGGCAGAATTATGTGATCATGTGTAATTCTGTTTTTAAGTTTTTGAGGAACCTCCATTTTTCTTTCCATAATAGCTATACTAACTGATTCTCTAAATCCTTGCCAATACTTATTATTTCTTGTCTTTTGGATTCTAACCACTCTGAGAGGTGTAAGGTGATATCTCATTATAGTTTTGATTTGCATTTCCCTGATTACAAGTGATGTTGGGCATCTTTTCCTATGTCTGTTGGCTATCTGTATGTTTTCTATGGAAAAATATCTATTCAGGTCTTCTTCCCATTTTTAATAGGATTATTTGAGATTTTTTGGTGTTGAGTTATGCAAGTTCCTTAACATATTTTGGTTATTAACCACTTATCACATCATTCATTTGCAAATTTATTCTCTCATTCACTAGGTTGTCTTTTCATTTTGTTGGTCCTTCACTGTGCACAAAATTTTTATATTGGTGTAGAACCAGTAGTTTATTTTGGCTTTTGTTTCCCTTGCCTCTAGGAGACATATCTACGAAAACATTGCTGTAGCCAATGTTGCAAAATAACTGCTTATGCTCTCTTCTAGGATTTTTATTGTTTCAGGTCTCACATTCAGGTTCTTAATCCATTTTGAGTTAATATTTGTGTATGGTGTTAGAAAGTGTTCTAGTTTTATTCATTTGCACATAGCTGTCAGTTTTCCCAACACCATTTTTTAAAGAGACTCTTTTTCCCATTGCATGTCCTTGCTTCCTTTGTCAAAGATTAATTGACCATATAATCGTGAGTTTATTTCTGAACTCTCTATACTGTTCTATTGATCTATGTGTCTATTTTTTGCCAGTACCATACTGTTTTGATTGCTATAGCTTTGTAGTATACCTTTAAATCTGGGATCATAATACCTCCAGCTTTGTTCTTCTTTCTCAAGATTGCTTTTGCTATTTGTGGTTTTGTTTGTTTGTTTGTTTGTGGTTCCATACAAATTTTAGGATTATTTATTATATTTCTGTGGAAAATGCTCTTAGTATTTTAATAATGATCACATTTAATCTGTAGATGGCTTTGATATATGGACATTTTAATATTTGTTCTCTCAATCCATGAGCATAGTACATCTTTCCATTTATTTGTGTCATCTTGAATTTCTTTCATCAATGTTTTATAGTTTTTAGTCTTTCACATCCTTGGATAAGTTTATTGCGAGGTATTTTATTATTTTTGGTGTAATTGTAATTGGGACTGTTTTCTTAATTTCTCCTTCTGCTACTTCATTATTAGTGTATAGAAATACAATGGATTCCCAAATATTAGCTTTGTATCTTGTGACTTTATTGAATTCATTTTTCAGTTTGAGTAGTTTTTTGGTGGAATCTTTACGATTTTCTATATATTATTTCATGTCATCTGCAAATATTAAAAGTTTTACTTCTTTCTTACCATTTTGGGTGCCTTTATTTCTTTTCATTTTCTGATTGCTATGCCCAACATTTCCAGTATAGTGTTGAGTAAAAGTGTTGAGAGTAGACATCCTTGTCCTGTTAATGACCTTAGGGGAAAAGCTGTCAGTTTTTCTACATTGAATATAATATTTGCTATGGGTTTTTCATATAAGGCCTTTACTTTGTTGAGGTATGTTCCCTGCAACTCTACTTTGTTGAGGGCTTTTATCATGAGTAGATGTGCACTTTGTCAAATGTTTTGGGGTTTTTTGCATCTATTGAAATGATTATGTTTGTTTGTTTTTTTCATTTCTCCTAGTGATGTGATACACCACATTGATTGATTTGTGAATATTAAACCACTGTTGTATCCCAGGAATACATCCCATATGATCTTGGTAAATGATTGTTTGAATGTATTATTGGATTTAGTTTGCTGCTATTTTGTGGAGGATTTTTGCATCTGTGTTCATTAGAGATACTGGCCTGCAGTTTGCTTTTTTTTGTAATATTTTTATTTGGTTTTGGTATCAGGGTAATGTTAGCCTCCTAGAATGAATTTGACTATTTTCCATCCTCTTTTTTGGGGGGTGGGGGAATAGTTTGAGAAGAATAGATATTAACTCTTCTTTAAATGTTTGGTAGAATTCACCAGTGAAGTTCTCTGGTACTGGACTTCTGTTCACTGGAAGTCCTTTGATTATTGATTTGATTTTTTTTTAATTAATTAATTTATTTATTTGACAGAGAAAAAGAGAGCACAAGTAGACAGAGACACGGGGCGGGGAGCAGACTCCCCATTGAGCAGAGAGCTCGATGCGGGGCTCAATCCCAGGACCCTGAGATCATGACCTGAGCCAAAGGCAGAGGCTTAACCCTCTGAGCCACCCAGGTGCCCTGATTTGAATTTATTGCTGGCAATTGGTCTGTTCAAATTCTCTCTTTTTTTCCTGCTTCGGTTTTGGTAGGTTATATATTTCTAGGAGTTTATCCATTTCTTCTAGGTTGTCCAATTTGCTGGCCTTTAATTTTTCATAATATTCTCTTGTAATCTTCTGTATTTTTGTAGTGTCAGTTGTTATTTCTCCTCTTTCTTTTTAAATTTTGCTTATTTGAATCTTCTTTTTCTCTTTTTTTAATTAAAAATCTTTTTTTATGAATCTGGCTAAAGTTTTTTCAATTTTGTTGATTTTTTTTCAAAGAACCAGCTCCTGGTTTTATTGATCTGTTCTATTATTTGTTTGTTTGTTTAGTTTCTATTTCGTTTATTTCTACTCTAATCTTTATTGTTTACTTCCTTCTATTGGCTTTGGTATTTGCTTGTTCTTCTTTTTCTAGCTCCTGTAGGTGTTAGGTGATGTTGTTTATTTGAGATTTTACTTGTTTCTTTAGGTGGGCCTGTCTTGCTTTAAGCTTCCCTTTTAGAATAGCTTTAGCTGCACCCCAAAGATTTTGGACTGTGGTGTTTTCATTTTCATTTGTCTCTGGGTATTTTTTAAAAATTACTCTTTAATTTCTTTCTTGACCCATTCATTGCATAGTAGCATGTGTTTGTGTTCTTTCTAGATTTTTTTCTTGTAGTTGATTTCTGGTTTCGTAATGTTGTGGTCAGAAAAGATGCATGGTATGACTTTAATCTTTCCGAATTTGTTGAGACTTGTTTGTGGCCTAGCATGTGATCTATCCTGGAGAATGTTCCATGTGCACTTTAAAAGAAGGTGTATTCTTCTGTTTTAGGATGGAATGTTCTGAATATATCTGTTCAATCCATCTGGTCCAATGTGCCATTCAAAACTAGTTTCCTTGTTAATTTTCTGTTTTGGTGATCTATCCATTGATGTAAGTAGGTGGTAAAGTCTCCTACATATGGTATAATTATATTTCTATCACTTATTTCCTTTATGTTTATTATTAGCTGCTTTATGTATTTGGATGCTCCCATGTTGGTTGCATAAATATTTATAATTATTATATCTTTTTGTTAAATTGTTTTCCTTTATGATCATATTGTCTTTCTTTGTCTCTTGTTACAGTCTTTGTTTTAAATTCTATTTTGTCTGATATAAGCATTGCTACTCCAGCTTTCTTTTTACTTCCATTTCTGTGATAAATGCCTTTCCATCTTCTCACTTTCAATCTGTATGTGTCTTTACGTCTGAAATGAGTCTCTTTTAGGCAGCATACAGATGAGTTGTGCTTTTTTACTCATTCCATCACCTTATGTCTTTTGATTGGTGTGTTTTGTCCATTTACATTCAAAGTAATAATTTATAAATATGTATGTATTGCAATTATGTTACTTGTTTTATGGTTTTATGTAATTCTTTTTGTTTGTTTGTTTGTTTCTTCTCTGGCTCTCTTCACTCCAAGTTTGCTGGCTTTCCTTAGTGATATACTTGGATTCCCTGCTATTTAATTTTTATATATCTGTTACTGGTTTTTGATTTGTGGTTACCATAGGTTTACACATAATATGTTATTCATATTGTAGTACATATTAAGTTGATGGTTGCTTAAGTTTGAATCCATTCTTTTAAAAATCCATGTTTTATGTATATGCTATCTTATTTTATATGTATTTATTTATTTATATTTTAAAAGATTTACTTATTTATTTTAGAGAACAAGAGTGCATATATGAGCAGGTGGAGGGGCAGAGGGAGATGGACACAATCAGATTCCTGCTGAGCAGGGAGCCTGCTGCAGGGCTCAATTCCAGGAACCTGAGATCATGATTTACACTGAAACCAAGAGTCAGATGCTTAACTGATTGAGCCACCCAAGCATCCCTCCTTTTATTTTTTTAATTCTTTGGCTGATTTTTTTTTTTTTTTTAAGAGAGAAGGTGAGAGGTAGTGGGGAGAGGGATAAAGGGAGAGGGAAAGAGGGATTCTTAAAAAGGCTCCATATCTGGTGCAGAGTCTGATGTGGGACTCAATTCACAACTCTGAGATCATAACCTGAGACTAAATCAAGAGCTAGAACTTAACTCACTGAGCTGCCCAGGCACCTTCCCCCAAGTTTGGACTGATTTTTATAGACTACTTAAATTATTGCTTTTGTGCTTCCTACTTTTCATACCCTTATTTACAGTCTTTCCTTTGTACTCAAGGAATCCCTTTTAACATTTCTTGTGGGGCTGATCCAGTGTTCATGAATTCCTTGAACTTTGTCTGGGAAGCTCTTCATCTCTTCTTCTATTCTGAATGATATCCTTCATAGATAGAATATTCTTGGCTACAGGTTTTTTGTTTTCTTCCCTCACTTTGAATAGATCATGCCACTCCCTTCTGGCCTCCAGTTTCTCCTGAAAAATTAGCTGATAGACTTATGGGGTTTCCCTTGTATGTAACTTTTCTCTTGCTGCTTTAAAAATTCTCTCTTTATAAATATTTTTTGCCATTTAAATTACTATGTGTCTTTGTTTGGACCTCCTTGGGTTGAATTTATTGGAGGCTCTCTGTGCCTCCTGGATCTGGATTTCTATTTCCTTCCCCAGACTTGGAAAGTTTTCAGCTATTGTTTCTTCAAATAAAATTTCTACCCCCTTTTTTCTGTCTTCTTGTGAGATCCCTATAATGTGGTTATCATTACAGTTGACGATATTGTTGAGTGTCCTATATCTCCTTTCATTTTGTATTTTTTTTCTCTCTCTCCTGTTCAGCTTGATTGCTTTCCTTCACTCTGTCCTCCAGGTCATTGATCTTTTCTGCTTCCTCTGGTGTACTATTTATTCTCTTTAGTATACTTAGTATATTTTTAGTTTCAGTTATTGAGATTTAAGAAAAAAATCTCTGATAGGTTCTTTTTTATGTTTTTTATCTCATTGTTAGGAGTCTCACTGATGTCCTCAACTCTTTCCTCATGTCTCATAAGTATCTATATGACCAATACTTTCAATTGTCTACCAGGCACATTACTGGTCTCTGTTTTGTTTAAGTCTCTTGTCCTGTTCTTTCATTTGTGACATATTCCTTTATCTCCTCATTTTGTCTAACTCTCTGTGTCCATATTTATGTTTTAAGAAACTCAGCTATGTCTTCTGTTCTTGAAGTTAAAGTGGCCTTACGAAGAAGAGGTAGTGTGGTGCCCTGTAGTGCAGTGTTTGCTGTTCACCAGAATCTTGTGCTTTAAGGTTTTCTCCTGTGTGTATTGCATGTGCCCTACTGTTGTAGTTGAGTTGCTTTTGCCTTCAGTTCAGTTGTCTAAAATGGCTCTCTTTGCCCGTTGTGGGTAGGATTTGGTTCTTACGTTGTTAGTGGGACAGTCTGGGTCTGCATTGGTCTTGACTTATATAGGCATTTGCCAGAGATGTGGCATCACCAAACATTAGGACTTTCCCTATGTTGTTCCCTGAGATGCTTTCATGGGTGGGCAAGGTCTATAGTCAAACCTGATGTCTGTCCTCATTTCACTGCTAGTGCTACAGTGGTATTGGTGTATATAGTTATCTTGCCTCTTCCTGGGTGGGGGTCTATCTGGAATGGGACAGATCCCTGTTGGGACTGCTTACACACTGCCAGGCTTATGACACAATTTTGGATGAGTGTTTTTCCCATGCGTGTATGGGAAGGGGTATCCAGTCTGCAGGAGAATGCAGAAGTGGGGCATGCTATTAGCAAGTTAGGTAGTAAGTATTGGTTCTGTACTGATTCTTGCAGGTAAATATGTCTAGACTGCATCATGGGGAAGGGAAATAGAGCCCTCCAGCAATTCTGTTTTTGGGGATGTCGCCCAAAGATCCCTGGCCCTCCAGTACACACTCTGAGATCAGTAAATGATCTCCTCCCTAAATATCCCAGGCATTTTTCAAACTGCTGCTTCTATGCTGTATCCCCATGGGTCATTTTTTGTGCTGCATCTTTAAAGGTGAGAAAATTTTCTCTCACCCTTCTGGCTGTCCCAGAGTGGAGCATGCTGATTTTTGAAGTTCCAGGTGTTAAGCCACATTGTTTGTTGAGCTTCTCTGGTTTCACAGTCAAATGTTATGGGCATTTGTCTTCCCTATGCAGGTTCCCTCCTCTCTTCATGTCTCAGTTTTCCTCCTTCTTGTGACAGTTCCACAGGTTTGTTTAGTTCCCAAACATGTCGCTGCCCTTCCTTCCCTTTTTACTGTGGCCTCTTCTCTACATTTAGCTGTGGAGATTTTATTCTGCCAGTTTTTGGGTCATTTTCTGAGTTATTTAATTGATGTAGGTATTATCTAGTTGTATCCATGGGATGAAGTGAAGTTAGGTTATTTTTATTCTGCCATCGTCCCTTAAGTGCCAATTTATTTTTAAATTTTATTTTATAGAACTTTCTTTCTCACCATCTAAGAAAACCATGTGATTTTCTAAAAATTGCCTATATATGTCCTTGGAACATAATCTTCAACAGGCCATATAACGTTCACTTCTATATCCTTAACATAGAGTAGTGCTTGGCATGTTAGTTCATTGTATAAATGATGTGCACCTTAGAGGAGCAGTTATTTTTTTTAAAGATTTATTTATTTATTTGAGAGGGAGAGAGAGAGAGAGGCAGAGGGAGACGGAGAGGGAGAAAGAGTCTTAATCAGACTCCATGCTTAGCACAGAGCCCAATGCCAGGCTCGATCTCAACCATGAGATCATGGCCTGAGGTGAAACCAAGAGTTGGACACTTAGACTGTGCCACCAAGGCACCCCAGAACAGTTATGTTTTATTTGCCTTGTGTCATTAGTATCTGGCACAGTTCATAGCAGAGGGTAGGCATATAATAAGTATTTGTTTTTGTTGCTGTCCATTGCTGTTATAACTGTTAAATAGGACAGAGTCCTCAAGATCTAATCTTTCCATGGTTTCGCTCTTTTGGATAAGTAGTTTGTAATAATCATAGGGACTAACTCCACCTAGTATTTGAGCTCATATTCATTTTAATGAAAACAAAACAAAACAAAAATGACAACTTGATCAGGACAGAACTTGCTTAAAGAAAGACTCAGATTAGTTTCAGCAAGCTTACATAGTCAGCATTTTGGAGGTGAAGCTCTGAGGTTGAATCAAGCCAAGAAATACAATTGATCACCCTAGTCTGCAAATTTCATTTGTAAGTTCAATTGAAGTGTAAGTGGAATGGGATCATGTTATTAGTTCTCTTAGAGGCACAGATTTCCAGGATAGGAAAATGTGTCTGTGCCTGCCTGGTCAGTCAGCCATGGGCTGTCAATGCAGTGTTCCCTGGGACGCTCCTTGGAGGGAACAAAAAGATATAAGAAGAGAATATTACTAAACAAAATGTTTGATCCTTCCATTCTCTTCTCCACACTCCCCCATCCCCAAAGCACAACAGTTAAACCAAATGGTTGTGGTATTGTGATAAAAAGATAAATATAATTCTAAGCTAAATTTAGTGTATTTTTTCAGTCAGAATATTTCTTGTCTTCCTTTTGCAATTAAGCTTTCTCATTTTCTTTTCCCTCTCCAAAATTTTGTCTTTTAGGTTGGCAGGGATTCAAATGGTATTAATCATTATTTCTATTTAAACTATTTCAATGACTGAAAAGAATGTCTATGATTATATTTTACTGTTGAATAATGGGATCCTTTCAAAATCTCATTGGTCAGTTTCAATTTAGTTAGGAAAGAAATCACAAAGACAAAAATATAAGTTTTGAGAAACTACACTTTTTAGCTACAAGCACTAGCTTGCATTATTTTTACCAGAATGGGGGAAATATTTTGCTGCAAACTTGGGAGAATACTGCTTTTTAACTTTTTTATAACATGATGAGATTTTTTCCTTCCTGAGCTTCAGGAATTTTGAAATGTCAAGATACTCTCATTTTTCCTTTCAACTCAATTTTGAAATCCAGAATTTCTTCTTTGGATTGTGAATTTCCACACCCCAAGAGAATTTTGAATTTCTTTTCTTTTTAATAAAAATAATAAATGACACTTGAAATATTCGAGTTAGATAAATCCCAGGTAAGGCCAAGTTCACCTTTTTGAAACCTGCTATTCAAATCAAAGCCACCTGAAGCCAAAGTGGTTCTGTTGCACCCATGTATTTAAAAGGAAATCTTACTGGGGATTGAGAGTTGACTTTCATACTCCATGTCCATATACCACTTGAAAAAAGAAGATAATTGTCTAAAGCCTTCATGTAAGATTTCATCAGAGTTTTTACAGTTGTTTGTTTTTTTGTTTTAGTCAAGCTTACATATTAATGGCAGTGGGATTTTTGTTTGGCTTTTAAATGGATATTCAGATGGCAGCATCAGTTTTTCGTTTTTATTTTATTTTGTGTTTTCTTCAATAAATACTGTTATTGTACATATGAAGCCAAATAAAGTAACTGTTCAGCTCAAACCGTGTTGTTATTTTCATTATTTATAAGGTAATGTGCATTTGTAATCAGTGGAGCAATTATAAATTCCAGATGGCAAGGACCATTCCTATTAATTTTTTTAACCCTAGAGCTTAGCACAGTACCTAGAGCTTAGCACATAATAGGTCCTCCACACTTGCTTAATGTGAATCAACTGAGCTAATGGGATGGTTTGTGATCTAGTTTTTGACCTATAAAAGTGGCATCAATTATCTCTTTGATATGTTCTATTATTTTTTTTTAAAGATTTTATTTATTTATTTGTCAGAGAGAGAGGGAGAGAGAGTGAGCACAGGCAGGCAGAGAGGCAGGCAGAGAGAGAAGCAGGCTCCCTGCCAAGCAAGGAGCCCGATGTGGGACTCGATTCCAGGACTCTGGGATCATGACCTGAGCCGAAGGCAGCTGCTTAACCAACTGAGCCACCCAGGCGTCCCTGATCTGTTCTATTATTATTATTATGTCATTTAGAAGTTCTTCATAAGGATATATCAGGCTCATAATAGAAGTTCCTTGAATTTGAGTAACCTTATGAGAAATACTTATATCCATTATTTTAGTGTGTTCCCACTACATCTCTGTTAAGTCAGGAGGCAAGGAAGCCTAAGGTTTAAGAGATTGTTTATCATTCTTTATTTTAACCCCAAGCCAGTTCTCTCTTTTTCACTAACCATAATGTGTTCAAAATGAACACATTATTAACTTTCCATAAAAAAATTTCCTTCCTGGGGTGTCTGGGTGGCTTCAATTGGTTAAGCTTCCAACTCTTGATTTCAGCTCAGGGTTGTGAGATCAAGACCTGCACTGGGGTCTCTGTTCAGTGGGGAGTCTGTTTGAAATTCTCTCCCTCTCCTTAGCCCTCTTCCTTCCCCTCGCTCCAGCATGTATTCATCTCTCTAAAATAAATAAATAAATAAATATTTTAAAAAACTTCCTTCCTAAAGACTCCTTGGTTGACAGTGTTAAAACAATGACTGGGAACTCAGAAATCAAGCTTCTGATATCTTTACATTGTTGGCATGAATTTTAGAGTTTTATTTCAGGGAGCTATTTTCCAAGTTGAAGCTCAGCATGATGGAAAAACCAGCTCTGGGCTATCTGCTTGAGGATTGCTTACTTAGTGGATTAATAAGACAGTTGTTGGTTTTTTCCAAGGTTGGCTTCTCAGTGGGGATCCCTGAAGGATCCCTGTGTTGACAGGTCACAAAATGGCTTTAATAACAAATTCAACATAATGGAAATGCCTTCTGAATTATTAGACTAGTGTATCTATTGTTCACCTCCCCAGTTGGAGGAATTGAGAGATAGTTTTATAAATACTTGCACATTAGAAGTCTTATTTAAGATTACAGACATATTAGCAAAAACATGGCCTATTGTTTCTTAAAATTGTCTACTTCATGTTTTTTTCCCCTTCCCTTTGCCTATTTTATGTTTTTAATTCTATTCTCCTCAGAGTCCCGAGACCTGAGATTCTATTCGGTTTCCTCTTCTTTTCGGAAACACTTTCTCCAATTGGTTTTGTCAATAAGCAGGCAGTATTTACTTGGCTGACTGATTAATTTTTCAGAATTTTAGATATAAAAAAGTATTAAGTTTCTCACAAAAATGTAATTATCCTGATCAACAACATTATGCTTATGTTTGCTTAGACAAAACTTTCCCCATTTCCTATTTATTTATTTATTTGTAGAGCTAGTGCTTATTAATGCTACCAGAAAATTTTAAGGTAGTTCAATCGCACTTTCTGTTTTTCTCTAAATAATCTAATCCCAAATCTTTAAGCATTTTTCATTCATCTTCCTTTTTAATACCTTCTAATTCTAAATATCATCAAGTGTACACTAACTATATGGTTGACTCATGTTGAAATGCACTTCACTGCAAGTTTCACCTTTGTTCATCTAAGTGTGCAAACTCTTTAAAGGCAGAGACCTTATTTTTCCCTATATTCCTCATTTTATTCTTGTCACACATGCAGTCCCTGTTATCTTCAAAAGAGGAACGTCATACATGGTTATTTGCTTAATAAGAAACCAATAATACATATCTGTATTTCTTAATAGCAACAATAAACACTTTAAACATTGATCTCATTATAAATGTTAGATAAGTTAGTAAGAATGGTAACAGAACAATGCAAATTGTTTTATAGAAATGAGGACTACAGCAGCTATTAATGCATAATGTGTACTGAAGATATTGATAAGGTTATCTCACTTCCATTTTATTTTATGTACTATCACCTTGTTTACCCTGTCCCCTGATGTTTGAAGAGCACATCAATTGACTTTAATGACTAGTATTGCAGTTATCTTCTTTTTTTCCCCTTGATTAACTTTTTAAAAGACTGTCCCCCATTCTTAGAACAAAATGTCATGATAGGGACATGTGTATCCTAAACTTCCCATATGTTACCAAATCAGGTTTATATTCTGTGCAGATCATTCTGAGCCTGTTATTTGGGAGGATTTTGCAACCTTTAACAGCAAAGCAATTATTGGATATGTATGCTCCAAAGTTGATGATAGGTTTTTGCTTAACATTTTACATGGTATCTAAGGTGCCCTTAAATTTAAAAAAATGAACCTTTGGGTTGCTAGCCCAGTGATTAAGAACTCTATAAATGTCATATTTCATGAATAGGTATGAATAATTATAACTTCTTATTGACAGTGACCTCAGTGATTTCCCCCCCAGTGGTTGGGCAGGCATCTAAAGGTTAGCTCTTTAAAGTTCAAAGCTAACTTAGATGGTGAGATACCGGATCAGTTGTGTGAGCAGAGTTTTTAATCTGGTGCAAGCTTTGTAAGAGAGCTTTGGAGTTAGACAACCTGCCTTTGAATCCTGTCTCTGCCATTCTCCAACCATGTGAAAGTACTACCAAATTATTTGACTTTTTGTATGTTTCCTTATTGGCAGAAAGGAAATAATAATAGTACTTCCCTCAGAAGATTGTTATGAGCTTGAAATTAAATACTTAAATTGTTCAGTTAGCACTTAATAAAGATCAGATAATTATTATTCTCTTTCTACAATCTGTCTCCACTTTTTTTTCTTTTTTCTTTTTCAAAGATTTTATTTATTTACTTGACAGAGAGAGAGAGATCACAAGTAGGCAGAGAGGCAGGCAGAGAGAGAGGGGGAAACAGGCTCCCCGCCGAGCAGAAAGCCTGATGTGGGACTCGATCCCAAGATCCTGAGATCATGACCTGAGCTGAAGGCAGAGGCTTAACCTACTGAGCCACCCAGGCACCCCACCACTTTTTTTTTTTTTCATCTACGTGACTTTAGCCAAGAATTGCCTGACCTTGAGGACCATTTCAGAGTCTACTCCAGATGATTTCCTGTCTCTTTCCCTCTCTTCCTCTTGTTCCCTTTCCTCACTTCCAGGCTGGCAGTGCTGTGGAATGCAATCTTCCTTATTTGTTGTCCCTTTCATTTTCAGAGTTTTAATGATATGGCTTGAGAGAAAACAGAGTTTAGCAAACATGGGGTGGGGGGAGATAAAGCTTAAACTGTACTGAGTTCTTACAGTTATGATTTCTAGTGTAATTCTTGCCTCTCTTACAGAGATGTTCTCCATTCGTTCAAATTATTTAAGATTTTATTTATTTATTTAAGAGACAGAGAGGGTGAGAGTGGAGGGAGGGACAGAGAAGGAAGGACAAGCAGACTCTGTGCTGAGCACTGAAGCCCACGTGGAGCTCCACCTCATGACCCTGAGGTCCTGATCTGAGTAAAAACCGAGAGTTGGATCCTTAACTGACCGAGCCATCTAGGTACCCCTCATTCCAATTATTTAAATGTAAAAAGTACCTGCTTTTTCCTTCTATGAAATTCCTTTTCCAGATGGACTAGTATAGAAGTCAGTGGGTTTGTTTGATGAGATATTTGTCTATTATAGATTTCTCCTGCATGCAGGAATGGTGCCTTTGGGGAATTCTTTGCAAACAGGACCAAGACTATTAGATTATGACTTTCTCAAATTCAAAAAGTGTTTTTGGTTGTTAGTATGGGATTTCCGATTTTATTTTTAAAATGTGTCACTGCAATTTGGTGGGATGTCTATATTAAGAAATTCTGTGAAATTTATCTTTTGTAAGGATATTGTCGAGGATACTTTTTATTCCATTTGTTGCCCTCTTTTGAAAAACTCTTAGAAAAAATTCCTGCCTTACTTCAGTGTCAGTTAAGTTAATCAGTTGTTGATTTATTTTCCTAAATAATCATTCTGTTTATCTTAGAAATTGTACTATATATAACTGATAAAGCTCATCTTTTCTGAGATTGTATCTTTTAAAAATTAACCTCATCTTCTTTTTTGTGTATGTGTTTACATTTTGATTTAGTGAGTTTGCATTTTAAAGATCTTTGTAAGCCACCTTAAAGATTTCCTGAAACCAAGGTAGTGTGTAAAAGCTAATATGTTGGTAGTTATTCAAACTATTGCATTCTAAACATCCTTTATTTCCACACAATAATTATAGTTATCATTTGTTCATCTCTATCTTCCACAAACTGTGCCACACACTGTAAATCAACTCTTTTAATCCCCATGATAGTGCTGTGTGGAGGAATTTTTACCTTTTTGGGGGTAAGAAAACTGTAGAAAAATTAAGATCATAAAATTAATTAATTAGGAAGTCAGGTTTTGAACTCAGTTGGATACAAAACTTGCTCCTACTTCCTATCATATCTAATTGAAGAAGGTGAGTCAGTGTTCCATGTTTTGAAAACTTAGTGATTAATGTTAGGGGACTAAATATGTGGCTATCCAAATCTTTTATTGGCAGTGGCATTTGAATTATTCAATGTCCTGGGCCCTTAAAATATGGTGAAATAAATTAGCATTTTTGTCAAATGTCAAGTTACAGATTAAGGAAGCCCTAGTAGACATTTTTATTTGCAGTCACCTCCAAGATAATTGTACCTGAGCTGATTTAAAATTTGTGGAGAGTACTCAGAGGAAATCATTAGCTGCAATACTGCAATTATGATTTTTGTGAAATTGTGAAATTCAATAATTCCTTGTGTGAAGAAAGGTACTCAAAGGGGTCAACTTTTATTGTTGTTGTTGGTTTTAAGAGTGAATTGCAAATTCATCTAAAAATGTGATAATACACTTAACTGTTGCTGCTTGCTATTCCTAAAAGCTGGAATACCTCCTGGTTGTACTGATTAATTTTAAAGGAGAGAGAATAAGGGCAGTCTGCTTTCTTCTGCCCTTGACTGGGAAGTCCAAATATCTGTTTCTTTTTGTTGTTGTTGTTTGTTTAGTTTTTTTTTTTTTTTAATTTCAAGTACCCTTTATGGTCTTTGTATGGAATATTAAGTGAAAAGAAGGTTCTTTTTATCTTTTTGTTCCCAGTTCCTTTTACTTATTAATTTTTTTCATAACAGTTTTGAAAAGCATGCTCCTTCCAGGCATTTAAAAGCTTTTTTGGCATCTGATGCCATTGGTGTTAACACTGGCATTTGGTGCAATTTACAATAGTGCATTAAATATAAATCTCATTTTACATCACTTGCATAAAGTACACTTATGATAAAACTTTGCTAGTAATGATAGATGTATATTATGAATTAGTGCATGTTCAGTCCATGCACTTGAACTATATAGAGGTAAATAATTCCATGTTTACTTAAGAAATGTTAATGTGTCTATATAGCTTAATTTTTGTCATATCTTTGTCAGCTTTGAAAAAGGCCATGATGAGTTTCTCTGTCCTGGAGTTAGGTAATTTCCTTTCTGGGAAAGATTCACCGAGCATTTAGAATAAATGATTTTAAGCCCTTTTTAGAATTATAAATTAACTTCTGACATAAACCTTTCTCATCTATGTGACTTCTCAGCCCTGAGATATTTTTGTGTCACACCTTATTCCCTTTGTGGGATTAGAACACTGTTTGTAGTATATGTGAACATGTAGTTTATCTTAGATGTTTTGGGACCCTCTGAGGACTACAGAGCAGTGCAATATTTTCTAAGCTTTTCTGGTCTTTTTCCTTGAATGGGTACATTTGTTTTGGTTTTAGCTGCACTGTATTTGATTTTAGTCTAACTGGTATTTCAGTGGCTCTGGCCTCTGCATGGTTCTGTTTTCCTTAGAGCACTCACCTTTAGTGAATCTAAATTTTCTCTTTTGAGTCCTTGGTTCTCCAGAGACTCTCTGGCTTCTGGTTTATTTTTTGTTGTTCTTGGGTTTGTGCCTTTACAAAATTAGATCTTTCCCCCAATTAAAACTTGCTTTTAAAAATAAAAGGTAGGGGCACCTGGGTGGCTCAGTAGGTAAAGCCTCTGCCTTCGGCTCAGGTCATGATCCCAGGGTCCTGGGATCGAGCCCCCCATCTGGCTCTCTGCTCAGTAGGGAGCCTGCTTTCCCCCCCCTCTCTCTGCCTGCCTCTCTGCCTACTTGTGATCTCTTTCTGTCAAATAAATGAATAAAATATTAAAAAACAAGAGAAGGTAAAAGTAATACTGTCGTCTAGTCTTTCTTAACTTCAGTTTAGGTTTGTGAGAGAGAAGTAAACCTTTCTGATAATGATTTGAGTGGTGGTTTTCCCAAGTCTCAGAAACTGATACTTAGGTAGTACCTTTCTAGATGCATAAGAGAGAAATTAATTTATTTAATCCAAAGGATACCTTTGGTCATTAGAGCTTAATTCACTTGCAGGACACCAGTGTAGAAGGACACTAAGATTTGCTTTGAATATACACCAAACAAATGAAGGGATAGGATGACTGACATTCTTTCAGTGACTGCATTGCAGGAAGTAACACACAAGGACTTTTAAAAATATTCTCATTTAGGGGCGCCTGGGTGGCTCAGTGGGTCAAAGCCTCTGCCTTCAGCTCAGGTCATGATCCCAGAGTCTTGGGATTGAGCCCTGCATTGGGCTCTCTGCTCAGTGGGGAGCCTGCTTCCTTTCTTCTCTCTCTGCCTATCTCTCTGCCTACTTGTGGTCTCTGTCTGTCAAATAAATAGATAAAAATCTTAAAAAAAAATTCTCGGGGCGCCTGAATTTTTAAAAAAAAATTCAGTGGCTCAGTGGGTTAAGCCGCTGCCTTCGGCTCAGGTCATGATCTCAGAGTCCTGGGGTCGAGTCCCGCATCGGGCTCTCTGCTTAGCAGGGAGCCTGCTTCCCTCCCTCTCTCTCTGCCTGCCTCTCTGCCTACTTGTGATTTCTCTGTCAAATAAATAAATAAAATCTTTAAAAAAAAAAAATTCTCACTTAATACGAGACTTGACTTGAAAAGCTGGGCCACTGATACTGCTTCTATTAGGCCTTTCCTTATCTTAAAAAAAAAAAAAAAAAGCCTTATGGGAAACCCAGGCTAATTTGAATATGTTTGATTCCTCTTGCTGCTGGAATGATAAGTCAAAGACCCTGGTAACTTTAATATCCCAATTATATCAATGGATAGATCCTCTAGACAGAAAATCAATAAAGAGACATCAGCTTTAAAGGAACATTAGACCAGATGGATTTAATAGATGCATACAGAACATTTCATCCAAAACCAACAATACACTTTCTTCTCAGGTGTACATGGAACATTCTCCAAGAGAGATGATATATGTTAGGCCACAAAACAAACCTCATTCCATTTAAGAACACTTAAACCATACAAGCGTCTTTTCACAATGATATGAAACTAGAAATCAGTTACAAAAAGAAAACTGGAATAACCACAAATATCTGGAGATTAAATGACATGCTACTGAACAACCAATGGATGAACAAAGAAATCAAAGAATGCCTTAAGACACATGAAAATGGAAATACAACTTACCAAAATGTATTAAATGCGGCAAAAGCAGTTTTGTGAGGGAAGTTCATAACAATACAGGCCTAGCTCAAGAAATAAGAGCAATCACAAGTAAACAATGTAACTTTATGCTTCATGAAACAAGAAAAAGAAGACAAAACAAAGCTCAAAGTTAGTGGAAGGAAGGAAATAACAAAGATCACAGTGGAAATAAATGAAATAAGTATCAGAAGACAATATCAAAAGACTGATAAAACTAAGAACTGGTTCTTTGAAAAGAAACAAAATTGACAAACCTTTAGCTAGCTGAACCAAGAAAAAAAGAGAGGGCTCAAATAAATAACACACTAAATGAGAGAGGAGAAGTTACAACCAATACCATAGAAATACAAAGGTTTATAAGACTACTGTGAATTATTATATAACAAATTAACAAACTGGACAACCCAGAAGAAATGGATATATTTCTATAAACATATAATTATTAATACATTAATGGAAGAAGTTAAAGAATACACAAATAAATGGATAGATAGTCCATGCTTAGGAATTGGAAGAATTAATATTGTTAAGATGCCCATACTATTCAAAGCAATCCACAGATTCAGTGCAATTCCTATAAAAATCCTGGTGGCATTTTTCACAGAAATAGAACAAACATTCTTAAAATTTTTATGACCACAAAAGATTCCAAATAGCCAAAAAAATTTTGAGAAATAAGTACAAAGTTGTAGGCATCACATTTTCTGGTTTCAAACTATATTACAAAGCTATAGTAATCAAAATATTCTGTTAACTACTATAGCTTTGTAATATAGTGGGTATATGGAAATGTAATTTGGTGCAGCCACCATCAAGAACAGTGCAATATTCCTTTGGATTTCAGAGACTTAGTGCAGTTTCAACATATAATGAAGTGTCGTGTAGTTCACCACCTCTATAACAGAGGCTTAAAATTGGATTCCTTTCTTCTCTCCAGAAAAGGAAGTTGATGGCAATGTGGAGCTATCTTTAGAGTAATCTGTTAGTGCTTCAATGACATCTACTCTGTTGGTAAAGTGTAGAGTAGTTTTTCTTTCTTTCTTTCTTTCTTTCTTTCTTTCTTTTTAACTAAATCTCATTCCACTTTCTCCACAATAATAAGCAATCAAAACTTTGCTTACTCGAAAACTTCACTTACTAGATTCAACTCACATGTATGATCAACTCTTAATTACTATAGGGCAGATACATTGGGAAATGAAAAGTTCCCTTGAATTGTTTAGTATTGTAATAGTATATTCTTCCAAATCAAGTACAATTTCCATAAAAAATCTGTCAGAGAAGTTGAATACTGTAGCCCTAGCTTAAAGGAACATTATCAAAGAATCTCTGTAAAACAATGTAACTTCATTGACTTCCAAATAACTTTAAGACATTACTAGCGCTTTTGCTACCAATGTAACCACTTTTCTCTTTCTGTTTAATTACTGCTTAAATTACTGTCTGCTTACTATTGAGAATACATGGGATTCAGGATTATGGAGCAATCCTGAACAGAAAGGGTTTAGGAGGAAGGAAAAGACAGTCCCTGTGTCTGAGAAATGGTAGTTTAGTTTCACTCAGAAAAGTGAAAAATACACCCTAGTCTCAAGTGCCACTGTCAACAACATCTATATTCTTTTGTATTAATCTATAATCTCTTGACTGTTTCCAGTTGGAAAATTACTTCCATACTGTATCAAGCTCAAAAATGCTCAAAACCATGGCATCTTACTTGATTAACATTATTACTCAGCCATAAAAAAGGAGGAAATCGTGCCATTTGCAACAACATGGATGGACCTAGAGGATATTACGCTAAGTGAAATCAGTCAGACTGAAAAAGACAAATACTGTATGATTTCACTTATATATGGAATCTAAAAAGCAAATGAAGAAACAAATAAAAAGCAGAATGAGTCCTAGAAATATAGCGAACAGACTAATGGCTGCCAGTGGGGAGGTGGGGGTGGGGGCTGGGCAAAATGGGAGAAGGGAAGTGGGAGATACAAGCTTCCAGTTATGGATGAAGAAGTCACAGGAGTAAAAGGAACAACATAAGAAATATAGTTAATGACATTGTACTATTATTGTATAGTGACAGTATCTGTACTTGTGCATAATTTATAAACCTATAGAATCACTATATTGTACACCTGAAACTAATGTAATATTTTATGTCAATTATACTCAAATAAAATAATTAAAAACAGAACATAACAAACAAAACAAAAACTCAGATACAGAGAACAGAACGGTAGTTGCCAGAGGGGAGGATAGCTGTGGGGGGTGGGGCGTGAGTGAAATGGGTAAAGAAGGCATCAAAGGTTATAAATTTCCAGCTATAAAGTTAAATAAGTCATGGATATGTAATGTACAGCATGGTGACTATAGTCAATAATATTGTAGTGCATATTCAAAAAATTTTTAAATTTTTTATTTTTTTTAATAAACATTATTTTTTTTAATCCCCAGGGGTACAGGTCTGTGAATCGCCAGGGTTACACACTTCACAGCACTCACCATAGCACATACCCTCCCCAATGTCCATAACCCCACCCCCCTTCTTTTTTTTTTTTTTCCAGCCCACCCCCCTTCTTTCCACCCCCCTCCCCACAGCAACCCTCAGTTTGTTTTGTGAGATTAAGAGTCACTTATGGTTTGTCTCCCTCCCAATCCCATCTTGTCATATTCAAAATTTAAGAGAGTAAATCTTAAAATCTTACCACCACAGAAAAAAACCTTTCTTGTAACTTTGTAAGGTGACAGATGGTAGCTAGACTTCTTTTGTGGTGATCATTTCACTGTGTATACAAATATTGAATTATTATGTTTTGCACCTGAAACTAATGTAATATTTTATGTTGATTATACTGTAATTTAAAAGTGTAAAAACAAAAAGCCAAAACAAAACAAAACAAAATTCAGAGACCCTGAGGCCTTTTAGCTGCCAATGTAGCAATTGTGTCCATTTATACTGTTCTTTATCCTTAGCAGCCTCAAGTTTCTGACTTATTATAGGTGTACAATAAATATTTTTCAGTAAAAGTATAATGTATTCTAATGATTTTTAATCCCCTTTAAGGTAGTTTTACATACTTTCACTTAAAATTTGTAGAGATTTTAAACAGGTTATGAGTCTGGTTAT
This sequence comes from Neogale vison, assembly GCF_020171115.1. NCBI lineage: Eukaryota > Metazoa > Chordata > Mammalia > Carnivora > Mustelidae > Neogale > Neogale vison. The sequence goes on along the minus strand of NC_058091.1, from coordinate 197,215,918 downwards.
GATCTCAAATCTTCACTGAAGTGAGTCAAGATCCAGAGAACACTGAGTGGAGTGGATGTGAGTGGATTTATTTTAAAATTTATGAGTAAGAGAGGCAACTATCAATAGGAACACTTGTTGTTTGCCATAGATATGTTGTGAGAAATTGGGGTGTCCTCGTTCCTGGGCCTCTGGCTGATTCTGCAGCAGATGGGATGAAGCAGAAATTATGACAGGGCATGTTCCCTATCAGGAGCTGTCATGAGTCATTCCTTTTACTGGGAAGAAACTATTCACAGTAATATGAAGACCTTGATGCAAAAGTGATCATCACAGGCACTGGTATGCATGAAGTAAAGAACTTGGTACCTTTCTAGTCCCATTAGAATATAATTAGGTTTAGAATGACATCAAAGATGTTTTTCTATATTATATGTTCTAAGAAACAATGTGACCAGCAACTCTGGTGAAAATCTGAATCACTTAGAAAATGTACTATTGCTTTGACAAGCCTAAAAGTTTATATAATTCCAAATACTACACAGCTATTTCTAAAAAGTATTAAGTATAATAGTATTGTCCTGGTTACCCTTGTTTTTTCCCCAGAATGTGGTATAGTATGACATCACTTACAATTAATTGTGCTTTGTTGAAATCAGTATGCCAACCCTCTTCTTTTTTATTTATTTATTTATTTTTTTAAAAGATTTTGTTTATTTGACAGAGATCACAAGTAGACAGAGAGGCAGGCAGAGAGAGAGAGAGGGAAGCAGGGCCCCCGCTGAGCAGAGAGCCCCATGTGGGACTCCATCCCAGGACCCCGGGATCATGACCTGAGCCGAAGGCAGCGGCTTAACCCACTGAGCCACCCAGGCGCCCCAGTATGCCAACCCTCTTACATTACATGCAATGCTATTAGTTTTGTTATGAATAAATATAGCAAACAAGAAAACAAACATATATTTTGAAAATAAAAAAAGAAAAAAAGAGAGAGAGAGAGAGAGAAAGAAAGAAAAAAGTTGAACTGTTGGCAGCGGTGAATGGAAGTAGGAAGTGAGAATACAGGAGGCAGAAACACAGGATAATGGTGAAATTCTAAGGTCTTGTGGGAAAAAAAAAGAAATCCCGAGTAGTTCTAGTTCTCTTCATGTTATAGAAAAAAAAAAAAAAGAAATCCTGAGTAGTTCTAGTTCTCTTCATGTTATAGAACTAAGCGTTTAAGGATATATTACCTACATCTCAGGAATTAGGGAACCTCTAGCTGATGTCTGTGTGATATTAGTCAACATCTCAAGTTATGCTCCCAATATTGTATACCAACTTCTCTCTCAATCAGCATTCAAATTCCATTATACATCCAATCACACAAAAGCCCTTTTTAAAAAATTTATTTGAGAGAAAGAGAGAGAGCATGTATAAGTGAGCAGGGGGAGAGGCAGAAGGGGAGGGAGAGAATCCTTAGCAGGGAACCCCGTGAGGGACTTAATCCCATGACCCTGAGATCATGATGTGAGCCGAAATCAAGAGTTGGACATTTACCTGACTTTTACACCCAGGCACTCCAGCCTGACTTTTTTTTTTTTTTAAAGATTTTATTTGTTTATTTGAGAGAGTGGGTGAGTGAGAGAACACAAGCAGGGGAAGTGGCAGAAGGAGAGGGAGAAGCAGACTCCCCACTGAGCAGGGAGCCCAAAGTGGGGCTCAATCCCAGGACCCTGGGATTATGACCAGAGCTGAAGGTAGAGGCTTATTGACTGAGCCACCCAGGTGCCCCAGGAGTCATTCTTGACTGTGCTTTTCCTCTTATCTTCCATAACCAATTCGAAAGCAATTCTGTAGTTCTAGTTCTCTCTCTCTCTTTTTAAGATTTTATTTATTTATTTGAGAGAGTGAAAGCGAGAGAGATCACAGAGGGAGAGGGACAAACAGACTTGCGCCTGAACAAATCTCCCGATGTGGAGCTCAAAATCCTAGAACCCCGAGATCATGACCTCAGCCAAAGGCATATGGCTAACCAGCTGAGCTACCCAGGCACACCCAGAACCACTCCTCTAGTTCTATTTCTAAAATAAACTTTGGAACTATTGACTTATTTCCTATATCAGTACTTCTCCTGGTCCTGGAACACCTTCATCTCCTTCCTGGACAAGTGTGAAAGAATTGTGATCTCCATTCTAACCACCCTTTTCCCACTCTCGCCATGCTCCTCTCCTTCCATAGCAGAGTGATACATATGAAAATAGTAAACAAAATTAAGTCTCCTTCTTTGTTAAAAATCCTCTGGTGAGTTCCCGTATCTCTGAGGATAGAATCCATACCCCTGCAGTGCTGGGGAAGAAGCTGGCCCCTCACCCAGCACCACCTGCTCTCAGTAGGCTCCTAGCCTACTTGCCCAGTCATGGCTCAACAGGTGCCATGATTTCTCCTGCCTTAGGGCTTTTGTTCTTGCTACATTCGCACATGGATTTCTCCTCATTCCAAACCCATCTTGTCATCCTTCCATGTCAATTCAAATATCCCTCCTTGTGGAGGTCTTCCCTGTCTATTCTACTGAAAATTGTCTGCATTTGCCACATTGCTTTATTTCTTTCACAACACTTGTTACAATCTGTAGCTTATTTATATGCAATTTCTCTTCCTACCAGAGACAGGAACTTGTGGCTTGTTCACTGCTGTATTCCCATTGCCATTTTATAGTAAACATTCCATAAATTTTGGTTGAGTGAAAAAATCCTTTTCTGAGTTGTCCTCCTGTCCCTTTGGGAAACACTGGCTTACCACCTATCTCTTCCTGTAGTTCAGAGAGATCCATGGGCCTATCCTGTATTTCGACTTTCATTTAGGCTTTTCTGCTTCCCATCAAACAAACCTCCCAAAAATTGAGTCATAGGCCTCTGATAGGGTAAGGAGCAATCCCTCTGGTTGCCATAAGGGTCCAGCCATGGCTGAATCCCTGTAGGCACAAAGATTGGGCAGAAATGGGTTCTTGATGTGTTTGTCCTTAGGGTCAGTGCCAGCTATTCTTTTTTTTAAAGATTTGATTTATTTATTTGACAGACAGAGATCACAAGTAGGCAGAGAGGCAGGCAGAGAGGGAGGGGGAAACAGGCTCCCTGCTGAGCAGAGAGCCCGATGTGGAGCTCAATCCCAAGACTCTGGGATCATGACCTGAGCCGAAGGCAGAGGCTTTAACCCACTGACCCACCCAGGTGCCCCAGTGCCAACAACTCTTAACCTCCAAAGTTAAGGGACTTTTCAAAGATATGATGCATAACTTAGAGAGTTCTGAGAAGGAAAACTAAGACTGTTTTGCCTTTCCTGACATCAGTTTTAATGAAAGAAAAGTTAGAAGAACTCTAACTTCCCACTGGATATGGATGAAACTCGTATTCTTGTGGATCTGCAATTCTAATAGTTTTTGTCTACTCTTCTTTTCATTGAGGTATAGTTGAAAAATAAAATAATAAGATACTTACAATGAACCTTTTGACGGTTTGATGTGTATATATTGTGAAAGGATTCCTTCCATCAAGTAAATACACATCCATTACCTTATATATTGACCTGTGTGTGTGTGTATGTGTGTGCGTGAGAAGTTCTACTCTTACTACAACCAATTATACAATAGAGTGTTATCAGTTACAATCACTGTATATATGTTAGATATTCATATTTTATTCCTCTTATAACTGAAAGTTTATGTTACTTTTCTACCAACATTTCTTTATTTCCCCCAGTCCCCAGCTCCTGGCAAGTGCTTTTCTTCTCTGTGTTCCTATGAGAGTTTTTTTGTTTTTGTTTTTGTTTGTTTGTTTGTTTTTAGATTTCGCTGTAATTGATGCCATGAAATATTTGTCTTTGTCTGCCTGGCTTATTGCACTTAGCACAATGCCCTCAAAGCCCATCCATGTTTCCACACATGGTAGCATTTCTTTCTTTTTAAAGGCTACATAACATTCCATTTTATGTATATACAACATTTTCTTTATCCATTCACCTATGGCCAAAAACATAGGTTGTTTCTAGGGTTGGTTATTGTAAATAATGCTGCAATGAATATGACAGTACTTATTATCTCTTTGGGTTAATGGTTGATTACCTTTGGCTATATACCTGGAAGTGGGATTGCTAGATCATGTAGTAGTTCAGTTTTTATTTCTTGAGGAAAGTCCATAGTGTTTTCCATAGTGACCATACCAATTTTACATTCCCATTAACAGTGTACGAAGTTCCCCTTTTCTCCACATTCTCACTAGCATTTGTTATTTCTTGTCTTTTTGATGATAGCCATTCTAACAAGTGTGAGCTGGTATCTCATTGTGGTTTGATTTACATTTCCCTGATTATTAGTGATGTTGAGCACCTTTTCACAATCTGTTGGCCATCTGTATATTTTTTTTAGAAAAATATCTATTCGGATTCTTTGTCAATTTTTAATTGGGTTGTATGTTTTATTGCTATTGAGTTGTAGAAGTTCGTGTTATATTTTGGATATCAGCTTATTATATTTTTATATGTTTATATGTTTATTATATGTTTATTACATGATATGTGGTTTGCAAATATTTTTTCCTATTCTATAGGTATACTTTTCATTTTGTTTCTGATTTTGTTTGATATGCAGAAACTTTTTAAATGTAGTCCCACTTGTTTATTTGTCATCTTGCTTCCTTTGCTTATGATATCAAATCCAAAAAATCATTGCTAAGACCCATGACAATGAGTTTATCTCCTATGTGTTCTTCTAGGTATTTTATGATTTCAGATCTTATGCTCAAGTCTTGAGTAAATTTTTTCATATAGTATAAGATAGAGTTTCAGTCTGATTCTTTTGCATGTGGCTATCTAGTTTTCCCAACATCATTTTTTGACAAGACTATCCATTTTCCATTGTATATCTTTGATCCCTTTTTTCAAAATTAATTGACCGATTTCTGGGCTCTCTATTCTGTTCCATTGATCTACGGGTCTGTTTCTATGCCCAATACCACACTGTTTTGATTACTATAGCTTTTAATATAGTTTGAAATCAGGAAGTGTGATGCCTCCAGCTTTGTTTTTCTTTCTTAAGATTATTTTTACTATTTGGGCTCTTCTGTGGTTCCATACAAATTTTAGGACTGTTGTTTCCATTTCTGTGAAATATGTATTTGAAATTTTGATAGGTATTGCATTGATTCTATAGATTGCTCTGGGTAGTAGAAACATTTTAACGATATTAATTCTTCCAATCCATGAGCATAGGATAGCTTTCCATTTATTTGTTTCTTCTTTAATTTCTTTCATCAGTGTCTTATAGTTTAAAGTATATAAGTCTTTCTCCTCATAGTTAAGTTTATTCCTATGTATTTTATTGTTCTTGATGCAATCATAAATTGAAATTTCTCCCTCTGTTAGTTGAGTGTTGGTATATAAAAACACAATTGGTTTTATATATTGCTTTTGTGTCCTGCAATGTTACTGTATTCATTTATTAGTGCTAACATGTTTTTTATTTTGTTTTGTTGTTGTTTTTGTTGTTGTTGTTGTTGTTGTTGAGTCCTCAGGGTTTTCTATACATAATATCACAAAATAGAGACAGCTTTATTGCTTTCTTTCTGCTTAGATGCCTTTTCTTTCTTTTTCTTACATTACTGCTCTGCCTACGACTTCCAGTACTATGTTGAATGAAAATGGCAAGAGTAGGCATTCCTGTTTTGATCCTGATCTTAGAGGAAAAGCATTCCACTTTTCATCAGTGGGTATAATATTAGCTGTGAGCTTGTTCTATATAACGTTTACTGTATTGAAGTATGTTCCCTTTACGCCCACTTTGTTGAAAGGGTTCGTTTATCATAAATGGATGTCAAATGTTGTCGAATGCTTTTCTTCAGCTACTGAGACAATCATATGATTTTTATCCTTTGTTTTGTAATGCACTGCATCATATAATTGATTTACAGAAGTTGAACCATCCTTGCATCCCTGGAATAAATTCCACTTGATCGTGGTGTATGATCTTTTTAATGTACTGTTGAATTTGTTAATATTTTATTGAAGATTTTTTCATCTGCCTTTCTATTCTCATCTTGTTGCACTCTTTCTCTCTCTCTCTTTTTTTTTTTAAAGTTTTATTTATTTATTTGACAGAGAGAAGGGGAAAGCACACGCAGGGAGAGCAGCAGGCAGAGTGAGAAGCAGGCTCCCTGCTTAGCAAGGAGCCTGATGCAGGAATCAATCCCAGGACCCTGCATGGGATCGTGACCTGAACTGAAGGCAGACACTTCACCAACTGAGCCTCCAGGTATCTCTCTCCCAATTTTTTTTGTAACTAAAGTATAACTGACATACAGTGTTACATTAGTTTTGGTATACAACATAGCAATTAGATAGTTCTGTATGTTACATTATGCTCAGCATGGTAAGTATAGTTACCATCTGTCACCATATAATGTTATTACAATATTATTGACTATATTCCCTATGTGATTTTTTTTATCCCCATGACTTTTTTATTTCATAACTGGAAGTTTGTACCTTTACCTATTTTGTCCCTCCATTCTGAGTCCCCTCTCCTCTGCAATTACCAGTTGTAACTTGTATTTATGATTCTTTCTCTGATTCTTTGTTTTGTTTTTTAGGTTCCACATATAAGCAATATCATATGGTATTTGTCTTTGTCTGACTTATTTCACTTATCAAAATACCCTCTAGGTTTATTTTGGCTAAGAATTACTACATCTATATTCATCAGGGATGTTGGTCTACAGTGTTCTTTTCTTGTATATTCCTTGTCTGGCTTTGGTATCAAGGTAATGTTGGCTTCATATAATGAGTTTGGAAGTTTTCTATTTTTTTAAAAGAGTTTCAGAAGTATTGGTGTTAGTTCTTTTTAAAATGTTTGGTAGGATTCACCAGTGAAGCCATTGGTCTTGGATTTTCCTTTGTTGGGAGTTTTTGGATTACTAATTCAATCTCCTTACTAGTAATTGGTCTATTCAGATTTTCTATTTCTTCATGTTTCAGTATTGGTAGGTTGTATCATTTTCAAGATATATCCATTTCTTCTAGATTGTCCAATTTGTTGGTATATAATTATTTACATTAGTATCTTATGATTCTTTGTATTTTGTGTGGTGTTGGTTATAATGTTTTCATTTTGCTTTATAATTTATGGTTGGAAAAGAGGTTTGATATGACATTAACCTTAAATTTATTGAGACTTGTTTTGTGGTCTAACATATGATCTATTCTGGAGAATGTTCCATGTGCACTTGAGAAGAAGGTGTCCTGGATGTGGATTATTCTTTTCTTTCCTTGTCTTTTTTTTTTTTTTTTTTTTTTTTGAGAGAGAGAGAGAGAGAGAGAGAGGAGGGCTACGGGGAGAGTGATAGAGAGACTCTCAAGCAGGCTTCATTCTCAGCATGAAGCCTAATGTGGGGCTCAATCTCACAACCTAAGTCAAAATTAAGAGCTGGTCACTTAACCAAATGAACCACCTAGCCACCCCTGGAAGAATCTGTATGTCTGTTAGGTCATCTGGTCCAATATATAATTTAAGTTTAATGTTTCCTTATTGATTTTCTTCCTGGATGATCTATCCAATGTTGAATGTGAGGTATTAAAATCTCCTGCTGGGTGGCTCAGTTGGTTTAGCATCTGTCTTCTGCTGGGTCATGATCTCAGGGTCCAGGGATTGAGTCTGGCATCAGGCTCCCTGCTCCGTGGGGAGTCTGCTTCTCTTTCTCCCTTGTCCCTCCCCCCACTCATGCACTCTCTCTCTCTCTCTTTCTCTCTATCTCTCACTCTCCATCTCAAATAAACAAAACCTTTAAAAAATCTCCTATTATTGTATTGTCATTTATATTCAGATCTTTTAATATTTGTGTTATATACTTAGGAGCTCCTATTTATCATGCATATACATATATATGTATATATGAATATTATATCCTCTTGATGAATTGACTCCTTTTGTTATATAATGACTTTCTTTGTCTTTTCTTACATTCTTTGTCTTAAAGCCTATTTTGTCTGCTATCAGTATAGCTACCTCTAAATTCTTTTGATTTCCATTTGTGTGGAATATCTTCTATACCTTCACTTTTAGTCTATGTGTGTTCTTACAATTGAAGTCATTTTCTTGTACATAGCATATAGTTGTTGTTGTTGTTTTTTTTTTTTTTATTCATTTAGGGACTTGTGTCTTTTGATTGAAGAATTTAGTCCATTTATGGTTGAATCATTATTAGTAAGTATGGGCCTATTATTGCCATTTTGTTAGTTGTTTTCTGGCTGTTTTATAATCCTTTTTTCCTTTTGTCATCTCTTGTTCTCTTCTGTGATTCAGTTATTTTCTTTCTTTTTTTTCTTTCTATAATTGTGTGGTTTGATTCCTTTCCCTTTTGTGTGTCTACTAGAGAGTTTTGAGGCATCTATGATAAGAAACAAAATGTCTTAGGGTGCCTGGGTGGCTTAGTTTGTTAAGGGACTGACTGTTGATTTTGGCCCAGGTCATAATCTCAGGGTTGTGAGATCAAGCCCCACATTGGGCTCTGTGCTCAGTGGGGAGTCTGCTTGAGAGTCTCTCCCTCTTCCTCTCCCTTTGACCATTCCCCCACTCTGGCACTCTCAGTCTCTTTCAAGTAAATAAGTAAATCTTTTTAAAAAAAGAAACAAAGTATTTTTTGAATCAGAGGAGACACATTTGCAAATCTCTAAATATTAGTTTTCTTTTAGTTGGTCACAGCTTATTCTTTAATACTCTTTCTTCTTTTTGCAGAAGCAAATGCCTTGGGTATAAGCAAGGCTTTTAAAACATTTTATTTTCCAGATGGGATCCAGAGGGTGCAAACCCTAAGAGACTCTTAATCTCACAAAACAAACTGAAGGTTGCCGGGGGGAGGGGGGAAAGGGAGAGGGTGGTGCGGTTATGGACATTGGGGAGGGTATGTGCTATGGTGAGCTCTGTGAGGTGTGTATACCTGGTGATTTGCAGACCTGTATCCCTGGGGCTGATAATACATTATATGTTTATTTTAAAAAATTTAAAAATTATTAAAAAGAAAAGAAATTGATAAAAAAAAAACCCACCCAAAACATTTTATTTTCCTTCTTGAGATCTTCTGGAGTAAATATGTACCCCTATGTGATAGGTACAGATCCAAAGAAATCCCTATAATTTTGCTATGCCTGGAGCCTGACTTGCTTGCTATCTTCATAATATTTCTGAAGCTCTAATCTGAAATACACTGATATCTTTATTTGGTATGTACAGTCCTCTGTGCTTTGCTCCTCGTAGTATGTTTTGTTTCATCCATTTGTCTAGAAAAGTTATTATGGAGTCTCGTCATTATGCTTCAAGCTTTCTCATAAAACTCACATTTTGGAGTTTTACTCTGACTGGGACACAGTTTCCTTCCATTTGCAAGATCAGGGATAACCAGGTTGGCTAGAACACTGTAGTTTTATTTTTGTTTGCTTTTTCACTTCACAAAAACTCTAGAAATTCTTCCTTTATATAGCTTTTCAAATTTAAGATTAGCTATTTCTGTATCAAAAGTTTTCATCATTTATTTTGCTTCTGATTGCCTTGTTCTGTCCCTTTCTCCTTCCCTCCCCCGCCTCTTTCCTTCAGAACATTCATTGACATTGCTTTGCATCCAACAATATATGATTTTAACTATGACCAAATATTTACTGGTTAGTTGAGTAGCTTCAGATGCCATCTTTCATCTGTGTTGCTGAATGAAGCTTTGAGTGTTGAGTACAGAAGAAACGGAGCCATTTATAAATGTTCTGCTAGGTTTGTTCTTTTCTGGCCTTTTCTTTCTAGAGTTACCTATTTGGGTTTTTATCTATTTATTACATCTTCCAACTCTTCCTGACTAGACTTCTGGTTTCAGACATCAGATGTCACCTGAATTAAAAATTATTGTTTTTGGTTCTCCTGTGTGTGATTTGATATTCGTATACACTGGACTTCATTTTATTTTCAAAAATGCTGTTTCTCTGAATTGTCATAGTCAATTTGCACTCTAGGAAGTTAACAATTTCACTCACATGGAGGCAAATACAGACTTACTGGGCTCATGCCTCTCATGTAGGTCACTGATAAAAATAAATACCTTGGTGAATTTTCTCTTGATGTAGAAAATAGGTTACTATGGTCCCATGGAGAATATCTTCTCCTTTTACTGTGTTACAGTATTTCTTCTAGACAGTGATCATGTGAGTTCTTTCTGAAGCTCTGGCATTTTTTTTTCTGAACACAGTACAGCTAATTGCAACATATGACAGTCATGTTTGATGTTTTATTTTATTTTAATTTTAGTGTATGTATATAAGAGGAGTCACAAGAGATTAAATCTAAAGCTGCATTTCACTGTCCTATGCTAACTGATAACAGCAAGGGGTGTTGTCTTCCAAAATATTTAAACATAGAGGCACATACAGAGGGTTTTAAAAATACTTCCATACGTATATATTCTGAAATTTTCTTTTACTACTTGAAATTACATCATAGCATCTTTCTGGTTAATATGTATATGTCATATTCTTTAATAGCTACATAACATTCTATAGTATTGATATACTATAACTATTTACCCACTACCCTATTGATGGACATAAAGGTTGTTTCTAATCTTTCACAACTAAAAATACTGTTTTATAACATTACAATTTTATAATGAGAACTCTTGTGAATATATTTTTTAAATCTGGCTCTTTAATTGCTGCAGGATAGATTCCCCAAAGTATGTTGCTGGGTCAAAGTGTATATGCATTATTTCTTATTGCAATGGATACTGCCACATTACATTGCAAAATATTTTAGCAATTCACACTTCTATCAGCAATATGTCCATTTTCCTGCATCTTTTTAAACACTGGTTATTTTTAGTTTTTTTTAATGTAGGTTTAACTAATGCTTAAAAAAAGAGTATCATGTTTGAATTTCTATTCCTTTTGTTCACTGATAAAGTCAATGCTTTTGTTTGTTTGTTTGTTTGTTTGTTTAAGTTTTATGGTCATTTGGATTTCCACTCCTGAGATTATCCTGCTCCTATCCTTTGCTTATTCTTATTTTGAGTTGTTTATTTTCTTCTTTTCAATTTGTAGTTCCTTATATTTTAGAACTAGTGATCTTATACTTGTATTTTTTAAAATGAACTTTTAATTTTAGAACAGCTTTAGATTTGCAGAACAATTGTGAAGATAGTAAAGAAAGTTCTCATATTACCCTCTTCCTTCCTACCCCATTTCCCTTGTTATTAACATTTTATATTAGTATGGTATATTTGTCACAATTAATGAACCAACAGGGATACCTTGCTATTAACTAAAGCCCATATTTTATTCAGATATGCTTAGTTATTTTTTCTAATGTTCTTTTTCAATTTCCAGTTACCATCCAGGATACCACATTACATTTAATTGCCATGTCTCTTTAAGCTCCTCTGTGCTATGAAAGTTTCTTAGACTTTCCTAGTTTTAGATGACCTTGACAATTTTGAGGAGTACTGTTTAGGTATTTTGTAGAATGCCCCTCAGTTGAGCTTTGTCTCTTTATTTCATGATTAGATGGAGTTAATGCTATTTGGGAAGATGATAGCAGGGATAAAATACCATTTTTCCAAGTTTTTACTTAAATCCCTGTTAGTCAACAGAGTGTAATATTAGTTTCAGGTGTAAAGTGTAGTGATTCATCACTTACATACAACACTTGGGGCTCATCACAATAGGTACCTTCCTTAATCCCCATCTCTATTTCACCCAACCTCCCAACCACCTCCCTGAGGTAACCATCAGCTTGTTCTCCATAGTTAATAAAGTGCCATTTTCATTGGATCATTTCACAAGTACATTCCAGCAACAGTACTTGTTATTCGTAATCACTTTAATCACTTGGCTGTGGTAGTATTGTATTTCTTCACTATCAAGTTATTCTCCCCTTGCCACTCCCATTTTCCATACTACCATACTAGGAAAGAAAGTTACTGTGTGCAGCCCAAACATTCAAGGAGTTGGGGAGTTATGCTCCACCTCTTTTGAGGGTACAGTATCTATGTAGATTATGTGTAATTCTGCAAGAGGCATTTGTCTCTTTCCTTCCTTTATTCCTTTATTTATTCATACTCCTGTCATTGTGCTTTTTAAATTTTTTTTTTTTTTTTTTAGTACTTCTTTACAGGTACTACAAGATGTTCCAGACTCATCTGGTATATTTCTTGCTCCAGTCCTAGAATCAGCCACTTCTCTAAGGGACCCTGGTTCCTATTACAGGACAATAATATTAGAAAATAACATCTGGACATTAAGTATGCTGTTGCTATGGTATTCGCTGAGAGTAGTATGAAAAATGTATGTATATAGGTATATGAAGAATTTTTTCTATATATAACCCTTTGTATCTATATTATACTACACCCAAGTTCTACTGATGTTTCCAATTCTAGTCCATTAGCACATGGCTCATTCTGTTTCCTTCTCTTATTTATTTGTAATCTCCCACTCCAACAATGAGAAACCTGGCTCCCACCAACTCCATACATTTTTTAAAAAATTTACCATTATATATTGTGGCATCAAAATTGTTAACATGTACTTACCCCAGGAGAGAGAACATTACCAGCACGACTTCAGTACTTATGCCAGTATTTGTTTTGTTTTGCCTCTGTCTTAGTAGAATCTACCCATTTCCAGTTACTTAGGTCAGGACCTTTGCCCTGTTTCCTTCTGTAGTTTCAGATATTTGTAATATGATTAGATTGTTTTGTTACATTCTCTATTCCATCCTAAATTCGCTGACCTCCTAAATAATGTTTTTAAAATTTGTGTACATTGAGGTTCATTCTTTGCTATAAAAGGCTATGTGTTTTTACAAATTCATAGTGTCATGTGTCCTCCATTACAGTAACATATAGAATAGTTTTAATGCCCTCAAATACCCCTGGTGCTTATTCAACCCTTATTAACTCTTTTCCCCTCCATAACTACTGATCTTTTTACAATCTCACTAGTTTTTTATTTTAGACTGTGACAGAATTGGAATGTATTTAGATACCTTACACAGCCCTTTCAGACCGATTTCTTTTATTTAACAATAGGTAGTTAAGACTGATACATGTAGTTTTATAGTTATAGTTTTATAGATAATATCTCTTTAAAATAACTTAATATTTCATTATATGGACACATCATAGTTCACTTATCCATGCACTTACTAGAGAATTTCTTGGTGACTTCCAGTTTTTGGTAATTATGAATACAGCTGTATAAACATTAAGGTGCAGGCTTTATATGAATATAAGTTTACATTTAGGTAAATACCTAGGAATACAGTTATTGGATCATATGACAAAACAAGATTTAGTTTTGTAAGAAGTTACCAGAATGTCTTCTAAACTAGCTGTAACCTCTACCGAATGAGAATTTGTGTTGCTTTGTATCCTTGTCAGCAAGTGATATTGTCAATGTTTTGAATTTTTTTAAATGTTAATAGCAGCTTTATTCAAAACTGTCCAAATGTGGAAGCACCTGGGATGTCCTTCAATAGTTACAAAGATACATAAAATGGGGTACAGTCAGGCAATGTAATGTTACTCAGCAATAAAAAGAAATGAGCTATCAAGCTATGAGGAGACACAGTGAGGAACCTTAAATGCAATATTACTAACTGAAAGAAGCTACATAAAAACGTTACACACCGTATGATTCCAATTCGTTCATCCAGAGAAGATGAAACTATGGAGATGGGAGAAAGATCAGTGGGTTGCCAAGGGTTAAGGCGAAGAAAGGAAGGAGCCCAGGTGTTTGTCATCCTAGAATTCACCTGCTGACTTCTCTGAGAACTCTGAGATCCCATGAGATATGGGTTCCTTTGGAAAGAATGGCTGTGCCAGTAATGTCTTTGGCCTGATTTCATCATTTTTGAGCTGCCCCTCACACTCAGCTCATTTTTTGGATGTTAACCATTCTGATAGGTATGCAGAGGCATCTCATTTTTGTGTTAATTTGCAATTCCCTAATGATAAAGGATGTTGAGTATATTTCATACACTTATTTGCCATCTTTGGTGAGGTGTCTTTTCAAAATTGCCCATTTTTTAGCTTGTCTGATTATACTAGTTAGAACTTCTAGTACACTGATAACTAGAAGTGGTAAAATGGGGCATTCTCATCTTATTCAGGATCTAAGGGAGAAAAAAATCCATTTTCTTTCCAGTAAGTATGCTGTTAGTAGTAGATATTTTGTTGAGGTTGTTTATCAGTTTGAGGAATTTCCCTTCTATTTCTAGTTTTCTGTTTGTCATGATTTTGCAAATATCACCATTCTATAATTTGTCTTTACATTTTGTTCTATCACTTTTCATATACATTTTATACTTGTTTCCCAACATTTTCAAATATGAAGTCTCAGATAAACCATGAGTTTCTTTGTATCACTTGATTCTTCCATTCTTTCTTTCTTTTTCTCTCTAATATGTAAGACTTTGACGTGGTCAAACTCATAGACTTAGAATTTTTCTGGACTCAATTTCTAGGGATTACCACTTCCTAATTTTTTGTACTTGGAAAAGTTCTTTTACCTCTCTGAGCTTCAATTTCCTTTTATGAAAAAGTCAGTGTATTATTCCTTCCTCATATTTGTAAGCGTGGAACAAGTGGTTGCCACTATCTTTTTCTTTTATGGAAAAATTTACTCGCTTTTTTCATTCTGGAAAACATTAGCATCACACTCTCCAGCTGTGTGACATATCTGAGGAACAAAAGTGACTAGAATATAGTTCCATTTATACAGCTGCTTTCCTCTATGAGCAGAGAAATATCTTGGTCATATTTTTGGTTCAGCCATGTTATATCACTGTATAAATAAGTAATCTTTTTTTAATTACTAACCTTGACCTGGATAATAACAGTGGTGTTAATTTTTGTTCCAGGGAAACTTGATGGAGACAAACTTTCACACACATGAATAAAATGTTGTGGTTATAACCTGGAAAGTTGAGTACCTAAATGCTTTACAGCAATTATAAATCAACACAAGGAATATTAAGTTACTAGTATATAAAATTCTTAGTATACTAGTAGTTCACGATGGCATTCAAGTGGGATTTGTATGTCCTATACACAGAGTTGGTACGGGTCAGAAGTCAATGACTTCTGTCCTTTGTCATAGTAGTTATTTTGTAAATCTCAGATTTACATCACAAATTAGGAACGACTTGGCTGAAATAGCTAAAGTTCTGCTGAGAAGAGGATTTAACTGGGAATGTGCTCTTGGAATTTCTGAATTTGAAGAAGTATGGTTATTGAAAGCATACCAAATGTTTGAAAAGTAGTATTTGCCAACCATATGAAAGCAGCATTAGTTGGACTAGAAGCTGAGCTGTTGGTATGATAGGAGCCCACTGTTTCCCTTGCTTTAAATTGCTTATCCTTTTTTTGATCTTTCCAGATATAAAAGAGTAATCATATTTTTCATTATTTAGCTCACAGAAGGTTAGGACAGAATAGGATAATGTGGGCCTATGATTCTTCATTTGTTTTCCATTACTTACAGGCTGAAATCCAAATTCCTTAGCAATATCATAGTGGTTGAAAACATAGGTTTTGGAATGAGATAGAGGTTGTGAGCCCAGATTCTGACTTTGCCATATACGGCCATGTTCATGGGCAGTTTACTTGAACATTCTAAACTTTAGTTTCCTCATCTGTGAAATGCAGATAATAATAGTCCCTTCCCCTTAAAGGATGGAATGAGAATTAAACTGGGTCATGTATACAGAATACAAGTACAGGGTTTGCTGCATTTTATGTGTTTAGTACACAGTAGCTGCTGGTATCCATATCACCATGGGCATATAAGGCCTTTGCTACCTGGTCTTTTCAACTTCATTTGCCATCTTTAACCTCCTAAATTCACCCCATTTATCCTGAATACACTCCTCTATTACAACATATCTTCCTGATTTTTCCCCACTGTGTCTTTTTGATGTAAGAAATGTTAGCCTATTCATAGGTGTCTTCTATAGTCCCATAGGTGGGACTATAGCCAGTTGATTCAAGAAAGTTGTGTAGAATTGAACCAATATTGGGATAATCAGGGCCATGTGGGGGGTAGGCTGCAGAGGGAAGTCCCAAGACAAAGGGAGTATGACCTCCACTGCCAGCCTTGTCAGACTCACCAGCCTTGTCCTCCTCACTTGCCTTGCTTGCCTGGCCACAGCCGCCCGGGGGACATTGAATTTGTCAGATATCTCCCTCAGCAGACTCTGCCTGGAGAAAGGACCACCATTTGACTTGGTGGCTGTCCCAACAAAAAACCCCGGAAGCAGGATGAACCTCATGACCTGAGAATATGCCATTCCAGGCAAGGAAGAGATGCCATAGGAAAGAGGCTTGTTTAGACTGTGGATGCTTTTCAGGGACCACTATCCATCCTCACCCCCAAAATGCCAATTTTAGCCACTACTGTTTCATCCAAATATGTACCCGTTAGGCACAGTGGGCCTGTCCATCCTTGAGAAGGAAAAGGACTGGAGGCCAGCCGTCACAATTAAGCAGATCTTGTTAGGAATACAGGAACTTTTAAATTAACCAAATATCCAGGACTCAGCCCAAGCAGAGGCCCACACAATTTATGGCCAAAACAAAGTGGGCTACAAGAAGAGGGTTTGAGCACAAGCCAAGAAATTCACACCTTTATACGCAGTCACCATGTGCCACCATTAGAAGAAAGGGATTGGTTTGGCAAGAACTTGTTTACAGCATTTTTGCAAATCAAACATTGCCATGTATAATTACTAGACAAGTGGGGAGAGTTGGGCAGGTAACCTTTTCCATCTCTGCCACTGGGATGCAGCTTCCACTACCGGGTGGCCCAGTTTCTCATACAGGGTCTCTTCCTTCAGTCTTGCGTATTTTTGATTGTTATGCAAAACTTGCTTTTATTTTAATATTCATGTCAGTATTTCAACTGCTATAAAATTATGAATTTTATACTTTGATGAGCCCTGAGGAATTTGTTTCCTTTCCTTGCAGATATAGGCATGCTTCACACAGTTTAGGGAGAACTATTCTTAGCCTCCAGCCAGCCTCCCTCCTGGCTCTTTTGCCTCTTTCTTCTCAGAACTTGAATTATGTTGCTTTTGAGCCTCAGATCCAAAGTCCAACAGTATCTCCTTGCCGCATCGCTTCCTTTGTGTTTATATGGCATTTTGTCTGTGTTGCCCTTTAGAGTAAATGAATAATTTTTATAAAAAATAAAAAAACCTAATACTGAGATAATCATAAATATATAAGAATCATCAGATAAGTATATATTCAGTATATTAAATATGAAATAAATGAAAACCCCTGTGTATATAAGACACCTTGAACCAGTGGTCATTGGGCCAAACTAAGTACAGACCTGTTTGTTTGGTCTCTTGAAGTTAAAATAAATCAGGAGAATTTGTAATAAAAATTTGAATTTCTGGCTGCTCTTCAAAAGGTTGAAGATCTAGCAACTGAATCTCCATTGCTGGTTAAGATTCTTCAATTAGACCCACTCTCCATTCCAATAGCATAGACACATCACAATAGCGTCTATGTGGCCACCAGTATAGAGTTCATCTTTTTCTCCAGAAAAGGTGATTTGATTAATGTGAAATAGGAAGAGTACTGCTCTTTATCCATTCCCAGGTAGAGTATAAACTGATCTACCTGAAGAAGCAATAGCAGCTACCCAACCTGCAACCCAGACTGCCTAACCAGATGTTCTTAAAAATGTTTGATCTTGCCAAAGCTTGCATCTCTACAGCTATGGATAGTCTTGTTGATTTTGATATTGTTGATTTATTCTGTGCCCTCCTAAGAGGCCAAGCAGTTTGTGCAGATGAATTCTAGTTATTAAAGGAGGCAGTGGCTTGTGTTAGATGAGTTCTGTTCTCTTACAGCCCGTGACCTGGGTGCATGTGGTTTTGGCCACATTAGGCAGGGCCAGGGGGCCGTGTGTACTCATGTTAGAAGGCTGTGTAAGAGAGTAATTGCCACGGGCATCAGGGCAATTTATAAGCTGAGTTGCTTTTTTTTTTTTTTAAAAAAGATTTTATTTATTTATTTGACAGACAGAGATCACAAGTAAGCAGAGAGGCAGGTAGAGAGAGAGGAGGAAGTAGGCTCCCCGAGCCTGATGTGGGGCTCGATCCCAGGACCCTGGGATCTCAACCCGAGCAGAAGGCAGACGCTTAACGACTGAGCCACCCAGGTGCCCCAAAGCTAAGTTATTTTTTGGAGGGGGTGTACATTCAAAATTTAACCACTTGAATAATTAAATGTTTGTTCCCTCTGTGACTACAGGTACATCTCATAAATTCCCATGTTTAGAAGAATACTCACAAAGAACAAAGGGAAATGATTTAGCAATAATCTAGTTAATTTGGTCAATGTAAACACCCCAATTGGCTATATCATATTATGTTTTGGAACTTGAATTGTGCACGTCATTGTTTACACTGACTAAATTGAGCATAAAATTGCCAGATCAGTTTACTCCATGTTTTACAGATACAGCATAAAAGCCAGATTAAGCAAAGAGATAGTATTTTTCTCTGAGCAGACTGTGGGAATGTGAGTTTCTTAACAGACTTCAAAAACTGTGAATGTTAAATTATCCTAGGATGGCACTTCCTGTTTTTACTTGTCATTGAATTTATTTTCTTCTCCTGAAGCCCAAAGCGAGCTTTCGACTGCATATCCTTTAATGCATTGACATGGGAAGAGATGTGGTAGAGTTGCAGCCAGGAAAAGATTAAAAATTTACCCAAGAAAATTTTGTATCGTTCAGTTCAAGTACAGGAGCAAACATGACTTGTCTGAAATTTGGCAACCTCTCATTCCTCTTTCAAAATGAAGCACATCGAAACACCTTCATAAGGCATGTACTAATTGGCTCTTGATGCTTGCTGGTTACTGTATTATTACCTACTCCAATCCAATCAGACATCCAAAAGGAGATCTATTTCTAAGAGACAGTATGATTCAGTTGAATTAAGTAGAGACCCTGAAGTTTGACACTCTGGTGCCACTGAGTCACTTGGGAATATCAGTCAACATTACAGAGTCTGAGTTTCCATAAAAAATAGAATGTGATTTGCCCCATGTGCCAATAAAGATATCATCATGATTTAAAGGTAAATTGCTGTAAATGAAAATAATGCAATTCAATGCATACCAAAGGAAATAATTGGATGTATACCTAGGTAATATGTGTAAGAGAATAACAGAGTGACTTCATTTTCATCCTTGTACTCCAAGGGTAGGTAGAGTGCCTAGCCCCAGCTGCCTGCTCAATGCATGACAACTGAATGGATGAATCTGTCCATCAACAGTGGTGCTTTGGCAGCCTCTTACTCTAACAAGGTTAAGTTACTTCAGTTCTACAGACCTCAGACTTTTTCTATCTGTGAAATGTTTTGAACTAGCTAGTAAGAAACATCTTCTTGCAGGTCCACAATTTTTTTTAAAAGGTTTTATTTATTGGAGAGAGAGAAAGAATGAGAGAGAACAAGAGAGGGGAGAGGTCAGAAGGAGAGGCAGACTCCCTGCTGAGCAGGGAACCCGATGTGGGACTCAATCCTGAGACTCCAGGATCAGGACCTGAGCTGAACTGAAGGCAGTTGCCTAACCAACTGAGCCACCCAGGTGCCCGCAGGCCCACAGTTTGACTTTTTGATTTTATGTATTGTGAAATGTGGCAAATATATATAACCTAAAGTGTTTGTGGGCCTTGGTTTGGATACTGTCAGAAAACAGAACGATTTTGAGTTTGACTTATCGAAAGATTATTTTTAAATTTTTGCTTATTGGTGAATTGAAACTCATTTGTATTTCTGAAGGTATTAGGAAAATATTAGGTGATCAAGCATATTGGGGGCTGTTTGCTTATATACATATACTTGATAGGATGACCTTTGAGGATGAGGGTAAGAAAATGAACAATAACTTAAATAATTTGCTTATATAAAATTAAATAATGAAAAGAAATTAGAACAAAACTTACAGGTATTTTAATAGCCAGCAAACATCAACCATGACGGTTAGCACATGACTATTGCCCTATGTGAAAATTTGTCCCTTCTAGTGGAAATTTTAATGTTTGAATGTTAGCATCAGGAATTTCGGTGTGTTACAAGTTCCAGGTAGAGAGAGGCTTCTTTACATATAGAATTGACTTCCTCTTAATTGCAGGTAACTCCTCTTATTATGACATGATTACCAACTCCTTTCTCTTAAAGATGTGAGGGACTGGCCAGAAGGGGTATGAGAACTTCCCTTTCTTTCAGTCCTTTTAAGGTGCTGTAAACCTTGTTTCTCCTCTGCCTGGGCCTGACTTGTCTTGAGGAGCTCAAAGCTGCAGGGCCTGTTTGGCTGCTGCTCTTTACATGTGCTGACCAAGGTTTATATTCCAATTGCTTATGTATTAGAACTCTGAAGTTGAGAAAGCACCTTTGAAAAATTCAGTGGTGTCTGCTCCTGGAAGGATTTATATGTGAAATGTCTTCCTATCATTCCTTCCTCTCACTTTGTTCTTTTTTGCTTCTTCCTTTGCCGTGACTCTCATTCATTCATTCATTCATTCACAAACACCTACTGGACATTTTCTATATGTCAAACATTGTGTGGGATCATGAGGATAGAGAACCAAAGATAGGCTGCTTACTGTCTAAGGGCTTACTGCCCAGCATCATTTTTGGGGTGCAATTTCTTTGCAAGATTGGTCCTTTGTTACTTACAGCTTCTGGGAATGTACTTATACTTTAAATGGTTAGTTTTTGACTCTAAGCTTTAAATCATTCATTCCTAAATTCTGTTAGGTATCTATAAAAGTCAACCAGTTGACCCTGTTTTTAGCCATCAGTTAGTAGATATGAACGCATAATATTAGTTTTCCTTCATTTTGCAAGTGTCTCTTTCAACAAGAAATTCAAAACTAGGATTTTTGTAGCTTTACACTTTCTGGTAACCAGGTTCTAATCTTATTTGATTACTACATTTGGGGTGAATGTGGAAAGGAAGATTTTTATTTGGGTTACAAAGTCTGACTTCTCCCCCAACTAAACTTTATTGAAATCCTCTGATGAGGCTATAAGCCTATGGCTTCTATTTCCTTTTCTTTCTCCTTGATAGTTGAGGATATGGGAGACAAAAGACTCAGATTTCAATTTGAACCCTCTTGGGTAGTTAGTAGAGAAATTATTGATAGCTTTCAGAATTGAGCATGAGGAAACTACTTATGGCTATTATTGGAGCTAAGCCAAAAGAGAAGGAAATATTAGGAAAATGGCATTATGGGGATCCAAGGAGTTGGTTTGTTCAAGACAGAATTTTGGTTAAACAGTTCCTGTTGAAATTTGACTCTGATAGTACTTTTCAAAAACATTGAAACTGAACGTTTTGATTCTTTATTGCTACATAACTTTCCTCTTCCCCCAAATTTGGTGGATTAAAACAACATTGATTTTATCATATCTCCTCATTCCCTGGACTAATTAGGTTCAGCTGAGTCCTTCTGATTCACATGAGGTCACTTGGGGATGCAGCCGTCTTGGCACCTACCTGGTCCTGAGCATCAAGATGGCATACTTTGGTAGTGGACCATTGATGCTAACCATCCTCAGTGAACTCAGCAGGGACTGTCTGCTAGGTGTCTTGATTCCTCAAGACCTCCTATGCTTCTTCCTATGGCTGCTTAAGCTTCCCTGTAGCATGGCTGTTAGGTTTCAAGAGGCAGGAAGTGGAAGCTGCCAGTCCCCTTAAAGCCCAGCCTGAAAATTGCACAGCTTCACTTCCCTTGCATTCTATTGGTCAGAGCAGTCACAGGCCCAACTTATATTCGAGGGGGGGGTGAGGAAATAAGACCACTTCTCAGTGGAGGCTATGACAAAGATTTTACAGTTATCTTTAATCTATGATAGTAAACTTGTTTATAGCTAATCAATATGAAAGCTGATGCTTGAAAAAAAGAGAGGCATAAAAAGCCTAGGAAATTCAGCATTAGGTCTCCTGAATGCATAGTCTATAAAGGGGAAAATTAGCTGCATGATGATCACATTCAAGTGGACTCAGGGGAAGGTTACCTTTGGCCACTGGTTCTCAAACTCAAGTGTTCATTGGAATTACTAGGAGGGTGTGTTAAAACCAGGTTGCTGGGCTGCATTCCCAGAGGCTCTGATTAAGTGAGCTTGGGGGAGGGTCTGGAAATTAGAATTTCTAAGAAACTCTCCGACGATACTGATGCTGATGGTCTTGGGAACCACACTTTGAGAACCACTGCCTTTGACTGTGCAGGGCCAGAAAGAGCAAGAAGAAAAAGAAAAAAGAAGGAAATATATTGTTTTTCCTCCAATGGTGTTTTTCAAAGCCTAGTGTCAGTAGTATAAATTTAAGTTTCAGGCCATCATGAACATGTTAACATAGGGCATTTATGTTTGTCAGGGTTATTAATCCTAGAGCCACAACATCAACCCCTGAAATCCCTTTACTTTAACATAACAAAAGTTTATTCTTATGTATGTAAAGCTCAATATGAGTCAGTAACATTCCTCTGTAGGTGCTATAGTATTTGGAACATGTGCTGCTCATTGTTGCTGAGGCAGGGAAGGGAAAAGAGAAATAAAGAAGGCATACCAACTCTTAACTGCCCCAGCCTAGAAGTGACACAGGTTACCTCTTCTCAGAGTCCGTTGGTCTGAACGTGCACCCATTGGTGCATGACCTCAACCTAAGTGAAAAGGAAGCTGGGAAATATAGGGGGACAGAGATAGTAAGCCCTAACTATCTCTGCTATAGCATCTAACTAACTTCAGTGTCCCATATTCTTTGATTAGGTCAAACAGGAAGTAGAAAGAATCCTGTGAGTCCTCAAACCCATATATATACCTCTGCTTGTAATTATTCAAATGTTGTTATTACTTTCAAAATATTTATTTTCTTCTCTGAGTAGTTTTTTGTTTGTTTATTTTCATCCTAATTTTCTGGGTGGCATTAAACAGAGTACCTAATAACATTGGTATCTCAAAAGAAAAATCTGTTGTGAAAACTTTTTTGTCTGTTACAAATAATTGGGTAAACCCTTGTTATCAAGCCATTTTGGTTGTTCTGTTAAGGATTAATTAAATAAGGATTAATTAATTAAATAACTGAGTGCCTAGGAAGCTCAGTTGGTTACGCCTCTACATTTGGCTCAGGTCATCATCCCAGGGTCCTGGGATGGCTCCCAGGATTGATCCCACATCAGGTCCTGGGATTGATCTCCATATCAGGCTCCCCACTTGACAGAGAACCTGCTTCTCCCTCTCCCTCCACCTGCCATTCCCCCTGCTTGTGCTCTCTTTCTCTGTCAAATAAATTAATTAAGTATTTTTTTAAAAAGGATTAGTTAAATAAGATACCATTTCTTTTCCTTTGCTGATTTTGCCAAGCACAGGAGGTAATTTTAAAGTGATTATTTATGCTGCTGGAGACTAGACAGATTTTGTCCATTGGCAATGAGGTAGTATCAGGACTTTGAGCATTTTTGAAAATAAAGGAATGAAATTTATTTTTATCTCATCCATGTAAGATCCACTGTTAGCTAAGTGGTAGATAGAGAACATGGTACAGAATATTGTCGGTGTGAAACAAAGCACAATTTAGATTTAATTTATTCACTATATTCTCTTGTACTGCTGTTGCCTACTTCTGGCTGGAATTTTTTTTTTTTTTTGGTGCTTCCACAAAAATTGATACTGGTGAACAGGATTCCCAGGCACATAACGACTCTTTGGTCATGGGAAAGCAATTCCTGTTTTCCTCTGCTGATGGAAAGACCTTATTTGGCAGATAAAACCTTTGGAATATGCTTTATGTTCAGTCTAAGTAGCTTTGAGGCAAATTTTCATTTCAGTTTTGTTACTTAAATTCTACAGGCTTAATTAACGTCTCTGATATTGTGAAACAATATGATGATGAGGTGGTTCTTTGTAGAAACATGTTAGACTGGTAGCAGTCTCCTGTCTTAGTTTGGGAAACTAAAATTCTATATGTCACAGTTATTAGAAAGCATCTGAGTTATATATATTGATGCCTTCATCATATGGTCTCAGTCCATACTTAGAATCCTTTATAGGATCCCCCCCCCACCACCACCACAAGCACATACACATAGTTATTTAGTAGCTACTAGACGAGCAGCTTCCTTAAATTAACAAGTGACAGATCAGCATTACTCTTCCCACTGAACAGATGAAGAAACTGAGACAATTTTGTGACTAGTCCAAAGCATCCTGGTGAGTCAGGGTCAGAGTTAGGATTCAACTTTAGTTTAAATGCTCAAGCCAAAGCAACTTGTGTAACTCTGAAGTTAAATTTCTGGAGCCAAAGATACCATCTTATTTTAATATTTGCTAGCACAGCAGCATGAGGTACAGTTACATTGGAGACTATTTAAATTATCTGATCCATTTCAGAAGTGTAGCTGCAATCTCCTACTCTACCTGAAATGAGCGAAGAAGGGCTTGGTCATTATACACAGAAGGCTACATAATGTATTGGAAAGGGCAGGACACTACAGTGGGAAGAAACAGGTTCCACTGAAAGCTGTATCACCTTGGTCATATCACTTAACCTCTCAAGAACCTCAGAGTCTTCACTTGTAAAATATGAGGCATCAACATAGATGTTTCCTAAGGTCTAAACTTCTAGTGCAGAATTTTGTCACTGTTATTATTTGTGTTAGCTTCCTAATCTTCCTTAGGTGAGTCTTAATTTAACCAAAATTCCCATTGTTTTGAAGATTTCTTTTTAAATGCAATTTCTTTTTTTTTTAATTTTATTTTTTTTCCAATTTATTTATTTTCAGAAAAACATTATTCATTATTTTTTCACCACACCCAGTGCTCCATGCAAGCCGTGCCCCTATAATACCCACCACCTAGTACCCCAACCTCCCACCCCCCCGCCACTTCAAATTGGAAGGGGAGGTGAACCATGAGAGACTATGGACTCTGAAAAACAGTCTGAGGGGTCTGAAAAACAGTCTGAGGGGTCTGAAAAACAGTCTGAGGGGTTTAAATGCAATTTCTATGCGAGACAGTTTCTTCGGGTTCTGACTTGGCATCTGGAATCTTCTGTCATCAGCTCTGGTGAAGCACTCAGAAGGGAATTGCAGAGGGAAGCTTGACTGAGAGGAGGCTGAGTGTGCACAGCAGGCACAAACTTGTAAGGCCAGGCTCTCTTTTCTCCCCAACCCTGCTTTCCATTCTTCCCAGAGCTGGAGGCCAAACTCTAAACCACCTCCTCCTACCTACTGATGGATAGAAGAAATCATTGCGTGGGGAGGTGTTGGCTAGGCTATTTTGGTAGAATCCTTGTATACACTCTCATCCGCATGCACTTGGTTGGCTTACCATGGAATGGATCTTAGGGAATTTGCTTCTTCAGCTTCTTTGTCTCCTCCCACTCTTTTGCCAAGTGACAAGAAGAGCCTGGTATCAGCCTCAATAAAATATAGTGGTGCCTCCCTATTTTACCACCTGCCCTTGTGGAAGAGAGCTTGGTAAATCTCATCAAGGTCAGAGTCTGGTGGGGGGTGGGTCGGAGTCCCTTTGAAGCATTTTCTCTGCAGAGTTCAAGCTTATTTCTGAATATCACTGAGCCAGAGGCCAGTTTCACATCCTGCAGAAAAGCTCTGGAAGAATGTGTCAGCAGAACTGGCATTGCGTGTCTAGACAAAGAATTGATATTAGCATCATCAGCCGGCATCCAATCTGTTAACTCTTGTGTAAGCATTTGTTGTCTGTGCCTCAGGCACTTTTTGGCTTAAAATGAAAACTGTAGTCTAAGATTAAGACTAAGGTCTTTCAGGAGGTTCTTTCAAGGTATGGAATCACAAGATCAAATATTTTATTTTGAGATCAAATATTTTACTGATTAATATGAAAGTCTCTAACTTTTTTGATTTTTCAGTAAAATGATATTTGTATCATTACCATCTTCATTTTATTATATATTCATTATTTCAAGAAACATGTATTAAGCACCCACCCGGAAGCTACATAAGGCATGCTGCTAGACTGTGCTGATACATCCATGAATAAAACAGCTAAGGTCCCTCCCTCTCTGGAGTTTATAGCTTAATGGGGAAGACTGACCACAAACAAGAGAAACAGGATATTTCTGTCTCAGTTTCGGCTAAGGCACCAAAGAACAAAGCAGTAGGTGTTAAGTTCCTTGGCTTTTTAAATTGAAGTGCTAGACTACCTCTTCGGGATTTGCAAACAGGGTACCTCAGAACTGGTTTTGCTAGCCTGAACCCATCATCCACCTTCAGGGCATTGAAGAGAAGGCTTGGTGTACTTGGAGTTTCAAGTACTGATTGGGTTTCTTTGAGGAGAGTTGTCACTGTGCTTTATGGTTCTCCTCACTTCAGGAAGGAGCTCTATATGCCCCTCATTCAGACCTAGTTGGGATGAGGCTTCTAGGGAACCACTCAGAGAGAGCACTATTTTGTGTTTCCTGGATTTGGGGGGACTTCGGGACTGATATCTGAGGCATTTTAAGGCAGAGGCTAGCGAGTAAGGGTAGCAGTGGGCTATGATAGGGCAGCAGAGACGAGATGGATGCACTGGGATTGGCCAGCACTTTTAAAGTTCACTGATAAGAAATGACTCAGAAAAGAGCAGACTGGGTCATGTTGAACATAACTTGACAAGGAGGACCATAGGATTGAGGTGATTCTGGAAAAAAGACGTGACTCTGCAATGGAACAGCTAAATGAGAACGAGGGAGAAATTTTTAAGGGACCAACCAGAAGGAGCCTTGCTTAGTGAGGCAGCTGTGGGTAAGACATCTACTATGATGGGAGTCTCTGAAAATCCCAGGAACAGCAGGTTCTGGAAGCTTGGGTCTGCCAAGTGCAGAGGCACCAACCCCAGATTACAGCCGTATCTGACAAATTAGATCTGTCTTCCCCTCCTCTCCTCCATCCCCTGCCCTAATCTCGGAGGGTCTGAGATGGGAAGAAGTGAAGTGAGAAAGCTGACTAGGCTGCCTCCCCTGATAAGCTTCTAAGACTAAAGCAAATCTAAGCTGGCAGAGGGGAGATATTGTCGATTATTTCAAGTCTGGAGTCTTGATCACCCAAGAAAATCACCCAAGAAAAGGGACTATTTGTTTATGACTGGGAAGTGACAAGGATTTGTTTTGGGATTGGTGGGATATTTTCATTTAGTGACAGGGAAGAACATACGAAGTTGAGCAGATCTAAAGGAGCAGAAGTGGAAGAGGATAAATCGCTTTCAGTTCACGCCATACTGCTTCAGGTTCCTTCAACCTGGTTATGCTAGTAAATGAATAAAATACAGAATTATGAAACTGGGTCCTTAAAGGATAATGGGGGGAGGTGGCAGTTGTAGAGATGCTATTTAGATAGCTCAACAAGGATGACCATTCAGGAAATGAGAATTAATGAATGAGAAAGAGTCAGTTGTGCTGTTTGGTAGGAGTTGGGGAAGGAGATGCCTGAAAACTCCAGGCAGAGGGAACTGCGTGTGTAGGATTTATGTAGAATCCTGTGATCAGGATCCAGGAAACATTTAGATGGCTTCAGTCAAAGGTGTTGTCGTTCTTTGTGCAGGGCACTGAGTAAAATGTCAGGTCTACAAACAGAATAAATGCCTCCTTCACTGAGGGTTAAGTCTTAATTGATCAACATTGAGGAAAAGGAAAAAAAAAAAACTTTGATAAAAGGTAGGCTCTAAAGGCCTAAAGGCAGTAAAGACTGGAGAAACTTCCATACTCAGCCTTCAAGCTCTTGAGGGTCCTAGATAACGTTCTCCTTTTCTGAGACCTTGCAAGACAAGCAGCCTCTTTTAGCATTCTGGTGACCTTTTGTAGAGTGTAAGGACAGCTGAGTAAAGAAACACAGAGCTCTCCTGACAGTCCCAGGAGGGAGGGAAAGCCTTTTAACTTGTTCTAGGGCTTTGTTTATGTGTAAGGCTTAGAAAAGACTGCCTGTTGTAAGCAAGCCATCCAAAATAATAGAGGTAAGATGTCAACAAGTCAGTAGGGGCAGATATGCCTCCTCAGTTGGACACAATGATTGGAAATGGTATTTGCCTTTACTGGCATAAATTTGTTCACTCAGGAAATAAAAAGAGCAGAAAGCTGAACTGGTGGCCTAGGGAAGGTCTGGGGAGAGTCTCTGCAGGAATGCAAGCTCCACCATTTAAAGCTTAGATCCCAGGCAGATGGCGACCCAGTGAGTGCCTATGCTGGTGGCACTTTCCCAGTCTTGCTGGCCTCCCAGCTGGCACTTAGTCTCTATCAGGAGATGGGAGTATTTCCGGGCAGGGAGCAGTGTACCTGTGCTTGGGGGGACTCCCAGAGATGAAGACTGACAGCCCTTGCTTTCAAGAAGCTATCTGGTGGGGAGAAAGAATCAACATTGCCAACACATCTGGTAGACACAAGTACAGAGCCAACCCAAGGAGGTGAAGAGAGAATATTTCACCTGTGAATACTGGGAAAGGACAGTAAATGCTTCCTGTGAATACTGGGAAAGGACAGTGCAATCTAAATTGCCAGAGTTTTCCAAGTCTCTAGCTTTTAATTATATCTCTCCACCATCCACATAACACCCACTCAGCAGAGAAACTGGCAAGTGCAAAAAATCTGTGTAAAATCAGCTGTTTTCATTCTTAAAGAATATTTTGTAGAGAAGGGGCTTCTGAATTTGGAAGGAAAGTGTTTGGGCTGTCTTTCCCCTTTCCCATTGGTAGGGAGAAATGATTTGCTCCCATTAGAACCTGTGCCCCTTAGACAGAAGCCAGTCCCCAAACAGGCTGCCAGGATACACAGAAAGTTGTTGATGAATGTATTTAAAGATCAAAGTTCTGTGATTTAGAGATCTAGAATTTCTTTTTTTTTTCTTAGAAATTTGAATTACCAGAGTGTCTTGTAACTAGTCTGTCTTTCGAGTATTATATATAAATATTAGACCATAAGACATGCTTTTTTGATACTCCTTGATACTTGAAACACAAGTACTATGTGTTTCAGAAATCAGTTAAGTTGATATCATGGTCCTTCGGTATATTTTTTTCCTTGGCAACACATTATAGTAGCAAGAACATGAACATTTGAGTCAGGAAAATGTGAGTTTAAAAACCAACCTAACAACCCTTAGATCTGGAGTTTGGGGCCAGCCCTAGATTCCCATTTTGAAGGCTTCACTCTGACCTTCTGATAGTCATAGCCCTCCTTCCTAGAGAGACAAATCTGAGTGGCCAAGAACACATGCTCACCTAAAACCTCTGTGCCTGTGCTCTAGAACTGCGGGATTCTTTGCCCAGGCAACTGGGAACACAATCCCAGGGATTGCTGGGCCTGATACCAGCTGGTTGGGCAATCAAACCTTTCCTGGAATGGACCCTGACGGGTAGGGGCAGAGTGGGAAGAAAGAGAGGGTGGAGCAGTGGGCTGGGGAACTTTCGTCTGTACTCTTACACTGAGTCCTGAAAATGTCAGGGGAGGGTTCCTTATATCTGACCCTTGGTCATATGACTTGCAAACAATTTGACCTTTCTGAGCTCATTTTCACCCTTCAAAAATTTGTGTAATAATTCCTATCTTTTAGATTTTAAGGGTATAATTAGATTATTATATAAATATAATTGTATGAAACAAAGTAAACATAATTTCTTATCACTAATTTAAATCTTTGAATAGAGTTTCAGACTAACCTGAAAATGTTTGCTAAAGCCACAACACAACTGAAATGCATTACTAATTCCATTATTAGTGCTAATAGTATTTCAGTATGTGTTCTCTTATCTGAAAACTTTGGCCCAGATGTTTCCAGAATTAAGAACTTTTTTGGATTTTAGAGGTATATACATAAATCATATATTACATTACACCTGGAATATTTGAGGCAGGGCCACACTATTGAATTCATTACTAGTTTGCTATCAATACCTGTTGAGCAAATACATATGATAAGTAAAGAACATACATAGTCCCATGTTAATCCAGGCTATCTTTTAAAAATAAATTTCTATATTTTAGAATAGTTTTAAATTTACAGAAAGATTGCAAAGATAGTACAGAGTTCCCCTATGTCCTGTAGCCAGTTTTCCATATTGTTATCATCTTACCTTGCTCTGGCCCATTTGTCAATTCCTAATAACATAGTTTTATTGTCACTAATATTATTATACATTATTATTAACTGAAGTTCATACTTAATTCAAATTTTCTTAAATTTTTGTGGTGAATAATCCTTTTATTTTTGTTTTTTATTTTTATTAACATATAGTGTATTATTTACCCAAGGGGTACAGGTCTGTGAATCATCAGGCTTACACATTTCACAACACTCACCATAGCACATATACTCCCCAGTGTCCATGACCCAACCACCCTATCCCCAACCCCTAAGCCCCCAGCACCCCTCAGTTTGTTTTGTGAGATTAAGAGTCTCTTATTATTTGTCTCCCTCCTGATCCCATCTTGTTTCATTTTTTTCCCCTATCCCCCACAACCCCCTGCCCTGCCTCTCAAATTTCTCTTATCAGAGAGGTCATGTGATATTTGTCTTTCTCTTATTGACTGATTTTGCTCACCATAATACCCTCTAGTTCCATCCACATGGTTGCAAATGGGTTTTTGATGGCTGCATAGTATTCCATTGTGTGTGTGTGTGTGTGTATATATATATATATATATATATATATATATACCACATCTTCTTTATCCATTCATCTGTTGATGGACATAGTTTGGCTATTGGCTATTATGGACATTGCTGCTATAAACATTCGGGTGCATGTGCCCCTTCGGATCACTACATTTGTATCTTTAGGGTAAATACCCAGTAGTGCAATTGCTGGGTTGTAGGGAAGCTCTATTTTCAACTTTTTGAAGACCCTCCATACTGTTTTCCAGAGTGGCTGCACCAGCTTGCATTCCCACCAACAGTGTAGGAGGTTTCCTCTTTCTCTGCATCCTCACCAACATCTGTCATTTCCTGACTGGTTAATTTTAGCCATTCTGACTGGTGTGAGGTGATATCTCACTGTGGTTTTGATTTGTATTTCCCTGATGCCGAGTGATGTGGAGCACTTTTTCATGTGCAGATTTTTAAAATTTTTACCTAATGTCCTCTTTCTGTTCCTGGATTCCATCTAGGCCATTCCGTTGCATTTAACCGTTACTTATGTCTTCATTAGCTCTTGCTGGCTGTGATAGTTTCTCAGACTTCCCTTGTTTTTCATAGCCTTATGGTTTGAGGAGTCCTGCTCAGGTATTTTATAGACTGCATTTCAGTTGGGGTTGTCTGACTGTTGAAGATGAGACTGGGGCTATGGATTTTGGGGAGAAAGACCACAGAAATAGAGTGCCATTCTTATCACATCTGAAGGGTACATACTATTAACATGACTTTTTGCTGTTAATGTTGACCTTCTTCACCTGGCTCTTTTAGTGTTTGTTAGATTTCCCAGTATAAAGTTACACTTTTTTCTTCCCTTTTCATTCTCTACTTTCTGAAAGAAAGTCACTATGCATGACCCATAGTTAAGAAATGGGGAATTATGCTCCTCTCCCAGAGGGGTAGAGTATCTAAATTATTTAGAATTCTTCCACATGTGAGAGTGAACTCTTCTCCCCAATAGGTCAGATTTTGCTGCCAAATAGGTTAAAGAGTTTTTTAGTTTTCTTTTAAATTTTAAGTGTTGTGGATAAGGGATTATGGACCAGAACCAACGTTATATCTAAAATTAAAATTAATGGCTTATAACATGCTTCTATCCGTTATATCTCCCTGGTGACAGAAGAGACTGGATGATGTCACCTTAAAAGAAAGAATGATTGGAACTAGTAAGAAGGGATAAGAGTAGTCTGTTTCCCAAAGCCATGGATAGTCCCTGCCCATCCCACATGATTGTACAGTTCTGTTTTTTTTTAAGATTTTATTTATTTATTTGACAGAGAGAGATACAAGTAGGCAGAGAGGCAAGCAGAGAGAGAGAGAGGAGGAAGCAGGCTCCCTGCTGAGCAGAGAGCCTGATGTGGGACTCGATCCCAGGACCCTGAGATCATGACCTGAGCCGAAGGCAGTGGTTAACCCACTGAGCCACCCAGGCACCCTGATTGTACAGTTTTAATCAAGAAGAACATTTGGTTGTTTCCATACCTTCATAACAAATTCAACTTGAAGGGAAATAATGGAAAATATGGTGATGACCAAGTCAAGAGTATAAGTTTTTAAAAAAAAGACCAATTTTCCTTTTCATGTATTTGTTAGACCCCTTTTAGCATGAATTTTCATAGAAACTCTTGAATTGGGATTATTCAGGGATGGAAGTGCTTATAGAAGGAAATGTAGGTGACTCTTGCCTTTGGCATGTCGGGTCACTTCTCACAGTCATTGAGGGACCCACTCTACTCTCCTACATCCCCACCTTCCTATTAAATGCCCCATTCTAGCCCCTGGGCAGCTTTCCATATCACACAGTCTCAAGTTGCATTCCCTTTCTCTTCAACTCTTCTCTCCCACCTTCGCTTTCCCCTGGAAAGACCCTTTTAGGAATTTTATTGTTCACAACTAAGTCCTCTTTGTTCTCTGTATGGCTTCAGCAACTTCTACTCAGTAAAGTGTCAGGATATAAGATCAATGCAAAGAAATCAGTTGCATTTCTCTACACCAACAACAAGACAGAAGAAAGAGAAATTAAGGAGTCAATCCCATTTACAATTGCACCCCAAACCATAAGATACCTAGGAATAAACCTAACCAAAGAGGCTAAGAATCTATACTCAGAAAACTATAAAGTACTCATGAAAGAAATTGAGGAAGACACAAAGAAACTTCTACTCAGTATTATTCAGAATACCTGACAATCTATTATGTAGAGCTGCAACTGGGCCATGTGCAAGGCACTACTCCTTTGAGTAAAGGGTCCAAAGGGAAAGAAGTTACTGAAGGATGTGTGAGGAGCGATAGAATGGCCGAGAGAAGCAGCTATTTATCAACCTGAAGAGTTTTTTTTACACTTTTATATACAGGGAAAATGAATCCTATTAAATATTTTTTGTATCATAGAAGCCATTAGAGCCTTCCAGAAATTAGCCCTAGCCCCCACTTACTGATTACTAACATAGTGCTTATATACTCTCAGGGTTAACTTTCCAACTTGTGGAATGGCTCATTGAAGCTCCAAGAAGTCATCCACTGAGTTAGGGCAACCCTGTGACCAAATACGACATGTTGCCATTCAAATTTACTGCTAAAACCTAATAGCCTATGTCACTATGATCTTAGGGCTAACTCGAAAGATGATATGAGCCCTGTGCAGCATCATATTTGTTAAAAATACCTGACAGAAATATATCTATAGTGAATCTTTTCCTACTACGACCTTCAAAGGAACACAGGTCAGGGAATTTCTTTTCTATTGAATTCACTGATCTCTCTCCAGCCTATGTTTCATTGCCTAAAATCATGTTCATTTCTTTAGCATACAATCTCTTCCACTTAATTTAGAGAAAGGTGTGGACGTCTTGAAAATGGTACAAACTTCTGAAGAAAAAAAAGTTACAATGTATCTTCTTCAATTTCATTCATGCTCATGGATCGAAAGAATAAACATTGTTAAAGTGTCTATACTGCCTAGAGCAATCTATACTTTCAATGCCATTCTGATCGAAATTCCACCAGCATTTTTCAAAGAGCTGGAACAAATAATCCTAAAATGTGTATGGAACCAGAAGAGACCCCGAATTGCTAAGGAACTGTTGGAAAAGAAAAACAAAACTGGGGGCATCATGTTGCCTGATTTTAAGCTTTACTACAAGGCTGTGATCACCAAGACAGCATGGTACTGGCACAAAAACAGACACATAGACCAGTGGAACAGAGTAGAGAGTGCAGATATGGACCCTCAACTTTATCGTCAAATAATCTTTGACAAAGCAGGAAAAAATATACAGTGGAAAAAAGACAGTCTCTCTCTCTTTTTTTTTTTTTTAGATTTTTTTAAAATTTATTACTTATTTGACAGACAGAGATCACAAATAGGCAGAGAGGCAGGCAGAAGGAGGGAAGGAGGCTCCCTGCTGAGCAGAGAGCCCATTGCGGGGCTTGATCCCAGGGCTCTGGGATCATGACCTGAGCCGAAGGCAGAGGCTTTAACCCACTGAGCCACCCAGGTGCCCCAAGACAGTCTCTTCAATAAATGGTTCTGGGAAAATTGGACAGCTATGTGTAGAAGAATGAAACTCAACCATTTTCCTACACCATACACAAAAATAAACTCGAAATGGATAAAAGACCTCAACATGAGGCAGGAATCCATCAGAATCCTAAAGGAGAACATAGGCAGTAACCTCTTTGACATCAACCACAGCAACTTCTTTCAAGATATGTCTCCAAAGGCAAAAGAAACAAAAGCAAAATGAACTTTTGGGACTTCAACAAGATCAAATGCTTCTGCACAGCAAAGGAAAGAGTCAACAAAACAATAAGGCAACCCACGGAATGGGAGAAGATATTCACAAATGACAGTACAGACAAAGGGCTGATATCCAAGATCTATAAAGAACTCCTCAAACTCAAAACACACAAAACAGATAATCGTGTCAAAAAATGGACAGAAGACATGAACAGACATTTCTCCAAAGAAGATGTACAATGGCTAACAGACATTTGTTCATCATTACTAGCCATCAGGGAGATTCAAATCAAAACCACATTGAGATACCACTTTACACCAGTTAGAATGGCCAAAATGAAAAAAAAAAAAAAAAAAACAGTAAACAACATGTGTCGGAGAGGATGTGGAGTAAGAGAAACCCCTCTTACATTTCTGGTGGGAATGCAAGTTGGTGTAGCCACTTTGGAAACCAGTGTGGAGATTCCTTAAGAAGTTAAAAATAGGGCTTCCCTATGACCCTGCAATTGCACTACTGGGTATTTACCCCAAAGACACAGAGGTAGTGAAAAGAAGGGCTATCTGTACCCCAATGTTCATAGCAACAATGGCCACAGTTGCCAAACTGTGGAAAGAACCAAGATGCCCTTCAATGGACGAATGGATAAAGAAGATATGATCCATATATACAATGGAGTATTATGTCTCCATCAGAAAGGATGAATCCCCAACTTTTGTATCAACATGGACAGAACTGGAAGAGATTATGCTGAGTGAAATAAGCCAAGCAGAGAGAGTCAGTTATCATGTGAGTTTGCTTATTTGTGGAGCATAAGAAATAACACGGAGGACATGGGGGAGATAGAAAGGAGAAATGAGTTGGGGGAAACCAGAGGGGGAGATGAACCATGAGAGACCGTGGACTCTGAGAAACAAACTGATTGTTTTGGAGGGGAGGAGGGTGGAGTGTTGGATGAGCCTGGTGGTGGGTTAATTATTGAGGGCATGTATTGCATGGAGCAGTGGGTGTGGTGCATAAGCAATGAATTCTGAAACACTGAAAAGAAAAAAAAAACGTGTAATTTGGATGATGAATAATCTTCAAATAACTCTCTGAATTTGAGCTCCAATTAGGGAAAAATAATTAAGCATGTTGGCATTGAAGAAATACAGTATTTTCAACCATTTTCGAAGTCCAAAAATTAAACATAATGATGGACTAGATAAAGAAATTTATTATTCACCATCTCATTATGCTACTTGATGAATTGACTGGAATTTCTCAGAGACCTTCTTTTCAAGGCCATCCCCCCTCCCCCCGCTTTGGGGCACGGCATAATCCCCTCAAACTTGGTTTCTGTGGTTATTTTTAAACTGCAGGTCACTGGCTTGATTGCCTATAGCGAAGGCCTCTAAACATTTCTTTTGTTGTTAAAGCTCCTCTAGCCATAAAAATTATTTGAATATTTTAAGTCTTTTAATACATTTTATGCATTTGCTACCAAAATAATGTATTATAAAACTGCTTACTCAGTTCCTTTGGAAATTATTTATGTAGTGCCTTGTGAAAAATCTTCTATTGTATCTTGAATTGCTTTTTATTGTTTTATAATTTTAATTTTTTTAAAAAGATTTTATTTATTTATTTGACAGAGAGGGAGTGAGAGGGAGAGTACAAGCAGAGGAGAGGACAGAAGGAGAGAGAGAAGCAGGCTCCCTGCTGAGCAGGTTGCCCAATGCAGAACTTGATTCCAGGACCCCCCAGAATCATGACCTGAGACAAGGGCAGTCGCTTAACCAACTGAGCCACCAGGCGCCCAAGTTGTTTTTTAAATAGTGATTTTGTTGGGATGCCTGGGTGGCTCAGTGGTTAAACATCTGCCTTCGGCTTAGGTCATGTGCGATCCCAGAGTCCTGGAATCAAGTCCCACACTGGGCTCCCCGCTTAGAAGGGAGCCTGCTCTCCCTCTGCCTGCAGCTCTCCCTGCTTCTGTTCTCTCTCTCTGACAAATAAATACATCAAATCTTTTACAAACAAACAACGAAATAAATATTTTGTAAAAATGAGTGAGTTTTAAAAGTGAGTTTTTAAAATAGTGATTTATATTTTCATTGGTTTATATATATTTATTTTGTCCTCTGAATAGATGTAAAAAAACTAATAACAAATAGCATGGAGGACAAGGGGCATTAGAGAGGAGAAGGGAATTTGGGTAAATTGGAAGGGGAGGTGAACCATGAGAGACTATGGATTCTGAAAAACAATCTGAGGGGTTTGAAGTGGCGGGGGTGGGTGGGAGGTCGGGGTACCAGGTGGTGGGTATTATAGAGGGCACGGCTTGCATGGAGCACTGGGTGTGGTGAAAAAATAATGAATAATGTTTTTCTGAAAATAAATAAATTGGAAAAAAAAACTAATAAGGCATAAAAGTAAAACACATTATTCTCTACTTAGAACATTTTGTTTAACTGTTTCTTGGACCAGAAAGACCTAGAACCTTTCTGGTTTTGACCTATCTGTGTGATCAGCAGCAAGCCACTTAACTTCTACACGTTCTAATTATCTCATCTATAAAGGAAGGGCTTGGACTGGATGATTTCTAAGATTGCTCCAGCTTTATAATTTGGATGACAGGATTTGATTTGGCAAATCTCCCAGAAGGATATTCTCTGAGTTTGAGACGGCTGTCCTAATTTGACCATGGATATTATGAATTTGGAAAAAACCTCTTTTAGAGCACTCCCCAAAGACAAAAGCCTACTCACTGGCTCTAGAGTCTTGGTGCCCTGAACCATCTTTCTGTTACAGTGCTCAGGGAGCAGGTCGGGGGTACCACATGGATGCCACACTCCCAGTATCATAGCTGCAGGAAATCATGGGAATCATGAAACTGCCAGCAAAAACTCTGCTGATAAAGAGAACTTTAGCTGAGAGCTGAGTTCAATAATTTGTTTAAAATTTTATTTTTTTTTCAGTGTTCCAAAATTCATTGTTAATGCACCACACCCAGTGCTCCATGCAATATGTGCCCTCCGAGTTCAATAATTTTTAGTCCAACATGCCAGCAGTTGGCCTTCTGACTTTTCTTGGTTGCATTATGTTAACATTCTTTATTTTCTGAGCCCCTGTGTGCTAGCCATGGTGTTTAGAGAAAGAGATGCATAAAAAAACCCAGAAAAACAAAATGTCGTATCCTGTAAACATAACATAGGCTGATTATTTTAAATGTTTTTTTTTTTACTCAAGCAGGTGGATTTAGGGCATGACGGTAATAATAAACGCTCATCTAAAGAACAGATTTTGATCAAGGAAGTTTCCAATTGGTTCCATGTATAATCTTTACTCTGTTGGTTTTCCCAGGGCAAAGAACTGCACAAAAGAAACAAACCACAGCTCTAGAAACATAACACCAGTGGAAAAAAAGAAAAAAACAAAAAAACAAACAAAATCTCACGACAAAAAGTGGCCTAACAATGCACACTAGAACTTAAATAAGATGTTACCACATCTCTGCAGCCACCCATATCCAGTGTGTATCCTGGAAAGACATATGACTAACCAAAGAGAGGGAAGACCATGAAAAGAGTCAGTCATGGATTTTTAATTTGTAAGTACACACTGATCCATGGAAGACTTACAGCAAATTTCATTTCAATGCCTTTTATTGTCTTTTATCATACAATCTGTTCCCGTCAGCAACAGCCTTTGATTGCTTCTTTCGCCAATCTGAAATGCTAGGAGGATCCCTGTTTAACCAGTTTTTAATAACTGTATGTCTATGCCACCCTCACCATCATTTCATTTACTTTCAGGACCAGAGATCTTTACTCACATTATACTTAAGGATCTATTATAATATGATGAAGGGGGGGTGGGCAGTAATTATACAGGAAATGAAAAATCAAGCATTTTATGTTTCTGTCCTGGGTAAGGACCATAAATTACAGTTCTGCCGCAGTGGCCCACTCTCCCCGAGGGTTACTGTTAGGAGAACACTGATGAAAGCACATTTGACATTTTGTGTAAAAGATGCTTTATATTTGTTATATGAATGTGTAGTAAGCATTGGCATCTAATATGTAAGCAAAAGTAGATGTTGCAGTTAATCGCAAGAGGAGATTTCCTATGAAAAATTGATAAATGTGTATTTCACGTAAATGTCAGCACAACTTTAAGTAGATAGTGATGCCTTAGTGAGGAGAATGTAGAATAAATGCCAGTTGTTTTTATTTCATGCTTCAATATGTGTGTTGAAAATTAGGTTAATTACCCTGATTATATGATTAATGCTTAATAAGATTTAGTAGCACTAATAATTTTGCATTTTGTGACCTTCAGTTGTTCAAGCCAGCTGTTTTGTTTGCCAGGTGTGTTCAAACTGGCAAAAGTCTAGGAGCCAGCTGAAGTCTGATGTAGACTTTCCTTTAAACTTAAGAAGGAAAAAAAATTAAGTCAGGAGATTGCACTGTGGTGAATATGTACTCATTTTTTAAAAATGCTGATGAAATCCCTACAGAATGTTCAGGGATAAACAGCAGAGAGTATGTGAGCTATGCTTATTCTTTACGGTCTTTGTACTTGGAAGACCCTGTGAATCAGCACCTTCTGCTTTGTGCCTCTCTCTCTTCCTACCTGGAAGGGCCAGTGCAGGAGGGGCTAACCTCCCCTGTGGTGATGGTAGGTGGCTTTTTTCTTTTTTTGGTTTTCTTTATATGTTAATTTCCTTCTATTAATCTGTCCTTTGTAAGCTTTAAAAAAAAAGATTTTATTTATTTTTAAAGAGAGAGAAGGTAAGAGAAGATGGAGGGGCAAAGAGAGAGGGAGAGAGAGAATCTGGAGCAGATTCCTGAGGGAGGAGGGAGCCCCATGTGAGACTTGATTCCACAGCTCTGAGATCATGACTGAGCCAAAATCAAGAGTTGGATGCTCAATGACTGAGGTGCCCAGGTACCCCTGCACTTATTAAACTTTTAGCTATCAGTTGCTTAATAGATGGATAGATATATAGGTGTGTGTGTGTGTGTGTGTGTGTGTGTGTGTGTGTGTGTAATGTACTCACCTGGTAAAATGTATTGAGTACATTTATGTACAAGGTATGTAGAAGATAGAAAAATAAATATCAGTCCTTTGCTCACAGCCATGTGTGGGAGATGAGACATAGTCACATATAATACAACATAAGGTAGAGAATATCAAAAGGAAAGAGCTGAAATACTCTTTCCTATATGGGTTAAAACTAAGCTATATTCAGGATGCAAGTTAGTTTTGGCTCCAGTCTAGAGGATTGGTGTGGCTAGCCCATCACCTAGCAGAATTTGAAATGATGGAACCCATGAGGAGTAAGATTTGCTTACATGGGAGGAGGCATTGCAAGGTAAGATCAGGAGGATGGTGGACCTACTGAGTTTCCCTTTTTCCATGCAATGGGACACAGAAGAGAATAGAAAGAAATGGTCTCTGACAGCCTGGAAGTTGTTTTAGGGAAGAGGAGGATCAACCAGAAAGCAGAAAGAGGTGGTGTGGAGAAAATAGACAAAAGGAAAGGAAAGAAGGAAGGGAGGAAGGGAAGAAGGGAGGAAGAGAGGAAGGAAGGAAAGAAAGAAGGAGACTGTTCCTGGTTACCATTATGCCTTGGGTTGGTCAATAATGTGAACAAATGTCATAAGCCTGGATCTGATATTTTCCACTTTTCTTTCTCTTTTTGCCCTGAGTCTGTCAGTTAGACCCAAGTACCAGGTACTGTACTGGCTAAAAGATCCTGGAATGGTCCTGGAATGGTGTGAGGAAGGTTGATGAAGCCTTTGTAGTGTCTGGGACATGAAAATTGGGATTTCTGGGAAGAGATGTAGAGGTGGTTCTGTACTGAAGTCATTGTCGTTTAGTTATAAATATTTTGATTTTGAAAAGATTGGAAGTGCTGAGGAGAAAGGGAGGGCTCTAAGAGGGCTCAGGCAAGTGGGTAACAGGAGAGGAGAAACTGCTAGTGGAAGTCTTGACAACTCAGCAGATTCCTCAGTCTTTTTTCCCACCAGCTGCACAGATGTTGTCTTTGGGTTGGTGGTAAAGGAAGACAAATGAAATGGAGGATAGAGCAGAAACCTGAGCCACAGCTGGGCTGAGTCCCCTATTCCCTGGGGAGGGAGGGTGTGTGTGTGTGTGTGTGTGTGTGTGTGTGTGTGTGTGTTGGGTTTGGGTAGAGATGGACTATTAAGAATGTTAAAGAGGGGATGCCTGGGTGGCTCAGTCCGTTCAGTGGCTGCCTTTGGCTCAGGTCATGACCCCAGGATCCTTGCTCAGCGGGGAGCCTGCTTCTCTCTCTGCCTCTGCTGCCACTCTGCATGCTTGTGTACTCTCTCTCTCTCACTCTCTGATAGATAGATAGATAGATAGATAGATAGATAAATAAATATATTTTTTAAAAAAGACTGTTAAAAAGGGGTGCCTGGGTGGCTAAGTCCATTAAGTGTCTGCCTTCGGCTCAGGTCCTGATGGTCCTGGGATCAAGGCCGCCTACTTATCGGGAAGCCTGCTTTTCCCTCTCCCTCTGCTGCTTTCCCTGTTTGGGCTCTCTGTCTGTCAAATAAATAAATAAAATCTTTAAAGTAATGTTAAAGAGTTACATAATGTAAGAATCAATTATATGGGTTGTTTCCATTTACACCTCAGGTCTGCCCTCCTCCAGTCTTACTTCCTTCCATCCCTTTCCTTTTTCTTTCAAGATTTTTTTTTTTTAAATTCAACTTAGTTAACATGTAGTATAGTATTAGTTTCAGGGATAGAATTTAGTGATTCAACATTTGCATATAACACCCAGGCTCATTACATCAAGTGCCCTCCTTAATGCCCATCCCCCACCCACATCCTCTCCAGCAACCCTCCATTTATTCCTTATAATTAAGAGTCTCTTAAGGTTTTTCTCCCATTCTATTTTTATTTTATTTTTTTCCTTCTCTTTCCTTATATTCATCTGTGTTGTTTCTTAAATTCCACATATCAGTGAAATTCTACGGTATTTATTTTTTTCTGACTGACTGATTTCGCTTAGCATAATACAGTCTCCTTCCATCCACATTATTGCATGTGTCAAGATTTCATTCTTTTTGATGCCTGAGTAATATTCCAAACTATATAAACACATGTGTGTGTGTCCATATGCCACATCTTCCTTAACCATTCATCTGTAGATGGATATCTGGGCACATTCCATAGTTTGGCTACTACTGACATTGCCACTATAAACATTGGAGTGCATGTGCCCCTTTGAATCACTATGTTTGTGTCCTTTGGACAAATACCTACTAGTGCAATTGCTAGGTTGTAGGGTGGTTCTATTTTTAACTTTTTGAGGAAACTCCATACTGTTTTCCAGAATGGCTGCACCAGTCTGCATTCCCACCAGTGCAAGAGGGTTCCCCTTTCTCTGCATTGTCCCCAACTTCTGTCATTTCCTGTCTTAATTTTAGCCATTCTGACTGGTGTGAGGTGGTATCTCATTGTGGTTTTAATTTGATTTCCCCAATGATGAGTGATGTTGAGCACTTTTTCATGTGTCTGTTAACAATTTGTATGTCTTCTTTGTAAAGATGTCTGTACATGCCTTCTGCCCATTTCTTAACTGGATTTTTCATTTTTGGGGTGTTGAGTTTGTTAAGTTCTTTATAGATTTTGGATACTAGCCCTTGTCTGATATGTCATTTGCAAATATCTTTTCCCATTCCATGGGTTGTTGTTTAGATTTGTTCATTGTTTCCTTTGCTGTGCAGAAGTTTTTATTTTGATTGTCCCAATAGTTCATTTTTGCTTTTGTTTCCCTTGCCTCTGGTGATGTGTCTAGTAAGAAATTGCTGTGGCCAAGGTCAAAGAGGTTGCTGTCTATGTTGTCCTCTAGCATTTTGATGGATTCCTGCCTCACATTTAGCTTTTTCATCCATTTTGAATTTAATTTTGTATGTGGTATAAGAAAGCAGTCCAGTTTCATCCTTCTGCATGCTGCTGCTCAATTTTACCAATGCCATTTGCTGAATCCTTGTCGTGTTCCTGACCTTAGGGGAAAAGCTCTCAGTTTTTCCCCACTATGGTTCTTTCATATATGGCCTTTATGATGTTGAGGTATGTTCCTTCTATCCCTACTTTCTTGAGGGTTTTTTATCAATAAAGTATGCTGTATTTTATCAAACACTTTCTCCCTCTGCCCCCACTCCCCCCCCACCCCACTGATGCTCACTCTCTCTCTAAAATAAATAAATAAATCTTTTGGAAAAGATAGCTTAACTGAAAAGTAGCATTGGAAATTATGGGTTTGATTTGAATAGTGTAGACAAGAGCTAGATCATGCAAGGCCCAGATTTCTTGTCCTCATTCATGAATTCAGATTTCTAGGAAATTAAGAGACATAATTATAGGTTTTGTATTTATTGTCTAGACCACTGGGACCATTGTCTAGACCATTATTGAACATAATGTTCTAGATCATTATTTAGAGATCCCAAATGTACTTGGTTTATAGTAATCCACTGTGTCTAATGTATGTATCCCAAACATGAAGCTGATGTGTAGGAGTAAGTCTCATAGCAAGTGAATGGGTACCACCATCAATCTAGTGCCCTTCCATCTCGGTTTACAGGCTTTTATGGTTGTGAAGTGATAAAGTGATGAACATCTTTCTGCAAGAAGAAGGCCAACTGCTACCTCCAGTGATGGATATATGTGGAAAAATTCTAAGGCTAAGAAAGAAATAGCCTTTGTGAATGTCTTAAACATTTTAGAATAAATTAAAAAACACAGAAAGAATAATAATTCATAGTCAGATATTTTATCTGTTTAAATTGCAAACAACAAATCTCTTTTTAGTTTCTTTAAGCAGGAAAGGGATTTATTAGAGGATATCATGTGGTTCATAGATTCTCTGGAAGAACCAAGGAATCAGACTTAGATGCCATGCATTCAGGAACAATGCCTAAAGAACAGTACTGATGGGTCCAGCAAAAGCCACACTGTCATCATTGCTGGACACCGACACCATAACTTCCATTAATTATTCTGGTCAGTGGATGCCAGAATTTCTACCATGGCTTCCCACAAACCTGGGTACCTATCCAACTACACTCACCAGAAAATGAATTTTTAGATGGTTTCTGCTTATGAATTCAGTGTTCTCTTACAAATCCAAGCTGTATTTAGATGTTTCTTGTTGGTAGTAATAGCGATATAGAGAGCTAGTGTCTGGGAAAGTGGGTTTCTGGCTTCCAATTTGAGGAAGTATGACAAAAAAATTCGAGATTCCTCTTATATAGGAAAAAATGTTCAAAAGATTTAGGGTGGCTGCAAAGAGTGGCAAAGGTCTGCTGCACAAGAACTGATAAGATTGAGATGTTAAACTGGATATAATGCAGTACCTAAAATGGTAGAAATTCTGTGCTATGTTATTTGCAGTTGTGGGATTTAAAAAGAGTCTGGGGTATAGTCCACATGAATGTCAAATGTGGTCTGTATTATGACCTAAACTTGTACAATTTGCAAAAAAAAAAAAAGTACAAGAAGAACTATCACTGGACTAATAGTATTGATAAGGAATGTTTTAAATTAAAAAAAAATTTTATTGAACATCTGCTAGAGTGCCAACCTCTCATCTAGGTTCTAGGAATAAAAAATACTGAACAAAATACACAAGGTCCCTGTTTTCATGGACTGTCATTTAGAGGGGAGAACTAAAAATAAACTAGTAAACACAGAAATGATTAAGACAATATCAAAGAGAGAGACTTGAAAGGAAGGTGATAAGCAGGGCAATAGTGACTGGTGTAATTTTCCATAGGATAGTCAATGATATCCTCTCTGAGGGAGTGACATTTTACTGAGACTTGAATAGCAAGAAGCGACTATCTATGGAATAATCTATTAGCTTTCACACAGATGCTGCTTATTTATGTTTTAATCATTCATCTGGAGTGATGCTTCCACTCAGTAGTTTTAGAGATATGATGGTTTCCTTATACTGTTGTGACTTCCAGTATATCCTGATTATTTTTTAAAAATATTTTTATGCCAGTTCTAAGAGGATCTTGCTAATTTCTTTGTGAGCTCCTTTGAAGCCTAAATACTGATGGGTAATTTCACAAATATCATGATGCCACTAGTTATGTCACTGCCATATAGCAATGACTGTCCAAATGGTAAGGCTGCTATGGAATCACAGGGTACTCAAAGCCTGTTTGGCTCTGTTTTGGACACCAGGTTAAGACTTTCTGAAACAAGAGACTGAAGAACGAAGAAAAATTTCCCAGAGAAGGGAACAGGGGAGTAGGAGGGGAAAGTCTTCTAAATGGAGGAACATATGCAAAGGCCTCCAGGGAGACAAAACATGGTACATTTAAGAAATTGCATACAATCTGCATTTGGCTGAATTATATAGAAGAAAAGTGATGAGAGAG
Source organism: Neogale vison (assembly GCF_020171115.1). NCBI lineage: Eukaryota > Metazoa > Chordata > Mammalia > Carnivora > Mustelidae > Neogale > Neogale vison. The sequence continues at coordinate 197,171,073 of NC_058091.1, read as the reverse complement.
AAGATGTCAGCAGACTGAAGTCAGAAGTCAGTAACAGATGGGCCAGTAAGACTTGTTCAAGAGAGGTAGGACTTTAGGCTGAAGAATAGGACACTATTCCATTCATTTAACACATTTTTATTAAGTGCCTCCCATGCACCATGCCCTGTTCCAGGCCCTGGGAATACGTAAGTGAAGAAACAGAAGTCCCTCCCCTCATTAGTCTATATTCTAGAGATAGAGGAAGGTAGATCTTAAACGTAAGAAAATTTTTTTTCAATTATCTGAAAAAGACTATTTATTTATTGAGTATAGTTGACACACAATGTTACCTCAGTCTCAGGTATACAATATAGTGATTCTATAGGTTTATAAAATTACACTACTTTACAAGTAGAGCTACTATCTGTCACCATACAACACTATTACAATATCATTAACTATATTTCTTATGTTGTTCATTTTACTCCTGTGACTTCTTCATCCATAACTGGAAGCTTGTATCTCCCACTTCCCTTCTCCCATTTTGCCCAGCCCCCACCCCCACCTCCCCACTGGCAGCCATTAGTCTGTTCGCTATATTTCTAGGACTCATTCTGCTTTTTATTTGTTTCTTCATTTGCTTTTTAGATTCCATATATAAGTGAAATCATACAGTATTTGTCTTTTTCAGTCTGACTGATTTCACTTAGCCTAATATCCTCTAGGTCCATCCATGTTGTTGCAAATGGCACGATTTCCTCCTTTTTTATGGCTGAGTAATAATGTTAATCAAGTAAGATGCCATGGTTTTGAGCATTTTGGGGCTTGATACAGTATGGAAGTAATTTTTCAACTGGAAACAGTCAAGAGATTATAGATTAATACACAAGAATATATATATGTTGTTGACAGTGGCACTTGAGACTAGGGTGTATTTTTCATTTTTCTGAGTGAAACTAAACTACCATTTCTCAGACACAGGGAGTGTCTTGTCCTTCCTCTTAAACCCTTTCTGTTCAGGATTGCGCCATAATCCTGAATCCCGTGGATTCTCAATAGTAAGCATTAAGCAGAAAGAGACTAGTGGGTACATTGGTAGCAAGAGAGCTCTTAATGTCTTAAAATTATTTGGAACTCAATGAAGTTATGTTGTTTTGCAGAGATTTTTTTTTTCAAGATTTTATTTATTTATTTATTTCAGTGAGAATGGGAGCAAGCGGGAGGGAGGGGCAGAGGGGAAGAGAATCTCAAGCAGACTCCACACCGCGCATGGAGCTGGACACAAGGCTCAAGGACCCTGAGATCATGACCTGAGCTGAAATCAAGACTCAGATGCTTAACCAACAGAGCCTCCTAGGTGTCCCCGCAGAGGTTCTTTAGTAATGTGCTTTTAAGCTAGGGCTGCAGCATCCAAACTTCTCTGACATAGAATTTTTTGGAAATTGTACTTAACTTGCAGGAATGTACCATTATGATACTAAACAACTGGAGGGAACTTTTTATTTCCCTTTATATTTGCCTTTTAGTAATTAAGAGTTGATCATAGGGACACCTGGGTGGCTCAGTCAGTTAAGCATCTACTTTTTGACTCAGGTCATGATCCCAGGGTCCTGGGATGGAGTCCCATATCAGGTTCCTTGCTTGGCAGTTTCTTCCTCTGCCTACTTTCCCTTCTGCTTGTGCTCTTGCTCTCTTGCTCGCTCTCTCTCTGTGACAAATAAATAAAAATAAAATCTTTAAAGAGTTGACCATACATGTGAGTTGAATCTAATAACTGAAGTTTTGTGAGTAAGCGAAGTTTTGATTTTTATTATTGTGGGGACAGTGGAATGACAGCTTAAAAAAAAAAAAAAAGTACTCTACACTTGACCAACAGGCTAGAATCCAGGGAAGTACCAACGGAGAGCTCTAAAGATAGATCCACATCGCCATCCAGTTCCTTTTTTGGAGAGAAGAAAGGAATCCAATTTTAAGCCTCTGTCTCTTTAAAACAAAATGCGAGGTGGGGAACTACGTGGCACTTTTGATTATATGTTGAAACGGCACTAAGTCCCTGAAATCCAAGAGAATATTGCACTCTGGTCCTTTGTGCAGAATACTCACATGAGTGCTCACAGGAACCAATCCAGAAGCAAATTGCTGCTGATGGTAACTGACAGCATGAATGACTGCACTCTCAGAGACTCTGCCAGCATCAACCCGGATGATCTCACTTTTGCTCATATGGCAAGCAGAATTTGTGCATGTGCTAGAACCAGCCTCCCAAGTTCAGGGAACAGCAAGGTCTCTCAGCAGTTGTTTGAAAATAGCCAGCACCTTTAAAAATGAATCACTGTGGCATCTCATCAGCTCACCATTATAAAACCAAGGAAGATTTTTCTTTGTGGAGTTTCTGACCCTAATCATGTAAAGTCTCTTAGAAAAAGAGAAACTGACTCATCTGTTTATTCATCATTTGAAAACCAGACAAGTCATTGAATGTGGAAGACAACATCAATTTCTCTTCCACAAGCTGACCTGCCTCTAGGTCTGCCACTCCCTATGGTCCATTTGGAAACATTTTGCTGCTGGTAATTGTCATGTTGATTCATAACAACCTTTAGAAATCATCCTCTAATTTGGAATAAATGAGAATATTAAAAAAAGAACTATACTCTTTATTAAAAATGCTCAATTAGGAGCGCCGGGGTGGCTTGGTTGGTTAAGCAGCCGACTCCTGGTTTTGGCTCAGGTCTCAATCTCAGGGTCTTGAGATCTAGTTCCCAGTGGGGCTCTGTGTTCAGCACAGGGTCTGCTTGTCTGTCTGCCTTCCTCACTGTCCCCCACCCCTCTCTCTCTCTTAAAAAAAAAAAATCTTAAAAAAATGCTCAATTAAACTAAACTGCGTATGACAGGAAATGCTCTAAAAATGAATTTATACTTGTGTAAACCAACAGAACCAAGACCACTAAGATGTAATTCAAATATAAGAAGAGCTCATCCCGAATGTACATGCCTGGAAAGAAAAGCAGGAACTGAAAACATTCTTCCAAAGGATGAAATCATAGACCCAATTTTCACAACCCAAGATCAGTCTTGAGAGTACTTCTCTTATTTCAGACTATTACAAAACTTACCTAAATAGTACCAAAATTATAGGGAGAAAAAAAAAACTTATGGTTTAATGCCCTTGCCATCATTAGCAATATAATCTACCATTTCTGGGAAAACAGACTTTCTGAGGTCTTGAACTCTGTTCTTGGCAGGTAAGAAGCCTCTCAGGTCATCTTTAAAGGCATATTTATTTTTAATGCTTAAGTCTACACATGTTTTCTGTTAATAAGTTGGACTCTTAAACAAGATTGTTATTCACTCTATTTATTTACCTTAGAAAGTACTCGGTTCTTCTGAAACAATGGTCCCTTTGAAAATGGGTAGGAAATAGAATTCAAAATTGAATTAAAATAAAGGGAAAATAGCCTTTCTTTCTTCAGTGCATGTTTTTGCTATCTCCAGAAGGGGTAATGGACTTACAGCCTTACAGGTTATTTCTTTCTGAGTTAGCACTGCTTTAATGAGAGAGAGAGAGAGAGAATGGGAGAACTTTGTCTGCCACAGGGAGCATGGGCTCATTTATGTACCCTGAAGGGATGGCTTTTAGATTGGACAGTGCTTCTTATCTAGGGAAAGTTCAAGTTAGAGAAGATAGACAATGCCAGCGTGGTAATGTGAGGTCGTGCCACAAGTAGTGGCCACACAGACAGCTGCCTTTCAACATAGATGTTCCACAGGCCTCTCCTGTTCAACAAATTCAAAACTCAGCCTCTTGGATTCCTGATTCCAATGAAGTTCTCACTGTTCACCCAGGATGAAGGCAGAGAAACTAGGGGTTCCCTCTTGACGAGTTTCCATCCCTTGTGTATCACACCCAATCTATCACCAAGGCCTTTCCCTTCTCACTCAGTTATCTCTTTCAAATTTGCAAATTCTCTTTCATCTCCTTCATTCCCATTCTAAGTACATATATCATCTCCTTTACAAAGAAGTCTCCTAACTGCCTTCGTCTTGTTCTCGCTGATCTGATCTCTACAGTTTCTAAAAGGTACATCAGATCATCTCATTCCTTTGCTTAAAATGATCCCTATTGCCTTCAAGGAAAAAAAGAAAAAATGAAATCTGCTCTCCCTTAAATGGCATATTTACCTCTCAATTAGCATTCTTTCTCCCCAGCCTTGCTTCATCATAGTTTCTGTTTTGAATGACCTCCCCTCCTTCTTTCTTCTGTTCAGTAGTTTCTACATGCCTTTCAAATTTTGATTCAGCTCTTACCTCATCCAGGAAACCTTCCCTGATCCTCTTTCTGACCCTTATCACAAAATGTTCCCGAAATACCCCTTTGGACCACTGTGTTATACATGCATCTTGAGGGTAGGTGCGGTGTTTTCATTTTGCTGACTTAACATCTAGCACAGTGCCTAGCAGGTGAATAGATGCAAGAAGTTATCAGAGAAAGTCACACAGAGAAGGTAGAATTGAACTGAATCACTTTGGGGAGAGAAATAAGATGAAGTAGAGAATAATATTTGAGGCAGAAGGAGTAATGTGTACAGGAGCATGAGAGAGCTTGCCATGTATAGACAACACTAAGTGGTTTAGAGCTGCTGGAAAAGAAAATGTGAGATAAAGAATTCTGTAGCATGAGCTACATGTTCAGAGTTGTAACACATTTGTTGAATCTGTGACCAGTCTATCTCAAACTTTGGAAAGGCTTTTTATTGCTTTTCTTGAAGATTTAGGAATTGTCAAGAATGAGGTGTTAAATAGGATTATACAAAGTAACATTCTTACACACTTACATTTAACAAATTAGCCCTTTTGACACAGAAAACATACAATATGTTTAATTTTATTTTTTATGAGAAATTATAAGATACAAATATGAGGATATATATGTGAATGAGTATTTGTTCATAGCAGACTGTAAGAGGTAAAATTAGCCATGGAACACATTTCTAATGTAGTGAGATAAATGTCTTCTGTTAGTATTGTGGCATACCTCTGGGATGATATAGAGCCTCCTTGGGTGGTAATATCAGAGGTCTAACTTTGCAAATATGAGCTGGGAGTCAGTGGCCTTTCACAACTCTCAATACTTTATCTACTTCTTACCTGCCCTGCATGTGGAAAACTTCAGTGGGAAAGTCATGCTGGAAGCATTTACTCCAGTGAGCATTCTCTGCGTATTTCCATTTTTTTCTCCTTTTTAACTACTTAGAAAATGACAAAAGAAAAGAAATTAAAAATGAAAAAAGGAAAAATCTGAAAAATGAGAAAAGGAAGGACTCATTAAAGAAAATGTTTAGAAAGAATAAAGATTACTGAGGTTAAGAATATTTTAGAAAAAATAAAATAAGGCATTTTCACATTTCAGGTAAAATAGGTTACAAACTCAGTGGAAATATTTAATTACTGTAGTTGAAGAAAAAGTTCAAACTGTAATTTCTTCATGCAAACAGTGGATGCGAGAACAAGGAAGTCCAGTTTGAATCAACCTAGTGAGCAAACAGATCTCCCTGACCTTGTGGGGAAGTTCAGCTATCCAGCCTCCACAGTCCTGGAAAAGTCCAAGCTGCATCCAGAACCAAACTGCCAAACAGATGATCAGTTTATTCAAGATAATTGTTCCATATGCTAATATATGTATATCCACAAATTTGTGACTAAATATCTGGCTTTCCTTCTTTTTCTTATACCCTTTTTGCAATTGTTTTCTCTTCTTGCCATCAGATAAGAATACATGTGTGTTTCAGAGTATTCACAACAGGAAACATGCTTCCAGTGCTTATATTGCTCATAAAATGAGCAAGCTGTTATTTCTTCATTCCCTGATTGCATCTCTTAAAATCTTCATTTGGGCTGAAAGTTTCCAGATTATGTTTAGCCCTTGGTTCAGTTTTGTTAGAAAAGTGCAAAGTTGAGCTATCAGGGTTTTTCTCCCCCCTGGAGTTAGTGCAGAAGTCTTCTTCCTGGGGTGTGGCCCAGTCCTGATGAGTTTCTAGATCCTGTGCATCAAGTCCTGTCTTTGACTTTTGCCTCCTCTCTGGGGCTGCTGTCCCCTTCTGGGACACAGGACATCAAATCATCTTGAAGAGTCACAGCAACCTCACACGGAGGTTATCAAGACTTGCAAACCACTCTTGGCAGCTTTTCCTCCTTTCTCTGTGCATAACTGTGTTTCAGGCCTTTCTCAGCTGGAGATAAGTGGGGTGGGGGGTGCAGGTGTATAGAACATCAACAGTGACTCAGTGGTAGAAGCCAAGGTAGGAAGAACCCGGCTACACTAACAGTTGCCCTGTGTTTTTATTTTTCTCAATATCTTGGTCTTGGTTATATCTTTACTAGGATAATAGGGGGAAATATCATTTTATACCTTAAGTGACTTTACATACAAATAATTGGGGGAAAAAAAAGCCAAACTTGTAATATTTTGTTTATAGTTAGCTGTATAAATATGCAGACATTAAAATAGACAAGTTAGAGGCTATTATAACATTCCTTTTTTTGTTGTATAAACATACCAAAAAAGATTAGAAGTACTCATTTCATTTGTTGTTTTTTAAACAATTGGGAAACCTCAGTGACATCAGTTTTCAAAACATTTTTCTTATTTCTATAAAATGGAGGAAGAAAATAATAAGAGTTGTGTAAACTTCTTATTTACATGCATAATATTTTTAAAAGTTTTCATTCTTAAATGAAAGCCTTTTATATTTAGGATCCATCTTGAACTTCCCCAGTGGGGTTCTTAATATTCTCTGTTAAACTTTGTGAGTTATCTCTCTGTTCTCTTTCTGATGTATACTTCCATACCTTATGCCCTGACAAACAGCCCTCTGGACGAGAAGTTCTCTCTGCAATTCCAGGGTTTCTCCTAGTCAGCCTCTTAGTGGTCTTAGTGGTCTATAGAGCTGAGAAGGCATCTGGTGATTTGAACTGGAAACTCTGGGCAAGTCTAGAGGCCCTCTTTTGAGCTTCGGAGCAGGGTCTGGGGCCAGATGTGGGCTTCACCTCCAGAACCCTCTCTCAGGCTGGGTAAGGAAGGGAGGAAAGCAGAAGCAGTATTCTGCAGAGTCTATGGCTTTACCTAGGATTTACTTACAGCTGGTTCTAGAGAAAGGCCCTTAATTATGGAGTCCATTTTGGGAAAGGATGGATTGATTTTAAGTCAAGGGTAGGTAAAGTTTTGAACATCCAAATAATGGTATTATAGGCCAGATTTTTACCATATTTACATGGCAAAAAATGGTGTTAGACCATATGGTTCACATATGTCCATTTGGTATTGGACATAATGTATGCTTTACAAAGGTTAGTAGGAAATTAAAATGCAATATGGTATTAATTTATTTATTATTATTATTTATTTATTCAACTACTATATATCAAGTATATTCTATAAGCCAAGGACTATATGACATGCTGATAGTCATGAACAAATGCAATACAGTCTTCATTCTAATATGGTCTATTTTAAAAATATAATGTCTCTGGATGTATAATATTAAGTTTAACAAGGGAGTACCTATTTTAAAACTAATTCCTGTTCTTGCTTTGATGAAACAAAAATTATATATGTGTAGTAGATGATTGGCTAATTACCATTTCCCTGTATTTTAACAAAACTATTCATTTTTAACAATTATTTAATAATTTAAAAATTAATTAAAATAATTTGAAAAGAAATATTTTGTATTTTGGTAGCCAATATGTGTGCATTTTGTCCAAGTAGAAAGGTCTCAATAAAAATATGTCCCTTCAGTATTATGCTTAGCGAAATAAGTCAATCAGAGAAAGACAACTATCATATGATCTCCCTGATATGAGGAAGTGGAGATGCAACATGGGGGGTTTGGGGGGTAGGAAAAGAATAAATGAAACGAGATAGGATCGGGAGGGAGACAAACCATAAGAGACTCTTAATGTCACAAAACAAACTGAGGGTTGCTGGGGGGAGGGGGGTTGGGAGAAGGGGGGGTGGGGTTATGGACATTGGGGAGGGTATGTGCTATGGTGAGTGCTGTGAAGTATGTAAACCTGGCGATTCACAGACCTGTACCCCGGGGGCTAATAATACATTATATGTTTATAAAAAAAAATGTCCCTTTAAAGTTATTTGGAATTTATTTCAGAAAGACTGATAATTCTAGGTCTATTGCCAATAAATTAAGCATTAGTTTTTATTTCTTTATTGTCTTCTATTTTTTTCTGTCTCCCTACTTTTCTTTCACCATATTCTCCAGAAGAAAGAGCTTCTGGATCTGAATTCAAAAAGTTGGTTTAAGTCCAGTCTTTCCTCTTCATAGTTGTGTAACCTTGGGAAGTCACATTTACTGTATCTTGGCCTAGTTTCCTCATCTGTAAAATGATAGGATTATATTGAATAATAGCCAAGATCCCTTCCAATTTTAACATTCTCTGGTTCTTTAATCTTCCAGATTTGTGGGTAAAATGTAGAGACAGGGATATGAACACATGTTGAGAGATGCTTTTAAAATAGAAACAACCCAGAAGTTTGGATTTAGTTGGAGTTATGAATGAGTTCTGGTTTGCCTATACTACAACACAGAATTCTAAACTTGTTATGCTTTACAAATTCATATGTTCCAAGGAAAATGCATATATGTGGGTAAGCAAGGCATTTAGAATGATTGTAACATTTACTCAGCAGAAATTAAAAGCCACTTCAAACTAGAGATAGTGACATTGTCTTTGGCCAGGGCAGGTACAGCTCAGGTAACATCACTGGCAGATTATGTACCAAGTCACAGCTGTATCACAGCACTAGCCAGAAGGCATCCTGTTGACGCAAGGCCCAGGATCCCAGCTCACTTCTGACAGTTCTGTACTTAGACTTTCCTGATCCCTTCCTAAATTGAAAGCCTTCTCTTCCTTCTTTGTGCTCCATTTCACTTGCATTTGGTCTTGTATTAAAATTAGTTGCATACAACTCTCTCATTTGGTGTTTCCTAAGCTCCTTGAGAGAACCCAATCTGTCTGGTTTACAGGTGTATGTACCATAGTTCCTTGCACAAAGTAGGCACTCATTTTTGTTGAAGTAAATATTTCAACTCAGTAGCTGAGACTACTGAAGTTAAAAACAATTACAAAAGAATCTTGTTTTATATTCTTAAATTCTAATGCAAGGGCACAGCTTAATAGAGGTACTGAAACCCAAGCTTGATATGACAGAATGGCATCCAATGAAAAATCTCATTTCTACTGAGGTATGGGAATCTTGGCAGATCAGTCAAGCTGAAAACAGTCTTGCCTGGGTTTTTGGAAGGAGACTTAAATGCCTTTGTAGTTACCCAAGGGATGACGTTCACCTGAGGTCAGCCCAGTCAGTGATCCACTGTCCCACCTAAAGCTGTCTGCATACTTCCATAGAGCCTGGCCATGGGTCATACTGTTTTATCACACAATTCATTACTTGCAGTCTATAGAGACCTAAGGCTTTATGCTGCACAAAAATGTACTAGCCTGAATAGAGCATGAGATACTAAATTTAAAAAATCATCTATTATAGAGATTCAGTGGCCAGATATACTCTTCTCTTTTTGGCAAATCTCATTCTTCTCAGTTAAAATCACTTTTAACTTTTTTAATGATTGCTTCTATAACTATGGTAATATGGGTATTACTATATTTAGTTATGGTGAATATAATCTACTAACTTACTTCTTGATTACTCAATTTTAATTATTATTGATTTACTGCTGTGAATGTTGTAGCTATAACTTGTTGAAATACTTCTCAGCTTTTCTTCCATTCTTTCCCCTAATATATGGTATTATATTTTAGTTTCAGGTTTTCTGTTGTTACTTTTTTCACCTACAGTAATAGTGTGTTTTGTTTCTTGTTCTCTCAACTTTAACTTTGTCTATGAAATCAGTGCTATATAAGATGGTGAAAATATTCAGGGGCCCTTTCAGTGTGATGGCTTGTGTCTTTCTGTATTTTATTCCTTTTTTTTTTAAAAAATAATTTCCTTTCCTTTATTTTCTCTGTCCTCATTCTGGACTCCTAGTGGGCTGGACATTGAACTTTGTGGATTGATACTTTGTGACTCTTATATTCTCCATCATGTGTTTCATCTCTGTATTTTTTCATTCTATGTTATGGTATTTTAAATTTTTTGCTGCTTTTTTATGAATTTTTCAGCTTTGCATTTAAAAAATTTCTAAGAGCTAGTTTTATAGATTCTTATTCCTGTTTTTAAGATTATGACATCATTTAAAAACTTCTGAGGATTCTTGGGGTGTCTGAGTGACTTAGTTGATTTATCTTTGGACTCTTGATTTGGCTCAGGTCATGATCTCAGGGTTGTGACATCAAGCCCCACATCAGGTTCCACACTCCCTAAGGAAGTCTGCTTGAGATTCACTTTTCCCCTCTGCCTCCCCCACCCTATCTCTCTAAAATAAATAAATAATTTTTTTTTAAAACTTCTGAGTATTCTAATTAGAACTAAAGAAAAACCAGTTTCTTCATTTCCTTGCACTTCCACTATATTCTACTGAGTCTACAGCTGTTGCTGTTAGTCTTCCTCATATGTCTGGTACTCCGTGCTAACTATTATTTAGGTTTATTCTTATTCTTGTTTAGGTTGATTATTCCAGGTTGAGGTTGCAGGTTTTCTTGGCAGTTTCTTTCCCTAAGATGTCTCTTCCCTGAATTGAAGGCTCTTTGTACGTAGGTAGAGCTTATTATCTTGAGGATTTGCCCAAGGGTGAGTGGGTAAAGTAACCAGAGCTCACAGTAGCAGCCTGTACTTTTCCCAGGAAGCTTACTTAATTCCTTTAGTTTCCTGTGCTGTTTTTATCTTGGAGGAATGGGTTTCCATTTATTCTGCATGCATAGATCCTGGGTGTGTTACAAGCTTGTATGTGTGTGTGTGTGTGTGTGTGTGTGTGTGTGTGTGTTAGGGAGAGAGACATACAGAGAGAGAGACAGAGAGAAAGTGAGAACTAATGCAGCTATTTTACTGAAGGACATTCAGTGAGCGCCAGGGCAGGTACAGCTCAGGTAACATCACTGGCAGATTATGTACCAAGTCTGAGCTAGGAGCCTTTCCAAAATCCATTGATGTTAGGCTGTGCCCCTTACTGTGGCCCCTTCTGTTCTGTGCTGCATCTTCCTGTGCTCCATTTCACTTATTAATAGGATTTTGTTTACTTTCTATTCCTAGGAATTGTTGATTTAAGTTTAAAAAAATGAGTAAAAAATAAAAAATAAGAAAACCCCAAAACTCAACCAAGATTCAGATTTCATCTCCAGAGACTGAATTCTTAAACTTTATGCTATATTGCTTCTTATAATCATGCCATCAAAAAAATAAACCTCAAGAAATTAAAATAGAACTACCCTATGATCCAGAAATCACACTTTGGACATTCACCTAAAAAGTACAAAAACACTAATTCAAAGGGATATACGCACCCCTATGTTTATTGCAGCATCATTCACATTAGCCAAACTACAGAAGCAATCCAAGTGTCCCTCGAAAGATGACCATGCATTTTCTAAAGAAGAGACAGTATATATATGTATGTGTGTTTGTAGGAATGTTACTCAGCCATGAAAAAGAATGAAATCTTTCCATTTGCAACAACATGGGTAGAGCAAGAGAGTATAATGTTAAGTGAAATAAGTCGGTCAGAGAAAGACAAATACTATAAGATCTCACTCCTATGTGGAATCTAAGAAACAGAACAGAAGAGCAAAGAAAAAGGGAGAGAGAAATAGAGAGGGGGAAACCCAGAAATAGACTCTTAACTATAGAGAACAAACTGGTGGTTACCAGAGGAGAGGCAGGTAGGGGGATGGGAAAAAGAGGGGATGAGAAATTAGAGTATACTTATCATGACAAAAATAAAATAAAACCCATGAGGATAGAATAATTCTGGAGTATCAAATAAGAGCTGATGAAATATTTTCTTAAAAAATAAAGATATTTCCAAGAAAAGACTCAAAAAATGAATATAATTCTATGGTGATAAGGAAGGCTGAATTATGAGATTTGGGTCACACAATTTAAAATATTCTCAATGGAAAGAAAATGCGGAGACAGGTAGAAAATCTGGCATATTTGCAGGTAGAGAAGCTGTCTAATAAAGCTGGAAAATATCTATGTAAATGGTGCATGAAAGAACATATAACTAAGGGGAATACAAAGTACTGGGATAAGAATTTCAGGAGAGTTAAAGCCAAAGATGAGCTGAGGCTCACAAAAACCACTAGAGACAGCAGCAGCAATTTTTCGTGCTATTTTCAGAGCAATAGATGAAAATTATAGGTCCATTGCTTGAGAATGATGGTATCGTGTTAGAACAAAACACTACACATCCGCTTTTCTTCTGCCTACACCAAGAAGAATGATCTTTAAGCTGACAACATTGAGAGATCCTTACATTAAGAGGTTATTGATATGCGCCATGAGAGGAGTCTAACGGTAACAAATATTTTAGATAAATTCAAACTCCCAGATCATGACAAATTACATTTTGGGCAATGCACAGTCTAATTGATATGATCGTAATACTACCATATTCTTTGAGAAATTTTGGAGAACAGGGAAAAATTCAAAAGAATGGAGAAAGGTACATATGACCATAATTTTCAAACCTCCCCCCCCCATCAGTGTTAGTCTTGGCTATGTGTCTTGCTGTGGCCAATGAAATGGGAGGGGTGAATGCTACTTCCAAGCAGAATCATTAAGAAGCACTAGCACTGGGGCGCCTGGGTGGCTCAGTGGGTTGAAGCCTCTGCCTTCAGCTCAGGTCATGATCCCAGGGTCCTGGGATCGAGCCCCACGTCGGGCTCTCTGCTCCGTGGGGAGCCTGCTTCCTCCTCTGTCTCTGCCTGCCTCTCTGCCTACTTGTGATTTCTCTCTCTGTGTCAAATAAATACAATCTTTAAAAAAAAAAAGAAGAAGCACTAGCACTGTGTTTTCTGCCACTACTGTTGAAAAATGTTATCAGCTATTTGAATGACTGCATAGATGTTATATTTCTCAACTTTGCACAACATAGGACCCATTATATAAGATACGCCCTAGAAAAGAGAGTATGTTGGATAGAAAAATTAGAATGGAAATGATATCTATTGAAAAGATACTGAAGCAAATATGATAAAATTTATAACTTAAAGTGTTTAAGCTGGATAAATGTGTCACTAGAAGTTTGTTTTTTGTTGTAGCTGTTATTTTGTTTTATTTTGTTTTTTCTGGTCATAAATTTTTGATTTTTAAATTTTTTATTAACATATAACATATTATTTGCTTCAAGGGTACAGGTCTGTGAATCATCAGTCTTACACAGTTCACAGCACTCATACACATACCCTCCCCAATGTCCATAACCCAGCCACCCTATCCCTCCCTTCCCATCCCCAGCAACCCTCAGTTTATTTCCTGGGAGTAAGAATTTCTTTAGGATTGACAGGTGGGTGGGAGGTTGGGGTACCAGGTGGTGGGTATTAGAGAGGGCACGGATTGCATAGAGCACTGGGTGTAGTGAAAAAATAATGAATACTATTATGCCGAAAATAAATAAAAAATAAAAATAAATTTAAAAAAAATTTTTTAAATAATTAAAGAATTTCTTTTGGTTTGTCTCCCTCCCTGGTCCCATCTTGTTTCATTTTTTCCCTCCCTACCCCCCAACAATCCTCTGCCCTGCCTCTCAAATTCCTTATATCAGAGAAATCATATGATAATTGTCTTTCTCTGATTGACTTATTTTGTTTAGCATAATAACCTCTAGTTCCATTCATGTGTTTGCAAATGGCAAGATTTTGGGTTTCTTTGATGGCTGCATAGTATTTTAGTGTGTGTGTGTGTACATACATGTATATATACATACATACATACACGTGTGTGTGTGTATCACATCTTTTTTATTGACTCATCTGTTGATGGACATCTGGGCTCTTTCCATAGTTTGGCTATTGTGGACCTTGCTGCTATAAATATCTAGGTGCACATGCCCCTTCGGATCACTACATTTGTATCTTTAGGGTAAATACCCAGTAGTGCAATTTTAGGGTCATAGGGTAGCTCTCTTTTCATCTTTTCGAGGAACCGCCATACTGTTTTCCAGAGTGGCTGCACCAGCTTGCATTCCCACCAATAGTGTAGGGTTCCCCTTTCTCTGCATCCTCACCAACATCTGTCATTTCCTGACTGGTTAATTTTAGCCATTCTGACTGGTGTGAGGTGGTATCTAACTGTGGTTTTGATTTATATTTCCCTGATGCCAAGTGATGTGGAGCACTTTTTCATGTGTCTGTTGGCCATCTGGATGTCTTTGCAGAAATGTCTGTTCATGTCTTCTGCCCATTTCTTGATTGGATTATTTGTTCTTTGGGTGTTGAGTTTGATAAGTTCTTTATAGATTTTTGGATTCTAGCCTTTTATCTGATATGTCATTTGCAAATATCTTCTCCCATTCTGTCAGTTGTCTTTTGGATTTGTTGACTGTTTCCTTTGCTGTGTCACTGGAAGTTTTTTTAAGTGTCATTGGTATTGAATGAAGGAAAACTGCTTCTTTGAATTTAGGTGAAATCAGATGGCGCGGATTGGTCCAAATCTCAAATAAGGTTAGTGCACAACTGCCTCTATAAAAGTGAAGGTGATCTGAAGCTATTTTAACAAAGTTAGGCATCTATATTATCAAGGGGGTTATTATGTGTTAATAATAATAACAGTTCTCAGCACTAATTTTTAATAGGAATGTTGATAAAGCCCAAGGATGTTGGGGATAGTTTATTGGGAGGAGCTGGGCGGGTAGAGCCAGGAGGTCTAAACCTAAACCAAAGAACCTGGCCAGATAAGGGAAAGGCTAAAAGAGCAGAGAAGGATAATAATTGCAGATGTGTTCATACTTTACTTAAGGAGGAAGCAGGCTGAATATTTTTATATCAATATCTGCTTGTCTCCTTTTGATCAGACCCCTGCTTTCCTAATCAACTCTGTTTCCTGGTGATATTAAGTCATAAAAACGTAAAGGAGACATAGTGAATAAATGCACGTCATGAAAGAGCTTTCTAATCCTGGATGATTAGCAGGATCATACAGGGACCTTTAAAAATGTAGATACCAGGCCTTACCTCAGACCCCCTGAACCATAATTTCTGGTAGTGCACTCTGGAAATCTGTGTTTTCATTAACCTCCATTGACTCTAGTGCTCTAATGGTTTGTGAGCCACTGTGCCTTGTGTTGTAGTTCGTGTTCATCAGGCAGGAGTTGGATTGTAGAACATAATATATTGTTAAGGCAGGCAGAGCTAGGGCAGTGGCTCCCAGATTCTGGTCTTCATGGACAGTTCAACTTTTAAAGAAATGGGGCTCATCAACATAGGACGGCTATCTTTCTAGTAGAACAAACCAACCAAGCAAACTCGTATCCTTATTGTTCTATTAAAAAAATTAAATTTTAAAAGGATTTGGGTGGGATATTAGTATAGAAATCAAGTATAGCCTTTTAGTTTGAATGAACCTTGCCATTTTTCTCATTTCACCATGAACTGGTGACAATGTCTTCACATTATGGCATCATTCAGTATCTCAGAATTTGAGAACCAATTTGTAGAGTATGTCCAATTCCTTATGATCTCTGGCAACATGTTGCTGCCTTGCTATGCAGGGTCAAGTGGTTCATAGTTGTTTTAGGGACTCTAGTCTGACAGTCGTGGAGAAAGCTCTGAAAAGAGAGTATAGATGCTGTGTTGGGATGTAGGGGTACCTTGGATGATAAAGGATCTGTGAATAATCATTTGTGGAAACTGATTATTTATCTGTAGAAGAAAAACATGGGTAGGCCTGAAAGCTGTATTAAAATATGTAAGTTATCAAGCTAAAAGGCAGCCCTAGGCCGATGTGAGGAAGCCACTGGCCGACCCATTTAAGTTTAATGTAAACAGTAGCTTTCTGAGAATCAGACATTTCCAACAAAGATTAACAAACTACATGGAGATGAGATTGCCCACTCTGGAAGAGCTCAAAACCCATCTGAGTAACAAGGAATGTGCATGAAAGGGTTCTCGACTGAGTTGGAGGTTGGGTCAAAATCAGTTTGGGGGGCACCTGGGTGGCTCAGTCTGTTAAGCATCTGAGTCCTGCTTTTGGCTCAGGTTGTGATCTCAGGGTTGTGAGATCGAGCTCTGTGCTCAGCAGAGAGTCTGTCTGAGATTCCTTCCCTCTCCTTTTGCCCTTCATCCTGTTTGTATGCCATGCACACTCTCCTCTCTCTCAAATAAATAAGTAAAATCTTAAAAAAGAAAAAAAGAAACACCCATTTTTCTAGGAGAAAGGGATAAGGAGAGAGAGAGCTTGATAGAAGCAAACCGTAAGAGACTCTTAACTATAGAGAATAAACTGAGGGTGATGGAGGGAGGGAGGTGGGGAAGGGCTAAATGGATGATGGGTATGAAGGAGCATACATGTGAGGAGCACTGGGTGTTACATGTAAGTGCTGGACAACTCAATTCTCCTCCTGAAACCAATTTTACCATACAAGTTAACTAGAATTTAAATTAAAATGTGCAGAAAATAAAACAAGCTACTAAAGCTTATTTCAAGACAAAAATAAGTACATAAAATAATAAAATTACAGTTTCTAAGTCTGGCATCACTCCTCAAAACACCTGGGAAGTCTTTTAAACAAATACAGATTCCTGGACCTCAGCTTAAATCTCTAGAAACAGAAATAGAAACTCTATGAATCTGTGAATTTCAGAGGCCTTGCAGGAAATTCTGAGTTAAGTTGCCTGTAGCCTTAGAAAACAATTGGGTGAGTGAACGCTAGAATCTTGAAGCATCTGTGATGAAGGAGTCTCTAAAAATTATGAAGAGATAACATTTTGTTATAGCATCAATATTTGAATATCCACTTAATATATGTGCTTTATTATTGTATGTTTACAAGTTATATCTGAAACAACTGGTTATCTGGACATCAACACAAACTGAGAGTGTTGAACGGTTTTTAAAACAAGATTTGCTTTGAGCTTGCAAGGAAAATTGGCCTCACATGAGGAAAAGAAGTCATGGGCCTAATTATAAAGTATGGATAAATAAACTTCCCAAACAGATACCATGTTTGTGCCACATTTTCTTATTTACAAGATCAATGACTCATTCTTTCCAATTTCAAATATCATTTTAGCTTAAAATGGTGTTAAACATGTTTATTTCTGTGAAAGAGGACTTTCATTGGACCTTTTGTGACTTTGAAATGATTTTTTATTTTCATCAATCTTTCATTCTTATAGCTTGAATAACTATCTTAGTAACAGAATTATCAAGCAGAATTGCAGAGCACCCCAAAGGTCCTTTTACTTTTTTTTTTTTTTTTTTTAGAATCTGCAGCTCTGATCTGGACTTTGTTGAATTTTTATCCCCAGTTTCTCAGTATAGATTATCTAAAAGGCTTTTGACTGTTGACAAGAGCCTAGACCTTGAATAACAGACATAAGAAACCAAACTGAAGCCATCAATCAATTGAATATATAAACATTGCTCACATTTTTTTGAGGGTCTAATCCCTGAGATATTTTCCTAATATCCATTGAGCCATTCAAGCCTTTAGAAATCTATTCTCATAAACACATTTCCCTTTTCTTCATTTAGCATCTAGGCCCTGTTTGCCATTATTCATTTATATGTTCAACAAAAGCTTAGTGGGAGTTAATAATCTACTCCAGGAACAATGGTAGGTATAACAAGGCCCCTGCTGTCATGATACTATGTTCTGATAAGGAGAAAGAGATGATAAAATGGCAGATAAACACATCAGAAATTCATCTAGTACAAGTGCTGTAAAGAAAATTAAATGGGTCAGAGAATTGTTGCGGGCTCTTCTTTGGATGAGATAGTTTGGAGAAGGAAGTGATATTTGAAGTAAGGCTTGGTAACTGTGAGCAGTTGGGAGAGGAGAGCTCTAAGGAGAAACAATAAGCAGTGCAAAGGCCTGAGGTCAGAATAAGCTGGCGGAATTGAGAGGCGAGTGCAGTAGTCTTGTAATGACTACTTGGGGTGGGGTGCAGAAGGTTAGAAAGAAGGCAAGGGCCAGATAAGGCAGGATCTCACAGGCTATGGTAGGAATCTGAATTTATTTGAAGTGTCATAGGTTCTAATCAGGGAGCGATATACTTTTACAAAGTATTTTACAAAGATAACTGGGGCTCCTTGGAGAGAATGAACCATAGTCTGGACAAGAGTGGAATGAGGAAGAGTAGAGGCTGTTGCATTAGTTCAGTCTAGAGATGCTGCTGCTTGGTAGAATAAAGCTTTCAACTGAGGGAATGTACAGGAAAATCATGTCCCTTTTAGCAGACCTTTTCAGTCAAGAAGGGCATACATATGACTTTTGCAACCTGATTTAACCTGAACTTGTCTTTTTCAGCCCAATGCTCAGATGTCCAGTGTTATCATTAGTTCCCTTTCTCAGCTCTTAGCCTACAACTTTCTTCAGTCGAGAACCACTAGGTTAGATGATTGGGCAGGACAGCTTGGTCTTTATCAGGCCAAATGGCTTCCTGCCAATAAAAAAATCCAGAGACCAGACCTCAGATATTTCCATCATTCCCTTTTTTCTTTCCACAGACTTTTCTTTCCCAGTTTCTACCAATGAATTTTCTGTCCCAGGGGAGCACAGATTCCCTACTTCTCTACAGCCAAACTGTCTACTCTGAAAGAAACAAGGATGTTAATTTTTATACTATTCTCTTGAAGGATGTACTTTTTGTATGGAAAGGAATACAAAGATGAATACAAATAAAAATAAAGAAAACTCCTTGACTTATTTCACCAAAGGATGGGAAAGTGAGGAAGTTATCTATCCTTTTTGTTAAATCTTACTTATAATTGGAGGGGATGGGACATATTTTGAACACCTTATTTTTTTTTTAAAGGGAAGTTATGTTGATGAGAATATAATAAAGTCTCACATTTATTGAGCTATGTGCCAAACAATGTTGCAGGTGTTTTCTTGGACCAGTTCTCCTATAGTTATTTCTCGTCACAGATGAGGAAATGATGGCTCAGAGCTATGAAGAAACTGGCTCAGGGTCACGCATGCAGTGAGGGGCCAACCCAGGATTGAAAGCCAGGTTTTTCTTTTCTACGCTTCCTTTTCAGGGGAGAGGGCTTGGGCATCTGTAGTGAAAGGACACTCTGCAGGTGAGAGGCTGAAGAACCACTCCCTAGGTGTGTGCACTGCCTCCCTCACTCCTTATGTGGCTTTAACTCCTCCTCCAGGGCCTCAGTGCCTGATGACCTTTTTACTTCTGGCCCTTGCTTTTACTTCCACTTTTCCTCAGTCTACCCTTCACATAGGCCTTTACTGAGAAGTATCTCTGTAAGGATGTGGTTGCCAAAATGAAAAGAAACATCTACCCTATTTTTGTCACTAAATTTCTGACTGATGGCCCCAATAGTGTTTGGCTTTCACAGTTGCTCTCTCTTTCTCCATGGGTGCTCTCCTTGTGTCTCAAGGGGAAATCGGGAGAGCAGGGATCCTTAAGCTAGAGAGACACAAAGCTTTCCCTTCTGTGGTTTGTCCTATACATGCTGAGACTACTCATTTATCAGCTAAGCCTTCTCACAGGTATACTCTTGGTCACAGCAGGCTCCAGGAGATTACTTGTCTCACTACTGAATTTTCTTTATAGGCCTTTTTTTTAAAAAGCATGTATGAAATTATAGTCTCGAGCTTTCCTTTTTCATACACAAACTAATCATTATGAAACCCAATAATGACCCCTGAGAGAAAAACCACATGGAGCACAAGGGCTCAGACGACGTGGGGTGAGGGTGTTGGACAACAGACATCGTTCCCGGACCTGTGGACACAATTCTTTCCGGGGGGTCAGTGCACTGCATTTTTATGACTTGAACTGTTTTTTCAGGAAATTACGCCATAGTTTCCGCAAAGTGCAATTGTGTGTTGTAATGCCTATTTTGCATGTGCCGTATCATTCCTGAGCCTAAAATCTCAAGGTTCAAGTATCATGTATTACTGATTTGATGATTTGTCTTAAACACATGAGAGGAGAAAGGTTAAAGGACCAGAAAAATCAGAAACAATCCATGAGATAAAAGGACTGCTTTTCTGTAATCCCTTTGGTAAAAATCCTTTAATATTTTATTCTTATGAGTTATGTGACTACCGGATGGTCAACTTGATTATTTGCCTTCGAGTATAATAAAAGAATGTGAGGGAGAGGTTTCTTTTAAATTTGAGATTTAAATGTGATTTACCTCCCAGAAAATAGAAGATGGATATATCTGAGCATTTTACTTTTGAGCGACAGAGATTTAGTGCTGGTTTTAAAGGTAAAGCAGTTTTGTTCTTGGACCAAAATTAGAACAAGAGAAAGTTCTGGCATGTTTACCTCCCAGAAAACGCTGGCAGATCTCACGTTTTTTTTTTTCTAGCAAAATCTTCTCTGAACACTCAAGTACTCTTTCATATCATAGTTATAATGTCATTTAAAACATGATCTCTCCCAAAGAAAATTATAGTTTACCACAGATCAAATCTTTAGATGAAAGAAAGGAATCTCCTGAGTATGATTTATCTGTGTATTTGTTTGTTTGCTTCTTTTTTAAAAGTTTATATTGTACTTTGTTCCAAAAAGGAGATTTAAGGCTATGTATCATACAATAAGAAAAAAATTAAAAAAGATTAATTGAGAATATTAGGATGACTTTAGGATTTAGGGTTTTAGGAAAAAATGAACTCTTGGTTGTTTTGTTATTGTTTTATCATTGTTATCAGGAACCTTCATTTTACATTGAAATCTTAGCAGGGCAGAGGTGTGATGGAGTCACCAACGCCACTTACAGCAGACTAATCTTTCGGCACATGTTAGATAATTTATGGTGAAAAAGTGTTTTCTTATATTTTTCAGCTTGCTTGGGGCATGTAGTACAATTTACTATTCCAGTTTTAGTTCTTTAGTATCCCTCCCTTTGGTTACTTATTAACCTCCCTTTAAAGTACAACTTAATCATTCAAGGAGGGTACAAAGTTCAGTTAATGTTTCTACTGTTCCAAATTATGATAATACATGAGGCCACTGTATAACTTGAATTGCCTCCTAAAGCCTAAAATTCCTATGTGAAACCATTAGCCTATAGGGAACTTGCTCTAAATACCAGCAGTATACAGGGTAATCCTGCAGTAACAGAGAAATGCTGCCCACATTAATGGAATGTTTAGATGATACTTGTGTTCCAAGTAGTTTATATGTTTCACATGTAACCTCTTCCTCCTCCCTCTGTTGCTATCCTTGTAAGGACGGGGTGTCGAAGGTGATTAGTTATTTCCCCAGGGAAGCCAGAGAAAGAAGAGTAGATGTCCTCCCCTCTAGAGATATGTCTATTATGCAATTTATCATGGTTGATGATTGCTTAAGATCCAAAATTCAGACTGAACACAGGCATTCAGTTCTCCCCTATTTAGAGTAATGAAAAATGTAGCCTTAGAAGAATTGAATAAATTTCTAGGCACTATGTTTACAAAAATAGTAAGAGATTGTGGGTCTCTCATCTTCCCTCCCAGAAGCTAGAAAAGTTCCTCAATATCCTGTGTACTTGTAAAATGAATATAAAACGAAATCTCCCTTCTGAAGTTTTTGAGAGTCAATATAATGAGACTCTAAGGTACTTCTTAGGTATGGGAAATCCTTCAATTTCTATCCTGTGGATTGGTGATAATTAATCTCTTCTTTCTTATTAAAGTGTTGGTTTAAGCATGCTCAGTTCTGGAAACAAGTTGTCTGAATTCAGACCATATTTTTACTGCTTATTAGCTGTGCAAATGTGGGGAAGTTTCATAACGCCTCTGGGACTCAGTTTTCTCAACTGTGATATTAGGGGAAGTAAATGATGTGTGATGCATAGTATGAGACACACACAGCCTGATAAATATTTGACAGCCATCATAGTATAGTAGCTTGAGCCTTGATAAAGGATCAAGTCCTGTCTGCTAAAGGGAAGATTCTTTGTGAACAGAAGTAATAGAAACCTCAAGGAGTCATCTACCTGTGGCTTTTTAAGTCACGTGATAATGAAAAGAACATTGAAAAGGACTGCTTTCCAGAAAGAAGTAGGCAGCTATCCAAAGTATTTTGAGTCAGAAATAAATATTGGTAGATTTCTCTCTCTAAATACATTATTTAGAATTATCTTCAATAGAATAAAGAGTTTACAGGTTTAAAAAATAAAAATTTTAAAAGGTCCTAAATATGAGATTTTACTTTGAAGTTATTTTTCTTTAACAAACATGGCATTCATTCAACAAATATTTATTAAGCAATGGTTATATGTCAAGCATTATGTTAGGTGCTAGGGAGAAAAAGTGAAAAAGGCACGGTGCCTGAATATTTAGATAAGCAGTATATTCAGATAAGCAATGTCCTTCAAAATAGTTACCCTGTTTCCTGCACATTTATTCCAATGTTATTGCTCTCAAGACCAAACAACTCTTGGGCAGTGCTTTTAGAGCCAATGCCTAAGCCACACAAAAGCAGCAGTGGCCTCTCCACTTTTTGGAAGGACTAATAGTGGACCTTAAAATAGCTCAAATCTCCTTTATTGTTGGCCCCCAAAGGCCAACCCATCCCTAATGCTATAGGACCCTTTAGAACACCTCATAACCCAACTACTAAAAAATGTAATCCTTGGATTTTGGCCAGTGTCCTCCAGAACATCTGTTCTGATTGCTCTCTGTCCTGTTATACCTTCCATTGAATACCTTGAGTATCACCCCCTACATAGAGTGTCACCCTACATTTTCCTCAATCCTTCTTTCATATCTACTTCATTCTACCTGGTACATCCAGGGCCCCAATCCTATTCTAGATTACTTTTAGCTATGGATGAAGATCAAACCCAACTCTAAAGGACAAAATTTAGCTGCCTAAGAAGACATTTGTTTAAAATAAAAAGGAACAGACTCAAAACAAGTTCAAAAGTAGGATCCTGATTCTGTTCTGTGCAAAGGCAAATGTCACTGAAGTTACCCTGTGGACTCCCAAGGTGACTACTCAGAGGGAATGACATCATTTCTTATGTAATTTCTGGTGTTTTATGAACAAAAACAATAATATCAGACCAATTACTTTATAGTCACATCTTGCATATTAGATGAATATCTAATTTTGGAAGAGCTGTATTTTAAAGTCTTAACGCCTTTTGTTAGGAACATTTTTAAAGCTTAGTATATTTTTTCCAGCTAATGTTAGCATATAGCATCTTAGCAAAATGTTAGCATATAAGGAGTATGATAGGCATGTTTATCTCAGTAGCATTTTGGAATTCCTAATGCCCAGATATAGAAATACAATAACAGTGAATATCTTTTGCAGATAATATTCAGAATTATTCAAAATAGTAAAGTATGGCACAATTATAGAGAGAATAGAAGTTTTTGTTGTAGGTACTGTGAATTCAGAAATATTGTTATAAAATATGCTTATTTTTTAATAGGATTTGTAGAATTGGAATCTAAATTTATTTTTATTTGTTACAAGACACTCAAAAAGCAAAAACACAAGTCACCAAAAACAAAACAAGACAGAAAGGACTTTCTGAAGACAAAATCATATTGGTTGGTGGGACACAATTTTTAAAGGAATGAGTATCTGATACTTGTGCTAAAGACAGATTGGACTTTAGGTCCCAGAGTCTAGAAAATTGGTAAGTCATACTTAATTAACTTTTTTTACTGGTTCAGCAGCTAAATCATTTATATGAAAATCAGTAGATTTTTTTCCATAATGATAGTGGATCCTGTAGATAACATTATTTCATTCTATAACATTAACCACGGAGCTGAAGTTTTTTTGTTGAATGAATGAATGTACAGCTGAGCAGGAGTAGGAATGACATTTCCTTTGGATCATTACTTAGGACTTCATTTCTTTAAAAATAATAATTTTTTAAAATTTTATTTTATTTTTTCAGTGTTCCAAGATTCATTGTTTATGTACCACACCCAGTGCTCCATGCAAAATGTGCCCTCCTTAATACCCATCACCAGGATCACCCATCCCTCCACTCCCGTCCCCTCTAAAACCCTCAGTTTGTTTCTCAGAGTCCACAGTCTTTCATGGTTCATCTCCCCCTCTGATTATTTTTCTTGCAAAAATAATTACAAGTTGGGACACCTGGGAGGCTCAGTGGGTTAAAGCCTTTGCCTTTAGCTCAGGTCATGATCCCAGGGTTCTGGGATCGAGGGTTCTGGGATCAAGCCCTGCATCGGGCTTTCAGCTCAGCAGGGAGCCTGCTTCCTCCTCCTCCTCTCTCTCTCTCTGCCTGCTTCTCTGCCTACTTGTGATCTCTGTCTGTCAAATAAATAAATAAAATCTTTTAAAAAAATTTTAAAAAAAGAACCTCTGCGAACATATCAGATTAATTTGAAGGTATTAAATATAGTAATAGGGGAAAAGTAGGTATGTTCCCCAAAGATTAGCAATATGGACTTTTTAAAAAATTTTATTTTCTGTAAACATATAATGTATTTTTATCCCCAGGGGAGCAATATGGACTTAAAATTAAAAAATGGTACTAACTTTGGTGAAGCTGATGGAGGTTGAGAATCATAATCTGTAACACAAATACACCAGGATGATGAGTAATGATGGAAGAAACCTAGGAGTTGTGGGAAGCTAATTACGAGTAGCGTTTCAAAGGAATGGAAGAGCAGAGAAAAACCCTGCTATTTCAGGCTACTAATGAAAAGACATTGTGTTATTGAAAAGGGGAGAGTGAGCTTTTCTCTAACTTAGTGAAACCCAAATGTACCAGCTTCAACGACCAATGACTACAAAATATTATCTTATTTCCTCTAAATACCCAAGTGATATGAGCTCCAGTCTCACAGACCAGACTGATTGCTCAAAATTGGCACCTCTCTCAAATGTTTCACCAACTTTTCCTGGGTTCAAAGGGTGCTGTTTTGAGGATATGCAGGATAGAGCATGGCATTTAGGCAAAGCCAACATGCATGGCCTCTGTTGTCTGTGACCATTGTAAAGTTGACATACAAAGATGATTAGCCATCTTTCTGAACTGGTTTTGGGTGGCAGGGGTCCTTTCTGTACATTTAGCTACTCACTCCAAAACAAAAACCAATTCCTTTTCTAATTCTACGCAGCAGAGATCAGGCTGCATTTCCCACAAAATTTCATCCAACATGGGAGTGGACCAGGTGATATTGGGAAGTACCACACAAAATAATTTCTATCTACAACAGAACTTCTAGGACAGCCATATCTCAGTATGGCTAAAGGGATTTCTTACTCACTAGCTCAGTCTGGGAATGTTTAAATACTCCCAAGAGGCCTCAAAGGAGAAGAGAGTTTTTCATCTCTCCAATACAAATCTCATTCCCGAGAGTCCCCCACATTTCTGGTTCAAACCCCTTCTGGGATTGACACTGGGAATGCCATAGGGGGAAGACCCCAGCTCTATCCACAGAAGTTGACCTACAATTTATTAGTTCAGCATCTAAACATTCTGAATTATTTAGTCCTAAATAATATCATGACTAGGAGTTCCAAAGTACTGCCTGTTTATTTTTTTGGTTTCTTGTCCAGCATGTGAAGTTCATATCTACATATCATTTTTATAGTCTTTATAGTCAAGTTTTCTTTAAACAACTGCTGTCACAAGGAAAACATCTTCATGTCTTTTGCCCATTTTCTAATTGAATAGCTTGTTTTTTAACTGTTGAGTTTTAAGAGTTCTTAATGTATCCTAGTTACCAGTCCTTTGTCAGATATGTAATTTGCAAATATTTTCTTCCAGTATGTAGCTTGTCTTTTTATCCTCTTTATGGTCTTTTGCAGAGCAAAAGTTTTCAGTTTGATGAAGCCCAGTTTATCAATTCTCCCTCTTATAGATTATATTTTTGGTGTCATGTCTAAGAACTCTACTTAGATCTCAATCTCAAAGATTTTCTCCTGTTTTTTCTTTTTTTTTTCCCCTAACTTTGATAAGGTAGCATTACATTTAAATCCATCATCCATTTTGGGTTAATTTTTATGTAAGATGTAAGGTTTAGGCCAAGGTTCTTATACATTTATTTTCCCGTAGATGTCCAATTGCTCCATGGGTTGAAAGGCTATCCTTTCTTCATTAAATTGTGTTTTTCACCTTCATCAAAAGTCAGCTGGCCATATTTTTGTAGGTCTCTTCCTAGGTTTTTTATTCTGTTCCATGAATCTATGTTTCTATCACTCCACCAAGACCACAGAGTTTTGTTTATTGTAGCTACATAATATAGCTTGAAACTGGGTAGACTGATTTCTCCTCCACTATTAATCTTTTAAAAAAGTTTTTTTAGCTACTCTAGTTCCTTTACCTTTTCACATGTATAAAGAATAATCTTGCCTGTAACTGCAAATCTTCTGGAAATTAGTTTAAACCTATACAGTTGACCCTTGAACGACATGAGTTTGAACAGCTCAAATCTAGTTATACACATTTTGATAAATATATATATATTTATATATAATATATATATTTATATTTATAATATATATTTATATTTATATATACATATTTAAATATAAATATATATATATATTTGATAAATATAAATATATAGTATAGTACTCTAAATGTATTTTCTTTTCTTTATGATTTTCTTAATAGCATTTTCTTTTCTTTAGCCTGAAATGTATTTTCTTTTCTTTATGATTTTTCTTAATAGCATTTTCTTTTCTCTAGCCTACTTCATTGTAAGGATATAGTATATAATACGTACATATAAAATATGTGTTAATAGACTGTTTTTTGTTATAGGTTAGGCTTCCACTCAATAGTAAGCTATTAGTGGTTAAGTTTTTGGAAAGTCAAAAGTTATATGTGGATTTTTGACAGTGTGAGGAGTTAGCATCCCTAATACCAATATTGTTCAAGGGTCAACTGTAGATAAATTTAAGAAGCAATACCTTTACTATGTTGTGTCTTCCAGTCCATGAACACAGTATGTCTCCGTATATTTAGATCTTCTTTGATTTCTTTAATTAACATTTTCAGTTTTAGGCATACAAATGCAAATGCAATATAATACTACACAGTGTTAGATTTACACATAATTATTTCATTATTTTGAATGATTTTAATTAGTACATTTTTAATTTTGGTGTTCATTGCTAGTACAAAGAAATGAAATTAATTTTTTTGAAATTTTTTTTGAATTTTTTATTTTTTAAAAACATATAATATATTTTTATCCCCAGGGGTACAGGTCTATGAATCGCCAGGTTTACACACTTCACAGCACTCACCATAGCACATACCCTCCCTAATGAATTTTTTTGAATGTTTATTTTGTATCCTGTGGCCTTGCTGAATTCACATGGTATTTCTAGAAGTTTCCTTGTAGATTTTTTGGAATTTTCTATGTAGACAATTATGTCATCTGCAAATAGGGATAGTCTTCTTTCTTTCTGATCAGTGTGCCTTTTATTTCCTTTTCTTGCCATACCATAGTGGCTACAACTTCCAGTAGTATGTTGAATAAGAGTACATATTTCTTTGCATTGTTCCTGATCTTTGAGGGAAGGCATGTAGTCTTTCATCATTATGTATGATATCAGCTTTATTAAGTTGAAGAAGTTCCCCTCCATTCCTACTTGTCTGGGAGTTTTTATCATGAATGAGTGTTGAATTTTGTCAAATCCTTTTTCTCATCAAATAATATGATCATATTTTTTTCTTTAGATTAATATGGTAGTTTACACTGACTGATTTTCAAATATTGAACTAAACTTGCTCCCTGGAATAAATTCTACTTGGTCATGGTATGTAATTCTTCTTATTTATTGTGAAATCCTATTTGGTAATGTTTTCTTAAGGACTTTTACATGTATTTTTATGAGTGATATTGGCCTGTAGCTTTCTTTTCTTATGCTCCCACTGTGTATTACCAAGGTACATTAACTTCATAAAATGAATTGAGAGTGCTCTTTCCTCTTCTGTTTTCTGGGAGAGATTGTATAAAATTGTTGTTTTTTTTTTTAAATTCTCCTATAAACATTTGAAAGAATTCTGTAGCGAAGCCATCCAGGGCTGGAGATTTTCTTTGAGCTTTTAAATTTGAAATTTTAAATTATGAAATAACCATTTCCTGAATAATTGTTGGACAATACAAATTATCTATTTCATGCTGGGTTAATTATGGCATTTTGTGCTTTTCAAGGAGTTGGTCCATTGCATGTAGGTTGTCAGACTTATGTGTGTACACTTACTTAGAATATTCCTGTATTATCCAGGGTCTGTCATGATACCCCTTCCTAAATTTCTGGTATTGGTAATTTGTGGCTTCTCTTTTATTCCTTTGTCAGTCTTGTTAGAGATTTGCCAATTTTATTGATCTTTTAAAAGAACCAAATTTTGGTTTCATTTCTGTTTTTTATTACTTCCTTCTTCTATTTATTTTGGGTTTATTTTTCTTTTCTTTTTGTAGGTTCTTGAGGTGGAAGCTGAGATTACTGATATGAGACTTTTCCTCTTTTCTCTTGTAAGCATTAGTGCTATAAATTTCCCTCTCAGCATTGTTTTAGCTGTATCTCACAAATGTTTATATGTCCTACTTTCATATTCACTCAGTTCAATGTAATTTTTTATTTCTCTTGTGGCATCATCTTTGAACCATGAATTATTTAGAAATGTATTACTTTTCTTTTGTTGTTGATTTCTAGCTTGTTTCCGTTATGGTCAGAGAACACACTCTTATGATGTGAATTTTTTATAATCTGTTGATATTTGTTTTATAGTCTATGATACTGTCTATCTCAGTGTATGTTCTATGTCTTTTGAAAACAATGTGAATTCTGCTGTTGGTGGGTAGACTGTTCCATAAATGTTGATTAGACTCTGTTCATGGGTGGTGTTATAGAATTTTCTCTATCCTTGCTGATTTTCCGTCTGGTGTCTGCCAGTTGTTGAGTGAAGAATGTTAACATCTCTATAATTGTAGGTTTGTCTATTTTCCTCTCAATTTTACCAGCTTTGCTTCAGATATTTTGTAGCTCTGTTGTTTGGTGCATACACATCCAGGACTGCCTTGTCCTCCTGGTGGACTGACAATTTTATCATTATGTCATGTCATTCTCTGTCTGTGTCTCTGTCATTATTCTTAAGTCTACTTTATCTGATATTAATATGGCTACTCCTGCTTTCTTTTCATTAACGTTTGCATAATGTATCTTTTCCTATCCTTGTACTTTCAACCTACCTGTGTTACATTTGAAGTGAGTTTCTTGTAGACAGCATGTAGTTGGGTCATGTTTTTTAATCTACTCTGCCAGTCTCTGTCTTTTAATTGGTACATGTAAACACTCTTTTATCTATAAAATTTACTTCCTAAAGATTAAATAAGTAATGCACATAAGTATGCAAAATTTGAAAGATACCAAGAAGTACATGTTAAACAGTCAGTCTCCTTCTACCCTTTCCCACAGTCTTTCTACCCTCCTCTCAAGAGGCAACCATATTCTCCAGTTTTCTGTTGTCTTCTGTCAGAGCCAATCTGCACACATGCAAATATTTCTAGGTCTACATTTTTTTCTTTAAAAAGAAGAAAACAAATTAAAACAAAGTGTATATGCTGTTCGACCTCACACTTTATAGATATACTTAATAGCATACCTTAGAGAACTTTTTATATTGATTTATATAGAGCATACAGTCAACATTTAAATAAAAATATTTTCTTCTAGGAGCACCTGGGTGGCTCAGTCAGTTAAACGTCTGACTCTTGATTTTAGGTGAGGTCATGATCTCGGGTTGTGAGATTGAGCCCTGTGTCAGACTCTGTGCTGGGTGTGGAGCCTGCTTGGGATACTCTTTCTCCTCCTGCCCTTCACCTCACCTCCTGCTCATGCTCTCTCTCATTCTCTCTCTCTCTCTCTCTCTCTCAAAAAAAAAAAAAAAGAATTGTTTTTTTTCTTCTTAAAAGTTTCAAAAGTCTTAAAAGGCAGTGTCAGAACAGAAGATTACATGTGAAAATCCTCAAGAGTTAAACACATTTAACAATCAGAATGGAGAATATAATTTATAATGAAATATATATTGTGCTTAAATAATATATGCTTTAGAATAAATGCGATGGAAATCTATTCTTTGTAAGTCATATATTTCCAAGGAGTTGTGAAGTTATTTGGCAGCAACTGTCTATACGCTAGGAATAATGCGATGAGACCAAGAAAAGGAGAGATAATATTTTAAGTCAAAATAAAGCTCCTGCAAACTTTAAAATATTTTATGCCATTATTTTCTTATATACCCAAATGGGGGAAAACCTACTATCCCAAGAAATAAAACAGAATTCTGGATCTTGGAATTTTCCTTTGTCTTTTATGAGTTGCAAAATAAACAGACTTCTGAAGAGAGAGTGACTAATCTATT
This sequence comes from Neogale vison, assembly GCF_020171115.1. Classification (NCBI taxonomy): domain Eukaryota; kingdom Metazoa; phylum Chordata; class Mammalia; order Carnivora; family Mustelidae; genus Neogale; species Neogale vison. The sequence continues at coordinate 197,140,646 of NC_058091.1, read as the reverse complement.
CAACAAATATATATTAGGTACCTACTGTGTTCCAGACACAGTTCTAGTTGGTAAACAAAGCAGAAAAAGTCTCTGCAATCTTGGAGCTCGTGTTCTGGGAAAAGCAGTGGGGAAGAAAGAAAACAGAAGAATAAAAACCAAGAAAAAAGCCAGGTAGTGATAGGCACTTTGAAAAGAGTAAAACTGGGTTATATGTTGCAGAGACACAGGGAGATTGTTTTATATTTGGTGTTAGAAAATTCTTTTAAACTGAGAAGCCCAGGAAACCATGTCCATAATCCAAGAAAAAGTCTTTTGCTTACATTGCTCTAGTTTGCTCTGTCCTCTTCTGACCTCCTTCTGGCTAAATCCTTAAAGCCACAGAACAGGCCTACATTCTTGGTAAGGCCTTCTGGGATATTCCTGCCAGGAGGAAGAAAGTGCACCTGATTTAACAGCTGCTCTAAGTACTGGACTGAAGAATGATCTGATTGGCCCAGTGCAAGAAGGGCTGGAGAGAAGAAGAAACCACAAGTAGAAAGGCTGGGAGAGGAAATTAAGCTAAATATATACTATCTCAAGAATATTCCCAGAAATTACTGTTAAAATTAAACCTCTGCCTACAATGGAATACTGTATAGCAGGGGTTCTCAAAATTTATGCTCTGATGACCCTTTATGCCTTTGAAAATGACTGAGGACTTTAAAGTACTTTTTATGAAGTGGATTACAGCTATTCATGTTTGCTACATTATGACTTAAAACTGAGAAATTTAAAGAATATTTATTATAAATTAATTTTTAAAATAACAGCACTAAACACATTGCATAGTAACATAAGTAACTATTTTTATAAAAGTGACTTTATTGTGCCCCCCAAAACTAATAAGAACAGAGGTGTTGTTTTAAGTTTTGCACTCTTTTTACAGCTGGATTCTCTATTTGATCTATTGCTCTATGTTTTATTTAAAGTATGGGAAGAAAGTCTGGCTTCACAAAGGTAGAGAATTTTTTTTATTTATTTATTTATTTGTTCGTTCATTCATTTTGTATAAATGTGGATATACTTCTTTGATACTACACTAAAACTTGACAAGCAGTTCCTTATAGGTTAAGTGTAATGTGAATTCTGGAGCCATATCAATGAACTTTCCATATTCTGTTACATTAAATCCATTGGTCTATCCTGGACTTTGAATTGATCTCTTACCAGTGGCTGATTTGTATTATTCATTGGTTATTTGGAAAATATTGGTTCACTGAGTTATACAAAGCCTTCAAATGCTTACATATTTCCTTATATAATATTTTTAAAAATCACACATAGTAGTCTTTAAATGTTGGGAAGCTGTCAAATTCATGGTATTGGACATGCTTTACAAAATTCTAATTTTTGTTTGGAAGTTGAAGTTCTGTCATTGATGTCAATTATTGCCCATAGTTTTCCCTGAAGTTAAGTCTCCTTTCATTTATTTTTGAGAAAATGTTTGTGAAATACCCAAATTTCAATAACTTTAGTTTTCCTGTCAGTCATTCTGTGAATTTGTGTTTCATGACAAAAGTGACTAGTTTAGCTTGTAATTCACATTGCTTTTCCTCATGAGTTTTTTTCATCCATTATAATTTAAGGTGCAGTAGAAGTTTTTCATATATACATTATATCACACAGAATATTAAAAAGACATGTACTAAAGGGCTGAAAGCTAATGAAATTAACAATTTGTTTACTAAGGACATTATTAGATAAAATGACATGCTTTTGTTTGATAAAACAAATACCATATGATTTCACTCTCATGTAGAATTTAAGAAACAAAACATACAAATATAGGTGGAAAAAAAAAGAAAGGAAAACCAAGAAAAAGACTCAACCACAGAGTACAAACTGATGGTTACCAGAGGTGAGGTGAGGGGGCCAGGGGGCATGGGTTAAATAGGGTTAAATAGGTGGTAGGGATTAAGGCATGCCCTTTGATGAGCACCACGTGTTCTATGTAAGTGTTGAATCACCAAATTCTACACTTGAAACTAATATTAAACTGTGTGTTAACTAACTAGAATTTAAATAGAATCTTGGAAGAAGAAATAAAGCAGTTAGAGAAAAATAGAGCACTTATTGTTACTAAACTTAGTGGGTACTTCACACTTTCATAACTGTGCTTATCTAATTATTTGTTCATGTAGTTATACATACAAATTAATTATATAAAAATATTTCAACAATTAAATAATCTCAAATATCATGACTGGTAGTTCATGGTGTTGAGCAATGTTAGAATGATGACTGGCATGGTTTGGTGCCATTGTCTTGATTTATGCTAAAGCACTAGCAATTTTATCTACTTTTGCTTTTGTGTATTTTGTGTATCGATATTGGTACAAATATCAATACAGCAAAAAGGACAAATTATATCTTACCATATTTATGAAGATTGCTTACTTCTGGACCATACTCTGAACTACACTTATGAACCATACTTTGAGAATTACTGTTGGACAAAAATGACAATGAATGACCTATAGCTACCCACAACAATAATGGTTGAATCTCAAAAATATGTCAAGTAAAAGAAGCCAGATCTAAAAATAATACAAGACTTATGGCCCCTCTGTTTATAAAATACAAAAAACAGGCAAAGGTTATCTCTGTTATTAGAAATAGGAAGATGGTTGTACTTAGTAGGGGTGAGTGAAAGGAGACAAGAAATAAGTGTTGCAATATTCTGTTCTTGAGCTAGGCACTGGTCACATGCATATGTTCAGAAAGCTGAATGCTTGTTATATGCATAGTTTCTGCATGTATATTGTAACAAAAATTGCCAAAAGTAAAATGAGAGTCGTTTTCTTATGTTTTATTTCTTACCCTAGTTACTTGAAGGTTCTGAGTCTGAGTAATAAAAGCCAAGAATGCGTTACTTCTTGCTTTTTAAAACACTAGTATTTTCAATTGTTTAAAAGATTTTCCCTGGGTTTCAAATTTGAGGCTATCATTTAAGGATGCTATTTGACGTACACTAAGTCTTTGTTTTTGTATGTGTGTGTGCTTTTTTTTGACATTTAGCATTCCATATTCACTTTTTTTTTTGGCACAGTAAACTGTACTTGATTACTTAGTTAATCCTGAAATATTAACCATTTTTCCATATTAATTTTTTTATTGAAAAATACATTGTTAGATGCAAGTTGCCATGGGATATCCAACTTCAATGCAGTTTTATACTTTAAGTGGATTGTTGATCTGGAAAAAGATCTTACTGAAGCAGAAGCCACATTAGATGCCTGTGGTCCAGCAGAAGGGGCTGGCTGACATGGGAATAATGTAATATACTTTTTCATCCTATGGCATAATGAACTATGCAACTTAAAATATTCTGTTCGAGAGGTAGAGTTAGTACCTAAAACTGTTTAAGGTATTTGGCCTTTGCTAAAATATTCTCTTCCCAGAATGTTCTCCCATCTTCTCCACACATTTAAGTCCTTTCCCTCTTTGAAGCTGGGCACAGGCCCTGCCTCACCCACGAAGCCTTTTCCACCATCTGCAACTAGTGGTTACATTCCTTCTTCTGAACTTAGCACTCCATATGTTGCCTATTTTCCAGTTTATTTTGTCATTGATTCAATATATATTTGTATATTTGTCTAACTCCTACGTTGTACTAGGTTTAGGATCTAATGACAAATGGCTTAAACCAGCTGACGAGAAAGGCCAGTTAAAATAGCATGCAGGACAAAGAGAGATGGAGAGGAGAAGGGAGTTGAGGGAAATTGGAAGGGGAGGTGAACCATGAGAGACTATGGACTCTGAAAAACAATCTGAGGGTTTTGAAGGGGCAGGGGATGGGAGATTGGGGTACCAGGTGGTGGGTATTAGGGCACGGATTGCATGGAGCACTGGGTGTGATGCAAAAACAATGAATACTGTTACACTGAAAAGAAATTTAAAAAAAAAACAAAATTAAAAAAAAACTCGTTTCAATACAGTCTGCTAAGTGTAACACTAGAGATAAGCACAGGAGGCTGGGCAAAACACAGGCAAGGCACTGGCTCGAGCAGTTTTCAGGTGGAATTTAAAGTGACTCTGTGGCAGGTCTTGCTCTTGAACTCTTAGTTTCTTCCAGTGGAAGTTGGAGATAACAGGTGTTCCGATCTCAAGGCCACTGTAAATGAAGGAGTAAATGAAGAAATGTGTGTAGAGCACATAATTTATGCCTGGCACAGGATAAGTGCTAAGTGAAAATGAGATATTGTCACATTTATCATATTTTTAAAATTTTTTTATTTTTTATAAACATATAATATATTTTTATCCCCAGGGGTACAGGTCTGTGAATCACCAGGTTTACACACTTCACAGCACTCACCATAGCACATACCCTCCCCAATGTCCATAACCACATCCCCTTCTCCCAACCCCCCTCCCCCAGCAACCCTCAGTTTGTTTTGTGAGATTAAGAGTCACTTATTGTTTGTCTCCCTCCCAATCCCATCTTGTTTCATTTATTCTTTTCCTACCCCCCAAACCCCCCATATTGCATCTCCACTTCCTCATATCAGGGAGATCATATGATAGTTGTCTTTCTCTGCTTGACTTATTTCGCTAAGCATGATACCCTCTAGTTCCATCCACGTTGTCGCAAATGGCAAGATTTCATTTCTTTTGATGGCTGCATAGTATTCCATTGTGTATATATACCACTTCTTCTTGATCCATTCATCTGTTGATGGACATCTAGGTTCTTTCCGTAATTTGGCTATTGTGGACATTGCTGCTATAAACATTCGGGTGCACATGCCCCTTCGGATCACTACGTTTGTATCTTTAGGGTAAATACCCAGTAGTGCAATTGCTGGGTCATAGGGTAGTTCTATTTTCAACATTTTGAGGAACCTCCATGCTGTTTTCCAGAGTGGTTGCACTAGCTTGCATTCCCACCAACAGTGCAGGAGGGTTCCCCTTTCTCCGCATCCTCGCCAGCATCTGTCATTTCCTGACTTGTTGATTTTAGCCATTCTGACTGGTGTAAGGTGATATCTCATTGTGGTTTTGATTTGTATTTCCCTGATGCCGAATGATATGGAGCACTTTTTCATGTTCTGTTGGCCATCTGGATGTCTTCTTTGCAGAAATGTCTGTTCATGTCCTCTGCCCATTTCTTGATTGGATTATTTGTTCTTTGGGTGTTGAGTTTGCTAAGTTCTTTATAGATTTTGGACACTAGTCCTTTATCTGATATGTCGTTTGCAAATATCTTCTCCCATTCTGTCAGTTGTCTTTTGGTTTTGTTAACTGTTTCCTTTGCTGTGCAAAAGCTTTTGATCTTGATAAAATCCCAGTAGTTCATTTTTGCCCTTGCTTCCCTTGCCTTTGGCGATGTTCCTAGGAAGATGTTGCTGCGGCTAAGGTCAAAGAGGTTGCTGCCTGTGTTTTCCTCAAGGATTCTGATGGAGTCCTTTCTCACATTGAGGTCCTTCATCCATTTTGAGTCTATTTTCGTGTGTGGTGTAAGGAAATGGTCCAATTTCATTTTTCTGCATGTGGCTGTCCAATTTTCCCAGCACCATTTATTGAAGAGGCTGTCTTTTTTCCATTGGACATTCTTTCCTGCTTTGTCGAAGATTAGTTGACCATAGATTTGAGGGTCTATTTCTATTCTTTTCCATTGATCTATGTGTCATGAAAGAAATTGAGGAAGACACAAAGAAATGGAAAGATGTTCCATGCTCCTGGATTGGAAGAACAAATATTGTGAAAATGTCCATGCTACCTAAAGCAATCTACACATTTAATGCAATTCCTATCAAAGTACCATCCATCTTTTTCAAAGAAATGGAACAAATAATCCTAAAATTTATATGGAACCACAAAACACCTCGAATAGCCAAAGGAATATTGAAAAAGAAAGCCAAAGTTGGTGGCATCACAATTCTGGACTTCAAGCTCTATTACAAAGCTGTCATCATCAAGACAGCATGGTACTGGCACAAAAAAAGACACATAGATCAATGGAACAGAATATCATATTTTTAAGTGTATATAATGTCATGGCCCATGTGGTTAATGGTTTGAGCTATATCACAACAGCAAACATGTACTATCAATTTAAATAAAAATTTTAAGTTGCATTCTTGCACTCATAAAGGGAAAGGATTTTCCTCAAGAAAATCTTTTATTCTTTTCCCCTATCTACTTATATTGCACACTCAGGAACTGGGCCTATACCTTTCTTTTAAAGAGTCTTTATTCAAAACTCTTTGGTGCTTCTCATCCATGCTGTCCCTGTCTCATGGCCCAAAAGTAGCCGCTGGATAGGTAGAGAATCATTTGGGAGTGGGTGGGGAAGATAAATAGGGGCTTGCCTAGGATAGTCACTGTATATGGTAGCCTCTCTAAATGTTTTTGCTTGATTGAGACTGGTTTCTTCTAGCTACATATTCTAATGTCTATTATCCTAATGGGATGGGAGGAGAGCAAATGGGTTAATTCTTAAAAATAGTAGCTATCAACCAGGGTTGTAAGTCCTCCTGTCAGCTTTAGTTATTCTTTTTTTTTTCTTTTTTAAAGATTTTATTTATTTATTTGACAGAGAGAGATCACGAGTAGGCAGAGAGGCAGGCAGAGAGAGAGAGAGGAGGAAGCAGGCTCCCTGCTGAGCAGAGAACCCGATGTGGGACTCGATCCCAGGACCCTGAGATCCTGACCTGAGCTGAAGGCAGCGGCTTAACCCACTGAGCCACCCAGGCGCCCCAGCTTTAGTTATTCTTTATCACCAGCCCAGTTTCCTCTTAATGATTGTTTTTATACAACATGAACAGATGCGTGATCTCAGAGAATCTTCTCATCTCACTATGACCCTGTCCCCTAAAGCCTTTCCTAAGGAAACTCACCAGAGAGATGTATGCTTAGTTTATTCCTGAGAGAATGGAGTTAGACATCACAATATATACTTTGCCAGGCCATTTATAACCCACTTTTTTTTAAAATTATTATTTATTTATTTATTTTCAGAAAAACAGTATTCATTATTTTTTCACCACACCCAGTGCTCCATGCAAGCTGTGCCCTTTATAATACCCACCACCTGGTACCCCAACCTCCCACCCCCCAGCCACTTCAAACCCCTCAGATTGTTTTTCAGAGTCCATAGTCTCTCATGGTTCACCTCCCCTTCCAATTTACCCAAATTCCCTACTCCTCTCTAACACCCCTTGTCCTCCATGCTATTTGTTATGCTCCACAAATAAGTGAAACCATATGATAATTGACTCTCTCTGCTTGACTTATTTCACTCAGCATAACCCACTTTTAAGAATTGTTACCTATAACCCCTTTTTAAGATGTATGTTGTTAGGAAACAGAGAGGGTTGGGGGAAGTTGGTGGGAGGGGTAGCAGAAGCAGGGGAGGTAGGTAGATTAGATTAATTAATTAGATTAATTAATAATTAGATATAATTAATATAAATTAATAATAGTAAGGGATCTCTTAGAGGAGCATGGAAGGGTAGTTCAGAAGAGGGAAAAGACAGTGAAACTATTTATTGTATTGTAATTGTATCTACTGCATGTCAGGGACTGTATAGGCACTTTATATGTGTGTTCTCTTTTTTAATCTTCAGTACAAACCTTTGAGGTAAGTACTATGCCTATTTCATAGATCAGGAAACTAAGGACTGTAGAAATACTAAATAATTTATCCAAGGTCATATAGGTAGTAAGTGACATTGCCTAGGCAATGTCAACAACACCAAAGCTGTTGGCATGACTAACAAAAATTGATATCAATAAAATCCTTATCACTCCCTGAATCCACTGAAGACCCTGCTCAGTATCCTGGCAGGGGGCTGTTAGAATCTGTTCTAGAGTCATTCTAGAATCAGTTCTAGAGTCATTTTAGTGTCTGTCTGACGCCATGTTTGTTGCCTAATGAATAATTTTCTCTCCTTTTCATTTTGTGCTCTTAGAGCCTGTCTCTCCTGCAAAGGCTGAAAATGTTAAATACTGGTCCTCCTTTTTTCCTTTGTTGCTATGACATGGGCCTGTGACTCATTCCTTGCTAATAATACCTGAAGAGAAGTTTGCTCAAAGACTTCTGGAAAGGACTTGCTTTCTTATTACACGCATATGTAGAAGAAGTCTCTATCCTTACTCTCCTTACTGCTTTGGACTTTCCTTTGTGAAGATGTGATGTTTGGAGCTGTGGCAGCCATCTTTTGACCATAGAATTTCCTCATGCCTTTTTTTTTTTTTTTTAAGGATTTTATTTATTTATTTGACAGACAAAGATCACAAGTAGGCAGAGAGCCAGGCAGAGAGAGAGGAGGAAGCAGGCTCCCCACTGAGTGAAGAGTCCGATGTGGGGCTAGATGTGGGGCTCGATCCCAGGACACTGGGATCATGACCAGAGCTGAAGGCAAGGGCTTTAACCCACTGAGCCACCCAGGAACCCCTCCTCATGCTTTTTATTCTCATGTGGTAAAAGCTACCCTCAGACATAAAAGGACTTTCCTATAATTAATTATTTTTTATTGATCTATGTAGAACATGGTATATAAATGTTAAAATGATCATGGTAAAAAAAATTTTTATGCAAACATTTTTGAGGAGGAAGGGGGGCCTCTAAGATTGTCTTGATTATCAGTCCTCCATTTTACAGAAAAAAGGAACAGTTGAAGAAACAAGAACAGTTAAAGGTCCTTTCCAAAGATATAGAATTGATTAGTCACAGAGTCTGGACTAAAACCTGTCTTCTACCCTATCCAATGTTCGTTTCACAAGATATTTCTTAATGAATAAAACATAACTTAGATATAACTAAGCCATTGAATATATTTGTGATTAGTAAGTGACCATCTGAAATGATTCAATTTGTTTGGTTCATTTTGTTTCTAAATAGTTCTGAGCTTAGTTGGTTATTAAGTGAGATCATCTGACATTCTTTTTTTCTGAGATTTTTCCTTGAATTTAATAAAGTATTTCAGATAAAATTATCACAATTTCAGTTATTTTTCAGCAGCGAAACCCAACGTGCTTTGTCTGATGCCCTTGTTCAGAGAAAGAAGAGGTGTGTCACTTCTTAGTACCATTGTTTATAATCACATGCTTCACTAAAGGAGATTACAATTAGTTTCATTCACAGCATGTATTTTCAGTGCTAAATTAAGTGGTATCAGCTTATTATGGATGACATGAAGAACACCATGTCCTCTCCAGCCTGTGGTTTGATCTGTTTCCCCTAGGAAATATGTCAAAATCCTAACCTCTGGTACCTGTGAACATTATCTTGTTTGGAAATAGTGTCATTGAAGATATAATCAAGTTAAAATGGAAATATTCTTGACTAGGGTGGGCCCTAAAAGCAATTACTGAAGCCCTTATAAGGAAATATAGATTTGAACACAAAGATGGAGACACAGGAGATAAAAGAAGAATTCCAAAACAAAGGCAGAGATTATAGTAATGCATCTATATGCCAAAGTATACCGGAAGCTAGGAAGAGGCAAAGAAGGATTGTTCCATCATCTTCAGAGGGGGCATGGGTCTGCAGACACTTTGATTCTGGACATTGGAATTCTATCCTCCAGAACTATGAGAGAATAAATTTTTGTTTTTTTAAGTCACCAAATCTGTGGTGATCTGTTATGGCAGCAACAGGATACAAATTCACCTTCTCAGATGACACATGGTGACAAAATAGTTGCCAGAGCTGTTTTCAAGTTTCAAGTAGATTGAAAAAGAGAGGATTTGTTATTTTGACTTCCATACATATAGCTGACTTCACTATTAAGTGGCCACGTTGGCTCACAGGTTCCCACCTGATTCGGTTGAGATGCACTGGGAACTAGGTATTCTATTTGGCCTGATCTGAGTCATGCATTCTGATCCCTATATTCAGGGGTGAAGGCCTACCCAGGCACATGGACTCAGAGTTGGTACAACCTAGTTTCCCAAAGCAACTTCACCAGCTCTGGTCCCAAACCAGCAAGTAGCCACCATAAGATCCTCATCAGAGTTCTGTCATGCCACCCCCTTTCCAGTCCTTAGTACTTGGTTATAGAGCATTTAATCAAAATACAACACTATACTTAGCTATTTTATTTTGTTTTTAACTTGATGTCTTTTCTAAGAAGAGAAATTCCTGCAGGAATAGTCTACATGAATATTATGTAGAATAATATGTAGAATGAAAATTCTACATGAGAGTGAAATCATATGGTATTTGTTTTTCTCTGCCTGACTTATTTTGCTTAGCATAATACTCTTTAGCTCCATCCATGTTTTTGCAAATGGCAATATTTCATTCTTTTAATGGTTGAATAATATTCTATTTTATACATATATATATAATGTATACATATTTATACATATTTATACACACACATACATGTTTTCAGTTGGTGCCCCAATTATACATAATATTTTCTTGTTGGAATTGTTGAATTTAATGTTAAATAAATACATATGAGTAAATTATAACATTGTAGTGAAAATCATCTCACTGTAGTTGCAGAGTTAGCCAAGAATACACCTAGAATACAGTCAGGTTCATTCAGTGCAACATAACCTCAGCTCTATAAATATTTTGTCTATAACCTATTCAACTCACAGTACACATTTTATTTTCTTCCACTTCTTATACCCAATTATCTTTTCATTTACCTACCTCAAGTTGTTCTTGATTTCTGAACAATTGCAGCTAAGCGGTCCTATATCTTTATAGTCCCTATTACTCTGTTTCTGACTTCTAATGTTTGTGTTATAGATGCCTCAGGAAACAAATTTATCTTTCAGGACTTCTGAGACAGTTGTATCAGTGCTATCTAGCATTTAAATGACAACATACTTGTCCTCGTTGATAAGGGATGGCTGCTGGAATTTCATCTCTCTAGGTATATGAACTTGACCTTTATCTAAATTGTTGGCTGATAAATAGGGAATGATTTCTATAAGGGATGCCTCAGATGTAAAAACTAGACCAACCCTAGATGAATCACAAAAGACAAAAAAGAATAAAAACTCGATACTAACTCAGAGGAGAAATGGAAAATCAAGTTCCAGATCTATTTGAATTCTATTCTCTCAAGATTTCACTGTAAAAACGTGGCTTTTCTTTCACACAGCCAAGTAATCAATACCATTAAGAGCTTAATTTTTTAAATAGTTAATTAAAAGAAAAACTCTCTTTTAACATACTAGTTGATCTTTAGCTATTTTGTGCTCTTTAATTTTAATCTAGTTGTCTATTAATCTGCTTATCCAGAAGTAAAGTTTTCAAAATACTAGGAGAAAGAAAACCAAATTTAAAACCTATCACATATCAGAATAAAAATAAGGGATAATTTGATATAATTTTATTATATTTGAGATTATTGTTGAAATAGTTTATATAATTAATTTGTACATATGACTACATGAACAAATAATTAGGTAAGCAGTTATAGAAGTGTGAAGTATCCACTAAGTTTAGTAACCATAAGTGCTCTATTTTTCTCTAATAGCTTTATTTCTTCTTCCAAGTTTTTATTTAAATTCTAGTTAGTTAACACACAGTTTAATATTAGTTTCAAGTGTAGAATTTAGTGATTCAACACTTACATACAACACTTGGTGCTCATCAAAGGGCACGCCTTAATCCCTACCACCTGTTTAACCCTATTTAACCCATGCCCCATGCCCCCCTCACCTCACCTCTGGTAACCATCAGTTTGTTCTCTGTAGTTGAGTCTTTTTCTTGGTTTTCCTTTCTTTTTTTTTCCACCTATATTTGTATGTTTTGTTTCTTAAATTCTACATGAGAGTGAAATCATATGGTATTTGTGTTTCTCTGCCTGACTTATTTTGCTTATCATAATACTCTCTAGCTCCATCCATGTTTTTGCAAAAGGCAATATTTCATTCTTTTAATGGCTGAATAATATTCTAATATATATATATCACACATACATACATTCACATATATCTTTATTTATTCATCAGTCAGTGGATATTTGGGCTCCTTCCGTAATTTGGCTATTGTTGATAATGCTGCTATAAATGTCAGAGGGTATGTATCCTTCAAATTTGTATTTTTGGACCCTTTGAGTAAATACCCAGTAATGCAATTGCTGGATTTGTAGGCTAGTTCAATTTTAACTTTTTAACAAATGTCCCTACTGTTTTCCACAGTGGCTGTACCAGCTTGCATTCCCACTAACAGTGCAAGAGGGTTCCCCTTTCTCCACATCCTCACCAATACCTTTTATTTCCTGTGTTGTTAATTTCAGCCATTTTGACTGGTGTAAGATGATATCTCATTGTGGTTTTGATTTGTATTTCCCTGATGTTGAGCATCTTTTCATGTGGCTGTTGGCCATCTGTATGTCTTCTTCAGAAAAATGTCTATTCATGTCTTCTGCCCATTTTTTAACTGAATTGTTTAAGTGTTGTTGAGTTTGATTAAGTTCTTTGTATATTTTGGACACTAACCCTTTATCAGATATGTCATTTGTCAATATCTTCTTCCATTGCACAGGTTGCCTTTCAGTTTTGTTGATTTTCTCCTTCTCTGTTCAGGAGCTTTTTATTTTGATGTAGTCCCTATGATTTATTTTTGCTCTTATTTCCCTTGCCTCAGGAAATATATCTAGTAAGAAGTTGCTATGGCCGATGTCAAAGAGGTGACTCCCTGTGTTCTCCTCTAGGATTTTAATGGTTTCCTGTCTCAAATTTAGGTCTTTAATCCATTTTGAATTTATTTTTGTGTATGGTTTAAAAAAGTGGTCCAGTTTCATTCCTTTGCATGTTGCCATCCAATTTTCCCAACATTATTTGTTGAAGAGATTGTCTTGTTTCTATTGGATATTCTTTCCTGCTGTATTGAAGATTAAGTGACCATACAGTTATGGGTTCATTTCTGGATTTTCTCTTCTGTTTCACTGATTTATGTGTCTATTTTAGTGCCAGTACCATACTGTTTTGATCACTACAGCTTTGTAAGAGCTTTAAGTCTGGAATTGCGATACCTCCAGCTTTTCTTTTCTTTTTCAAGATTGCTTTGGCTACTCATGGTCTTTTATGGTTCCATACAAATTTTAAATTGTTTCTTCTAGCTCTGTGAAAAATGGTTGTGGTATTTTGATAGGGAGTTCTTTAAATGTGTAGACTGCTTTGGGTAGAATGGACATTTTAATAGTATTTGTTCTTCCAACCCTTGAGCATGGAACATCTTTCATTTGTTGATATCATCCTTACTTTCTATATTACTATTTATAATTAATTTAGATATAATTAATATCTAAATAATATCTATAATAATATCACGTGTTTCGTAGACTTTGAAGTATTGGTCTTTTATCTCTTTGGTTAGGTTTATTCCTAGGTATCTTATTGTTTTTGGTGTAATTGTAAATGGGATAGATTCCTTGATTTCTCCTTCTGCTGCTTCATTATTGGTGTAGAGAATGCAAAAGATTTCTGTATATTTATTTTGTATCCTGAAACTTTATTGAATTTGTGTATCAGTTCGAGCAGTTTTTTGGTGGAGTCTTTTGGGTTTTCTATATAGAATATCATGTCACTTGCAAATAGTGAAAATTTAACTTCTTTCTTGCTGATTTGGATGCCTTTTATTTCTTTATTGTTTGATTACTGTGACTAGGACTTCCAACACTATGTTAAATTACATTAGTGAGAGTGGACAGCCTGTCTTGTTCCTGACCATAGAGGAAAAGCCCTCAGTTTTTCCCCATTGAGGATGTTATTAGTTGTGCATCTTTTGTATATGACCTTTATGATGTTGAGGTATGTCCCCTCTAACCCTATTTTGTTGAGGGTTTCTGTAATGAATGGATGTTGTATTTTGTCAAATTCTTTTTTTGCATCTACTGAAATGATCATGTGGTTCTTATAATTCTCTTATTGATGTGATGTATCAAGTTGATTGATTTTTGATTATTAAACCACCCTTGCAATCCAGGAATAAATCCCACTTGATTGTGGCAAATGATTCTTTTAATGTGCTGTTAAATTCTATTTGCTAGTATTATGTTAAGGATTTTTGCATCCATGTTCATCAGGGATATTGGCCTGTAGTTCTCTTTTTTAGTAACAACTTTATCTGGTTTTAGTATCAGGGTAATGCCGGCTTCATAGAATGAACTTGTTTTTGGGAATAGTTTGAGAAGAATAGGAATTAACTCTTCTTTACATGTTTGGTCAAATTTGCCAGTGAGGATATCTGCCCCTTGACTTGTTTATTGCGATATTTTTTTTATTACTGATTCAATTTCATTGCTGGTTATTGGTCTGTTCAAGTTTTATATTCCTTCCTGGTTCACTTTTGTCAATTATATGTTTCTAGGAATTTATTAATTTCTTCCAAGTTTTCCAATTTGTTGGCATATAGTTTTTTATAATATTCTTTTATAATTGTATTTCTGTGGTGTTGTTTGTTATTTCCCCTCTCTCATTTGTGTTAAAATTATATTATATACATGGGATAAAGTTAAAATGAATCTATTTATAAACATATACGAGGCAGCTGTATCACCTTTCTGCCATTTCCCAAAAATGCTGTTGGATAAATATTTATTGACTTAGCTTTCCTTCCCCTTTTTTCCCTTCTTCCCTTCTACCCCCCATCCTTACTTATTCTGTCTATATTGTTTGGTTAAAAAAAAGATTTATGGAAGCTTCTAATAATACACACACACACACACACACACAAGTACTTATTTTGTATAAAGCAGTGTGTAATATGGGGGGCATAAGGATAACAATTTGAGTAACAAAATTGTATACCACTTATACTTTACAACACATGGGGAACACACTAAGTAGTAAGAAATGACCTATAAGTCTAAAAATAAAAGGTGGAAAAAGTTCATTTATGTTGCTGTAGAAGAGGGGAGGGCATTGAGTTTACTTGAAAAGCAGTGAAAGTAAAATTAGTGGCACTTTTCTGAAAAGTTTTAGTGAAAAGTTAATGGCATACCATCTTAGTAATGTATATGTAGATAGCTATTTTTTTTCCTCTGTCTAAGGTGATTTTCTAAGGGGTCTGTTGTATTTCTGAGTATGTGAAAATCTACTAGAAACAGTAGTAGAATGAAACAAACTATTACTTAAATATAGGCACAAGAGTGCCTGGGTACCTCAGTCAGGCCTCTGACTCTTGATTTTGGCTCAGGTCATGATCTTGGGGTCCCAGAATTGAGCCCCATGTGGGGCTCCATGCTCAACAGAGAGTCTGCTTGAGGATTCTCTCTCTCCTTCTGCCTCTGCCCCTCTTCTCACTCTCTCTCTCTCAAATAAATAAATGAATAAATAAATAAATATTTTTTAAAAAGATAGATACATAGTTGATAGATATTGATGAGAAATAAGTTGGCTAAGCTAAGAACTCTATACTTGGAGAGAGCTGTTCAGTAACATGAACCTATTCAGGGAAAAGAAAAAAATTAATTTCCCCTCCCTTCTCTTTCCTCTTCCCTTTCCTCTTTCTTTTTGTTTGAATTTCTGTAGCTCTTCAGTTACTAAATTACTTACTTTAGCAGTCCTTTGAGGAAGGTCAAACTCCTAATGGGGCATTAGATATAGTCACTTCCTGAACAACCTCTATTCTTATCTAACCTCAGGTATCCTCAACTTCTCAGACAGGGAGAGAATAAAAAATAGCATGAGTATGGGCATTTATGAACCTTCAGAAATTCTTACCAAAAGGCCTCAACTATCCATTTGTGTACCATGTGGGAAATAGGGAAATGTGGGAGTCATCTCTTTCCTCTTTATTAACTAGATGTCTTCTCTTAGCCAATTTACCAACCTGGTTGACAGTCTAGGAGCAGGAACATCATAACCTTGGTGACAATGAGCAGTAGGGACTCATTAAAACATAATCATCCTTCTGGCAATGACAGATAGAGGGGAAAAAATCAAATTTATTTTGGATTTTTAAGAATCTATTTTATTGCAAATAGTAAGTGGTGTTTTCAACTTTTCCAGCTCCTTGTTCTCTAGGTTTAACATTTTCCCCACCCTTTCTTCTGCCCAACAGCCATCTTGGCAACTCCTCCCTGGAATCATTTCCTGTCATGACATTTTTAGAAACCAAAATAACAGCATTTACAATGTAACAGCTAAATATTCCCATAGAGTATCTGGCTAAAACAAGCATTTTTGCACAATAGTTTTAAACACACCATTGGATACGTATTCAGACAGAACCTTTTCTGGGTGTTTGCAGTTTCTGGCTAACCAGTAGACTGATTGCAGCATTGTTTGTTGTCACTCTGTAATCGCATCTGGCATTCACAGCTGGCAACATTCTGGCTTCCAAGGTTTTCTTGTATGGTGTCTTGTTTTAATTTCAGAATGCACATTTATTCAGTGATGGGGTGTTGTTGTTGTTGTTTTTTATAAGGGGCAGCTGTATAATTCTCTAAAAAAATGAAGCACAGGTACATGTAATATTACATGGGAGTATGAGATATAACAAATGGAATGTGATTTAGACAAATCCAATACTTTTGAATTCTTTGAATTTTTTTTAAAGTAGGTCACTTATGCTTTTTACAGTAGAATTATTTCCTTAGCCTTTTACATTGTTAATTTTCTGTTTTAAATTTAGTGCAGCATAAATTCAGAGAGGTGCTAGGGAAAATATTCAAAGTGTCTGCAGACAGTTAGTGTTCTTAAACCACGATGACAAAACCTCAAAAATAGATGCAGTTCCGTCAAAGTTAAATTGAATGACTCAGTGTCTGGACTACTCAGAAGGCTTTTTTCTTTGATTTTTCTTTTCTTTTTCTTTCTTTCTTTCTTTCTTTCTTTCTTTCTTTCTTTTCCCTAGTTAGGGAATGGGAGAGACTTTTCACTTTAGAACTTTGGAATCGTGGATGGAGGAAGTTTGTTTTGCTTTGTTTTAGAGATGGGACAGAATGCTACTATAAGAATTTTTTTTTTTTTTTTTGCTACTATAAGAAATTTGAATAAAAACTGAAACCTCTTGAAAATATATAGAATAGAACTCAGGTCACTTATTTTTCATGACATTTTATTTTTGAAAGTTACTCATTAAGCTAGAGCTATACCTGAAAGATTATTTTATCAGCTCTTACATTTATAGACAGAGCCATGAGTCTACCTTGTCTTTTCCCTTTATAGAGGCTGAATAAAGCAGATAGTTACGTTCCCAGACTCTCTTGTATAAAATGGTGTCCATGTGGTCAACTTTGAGCCAACGATATATAACCTGCTGGATAAGGGATAATCTGCTGCATTGTTTCAGGGAAAAATTCCATTCACTTTTTAGAAGACAAACCAATAAATAAAAATGTTTTTTAGTTTCTCTGGCTTCATGTTTTTGAATGGGAGTGTGATGCCTGGAGTTTGGCAGCCATCTTGAGACTGTAAGATGGCAAGACTAAAGATGGAGTGACAATAGAGTAGGAGGATGAAGAGAGCTTGGATCTTTGATACTAGAGCCAACTGCTATACCAAACTTGTATTTCTGTATCAATATCTTTTCTGTCTGTGTGAGACAATTAATTCTTTATTTCTTAAGCCACTTCAGTCAGTTTTTTTGTTACTCAGACCTCTGCACATTCCTAATTATTACACCCTGAGAAATTAATTAATCTGCTTAAATTCATGAAAGAATATAGTAGCATAGTCTTGATTGAAACAGGCCTTCTCATTTCTTGTTTAATATCTTTCCTTACTTCTTTTACCCTGTTCCATCATCAGATAAGTCTCTACATGAACAAAAGAATTATTGACTTGATTAATCCTGTTTTTAATTTGTTGCTCCAAAAATTTTTATTTGTCCTTTAGGTTAGTATCTGTATTTGTAATCCGCTTAGGTAAAGGAACTTCCACAAATTTTATAATCCATCTTTCCATAGAAGAGCATGACAATGTTCAGGATTATGGAAGTATTTTTTTTTAAGATTTTATTTATTTATTTGATGGAGAGAGAGATCACAAGTAGGCAGAGAGGCAGGCAGAGAGAGGGAGGGAAGCGGGCTCCCTGCCGAGCAGAGAACCTGATGCGGGGCTCCATCCCAGAACCCTGAGATCATGACCTGAGCCAAAGGCAGAGACTTAACCCACTGAGCCATGCAGGTGTCCCAGGAGTATTCATTTTTATATTGAAAGCCTTGATTTTAGAAGAAGTGGTAACTATTCTGAGTCACATTAATACTAAGAGAATTTGCAACATGCTTGCAAAATTGATTGTATTTCAAACCTCAAACTCTTATCCTGGAGATTATTTTAAGGAAAAAGTATATAAAATTATATCAAAATGGAAAAATATGAGCAAATTTAGTGAAAAATTAAAAGTAAGAATAAAACATTCAGGTAACAACCAAAATATATGGAATTTGGACCAAAGTTATTTGAAAATGAGCTGTGTTCCTGGATCTACAATTATTTTTGTGTAATAAAAAAAGTACCTGATTGGTTTTCTCTATCTTTAAAACAGGAATTTTACATTACTACAGAATTCTGGAGTTGAAAAGACTCAAAAATTTGGGTTATGCATTGCCTAACTTTAAGAGAGGAGCTATGAAACCACTCCACTTAGGTGAGAATGGCTTTTCTTCTAAATGTTCTCTATTTCTGTCCAGAATAGAGAATGATCAGGTGTTATGAATAAATATCAGATCTTGTGTTATAAAGTACTTCTAGCTTATTACATGAAGGATGCCAGATACAAAGGATACTTTGCTCTTTTCTCCATCAGGTCTTTAGAAGACATTTTGCTTTCTACTAGTCTGTGAAATGACCTTTTACACTTGATTATCATGTTGTGATTGAGTTTCTTTTCCATGAATGATGCCTTCTAGAATACCTTCATGGTATAGTGACTTAGTTTTAAAGTGTCCATTGGAAAAAGAGACATGATTTCCGTGGCAATAGCAATGGAATAAGGATAATGAAGCTTCAGGAAGCAGAATCCAAATGTTTCATCATGATACCTTCCAAAGTCCAGTAACCATGTAGTACTATAGGATAATTGCTGATTCTAAATGTATTGAGTGTGTAGATGCAATGTATAAAATAGCTCATAATGAGCATTATGCATGATTATCTTGTATTGCGTTTTGAAGGGAAGGAATAGTGTTTCAATATAATGTGGCCTGTTTTTCATTCAGGTGATCCATTCATTGAATTAGAAGACATTTCTCTGTCACACAAGTAGGAAATGTGAAGGGAAAAGCTGGATTCAAAATTATTTCTCTGATAAAGTTACTTTGACCGGTCATCAGTAAATTCTTCTTTTATCCTTACCTATGTTCCTTCTATTATTAAAAATAGTATTTTTACTAAAAATAGTATTTCTTCCCACCTGGACATGAAGAATAGTTGATCAATGATTTTTGGTATTTGGCCATTGGGACTGAGACATGGCCAGCATCACTAGAGTGCCAGGAACAGTGACAAAGCAGATAATTTCTTTTGTTCAGACATAACTCTCTATCATCTGAAAAATAATAAACCTCCCATTTTCACAGTGACAAATGAATGGTCAAACCTGCATGGGTCCAAGCCTGTACTTCTTGCACAGCCTGGAAATGACTGCGTTCTCTCTAGCCAATGTCCTGCGGTATGAGAGCAGGAGTTAGAGTTCTTGATTTTTCACCTATTGTTGGCAATTTTAAGAGCTGCCTTGGAGTGTCCCCCACAGTTTCCCTGGGCAGAGGGACAAAGTCCTCCTACCTGGCTACCTACTCCTGCAGTCTGTTTAGGCCTGTCATGACTTTGCAGTTCTTTCTTTATTATTACTGTCTTCTTTTTGTCAATATATCTACAGAGTTAGTGGCCAGGAACTATCCTATAATCCTAGTAATTGTTATCGGTAAAATTAAGTTACTGAAATATTTTGCTTTAATAGCTGTCTAATCATACCACTTTAAATTTCAATTCCCATTCAGTCACATCTATAAAATTCATCATGGAATAAAACTTAGAAGAAAATATGGAGGTAAATCTCCATGATCTTGGGTTAGGCAATGATTTCTTAGATATAATAGGAAAAATACCTGTTAACTTCAGCTACATCAAAATTAAAAACTTTTGTGCTTCAAAGGACACCATCACGAAGCTACAAAAATGGTCTGTAGACTGGAATAAAATATTTGCAAATCACGTATTTGAAAATAAATCCAGACTATATAAAGAACTGTTACAACTCCATAATTAAATACCAATCCAATTTTAAAATGGGCAAAGGATAAAAATAGACATTTCTTTAAGAAAGATACAAATTACCAACAAGCACATGAAATAATGCCCAACATCATTAACCATTAGGGAAATGCAAATCAAAACCACATTGAGATACTACTTCACATTTACTAGAATAGCTATAATAAAAAAGGCAATAACAAGTGCTATTAAAGATGTGGAGAAATTGGAACTTTTATTTATTGCTGGTAGAGATATAAAATGGTTCACCCAGTTTGGCAACTCTTCAAAATGTTAGACATTGAGTACCAAACAACCCAACAATTCTACTCCTAGGTATATACCCAAGAGAATTGAAAATGTATGTCTAAAGAAAAGCTTGTACATGAATATTTATAGCAGTATTATTCATAATGGCCAAAAAGAAACTGCCTAAATGGTCATCAAATGGTGGCTGGATAGACACAATATTACATAACCATATAATGAAATATTATTTGGCCATAAAAAAGAAGTAACTACTGATAAATGCTACAACTCGCATGAAGTTCAAAGACATTATGCTGAGTGAAAGAAGACAGTCACAAGAGACCACATGTTATAAGGTTATACCTATATAAAAAGCACAGAATAAGTAAATCTTTTAGAGACAGAAAGTAGATTAATTGTTGACTAAGGTTTATGGGAAAGGGAGGGAATAGGATGAGAAGTGATGGCTAATGGGTGTGGAACTTCTTTTTAGGATGATAAAAAATGTTTTTTAATTACATTATGGTAATAGTTGTATAATTCTGTAAATATAATACCATTGAATTGTGTACTTGAACATATTTAAATGGGTAAACCTTATGGTATAAATTATATCCCAATAAAGGTGTTAAAAATAATTATGATATATTAACATGAAAACAATGACACTGGGTAAAACTTTATGATTTAATCATACTCAATGTGGAACAACAATGCACAGATTTAAATAATATTTGAAAAAACCCGCATACTGAATTTTGACAGTTAGCCAGATTTAGGTGTTGATCATAAGACTGGATGTCTGAATAGACGAGATTACCAGGAGGTTATATAAAAGAATCTGGGGGGGCACCTGGGTGGCTCGGTGGGTTAAAGCCTCTGCCTTCGGCTCAGGTCGTGATCCCAGGGTCCTGGGATCAAGCGCCACATCAGGCTCTCTGCTCAGCTGGGAGCCTGCTTCCCTCTCTCTCTCTCTGCCTGCCTCTCTGTCTGCTTGTGATCTCCGTCTGTCAAATAAAAAAATAATAATAATTTAAAAAAAAAAGAATCTGGGGCAGCATGCCAATCTTTATTATAAATGGATGCCGAAACTATTTTTATTGATCAGGATTGGATGGGGAGATGAAAGGGGTACTAATCAAGCCATTGTGCTTTAAAGAGAATCTGGTACATCTTAGTGGTAAAAGGATTAAAAAATCAGAGATTTGATATGAACCACAACCTTGGGTACATACTTTATCATGAAAAGTACTTTTCAAAGTTTGATATGCGGTCAATTTCCATCAGCATTTTGAGGGGAGAGCACTTATTAAAAATGTAAATGTATCAGTGCCACACTATAGCTGTGAATCAGTATCTTTGGAGGATGAAGGTGATAAGATTGAAGGAATCTGCAATTTTAATAATGTCACTATTTGATTCTTACCCCCTCCATTTTATTGAAGTATAGTTAACAAATAAAAATTATAAATATTTAAGAATGATGACTTAGATTTGACAATTTGATATATATATATATATAGTGAAATAATTGCCCCAATCAAGCTAATTAACATATCCATCACTTCCTGTACTTATCTAGGTGATTCTTAAGTAACTAAATTTAGTAAACTAAACGCTGATTAGAGTAGAAAACCCCTGTTGATTGGATTTATGATTTCTGTTCTAGAGTCCCTAGAAAATAACAAAACTAATTAATATAAAGCATTTCTATTATAATTTTTAAAGAAAGTAGTTTAACTTATCTAAAAGGTCTAAATTAAAGAGTAGACAAATGGTTGTGACCCAAGGTTATCTCCTTTTATTTTTCAACAAATGCACAAATCTTTGTCTCTGTAATGAGGACCTTAAAAGTTATCTTCTTATACTGGGACACCTGGGTGGCTCAGTTGCTAAGCCTCTGCCTTCGGCTCAGGTCGTGATTCCAGGATCCTGGGATCAAGCCCCACATCGGGCTCCCTGCTCAGCGGGAAGCCTGCTTCTCCCTCTCCCACTGCTTCTGTTCCCTCTCTCGCTGTGTCTCTCTCTGTCAAATAAATAAAATCTTAAAAAAAAAAGTTATCTTATAAATTACCATTATGAAAATAGGTTATATGTGATTTATATATGATGGTTTTGTATAGCTTAAAAGATTGTGTTTTGTACTCACGTTTGATATACTATGGATTAAGTAGTTTTTATTGATTAGTGTGAGAATTTACCATTAACAATAAAGTTTCCATTAGAAAAGGTTTTTCATGTTCATGATAATCTACTTATTAAATACATACTGTTCAAAGGCGGCCGGTTAGCTCAGTTGGTTAGAGCGTGGTGCTGATAAATACATACTGTTCATGAGTAAAAGACAATCTTTTGGGGAAAGAGCTATTAAAAGGTTGTCTTTGTCTTTAGGAAAATGACCCCAAATGGATTAGATAAACAAATAATAACAACAAACCAGGAAGTGACCATGGATTTGCATTTTTTAAAGGTTGCTTTAAGTATTTACAGTTAATTTTGATTATTGGCTCCAGGTCTTACAGAAACAGCTAATTATACCAATAGATGGTAGGTATTCATTATGTGCTGCAAGTGAGATGACTCTTTAAAGTTCCTGTTAGTAGTTGAAATTCATTTTTTTAAACTAATGATTTATTTATTTTCCTGTTTTATCTTGTAAGCTAAGACTTAAGCATTATATAGAATAAAAGTTTGAAAAATGACTAAAAAGAAGTGATTTTTTTTACTTCTTCACAATTAATATATTTGCTTGTAAGAAAATCCATGGCAATCTGCAGAAAATGATGTTTGGAAAATCCAAAAACATTCATGTTGGAGGCCATGGCACAGTTGGAGTCAAGGACCAAACCAGGCCCTGACTTGTGTCTCCTTCAAAGTCCGGACACCTTGACAAGGTTAAGGATGGGAAAGTTGAGTGCACTGAGAAAGGGTCTGTGCTATGTGTCGTGTGCTCGCCTATGTGACTTCCCACATGCTCTCCCTACAGCAGGGAACAATGTGGCCAGAGTCCTGAGTTTTTAGTTAATCCTTGTTGTTCTGTACCTCCCATGATCCACTCTCTGGTTGATTGTCTTGCTAATGGCTTTAGCTGAAACTACCTGTCTTCGTGAGGTTTGCTTGTAGTTAATGTAAACTTGTTATAGGAACTTGCGGTCATCTGACTAGGTACTGATGTATTACTCCTCCTATTCTGGTTTGCCTTATAAATGCTTGTAAGATGTAGAATAAATTTGGCACCGTTGGACATCATCTTCAGTATCCCTCCTGCCCCCATCCCTTTGTTTCTTAACTTTTTTTCATCATCCTCTTAGCCCCCACGGTTACCCTGGTCGATTCATCACGCTGGCCGGAACACATTCATAGATAAGAGAACCTTTAGAATTTATCTTTTTCTTATTTTTTTCCATTGAAGTATAATTAACATAGTGTTATATTAATTTCAGGTGTATAATAATTCAACAGCACTGTACCTTGTTCATTGCTCATGCAAAATGTACTCTTAATCCTCTTTATTTTTTTCATCCATCCTCCCATGACTTCCCCTCTAGCAACCGCTAGTATGTTCTCTATATTTTAAAGTCTGTTTTTTCATTTGTTTTCTTTTTTCTCTTTGTGTGTTTGTTTGTGTTGTTTCCTAAATTCCACATAGAATGTAATCATATGTGTTTGTCTTTCTCCGATTCATTTTGCTTAGCGTTACACCCTTTAGGTTCATCCATGTCATTACCAATGGGTACATTTCATTCTCTCTCTCTTTTTTTTTTTTGGCTGAGTAATGTTCCATTGTATATATATTTGCGTGTGTGTGTGTGTGTATACACATAAATCACATCTTCTTTATCCATTCATTTATGGGTGGACATTTGTCTTACTTCCATATGTTGGCAATTGTAAATAATGCTACAATAAACATAGGGGTGAATATATCTTTTCCAATTAGTGTTTTCATTTCCTTGA
Organism: Neogale vison; assembly: GCF_020171115.1. NCBI lineage: Eukaryota > Metazoa > Chordata > Mammalia > Carnivora > Mustelidae > Neogale > Neogale vison. The sequence continues at coordinate 197,116,298 of NC_058091.1, read as the reverse complement.
GTAAATGTCATCTAGCAGTAGAATTACCGGATCATATGGTAGTTCTGTTTTTAATTTTTTGAGGAACCTCCATAATGTTTTCACAGTGTCTACACCAATTTGCATTCCACTGACAGTGTTCAAGGGTACCTTTTTTCCACATCCTTGCCAACACTTGTTATTTCTCATCTTTTTAATTCTAGCCATTCTGACAGATGTAAAATGGTATCTTATTTTGGTTTTGATTTGTATTTCACTGATGGTAAGTAATGTTGATCCTATTTCCCTGTGTTGGTTGGCCCTCTGTATGTCTTCTTTGGAGAAATGTCTTTTCAGGCTGTCTGCCCATTTTCTATTTTATTTTATTTAAGATTTTATTTATTTATTTGACAGAGAGAGTGAGAGAGGGAATACAAGCAGGGGAAGCAGGAGAGGGAGAAGCAGGCTTCCCTCTGAGCAGGGATCCCGATGTGGGGCTTGATCCCAGGACACTGGGATCATGACCTGAGCCAAAGACAGACACTTAATGACTGAGTCACCCAGGCACCCCAAGTCTGTCCATTTTTTATTTTTTTTAAAGATTTTTTATTTATTTATTTGACAGACAGAGATCACAAGTAGGCAGAGAGGCAGGCAGAGAGAGAGGAGGAAGCAGGAGCGAAGAGCCCAATGTGGGGCTCCATCCCAGGACCCCGGGATCATGACCTGAGCTGAAGGCAGTGGCTTTAACCCACTGAGCCACTGAGGCACCCCTGTTTTTTAAATAGGATTATTTGGGGGGGTTGATGTTGAGTTGTATGAGTTCTTTTATATTTTAGGTATTAACCCCTTGTCAGATATATTATTTACAAATATCTTTTCCCATTCAATAGGTTGCCTTGTCATTTTGTTGATATTTCTTTTCACTCTGCAAAAGCTTTTTATGTTGGTGTGGTCCCAATAGTTTATTTTTTCTTTTGTTTCCCTGGCCTGAGGAGACATATCTAGAAAAATGTTGCTACAGTTGATATCAAAGAAATTTCTGCCTATTTTCTTCTAGGAATTTTATGGTTTCATGTCTCCAGTTAGATCTTTAGTTAATTTTGAGTTTATTTTTGTGTATGGTGTAAGAAAGTGGCCCAGTTCTTTCTCTTACATATAGCTGTCTAGTTTTCCCACCGCTGTTTGTTGAAGAAATCTTCTTCTTCAAGCCCCATTGTATCTTCTTGCCTCCTTTGTCATAGATTAATTGACCATAAAAGCCTGGGTTTATTTTTGTGCTTTCTATTCTGTTCTAGGGATCTAGGTGTCTATTTTTGTTTCAGTACCAGACTATTTTGATACTATAACTTTGAGGTATATCTCGAAATCTGGCATTCTCACTTTTTCAAGATTGCTTTTGGCTATTTCAAGTCTTTGTGGTTCTATAAAAATTTTAGGATTATTTGTTCTAGTTCTGTGAAAAATGCTATTGGTATTTTGATAGGGATTGCATTAGATATGTAGATTGCTGTAGGTGGTACACACATTTTAATAATATTGGTTCTTCCAATCCATGAGCATGGACCATCTTCCCATTTATTTGTGTCATCTTCAGTTTCTTTCATCAGTGTTTTACAGGTTTTGAGGGACAGGTATTTTACCTCCTTGGTTAAATTTATTCTGAGGGTTTTTGTGTTTGTTTGTTTGTTTGTTTGTTTGTTTTGAGAAATTATAAATGGCTTTGTTTTCTTAATTTCTCTTTCTGCTACTTCATTATTAGTGAATAGAAATGCAATGGATTTCTACATATTAATTTGTATCCTGTCACTTTACCAAATTCTTTTAATAGTTTTAGTAGATTTTTGGTGAAGTCTTTAGGGTTTACAGTATATCGTCTCATGTCATCTGCAAAGTTTTACTTCTTCTTTACCATTTTGGATACCTTTTATTTCTTCTTCTTATCTAATTGCTGTGACTAGTACTTCCAGTACTATGTTGAATATAAATGGTAAGGGTTCACATCCTTATTTTTTCCCGATCTTAGGGAAAAATTTGTTTTTCACCATTGAGTATGATGTTTGCTTTGGGTTTCCATATATTACCTTTATTATGTTGAGATATGTTCCCTCTAAACCTACTTTAGAAACATTATGAATTGATGTTTTATTTGGTCAAATGCTTCTTCTGCATTTATTAAAATGACCATATGGTTTTTATCCTTTCTCTTATTGATGCAATGTATCACACTGATAGATTTGCAAGACTGATCCATCCTTGCTTCCCAGGAATAAATCCCACTTGATGGTGGTGAATGATTTTTTTTGTTGTATCCTTGGATTTGTTTGGTTACTATTTTGTTTGGGATTTTTTGCATCTGTGTTTATCAGAGAGATGGGCCTATAGTTCTTTTTTTTGGTAATGTCTTTTTGTCTGGTTTTGATATTAGGGTAATACTGGCATTGTAGACTGAATTTGTAAGTTTTCCTTCCTCTTCTATTTTTTGGAATAGTTTGAAAAGAATAGGTACTAACTCTTCTTTCAGTGTTTGGTAGATTTCACCTATGAAACCATCTAGTCTCGGGCTCTAGTATGTTGGGAGATTTTGACTACTGAGTCAGGTTCATTGCTTGTAATTTGTCTATTCAGATTTTCTATTTTTTCCTGATTCAGTTTGGAAGGTTATACATTTCTAGAAATTTATCCTTTTCTTCTAAGTTATCCACATTATTGCCTTATAATTTTGTAAGAGATTATAATTATCATAATGCTTTATGTTTCTGTAGCATTGATTATAATTTCTCTTCTCCTCCAATTTGTGATTTTATTTATTTGAGTCCTCTCTTCTTCTTGATGAGTTTGGCTAAAGGTTTATTAATTTTGTTGATCTTTTCAAAGAATCAGTTCCTGATTTTATTGAACTGTTGTATTATGTGGTGGGGTTTTTTTTAGTGTCTATTTCATTTATTTTTCCTTTATTATTTATATTATTAAGACATATTAATGAAATTGTCTTCTATTCCTAATGTGCTGAAGATTTTGGTCATGATGTGGTACTGGCTCCCCCCCATTATTATGTTATCTTGGTGAAGTCCCAAAAGTTCATTTTCACTTTTGTTTCCCTTGCCTTTGGAGATGTATCTTGAAAGAAGTTGCTGTGGCCAATGTTGAAAAGGTTACTGCCTATGTTCTTCTGTAGGATTTGGATGAATTTCTGTCTCACATTGAGGTCTTTCATCCCATTTAGAGTTTATCTTTGTGTATGGTGTAAGAGAGTGGTCAAGTTTCATTCTTCTCTATATAGCTGTCCAATTTTCCCAGCACCAGTTATTGAAGAGACTGTCTTTCTTTCACTGGATATTTTTTCCTGCTTTGTTAAAGGCTAGTTGACCATAGAGTTGAGGGTCCATTTTGTGCTCTCTATTCTGTTCCATTAATCAATGTGTCTTGTGCTTTATCCCGGTACCATGTTGCCTTGGCTAGTTGACCACTGGATATTTTTTCCTGCTTTGTTAAAGGCTAGTTGACCATAGAGTTGAGGGTCCATTTTGTGCTCTCTATTCTGTTCCATTAATCAATGTGTCTTGTGCTTTATCCCGGTACCATGTAGCCTTGGTGATCACAGCTTTGTGATATAGTTTAAAACCAGGCAACCTGGTGTCCCCAGCTTTGTTTTTCTTTTTTAACATTTTCTTGGTGATTTGAGGTCTTTTCTGCTTCCATATGAATTTTAGGATTGATTGTTACAGCACTTTAAAAATGCTGTTGGTATTTTGATTGGGATGACATTGAAGGTATAGATTGTTCTGGGCAGTATAACTATTTTAACAATGTTTTTTCTTCTGATCCATGAGCATGGAATGTTTTTCCATCTTTTTGTGTCTTCTTCAATTTCTTTCATAAGTGTTCTGTAGTTTCTAGAGTATAAATCCTTTATCACTTTGGTTAGGTTTATTCCAAGGTATCTTATGTTTTTTGGTGCTATTGTAAATGGAACTGATTGTCTAATTTCTCTTTCTACAGTTACATTGTTAGTGTATAGGAAAGAAACCGATTTCTATGCATTGATTTTTATATCCTACTACAGTACTGAATTGCTGTATGAGTCCTAGTAATTTAGAGGTGGTGTCTTTTGGGTTTTCCACATAAAGTATCATGTCATCTGTGAAGAGAGAGAGTTTGACTTCTTCTTTGCCAATCTGAATAACTTTTATTTCTTTTTGTTGTTTGACTGTTGTTGCAAGGACTTCTAGTACTATGTTGAACAATATTGGCAAGAGTAGACATCCTTGTCATGGTCCTGATCTTAAGGGAAAGGCTCTCAGCTTTTCCTCATTGAGAATGATATTCACTGTGGGCTTTTCATAGATGGTTTTTTTGATTGTTTGTTTGTTTGTTTTTTAAATTTCTTTTCAGCGTAACAGAATTCATTGTTTTTTGCACCACACCCAGTGCTCCATGCAATGCATGCCTTCCATAATACCCACCACCTGGCTCCCCCAACCTCCCACCCCCAGTCCCTTCAAAACCGTCAGGTTGCTTTTCAGAGTCCATAGTCTCTCATGGTTCATCTCCCCCTCCAATTTCCTTCAACTCCCTTCTCCTGTCCATCTCCCCATGTCCTCTGTGTTATTTGTTATGCTCCACAAATAAGTGAAACCATATGATAATTGACTCTCTCTGCTTGACTTATTCCACTCAGCATAATCTCTTCCAGTCCCATCCATGTTGATACAAAAGTTGGGTATTCATCCTTTCTGATGGAGACATAATACTCCGTAGTGTATATGGACCACATCTTCCTTATCCATTCATCTGTTGAAGAGCACCTTCGTTCTTTCCACAGTTTGGCGACCATGGCCATTACTGCTATAAACATTGGGGTACAGATGGCCCTTCTTTTTACAACATCTGTATCTTTGGGGTAAATACCCAGTAGTGCAATTGCGGGGTCATAGGGAAGCTCTATTTTTAATTTCTTGAGGAATCTCCACACTGTTCTCCCAAGTGGCTGCACCAACCTGCATTCCTGTCAACAGTGTAAGAGGGTTCCCCTTTCTCCACATCCTCTCCAACACATGTTGTTTCCTGTCTTGCTAATTTTGGCCATTCTAACTGGTATAAGGTGGTATCTCAATGTGGCTTTAATTTGAATCTCCCTGATGGCTAGTGATAATGAACATTTTTTCTTATTTCTGATAGCCATTTGTATGTCTTCATTGGAGAAGTGTCTGTTCATATCTTCCACCCATTTTTTGGGCAGAAGATATGATTATCTGTTTTGTGTGTGTTGAGTTTGAGAAGTTCTTTATAGATTGTGGCTATCAATCTTTTGTCTGTACTGTCATTTGCAAATATCTTCTCCCATTCCATGGGTTGCCTCTTTGTTTATTTGACTGTTTCCTTTGCTGTGCAGAAGTCTTGATGAAGTCCCAAAAGTTCATCTTCGCTTTTGTTTCCTCTGCCTTTGGAGACATATCTTGAAAGCAGTTGCTGTGGCTGATATCAAAGAGGTTACTGCTTGTGTTCTCCTCTAGGATTCTGATGGATTCCTGTCTCACGTTGAGGTCTTTTATCCATTTCGAGTTTATCTTTGTGTACAGTATAAGAGAATGGTCGAGTTTCATTCTTCTACATATAGCTGTCCAATTTTTCCAGCAGCATTTATAGAAAAGACTGTCTTTTTTCCACTGTATATTTTTTTCTGCTTTGTCGAAGATTATTTGACCATAGAGTTGAGGGTCCATATTTGGGCTCTCTACTCTCTTCCACTGGTCTATGTGTCTTTTTTTTATGCCAGTACTATGCTGTCTTGAAGATCACAGCTTTGTAGTAAAGCTTGAAATCAGGCAACGTGATGCTGCCAGTTTTATTTTTGTTTTTCAACATTTCCTTAGCAATTCGGGGTCTCTTCTGATTCCATACAAATATTACGATTATTTGCTCCAGCTCCTTGAAAAATACAGTGGAATTTTGATCGGAATGGCATCAAAAGTATACATTGCTCTAGGCATTATAGACATTTTAACAATGTTTATTCTTCTGATCCAAGAGCATGGAATGGTCTTCCATCTTTTTGTGTCTTCTTCAATTTCTTTCATGAGTGTTCTGTAGTTCATCGAGCACAGATCCTTTACCTCTTTGGTTAGGCTTATTCCCAGGTATCTTATGGTTCTTGGTGCTATAGTAAATGGAATTAATTCTCTAATTTCCCTTTCTGTATTTTCATTGTTAGTGTATAAGAAAGCAACTGATTTCTGTACATTGACTTTGTATCCTGCCACATTGATGAATTGCTGTATGAGTTCTGGTAGTTTGGGGGTGGAGTCTTTTGGGTTTTCCATATAAAGTATCATGTCATCTGTGAAGAGAGAGAGTTTGACTTCTTCATTGCCAATTTGGATAGCTTTTATTTTTCTTTGTTGTCTGATTGCTGTTTCTAGGACTTCTAATACTATGTTGGACAAAAGGGGTGAGAGTGGGCATCCTTGTCATGTTCCTGATATCAACGGGAAGGCTGCAAGCTTTTTCCCATTGAGGATGATATTTGCTGTGGGTCTTTCATAGACAGATTTTATGAAGTTCAGGAATGTTCCCTCTATCCCCATACTCTGAAACATTTTAATCAGGAATGGATGCTGGATTTTGTCAAATGCTTTTTTGCATCAATTAAGAGGACCATGTGGTTCTTCTCTCTTCTCTTATTGATTTGCTCTATCAAATTGATTGATTTGCGAATGTTGAACCATCCTTGTAGCCCAGGGATGAATCTCACCTGGTCATGGTGGATAATCTTTTTAATGTGCTATTGGATCCTGTTTGCTACGATCTGTTTAAAATCTTAGCATCCATATTCATCAGTGATATTGGTCTGAAATTCTCCTTTTTGGTAGGGTCTTTGCCTGGTTTGGGGATCAGGGTAATGCTGGCTTCATAGAAAGAGTCTGGAAGTTTTCCTTCTGCTTCAATTTTTTGAAACAGCTTCAGGAGAATAGGTGTTATTTCTTCTTTGAAAGTTTGGTAGAATTCCCCAGGGAATCCATCAGGTCCTGGGCTCTTGTTTTTGGGGAGGTTTTTGATCACTGCTTCAATCTTGTTACTAGATATCAGTCTAGTCAGGTTGTCAATTTCTTCCTGGTTCAATTTTGGGAGTTTATAGTTTTCCAGGAATGCATCCATTTCATCTAGGTTGCTTAACTTACTGGCATATAACTGTTGATAATAACTTCTGATGATTTTTTCTACTTCCTTAGTGTTAGTTGTGATCTCTCCCTTTTCATTCATAATTTTATTAATTTGAGCTTTCTCTCTTTTCTTTTGGATTAGTGTGGCCAATGGTTTATCGATCTTATTGATTGTTTCAAAAAACCAGCTTCTAGTTTCATTGATATGTTCTACTGTATCTCTAGTTTCTACCTCATTGATCTCTGCTCTAATCTTGATTATTTCCCTTCTTATGTGTGGAGTTGGTTTGATTTGTTGATTCTCCAGTTCTTTAAGGTGTAGAGAGAGCTGGTATATTCTGGATTTTTCAATTTTTTTGAGGGAGGCTTGGATGGCTATGTATTTCCCCCTTAGGACCGCCTTTGCTGTATCCCATAGGTTTTGGACCGAAGTATCTTCATTCTCATTGGTTTCCATGAATTGTTTAAGTTCTTCTTTGATCTCCTGGTTGATCCAAGCATTCTTAAGCAAGGTGGTCTTTAGCTTCCAGGTGTTTGAATTCCTGCGGAACTTTTCCTTGTGATTGAGCTTCAGTTTCAAACCATTGTGATCTGAGAATATGCAGGGAATAATCTCAGTCTTTTGGTATAGGTTGAGTCCTGATTTGTGACTCAGTATATAGTCTATTCTGGAAAATGTTCCATGTGCACTTGAGAAGAATGAGTATTCCGTTGTTTTAGGGTGGAATGTTCTATATATATATATGAGGTCCATCTGGTCCAATATATCATTCAATGCTCTTGTTTCTTTATTGATTTTCTGCTTGGATGATCTGTCTATTACTGAGAGAGGTGTGTTAAGATCTCTGACTATTAATGTTTTCATATCAATATGACTCTTTATCTTGATTAATAGTTTTCTTATGGCTGCTCCCATGTTGGGGGAATAGATATTTACAATTGTTGGATCATCTTGGTGGATAGTCCTTTAAGAGTGATGTAGTGTCCTTCTGTATCTCTGACTACAGTCTTTAGTTTAAAATCTATTTTATCTGATATAAGAATTGCTACCCCGGCCTTCTTTTGAGGCCCATTGGCATGAAAGATGCTTCTCCATCCCTTCATTTTCAGTCTGGGTGTATCCTTAGGTTTGAAATGGGTCTCTTGTAGACAACATATGGATGGGTCCTGTTGTTTTATCCAATCTGCAACCCTGTGTCATTTAATGGGCACATTTAGGCCATTCACATTGAGAGTGATTATTGATAGATACACTTTTATTGACATTGTGTTACCTTCGAAGTCTTTCTTTCTGTAGATTTTCTCTATATTTCTGGTCAATGATATTCTTAGAATTTTTCCTCTTTTATAGACCCCCCCTTAATATTTCCTGCAGTGTTGGCTTGGTGGTCACATACACTTTTAAGCCTTGTCAGTCTTGGAAACTCTTTATCTCTCCATCCATTTTGAATGTCATTCTTGCTGGATAAAGTATTCTTGGCTGCATGTTCTTCTCATTTAGTGCCCTGAATATATCTTGCCAGCCCTTTCTGGCTTGCCAGGTTTCTGTGGATAGGTCTGACATTATTCTGATGGCCTTCCTCTGTACATAAGGAGCGTCTTTGTCCTAGGTGCCTTCAGGAAAGTTTCTCTACAATTATAATTCCTCATTCTTACTATCAGATGTCTCGAGGACTTTCGAGAATGTATAATCTTGGGGGGAGACTGTTCTGCCTCTAGTACATGAATGCTGGTTCCATTCGTGAGATTGGGAAAATTTTCATGGAGAACTTGTTCCACTATATCTTCTAGACTTCTTTCTTTCTCCTCCCTTTCAGGGATGCCAATAATTCTGATGTTGGAATGTTTCATGGCATCATTTATTTCCCTAATTCTGTTTTCATGGCTTCTAAGCTGTTTGTTCCAGGCTTCCTCCTGATCCTTTCTCTCTGTTTATCCTCCAGATCACTAATTCTATCTTCTGTCTCAGTTACCCTAGCTTTTAGGGAATTTAGATTAGATTGGAACTCATTGAGAGCATTGTGAACATCATCCCTGGTGGCTTTCAGCTCTGCCCTAACATTGTGAATATCATCCCTGGTGGCTTTCAGTTCTGCCCTAATCAATTCTGTTTTGTAATCCATGGCTTTCTCCAACCTAGCTATTGCCTGGATAGTTGTTAGCCTGAATTCCCTTTCTGACATATTGTCTATGTCGGTAGCCACTAGTTCTGTTGCAGAAGGCCCATCCTCTGAACTTTTCTTCTGTTGGGCATTCCTCCTTGTAGCCATTTTGATGAGAGATGGCTGAACGGATGTAGCTGGATGTATCAACCGTGGTGCAGTCAAGGTGCACTCTGGAACGCTTCTGAGCAATCAAGAGTCCCCACCCAAATTAAAGAAAAAAAGAAAGAGAGAAAAAATAAAAAAGAGAGAGAGAGAAAGACAGGGGGAAAAAAAAAAAGAAAGAAAGATAAAAGAGAAGGCTCAGCCCAAATGGGCCCCAAGGTAAGATTTATGAAGTATACAAACAAAAACAGACAAACAAAAAGAGTGATAAAAGTATACGACAAGAAAAAAAAAATATATATATATATACATATACACATATAAAAGCAAAACAAACAAACAAGCAAAGAACCTCGTCAAAAAGAACCCCAAGTATAAGGTTTATATACTACCAGGACAAACACAAATACATAGAAACACTGGCGGAAGTAAAAGATGGGAGAGTGGTTATAAATTCTCAGTGTGGGCGAGGAAGGTTATTTTGATTCTTCCTGGATGTATCTTGATATCTTTGTTAAAGGACTCAACTTTCCTAAGATAACAGGGGATTAAAAATTGGTTTACCTATAGCATTAATTGGGGAAAGGAGATTACCTTGAAGTTTAACTCTATATGAATATTAAAAAATAAAACTTTTTTAAAAAAATGAACTAAACTAAACTAAACTAAAATTTAAAAAAAAATAGAAAAACAAATGTAAAACATGGGTATATGTATCAAAAAGTTCAGGTTAAAAGGTTATTATGGAATTTGATGTACTGGACATCTCACTGTGATGGTAAATAGGCTAAAAATTATCTATATAAAAAATAAAAAAAATTAAAAAATGAACCAGAATAGTGGGAATGAATTAAAAATAAAAGTTGTATCTATGAAGTAGTGGTGGTGTATATCTATATTTCTCTCTCTCTCTCTCCCTCTCTCTCTCTCTATATATATATATATAAAAGAAAAAGAGAAAAAAAGCATGTATGTGAAACAGTAGAAGTTAAAAAGTTACTATGGACTATATTGTATTAAGGGGCACCTGGGTGGCTCAGTCAGTTAAGCCACTGCCTTTGGCTAAGGTCATGATCCCAGGGTCCTGGGATCGAGTCCTGCATTGGGCTCCTTAGTCAGCAGGAAGCCTGCACACACCCCTCTCAGGGGAGGGTGTGGGGCCCAACTCAGGCTCTGATAGCACTGCGTGGTGCACACATGGGGGCTGTAAAAAGGCTGTGTTTCTGCTGGCTGGCGAGGCTCCCAGCCCCTCATGGGAGCCGCACCCCACGCACCCTCAGGGGTGCTTGCTCGTGGCTCAGGAACCAAGACCTGGTTTCTTTGCTGCACTCTCTCTGGCTCAGCACCAGGGGTGGCTGTCCTCGGTCAGGGGACTTAAGCCCCTGTCCCTAAGCGCCTTGATTCCCACAATTTCCCCCCGGCAATCCTTTGCTCTTTTTGAGTGCTTTCAACCAGACTCCAAGTTAATGCTGGTCCCCAGTCGCAGGGCACTCTCGTATTGGGGTATTACTTTCCAGTGGGTCGCTTCTGGTGGCTCCCTCCCCCTTTTGTTTATCTTCCAATGCCAGTCCGATGTTCCTACTCTACTTTACCTGCCCACTTGTGTCTTCTGCCCTGATAGAGATCCAGACGTGTATAATTCTAATCTCAGGCTGATTTCATGGGTGGTCAGAGTTCTTTGGTAGGTAATCAGCTCACTTTAGGGTACAGGTTGAAAAGGTGCCTCCTCCTAGTTCTCCGCCATCTTGTCTCCCCTCATAGATGGTTTTTATAAAATTGAGGAATGTTCCCTCTATCCTTATACTCTGAAGAGTTTTAATCAGGAAAGGATTCTGTATTTTGTCAAATGCTTTTTCTCCTTCTATTGAGAAGACCATATGGCTCTTCTCTCTTCTCTTATTAACGTGTTCTATCACATTGATTTGCAAGTGTTGAACCTCCCTTGCATCCCAGGGATAAATCCCACCTGGTTGTGGTGGATAATTCTTTTGATGTACTGTAGGGTCCTATCAGCTAAGATCTTGTTCAGAATTTTGGCATGTATCTTCATTAGGTATATTGGTCTGAAAGTCTCCTTTTTGATGGGGTCTTTGCCTGGTTTTGGGATCAAGGTAATGCTGGCCTCTTAGAATGAGTCTGGAAGTTTTCCTTCTGTTTCTATTTTTTTAAACAGCTTCAGGAGACTAGGATTTATTTTTTATTTGAATGTTTGGTAGAATTCCCCAATGAATCCATCAGGCTCTGGACTCTTGTTCTTTGGGAGGTTTTAATCACTGCTCCAATCTCATTGCTGGTTATTGGTCTATTCAGGTTGTCAGTTTCTTCCTGTTTAAGTCTTGGTAGTTTATAGGTTTCCAGGAAGGCATTCATTTCTTCCAGGTTGCTTAATTTTTTGGCATATAGTTGTTGATAATAATTTCTGATAATTGTTTCTATTTCCTTGGTGTTAGTCATAATCTCTCCCCTTTCATTCATAATTTTATTAATTTGGGTCCTTTCTCTTTTCTTTTGAATAAGTCTGGCCAGTGGTTTGTCAGTCTTATTAATTCTTTCATGGAACCAGCTTCTAGTTTCATTGATCTACTCTACTGTATTTCTGGTTTTTTCATTCATTGATCTCTGCTCTAATCTTAATTACTTCCCTTCTCGTGTGTGGCTTAGATTTCAGTTGTTGTTTTTCTCAGTTCTTTAAGGTGTAAAATTAATTGGTGAATTCAGGATTTTTCTATTTTTTTGAGTGAGGCTTGGATGGCTATGTATTTCCCCCTTAGGACCGCCTTTGCAGTATCCCGTAGGTTTTGGACCAATGTGTTTTCAGTCTCATTGGTTTCCATGAATTATTTAAATTCTATAATTTCCTGGTTGACCCAAAATTTCTTAAGGAGGATGGTCTTTAGCTTCCAAGTGTTTGAATTTCTTCCAAATTTTTTCTTGTGATTGAGTCCCAGTTTCAAAGCATTGTGGTTTGAAAATATGCGGGGAATAATCTCAATCATTTGGTATTGGTTGAGACCTAATTTGTGACCCAGTAGGTCTATTCTGGAATTCATGTGTGCTCGAGAAGAATGAGTATCCTGTTGTTTTAGGGTGGAATATTCTGTATATATCTATAAGGTCCATCTGGTCCAATGTGTCTTTCAAAGCTCTTGTTTCTTTGTTGATTCTCTGCTTAGGTGATCTGTCCATTGCTGAGAGTGGAGTTTTGAGGTCTCCTACTATTAATGTGTTATTATTACTGTGTCTCTTCATTTTGGATAACAGTTGGCTTATGCAGCTGGCTGCTCCCATGTTGGGGGCATAGATATTTACAAATGTTAGATCATCTTGTTGGATAGACCCTTTAAGAATGATATAGTGTCCTTCTGTATCTCTAACTATAGTCTTTAGTTTAAAATCTAATTTGTCTGATAGGAAGAAATGCTACTCCAGCATTCTTTTGAGGTTTGTTGGCATGAAAAATGGTTCTCCATCTCTTCACTTTCAGTCTGGCTGTATCTTTAACTTCAAAATGAGTCTCTTGTAGACAGAGTATGGATGGGTCCTATCTTTTTTTCAGTCTGCAACCCTGTGCCATTTCATGGGAGGACTTGGGCCATTCATGCTGAGAGTTATTATTGAAAGATAAGATTTTATTGTCATCATGTTGCCTGTGAAGTCCTTGTTTCTATAGATTGTCTCTGTAAATTTCTATTTTATATCACTCTGGGGGTCTTTCTCCTTTTATAGAACCACACTTTTTTCTTGCAGGGCCAGCTGAGTGGTCACATATTCTTTCAGTTTCTGCCATTCCTGGAACCTCTTTATCTCTCCATCCATTCTGAATGACAGCCTTGCCAGATAAGTGTTTTTGGCTGCATGTTCTTCTCATTTAGTACCCTGAATATGTCTTTCCAGCCCCTTCTGGCTTTCCAGGTCTCTGTGACAGGTCTAACATTATCCCTCTGAATGTAAGGAATCTCTTCCCCCGAATTGGCCTTGAAATGACTTCCTTCCTTGGTTCTAAGATATGTGAGTTTTACTATTACATGTCAGGACCTTGGTCTGTTCTCTTTGATCTTGGGAGGGGTCCTCTCTACCTCTAGGATATGAATGCTTGTTTCATTCCCCAGATTAGGGAAGTTTTCAGCTACAATTTGTTCAAATATATCTTCTAGTCCTCATTCTCTCTCTACCCCCACAGGGATCCCAGTAATTCTAACACTGGAACATTTCATGGTGTCATTTATTTCTCTAATTCTGTTTTCATGGATTTTAAGGTGTTTGTTCCAAGCTTCCTCCTGTTTCTTTCTTTCTATCAGTTTGTTTTCTAGATCACTAACTCATTCTTCTTCTTCATTTACCCTAGATATTAGAATATCTAGTTTAGACTGCATCTCATTAATAGTATTTTTAAGTTCAGCCTGATTAGCTCTAATTTCTGCCCTTAGAGAATCTCCATAGCCATTAATGGTTTTCTCCAGCTTAGCTATTGTGTTCATAACTGTTACCCTGAAGTCTATTCCTGACCTCTTGCTTATATCCATATCCATTAAGTCTGTGGGGGAGGCCATTGTCTCTGGTTCATTTCTTTGTTAGGAGTTCCCCCTCCTAGTCATTCTATTGAGGGGTGGTTGAGGGAATGTACAGTCAAAAACATCAAACACAATCCAGGCAAGATGCACCCTGGGAAAGTTTGGAGCGATTAGAAACCACCACCAAGAAAACCCAGCCAAAATGAAACCCAAGAACAAGATTTATAAAGTTAAAAAGGGGGGGGGATGGTGTCTGTAATCTCTTAAATGTCAGTGAGGTAGAGTGTTTCAGTTCTTCCTGTGTGTATTTTCTTCTCTTTGTTAGAGAACACTACTTCCCAGAGTTACAAGGAAATTAAAACTGGTATATAAATAAAGGCAGTATTGAATAGGGAAAAAAGGGCTACATTTAAACTTATGTGTATATGTATATGTATATTTATATCTATATCTCTTTCTCTATCTCTCTCTATATATAAAAGAAAAAGAGAAAAAAAGCATATATGTGAAACAGTAGAAGTTAAAAAGTTACTATGGACTGTATTGTATTAAGGGGCACCTGAGTGGCTCAGTCAGTTAAGCCACTGCCTTTGGGTCAGGTCATGTTCCCAGTCAAGTCCCCCACTCCTCTGCCAACTTGGCCCTCTCCCTTTTTCTAGCTTCTTTAGGTGTAAGGTTATGTTTATTGAGATAGGCCTATATTGCTATGAACTTCTGTCTCAGAACCACTTCTGTATCTCAAAGACTTTGGACTTGTGTTTTCATTTTCATTTGTCTCTCTATTTTTTTATTTCCTTTTTGAATTCTTGATTGATCCATTCATTGTTTAGTATTATGTTATTTACCCTGCATTATTTTTATACTTTCCAGACTTTATCTCATGATCGATTTCTAGTGTCATGCTCTAGTGGTCAGAAAAGATGCATGGTAGGATTTAAATCTTTTTAAATTTATTGAGGTCTGTTCTGGAGCATGTTCCAAGTGCAGTTGAAAAGAATGTGTAGTCTGATTTTTTTTGATGAAATGTTCTGAATATATCTGTTAGGTCCATCTGGTCTAATGTGTCATTCAATGCCACTGTTTCCTTGTTGATTTTCTGTCTAGATGATCTGTCCATTGCTATAAGTGGGGTATTAAGGCTCACTTATTATATTGTATTAACATCGGTTTCTTCCTTTATCTCTGTTAATAGGTGCTCTGTGTACTTACATGCTCCCATGTTAGGAGCATAGATTTTTACAACTGTTATAGACTCTTGTTGAAGTATTCCTTTTATCATTATGTAGTATCCTTTTTTGTCTCTTGTCACAGTCTTTGTTTTAAAGTCTGTTTTGTCTGACATAAGTATTGCTACCTCAGTTTTCTTTTTGCTTCTATTTGCATGGTGTATGTTTTTCCATCCTTTCATTTTCAATCTGTATGTGTATTTAGGTTTGAAGTAAGTTTCTTGTAGGCAGCATATAGATGGATCTGGATTTCATATCCATTCAGTCATCCTATGTCTTTTGATTGGACCATTTAGTCCATTTACATTTGAAGTAGTTATTGATAGGTATATACTTATTGCCATTTTATTATTTGTTTTCAATTGTTTTTGTACTTCTTTTTCCTTTCTTCCTCTCTTGCTCTCTTTCCTTGTCATTTAATGGCTTTTGAAACAGCACTCAGCTAATTTTATGAATAGAAAATTAACAACAGAAATTCAGCATTTAAAAAACCTCAGTAGTGAGGTTCCTGGATGGCTCAGTTGGGTAAGCATCCACCTTTGGCTCAGGTCATGATCTCAGGATCCAGGGATCAACCCCCACATTGGGCTTCCTGCTCATTGGGGAGTCTGCTTCTTCCTCTCCTTCTGTCCTTCTCCCCACCCATGCTCTTTCTGTCTCTATGTCAAATAAATCAATAAAACCTTAAAAAAAAAAAAACCTCAGTAGTGTTTGAATGTAATAGCACAATCTTGTATAAATGCAATGGAGAAATGGAATAACTCAAAAAAGCAACAAGCTAAGAAAAGGACAGTGCAGAATAGGGTATATATAGAGAAAGTATAGGATGCCTAGGAAAAAAGTCACAAAAATTTTTCCTTTCTTCCTACATGAAATTATGAAACTTAAAGTCATAAATGACATGATATAAGCATTTGGAGAGACATACCATATTCGTGGATGGGAAGACTCCTAAAAATATTAAATCTCTCCAATTTTTCTAAAAATTCAGTGTCATTCAAATCAAAACTCTTGGGGGTTTTTAAAATAATTTTATAAAAGTGTACAGCAATTCTACTTTAAAGTACAGTCATGTATTTTAGAGAAACATTTCTTTATACAGACATAGGTATTCAGTGCTTAAAATAGTAAATGTACATAGGTATTCAGTGCTTAAAATAGTAAAAAATGAGAAAACTTACTGTTCACTGGTCATTGAATGGATAAATTAACTGTAGGTTATTATTATTGGACAGTGAAAATAAAGCAACTTGCATCAATCTGCATGTGTCAATATGAACAGATTTGAAAAACAAAATATTCAATGCAAAAAGCAAGTTACTAAAAGTTATATATAAATGATATAAAATATGTGGGACTTAAAAACCAAAATAACACTGGGGTGCCTGGGTGGCTCAGTGGGTTAAAGCCTCTGCCTTGGGCTTGGGTCATGATCTCAGGGTCCTGGGATCGGGCCCCGCATTGGGTTCTCTGCTTGGCGGGGGCCTGCTTCCTCCTCTCTCTCTGCCTGCTTCTCTGCCTACTTGTAATCTCCATCTGTCAAATAAAAAAATAAATAAATAAAATCTTAAAAAAATAGCACTATATATTAATTCATGCATACATTTGTAGTAAAATTCTGCAGTCTTGCATATAATTGATTCCTTGAAACTTCAGCATGCTTCTGGAGAAAGTAGAGAAGGAAGGGATGTGAGTGGAATTAGAACTTTAGCTGTATCTGGAATACTTATAAAAGAATAAATAAATATGAAGCAAAAATGGACTAATATTAACATCTTTTAGATGTGGGTAGCAAATAATTACCTTCTGTTATACCTGACATATTTCAAAAAACACAATCAATAAGCAAAATTGATTTGTAGGATTTTCAATGCTGATCAACTCTTAAATGGGCTGACATAAAGCCCTATATTTAATTTAGATCCTCTCATCAATATTTGCCATACCTAAAACCTGGACAGATGGCAAATACAATATTCCTTCTATTAGACAGATGGATGAACTGGAATGTTTAATTACTTTCTCCTAGTTACATAATAAGTAGCTCTGGAAATGAAATATTTTGGTCAATAACTTTGGGATTTAGCCATCACAAGGAATGTGAGAACACAATGCTTAACCTTTAGAGTTTCTGCTATGAGACAAAATAACCTATTCACACATATATTCTATTACATATCTAAAACAGAAGCCCTATACCTTCATACATAATCAGACACTTTAGAACAGGAAAATACATTCTTAAAATTCTATTTTTTCTCATGATTGCTGTCATAAATAAGTCATTCCATTCTGACATATTTTGAATAAATGATTGTGTATCATTTTAAAAGATTTTTATTTATTTATTTTAAATGAGAGAGAGAGAGAGAGCATGTGAACAGGAGAAGAGGCAGAGGCAGAGGGAAAGTATCTCAAGCAGACCCCACACTGACCATGGACCCCAATGCAGGGCTCAGTCTCACGGCCCTGAGATCATAACCTGAGCTGAAATCAAGAGTTGGCTGCTGAACCGACAGAACAACCCAGGTGGCCCTATTTATCACTTTTTTAAAGTGAGAGTTTTGACATCAAAGAAAAGCCAAGCATAAATCAGGTCTCTTAGCAGAACATTTGATTCTCCTACTCCAGAAATGGGCATTTAGGACAAAGAGCATCTGGATTGTATTCAGGAGATGTGAATTTTCTTCTTAAGTCCTCTACTGACTGACTGTGGCCTGTATCAGTTTTTCGAATCTTCCAGGATCTGTAATAGATTATGGAAGAAAGATATATCAGGTTGAGAGAACAGCATTAATCTTAAAAATATACTGCTTGTTTGGAACATGGCAAAGAGCCTGCTGGAGCTGGAAGGACATGTTTATGGAGTGCAATAGTAGTAAATAGGACTGGGAGGCTCTGGGTTTTACTCGGCAGCAATAGAAGATTTTTGAGGAGTAGTGCAGTCTTATCTTCATTATGCTTTGCTTGGGAATATTGTCATTCAGTAATGGCAAACAGCCTATGAAGAAACCATACAATATCAAGTCAACCAAACTGATATTTATTTTGCTTATAAAATGAGAAATCAGGAGGTGGAGAGCCCAAAGTGGTGCAGCATTTCCAAATAGTCATCAAAACCTCAGATTCCCTCTACTTCCTGTTTCACCAGCCTTAGCTTGAGACTTTTGTCCTCAGAATGCCTATTCCAGCAGGAAGTGAAGGGAGACTAAAAAGTTAAAAATTTACTCCAACTAAACAGTAATATAATGGCTTTGATGGAAGTCCCATCTAATAGACTTTTGGCCAGAAGTGGATCACAGGAATTCTGGGGCTGTATATGATTTGTATTTGTGTGTGTGTGTGTGTGTTTTCTAAGTATAATTTACTTACAATAAACTACATGTATATAAGTTGTACAATTCATTATGGAATCATTACCATAATAAAGATACCAAGTATTTCTAGGAGGCAAATATTTTAAAATGGAAAATTTGTCACCTCAATTT
The DNA here is from genome assembly GCF_020171115.1 of Neogale vison. NCBI lineage: Eukaryota > Metazoa > Chordata > Mammalia > Carnivora > Mustelidae > Neogale > Neogale vison. The sequence continues at coordinate 197,097,685 of NC_058091.1, read as the reverse complement.
TAGCAAAGGAAAAATGGGAAAATAGGTATCAAGAAGCAAATGGAAGTATCTGCCAGAATTTCTAGATTCAAAAGTTTTCCCAAGGGTACCCCTCCAAGTATTCCTCCTAGTTCAGCTTGGTGGACCCCAAGAGAGCTTTTGGGAAGAACCCAAAGCAGGAGTTTGACTTAGGATCTTTTCTGGCCTAAGTCTGCCTTGGCTGGTAGTATGACTTAGAGGTGAATGTGATTTTTAGAGTCAGACCAGGGCTAAAATCTCAGCTCCATTTACTAACTCCTTGTGTGGCTTTGAATGATTTAGTTCAGTGAATATTTATTGAGCACCAACTATGTACCAGATACTCTGCCATTTCCTTGGGCATATGGCAGTAAAGGGCAAACACAGTCCATCCCTTCACAGAGCTTACTTTCTGGTGGTGACTGAGCCTTTTCTATAAATAGGAGTTGTGGTAAGGATAAATTTAGTTCCTATGACATGTAAATAAATGCTAGTTTAATGGCAATTGTTCAGAAGCTGTCCTAGATTTGGATTCTTTCTACTGAAACTAGTACTCAACATTTGGGAGCTTAGATCTCTCCACTAGAAGTTCTGCTTGATTTTGGATTAATCCCAGGAGTTCTGGGCTTTTTTTGGAGCTAATTAAGGCCAACTAAACTGTGACCCTAAACCTCATTGGGTTAAGAGCACATGACCTAGTTTCTTCCCTCAGAGGGATGATAGTTCTCAAATATCTTCTTGGAATCTCAGAAATCCCCTGCCTCTGAAAATCCTTCTATTTTGAAGCTATTCAAGGACTAGAGCTTATTTTTCTGATCCCTCCCTGCTCACCCCTCTGTGGGTAACTCTGGTTTCCTTTTCCAACATCAGAAACCTGGGAATAATCCTAGCACTCCAAAGACATTAGAGCACCTGGGAAAGCTAGGATTTACCCTAGATTATGGGGACCTTGATTCTAGACCACAAAATTCCTGATTTCTCCCAGTGTAATGAAGAAATGCTATGAAGATCAACAGTTCTCCTTTTCCTTGCAATTTCTTTTGCCTCTTGGTAGCATAAAAAATATTGGAATGTTATAATAATTGTTATTGAGTAACTACTATGAGCTGGGTACTTTATATACTATCTCATTTAATAACCTTATTATTATTCTTATTTTCAGAAAGGGAACCAAGTCTGCAGAGATGACAAACACTTTGCCCAAGGTCATTTAACCCATGATGGATGGAATTAGAATTTACACCCAGCTCTTTCTGACTTTAGGCCTCATTTTTTTTTTTTTTAAACTGTTCTGATATATTGTGGCTGTTTTGGGAATTACCTGTTCTTGGGAAATATTTATCACAGTTATCTTTGGACACAGTTTGGTAGAAATCCCAAATACCTTAATAGTCAATTCTATTTCTTTTTTCAAACTCTTAGTTCAGCCATGTGTCCAAGGAAAAGTAGCTGTCTTTGCCAAGCTTTTGAATTTTTCATCTTGATCCTGGCAGTTGACTCCTTGGTCTGGCCCAGTGTGCAGTTGCCAGTTCTGAGAGCTTGCTGTGCACTGTGCCCTGTCAGAGACTATAGTTGGGCTTCCTACATATGCTTGCCTCTAGACAAGAGTCCTTCCCTTTTCTTAGCGCTTAGTTAGTTGTATCTGAAATGTGCTTGGGTAGGCACTTCCAGTGTCCCCTTGAATTTTTAAGTGCGTTGAGGGGTAAGGAAGCAGAAGAAAGTCAAAACAAAACATTTCATGAATGCCCAAAAAGCATGTGAAAAACGTTTCTGTGGAACTTTCTGATATTCCACTTCTGGCCCGGTGATTGTTTCTCCCAAATACTGTGTGTTTGGGACATAATTAAACAATATACCATAATTTGTTCAAGCTATCCACTAATGATAAATATTAAAGTTGTTTCCTATTTTCTATGTTTATATTTTTATAATAAAGGCTGAGAAGTTAATAAAGGCAGGCACCTATAAAAAGGTTGCATTGGGAATGATTGTACATAACCTTTTTGTGCAGCAGCATTATTTCTTTGGTGTAGGTTTCCAGATATAGAATTATTTGAGAGGGTTATTGGATATGAGTTTACCATGTTTTGATAAGTTTTGACAAACTTCCTTCCGAACTGGTTGTGTCATTTACTCTTCCACCAACAAAAATGATTGAGAATGTTTGTTCTGGGATCAATAGTTATACTCATTGCCAATTCAATACAATATTCTATTCTTTAAACAACCTAGTATTGCTTTAATTTCTATTTTTTTAATTACTGGTAAGATTGAATTTCTGATAAACTTTTTGACCAATTAGCTATGTAAATATGATTTATATATGTGAGCATATGTAATGTGTTCAAGGCATTTAAATAGCACCTGGCACAAAACAGGTGCTGTGTAAGTTGCTATCTTATTATTACCATTAATTTTGTTTTATAAATTACCTGTCATTATCCTTTACTTGTTTTCTATAGATATTTATTTTTAAATTATCTTTTAACAGGAATATTGAGTACCTTTGGATCCTGGAGTTAATGAGAAGAGTGGCATTCGAGTCTTTTTCCCCAGTATGGAAATTTATTTATTAAATAAATAATATTAGTTAGAAATTTGTTAAATTTCTACCTTAATTTTTCTAGCTTTGCTTTTCACTGTCTGGATACATGCAGTATTCATTCCTTCCTTCCCTTGAAATGTTAAAATTTCAAGAGGTGATGGTCTTCTTTCATTAATCTGCCATATTAGGGACTCTTTTTTGTTCTAACATGCTTCACTTTTCTTCTATTATTTCTTTAATTACTGCTTCTGTCTCATTTTTTCCTGATACCGTCTGAAATATGAACAAGATTAGACTTTTGTTTTTTATCATTCATTTATGACTTTATTTCTCTCCTCTTTTAGGTCTGCATTCTGAAAGAACCTTTTAATTTTATTCTTCACATCACTAATTTTATTTTCTGCACAGTTGATTCAATCCTTACTGCTTATATTATAGTTATGATATTGCAACTTTTGGGTTCCTTTACTCCTCATTTTCTTTTTCTTTTTTTTTTTTTAAAGATTTTATTTATTTATTTGATAGAAACCACAACTAGTCAGAGAGGCAGGCAGGGACAGAGGAGGAAGCAAGCTTCCCACTGAGCAGAGAGCCCAATGCGGGGCTCGATCCCAGGACCCCGAGACCATGACCTGAGCCGAAGGTAGAGGCTTTAACCTACTGAGCCACCCAGGTGCCCCACTCCTCATTTTCTTTTTGCTGCCTTTTACCCAAGTAAACCTCTCTGTAATTTGTAATCTAACTTCATTTTGCCTTTTGCAGTTCATGTTTTCTTAGTTTTATTGGGGACATGAAGTACATGCTTCCTAGTATTTTCTTCTATTTCCTATATAGTAAGTTACTTTTAAATTTTGCTTTTTTTCATCTTGAACATCATCTTCAACTTATTATGCCATAGAATATTTTTATAACCCCATTTCAGTGTTGTTGGTTTTTTTCCCCTGCTTCTCATTTTTGTGTGAACAGTGGACTACCCATGTTTGGTGTTTGCTCACAAACTGGTAGGTTAGACCCTGGCTTTCTGCTCTTAAACTTGACTACAGCTTGCTATAAGTTATGTTATGGTTCACAGATCCAACTCCCACAGCCCATGAGGAGGAAGAAATGAGATGAACATAGCGTAGTTCAGCAGGAGAGTGTTTATTGTGTCCATTCCCCTCCATACTTAGTGAATTCTGGGTCCAGATTTCCTTTCCTGTCTGTTTCTTAGCCAACTTGCCTTCTGCTTTATATAAGCTATGCTTGTGCCCTGCTTCCCTCCCAACTGCAGCCTTACTGTTTTGGTATGGCCTCTGTCAGAATTCAAGATATCAAGAAACACGCCTTTCAAATGCCATTTTTCCACTTCAGCAAATTGAAGCCGAAGGGTTTACTCTCTGCTGTCTTGGACCCCCCAGCAATCAGATCTTGTCCCTCCAACTAGGTGACTATGCACCGGAGAATTTGAGTAATTTCTTGGTGACTGGTCATATTCACTTTTACTCTGATCTAATTTATCTATAGCTGATAACGCCTCTAAGTTTCTCCTTTGTGAGTGTTTATATTCCTGGTTTCTAATTTGAAGGGGACTTTTGCTTGTCTTTTATAATCCTTTGAACATTTCCCTGGAAATCTGAAAATGGGGTATGAAGCACCTGTGCTCTGATTCACATATCAGTTCTTTAACTGTTGCCTGTTTACTAGAACATGGCAGACATTCAAAAAAATAGCTGATGATTAAACAAAGAATATCTTTGAGCTTACGGGATACTGACTGTCTTTATGTGATTTTTTTAACAAAGATTTTATTTATTTAGATAACAGAGAGAACCATCAGGGGAGAGATAGAGGGAGTAGGAGAAGCAGACTCCCCGCTGAGCAGGGAGCATGACTTGGGGCTCTATCACAGGACCCTGAGATCATGACCTGAGCAAAGACAGACACTTAACTGACTGAGACACCCATGCACCCCTTTATGTGAACTTTGTATTATTTTTCTGTATGTTGAAAACTATATTTCTTCACACTTCTAGATATTTTGTATAGCAATAATGACAGTCCAGTTCTGATTAGAAAATTCAGACTGCTCTTGAAGTAAGTTCAAATATTTATTAGTTCATTTGTAAAAGAAGTTATGCCTGCTTTCCTTCAATGTTCTGTCCCCATGTTAGGCACATCAGATAGAAAGATAAATAAAACATGGTTCCTACCTTCCTACAGGAACCTCACATTATAAAATGACAATCAACTGGCAGCAACTGCTTTTTTTCTTTACCAGGCCAAACATCAGAATTGCTTTTTGAAAAGGGAAGTGCTCAGAATAATGAAATGTCTTTTTCTTTCTGGCACTGGAAGTCTTGTTTATTTGAGTAAATCAATGAAGGAATTATTTTACCAGGGGCTTAACAAGAGATTGGGAGAATGTTTATCTCACTAATCCTGGGGTAATGGAGGAAGAATTTCCTCTTTTATGGTTCCTAGACTTCGTGGAGTCAGAAAAAGTTAAACTTGACTGAATTCACATTTTCTTTTAAGTATTTTTTTGTTAACTACAAAAGATTTTTTATTTTATTAATAACTGGAGTCAGTGTGCAATCATATATTTATTTTAAGTATTGATATATTCCTATCCACATACATAATAGAAGACAAAATATAACTTCAGTTTCTGGAGGATAGGCATTTTATTTTTGAAATTTGTTAATGCTAGTTGGCACATATAACTAATAGAAAATATTTTGACAACCAGAAATAGAGACATGCATCCTTCAGAGCCAAACATATGTCTTTATCAAAGTAATAGAAATCTGTGGATTTTATCTGCTCACCTTCAAAGATTAAACCTTTTTTTTCTTTTTTTAATGAAATTACCATAACTTTTTCCTATTCTTGGTGGGGCTATCGCATGAGGTGCCCCCTTAACAAATGCTGTCTTAGTAGGGCTAGCGAATGAGATGCCCCCTTAACAAATGCATGGGGCCATGTCTCAGGCTATGCTGCCCACATTGCTATAAGACATAGTCCCTTAGTTTCTCTACCTGGATCCCTAGAATGACATAGCTCTGTCCTCCAATGTCTGATTATGAAGCATATCCTTCAATCCTGTGAACTGTCCTGTATCTTTCTAATAAATTTATTTTGACTCAACTTTCTGTTCTTTGAATCCAAAAATCCTGATAGGTAGAGAGACAAGACTTCAGTAAAACATTCCAAAACATTGGATTAAGTAATATTATAAAATCTTTTTAACTATTTGTATTTTACTTTGGAGTATATTTTATTACTCCTTCTGAATATAGTGCTCTCTTGTTCTGAGAAATTATGTCAAGCAAAATAATAAAACCATAGAAGGTTTATTTGATACAGAACAAGTTGGAGCATGTAAAATGATAGAAATAAGTAACTCTGCTCATAGTAGTATTCTTAAAGAAAACTCATTATCACCATCAAAATCATCTGTCAGACACCAGGCTCAGAGATATACAGATATTATTTCTAGTCTTTACAGAAAGTTTGCAAATAGCATTAACCACATTTTATAGATGGGAAAGTTGAATGTTTGAAGCTTGCTTATTAGCAGCTAATGACAATTTTAGCTCAGTTCTGCTCACTACAGATCCTGTACTCTCTGTAAAATGACAGACTTCGGTTTCTTAAAGTGTGAAATTCTTTGTTTCTGTGCTTGGGATGTTGACTTGTAATTTTTACATGATGTTTATCCTTCTTTCATTAAATATTTATTGAGTGACTATGTGGGTAAAGTCCCCATGTATGTATGTAAATATAGCCTTGGGACATATGTTTTAAGAAGTAAGGATGACAAAAGAGCGTGTAGAAGGTCTTCTTTCTTTGCAGATTATTTAGATTATATCTAAAATATGTCTACCAGTCAAGGGCAAGGACAGTAAGTATTTCTCATTTTTGTTCAGAAAATCCACTCACAATTTCAAGTGACTCTAGAAAACTCTTATTTTTTTCTTATTCCCCTAATCCCAATCTATCCTACTCATCTAACATACATTCATATTGTGGTATGTTTGGAAAACTTTCTAAGTTCTAGAGAATTTTAGGTCATTTAATTTTAGGTATTACTATGCAGTAAGAATATAAAGAGTATCACTGGAAACTTCTAGAAAATGGATAAAGTCCCAAATATACCAATGCTGCTATTAATGTGTCAGACATACCTGTATAGTGCCAGAGATGACTAGCCAGGGACTAGAATCTAATGATTGTGTAGCAACTTTTGTAGCATCTATAGCCAAATCTGACAACCACTTCATCCTTATCTTTTCTAGGACTCATAATAAGAATTGTGCAGAAAACTGTACAATAAGTATTTTCCCTCCCCTCATTCTTACACTACTATCCCTGTTCAGTAATAGAAGGGAAGAAGTTAAGCATGTTGCCTCATTGACAGCAGAACTTACTTAGTTTGTGCAGAAGAAATTTTCTGTGTGCTCAGAGATATCAATGTTTGCTTTCCATGTAATGGAAAAAACTATAAAGGTAATGAGTAAAGCTAAAATGCCGAAGAAGCATAACCAGGCTTTGGTTCTACCCATGCTAGAGGGTTTTGTGTATTCAAATTCATTACTAATGACTTGATCTATGTGAGATTGTATTTGAAAACTCTGTGCAGTTAGGGGGACTGTGTATTTCTGATGGAAAATTAAACTGATGGAAAGAACAAAGCCAGATAGAGGGTATGAATACTCAAATACATGATTCAGGACAAAACAGGCAGAGCAGTAGCTAAGTATAAGCTTATGCTATTATTAAGCAGAGTGGCAGAAGGTTCGAAAGTGGTTAGATTCTGACCATCTGTGTCTGCTTTCTGAAGAAACTTGAAACAACAACAGAAAACTTTATTTTTCTCATAACTGGTTTAGATATAGTAGAGTATCCAGTCTCCTTTTTATTTCCATTCAAACACTTTCTGGTGATGATGGTGGATGGAGATCAGTTGCCTTATAATAGAAAAACAGGTTATGGCTAGTTTTATGTTCCTTGCTCTGTCTTAATCTCTTTGAACTCCTTAGGTGCTAGCTAGGAGTCTCACTGGGCTGCTATGGGAGACTGAGCTCTCTGTGCCCACTGTGGGAACCAGGCTGAATGTGAGCATATCCCAGAAGCAGTACCAACTGCCCTTTGGATCAGAGATCCTTCAGGGTGGAGGTGGCTGAATGAGAAGCCCAGGCACTCAAAAGCACCTCCCCAAACCACAACATCCCAGGTCAGTGGTTTTAAACAGGGCTGAGGTTTAAAAATTGCAGACCGCAGGGTCCTAGCCAAATTTCCCAAATGAGCACATCCAAGAGTGGTTCTGGAAATCTGCCTTCTTAACAAATTATCTGAAGATCAGCTAGGATTCCAGGCTACAATTCCAAGCACTTTGTGAAGAAGAAATGACCCTCCCTCCTCACTCCACTGGTGTGATTGCTTTTGTGCTTGGTGAGAGAATAGGTATCAGGGTTTTAGAAGAGTGAGACCTGTGGTTGGGACAAGCATCTCAGGACATATACCTTTTTATTTTTTTTTTCAATTTATTTATCTTCAGAAAAACATTATTCATTATTTTTTCACCACACCCAGTGCTCCATGCAAGCCGTGCCCTCTATAATACCCACCACCTGGTACCCCAACCTCCCACCCCCCCGCCACTTCAAACCCCTCAGATTGGTTGGACATATACCTTTTTAAAGACTCCATCCTCCCCTCTCAAACTCTCAGCTTTACTGGGCAGTAATCTGAATTTGACATTTTCATCCATGTTCCCATTTTCTAGCTTGGCTTTGCCTTGGCCAAATATTAGGCAGCTAGAAAAGTGACCGGGTGCCTTAAAGATAGATATCGACATATAATAATATCAGTAATAGGCAGAGGTTCCAGAAAATGGAACTTTACTCACTGAAGTGCCAACATCCTTTTTAAAAAAGTATTAAAACCCCTCTGCTTTCGGAAATAAATTATTGAACATTTGGATTTTTCTTGATGATTCAGAATCATCATTGAAATATGATTTCTTTTACTATGCAATGCAGTATTTTCAGGAAACTGTTGAAGTAGATAGGTCAGTCTCTCCTGCAATTTTTATTCTGTGTTGCTGCTACAATTCTGGTTGGCCTCTGCAGTACCAGGGACTCTGGCTTTCTAAGAAACAGCTGCCTGCACGCTGCTGTCAGTATGTTTGCCTGGGCAGTATACGTTCCTTCATTTTTGTTTCTAATCTTTGCAGGCTACAGTACCAAGTGGCTGTACTGCTTAGAATTTGATCTTAATTCAAATGAGCTGGGTTCTGGGCAGAGTTTTGACAATCTTTCCTGGGAGTAACTGTCCCAGGTTTGGGAGATGAATGTCATGACAAATGTTCTGGTTGCCCCGAAGGTTTTGTTTACACGTTTACTTTGTTTACTGGTTGGTATATGGCTGTGTTTCAGAGGACTCTGAGTTGTTGGAGTGGTTCCTTCTAACTGAAGAGTTATTTTCTATAGCAGAAAATTTGGAGTAAGCCTTTGTTCACATGTGCCAGTATATTCATTTTTAACCTGATCATGGTTGAGAGAAAGGTTGAAAATGCCTGGTTGGAATGTGGAGCAAACACAGTCAGAATATTAACTTTTTTCCTTCCTTCTTAGGATATCAGTGATGCTGGGTCGTGGGCTGCACCAGGAAGGGGACTTAACTTCTCCCCTTCCTGTTATTTTATTTCACCCCCAAAAAATCACTTGGCAGTTGTCATAGCTACATAAACCCTTGGCTTGTTGGTAGCCTAGGAAAATGCAACCCTTTTCTGTTTGCTGATAATCAGAGCAAAGAAAAGCACCTGCTGAGTTATCTTATAGGAGCAAAGAAAGGCTAATGCCCAGACTCCAAAGAAAGCCGCCAATTCCCTGGCTATTCTCCTGGGCAGGTAATTTGATGCCATAGAGCAGCTGTGTGTAGAGACACACTGCTTGGGTCCAAGAGGAAGGATGTTCTTGGCTTAACAGGCCTCGCCCACTGTAGTAGTTCCTTGGTGGCAACAGGCAGGGCCACTCATTCTGGGGAGGGCAAATTCATCAAAACAAGTGTCTATCTTTGTATCTTTGAGATCAATGAGAAAGGTTTCCTCCTGGTTTTCTGCTCTTTGCTATTAATACCGTAAACTTACCTGTCAAAAATGATAGACATGACCATGCATTCTTAGCTTCTCTTTTATCTCTCTACAAATCTTACCTCTATTTTCTCTCTCTCTCTCTCTCTTTTTCTCTCAATCTCTCTCTCAGTATCTTAGCTCTCTCTCTCAGTCTCTGCCCCCCCCCCGGCCCCACTTTGCTCCTTATCCTTTTGGAGTTATTCTAAATGAAGTATATTTCATTTAACTGCTTGATCACTTGATGCACATTGGCTGAGGGTATGGAGAGGGCAAACTACTTTAATGGCTCTTCGGGCTTTCAGTGGCTGTAGTCAGCATGATTCAGGCTTAGCTAAGTGGGGTGGTACCCATGGTGAGAGGTGCAGAATGCATCAGGCATTGGTGCCAAAGGGAGATGAAACATGTGTCATATATTTGGCCATGTTGGAAGTCAGTGATTTCAAAGTTCCGATCCTGAGTTTATCATTATTGATCAAGAATCGTAATAAGGTAGAATAAGAATTTTTCAGAAAAAAATGGCAAAATGAGATAAAGCTTCAAAAAAGACTTAAAAATAAAACTAGATAGAAATGGGTTAGAATAAAAAGTGCTTTAAAATTAATGTTTGTTTAGCCGTAACATCAGTGACGTTTTTGTCTTAAATCATTAAGCAGTTATTTTGCATTTAAAGGACAAATTGTAAATCCTAGCAATGATCTACACTGCAAGAATTACAATGTGCCAACATGTACATATTCATATTCTTATATCAGCAGTGTAAAAGTTTGAAATGTTTGCAAAAGAGATGTTTTGCTTTTCACATGTGGAATGGATATGTGGCTTTTTAATTTTTTATTTGATTTATTGTGAAAAATTACAGCCTGCTTATACTTTGAGATTTTCTAATCTGTGGGCTTCCATTCATTTACTGGTGGGAGAAGATTCACATTCTTGTTGGGTATTCTCTGCCTTGTAAAGGCAATTGCAGCTGTTTGTAGAGAAAGGCTGGCCTCATGACTCCTCGCCATTTTATCCAGGGACTAAATATTGACTTTGGTCACATAGCTGCCATATGCCGTTTTAACGTGTATTAGTCCAGATTTGTTTTTCACAGGGGTGATATTTACAGATAAGGATGGAATGACATTGGATGGAATGAAAAAAAATTATTGCTGAAGAAATACTCAAAATACATAAGGCATTTTCCCTTCTAATTTATGGTTTGATTTTATAGTACGTGTAATTCATTTGCAGTTGTATTATGATCCATGGTGGATATCTCTTCTGAAGCCAGATACAAAGTAGGCATAGAGAGTATCATATGTTCAACAAGAGATTCTAAAGTCTAATTGCTGAGTTACATTCTGGCATCACTCTTATGATCTTGAAAAATTTTTTAAACTTTCTGTGCCTTATTTTTCTCCTTTAAGAGGGGAAATAATAACACTATATTTCTCATAGGATTATTATGAAATTACAGATAATCAATTTAAAGCATGTAGCTCAGTGCCCAGCATGTGGCAAGAATGCAATAAATGTCTACAACTATTGCTTAAATTGTCCTAGCTGCAAATGAATCTCTGTATAAGTTCTGACAAATGATACACCTCCAAAATTTATAGATAAGTCAGTAATCTTTGGAAAATGCCTAAATGTAGCACAAAAGTTAGGCTGATTAAATACATTAAACAAACCAAAACAACAAAACTCATTTCACAGGAATTTAATAATTATTTGCTTTGTTAAAGAAAACTGGGTATTGGGCATTAGGAACCCATAGATTCATAGACTATCTGCATTGAGTGAGGAAACTTAAGGAAATATCACCCTTTCTGCTTGCTTCATTCAGTGTTTGCATCTCCTCTACCATATTCCCTTGGAGCAGACATTTATCCTAATACATGAGCATCTCCAGTGATGGCGACCCATCCATGAGGAGCCAGTTTTGATGATTGGAAAGATCATTTAGGTTGAACTGACAATCTGCTTCTTTTGCTTCCATCCATCCTTCCTAGTTTGGCTTCTATGGCTCTTCATATGTTAGTGGCTCACATATTTGAATATATTTTCTACTTTCTCCATTCCCTTCATTTTGTAGACATATATCCCCAGGTCCTTCAACCTTTCCCAAATCACAAGATTTTTGAGATCTCTACTGTTATGAATTATGAACTTTGTAAATGAGCTTTTTTTCATTTAGAAACTGTATTTAGCCACAGGTATTAGGGACTACAAAAGTAGGGCTTAAAACAGAAAGGGGTATATTTTCCTCTCACATAAAAGAAATCCTGTATGAGACAGCTCGAGCCAACATGGTGACAGCAAATTCTTCAGGGTCCAGGACTTTCTGGATTTCTTCTCTGCCATCCCAAAGGTATGATTCTCATCCTCAGGTTTTGGAGGTGACCATTTAGCTACAGCTATTGTGTTCCTCTTCCAGAGGCAGGAAAAATTAGGAGGGTCTGATGCAAACAGGGTGCATACCTCCTGAATTTGCCTCTCTTGGACACGTGAACAGCAACTTCTACTTCTTGGCCAGAACTGTGTTACATGCTCAACTCTAATGTAAGGAAGGCAAGGAAATGTAGTTTTCAAGCAAGATTTCAATGCTACCATGAATAAAAGGAGGATTCTTTCAGTAAGACAGAAGGGTAGACTTCATGTAAAGTAGGCAACTGGCAGTCTGCATCAGGCTGTCCTTGGATAAATCTCCTACTGAAGTGTGGTCTCCCCATTTCAACAGCAGTCTAGACACAAGATGAGACTAGAAAGGGACTACCTCTGGGTGAAATTCTGACTTCTAGAAAATGATACCAATTAAAAATACCAGAGAAAAGGTATAAAGCAGCCCTAACTTGGGCAAAACTATGTTTATCCAACTCATTTGAGCTCAGAGCCAGTAATCTTAATGTTTACCAACGCTTCCTACCCACTGAGAACTGAAAGCCTGCTCTTGCCGAGACCGTTTTCTGTTCTGCGCTATAACCATCAGGCTCATATAGTAGATCCAAAAATCAGCCTCCGAGGCTGTGCTTTACTAAACTGCCTATGAGTAAGTGGCATAGTGGTAAAGTCATTTTGGGAAGGTATATGTCAGTGAATGAAGTCCTTTATGATATGTGTATTAGTGCCAAGACATTCTAAGAAATTCTTCTGAAGTACAAAGTCTTGCTGGGATGGAGAGCACCTAGAAAATTTTTCTAAACAACCTTGCTGTTACCTTCTTTTTCTGTCCAAAGGATGCCAGATTTTACTGGAAGGGGGAAAACAAAAGCATAGTTGTACTCACTGAGGAAAAACTATAAGTAAAAGCAAAGAAAACACATGCTTACTCTATAAGGAGTCCTGGAAAACGCAGCTGGTCTCTGAAAGTGAGAGGAGTTGAAATAAGAAGATTAATTGGTATATCACAGACTGCAGCCAGTATATCCTTTCCAGCTGTAGAGAAGCCCATACTTAGCTAGTTCAACTATGGTTCATCGCTAGATATTGGTGGTAGTAACAAGGGCCTTCTTCTTGCCTGTGTTTCATGACTACAGGTAATGTGATTAGTAACTGACTTGATCCCCCAAAACTTGGAGAAAAGCCTCCATTGGTTGAATCTGGGCTCTTTAGACGGGAAATGATCTCAGCACCAAGAATGCTGACAATTAACATCAAGGCCAACTTCTTCATTTTTAGGTTAGAGTTGAAATCCTACAACCTGTTATCTACCTAGTTTCCAATCACCCATCTTTCTGAAATATGAATAGAATGTAAAAGTACAATCCAAGAATAAGTAAAAGAATGCAAGATGTGTCTGGTCTTTCCATATTCTCACTTGACTCTAATGGAATTTTATCTGAAAGTCCCTGAAGGCCTTTTTTTTTTTTTTAAGTAGTTTTTTACATTGGTCCTAAAGAAGAAGTGGTAAAAATATAATAAAAAATATAGTTACTAATTTCATAAAGGTAAAGGTGACTTTGATGATGTAGGGGAAAAAAGCCCAAGAATGCCTTTTGTTTTTTTTTTTTCATGTAATCATTAGGCTGTGTTCTCTGTGAGTTCCATTTACTATCATTCATTCATATGTTCATTTATTCATCTATTTACTAAACATTACTCATTTACTTAGTACCTACTATATGGCTGGAATTGTGCTAAGTTCTGAGAATATAAAAATCTGTTAAGAAACTGTTGCTATCCATGGAGCACCTGGATAGCTCAGTTGGTCCAGTGTCTACGTCAACTCAGGTCATGATCCTAGAGTCCCAGGATCAAAACCACCCGTCAGGCAGCCTCCTTGCTCTGTGGGGAGGCTGCTTCTTCCTCTCGTCTTCACCTTGCTCATGCTCTCTGGCTCTTGATCTCTCAAATAAATAAATAAAATAATTTTTTAAAAAAGGAAGAAACTGTTGCTGTCCTTATAAAACTTATGATAAGTTACTACTGAGAACTTAACCTCTGTATTATATTATAGAGTTCTTCAAGTGAAAAAGTATTACAAAAATTTTTTTTTCTTTTTTTAAAAAATATTTTATTTATTTTTATGTATTTGACAGAGAGAAACAGAGATCACAAGTAGGCAGAGAGGCAGGCAAGAGAGAGGGGGAAGCTGGCTCCCTGCTGAGCAGAAAGCCCCATGCAGAGCTTGATCCCAGGACCCTGAGATCATAACCTGGGCCGAAGGCAGAGGCTTAACCCACTGAGCCAGTCAGGTACCCCAATTTTTTCTCTTTTTTTAATTGAAGTATAATTAATATACAATGTTGTATTTGTTTTGATTGTACAGCATATTAGCTCACCAATTCTATGAATTACTTAGTACTCACCACAATGTAGTTATTCTCTGTTGCCAAACATTATTACAATATTATTAACTGTATTCCCTATGCCATACTTTTCATCTTTATGATTTATTTATTTTATAACTGGAAATTTATACCTCTTAATCCTCTTTATGTATTTCATCTGTTTCTACACCCATTTCCTTTCTGAAAACCATCAGTTTATTCTCTGTATTTAAGAGTCTGCTTTTTCGTTTTTGTTTATTTTTCTTCTTGTTTTTTTACTTACTTTGTTTTTACATTCCACATGTAAGTGAAATTTTATATGTGACCTTTATTAGTTGAAGTTTGATGTCTGTTTTTAGTATCTTTCAGTATTAATGTTCTGATTGAGATTACTGAAATATAGGCATTTTATCTAGGTTGATTTGTGTATTGTGAATCTGAACTATTGATTAAATGGGTTGACTAGAAACAACAATTGAGTTTGTTGGTTGTTGAAACTATTTCTAGTAGTATCAGAATGACTGGAGTCTGACAGTTAAGGTTTGACCCCTTTTATATGCCAGCTGTTATGGGCTTCATAAGGACATAGGAAATGTGTATTTCAAAACAGCAAATCATATTTAAAGGATTACTTAAGAAAATAAAATCATGTCTCCTGTATTCTTTTTTTTTTTGTAGTAAACAAAGGAGTAAGTTTCTTGTATTTTTTTAAAAAATTTTAAATTAACATATAAAGTATTGTTAGCCCCAGGGGTACAGGTCTGTGAATCGCCACGTTTACATACTTCACAGCACTCACCATAGCACATACCATCCCCAATGTCCATAACTTAACCACCCTCTCCCTCCCCCACTTCCCCCAGCAACCCTCAGTTTGCTTTGTGAATTCTAAATAAGTCAGATAACGTTTTTTATTTTTAAATAACTGAATATAAGAGAATTTTGTCTTCTTTTAACCTTCTTTCCACATCACTCCTCATTTCAAAGTAGATTTTGTGGTGGTTACTCTCTCTTTTAATATGGCAAGAAGGTTTTCTATCTAGTACTAAAAACACAGAAAATATGGACATAATCAGTAAATGTTATTTCTCTTTTTAAGAGGTAGAGTGTCTGCACTAGTAAATCTCAAGCCTGACACATACCAGGGCCACCTGAAAAGTTGGTAAAATACACTGCTGCCTGGTCCCCAGGTTACACGGAACCATGGAATCTCTGGGGGTGGTGCCCAGACATTGGCATTGTTTTAAAATATTCCTAGGTGATCTTAATGTGCAAGAATAGCTGGAAACTCCCCCTTCTGTTAGAATGTAGAATAATCAAATTATGCTAATTGGCACTAAAGAGTGGGTGGCTTATAGCATCATTAGAATTTCCAAAATCAGTATTTAACAGAGATTCTGATCAGCGTGAAAAGGTATAATGGGGACATTCAGGTAAGGACAGAAAATATTTCAAGCTGGAAAGTCCTAAGTATTTCTTAAATTTCACCACTTAGATGACTCTCCTACCTAGCTTGAACACCTGCTTTGCATATGTGGCCCTGACTTTTAATTCAGCTTCCTAAAGTCAAATGTATTAAACACTTATCTAATGCCTATATTTGAGTAGATTTTTCCTGAAACTGAAATTTGTAGGAATGTAAATACATTTGGTTGCCCAGAGCCTTAATGGTCCATCTGCCTTTGTCCATTTATCATCAGAGCTGTGCCTATTCAGGGAAAATACACCCTGAAACAAACAGTGGGACATTAGAGCATTTGAAGCCTCATTGGCTTTTTTAAAAATTTCTTTTTTATTTTCAGCATAACAGTATTCATTATTTTTGCACCACACCCAGTGCTCCATGCAATCCGTGCCCTCTATAATACCCACCCCTTCAAAACCCTCATTGGCTTTTTAGGTATTTTTGGCTAATATAGAAGGGATTGAGTCTCAAATTATCTATTTTTTGGATTTTCTAGTTACTTAGAGTATATTCTCCTATTTGTTACATTTCTGTGTGTGCAAACATTAGCATTTATACATTTGTGATTAGAATGCCTGTACTCTCTTTCATGGGTAGGTGAGATTCCCTTTCTCAAATTCTTCAGTGTAAGATGTGTGGGCAAGTGGAGTCAATGAGCAGAATTCACATTCTTGTTTCGCTTCCCTACCAGCTGTGTGATCTTATGACAAAATCATTAACCTCTCCCAGCCTCAGTTTTCTTGTCTGTGAAACAGAAATGGTAATAGTTTCTATGTCTACAGCTTGCTATGGAGTTTGAAAAAGATAATGTAAGTAAAGCCCATGCCCCTGTACGCTAAATATCATCACCATTATTGCTTTTACTGCTATTAAATTCTTTGGAGAAAAAAAGGCTGAAGGAAAATGAATAATTGCTTTGGAGATTAAAGATTTTTTGATGGAAAAAGTTGCATTTTCCCCTATTGCAAGTATTTGAGATGTAATAATTTGAATAGCTGAAATCTCAAATCGAGACCTATGACAGCATA
The DNA here is from genome assembly GCF_020171115.1 of Neogale vison. NCBI lineage: Eukaryota > Metazoa > Chordata > Mammalia > Carnivora > Mustelidae > Neogale > Neogale vison. The sequence continues at coordinate 197,080,782 of NC_058091.1, read as the reverse complement.
TTTTATCTCAAAGAAATGTTATAAAATTTCCTCTATTTTGTTATATGAATCATTGAAGTCATTTTACCTGTCTCCAACACTTTATAGGAGAAGCTAAGAAATATGTACCCAACAGAAAGGAGAGAAATGCAGTTTCTGGCAAGTCACAGCAATTCTTTGGAACTGGGGTGGGATGGGATGGGATTGAATCAGTAAATCACTGCTATACACTCAAATTCTCTCTCTCTCTCTCTCTCTTTTTTTTTTTTTTAACGTGGCCTCCAATCTTTATTTGAATGTTAGTAGACAGATTTATCTGTGAACTAATTTAGGGTGAGAGATGAAACTTTGGGAATAATGTGTCCACATAGTTATGATCTTCCAGTCACTTTACAGAAATGCCCATGTGCTGACCTGCCCCGTCTCCTTTCTCTAGAGCACAAAACTACTACAAGGTCTTCCTCAACTTACGAGGGAGGTTCCAGCCCAATAAACCCATCGTAAGTTGAAAATGTCATAAATCAAAAATGCATTCAATTCACCTAAACTATTGAACATCATAGCTTAGCCTTGCCTGCCTTAAAGGGCCCAGAACACTCACATTAGCCTACACTTGGGTAAAACCATGTAACACAAAGCCTATTTTATTGTAAAGTGTGGTGTGTCTCCTGTAATATCTTGACTGCTGTACTGAAAATGAAAAGCAGAATGGTAGAGTGGTTGTAAGGGTTTGGGTTGTTTATCCTCGTGGTTGTGTGGCTGCTGGAGCTGCAGATTGCTGCCATCACCCAACATCATGAGCGTATCAGACAGCATATCATAGCCTGGGAAAAGACCAAAATTCAGAGTGCAGTTTCTACTGAAGGTATATTGCTTTCCCACCATCATGAAGTCAAAGAGTTGTAAGTCCAGCCATTAAAAAGTTGGGGACCATCTGTATATATTTTCTCCCCTTTTAATATGCCTTAACCAGTATTATTTATGTGACTTTATGTTATCACTCCTTTCAGTGACAAAATACAAACAGAAACAATAAAGGACATAATCTAAAAGTGAAAACAACTTACACAGGTAGGAATGGGGAAGAATTTCCCTACCTTTTCTTTCTTCCCTCTGGATAGCGTTTATTTCTCTCTCCTCACTGATACTAACAGCATTTCTCATCTTTATTATATTCTCCTCTTATTTAACCCCTTCTTCCAAGTCTACACTTTAATTAACAGTTTCTGAATTCAAGAATCATCACTTCCATAGCTGTTAAGGGTGAAAGCTGGCCACATACCCTGTATATGTACATATATAATTTTATAAAAATTATTTGCACTGAATTTTACTACAGTGAAATTCAGTGGTTACAACCTCATCCAAAATTATTCTCTTGTTACAAAAGTAGGCTTTGATTGATATATGATAGGATAAGAGTGTCTAATTTCGGGAATACCTTATTCGGGAGCAGGAATCAAAGGTGGTTCTTTTTTTTTTTGTAGTTTTTTATTTGGGGGATTTTCTTACTTCTGTCTTTATGAGTTCTCCATTAAAATGCCAATTATTTTTTGATCTCTAACAGACCAAGAAATTTATATTCCTGCAATTATTAGAGTTCATTCTCACCTTTTTCCTCCTGTATTAGGCATGTTTGCTCATTGCTAAGCCTTTTCAGTTATTCATGGTCCTAACTAGAATTTTTAGATGAGTTGAAATGCATTTCCTGGTAACTTATGTGGCAGGCCTCAAATGATGAAAAAACAAAATTCATTTTCCTATTGTGGGCTTAATGCATCATTAGGGGGCAGAATAAGGATTGGAGAGCGGAAGGAAGGAGCTGAAGAAAAGTAAAAGGTAAAAAGCAGACCCGTATCAGGGAAAACTCCAGCCAGGGCTGGTGAACTGAGCTTTATCACTGCTCCTTCATGATATGGGTCAAAATGAATGCAGAAAACAGCTTTTGCTTAGAAGTTTGGAATGTTGTGGTAACTGACATTTAATTGAAGGAATGTTACAATTGGAAGAGCTGACCTAACACTCTTTCCAAAACCATCGCTTTTATTTATTAAATGTATTGAAGAGAAGAAAACTGACAAGAAAAATCAGATCATTTCTTTATTGGACAAGGTACTCAGAGTTCTTTTCCGTGGTAGAGCAGCAATTAAGATGGGTTTTATTACGCTCAGCATGTGTGTTTGCCTGGCTTAAATTGTTTACATATTTACTGGCAAGGCGCTAATGAAAATAAATCAACCCAAAGAACTTTTATCTCTGTGTCTGTGGAACACTGTGAAAGTTGCATTTTTAATGGATGATGACCACAGTTGTTTTTAGGATTCCTGAATGAAGTCATGAAGTCTTAAAAATTTTGGAACCCAACGTTTTGACTCATGTTACAATTTGAGCAACTGCTTTGCTTTATAGAAAAGTGCTTGGTCTCATTTTGACCAAGGCTATGGATTAATTGTTACAAGTTGGAGGCTCATTTTCTGGGGATTATATGTTAAAGCCCCATAACTAAGTCAATACTTTAGTTAGGCTTATTTAAATTGTGAGGAAAGATATATCCGGGTCACTTTAGAGCACCATTTTTCAGATCTGGTATCCTAGTTTACATTTTGGCAGTTAAGGGCAGTGAAAAATAAAGACTTCAGGCCTCTCTGTTAAAAAGGATTAAACTTCTTTTTTTGTAGCAAGATTTCTAAGAGACTAAAATGTGGAAGTGAATCTTGTGACTAATCAAGGAAGGACATGGCACTGAGCATTTCCCTAACTATTATCAAGCAGTATCTATTTACATCTCTCAGAATTCTGTTTCCCAGAACGTGGTTAAGGAATATCTGCCTGATATTCCTGATATCAGGATATCAGAATAACCTGATAGGGTTCCTCATAAACTGGCAGTAGCTGCTCCGGACCCTGGTCTTCCAGAAGCCCATCAGCATGCCTTCCCTATTCAAGAGCAGGGCTTTGTGACCCACTTTTCTGTGCTTTGTGTGTTTATACTCACTGAGAGAAAGGAGCCAATGGAGTCTATTGGTCACTTTCCAATATGGAGCACTTTTATTGACAGGTCTTAAGCCAAGGTGCCCCAGGGCAGTTTGGCTTTTATACACAATCCTTTGGCCTTAACACAGATTCCTGGACCAATTATCCATGTCCAAGGTAGTAATATGAAATAGCCAAAACCACACAATTTTGTGCTGTTTTTCCTTACATGGAGGCTACGATAGGTAGTTAAGTTTTTTTTTTTCCAATTTATTTATTTTCAGAAAAACAGTATTCATTATTTTTTCACCACACCCAGTGCTCCATGCAAGCTGTGCCCTCTATAATACCCACCACCTGGTACCCCAACCTCCCACCCCCCCGCCACTTCAAACCCCTCAGATTGTTTTTCAGAGTCCATAGTCTCTCATGGTTCATCTCCCCTTCCAATTTACCCAAAAGCACATACCCTCCCCAATGTCCATAACCCTACGCCCCTTCTCCCAACCCCCCTCCCCCCAGCAACCCACACTTTGTTTCGTGAGATTAAGAGTCACTTATGGTTTGTCTCCCTCCCTATCCCATCTTGTTTCATGGATTCTTCTCCTACCCACTTAAGCCCCCATGTTGCATCACCACTCCCTCATATCAGGGAGATCATATGATAGTTGTCTTTCTCCGCTTGACTTATTTCGCTAAACATGATACGCTCTAGTTCCATCCATGTTGTCGCAAATGGCAAGATTTCGTTTCTTTTGATGGCTGCATAGTATTCCATTGTGTATATATACCACATCTTCTTGATCCATTCATCTGTTGATGGACATCTAGGTTCTTTCCATAGTTTGGCTATTGTGGACATTGCTGCTATAAACATTCGGGTGCACGTGCCCCTTTGGATCACTACGTTTGTATCTTTAGGGTAAATTCCCAGTAGTGCAATTGCTGGGTCATAGGGCAGTTCTATTTTCAACATTTTGAGGAACCTCCATGCTGTTTTCCAGAGTGGTTGCACCAGCTTGCATTCCCACCAAGAGTGTAGGAGGGTTCCCCTTTCTCCGCATCCTCGCCAGCATCTGTCATTTCCTGACTTGTTGATTTTAGCCATTCTGACTGGTGTGAGGTGATATCTCATTGTGGTTTTGATTTGTATTTCCCTGATGCCGAGTGATATGGAGCACTTTTTCATGTGTCTGTTGGCCATCTGGATGTCTTCTTTGCAGAAACGTCTGTTCATGTCCTCTGCCCATTTCTTGATTGGATTATTTGTTCTTTGGGTGTTGAGTTTGTTAAGTTCTTTATAGATTTTGGACACTAGTCCTTTATCTGATATGTCGTTTGCAAATATCTTCTCCCATTCTGTCAGTTGTCTTTTGGTTTTGTTAACTGTTTCCTTTGCTGTGCAAAAGCTTTTGATTTTGATGAAATCCCAGTAGTTCATTTTTGCCCTTGCTTCCCTTGCCTTTGGCGATGTTCCTAGGAAGATGTTGCTGCGGCTGAGGTCGAAGAGGTTGCTGCCTGTGTTCTCCTCAAGGATTTTGATGGATTCCTTTCTCACATTGAGGTCCTTAATCCATTTTGAATCTATTTTTGTGTGTGGTGTAAGGAAATGGTCCAATTTCATTTTTCTGCATGTGGCTGTCCAATTTTCCCAACACCATTTATTGAAGAGGCTGTCTTTTTTCCATTGGACATTCTTTCCTGCTTTGTCGAAGATTAGTTGACCATAGAGTTGAGGGTCTATTTCTGGGCTCTCTATTCTGTTCCATTGGTCTATGTGTCTGTTTTTGTGCCAGTACCATGCTGTCTTGATGATGACAGCTTTGTAATAAAGCTTGAAGTCCGGAATTGTGATGCCACCAACTTTGGCTTTGTTTTTCAATATCCCTTTGGCTATTCGAGGTCTTTTCTGGTTCCATATAAATTTTAAAATTATTTGTTCCATTTCTTTGAAAAAGATGGATGGTACTTTGATAGGAATTGCATTAAATAGGTAGTTAAGTTTTAAGGACTGTTCTGCTTAGGTGGCATCCATCTTCATGTAAGGTACTCATTCATTCACTTGTTCATTCATTCATTTTTTTTTCAGCAAGCAGTATTAGATACCTGTTATGTATTGAACACCATGTTAAGCTATGGGGATACCAACACAAGTAAGAGATCTTTTTGGTTCTCAAGTAACTTAGTTGTCCTTGCTTGTTTCATGAGATATTGTTTGGAAATAAAGCTAGCTGCTTCCTTTTGAAACCCAGTATGGGTGATTGAAATATACCCATGACCTCCTTGTTATTTTCCTGTTCCTGTCTGACCTTATATTTGATCTAAATATTCTGCAGTGTTTCATCAGAGAAACCAGCAGCAGGCTGTGCTAGCATAGACACAGGGTTGCAGGAATGCAGTATTTGTCAGTTGTTGGATTGGTCATAACATGATGGCCCCTTTCCCATGCCGGAGACCTGGTCGTGCATTCTCAGGATAGGCATCCCAGATGGTCTTTGGCTAGTCTTGGGGCAGGAAAGGGACATGGCGCCACCACGGCAGCACTGCCAGAAGGAACACACCTGTAGCATTTGTATGGATCTTTGCCCTGGGTGAGCTCTTCTTTCTTGTGCTAAGGAGCAGGGCTTGATGACGAAGAAAATTCAAGGGCAAGAGAATAATTAATTTGTGCTCTTCTCTGAGTTTATGAGATCCTGGCTTGTGGCTTACTATGCTTCATATTCAATACAATCAGCATAGAGAGATTCCTATAGCTATTGGCTTCTAATGAAATATATTCTATATTACATGCAGGAACATCAGCAAGTTAAACATCGATTTGGATTAAAAAAGGGTCAGAGGGGCACCTAGGTGGCTCAGTGGGTTAAAGCCTCTGCCTTCAGCTCAGGTCATGATCTCAGGGTCCTGGGATCGAGCCCCACATCAGGTTCTCTGCTCTGTGGGGATCCTGCCCCCCCACCCCCGCCTCTGCCTGCCTCTCTGCCTACTTATGATTTCTCTCTCTGTCAAATAAATAAATAAAATCTTAAAAAAAAAAAAAAAAGGTCAGATTCCCACCTGGAATATTTAAATTTATCTGTTAGAGTCTACTTCACAGTTAAAGAAAGTTGGGATATCTTTTTTTTTTTTTAGAAAGATCACAAGTAGGCAGAGAGGCAGGCAGGCAGAGAGAGAGAAGGAAGCAGGCTCCCCACTGAGCGGAGAGCCCGATGCGGGGCTTGATCCCAGGACCCTGAGATCATGACCTGAGCCGAAGGCAGCGGCTTAACCCACTGAGCCACCCAGGTGTCCCGGGATATCTTTTGATAGGAAAGATACATGGCAAAATGACTGAATTTAGTGTTGACGTTGGCGCTAGCTGCTTGAAAGATTGTTTAGGATTGCTTACCATTTATAGCCAGAGAGATATAGTGGAGGTGGAAGACACTCTTCCTGGGTCTTCTCCTGGGAATCTCCCAAACTCATCCTTCTTTGTGCCACATTCTTCAAAGCAGCAGTCTCAAGCACTGTTCTTTATTGATCCATTGGATAACTGCTGACTCCAGAGCTAAATGACTACATTGCTTTTCCTTTGGTCAGTTCTTTGCATATCTGTTCCTCACAATTCTCTAAGAGGTTTCTCACCAGGTGGAAGGCACAGTGCAAGCCACCTGGAGGAACACAGGGGCACACAGGGCATGCTCCCTGCCATCCACTGACAGGTACACAACTACACATAATACACCTCACAAAGCAGTGTCAGGGAAGTTGTAATGGCTCTATAGAATATGGTCATTAGATTCTGGCACCGATGGGTTGGTGTGGACTAGTTTGTAAATGCACTGTATCAGGACCCTGGGCAACATCATGGTGACCTCCTGTTTCATAAACATGAAACTCACATTACTGAATTCTTTCAGGAGTGCATTTTGCAACTTCTATGCACTTGTGAAGCAAAGGCCATAATGCTATAGTTTTTGTTCCTTTTGGACAATTCACCCTCTGGGAACGTAAGTGGGTAATTGGTATATTCGAGGTCATCACTAGCCCCTAGTGTGGTTGAGAATCTAGTTCAGTGCTCAGTGTTTCAGTGGCAGGTCTAAGATACGCTTTTCCTTAAAGCGAATTATTCTCTGGTTCATGATCATATCTTACTATTCTAATTAAGAAGATTATTAACTTTCATCACATATTACCGGTGTTTTAAAGATCTTGTTCACTAGCCATTTATCATTGATTTTAAGGCATACATTTTTTTACATTTTAACATTTTTGATATCATGATGTGTCCTACAGTCATTGGTAGGCCATTATCTAGTTGGTGCATTCTTCTTCAACCTTAAAAAAAAAATCCTTTTTTAAAGACACAAATCTCGGCTGGGGGAACATTGAAGAAACCACCATCCTGTGTTTCTGGTAAATGGCACATGAAAGGAATTCAGGAATCCATGCCATTTGGGTCCTACAGTTGTGAATACCTTATTTCTTGAGATATCAGTGGGTCCTTTCCTTTGTGAAAGATGGAACAATAGCTTAGAGATATATGGGATAAAATTGGTCCATGCATTTGGACTGTTTGTAATGAATTCAGTTAACATTCAGCGAATGCTATGGAGTATATGTTCTACTTTGCACAGTGCCCATGGGCATACTAGAAGCTTCTAACAGGTAAAAAAGACACTCCCATACGATAAGCTAAATAACTATGAGTGATATAATAATAGAATATATGAATAATACCAAATGACAGAGTCAGACAATCAATATAAATTCTGAATGGGAAGAGGTTACTTTGGGCTGAGAAATGTTAATGGAAGATATGAGAGGTGAACTGGCATTTTTTTTTATTTAATCTTTTTTTTTTTTTAAGATTTTATTTATTTATTTGACAGAGAGAGATCACAAGTAGGCAGAGAGGCAGGCAGAGAGAGAGGAGGAAGCAGGCTCCCCGCTGAGCAGAGAGCCCGACGCGGGACTCGATCCCAGGACTCCGAGATCATGACCTGAGCCGAAGGCAGCGGCTTAACCCACTGAGCCACCCAGGCGCCCTGAACTGGCATTTTGAAAGCAGTAAAAGATTTGAATAGAGGAAATGGTGGTGGGGAGGAAAAACATGTTTTCTTCCCTGTTTTTTTAAACATCAGTGTCCAATAGGCATAGCTATTGATGAATTAAAAGTGGATGTGTATTTTTAGGCTCCAAACGTGTTTGAAAATGCAGCACACACTCATAAGATGGGCTGTTTCACTAAGAACCAGTTGGAATCTATTTGCTTTGGGGGGAATTTTGGACATTTTTCACAAGCTTAGGGTAGCAAAAGACCATAAAGCCCTGGCTCGTGTTTGAGACAGCACAGACAAGAATGGCTAGGCAGATTTAAGTCCAGAAAGGTTTCAAGGGGACCGTCTGCCTTAGACCTGAATGTGAAGGGAGTATGATTGGTGATCAGAAAGCCCTCTTGAACAGGGTGAAATAACCAGCCCATTCTCATCTAAAACAAGCTAGTCTTGGCCATACTTGGATTGTTGAGCAGTAGTTATGAGGTCTTCTAAATAAATAAGTCATAGTTGGGGAAGATAGTCTTGGCTTCGAGTGGTTATGCCACTCTTGTTTCATATCACGGTGAACCCCTTCTTCCCAAGTGTGGGTTGTGGGATGCTATAGTACATGCAGGACTTAACGGAGGGCTCATTTTCAATCTCAAATGGGCCTGCCCCTTCTCCTTCTCAGTCGTTTACTTCCTTGCTTCTTCTAACGCTTTAAAGCACAATCTGAGTGTTCCAGAATACTTTATCCATAAAGTGTGACATTACTTCTTTACATTTGCAGTATGGTTCTAAAGTTTAAAATTAAATGACGAAGACCCACTCCACAATCATGAATACCAGATCATATTGCTTACTTTTAAAGTGTCTCTTTTCAGTGTATCTGTGGTTCTAATGACTAGAAGTTCTGTGAAATACATTTAAGAGATCTTCTTCCATTTTAACAACTTGCCCCAGACTTGATACCCGATTCCTCTTTTTTCCATCCTTCCCTTTCTTTCCATCTGCTGGAGGAGCAGTTATCCACGGTGTTGCACCTTACATACTTCTACAAAATACTGGTGCCCAGAACCCACCCATAGAGATTCTGATTTATTGGTTTGAGGTAAGGTTCAGAATTAGGTGGGGTTTTTTGTTTTTGTTTTTGCTTTTGTTTTGTTTTACTGAGACAAACTGACATATAATATTATTTTGGTTTCAGATGTGCAACATAACGACTTGATACTTGTATACATTGTGAAATAATCCACCACAAAAAGTCTAGTTAACATCCATTACCATACATCATTACAATTTTTTTTTCTTGTGAAAAAAATATTTTAGGATCTAAACTCTTAACAAATTTCAGATACATAGTACAATATTATTAACTGTATTCACCATGCATTATATCCACATGACATTTATTTTATAACCAGAAATTTGTACCTTTTGACCACCTTTACCAATATCCCTTACCCCCAACTCCTCGTCTCCGGTAACCATCAACCTGTCCTTTGTGTCTATGAGTTTGTGGTTTTATTTTGTATTTTTTTTTTCTAAGAATCAGGATTGGGTTTCTGTTTTTGTTTTAATTTGTTTGTTTTTTAAATTTCCTGAGTGACTGTAGAACCAGGCTTGAGAACCACTGTGTCAGTTTTTTATTTTTTTAAGATTTTATTTATTTATTTGACAGATCACAAGTAGGCAAAGAGGCAGGCAGAGAGAGAGGAAGAAGCAGGCTCCCCGCTGAGCAGAGAGCCCAATGCGGGGCTTGATCCCAGGACACTGGGATCATGACCTGAGCTGAAGGCAGAGGCTTTAACCCACTGAGCCACCCAGGTGCCCCCACTGTGTCAGGTTTTTTTTTTTTTTTTTTTTTTTTTAAAGATTTTATTTATTTATTTGACATAGAGAGAGAAGCGAGAGCAAGCACAGGCAGACGGAGTGGCAGGCAGAGGCAGAGGGAGAAGCAGGCTCCCCGCCAAGCAAGGAGCCCGATGTGGGACTCGATCCCAGGACGCTGGGATCATGACCTGGGCCGAAGGCAGCTGCTTAACCAACTGAGCCACCCAGGCGTCCCAGTTTTGAAACTGGTCAGAACCAGTGAATATCTCTAAATCCAGAAGTTGAGGTTGGACAAGTTTTGTAAATCATAAGGCAAAATTTTTCCAAGAGCTCTGAAACAAAGAATCAAGAGCATTCTTGAGCCCTAATGCTGAATTATCCCTAGATTAAAGATTTTTACTTTTTTGTTGATTTCTGCTATAAAGCAACCCAACCAGTTACCCCTGTGGCTAATACATATAATACCTTAATGAAAGTTAGAAAAAGCCACCCCTTGTTTAAGACACTATTGTTATTTCCTGGCAAATTGTCAGAACAAATATTCAAATCTATAACTATGTAAATCATAATCCATGGAGTTGTGCAGTGCCCAGCCTGCACAACCACACCCTTGACCCATCATGTTCTAGTTTTTCTTGTTTAAACAAGTCATGACCTGAACTAGTGACCTGGAGACTATAGGCCTCAGATGACACATATTGGCAGGCTGTTTTAGGCATGGTATCTAAGATAAAAGGCAACTTCAAAGTCTGAGATGATAGGTTAAGATGTTCTCAAAAGGCTCCCTGCCTCATGACTCTGTCATGTTGCTTAATTTAGCCCAGGTTGCCAGGGAAATAAATTCAGAATTGACCAGTACAGTGTCGAGAAGCTGTGCATGAATAATAAATAAAATTCATGGCAAATATGCCTTTGCTCGACAACCCTGGATGGCTTTATTTGCTTTTGCAAAGCTTAGGGCCAACATAACCTGCTCAGCCTCAGCAAAGTGAGCCAGGCTTATTTCAAATTTCTCAGCATCTTTTTAGTCCCTTTCTTTATGGAAGTAGACAAGGCAGGTATGTTACTCATGGAATATTCTGAAGGAAAGATTTAGCCCTGTACCTCTTGGTCATTGGATTCCATAGTTGGTTTCCATCTTCATTGTAGCTGCATTTAAGCAGGCTCTGAGAATATAGCTGTGCTGTTTACTAAAACCTTCTACAGTAATGGAAATTGTGTATAATATGCTACCTAATAGCGTACATATGTATGTATATGTACACACATTTTATAGATAGATATCCCTAACTGTATGTAGCTGTTGAGCCTTGAAATATGGTTAGGGAAACTGAGAAATTGAATTGTTCATTTTAAATACTTTTAATTAATTACCATTAAAATTGAAATAGCTACATATAGCTAATGGCTACCATGTTAGACAGTACAGATCTGAAAGCATCAGAAGTAACCAGTGCACTTTAAAAAAATCCAGCTGCCAGAGTTCCACTCAAGCAAACTAAGTTTGAATTTCTGAGAGTGGGGTCTGGCTATCAGCATGTTTTAAAAGTTTCCCAAGGGACTGTAATATGCAGGCAGGGCTGAAAAGCATAGCCTTTAATGATTCACCATCTGCGCGTATCTGAGAGTTTTGCTGATTCCGGACTTTTTGAACTCAGAGCACTAGGTAGGTGAGTATTATGAGTGGAAATAGGTGTCGTGGATGTTAAGTCATGAACAGTTGGACAAATGGTTCAGGGAACCTAAAGGTAGAGAAGACAAAAGGGTTGCAGTGAGCACCCTAGGAGAGATTCTGTCACAGCTGTAGTGGATGGGGGCAGTGTAGGAAATGCTGGTGGAAGAAAGAGCTTCAGGATAAATAATCTGTATCAACATTTCTTCTATTTGACATCACTTGTTGAGAATCTTTTGCACCAGCCCCTACCACAGGGGCACAGAGATAGAAAAGAAGGGTCCCTGCCATGGAAAAAGTTACAGGGTATGGAATTAACAAAAAGAAGAGAAAAATCAGAAAAACTTGACCAAGTAAGAGTAATCCTTATTTAACTCCTTACGTGTACCATCTGCCATTGTTAGCCAGCACGAGTAGCGGTCCTACACAGCATCAAATAGGTGTTAGGTTATCTCTGCTGTAACTTTTATTCATTTGCAGCAGCATCCTCTGTTTATACCTTCTTAGCCTTCATGTGGTTTGTTTATGAATAGCTTAAACAAATTAAAAGGAGCCTGAGTGCAAAATCCACCTGCAACTTCCCATAAGCAGTATGTGCGAAGTAAATTCTATGGTCATTTTTGGCAAGTACATTTAATAAACCTTCTCATCTTGTTGTCCACCTCTTCCCCTCCACCACATCCCATATAACAGGTTTCCACTTCTAACCATAGCCTAAATCAAAGTATTTTTTGTGCTCTGATGGGATGTAAATGGAAGAATTAAGGACAAACTTCTCTAGCAGTAAGGGTCACAGGGTGTCTGTGCATAGGGAGCAGCCCAGAGTCCTCCTGCCCCCTGGAAGCAGTGTCAAGTATGTATCTATGGCTTTGTGACTGCTTGTTATGTGCTTCCACATCAGCATTCACTTGACAACATGTCTGTCTTTTATCATGTGTGCAGTGTTTGGGGTAGGTCTTCCCATCAGGAGAATGTGGAAGCTTGGAGGATGACAGACTCTTCTTCTCTTGGCACTTGACTTCCTCTTGACACCCGCATAACAAATAATAAAGACAGCCTAAATTATTTCCACCCATCTTTGTGCTTTACATAAGTGGTACCATAGAGTGTGTCTGGCTTCTATGTCTGGCTTCTTTCCTTTAATACAATGTTTATGAAATTTATTCATATTGTTTGGGGTAATGGTAGATTGTTTACCTTCATAACTGTAGTATCTTCCCCTTGTGAGTAAACGTGAATATACTTATCCATTCAGCTGTTGAGGGATGTTTGGGTAGTTTTCAGTTTGAGGTTATTATAATTGCTGTTATGAACAATCTGACACATGCAGTTCAGTGAATGTATATATGTATTTCTGTTGGGAATATACCTAAAAGTGGAGTTTTCAGGTAATAGGATATGTGAGTATTCAGCTTAAATGGATATGTGCCAAACAGATTTACAAAGTAGTTGCTCAAGTTCTGCTGTCCATCAGCAGTGTAGGAAAGTTCTGGTGCCTCCACTTGTCCTTTTCTGTCTTCTCATTTGAGGCATTCTGGTATATGTCCAGCATCACGCTGTGGTTTAATTTGCATTTTCTTGGTGACTATTGAAGTTGAGTACCTATCATGTTTATTGGCCACCTACAAATAATTTTTACTGTTTGTTCTAACATGGTTTTTCTAATAACATATAGCCAGATTTCTTTTTTTTTTTTAAAGATTTTATTTATTTATTTGACAGAGAGAAATCACAAGTAGGCAGAGAGGCAGGCAGAGAGAGAGAGGGGGAAGCAGGCTCCCTGCTGAGCAGAGAGCCCGATGCGGGACTCGATCCCAGGACTCTGAGATCATGACCTGAGCCGAAGGCAGCGGCTTAACCCACTGAGCCACCCAGGCGCCCTATAGCCAGATTTCTTATCCTATTTTTTCTCTAGCACTTTTCATAGCTTTATTACTATTATTATTATTTTTAAGCAATGTAATGTCACAGAGAAATCAAATTCCCTCATTTAGGCTAATCTAATACGGTTGTTTTCTTACTACTCAGTTACCAATAGTAGTAAAGAGAACAATTTTTGTTTCTTAAAACAAAGTGGAAGATTTCACTAAAATGAAATAATCTGATGTATAATAAATATGAACAGACTCAAGGAAAATGATGCAGAGTCATTTTGGAATTTGAATAACTGATGTAAGTTTTGGTATGAGATAAAATATTTTAGATCAATTACATCTTCCTCAAAAGGCAGTCAGCCTTAGAACTGAGAGAGGGTACAAGCCTAGAGAAGAACTTACACTGATGAAATTTGCTTTCTAAATGAGAATACTATTCTAGAGTTGATATGACATTGATAAATTTGATTTAAATCAAAGGAGCTATTGTTTAAGAGGCCATTTATGTTATTAGAGTTGAAGGCTGCCAAGCTATTCTGTGACGTGCAGTCATGGAACTTCAGAGAAGGCTTCCATGCTTTGGTGAGGTGGATAAACTCATTAAAAGAGTAGAATGATTGGAGCATTTTGAGCTTTGCTATAGACCACGTGGGCAGTGTGACAATTAAAAAAAGGAATGCAAGAATATAGTAGGAGCTTCAGAAATAGAATAAGCTAGGTTGTCTGGCTGTGTCCTCATTTTCCTGTTTTAAGCAAATACACAATCAATTTATTGCTTGACAATGAGTGACACAGGTATATAAAAAGTACTGGCTTTCCTTGTTGAAGAAAAAAATTTAGTTGGTTTATATTGCTGAGCCAAACTTCTTACTCTTTGAGGCATCAGTAGGATGCCTAAATTAGACCCCAAGTCTTTCCAAATGGCTTGCTTAGGCATTTTTCTATACAGAAAAGATTTTTATGAAAGTATCCAGTTTTCTCAAAATCCTGAGTGTCTTTGTGTGTTCTACTTCATTGACCAAGAGTGAACACAATGCAGATCTCTCCTCACTTGTCAATTCTTGTTCACGTGTGTTCCTGATTGGCCTGTTAAGGAAATGGATCAGTGATGGACGGAGAGGGCCCTGTGGCTTGACTGACCACCATCTCATCCCTGTGCCTGTCATTCTATCATTATTACTGTACCCCTTTGTGTTTTGGAGGATTTAGGATTTGGGAGTGGACTTTAAAAAACATGTATACTTGGAATTTTTATCATTTGGCATCTTATCAAGGACTTTCTAAAATAGGTCCCTTATAGGGAAGAGGAAGAAATGTGAGAGAAGTTATGAGAGAAGAAATGAGTTAGAGGCCCAGTTTACAGTCCAGTTTTGATTCTGTCCAAAAAATTTACTGAAAGCATCACTCCTGAAAGACGTATATATTATATATTTATGTTATATATTTACATATATATTCACTTCTTATCCCAAGAGGATCACAAATTGGAGGGTAAAATGTATTTTGAAACAGACATCAAGAAATGTGTTCAAATACTGTTTCTGCCATTATTAAATTTGTCCTTCGATCAATTATAATGTGTGTGTGTGTGTGTGTGTGTGTGTCCTCATTTTCACCCATTACTTCCCAGAGATGATAGGTATGACAGCAAAGATGAAGGATGACAATTACTTCTTCTTGTCACTGGCCTTTGCCTTTAAAATTTCTTCTGGCCTTTCAAACTGGCATGTTTCCCTCTGCCTCTAAATGACTCATGCTTCAGAATTATTTTGAGGTGCTTAGTTCCACTGTGTTTTCTATCCTATAGTAAAAATCTCTGGCTATATGTCCCGGAGAAATTCAGTATGAATAAATAAACAGGAAAGAAGGATCCACAGAAAATACCACCTGAAAGACCTCTCTTGAGTTCCACAAGTGTCTGTGATACCCTGTTTTCTCTATCCTTTCCGGAAATGCCTGAATTATACCCTAACACTCCTTGTGCTTTAAGGAGGGAGAGATGAGGATCTGTTTGACTTTTGCTGAAGTTAGTCAATTAACACCTTGAGGTAGTAGCAGATGTTACTACCTGGAAGACTAGTGCCCTTTGATTTAAAAGAAGCCAGAATTTTAAAGTTTCAGATAATTGTGTTTGAGATAATTCACAGCTGGTCTGAAGCCCTCACCTCTTTCATTGACACTAAGCCATATTTTAACTCATTCCCAGATGCACAAAGTCTATTCATTGACTCAATGAGTCATTAATTGCCTTTAAAGTTTCATTAGAAGCAGGGACATTGCTAAAGAGCTTGTATTAGTCACCCTTTGATCCATGTTCAGTTAGACTTTTGAGGTGAGAGTTGATCATGTAACCAATGATGTCAAAAAAGAGAAGCTAATGCAGCTATTGGATTCTCCACAGTTCAGGTCCAACAAATATTAAAAAATGTATAGGACCTCTTGGAAAGGCTTCCAGTCAGCCAGTGTGTGATGCTGGATGGATAACAGATTATTGATGGTGATAGTTTGTGTGAGCTCACATGTTTGTCCTGTCTCTTCCTCCTTTCACAGTCCTCACTTCTAGGTCATTTTTTGCTGTCACCCCATCCACATAAATAGCACATCTGCTCAAGGCATAGAGTTTATTTTGAAGGACACAGGTAATTCAAAAGCTATTTATGTTCAGATACTACTTACCTAATTTAAATAGCCCAGCAATAATGAAATACTAGCATAGCAGAATCTAAAATAGTTTGGCCTAGCTTATTAAGTTGTTATGATGCACATTATAAGCTCATTTGCTGTAATTAATTAGTGGAGAGAGGCTAGAGTCTCAACCTTAATTGCTTCTATCTAACAAATGTTTTTGAGGAGAGTTCATTTATTAAAAAGAGCACAACTGAGAAGAGTACATATGCAGAAAGCTCCTTTTATTCTCTCTTTACATTTTTTTCCAATGCTATTATTTCAAATGAATTTTTTAAAGCTCTAAATAGAAGCAAGTGTTGTGTTCCTTTGCCAGCAGTCTTTTCTACTAAATTGTCATCTCCTAAAATATAATCTTTACATGCAGTATGTTTTTCTCCCAGTGGTTGCTGACCCATCTTCATGCATTAACTCTTTCAAATCTTTATGGGATCGAGTTGGGAGCAATGATGGGATTCAGTTTTCTCCCTCTCCTTGTCAAGCCTCCCAAGCAGGATGAGATGGCAAGTAGAATTTTGCACTGTGAAAATAATGATATAAAACTCATAGAATAGGTAATACCAGGGGTTGACATAGGTCCCCTGAACTAGTATTATTTTTTAAGGCTATTCATTTTTTAGATGTCAACAAGCAAACAGTGATAGTTCTTTCATTACTTAGCTCTGAATAATTTTCAAGGTGACTTTTTACATGTATCATTTCCTTTAGTCATATTCAAAACAATGAAGCTGGCTGGGCAAAATGCTCTTCCTCTCCATTTACAAGTAATGAAACTGACATTGAAAGTTGCCAAGGGATTTGGCCAAGAGCATGTATCTGTATTTAGTGCAGACCAGAAGCAGGCCTGGCCTTCTGATAGCTGGCCCATATCTCTCTATGCCATTGTTGGTAAAGATTTCAAACATACAGGAAATGAATACAACAGAAATCCACTCATCCACCCCCTCAGATTTAATAAATGTTAGTCTTCTATTTACTTTCTTCGGATCACTTTTTTTAAAAATTTATTTATTTTCAGAAAAACATTATTCATTATTTTTTTTCACCACACCCAGTGCTCCATGCAAGCCGTGCCCTCTATAATACCCACCACCTGGTACCCCAACCTCCCACCCCCCCGCCACTTCAAACCCCTCAGATTGTTTTTCAGAGTCCATAGTCTCTCATGGTTCACCTCCCCTTCCAATTCGGATCACTTTTATTCAAGCGTTTGAAATCAAGCATTGGGAAGCATCTAATACTGTCTTTCCTACATCTCTTTCCCATCCTTCCTGCCCTCTCTTAAGAATCACCATAATCCTGAATTTTTTGGAAAGCTTTCCCATGAAAGTTTTCAGACTTTGACTCTATATGTGTATATCCATAAAAATATAGAATACTATGTTATGCTTTAAAATATCACATATGTGGGGCGCCTGGGTGGCTCAGTGGGTTAAAGCCTCTGCCTTCGGCTCAGGTCATGATCCCGGGGTCCTGGGATCGAGCCCCGCATCGGGCTCTCTGCTCCGTGGAGAGCCTGCTTCCTCCTGTCTCTCTGCCCGTATCCCTGCCTGCCTCTCTGCCTACTTGTCATCTCTGTCTATCAAATAAATAAATAAAATCTTTAAAAAATAATAAATAAAATAAAATAAAATATCACATATGTGGAATCATACGTACCACTTTGCAACTTCAATTTGGCCCTGTCTCTTACGTAGTATGTTCCCCAAATTTATTCCTATTTCATTCATTTCAACATTTCATTCATTCAACTATTTCATTCATTTCAACAGGTGCATAGTTTTCCATTGTTTTGAATAAGCCATGTTTATTCCTCCAGTCTTTATTTATGGACATTTAGGTTACTGTCCATTTCCCCCTATTTCAAACAGTGCAGTAAAAAATACCTTTGTGTAAAAGAGTATCATTACCCCTTGGCCAAAGGTACAATAATTTCTCTAGGCCTGAAGGATATACCTAGAAGTTTAATTAATGTGCTATACTCATTTTCAGGTCTTCCAGGTGCTAGTATTGGTAGTTGTACAAATTTGTTATGCCACAAGCAATATATAAATTCTCTTTCCCCATATTCTTTCCTACAGTTGGTGTTACTGGCTTTCATATTGTTCTCCCCCACTCCCCTAATTTCATTGGTGTAAAATGATTTCCCCATGTTTTAATCTGATCCTTGTGTTTATCTGTCTTTCCTTTTACTTATTGAGATTTCTTCTTTAGCAAATTGCCAAAGTATACTATTTCCTTTTTTTTTTTCTGTTAAACTTTTCACGGTAATCTTATTATTTCTAGGAATTTCATATATATTCCGAATATTTTAGCAATTATATCTTCTCCCAGTCTGTAACTTGTCTCAACTTTGCTTATGGCGACTTTTTTAATGGTACAAAAGATTTTTACTACAATGTGCAATGATTTATTAATATTTTCCCTTATATTTGTAGTATTCTGCATTTTAAGGAATTGCCTTAGACTGTCATAAAGATACTCACCTATTTTTTTTAAGGGTTTAAAGCTTTGTAGGTCTTATAATCATTTTGAACTTATTTTTGTGGATGGTAAGAGGTAGAAATCTACTTTTACTTTTCCATTGTGGATAAGCAGTTATCTCAGTGACATTTATTTAATAATCCCTATTTTAACTTTTGATGTATTTAAATTCAGTTTTTATTTTCTATCAAATGTTTGAAAAAATACAAATGCTCAAGAATTCTGCAGTCTAATTTTGAAGTGAAAAACAGAAGTTCCCTGCTGTTATACCCCTTACCATTTCCTGCACCCCAGATACAAACACTATTTTATTCTTTTAGTCTTTGCAAAGTAAAAAAAAAAAAAAAAGAAAAGAAAAGAAAGAAAGTAAAAAGAAAAGATGAAAAGAAGAAAAAGAAAAGAAAAAAAAACCTTTATTCTCTTAATAATATGGTTGTAATAGCATATTATTTGTCATAGATATCATCTTCATTTGTCACATTGGGGCGTTATTCTTTAACTTTGAAAGTTGAGGGGTTTTGCTTGCGTGTTTGTTTCTGTTTTCCTAAAATAGTGTTATTGTAATTTTGGTTCAATAAATATCCCAGATTTACACCATTTTCATTATGCAAACTACTTATAAATGAGCTATGTACTATAGTTTAATTACTTTTCTTTTCCTGAACATTTTTGGGTTGTTTTTCTTAGAGTTATGGTCTTATTTTATTCATGTATTTATTTTTTGTGTTCTTATCATAATTAGCCCCAAACTTTCTATTATATAAATCTCTTCTTATGTTTAAATACTCCCATTTGGGGGGTGCCTGGGTGGCTCAGTTAGTTAAGTGTCTCCTTTAGCTCAGGTCATGATCCCTGGGTCCTGGGATTGAGCCCCATGTCGGGCTGTCTATTCAACAGAAGCCTGCTTCTCCCTCTCCCTCTGCTGTTTCCCCTGCTCTTGCTCTCTCTCTCTGTCAAATAAATAAATAAATTATTTTTTTAAAAAACCTTCCATTTTCTGACAATATCATCTTTTTAAAATTATTTTAATTGAAGTAAAATTGACATATAATAAATAGGTTTCAGGTGTACAACATAATGATTCAATATTTGAATATATTGAGAAATGATCACTACATTAAGTCTAGTTAACCTCTATCACCTCACATAGCTACAATTTTTCTTCTTTGGGATGAAAATTTTTAACATCTACCATCTACTCTCTTAGCAACTTTCAAATATATAATATGGTATTATTCACTATGGTCACCATGCTACACATTATATCCTCACGGCTTATTTATTTTATACCTGGAAGTTTGTACCTTTTAACCCCTTCACCCATTTCATCCATCCCCTAATTGTTCTATATATAAATGAGATTAAGTAGTATTTGTCTTTCTCTGTCTGACCTATTTCACTTAGTGCTCCCAAGATGCATCCATGTTGTTGCGAATGGCAAGATATTATTCTTTTTTATGACTGAATAATATCCCATTGTGTATGTGTACATTTTTCTTATCCATTTATCCATTGATGGACATGTAGGTTGTTTCCATATGTTGGTTATTGTGAGTAATATTACAGTGAATGTGGGAGGCATATGTCTTTTCAAATTAGTGTTTTCATTTCTTTTGGATAAATACCCAGAAATGGAAATGCTGTATCATATATCAGTCCTATTTTTAATATTTTGAGGAATCCTTATGCTGTTTTCTATAGAAGCCACACCAATTTACATTCCCACCAAGACCGTGCAAGCATTCCCTTTTCTCCACATCTTCAACACTTGCTTCTTTTTTTTGTCTTTTTGATAACAGCCATTCTAACATGTATAAGGTAATATCTCATTGTGGTTTTGATTTGCATGTATCATCTTTTTAAAGATATATATTCTGACTTTATCCAATCTGGAGGTAAATGACTGATGTCTTAAAATCTCCTGTTACCATTTTGGGAATTCCTTTTGCTTCCCTCTTGGATTAGATTGTTTGCTTTCTAGATCCATTTTTCCTCTTTTGCTTAATTCCCTTAATTAAATGGAATATATTCATTAGCAGCTTCCTAAGAAATAGTACATTTTAGATAAACTTTTGGGGACCATTTATGTCTGAAAATATTCTCTCTATGACTTGGCAATGTATAGATTTTTTTCATTATCTTCCTTAGATTACATTTTCCCAGAATTTTGAAGGCATTACTTCATTATCCTACATTCTCATAATGTTCTTGAAAAGTCAGAGCCCTTTTATTCCTGATCTTCAGTAAGAGAAGACTGGAAATAAGGAAGAAGTCTTCCTGAGCTACAGAATGTGAGTCCCTCAATGCTAGACTGGGGTAGCAATGAAAGAGAATTTGAAATGAATTGAAACTAAAACACCACTGAAACTAATGGTGTTCAGTGTCTCCCTGCCTGGGAGAGGTGGGCAGAGGACATGCATAAGGTCCCAGTGAGGAGAGAAGTGAGTTAGTGGGGGGAGCCAACATTTTGGAAGTCTGAGGATATATGAGTTTCCTGTGGGCCAAGTGAAGATAGTCAGATTTATATTCTCTTCAAAGAATCTCCTCAGGAGCTTCTTCCTAGATCAGGAGACCCCAGCAGTAAGAGAGTATGGGTGTACTTTTTGAGTCAAGATCTAAGGGGTGCACAAGAGGTCATCTAGAAAGTGAATTGTTGTAGTGTGGAGGCTTGAAGGTGGGGGATGGGTGGTCAGCCCTAAAAGGGCTCTAAAATTTACCTTTGAGTGCTTGTCACCTAGAGGATACTCACAGCCACATTTCAACAGCACCATGGAGGGCTCAATGGAGATGTTCTCAGTCACACCAATTTTGCCCCACAAAGAACCACTTTGTAAACGCTCTTGGAGGCAATACTCCAATAAGAAGAAAAATTACGGGGCACCTGGATGGCTCAGTGAGTTAAAGCCTCTGCCTTCAGCTCAGGTCATGATCTCAGGGTCCTGGGATCAAGCCCTGCATCTGGCTCTCTGCTCAGCAGGGGGCCTGCTTCCTCCTCCTCCTCCTCCTCCTCTCTCTCTCTCTGCCAGCCTCTCTGCCTACTTGTGGTCTCTGCCTGTCAAATAAATAAATAAATAAAACCTTTAAAAAATAAAAAGAAGAAAAGTTATTCTAGGAGACACAACCAAAGATATGGAAAATAAAGATAATTAGATAAATGTACGAAAGTGTTTTTTGTTATTTTTTTGTTATTATTTTTTGTTATTTTTTTTAAAGTACCCTGGGAACATGACCTGAGCTGAGGCAGAGGCTTTAACCCACTGAGCCACCCAGGCACCCCCTAAAGTGTTTTTTTGTCCAAACAATTATCAGGGGCCAAAGGGAAAACAAACAGAATAAACAAAACCCAACAAAAACCTCTTACTATTCCAGAATTAAAATCCTAGGTAATATTAGGATGGGGAAGATAGAAGTAGAGACTAAAGGGATGAGAGTGTGTCCTAACAAAACAGCTTCAAAATCTACAGAACATCATGGTGATGTAAGATTTTTTTCCCACCAGAGGTATAAGGATGATTCAATGTCAGAAAATATCAGTGGATTACAAGATATTAGAAGTCTTAAAAATAAAAATATATTTCAAGAGATACAGGAAAATTATTTGATAATGTAAACAGCTGATTGTGAGTAAAGCAGTAGTATGCTGGACATGTAATAAGAATGACCCACTTCCTCTTCTCTGAAGGTTGAACTTCCTGTAGACAGCTCTACCTTGAGTGAAGGGTGGAAAATTTTAACTTTAAATGAAAATGAAGATTTTTTTGTTTTATTTTGTCTTAGATTGGGTTCCTTAGAAACAGAGACTGACTGTAGAATTCAGGGCAAACACGTTTTTGAGGAGTGTTCTTCAGAAAAAGTCATTAAGGTTAAGGAAAAGAAAAGTGGAAAAGTGGGGTGGGGTTAGGATATTATTTCAGGATACATGCCATATCAGTTATACTATGGGAGATGTGGTGGTGATGTCATGACTTCCCAGGGAAGATGGCACCTGTCAGCTAAGGACACTTCTCCTGAGAGAAATGTCTGGGAGCCATTCATAGGCAAGATTCACAGCAGCTGAGAGGAGACTTTGCAAGTCCAGTATATGGCATGACGGCAGAGTAGAGAAGAACAACTTAGCTTCTACTACACTGATTCATACATTGAGCTGAAAATTCTAGTTTCTGGATCAAGATTGTATTTTACAACTTAAAGTGATTTTAGGATTTTCCACATCATGTGGAAAATTTCTTGTTTTTATCCAGAGGCAGAGAAAGATGTCCTCCAACCAAAAAGGACAGCACAGAAAACAAAACCAAAGTGGCTTTTTCTGATTACATCTCATGAGTCCTGCATGCTTGATATACTACATGTGTATACACATATACATATATTATGCATATATGCATATGCACATATGTCATCATATTACATGTCACACAAACATGTTTGCACATATATACACATATGTATACATAGATAGTTCATCTACTATCTCATCTTATATTCTGTAGCTTAGAAAAAATCAGTATTATATTCTTATAATGATCTTATATATAACTAATATCAACATCAGTATTGTATTAGCATTAAGATTGACATGGCTGTTATTGCTACAGCAAAAGTGTAGATGATATTCATATTTTCTTTTTAGCATTCTACTTCTTTGAAATAAAGAAAGTTGAAAAGAGGGCACTTCTTTTTCTGCCAAAGATCTGGAAACACTTTGTCCCTGGTTGGACTTTCAGCCAAATGAGGATCTCCATAGGAATGGAAGAAATCACACACTCTGCTCCAGAATCCTACATTTGCCAGGTCACATTGCTTTACTTTGGATTCCTACCATCTGGGAAAAGGTCAGTCCAAAGACCTAAGACCTACCATGGTGCTGCAGATTGCTGAGCAATGTCATGGAATATGTCCTCTTGCATCTTTGCCAGGTAAGGATCTGAAGATGAGATGTTTGCATCCCCGGTGCCTCATATTTTTATGCCAAACCAGGACTGCACTGCAAGAAGTATCTTTGCCAATTTTCCTTTATTAAAAAGATACTCCCCTCCATGCCCAAGAATAATATTATGGAAAAGGATAACCATTTAGCTGTGTTTGACCATGGTACTAAGGAATTCAACAGGATCCCACAGAATTCCAAACAACACATTTTTTAATTCATAAGCAAAGGATGAAAGGCACATCAATGAACTTGATAATAGAAAATGCATAAATCTTTAGAATGCTTTACAATGTCACCAGAATGGGAAGTAACAATATTGTGAAGGGTGTCATATACGATGGCGATATACATAATATGCAAGCATTGTATTTTGAGCAATAATAAAATATGCTTCTTTAGAAACTATGAAAGCTGAGCTGACCATTAAGGATTTGGCATTTCATTTTGGAAATGGAAAGACATTTAGCATGTGGTTTCACACCCAGCACTTGGGAACTGGTCCAAGCTGAGTGGTCCTAGACATAGTCAACATCCTCTTCATCTAGAGTTCAGATAGCCGCACTAGCATTCAGAATCTCACACACTGCACCATTATTTTAAAGTACATTTCTTAGTGCCAGACAACAGGCAAACACTAGTGAAGTTCCAGGGAGAGGCATGTTTATTTGTTTTCTGTGGTTCGGAAACCATTTCCGTTTGCTTGAATAAGACACTGTCTAAAAGCAACTTCCTTTCTTTCCTATGGCTCCTTGAAATAGCAAATTATTAAAATTATCAGGGCTACTGGTATGAGAATGAATGAGAGGTGATCTCATTTTGTAGGAGGCACTGAGCAGACATTTAGCATTTAGCAGACATTTAGCATTTATGTTAATTTTCAAATTAACATAAATCCATTCTGTGGGACTCAAGGTTGGGTTTTTTTGTCATTCTTTGGTAATTCCTGTCTTCCCTCCCTTGATAAACACACACACACACACACCTCTTGGTTCTAATACTACATTATAAAGATGACTCAATTTAGGATGAAGCTCTGTCTTTTAGATCTATCACTACTCAGGGGAAGTCATAGGTGAGAAGAAAGCAATGAACAATGAGGTAGAATTTACAAAGAAAGTTGCTGAAAAGAAAACTTTGTTTATAGGGGTATCTCTGTGTACAGAGAGACCTGGTATATCAATACTGGACTGCTAATCTAAAAATCTCGAATTTAGCCCCTGCTCTGACACCCATGTAATTCTGGACAAGACCCATAATCACACTGAGCCTCAGCTTCCATTTCATAAAATGCTGAAACTAGTTAACTCCTTTACTTACTCCAGAGAATAATTGCTAAGTATCAAATGAGATAACATGGGAAAATATGTTCTGAACTACAAAACACTTTACTAATATAAGATACCAGTAGGACATAAATATGTTAAAGGTAGAGACTGAATTGGTTTTTTAACTTTGTCCCTTCCTATTTACACCTGGTGCCATGAGGCCCCCATAATCTCAATTCCTACTCAAAACTGGTCTCCTACCTCTAGTTTCATACTTCAGAATCTTTTCGGTCTCTCCTGTAATTTGAAATCTGCCTAAATTACCATTTTCCAGGGAAATGTCTTAACTCTTGGAAGTCACTCAAATCCCATGTGGTATTTTAAAATAGTAAAGATAAAATGCCATGATAAAGGAATAACGTGGATGCTAATATAATCTATATGTCAGTTTAGATCTCTCTGTTGTTTGAGAATCTGGAGGTCTAAATAAGTTGGTTCCTACTCCCAATCCCATAGCCCATAATTGATCAAAATAGTGTCATATACATTACTGAGAACATGTTTCCTAAAGATTGCTAGATTGGTCTGGATCTTATTTTTTTTTTTCAAATGACAGAAACTCAACTTAAAATATCTTTAAAAAGTAAATAGGTTGACTTATATTACTGAAAAATGGAAAGGTAGTACAGCTTCAGACATGGCAAGATCTAGTGACTCAGATTGTATCAACAGAATTCTGTCTTTTTCTTTTTGCTTTACTTTCCACTGTTCATTCACAGGCAGTCTCTGTGATAGGCATGCTGATGAATGAACAACTAGGACTTATTAGCAGTTAATTACTACTGAAAATAACAAAAAAATAAAATAAAAATGGTTTAAATGAGATATTTCTTTCTCACTTATGGGTCTAGATGTAAATACTTTAGGGCTGGAAAGATAATTATGTTCCATGATGTCTTCAGGTACCCATTCTTAAAACTCTCTGAATGGCTATTTCTCAATCACCCATTGATGTAATACT
Source organism: Neogale vison (assembly GCF_020171115.1). Classification (NCBI taxonomy): domain Eukaryota; kingdom Metazoa; phylum Chordata; class Mammalia; order Carnivora; family Mustelidae; genus Neogale; species Neogale vison. The sequence continues at coordinate 197,055,048 of NC_058091.1, read as the reverse complement.
AGGAAGGGTTTTTATTTTCCATGACTCTTGTAGGTAAATATTCATCACCACCACAACCTAACCACATGTTGTCTTTTTTTTTTTTTTAATCTTTATGAGGTTATTGTAACCTGAGGAATATTTACTAAATCTGCTATTTAGAAAACGGCTATTTTTCTCAGGTTAATAGTTCAACCTTGGCTACTACACATTAGAATCACCTAAAGGATCTTAAGAAAAAAATGGATTCCAAGATTCCATTGTTGACCAATTAGGTCAGAATATCTAGGGAATGGGGCCTGGTTTATTTGTTTGTTTGTTTGTTGAAATATAGGTTTTGGGGCACCTGGGTGGTGCAGTTGGTTAAGTGTCCAACTTGGTTTCCACTCAGGTGGTGATCACAGGGTCATGGGGCTCTAAGCTTAGTTCAGAGTCTGTTTAAGACTCTCTTCTCCTCCTTTCCTCCCCCCACCTCCCACTCTCAATCTCTCTCTCTCTCTAAAATAAATCAATCAGTCTTTTAAAAATAAATGTAGGTTTCTTCACACTGGCTTCCATAAGCAACTAAAATTAATATTGATTGAGGTCTATGTGGACTAATTGGTATTCCCTAAACAAAATTTGTCCAAAAATAAAGTAAGAGAGATACAATGACTCAAATTTAAAGTTATTCTTCGCCTTGTATCTAAGCACAAACATGATATAGGTGTTCTCTAATGTCTCCATCACCTACAGATGTAAGAACATCAAGCGTCTTCCTAGCCATGGGTGTTTGGACTCACTCTCAAGAAGGATCCCGATTTCCTGTCCTTCTCATCTCTCTGACCCTTTGGCGGGCAGGCTTATTCTGTTCTTTGAATCCTGTGGTTCATCTTTGCTGATAAATAGTCTTGGCATCATTTCCATCTTGTCTAGACTAAAGCTCAGTGCAGCACACATTGTTTAACAATTGAAAGGAATATCCTGAGCTCGGACCTGTCCTAGGACACTCTTCTAAAGCTTCCATTTTTCTTTGTATATGCACAAAGTCCCCTCGGAGCCCAGAACTTGGCCTTATTTGAAGCACTTCTATCTTGCTTGTCCAGTGTCATAAGTCCACCAGTGAACCTATTTATTTAACTTGACTTCACAAAATGTTAATAACTGAAAGTCAGGTCCAGAAAGAATTTATTCTTATGGTCTGATAGGCATTTTCAATGACAGAAACCTGACTACTGCAATATCTGTGTCTCTCCACATCTTTTCTTCAGCCATTGTTTAGAAGGCGCCATATTTGACTTTAATGAAAATGTGAGGCACAAGTTTGGAGGCAGAACTAGATGCTAGGAGGGACATGAGAATCACAATGAGTCATGTACTATAGCCGCTTACTACTAGCTCTAAAAGGAGTGAACTTAGTGTTTCACAAAGAAGAAAAGGAAAGAAAGAGCAGGGACTGGAAATAAAGGATATAGCATGATATTTTAACAAAAATGCTCTGGAATAGCTGGTGATGGAGAAGATAAAGTTGATCCCATTACCATCAGAGATTGAGTCCTACAAAATATCTATTGGCTGGTTTATTACCTTCTTTCTCACTGTGATTATAAATCAAATCCTGGAGTGGGTGGGTTCAGATACCTCTAACCTGTCAGGGGCACATGCTGATTATCAGGGCCCCATTGCCTGTGTTGTACTCATATACATAGCACCCCTGCAGCTAACCAGTATAGCGTTAAGCTTTTGCTAAGTTCCTGTGAAGGGTGATGATGTGCTCCCTCTCCTCCCTACACAGACTCTCTCTCTCTCTCTCTCTCTCTCTCCCTCTCCCTCTCTTACACACACACTCTCTCTCTCTCTCTCGCTATCCCTTTCTCACACAAATAAATAAATAAATAAAATCATAAAAAAAAAAAAGATAAAGACAAAGATACCAAGAAGGGAATCATAAATACAAAGTGGATGCTGAAACAACAAACATATCAGCAGAAGAATTTAATTATAGGAAGTGATGAAAGAGGAAAGAAAGCTGAGAAAGTTTGATAGCTGTGGTTTTAGAGAAGGATGTGAATTTATTCATTTTTTTTCTCTTGCATCAGTCTTCATAAAAAGTGGAAATGGGCTGATTCTGATGGCAGTAATCTTTGACCATCCATAATCTAGTCCCTTTGGACAAGTCAGCAAAAAGTAGAACTACAGTGGACCTAATTAGGACTCTGACTCTACTTAACTGTTCATACTATTATAAATAATATACTCTTTTGAATCTTGGCTTTCTCATCTCTAAAGAGGGTGAGAAATACAAGTCTTTTTCTCTAGGGGTTTTGAAGCTCAAATGCAGTAGTGTTTATCCATTTCATTTATCTCATTTATTCAATAGATATTCAGCAAATAATCCATTGTCTACCCTGCACCAAGCACTGCTCTGGGTGCTGGGGATATAGAAATGAACAAAGCAGGGTAACATCCTTGCTTTTATGGAATTTACATTTTAGCAATAGGAGAAAGATAATAAAGAAATAAGCAAATAAATGTCTAATATGTAAGATATTGACAATTGTTAAGAAAAAAATAAATAGCTAAAGGGGATAGAATTACTGAAAAAATTGTGAGCTGTAAAGAACTATACAAAATTAAGATTTAGTGTATTTCAGACTTGATTGAATAATAGGATTAAGCTCAAGGTCTTTGGCACTGGAGACTGTATTTGACTTTTTCATACAAGAGGAATTTCTGTTATTGCTCATTTACAAGATCGGCCTTTTTTAAAAGGCCCCATTTCCCCACCTTTTCCTAAGTCCTTATATTGACACGAGGCTTCTGGAAAATGATTCAGATTCTTTCAAATAAAAATTTAATTCAGCATCAGAAGTATCTAGGATTTGAGAGTTTCCTGAATCTTAATTCCAATCTTTATGTCTTTGGACAGTTCTTTTTCTTATTTTGCCTAATCCCCATTTTGGAAAACAGAGGAATCTTTCTTTTTTCTTTGGAATTACTCAATGCTTTTTTTTTTTTTTCCAGATTTTATTTATTTATTTGATAGAGTGAGAGAGCACAAGCAGGGGGAACAGTAGAGGGAGACAATGGAAAGGCAGGCTCCCCGTTGAGCAGAAAACCTGATGCAGTTGCTAGATCTCAGGATCCCGGGATCATGACCTGAGCAGAAGGCAGATGCTTAACTGACTGAGCCACCAGGCGCCCTACTCAGTGCTTTATATTGTTTTTATGTCTGTTGAAGGTAGAATCATATTATCTTTATAGGTGCTATGTATTGTATATTAATCTTCAATAGAGGTTACACTCAGTTCATTTTATGTAATTTCTTGATTAATGTTAAAAGCGTACTTCTCAAACCTTTTTGAACATGCCTCTAAATAGAAGGCATGTCTTTGAATAGAGAGAATAGCAAATCACTCTATTCTTTCACCAGGGTGGATGCAACTGAATTAAAAGTGAGATTAGAAGACTGTTGCAGATTTTATTTTCATACAGACACAGAATACTCTCACCTAAGAATCCCGAGTACTGCCAACTCCACCTGGAAGGATTGCTTCCATATAATATGAGTTGCCTTTGGGCATAACATAATGGAATTCAAATTAATTTAGATACACATTACATTAAGCTGGGCTACTTTAAAATGGAACGCCCTTATGTTAAAATTCAGTAGTAACTCTTTATTATCTCTTGTTCTAAGAGGAGTTCAATGCTTTTTAGACAGTCTCTAGTTGCTACAAGGTAGGTGACCAAAAGAAGTATTTCCCAAGCTTATTTAGCAATGACAAGACATTAACTTTTTCTCAAAGGTCAAGAAGGTGTTGATGGGTGCATTGATGCTGTGAGCAACTCTGATAGAAAAGTCTTCCTTCACTAGCTCCCTGGACTCAAAGAACAAGTATTAAAAGAGTCGATAGAGTGTTTTATAAAAGGATGTGCCCTTAAAGTTAGGGTCAGGATATGGACTATACTGTGACTTTGAAAAATACCATGCTTTGCACTAGTGATCAATATTATTAGCTCTAAAGTGTCTTCAAAGCTTATATCCAGGAATTTTTTTCTCTATTTTTCTCCATAAATTTTTGATTTGTATGAAGTGGGGAAGACTCTTGCATTTTTAATTTTACATACTTCTAAGGTTAGAAATTAAGATAACATTGAGATCCTAAAACCTGAAATCCAATTTAATAGTCTTATTTTATGAGGGTCAGTATTTTTTAAAGCAACAGTTCATTATCACTTCCCTGTCTTCAACCGATTCTTTTTTTTTTATTTAAGAGAAATAAAAGTTTTTTTTGTTTTTTTTGTTTTTTTTTTGCATTTCGTTAAAAGAAAATAAAGTTCTACATGGTACAAGGACCAAAGCAAACAGTTATTTAATTAGGTATTTAAATATTTGCTGAAACATTATTTCTTTCTCAAATCCTACTTTAAAAAAAAAAATCAGTTACTTGCTTTGAAAAGTAGAATTTTTTTTAACGTTTGTGTGTGTCATAATTTCCAAGATGAAACTTACCTTTTTAAAACTGAGAATCAGAGACAAATGAGCTGTTCCATTTTTTTCTTTCATATTTTTCCTACCTTTCCTCTCCAGTTCTCAACAAGCTGTGTCTTCGTGCACCTGAAGGAGCAGACAAACATCTTTTTTTTTTTTTTTTTTTAAATAAAGCTGTCCTATACAACTTGCTGGCATAGTATGAAGAATTCTTTCAGGATCATTTTTTCCCCCTCTTCCTCCCACTATCTTAACCAGAGGTTCTTTCTACCCATACTCCAATCTCATAATCTGAAAAGAAAACAAACAAAAACAAACACAAACAAACAAACAAACAAAATTGTTCCTGGCTCATTCTGTTTGAAACAGGCCTTTGAGCACATTTACAGAGTCATTTCCATGACAATATCAAAGCCCTCAATTTCTATTCGTGTTATAAAGAGGAAAATCTCTCATTCAAGTGAACTTCAGATCTGTATTTTTCCCAAGGTGTGAGATCAGATGTGAAATGAACCCATAAAAAAAGTGGTTGGGAAAAACCAATAGCACACCCTGGGATGGTTTCCTGGTGTGTTAAGAGTTCCATGTGACCCTTGACTCTATTTACATTCGTCCTCTGTTGAATGTAAGAATTAGAGAAAGCGGTTAAAATAAGGAAATTGAAACTCCACCTACTTCTATTCTAGATTCTATTGAAAGTCTAGGGACATTTTATAAAATAAAATGTCACATTTGTATAGTGGCACTTCCAAGAGATTAAAAAATTCAAATAACAGGAATTTGCAAGATGAGTATTTAAAATGCAGTCACATCTATTAACTCTTTAATACTGATGAAAGCCTCCTACAAAAGGAACATCAGTATTTTCGGTAGTCTTAAAAACAGGAGACCTTTTTAGGGTGGGATTTTGAGTACTAATTCTGCTTTTAGTATTTTTTAAAACACTGAAGATAGTGAAATAAGACATAAATATGCTGGACTTCAAAATTTTTCACTCTTCCAAAAGCTATTTTCAGTTTCCGGTGGAACTGCAGTCTTTTTCTTATTTTGTGGGAAGGATTTTGGCTATTAAACTGCCCAGTGAATCTAACCATTAAGAGCAAGAAAATCTTGGATGCACATTGAAATAATGCTATAAACTTTCTTATATATCTTCAGATGGAAGAAATTACACGAGACAAGGGGACTGGTTCCCTGCCCACTCCCCTGCCATTTGTGAAGAAAAAGGTATCATTATGAACACAGAGTTTCATAATAATTGCATAATTATTTTTGTTTCTTCATCAGTGCCAACCTGCTACTGGTGAGGTACAGCAGTCTGAAAAGAAGTCATCTGAGAACGGAATTCTAACAACTTAAGAAATATTTCCTGCAGCCACCCCTCTTCTTTCCAATTTGCAAAAAGCCATTTCAAAAATTTCTGAGCAGTGACACTATAAGAAAAAGTAAACTACAGACCAATATCTCTGATGAATGTAGATGCAAAATCCACTACAAAATTCTAGCAAACTCAATCCAACAATATATGAAAAAAAATTCTCAATTAAGTGGGATTTATTCCAGAGATGCAAGCATGCGTCAATATTTGCAAATCAAGCAACGTGATGTATCATATCATAAGAGAAAGGATAAAAACCTTATGATTATTTTAATGGATGCAGAAAAAGCATTTGACAAAGTACAACACACATTCATGATAAAAACTGTCAACAAAGTAGATTTGGAGGGAACACACCTCAACATAATAAAAGCCAAAATTAAAAAAAAAAATTCATAGCCAACATCATACTCAATGCAGAAAAACTGACAGCTTTTCCTCTAAGCTCAGGAACAAGACAATGACGTCCACTCTTGCCCCTTTTATTCAACATAGTACTGGAAGTACTAGCCATAGCAATCAGACAACAAGAAGAAATAGTGTTTGCTTCTGTAGCACGTACACTAAAAAATTGGAATGATACAGGGAAGATAAGCATGGTCCCTGTGCAAGGAAGACATACAAATTTGTGAAGTGTTTCATATTTTTAAAAAATATATCAGCAAAAGGCATCCAGATTGGTAAGAAAGAGGTAAAACTTTCACTATTTGCAGATCACAAGATACTTATATAAAACCCTAAAAATTCCACAAAAAACTACTAATACTGAAAAATGAATTCAGTATAGTCATAGGATATAAACATAATTTACAGAGACTAGTTGCATTTCTATAAAGTAGCAGAAAGAGAAAATAATAAAACAATCCCATTTACAATTGCACTAAAAAGAACAAAATACTTAGGAATAAACTTAACCAAGGAGGCGAAAGACCTGCACTCCAAAAACTATAAAACACTGATGAAAGAAATTAAACAAGACATAAACAAAAGAAAGATGTTCCATGCACATGGGTTGTAAAAACAAATATTATTAAAATTTCTAGTCTAGCCAAAGCAATCTACAAATTTAATGCAATCCCCATCAAAATACCAACAGTATTTTTCACAGAACTGGAACAAAGAATTCTAAAATTTATGTGGAACCAAAACAAAAACAAAAAACAAAACAAAACAAAAACAACCAAATAGCCAAAGCAATCTTGAAATAGAAAAACAAACCTGAAGGTATCACAGTCCCAGGTTTTAAGATGTACTACAAAGTTGTAGTAATCAGAACAGCATGGTACTGGCACAAAAATACACACATAAATCAATAGAACAGAATAGAGAACCCGGAAATAAACCCACACTCATGTGGTCAATTAATCTGTCACAAAGGAAGCAAGAAGATACACTGGGGAAAAGACAGTCTCTTCAACCAACAGTGTTGCGAAAACTGGATCACTTTCAAATACCATACCTAAAAATAAACTCAAACGGTATAAGGACCGAAATGTGAGACCTCAAACGGTATAAGGACTGAAATGTGAGACCTGAGCTGTGAAATTTCTAGAAGAAAACATAGGCAGTAATCTCTTTGATATCAGCTGTAGCAACAGTTTTCTAGATATGTCTCCTCAAGCAAGTGAAACAAAAGCAAAAATGAACTTGGGACTACACCAAAATAGAAAACTTTTGCACGGAGAAGGAAAGCATGAATAAAACAGAAAGATAACTACTAAATGGGAGAAGGTATTTGCAAATGATGTATCCAATAGGGGTTAATATGCAAAATAAAGAATTTATACAACCACACCAAAACAAACAAACAAACAAGAAACAACAACAACAACAAAACAAAAACAAATAATCTGGTTAAAAATGGACAGAGAAGGTCTCCTGGGTTGCTTAGTTGGTTAAGTAGCTGACTTGTGATTTTGCCTCAGGGTCCTGGGATCCAGCCAGCCCTGCATCAGGCTCTGCACTCATTGGGGAATCTACGTGAGGATTCTCTCTCCCTCTCTCTCTGCTCCTTCCCCTGTGCGCGCTCTCTCTCTCTCTCTCTCAAATAAATAAACAGGTCTTTTTAAAAAAATGGGCAGAGGAACTGAATAGACATTTTTCCAAACAACACATACAGATGCCAACAGAAATATGAAAAGATGATCAACATCATCCTCAGGGAAAAGCAAATCAAAGCCACAATGAGGTATTGCTGTACACCTGTCAGAATGGCTAAAATCAAAACCAATAAGAAATAATAAGTGTTGATGAGAATGTGGACAAAAAGGAATCATTTTGCATTGTTGGTGGGAATGCTAGCTGGTATAGCCATTGTGGAAAACAGTATGAAGATTCCTCAAAAAATTAAAAACAGAATTAACATATGATCCAGTAATTTCACTATTGGGTTTTTACTCAAAGAAAATGAAAACACTAATTGGAAAAGATATATGCACCTCTATGTTTACTCCAGCATTATTTACAATAGCGAACTATGGAAGCAGCCCAAGTGTCCATCAGTAGATGGATGGATAAGGAAGATGTAGTATATATACACAGTGAAATATTTCAGCCATAAAAAAGTGAAATCTTGCCTTTGCAAAAACATGGATGGACCTAGCAAGTATAATGCTAAGTGAAATAAGCCAGTCTGAGAAAGACAAATAACATGTCATTTCCCCTGTGTGTGGAATTTAAGAAACAAAACAAATGAGCAAAGGAAAAAAGAGACAAACGAAAAAACCAGACCTTTACTATACAGAACAGACTGGTGCAAGGGGAGAGGGATGTGGGGGTATGGGTAAAATAAGGGGATTAAGAGTACACTTATCATCATGAGCACTGTTGCTCATGATTGTTGAATCATTACATTGTACACCTGAAAGTAATATAGCCCTCTATATTAATTATACTTGAATAAAAAAATCTCTGAACAGTGATATAACTGCACAGAATGAAGTGATAAAATACTAATTATATACTCATGAGATTAATATTAACTCCAAAGTCTATGTCCTAAAATAATAAACTTCTGGATTGTTTTATAATACCTCTGTTTCATATATATATACATATTATATATTGTTTTATATACCTCTGTTTCATATATATATATGTACATATATACATATATATACACATATATATGTATACATATATATATATGCTATCTCATTTTCCAAAGGACTAGGAAACTTTGAGTATATGACTATGTTACAAGGACAAGTAAAATACTACACTTGAAGACAGGAGGCAAAATTCTTTGGCTTACTCCATTTGTGTGGCTTGGGCAGAGTTGACTTCTTTTAACTCAGTTTCTCTAAAAACATGGATAAAGAGACCCTTGACTAAAAATCACAAATGTCTGAAAGTCTCAAAGTTAAATTTTCCTTCTGTTAGTTGTGACTAGATGAGAATGAGGAAGTATGGTAGATGAAGAATAATTCACAAAATGAAGACGTCTAAGGTTTTCTCTTAGAGCTGGTTAATTAGTAAACATTTTCCCTTATGGCTGGTCTGAGCAGTTTTGCAGTCAATAACATGGACTGCAGAGCCCACTGTGTGGTAAGAAATTTTTCATTTTAGGTGTCATTTTCCATCTCACTGCTCCTGTCATGCCACACTGCTCAATTTAGGAAATATGTTTTTTAATGTTATTTTTAATATCTTAGAGTATTTGGGGCATAGTGGGTACTTGTTAGAATTGATAATAATGGTCTTTTTCTTCTCCTTCTATGTTATAAATATGGTATTTCTACAGTAGATATTTTTCTCAAAATATTTTAAATTTGCCTTGTGTTCAAAAAAGAGACCACATTACTGATGATCATGTTATTCTTGATTAAGTTATTTAACCTTTCTGACTCTCAGATTTTGCATGTGAAAATTGTAAATAATAATGCACAATTCTAAATGTTTTTTGGGAGACAAACATGATGAAAAATGTGCCTAGTAAAATGCTTAACATATAAGTGATTTATTTTATTATTGTTATTATTATTAATAGAAGTAAGACTCTAAAATATAATTTTGTTTAAAACCTTCTTTGAAGATTTTTTTTAATTGAGTTGACTAGAGATACCTGGGTGACTAAGTTGGTTAAGCATCTAACTTCAGCTCAGGTCATAATCTCAGGGTCCTGGGATCAGGCTCCCTGCTCCATCAGGAGTCTACTTGCCCTTCTCCCTCTGTATCTACCCCTCCCCTTGCTCATGCTCTCTCTCAAGAAACTTGCTTTTCTCTTTTATATCTCTCTTTCTCTCTCTCTCTCAAATAAGATAAAATAAAGTAAAATCTTAAAAAAAATTTTTTTTGAGTTGACTAAGTAGAGTGACCAATGGATTAACTTTCCAAATTGTTTTTTTTTTTTCATATAGATAAAATTCGTGATATTTATGTCTTTTACTTCAAGCATTGATTCAATTTTTATCAGAATCCTTAGGTAGTGGGTACTTTGGACATGTGTGGAAAAAATACAACCTACATTGTCCTTCTGTTTCTTAATTTAGCTTAAGCCTTCATTGTGCTATTTGGGTTTTACCTACCCTTCCAGGGTTGTACACAGGTTTGGGGAGCTTACACAATACCAGGGCACAGAGGTGGGAGTGGACAAACTCTCCCTTAGTCATTGATACACACCAGTTGCTGCTGGTAATTCTTTGGACAGAGATCAGGAAAACTCCATTCTTCTTGCCAGGTCCTAAGTTAGTTATTTTCATAAAGCAATGAGTGGAAGGTTAGGATTTTAGGAAACATATTAATCAGAGGAGTTTTTATAGCAATGCCTCTTTTATTTTCCATTAAAAATAAAATTAAATAAAAATCAGATACATCCACACTAGTTTCCCAGTGCTTTACTAAGAAGTTTCATGTTTTATTTTTTTGGTCTAAGCAGCAAAGATGAATCTTTCCATATCCATATTACACCTTGTCTTTGGAAAATGGACAAAAATTCATTCAAAGTGAAATATTTTTAAAAACTGCTTCCTTTTTACAGGGAGGTGTACTGCCTTTCTCTTTTATATCTGAGATTATTGACAGAGATGACATTTGTTAGAATGCCCCTTTTTGGGGGGGGGCAAACATCCTTTATTCTGTAGTGGAAATACTACAAAGTAGTAAGCTATGGTAGCCAGCCTTCAAGGTGGTTACTAATGAGCCATTCCTTTTGGCATTCTTGATCATATGTGATCTTCTCACATAATCAGTAGACTTGACCAGTATAACCAATAGGATCTTGGAGGAAATAACAATTTATGAAGCTTGGTCATAAAAGATACTGAGGCCTCTGCCTTGCCTTCTCTTCAATCTCTCTCCCTAGGGAATCCAGCCACCATGTGTTGAGAATCCTCAAGCCACTCTGTGCAGGAGAAGAACTGAAGCCAATTGCCAATAGCCAAGGTGTACTTATTAGTCATGTGAGTGAGCCATATTGGCAGTTACATCTTCCAGACTTACAAGATGTCAGATGAGTGTAGTCTTAGTTGACATTTTAACTCATGAGAGAGCTTGAGCCAAAATGGCGTAAGCCACTCTGAAATTCTTGGCCTACAGAAACCGTGTAAAATAATAAATAGTTGTTATCATTTTAAGCCATCAAGTGTGGGAATAATTTATTAATGTAGCAATAGATCACTGATACACAGGCATATAAGAATTCTTATGAATAGATGTAAAGGCTTTGTCAATAATCCCTTGCATTTTTTCCTCCTTTTGTAATATATACAAATTATCTTTGGGGAATGGAATGGCTCAAGTTTTGTGGTCCTGCACCCTGCAAATGACAGTCCATCTTCGCCAATTTCATTTTTTTTTTCCAGAAGAAAGACTTAATGGATGTCAAATGACCAAGAGTTTTAGTCAGCTGTATCAAAATAGTCTCAAATTCTCCTGTTTGCGTTCACCTGGTTCTCTTAGCTTCTCCATCTCTTTCTCTTACTTCTGTGCCAGTCTTGGTGGAGTTGAGTGGGTGGAGCACAGGAAAATTTTTGCTGTTTCTGTGTCAAACTTTGGGAGTAAGGAAGCATGAGAGACTCTGGGTTTTCTGTATTCTCATCTGCTAAATTCACCACAGTTATACCCTCTCTCTATGGGTCCTGGCCCCATAGGATCTTCTGTATAGGACCTTCCAAAATCTCTATTATCACCAATTAGGGAATCTATTTCTAGTCCACATGTGTGGGTGGCAAAGGTGGTAGGTGGAGGTGATAAATATGGAATATTTCTTAATTTCTTCTGAGTATTCTGTCTCTACCCCAGATATTGTCCATTTAAGCTCTTAGGCACTTGAAAACCATAGCCAGAAAGACTGTTAGACTTTTCTGGTTTTTACCCTGTTTTACCACTCCTCTCAGGCATCTTCTTTGTTTGAATGAGGGGAAGGGATGGAGGAAATACAAGGAGGAAAAAATGAATATATGTTAGTATCTCAAAGATATGATGCTGTGCTAGCTTTGGCAGCACATATACTAAAATTGGAATGGTAGAGAGAAGATTAGCATGGCCCTTGTGCAAGGATGATGTACAAATTCATGAAGTATTCCATATTTTTGTAATAGTAAGGGAGTTTAACACCTCCCTCACTGCAATGGACAGATCATCTAAGCAGAAGATCAACAAGGAAAGAAGAGGTTTGATGACACACTTGACCAGCTGGATTTAACAGATATATTTGGAGTATTCCATCCTAAAGCAACAGTGTACATACTCTTCTCAACTGCACATGACACATTGTCCAGAAAAATTACATACTGGGCCACAAACCAAGTTTCAACTGGTACCAAAAGATTGGGATTATTCATTGCATATTTTCAGACCACAGTGCTTTGAAACTTGAATTCAGTCACAAGAGGAAATTTGGAAAGAATTGAAAAACATGGAGGCTGAAGAGCATCCTCCTAAAGAATGAATGAGTCAACCAGGAAATTAAAGAAGAATTTAAAAAATTCATGGAAACAAATGAAGAATGAAAATACAAGTATTCAAAATCTTTGGGATGCAGCAGAGGCGGTCCTAAGAAGGAAATACATAGCAACACAAGCCTTTCAGAATAAACAAGAAAGGTCTCAAATATACAACCTAACATGACACCTAAAGGATCTGGAGAAATAACAGTAAATAAAGCATAAACCCAGGAGAAGAAGAGAATTAATAAATATTATAGCAGAAATCAATGAAATAGAAACCAAGAGAATAGTAGAACAGATCAATGAAACTAGGATCTGGTTCTTTGAAAGAATTAATAAGATTGATAAACTCCTGGATAGACTTATCAAGAAGAAAAGAGAAAGGACCCAAATAAATAAAATCATGAACGAAACAGGAGTGATCACAACCAACACCACAGAAATCAAATTATAAGAACATAGTATGACCAACTATATGACAAAAAATAAGGCAATCTGGAAGAAATGGATGCATTCCTAGAGAGGTATAAACTACCAAACCAGGAAGAAATAGAAAACCTGAACAGACCCATAACCAGCAAGGAAATTGAAGCAGTAATCAAAAATCTCCCAAGAAACAAGAGCCTAGGGCCAGATGCCTTCCCAGGGGAACTCTACCAAACATTTAAAGAAGAATGAATACTTATTCTTCAGAGGCCCTTTCAAAAAATAGAAAAGGAAGGGAAATTTCCAAACTTTTTCTATGAGGTCAGCATTACCTTGATACCCAAACCAGACAAAGACCCACCAAATGGGAAAATTACAAACCAATACCCCTGAGGAACATAGATGCAAAAATTCTCACCAAGATACTAGCCAATAGGATCCAACATTATATTAAAAGGATTATTTCCACTACAACCAAGTGGGATTTATTCCTGGACTTCAAGGATGGTTCAACATCTGCAAATCAATCCATGTGATATACTACATTAATAAAAGAAAGGACAAGAACCATATGATCTTCTCAATAGATGAACAAAAAGCATTTAACAAAGTGCACCATCCTTTCTTGATTAAAATTATTCGTAGGGTGAATATCATTCTTAATGGTGAAAAATTGAGAGCTTTTCCCCTAAGGTCAGGAACACAGCAGGAATGTCTACTCTCACCACTGTGGTTCAACATAATACCAGAAGGCCTAGCTTCAGCAATCAAAAAGAAATAAAAGGCATCTGAATTAGCAAAGAAGAACTCAACTCTTCACAGATGACATGATGCTCTATGTGGAAAACCCAAAAGACCACCCCAAAACTGCTAGAATTCATCAAAGTGGCAGGATATAAAATGAGTGCACATAAATCAGTTGCATTTCTATACACCAACAGTGAGATGGAAGAAAGAGGAGTTAAGGAGCCGATCCCATTTACAACTGCACCCAAAACCATAAGATACCTAGGAATAAACCTAACCAAAAAGGCAAAGGATCTGTACTCAGAAAACTATAGAACATTCATGAAGGGAATTGAGGAAGACACAAAGAAATGAAAAAATATTTTATGCTCATGGATTAGAAGAACAAATATTGTTAAAATATCTATGGTACCTAAAGCATTCTATGCATTCAACACAATCCCTATCAAAACACCATCAACTATTTTCACAGAGCTGAAACAAATAATCCTAAAATTTGTATGGAACCAGAAAAGACCCCAAATAACTAAAGGAATGTTGAAAAGGAAAACCAAAGCTGGTGGCATTACAATTTCAAACTTTAAAGCTCTTTTACAAAGCTGTAATCATCAAGACAGTATGGTACTGGCACAAAAACAGACACATAGATAATGGAACAGATCAGTGGAACTCAGAAATGGACCCTCAGCTCTGTGGTCCACTAATCTTCAACAAAGCAGGAAAGAATAGCCAATGGAAAAAGGACAATCTCTTCAACAAATGGTGTTGGGAAAACTGGACAGCCACATACAGAAAAATGAAACTGTACCATTTCCTTACACCATACACAAAAATAGACTCAAAATGGATGGAAAAACCTAAATGTGAAATAAGAATCCATCCAAATCCTAAAGGGGAAACAGGTGGCAACCTCTATGACCTTGGCTCCAGCACCTTCTTGCTATACATGTCTCCAAGGGGAAGAGAAACAAAGGCAAAAATGAACTATTGGGACTTCATCAAGATAAAAGCTTTTGCACAGCAAAGGAAACAGAAAAAGAAGAATTTAAAAAATTCATGGAAACAAATGAACAAACCAAATTGGAAAATGGAAACAAATGGAAACAAACCAAAAGATAATCGACAGAAGGGAAAAAGATATTTGCAAATGTCTTAGCCAATAAAGGACTAGTATCTAAAATCTCTAATGAACTTCTCAAACTCAACACCCAAAGAACAAATAATCCAATCAAGAAATGGACAGAAGACACGAATAGTCATTTCTCTAAAGAAGACATATGAATGGACAACAGATACATGAAAAAGTGCTGAACATCACTTTTCATCAGGGAAATACAAATCAAAATCACAATGAGATACCACCTTACATCAGTCAGAATGGTTAAAATTAACAAGTCAGGAATCAACAGATGTTGGTGAGGATGTGGAGAAAGGGGAATCCCCTTACACTGTTGGTGGGAATACAGGTTGGCACAGCCCCTTTGGAAATAGTATAAAATTGAAAATAGAGCTACCCTATGACCCAGCAATGATACTACTGGGTATTTACCCCAAAGACACAAATGTAATGATCTGCAGGGGCATTTGCATCCCAATGTCCACAATAGCCAAACTATGGAAACTATGGAAAGAGCCCAGCTGTCCATCAGCAGATGGGATGAAGAAAATGTGGTATATAGATATATATGAAGGAATACTACTCAACTATCAAAAAATGAAATCTTGCCATTTGCAATGATGTGGATGGAACTAGAGGGTATTGTGCTAAGCAAAATAAGTCAATCAGAGAAAAACAATTATCATATGATCTCATTCATTTGTGGAATTGAAGAAACAAATCAGAAGATCACAGGGAAAGAGAGGAAAAAATAAAACAAGACAAAATCAGAGAGGGAAACAAACCATAAGAGACTCTTAATCATAGGAAACAAACTGAGGGTTGCTGGAAGGGAGAGGGTTGGGGTAACTGGATGATGAACATTTAGGAGGGCACATGATGTGATGAGCACCTGGTATTATATAAGATTGATGAATTACTGACCTCTACCTCTGAAACTAATAATACATTATATGTTAGTTAATAGGATTTAAATTTTTAAAAAGAAAAAAATGAAACTTTTATTTTACTTTTTCTACCCTATTCTGAAATAATTTCAGACTTTTAGTTTCAAAATTCATCCAGAGAATTCCCATATACCTAACTTTCCCTAATATTAACATTCTACATAACCAAAGCCACGATACAATAATCTAAGCCAGGAAATGAATATTGATATAATATTATTCACCACAGTACAGACTTTGTTGTAATTTCTCCATTTGTCCAACTGACATCCTTTTTCTGGTCCAGCCTCTCATATTTCATTTAGTTTTCATGTTTCCTCAAGTTCCTTTGTCTTTCATGACCCTGGCACTTGAAGAGTACTACTAGTTACTTTGCAGGAATATCTTTCAATTGCGGCACCTGGGTGACTCAGTCGGTTAAGTGTCCAACTCTTGGTTTCAGCTCACATCATGATCTCAGGGTCTTGAGATCTAGCCCCACTGTGGGCTCCTGGCTCAGCAGGATGTCTGCTTATCTCCCTCTCCCTCTTCCCCTCCCCCAACTTGTGCACCCTTGCAAGCAAGCACTCTCTCTCTCTAAAATAAATAACTAAATATTGGGGGGAAAGGATATTATGCCAACATAATGGCAATTCATACTGGGGTTTCAAGTTTCACCCAATTTTGCCCTAAAATTATATGTGAATAAAAGTTATCTGAAGGTGTGAATAAGCAGAGAGAATAAAGTTTAGGAAAAGCTGAGCTATTTCTATGGTTCCTGGCTGTTTTAGAAAACCTGGCATTCTTAAGACTGTCACAGATAAAAAACTTGGCAATAGTATAATGTAGATACATTTTAATTTTTTTAAAGGTTTTATTTATTTGACAGACAGAACATAAGTAGGCAGAGAGGCCAGCAGAGGGAGAGGGAGAAGCAGGCTCTCAGCTGAGCAGAGAGCCCAATGCGGGGCTCAATCCCAGGACCCTGGTATCATAAACTGAGCCGAAGGCAGCCACTTGGACCGACTGAGCCACCCAGGTGCCCCTAGATACATTTTAACATTACAATAACTATTGAATTCCTTTAGACATTTTACAAATGTAGGCAAACTAGTTCTTGGTGCTGTCTGTTGAATGTGCAGACCAGTGGTCGTATGCAACATATTACATAGACAGCTGTTGAAAATGCATGCATTCAATCTCCATCCCAGCAATCCTGATTCAGATCCCATTGTCTATTTCATTGAAGGGTGTGGTTACTTTTATTCCTCAAATTATATATTTGTTCACTGACTAATAGGCTAATTGTCCTCAAAAGATAATTCTGTTGCCTTTGGAATTAATAAAGGCAGGAGAAACTGATTATTAACAGAAAGACTTGTTTTTTAGTAGCTTGTACAGCTCTACACAATTTACAAAGTTCTGTCAAAGAACAGTCAACAGGGAGGAGCCAAGGAATGGAGAGAGACACACAGGATTCCAACGATACTATCTACTTGCCTAAGGCCAGTATACCCCTGGACTATTCATTTACATGAAGCAATAAATTCCTCTTTTTTATTAAGTTAGGTTGAATTGGGTTTCTGACATCTTGAGTAAAAGAATCTCAACTGATAACAATTCTCCACAAATGGTTGTTGAATATATGTTTGAATAAAGATTGAAGTGTATAGTAGCCCACCCCTCTTGACATTTTTCTTTGGGTAAGAAACATCTCTGTTGTGTAGCACAATTCCAGTGGCCACCATTTACGTGGAATATAATACTAATGGTGCCTCCAGGATGTGGGCAACAAGGCAACCCTGAGGGAAGATGATGGTGGGGTATGAGAAAATCTGTGGTTCTTAGTGCTACATCATTTATATCGTGGAGTCCCATTTCCCAAAAGTGGGCAGACCACATTCTTTACGTTCCCTTGTGTTATGGATCCATTAACTCTTCAGGAGTTTCATCCAGCTTTTTCTTCTATAGGAGAAAATCAAAAGCGCTTAATTTGACCATGCTAAATAATATTTAGAATATGTGTAGTCCTTAAGCTTAGGCCTTATTATCATATACTTACACATTATTATTATTTTTATTGTAAGTTTTATTCTATTAAAGTACTCATTTTACTGAATCAACTCACGGTGACTCAGGCTTTATAATGTTTTGGTCTATAAAGTGTTCAAGTAGTTACAACTTATTAAAAACTGGGGCAATTCTTGCTGTATAGCCATGTATTGACATGAGTTGAATCTTTTTCTTTCTTTTTTTCATTTGTATAGCTGACTCCTTTGTACACTCACTACTCACTCACTTAGTGGTTTAAAGAAATATAAGGAAGAAAGCATGGAGAAGAAAATTGATCTCTTGTTCCCATTTTAAAAATTTAGCAGTATGTTCTACAATAGGGTTCACCTCAGGGATTATTTTCGTTTTCTCCTGAAATTCTGTGACTCTCTTGCATTTAAGTGACTCCTTTTGTTCTACTGGCATAGGTCCAGCTGAACAAGTTCTCAAGGCCCAGGAAGTCGAGAAAAATCTGATTTGTTTTTCCCTATCTGCTGAGAAGAAACACATGTTGCTATGTACAAAAGGAAATGGCCCATCTCTGAAAATTTCCCTTTGCAGTGTCTAATAGAGTAATGTGCCTGCGTTTTTGTTAGTTCTGAAAATATTTTGTCTTATAATATTTTTGCAAGTGGCCAAACCTAAGTAATATGTTTTATACACTTTCTCATTAAAAAAAATTGAGTCATATGTCAGTCAAGATTGCCAGTTTTACATTGAACATTTCTAGCCACTAGGCTTTGGGAGGGTCACTCTACTCTATATGATAGAGAAAGGTAAACAGTTCCAGGTATCAACCAGCATAAATACCTTCTTGCCTGGACTTACTTTCATAATCGTTGAAATATTTCATTTCCATAAATTTCCTTAAATTTTCAGAAATAGAGGGAAAACAAGATAAAAAATTTATCTGCTATGACACCGAATTGTAGCTGGTGGGCACATGAGCATTCCCAGAAGAAAGCTTCATCAGTTAATAGGGAAACAGTCCCATGTGTTACATTTCTTCATTTGTGGACCATTCACTACTAAGTTAAAAGATACTTTCTGGTGTCTGTTACTATGATGAATACTGAAGAAAGCAAACTATAGATAGAAATTTCCAATAATAGACTCAAATGCATAATGGAGAGATAGATGATAGATAAATAATTTTATTTTCAGGAATAAAAAGAATTGTCATCTTGAATAGCCACGTTTAACATAATAGTGCTTTTTATATCTCTCTTTTGAATTTAATATGCACCATGGAGATGTAGTAACAATGAACTACTCACTGCCTTTGCACCTGAGTAGGATAAGCTGATTTTGGAAAGGGAGGGCATGCTGGACTTTGGGAGGGATGGAAGGGTAGTACAATAAAACATTCTGAACCAGTGGGCCCACTGAGGATGTTACGCCCTTAGTTTTACCCATTCATTAATAAATATGATTTGATAATGATATTGACATTGTAAAGAAAAGTATTTCCTCATTAATTTGAAGACAAGATTTCTGGTTCCCAAAGGGAAATAGGAACATACACTAAAAGCCCAGAAGAAATTTGGAACAAATAGTAAGGTTTAGTCCCTTATATTCTACAGAATCAGGGTGTATGAAATCTTTACTTGTGTAGTCAACTCTGAATATTTTAGTCTAGGAAACCAAAATGTGTTAATATCAAGCTAAGAGATTCATTCAGCTAAGAATTATTTCTTTCAGAACACATAACTCCAGGTTTTATTTGCAATTGCTCCTACTTGTCAAAAATAATTGAAACTAAAAAAAAAAATAATAATGTAATTTTGGAGCAATAGAAAAAGTCCCAGAAATAATATCACATAAGACCGATCTTAATTTTACAATATTAGAAGTGGAAAAAATATATAAAACTATATTTCCAGTAGTATACCCAGTTTTCCATATAATAAAGCATATGATATAAACCACACACAGAGTAAAACTATTGAAAGACTGTAAGTGTTAATGTTTATGTCTAAATAGTGGTATTATGAGAGATTTTAAAACTCTTCTTTGTACTTTATCATATATTTCCCATTTTCTACCAAGAACAATTGTTACTTTTTTTTTTTTTTAAGATTTTATTTATTCACTTGACTGAGAGAGACACAGTGAGGGAGGGAACACAAGCAGGGAGAATGGGAGAGAAAGGAGACGGCCTCCTGCTAAGCAGGGAGCCTGACATGGAACTCAGTCCTAAGATCTTGGGATCAAAACCTGAGCCAAAGGCAGACACTTAATGACTGAGCCACACAGGCACGCCTGTTACTTTTTCTTAGAGAGAAAATAAATGCTATAAAATGTCTAAAGCTATAAACAAAATTTATTTTTTAAATTTTTAAAATTTTTTTACACAAAATTTTAGAATAGGATTTTCTACTGAAGAGAAGTCATGTTGTTTTAAGTATAAAAACTACCCAACATGCAAAACTCTAACTGAATTGCAGATTCTACATTTTAGCATTTTCCTCTGCAGGGCTTGCTATATTTTCTGGTTTGGTTAGATCCACATTTATTTCTCCATTACAAAATTTTCCCACTCGACACAGTACAGTATCTCTATCTTTGCTGGTACCTTCTCCTCTTCTCTCTTAAAATCCATGTCTGTAAAGTCCCTTTTAAAATGTGTCATAAACAGTCTCCCTTCAGGAAATCTTTTCTTATTACATCTGTCCTAGGTTGATTGTTTTTAAATCTTCAGCTAGTGTGCTTTTTTTTTAAGATAGTAGTTTATGGTTGTTGTCATGTAGCTTTATATATATTCTTTGTAATTTACTTTCTATTGAAACATTCTTCTGTGTCTAGAGAATAAATTCTCAGGGTACAGAGACTAAAGTTTTGCTATGTTTGTTTCCTGCAAAACAACTGGAATAGCGAATCTCTACTAATCAAACAGCTGAAAATATATAGTGACAGGTGAACCAAGAATCCTATGAGAAAAATTGTGACTAGAGATAATTAGGTAAAATTCTGAACCCTTGGCTGCTGGTTGAATCAAATCTCTCTTGATGGTGCCTGATCAGCTGTGCTGGTTATACCCAAGCTATTTCAATAACGTGGGTGTGGATGAAAATGTGTCTTTGCTATCTGTTCCTCATTTTGCATCATGGACTGACTGGTTTTCAGATACAGGAACCCTAGGACATTGACCCAACTTCAGATTCCCTAGCATCTTGCCTAACTGATAGTTTTCTATTGTTCCTCTACATTTGGATAGTGTCTGGTAATTAGGCGTTGTTTTATTTTGAATTATTTTATGTCTTCCAGGTTCTAAAATCACACAAGTCATAGCAACCAGAGACTATTTCAGTGTGAACCATTATTTACAATCTTAGAAGGTCTAAGGTCTAAATGCACATTGTTGTCATCGTTGCTGTTTGTACGTATTTAGACCACTTTCTTTTTCAGTAAATCCTTTATGAAATGTGGCATTTGACAAAGGGTCCTATTAGAAAGTTTGAAGCCAGGAGTTAAAATGGCCAGATGTTTATTCTTTCCAGGAATATCAGTTTTTTAAAGGGAGACTCAGGAAGCAATTGCTTTATACAAAAGAACGATCTGAGGGAGAAATTGGGGGAGTAGGGAAAAAAGCTACCTAACAGTTTCTTATCTCTGTTGTGAGTAAGGTTTTTCTCCGCATCCAACCAGATGTACTTGTGCTCACGCCTCATGGATTTGCTGCTGTTGTGGCATTCTGCTGGCAATGACGGAGAGGACTGGAGTAATGCCTGCGTGTATCTCGTCCAAGTTCGTGTTTGACGTGAAACATGGTACTTGGGATGACATTTTACAGGAACTACACCAGCTGCTGGCCTATTCTTATACTCTTTGTCCTGCTGTTAACTAAGCAGGAAGATAACACAAAATAGTGGGAATTTGAAGTGACAGAAGAGCCAAGGGTGCACCTGGCTCAGGTAGTCCGGATAAGCTATCATGTTTTTGTTTTGTTTTGTGCTTTTCCCCCTTTTTATTGAGTTGTGGTATGGCCATGCCAGGCTCCCATGTTGTTAAAATCCTACTAGGCACAAGGACACATTTCCCTTCAGTTTACTGTGCCTCCTATTGAAGTCTTGGGGCCACTGTCTGCAGAAGAGTTTCCGAATATAAAGCTTTTAAGCAAGTTAGAAATTACCCGAGTTGATCTTGTACAGTCCTTTCCATAGTGAGTGTGCCCGTCTCCTCAGAGAATAGAGAACTGAAGAAACATCTGATTCACATCCATTTCATTCCACCTTGACTCTAGTCCTACCACAATATACAGATGGTATGTTACTACACAGTATCTGCTGGATGTGAAATAGAAATCTAGCCACAGCTTAAGCACATGCACCCAGCATGTTTGCTGGATGACCCTAGGCCCACTGGCATCTTTCATAACTCATCTTAGACTTGTTTGGAAACCTGGCTTCTCTGTATCAATGATGTAAAACCAGCAAATGGCCATTTGCAAAGAAGGGATGGAAACAATCCACAATGCAGAAGCCTGGGCTCAGCATATTGCCTTCCTCTTTTGGCTCTCAATCTAGTCCTTCCACGTGCTGCTTGCTGAGAGGACTGCTTGTACCTGGATAACGCAGACCTTCCTTGCCAGGAAATCCTGTAAATTCTATGTTTCAAAATTTTATTTGACAGTCTTTCTTTCTCATTGCCTAACATGGGATAAGTGTGATTGCTCACCCAAATGGTGAAGACAGGGTTGTGAATGCAGAAAGAATGTTTGACTTCATTTCTCACTGTTATAGCAATTACACCTACTTCTCTGGATTTTTTGTGAAGTTCAAATAATTTAATGCAAGTAAAGTGACAGGGCCTGGCACCTGGTCAAGATGAGCTATTATTATTAATTCTGTCATTTAGGGATATTAACATTTTCCAGGGTCTGAGGACAAATCCAAACTGTACCTGACAAATATACAGACTTCTGGAGACCACTGGCTCACTGGCTATGGGTCAAATGATAAGAAACTTTGTAAGTAACCTTTCAAGACTTTAAAAATTGAAATTTAAACAAATGACAGTTTTAATGGCAAATACCTAAACAAAGTGTCCCAATATTAGCCCCTTTAAACAATTTCAGTCAGGGAGAAGATTTTTGTGAAAAATGCAAAGTCCTTGGGACCGTAAGGTAAGTATGTGCATGTGTGTGTGTCAAAAATGAAAGGCAGAATAGAGAATTCTCATTTTTATAGAAAAGCCCATTAATCTGTCAACTGATTCAGTATCTGGGATCAAATTAACAAGGCAATCAAAAGGAAGGCAGTGTAAAAAGACTGAAATACCCAGATAAAATCACTTTAAAGTGATTGGCCGTGGCTCCCAGTAGCATGTTGAAACTCTTGGGAGAACCAATCACAATGTTGGTAAACATCAAAATCTCTGCTCTTTGGTAAAGTTGTACTTCACGCCTGCTGAGACCCGGTGCCTGTGTTGGCCGGAGTGGCCTCCCTGCTGCACCGCACGCTGGGCACTCCTGTGTTCACGCATGCGCATTTCATAAAAGCACTACTGCGGGGAACACTGGGTGAGAGACTCTGATACAAAGTCATATTATAACCAGCAGTTCACATGTACATTCACAGCACATAGTTTAATGGAAAACTTGCCTACCTAAGGCTGCTTTATAACTCCAATGCTAGGGGCGCCTGGGTGGCTCAGTGGGTTAAACCGCTGCCTTTGGCTCAGGTCATGATCTCAGGGTCCTGGAATCGAGTCCCGCATCGGGTTCTCTGCTCAGCAGGGAGCCTGCTTCCTCCTCTCTCTCTGCCTGCCTCTCTGCCTACTTGTGACCTCTCTCTGTCAAATAAATAAATAATCTTTATAATTCCAATGCTACATGGCTTTTTATTTAAAGATTTTATTTATTTATTTGACAGATCACAAGTAGGCAGAGAGGCAGGCAGAGGGAGAGAAAGAGAAGCAGGCTCCCCGCTGAGCAGAGAGCCCGATGTGGGGCTCGATCTTAGGACCCTGGGATCATGACCTGAGCCGAAGGCAGAGGCTTTAACCCACTGAGCCACCCAGGCGCCCCTGCTACATGGATTTTAAGGTTAATTTTCTCCCTGCCTCTCACTTGATGAATACTTGCTTGTAAACCTAGTGCCAGATGTCTCCTGACAAGCCTCAATGTCGCTGCAGAGAATTGGTCCAAGGGCTACTCCTTCATTGTGCTTCTCATGACCCACTGATTTTGTTTTCTATCCCCTTGATGAGCAATTAATTAACTTAGATTAGCTTTTCATAAACGAAGCAAGGCCTTCTCTGTTGAAGAAACACCTCAGGAGTATTACATCCCAACACCAGGACTATCAAAACAAGAAAGATAAGAAACCTATTTTCAAAGGTAAATACTGGCTGCCCTGATGAATTAGTTTTGGCTTTGTGTTTTGAGACTTGTCTCTGTCAATGTTCTAACAAATACAAAGAACTGTTGCAGAAAAAAAAGTAGTAGAAGATACCTCTCTGTATTTCCTTCTGTGGTACTCAGGACTTCTTCATAAAATGCAGTACTCAAGATACACAATTTATTTGGCTACCTGTATTAATATTCCCAAGTGCTCTCTTTTTTGCTCTTTTAATCTATATAAACTGTACAATCAATGGAATTACTCATCTAGACCCTAAAATACTGAAAATGATTTAAGTGACGATATGCTTAATCTCTTCAAAGATGGTACCTAACTAGGACCTCCCTAGCTGCACAGTAGAGAAATTTGTTTACAAAGGATGCCAGAGTTAGGAGGAATAAATTCTCTCAAAATTTGCTACAAATGGCTATTAAACGTTCAAGTCTACCATTGAATGTGATCTTTATGATATATGTTATGGTCAACTGAAGTCTAATGGTCAAAAACTTTCAGAACTGGAAATGGTCAAACCAATACTCCAATAAAAATTCAAGATAATGCCCATCATATCTCATTTTTTCCCCTATCTTAATATATTATACAAGCTAATTATATAATTATAAATTATACAAGCTAATTTTTCTCTTTCTTGAGATATAATTTTCACATAGTAAAATTCCTCTTTTTTTAGGTATATAGCTCAATGAATTTTGTCAAGTTTATGTAGTCATGTAACTACCACAAAAATCACAGTATGAGATAATTTCTCATGAGCCTTTTTAGTAAATCCCTTTTCCTGACCAGTTACCAAAAGCCACTGATCTGATCTCTGTTTCTATGGGTGGTTTTTTTTTCCCTTTTTGTAATAATATATTAATTGAATTATTCAGTATGCAGTCTCTTGCGTCTGACTTTCTTCTCTTAGCATAATGCTTTTGAGATTTGTCTCTTTTTTTTTGTTGCCATGTAGTTATAATGTAATTCTCTCTCTCTCTCTCTCTCTCTCTCTCTCTTTTTATTTTTTGCTATGTGGATATAACACAATTTATCTATTCACCAGTTGATGAGCACTTTGGGTTGCTTTTGGCTTTTAGCATTGTGAATTAAGCTGTTATAAACATTCATATGTATATCTTTGTGTGGATATAGGTTTTCATGTCTCTAGGGTAACCTACATGTAAGTTTACCTTTATAAGAAACTGCAAAACTTTTTTCCAAAAGTAGAATTCCCACCAGCAGTATATAAGTGTTCTAGCCTCTTTGTATCCTCATCAGCATTTGGTATTGTCATATATGTATTTAATTTAAGCCACTGTAGTAAATGTATAGTGGTATTAAGTTAAATTAAATTTAATTTAATTTAATTAATGGCTTAATTTAAGCCATTTAATTTAAGCCATTGTAGTAGGTGTATAGTGGTATCTTATTGTCTTTCAAGTTTTAATAGTTAAGTTTACAAGATCATTTATGAAAGACATGCCAAATGATTGAAGGCATGTAAGATATCAGAAAGACTGTTTCTGTTGCTCTGTTAGGTTTGGACATTGGCTCTTTGCCATGTTCTCCTACTGATGCTACATCACTGGGCTATCACTGATCATAAATTATGACTATTCAGTACTCAATCATACATAGATCTAGCAGGAACACAATCTTTGCTTTCCAGCCAGACTGAAATCTTGCTGACACAGGATTTGTAATAGAATCATTAAAAGCTTTTTGGTCCTTTTCTTCACACAATATGGCAGGGTAATACCTACCTGAGAAATGTTTCTACTCATCATCTCTAGAATTTAAAAGTAACCAATTACTTTCTGAAACTCTCCAAACCAGCCTCACATGGAAAATTGCCTTTTGCCCCAGTGAAATGGGAATAAAATTTGTTAGAACCACAGCAGCAATTTACTTTTATCTTTACAGAAGTTAGGCATCTCTCCTTTTACCTTTGTTATTTGTTGGGCCCTGTGATCACTTGCTTTTATTACTCTTCCTCTTGCTGTCACTGAGTCTTGACCTGGACTGAGACCATCCTCATCTCTCCTGTGTAGTAGTAGTGTAAGTGAGACTGAGTGAGTGGGACCTTTCTTCCTCTTCTGAGTTTTGACTAGACCAGTACCTTCTCTGCCTCACAAGCATGGCAGCTGCTTCATGACTGGTGTTTTGTTTTGTTTTTTGATCCCTGCTGGGAATCCCTTTGCTCTCCTTCTCTGCCTGGGAAGTTCTTACCGGTCCTTCAGGAGCAGATCAAATGTAACCTCCTCTAAGATCCCAGCTCCTTGAGTCCTGTTCATCACACCCACTGAACCGTGCTTTTGTTTTGTTTGAAGACCTATCACTTGGCCTTGTGATGATCTGTTGGTATCTCTGTATGTTTCCTTGATTCTGAACTCTTGCCAGGCATGAACCATATGTTAATCATAGTTAACACCTAGTACACACTCGGTAAACATTTTTGACTGACTGTACATTTGCTATGTAACTATATTTAAATGTAACATTTTCTTCAGCTTAGAAAAGGAATGATTAAAGCATCTGCTGGACAAATTTTTGTTTAATAAAACTGTTCATACATAGTTTGGCAAAGTGGTGGTTGTAAGCTTTGTTTGATCTCAGATAGAATTGGATTCCTCTCAGCCTCACCCTCCCAATGAGATTATAAATCTCTTGTAATGGAAAAGAAAATCAAAGAATTAAAAGAATTCTGTGACTTTTGTCTTCACTATTGCACTTTGATATGTATATAAGTAATTGATTTAACCATGGCACCAAAATATAAAGGCTGTGAGACCACACAAACAGCTGTTTGGTATGAGTATATCTCATGAAATGTTTGAGAAATACTTATACTAAAAAAAAGGTTTTTGTTTACCTGATATTCAAATTTAACTAGGTGTCCTCTATTTTGTCTGGCAACCCTAGTAGCTAAAGCAAAACCTCTTCATCTTGTATACTAGAATGACTGATAGGGAATAGTCAATGTTCTTGGAAGTTATTTCAGAAACATATAATGGATAATGTGGGGCAATTATTCTCTCAGACTGTCCAGTATGGGTCAGTTCAGCTGGATGATCATCTTAGTCAGTCTAGGGTACAAAATCAGGAAAAGAACTGACACCAGAAAAGGAAGGAGAAGCAGTAAAGTCACTGATGCTTGTGGCCATTTGGGTCATGTAGAGGTGTGTAGCTATGCTAGATTAATCGTATACTACTCTTCTCATGACAGATCTATTTTTTCCTTTGAATGTGGGAAGATTCTGTCACTGCTCTAACCAAAAAAATAATAGTAGAAGTACTACTGTGCCAGTTTCTGGGCCAAGACCCTGAGAGTCTCTCAGTTTCTACTTCCTGTCTCTTGGAACACTCTTTTTGGAAATCATGAGTCTCCATACAAGAGTTCCAAGTTCCCTGACACTGGCATATGGGAACTTGTGTTGGCAGATCCCGGTAAGCCCACCTTTCTGCCATTCACATCAAGCCATAAGACAGTGAATTTGTTGTGTACACCCCCTGCCCCCAGGACCCACCTAAGAGTTGAATATCACCAGGTGATATCCCCTCAATACCACAGGGAACAAAAGAAACCCCCTGCTAAGCCCAGCCTGAATTTCTGACCCATAACATCTAGATATACAATAAAATGGTTGTCTCTATAAGCTGCCAAGTTACAAATGGTTTTATAACACAACAACAGATTAAGAGGACAATTAATACAAACAACAAGTTCCCTGACTCTGTGGCGACTTTGTCAAGAAAAGGTTGTCTCAATCGCGGAGTAGTCAAACTTCTCCATTTGTTTGTTTGTTTGATTGTTTGTTTTTAATTTTTATTAACATATAATGTATTATTAGCCCCAGGGGTACAGGTCTGTGAATCGTCAGGCTTACACACTTCACAGCACTCACCATAGCACATACCCTCCCCAATGTCCAAAACCCAACCACCCTCTCCACATCCCCCCCCCCCGGTAACCCTCAGTTTGTTTTGGGAAATTAAGAGTCTCTTATGGTTTGTCTCCCTCCAGATCTCATCTTGTTTGTTTTCTTGCAAGGAGATCTTGTTTGGAATGAAATCGTGACAGAACACTGCAAGTAAGAGAACTCAAACCTGAACTGCCTTAGCTGAAGCATAGATAGGAATCCAGAGTGATAGCTTCTCTGCCCATCTCTTATCCCCAAGTCCCCAGAAGCCAGGTAAGATGAGAAAAATTGTGAGATATAGCTGAGACCTAACCTAGGAGGCAGGTTAACAATGAGAAAATGTGTAGCTCTGGGACTAGCTGCAGAGAAGAGCACCACAGGGGAGCAACACGATCAGTATGAGATAAAGCCATTTACAAATGTGCAGGCAGTGGCAAGAAATCTGGACTGAAATTACCCACAGCAGCATTTGCTGTAATAAGGAAACTTCCTGCAGGTAGAGGGGAAGGCTGAGAGAATGCAGACAGAATCTGAGAAGTCCCAGAGGGGAATGTCACTGGGAATCCCAGAGGTGGATGATGCAAGAAAGGGACTGACACTCCAACCCAAGCCACCCAAGGCTGAAGACTTCACTAATTTCTCTGTGAGGAAAGATTAAATAAGACCACACCTGGGTTACATATGCTGTAAGTGATATTTATCTAACTTAATTGTCAAGTAAATCTGTTTCCAGTTTTACTTTGGTTCTTCTCAATTGAGGTTGTTTTCTGAAATATTACCCATCAGATCTCTTTTTAGATATTGCTGGGTGAAAGGTGCCCAAACTTGGGTGGTCTCAAAAGACTTTCTAGTTATCTTCGTGGTGCCTAAGGAGGGACCAGATATGAATCAACAAGGCCTCTGAATAACAGATGCTAGTAAGAGATCAGATACCCAAGGAGAGACTCACCCAGCTTGGACACTGCCAAAAAAAATCCCTTTCACACACATTTAACTGATTAGAAAATCACTGGTTTATTTAAAGTGAGGCACACCCGCATTAGAAAGGTGTTATCCTATTTCAGAATCAAAGTCTAGTATGTTTTATTCCGTATACACTCAAAAAATAATTTGATTTAATGAATCTATATGATGAGTATAATAATTTAGTCACATTACATGAACCCTTCTTCGAAGGAAGTGGAAAGCTTTTAAATAAGCCACTTCTAAAAACCGTCACATCCTACAGCATGAAGCAACAATCAAAGAAGCCCTGACTTGGCACGTTACTGTATTAACTTAATAAGCTGAGTGAATTCCGAGGTTAGCTGAGACAGGCCCCTTGGAGGACCTTACACGAGTTTTATTAGGAAACAAAGACACATTTAAAGGTTTGGTAATACTCGTACCCTGGTATTACTCATAATATACGTCCATAGTCTACAAAGCTAACGCTTCCTTCAGAGCCAATAATGCTGCGTGCTGGAAAGCAGATCAGCAGTGGCTCAAATTTACTCAGAATCTGTGACGCTGACTGCATGACAGCAGAAAAAACAGTCATGAAATGCTATCATGGGGTGGTCAGTTATTATAACAATAACTCAGTGGCTTGACATTTTCAAGCAGTAAAATATCTAGGCATCTGAACTTTAAAAAAAAAAAATCAAAGCAGTTTTTAGTCATGGCAGGAGAAACATTTGTAACCATGAGACAATTCATTTTCTTGCCTGTTAACCTTCCTGTAGGAGCAATTGCTCCTCTGGCTGGCTCGTTTGATGATGAAGTGATCAATTTCTGGACACCTAGCAAGTCACTGCGCATTTGAAACTCTCCAGGGCAGAGTGGGTGAGTATTTGGACTTGAAGCACGACTTAGTATTGTTTGGCTAAACGCAAAGAACTCCCTGTGCTTTGCTAATGTGTCAAAACACCTGTCAGGTGGCTCAGTGAGTTAAGCCTCTGCCTTCCGCTCAGGTCATGATGTCAGGGTCCTGGGATCGAGCCCCACATCGGGCTCCCTGCTCAGCAGGGAGCTTGCTTCCCCACCACCGCCCCTGCCTGCCTCTCTGCCTACTTGTGATTTCTCTCTGTTAAATAAGTAAATAAAATCTTAAGAAAAAAAAAAAAAAAACCTGTCAGAGATAACTTAGTGGCAATAGCTCAGTGAATTTTTAGGAATGTGTTTTTAGACAGATGGACTCTATTCTGCCTCCTACCTGTCTTGGCTCCAGAGGGCCATAATCTTCTCAAAGAGACATTCATGATTCTGGTCAAGGTCGAGACTGACTGCTGTGTTGTGGACCCCTCTTTACCTTTGTCACTTGTTCTCTCCTGCCTGTTAAGGGCCACAGGGTGAGGTGGCAAGACACGAGATCTGGAGTCAAGAGACCCAGATTTGAAATCAGTCCCCGCCTTGCATGATGGATGGCTGACATATCCCTCAGTGCTTGGTCTGTTGGTTTCCTCATGTAGCAAGAGTGAAATAGTTACGAGCCTGCACCGTTTAAGGAGACTGTCTGGGTTCTCTGTGTTTAGTTTCTGTTAGGTCCATGATCAAAGGAGCGAGACTGATACAAAGCGAAGGTCAAGCAAAGCTTTACTTCGCGCCAGCACGGAGAATCAAACCGACCGGTCGGGGCCGCCTCTTACAGAGAGGGCGACCCCTCCTAGCCTTACAGACTAACTTTTAAAGGGCAAAGGCCATGTGGTTGGGCCTGGCCACACACAGGTGACCAATGAGATTGTAACACACAGAGAAAGTTGCATAATCATGCTAGGTCTCGCACAGGTGGCCAGTTGCATTACAATTTACCCTATTTGAACTAGCCTATCACCTTGGTCAGAATTGATGCCCCCACCCAAAAGGCAGGGCCCACATTCTTTAGGGAGATAGTGATTGGATATCTCCACCTGGCCTGACCCACCCTTGTATTTGGGCTCTGTTAACAGGGACTGGTGGACCATATTTTACTGGTTTCCCAGACTTGCTTTTAAATAAGTCCCCGGCGGGGGCTGGGGGGTGCAGGGTCAGTTTAAGTTTTACTGCATAAACAACAAAATGGCTGCTCAACCGAGATGGAGCTGCTCTGGCTAAATAGGCCCTTACAGTTTCCCTACCTGGAAAATGACAGTATTGATGGCTACCTCTATAGTGCTTACTTTGTGCCAGGCCATTTCCTCAGTGCTTTCCATATGTATTAACTCATTTAATTCTACTTTTAGAATTTACATCACCACTCAAAGCAAGCATAGGTGCTTTCCCTGCTTGGGAAAGAAGGATGCAAGGGGGACCTCAGGCCTGGAAATTATGATTCTTCTGTGCTATCTTAGGAGGTCCCTGGTTGGCCCTGGGGGTGTTCCAGAGGCTGGTGGGCTATGCAGTAAGTCAAGGGGGAGGAGGTATTCTTGCCAGACGGGACTTGAAGCTGCTGGGATCACTTGCAGAGGTACCAACAAAGTAGCCTTCCATCCTCACAGCTTGCCCTTAACCCCTCTCGGCCCCAAACAGAGCCCTTCTCTCCTTACACATGCGAAACAAGCTGCCTATTGCCAAGGAACTCCTTATTCCTTTTGAAAACTCACCTTGATCATCATTCTTGCCCAGTTCTACTGGTGCCTGGATGATTTTGGGGAAAGCAAACAAGACATCAGAGGCCCCTTGGAAGAGTTCAGGACTGAGACATTTCAGGTCTTCTTATCTACCCAAATGTGCAACAGCCTTTGGTCCAGAGACAGTGAGGGCTGGAGCCATGCTTTCGGTTTGCAGTAGGCAGCAACCTTGAAGAAGTGTCTGCAGTTTGACTTCCTTCCTTGTTTGTCTCAGTAGCTTGTTCCTATGCTGGTACCTCTGATTTCTTTATATGCTTTTACCTCATGTTACCTCAAAATGCCAAAAATCGCCCAATTGGGAAGATTGTATAGCTTTCCCCAGCTCCGCTACTAAAGAGATGACATCAGACCCCAGAGTTGACTCCTTTCAACTGCTAATGATGGGTTTACAAGGAAAAAGAGGCCATCAGTTTACTTCTGCTATTCTTTTCGTATATCATTTTGTGTGAGGGCTTTAATCCCCTCCCAGCCTGACACCCTCCTCCATGGAAGTCTCGCTTCCTGGTTTGAGGAAAACTGACTTTTATAGTTGGTCTGCCTCTCCCAGTCCCTCCACTGACCCTTCAGTGCAAGATGAGGGACAGACTTCAGTCTAGAAACATCGATGGATTTTCAGTTTGGAACATTATGGAGAATTGGGAAGTAAACTGAGGTCGGAACAGGCAGCTGTTTGTTTTCTCACTTGCCTCTGCATACATAAGATACTTGATGCCTGTCTTTAAAGAAATGTTCACCAGGGGCTCAGTGGGTTAAAGCCTCTGCCTTTGGCTCAGGTCGTGATCCTGGGGTCCTGGGATCGAGCCCTGCATCGGGCTCTCTGCTCTGCAGGGAGCTTGCTTTCTCCCCTCTCTCTCTCTCTGCCTGCCTCTCTGCCTACTTGTGATTTCTCTCTATGTGTCAAATAAATAAAATCTTTAAAAAAAAAAAAAGAAAGAAAGAAATGTTCACCAATCACAGAGTGCTGGGGTAGCAAAGACACTTTCTAGTTGAATTCCCGTAATTTTTAAGCTTTGGCTCCCAGAGTACACTGAGATGATTGAACTTTAAGGTCAATGCTTCCTGTGGTTTATTATACCAAGTGGTATTTTGTTGATAATTGTAGGTTATAACAGTAAATTATCAGAACACCTGGGTGGCTCAATGGGTTAAGCACTACCTTCTGCTCAGGTTATGATCCCTGGTCCTGGAATCAAGCCTTGCATTAGGCCCCCTGCTCAGTGGGGAGTCAACTTCTTCCTCTCCCTTTGCCCCTCCCTTGCTCATGCTTGCTCTCTCTCTCTCTCTCTCTCTCTCAAATAAATAATAAAATCTTTTTAAAAAACCCAGTAAATTATCTGGTCACAAGCACCAGGAGCTCCAAAGAGAAATAAACCATAGTCTCACACTTCATTTTTCATTTTTGTTTTTCAGATAGATGTAGGACTGGAGAGAATGGGATGATTTCTTTTATATTTTTCTTTATAATTTTTTTCTTTAAAATCTGGGCCTTCATTGCCTGTTGGTACCTATTCAACACTAACAGCCAACAATTTCCACTCTTTTCTCTGGCCCATGGAATTATTGTTTTAGCTTTTTTTTGGTTGTCATTAAGGAACCGTGTTTATAATTCAAATTTTAGAGTTGCAAGGAACCGTAGAGGTCATAGAGTTCAATCATCCTATTTGACTAATGAAGAAATTGAAGTTCAGCAGTAAAGTGCTTCCTTCCAGTTTATACAGCTCATCTCTCTCTTTAAGATTTTATTTATTTGAGAGGGAAAGAGAGAAGGAAGAGGGGAAGGGGCACAGGGAGAGAGAGAAGCTGGCACCCCAGTGATCAGGAAACCTGAGGTGGGGCTTGATCCTAGGATCCTGAGATCATGACCTGAGCCAAAGGCAGATGCTTAACCAACTGAGGCACCCAGGCACCCTATAGAATTCATCTCTTGCAAAGATGAGAACAGAACCAGGACCCTCGCTCCAGACTAGGTGCTCTTTTCTGTGCATGATGTTTCTCCCCTTTCCCTTGTTCCTGCCTATTGATAGCCCCCTTTCTCTAGGTCCTCAAGGGCACGAGTTTATAGGATATATAATTTCAAGAAACTCCATTTAAGTTTTATTTGTTAGCAGATGGTCTTTGGATACTAACCTTTGGTTGCCTTAAAGAATAACCCAAATCTTATTGATAGGAATTCTTCATGCTTATCTTTATTTAATTCACTGTTTCCAGGATCCTCATCCTTTCCAGCTGGTTACTATTATCAGGCAATATCCTCTTGAGCTGTCTCTATTTCTTAATTACATTATTAATTGTATTCACATAAATTGATCTCTCTGACATTCTAAGTCTGACTCACTGAGGAAATAAGTCTAATATTCACAAGAGACTTCAACAGTCTCACTACCTTAACTTATTAGTTAAGCAGACTGTTATCACTAGAAGCCAGATGTGACTGCTTAGCTGAATGGGCCTCTATCCTAATCATAATTACAATGTCCTTTAACAATGCTCTCTTGCTCACCTTTCTTGCTTACTCAGACACACATGATAGTTATCAGTTCATTTCTACCTTACCTGCGCTCTTTAATCTTTAACATAGAAGGAATTTCCTCCCTCATATTATCTTGTGGTAATCTTCTATTTGCAATTCAAGGCAGTTATGGTGAGAAAACATGAATGTATTTTAGTTCTAGAGTTTTTACTGGAACCTGCACCCTAAGGGCCTGATGCCCAATTAAACATGTCAGGTTTTTACATACAAAGATCGTTTCTTAATGTGTGCTATTTAAGA
Organism: Neogale vison; assembly: GCF_020171115.1. Classification (NCBI taxonomy): domain Eukaryota; kingdom Metazoa; phylum Chordata; class Mammalia; order Carnivora; family Mustelidae; genus Neogale; species Neogale vison. Next base: position 197,020,444 of record NC_058091.1, on the reverse strand, counting down.
ACTCTCTTTCCCCCTTCATGACAAGGTATGCTTCTGTTAACCCCATCTTTTCAGCCAGGTTCCCTTTAAGTTTTATGAAGTGACAAGAGTAAACAGGTTCTTACATATAAGTTGTCCACTATTCCATACAATCCTTTCTATATTTGCATTAGAAATGGTTGACCAGGGCACCTGGGTGGCTCAGTGGGTTAAGCTGCTGCCTTCGGCTCAGATCATGATCTCGGGGTCCTGGGATTGAGTCCCGCATCTGGCTTTCTGCTCAGCAGGGAGCCTGCTTCCTCCTCTCTCTCTGCCTGCCTCTCTGCCTACTTGTAATCTCTCTCTGTCAAATAAATAAATAAAATCTTTAAAAAAAAAAAAAAAGAAAGAAAGAAAGAAATGGTTGACCAGTAGGAAATGAGAGCTGAAGACTAGAATCTCTGTGGAAAAGAAAAAGAAAAAGAAAAAGAAAAGATCTTAAAAAGAGTATTTCTGTGCATGTTTTTTTGTGGTTGACAGCAAGTCAGCTCCCATCTCTTAGGGGAAAAAAAAAAAGAATAAGAGAAATTAAAAATACCAGTGTTTTTCATCATGTGAAAAAATGATCACCCAGATGCCACCAATGGGCAGATTTTGTTTTTGCTGTGGGTACAAGCACCCAATTTGTTGATCTACATGACTGAGTCTCTTCATGTTATCTCCACACCTATGGAATATTCACCAGGGTTCTGTAGATACCACCATCCCAGTCTACTCACAACTAAACTCATGTTTTCACTGCCTTGTGCACTCACTCATCCCACGCATTTCAACAACCTGGATGTCATCCTCTAGGCTCTTTCTCTCTCCCTCTCACCTGCCAAGATGCTTTGTCTAACCAGGAAAGTTCACTTTCACTGATTTGGCCTTCTTATTCTCTTCAACACATTTCTTGTGGTGCTGCTGCTTCAGCTCCACACCTCAGCCTTTCTTTCTCAATCTATTGCGTCTGATTGAGAAGACATCCCCTCTTCCATTGAATGACTCAAGGCCCTTCTTGAACAGCCTCACTAGTCTTACACCTATATTGCCCTTCCTCTCATTCTGCACTTTTATCCACAGATCCCAAACCTCCCCTATGATTTTGTATCCCATCCCTCTACATGTTCTTTTTTTTGGTGGAGTGTTATTCCCACCTAATTTTATGTCAAACTCTAAGATTCAGCTCAAGCATCTTTTCCTGAAAAGCTATGATGGTATCCCGAAAGAGCTGAGCATTCTCCTCTTTGCGCATCTTTTTAATTTGTTTTAATTTGTACAGACCACACCATTATATACTTTTTAACTGTTCTTCAGTCATTTGTGTGCCTATATTTCCTTTTAGAATGTAGCTTCCTCAAAGGCAAGAAGTATGGTTTTTAATTTTTTTTTTATTTTCGGTATCTGGCTCATTAGGTCACACAGTATATATTCCCAGTGAGTATTATTCAAATGAATGAAGGAATCTATGATCTGTTGAAATTCCTTCAAGTTACATTCTTGTAAAAGTTATGATTTTATACTTATGTTTGGTTTGATCCAAATGCCAAGGGCCAATTTGTTGCCCAGCCAATGTTTTTCTCAACCTGGCTATAAGCCTGCTCTTTCTCTGTAATGCCTAAGGAGAAGGTAGAGAAGATGGAGTCATCCCATGCAATAATAGTATGCCACCCACCGAGGTTAAGTGTCATGGAGAAGGGAATAGCTTTGGAGTGAAACTGACCTCAGTTTAAATTTCATTTTGCCCATTATTCCATGTGTGACTTTGAGCAAGTTTCACTGACTTTCCTGAATCTCAAAGCTGTCCTCTGTAAATGGAAATAATAATAACAGCTGCCTTCCAAAGTCACGGTGAAGATTAAATCGGTTAAAATGTGTAAAGCATTTAACCACAGTCCTTGTTGTGTAGTAAATTCTCAGTAAATGACAGTTGTTATCATTATCAGCACCTTTATTATATAATCTTCTGTAGAGGTTAGGCAGGGAGAAGTGTGGTACTTTCTTGTCATCAAGGGACTCCTTTTTCAAAGATAAGTGTACTACCAGGGTGCTTATCCAAACCATAGAACACAGGAAATTATTTCACTAACTGTTTTCACAATTGTCCAAGGACGGGAGATAACTGGTGCCATTCTTTGCCTAGGAGAGATATTAATTCATTATACAAAGTATGTCTTTGGGCATTAATTTTCTCCCTTTGAGAATGGCACAGTGACCCCCACATTCTGGCCTAAACTCAGTAGGCTAGGGGGATGGAAATGTATTTTTAGAATCAGTAATGAAGTTTATAAGACACTTAGGAACATATAAAATAGAAGTTTTCTTTATATAGACCCTTTTGCCTGTTTCGTGTCTGTAAGGGAGAGGGGAAAATGTTGTGGTCAAAAGACCGTGGGGCTAGAAGTTAGAAGACTGATTCAACAGCTTACTCCAGGAACAACTGGGTGGTTGTTGTTAAGGGTGGTTTAACCTTTAACCTAAGGGTGGTTACCCACCTCAGTGCTGAGAGCTTCTAACATCTCTGTAATGAGGGTAAGACCCATTCTGTTGACAGTACTAATTTTTGAGTGTTTTAATTCACATCATATATTTGAAAGCGTTACACAATTTTTAAAGTACTGTAGGGTTCTGAGTTATTATGAAGATGATTATTCTGCTTTACTGCCATCCTGCTTCCTTTACCAGATAACACTAATCACCCCAGATGTCTAAGAGCAACTTGACTCTTTCAGAAATGAGGAAATGAGTGGCTTTAGTTAAAACTGCCCAACTTTTATCTGTTCTTTTCCTGTCTTTCTCTCTTGTACTGCTGGGCTTCCCTTGGCCTTTTCATTGACTATGAAAGATGTATTCATGTGATACCAGTTGCTATTTCTCGCTGCTTTTCTGAAATTGTTAAAAATTCAAAGCATCTGTCCTTTCTGTGAGGTCACTTAACCAAGCTCTTGGACTATAGGGAATAGCCCAGAGAGCCCAAATGAGTCTTTAATGTGCTGAATGGAGTTATCTTTTGATTCGTCTTTGCAGGTTGGAAGCATGAGTGAATTTAGCTATTATTACCTTTCTTTGGACGTCAGCCAGCTACTTCAAAAAATTGAGTCTGTATTTTCTACCAGATTTCCCTTCTAGACAGTTGTGTACTTTCTCTATTCAGAATATCAGACACCAAGGTAGATTCCAGGCCAGCTATCTTTTTTTTTCTTTCTTTCTTTCTTTCTTTTTTTAAATTTCTTTTCAGCGTAATAGTATTCATTGTTGGGGGCACCTGGGTGGCTCAGTGGGTTAAGCCGCTGCCTTCGGCTCAGGTCATGATCCCAGAGTCCTGGGATCGAGCCCCGCATCGGGCTCTATGCTCAGCTGGGAGCCTGCTTCCTTCTCTCTCTCTCTGCCTGCCTCTCTGCCTGCTTGTGATCTCTCTCTGTCAAATAAATAAATAAAATATTAAAAAAAAATAGTATTCATTGTTTTTGCACCACACCCAGTGCTCCATGCAATCCGTGCCCTAATACCCACCACCTGGTTCCCCCAACCTCCCAACCCCGCCCCTTCAAAACCCTCAGATTGTTTTTGAGAGTCCATTGTCTCTCATGGTTCACCTCCCCTTCCAATTTCCCTCAACTCCCTTCTCCTCTCCATCTCCCCTTGTCCTCCATGCTATTTGTTATGCTCCACAAATAAGTGAAACCATATGATAGTTGACTCTCTCTGCTTGACTTATTTCACTCAGCATAATCTCTTCCAGTCCCGTCCATGTTGCTACAAAAGTTGGGTATTCGTCCTTTCTGATGGAGGCATAATACTCCATAGTGTATATGGTCCACATCTTCCTGATCCATTCATCCATTGAAGGGCATCTTGGTTCTTTCCACAGTTTGGCAGTGAAGAAGCCATGCCAGCTCTCTTAATGGAGAGCAAGTTAACAAATCATCAATCTTTCTCACTAGCCCACTACTGGGGGAAAAGTTACATTACCTCCAATAGCATTTCAAACCGTCTGACTTAAGACTAGTGTTAGATGTTACCTACATCCAGAAGTAATCTGGTTCTTTATTTCCAGCCAAATTATTCTATACTCACTAATTGTCAAACATGCCATGTTCTGCTCCTTCATTTTTGGTTATCTTGGCTCTCCTCTTGGTGCCCTCTACCTTTTCTCTCTCACTGTGCTAAGATGCAACAAAACAGAAATCATCAATTAAAACTCTGCCTCCTTAATGCTTCCTTGTCCTCTCCTGACCCCATTTGAGATCCTTTTTCTCTTTCCCCTGATGCTATTTAACATTCATACTACACATTTTAGGAATCATTGCTGAAAGTCTATCTGTATTTTATTTAGCAACTTTTAAAATAGCTTCATGAGTTCTTTTTCTCCAACCCAAATTGCAAGGACAACATCTTAAATATTCTTTATTGGTAAAGAATTTTACCTGGATTTATAATTATTATACAAGTTTATTATTATTACCATTTACTATGTATTATTAATATTCAGAAATGAGGAAATTAATAATTAATTTATTAATTATTAATTAATAATTAATAATACCTGTGGATTCACTGGTAATAACTGAGGGTCCAGTGGAAATTGTGGGTTGTCCCTGAACCCAGTTATATATGAGAGGGTGCAACTGGCCTTACTCTTACACTTAATGAAGAAATGCTCAGAAAACCATGTGATAGCATGGGTGTGTTTAAATGTGTGAAAGCTGTGAATTTTAAAATTATATGCATGTCAGCATATTATGTCTTCATATTTTGACTCAACCACAAAGCTTTCTCTTAGTAGGGACTTCGGCTTATGAAACTGAAGCAGACCCTCACTGGCTCCCTCAGGAAAAAGCTGAACAAACAGATGGGCCTTCTTTGGAATGTCAACCAACAAGAGCCCTGCTTCTGCGGACAGAGGTTGTAAATTTTACTGGTGACCCCACTAGAACATAGGCTCCACTGCCCAGTTCCCCTGGGGAGCTGCAGCTAAAAATAACAAAGGCAGAGCCTATCTTTATTACACTGTTGTCTTTCTTTAAGAGACCCAATAACCAGCAAGGCTAACACTATAAGTAGAGGTCTATTCTTCATGCCCCTAAAACTTTCTGCTCCCAACACAGCTGCAATGGTTACTGTCGAGATTTAATCATTTCAACTACATCAAACTAAAAAGCCTTGCATAGCAAAGGAAGCTATCACAAAATGAAAAGTCAACCTCTAGAATGGGAGAAAATGTTTGCAAATCATGTATCTGAGAAGGGACTCACATCCCTAATATAGAAATATATCAAGAACTCATAGAACTTATACAACTCAATAGCAAACAAACAAAACAATTAAAAACTGGGCAGAAGAACTGAATAGACATTCTCTCAAAGAAGACATGTAAGTGACCAAGAGGTGTTATGATAAGGTCCTCACTGTCATTAATCAAATGCAAATGCATATCAAAACCGAAATGAAATATCTCCTTATACCTGTTAGAGGGGCTATCTTCAGAAAGACAAGAGACAACTTCTGGGAAGGATGTGGAGCAAAGCAAACTCTTGTGCACTATTGCTGGGCATATACATTGATGCAACCACTATAGAAAACAGTATGGAGGTTCCTCAAAAAATTAAAAATAGAACTACTATAAGATCCAGCAATCCCACTTCTGGGTATTTATCCAAAGGAAATAAAATCACTTTCTCAAGAAGATACATGTACCCAATGTTTCCTGCAGCATTATTTATAATAGCCAAGACATGGAAACAACCTAAATGCCCATCAACAGATAAATGTACAAATAAGATTTATATGGGGCGCCTGCGTGACTCAGAGGGTTAAAGCTTCTGCCTTCAGCTCAAGTCATGATCCCAGCGTCCTGGGATCGAGCCCCGCATCGGGCTCTCTCCCGAGAGGGAGCCTGCTTCCTCCTCTCTCTCTCTCTGCCGGCCTCTCTGCCTATTTGTGATCTCTCTCTGTCGAATAAATAAATAAAATCTTTAAAAAAAAGATTTATATGTATACATATACATACATACACACACATATATAGTGGTATGTTATTTTATATATATAATATATATATACACACATATACATACACAAAATTGTATATTATTCAGTCGTTAAAAAAAGCAAATCCTGCCATTTGCAAAAATAAAAACAAGGATGGATCTTGAGGGCATTATGCTAAGTGAACTAAGTCAGGAAAAGACATTTATATCTCATTTATATGTGGGGTCTAAAAAAAAACAAAACGCATAGATAGAAAAGGTTGGTTGTTGCCAGAAGTAGCTGGGGGTGGGGGAAGAATGGGTAGAGGAGGTCCAAAGGTACAAACTTATAAAGTAAATAAGCCCTGGGATGTAATATACAGCATGCTGACCATAGTTGAGCATGGGGCACTGGGTGTGGTGCATAAACAATTAATCTTGGAACACTGGGGAAAAAAATAGAATATTGTATTGTGTGTTTGCAAGTTGCTAAGAGGGTAAATCTTAAAAGATCTCATCACAAGAGAAAAACATCAAAGCTACATGAGGTGATGGATATTAACTGAACTTACAGTGGTAGTCATTTTATAGTATATACATAGATCATTGGACTAGTACAGTGTTCTGTGTTAGTTATAGCTGCATGAAACTGGGGCAGGGGAATCTACCCAATACTTTAAATTTCGCTATTTGAAAAATGATCTTTTTAACTGATAAATTCTCTAAGGAAAACCTAGGAATTTTGAGCTACAAAATAATTTAAAAAAATATGATTTACAGTCCTGTACCTCTGAAACAAATAATACATTATATGTTAATTTTTTTAAAAAATAAAAATAAGCTTAAATAAAAAGTTTATAAAGCAAGTGATTCAGATTTTCCCTTGGGTTTGTAGGAGATGAAGACCTTCTCGAGTCTCACCTCTTACATGATACTTATTAGAGAGGAACCAATAAACCCCATGCTCGGGAGAGGATGAGCAGCCTGGCCAAATGCTTCCTTCATTCATTCCTAAACTTACAGGAAATTAAAATAACTTTTAAACTTTAATAAGTGTCAGATCTCCTTTGCATAGAATAATCTTATGCCATACCCTACTGTTTTTAGTACTGAATATTATTTATAGAAAAATGGATAATATAAAATGATTAGAAATAACCTACATACCCCAAAATTGGGGAAATTGGGAATTAGTTATGGTATATCCAGACTGAAAAGAAAAAAAAAATCTAACAATATCAGAGATGATGCTGATGAATCCAGAAAACTTTTTTTGTTAACAAAGGATTCCGGAGGTATTAGCTATTCCTTATTTATTGAAGAATTTCTCTTTTCCTTTAAGATGAATCCCAAGAAACCCTGCAAATGTCCCTACAGCAGCAACCTCCGCTTTGCACAAGAGATCTGGAATCTGGACAGTGGTTTGTTAAAATGAATTCTGTAAAAAGCATTACTCTAATTCCTGAGTTGGTTTAAGAGATATCTTGGAATTTAAACATTTCTTTCTTTTTAAAAGATGATTATAATCATTAAGAATGAGCCAACTTGATTTCATAGTGAATTATCCATCTCCTGTCTTGTCTTTTTCTCCAGAGTCTTAATCATTTCTGTAAAAGAGAAATGAGCCAGGAACACCTTGTTAGTGCCAAAATGGCTAGAATGTCCTGGCTTTGGGGGTATTCTGTATACTAGGATGCATCATATGACATTGCCAATATTTGACCATTTTTTAAATTTTCAAAGATGGTAGTTTTATATGGTTCACACTAAGACATCTTTTCTCCCCATGTCCAGTGAGCATTATCTGTGCTTTCAGATATCAACAGAAGAGCAGCTCTTCCTCTGGCTTCTCCCCATTACTGTGCCAACAAGGAAGTCAAGAGGGTTAGTACTTGGTTTGTCTCTCTCACTTAGCTTAGTGAATACAGAGTAAATGTGGTAGTGTCTCTAGGGGGCTTTAGTTTATGGGCAAATGTGCCAATTTAGGATTTTTTAATTGTCATATCTTTTCACTAGTTCATCATTTTGTTATTGTTTCTTCTCACCCCTGCCCTTGCCAGTTAGTTCCCTTTCAGTTTATTGGCCTCTGTACTTTGAGAAGGCAATCAAAACCATGCTTTTAGGAAGACTCTAACAATCAGCATGTGGCTTCAGTCATTCCAAAGTTTCACTTGATAGAGTCGTGAAGGATTTTCCTTTCAGACAAAGCTAATGGAAATAATATGTGGCAGAAGTTGTGCCAATCTGGTTTGTGAATGTCCAAAAATTCTTTTATTATTTAGTAACAAATGTAGTACACCTTGAATTCTCACTTCTCCTGGGGAAGTAGCCTATTATTTATGGGTGTGTAGACCCTGGAGGGATTTGGGGAGTAAGTGAAAATACCCAGAGGTTCTCAGCATTGGTGGAAGACTAGGGACAGTAATAACCTCCATGTCTGTCTTCTGTCACTCTGATCCATGCCTGTTCATTGCTTCCTGTGATTCTCTGCCTCTTGCAATAATAAAATACGAGATCAGGAAGTGTTCTTAAAAGTCACCTAAGACCACAGCTGTTGACACTTGCAAATCACATGAAAATAATGTGATTTTGGATTCTCTATAATAATGTGATATAATAATATGATTCTCTAAATAATGGGATAATGGATTCTCTATCCAGGAAACTGAAATTATATAACCACTACATTTTGAGCTCTATCTTAGAAGTTTTAGGCAGCTCTTCCAGAACCTGGGGAGTCTGGTGAAGATTCCATGACTTGGGAGTCCTACCATCTTTTTTACATATAGGCAAACTGAGGACCAAGATGATATAGTGACTTCCCCAGAATATAAAACTTTCAGTCACAAATTGGAGAGTGACTAAAACTATGTTCTAGTATTTCCATTTCTAGTTCTCTTCTCTTTCTTTGAGATTATTTGCCTCATTGTCATTTGCTTTCTTACATGTGGGACCCCCTAAAACCAGATTGTAGGAGGGGGTAGGAGAATTTGACAGAGGGGAGTTTTGTAGGATCCCCACTTCTAAACCATGCAACCAGGAAAGGCAGGAAGAGACTATACCAAAGGCATTAATAAACTTGGTCAGTTTGTTGAAAAAAATACTCCATTTTTTTTGACAAAATACCAAATCATTCATGTTTTTACTTTTGGGTTGGATCAGTTTATGCCCTACTATAGTTTATTCTCTTTATTTCTGCATGTTCACCAGCCCTGAAATAGGTCTAATTCTTCTTGCCTTATTTTCTTCTGAAAGAAACGACCTAAAAGAAAGGCCGTGCTTTAAGGAAATTATTGCATTGACAATGTCATTTTCTGAATGTCAGCTTTATCCCAGCACTGAACTAAGTTACCAGCTCCGCCTGGTTGGGTTTATAGACAGAAATGTCAAGATTTGGATATCTATGCATTAAATCCTCCTCTAACTGGTTTTGCTTTTCTTTGCTTAGTAATAAATGCTAAAGAAATGAAGAGGAAAGATCCAGGTATAACCATTTTTGGGCCAAAGTTTATCTTTTATCACATGCAAATTATTGTGGCCTTCCTATTTGGCCTTCAACATGTCATTGGAAGAAGGTAAAACGGTCACTTCTTACACTTTGCCATTTTTTTGTAGAAGGCCTTTGTTAGGAACCAGAAGCCTTTAATGGCTCTCCTAATTTTACGGTCACTTAGACTGTAAAATGCGGGGGGAAATGTACTCCTGTCTGCGGAGTTTGAACAGAGATCACCAAAGAGCCCCCTAAAGACAAACAAAACAAAAGAAAAACAAACCTCCAGGATATCCACACGGGGTAGGAGGATTCACACTGTTGATTATAACATGATGCTTCAAACCTTGTGTTTTTGCTTCATGCTTACAGTGAGAAGCAGCTGACCACCATAGACATTACTCCTTGCTTGGGAAGCCCCTGGGCAGCATTTCCCAGATTTCAGGCTGTTATATATCACCTTCATTGTTTTTGTCAGAATAGTTTTCTCCAAATTGACTCAGAATTTTTTTTTTTAAACTGGAGTGAATTTTTATTTTTTTATTTTTTTTGGTCATAAAGGGAAAATTAGGGGTGCCTGAGTAGCTCACTCAGTTAAGCCTGTGCCTGTGGTTCAGGTCATGATTTCAGGGTCCTGGGATCACCCCGTCCAGTCAGGCCCTCTGCTCAGGGGCAGTCTGCTTCTCCCTCTGCTTCTTTCCCCTTCCACCACTCTGCCCTCACCCTCATTCTCCCTCTCTCTCTCAAATAAATAAGTAAATAAAATCTTTAAAATAAATAAGGAAAAGAAAAAAAATTAAAAAGGGAAACTCTTAAGTGATTAAAAGAATATACACGTAACTATGAAAATAAAAATTATCGTGTGCCTTTAAAATCGTTTTGCATTCAGAATATGTTTACCCTCCTTGGAGATGCCCCAGTCTTGGCGATTTTAGAAACTGAATTCCAGCTTACAGGTCCTGGCTTGGGGGAGGAGTAAGGACACCAAACTCTAAGAATTTGCAAAGCAATGGAGTGATTTTATTTCCAGGTGCAAATCAGGGACAGGATGACCAACAAATTTAGCCAGCTCACACAGCAAACTGATGCGAGCTTTGGCTGGCTCCACCCAGCATGTCCTCTCCTTCCCCACCTCTCCTGGTCTCCTGGCTAGGACCCCATCTGTGCCTTCGGCTTCAGCTGCGTGGTTTCCTTTTGGCCACCAGCACTCACAGTGTGGATTTCTGCTTTGGTCCCTGTTGTTTGCCCTTATTCACCGAAGGACCCGGGGCTTGGGCTGCCAATTTTATAGGGGAAGCCCTCCTCTTTTTATAGCTTCTCGCCTTGCAGGGCCTTGATTCCATTAAAGTCCCAGGGGCTAAGTGCTGAGTGTTGCTTTCCCCTCCTCCTTCCTCAGCAGGAAGCGGGCGTGGCCTGGGCACTGGCCGCAGGAACGCAGGGTTCCTTTACCTCTGTCACCAGTGCCAGGATTCAGTGTGGGCCCGAGTTAGACTGACCTACACAGGGGATTCTGATACCAAGAGGCGTTTGCTGTTTCCTGCACAGTCAGATTCGAGGAGCTGTATATGTTTGGAAGAGGAGCTTGGAAAAATAAAACCCAGAACGATCAGACTTTTCCTATGGATTTAGACTCTCCAGGGCTGTGGACACGACTCTGGGCTTCTCATAAGCCTCAGTTCTTTTCCTGTAAGGGAACTGGGGGAGAAGAATGGAAACCCCAAGGCCTTGCTCTCCGATTCTTCAGTCCCCTCCTTCCCCTCTGCCCAGTGTGCTGCTGAGACCTGCATCTGCCTGGTTCTGGCAAGGGAGACCTCCTGGTGTCAGGTTGGGCCTGGGACAAGTCCAAAGCCTTTGTCCTGCTGCCTGAGGTCCTCTCTGAGAAGGAAGCTGGACTGACCGAGAGCTGGTCTTACCTCTTGTGGTGAGACCTGAAGTCAGGGCAGCCTCTGGCGTACAAGGCCTGGGTAAGAGGGTGTGTACAGCTCAGGGGTCGCCCCACATGCCTGCTGAAAAGGGTGACTCCTTTAACTGAGGATAGAATGAAGGGAAACAGGCTGAAGGTCTGCTATGCTGTGTGGCCTTAGATACAACCCTTAGTGTCTCTGAGCTTTCTCGGCTATAAAATCTATGTGCGGAAGAGACACAGCAAAGTCTAGACGAGGGAGTTCAGTAGGTCTTTTCCAGTATCAACATTCTTTGCTTCTAAAGAGCAAAGAATCTGAGTCTAAAGACTACGCATGTAAAAAATGATTTTATGTGTCACAAACCCTCAATTCAACACTCATTCCATAGTCTCCCTACTATTAGCAAAGTCTCTGTTTTATCGAGAAAATAGATATGTGTTGGAATGAAGTTTCTCCATGATATTCTGATATAAGAAATGTCATACTGCGTGTATTTTTATTTATTTATTTTTTTTTAGAGAAAATTAAGTTCAGAATTCTCTCTCAAGAGTGGTAGTGCTTAGTAGCATTCATTACTGGAGCCCATTCTCTCCAGGGGGCTGTCAGGCATCCCAGGAGGACTGCTAAGTCCAAAAAAATTTGAGGAGAGACATTCTTTCTCCAGTCTATCATGGTCATGGCCTAGTTGTTTATTATCTGGGCCAGAATGGTCCATTCTATGGCGGGAGTCTCTAATCCCCAAACTCACCCACCCCAATTCACCCCTGGCCCAACTCAGCTCCAGCAGCGCAGGTCTCATGACTGAGGAGCTCAGGAGACCTTACAACCATATGTTACCTCTTCAGAGACACTGCCATGCTTCAGGGAAGGGCCTGGACTTCAGCCACTTGCACAACTTGCTGCCCCCCACCCCCGCCAGCCTCTTCCTCTGTTCCAAAAAAGTCACCTCCACGGTCTTGTCACTCACCCTCTTCAACCTCAGGGCCACCTCTACTTCCAGTCCCTTCAGTATGAACATAGTCACATGGAAGTTTAAGGACCATTTGTAGAATCCCAATTAAATAACAACTTCAAAGGAAAGCCTGTGAAGGGGCTGTCCATCCTGGTATCCCAGAAACTTGCTTTCTGCCCCAGAAGCACAATTCATTCTGGCCCTTCCAGGCAAGACCAGGAAAACACAACACAAAGGCTGACTTGTTCATTCATTGGAGACTACTAGAGTAATAGGAGTAATGTAAAAAAAATTCTCAATAAGTTATACTGCTGCAGGGGCAGCTGAGCACAAGCTCCTTGGATTCCTTGCCTTCTCCATACCTACAAATTGAACTGCACCCGCATCCCTCATTATTCTTCTCCAGTCTGAGAAGATGTGGTACCCCTCTTTGGTTCTGGGTCCACCCATCTTCCTTGCCAAGATCAGGCTCCACAAACATCTTCCCTCTTGAAACTTCATTCTTTCCTCTTGCAAGAGTGTGCTCCTTTCAGAAGATAAGCTTATTTGGCTCCCTCCTATTCATTGGAAAAGAACTCTACCTTTGGCCTCCTGTCCCCTGGCAAATGCCCCATATCCTCTTTCCTGTTATCTAAACTTCTTAAAGGAGTAACCTGTTCACAACGTGACCACTTTATGGGCCACATGTTCCCTCTGCACCTCCTGCTGCTTCTCATGTTAAGGCTGCCAATATTTTTGTAACCACAAAATCCAATGGCCAATTTTTTTTCTTTGTGTTTCTTTACCTTTGGGAGGCATTTGGCAATGTTGATTATAGGCACCATTGTCCCCGAAAGTAATACACTTTCCCAGTTTGTCTCATTTGTGTCTTTCCCTTCTCAACCATGGGCTCCTCTCTCTGTCCACAATTTCCACACTAGTGTTCCCAGGTGTCTGTTTTCAGCTCACAGCTCTTCTCACTATAGACTCCCTTGTTGGGTGAATTTATCCACTCTCAGGAGTTCAACTGCCATCTGTATGCTAATGACTTAATCTCCAACTCAATTTTCCTCCCCCAAGCTTCAGACTCACCAACTCCATTATCTTTCAGGCACCTTCACTTGGATACTCTTTGGATATTTCAGATTTGATTTCACAAAAACTAAGTAGCACTTCCCTCTAACTTCAGTCTTTATTTACTGTTTCACCTCTCTTTACTCTCTTTAAAATATGGGCATTGGGGCACCAGGGTGGCTCAGTCAGTTAAGCATCTACCTTTAGTTCAGGTCATGATCTCAGGGTCCTGGGATCCAGCCCCGTGTCAGGTTCCCCATTCATCGGGGAATCTGCTTGTCCCTCTCTCCCTGCTCCTTTGCATGCTCTCTCTCTCTCTCTCTCTCAAATAAATAAATAAATAAATACTTTTTTAAAAAAAATGTGAGCCTTCACCTTTCTCTCTTTCTCACCCTCTTCATCCAACTGAGCATTACATGCTCATGGTTTCCTCTCCTCTGGATTTCTCAGATCCAGCCTCTCCCTGCCACTCTTACTAACACTGCTATCCTATGTCAAATGTACTTTCTCTTGTGTGGACAGTACAATAGCCTCCTAACTCGTCTCCTGGTTTCTAGCCTTGTTGTCCTCCATTCTGCTCTTTACACAGCTACCCAAATGATCCATTTAAAACATAAATCTGACCTGCCTCTCACTGTTAAGCCATTCCATGGCTTCCTGGATTCTGTATGAGGAAGTACAACTTCCTTTCCTGGCATGCACCACCCTCTGTGGCCCTCTCTTGCCTACTTCTCAGGCCTTGGCTCCTACCACTCAGAATCCAGCAATATTCAACTAACAATAGTTCTCTGCACCCATCTAATTCTATCCCCCTCCCCCTTTTTTCTGCTTCTGCTTTAAACAATTAAATGTTTTACTTTAGAGTGTTAGGTTGATCTTACAAAGGAAGTTTCAAGTTCCTCTTCTACTCTATATTAGAGCTTTTGAACTTCGGGAAGGAGGAAAGAAGAGAAAAGGCCAAAGCTACATACCTATTTCAGTGTCTTTCTCTCCTACAAGGCCAAAAAGGGTACTGGACCTGAGATATTTGTGTGCCCTGTTTGATTTAAAGCTCTTAATAAGTATGTCAAACATTTGAGGTTTTCACTCCAGGGAGTTCTTCTAAACCCCAGAGAATCTATCTGTTATGAAGAGTGCACTGCCCTCTAGAGGTGGCTTCCAGGGAAGGAACATAACAAATCCAAACTATGAAAGCATTCTGCAGTTTCTCATGTAAAGCAGATTTTTGTAATAAGACCTTCACTATTCACTGCCATTTGTCCGAAATGTGCTTTTTCAGATGACTAATTCTGATTCGCACATTTTCAATCAACTTCAATATAGTGTCTGGGGAGAAAATACACGATGCACCTCAAAGAGCACTTGATTTGGAATTAAGGGACTCAAGTTTTAGTCCTGCTTTTCCCACTAACGTTTGCAAACTTAGATCTCTTGTCCGTTAATCAAGGTGTTCAAGATCCCATCCACAGATGGGAATTATCAGAAAGTATATTTTAGGAATAACTGGAGCAGAAGTATCAGGAAGTATTAATCGTAGACTAAGTCTATACAAGGCACTAGGCTCAGAGCTGTTTTGCAGAAGTTTTCTGTTTAGATCTTTAGAAAGTTAAATGAAAGGTATTTGAAAAGAAATTTGGAAAGCATTTGGGGTTTCAATTTAAATGGAAGAGATTAACACTGATACCATAAAAGTCTGAAAATGAAACTGAGCTAAAAGTAAAACTTACTCTGGGGTTTCCAAGAGTCTATTCCAGTATGAAAGCAGAAATGAATCATATACATACTTTAATTTTCCATAAAGCTCTGGTATAAACCCCTTTTAGCCTGATTTCCCCTCCCCTCTTTTCAACAAAGAGAAGAAAAACAAAGTCTTTAATTTAATGATAACAGCCAGCTATGATCTGTGTATATCTATATAATAATGACTGACAATAGGTAAATTGTATTTATTATCTTAGAATGGCAGATGGTTGCTTAGAATTTCTTAGTACGTTAAAGAAAGGGAAAAATAATTAAGACAGCATTTGTGTTCATAGCGACCCTGGAAGGAAGATGCCACAGAGCCTGAAACACACTAGCTGAGAGACAAGAGGTCTGCATTCCTGTGAGTCTTTCCATACTTGGAGGAACCTGGGGACACCAGGTGATCTCCTGTCATGCAGGAAACCACATCTGTATCCTACGCTTATAGGGCTGCTTCCATGAAGTAGATTGTTAATGCCTTCTTTGGCATCCATCTCCTTAGATGAAAGATCCTGCCAAAGTCAGAGCTGTCCTGCTGTGTTAGGACAGCAAAACCTGAATAGACAGAACCTTTTTCAGTTACTGATCTATCTTGGACCTAATTTATGACATCAAGTTAATCACTTTATCTCTCTCTTCATCAGGTTACTGTCTCTAACTTTACGAAGTCCTGTGGGCATTATCAGAGGGACATACCGAAGAGACTATCCCAAACATTTTGAACACATACAAGACATTATTACCTGAAATTCTTTCTTATGATTGCATAGCTAAGGAACCCTTTAAAAATGTATGTGGGTGGGTGGATGGGTGGGTGGGGGTTGGTCTCAGCCTAGTATTCTCGTAATCCCTTGCTGGAGGCACAGTCTTAAAATGAGAAATGAAGGGAGTGAACAGACTTTACTAATAATGGCTACTAGTGTTCATATTTTTATTCCTGGGAATTGTGGCCCAACAGTTGTTAGACCACAATCATTAAGAAATTCTCATCAGGACACCTGGGTGACTGAGTCGATTGAGCGACCCTCTCTTGATTTTGGCTCACGTCATGATCTCAGGGTCCTGGGATCAAGCCGTGCAATGGACTCCGTGCTCAGCAGAATGTTTGCTTGAAGAGTTTCTCTCTTCCTTTCCCTTTACTGAACCCCCCCCAAATAAATAAATAAATATTACAAAATAAATACATTAATTCTCAGCATCACCTTCCAAGTGTTAGGCTGAAAATACCAAAAAAGTAATGAATGAATGAATAAATAAATATCAATAGAAAACAAGAACCTGGTTATATCCTGCTCTCATAAAAGCATTTCAAATTTGCTTTCAACTATTGTTAAGGCCAGAATCTTTGCTTGCTGCTATGGGATACTCTGATTTGTGACTTAATGCCATATGCCACCTCATGCTTCTTTGTCTGCCTTCTTTAGGGTTTGCTTCACATATTATTCTTTATTCCTCTTTATCCCTCTTCCCCCTTCCTTTATGATCTTATAATCTTATAATAATCAGTTATATGTAACCGATATATATATAACCTATAATAATAAGTTATATATAATCTATATAACCCTATAACTTATAACCTATATAACCCTATAACCCTATAACTAACTGCATAGTTAATAGAACTTTAAATTCCACCACGTGTGGTCACAATGCAAGTAACTCACAAGACTTAATGGTGTATTTGGATAATGAAAAGTACTAAATGCCGGGGGGGTGGTGCAAAGTTGTACATATCACTTCTCCCTCAAAGAAAATTGCTCTGAGATTCGGTCAGAAGAGACTGAATTCTCAGTCTGTAGAAATGTGATTTGCTCAATGGTCTTGCCCGCTCTTTCCTTGGTATATCCTGTTGCTCTTCCTAGAGGAGAGCCCTGGGGAAGAGAGTGCATTAGGAGCAGCAGCTGGCCTGCTCAGAGGCCAGGGTAATTGGAAATGGGGCAGAACATCCTGTTCCTGGGAGACCTTCTGCCTACTTGTTTGTGCCCTAGAGATTTGGCTCCCGGCATCCTCGCCCAGACCTTTGGACTTTGGCAAGGCCAGTTCTTTGTTTCTGTCTTCATCTCTGTGCTCTTTTGGTTCTTCACGAGGTTTCATTTTGTGTGTGTTGTGGCGGTGAAGGCTGCTCGGGGGGCCTCACCAACGTGCTTGCCCGTGGACACTCGGTAAATGGCATAAGCAGCAACGGAAGATTAGCAAGCACTTAACTTGGAAACACAAACTATGACTTGAGCAAGAATATTACAAAACGTCTTTCCTAATTCTTGCCAAAACAATGAGGACCAGGTCTCTGGCTTGCACGGTGATTATTAATGGTTTTGACTCCTGCCAGATACCACGGCTAAATACTTTTAGCTGTACATCTTGATTGCAATAGTATATGTGAGAAGAGCATGAGCAGAAGCTTTTGGACACAGACCGCCAAGTGAATATGGGAACACATTATCCTAGGGAAGTCCTTCAAGCATCTTGGTGGTGCCTCGGTGTCTGTGTCTATAAAATGGAACCAAAATGTGAAAACTGCATAACAAACCTTCCTCACTGGGGTTTTGGGAAGGATACCAGCTAGTCCTCATGAAGTATCTCACGTCTCCTTAGGAGATGGTTGTAACATTGCGTACTACAGATGGGAAAGGGAAGAGTGGAATGACACAGTGACCTGGGAAAAATCCCAAAGTAGAGAGAAATCCAGATTTCAGGAAACATAGTCGCATCTGGGCAAAGCCCCAGAATTTAAGTGACGAGAGCACTTGAAATAGAACCTGAAGCCACAGGCACGTAGACAAGTTGTACAGCTGTCCTTGTTAAACAATGCAGATGGAGTCACACTACTCGCTGTCTTTGGAGGAGAGCAGAGGTGGGCCCTGTGATTGACTTGCAGGTGCAGTGAGCACAGGACCAACTTGGGAAGTCTCCCCAGGTTCTTGATGGAGACAGGTAAGGAGGCCATAGGCAGAAAGGGACAAAACGCCTCCAGTTCTGTGCAGTGGGGTCCTATCATCAACCCCTCTAGCCACTAACAGTGTTGTCCAAACACATAGCCTTTTAACTGGGAAAGCATCACAGAGAGGCTTTATGGCCATTTTTATGGAACAGGAAAAGATGACTGGGCAAGACTTAAGCGGTGCAAAGAAAAAGAAGGAAATTCAGGCAAGGTACTGTCTTGGCTATTTGCCTCAGGGTTTTATTTCGCAACACATAATGGCAATAATTAAATGAGGACACAATATTATTTCATTTGTGCTGTTTACTTCCAGGATGTGGAACATTTTCTGCACAAGCCCACCTCTATCTCTAGGAGCTTCTGGCAAACAGTTCCGTTTCAGCTCAGTTCTTTTTGTAGAAGGAACTTGATGCTAAAAGCGGCTGGCTCCGGCCCTCAGCCCCCTCTGGTGGTTAACACGTTTTTCATCTTTGCCCTGAGTTTGCTCCAGTCTGGTTCAGTTTTTATTTCTGTTAATTTTTAATGAGTTTGTAACTCAATGATGCTGGCTCTGAGTCTGTGGGAGCATGGATTGTTAGTAAGGATTGAATCAGCTTGTTGGCTCATCATAGGCTCTGAAATCCAGTAACATTTGCGGTGTGTTTATTTACCTGGGTAGTTATTGGATCCCAGTAGGAGAAAGAACTGGAGAGACGAATCCAGTCAAAGCCTCTCTGGTTGCCCAGAGAGCTCTAGTCACACCATCTCTGCCCTCACTGAGGCATCACCCCTCCAGGGAGGATGTTTCTACCCCCTACTATTACTGTTTACCCCGGTTTATGAGAACTTCCACATCTCTCAAACCAGTAAGCATTTAAGATTTGCTTCCAACCGTATTAAATATGTTGCTATGATGATCTCCTAATTAGAAATTAAATTACATTATAGCTGTAACTGTAGATGCTAAACCTATGCAGAACGATAATGGAACTTAACTGAGTAGTGAGTAATTTGTCCCCGAAAGCTACCATTGTCACATATGCCAAGGGAAGTATTAGTGAGTATATTTAAGATACGTTTAAATGAAAAAGAAGGGGTGCCTGGGTGACTCAGTCAGTCAGGCATTGGACTCTTGGTTTCCACTCAGATCGTGATCTCAGGGTCATGAGATCGAGCCCCCTGTTGTTGGCTCTATGCTCATCGGGGAGTCTGCTTGAGATGCTTTCCTCCTCATTCTCCCTCCTCCCTGACCCTCCCCCGACTCAACACGGATATGTGTGTGCTCCTTCTCTCTCTCTCTAATAAATAAAATCTATTTTAAAAATAAAAACACAAAACAAAAACAGAAATAGTGCACTCTAGTTCTGTTCTCTAGAAATCCTGACTGTAGGATTAATAAAGCCATATTTTCGACTCAGATGCTTACAAGACTATATACAGAAGGATAATTTGTGCACAGCATGTAAATAATCATGATTCTCAGTGGGGATTATTTGTATTTTAATTGCTACTGGTAATGGAGAAAGTTGTGTCTTCTTATTTGTCCTCTTGTCATTAGAAAGAGTAGTTTACCATAAATTTAATTCAAGTTTTTAATCTTAAAAATGGTATTCTAAAATCTTGGTCACAATCTCCTATTCTCCCTCTAGCTCTGTTTTATTTTTATTTTGTTGTCGTTTTAAATCAACTGTTCTAACTCACTGAGTAGAGCACAAAATTGTATGTATGTGGTTTCTTGAAAGCCATCCTGAAGGTTGAATTAGGAATAGAAATCATCTCTCTGAAGAGAGGAGCTGAATTTGAAGTCTCATTAGTTTAAGTGAGAGAGTAACAACCCACAGCCGTCCTTAATATAGTGGTTCCTTTTTGCACACTATATCCTCAAATCATCTCTACTATAATTTTCTTAGTGTTTTTTTTAATGAACACTTTTCACTGAAATAAACTTTCTTGAAATGAAACTTTTAGATGATGGTTTCAGATAGGAAACAGTATCCCCTGCCACAATAGGTGATAACGACAAAAGGAATTAATAGTGAAAATAAGAAAGCATTATTGAAATCTAGCTAAAAGCTGGAGTTCACCAAGGCACTGAGCCTAAGGCTGTCTCTCTTTTGTTTTCATTCTGTCTCTCTCTCTCCTTCTTTTTTGGTCAAGTGTTAAAGGTGTATTGAAGACACCAAATGGACACTTTCTCTAGACACTGAGGAGTGAAGGGAAATTGAAAAGGGAAGAACTTTCTCACAACGTGATTTAGTGAGACTAAAACCTTACCCCAACTCCACGTTATCTTTACCTTAGTAAAGAGGAAACAGGTGCCTCAGGAAAACCACCTCACCTCTCTTAAGTTTAACAGCTAGGGGTGATAGTAGATGACCCTCCAAGTGAAGCGATGTTGGGCCCGGGGCTCTTTTTCTCCAAGATTCTTCTTCCTCTTGGGAATTCTCACAGACTGCTGCTGCTGCCCCCCACCATGCCTCAGGTGAGCCCCCGGGGGCATTCTGCTTCAAGCATGAACACAGGCTTCCCTCCTTATTTCTTCTGAGGATACCTGGGAAAAGACTAGATATTTAAATAAGACCTTTTTTTTTCTTGAGAGAGAGAGAGAGAGAGATCACAAGTAGGCAGAGAGGCAGGCAGAGGGAGAGGGGGGAAGTAGGCTCCCTGCTGAGCAGAAAACCCCATGCGGGGCTCAATCCCCAGACCCTGAGATCATGTCCTGAGCGAAGGCAGAGGCTTAACCCACTGAGCCACCCAGGCACCCCTAAGTAAGACTTTTTAAACAAATGAACTAGCAAAAAGGAAATACAGAGAGTGACTTAATCTTCCTTTTTATCGTTGGTTTGGAGTTTCCCAGAGGCAGTTGTTCTCATACTTCAGCTTACATGGAAATCACCTGGAAGGCTTATTAAAACGCCATGTGCTAGACCCCTTCCCAGAATTCAACAGGCCTGGGTTGGGGCTGAGAAGCTACATTTCAAATAAGCGCCCAGAAGAGGTTGGGGCTGCTGGTCTGGGAATCACACTGGGAGAACCACTGTCCTGAGGAGACCTGTTGCTGCCTGGCATCTCCTGCCTGGCTCCTTCGAAGCAGGCCCGTGTCTGAGGTATGTGGAGAGACTCTTTAAGGGCCGGATCCTAATTCTAAAATGGAAAGGCAGAGGGCATCATAAATAAGAGTTTGAATTCACTCTCTCAAGTAAGCAGAGATCAGCTCTTTCCTCATACTACCCATATGTCTCGCTCTCACTGGAGTCACCCAAACACATTTTCTCAATTCTAAGGAATTTTACATCACTGCAATTGGCATATGTTCCACAGTTATTGTTGGTCCCGTCACAGGTGCCCGAGTGTGCAGGAACCCAGTCCTGGTTATTCAAGTTATTGTTGCTTCATGAGTTAGGTGCATTTTTGGTACCACATGAATGGACTTCAGTGTCCTCTAAATTGTCTTTAAAATTATAATATTGTGATTAAGCATTGAAACAAAGTTATTGTGGATGAAGAAAGGCGTGGGAGTAGGACAATGGGGCTTCCAGTTGGTATTGAAGCAAATATTTTCTGCCTAGAATGATCGCAATTCCATATTTTTAAGATAAGCTATGATAAAAGTTTTATTTTTAAATAGCAACACTTACAATACACGCATACAGAGTTTATAGTTATTTAAATGGGTAATGGTGAAAAACATTAATCTCACCTTAAAAATAAGGCATGTTAGATTTTAAAAATTCCTTTAGGGGATACATGAGCAAAAAACTGTGAAAACTTCAGCTCTAGACTGCAATTTTCCAAATGACCCTCACAGTACTGGCACCTGGCCAAAATAAATTCTTTAGCTGTCCATGGAAAAATGAGAAAGTAAGGACAACTTATTCATTTTTTTAAAATGGAGCTAAATGTTTTCAGTTTAAAGTTCTGCCTTGTATTCTGAAATAAGTTCTTTTCTACATTTTTGGAGGCGAGGAAGTTAAAATATCCTTTAGTTTCAAAATTATGGTGTTAATACTTGACAGGTTTTTTTTTTTTTCCTTTTCCACATTTCCTTTTAAAGCAACACCTGCATGCATTATGCATCTACACAAGGAAGCTGCCCATAAACAGATGAAGCTGGGTTTCTTCTTGTTCCTGAGATACACACAAAAGTGTGGCCTATAACTTGTTAAGCATTGCAGTTTTTTGTTTTGTTTTGTTTATTATTTATTTATTTATTTTTAAAGATTTTATTTATTTATTTGACAGAGAGAGATCACAAGTAGGCAGAGAGGCAGGCAGAGAGAGAGGAGGAAGCAGGCTCCCTGCTGAGCAGAGAGCCCGATGCGGGACTCGATCCCAGGACCCTGAGATCATGACCTGAGCCGAAGGCAGCGGCTTAACCCACTGAGCCACCCAGGTGCCCTTGTTTTGTTTTTTTTTAAAGGGTAAAAAGATACTTATAAAGGTCATAGTCCAGGGATACCGGTCTACCAAAAGATGAGGTTCGATATATATATATATATATATATATATATATATATATATATATATATATGAACACTTGATCCATTATATATATATATATATATATATATATATATATATATATATGTTTTTTTTTTTTGACGGAGAGAGAAAGCCCGAGCGGAGGGAGAAGCAGACTCCCCACTGAGCGAGGGAGCCCAGAGCCCAATATGGGGCTCGATTCCAGGACCCTGGGACCATGACCTGAGCTGAAGACAGACCTTACCAACTGTGCCACCCAGGCGCCCCTAAGCATTGCAGTTGAAAGCAGAAGAATTTCCTAAATCCCTGAGAATATACAAAATGAATTCCAAAGGCACAGGACTATCATTTTAGGCAATGCAGTAGTTTAATCGGCATTCTTTTTTCCTTAGCGGTTCAGAAAACAGTAGTGTGAAGTACAAAAGATGTTGCTTTAGGTATGATTCAACATTCATCTGAGCACCTAGATGCACCAGTCTTCAATACATCCGTGCTGAGGGTGTTGGACTGAAACTCCTACTTGTCTGTGATTTTGAACATTTATCTTTGTGGCCTTAATGGAACAAATAGCCCTGTGTGGTCAGGGGGATAACTGTAAGGCAGACTCACATTTGAGGAGTATTGGGAGATGGGGCAAGGGACAATATTAAGGAAGAGTACCACAAGCTCTAAAGCAGCAGGAGGGTTTATATCCCAGGTTTCTGAGGGCAGGCAGTTACTCAGGAGGGCAGCAGGTGTTGGGATGAGGAAGGAACAAGAGATATTCTTGTAGAGCCTGGCATGTAGTCAGCACTTCACTGTTTTGACGACTGGATAAGCAAATGAGACACTTGAAAATTTTTCCCATGATGATTTTTTTCCTCACAAACCAGTATTTTTTTTTTAAATATTAATCTCCTCACTCCTCCAAGGCTAAATAAGGTATCGGTCAAACAGTGTGAGAAATAAATCATGTATTACCCATGAAAGTGAGCAGTGGCCGATATGTCACAAAAAGAATTCATATTTGAATGAGCAAAAACCTGGTAGAGGGCCGGGTAAATATTCTAACAACTGGAGTGTGACTTACTGAGAAATGCAACATAGTCTACATTTCCTTTATGTCCTCATTTATTTTTGTTTGGTTTTGTGGGGAGATGCTGGATTAGTTTGCTTCTGCTGACTGTGTCCTAGTGACTAGTACCTAGCATTGCCTCTCTGCGGATGGCAGATGGGCTGACGTGATTGGAAGGCAACTAGTGTATGTTTTCTGTGGCAAGTACGATTTCCCAGGCTGAATTATATTTGAAATTTGTTTGTCTTGGTTCCTTCATTATTATACAAAGCAAGTTTAAAAAATGGATCAAGTGTTCAAGCACTGAATCACATGATTTAATGTCTTACAGACACAAGAGGTCAGCATTTCCACACAGACGAGTCTGTGGAAGCCTTGGCTTTCTTGTTCAATTCTGCGGCTCTATGGTTGGCTTGATGAGCTTGTGTGTATGAAGGTGGATACGGAAATGAAACTCATTTGGTATTTTGCACATTGCTTTCTTTTCCAGTGGAGAATGTTGATGAGTCTCTCGTAGATGCATTTGATCTGCTGTTGCCTTAGGAATGATACCTAACAGTGAATCTTCCCAACCTCACTGGTCCCTGGGGTTTCAGCAAGCTTCAGTGAATTACTGATGGGCATAAATTTTCCTCTCCCCTAAAGAGATTCTTAGCCCAAAGAGTCCTTAATCTATGCTTGCTTGATAATTATACATTTATTCCTAAACTGTACTAATTTACTGATGCCAGTTTTCCAGGAAAAGGGACCCTGGAAAAGGGCCAGTGAGATTATGTGTTGATTCTGGGCTTATTGAATAGGCCTTCTGACTTAGTATTGGGTTCCATGACCTTGCTTTGTCTTTGATTGAACATTTCACTTGCTATTTGTAACTCAGTGCCAGTGCATGGTACAGTATCTCTTGGGATCTGTTATATATTTTTTTTTTCACAATTAAAAAAATGCACAGGAAAACTCACTCCTTTTGGTGAAAAGTTCTATGAGTTTTGACAAATGAAGGGAGTTATACAAAACCACCATAATGAGGGTAAAATTCTATCACCCCAAAGTATTCTTTGCCGCTGCACCTTTGTAGTTCCCCATCTAAACCCTAGGCAATTACTCATCTGTTGACTGTCCTCATAGTTTTGCCTCTTCTAGAACATCATATAAATGGCATTAAATTGTCTGTAATCTTTGAGTCTAGATTCTTTCACTTTGCATAATGCATTTGAAATTTATCCCTGCTGTTTGGTTGTTTTCATAGCTGGCTAGTATTCCATCATGCGAAATACCTGTCTGTTGATCCACTCACCAGTTAATGGACATTTGGGTTGTTTCTAGGTTTGCATGATGATGAATAAAGCTACTATTAATATTTACATGCAGATTTTTCTGTGAGCCTAAGTTTTCATTTCTCTTGGGTGGAAAGGTGATTTAAAATATTCTTTATTTTCAGAAGTATGATGTTAATACATAACAAGATTTTCTCCCCCCTGCCTTTCCTTTTAAAGTAACAGCTATGTGCTTTACAGGCCAGCACAAGGAAGCTTCCCATAAGTGGATGAAGCTGAACTTCATTTTGTTGCTGAGATAGTCGCAAAGTGTGGCCCATAACTTGCAAGGCAGCTGAAAGCACCTAGGAGTGGAGTTGCTAGGTCAAGGGTACTCTATATTTGCAATTGCTTTAACATTTTCTTTAAAACCCTCCAAATTCTCATGAAACTTGAATACATGGATAGAATCTAGATTACTGCACTCAGAATGTTCGTGCACTGACAGCGCTCAGGCCAAAACAGTAATAACGTTTTGAAGCCAGAAGAGATCTTCTATGACATTTAGACCTTATTTTATAAATAAGCAACTTGAGGCAAAAAGAAAGGAAGGGTTTTTTGCTCAAGGCAAATGGCCACAAGTCGATCTCGGGCTTTCTGCAATTGTTCTCAGGACTGTCCACTCTAATTTTCTTGCCATTTTGGTAAAGAGTGATATTGGCTTCCAAATAGAGGTAACAAGAATAATCGTTAATCAAAAGTGTGTGCTTTTATAATGCTTGTAATGTATTAAAAGTGTTTTTATTTTGCCGTAAGCCACCCCTCCCTCGCCTTTTCCATCTGTGTTAAGAGCACCACATCCAACCCAGTTATCACTGACGCTCAGAACTTAGAAAGTTCCCTGTCACAGAGCAGACTTTACATAAATCACTGTTCAGAGGAGGAGTGTGTGAACAAATCTATGCACTTGAATGTCTAAAGCCTGGTGTAATTCACACTTCTTTCCTATCATAGGTTGCAAGGCATTCACATGAAGGGTTGGTCTCAAACATTCGGCATGAAAAACATTAGATGCCTTTTGGTGTGCTTATTTTTAAAGTGCTTTGAAGTAATTGACTATGTTTCATAAGGCAACATGAAAGATTATCTATTTTTTTTTATTTTGTAAACATTCATTTATTTCCGAAACTTGGAATTAGTCTTATTGGTGGCTGGTAATGCTCAGAATTCTGTTTACTACTATGCATTTTGTTAGGCTATATCATATGTCTGTCTACATTTTATTTAGGTTTTTTTTTAAGATGTTATTTATTTATTTGACAGACAGAGATCACAGTAGGCAGAGAGGCAGGCAGAGACAGAGAGAGGAGGAAGCAGGCTCCCTGCTGAGCAGAGAGCCCGATGCAGGACTTGATCACAGGACCCTGGGATCATGACCTGAGCCGAAGGCAGAGACTTTAACCTACTGAGCCACCCAGGCACCCCTGTCTGTCCACCTTTTAAATAACAGTTTGAGACAAAATAGTTTTAACATAGAATTACTTTTTATAAGGAACACCTACCAAACAAGTATTAAGTTTTCACATGACTGTGATATTTCTGTTAATTGATGTATAATTAACATAGTGTTGTATTAGTTTCAGGTGTGCAATATAATGATAATGATTCAATCATTCTATACATGACTCAGTGCTCACCATGATAAGTGTAGTCACCATCTGCCACTCAACCTTATTACCTTATATCACCATTATATGCTTATTGACTATATTCTCTATTCTCTACTTTTGATCTCTGTGACTTATTTATCTTGTAACCAGAATTTTGTACTTCTTAATGGCTTTAGCATATTTTTGTCATTCATTTTTGTCATTCATTTTACCATTTATTCCCTTTCTTCAGGAACTATTTACAAAGTTCTTATCACATGGCAGACACTGTGCTAACACTGAGGTTAATGATCTGAACAGGAGAGTTATCTTTACTGCCCTCAGGGAGTTGACAGTTTGGCAAGATAGTCTGACAGAACAGTGACACCTGGCCTTTGTCATGTTGGTATGATATGTAAGGAAAGTGTGTAACAGGGGGCTCAACTTAGTCTGGGATGGAATCAGTGAAGCCTACTGAGGGAGGTCACATCTGAGGAAGATCTAAGAGAAGGATAGCAATGAGCAGAGCAAGAGTAAGGGGATGCACAGTCCAGGCAGAGGGAACAGTGTATATGAGGTAGGAAAGAATGTGGTACACTAAAAACAAACAACCAAAAAGAAACAAAACAAAACAACCCTTAGACAAAGTTCTCTGCGGTTGGATCAGAGTGAGTGAGGGAAAGAAAACTGTGATATGAATCCAGAAAAGCAGGTGGGGCCAGCCAGATCATGTGGGTGCTTCGAAGGTCAGGGTAAGGATTTTTTTACTTAATTCCAATAGCAATCGGAAGAAAGTTAAGGGTTTAAATAGGAAAGTGACGCAAATTATATTTTTACTTTTAAAATAAAACTTTGGCTTTTGTGAAAAGATTGATTGGAAGAGGTAAGGAATGTACAAGTGGAGACCAGTTGGGAAGTTTATGCAGAATCTATTACAGCATCACAAATTTCTCCAAAATTAGCTTTCAATAAACACAGTCTCTTAGTTCGTGTCAGTCAGGAGTCCATGCCCAGCTAATTTGGGTGCCCCTACCTCACAAGCCAGCTCTCAAGGTGTCAGCCAGGGCTGCTGTCACATTTGAGACTCAGTGTGGGAGTTGACACACTTTTGCTCATTAATGTGGCTGTTGGTAGGCTTCATTTCCTCATGGACTACTAGGACTGATGACTTCAGTTCCTTGCTGGTGGTTTCCCTCAGTCCCTTGTCTTTTGGATCTCTCCAGAGGGCAGCTCACAACATGGCACCTGGCTTCCTTCAGAGCAAAGGAGAGAGTGAGAGAGAACAAGATGAAAGAGTTCTCTGTAACCATTTGAGAAGGGACATCCCAATCATTGGCCCATGTATTCTATTTTTTTTTAAGATTTTTTATTTATTAATTTGAAAGAGAGAAAGTGAGAGAGAGCATGAGAGCGGAGAAGGTCAGAGGGGAAAGCTGACTCCTTGGGGAGTTGGGAGCCCAATGTGGGACTTGATCTGGGGACTCCACGATCATGACCTGAGCCAAAGGCAGTTGCTTAACCAACTGAGCCACCCAGGCAACCCCCATGTATTCTATTCTTATTAGAAGTGAAAGGAGAAAGGATGACATAAGGATATGAATACCAGAAAGTGAGGATCATTGAGAATGATTTTGGAGGCTGCTGCCCCGTAGGGTGTTGTAGGGGTCCCATTGTTAAGAGTTAATGAGTTAGAGAAAGTAAGAGGTTTAAGAATGATGGACAGTGTCTGGAAGAAAGTTCGGTTCGTGTACAGAAGGTGGGTGAATAACAACAGCCATGAGAGGGATAGAGAGTGGCAAGGCTAGGTATTAAACATGGGGCTCAGCAGGTCCAGGGTCTGCAGAGGGTAGGAAATACTTGTCTGGAACATGGACCTGTTTCCCAGCTAAGGTACTTGGCAAATTAGGAAATGTGTAAATTCTGTTAGAAAGGGCTATAAAGGAATTTAGGTTCAGCTATGAGCAAAAAATAGAGCAAAGACAAAATTGAGAATGTAGAATTGTTTATCAAAGAAATAGGGTTTCTGGAGAGTAAAATGAGGAGCTTGGGAGCACGCACTGAAACAGGGATTAGGTCAGAGAGGAGAAAACCCAGAGCATTACTCAAACAAACAAAAATACTGTTCTGATTTCTTTTTCTGGTCTTCTTTATCTCTTTCTTTTTTAAAACCAATAAAGACACCATTCTTTTCTGTTCATTATTACAAACTGTTCCTTACCCAAGGCAAGCCAATTGGGGTGGATTGCAAAATTGAATTAAAATAAAGCCTAACTGGAATTGACATTTATTGGCTACACAGGTCTAAACTGAGGTGTTGTTTTTAAAGATACATTTATGTTTGAGAATTAATACAGCTCACTATTTTGCTATGATTTTTACTAAATATAATCCTCTCCTTTCTCTCTCTCTTCGACCTCACCCTGACATGGTTGAATTTTTTCCTGTAATTTTTGAGTGATCTACATTTATTTGTAAATGCAGCATATAACTATTCATCAAAACTTAGCTAAAGATATTTTTGCCTTCCATTTCCATTAGAAGGCCCACTTGCTACCATGAGTCTTTCAAAGATCACTTGGGTCAGAGAGACACAGAAACTTAAAGAGAAGAGTAGATATGCCTATATCTTTCAAGATAAGGGCAGTGCAGGTGAGAAATCTCATCATTATTGATTGCATACTTCCTTAAACCTGAGAGGGTGGATTGGACAATAAAGACAGTAGGTTGGCTTTAAGGAGCTGAAGGAAGACAGTGACTGTCACCATCGGACTGGAATTTCATGAGACAACTCCCACTTCTGCCTGAAAGGTGGAGTAGAAAGGGACAGACTAGAGGTGAAGGGAAAGTACGAAGCTGCTGTAATAGTCTAGGTGAACAGTAGCACGAGTCTAATCTATGCATGTGACCAGGAATACAAAAATGGTAAAAGAAGAAATTCCTGTTTCTCCTCTAGTTTCAACACTTCTGACACCAAATGTATGGATTTTTTCCCCCCACACCAACCAATTTTTCAATTCTCTGGACACGAGTTAAATGTCCTACAATTCACTTAAGACACTAATGACCCGGAGTTAGCACAGATCCCACAGTTTAAGAGCTCAGTCCCCTAAGACTGTCCCTTGCTCAACCTTAGATGTCAGACTCAAGTCTAGATTGTCACCTGTGCTTCTGACTGACCAGTTGTAATTAGAGGTTCCTGTAACTCTCCAACTCAGGTTTGATAATTTGCAAGAACAGCTCAGCTCACAGAACTCATGAAAATGATTTATTTACTTAGATTATCGGTTTATTATAAAAGGATACAACTCGAGAACAGTTAGGTGGAAGAGATACACTGGGCAAGGTATGAAAGAAGGAGTGTGGAGCGTCCCTGCCTTCCCAAAATGTCCAAGCATTCACCAACCCAGAAGCTTTCTAAATCCCTTTGGTTAGGTTTTTACTAAAGTTTCATTTCATAGACATGATCGATTAAATTATTGGTCATTGGAGATGAAATTATTCACCCTTCTTATTCAAGAAATTCCAAGAGTTTCAAAAGCTTTATGCTAGAAACTGGGGACAGAGATCAAAATATATATTTATTATATCATAGTTTCAGTGATAGGGATGGATAAACTGAGGATATACAACCCACACTGGATTGGCAACTGACTAAACTGCCTGATTGGCCATATGATGCTGGAAAGGTCGTGATTCCTGACCTTATATTTTTTCACTACTCCTATTTCAACTTCATCCTCCCCATCTGCCCCCAGATAGCTTTCTGAGCCATGTAGAATTTGTGTGAAGAAGGAACCCCTCGTCTCCTGACATCCATATCATTAGGGAGGAGGGATGGGAAACAGTTGCGTAATTACTATTGCACAATCATGATGGGAACTGATTCTTCCAGCCTGAAATTGGCTCTTGGTTTCCCCGGGTGACATTTTCAGACCTTCATTATAAGTGAAGAACCTTGGTAACCATGTCACACGTTTTCCTGTGATCTGAAACACATTCATTTAATGAGCTGATGACCTTTATTTATCTCCAAAATGTGACTCCATTAGGCTGTTAACCAAACATACAGAGTGAAGTTGAGACAATGACTTGGAACTCTGAATCTTAGGATAGTGATGTTTTTCTAAACAGCCTCTGACTAGAATGTTACAGAAATTGCCTCCATTACTAGGGATTTTGATATAAGAATGGATGTATTAGAACCCCTTAATTGAGTGTGTACAGTAGACCGTATGACTGTTTACTGATAGTCTGTGCCCCATTTGCAAAATATTATCCTTCTCTGAGCCTTTGTTTTTTTTTTTCCCAATTTATTTATTTTCAGAAAAACAGTATTCATTATTTTTTCACCACACTCAGTGCTCCATGCAAGCTGTGCCCTCTATAATACCCACCACCTGGTACCCCAACCTCCCACCCCCCCGCCACTTCAAACCCCTCAGATTGTTTTTCAGAGTCCATAGTCTCTCATGGTTCTCTGAGCCTTTGAAGTGAGGTTTGGTCATAGGACAGGACTTGCTTTGGTCAAAGCCATGTACGGCAGTGACTGACCTATGCTTTCCAGGTGGAAGTTTAAGAACCTGTGCATTTTTGCAGCATACCCTTTAGCCTGTCCTTTGGCAACTGGCAATGCAGCCAGTGACTGCTTTCTTTTGTTGGGTCCCTGGATGAGGACAAAGTGATGCAGAGCCCTCAGCTGCCATGTGAGGGAAATGTATTACAGACAAGATATAAACCTTTGTTGCTTTAAGCCACTGAGGTTGGGAGTTGTTACTACAACATAATGAACCTATCTTGACTGATAAAGGGTATATATTTCTATTGCACATCTGTATTTTATATCTGGAGTCATTTTTAAAAGAAAGAAACACTGGGGGGGAAGGTAGTGTGGGTGTAACAAGAAAAAATTGGTAGAAAATAGTCTTTAAATTGTCACTAGAAATAGGTGAAGATAACCCACTTGTTCTTTTATGTTTAACTACATCCTGCTATAAAAATGATCAAATATTTTGTTTTAAGTGCTTAGGGGTAGAGAAGGGGGAGGAGGAACTGGGACTTCAAAATAATAAATGTACAAAGAAATGGCAAGTTCTCCAGATTTTATAAAAGGATCAAAGCAAAATGAATGAACGGAAATGCCTCTAACCACAGAAACCAAAACAACTGCTGGTTGAGTGTTTTGCTGACTCATCATGGATTCACCTTTGCCTGTGTTGCCCACTCTGCTACTCAGATCTTAGAGGATCGTTTCCCCTCAGCTGGAATAGCGGAGGAGTCTTTCAGACCCGCCTATTGCCCATGAGGTGGGCAAACTGTGATACTTGAAGACTGGTTAGAAATCAAAGAAGTCCCCAAAGAGCTTTTCTCTAAGGAGTTTAAGACTTTATTAGGTTGATAAATGTTTTCTTGGTTAGAAAAGTTTCTTTTGTATCTCTGGAGTGTTGTTCTTCAAAGAGAACTGTGTCAATGTGGATTAAAAAGTCTGATAAGATACATGTATAGATTGCAATATGATCACCACCATAGGGTTAGCTAACTTCTCTCATGTCACATAATTATCAATTCATTTTTGTGTATGGCATGAAAACAATGAAGAATCCCATTCTCTTAACAATTTTGAATTTTTTTTTTAAAGATTGTATTTATTTATTTGACAGACAGAGATCACAAGTACTCAGAGAGGCAGGCAGAGAGAGAGGAGGGAAGCAGGCTCCCTGCTGAGCAGAGAGCCCCATGTGGGGCTTGATCCCAGGACCCTGGGATCATGACCTGAGCCAAAAGCAGAGACTTTAACCCACTGAGCCACCCAGGCGCCCAACAATTTTGAATTTTATAATGTAGTACTGTTCATTATAATGATCTATAAATGTTGCACGTCAATACCTTGTATTAAGCTTAAGCTTACACAATGTCATATGTCAATTATCTCATTTTTACCCTTTCGTTCATTTTTCTCTTTTGAGCATGTAAAAATACACATAATTCAAAAGTCAAAATCATATAAGTAGATAGACTGAGAGAAGTCTTCTTCCTATCCATACACCCCCACCTGCTTCCTACAAGTCCCACCTATAATTGTTGTCAATGGGTTACAGATTTATCCCTTCTGATTTTCTTTCTGCAAAAAAAAGCAAATATATATACATTTATATTTTACAAATATGCATATATATTTAAATTATTCCTTCTTTCTTTTTTTTAAGTTTTTATTTAAATTCTAGTCAGTTAACATACAGTGTACTATTAGTCTTCCTTGTGAAGATTTTGTTTCTTCTAAGTACTGTTTCTGCTGGTTGATTTTCTCTTCTAAACTTGAGATTAGTGGCTCCCCTCAAATATCTATTAGTCCCAGATATCTGCTCATATTTAAGCGCTGGACACTGAAAAGCTCTTTTGGAAGCTGTGGGACGGGGCCTCATTCTACTATAACCTGGCTGAGCCATTTCAATGAACACACAACATACATCTCTTTAGATCTTTTCTTGTGGGTAATCATATTCTTCATAGAAAGATCCCCTTTGAGTCTCCTTTCTGAGGTCTAATTACACCACTGCCAAAAATCTGGGAGTAAGGGAAGAGAGCTGAGAATCTCAACTACTTAACACTCATTAGGTAAATTTCACTCAATTCCCCCTTTTTGCAGTTTGGTGCTCCTTCCCTCAAGTGACTCTGTCTCTTTGTCCTGCTTTATTTTCCTTTTTAGCACTCTTTACTGCAAGACCCATCTTATTTTCAGCTGTTAATTTGTTTATTCTTTGTCTTGTCCAGTTGGAATGTAGGGTTAATGAAAACATGGCTTTATCTCTTTTTGTTCACTCCCATATCCCCAATGTCTGAAAATACCTTGTACACTGAAGATGCTCCATAAGAAATTATGTGATAAGTTAGGTTAAATCATAGGAAATGTCTGCTATCCAACTGTTTTTGACCTTTAAAATGCAAATTCATGTAGTTCAAACTTTTTTTTTTTAAGATTTTATTGATTTATTTGACAGAGATCACAAGTAAGCAGAGAGACAAGCAGAGAGAGGCGGGGGGGAAGCAAGCTCCCTGCTGAACAAAAGGTCTGATGTGGGGCTCGATCCCAGGACCCTGAGATCATGACCTGAGCCAAAGGCAGAGGCCTAACCCACTGAGCCACCCAGGCACCCCCATATAGTTCAAATTTAATAAAAGAGGAGCCAAACAGCTAGGGATTATCAACATTTTCCTAATGATATGGAAGTGATTATAGGAGGTAGTAAATATCTTTTATAGTTTGTTGTATAAAAGTAATCTAATAGTGAGAAAACTCAAGACCAGAGAACTTAAATGACTTGCCCCAAAACACACAGTTTGAGGCTATAATAGAATCAGGACCGGAATCCTATGGATACCAGCACTATTCAAGGCTCTGAGGTTAAAGCTGTGACTAAGATAGACCTGGTCTCTGCTGGGTATTTCTGGAACAAGAGAGGGTGGAAACAAGAAAAGATGGATAATAGGGCATTGAATGGAGTTGTTTTTATTATCTTTCAGTTTTAGCGAAAGGCTCCAAACTGGAGACAATAGGCAATATGAACCTCCATAAACTAAAGAGAACAATGTGGAACTACCAAACACCCCTCCAGGGCCAGACTGGTTCTTCATCTCTCACCCCGATAGCTGCCTCTAGCCTATGTATGCACAATACTGAAATTCACAGGGAGAGGGGTTCTGGTTCACTGTAAGGTGTAGACCCAGGAATGGAGAGTACCGTTGCTTTGTCTGCGCCATCTCTGTATTTGTGCTGGGGTATAGTAGGGAGTTTGGATTATAAGTGCCCACCCAGGCTGCTTCTACTACATGGTGCAACTCTTACTCCAGACAGGTTTGTTGTGCTAAAATTATTAGCATATGAATGATCAACCTTCAAGCAAAATGACTAAAGGAAGTCTATATTCCTGTTTCTCCCTTAGAAGAGTGAGAAAGCTTGAAGCGTTAAACTACAGATTTACCTTCATGATGTAAATCAAATTGGAGGGCTCTCCACCCATGTAGGCCTAAAAGAAACAAAGTTGATGTCCATAATACACTGACTTACTCTTCCAATTCCTGGTATTTATCTTCGTATTTAAAGGAAATGTAAAACATTTATTGAGCAGATGGCAGTCTACCTAAAGGTCCATGAAATACACCTGTGTCTCCCAGGCTGCAGTTACAATGGAAACAGCTGTTGACCTGGACCATCATGTCGTAGTTTTCCATTAGCTCACTATGTTCACCAGGCCATCTGTAGTTCAGAGCTAAGTAAATGGAGTCGTTTTCCATGGTTGGCTCAGTTCCATAAGCTGTTATGTAGAAAAGCTGATAAAGCATGATTGCTTCAAAAGGTAGAGGGGGGGAAACCCTCAGACATTCTGGCGAAGTTTCCAGGAAGGTTGTCATTAACAAGCCTGTTCGATAAAATCCCCACTGCCTGCAGATACTTGACTGATCCTTTGGGAGAGGGTAGGTCTACTTAGATGCTGTCAAATGTCAATGAGGTATGGGTCAGAGACTTAGCATGTTCTCGTTTATTTTATTTCCTCATGGTACACTGTATCTTCTCTATATTTTCTTTTTTTCTCCCAGAAACATTTTTGCCAGTGACATCCTGATGAAATATTTTATAAGGTGACTAGATTCTCAGGTTCTCGAGGTGTGAAATAGCATGTCACCTCATCTTGAGGTCAGGAGGCTCTGTGTCTCTTTCATCTGTTGAACTATACTTTTCAGGAAGGAAGGAACCATTTTGAGTAGTGGGTCTCTATTGCCTACCATAGCATCTATCTAGCATGTAGTAGGTGCTCAATAAATACCCTCTGGCTGAAATTATGAATAAATTTTATATATGCATTGTGAGGAATTTTGGTCATAAGTCTAAATGGTCAATATATATTAGTCTTTTTTTATTTCCGTTTCAGAGGTAGAATTTAGTGATTCATCAGTTGCATATAACACTCAGTGTTCATTACATCAAGTGCTCTCCTTAATGCCCATCACCCAACTACCCCATCCCCCAGCCCTCTAGCAACCTGCAGTTTGTTCCCTAGGGCTCATCATCTCTTATGGTTTGCCTCCCTCTCATCCATATTTGTCTTTTAATAACACACTAGTTATATAGGTTAAAAATACAATTAAAATGAAGACAAGCAGAAACAAAATCCTTAAACACAACAGGATTTATAATTTAGATAGAGGTAAAAGGTACTTTATATTCTAATACTAAGGCATCATACCTAGCTGCCTTTGTTATGTATATAAATTCCTTTAACTTGCTTTCTGATTTTTCTTTCAAGAAATTGTCCTTGATTCGTTTCTTTTTTCATTTTAGTTTCAATGCATACTAAAGAAAGCACTTTCTGCATCATCCTCTTAGAAGATTAGCTCTTGGATGTCTGACAGATGTATACTCAACCCAGTGAAATAGAGCTTCACGGGTTTCCTGACAGTCTATGTCTCTACCCAGCTTTTGGGTAACAAGAATGGAGTCACTATATGATGCTTCCTGTAAGTTCACAGTTACTCTCCGTTCCCCATATCTCGGAAAGCCCACTTTCAGCCCATCCTTCTCTTTGTTCTTTCTGATCTGTCTCCTAAACTGAACGCAGCAGTTCTTTGCTTACTGGCTTTGGTGTTCCATTTTGAATTTATTTAGTGAAATGTCCAGGCTTAGCTAGAAAGGAAATAGTTTGCTAATTGGGGCACGAATCACGCTCCCCCTCCACCGCCTCTTTTGAGCTAGTCCTCTATTCTCTTTGCTTTCTGTCTCCTAAAAAAATCCTTAACATCTGCTTGAATTCAGGCATGTGTATCTTTCCACTGTAATACTTTGTATTTGACAGGCAGGATTGTCTTACAAGGGAAAGCTGAGCACTCTGACGGTTGATTACGTTACATGCCTTTTAAAATTTTGCTCCTAAAAGAGGACTGGATGACAGTGATGATGACCTATGAAAAGCAATTAAAGCTTCAGGATCATTTCTACTTGTGAGCTGGAAATGAGATGGCAGAGAACACTGAGGAACTGTTTATAATGGGTAATATGCTCTTCAAGTAAGGCAGAGGGTAGGACAGGAAATATCTCAGGTTCTGTAACAATGAGTTGTTTTTCTCTGCCAAAACAGGTAGACAAAGCAATAGAACTCTCTAACTTAATATTTTCTTTTTGTCCAAAAATATTCCACAGAGAGTATAGCTATTTGTCTTTTTCAGGAATAGCAGGTTTTTCTCTTAGTAAGGTAGAGGGTTTTTAGAAAATTGTTTAATATACTTGAAGATTTGCAACCCTGTGGACATTTCCAAAGGGAATAAGAACAGCTACTTTTTTTTGAAGACAGACTTGTGAGTAACTTCACATTTGAGAAAGGAATTGTAATATTTGAAAGCATAACAGGAGCAAGTTTGTCATTTATGAGGCTGATTATATTGGACATGGAACATGTGATTTCAGATCGGTGGAATCTGAATTGTTGGAGTCTTGTCATTCTTTGACTCACTGGAGGAAGTATCTTGAGAGATTATTTTCCTATTTTTGTGGTGGGAAGAAGGCTGAATATGAAATATCAATCTGTCAGGATACCAGAAACCATAGGTCTTGCCCGCTGTATTCTTAACTTGGTTGTTTTTGCTGAAAAGCATGGATATTTTGCCTATTCTGAGTATGCATAGTAGGAGGTGCTGTTCAATTTAGCAAATGAAGTTATAATGAAACCTGAGTAAAACTTAAGTAAAAACACTAAGATGGGGCACCTCATGTAGAGAACCCATTATGTTCCACAAAATTGGATGCTTGCCAGCTATTCAAATATACTTGGTGGAAAAAAAGATGAGTTGCCATGGCACCAAAGCAATGTCTGCCTGAACCATATGTTTTCCAATCCAAATACAGGATTTTTTGGATTCAGAATGTTCTCCCCCTATATTTATCTGATTTTTGCTGATATTACAAGTGAGAAAACAGAGGGAAATATTTAGTACCATGTAACACAGATATATTTTCAGAAAACAAGCCAGTCCTTTAGAAAAGGGTGTTGTAGAAAAACTTCTATATGCCTATGGATATGGACATTGAATCTATTCTGGAACTTTCGACATAGAGAAGATATAATGGGGAAGCATTGTGGACTGAAAGAATTTCTGATTTGCCCTTTCCAAGTGAGGAGAAGTGGAAATGCTACACAATGAGAACACTGTCCCAAGCCTTCTTTGTGACTCATCATATTATCTACTTCAATCTGAGTAATCCCTGTGTCAATGAATACAATAGGCCCCTATGGCTGCTCAACATCTTTTGAAAACACACTTAGGTCTTGATAGCTTTCACATTTTGAGTCTTACCTTATTATGATGTAAAAGACTATAATAATCCCTTGTTCCTTAAGGTACAAAGGCATACGACCTAGATTACCCCTACTTAGATGCAACCCAGACCAAGATATGGATGAGGAAGGGAGCAGTGTTAAGATACGGTCACACAGAGATCCATCTCCTGGTAGAGGGCAAGAGCTTCTGGGTCTTCTGGGTTTAAGTGGTGGTGTGTCCAGCACCCAGTACTACATGTGCTCAGTGCCTGGTGTTTTCACTTGGACAATTCCCCTACAGGTAATGTGCATGGCTCTTGTGTATTTTATCACTAGCTAATTAGCATTTTAAATATAGCTCTCTGGGGGTCCTTGAGACTCTGATGATCAATTCCTAATGTACATTGATATATCCTCTTTTGCTTAGATTAGTTAGAAATTATCCTGTGATTTGCAGTTAAAAACTCCTGACCAGAACAATGGAAACAAAACATGGTAATAGAGAAGTAATTTAACTTCAGCTGCAATAGATGGGCATTGCATATGGAAGATTTCCAGGGTCCACAGAATAAAAGAATCTGATAGATTTCAGAGGTCTTCAAATTTGGAAGGTTTGTTTTGTTTTGTTTTGTTCTTGATAAAACATGGGATTCTCCCCCCTTCACTTTCTCCATAGTTATAAAAAGAAAGGCCACGGGGAGACATTCTTGAGTATCTTTAAGAGCTTGTAAAATAGCAAGAAGAAATTAAAAATTGTTCTCATATCATCATCTGGGGTAACTTATTATTGGCTCCTTCTGCCCCCGCCGAGATATAATAGTCATATAAAACTGTTTACATTTAAGGTATACAATGTGATGGTTTGATAGATGTATACATTGTGAAACAATTATCATGATAGTTATTCAACACATCCATTGCCTCACATAGTTATCTTTGTGTGTGTGCACGTGTGCATGTTCATGTGTTGAGAACTTCTAATACCTACTCTTAGCAGTTTTTAAGTATAAAATACAGTATTATTTACTATTATCACCATGTTAGATTCCCAGAACTTATGGTCTTATAACTGGAAGTTTATTCCTCTAAGACCACTTTAACCACCTCTTCTTACTGACTCCCTGCTCTGACTTACTTTACTTAACACAATGCCTCAAAGTTCATCCATATCCTCTCAACTGGCAGAATTTGCTGCTTGTTTCTTTTTTTTTTTTTTAAGATTTTATTTATTTATTTGACAGAGAGAGATCACAGTAGGCAGAGAGGCAGGCAGAGAGAGAGAGAGAAGCAGACTCCCTGCTGAGCAGAGAGCCCCCCGATGCGGGACTCGATCCCAGGCCACTGTGATCATGACCTTAGCCGAAGGCAGCGACTCAACCCACTGAGCCACCGAGGCACCCTGCTGCTTGTTTCTTGCCTTGACATGTGTCTCATTTTCACTGAAAATTTCACGAGAATGACATTTGTCATCCATATTACTACCATCATTCTCTAGAGGATTATTTATGTATCTGGAAAGATAATAGCTTTTCTTTCAGGTCTTCTCTTTCTGATATCTCACCAGGATCACCCTTAATGTCCATATTTCCACATGCACCTCAAAACTCTTCCAGGTTCTACCCAATACCCAGTTCCACAGCTACTTCTAGATTTTTAGGTCTTTGTTACAGTAGCACCCCTCACCCCCCAGTTAATGGTAGAAATTCCTATCCTAGTCAGTTGGAGTTGCTATAGCAAAGAACCAAAGACTGGGTGGCTCATGACATGAAAATTTATTTTTCACAATTCTTGAGAATGAAAGACTGAGCTGAGGGTGTCAATATGGTTGGGTTTAGTGAGAGCCCTCTTCGGGACTGCAGAATGCTCAGTGTATCCTTACATGGTGGGTTAGGGAGCTATCTGGGGGTCCTTTTATAAGGACACTAATCCCATTCTTAAGGGGTCCACTCTCATGACCTTAATTACCCCTGAAAGCCCATGCCTCCTAATGCTATCACACTGGGGCTTAGGACTTCAGCATGTGTATTTTGGGGTCACAGAAACATTCAGTCTATTGTACCATCATTGAAATAAAATATTCAGACAATAACCATAACTCCAAGTGTTAAGGCTTGTTTATATTGTCAGTGGTATGACATTGTTTAGATATGATGGTAATAAAGAATGATCAAGGATCACAGTTTAGTACAGAGATGCCAGAAATCTGGTTGACATAAAATATTTGGCTACTTCGTCTTCCTAGGTATCCCAATCTGAAAATCAAGTTGAATAATGGATTAAGGCCATATATTTGTGTAAAATGCAAACTGTGTTTGAATGCATCCACACCATTAGAAATCAAGGGATAATTAAGAGGACAGATGATTTTAATGATAAAGACTTTTCTTCAGTCTCTGTGTTTTTTAAGGAGAGAACATTTATAATATTCCATAATTTTATATTTGTCAGGTGGATCTATTAAAATGTTAATATCAAAAAAATGACAATTTCCTTCTTTTTCCTGAATAATACTGGCTGAATATACATATATCATCTTTTCTTTAACCATTCATCTGTTAGTGGATACTTATGTGGTTTCCATGCCTTGATTATTGTAAATAATACTGCAGGGAACATGAGGGTACAGAGATATCCTCAAGACAGTGATTCCACTCTGTTCAGATATATACCCAGAAGTGGAAGTGATGGATTGTATGATAGTTCCATTTTTAATTTTTAATGGAAAATCCATACTATTTTCCATAGTGGCTACACCAATTTACCTTCCCACTAACAGTGTACAAAGATTCTTTTCTCCACATTTTCACTGACACTTGTCCTTTCTTGTCTTTCTGGTTAACATCCATTCTATCAGGTGTGGAGTGATATCTCATAGTGGTTTTAATTTCCATTTTGCAGATGATCAGTGATGTTGAGCATCTTGTCTTATACCTGTTGGTCATTTATATGACTTCTTGGGGAAAATGTCTATTCAGTTCCTTTGTCCATTTTTCATTCTGATATTTTGTTCTTTGCTATTGAGTTGTATGAGTTTCTTATGTATTTTGGATATTAACTCCTTAGAAAATATGTGATTTGTAAATACTTTCTTCCATTCTTTAGGTTGCCTTTCCATTTCATTGATCATTTATTTTGCTGTGCAGAAGCTTTTTAGTTTAATGTGGTCCGACTTGTTGATTTATATTTTTGTTGCTTGTACTTTTGGTGTCCTATCCTAAAAATCATTGTCAAGACAAATGGCAGAAAACTTTAATTAGTTTTTTTTTCCAGGAGTTTTATGGTTTCAGGTTTTAGATTTAAGTCTTTAATTCATTTCAAATTAATTTTTTGAGTGGTATAAGAGTTCAGTTTCATCCTTTTGCATGTGAAAACCCAGTTTTCCCAAAAACATTAATTGAAGAGACTGTGTTTTTTTCCTATTGAGTATTGGCCTCCAACAGGATAAGTTGACTGTATATTTGTGTGTTGATTTCTGAGCTCTAAATTCTATTCTATTGGTCTGTGTATCTGTTTTTATGCTAGTACTATAGTGTTTTGATTACTGTGGCTTTGTAGTATAGTTTCAAACCAGGAAGTGTGATGCCTCTAGCTTTGTTTCTGCCAATATTTCAACAAAATCCTAGAAAACCAAACTCAACAGTACATTAAAAAGATCACACACCAAGATCAAGTGAGATTTATCCCTGGGATGAAAGGATGATTAAACATATGCAAATCAATAAATATTGTATATCTCATTAATAGACTGAAAGATCACAAGATCAAAATTATAGGAGCTCCATAAATGCAGGAAAAGCTTTTATCAAATTTCAACATCCTTTCATGAAAAAAAAAAAAAAAAAACCTCAACAAATTGAATATAGGAGGACTGTACCTCAGTATAAGAAAGACCAACTGTAAAAAGCCCACAGCCGACAACATACTCAATGGTGAAAAGTTGAAAGCTTTTCCTTTAGGATCGGGAACAAGACAAGGGTATCTGCTCTCACTATTTCTTTTCAGCATAGTATTGGAAATTCTAGGAGTCCTCTCAAAATACAGTCCACAGACACCAGGCAGTCCTCAAACTCTTGACACCCTTTAAGGGTATCTGCAAAGTCACAACTATTTTCTTAATAATCCTTACATTATTTGCCTTTTTCCACTTTGTTCACATTTGTGCTAATGGTCAACACAATAGCAAGATTCAAGGCACTGGCCCAAACTGTACTAATAGTCATTATATGCTTCACCCATCACACATTCATAGTTTAAAAACAAGACAAAAATAAAAAAGACAATGGCACAAGAATACTCTGGTGGCTAAAATAGTGACCATTGAATTCCATGCCTTTTCAATAATTCAGTTGGCAAAATGGGAAATCTATATAAAGCGCTTTGCTGTATACCAAATTATCATGTTGTCACGAAGACAAAATTAGTGCAGTTGTTTGATATGCACGTTAAACTACTCGGGGCTTGTTTTATTTTCACGGCATGCTATTTTTACTCGAATAAAATGACCAACAGACAAAATGTGGTTACTCTGACCTCGATATGAGGCAGAAATTTTCTTGCAAATGATTAAAGAGAGAGCCTGTCTTTTCAAAAAGAATAATTGGTAGGATTTGTTGTTAATGATAAAATTTAAACTTTCAGAGGAAATTAAAATTTTCGAAAACTTATATCTACCATAATGTGCTTGACAAATTCTTAATGCTTAAAGACTTGTCTGAGACTGGTGATGATATTAACTAGTGCATTTTTTAAAAGAATTTATTTATTTATTTGACAGAGAGAGACACAGCAAGAGAGGGAACACAAGCAGGAGGAGTGGGAGAGGGGAAAGTGGGGAGCCGGATGTGGGACTCCATCTCAGGACCCTGGGGTCATTAGCTGAGCCGAAGGCAGACGCTTAACGACTGAGCCCCCCAGATGCCCCTAGTGTACTTTTTTAAAAAATATCATAGTGTGATGAAATGTGTCAACATTTGGAATATCTGCATTATTCATTGATTCAGTTTCCCAAATAACAATGCATCATGTTATAGAATTATGCATAGGTAAAAATGTTATTCAAAGTTCAAGATAGACTATTAGATTTTAGTTTAAGAGAATGTAAAGGGGCGCCTGAGTGGTTCAGTCATTAAGCGTCTGCCTTTGGCTCAAGTCATGATCCCAGGGTCCTGGGATTGAGCCACCTGTAGAGCTCCCTGCTCAGCGAGTGGGAAGCCTGCTTCTCCCTCTCCCACACCCCCTGCTTGTGTTCCCTCTCTCACTGTGTCTCTCTCTGTTAAATAAATGAAATAAAGAGAGAGAGAATGTAAAAGTTTATTGATATGATTTCAGAGACTTCATTATATCTCCTCTCTAGGAAACTACTTGTTGAGACATGCTGTAGTATCAAAAAGGAATATTTATGACTACACTCTCCTTTTCCAGTTATGTAT
Source organism: Neogale vison (assembly GCF_020171115.1). Taxonomy (NCBI): domain Eukaryota; kingdom Metazoa; phylum Chordata; class Mammalia; order Carnivora; family Mustelidae; genus Neogale; species Neogale vison. The sequence goes on along the minus strand of NC_058091.1, from coordinate 196,977,243 downwards.
ATGCGAGGTTACATTTTCTTTATATATTTCAACCAAAATATCATTTTGTAGCAGATTGAATGCTGAAGTAGATAACATAGTCTAATTTTATTTTCTTAAACCAGACATTAAAAAGATTCACAAAAATATAAAATAATCTCATTCTTGTAACTTTTGGTTTTGGAAATAGTTATTTTTCATAAAAATGTTATTTATATTAATTTGCAAAGTGTTTATTATTGTAACTTAAAAATTAATAGATCTTCTCACTTTAATTTTCCAATAGATATAATGCATATCAACAAATTCTCTTTGGGATGCTTAATGATGAATGTACAGGGGACTTGATTTCAAAAAAACCTTAAGAATCACTACCCTAATAAATTATTCCTGGGGAATTTTGCATGTGAATACCATGAAGCTATACCAAGCAAGTTAATACATTCAGCCGTGGATTAGGATGACCAGATTTCAATGTAAAATTGGGCATAATGACCAATAACAGTCACATAAATAATTAGGAGAAATCAAAAAGAAAATCAAAGCTTTAAAAGTTTACTTAATACTTTGTTCATGTGCATAGATGACTCCAGGATTTGGTTACTGACCTGTGGCAGTGAATGGGCCTTGGTCTCCTAGGGAGGCTGTTTGCTTTGCCATGTCACACACACACTTTTTTGATCTCAGATACTCATCGCCTGTCTGACTTGCATGTGTTTAATGCCTCTGATATATGACTTGTTTCTTTGTCCACTTTTTATCACGTGATTGCATCAGAATTCTTTAAAATCAGTATGGATTTGAAATCACTATAATTTGGATTTAAGTGCATTTCCTTATCAAAATAAGTGGAATTATCTGGCGTTCTTATGTCATCAGTTGAAGCACCGAATCTTAGACTATGTTTATCCAACTTTACACTATAACATAGTTAAGTATTATTACCTAATGTAGAACATAAAAACAAAAGAAGTAAAAAGTTGTACAAGATCTTGATAAGTAAACCACTGGATGAAAATAGAGAAAGGAAAGAAAGATATCTTCTGCTGCTTTTCTGATGTCAGTGTTTGGCTTTGTGAGCTTTAAATTTCTCTTCTCATTTCCTTTTTCCCTGAGACTCTCTTTTCTCAGCTAGAGTTTAATGTAACTGAAGGGTGCTATCAATAGAGTAAAGCTACCTGTGCTCACATTCATCTTCACCATTTACTTGGCCTTGATCAAGTAACTTTAGCTGTTTGTGCTCTATTTCCCTTTCTATAAAATGAGGATAACAAGTGGATCTATTTCATTGAATGAAGATTAAGTGAAACAATGCATGAACCATGCCAAGTGCTCTGCCTGCTACCTATTGAATCCTCCATGAATATCAGCTATGATTCTTCTCTATTTTTACTCCTTGCAGTTTCATTTCAACTGTGCATTAAATGGATGGGAAAATAAAGAACTCAATCACATCATTCAACAATTGCATACTGAACTATTATATACCAGGCATTGTGCTAGTAATGCTCAGGATACGAAGATGGATAAAAACATGTCCATGAGGGTGGAGGCTATGTCCTTGTAGTACATTAATCTATTTCTAGTCTTTCTCAGAGTGCCTGACATATGGTAGATATTTAACAAGTATGTGCCAATAAGCAAACAACCAACCGTATGAAATAAGTGTAATCACTCTCACCATTTTATGGATGAATAAGCTGAGACTTGGAAAGGAAAAATCATCCAGTGTCACCCGGGTAGTAAGTCACAGAGTCAGAACTGAAACTACCTCTGTTTGATTCACCTTGGAGCTAGTACCTATGCATCTTCAGGAAGGGAATGCTAGCACTAGCTACCCATGCTGCTCAAGAAGTGTGGATTTGGTTCCTTTGTTCCTAATTTTCAAGGCATACCATTGCCTGCAGATAAACCCAATGCTTAATAAAATATTCCCTCAGTATTTGAATATCCATCTTCTTAAGGAGGTTGGAGAGGTTAACATGAGAGATATTAGTGGAGCTTACATTTCAACCAGAGGGACAGACACGAAAATAATGAGATACGAGATCACCCTTGAGATGAATACTCTATAGGAGCGTATGTCAGAGGTTCTGACTTAACCTGGCACACTGGTCAGGAAGGCTTCTCCAATGAAGGGATTTTTAAATTGATCTCTGAGGGGCGCCTGGGTGGCTCAGTGGGTTAAAGCCTCTGCCTTCAGCTCAGGTCATGATCCCAGGGTCCTGGGATCGAGACCCACATCAGGCTCTCTGCTCATTGGGGAGCCTGCTTCCTCCTCTCTCTCTGCCTGCCTCTCTGCCTACTTGTGATCTCTGTCTGTCAAATAAATGAAAATAAAAAAATAAAATAAAATAAATTGAGCTCTGAAAGGCAAGTAGAACAGAATTAACTAGAAAGAAAGTGGAGAAAGTGCATTTCTTGCAGAATAGTGTGTCCCCAAGACTTCTTGGGGCATTACAGTAGAAGGAAAATGGCCAGTGTGCTATACCCAGAGAGTGAGTTAGGCAGTAAGATGACATGAAGCTATAGAGACAGGTTAGGGCTACAACCTCCAGGGCTTCAAAACCAAGTCAATGTTGGCCTTTTCCTAAGTGCAGTGGGTTTTAGAGAAGAGAGTAATGTGATAAGATACACAATTTAGAAATATCACAGTATGAAAGGAGATCAATAAGAACTTTGTTGAAAGAAGATGGTAGTGGCATTGGAGATAGTGGCATTGGAGATGGAGACAAGTGGGTAAAAATTTATTTTATAGACTTGGTGACTTAGATCTGAAAGATGAACAGTAGGCAGATGAGACCCCAAAGCTTATGGAATTAGGGAGCTCCTCTAGAAATGGACTTACTATATAAGGAAAAGTTTCTAGATAGCTGGGGAGATCCAGGACAATGTATGAAGATGCAAATGAGGTCTGGATGAAGAAAGAGAGGCTTCTTTGTCTGCGTTCCTTTTTACAAAGGGAAAATACTTTGTCCAGAATCCTTCCCAGCATTCACGCTGAAATGTAGGAAAGTAGGTAGAAAAAATAGATAACTGCTTTCTAATTTGGAGACTCTCTGATTATGGCGGGTAGAAAACAATTTAGGTAAATTCATTATCTGCAAGTTAAGAAGAGCATCCATACTATGCACTATTACAAGATACAATTATTGTCTAACAAGATACTTTTGAAATACTAATTTATGCTCTGGCACAGAGATAAACTGAGTTGTCCTCAACAAAATTGGGGAAGTGGCCACTCTGTATTATGGACACAAATGACTGGTAGTTTCCCTCTTTTCCCCACATGTCTATAGTCGCCCCTCAAAGAAGATGAGTTCCAGCTGTCCTTCGGTTACCAGATGATGGGCTCTGACTCATTTCTTGCCAACAGTTGGCACCTGCTTTCTGTCAGCTGACTGGAACCGCAGCATTTTGCACTAAGAGGAGGAGAAGGCACGAGCTATGAGCTTTATTACAGAAATGATCAGGCACATGGGGATCATAAGCCTTACTTCTGAAAGAACCTGGAATCCAACTGGGAAGTTATTAACTAAGCTAGAAGATAATATCTACCCAAGTGAACTCACGCTGGTCCTGGAAGATGGTCTAGGAAAAAGATGAATCTGTCTGGAGAAATGCATCCACATCTTGGAGAGTTACACTGGACTCTAGTATATTAAAAAGACTTCTGAAAAATACAATGAAGAAATGTGAAAATCTCAGTTTTTAATTCAGCATTTTACAAATGTACATGACCAGGAAATCCTTTTTCTACACACACACACACACACACACACACACTCTCTCTCTCTCTTACTCTCATATACCTGCGCACAGACCCCACTGATCAATATGTTGCAGAACACACTAACACACTTCAGGGGAAAAAAGGACAAATTAACATCAGTGTAGGAAGGCCAAGGAATTGGAGGGCAAATAAAATGTCCCAACATAGTAGAAAGCTCTGAGAGTTTGTGCTTACTCTGTAATGTCCTAATTCTCAATATGGTTTAGCAGCTCTGGGTCTACACTACACATAAATTCATGAGGATAATTTTTGATTTAAAGGATGCTTGAGCTGTCGGGCTGGCCTGTTGTCCCCCTAAGAGAAGAAATTTGATTTATTCCAAGATAGGTCAAGGAGGGATGACTGACAAGGACAACTCCCTGTGCCACTTTCAGATTTATTGAGATTCCTAAAATTGGAGGTAAGGAAGCAATATCAAATCTATCTAGCTGTTTCTGGAAGCATGAAATTACCCGTTAAGGCATCAATTCAAACAATTTAGATATAAAGTTAAAAACACATTAGCATAGTGAAACGATGGGGTCAGAGAGACTAGTTTTAAAATCCTGGCTTATCCATGTGATTTTGGGCAGATGATTTAACCTTCCTGGATCTCAGTTTCTGTATCTGTAAAAGCACTTCACTTGCAGAATTATACAAACATTAGAAATAGTAGGTCTTATTCTTATGAATTAATTCATCCTTGTGAAAATATATAATGTGTGTGTTTACTATATTGTAGTAATAACCTAATAAAAGTTATTTCTATTATTTCAAATAGCAGAAAAGAATTGATCATATAAGATACACAGAGCTCATTAGATTCTCATACTATAAATATCTTTTAAAATTATGCCACCTTTCTGTCTTGCTAATATAAGGTATACAACTTGGATTCTGGAATAACTGCCAAGTTAAAAATCTCAACTCAACCACTGTGTATCTGTGTGACCTTGAACAAACCACATTACCTCTCACTCCCTCAACTTCCTTGTCTACAATGCAGGGACAATAACATTATTTGTCTCCTATTTGTTGTATAATCCTTAAGAAAATTCAGTTAGAAAATGTTCTGTGCTGTGCATATAGTTAAAAACTCATTGCTTTTCATTGTTTTTAATACTAATTTTCAATGCTGGATAAAATGTTTATATTTGAAAACTGGTATTACAACTCATTACACAAAAGAAGATTGGACATAAGATACAATTAAACAAATGATTTCCTTTTCTTGATATCTCCTTGTTCTTTACTTGTCATCTCTGGCTTTCCCTGGCCTAAGGTAACTGCTCTTTTAGTGCCAGCTGTCACTCTGAGCACTCCTTGTCATTGTAGTCTACTCTACATTGGCTACGATGTCAGTGTGAGAAGAAGGTTCACATCGGAATGGCAGTTCCCCAGACAACACCATCTTGACCAGTGAAAATTTATGGTATTCCTCTCTTTTTCATTGATTCCAATATTTTCTTCTGTATTGAATTTGTAGATAAGAGCTACAAATTAGAATCTCTTTGGCTCTAAAGTCCATTTTCTTTTCATGACACCACAATAATAAGAGCAGCAGTTTCACTAATAATAAAAACTAACATTTATTGAACTTTTACTAGGTCCAGGAGCTATGCTAAATTATTTATCTGCATTACCTTATTTAATCCTAAGAGCAAACCTGAAGTGGCAGACTTCTTTGTTATCAATGAGGAAATAAGGCCCAGAGAGATGAAGTAACCTGCTCAAGAGCACAGAACTGGGAGACGGAAGAGCCCAGATTCAGGTTCACTTGTGGCTGTCTCAAGAGCCCACACTTCTCACCACTTTGGTTTGTATTACAATTTCAGACTTTTGGGGGGCCCTTTAATGATTAGAATAACAACTTTACAGCAACCAATTGATAAGCTTATAGGGCCTTGTGGTTTCTGTAAGTAAAAAGAACATCATTAACAAAGTGGTAACAGATTCAGGACCGTTCATTCACGTTTAGTAGATGCTGGTAAGGAATGGTCAGAGCCCTGGAGTGGACGTTCAGATAAATAGGATGAGCCCGATCTACCTGTGGGAGAGAGAAGTATCTGTTGGGAAAGATAAGATCTCAACAGTGCATTTTCTTCATTCTGATTCTCTCTGATAAGATAGCTAGAAATAGCCCATACATTTCTCTTTCACTTCTAGCCCCTTACAAATTTTGGTTCAAAATTTGTACTATCCAAAAATCACTACATCTTCCAAAACAAACAGTCACACTACTGTGGAACACCCAAGTGACACACCTGCTGTAAACTGAAAATTGTGCATGAAGTAGGGAGAGTGCTAGACCCTCTCCAAGAACGAGTTTCAGGGTGGGTTCTGGTGGTGTCTGGAAAAAAAATGAATATGTGGGGCATCAGGGTGGCTCAGTTGGTAAGGTATCTGCCTTTGGCTCAGATCATGATCCTAGAATCCTGAGATCAAGTCCCACATTGGGCTCCCTGCTCAGTGGAGAGCCTGCTTCTCCCTCTCCCTCTGTCCCCCAACTCGTGCTCGCTTTATCTAAAATAAATAAATAAAATCTTTTTTAAAAAGTGATGATGCAACAAGTAACTGTAAAGGATTTAAGGTAAAGCCTAAAGACTACCTTGCTAACTTCAAAACATCATCTAGATTTCTAAATCCCTTGTCAACGGGGCTCCTAGGGACGGGGATGAAGGGATGGAGGGCGGAAGGGAATAATCACAACCCTCCAGGAATAAATCTGAGAAGGTTTCCCCTATACTCTTCAATGAACAAGAGCTCCTTTTGAGCTTGTGGCCCCCCTCTTCTGGTAAATATTAAGATACTTGCAATATGGGCTTAGATGAAGGCACAGAGTGGGTAGGTTTTGGAGGAGAGTGGAAGGGCTTTATGGAGTTCCAGGCTGCGGATTGTGTGGAAATAACACACCTGGTAGAGGCTCAGCATAGAAACCAGGAAAGTGGGAATGCCTGGCTGGCTCAGTCCGTGCATCTGCCTTCAGCTCAGGTTGTGATCCCAGGGTCCTGGAATGGAGTCCTACATCAGTCTCGTTGCTCAGTGGGGAGTCTGTTTCTCCCTCTCCCTTTGCCCCACCCCTCTGCTTGTACTCTGTCTTAATCTCTCACAAATAAATAAAATATTAAAAAAAAAAAAAAGAAACCAGGAAAGTGATTTCTGCTTCCCTCAGACATGCTATCTCTAATAACTATAGTCAACTCCTTGTCATTAATTGATGATAGAGTAATGCTTTCATAATATCTATACGTAGCAATACTTTTTGGATTGCACTCTGTGTATTTCAGGTAAAGCAGACTGTACAAATACACAGATTGCAATCCAAAAAGTAATGCAAAAATTACTTCTTATTTTTTTATGAAAGATCTTTATTTCTATTAAGCATTGCCTTTCTAATAAGTGGTGTAAACTTGATCTGAGCCAATCAAGTTTTCTTTCCTTGCCCTGGGGTTGCATCTAACTTCTGAGAGAGGTTAATGGAAGTATCAAGACATTGGATGGGGTAGAAATGGGGGATTAAGGAGAGTATAGGTGTCTATTCTGAATTATCTTCTACCAATGATATTATCAGTTGAAACATTAGTTCTAGTCTTTGGGAAGTCCTGGGCTGGATCAGTGTCACTTTATCTGACTCTTGGGTATGTATGAGTCACTTCTGCTCTCTACTGTTACCTCCTAAATAAATTACCCATACAAAAATCATTCATTATCTTAGCTCTGGTTTCAGGATGAACTAAGCTAAGGCATAACTTTAAAAATGACAATTTTAAAATTTAGGCAAGATCTTTGTTTAGCTATGGGATCAACATTAAAAGGTGTATGATTTAATATTAGCTCTTTTTTGTGCATGTGCTCTAGACTCAGGAAGGCACAATTTGAAAGGGATGGATGGTATTGGTAGTATAATGTACAAATGGAACTTTTATTGTATAGTCAGTTTTGTTGGCACAGTAAGGCTGCATGACAAACTACCTCAAGACTCAGTTGCTTACAAGTATTTATTCTCCTGCTCCTAAGTTGCCATGGTGATAAGTGCAACTTATTTAGGCAGCTGTGAGTTGGCTAGATTTGGTTCCATAATGTGAATCTGCTTTATATACATTTGTTCTGGAAACAGGCTGTAGGGACAGTAGTTCCCAGAGGCATTTACTCTTCTCATAGCACTAGAACACTGAAAAGCAAGAGCCAAGCCAAACTGTGCAGGCAAATTGAAGGTCTTTGCTTGCATCACATCCATTGGCTAAATTAATCACTGGGTCAAGCTCAACAGGAGCTGGCCCAGAAAAGTACACACAGTCCACAGGGGTTGAGGGAGTGGAGAAAATAATAATCATCATCCTGTGTATTAGTACTGTAGCCTTGCAAAATTAGGAGGCGGTTAGGAAAACATTCTTCTTCTTCCTATGGATTTGAAATTATATTTAAGAATTAACATTTATCTTCATATGTATTTGGATTTGGATTTGTACTTGCAGCCTGCATATGGCTAATCTAAAAAATCACCTCATGGGCATTCAAAGCAAAATAGAGAGCTATCTTCAGCTCTCCTAGTGGGTAGACTTTGAAGATGGCTGGATTTCAAGGACAAAAGCCAGATAGAAGTGTTCTTCTGGAATTCTTGAAAAAATTATTTTAGTTTGACTGAGTATTTGTGATTCTGGAGAAAGGAATGGAGTCTGGGGGAAAACCAACCCCCTTGGGAGGAAGAGGTCAGGTTCTGAAGTAGTAGGGTGGTCATTCTAGCGATGGAGGTTTGATGCAGGAGAAGGATGTGGACCAGAGGATGGGAGATCAAAGTTGGAAGTTGGAAGTTTCTGATGAAGTGGCCTCTGGGGAGAGTCGAATGTTGAGCTACTGTAGCTGGCCTATAAAGAAATCATTTTTGACAAACTGTTGCAAGTCCTTTCACACACAGTCAGTCCCTTTAGTTTTTGTTCTTTTTTTCCTCAACACTTCAGTGAAGGCTCAGTCCTATCACTTTGGATGTTGTGAAAAAAAGTAAAAGACTGAGCTATGAAGGAAAATGAAAATACTTATTAAGGTAAATTCTTAAATTGCCTTTGAGAAAGCCCATTTTTCTCAAAAGAAATTAGCATCTTAATATAAACCCTCAACTTTTCTTTTTTTTACAGTTCATTTGGAAAACACAGTAAGAGAAGGGAATCTTGTTTTTGTTGGAAACATGAGCTTTTTTTCTTTTTTGACTTAGTGAGAAACCATTTATTCTTATGTATAAGCATATTTTACATATTCTGGTTAATACATCAAATGTGTAATGTGGGAGTTCCCTTAAAAATGCTAAGACAACACATGTTAAATTCAACTACACATTGTATTAAGCTATTAGACAAATGTCACTTTTAATATCACAACACATACATATTATACTTTTATTTTCACTGACAGAGGAACATGCCTTTCAAAAATATTTTATTGGATGAAACTTTCTTATTCTCAGGAAATTTTTGGTTCTTTAATATAATTTATTATGCCTTTTAAAATTCTGATAAAAGAATTGGTACATTATAAATACCTGTAAAGAAAATAGAGTTTAAAATTCCGAGGGAATTATTATATAAGTTTCCTCTTTTACATTTTCACAAAAATCCACACAGGCACTGAGAAAGACTGACAAAAATATATTATGCCTGAACAATATACTCCAGGTTGGAAACATTCAAGCATGACTTTATTTAAATATTAAAGCTTCTTTAGAGTGAAACTTTGGCTACAATCCAATGCGTTGGTTGGCATCTTAACTGGGAAAAGATACGTTAGAAGGATAAAAAAGAAAGCTTCATACAGTGAACATGAGAGTAGGAAAGGGGAAAAGAGGAGTTTTTGTCTATTACCGTTCATTGGTAATAAACCAATGGGCCTTAGCTTTGTTTTTTTAGTTGACAACTAATAACTCTCTGGTTCTTTCTGGCTTTAATACTTCTTGATGTGCTGCAATTTTCAAAATTCCATCCAACACTCTGTCTCCAACAACATGTGAAACTTCTAAGGATAGAGCGATACTGCAGTTGTTTGAGAAAAACATCCTTGAAGCATCATGGGGATTGGCCTGCAGATACTCCTCTTGTGCACAAATACAAATGGTAGACTAGGAGGTGAAGCTTGGTCTTACCCACCACACTACAAACCATAGCAAGTGACAGACTCTAGTCTCCTCTTTCTGCTAGTTCATCTGTAGCATCCTAAAGTTGCAACTTTACGAAAGAATTATGAACAACAAATGCAGTGGGAGAATGACGGCATTGTAGGTGACAGGAGCCTTTGTGAGCGCCTAGACATTGGGAAGCAAGGGGTTGGCAGCTCATGAATTCAGTATAAACGGTATCCAGGGGAGGTGAGATGAAACAAATAAACCGAACTGGATTTCAGAGGTACTTTTAGGGGTCTCAAATGTCATTTTTCCCCACCTGTAATTTAACCGGATCATGGCAAGTTCTCATAGTTATTGATTATACAGATCTTACCTGAAAGAAGTAGATGATTTTTTTTTTTTCTGAATGCATTTACACTTTGTATGTGTTGTTTCATGCAGCAGTGGGGAAAATGAGATGCTTGTTGGGTGCTGACCGGTAGGGTTGCTACAGTGAGCAACATGGAGCAGGACACATCGGGGACCCCGCACTCAAATCTAGCTGGGCAGCTGCTATGCAGCACTAGCCAACTGTTGCCAGGAGGGAAGTGGGTCTGAGAATCAAACTTTACGTGAAATTTCATCTTTTCAGTAATCACTCACATTTTGACACATTTGACATGCTGAACAAAATCTACCTGAGGGACAAATGAGAGCTGTGGACTGGAGTTTGTGGCCTCTTGAGTTAAATCCTGGAAGCAATTTGGTAAACAATTGAATATTATCAGCTGTGAGATTGGGGAAGAGCCTTCAGTGGCAAGGAATGAACACTCAGTCTTAAAAAGCCAGAAAAACCTGTTCCAATGAATATAATTTAAAAGAAAAATCTCCCCTTGACTCTCCCCATTATAAATATTTTCCTGTTTACGTTGGCTCTCTGTGTCGTGAGTGGTTTCCTGTTAGTATTGTTAAAAAAAAAATATATGACTAGGAATTTGCCAAGTCCCAAGTGTAAGTTTTATTCTATGAAAGTAATACGGATTAGTTCTCTCGGTATGCAGCTTGTGGCTGAGAAAGGAAATAGGTAACAAAAACCTTCATAAGGGGAAACCTCCATAAGGGGACAGAGCACACACAGGTCCTGGACACCTTTAGAGTCACAGAGCCCTCTACACGGCTCACTAAGCAAAGAAAAATGGTCTAAAACTGCTCAAACTGGGTAACACAGATTTCGAGGACTGTTTCTGGATCTTGATGACTCTCCTTCTTCCCAAAATGGCCAAATGACCACTCCCTGAATGCATAGAACTAGGAGGTAGAAAAGCCAAGGGAATGGGTCTAATCGTGAACTCTTTCACTTAGAAATTTTCTAAACCCTCTTGGGCATCACAGTTCAAAGAACCATGTGGCAAAGACAAGGGACAAGTTATAAGAGCAGTTTTCTTTGCTCTCATTCTTTGCATATTACGTCTTCAAATTAATCTCTAGTCCAGGGGATGCCTTTTCTTTTGAGAAATGAAATGGGAGGGCTCAAGGAGGCATTCTAGTGCAGTGTGAGGACCATAAGCAAAATGAACTGTGGCTCCAGAAAGAACACAACATTTCACTTGTGCACGCAGAGAAGATATGTTTTGAAGGAGCCATGATCAATTCAGGAAGTGGGATTTTCAACCTGAGCTCGTCCCTTTTACATGTCTAGTTTGGGAAGCAAAAGCAAAAGTACCACCAAAGGATATTATAAGCATAAGAACCAATGGCAAAAACAACCACTTCAGACACAGGCAAAAATCTAAGGGGAAGGAGGAAGCATGAATATTTCCAACTCAGGACCACACACGAATGTCAATTTTCTTCCCTCAGAATGTCTACCAGAGCCTGGAGCAGCCGGTCGTCTCTGTGCTTATAAGGTTTCGTGTTATAGAAAACATCAACGTAGTCGTTGTATAGACTGTCCTCAGAGTCTTTAAGCTGGGAAGGCTTGTTCAGCTTTTCCAGGGCTTCATAGAAATTTTCATAAGGGATGTGGAGCTTTGCACTTGGAGACTTCTTTGGTGATTGCTTTGGGGGTGAGTTTTTGCTGAAAGCACTTTGTAGAAGTCTCAGCATAGCCTCCGATGGGGCTGCCTCCACCAGCTCATCCCTTCTGCCCCCGGAACTGCTGCCGTTGGGGCTTTTTGATGCAAGGGGGTTCTTTTTCAGGTTCTCTTGCGTGGGCTGCTCCTGAAACACAGAATGCCACCGACAAAAGGAAAAAAATTCCTCTTTAGAGCAAAGCAAGCCAGATTTGGCCCATGCCTACTGCCTACTCCATGGTCTCAATGGGAGACCATTGGAGAAGCAGAGAGAGCATGAGGCTTAACTGGGGCGCCTGGGTGGCTCAGCGGGTTAAGCCGCTGCCTTCGGCTCAGGTCGTGAACTCGGAGTCCTGGGATCGAGCCCCACATCGGGCTCTCTGCTCAGCAGGGAGCCTGCTTCCTCCTCTCTCTCTGCCTGCTTCTCTGCCTGCTTGTGATCTCTCTCAAATAAATAAATAAAATCTTTAAAAAAAAAAAAAAAAGAAACATACTAACTCAGGGATCAGTCTTAATTTTTGTGCTTACCGATATACCTCTGACACCTGTTTCATCTCTCTGAACTTCGCGTATAAAATGGGACCAAGAATACTTCAATGTCTGGTGGTTTTGAAGACTGAATGAGATGATGTATGTATTGCTTTCCTTCATTTGTAAGCCTACTGTAGTAGAATTCATTTTAGGGTATTTAATAAATTTGAATTTGTTAATTTAAATTTTTAAATTTTGGATGAAAGGAAAAAAATATTTAAATAATATAGCTTCATCTTATGGAAAGTAAATAGTTGACCATTCCTACTCCCTTTCCTCCCTGCCCATGTTTTGGGATGATATTAAAATATTCAATAAGTCTCAGAGAAGACACTAACAGTGCTGCATGTGGAAGAAGTTTCCTGGAGGCTCCTTGTTCTGTTAGGAACTACCGTTTCAGCCCGAGTTTTAAAAAGGGGTCTTGGGAAAGACTAGGGTGATGGACTGGCTAGGGCAGAACTGGATAGAGCAAAGAAAAGCCATCATGGAAGTATCTCAATGTTTTCACAACTACTATGTCTTATTAATAGCCCTTAAGGAATCTTGGAGGGAGAAATACCCACAAAGTCCGCTTGCCTCTGGGATTGTGAGGAGAAGGTCCTTCCTTGGAAGGGGGGAGAGGAGTGGAGGAGGGGGAGCTACTCTGCAGAATATAAATGGAGGCAGAATCTGAGTTGACGACCTCACACAGCTAGTTTATAAGTTTCTTAAATAAATATTATGTCTTTGTATCTTCCAAAATACCCATCACTGAGTCAGACGTCAGGAAAACTCATTCTGGGAATTCTGATAATCTACTTCTTACATCTGAGGCTCTGTGCTAGATGCTGGGTGATTAAGAGATAAAGAAAATGGGGTCCCTGCCCACTGTCTGATAAGGGAGAAGCCAGCAACCTCAGTGAGCCGACACTGACAGGAATGGGAATGACTGACTAGCTATCCTACGAAATTTTCTCAGAGAAATTGTGATTCAGTAGCTTCCCTTGGAACTGCCAAGAAATGTCAGCTAAGGAATTAGCAAAGAGAAGCCTACAAGACTTGGGTAGTTGAGCCTTGTTTTTCTTTTTGGAAAATGAACATACTAATGCCTACCTTCTCTAGGTTAGAGGGACCACTGATGAAATGGCACAGTGTCAAACAAACAAACAAACAAAACAAATCAAAAACTTAAAAATCCAAAAGCACATACCTTCCCCAATGTCCATTGGAAGGGGAGATGAACCATGAGAGACTATGGACTCTGAAAAACAGTCTGAGGGGTTTGAAGTGGCGGGGGGGTGGGAGGTTGGGGTACCAGGTGGTGGGTATTATAGAGGGCACAGCTTGCATGGAGCACTGGGTGTGGTGAAAAAATAATGAATACTGTTTTTCTGAAAATAAATAAATTGGAAACAAAACAAAAACAAAACAAAAAAAAAAAACTTAAAAATCAAGTGTAATACAGATGTTAGGCATGTGTGATTGTGCATAAAGAGAGCCGTCTTTACAATTTGTTATGTCATAAATGAAGAAAAGTCATGTCATAGGATTTCATCATTTTGAATTCAGCAGTTTTAATTGCTAAATTCTGGACAAAAGAATAAACTTAAGAAATATTAGACCTTTAGGGAAAATGGGTTAGCACTCCCTTCCCTTCTCTCCCCACCCATGTTTGACTTACTCCCTGCCTGAAAGTTAGATCTAGCTCCCCTCACTACATTTTGACTAGGGTTCAAAGAAGAGTGTGCCAAGAACCCTCAGAAACAGAACCACACAGACCTCCTCTCCATCCACCATCTTCTCCACTCCTCTTCTGTCGTTCTGAACAGTATTGTAGGAAGTGTACACGCGAGGCTGTTTCATGTGTTCTGGCTGAGAAGAGGTCCCATGCAAAATCAGTTTCCAGTTGACAATTCGTCCTTCATTTTGCATTCTTCCAGACTAAGGAATAAGCATACACATAATTTTAGGATGTGTTCTAAGAAACGTCAAACTCGTCAAAATAACTATAAGATCTGATTTAAAAACTCAGAACATTCCATGGGTAGAGCGCTATGTACAAAGAAGCAAGTCACCGGATTCACTGTTGCCATGAAAAATGGCATTTTATAGATTTAAGGATTTAAAGCATGATTATTTGCTTCATTTGATTAAAAAAGTAGAACTCTTTACATGAATGTTCTTTTCTATTCTGTTCTTGGAAAGTTGACTTTACCTTCTATAAATAGCATTATATTTAATAATTATCAACTTGTAGCAACATTCCAGTGGGGAGGAAAAAAGCCTCTACCAAGCATTATGAATAGCCTTCAGTATTAACCAGCCCTTAAAAACTGTATATTTATGGAACAGTAATGATTTTCAGAAGCTCAACCATTATGTTAAAAATAATATGCTGAAATGTAAAAAATCTAAAAAAAAAAAGTCTGCAAGTGTAAAGTCAGATTTTATAGACTTGATATAAAATAGTCTCATCTTGATAAATATATTTTCTTAGTTTTCTTAAAAATTGGGTTGGGGCACCTCGGTGGCACAGTCAGTTAACCGTCTGACTCTTGATTTTTTTTTTTTCTGTGTGTATTTTGGCTTTTTTTTTAATTTATTTTTTATTTATTTTCAGCATAACAGTATTCATTATTTTTGCACCGCACCCAGTGCTCCATGCAATCCGTGCCCTCTCTAATACCCACCACCTCGTTCCCCCTACCTACCACCCCCCCCGCCACTTCAAACCCCTCAGATTGTTTTTCAGAGCCCATAGTTTCTCATGGTTCACCTCCGCTTCCAATTTCCCCCAACTCCCTTCTCCTCTCTAACTTCCCATGTCCTCCATGCTATTTGTTATGCTCCACAAATAAGTGAAACCATATGATAATTGACTCTCTCTGCTTGACTTATTTCACTCAGCATAATCTCTTCCAGTCCCGTCCATATTGCTACAAAACTTGGGTATTCATCCTTTCTGATGGAGGCATAATACTCCATAGTGTATATGGACCACATCTTCTTTATCCATTCATCCGTTGAAGGGCATCTTGGTTCTTTCCACAGTTTGGCGACTGTGGTCATTGCTGCTATAAACATTGGGGTACAGATGGCCCTTCTTTTCACGACATCTGTATGTTTGGGGTAAATACCCAGGAGTGCAATGGCAGGGTCATAGGGAAGTTCTATTTTTAATTTCTTGAGGAATCTCCACACTGTTCTCCAAAGAGGCTGCACTAACTTGCATTCCCACCAACAGTGGAAGAGGGTTCCCCTTTCTCCACATCCTCTCCAACACATTTTGTTTCCTGTTTTGTTAATTTTGGCCATTCTAACTGGTGTAAGGTGATATCTCAATGTGGTTTTAATTTGAATCTCCCTGATTGCTAGTGATGATGAACATTTTTTCATGTGTCTGATTGCCATTTGTATGTCTTCATTTTGACTCAGGTCATGATCTCAGGGTGATGAGATGAAGCCCCACAATGGGCTCTATGCTCAGTTAGAAGTCGACTTGAGATTCCCTCTTCCTCTCCCACTGCCCCTCCTGCTCCTGCTCACTCATTCTGTATAAAATAAATAAAGTAACCTTAAAAAAAACTGAGTTGAAGAACAGAGGTCAAGTTCAAGAATAGGACCACCTCCTAAGAATATTTTCTTGCTCTCTCTAAGGAAGTAGGAATTTTACAGATTCTGGTTCTAAATTACAATTTTAGCAGTCTTTAGGAGAAAGATACTCTCAAATAAAAAAAGGAAGAATGACTATATAATTTGTATTAATTAAATGGAGATCTTCAGAAATTTAAAATCAATTCTTTTTAAATAGTTATCTAGATTTTGAAATCTAGTGCTGATACTTGTAACATTTCTATCTTGGGAAAGGTCAGACCAGAGCTCTATTCATTAATGTGCTCAGGCTGTTAAAAATGCTGGAGAAATGATGCAAAGGTAGATAATTCAGATGTTTTTGGCTTTTTGTTCAGACACTCCTTACTCTATTTTTGTCACTGTGAGTTACAATTTTAGAAATATACCAAAGAGTGTTAGTAAACAGAGTGAAAGAGAAATGAGAAATGCTTTTCAGCTTGTTTCATAACTGAAACAAAACAAAACAAAGACGTCATGTTGAATAACATATCTTGTCCAACAAGTAAATAGCACTGCAGTAAATATTGGTAAGAATTTCTTCGTGTGACCTCAGCAGAAAGTCATAGCAAAGGTTTTGCAGCATTTCACTATCTTTCTTAGTACAGGTGATTTTGGTGACTGAGCATGTCACAGGGCTGGCTGCGTTCTGACTTTGGAACACTTGGATTTGTCACACTGTAATATTACTAACCAATGTGTCTTCTTTTCTTTCTTGTCATAAGTCTTATTTATTTAGTCAATCGATCCAACCAATCTATAGAGCTAAGTGGGCTGAGATTGAAACACTACACCTTTTCCTTACGTTACTAGGGAGTGACCAGAGTTCCTTACAGCCTTGATGAATGATGATATGAAACTCAAAGGACTTCAAAATGTTTGAAAGTGAGCCTGCGGTCCCTTATCTTTTCATTTATACTTACCATGTCTGTAATTCGCAAAGTCCAGGTGCCTATGGGATTCTCTCCCCACGTGTGAACAGACATGAAGTCCCAATTCTTAAAGCCATTAGGAGACGTATCCCGCTCTCTTTCAGCCAACAGAACAGTGCTGGTCCCTATTTTCATACAGCAAACATCAGTTAAGGAATGTCCTAACAACTCTGAAAATAGGATAAACTCTAGCATCTGCTAACTGAAAATGAAGAATGGGAGAGATTAGCCCCCCTAACTTTCCCTTTTTGTATAAGAGCAGGATAGAGACATTCATTTAAAAAAAATGTTTTTATCCATAGCAGTTCGCATATTGCCTGGCATATAATAAGTTCTCAATAAATATTTTGGTAAAATATTGAATGAATATATTGATTAAGGTTTATTTGAGTAAGGAGAACCCATAGAACTACATTTATAAACTATAGAGTCAAAGATCTAAAATACGTTTTAGTGTAGACCTAAAAAAATAAAGCTATATCAACTTAGTAATTTCCTGTCTAGTATTAGTACTAATTGTTAAACCTACGTTTTCAAATTTAAGCTCTCTCTGTATATCTCAAAATGAAACCGTCAAGTTCATACTAGGGCCATCAATGAGAAAACATCCCACTCATACTTCAGGCCAACTTCAATATATCGAGAAAGCATTACTCCAAAATTAACAGAGTTCAGTCCAAACCCCTAGGAAGTTTATATCCTGGAAGGAGATGATAAAGAGAGCTCATCCTTCCTCATACGTAGCCTATAGCAATCGAATTTAGTTAGGTGAATCCTACTAAAACATGAAAGAGGATTAGGAAGCATTTCCTGGTTGGATTATAGTTCATGGTTCACAAGCTCTTCCCCATCCATGATCTCATCTGAGTTAGTACTTTCTCAGGGAAGGGTAATTGCCTGTATATAATATCGTATGGCCTTTACAATATCATCATGGACTATTTGTTAGTTTTCTCAGTCCTCTTTCGTGGATCAGAATTCCCAATTTTTCAGTTGATACCTAGGATATGTCTGATATACCTGTCAGCATTATTAACTATCAGAGTAACTTTCACTAATATGTTACCTAAGAGAAATGAATGATATTAAATGAATGATAAAAATGAGAACATTTTTAAAATATATAATTCCAGAAAGATTAATTGGTATTATTTGAATAGACCTTATTCTCTGCTTATCGAAGGACAAGTGGGAATGAGGAGGCAGAGTTCTGATGCCAAGAAAAATGAAATGAAATGAAATGAAAAATAGTAATACTTTTTTAAGTCCTACAAAACATCTATTGGGAAACTCAGCAATATAAATAAAAAGAAAACCATGGATTTAAATTCATTCAATATACTCTTAAAAATGGAAACAAATGCTTTAGAATAAACGAGATATTTTTAAAAGGTTTACCAGCAGCAGAAGTGAGTGTAACATGAAGGTCTCCTCTTCGGGAGTATTCAATCGTTGCTTCAAATTGGACATGTTCCAGGGACTTGATGGCATTTTCTTGTCCTTCACAAGCTCTTGTTGGAATTTCAATGATAACTTCTCCATTACCTTTCAGGGCTCTAAATACATTTTTTTAAAATCACTGAATAAAGTACATCATTTCTTCTTTGCATTTTAGGCAAATATATACACATTAGTCTTGTTTTGATACTCAGCTAAGCTCTCTCTGTTAATGACTAGAACCCAAATCAGAAGTCACTATCAAGTATAAATGCTAAAGGCTATTACAGAAATAAAAAAATAAAAAATGAAAATAAAAAAGGTTATTACAGAAATTAAAAAATAAAAATAAAAAAGGTTATTATAGAAATTAAAAAATAAAAAAATAATAAAAAATTTAAAAAATTCTATACTTTTTATGGTTCACAAAAGACTACTAATAGCCAAAACAACCCTGAAAAAGAAGAACAAAAACTGGAGGCATTACAATTTCTCATTTGAAAATATATTTCGAAACTACAATAATCAAAGCAGTATAGTACTGACTTAAAGACAGACATATAGACCAATGTAACAAAATAGAGAACTTCGAGTTAAACCCATGTGTGTATGGTCAACTAATCTTCAACAAGGATGCCAAGGATACTCAATGGGGAAAGAGGAGTCTCTGCAGCTCGGGGTGCTGGGAAAACTGGATATCCACATGCAAAATAATGAAACTGGACACCTATCTAATGCCATACAAAAATCAACTCAAAATGGAGTAAAAACTTATACACAAGACCTGAACTTGTAAGTATAGAAGAAAACATATGGAAGAAGCTTCATGACATTTGTCTCGGCAGTGATTTCATGGTTAAGGTGCCAAAAGTACAGGCAACCAAAACAACTGGGAATACATGAAGCTAAAAATCTTCTGCATATCAAAGAAGACCATCAACCAAATGAAAAGACAACCTACAAATCAGGAGAAAATATTGCAAACCATATATCTGATAAAGGGTTAATTTATAAACTATATAAAGAACTCCTACAGCTCAATAGCAAAAAAAAAAAAAAATTAATAACCTGCCTGAAAAGTGAGCCAACTACTTAAATAGACATTTCTCTAAAAAAAGACATACCAATGGCTGACATGGAAAAAAAATTTTCAACTTCACTAATCATCAGGAAAATGCAAATCCAAACACCTATCAGGATGCCTCTTACCAAAAAAGGCTAAAGACAGCAAGTATTGGAGAAGATGTGGAGAAATTTGAACCCTTGCACAATCAGTGGGAAAGCAAAGTGGTACAGCCACTATGGAAAACAGTACAGAGGCTTCTCAAAAAAATTAAAAAGAGATCCAACAATCCCACCTCTGGATATTTATCCAAAATAATTGAAAACAGGATCTTAGGATCTCGTGTTCATTGCAACACCATTCATAATAGCTAAGATGTGTCTATTAACAGAGGAAAGGATAGAGAAGATGTGGAATGGAACATTAGCTTTAAAAAAAAAAAGATGTTCTGCAATGTGCAGCAATATGGATAAACCTTGAAGACATTAAGCTAAGTAAAATAAGCCACAGACAGAGATATACTGCATAGTTCCACTTACATGAGGTATCTCATAGAGTCAAATTTATAGATTCAAAAAGTGGAATTGTGGTTTCGTGGGGGTAGGGGAAGGGAAAAATAGAGTTACTAATCAATGGACATAAAATTTTAGTTAAGCAAGATGAATAAGTTTTAGAAATCAGCTTTATAACAGCTGTACTTAGAATCAACAGTAATGTGTTGTACACTTAAAGATTAAAGAGGGTAGATCACATGTTAAGTGTTCTTACCACAATAAGATAGAATAGGAAAGAAGGTGTTAAGGAACACAGATACAAGAATACCATACTTTTTGCTGTGGGGTCGAATGGCAGGTTTGCCTTGAACCCATCAAAAAGGGGTCCATTACTGCTCTAATCGACCCTCTTCAGAAATGATACTATGTCCATAATGAAGGTACCCCAGGGCTCCCACCCTCAGGTATTTTGTGTGAGTGGGTCTTTAGTAAAATCATGGTGGCCTTGATGGAATCAACAAAACAGTCACTCTAGATTCTGCTTCTGTGGCCAGATCTGGTAGGCTGGATATAGTCTCCATAAAAGCAGTATGGTAGGGGATATCTCATACAAGAGAAATCATGAATCACATAGTACTGTGGCACGAAGTGAGGATCTTCTGGAAATAGGTTTGGGATAATGCTGGTTGGCAATTATTGCATTTAGTCAATTCTAAGATGCATTTTTTGAAAAAAAAATTACCTTAATATCTTTGAATTTGGGATCAATCTTCAAACGGATCATTGGTAACAGTTTAATTGGCAGTGGTTTTTCTTAGTGATATATAAAACAATGATACATCTTAACCTGAATATAGGTAGGCCAGGAAATGTAAAAGGGCAATATGCTAACATAATTTGCAGATTTCCGATCTCTCAGTGATTCCCATGGACCCACAGGGAACTATGGCAAATACTATCTCCATCCGCTTCAGAAGGGTAGGTAAGAAAAAAACATAGAGTGACAAACATTATAATCAAATATTGCCATAGGTACACATTTCTTTAAAAATCCTGGAAACACTCACCTGGGCTCAAAGTTGTTATCCTTTACCACACACTCTTTCTTCTCAGGCACACTGGTCCAGGTCCTGGGATCAGCTAAATCCACCAGAGCTTTGGCATTTAGCAACCCAAATCCAAATCGACTATTCACCATTAAGCCTGCTCCATTCTTTTTCCACCCGGGGTTATTGGCCAGTGGGTCATACTCAGAGGTCCAGACAACCAAGTGCTGCATGTCTCGCCAGGTGAGATTTGGACTGGAGGGGAAGTGACCCAGAATATTTTTCAGGGACAAAAAAATGTTTCCTTGTAAAATTAAGTGTTAGAAACAAGCATCTTCTATTTACAGATTATAAAGTGCCTTTCGCAAGTGTACTTGTATAATTCTGGTATGTATTCCTTTTGGAATGTCTTTTCATTCGGAATTTAAAATATGTACTGAAAACTTCTCCCATCTAAGTTAAGCTCCTACTATGAGTAAAATTTGGTCTTCAATAGTGTAGAAATGTGGGATTTGGCCCCTGATTTTTAATTACTTAAATTTAAGTGAACAAAAATTTTAAATGCCAACACTTCCTTTATGTCTTCAGTCTTCTGTTAGCTGTTGACAGCCTTGGTACTTTCAACATTATGTACCCACAGAGGAGGCCTTGAATTTTTCTTAGGAAGATTCAGATTTTAAAGACACAGTCTGGTTACCTATCCTTAAATCCTTTTGCCTCTTTTCCTTATATATAAAAATTAAGAGTATACTTATCTTGAGCACTGAGTAATACATGGAACTGTCGAATCACTATATTTTATACCTGAAACTCATATAAGACTGTACATCAACGACATTCTAATGTAGTTCTAATGTAGACTACAACTAATTCCAGAAATTAAAAATTTAAACAAATTGTCGAGAAACTCTTAGCTACCTGAGATCACTCTTGCAAGGTACTATACTGAATACTTTGCGGATATTGAAGGAGGTGGTTCTTTCTTGTCTTTAGGAAGTTTACAGTCCAGCAAAGGAATGAAGACTTTGTATAACTCTAATGTATCTGCTAACTGCTGTGTTCATGGTGTCATATATTACAGGAATTGAGAGGAGGAAGAATTCTGGGGGTGGAAGATCTGGGAACGCTTTGCTAGAAGGAAGTGTTCTGTCTGCACTTTGAAGACTGGGTAGAATGTCAGGGAGTAGAGAGAGGGAAAAGGGATGGGGGCGAGAGAACAAAACCTACAAGGGGGACAGTGTAGAATATGGCTGGAGTGCAGTGGGTAGTCTGGTTGGTGGGAGCAGGGAAAAGGTGCTAGAATACTAAGCCCGATGGTGAGGACCTTGCACGCCAGGAAAAGGAAATTACACTGTATCTCCTGGGCAATGGGGAATCAAGGATTTTTGAACAAGAAACGGTGTAATCAGAAATCTTGGTAAGATTAATTGATCAGCAATATAAGATACATCAGAGACACTTGGGAATGTTGGATCTGATAAAATGAAGATGCACCCTTCCCAGATCACGCTATTGAAAATTTCAGTTCTCCTCACAAACTCCTGAGCAACCTTATCCTGGTTCTTTTTTTTTTTTTTTCTTTTATAGTATTTACCACCATCCAACGTACTGTGAAACTCATATATATGTTTCCTATATTAGTAACATCCGTCTCTCCTTCTAGAATTCGCTGTAAGAAGGGCTGGGATTTTTATCTATCCAGTTCTCCAGTGTGTACCATTCAGAAGAATGCCAGGCCCAGGGTATATGCTGAATTCAACATTGGTTGGTTGAATGTGTGAATATACCTGAGTGTTTGGTGGCCCCAATAATTTTAATACTTACTACGATTTGTCATTAGATTCTTTCCAGATGACAAGTTTTTCCTTAGCTTTGAGACTTGTGTTGTTTCTATCAAGCCAATTAAGTATTATTTAATAAATAAATACCCAAGTGTATAGTCTTGAGGTTTTCCATCTTAGCACTAAGTTGTGTAACAACCATCAGGGGAATCTGGCTCAATTTGCGATCTTCCCCCAGAGCCCAAAATGTGCTGGTTAAGCAATCCCCTGTTGACAAAAAAGAGGCAGTGTATCTTCTTAAACATTGAGGAGTCGGGTTTCTGGTTAAAATCCCCCATGCAATTTTCAGATCTCTTCAGAAGCATGACAAAGGCTCTACCTGGGAGGCTTTCTGGGGAAACTGCTCTCCCCATGCCAGCCTGGGTGCACAGCCCATGCACTGAAATCTGTGGAAGGAGTTGTCATCAAGGACTTAGGCCCCCTACCCAGTCAAGCTCGTCCCGTGTTTATATTCCTACCCCTTGTGTCTTCATTTCTAGGTCACCTTATCTAAGGTGGTGGGCAGAGGTTTTCTTTAGGTGTCTGCCTGTGCCCTAAGCCTCTTTATGGGGAAAGGAAGAAGAGAACTTGAAGACACTTTTACCCACTCTGACTCAGTACCCTGTACCTTCCTCTCATTCTTCACTCTTGCCTCACCCCAGAGTAAATACAACTAGCAGGGCTTTCAGTTGGGGTTCCCTCAACAGTGACATGACCCCCATGTCTGCACTGTTTCAACCTCCCCTTCAACTGTACACTTTTCCATGGGGGAGAATGGAATGGGGTGGGGGACGTCAGCATTATTATTGTTATTTTGACTCTTGCTTAAAACACTGTAGTTAACAAAGGCTTGATTTTTTTGATTTCTGATTTATTGCTTTAATCAGCTCTTCTGATACTTGGTAGGCTAGTTCTCTCTCTCTTCCATCTCAGCCCCTGACAGACATAACAGTCAACTCTGGGGAGTGACTGACAGAGTGCATAGAGACTATAGGTCAGACTTGAGAGTCCCAGATGGCGTGCATCATAATTACCTGTTAATCATGTAAATAGTGAAAATTCCTAAATCACATCCTAAATCTATTGTGTCAAAACATCTGTGGATGGAGCATGATTTTTATATTTCAAAAAACTGTCTAGCCAATTCTACATCATATCTAAAATGATAGGAGTTGGAAGAAAACATATAGGCATATAACCAATTCAGACAATTAGAAGTGATTTCAAATCATGAGGCCAGAATAGGGAGTAATAGAAAGCACAGCAAACCATATCCTACCAAAGACCTTAAGCAAGTCACTTCATTTCCCTTGGCCTGAGGTGACTCCTCTGTAAGATGAGGGAGTTGAGTATGATAATCTTCAGAATTCTTTGCAATCGAGATTTCTATTTGCCCAATATCATAAATACCTCATTTAGATTGTGTTTCCATGTTGGCCAGCCCACATTAAGGAATAATTAACTAGCTGAGCAGAAATGGCTATTTTCTTAATGCAGAAACTAGTTCTGTTCTATGAAGCATTTTATTGAAATTCTTGCTTCCTTCCAGTTTTTTAAAGGAAGTTTTAGGATAAAGCCTCTTAATCAATGCGGTCAATGGGAAACACATCAGTTTCCCATTTGGACCGTCAGGGCGAGCAGGTGTGTATATGGAAGTTTGGAAGAGGAATTGTATCAGGGTGGTATAAGGAAGGCAGAGTTATAATAATCAAACACAAAGCATAGACTTTCTATAGAAGAACACTTACTTTATATTCAGTAACATAGAAATAGTAATACAGAAAGAAGAACACTTCTTCTTTCTATAGAAGAACACTTACTTTATATTCAGTAGCAGGTTTTATTATTTTTATTTTCTTTTACCTATTCTTTGCAAAGTATTCAAGGGAGCGTCATTGTCATGCAATTAGAAAAATTAAGCTTGTTTTCGTAACAGAGTTATTCTTCATTTGTGTGATTGCATTTCAGAAATGAAAAGGAGCTACTAACAATAGTGCATCTCATTCCTGACAGCCTTCCTTTGTTAATTAGTGCTCAACAGCATCCACAATAATTAAATTTTTTAAAACTGCATTAGCTTGCTAATCAAGGATATGTTTATAGAAAATAAGGGTTATGGAATTAAACATTGAAATTAAGCATTGCTTCTAATTAGTGTGGGTAAAGTAATTTGGAGACAAAATTCTAATGTGAAAAATCTTACAGGCTACCTGGTTCAGCCTCTAAACACCTGTAAGTAAGCCTTGATATTAAAGATTTTCTAAACTGGAGATTTGCCAACATTGCACAACTCTGAGTCAAGGATTTCTTTGATGTGCTTTATCCAAAGGTTTTATGCAGCATTGAAATTCTATTTCCCTTCCTCTAGACTTTCATGGAAACAGAAAATTGGTTCATCTGTACAATAAGACTACGGTTATTGCCTGCTATC
Source organism: Neogale vison (assembly GCF_020171115.1). Classification (NCBI taxonomy): domain Eukaryota; kingdom Metazoa; phylum Chordata; class Mammalia; order Carnivora; family Mustelidae; genus Neogale; species Neogale vison. The sequence goes on along the minus strand of NC_058091.1, from coordinate 196,951,969 downwards.
TTTCTTAAGTATACTGACCAGAGTCACTAGTTCAAGGAATTCCTGTCTCTCATTATATATATCTATAAATATATATAATATGCCTATTAAGTACCCTATCGAGCATCTAAACCACAGCGGGAGGAGATTATAGAAAAACCTTTGTACAGCAGTTCTTTCTTGAAATTTATTAACAGTACTACCAGCATTAAAACTGGCTGGGATACTTGTTAAAAACGGGGATTCCTAGGCCACATACCAGATCCTTGTGAATCTGAGCGGCTGGCACTGGATTTGGGAGTCTGTCTACTAACTAAACTCCTACGGTGATTGATTATGCTGGTATTAAGAATCCTCCTCCAGGGGACGCCTGGGTGGCTCAGTTGGTTAAGCAGCTGCCTTTGGCTCAGGTCATGATCCCAGCGTCCTGGGATTGAGTCCCACATCGGGCTCCTTGCTCGGTAGGGAGCCTGCTTCTCCCTCTGCCTCTGCTGCCATTCTGTCTGCCTGTGCTCTCTCTCTCTCTCTGATAAATAAATTTAAAAAAAAATCTTAAAAAAAAAAAAAAAAAAGAATCCTCCTCCAGGAAAAAAAAGTATTCCTTTATACATATTTGAGCCAGGAACCACTCTTTCTCCTTCCTTCTCCTCTTCCCATTCCCCTGCATTCCAGCTATGTCTTCTTTAATGTAGCATAATAAGTAATCTGCTTGTGACGAAGAACCGTTTATGAGAAACTCGGGAGCACACGAGTCATGGCAGTCCTTGATCAGCGTCGATCTTCTTAAGGCCCCTTTCTCTGAGGGGATGATAAACTGCCCATTAGCATCTCCTCCCCCTTGCAGGGCTGTGGGAGGCAATGAGGGATAGTAGCTCATGGCTTAGGTTTGAGGTTACACAGACCTGAATTTGCATCTCTTTGTGGGATCTTGGTTACATTCTTCCACCTCTGTAGCCTCAATTTTTTCTTTTATAAAATGCAACTAATAATATCCTTTTCATGGGGGAGGAGGGTGGAGGGGTTATGGACATTGGGGAGGGTATGTGCTACGGTGAGTGCTGTGAAGTATGTAAACCTGATGATTCACAGACCTGTACCCCTGGGGCTAATAACACATTATATGTTAATTAAAAAATAAAAAATAGTAATAATAATGTCCTTTTCACAGGGCTGTCGCAAGGATTTGAATTAGTGTTGTACACAAAGAGGTTAGCACAGTGTCCAGCCCATAGGAAGACCCTGACAAATCCTGAACATTGTTATTCTTGATGAATTTAGCCCACCATTGTTCTTCAGTCTCCATAGTTGTTGCTTGAGCAGCACCTGGTTAAATGATTTCTCCCAGTCTTCATTATCTAGGGGCACTTTTAGAAAAAGTGGCTTTGAGAGTTTCTGGAATAGTCATCTCCCGTATAAACAATTGAATAGTGTTCAGAAAACCCTCTATCTGAGAACAGACACTTCAAGAATTTCTCTGTGCTTTGGCATGAAGTATATGAAATGTAAGCTAGATTGTATCTATCTTGCTGATGCTCAAATCAAAAAGAAAGGAATTAATTCTTATCATATGTACCAGAGAGATCACAGATTCTTAATCTCTCTTAAATTTAAACAGTGTGAGAATCCGATAGGCCCTATAGACCATTCCTTCAGAAAAATGTCACGCACACAAGCAGTTCTGCGTCTGGTTTCAAAGAAGCTCATGAACCGCTGGAAAATCATCCATGTTATTTCAGGGCAATCCATAAAGCTCCTGCTTTAAAAACGACTTATTAAAAATTAACTGAGTTAATGAGGCTAGATCATTCTTAGCTCATTTTCTCCCTGCACAGAAAAATGTTTGAAATTTTAGAAATCAGAGGTTACAATTTTAAATTTTCAGTTCTTTTTTTTTTTTTTAAGATTTTGTTCATTTATTTGACAGACAGAGATCACAAGTAGGCAGAGGCAGGCAGAGAGAGAGAGAGGGAGGGAAGCAGGCTCTCTGCTGAGCAGAGAGTCCGATGCGGGGCTCGATCCCAGGACCCTGGGATCATGACCTGAGTTGAAGGCAGGGGCTTTAACCCACTGAGCCACCCAGGTGCCCCCAAATTTTCAGTTCTTATACGAAATTAATATTCTATCTGTTCATGAGATGGGTGTTTCTATTATTCTGGTCACTAGACAAGGATCGCTTAGGCCTGGCTACTTATATTTACATGCATCTGATAAGTGTGGGGTAGAGTAGACTTAAAATTTTAAGGATTTTTTTTTAACAGCTCCCTGGAAGTAATAGCTTATATCGTCAAATCATAAATATTATAAGACTGCTTAACCACCAACATGAAACTGCTTGCCTTCAGTGAACCTTATTTTCTTCTACTCAGGACTTTTCTCCACCAAACTCAACAATTCATGTTGGATGACCTTTATTCACTGATATCTTCAATTTCACATCAGAGAATCTTATAAAGTGATGAGGTTTGAAAAAAGTGGTCTGCTCTGAACCCTCCATTTTTTAGATGGTAAATTAAGCCCTCAGCTGGAGATTAATTTGCCTAAGGTCACATAGCTAGTGATATGCCTAGAACTTGAAGTCATTTGTTCCTCACATTTTTGAGTGCTTAGGTTATTTTTCCTTGAATCCAAATTCAAGGATCTGCTGACGCCATCTTCTCTTGTGTTCATAAACTCTGCCCCTGTCCATTCCCTTCCTGTTACAAATGAACTCATGTTTTGAACACATCTCTATGGATGGGCCAGAGCTGCCAGTGTCCCTGTTTCTGACTGAGTCACTGGATTTGCTCTTCTCTTACCAGACATCTTCCCAGCCCCTCCAAAGAGGTAAATTCTTGGTACAAACTTTGCTAGGTCTTTCTTAGCCACTGTGGCCATCTCCTAGCTGAGACAGCAGGACAAACTACAACTCCACAGGTGGCCCCAGGGCTCTTAGATCTATGTTGGACTCTCCAGAACAAAGAGTTAGCAACTTCAGGGTTTTTCCACCTGTGGCAGAGCCTAAGGTGTTCTACTTTTCTGCTCTTATGAACCTCGTCTACTGAATATGACAAGAGGAGAAAGAATATTTTGTTCTCTCTCTAAAGAATATAGATATTCTTATAGGATAACCTTCTTATTAAGAAGGATAACAGTAACTTACAAATTTGACCACTTCCTCTATCATGTAAACATAACACCTGACTTGACGTTTAAAGTGTTCTTACCACCAGAAAGCAAAAACAAGGACAAATAGAAAGCTGTGGATACACAGTGTGCAGCAGTTATATTTTTTTCCTCTGTATCAATAAGTGGACTATTGGGTAACCAATATGAGGAACAAAATACTGTTAAATATACTGTTAAATCCCTTTTTAACATCATACACTAAAATTCCAGGGGAATTTAAACTTAAATATGGTAAAGGAAGCATAATAAAAGACATATAAATAAATGTTTATCAAATTTGAGATTATAAATGTTTTCCTAAGCATGAAAGCAAAGGAAAACATCTTAAAGTATGGACAAATATAACCGTATATATACTAACTTCATTGCAATAAAAATTAGACATAAATAAAATTAAAAGTTAAATATGGGAGATTCAAATTAAAACCACATTGAGATATCACCTTACACCAGTTAGAATGGCCAAAATTAACAAGACAGGAAACAACATGTGTTGGGGGGGATGTGGAGAAAGGGGAACCTCTTACACTGTTGATGGGAATGCAAGTTGGTGCAGCCTCTTCGGAGAACAGTGTGGAGATTCCTCAAGAAATTAAAAATAGAACTTCCCTATGACCCTGCCATTGCACTCCTGGGTATTTACCCCAAAGATACAGATGTCGTGAAAAGAAGGGCCATCTGTACCCCAATGTTTATAGCAGCAATGGCCACGGTTGCCAAACTGGAAAGAACCAAGATGCCCTTCAACGGATGAATGGATAAAGAAGATGTGGTCCATATACACTATGGAGTATTATGCCTCCATCAGAAAGGATGACTACCCAACTTTTGTAGCAAAATGGATGGGACTGGAAGAGATTATGCTGAGTGAAATAAGTCAAGCAGAGAGAGTCAATTATCATATGGTTTCACTTATTTGTGGAGCATAACAAATAGCATGGAGGACATGGGGAGATGGAGAGGAGAAGGGAGTTGAGGGAAATTGGAAGGGGAGGTGAACCATGAGAGACTATGGACTCTGAAAAACAATCTGAGGGGTTTGAAGTGGTGGGGGGGGTGGGAGGTTGGGTACCAGGTGGTGGGTATTAGGGCATGGATTGCATGGAGCACTGGGTGTGGTGCAAAAATAATGAATACTGTTATGCTGAAAATAAATAAAAAATAAATTAAAAAAAAAACGTTAAATGTCAAACTAAACAAGCATTAGCAGCTTCTCCAAACTAAGGCCATTTAAAAAAAATCAAGGTCATAAACGAGCAATCACAGATGATAAATGACCAAAGAATAAAAGATACTAAGCTTCATTGTTAATGAAATGAAGGCATATAAAGCTGAGATATCATTTCCCCTATCAATAGCAAACATTTAAAAGATGACAAAAGTAACTTTGGTAAGGAAACTTGTGCTTTCACATATACGCTGTTGGGAAAAGAAAATGATACAATCTTTCTGAACAGTGACTTGTCAATGAGTACCAAAATCATTAAAAGATGTATATCCTTTGGGGCTCCTGGGTGGCTCAGTGGATTAAAGCCTCTGGGATTGGGCTCTCTACTCAGCAGGGAGCCTGCTTCCCTCTCTCTGCCTGCCTCTTGGCCTACTTGTGATCTGTCTGTCAAATAATAAAATCTTTAAAAAAAACAGACAAACTTGTACACCCTTTGAACCAGAAATTCTATTCAGGTGTGTTTGTCCTGAGGAAATTATCAGAGATGACAACCAATGTTTATGGATAAGAGTGGGCATCTAATCATGATTTGAAGACCTTAATATAATTTGCATTTATATAATGGGATACTACAAAAAGATAAAAATTCTGTTTTTAATTTTCCTGTCCTCTGATATGTTAGATCAGCTCTAGGACTGAGTTTATATAATCTGAAAAAAAAAGAAAAGAAAAGGAGTTCTATAAGCTTTTTGTTCCCAATACTACCCACAGGAAGTTATCTGCACAAAGTCTTTCCTGGTGGGAAGAAACAGAAGTGAAAAGGCCTTGCAGCTGTGTGGGAGGGAAATTGGGAGGAAAGCGTGAATTTGTAAAGGTCAAGACACACTGATTTAGCCATGAGAGCATGCTGTTAAAAGATTATAGGATAGATATTTAAAAATGACAAAATAATGTGTATGCTGAGGTCCCTACTTTGTAAGGTGTGTGTGTTAAATCTACATTGAGATTTTAACAGGAAGAGAACTTGCTTTTATGATTATTTTTTATAGTGTCCTAAGTTTTCTATTGTAAGCATAATTCAGCAAACAAGATATGCTGTTAAGAAGAAGAAGGAAAGGCAGCAAAGGTGATTACAAGTTTCCTGGGCCTTACTTTGCTTCCAGAGCCAGAGCGAAGATGCCAGCAGCCAGGGGCGCTGAGGCCGAGGTGCCTGTGTGGGTCTCTGTGCAGTCGTTGTGCAGATCAGCACTTGTCTAGGTAGCATCCGGAGGGAAAGAAATGCAGGAGAACACGTGAGGAGTGTACCCTCTCCCTGGGGGTTAACCCTACCTACGGCCGCATCTGCTACGATCAGGAAACTCAGCTGATTGTCTTCCCTACTTCCTCCTCTAAACCACAGGCGGATGTTTGCCATCTGCTGATATTTTAGTTCCTTCTCCTCTATATGCAACTTGTCTATAATTCTGGCATCAGGCTGCCTTTTCTGGGGATGAAGTACTCCCACAATGAATATTTTCTCTTCTGAGATTCCCAAACGAATTGCTGTCTGCAAAGAAGGGACAGTTTCAAAATCGCTGTGAATCATGCTGGCCCATTAATCAGCAGGTCCATTGTGTCTAGTCTGGCATATTTAGAAATTCTGCCTCATGCAAAATTCCCTTTTGCCTTGAGATTGACATTTGACTACCTCTTCGGCACAAGGATGGAAAGCCTCTGATTTGGGCCATTTGAGCGACTTGCACAAAATGTGTTCGGTGTGTAGTTTGCACTCACTGTTGACATAGTTTGATGGCCCTGAGTTAGCGTCCGTATTTGCACTTCGGTGAGAATGGGGTTTTTCAGCTGAAAAGTATGTTAGACTCTGATCTGGTTTCAAACCATAAAACTGCTACTCAGTAGATGTGTCCCCACGGGCACGTCCCTCGGTTTCCCCATCTGTAGAATGAGGCTGACATACCCTGACTCAGATGCTGAGGCTGAAATGAGATCCTGTCTGTGAAAGCATTCTTACACACTATTACTGCACATAAGGAATTACCCAGGCTAATTTTAGCTTAATGAAGAGGTTGACAAAATTGAAGGCAAGAAACCAAAAAGACTTCCAATCAGACTGCCTTAAGGACCGCAGTAGTGCTGGCTGAGCGAGGTGTCGGGCCAAAGGATTACTAACAAGACACCCACCCCGGCTCCCGCGTTATCATTTTTAGCTAGAGATTTCAATGTGTGGGAGGGAGGTGTAAAAAAATAATTTGTTCTATTATCACCTCCTTTGGCTTCCCACTTGGAGTCGCTGAATTTCGCAAGTTATGGAGGCACTGCTCCTTAGAGGGCTGCGGAAGCGAGGCTGCCCTTTTTCCCTACTGACGCATGTAAGCCCCCAGAGCTGACTGAGTTGAGGACCTGGTTTGCGTAAGACAAAGACTACGTTATTGCCAGCGTCTCAAATAGAATCCACCAGCTGTCTTCTGCGCTGGCTGATTTACCTAAGGAGAGAGCTTTATCAAGATGGAAACTTCCTCTGGCTTCAACGCGGGATAGCTCGGCTGAGGGCCAGTCTGTGAAATGCTGACTGAAATGCCTACCAGGCCATTTTCAGAAAATCAACTCTAGATACCCCTAGGGACAACAAGAGCCAGGAGGCTCTGAGCACAAGGGGAGCAAATGTCTCCTTCAAAGGCTATCAGATAGGCCTGCCGTAACAATTCCTGGGTAGAACATCACCATCTATCATTTGAGTAACTGAATATAAGGGCATGAGAGGGAGGCCAGTGCTTCTAAGTTGAGCCTAGGGTTTTACCGTCTAAACTAGAGTAAGTTACAGAAACAGAGTTCCAGAATAGTGATCCTCTGTGAAAAAGAGCACTGACAGGTGTTGGTTTTTGTTTGTTTGTTTGTTGTTTGTTTGTTTTGAGATGCCATTCATAGGAATTTACACACATTCCAACGTCTAACTGTTGTGGGGTTCACTCACATTCTAATTGGACCATGACCTATTATTCCACTGAGATTACAATCTACATGCTTTAGCCAGTTGGTTTTTTCTGTATCAGGAGTTAAAATTGGGACATTTTAGAATTAAAAGTACCTTTCTCCATTCTCAGATCCCCTGAATGAATGGCCCTTCATCAATGTGCCCTTCAAGGGAAATCCAATAATTGCCCTTGGCAGTCTGACTCATGGAAGAGAAGGCACAGCCAAGTGTGAGCTAGGGATGCTCTCTGGGTATATAACCTTCCTGAGCTGTTTATTCAGCAGCTAAGAAGTTCATCTTGGGGGAAAGTTAGACTGTTATTTTCCTGCAGGTCACCCATTATTAGGAGATGGAACTAGGGTATGCTCTGTATTTTTATCATCTGCTAAAGAGCAAGACAGACCATATCCCCACTATTAAAGATCAACAAGTCCAAGGGTGGAACAGGCCCTACAACCCTGAAATCTTCTTTAAGGCTATTCTCGGGGAGGCATCACACAAGCAGAATAGACATTTGGATTCTTGGCTGTATGTAATGACAGCTTAGTGGCTTCTCAGGGGCAAGTTTAAAAACGGCAGGCAACATCGTCTTGGAAGAGATGTCATTATCCTTGAGAGAGAAAACTTGCCAATATATACCAGCCTTTCAGGGGAGTATGGTGTGAGTCTCCAGCTAAGCCCTCAAGCTTATGCAAATCAACTTTACCAAAGGTACCGACCCAAGGATCTTGTGGGACACAAGAGCCACGCTCTCCTACCTAAGCAGAGGAATCAGACAAAAGCAACGTACGATTCGCTGGTCGGTGTAATCCCCACTGCTGTACGAGGTGGCCAGGGTGGAGGAGCACTTCTCAGCATACCAGGGGGACAGGCCTTGCTGTGAGGCGCTGCTGATGGAGATGGTGTAGATGCTGTCCGTGTAGCCGTCACAGTCACAGTTATCACCCTGACGCCCCCCGTTCCCAGAAGCCCACACGAAGATGGAGCCCTTTCCTTGTCTCCCCTAAAGGAAAAGCCAGACTAGATCACATCCGTCATCTCTTGGGATCGCTGTCACGCCCCAGTGAAATCCCCCACAAATACATGCAAGAGAGTTTCTCCGAGGTAGATATTTGGAGTCGGTTTCAACGTCCGGTCCTCCCGCCTCCCTGTGGGAAAGCCCATGAGGCTGCATATAAGAAGCCTCCAGGCTGGGAATCTACCAGGCTACCTTCCTCTGGGCCCTCTCTGACATGGTCTGAGCGAGAGTTTTTCTTTCTTTTCCTCACTGTGCAGGCCCTTAGCACTTGATCATAATTTTGCACTCCTCCCTTGGCTTATGTCACCGTGTTTGAATCTTTGAACTTCCTCCCTTTCTTGCTGCTTGCATCTTCTGGCTGACTGATAGAATGACAAAAATCAGGCATTATTCAGATCTGTTTTGCAGCTGCATTAAAAGGGACTCTTCAGCTGAATGCAGCTCGTCAAGGCTACTCTTTCTATGACTTCTCAGTCTGTGCTCTCCGAAGTTCCTACTTTTGTTTGATCCTGTGCAGAACGAAGCCTTAGAATCCTGGTAAGAATGGAGTAAACAGAGCAATACCACCAAGGCACAAGTCCACACCTGGCATGTACAAAATGGGAAGTAGCACCTAGCTTTATTTAAGGATGAATTTCCAAAGATTGGAAAGAAGTCTGGGTGGTAGTTTCCCTAGTGTACAAATCCAAAAGCGGCAGGAAAATGAGAAAGGACCTATCCAGAGTACTTCTTATGTTAAATTTATTTTATTAAACTTTTTCTGATTTATTTACTTTTTTTTTTTTTTAGTTTTTTAAAATTTTATTTCCAGAATATTTTTTAAAGTAACTATTCTAAGAGTAAAGAATCTATGTTGCATGTCAGACCCAAATGGGGAAAACTCTCTGGACCCTTAACTTCTGTCCCTCTGAAGAATGATTTGGTTCTCTAAATGCATTTCAAATTGTAAATAATGACAAGAAATTCAAAGCCATTTCTTTCCATATAAGCTAAATGTTCATCCCTTTCCTTGCTATCCAAATGGTCATGTTTCACTTCAGGTGGGTCTGTGTTAAGCACCTTACCTGCTTGACACCATATTCAAAAGCTTTCTGGGCCAGTCGGCCAGGCCCCTCCACAGTTTTCCCGTCATCATTAGGGCCCCAGCTGGCACTGTAAATATCCACATGTCCGGGATTGAAGCCAATTGAACTGGCTTCAATAGCATCAGTCACAATGCCATCCAGCATTCTTATGCCTGAACAGTAAACCAGACAAAAAACACGTAAGTGGATGTCAGCATGTACATGTAGAATGGTGTAATGCTCTTAATTTTATTTTTCTTAATATTCATTTTACAGAAGACTCTCAAAAGAGTAAAAAACAGGGTAACCACTGGATCTCCAGTGCCTGTGATCAGGGCTGCTATGAGCACAGAAGGAAGATACAAGTCACTGCCTCCATAAGCGTTGGTATCTGCCCTTTAGAGATAACTCTATGCACTAAGCAGTGACCATGACTGGTACTGATTACAAAATGTCTCCCCTCCCTTTGCTGTCCCAACAGCGTGAAAATGACAAGACAGCTTTTGAAAAAAGGCATCGAACAACCCTCCCTTGACCTGTCTGTTCATGACTATACCACGAAAGACTGTTGCCTAACCTGTGCCACACGAAGGATTCTGTTTGGGACACTGTGTGGGTTGAAAAGATCTACCCACAATAGAAAACTAGCAAATAGGGAAAGAACTCTTGTTTCTGAGCTCTGATTAAAAATAACCTAGAGGCCATTCTTTTATGTGTTTGTGAGAAACATTTTCAAGGAACATGCTTCCTTTTCTTCTAAATAATCTCAAGGATGAAATCATTGCCATGGATTTTTCTCCTGAGGGGGAATCATTTTTCATTAGGAGAAGGCAGACGCAGTAGCTCTTTGTACTTTCTAACAGGCTGTCACCTGTCATCAGACTCATGTATTCAAGAGCCAGGAAGGCAAAAGCAATTTAGACAAATACGGACAGCTACCCAGTTATTCCTGGCTTCAGACTGATCATGTAGTAGAGTGCACAGCCTCATATTTGCATGCTATTATTTACTATGGAGCATGGATAAAAGAACATGCAATTAACATAATTAGTGAAACTCATATTGATTGAAACAAAACTGGTTAAAAATTTACTTTGGGAAAATGAAAAAAATCCAAGCTCTACTTACTAGCTGTGTGATCTTGGGCAAGCCACTTAACATCTTGTGCCTTAGTTTCTTCAGTCTTTATGGGGATGGTAGCAGCTTATGTGCATTGAGGATATACTATATGCAGTCACCATGCTAAGGCCTTCAACATACAGATTCCTCTATCATTAGGACAACAATTTGAGGTAGATGTCATAATTTCCCCCATTTTACAGGTGGACTATAAGTCCAGAGAGGGACAATGACTTGCTCAGGGCCACCCAGCTTGAAACTGGGGAGCTCGGACTTGAATCCCAGAAATTTGACAACCAAATCTTGCCTGTTAACTTAGAGTACACCACGTGTAATGTGTTGTAGAGTCAGTGGTACCTAATAAGTGAAACGTATTATTAAAAAATGCATTCGGTGCTAGACCATCAAAGGGTGGAGTAATGAAAAAAATCTCAGTGGACTTGGAATCAGAAGTCTTGTGTTTTACTTCTACACTGCCATAAACCAGCTGTTACCTTGAGAATTTTGTTCCTGATTACTTCTCTATAAAATGAAGGGATCAGAAGATTCTCTTGCAAACTATAGCTAGTTCATCATGACTTAAAATGTGAAGTATTTCTCTAGGTGATTACCTGATTTGTGCTTCTGCCTTCATTTTTTTTAAAATTAACATAGTGCTTTAAAAAAGGGGGGAAAACACAGCATTTTGACAATGCTAGTATCAGATCAGGGATGACACAAAATGTACTAGTATGCTGTATTAGGGAGAGAGTCATTATATGTGCCACAATGTGTTTATTTGATCTCTTAAAAGGAAATAATAACCAAACCCAATGTATACTTGTGCAGAGTTTAAAAGGAGTTTGACTATCATTGGCATATTCTACAACTGATCTTTTTTATTGTAGTTTGGAAAACAAACTAAACGCAAAGTTGCTAGCATAACTGTAAAAGCCCAAGCTAGGGATAGTGAAAAGAGGAGAGACAATGATTATATTCTATGTGAGCCCCTGCTGGTCCACTGTCCACCCATCTTCACAGGAAGATGGACTGGGCCAATGGGTTCTCTTGTCTTCCCGTGGGCATCAGGCAACTGAAGACCGTAGCAGGAAGGTGGGGGATGAGAGGAGAGTGAGGTAATCATTGGCTGGGATCCTCGTCGCCTAGAGGAAGCCCCGTTGTTGCACTCAAGGCCATAGATCCTGTCCAGTGGTTCTTTCCCATGGCCCCAACTTTCTTCTATTGCCCCTGAACTCTCTTTCCTCTTGCTCCTTTAGGCCTAAAGATAATTACGTCTGTTTACATTTGTTAGCCCTTGTTGGTTTCCCTTTACTATTTTTTTAAGTTTTTCATTTTAATTCCAGTTAGTTAGCATAGAGGGTTATATTAGTTTCAGGTGTGTAATATTGTGATAATTTCCTTTAAGGCTTGTAAATATTTCCTCTATTTAATTGCCCCGATGGAATTTACCATATGTTTCTCCACAAAGACTCTGACTGAAACTACTAGATTTTAAATCTGTGCTGTCAAAGATAACCTTTGGCTTCTTCATGTAACCAGTATGCATTCTTTTATTTTCTTAAGACCATTATTTGCTATGAAATGAAGAATGAGAGAATTGAGAGGCAGGGAAAGTCTTTGCCTGAATTTACCTCCTCCTTCTGTTCCCTTAGCAAGCACTCAATAACAAACCCTTGTAAATTAGCACACAGAGAAAATTAGCTTTGGTTCAAAAGCTTTTCAACATTTCCATTTTTCTCCCCATGAAGATGTATAGGCTAAATTCAGCTATCATTTTTTTTAGGAATCCAGAGCCATTGATTTGTTTTCAAATCACACTTAAATCCTACAGCACATATTACATGGAATTCATTTCTCCCTCTGGTTGTTGAAAACCCCCTTTTCCCCCCCTCATTTACACCAGGTGTTGCAAGACTCGAATTAAAGTTCAAAACTGTAGGAGCAACCCTCTGCTTTACCTCCAACTTTGGAATTGTACGCAACTCCGACCCCACACTTGTGATTATTTGCTTGCATGGCAATTTCTCCTGCACATCTGGTCCCATGTCTGAAGATGAAAAATAGGAATTATAAAGCAGGAATGAGTGCAACTGTCATTTGCACATGAGTCCCTGGTACATGGCCGTACTAATTTTTTGTCAACCTTGTTGCTGGTCTCCTGCCTGATAGTTTTAGATGAAGTGTAGGTATCAGATGATACAGGAACTGGAGCTGAAATATGTGATTCACTTTCCAGCTTCTGCCCCTGACCAGTGGTGTGACCTTGAGTAAGTCACCTGTCCTCGGGGGTTTGTGACAACACATGCCATATTGCATGTACAGAACATGGAGTGGTGGCTAGTGTACTGTTTCAGAGAAATGGCTTCTGCTCCATACATTTTGGTGAAGTTGTTCCTTAAGCCCTATCTACTGACTTCCTTGAAGTAGGCTATCCTGGACCAGTCCTAGTAGGATAAGTAGAACAGAATTCTCCTCTCAAGCCCTCTTCCCGCCCCCTAAACATCCTCCACCAAACTAAAGCAACTGAGGGTTTTCTAGTACCGGGGGGTGGGGGTGGGGGTGGGGGTGAAATTTTAACAGGATGCTACCCCCTAATTGGGAAACCAGGGTCGTCCTGCAACTCTGATTGGGGCCAGAAGCCTGAACAAGACTGGTTTTGCCATCAGGCAAAGAGGATAATTGCTGGTTTCAGAGTATCTGGAGGGAAAAGTCCATCTCTAAAACAGAGCAGAGTCCACCATCCAAGCATCAGTTCTGAAAATCTGAGGATTATCATCTTTTCCCACCCCCCCCCCGACCTTAAGAGGGTCAATAAGTCAAGAGAACTTTAATGTGAATTTATTTAATGGCTTCATCCCATAGTGGAAGCCCTGGGAGCAGTGTAGAAGCTGTTGGTGCTTTGCAGGAGCCGCCATAGGAAAGAGGGGAAGAGTTAGCTCTCGGCAGCACAGCCAGCCACCTGGTTTTAGGCACTACTACACTAGACATCTGTTAATTTAGCCCAGCAGGAATATACAAATTCTACATTGACTACCCAAAATAATTCTGTTTCATTTCTCTCTCTCTCATTTTTTTTTCCTAAAGTACTAAAGATGATTTCTTGGTCTCCTTTTGCTAAATGATGTTTCTATTTCTTCATGTTAATACTGGAGAGGAATCCTAAGTCAGAACAATGTAATTATTTTTAATTCCAGGTCTTTCCTAATGTAGCAGACATCTGCTTCTTCTCCTTCTTCTTCTTCTTTTTTTTTTTTTTTCTCCTAGCATTTCCTCCTTTAGGGAAGTACTTTCTCATACTCCTTGTGATTCTGTCATGAGTCTCCTCTGCCCAGACAGCTTTCAAGGATTATTGCATATTCTGGGGAAGAGAATTCTATTCTTTCTCTAAAATGTATAGCTTTAAGTTCTATGTGACCCATGCAGATTTTGCTGCCAGGCCAAAAAAAAAAAAAAAATTTTTTTTTTCTTTTTCTTTTTAAGAATGTAGCTAATTGGAGGCAAGCAGCTAAAAGATCTACTGATTAAGGTCCTACTAGCATATTATTTGAGCTCTTGGATCTTGGAAAGCCGAAGCTAGACCATTCCTTGGATGATTTTTTTTTTTAATCCCCACCGTACTTCATGTTTGAATTAGGATTCTCACTTGCAGCCTAAGATGCCCTGACCAACACACCCATTCTCTGAGAATTGTGTGCACATCGAGCTCATAAAAGGAGCCTTATGTTTCTTTGATGGGTTAACTCTCTTTGCTTTTGTAGAAGGAGAAACTGAGTTGTCACCCTCCAGAAATTGTGTTTCTAGAAGTCACCACCACCTCTATTTCCATTTCCCTAGGGCCGGGATAGCAGAATGTCCAGCCTGAGCCAATAGAATCATACTGTTGACAGATAGCACCTCTGTCCTAAGAATGATGCAAAGTGACAACACCTGTGATTTATCTCTCCTTACATACTGAAAATTATTTTCTTGAAAGGTGCAGTAGGATCACGGTACAAAAAAGGATTGATACTTTTCCCTCCTCTTACCCTCACTTCCCACCTCCACACCTTGAGAAAAACGGAAGGCTTTATCAAAGTGGTACTATGTCATTCTTTGTAGACCTACAGCTTTTTTTCTTTCCTTAACTTAGGATCTGAGATAAAAGAACCCTTTATTATTTTAGAACAATGGTAGTAACTGGCATTTAAACAAATTGATTTTTTAAAAATTATTCCACAAGATAGTTTAAAGACTACTATTATCCTAGTTAAAATACTCTTGTCACCCATGTTATTTAACTAGAAAAATAATCTGTAATTGGTATTGAAATTCTGAATATAGATTCATGCCAGCTTAATAGTAAGAGTTACCTGCACTTTTGAGATTTTATTATTTAGTGATTCCTTTTTTGATTTGCAGAGGAGAATTCAAATGCCGCTTCTATTAATCTCATTTACATAGTAATAAAGAACAGCAGCAACACAGATACTTTGGAGAGATAATGCCCTTGGAATTGGGAGATAATAGGTCTCTAACTGCTATAAAGCCCAAGACAAAATGGAGCCATTCATTTTCTAAACCTAGGGGATTTATTTCTGATACATGCTAGAAGGGCAACTCTATTTTGTATTTTACCTTTTGTTAAATGATAGGGATGCTCCCTTTTTGGTTGATAGTCAAGAGGACCCTGAGAGGTAGGTACTTATTGTGTAATTTTCAAAGAGCAGATTCTGAATTGGCTCAGAAAATGGACTTGTCTCTGTCACTGCTCCTCTCAGATGGTGTAATTCTTGTCACGTTGATTTCTTAGTGAAAGGAGGTCTGTCTTTGCTGCTAAATGAAGAGGCTTGGTCGTCATCATCATCATCACCATAGCAAACAAAACTTTTTCTATGTACCAGATACTATACAAGCTAATTACATATATAAACTCATTTAATCTCCATAATAACCCAACAAAGTAGCTATTATTATTATCCCTTTTTAATAAATGATAAAACTGAGGCACTAAAGCAGTTAAATAATTTATTCAAGGTCACCCAACTTTAAAGTGGTAGAGCTAATATTTAACCCAAATCTAGCTGTATATCCTATACTCCTAGCTATTTGTCTGTGTCACGCTAACTGGACGCTATGTGGGAGGTCCATGGCAGGCTTTGTTCTGGAAACTCAGTGTGTTCAGGCACAAAGTAAGTACCATTATATGAGCTACTTCTCTGAAGGCTTTGGAGCTCTGCAAATTGAGGGAAATGTGGCTATTGCATTGGCTATCCAGTATTATGAATATTGGATATAAGACTGCCCTTTTGGGGGGGAACAAAAAAGGGAAATCTGAGCCCCTCCTTCTCATGAGTAGAGAAACTCTTGAGAATATCATTTTACCAAGTATTTGGCTATCATGCAGCCACCACACAATTTATCATCCACACTGGATCCTGGGGCCAGACCTCGAGGACACAGCCTAGGAAGAAGGCTGATGGCTCTAGCTAATAGTCTCCTCAGCTGCACCCATCCAGCTGAGAGCAGATTTCTCTTTTGGTCTTGACCAAAGGGACAGAATGAGAGTTGTCATTTTTACTTTATTCTAACTTCTTAGAATCAACTGCCCCTTTCTTCTAAGAACTTATTGCCCATTTCCTTAGAAGTTCTGTTCAGGAGGGTAGAGAGCAAGTGCCTTATCACCCATTTTGGGAGACAAAATGAAAAATAGAGACAGGGAGAGAGGTCAATGAATTCCTCGAGGTCACCTTATATACTGATAATTGGCAAAGCCATGACTACTAGCCAGGCTAACATTACAATGTCATGCTCCAAAAGAGCACACATTCCTCAGCCCCTGCACTGCCTTGACTTAGAAATATGGCTGAAAATTTGTCTGGGGCTCCTGCCATAAGTTCTGAGATATCCCAGTTTCCTTCAAGGCACCCCCGGTGGTTCTTATTGTACTGTTACTGGAGTATTCTAACTTCTATGTATTGTTTCTAGTTAACCCCTTTAAGAAATAAACCCTAGAAGTAAATGGTACAGAAAGAAGCAATATCTTGGAACCCTCCCCAAGCTTCCCTTTCTCCCCAAGGAGGAAAGACATATGCAGAGGTTGAGGCTAAGGGCAGGAGCCTCAACTCTCTTCCTGGTGTTTGTTGGCCTTCTAGAGGGGGAAACCATCCAAAGACACAACTTCAGGTCAACATTACTCCACCAGCCACATGGGAACTCTGAGTGAGAATAAGAAAGAAAGGAAGAGGGAAGAAGGGAGAAAAAGAGCAAGCAGGAGAGAATTCAGTTGACCCAAGTTGGGTAATAGTCCGAGAGAGAGAAAGCCATACAGAGAAAAATGGAACCCCTTTATGTAGAATCTTTACATCCCGATTGTAACAGCAAGCTCTAATTTTGCCTTGGTTTTGATCAATTCTGGGGCAAGTCTGGGTGGAGAAAATGAAGAAGAAATGAAAGAAGAAGAAATGAAGAAGAAAATGAAAATGAGGAAGGAAGTATGGAAGTCTTTTTGAAGTTATGGGAGATATTGTAAAACAAGGCTCCTCACATGAGACCATGTGGCTAAAGGATGAAGTTTCTTTGCAGCTAGGAAAAAATGGTTAAAAAGTCTCTTGCCTCTGGCTCTTTATTTGGCCTCTTGCTTTATCAGCTCTGGCTCTTGGCCTCCCTCAACACTTTGTGGTTACTAGCAAGAATCAGGAGTCAGAAGATATTCTTTTTCTCTTCCCTTTAGTTTTACAGTACCCAGCAAAAATATGGGGAGAGACTACTGACTTGTCCAATGCCCCCAGAAAATGCATTGGATTTGAGGACCAGGCCTCAGAGTACATCTCTGTTGTCTGGTATCTGGCCATACTTTTCTGAGGGAAATGGTGAGCGTGGCTGTAGCCACCAAAAGAAGTCATGGGAATTTGTTATCTTTGTCATCTATTTTTATTTCCACAACTAACATCAAATATGTTTGCTAATAGGAAAGGATTCATAGAGGAATTGCTAATAGGAAAGGATTCATAAAGGAATTGGTGTTGGAGAAGATGGGATGTAGGATTTTGCTCTTTAAGACCCAAACGTTCTTTCTAAAGCTATAACTATCAGCACTATTTGAGGGAGCATTGCATAACCTAAGAAGAAAGTTTAATTGAAATGTGGTCCTGGAAGCCAAAAGAAATATAAAAATAGAAACACTGGTTTCTGTTTTAAAAGCAACAAAATATTGTGGTGTGGATGGTGTGCATGAAAACTTCTCTGAGAGCTGAAATATGGATCATATTTATAGTGTAATTTTCTCAAATAAGATAAAAGCATTTTAAAGTACATATTCCCCCCAAATCCACATTTACTCACTTGTTCTCATTTGTGGGATCATAACGGGGAAATGGATCATGGTCATTATCGTTAAAATCGTAACTAGCGTCTGGATCCTAAAGAGAAAATAGAAATAACCCTGTAGCATCATTTAAAAAAAGAAAAAAAAAAGTAGCACTTCCCAAGCCTTTTGCCTCTACTCCCTCCAGCCTGGCTGATAGCTCAGAAATCTGCATTTCACAGTTTCTGGCCCAGTTGTTGATCAATTGTTATACCCATAAGCCAGGCATAAAAGAGGTACACAGAAAAGTGAGCAATCATCCAATTCTCAGTGAATGTTAGCAGATATATATATATAATTCTCTGAAGTTCATAGGCTATTAGAACCAGAAGGAATCACAGTTTACTTAGTTCGACCACCTCATTTTTTAAAAGAGAAAACTGAGACCCAGAGAGGTTGGATGATTTAACTAAGCTCTAGAGCTAGTTAGTGACACTTGGATACTCCTCTCTCTTAACGATTATAGGTGCAAATAGATGACTGTGGGGTGGGGCTCAGGTCTGCAGGGATCTCCTTCAGCCTTTCCAGTTACATGAAATAAACATGTAATGTAATTAAGAAGAGTGTGCTTGACATAGAAGACAAGCTTCTAGGCCCCACCTCCTTTTCTAAACAGATTGCTACACTTAAACATCTCCCACATAGGAGTTCTGTTAACCAGTATTTTTCTCTACATTTTCCACATCTTTCAATAACTCCTACTTTCTACTAATCGTTTTATCTCTTCTTTTTCTTCCCTTATCCTTTGCTCTTTAGCTGGGGAATTTTGAAGGAATGGAAAGGATGAGAGAAAGACAAGGGACAATCAAAAAGATGAAACATTGATCTAAAGGCCTAAGATATCATGTAGTACTTAACAGACAAGCAGTTATCATTTACTTATTTTCCGTTCATAATAAACATTTCTTTTCTCAGCTTGCCATTTTTACACCACATGGTGTACATTTTGAATTTGAATGGAAAGAATCTCATTCACATAATTTCACAATGTCAGAGATATTCACCTATAAAGGATGTGAGGAAGAAGCCTGTGAAAATGATCTCAGGCATTATTCTTGATTTGCTTGTTTTAATGCCCCCCAATACCAAGTGATGTAGAGTCTGAATGGCTTTTAATAATTTAGGTGGTATAGGTGCCTCCTCACTTCCTCAACACACACGTTTTTGTGAAATCCTTGGCTTCACTGAATTCTTTCAGTGCTCACGATACCAAAAAAGTTCATATTGCTGGCAGGAGGGTACAGGAAAGAGCAAAGACCTTGGCCCTAATTCCTGAGGTCAACATCAGAGCAGTCTTCCACTTGAGAAAAGGAAAGCCTTAACTATGTGTGTTTGTAGACATCTCCCTAAGCTGTAGTCATAGGAGGGTCCAGACTCACATAATTTTCATAGATGTCTGTGTGATTCCACTCCAAGCCATCATCCAGGACTGTGATAACAACTCCTTTGCCTGTGATGCCTTTTTGCCAAACAGGTATCACATGGAGATCCAGTTTGGGCAGGGCTGCAGTCATCCTAGTATCTTGCTGGTAAAGAAAAACAAAGAATTGGGGCACCTGGGTGGCTCAGTGGGTTAAGCCTCTGCCTTCGGCTCAGGTCATGATCCCGGGGTGCTGGGATCGAGCCCCACATTGGGCTTTTTGCCTCTACTCCCTCCTGCTCAGCGAGGAGCCTGCTTCCTCCTCTCTCTCTGCCTGCCTCTCTGCTTACTTGTGATCTCTCTCTCTGTCCAATAAATAAATAAAAATCTTTAAAAAAAAAAAAAAGAAAAAGAATTGGTAAAACCATGATATACTTGCTGCAAAATAAGAACCGAAGCTCAAGTCTGGAGACCCATCTCCCGCCACCCCCCACCCCAGGGTCACTCTACTTTTTAGAAGAAAGCAATTAGGTGAAATAAAAAACAAAGTTGATGGTGAAGCCAAGTGATTCATCCGAGTGCTGTTCCCTTCCCAGTTGTTCCAATGGAAAATCACTTGAAAGGATGAATCACCCTGTGCCCCTTCTCACTGAGTTACATAGCTTCTAAGAAGTTCATCCCTAAGTTTCATTCATTTATAATGACATGCTCAAGCTTTTTATCTACCCAAGTTTTATTTGGCGTTGCATGTTCCCATCTCTCCCCAAATCCTGAGCCACCCTTGCCACACTAAGCCTACTTTACATTGTCTGGTCCGTAGTCATTCATGGATGTTTTAAAAACTTTTCTAAAAGCAGAACCTGGAATGCTCAGGAGGATGACTTTTCATCAGGACTTGCAATTTAATTGCCTATTTCCAAGTATGAGTGGTTCAAGAGAGTAAGTATCTATGAGAGGGGATTTGAAATTTTCTTTCTCAGATAAATTTTCTGATAGTTACAGTGTGTGGGACTCTAAGTGAGAAGAGCTGGACAGCAAGGAAATAGAGAGATGAGCACATTTCCAAGCATTTGCGGGAGAAAAGTGCCAGTTTCTGGTGAAAGGGACAGTAAGAAATTTATTAATAATAACAGCTTAAAGTATCAATGAATGAATTTCCCCCAACTGATTCTCCTCAAAAAGTAGGGGAAAACTCTTTTTTTTTTTTTAATTAAGATGTCTTCATTCACTTTAGAGAGAAAGCACATAAAAATGAGGGAAGGGAGAGAGGGAGAGAATCTTCAAGCTGGACATGGAGCCCAACATGGGGCTGATCCTACAACTCATAAGATCTTGATCTGACCTGAAACCAAAAATTGGGTGCTCAACAGACTGAGTTTTCCCAATAGGGGAAAACTCTTAAAAGAACTTACTAGGCCAACATGAAACTAAATGATTTAGGAGGTAGGAATTACACATGGATTTCTGGCCAAAGCCAGAGAAGGCCTCTGTGTCAGTTGCAAGAACAATCACACAGTGTGGTGGTGGTTAAGAGTATAACCTCTGGGGGCGCCTGGGTGGCTCAGTGGGTTAAGCCTCTGCCTTCAGCTCAGGTCATGATCTCAGGGTCCTGGGATCAAGCCCCACATCAGGCTCTCTGCTCGGCGGGGAGCCTGCTTCCTCCTCTCTCTCTGCCTGCCTCTCTGCCTACTTGTGATCTCTGTTTGTCAAATAAATAAATAAATATCTTAAAAAAAAAAAAAAAAGAGTATGACCTCTGGAGCCATGAATTATGGCCCTACCACGGGTAACCAGATGACTTTGGCAAGTTACTAAACTTGCCCATGTCTCTGTCTCTTCATCTACCAAATGGGTATAATCATTGTATCTACAATATGATGTGAGACTAAATGAGTTCATTCATGTCAAACACTTAGAAGAGTATTTGACATACAGTCAATACACAAATGTTAATGAGTCTCTTCTACTGCAATGAGTGGGTATTGCCTAGGTTAAGAGAATGTCAAGAGGAATTGATCCCTTTTCCCGTCCTTTATGCAACAAAGATATCTAAGCCTTAGCTCATGGTTGTCATGAAAATTTATCTTTTATAGGATTCTCAACAAAAATACCACTTCCATCAACATGTATTACTGACATAGAAGCTTCATATTAAAATGGAAGGGAGACAGGCATGGAGCAAGGCTCTGCAGGCAAGAAAGAGCATTTAAAATTTCTCTACTCAGGGGCACCTGGGTGGCTCAGTCGTTTAAACATCTGCCTTCAGCTTAAGTCATGATCTCAAGGTCCTGGGATAGAGCCCCACATCAGGCTCCCTGCTCAGCAGGGAGTCTACTTCTCTCTATCCCTCTGACCCTCCTCCCCTCTTGTGCTCTCTCTCTCTCTCTCTCTCTGTGTGTGTGTCTCTCTCTCTCTCTCAAATAAATAATCTTTTTTAAAAAATTTCTCTACTCAATGCCTACATATCAATGAGGATTTGGTATCTTAAAAGTAAAGCAGTTTGCAAGTCTACAAATCTGCATGTAGATGACTTTTGTCTCTCCTTGTGTTCCTTGGTTCAGAAATTCTCACTTGTTGGCATGTAAGAATTGCCACTCAGGGCTGTATATACTGAATCATGTTCACTGTGCCCTTTGGATGATTTAAAGGTTCTCAAGAGTAACTCTGACCAAATGTGATTTTTGCGATGATTACTGTTTTGGAACTCTTGCAAGATATGATTCTTCTGCCTTTGCTCCAGATAAGCTTTAGAGAAGAAAAGTCACAATCCTTCCTCTCATAGCAGTTAATATCTGTGTTTCAGACACTTCCACCTAGTGAAACAGGAGATCCAGATCATGGAAGTTCCCATCAGCTCTAATCTCCAGGTAAATTGGCCTTCTACTGAATTGTCTCTTTTTAAAAAATCTATTTTGCAGATGTAACAAAATAATAGCCCAGATCCTATTCAGTCCTTCTGTAAGTACTTACCAAGTACCACTGCTGATTCCACATTGGATCGTTGAAGAGATTTAGCGCTGAGTCTCTTAAAACTGAACGTTTACTTCTTTCTTTTTCATACTGTTGTTCAGCCCATATTACCTACAAGGAGTTTTATAGCAAGAAGATCAGCAGTCAGAAAGTCACCTCTGTTTAACCATCTTCTCTCTAACTAGCTCCAGTACCCTCCCCATCACAGTTGAGGCAGTTCAAAAATGTTTTCGTTTGACTGCAGATCAAACTGGCAGCTCAGTGAGAAGAAGGGACTACCCACTGGGGAGATGAACATTTCCTCTATTACAGTAAACTGTACCTTTAGGGGGAGGAGAAGGAGTCAGTGAAGTGATGATTCCCTCAAATTATTTATACTATGATTCCAGTGGAAGTAAAAGTTTAGTCTCCTTTCATCAGCATATGGACCATAAGACTGATTTTTCTTGCCATCTTAGGGGTTTGTAACTGAAAATTTGTCCATTTTCATGGAATAAGTCAACAAGCTGGGATATTCCAGAGACTGCTGTTATGGTGCTCTTTTAGATTAATTTCTCTTTCTTTACATGCAAAAGGTAGAAATTGCAAATGTTATGCCAGACAAGAGAGGTGCTGTGTCTTTGCAAGTCTAAAACTCTGACTCCCCTGTGCTTTAAGCTCCTGCTTAAGAGTATTTAATATGAGAAACAGATCCAGGGTGATGAATGAGTACTACTGACCATGCACACTTACCATTAATTTAGTCTCATGTATTACTAAAGAGATCTGACAATACAAAAATTACCTTTCCCACATTGATGGCATAATCCTATTATACTTGAGACCCTGAGAGGGTGAGGGACTGCCTTGTGGTTATATTCATTATGAAATAATACTATGCTCTTATTTCACTAGGCAACATGACTCTTTCCTACCCAAAACATATTCTCTCTGTTGTACACATGATGACAGTCCAGTGTCTGGTGGGATGCTGTTAATGTGAGAATACTCATGAGTCAGACCCAAAAATAAAAACTAAAAAATAATTTGTTACTAAAGGATAAAACCATCCACTAAGAGTGTTCTGAATTTTCAATTAGAAAATTTATGGCAAACCTATTATAAATATTGGGAGGGACTTGAAACCCTAGACATTAGTCACTATAATTTATTTTTAAAGACCATGTATGTTCAAGCTTAATTGTTTTGGCTTAAAGTACCTCAATGCTTGGAATATACTGCCTGTCCTCTGAGTTGGTCTTTGGAAGCTGGCTGCTAGGGAACAAGTACTAATCCTTGATAGAGTCACTTACAGTTGGAGATTTCATTAACATACTTGTAAAGATAGCCTATTGCTGCATTTCAGAAGGCTATTTTGAAAGAATATTATCCCCCATGAAAAAAAAAAGAAAAAAAAAGTGAAAATCAAAAGCAATTTTTAAAAAATGGAATATAAGAAGAGGCACTCCTCCATCTGATCAGATAAACATTCAGTTGTTGGAAACAGTGTTATGATTAATGTCATTAACTCCAAATCCCACATTAATCTCTATTAAGAGCAGACCAAATAGAATAGAGGAAATTAGGAATATCTTTCTTTCATGTATATAATAGGTATCATGTACTTAAATGTAAATAATCCTTTTGATTTGGGAAGAGCATTAAAGATCATCTAGCTCAACTTCCCACTGCTACCTTCTATGGATTCTAGGATGTTTTCTAAAACAAAATAAAAATAAAGTTTAGAAAAATAAATTTTTCTAAAATAAATTTTTCATAAGATTATATGGACTCTTTTTTTTTATGAAGTTATGTTAGGGATTAAATTCTTAGTCTTTCTTCATTATCACTTGAGACTTTTGCTCCCAAATCAACTATCCAAGAAATCTCTAAAGAATAGAACTGGGTCATTTGTTCACTTTAGTGAGATAATTTTAGTAATAATAACAGGTATTTCTCCACTCTGTCCAGTTTTCTTCTGAAGATGATAAGGGAGGACAGTTTGACTTCCTTGTGTATTAATGTCAGGCATGCATTTAGGCAGACAAGGAAATCTCTTTCTTGCTTTGCTCAAGGACTAAGCCTAGCCAGAGTATTGGAAGTTGTCCTACTTTTCACAGCCCATACAATGAGTCATATGCTTTGGGATGGCAAAAGGAAGATTTCACTGGACAAGAAACTTTTCAAATAATGTTGAGCCTCTGATTTGGTCTCACATATCTAATCATTGACCCGAGTAAAGGTAGCCAAGGAGTTGTTGTTCTGCTGTCCATGGTCCTGATATAGTGTTCCTTGCCTAGGTGTGATTGCTGATTCCCTACTCTGATAATTTGCCTTTTATTTTTCCTTTCAGCTTTTAAAATTCTACCAATTTACTTAAAAATTCTATCAGTTTCAGAACAAATAATATAAATAACAAATTATTTTACAGGGTTTATGAATTCCATGTACTTTCAATAGTTTTATCACCTTTCTATCACTTATATTTTCTTTCTAGCAAGTTGAAAGGATGTATTCTATCTCTCACAAAGCTTCCATAATCTCTGGAGTGTCCTAGGCAACAGAAATCATGATAACAGAAAACAGGCCAGACACAATAAATTTCAAACAGTATAGCACATTCTTGAGAAAAGCCAACATTGTGTATACAAATATCAATACTCCCAATATAGTCAACATTTCTATTAATATGTTTGCTGATCTTGAAAACAGACTTCAAAAATTAATAGGTACACTAGATATACATTCAAATTGTCCTCACACTATTTGCCTATATTCATTCAAGACATTTCCTGCTCTTGTCTCACCATTAAATATGTATACAAACAAGTATAAAAAGAGATCATATGCTTTCAAACATTACAATACTTTCAAAATAATACAATACTTATGGAAACATTTGGCTCATAAAGATGTGGATTTAAAACTCAATCATAAATACTAATTCCCCATATAACTAAACCAAACAGAAACGGAAAAAGGTGTTTTCAGTTATGTTGAAATTTATTAAAATCAATGTTCACATATAAATTTCTTTGGCATCCTCACACTGGACATTAAAATGCTGATAAATAATAGGTGTATAAAAAAGGTTGTTAGTTGATTGTATCGGCATTTTTAATAGGGCTGCAATTTAATTTTTAATATTCATTTTTTGTGCTCTTCAGCTGGATTTGTGAGCTAGTATTTTAAACATATACTTTTATATATATTATATGTAAAATTTATTTAACTCAATCTATGCACTCCAATCCAGTTATTATTATGTGCAATTATAATCCTATAGAAATAACAAGAAATACTACAGACAGATAGTTGTGACCACAATAAAAAATAATCATATTTGCAAAGTACTTTTTGCTCTTGCTGGAAATCATAAGGCAGATAAGTTAGGTTATTGGTTTGAAGACAAATGTACAACACTTACACGATCATCATCAGATAATCTCTTAGTAATATGAAGGGCACTCCTTCGAGACCTTCGGGGATGGTTTTTATGTCTGAATAAATAGTGATTTTCAAGTGATCCAATCTATAAAAGAAAAAACATTAAAATAAAAACCCACTTTATCCAAAATAAATTTATATGGGTTTTTAGACTGAAACCCATGTAACTTAGAGGCAGGCAATTTTTATTAAGCCCATTCTTTATAAGGAAGAGACCAATGGAAGCCCTTGCTCTCTTGTCACTATATTGAGTAAGTTGAGCTTACAATTTTATCACTTGGGCTCATTGTATATTTGGGGGCTAATGATACCTCTTTTTCAGATTTCAGAGGAACTAAATTTGTTTCTGTGTGACAATATTGTGTAGGTAGACCTTTCTTTAAAAAAATACCCACTTCATCAAATTTATCTTGTCAGAGAATAATAATTTGTGGAAAGCTGGCAAACCCTTTGGGTAGTCTCTATGGTCAACATTACATTCAGCTATAATATTTATCATTGTTATAAAAAACAGCCATTGACTCAATGGTGATAATTTTTATAAGCTACTAGTAGAGACCATTCGACTTTCCACTAGTTCAAGGCTTTCCATATGTGGAGCTGGGGAGAGGGAAAAGGTCATCAATGCTTAGCTCTTCCTCTGCTATCAATTGGTTTTGCTTCTGGTCACCTCTCTAATTCTGTCTTTATCCTGAGGCCTTCAGAAGCTCAGGGTAGTGACGCTAAATCACTGTAAACAAAGGGAGAAATAAACAGAATCAAGAAAACACTATCAATCTTTTACTAAGAATTACTATTTTATAATGTTTGTTAGTAATGCCATTCCCCCCCCACCCCGGGTAAACTACAGTTTTTATTATTTTGTACCAACTTTTTTTTTTAATTTATTTTCAGCATAACAGTATTCATTATTTTTTCACCACACCCAGTGCTCCATGCAATCCGTGCCCTCTATAGTAATGCCATTTTAACTGGAAATAGCTAGAGAAAATATAGCATATGCAAATCATATGTAAATATAGATTCCCCCCACCCCCACCCCACTATTTCTTAAAGCTTCCTGTGACCATTCCAACCCTTCTTTGAAGATCCTATCAGGAAAACTGAATTATTGCTTTTTGGTTTGGGATTTGTTATTTTTTTTTTAAGATTTTATTTATTTCTTTGACACAGAGAGAGAAATCACAAGTAGGCAGAGCAGCAGGCAGAGAGAGGGGGGGGAAGAAGACTCCCTGCTGAGCAAAAAACCCAGTGCAGGGCTCAATCCCAGGACCCTGAGATCATGACCTATGTGGAAAGCAAAGACTTAATCCACTGAGCCATCCAGGCGCCCAAAGGGATTTGTGATTTTAAAAGCAATTTCCATAATGAATGGCCAGGTTTGGAAATATGCCTGGGGCTAACAGGTGAGAAAAAGAAAAAGGGATATTTTTGCTCTCTTACCCAATCTCTTTCCACATAGTTACCAGTGCTATTTAGCTACCCAAAGGTTATAGGATTAAGTCCCCAGTTATTCCCCCATAGGATACACAAGATTTTCATGATGCCCACAGTAGCTACCAGTACAATTCCACCTACAGCTGACACTTTGCTCAGATCACAATTCCTTACAGTTTCTTCTAAAATCCTTTCTTTGTATCTTCTTTGTTTCCTAAAATCTGTTTTCTGTGCCTTGAGTACCTTCTACAATCTCACCAAGTTCTCCTGGCAACTTGACTCTTCTTCCTAAACCCTCTACAAATGTTTCCTTCATTGGGCTGTCTTTTTACACTCCTCCTCAATTCCTGTCCCTCTTCAATCCCTCAATCAACAAACATTGAGAATCCAGGTGCAACTTCTATTACACCAAATTACCTGCAATTCCAATTATTTGTTACTAAACCAATCTCCTCTAAATTCTTGATTTCCCTGAAAGTTTCTTTTCCTCCTATTATTCCTCAGCCCCTAACAGGGAGCCTGGCACAGAACAACATCTGGGCAAAGCAAAAAGTCTTAGTTCGGCTCCTGGGACACGGAGAAGTCAAACTGCGTATTGATTTTTATGCTGGGCATTTAAAGGCAATTTGGCTCATCAAGTTGGGGAATGAAGCCTCTGGCAAGGAGAGGCGTATTCCCCAGAGGATTCGATCTATGGAATCGCCAACGCCCACGCCGATTACTCATCTGTGACTTCAGCTGCATCTCTACAACCACCTCCAGAAAAAACGCGCCAAAATGTTTTACAACTCCCTCCTCCCCCGCTTTGAGGCACAGTTCCAAGGCGAGGGCCCAGGGCTTGATTCTGAGCCAAGGAAAATGAAAGCTTAGATTAGAAATCACACCCCCTGGGGTTCCCCCGGGAATCGCACACCTAAGCTGTCACTCTAGTAATGCCTTAACACCCTCCTCCCAGCTATCTATGAAACCAGCTCTCCCTTGCACAGACAAGTTTTTATCACAAGCTGACACCCTCGGGGAAGCTATTAGGCATTTGGCTGGAAAACAAAAAAGAAAGAAAAGATTTCCCCACAGTCATTCCGGCCCCTTGACCCTTCAGGGGGACTGACCCAGCAAAGTTGTGAAGCTCAGACTCTGCAAGTTCCCGGTGAAGACCCGAACGTCCCGGTAGAGGCGAGGGGAGTGTTCCCGTGTGTTTCACTCACCTCTTCCCCGCCCGCTCCCCAGGCCACTCGGCGGGGCCCCAGCCTCTAGATCGTGAGCCCGGCCTCTGGCGCTCTTCCAGTGCCCTGGGCGTGCCCGAAAGGCTGAGGGCGGACATCACTAAGCCTCTCTGACCCTTTGCATCAGGACTTAGATCTGATGCTGCCATATTGGAAAAAAAAAAAAAAAAGGAAACAGCCGGCTCCTGACGCAGAGACCAGCTGAGTCCCAGGGGAGAGAACGCAGTGCCTCTCCCGGGGGCTCTTGGTTGGTAAGCTCCTGCATGCATCTCAAGTTCGGTGAACAAGCGTGGAGGGATTTTTCTCCCAAACCACGCGGAAATGGATTTAAATGCCAAAGCGGACGGCAGCAAGAATAAGCTTTACCCAGCTGCAGCGGCTTCGTTCTGCCTGGCTGCTTCCAGCCCAAACAATAAATAATGCAAGCCTTCCTTCTCCAAGCGCGCCAGGAGCAAGAGCTGCAGAAGCTTCTGCTCTTTGCCACTGGGCTTAGGAGAGTGCGACCTGGGGCTCCCACTTAGGAGATCGCGCGTCAATCCCGCGAGTCCCCATGGGCCCCAGAAAGTTTCTGTAAAGTGTAAACTCTTACCTGACCCAAAAGGTCATAGCCCAGCTCCTCCGCTATGGCCGAAGCTGCCTCCGGTCCCCCGGGGATTTCTGCCGCCCATTCATTCACAAATTGCCTCTTCGCTTTTACACTGCTCAGTGCACACCAAGCGCAAAAGAGAGCGAAAGCAGTACACTGCAGAGTCCAGCCTCTTCGCTCCATGGCTCACACACTCGCTTGCACACAAGTCGGAAGGAGATGGGGGAAAGAAGCAAGAAAAGATGCAAGAAAGGAGAAAAGCCAGAAACACTAGCCCTTTTCTCCCACGGACTCTGGACCACTTCTCCCTCCCGGTGGCTCTGCTGAGATAGGAGGCGCGCGAGGAGAGGCTGGGCGGTGGCGAGCGCTCTTTGGTCGCCCGGCTGAGTGGAGCCCCAGCCCTTCCAAGCCGGAATGGAAATGAGTGTTTACACGTCAAATCGACGAAAGCCATCTCTTGACGTCAGATCTACCTGGACTAAGATCTGGATGGTATTCCCGGCGGGGTGGAGAAGCGGCTAAAATAAGCAGGGAAGGATTAAGGAAAGGAAGGAATCGATTGTTGGGATCAGTTAAGTCTGCTCCCTGACTGACTGTAAATTCTGTAGCCATGAGAAACACCTTCACTTCTCAAAGAGAAGTGACCCTATTTGAATATTACTACCAAGAACGGAAGGCTGGGAGTTACCACACACTTTGCTGCACTCCTGTCCGCATTCTTTTCATTTACTTAGTTATCTCATGGTTTGGGGGGCGGGAAGGGGATGAATTTTTGTAAGAGCCCTGTGGAGATGAGCACCTGCTGTGAAGAACAGGGGTCTTAAGTCTGAAATCGGACAGAGGCTGAGCAGAGAGGAGAGAAACGTCTATTGCCCAGATCCTGATCTAAATTGCCTAAGAAAATAAGCTCATCTGGAAGACATTGTTAAAGCGATACTTTTAAAAAATGTATTCTCAACTAACATTGAAACCACCTTAAAGAAACAAGTTTAGTTCCTCGTGTCTCTCAACTTAGTAAAACAATATCTCAAATTTTATTCTAGATATTGCAAAGCCTAGTGTCACCCTCTTACTGTGCTTATCTGAAAAATAATTAATCATTTTTAATTTTTTTTAAGATTTTTTTAAATTTATTTGACAGAGAGGGAGAGAGTGCCTGAGAGGAAACACAAGCACAGGGAGTGGGAGAGGGAGAAATAGGCTTCCCACAGAGCAGGAAGCCCAACGCAGGGTTCCATCCCAGGACCGCAGGATCATGACCTGAGTCCAAGGCAGACACTTAACGACTGAGCCAGCGACCCAGGTGCCCCAATCACATGATTTTTTAAAAGAAAATTACTTTCTTTAATCATCAACAAGGGAGTCTTGAAACCCAAACACTCTTGTGTTAGATCAGGGAGAGAAAGAGTGGCTTTTATTAATTTTGAACTTCACATTTTTTAATTCAGTAGAGCTCCTCTCTTGGGTTTTGAGCTGAAGCTGTACCATTACTTTTCCATAAAATGCACAGTGTCACTCTGTGGAAGAATGTTTTCCCCCCATGGGAATAGAATTAGCAAAAAGTCTAAATGCCCCCCCCGCACCTCCCACCCACCCCCACAGACCCAAAAATGGATTCAGTCTACCTTGGCTGACTGAGGCTATCAGGATCCTCAAGTGTTGAACCTGGCTGGAAAAGCCCCAGTGTATAGTATTCAGCACCAAAGAATGGACAGCGCCACACGCGGCGGCGGCCAGAGCTACCCTTCCGTTTGAATCTCAGCAACTGCTCTCTTTTTGCAGCTAACCGAGCTGTTTCTCATTTGATCTGTGTCTTTCCCCTCTTTTAAAAAAGGGGTGGTGGGGGGGAATTGACTGCTGCTGGGAGGAACTGTGGTTAGGTTCCTGATCGTGACTACTGGCGTCGAGCTCCCAGGAGCGTGTTGGACTCATCCCAAAAGTGAAATTGCGGAGGCTTAAAAGTCTTGTCTGTGAAGACTTTTCTTCTCTTTTCTTTTCTTTCTTCTTTTTCCCTCTTCCTTCCTTCCTTCCTTCTTCTTCTTTTTTTTTTTTTTTAAAGCTTCAAGCCACCGGGGGGCGCATACTTTTATAGAGAAAGAAGAAGGAGGCTAAGATTGGAAAAGAAGGCATTTGAGATTGGGGAGAAAGGAAGCGAGAGATATATTATACAGGAAGCAAATAAGACTTGGTGGAGGATGAGACTGAGTAGTGCTAATTCTTCATTTGCTTTCATGTTTGCAGAAGTGTAGACTAGATTGATAATTTCTTTAAACATGAACTTCATTTTTTTTAAGATTTTATTTATTTATTTATTTGACAGACAGAGATCACAAGTAGGCAGAGAGACAGGCAGAGAGAGAGAAAGGGAAGCAGGCTCCCCGCTTAGCAGAGAGCCCACCGGGGCTCTATCGCAGGACCCTGGGATCATGACCCAAGCCAAAGGCAGAGGCTTCAACCCACTGAGCCACCCAGGCACCCCGAAACATGAATCTTCTTAACAAAAACAAATGTCAATGTTAATAAGCCACATGATCCATGAGATGCTGTGGAATGGGGTGAGATTAACAGCTCTTCTGACTGCTGTGTAAATTCACATGTGTGAGTGTTGATGGCTGGATGAACTTTCATTTATTCCCATTCGTGTCTCAGCCTGAGTTGTGGCCTCAAGTTCTCTAGAGTGTTTCATTCTCACAGCAGACAGATGCTAACTGTGTGCTAGCAAGACAAAAGAAGTTCCTGGCACATATTTAATAAAGGTAAGTATGGCTAGAGCAAGAATATATTTGCCCTTTCTTATTATTGTTCAAGTAAATCAGTTTGCAGAGTGTTGGCAATGAGTGTCTCATTAATGAGGTGTTTGTGTTAAATGGAGCACTATACAAACCTGGAGTAAACATTTGACTGATATGCCTAATAGGTTAAATTTTCACAGTGAAAGCAGAATATTCTCATCCAAACTATATATATAATCTCAGTAATTTATTTTGAAATTGTCTCAATTTATCTTACGGACTTTATTTGACACAATTTTGGGGATACAGAAGAAATGAATGTTTGCCAAATCTGAAGATGCAAATAGATACAGAATTCATCTTTGTCATATCTAGGGCTAGCCCTATTCTACTATGTGCATCATAGTAATAACCTCCAGGCCCATCAGTGTTGTGTTTTGTACCATGAATTAAAAGAGCCAATTATCACCTTTAAGTTGGTTTGAATAGCGCTGGAGTCATCTGATTAATTTATATAGAAAACAGGATGATTCATAAACTGAAGAAAATTCTGTTTCTATTATGAATTATCAAGTGAGTGTTATGCCTTTCATGACTGCTTCCAACTGCCAAGTGATAAGGTTAATCATTTATTAAGTTTTCTTGGATAGTAATAAAACCAAGGCTAGTATAAACAGCAAGTAAGAATATACTCAGAGATCCATAATCACCATATCTTTTTAGTATTAGAAAACAAGAATTTTGGGGCGCCTGGGTGGCTCAGTGGTTTAAGCCTCTGCCTTCAGCTCAGGTCATGATCTCAGGGCCCTGGGATGGAGCCCCACATCGGGCTCTCTGCTCAGCAGGGAGCCTGCTTCCCCACCATCTCTCTGCCTGCCTCTCTGCCTACTTGTGATCTCTCTCTCTGTCAAATAAATAAATAATCTTAAAAAAATTTTTTTTAAACTTTTGTTACTATGAAATAAAATATGTACACTAAAGGGCACAAAACAATGTGTGCAATGATTTATCACAAAGTGAACACTATGTAACCATTCAGGTCAGGAAAAAGAACATTTCTAGCCCTCTGAACAATATCCCAATTCAGTTTCAAGCAGCATAGAAGGAGCAAGGAAATAACTTAGGTTTAACATTTATTTAGTTGTTATGTATACTTACTTGTTTCCTTTGAGTAACACTAACTATATATTATGACAAGTTTGTAATTAATTAGCCTGTAAATTAAATAAAAGATATTTGGTAAAAGAACATGTTATAGAACTAAATCTACCTATTTCAGTGTTTCCCAATATAGAAAATAACAATATTTGTATGACAAACTGGAGTAGACTAGAGGAGATTTGAAGGCATATGTATGGGATTCTGTAGAATAATAATAACGTAATGATTCATTACATTACCTTCCAGGGATACAATTTTGTTAAGGAAATAAAATGGGATATTTAAGGAAAGATATAAAAGTGAATGTAGATAACCTTAAATTTAGAAATATGAATATACTTCCATCAATATAACCTTTTTCTCAGTTTTTATGTTTGAAAGTTTATATATAACTTCTAATCAAAACACTTTATCAATGATCTTTTCAAATTTGTTTATGGCTGCTGTCAACAAGAAATTGTATTTGTACAAATAGGGAATAAAAATTTTGAAACAACTTTTACAACCATTAAAATTTTTTCAACATTTGATTTTTAAATATAGCAATTCTTTTATTTCCTCTCCAAATTTACCATTGGAATTTCATGGGGATTCTGGATGTTTAAAATTTGCCTGAATTTTATATGTCAAGTATTACAAAATAATATTGACATTCTAAATTAGAAAATACATGTCTTTTAAAGATGCTATCATGCATCAACATTGCCACAAATGGGTAAAAGTATTTAATGTATGGGAAGATACCTAAAGATACACCTACCAAGAACTCTTGATTTTCTTTCTCATTATCTATTCTCCTATGGCCAAATTTTGGTGGGCATGTTATGCTAATTAAGCACTTCGAACATAAACTCCTTTAGCAAATCCACAGATCCCTTTCTCGTGATGAAAAGGGACATGCTTGCAGCAAGTTGCTGAAGTAGTTATCAAAGCCATAGACACTCAGCTAGGTTGAGCTCACTGCCCTAAAGCCAGACCAATGAGTGATAATCACGATTGCCTAAATGCCAGTCTAGTTGGGTCTTTTTCTCAGGAGCCCAGGATAAAGCTATTTGCCTGGACTTTCCAATGGTTGAGAAGACAAATATCTTGAGGGACATCTGTAATTCCATTTGGAAAGCTCTGATCTACAGAAATGGAGATAAGAGAAAAATAAAGCAGCCTGTACACTGAAAGACTTTGAAGTGGATGGATAATTACGAAGGACTTTTATTGAATAAACTAGACAGAGTTTTGATTTTGATATAGAATTGAATTATTAAAATTGAAGAAATAAGCGCTATTAATTCCAATTATTAAAAAATTATCAGTTGTTTCTAGTGAAAGTTGATAATTAAATGTAGTTATATACAAGATTGTTTATCAGCAATCTTTCTTTCGAACAGTTCTTTTTTTTTTTTTTAAAATTTTTATTTTATTTATTTGACAGAGATCACAAGTAGGCAGAACGGTAGTCAGGAGAGAGGTGGGAAAGCAGGATCCCCGCTGAGCAGAGAGCCCAATGCGGGGTTCAATCCCAGGACCCTGGGATCATGACCTGAGCCGAAGGCAGAGGTTTTAACCCACTGAGCCACCCAGGTGCCCCTAGAACCGTTCTTTTAAAATGTGCATTTACTGACTGAGTTTTGGAGCATTCCTGCTTCCATTTCCAAGCATGCTCCTACTTCCTTTATGCTCTCAAACACTGACATTTTCTTATGGAAAGTCCAAGACGTAACTGCTTTCTTGGTTCCTAAAATGCATTTTTTTAATGAGGATTGTAGAGTTTCAGTAGTGTAAAATGTTCTGAAAAATTATCTAGTTCCTCGGTTCTCAGAGTGCGGTCCACATACCAGCATGATAGGCATTGCTTTGGAGCTTGTTAGAAATTCCATCTCTCGGCCTCCATCCCAGAGCTTCTGAATCAGAATTTGCATTTTCAATAAGTCCTTGGTGATTCATATACAATTAAATTCTGAGAAGCGTTGATCTAGTTGAACACCCCCCATCCCGATATATGACATTCCTTGGGAATATTCCTGTCAAGAGCAAAGTAATTCATGGTCTCCCGAAACAGTCCTTTCTTTGGTTTGATCTGGCTCAAGTGATTACAGAGTCCTTCCTTGTAATGACATAAATCGTCCCTCATTACCTACTTCCAGTCAAGCATGCTAATTTTGCCCTATAGCACCACACGGATAAGTCTCAATCTCTTTTATATATGACAGCTCTTCAGACTTTGAAGACAGATTATTATGTCTTGCTTAACATTTTTCTACTCTAGGTTAAACACCCTCAGTTTTTTTTTTACCGATTTTGCATCCCAGTTCGTCTTCTCTGGATAGGATCTCTTTGTATGTACTTTTTGATACACGGCATGTGAAGTGTGATGTAGTACGGTTGGCTAAATCCATGCCGATTACAGCAAGAATCTCACCTCTTTTTGGAAACTATCCTTCTGCCACTAGAGCCTAAAATTGAGTGTGCTTTATTTTTTCTTACTGAACTTAGAGTTGACTAGGATCTTTATTCATAGTCACATGTGCTGCTGAGTCACATTTTCACCAGACTTGAACAATTTTTGTGTTTTTTGTTATCTGTATGTATGGGGCAGAGGTCTAAGCATAAGACTCATTTCAGCCTTTCAAGATATTTTGAATCTTCTTTTTAAAAAGATTTTATTTATTTATTTGACACAGAGCGTACACACACAAGCAGGGGGAACAGCAGGCAGAGGGAGAGGGAGAAGCGGACTCCCCACTGAGCAGGGAGCCCCATGTGCAGGACTCAATCCCAGGACCCTGGAATCATGACCTGAGCTGAAGGCAGATGCTTAATTGACTGAGCCACCCAGGCACCCGGATATTTTGAATCTTGATTTCATCATCCAGTTATTCTCTCCTAGCTTTATGCTATATACAGATAGTCAGTTTTCCATTGGTGTCTTCATTCAGGCTATTAATAAAAAGATTTGCAGACAGGACAGAAGATAGAGCCACCAGAAACTTCCCTACAAGTTAACTTACTTAATAATTATCATGCATTAGAAACAGTTACTAATTTACCTAATTAAAATATCAAAAGGCTAGCAGAAGGACCTTGTCATGTGACAGGCTGGTCCAGATATATAGCGACTGCAGGACTAATTCTCACTGGCATTAGTACAACTTGCTCTATGTGATAGTAAGTGCCAGTGATCGGTATTTATGTTGTGAGTCATAGAAGCCAAAATTCTGATAATTTGTTCTGAAATTAATGGTAGTCCACTGATCTAGTTCATGGAATTTTCCTTCTTTTTATTCTTGAAACTGAGACTTTTTGACCATCTCCACTCTTTCAGTACTGATCCTTATTCTGCTTTCTAATATTCCTCAGTGATCTCTGACACCAAGTTCAGGTGTCTCCCTATTTGAATGTATTAATTCTTGAATTGAAATTTACCCATATTACTTGCCTCCTCCTCTTGAATCAGCTGCAAGTCATAGTAGTATAACAGTATCACCTGGTACATACAACATTTTCATCTATCAAAACAAAAGTCATCTTCTTGGAATCAAAATTATTTTGGTTTTAAAAGAAAATAGGTGTATCCTAGCTGAAACTAGCATAAGCAGGAAGAAAGAGAGATATATTGGTTTGTGTAATGGAAGCTTGAACAAAGAGCTGGCCAAGGACAGTATACCCAGAGACTTCCGTAGCATTAGCGAGTATCTCTCTCTTTCCTTCTTCCATTCTCTCTCTCTTTCTCTTCCTCATTTCTCAGTTTCTACATCTTTGTAGCTCTCATTTCTCAGGCTCTTCCGTAGGGTGAATACATGACTATTGGTGCTTCTGGGATCAGGTGCTTTCCAGTTGATAACACAAGGAGAAAAAGATCTCTTTTCTGTGCTCAATATAAAAATACCAGTAATTGTCGAAGCGATGATGGGAAGAGCCACAGTATATTAATAATATCCAAATTTATATTTTTTAGATAAAATAAAAATAATTTCACTTCCACAGCTATTTATGTTTATGACCCTAACTAGTTTTTACTCTGCACATAAGGACACTGATTTCCAGGCTTGTTGATTGTATTTCTTGCTTGTCATATCTGGAATCAAGATTGGCCTACCCTTTCAACCACAATTACAGACAATTGTTTGAGGCCTGCTTTTCTTTGCCTGTTTACAATAGCTTCCGTGCAATCCTTCAAGGTTTGCATTTATTTAAACAATAAGCAGATTAATTCCAACATTCACATGCACAGGAGGGAGATGAGAAGCAAAGGTAAAGTGTTGGGTTCAGTCCATTGTTGCATATCTTTCAGCAGCCTGGCTAGAAAGAAAACCTAAAGAAGACCAGTCCAATGGATGCTGGGGGAGGGGGAAATTCAGCTGCTTCCCACCTTAGCACAGAGGACTCAATTCTCAGCTGCTCATCTCTTCTCTCCCCTCCTGGGCCTCTTTGACCACCACCTACTGGAAAGAAAACAAACCCATGAAAGCAAAATCAGTCCACAGCACATTACTTTAAAAATTCTAAATTGGTTTCTGACAAACTCAAAAGATATCTCATAAAAATCTAGAACTGTAAGTTTGGGATCCCTTACAACAACAGGAATCCCCATCATTCTCACACAAGAAGTCAAAGTATCAAATTCTGCAGTTACGTTTACCCTCCACTTTTTTTTCTTCTTATGGTCAAGTTCAGGTAACCTTAACTCTATCAAAAGTGGGAAAAAAAAACACAGCAGAGGGAACCAAGTGTTTGAAGACAATATTCTCTTAAGCCTGACTTACTCCATTCAGTTATGGTATCTGCCTGTCTCCTCTGAATATTGGTGTTGGCGTCCCCTTCCCCAGAGCTACCTGCAGACTCTTTCCTGTACTGTTCAGACTTGACCACGCCGTATCCCTATCATAACAGGAAAGAGGCAAAAGATCAGCTGGTCCAGTATCTTAAGCAAACATGAATTAGCCAGGTCTGGGTTGTTACATCCCAGGGAGAAACTAACAGACGGCAAGAGTTCATTCCCAGGCCCTGAATTTAGGAAAGAGATGAGCCTGTGAGGGGTGAGGTGGGGGGAGAATGAAGGAGGTTAGCAAAGCAAAGAGGTCAATTTAAGGCCATTTAGATTCTTCTGACTCTGCAGTCCAGACTAATCAGGGATCTAGGGTGGGGCACACCGACACAGGCAGGAATGTGGTGGTTTGGCAGTGGGAAAGCTGGGGACAAAATGTTTTGTGGGGTACCCTGGCTGGCGATCCATTTTCTCTTCTCCTTGTGCTCTGTTGTTGGACACAGTAGAAGCAAGCGCTTTAATTTTATTTGCAAGGTTAGTTGAGAGTTCACTGTAAAATTGGCATCATTTGACAAACCGGGCCCAAACTCTATCTGGATAGACATTATTTCAAAAAGCAGTAAGCACAGAAATGAGAGCAGACCTTGGAGCCAGATTGCCTGGGTTTGAATCTCAGTTCTGCCATTTAACCGCTGCGGATGTTTGCAGGTGTTTTGGAGCCTTCTTTGCTTCAGTTTCCTCATTTGTAAAGGGGGGCTACAATAGTAACTTTCTTGATGTCGTCATTATATATAACATAACTACAACGTTTTCCAGTGCAAATAAATAAGTTATTGTTACTGAGAAAATAGCCCCTGAAAACACCTGTTTGTTATAAGAGTGTTTTTTAAATGGAGAGGAGGCTGTGGGGTTGTGGTGGCACATGGGATAGGGAGATGATTTCAGAACTGAAGCCTGCCCATCTCCGGCAGCCCCTTCTCATATCTCCCTCCTCTTTTCCTGCTCACTAGTTTCCAGCATGCTCCTCTTGCTCTTTTATTTCTTTCGATCACAGTCTTGCATATTCTTGGCTGATTCTTCTCACAAGCCTGCTGAGAGAAGCAGGACAGATTTGATTAGCTCCAGTTCACTGAAATGCAGAAGAGTGAAGTCATTTCCCCACAGCTCCCACAGCCAGCTTTGGGTAGCAGATCCTTCCCCTTCGAACTTTTGGCATTTGATTTCATGGTGGAAGATAAACAGTGACAGAGTTCAAGGTAATGGGAAGATCTAGAGACTTGCACCTTCTAAAAACATTCTATAAAAATGGCACCTTTAAAAAAGCAGGATACTATGTCGACTCAGTGTTGTCAAGTGTGCTGGAAAGGAATCGTGTGGAAGCGTGAGTCAATGCGTTGGACGTTAAGAGCGGCCGTCAGACCTCGAGGCGCATAAAGCAAACAAAGGGGGCACCTTTAAAAAAATGTACCCCTTCACCTTGTCCTCCTGATATTAGAGCCAGCCTGTGATTCTATCTGTGCAATTGAACACTCACACAATTCTTTCATTTTAATTTCCTAACTTCCTGCGGGAAGGTTTAGATCCGGCTCACACGAGCCGCGATTACCGGAATATAACAGCAGGCATTTGTATGGTTCTTGATACTTTTCACACAGAGATTTCACAACTACCTGCTTCTCACTCCGCCATTATTCCCAATCTCATTTCACAGACAAATGACCAAAGAAGCTGCAGACAGGGAGGCCACCAGAGTTTGCATAACTCTTCTGATAGAGCTGAAGCCACGACACAGGTCTGCAGTGCTCTGTCCGCAGACACGGGATAGTTTGACTCGTCATAGTCTGAGCCATGGAGGGCAGAGGGTGTGAGTCCTCCGTCCCTTACTCACATTGTTAATTAGCATAATTTGCTTACCCTGAAACTTCAGTGTCCTCCTCTGTGCAGTTGAGAAAATATTACCAAGACCTGTTCATGAGACCTCAAGGTGATTACCTCCTGTCAGTCACTGAGGACAGGGTTTGGCACAGGGTACGTGCTCAGTGAAGGCTGACCGTCATGATTACTGGTCTGTCTTCTCTAGTCACTTTGTTGGCTTCATATCAAAGAGTACTGCCCATGGTCTGAGATTAATCCCAGAAGCGCTATGTCCCTGGATTTTTATTATATGACAATATGATTGCCCTCTGTTGCTTTGGAAGGCTGGAAGCTTTAAAAAAATAAATGGGTTATATTGGATGACGTCCCTGCTATTAGTACCCAGCCTATAGTCAGCCAATAATTTTCAGCTTATAATGCATAAAACTCACCTGGAGAGCTTGTTTAAAATGCACATTCCTAAGCATCCCTCTTCTTATAGTGATTTGGGGGTAGTGGGGGCCCTAGGACTCTGCAGACTTTAGCAAATACCCTGAGAGGTCATGAGAAATATGTAAAAGTCCCTTAACTGGAGTTGGCCCAGCACTCCAACCCCACTCTTCCTCCTCCTCCTCCCCCTCCTCCTCCTCCTTTGTTGTGGTCCTGTCATCATAACCTCTTCATCCTCCTCTTCTTTCTTTCCTTCTTCTTTTTTTTAGCATTTGAAATAGACTGCCTGAGGTTATTTTCCACTATAAGGCTAGCTCTATTATTATCTCTTTAGAGAAAATGCCACTGAACCTGGGGGGAAAAATACAGAGTAATTACTCAAAGGAAAAAAATATATATATAACTTCCCTGGAAGCAATTAGAAAGACAGTCATTAGATTGAAGTGATCATTTGCTCACATTTCACTGTGGGGTTCCAACCCTCTCACAAGGAGGAAAATAGCCCATGTTTGTGTCCAGAGCTTACTAATGTTAGACCCAAATGTAATGCCTTGACAATAAGTTTTAAAATCTTTCCTATAAAGAAGCATAACCAGATGTAGAATCCTTATTCATGCAATCCAACAAAAAAATCTTACATGTATTAATCTTCTGCTTCAAGTCAGCCCAGCACTCCAAGAAAGACGTATCAGTCCCCACTTCCTACCCCAAGCCCCACCTGCTTGTACCTGAGTGCTGGGAAACTAGAGGAGAGGGCCCAGGGCCAAATTTGAAACCACATAAACTAACAAAGTGTGGCCACCTATTTGGGCGTTATGGCTACAGCTTCCAAAAAAGTAGACATTTGGCAATAGCCAGCTTTTAAAGAAATATAAATAGCCAGTGCCAAGCACAGGCTTCCAAGTTTTTTTTTAGCCTCAATTATAGATTCTATTATCTGTGGTTGTCAATTCTTACTGCACACTGGAATCATTTGAAGAGCTTTTAAGCAGCACTGCTGGCACATCCAGAGATTAAGATTGAATTGGTGTGGCATGGAGACTTCTAGGTGATTCCACTGAGCACCAATGCATCCCTGTGAATTCCGTGAATCAGATTTACTTGACAATTGCCTGCTCTCCACACCCCTCTGCAAGCTATAGATAGACATTAAGACTAGAAGTAAAATAAAGCAGAGAATTTTAAGAACATCTTAGTCCCCATTCCTGCATATTTTAGGGAAAGTGGAATATTAGGTCTAGGATTTCTCCCTAATTGTCTCAGTTCTCTATTTTCTTTTGCTAGCATATACTTCATCTTGTCAAAATACTCTCAGCACCTAAAAACATACAGAACCTCACAGACATTCCAAATGAATCTTGACAATATATGGAATGAAGGTTTAAAAAAGTTAAGTCTGTTGGTTAATAATTTCTCTTGACTGAATCACAGTAGTCCTGGGAGAAGCCAGAGGCATTGAGAGTTGATTCACACACATACACACATACACACATGCACGCAAGACGAGCTGGGAGATTTACACAAAGAGGGTATTCTTTGTATTCATCTGCATGTCTGGGTTAGGCCTTTTCAGTTACCATCAAAAATAGGTACATCAAGGTCATGATTTGCCAATAAGCCTTATGTAACACATTTTTTTTCAATTTTGTTGTTGCCAGGCACAAAATTTGTTTAATTTAGAAAGAGTGCTAATAGAGTTCTATTGCTTGCTTTTCCGTATTTTTTAAATGCCTTTTAGAAATTAAGTTCTTTTCTGATTTTATCTCATGCTACAAAATCTACTGGTTTATATATTAAAAATGTTTTCTTTCCAATATTTTCATCAAATCATTATATCATTTATAATCCTTTTATTTTTGTTGTTGTTTTTGGAAAGTTTTTCTTAATTTATATTCCATTGTTTCCACTGACTTTTTCATTTTCATTTTTGCCATCATACTGCTTATTTCCAAGAGATCTTTTTTGTCTGTTTGTCTTAGGAATATTCCTTTTTATTTGTCCCTGCTTTTCTCTTATGGTCGCAATATTTTTTGCCATGTCTTTGAGAATATTCATACCAGGTTTGGGGGCTGGGGTTTTGCTGTTTTTTTGAAGTTTTCCTCCCCCTATGCTGCCCACCAAGTTATTTTTGTTTGTTTGATTTCGGCTCCTTCTGTCATAACAAAGTCATTTCTCTGATCTCTGGTGATCCTTGGTTCCTGGGCCTTATTTAAGTATTAGGTAAGGGGAATGCCTGATTGGCTCAGTCATTTGGGTGACTGTCTTTGGCTTGGGTCATGATTCCAAGACCCTGGGTTCAAGTCCTAAATTAGGCTTTCTGCTCATCAGGGAGTCTGCTTCTCCCTCTGTCTGCCTCTCCACCCCCGCCTCCCCCCGCTTGTGCTCTTTCTCTCTCTCTCTCTCTCTCTGACAAATAAATAGATAAAGAGATAGATAAAGTCTTTAAAAGAAAAAAAAATCAGGTAAGGAAAGGTCAATTAGAAGTCGGGATCATTTCAACAAAGACTGACAACAGCAGGCTTTGCTATAGAATGGGCTAGCCAAATAATTGAGTTGAGGGAATTTGGAAGTCAGGTCTTTAAATCATTCCTCTTAGGTCAGTCACGTCCTACAGAGAAGACTCGCTAACCTTCAGTCTGTAGGCAGAGGGGCTGGCTGCCAGGGGCGAGAGAAGCCTGGAGAACTCAGGATTCATTAGACCTCACTTAGTTCCATATGAAACTTCCACCTTTAACTGTGACTGTGAATCCCTGGTGAATCCCGATTTTACTCTCTTCTTCCTCTGGGGAAGAAACCCTCTATCTTTGGCTAGGGTAGCAAATGATTCATTTCCGGGCAGTGGAGAGTGATGGGGGAACCAG
The DNA here is from genome assembly GCF_020171115.1 of Neogale vison. NCBI lineage: Eukaryota > Metazoa > Chordata > Mammalia > Carnivora > Mustelidae > Neogale > Neogale vison. Next base: position 196,909,321 of record NC_058091.1, on the reverse strand, counting down.
AGGTGTCGCAGCTTCTAAAACAGACTTTCAAGTAATTCTTTTCATTTTAGCATTTCTTTTTGTTCCAGCTTCCAACATAAATTAGACTGTCAGAGATACAAGTTGTTACATATAATCTATGCAATCTCAAAGCAAAAACCTATAGTAAATACACAAAAGATAAGGAGAAAGGAATATAAATACACCACTGAAGAAAGTCATCAAAGCACAAAAGAAGAGAGCTAGAGAAAAAGAAAGGAGCAACAAAAAAAAAAACAGCCAGTAAACAATGAACAAAATGGTAGTAAGTATGTATCTATCATTAATTACTTTAAATGTAAATAGGGCTCAAAAGGCATAGAGTGGCTGAATGGATTTAAAAAGATCATCTATATTGCTGCCTCTAAGAGACTTGCTTCAGGCGTTAAGAACACATACAAACTGAAAGTAAAGGGATGGAAAAAAGATATTCCATGCAGATGGAAACCAAAAGAAAACTGGAGTAGCTATACTTAGACAAAATAGACTTTAAAACAAAGACAGGGGCGCCTGGGTGGCTCAGTGGGTTAAGCTGCTGCCTTCGGCTCAGGTCATGATCTCAGGGTCCTGGGATTGAGCCCCACATCGGGCTCTCTGGGAGCCTGTTTCCTCCTCTCTCTCTCTGCCTGCCTCTCTGCCTACTTGTGATCTCTCTCTGTCAAATAAATAAATAAATAATCTTTTTTTAAAATTAATTAATTAATTAATAAAACAAAGACAGGAATAAGAGACCAAGATGGGTGTCACATAAAGATAAAGGGGTGAGTCCAACAAGAAGCTGTAACATTTGTAAATATTTACACATCCACCACTGGAATACCTAAATATATAAAGCAATATTAACGGATTTAGTAGGAGAAATAAATAGAAATAGAGTAATAGTGGAGGATTTTAATATCCCACTTACATCAACAGATAGATTATCCAGACAGAAAATCAACAAGGAAACACCAGCCTTAAATGACACATTAGACCAGAAAGACTTAGTAGATCTATGCAGAACATTACGTCTAAAAGCAACAGAACACCACATTCTTCTCAAGTGTACATGGAACATTTTCAGAGTATCACATACTGGGCCACAAAACAAGACTCAAAAAGTTTAAGAGGACTGAAATCACATCAAGCATCTTTTTTTTTACCACAATTGTATGAAATCCAAAAATAATTATATGGAGGCCCCTGGGAGGCTCAGTCTGTTGCGAGATCAACTCTTCATTTCAGCTCAGGTCATGATCACAGGATTATGGGATTGAGCCCCATGTTGGGCGTGAGTCTGCTTAGGATTCTTTCTGTCTGCCTCTACCCATCCCCTGCTTGCTCCCTCGTTCTATCTCTCTCTCTCTGTCTGTCTCTTGCTCTCACAAAATACATAAATAAATAAAATCCTTGAAAGAAAAAAGTAATTAAATGAACAAAACCGGAAAATTCCCAAATATGTGAAGATTAAACAATGTTACTAAAAAAAAAGAGTGAGTCAAAGAAGAAACCAAAAGAGAAATCAAAATTATCTTGATAGAAATACAAAAATGGAAATATAACATATCAAATTTGTGGAAGGGTGCCTGGGTGGCTCAGTGGGTTAAAGCCTCTGCCTTTGGCTCAGGTAATGATCCTAGGGTCCTGGGATCAAGCCCAGAATTGGGCTCTCTGCTCAGCAGGGAGCCTGCTTCCCTTCCTCTCTCTCTGCCTGCCTCTCTGCCTAGTTGTGATCTCTGTCAAATACATAAATAAAATCTTTTAAAAAAAATTTGTGGAATGCAGGTAAAGGTAGTTCTAAGGGGGAAGTTTGTAGCAATAAATACCTATCTGAACAAACAACAAAAGTCCAAAATAAACAATTCAACTTTATAGCTAAAGGAACTAGGAAAAGAAAAACAAAGCAAAACAAAAAAAGCAAAGCCCAAACTTAGTAGGAGGAAGGAAATAAAAAGATCAGAATGGAAATAAATGAAATAGACTTCAAAAAAAAAGATCAGTGAAACTAAGAACTGGCTCTTTGGAAAAATAAATAAAATTGATAAATCTTTAGTCAGACTCATCAAGAAGAAAAAAAAAGACCATGATAAATGAAATCAGTAATAAAAGGTGAGACATTACAACTGATACCACAAAAAATACAAAGGATCATAATACTACTATGAAAAATTATATGCCAACAAATTGAATAACCTAGAAGAAATGGATAAATTCCTGGAAACATACAATCTTCTAAGACTAAATTATAATGAAATACACAAAAATGAATAGACTGAGTACTAGTAGGGAGATTGAATCCATAATCAAAAACCTCCTAAAAGAAGTCCAGGACCAGATGACTTCACTGGTAAATTCTACAAAGCTTTCAAAGAATAATTAGTACCAGTCTTTCTTATGCTCTTCCAAACAATAGAATCGAAGAGAACTCTTTCAAACTCATTTTAGGAGACCAGAATGATCTTGATATCCATACCAGATAAAGACATCATAAGAAAAGAAAATTATAGGTGAATATACATGCTGAACAAAGATGCAAAAATCCTCAGCAAGATAATAACAACTCAAATTTAATAATACATTAAAAAGGTTATACACCAGGGACGCCTGGGTGACTCAGTTGGTTAAGTGGCTGCCTTCGGCTAAGGTCATGATCCCAGCGACCTGAGTTCGAGTCCCACACGGGGCTCCTTGCTCAGCAGGGAGTCTGCTTCTCCCTCTGCCTCTGCCTGTCACTCTGTCTGCCTGTGCTCACTCTCTCTGACAAATAAATAAATAAAATATTTTTAAAATTATTTAGTTAGTTAGTTAAATAAATAAATATTTATTTATTTAATAAATAGTGGTGCAACATTTAAATCTTTAAAAAGGGTTTTTTTATTTATTTAAATTTTATTTATTCCAGTGATGCAACATTCACAAATCAGTCAATGTGATATGCCATATTAACAACATTCAAGATAAAAATCATATGGTCATCTCAACAGATGCAGAAAAAACATTTGATAAAAATCAGCACCCATTTATGATAAAATCTCTAAACAAAGTTGGTATAGAGGGAAATACCAATACCTTGACGTATTGTTGAGGAAATACCTCAACATAAGAAAAAAAGTCATATATGACAAAGCCATAGCTAATATCATTCTCAGTCGTGAAAAGCTGGAAGGCGTTCATCTAAGATCAGGAAAACACAAGTATACCTACTCTCACCACTTTATTTCAACATGGTATTGGAAGTTCAAGCGAGAGCTTCCCTCTCTTAGGGAAGGAACAGAGGGAGGGAGAGAGAGGAGAGGAAAGGGAAGGGAAGGAAAGAGAGGGGAGGAGAGGGGAAGGGAAGGGAAGGGAAGGGAAGGACAGGGAAGGGAAGGGAAGGAAGGAGGAAGGAAGAAAGAAAGAGAGAGAGAGAAAAGGCATTATATTGGAAAGGAAGAAATTAAATTATTACTGTTTACAGAAATTGATTATAATAACAATAAAAAACCCTTAAGACTCCATCAAAAACCCTTAGGACTAAAAAATGAATCCAGTAAAATTGATACAAAATCAATACATGAAAATCTGTTGCATTTCTATACACCAATAATAAACTATCAGAAAGAGAAATCAAGAAAACAATTCCATTTACAATTGCATCAAAAAGAATAAAATGCTTGAGAATAAATTTAACTGAGGAGATGAAAGACTTGTCTATTGAAAACTACAAGACATTAATGAAAGAAACTGAAGAAGACCTAAATACATGGAAAGATGTGCCATGCCCATGGATCAAAATAATAAAGATTGTTAAAATGTCCCTACTGCCCAAAGCAATCTGTAAATTCAATGCAATCCCTATCAAATTTCTGTTGCAATTTTTCAAGGAAATTAAATAATCCTAAAATTTGTATGGTATCATCAAAAAAGCCCAAATAGCTATAGCAATCTTGAGAAAGAAAAACAGCACTGGAGGCATCACATATCCTGACTTCACACTATATTACAAAGCTATAGTAGTTAAAACAGCATGGTATTGAAATAAAGACAGACCAAAGGTTAATGGAACAGAATAGAGAGACAGGAATAAACACATACACATATGGTCAATTAATTTACAACACAGGAGTCAAGAATATACAATGGAGAAAGGACATTCTCTTTAATAAATGGTGTTGGAGAAGCTGAACAGCCACATGCAAAAGAATGAAACTTAACCACTGTCTTATACCATACACAAAAAATTAACTCAAAAGGAATTAAAGGCTTCTTCCTTCTGGCTGTAAAATTCTTTCATTTTGTATAGTTCCTCAGAACCCTTTTCTGTTAGATGCTTTTCATGCTCGATACATGAATCATTGAATAAAGCCAATATCATCTTTTAAAAAAATAAAGGATTAAGGACTTGAATGTAAAACCTGAAACCTTAAAATTCCTGAAAAAAACATAGGCAAAAATCTCCTTGACATGAATCTTAGTCAAATTTTTTGAATTTGACAGCAAAAGCAATATTAATAAAAATAAATAAGTGGACTATATCATACAAAAACCTTCTGCATGGCAAAGGAAACCATTAACAAAATGAAAAGGCAACTTGCAGAATGGGAGAAGATATTTGCAAATCATATATCTGATAAAGGGCTTATATCCAAAATATATAAAGAACTAATACAATTCAATAGTAAAACCAAACAGCAACAACAATTAAAAGTAATCTGATTAAAAAATGGGCAGAGGATTCAAAGAGACATTTTTCCAAAGGAGACACACAGATGGCCAACAGGTATATGAAAAATTGCTCAACATAATTAATTATCAAGGAAATGTAAATCAAACCCACAATGAAAGATTGCTTCATACCTGTTAGGATGGTTGTTATCAAACAAGCAACAAATAACAAGTATTGTCAAGAATGTGGAAAAAAAGGGAACCTTCATGCACAGTTCATTGGAATCTAAATTGATGCAACCACTGTGAAAATTTCCTCAAAAAATTAAATATAGAACCATATGATCTAGCAATTCTACTTCTGGGTATTTAATCAAAGAAAATGAAAATACTAACTTGAAAAGATACACGAATCCCCATGTTTGTTTTAGCATTATTTACAATAACATTATTTATAATTATTTATAATTATTTACAATTTACATATTGTAATAACGGGCACAGAAGTCTAAGTGCCCATCAATGGGTGAATGGATAAAGAAATTGTAGCATATATACTGTGGAATATTATTTAGCCATAAAGAATAATGGAATCTTACTAGTGTGTCAACATGGATGGACCTTGAGGACACTGTGCTACGTAAAATAAGTCTGAGAATTATAAGACCTGAGAATTATAAGTCTGAGAATTATAAGTCTGAGAATTATAATCTCATACGTGGATTCTGAAAACAAAACAGCAACAAAAACAAGCTAAAAGATACAGAGAACAGTTTGGTGGTTGGCAGAGGTACGGGCAGAGGGTAGGAGAAACAGGTGAAAGGGGTCCAAAGGTTAAAAAGGAAAAATTAATAAATAAATATGTTGCATTACTAATCAACAACAACAAAAAACAAAACAGAGAGAGTCTTAAACTGACTCAAGTTGTCATGGGTAAAAGCAACAGATTTTCAGTTGTGTAGGAACACATATACAATCACCTTGAAAAAAAAAAAAGTGAGGGGCACCTGGGTGGCTTAATGGGTTGGGTGTCTGCCTTCAGCTTGGGTCATGATCTCAGGGTCGTGTGATCAAGCCCCACATTGGGCTCCCTGCCCAGTGGGGAGCCTGCTATTTCCTCTCTGTCTGTCTTCCCCCCATCCCTCTCATGCTTATGTTTACTCTCTCTCTCTCAAATAAATAATTTTTTTTTTTTAAGTGCAAAAAGAGCCTGGATCATCTGCTCTTGGTACCATATCAGACAAGTATGGTCCAGTACATATGAAGTAGGTACGTTTGTAACAATTGTTCAGGGGCCTGAGGTGGATTTGGAGGTGATGAAAGTGAAACAATTAAGGCTCAGTCAAGTATGATCCCTTGAGTCTGAGGTGACTGCACACCCATGCTGGCTGCCTATTCTCTTTACAACCTGACTCTTCCACTGGGCTCTTCATTCACACAGCTTTTCCCTCATTAGCAAAAACCAGCTCTTTTAGAGCTATTCTTTAAAATAAATTCCATTTTCTTAGGTCTGCTAAACTGTCTGTTTTTCTGCTTCCACAATTTTCTTGCTATTGCTTCCACTTCTGTTTCCTCTGTGCTTGAGTTTATGTTTTTAAGAAATCCCTTCACTGTAGTTTTTGAGAGCTTTTGGGAGGGAGTAAGTATAGGCATAAAAATTTAATCCAGGGGCGCCTGGGTGTCTCAGTGAGTTGAAGCATCTGCCTTCGGCTTAGGTCATGATCCCAGAGTCCTGGGATCGAGCCCCACATCGGGCTCTCTGCTCAGCAGGGAGCCTGCTTCCCCCTCTCTCTCTGCCTGCCTCTCTGTACTTGTGATCTCTGTCAAATAAATAAATAAAATCTTAAAAAAAATTTAATCCACTCCCTTTACTTGGAAGTATGATAGCCAAATAAGTAGGCACAATCTAAATGACCCCCAATATTTGATTGGTTAAATAAACCATAGGGCACTCAAATAATAGAAAACTTTTCAATCATTAAAAATTATGCCAAGGAATACTGTTCTTGACCTGGAAACATATTGATTTCCTCATGGAAAGTCGCAGGTTAATAACATTAATCATAGTAGCTAACAAAGCACTTTCTCCATCCTCACCATTCCGCTAAGGACCATAATGGAGTTTTCCATGTAATTTCTCTCTCTCACACACACAAAATTCTGTGAAGAAGCTACTATTTTATCCATTTTATAGGTGAGGAAACTGAGGCTCAAAGAGATTAAGAAATTTGCTCAAGGTCACAACATCTTTGGTCCAGATTTGAGGAAACTAAAACTGGGCTCAAAAATGACAGAAATAGAACTCACAGGCACCAGTACGTTCTATCCACAAGCTACCCCAAACATCAAAACAGTATGAGAACAATACTGACAAGGATCCTTCTGATCAAGCATAGCTCTAGAGTTCCTTTTCTTCCTCCAGGGACAGAGCAGTGGTCAGCAGCTTGAGAAGGTGAGAAACCTGACAAGTCCAAGGGGCCCAGGGCAAAGAGTGGTCAGTCAGTCTTGGTTTCTTTCCTGCTCTTCAGGCTGTTTCATTGCCCAAAAACATTTCATTCTATCATATAAAGTAAAAATTTCTGTAATTTAGTATTCCTGACATCTGCCTTTGTCCAGGTTCTGGGTCCAGAGATGCTTTTTGTGAGACACTTATGTGATTTACTTTATTCTACACCTGAATTATAGGAATCTTCCATGTATACGCATTTAGTATACGTCACTGGCTCTCCTTGAGGGGTGCCTTGGGGTATTAGACACAGTATTACCAGTTTCTCTGTTCCTTTAGATTATCTTCTCTGGGGACACCTGGGTGGCTCAGTGGGTTAAAGCCTCTGCCTTCAGCTCAGGTCATGATCCCAGGGTCCTGGGATCGAGCCCCACATCGGGCTCTCTGCTCAGCAGGGAGCCTGCTTCCCCCCTCTCTCTCTGCCTCTCCACCTACTTGTGATCTCTGTCTGTCAAATAAATAAATAAATAAAATATTTTTAAAAAATAAATAAAGTTTAGGGAGACCTAGATGGTTTAGCTGGTAGACTGTGCGATTCTTTATCTCGAGGTTGGAGTTTGAGCTCCACGTTGGGCATAAAGATTACTTAAGAAGTTAAAAAAAATAACAAAATAAAATAAAATTTAAACCTCACTGCAGAAAAGGTAATCCATGAAGTCAAGGGTATTGATATTCAAGATTCAGTTTCTTTTGATATGCAGGAGGCCAAGCTCCCTAGGAAGTAAGGCCTAAAGTTTGTACCATAAAAAGTAGAATGGAAAGAAAATAGGTGAAGAGTCCCAGTGTCCTGTTCAGGAGACTAGATGAAGTTTGCCTAGACTAGGGGAACATGTCACCCGGAAGAAAGAGCAACAGCAGTATATGGACGTGGGACTTCAACTAAGGTGACTGAGATTCCTGTCATTTGGGGGATTTGAGAGTAGAGTCAGCATTTTAATATCTAACAACCAGAAGGGCACAAATATTAGCCAATTAGAAGATATGCCCAGTCAATCCAAATGGTCATTCAGGTGCATGTTGGCTGAATAACGGACCTGAACAGAGATCTGGACAGACCTGGGCATGACCGGGAATAATATCTGATTCCCATTTGAGAATTCAGGGTGGTGGCATCCTTGTACATGCATTTCACAGGACAGTGAGGAGAGAAGAAAAAAATAAAGTGAGCCAAGGCATAAGAAAACACGAGATACCTCGGACTTTCTCTTGGACTTCCATTTAATATGGTCATGGCTGAATGTGCAGCCCCCAGGGGGTTGGAAGTAGTAGACAGCACCAGAGACTCTAAGAAACTTGAACTCCTGTAGAAGACAGTAGAAGAGGGCATAAGGAGACGAGGCAATTTAAATAACAGCTGATGCCAGCAGAAAGCAAAGAACACCTCTTGACTATATACACTCAACACACACGCACACTTACATCAGCACAAGCCCTCTCTGAAATTTGAATGGTATTTAGGGAAGAAAATGAATGGCAGAATCTTATACATTGCCTGAGTTTGAAATTTTAAAAAACTAAGCAATAATTTTACTGAGGTTACTTGGTAAAATGTAATCAAGTTTTCTGCTTTTAAAAGGATATGTGGGTTTATGATGGAACTTACATTATTTTTTTGTTAAATAAAGTATATTTTATCTATGGAGTGCCAACTCAGGGACGTGTGTGTGTGTGTGTGTGTGTGTGTGTGTGTATGCACACATGTATATGAAACCTAGATGTCAGCTGAGGTATCTTGTCCTTTGAGATTCAAATTCAAGTGGCTCAAATGCTGACCATTGTGTGGTGAGGTCCCATAACCTTTACAATCTCTCCAAAAAACATTCAACAAGAAGTAGAACACCTGTGGAAAGAACCAAGATGCCCTTCAACGGATGAATGGATAAGGAAGATGTGGTCCATATACGCTATGGAGTATTGTGCCTCCATCAGAAAGGATGAATACCCAACTTTTGTAGCAACATGGACGGGACTGGAAGAGATTATGCTGAGTGAAATAAGTCAAGCAGAGGGAGTCAATTATCATATATGGTTTCACTTATTTGTGGAGCATAACAAATAGCATGGAGGACATGGGGAGTTAGAGAGGAGAAGGGAGTTGGGGGAAATTGGAAGGGGAGGTGAACCATGAGAAACTATGGGCTCTGAAAAACAATCTGAGGGGTTTGAAGGAGCGGGGGGTGGGAGGTTGGGGGAACCAGGTGGTGGGTATTAGAGAGGGCATAGTTTGCATGGAGCACTGGGTGTGGTGCAAAAATAAAGAATACTGTTATGCTGAAAATAAAAAATAAATTAAAAAAAAAAAGAAGTAGAACACCACTCTACTAGAGCAGCACATTCCTACTTCAGTGGTTTTCGAACATCTTAAGCGGTAGAGATGTTATTTTGGATGGAACTCTCATATATTTAAAAAAAAAAAAAAAGATTAAAAAAAAAAAAAACCAAAAACACGTCTCTGACTGCAGAGATGCAGGGCCCGGAATCAGCCTAGAACAACTCTCTCGAATATTTTTGTGGAATCAGAGTGCCTTTATAAAGAAAGTCATTCTGAAAACTATTGCTCTACTTCCTGCCACATGTCTTAACTGGTGTGTGGGCTATAAATCTTAAAGGCCTAGGTTTAATTCCAAAAGGAACAGGAGAATTTGTGCACAAAATGTTTCTAATTATTTCCCTTGGGCTTTTGAGTGTATCCAAGCCCCTGCCTGACTGGGTTTAAAGAAGTGCAAGCAAGTAACCACATATTTTACTCTTGTCTATGCAGACCTGTCAGCTGTGCAAAAAGCAACTGGCTATAATTCATTCATTCATTTGTTCATTTATTCATTCAACAAATGGTTATGATGCTTTAATCAAGGACCAAGTACTGTGCGAGCTGGTATGCAAACCATTTGCCTGTCCTGTCTTGACTGTTACATCTTTACGCGAATTCTACACACTGTGGATGTTTCTACTGCACAGTCCCCTCCAGCAGGATCAACCCAGAAACTAAGTAGCCGGTTATTGTATTCACATTAAGACAAATTAATGTGAATATTATTATAACCATATTAATAATATAAGACATATTTAATATGGATAATATAATACTCATATTAAGACACAGGGACACAAAGGTCATATCACTGATCAGATAATGTGGGTCAGCAGAGACCTTCACAGACTTTCTCTTTGCTGCTGAATTGGATCATCTATCTCTTAAAAAATGCAACTATTCCATAGACCTAGGCTCTTCAGATAAATCATGAAGAAAAATAGTACCTTTAAAAATATCTGATGTCTTGGGGCGCCTGAGTGGCTCCGTGGGTTAAGCTTTTGCCTTCTGCTCAGGTCATGACTCCAGGGTCCTGGGATCAAGCCCTGCATCAGGCTCCCTGCTCAGCAAGAAGCCTGCTTTTTCCCTCTCCCACTCGCCCTGCTTTTGTTCCCTCTCTGGCTGTCTCTCTCTCTGTCAAATAAATAAAGTCTTTAAAAAAAAAAATCTGATGTCTTATTTATAGCAAGTTGTATACATAGTTAGATCAACTACTTCTGCTAGGCTTATCCTGAACAGCCCTCCTCAGTCTATCCAACTTCTATCTCCTCCAAGACAACCCTTTCTACATCTCAGCTTTTAGTATTTTACCTTCATTTTATTTCCATATCTCTAAATAATAATTTCTTTTTTCATAATGTTTTTCAGTTTTAAGCATCATCTGGCCTAAAAACATCTGTCTCTTCAACCACCACTGTACCCTAGTCATGCACAGTTACTTCTTTCTCTTTGTATTATTATGTCATGATCCTATTTGAACATATACTCGTGATTATTTGCATGATTGGACTAAGTCAAGTCTCTTCACCCCTGAGGCATGTTATCTACCATGATAATCTTTCCCGACTTTTTTTTTATAATATTTTATTTATTTATTTGACAGAGAGAGATCACAAGTAGGCAGAGAGAGAGAGAGAGAAGGAAGCAGGCTCCCTGCGGAGCAGAGAGCCCGATGTAGGACTCCATCCCAGGACCCTGGGATCATGACCTGAACCGAAGGCAGAGGCCCTAACCCACTGAGCCACCCAGGCGCCCCAATCTTTTCCTTCTTATGCACTTTGTCATGTGTGTTCTTTGGTTACTTTTTTATGTATTTATCATCATTTCATCTCTAAATTCTCCTCCTGTTATGTCCAAATACACCACTAATCCATCAGTCTTACCTTCCTGGATCCATTCTCCCCGAGCCTTCTGGCCTGGCCTGTCCGGACAGGATTCTGTCCTTCATGCCTGGTGCAACAGTGGGTACCTTCATCATTATCAGGGACTCTCTTCACCACCCTCTTGAGTTGGAACCATTTTTCTGGATCGCGATTCTTTTGGCCTCTTGTTTTTATAGAGCGCTCCTTTCAACAGAGTCCTGGAAAAGTGCAGCTATCTGCGAATGCCTTCAATCTACCTTCATGCTGGACTGACAGTTTAGTTCCATTTAAAATTTCCTTTTGGAAAAATAATTTTTCGTGGAATATTGTCAACATGGCTTCATTGTCTTTCCATTTTCAGAAGTTTTGTTGAGAAGTTCAAAGTTTGTATGATTCCTGTTTTCTTTATTTTCTTCCTGGAGGTCTTAAATTTCCTTTTTAAAAGTTATCCCCAATGTCCTAAAATTTCACAGTGATATACCTCAGCGTGGGTCTATTTCCATGCATTGTGCTGGACATTCAGTGTATCTTTCAATCTGGAAACTTATGTCCTTCAGGAAATCTGAAGGACAGCTTAGAAACTCATTTCCCGGAATGCCTGTGTGGCTCAGTCAGTAAAACGCCTGTCTCCGGCTCAGGTCATGATTCTTGGGTCCTGGGATCGAGTCCTACGTCAGGCTCTCTGCTCAGGGGAGAGCCTGTTCTCCCTCTGCCTGCCCCTCGGCCTGTTTGCACTCTCTCTTTCTCTGAAAAATAATAAAATCTTAACAAACAAACAAAAAATAATAAACTTATTTCCATGCCATTAATATTATTCGTTCTCTTTTCCTGGGACTTCTGTTATTTAGATCTGGACCTTCTGGACTGGTCATTCTTATGGGCAGGGATTACTTCATACTCCTATTTTTTTTTTTTTTTCCTAAGGGAGGTCATATAGAATTACCAATTTAGAACTGCTTTGTAGTAAGTTCTTTTTAAAATATTTTAATGTTTATTTTTTGTTAAAGTATAGTTAATATACAGTGTTATGTTACTTTCAGGGCACAATTTGGTTCAACAATTCTATACATTACTCGGTGCTGACCACAGTGTACTCTTAATCCCCATTATCTATTTTACCACACCCTACCCACCTAGTACCCATATTTTTCTCTCTCTGAATCCCAGATATCTTATCCTTAGCAGTTGCTCAGTCAATAATGTTGAATCTGACTAAATTGAGTGAGTTTATGTTAAGAAAATTGTCTCCTGCTGGGATGCCCTCCTTCTACACCATGTTCATTTACATGATGTTCTGCCAGTTCTCTAAAATCTGACCTCTGTCCTCTCCTGTGATTCTTCCAGTCTTTCCCTGCAGCTCTAGTGCCTCTATCACTTCCCTCTTTGGTATATATTTAATTGCTTATATGAATTCTAAATAATTTTATTTTAGTTTTATTTTAAAGCTTTTATGTATTTATTTGAGAGAGAGAGAGCACAAGCAGGGGGAATAGCAGGTAGAGGGAGAAACAGGGAGCCCATTGTAAGGGATCCCAGGGCCCCGGGAACATAACCTGAGCCAAAGGCAGATGCTTTAACCAACTGAGACCCCCAGGCATCCCTCTACATAATTTTAGATTGTAAGCCCCTGGAATGTAGGAACCTAGTATTTTTTTTTTAAGATTTTACTTATTTATTTGACAGACAGAGGTCACAAGCAGGCAGAGAGGCAGACAGAGAGAGAGAGGAGAAAGCAGGCTCCCCAACAAGAAGAGAGCCCGACTCGATCCAGAACCACAGGAACATGACCTGAGCCGAAGGCAGAGGCTTAACCCACTGAGCCACCCAGTTGCCCCTAGGGACTTAGTATTAAACATCTTTGTGTACTCCCTACCACGCACATATTACCTCCAAAAATCTAACCCAGTGCTTACTACTACCTACTTCTTAATAAATGTCTATTGAATGAATGAATAAGTGAAAGAAACCAAGGAATGGATATCTTCCTAGAAATCCTGTCAGAGAAACCCCAAGTAGCTAAGGAGTGACTTTAGCCAATGAATAAATGTGATCCTCAACAGTTATAAAGAAAAGAGAAAAAAAAAGAAATAAGAACCTGTTTATTTCAGCTAAGGAAGAATGAAGACAAAAAAATAGGTCTACAAACTACAATGAAAAATAAACACTCAAAGATATTGTTTCCGAATCTCAAAACACAGCAGAAAAAGCTATTTACAAATGCCAGCTGAATACTTGCTTTTCTGTTAGTTTCCACTCCAATGTGTATGCACAGATCCAATTTGGAATCCTATTGGCATTGACTCAAGCAAGTTATTGTACTTAAGGAAAACATATAAGCAAGCAATTGGCCAGCAAAATTATTTTCCAGATTAACTTTATTTTGCCACTACGTATGTGTGATGAAGCTTAACAGAGTACTTCTAAAGAGGACTGTAAGCAAAGGAAACTGTGAATTGTAACTCTACTTCGGGGAATAAAATTTCTTTATGAAATCAAGAGTGGAATAATGTAAAAAGGAAAATGATCCTGGGTATATCACAATAGTATACCAATGTAGCTACGGGAGAGATTTTGAGCATCACCAATAAAGCACTGTTGGAAGAGACCCACATGTGGTATTTCTATTAACAATGATAGTCTGGACAATGTTTTAGCTGAAGTCGGCATGGGTAATTGTTTCCAGAGTGTACATGGGGTATGATTCATTGACCTTTCAGGTAACATAACTCAATCAGAAGTTTGGTATATTGACATAGTCAGAAGAAATGCTTTGGCATCAAGTAAAAACCTTAAAGCTAAAAATAAGTCTTTTTCCGTACGCAAAAATATCCTTGAAATTAGGATGAGCAAAGTGGTGTGTCTGTGCTCCATGCTAGTGCTATATCCATGCTGCAAAAGAAAGAAGAATTTCAGAATTATTCAGATGAATCAAGACAAAAAGAAGCCAAAGCAAACTAGCCTTGGTTAGTTGTAATGAGCAGATTTTAAAATCTGGAATGCCTGAATTATTCCCTCAATATTTTTCTCTAATCTGTATCCACAGAAATGACTTCTTGACTTTGGCTAATCCTCCAAAAGGAATTTTTTTACTTCTTGACTGTAATAAAATCTCAGGCCTTAGAACTCTTGTAGCCTATCTGTGTTATCTTCAAAAACACCTCCAAATTATTGAGACCCTAGTATGTGATGGCCATATTGTATATGTTACCTCACTACTCCTGACAACATTCCTATGGGAAAGGTGTTATGAGACCCTTTTTAACAGACAAAGACACCAGACCCTTTCCCGAAAGCAAGGTTTGATGATGATTCTGGACCTATTACACGTCAGATGGGCCGTGGCACCTCCGAGTGGCACGGAAAATACATAAACAACCTAGCCAAGGTCTGAAACTAGTGAGTTTACCTAAGCTTAGATTTGAACCTAGGTTTAAAGTTAATTCCCCTTTTAAAATGCTATATTGCTACTTTTAGGTAGTTATATATAACCCAGAAGAGATGTTGGTGATTCACTGTCAGTAGTCCCAACTCTATGATTTTATTGTCTCGGAGTTCAGCCATCTCACTGTGCCTGAATCTTTGTAATCAAAATAACAGATTTGCAGATGTCTGCCAAAGGGGGAAAAGCAGTTGTGGTTATCGACATCAAGCTGGCACTGATGGGATGTCTCTCTTGCACTCAGTTTGTGCTGAGCTTAATGGGACCCAGAAGACACTGGAAGATCTAGTCCCCCTCTTTGATAACCTAAACAGACATTGCTTCTTTCAAAATTTCTTCCTATCTCACACGTGTTTCACCAGTGACAGTTAAAAGGATTTGAGGTGGTTCACCAAACCCTGAATTAAGTAATGTGGGATCTTGAACAAAGATGTATTCCCTTTTCTATCCTACAGCAAGCATCAAGAAGAATGGCTCAGTTTGGTGGTTGTATGCTTTTAAAAACTCCTGCTAATCTCTTTTGCCAATAAAGTGAAAACAGGCATTTGGCTCAGAGGCTTTGGCAAGCAAGAGAATATTTTTTTGTGGGGGGGGGGATCCTCTATTTATGACAATTGATTCTAACCTTCCATTTACCATGGTGATATAAATTGTCTAAAATGAATTTAGGCTAAAGACTGAGTCATTGAAATAAAGATAATAAAAATCTAATAATACAGGCATATGTCAATAATTGTTAAATAATAATATAAGGATAGGGCAAGAAAGCTAACTCTGAAAATCAAAAGAGAACAGGCAGGGTCTTAGGTCATCCTGCAGCCGACCTTGGAAAAGGCTCTGCCCCAGCTCATTTGCAAGGAAAATCTGTCTCCAACTTCTTCTATAAAGAATAAACAGAAGTGGAAAATTATTTTCTGTAGAAAAGAAATTGTACATTTAAACAATTACTCATATAAGCCTCATTCTCAGTAAGAAGGAGCGATCACAGAGTGACCAATAAATGACTTTCATTGTAGATGAAGTATAAATAATCTCCGGAAATAAGATCAAGCTATTTATAAAAAGATACATATAATAAACCTTGACATCATGGTTCTAGCCATTAAAAGAGTTTCCTTTGAGGAAATACAATGTAATTTATCTACTCCTTAGTAATAACAACCAAAGAGCATCTGCCTTCTGTAGAAACTTTCTTCTTAGGATGCACATCCAGGCAACTTAACAAGGGCCTTCCTGCCCAACATCAGCCAAGAACATATATCCCACGTAAAGCAAACATCCCAGATACAAAGCTTAGTGGTTTCATCCCATTATCTGGCTAGAAACACCTTCTATGTGCTACCACTCCTAGGTCAGCTCTGTGAGGATGGGAATTTCATCTCTTTGCTGGAACATGTGCTAAGTAGTCCTGCGTATTTGCTGATTGAATTCATGAAGACTGCCACTTAAGCTCCTGATTTCATATAATCATTCCAGAAGGAAATCCTTCTGTAGTGTTTTTCACTCTTCCCCCACTCTCTCCATAGCGTGATTCAACATTACCTCCACATGGCAGGGCTGTCACCATGGAAATTAAATAAAATCAGAATATTTGGAAACCACCTGATCTCCTCAGGTGCTCTTAAGTGGTAAACTCCTGCCACTGCTTTTTACATTTTCCTTTCTCTGCCATTGCTGCAAGACTGTCGGCTATCTTTGCACTGTCAAAGTACTTGATTTTTGCAACTTCCTTTAAAAATTCTGGCATGACTTCTTCTAGATCGTCAGGCTTATTAGAATTCTGGGATATGTATATACACATACAAGTATATGTAAGATATATATATATCTCTTGGTGCTCCTGTGTTTTATAGAATGAGTCCTCTTGATGGAGAGTTCTGGCTCCCACATTGTCTCTTCTGCTTTATCCATAGAAAATACTGAGGTTGAGAGACGAATAAAATCATCATCTTTCCTACGTATCAGCAGTAAATGGTTGCTTTCTGGGGCTGATTGGGATGGTCTAGTGTTGGCAATACAAACATGGCAGAATGCCTCCTTATAATCTCTTTTTATAGAATTCATTTCTCTTACGGTCTTATGACATAGATCACAAGTTCAAGAGCCTTTTGCCTATTACTCCTGTGGCACAGAGTCAGGTGAGGTCCATATGAAAAGGGTAACTGAGTTTAAAAGCCTATGGCCATCTAGAAATAATACCAAGAGGAAACTTAATATAGTAGTTGAAATATATAATTTGCTGGCTTCAAGAAAAATGGGCCATGATGGCTCTTTAAAAAAAAAAAAAAATTAGGTAATTATAGGATTCAGCTGCTTAAGCTCTGATTCGGCATAGGACCAAAGAGCCCTCAGGATTCCTGTGGAGTTTCCTCTCTGCCTCCCTGCCAGAGCTAACCCTTCAAAGTAATTAAGAAATAATTTCATAGTAGCCACACATGTAGGCAATCAGACCCAATATAGGAAACACCTGTTTTTACTTCAATTCTGGCCCGCTTACTAATAGGGCATATTTGTCTTGGGACATTGTGTTTGCTTGTGTAATTGTGCATAGCACATTTACAGATTTTACCACAGATGGATCCCGAAAGCAGTTCTGAGTGAGTGTGTCTGGGAAAACAAGACGCAGAAAGCCTTCCTCATCTTCTGTACAAACAGACGTAAGCAGAATGAGGCCCGGCCCTACCCTCTGCCCACACTGATCTGGGCAAACAGGAAGCAGTTGGTGAACAGCTTTAGTCTTTCCAGGCTTAGCAACCAGGTTTCTTTTGTTTGGTTAACAACTCCAGGCCCATCCAACCAAGAAGAGTGGAAAATATGCAGGTCAACAGCCAGACAACAGTAAATGCTGACAAGCAGGCCTGTTGTCAGAGAAGTAGAAGCCGCTCAGAGCGAAGACATGCTTCACGTGTTTGGGGTTTCAATATTGTGCGTGATGGCTGGACTTGGACGAGTGTTCTCATGACCCAGCCCGGAAGAAGGATGTTCTCAGTCGCAAAAGACTGGGAAGAGTTGTTCGAGAATGTGGAGCCAGGGAGAAGAATTGCAAGGAAAACTTGGATAGAGGAGATTCCAAAGAACCAGGTCAGAATGAAAAGTGGTGTTCGCTCACTTTATTTACACGATGGAAATGAGGTGGAGAACAGGGTCAGTGGAATGAAAAAATACATGCTTGCAAAAAGTAGATGCATATTTATGCTAAGAGTAATTGAGGCTTGAATTAGCTCACATTTTCCTCAAATTTATACTTTGTTTTGGGTGGATAGAAATATAGGAAAATATTAATATTAATATTCATGTCTTCTCTATAAATTGTGTCCTTAGACATAATTGTTTAAGTAGTAGTTTTATTGACATATAATTCATATACTGTAAAATTTATCCTTTTTAAGTGTACAGTTTAGTGGGGACCCTTTTCATATATTGCCAGAGTTGTGCCCCTCGTTTTAGAATATTCCATCACCACCCCCCTCAAAACGTCTATGCCCCTCAGCAGTCACCCTCCTTTCCTTCCCTTCCTCAGCCTCTGCAACTTCTAATCTGCTCTCCATCTCTATGGCTTTACCCGTGGTAGACATTTCACATACAAGGAACCATACAATATGTGACATTTTGTGGGTACTTACTTTGCTCAATAGGATGTTTTCAAAGTGCGTCCGTGTTGTAGCATAAAACATTACTTCCATCCTTGTTATGCCTAAATAATATTCCACTGTGTGGGTTTCTCACATGTTGCTTATCCATTCATCAGTTGATAGACACTCGTTTCCATTTTGGGCACTTATGAGTAATGCTACCAGGAACACTCATGTTCAGATTTTTGTATGGATGTACATTTTTAATTATCTTGGGTACTTAGGAGTGGAATTGCTAGACCATAAGTAACTGTAGGTTTTGCTTTTTGAGAAACTACCCAGAATTATTTTCCAAAGCAACCACCCAGGGGTGCCTGGGTGGCTCATTTGGTTAAGCGTCTGTCTTTGGTTCCGGTCATGATCCCAGTGTGCCAGGATCAAGCCCCATATTGAATCCCAGGCGGTCTGCTCTCCTTCTGACCCTACCTCCTCTTGCTCTCGCTCTCTCTCGCATAAAAAAATAAAATCCAAAGCAACGGCCTGATTTGCTGTTCCCTCCAGGAATGAATGAGGGTTCTAATTTCTTCACATACTCTCCAATGCTTGTCCCTATTCCCCTTTTTGAGAACAGCCTCCTTACTGAGTGGTCAGTTATGATTCTGAGTAGTCCTCCAACATGTTCTAACATAGGGGAAACAAGCCTGGGTCTTTCATTGGGTTTTACCATCTGATCCATATTATTTGAGAGTTGTGGACTGAATTAATTAAATTAAGAATGCATACGTTATCCTAATTTAGGGCTGGCTTTACCCTCTGTCAGTAGATACCACGTAATGTGGGTCATGTTTTAATAATTATCATGGACATAATATACGTGTACTTCAATTTGCAAAGTCAAGTTTTGGGTTAAGTGTTGATGATGTACCCCAAACAATGAAACTAATACCCACCTTGAAGTTGATAAGCACTCTGTTTGCTGGGACACGACATCATCAGCTGTAACTGCGTGCTAACCAAACAGAATAGCGCAGGTAGACGACCGTAGCAATGGCTGATGGGGCCTTTTCCTAATGGAGGTACATCAAGGCAGTGCATACAGTCTGGGTTATTGAAAAGAAGCCTGGCCCAATAATCAGGGCTCTGGATTTCAGTTCTGTGAATGAATTGTACCCAAAAGCCTTGTTCCCTACCACTGACTCTTTCCTACCAGGTTACATATGACTGCTCTTCGCTTACTGTGTTGTCTCCCTATACTTCTATGGAGTGGACTTAAAATGTTTTACATTATTGCTTCCTTACTTGACTACCTTTGGCCCCTGGACTGAAGCTCTTTCAGGTCTTTTTTTCTCCCCTTTCATTTTTAGTGCTTTAATCCAGTGACTGACACAAAGTAGCTGGTTTTTAAATACTGCAAGGATCTTCTCAATGAACTGTAACTTCAATTTGACATTAGAATAGAGTATTATTTACCTACGTAGTACCTCCCTCTCCAGTTTCTTACTTAGAAAAGGTAAATTGGGAGTATTAGTAGTACCTACCTCATTGTGTTGTTATGAGGAACAAATTAAATATAAATTAAGACACTAAACTGGTGGCACACAGTAAACAATAAATGTGCATCAGTATGATAATTTTGATCCTCACTCCCCTATATCATTTTCTCAAAAATTAAAAAGGGTTCAGTGGGCGTCTCCTTAACATGCCTCCCATTGCCAATATTCTGGCAATACATTTGCTAGCATGATAAGCCAGTTGCATGGTGTGTATGAATTTCCATTTCTGGAGCAGGTGATACGGTGTTGTCATGTGGATGTAGGAACTTGTTAACAATGAAAGTTCCTGATTTCATTCATGGAGACAAAATTACATTTGACAACAGCTATTTTTCTCTAAAACATTTGTGCTTTGAAACTCAGCTTTATTTTTCTCTTGTACATTGATGATGTACAGTGAAGTATTGGGGTAGGTTTAGAAAAGTTTCAGAAAATGTCAAGTATCCTTTGTGGTGAAATAAAATTCTGTGCGTTGGTTGCTTTTTGATTTAGAAAAGGTCATCATCGTGGACCATTTCAAATTTCCAAAGTAACTTTAAGGGCCCTCTGCTTCTCTGGGGAACCACATAATAGGGAAAACACTGGTCCTTTCTGGTATTCTAAGGATGCTCTGAAACTCCACCTTGAATTCCTTATCTTATCCAGGAGGAAAATGCAGTATTCGTTCCCACCCTTCTGAAACCATTTTCTTTAAAATGACAAACCTACAGTTGGGGAAAATGGCTCTTACTCAGATTCAGTCCATTTATACCAAGACTGATATATGTTGAAGGACAATCAAATTGGTATTGTCAGTTATATTTGGATGAATGGAGCATAGATGATTGTACTCCAGTTAAACCTCTTGGGTAAATTTCATTTCCCTCAACTACCTTTGAGTTTCTCCTCCTCTTCCATCTTCCCTAACCAAGACTAAACCTTCCATGTCTCTTCTCTTTTATCTTTCTTGGTTTTACCTTCTATAATCACTTGATTTTTATTTCACTCCATCTTACTCTTTTTCCAACCCCCAGAGTTTTCTAAGGCCTCAGAAAACTAGAAGATGAGAAGAAAAATCTGAAGGAGAATGTAGAAGCAGAGATCATTGTGATTGAGGAAGAAAAAATGAAAGAGAGGGCAGGCTACCAAAACACGTTGAGAAACATGGGATATGTTTTCCTGGGAACAAATCTAGGGGCTAAAAGGTTTAAAGAGAAAGCACCAAAGCTAGATACCAACACACTTTTACTAACATTGGAAAAAAAAAAAAAAACCTGCAGAAAAATGTTCTGGTAAAAGGACCATGCTATTTGGCTTTTTAATAAACCCACTTCCTCTTTAAAATAGACAATTATAGACAAAGTATTTTTCTAGATTGTTTTTGCTCCCATTATTACTTAGGAAATCTTTTGTTCAGCCAAAACATGAC
Source organism: Neogale vison (assembly GCF_020171115.1). Classification (NCBI taxonomy): domain Eukaryota; kingdom Metazoa; phylum Chordata; class Mammalia; order Carnivora; family Mustelidae; genus Neogale; species Neogale vison. The sequence continues at coordinate 196,888,029 of NC_058091.1, read as the reverse complement.
AGTATTTACTACCTCTGACGTGTTTAAATAGGCTTTCTGATAAACAGTAGTTATTTAATTGAATTTAAGGGCCAGACGCAATCTGTATATGAAAGAGAGATTTTAGTAAAAGTCCTAGTTTTTACATAATCTATTCTTACAAGATAATGTCGCAATACTTAAGATTTCTATAGCTAATTCTACTCAGGTCAAGGAGCATTTAGCCAAAATACCACTGAGCAAATCACATATTACATGGCTTTCAGACATTTGCAGTCCAAATACTTAATACCCATGAATAAATCTTGGTTGGGATGATAGAATGCCAAAAAGTGGGAACCTTCTTTTTTAATACCCTTGCTCAGATATCCCTTTTATTGTGAAATGTAACTCAGGAGAAAGCATTCCAAAATCAAGTGAGTAAACCTAAATGAATAGGGTAATGTATATTTTAAGTACTCATGTAGTCATTATATATAGCTCAAGAAATGCAACATTACAAGCTATAGGTTTATAGGAATCTTGACATTTGGTATGGTTTGAATGTTTCTGTCTCCCCTCTCTTCTCCTCCCCACTGCCTCACAAATTCATATCCTAATCCCCAAAGGTGATGGTATTACTAGGCGGAGCCTTTGGGAGGTGATTAGGTCATGAGAATGGAGTCCTCATGAACAGATCAGTGTTTTTATAAAAGATCCCACAGAATGCTCCAGCTCTGTTTCTTGTAGCTCTATATGAGGTTACAAGTAGTCTACAGCCTGAAGAGGACCCCTGCCCAACTATGCTGGCATAGTCATCTCAGCTGTCAGTCTCCAGAATTGTGAGAAACAGATTTCTGTTCTTATTTTTTTTTTTAAGATTTTATTTATTTATTTGACAGACAGATCACAAGTAGGCAGAGAGGCAGGCAGAGAAAGAAGGAGGGGAAGCAGGCTCCCTGCTGAGCAGAGAGCCTGATGTGGGGCTCGATCCCGGGATCCCAGGACCCCAGGACCCCAGGACCCTGGGATCATGACTTGAGCTGAAGGCAGAGGCTTTAACCCACTGAGCCACCCAGCTGCCTTTACTTTTGTTCTTTATAAACTCTTCTGTCTGTGGTGTTCTGGTAACAGCAGCGCAAAGGGACAAAGACAACATCCAGTAGACCAAGTTCTCCACCTTGTCCTTCAAGAAGGGTTTGCTCTTCACTGTTGTTGTGTTTACATTTTAGAAATAGATTTTCAAGTTCTAACAAAAATTCTGTTGGGATTTTCATGAGGATTGCATTGGATTCTGTCGCCCTCGACCCGCAAGGACGACAAGAAGCCCCGGTTCAGAAGTATCTTCTCTCTCTTTATTTCCGCAAGTCCACACACTTATATACGTTTACATGACCAATCAGTGAACAAGGTGACCAATAAGGGGCCAAGCAATGGGGAGAGCCAATGAGAGTCCTGTTACTATGCTGACTAAATTTGAAACAGCCAATGACTATGTCCTCCTTTAGGCAAGCTTCACCAGAAAGTTCGGTGTTTACTTGCAGCATATTTTGCTGGCAGTGAGCCAAGTGCCATCTTGTAATGGCGGGGACTTTCCCGGCCAGAGGCGGTCCCCGACAGGATTCCTAGATTAATATAGAAACAAAATATATTTATCAATTACTTATTTAGGTCTCGTTTTTTAACAAGTTTTGTAATCATCTCTATGAAAGTCTGACATATGCTTCGGCAGATTTATTTCTAAGTACTGATCTTATAAGGATTATCTCATAAAATTTTGAAATTGTATGTACAGAAGTTTTGAACTTATTTTTATGGATTTTTTCCCTAGTTATTTGAATTTATAATGTTGTAAATGCTTTTTCTATTTAAATTTTACGTTTAATATTTTGTCATTTATTTTGTCATACATTAATTGATGTATATTTCCTTTCTATCCTGCAACCTTGACCAGCTGTCTTTTTAATTCTAATATAACTTTAGATTCCTTTAGGTTTTTTTTTTTTTTCATTGATTTCTAATTTTATACATTTGTAGCGTGGTGAGAAAAGATTCTTGGTATGATTTCAATCTTCTTAAATTTACTGAAACTTGTTTTGTGGTCTAACACGTGATTTGTCTTGGAGAATGTTTCATGTGCACTTGAAAAGAATGTGTATTCTGTTGAGTTTGAGTGGAATGTTCTGTACATATCTGCTAGGTCCATCTGGTCTAATATGTCATTCAAAACTGCTATTTCCTTGTTGATTTTATGTCTAGATGATTTATCCATTGATGTAAGTGGGGTGTTAAAGCCCCCTACTGTTATTATATTAACTGTCAATTTCTCCCTTTATGTCTTTTGGTTCCTTTAGATATTTTAATTTACAAAACCATGTATTTATAAATAATAATTTTCATTCTTCCTTTTTAATCCTTATAATACTTTTCTTACCTTTACAACATCATCTAGGACTTCCAATTACATGTGAAATAGAAGTCTTAATGCAAGATGTTATATCTTTTCTTTTATTTTTTATTTATTTACTTATTTATTTATTTTTGACAGACAGATATCACAAGTACCCAAGAACTTCTATCTTGAAAGAGAAACTTTCATTATTTTAAGCATTAGGAATAATGTATGTTATAGGTGTTTACAGATAATCTTTGTCCAATTAAGGACATCTTATTTTTTCATCAGTTGCTATGGGATTTAGTTTTTTAATCATTATGGATATTGAATTTTTTCGAGATCTAGGTACTTATTGTTACAAATCTCATTGCTTCTAGAACTTTTTAGTGAGCTAATAAATATATGTAAAGATACTTGATATCCATCTGTGTGTGTGTATGTGTGTGTGTTTGTACCCATAAGTTTACAAATGATACCTCATCCAATTCCAATCCAACACCAGAGGATTTATTCTAGCCTTCCTCCTTTCCTTCTTTGCAATTCCTTTCTCCACTGAGAGAAGCCCAGATTTCATTATCCAGAATATAGTTATATATTTATGTATTTTCTCAGTCCTAAAGTACATACAGTTTTAGAATTTCTTTCTTTCCTCTTTCTTCTTCTTCTTCTTTTTGTTTTGTTTGTTTTTAGAGACAGAGAGAGAGAGTATGTGAGGGAGCAAGAAGGTAGGGGAGGAAAGAGAGGGAGAGAGAGAATCCCAAGCAAACTTCACACTCAACGCAGAGCCCAATGCAGGACTCCATCCCATGAACCTGAGATCATGACCTGAGCCAAAATCAAGAGTCAGATGATTAACTGGCTGAGCCACCCAGCTACCCCTAGTTTTAGGATTTCTAACCCGTAATCCTGTGAAAAAATTTTGCTAGCTGGAGTACTGTATTTGTATAGTTTCTTTTGTCCTTAGCCTTAGAATTACTGTGAAAATATTGTTTTACAGTTACTTAGGTCTCTGTCCCCTACCCCTTTCATGTGATTATGGTGCGGGTTTGTATTGCAGTTGGGTATATTAGTTACTGCTTATATTCCATTTGGGGTTGCTTTCACAATATAGATGAATTTATTTTTTTATTTTGAAATAAAATTAAAATAAATTAATATTTAATATTATTAAATAGTAGTAATTTAGTAGTAGTAGTAGTAAATTAGTAAAATAAATTAATGTTTAGTATATAATCTGGTAATGTTTTACCATGGTTCTAAAAGTCAGAGTTTATGAAAGGTACACTCAGAACCTTGTCATTCGGATCACCCCTCTTTCCTGTTTCACTTCTCCCATTCTTTCTACCCTGTTCCCATCCACCCTTCGTAGGTAACCTCTCTCATTAGTTTTTGTCTTATCCTTCCTGTATTTGTTTTGCATAGATGAATAGATAAATAAATTTTATCTCATACCCCATTTCTTGTATAAGATAGCATCGCATAGATATTTTGCATTTTGCTTTTTTATATACAATGTTATATCCTAGAAATGATTCCATTTCTGTTCATAAATAACTCTTTCAACCTTTTTATTACAGCTTCATGGTATCCTATGATTTATGGAACCACTCTCTTTTATGTAGAGATTTTGAATGTCTCCAACATTTTGCAATGCAAGCAACGCAACAAAGACTCACTCCGTACATGTGTATTTTTGAGTTGTTAGAGGTGTCAATTCCTAACATAGGATCACTTCCTCAAAGGCAAATGCATGTGTAACTTTGTTAGAAATTGGTAACTTCTTCTAGAGTTGTTGTACCAGTTTACATTTGCATCAGCAGTGTATGAGAGTTTTGCCCCCCAGCCTCGCCACATGAATGTGTTTTCCTATGTTCTAATAGTTGCTGATCTGATAGACAAGAAATATTATCTCAGTATTTTATTTTTTATTTATTTGTTAGTGATTTTGAACACCTTTTGATATGCTTAAGGACCATTTTATGTCCTTTTTCTCTGTAAATTGTCTTCTATATCTTTTTTTCCATTTTCCTGTTATTTTTTCATTTGTTTGTCCTTCACGTTTTAAGAGTTCTTTGTACATTGCAGATGTTAGTCCTTGGTCTGTGATATTTGTTGAAAATATTTTCTCTTAGTGTATCATCGGTTCTCTTTTGACTTAGATTATGATGTGGTTTTTCTCCCTGCACAAGTATTTGTTCTTGTTGTATAATTTATTAGTTGTTTCTTTCATTCCCTTGAGATTTTAAGGCATAATTGGAAAGACTTCTACAATAAGAGTAATGGGAAATTTGGTCACTTTTTTCTTCTAGTATTCATGTAGTTTCATTCTCTATATTAGGTCTGCAATTTTCTTCGAGTTCACTTATGTGTGGATCAAATTGTATATTTTTCAAATGACTGCTCAGTTTCTCAGCACCATTTATTAATAAGTTCATCTTTCTAAATGCATTAGTGTCTGAGGCTCCATGTCCTCTTTGGTAAAATGTGGATAATATCTCTTGCAAATACTGGTGTGCAACTTACATGACGTAATCTACACTCCATGGAAGACAATAGGTGCCGGTTACCTTCCTTTAAAACAACTTACTCTCTGTTGATTTAATGTATCAAGATGAAACCTGCTTCTGACTAGAGCAGCAGTTCTCAAATAGCAATGGTCCTGAAAATCATCTGGGGTGTTGGCCAAAATGCACATGACTTGGCCCTGTCCTTTAGATGGCCTAGCTCAGTGGGTCTGGTGTGGCTCAGGAATCTGCCTTATAACCAGACTCATATGTAATTTTGAGACCAAACTCCAAGAAGCATTAACTTGAGAGATGTGCCAATCTCATCCGATCCTATGGTAATGATTACAAATATACAAAATTTATAAACCAGCCAGGGTAATAGATCCATATATTCATGAAACTATTTTACATCGGCTACAGGGCAATGTGTGGTAAAAATACTTAATATTTCAAAAGTAAAAGTGTGATTAGAATTGATTTTAGTTCATTTAAAATAGGTACTTTTGGGAGACAGATCATGAAGAAATGAGGAATACAGATATAAAGGGAGCAATGGCATTATGCATTTAGTGACTCTTGCTGTGTTAGTATGCTGTCTGCATCGAAACATCCTCCCTTAGAATCTGGCAACATGGAGGAAAAAGATGGAGAGATTTATTTTTATATTGGCATTTCAAAACTAATGAGATAAAATAAAAGATAAAGGGAATCTCTTCTAGAACAGATATCTTTTTTAGTTCCAGTTAAACTAAAAATAATGTGTGCTTGACTTATGCATGAACTTACATTTTATGCCAGAAAAATCTCTCTCCAGCTACTTACTTCAATAAATAGATTGATGCTAAAAGTGCATTTACTGTTTAGAACCCATTACAGTGGAATGCTGTCGCTGTGTCTCCTACTCCATTACTGATATATGTAGCAGGTGACAGGGAGACCATAGCTATGATTCATTTACAAGTATTGTGTCTAAAAGTAATTTTTGTGGCAGCTCAACCACTGAGTGATTTCAGATTTCTAAATAGATGGTAAAGTACATCAGCGTGATTAAATGCATTCCCACAAGAACAAGTGTTTGTTCTCAATATCATCATGTAGCCTGTACAACTCTAATTTGAGAGTCTAGATGTTCAAAAACACCTGTCACAGTATATTGTACGTGATTATGTTTTGTGTGGTGGGATGATGTGTGACAAGCTGAGTCTCTTGACTGAAAAGTAAAACATGAAGTCGCCTCCTTTCCCCAATAAGGAGTCAACTGCTAAAGGGATTTTTTTTCTATTATCAAGGAATTTTTAAAGATTAGGTCCCAACTTTGCATATTCAGAAAACTTGGCCTTTTTTTTTTTTCCAGTTGGATGATTTGTCAGATAGGTGACTTTGAGGGTCAAATATAATTGAGATGAGGAATCCCCCTGTCTCTTTCTAATGGGGCAAATAGGATGCATTGAAAATAAGATACTGTACAAATAATACATTTATGTATATGCATGTGATTACATCAAGTACTGTTTTCTTGTTTGGCGATCATATCACGGTCTCTTTAAAAATATCTCTGTGAAGGAGCATACCTCACATAATAGAAGGGGAGAAGAGAGTAAATAAATATACTTACTTTATGTTTGTAGAAATTTTCCAAGGAAGATAATGTTGAAGTGATTTTAACATTATTATAAAGATGGTGTGACTTAAAACATTAAACATGAGGGTATTATTTTTTTTAACGAATCTACATTATATCTACCTTGTTCTATTTCGTTATATGCAAGTCCGTACCATTATATCTCAGACTTCAATGTGTCCTTCCTTGGCCGGACCCCAAATCCCATACCATGCCCAGCACCCCACCTATTTCCCACTCCCCAAAGGAGAAAAGAACTAGGTGAAGACAAGGAAGTACTACAGACAAGTAAGTACACAGATACACACACACACACACACACACACACACACACACATGCGTACGCACACCACAGACACGTGGAGAGAAAGAGGGTGCACTCTGATTTTAGATATGGTAGAATGGATGATTCATAGTGAAACCACGTAACAGGCACGTACAGTCCAGTATTACAGAAATTGTGGGCCACAGGCCAAAAATACGGTTGATGTCCATTGATGTCCACATCACCACACACTATATACAGCACTTACCGCAGGACCACAATAATTAGACAGATAATAATGTAGCTAAAATGATAATAAGTTAGAATGGAAAGACAAAATGAACAACATCTAAAAATGAAGTCTGTTTTAACAAAGTGTTATATCAGTTCCTGAGTTCTGGCATTCAAATTATGCATATGAACAAAAAAGTCAGAATCCACCACGTTTGACAGCATAACATGTCAGCTGGTCCTCAGAGTAGGATACTGAATTTAAGTGCTCAGTATGCCCAGGCATCAGTAACTTATTCTGCAAATACCAAACTTAAATACCTCTAATAGGTCACCCAATAATTTAGTCATAAATAACAAAGTCCTAAGAGAAAATGAGAGTCTGGGACTTACATTTCCCTTCATACAGGAAGCTAGAAGGGACTTGCCTTTCGAGAGAATTGGGAAGTATGTTGCTAGCCTGTCTTAGAGCTTACTTTATGTGCCATTGGTTACTTGGTCAAAGGGAAAGTGCATATTCTTTTTTTTAATAGCCATAAATTAGTATATGCAGATGTCACCAATTGTTTGACTGGACAATTTCATACTCTAAGATCTTAATGAGAGTCAGTGCCCAGTGTCGCTGGTTAGGCTGACCTCAGGACCTTTTCACACAAAAACACATTATAAAGTTGAGAAGGACTTTCAGGTCACGTAGGGGCAACTTTCCTCCCAATAACTCTGCAGTGGGATTAAACACACTTGGAGGTCACTGTAATGGTTTTAGGACCGGAGGATTTCAGTAGCTTTAAATGACTTGACTGATATCACAAGCCAGACAGGTCAAATTTGCACAGTCCTGTAATTACCAAATATCAAATCAATAACTCCAAGATTCATATTCCTCAGATTACCAGCTGATGGAGAATAAAATATTTGCCAAAAAATATTTATCAGGAAAATCACACTGAAGCCATGCCTTACCTTGAACCTAAGTATCCCGCCGAGACTACCATAATGACCCCAGATTTCCTCAGTCTCCAACCAAAATTACAACCCATTTCCTCTTTTTGCAATTGAGTTACAGTGAAGAAAATGAGTTTGCTTGAAGTAACTGAAAAGAGACCTCAGATATGGTCAGAGGACGTGGTGTAAAAGGAACTGAGCTGGGCGGTATGTTGATATCAAAACGGCTGCTCTACACAGCCTGGAGAATTTAGGATTGTCACAGATGATGAAGTTTGATTAATCTGGAAAACAGATTGGCTACAGAGCATCTGCTTCCAGTCCATTCCTGACTCGCACCAAATTTTAGAACTGGCTTGATTGGGATCAAGGGAACACTTAAAGGTTAACACTTTAAGTCAACCTTTCAAATTGAGTGTGTGTGTGTGTGTGTATGTGTATGCCTGTGTGTGTGAGAGAGATTTGTATTTGCATACTGGGTGGTTAAGTCTTTAAATTAGCTTACATTTTTTTCTACTATCTCTCAGAAGTTTGGCTGAAGACACTTTCAACCCTACACCAGCTTTATTCCAGACAAACTATCCTCAGCTATTGTATTACTTGTCTGTAACATCTCCCAACATCTAGCTTTACTGTCTCATGAAGAATTAAGCTCTTTCCTCACTGATGCCCAGTCAGAATTTCTCGAGACTCTGATTCAGGCAGGAGAAATGTCTTCAACTCTTCCCCTGAGCTTTAGCAGTCTGTTTGGTCTACCAGTGAAACTTACTCAGCCCCCCTCACCAAACAGGTCTGGCAGTACTGTGTTCTTTCAACATTGTAATAAGAAAGAGCTGCCAGTAGACATGAGTGGAATGAGTTGTTTATGTAAGTTCCAAAGAAGAGATACACAATATTGTGGGAACTGCTAGAAAAGCCAATGCTATGATCAGATCCAATCTGGAAGGACAGCAGCTATAAGAGAACTTGCTTCAATTCCTCCCTCCTCTGTTTATGGGTGACGTTTTTAATGCATCACGGTTCTCTTTCCATTGCCAGTTCTTTGGAGACAGAGATTTGCTGACTTTGCTCTTTTGTGTTTAGTGGATTTCTAGGACCTAAATTATTACCTGGTGTAATCGCATAACAGGCATTCTATAAATATTTGTTGAGTAAATGGCATGAATGGCTTAGAGGCATCTTCAGAATCTTATGCAACACAATACTAGACAGTCAAAATGAACTCTGTCTGCCATCCTTGGATTCTGGGTTCTTGCATGCTGATTTCATTATGAACATGCCAGAACATGGAATATGGCAACAACAATTGTTAGTTCACAAAGAAGGCATCTCTAATACCTATTTTGGCTCTGATCTCTCCCACATTATGGCTCTAGGGAATTACTGAGGTTGGTGACTCTAACACAAGACAGAATTTTGCAGGTCTAAGCAATGCAGGCATGGTCATTATGTCAGATTCTTAGAATTTCCATAACAAGTTTCCACCAATGGCTGATGGCTTTAAAGAATAGAAATGTATATACAGTCCTGATAAGTCAGGAGGTTAGATATTTGAAATCACGTTTTCTGAAGTACCATTCATTCTATCTGCGAAGGCTCTAAGACAGAATGCTTCCTCGCCTCTTAAGACTTCATATTAACTTGCTTATGTCTACAAAAACCCTATTTCCAAATAAGGTCACTTTCATGGGTACTAGTTGTAAGGTTTTATAGGCGAGATAAACTCAACACCAGGTGAGGTAGGCACAAGGCAAGTTTTATTAAAGGTACTCTCCGGTGAAGTTTCAGGGCTCAGGAGAACAGGAGCCAGGAAAGTCGCACAGGGAGGACGTGGGTACCCTCAGGCAAGGTTCCACGACGACGAAGTCACACTGGGATGGAGTTGGCAGGGGTCTTTTATCTGGCTAAGGCAGGGCATGGGCTCACATCCATATATGGTAGGGTATTTGGTGATCAGAGGGTATGGGGTAGGGGGTCCTGTTGCTTCTGTTTACTACATAGGTATTGGGTTACTTATGGAGATGTGACCTGGGCATACATCCTTTTGGCTGGAGAGTCAAGGGTTGAGGAAGGGTGGGGAGGGGGCTGGAAGATGGCTGCCCCCGCAGTCATTTCTATTGTTCCTCCTGCATTCCTGGAGCCACCGACCCAACACTAGTGATAAAGTTTTGGAATATAAGTGAGGTTTGGTGGCATGAGGTCCAGAGCCGATGACCAAGAAAGGATTCTTGAGACATTTTTGTGCAAAATGGTGGTTTATTAAAGCATGGAGATAGGAGGGGGGCGGTGCAGAAAGAGCTGCTACCCACAACCCGGGGTTGTGAGGGGTGGCTGATTATATACTATGGGGTTGTGGGAGGTAAGGAAAAAGGGAGGTTTCAGTAGAACTTGCATATGCTAAAGAAGACCTACAAGATACCACATAGCAGAGGCCTCTCCATTGTCAAGTTAAGGTTGGTTTTCCTCTCTAGCAAGGTATTAATATAAGACGGGAGATTCCCAGAAGAATGTCACACACATTCCACCCAGGAGTGAGGTAGGGGCGTGGAGGGGAAGGTGCAAGGTGTCAGCTTGTGCTTGTCCTCAGCTAGCCTTCTGTTCCCTCGTCACTAGGAGTTATGATTAGGGCATAACTTTTGTGAGAGCACAGTTCAACCTACTCCAGTCACTGTGTTGATGGAGCTCACAATTGAGAGTAAAGTCACAGATAAGTAGACAGGAAACTACAACTAGGTGATGTGTTTTCATAAAGGAAGTAAAGGATGTTATGAGGGCACCTACAAGAAGGGCCTAGACAGATTGTCTAAAGGGCTCTGAATTGCACACAATAGCACATAACAAAAATCTGATTGCAGTGGCTTAACTAAATAGAAACTGATTCATGTTACATAACAAGAAATCAGAAATGGGCAATTCACATCCAGTGCCACTGTTCAGGAAGTCATTGAGAACCTAGGTTCCCTCTGGTTTCCTTTCCTTCCATTGTGGCTTTCGTTCTCATAGCCACATAACGTTGGCTTCAATGCCAGACATCAGGTCTGCATTACAGGTAAAAAGGGAAGGAGAAGGGGAAGACGCACTGGGTACTGAGTCTGACCCTTCATCCTGGAGACCCCACCTGGTAGACCTCTACTTACTGTTCATGGGCCAGGACTGAGTCACATAGTCATTCATACTTTCAGAGAGACAAGAAAAGTGAGTATTACACTGGTCTTTTGCAAAATTGCAAAATTAGTAATGTACAAGTGAGGAGGGCAACTAGTAGATTCTGCCAAAGAAACTGTCCCAATGACAGAGAAATGCCAAACTGAGACTTGAAGGATAGATAAGCATCTCCTGAGGCCCATCTCCTGGGGTTTTCCAGACAGAAGGCAGAAGTGAGAAATGCCAAGAAAGGAAAAACGAAAAGCCTTAAATAGATCTGAATTGCAGGAAGTAAGGTAGGAAGTCACACTGAGAGCTGAGTCTAAGGAGGAAAGTAGTGGTCAAATCATAAAAGGGCTTGTAACCCATGTGTATCAAGTAGGACTTTTGGATACAATTAAAAACCAACTTTGGCAGAAGTTTTTTGTTGTTGTTGTTGTTTTTAAAGATTTTATTTATTTATTTGACAGACAGAGATCACAAGTAGGCAGAGAGGCAGGCAGAGAGAGAGGGGGAAGCAGGCTCCCGCTGAGCAGAGAGCCCAATGTGGGGCTCGATCCCAGGACCCTGGGATCATGACCTGAGCCGAAGGCAGAGGCCCTAACCCACTGAGCTACCCAGGCACCCCATTTTGGCAGGAGTTTTAAGCCGAAAATGAAAGTATTAAAATGTTCTTGGGTAGTAAGCACTGACCGGGATGGACTCAGGATACTGCCAACCAAACCCCTGCTTCTGGGGCCTGAGAACTGCAACCCCCTGAATTTCCTTGTTATCCTCAGTTGTGTCACCCCTCAACCCTAACTCCTTGAAAGAGGTCTTGATGGGTGAGGCTGTCATGTGCCTAAGTTCTAGCTTGCAAGTACCTCTTTCTCTCATCAAGAAACTCCCCCAAATGGGGGAAGAAGCTTCGGATTCCGGGCAGCCAAAATGGCCAAGGGACTCTAGGAGGTAAGAAATATGCAGGGAGCATGTGAGAGAAAGGAGGAAGGCTGTGGTCACGAGGAGGACATTTGAATTTAAGATGAGGAATTGAACCGGTCCGGAGGTATGGCTGGAGCCTTGTTCTCAGGGAACGCCTTTGAACAAAGAGATGGTGTCAGCACCAAGACCACGAACTGGGTGTTCCGGACGATGTCACACTGCCTCATGGAAAGACACAAATAACGGTGCTACTTGGACTTTCTGTTCCTGATCAACAAGCAACAAGAAGAAAACCTGGGCTGTTGGATGAGAAGAAGAGACCAGGAGCAAGCAGCAGACATTTACTCCCCCTGGCAGGACAAAAGATCAGTACTCCATCTCTGTCCTTGCCCCCAGAGTTGTCACAAATACAGCTGGCCAGTGGGGTAGAGGAGCAGCAGGACTGAGTGAGCTGCTGGGGACATGACCCAGATCACACCTCTCCAGCTTTTCTCTCAGAGCAGCATCTTTATCTCACATGAGTTCATGAGGATTTATTACCATGGTACTTTCCTCCCCCTGCCCCTAAGGAACCGAAGTCTCCAAATCCCACTAAGATTAAGCCCCAGCTCTAGTTGCGAGAAGACACAAAAATGAAAATCTCTAGATCTTCTCCTTTCTACCTTCCACCAAATCATAAGAAAGTGACCTGGATATTAACCTTCAAGCCCAGCGGTTTTTCCTGTTTAACAGTTAGGGAATGCTGCAAAGCAGGTCAGAGGGGCCCAGGGCTCCAGGGTTGCCCGGTGGAGGAGCATCTGCAGAAGAGGTCAACGGATTGCCCGACTGACCACACAGATTGTCTTGGCATATTCACTTGGCTCCTGTGTGACACGCAGGAGGCCTGAAAGCCCCTGCACCCTCCGGGAAAGGCAGATGGACTGGCAAAGGTTTGGAGTTCAAATAAGAGGCTCCTGCAAGAGGAACTGTGAAACAGAGGGCATGTGCCTAGGACTATGACTCCAAGAGTAGGAAGGGGGAGCTCAACTTCCTGAATGGCCAAACTGAACCAGTTGCAGCACAAGGGTCGTTGGTGTGGGGAAAGAACAGAACAGGTGCCGTAGCAGAGAGAAGGAAGGATGCAGTGGGCAGCCAGTGATCTAAGACTCCAGCTACCACTGCCCTAAGGACAGTTTCCCTGCGGATACCAGAACTCCATTATTTCATCTTGGGTGAGAAAAGGAAGTCGTCCAGAAGAGGCCATTTTTTAAAACACTTCTTCCTTTGTTATGGAACATTAAGAAAGGGGACATTTTAAACTGAAGGAAACTAAAATACTAACGACTAGCAAGTCTTTCCCCAGGTGGTGGGGACCTCATAAGGAAAATCAGTTCAGCCATAGGAAATAATGTGGTTGCTTTTTTGGTGCACGTTTAGAGTGAATAAGTTTAAGAAGCAAAAAAAATTTTGCATTAAAAATTATTTTTGTTGAGGGGCGCCTGGGTGGCTCAGTGGGGTAAAGTCTCTGCCTTCAGCTCAGGTCATGATCCCAGGGTCCTGGGATCAAGCCCTGCATCGGGCTCTCTGCTCAGCAGGGAGCCTGCTTCCTCCTCTCTCTCTGCCTGCTTCTCTGCCTACTTGTGATCTCCATCTGTCAAATAAATAAATAAAAATCTTTTTAAAAAATTATTTTTGTTGATTTATTTCATGCCTAGTGCTTTTGGTTTTTATTTGTAGATGGCACCAAATTTATTTTTCCCCATGCTTGTGCTCGTTTGTGTGACTTGATTATCTCTTAACAATGTTAACTCGAGAAAGTATCAGTTATATGATGTCTAGCTGACCTGCCTATCATCAGTCCCAGCAACGTTTCTAAAGCAATGCTAGCAAATATACAGAAAGATATTTTAGCCCAAGCCATGGTCAGGAATTCCTAAAGCCAGAGACAGAACAGAATCAGTCTTTGCTTCCTCATTTCTTATTCTTCACTCTTGTCCCCAAACACTTGAAACAGTTTTAAATGGAAGCACCAAGGAAAATTATAAACACATTTCAAAAATATAATTTCCTTGGCTCGCCCCTTTTCTATACTTAGTCTGAAAGACTACCTATATGGGTATCCCTTGAGACAGTCTTCATATCCATGGCAAATTAGTCCAGCTTCCAATAGACGAGAAGATAATTATGCGATCTGATACCTTTCTCCTTTCTTATTCTGTCAAGCACGCACACATACTCTGACAACACCTCCTCCCGCATGTACACTTCACAGCTGTCTCAAAATAATTGGACAGCACTTGTCTTAATGTAGAAAGAAACATTTTTGATGCCAGTCGTGATGTGGACAGCTAAAAAAAAAAAAAAGTCTATTCTCAGGGTCCTTTTAATTATGTCCAATGAGCTCATCTAGACTTCAGTTCCCTATTTCTTTCACAGTTGTTGTTGATCCAATAACTGGAAGATCAATGTGTCAAAAAAAAAAAAAAACAGAAGTTTCCAGTCTTAGCAAACTCAAAAGACTACTTTTTACATTTAATAAGACAAACTAGCACAAAGTTGGCTGGTAATTTGCAGGACTTCTTGAATCTAGGTGCTTTACTTATTTTATCTGTTTAATGAGTTTTTTTTAAGCATGCATCAGATGATAGAGGTAGAAAGAGACAGAGACAGGCACACAGAAACACGATTTGAGGACCCCTAGACTCTGCGCTGTGTGTGTGTAGCCCATTCATTTCTCCTTTTTCACTTTCCTAGTTGATTAACCAACATAGGTTAAGTAGGGCCTCTTTATACAATAGTTAGTTCTTGGGATCATCCAGCAGCCACCTTCACAATTTGCTTTCACAGACATTGTTGTCAGCAATTCCTCCCACAGCAGTCACCGTTTTGTTACATTTTGATCCACAGTGCTCGCACGTCTAGTGAGGGTGTTCAGTGTCCCCAGACTGCAGGTACAGGCTGTCTACGTTCTCAGAGCACTTGCGGGCTATGTGAAGAGATGCTCACCCAAAAATCCGCATGTCCCTCTATCCTCTTCACCGCTGTCCGATCATTTCTTTCGTAGGTGAGGACATTCATTTTCTCTCACCAGTTTGATTCACTTATCCAGGTGGCAAGTACCAGATTGCACTATGTAATCAAGGGTTCTACAGTGAGTAGAAAGGGCATCAGAGACGATGAGAGGGTGGGAGAGGAGAAAGGCTTGTTGATTTTCCTCATCAAGCAAATCTTGTAAGGTGGCACCTTCAGACAAGAAATTGGAGATAATAACTAGGCCCGAAGACAGTAGGATCCAAAGAACTCGTGCTCCCCAGGGACACAAACCAAATGTCTAAATACCCATTTCCAGGCCCCTGATTCACACCACTCTTTTAAGCATTTCTCTTTAAGCAGTTATATAGGTATGTTTCCCAAGTAACTGATTAGGCAGCCAGGTATCTCATTTTTCCTTTTAAAGATTTTATTTATTTATTTATTTATTTATCTGTCTGAGAGAGAGAGCCCAAGCAGGGGGATGGAGCAGAGGGAGAGGGAGAAACAGACTCCCCGCTGAGCAAGGATCCTGATGTGGGACTAGATCCCAGGACTCCGGAATGATGACCTACCTGAGCCTGTTCGATGCTTCACTGACTGAGCCACCCAGGCGCCCCTCTCACTTTTATCTTAATAAAGTTAAATCATTAATATTTTCTAAAGGTTCACCATTTTTATGATTTTCCCTGCAATTTGCCTTATCAAAACAAAGTCATTATTTCCCCTTTCATCCTCTTATCTCTGAAGAAAGGAGTATATTATCTATCTTAAAAATATCCTAATAGGAATCAATGGAATAAATATTTGTTCAATTCTTTGCTGTGAAAAACCAGTAGAATAAAAAAGCACATTTTGTGCCTATTTTACCTTACTGAATTTTTGTATCTTAAAAATTACACCTCAGTTGAAGTATATTTGATGCAAAATGCATACTGGCCAAATTATAAGATTGAAATGCAAAATTAAAATTATCCAGTTACTTGTTTCTATTCTTCTTGTCACACTCAGTTCTTAGTTTTCTGCATTATCATTTTTCTAGAAGGTCAGTGGTTCCTTTTATTGGTCAAGGTAAACCTTCACACCCTTTCATTATTTGCTGTGGTAGCAGGTTTGTTATTTGAGTGTGGTTCCAAATAGTGCTTAATATACCTATACAGAGTCATTAAGAAACTGCAGTAAAACAGATTAACATCAAGTAGAAGAAATACTCTGTCTTGTTTCTGACATCTTAATTTGTCCAATAAGAAGGTACTCACTGAATACTACTGCATGTCATGAGCTTGACAGGTGACAGTGATGTATTAGGAAGTTGTCTTCACACTCCAGAAACCATAAAATAAATACTGACATTGGCGTTAAAGTCCAAGTTAGCCACTGAATAGCTAGATGATCACAGAAGAGCTTCAACTGCTTCCTTATTAAATACGGGTAGTAACAACTACTTCACAAGATTGCTGGTAGCATCAACTGAACACATGAAGTAGTATGTTAGGCATGGTTTGTGGTGATAATAAAGGAGGTGAGGAGTGAAATAAGATGCTAGTTGGGTGTAACTATGGAAACAGAATGGTAGCAGGAAACAAAGAAGTAAAAGGGAGCACTGGGAAGGATCCACACACAGCAGATATCTGTCTGCAGAACCCAAGACAAGTTTTCAAGTCACCTGGGAGGAGACTACATTTAGAAGCCTGCATCCTGACATCTGCCTATTGTAGTCTCCCCCCAAGTGACATGGAGAGCTCATCTTGATAGTGGATTGAAAGTTCAGAGTTCAATGTTGACCAAAGAACTCAAATTGTTAGTGGCTGCTTCTGGATTTGATTGTCTATTTTATTAAATTACCAGCCAATCAACTAACTACACTAGTTCAACAGAGGTCCTTGAAAGTCAATGTGCATGGTGAGGATATTTTTTTTTATCCTATTAAGTTTTTTAATTTTAATCACAGTATAGTTAACATTATATTAGTTTCAAGTTTATAATATGGTAATTCAATAGTTCTATACATTGCTCAATGCTCATCTTAAGTTTATTCTTTAATTCCCATCATCTGTTTTCCCCATCTCCCCACCCAATGCCCCTCTAGTAAACATCATAGTCTGTCCTCTATAGTCAAGAGTCTTGTTTCTTGGTTTGTCTCTTTTTCCCTCCTTTGTTCACTTGTTTTGTTTCTTAAATTCCATGTATGAGTCAAGATATTTTTGGAGAAAGTTGCTGTGAAGTTAGTCTTTGAAGTCTTTGAGATCTGGTTCTCCAACACGTAGGCTGAACTGGAGATAAAAATATGAAATTATTGACATTAGTGGGAATTAAAGTGATGTGTGTTGACAAGATCACCCGGAGAAAGTGAGAGAACACCCTGGGAATGAACATTGAGCAGCAATTATGGGTATGAAATGAGCAGAGGTGAAGAATTTCAGAGAAGACAAAGAAGTGGTTAAAGAGGTAGAAAGAAAAATAGATACTGTGGTGCCACAGAACCCACGAGAAGAGCGTATTTTTAGGAAGGACAAGGTAGTCTACACAGTCAAGTTTCACAGACAAGCGATCATTGACCTTTTGAAAGCAGTTTGAGTGAAATGGAACAGCCATATGCCAAACTAGAAAAGAGCAGATTGGTGAGCGTGTGGAGCAAATGAAGGTGTTGGGAATACCTCTTTGAAGAGCCTCAGCGATGAAGGGGAAACATTAGTTAGGGAGTAGTAAGAGAGGGTTCAGATTTTAGACCACAGACAGCTGCTTAAAGGACAAACCTGCTGCTGCAACTGACTTTATTGGAGCTAATAGACACTTTTTGCTCTTTCTAGGAGAGAGGCTACAGTAACATTGGCATGTGCAGAGAAAAAGCTCTCAGCCAGAAAAAAAGATCACAAATGGAAGCAGCAGTGGAAGGATGTTGGGATCATTCAAATCATTTTTTTATAACTCCAAAAGGACAAATTGACATACATTTTGATTAGTGCCTTCTCTCTCTCTCTGGCTCTGTTCTGTCTCTCTCTGTCTGTCTCTATCTGTCTCTCTCCCTTTCCCTCCCTTTCTATTCCTTTCCTATATATTATATTTAAGGAGACTCGTTAGTCTAGCAAAAAAAGGAACTCTTCAGAAGAGATCATCAGTTAGTCTAGCAAAAAAAGGAACTCTTCAGAAGAGATCATCAGCAATCATCATGAACCATAGTACTGTCTTGTTTCCATAGTCTCGATACCCAATTCTCATTTGCCACATTCTGCACAATGGCTTCTCTCTTTGTTCGATAAATCAGACGTACTGTGAATCTACAAAAACCACAGAGCCAAATGACAGGTAGTTCTAATTGAGCTAAAGAGCTTTCTTTCAGATCCTTTAAATGCAGCTTTTAGAATTCTTTCTAGCACTTTAAATAAATATGCTAATATCTGATTTTTAGGCACCCCCACAAAAAAAATTTAAAAAGTTTAAAATTCTCTATTGCCCACTCACGTAGTTTAAAAAGGGAGGTTGGGCTCAATCATCAATGGAGGCTGGTTATTGCTCTCTTGGAGTCCAGTAAGAAACAGTATATTGTAAGTGAGACTGTTCGCATTCATTCTCACAGCACCCATATTTCACCCTCATCATGGTCCTAGAACTTCAGGGCCCTTTGCCCTTAACATCCGCTCGTCCTTGGAACAAAGCATCTTTTCTTATAAGGAACTGTGTGTAAGATATTTGTTTTCAAAATGAACTCAAGCAGTTTTCTCATCTGGAGAATACATGAGGAGGTAAATAAGTGGGGAAAAAATATTTAAAAACTTCCAATGGAGGCACATATCTTCTGGAAGTTATGGAAAGGATTTAAGTTAATGTTTAAAAACTGCCTGCTCATGTCTGAAGGGGAAGTAATAAAATATAGTACCAATAAAAAGTAATAATCACAGTCACTGTGGATCTACAAAATCTTATTAAATATCCCTTGACAACAATTTTGAAAAAACTCAAAGTAATTATCAAGCCTCATTTTAAATTAAAACCTGGCCCTGGTGCCCCACGTCACTCTTGCGCACACATGGTAACAAAAGAGACTTATGATGGCTTTGTGTATATTGCAGCAGTGTTAGCTGGCTGGCCACCCTTATGATATAATCTCCTTCCACAGCAATTTAATTAAAACAGTGAAAGATCTGACCTTTGCTGGAGATTTTCTTATCCACAACACTAAAAATATCCCCTAGAAGCAATCTGTCAATATGATCTTTCAAGCACAAGATAGTACTGGAGAAGAAGAGAAAGGAAATGAGAAAAACCAGAACCCACACAGGTTAGCACATGGTTAGTTGTCATGAAACCAGAGTCAAGGTCAAACTTACAGTCAAGGCGTCTGTAAGGAGAGTAACCACCTAATTACCTGAAGCCAGGAGTGAAAGACCCCCATCTGGTGGCCACATATAATAAGGGCATGATCAATGAGAATTGCCTACCACCCACCCCCAACCTTTCTGGGAATTATCCTTGGGTCTGTTTTAGTCTGGATAACACTTAGAGGCTTGAGAGCCTTCACTTATAGAATAGTCATGGTAAGTCTTCCTATCCCATAACCCCTAGAATTCTGTGCATTCAGTAGCAAAAGATTGTATGAGGAAGAAGGAATCTCTCTTTACTGATGGTAACAGGAGATCCCCACACACTCTGTTATGATGATTGAAATGTTCCTGCCCAGTCAGAGGATAAATACCATTTATCTTCATTGCTATCCTGGGAAAGGAAATTTTCTCCTTTTCCCCGTAGGAATGTGGGCTTCCAGTTTGACATATAACCTGAAGGATAAGGCATGGAAATACTGGATAGAAGTAGGGTATAACTCAAGGACAAATGGAGCTCATGATGAGCATGAAGTCCTGCTAATTATGCTAATCATCCAATAGAGAATGGTTAAAAAAAAAAAAATCCAGATTTGAGGTCAGACAGAGTTGGCTGGAGTCAGCTTCTTTACTACTTCCTGGTCACCACCACTGCTGGGGAATGATACTAGACACATTGAAGTCCCTAGCTCAGCCTATAAAATGGCAACAATATTGATTTTACAGACTTGTCAGGATAATAGGGGTAACTTTAATGTATCATATGATACATATTTGCTGTTTAATAATGAGTAGAAGCTATTATCAACAGTCAGGAAAATAAAATTATCTCTAAAGAAATTGTGGGTCAATGGGGCACCTGCGTGGTTCAGTTGGTTAAGCATCTGCCTTTGGCTTGGGTCATGACCCCAGGGTCCTGGGATCAAGACCCACATTGGACTCCTTATTTAACGGGGAGCCTGCTTCTCCCTCTCCCTCTGCTGTTCCCCCTGCTTGTGTGCCCTCTCTTTCTTTCTCTGTCTCAAGTAAATAAATAAATAATCTTAAAAAAAAAAGAAGGAAAGAAATTGTGGGTCAAGATAGGAAACCACAGATTCCTCAGTGAAATGTAAACTTAAGTTATATTGTAATGGCCAAACTCATTGTCAACTTAATGAATCAGACAATGAGTACACGTTAGTCAATAAAGCTGCCTAGTGCTTTAACTATCCATGCTTTCCGATGCCAACTATGCATCTGGAAAACTGAGATGAATCTCAGGCATGGATGGGCAAAGTCTAACAGAAACTGTTTTATTCACACCTGTATCCAGAAGAGATCTTCAAAACTTTTAACAGTCAATATGGAACAAGTCTCAACCAGTAAGAATGGGTGTTGACTCTAGATAAGGGAGAGAGCCATGTCCGTGCATACTGGGTGATATACTGGGTGATTATCAATCCTGTACTTCTCTTAAAGGTTTAGCATTAACCTTTGCATATAGTAAGCACTTGACTAGTATTTATATAATTGAATTGTACTGTTTTAACCTGGTCACTGAAAAGTGATGGTAAATAGGGGAAAAAGTTGAATTAACAATGATCAATTTGAGCATGTGCAGAAGAATCATCCTGAATTTTTCACCATGAAAGATTTTTCAATTTTTGTGGATCAGCTTGGGTACATGTTGTCTGACTTAAATTTGATCTTTTGTTACTTTTCTTTAAATAAAAAAAAAATTTTAGATACTTTAAATAATAAATTTATCTTTATTGACTGATTATTAAAATCCATTAGTACCTGGATTCATTCCAAAAGAATATACAACAGCTCTATCTTGATTTACAGTTTACAGGGAGCTTTATCAGGCTTCTTGGGGTGAACTTGATAAATGAACAGACAAGTCCAAAATCAGACAACTGGCAGACTCAAGACTCTGACCTAAGTCCTGTGGTTTCAAGTCCAGTACTATGCTCTCTCTGCTCCATGCAGACTCTTGGCTGCCTACTTGAAAGCAATGCCAGGCTTTATTTTGGGCAGACTCAAGTCTTAATGACAATTAATTCTCTTAGTGCTGCATCCATCTTCTTACGCTCCAAACTTCAGCAGCTAGGGTAGCACCTGTCTACACGCACGCTTAGTAAGGCAGGACATGCAAATGTGGGACTCTCGTCAGTTTTTTTGTTTGTTTGTTTGTTTTTTACTTTATAAGGACTCTCTGGTTCCTAAAGGAAGCTGGAATTTCTCTGATCCTTTTTCTCTCTTAGGTCTTTGGTCACCATTACCAGTAGCTGTGTTCACCAACACCAATAGTTGGGTTCACAATCACAACTGTTCATTTCCTCAACACATACCCACTGTCACTCTTAAGCACACCTTCAGCCCAGCTTAATGATTTAGGGAGAATAGATTGGAGTTGTCAGAAAAGTGAAAGCCATCACAATTTCAGTTGTGACGAGACATACATACTTTGCCCTTCTACATCTGTTTTGAAATCAAGTAAAAACTTTAATAATTATGTTCCACAGAGGCATCTGGAAGATATGTTGGTACTTGTTGGCAGCAGACACCAGATGGGCTATTCAATCTGGAACAGATGGTTAATTGATATTAAATAATGATAAGCCTGGACTTTTCCACCATTCATGATTCTCATTTTCTATTGATAAGTTTACCATCTTGGTTTAACTCAGTTTTCTAAATTCCTTTTTCTAATCCATATGGTTTTAAGAGGAAAAGAGGAGAAATTTTCTCTTTGATCGGAGAATATCTCAAGCCCTCAAGATACCCTGGAGTTGAAAAATGAACTCTAATGAAGTCATGATATTATGGTAGAGCTAAGAGGTTCATCATTTTTTTATGGCCACAGATCTAGGATTTTTCTATCCCTACTCTGTTAATTAATGTTACCTTCTTCTTTCCCCTTGTATCTCCCCCATCTCTGTACTGTCAGCTAAATTCCTTGCAAAGGAAAACTGCCGAATGGTAGTAACATACACTTTTATTAAAAGCTGCATAAATTTCCAATATCCAAATGTAGCTCTCTCCAAAGGTAGGGGTGAAGTAAACAAGTTAAAGTTTAAGTCCTGAATGGGAGTGGTATACCGGTGTTCTAGAAAATTGCTACCACATCCATAATTCTTACTTCACTCCCTAATGCCTAGAATTCTATTAACATAATCTGTTCAGCATTTTATTTTATATATTTTATACTTAACAAAATATCATTTAAAAATGGTCAAAGGTGATTTGGTGACCTAAAAAGAGAATTAAGGAGAAAATGTGTACTAAAAGTGGGAGTATAGGGAAAGTGGGGGAGAAGAGACATCCAAATCTAAACAATTCAAAACTAAGATCATTGCAAAAGATCATGTTTTGCTTTGGGCTGGCCTTAGAAGTCAGATAAGGTGCAGCAGAATCTCCTTAGTAATTATCTTGCTAGCTGTCTATCTTCACTGACGACCCAAAGCGAAATGAGGTATCAGTGAACTTGTTTGGTAGAGGCGGGGAGTGAGCCAAGAGGGAGTGTGCCTCTTCTCTCCTTTCTGTATTTAAAATAGACCACTGAGAATTGATGAAGCATCCTTATTTATGAACTATCCATCTTACCAATCACTGGGACTGAGCCAAGAGCATAGTAAAACTAAAAGTTAAGATTTCCTCTCGACCTCTTGCATTCTCTTGCATTTTTTTCCTCTAATTTTACCTAGACGCAACTGCAGAAGTTAAATGGGCGGTTCCCAGAACCACTGCAGAGCACCTCTAGACTTCTAGAGAAATCTAAAATAAATAATATTTATGAAATTAAACAAGAAAAATGTATACTAGATCAAGGCAGGTATAAAAAGCCATCATAAAGATAGACAACATCTCCAAAGACAAGAGAGAGATAACTAAAGATGCCATTATGTCTTCTGTCAAAGTCAAGGAAGGATGGGAGCTGAGTGCCAGTGGAAAACCAGGGTCTTGCAGTGATAATGTACAGTCCCAGAAGTACGGCCTCAGGATAGGAGGAGCACTCCTTCTCAATGCAGGAGTAACCCATGCTCCTGAGAAAAAGGTGGCCAGCTCTCTGAATTCCCAGTTCAAGGAACAGCTGTCATCTGCTATTGCAGACTCTTGAGAATACACTCCAGACAGAGACAATCTTGTAAGGTAGGATTTGAGTTCAAATCCATGTGTGATTGTCTGCCTTAATGAGTAGAACCAAATCATGCATGAGCCTAGACAAACAAGATTTTTCAAATTGTTTTCCTAGGGTTCTCTATAGTTATCTCCTGGGCTGCCTCAGGCAGTGTAAGAAAGTTGAGCAGGCAGAGTTTCCCCCTCTACTCTATCAAATTCCCATCAGAATAGTTCATTTTCATCTGTATGTTGCTCTGGAATTCTATGTAGGATCTCTTAGGGACAGATTCTGCCACTTAAAAAATGTAAAAACTCACTGACATTGATAAAGTCAACCCTATGGTCTGCTCCTTGGATTCTTCCCTAGGGCTCTACCTTGGTTCCCAGGTGGCCTCCAGTGGAAGTCCTTTGGTATCTTATAGTTATGCCATGGACTTCTAGGAGAGTCCCCAAAGAAAGAAAGCACAAGGCCAAAAAATGTCAGAAATTAGCCGATCAAAAGGTAGACATATTGTGCAGAAGGTAGAGATTTTTTACTTCTCGAGCTTTTCCATCAAAGACCAACATATAGGTCTTGATTAGGAGTGGAACTTTTCCTCCAATGGAGCATTGGAAAGTATGCAAGGCTGCTTTTGGCTGTTATAAGGATTGTGATGTATCATTGTAATCCTTGGTAGGGGCCAGAAATGCTAAGCTTTTTTAATATGTGGGACAGCTCTGTATAATGAAGTTGTACCTTTCCACCCGAATGCCAGCACCCGTGACATACTCTCTGACATAGCAAAATCACAAGGAATATCTAGGTTTCTTCCCAGAGGTTACAGATTATAGATATTTGTCTTTTTATATAAGTGGGTACCTC
Organism: Neogale vison; assembly: GCF_020171115.1. Classification (NCBI taxonomy): domain Eukaryota; kingdom Metazoa; phylum Chordata; class Mammalia; order Carnivora; family Mustelidae; genus Neogale; species Neogale vison. Next base: position 196,863,748 of record NC_058091.1, on the reverse strand, counting down.
AGGCTGTTGAGGCATAAGAACATTAAATATATAATTAAATCACCATTTCCCAATTCCATATTTTCTGAGTATCATTGGGTAGCCCATATGGATCTGATGATGATTGTTCCATTCCCCACATCATTTATTATCTCACTTTAAATTAATGCATTAGCCATCTGGTTCTTAGATATTGGTATATCACAAACTTGGGTTAATATGAGTTGGTCCATGAAACAAATCTATTCTCAGACACTAGTGGAATCAGGACTTGGAGCCTGTAGAACAAGGAACTCCAAGATCACAGATGACTCAAAGTCTAAGCCATGTTAGTGTGCTGTGGATAGCCGGCTGGCCTCTCCTTATGACACTCTCGCCCCCACATGAACTGCCTTTCAAACTATAGTGTAAACATTTCTCTTAAAGTACTTACACAAGAGCAGATTCAAAAAATTTTTTTTAAGATTTATTTATTTGACAGACAGAGATCACAAGTAGGCAGAGAGGGAGGCAGAGAAAGAGAAAGAAAGCAGGCTCCCTGCTGAGCAGAGATCCTGATATGGGGCTCAATCCCAGGACCCTGAGATCATGACCTGAGCCGAAGGCAGAGGCTTTAACCCACTGAGCCACCCAGGTGCCCCAAGCAGATTGAAAATTTAACTCCAGAGTATGACTTTTGAAAGCACGTGAATAAAACTCAATTTATATTCTGTCATTGTTGTGAATCAGGGTGGCATCAGAATATAGCAATGACCACATAATGTTAAAGGGAGGATTGAGATGTATGACATTATATGGTAGGAAAAGAAATGCAAATACTTTTATGTAAGATTTTTCTCTAGCATTCCACTAACCATTAATAACCTTCTCTTTTTTGCTTTTATATAACTTATGAGCATTTTATACAATATGACTAACTCATAAAATTTTAATAAAATTGGACACATGGCTAAAAATATCCCCTGTTACTATAATTATAAAGGCAACTTTATGCTTCAGAGCTGAACCAGGATCAGAAAAACAGTCTTTGGAGAAAAGTTATCTGTTTGCTAATTTAGTGTGTTATGGGAAGGATCACCCTTAATTCAACAGTCTAACCCAGGGTTGAAGTGAACGTAAAAGACTTGGAGGGGGGCGCCTGGGTGGCTCAGTGGGTTAAGCCTCTGCCTTTGGCTCAGGTCATAATCTCAGGGTCCTGGGATCGAGCCCCGCTTCGGGCTCTCTGCTCAGCAGGGAGCCTGCTTCCCCCTCTCTCTCTGCCTACCTCTCTGCCTACTTGTGATCTCTCTCTCTGTGTCAAATAAATAAATAAAATCTTTTAAAAAAAAAAAAAAAGACTTGGAGGATTTTAGTCCCTTTTCCTGGGAATTCAGTGTTCTGTGTTACATAAAACTTAAATAGTTCTTCCTAAATGGTAAGAAGTCATTACCAGCATTTAATGTTATCCCCAAGAAAAAAGCAACAGTCAAAAACCAGTTATTTGGAAACCGTACACTGATGAGCCCATACTTCTCCCATTTTCTTATTTTTATTACACCATGCAACATATTTCCAATGTGAAAAAAATGCAAGACCCAAAAATAACAACTTAATAATGACTGCCATTTTTGAATGTTGGATGTGAACTTGGCACTTTTGCCAAATCCTTTACAGATTGCAGAGTTCCTGGTGAGATGTAATAGTTCTTTTAATCCAGAGAAGCCTGCAGAAAGGTGTTTCCAGATGGAGGTAGCAGGTTCCTTAGAGTAGATTTTTGTTGGAGTAGGCTCAATTTCCTAGATTATTGAAGTTATGCAAACATATAGGGAGTGAATGGCAACAATTTATTTGTAGGAAGGATGCAACAGAGCCTTCTGTGACCTGACAAAGGCTTTTCCTCCATCCCTGACACTAGGAAAAGTTTGGTGAATTTACCTAGAAAATAATGTTCCTTTGGGGAAAAATAAGAACAAGACCCCAAACTCTGTCCTTTTGAGGTTTAACTCTATATAAACTTCTACAGTGAATGGAAATGGTACAAACTGAGATTTTTTCAGGTAGGAAAAGACACCAGGACCGCAAAGAGCAGTTTGGCTTGAAAGAAGTGGACATGGAATGGTGGCCTGCATTCACAGTCAGACCTGGCCACCTCTGTATACACTTGACCTCAGAAGAATTTAATCGTGCCCCATAATTGAATTCAGAAAGCTCCTGGAAAACCCCTTAGGTTTATATGGCACATGCTCAGCTCTCCAAAACCCTTTGTATGGATTGAGTAAGGGAATGAGAGATTTTGAGAGGATAATTGTAAACACTTGTCCTGCTGTTGCAAATATTGATCCTAGGTTTCAACAGAGACTCATAGACACAATAATTTCTGTCCTGTTTTAAGCCAGATTGAAGCAGATCTCAGGGTGACAGAGGAGTAATTTGGGTTCAGTTTTACTGAGGTCAAGCCCCTCTTTTTCCATGAATAAAGAAACTCATAGGGGTGCCCAAGTGTCTGCCTTCAGCTCAGGTCAGGATCCTAGAGTCATGGGATTGAAACCCTCATTGGGTTCCCAGCTCAGCGGGAGGCCTACTTCTCCCTGTCCCACTCCCCCTGCTTGTGTTCCCTCTCTAGCTATTTCTCTGTGTGTTAATTAAATAAATAAAATCTTAAAAAAAAAAAAAAAAGAACCCATAATGGAATCAGGGTTGCCATTGGCAAATGTGCAGATTGGGTGGTTCCCAACACCCCAGAAAATAATGTCTTCATTGGTTACAAAGGGAATGATTCTGCTGATGATGCGGATTACATATAATTCAATAAATTTCCCAAGTTATATAATACTATACATGCACAACCACAGAAATCTATAATAAGAAAAGGAGTAATAGTTACTTCTGGGTCACCTGGATACCCATGTGTTAGGTCAACATGATCATGTGTGAGTCGTGGCTGGTGGCAGACATCAGACATAGGACTCAGTTTGCATGCTTCCCTTCTCCCCTTCCTGTCCTTCCATCCTGATCCCCTTCCCTAAGCCCAACAACAGCAACAGTGTCTAAGGAATGTGCACTCTCCTATCTGCTGACAGTTTGTGATATCACTTAGGTAATAGGCCCCAACAGCCTATAGGAATGCCCCCTTCTCTTCACACAGCTGGGCTTTGAGGTGGCATTTCTGTCACACAGAGACAGAGGCAGTTAAACTCATAGTGGCTTATTAGTGCCACTTAATTCAGGAACAACGAAGTTGAGGCCCTGAATAAGAGAGAACCTACTTTTTGGGGATGGACTTGATGACCTCCAGAGGTCACTCCTATGTCACTTCAGTCAGTAATGAAGAAGAAAACACAGCTGCAGGTCAGGCTTTATGAGACACGACCTCTGAACGTGTGTGCTCTCTGGTGCTTCAGCCATGCACAAGACAGAGCTGAGTCCTCACAGAGCCCACCTCTGTGAGGGCCTGATAAGTATCACCAAGTGATTATTAACTGCCCCCATAATGGCTTTTCCTTGCTCTTGGGACAAAGCTCAAATTACCTAACATGATCTATTAGGCTCTGTCTTATCTCGGCCCATTCACCATTCTGGCCTTCTGTCTTTCCATTCTCCCACCTGCTATACATAGAGATTGTAACAGTCCCCTAACCAAATGATTCAACTATTCAGTAAATCTCAACCACAATGTTAGCAGGGGTGTGTGTGCACATGCATGCACATGTGTCCTTGTGCATGTATAAATTGACAGTTGACATGCTGATTCAAAATGCATACGGAATGTAAAAGACCAGAAATAGAAGTTGGAGAAGTTGGAGTAGGTCTTGAGAAAGCAACAGTCAGTATCAACCCACTATCAGGACATATTATAAAGTGATAGCAAGAGTGTGGCACTGGCATAATTATAGACAGATAGGCTAACAGAACCGAAATAGAGAGACCCACATATATATGGGTATAAACGATGACAAAAATCATGCTGCAGGGCAGTGGGGGAAGGGTTGCTTAGTTAGTTGCATAGCCATATGGGAACAAAATGAACCTGAACCCATACCTCAAAAGATACAACTATAGTTCCTATAACTTGATGACCTCCAGAGGTTATATGAACTATAACTGTTCAAAAACCAATTTCCAGAAGAGCTATAGATCTTAATCTGGAGTAAAAAACAATTAAAAACTTTTAGAGGAAAACATAGGATATTATTTTGGCATAAACAAAAATTCCTTAATTAGGACGCAAAAAGTGCCAGATACTAAAAAACCAAAAACAAAACACCACTATTTATCAAAGAACACCACTAAAGTGAAAAGGCAAGCCACAAGTGGGGAAAACTGCAATACAAATGCCTGAACAAAGATTCATACGTATCAGGAATATATGACTTCTGCAATTCAATGAGAAAAAGACACACAAAACAGTAGAAAAATGAGTAAGAGATTTAGACACTTTAAAAAGAGAATATGGAAACATGTGGAGAGGTACTCATTCATCTCATCAGAGATACGCAAATTAAAATTATGATGCAATGTCTCTACCCACTCACCAGAATGGCTAAAATTAAAAAGACTGATAATACCAAATCCTGGTGAGAATGTGGCCCAACTTGAACTTTTCTTTATTGTAGGTGAGAATGTAGATAGAAACAACCAGGTTGGGAAGAGTTGGGCCATTTAAATATGTGGATTTAAACATTATATGCAAGATCCACAAAGCGGTAATTCCATTCCTAGGCAGATACTCAGCCAAAGTATGTATGTAGGAAATGTGCGTAAGAATATTCCCAGTTGCACCAAATCATCACAAATGGACGACAACTCAAATGTCTATCAACAGGAGAGTGGATAAATAAATTGTGTTATAATCATACAATGGAACAAAATCACAACAAAGATGAACAAAACTACAGCTATGTTAAAAAAAGTGGATAAACCTCATGGTATTGAGAGAGTAAAGCCAGACACAGAATAGTACATACTATACAACGCAATCGCTATAAAGTTCCAAGACAGAAAAACTAACATATTAGGACTGAGTCCCTGGAGTACTTCTGGAGGGACTAGGAACCAGACCAGGCACAGGGCTGTATGGGAGGCAGGTAATATTCTGTATTCACCTGACTGTTGGTTACACAAGGAGTCTATAAAAAAAATCTCTGAACTATACATTTGATTTGTGCACTTATTTTTCCTCTTTTAAAAAATTTTTTTTATTTTTGTGCACTCTTCTTTATATGCATAATGTTTCAGTAAAATAATTCACTTTTTAAAAACGCAATTTGGGAAGGAGTCTTCAAAGCTGCTCCTTATTCTTGCTTGAGGGAAGCCTCTATTCTCTTAAAGGGCAGCCAAGGGAAACTGCAGGAAAGCTCTATTTAAAAGAAAAAAAATAAAGCGATCCCTGGAGAGTGAGAATTGTTAAAGATGGGTCATGGGTACATGTGACTTCATTATATTATTCTGTTTTTGTATGTGTTTTAAATTTTCCTAATGCGTGTGATCTTTTCTAAAAATCTATGGAATATAAATCCTGATTTGCATCCAAATCAAATCAGCCACCACTGATTATTTAAAGTCAGAAAAACATCACTAAGAATAAAAACAGTGTCTTCCTCCTCTAATGTGTTAGTTAGCTCCCTACGAAAACAGGGTCACCAAAGCTTTGTACTCGCGCAGGAAGTCTCCCCTCCCAGTCACTTGAACCTTTGGAGAGTTCCCTCCTGTGAATATATTCTGTTTTTTGATCCTTGGAAATAAAGATGTTCACTATTTTTTCTTGTCAAGATGCCCACCAGCCAATTATGTTCTTTTCCATCCTAGTGTCACTTTCTAATGAATGACTGAATGACAAATATAAACTTCAGTGGAGAGCACATACGGAAGGAGATAACTCAAGAATAGGAGCTGAGGAGGGGAGACTAGATGTCTGGCTAATGAGAGGCCCTAAGCCAAATCAACCGAAAAGGAAATGATTAATTACGGGAGCCTAGCAGTAGAGATGCCCCTGAGCAGTTCAGTGAAGTGGAATGACGTAGGTTAGAGAACAAGATAACAGGCCAATTGATTCAGGACTGGGGAAAGATATATTTTTAAATGTGTATCTCACATACAGATGGCAGTCTTTTTGACCAATAAATAAATAAATATATAAATAATGCTTTAAAAGGTCAATAAAGCTGATGTCATCAACCACCCAGATTCTTTCCACCTTAGGTAAAAGCTGCAGATAATTTTGTTTTCTATATATCTAAATATCCTTCTTAAATTAGGGGCTAGAAACAGAGCTTTACAAAAACTGATTTTTAAAAAACCATGGAGAAAATAGTCACCATTCAAGAAGTCACACACCCTTATATGTAACAAACAAACAAACAAACCTAACTCTGAGTTAGTTTGAGTTTGAAATTACCACTGTCGGATACCTTTTATAGGGGTGCCTGGGTGGCTCAGTGGGTTAAAGCCTCTGCCTTCAGCTCAGGTCATGGTCCCAGGGTCCTGGGATTGAGCCCCACATCGGGCTCTCCGCTCAGCAGGGAGCCTGCTTCCCCTCTCTCTCTGCCTGCCTCTCTGCCTACTTGTGATCTGTGTCTGTCAAATAAATAAATAAAATCTTTAAAAAAAAAAAAAGATACCTTTTGTAACATTTTTATACCATTTTTACATATCTTCAGGGTTGAGTTTCAGCTTTTGTCCTTTTCAGCCTGGAGGAAGTACCGTGCCCTTCCAGGTATGAAATAAAGTGAAGTTTTCCTTTGTCTTGCAATATAATTCTACTCCCCATCTTGCCTCTTCGCCAGAGAGAGAATAAGGGAAAGTGAGCTTCATGTCCTCACTAATGAAATCACAACTCCCCTGTCGGAAGCCGGGTAAGCAGCCAAAAACAAACCCTCAAATGTAGCCCTTGGAAATTCCAAACTAGTGTGTATCCCCATCCACCCCCAAGCCTTGTGCCGCCCTTAATATGAGCCACTGGGTTTGAAATAGAGCAGAGTAGAGGTTTAATGATGTTATACAGGAAGGAGCAGAGAGTCCATGTTTCTCTACAGTGAGGAAATTCGTTGAAGTTAACCAAGAGAAAAGTCAAAATAGAAAATGTGCCTCCTCTTCTTCTTTCAGCAGTGTCTGGACTTCGAATCAGTCATGCCTAGAGTAGAGGACAGCACAGGACTGGGGCAGTCCAAGAACAGCAAGGCCAAGCAAAGAGGCTGAACCATTGCCAAGAGATTAAGAAAGGAGCCTCAGGTTTTCTTCAAGGAGACTGGGCTGCCTTGTAGCAGTACAGTACAAGGGTAATGGTGACTGGTGCTGGGCAGTTTTCCGCATATATTGAGGACTCATCCTTATCCAAACTTGGAAGATATCCAGAATTTAAAACAAACTATAAGTAATCAGTCACATGAGTTGGGGTGGAGATTTATCTTTTTCTGAAAATAGTAAGACTCCTCATATAAAAATAGAGCAACAAGGAGAGCATGGAATGTCAAGAACAGAATCTAACCAGAAATAGTCTTTTTAGCCACACCTACTAAACCTTTTTAGCCACTTCCTTAATGTGAAGGAATGAGTGAAATGAGTATCAAAATGAACATCACCTCCTTTATAGATAGTATGTTTTTCTTTATATAAGTACTTCAACTGGATAATTACATGTTCACAAATAGTTTCAATCTACAGTGAGTTCTCACCCATTCTGAGCTTCTTGGTTTTAGTGCTGTAGGCAGAAGAATCCTGGTCCAGAATGGGCATCAACAACAGGATCTAGTTGTAGCTGGTTCTAGAACGGATATCATCAATGACCTAGATTCTTTCTACCTTTGTGCTCCCTTCCTCAGAATATCAATTTTCTTCTCCAAGCTTGTCCCCTTGGGGTCACAGCACGGTGGTCTCAGTTGCAGACATCACCCCTGTATGCAATTATATCTCAACATCGGATGACCAGTGTCTCTCCAGGCATCTCTTTTTCTTAGAAATTTTTCTAAGAATCTCTCAAAGACCCTGCCATATATCATTGATCAGATCAAAGTCATATGCCTAAGTGTCAAAAGAATCACTGGCAAGGAGAATGGGATTATGATCTTGGTCTAAACTAATCATGATTTATCCCTCGGCACTGGGCCACCTTCCTTATGTGCCATGCCTCTTAATATCTAGATAAAACAAGAGTTTTGTTAACATAAGTAAAGGGAAGATCAGCTGTTGGAAGGCAACAAATGCTGTCTGCCTCAATTCATATACATCTATATTAAAAAACCCACTAGGGATTATTACAGATAGATATTCAGACTAGGTATATAAACGTTATCTATGGTAATGACAGTTTTCCATGGTGTGGCAACCAATACATGGGAGTGCGTAAGTAAATCTCTTCTGAGTAGATATTATGTTCCTGTTATAATTAGGTACAATGATGAAGTCAGTCAACCCTCAAGGAATTCGTAATCTACCAGAGTCTGAGGTATAGTAAAGATTTTGGTCAGCAAGAAATCAGTAAGATGAAGCAAATAAAAAATTGCACAAAATAGAATTCACTATGATGAGAAAGCTTATAGTCTAGGTGGGGTGTGGGATCAGAGCTAGCACATCAAACAGAGAATATTTAGATAAGCAGAAATAGTAGATTAGGTTACTTAGAAATGCTACACTGAAGGTACATTTAACTTACTTGGAGAGCCTTTGGAAGTTTTTGAGTATAGTCATGACGTGACCAGATCCCTCTGTTGGGAGAAAAATATGATGGGAGGGACATGAAAAAGAAAAATGCTGGATCTAGCAGAGCCACTATAGTAGCTATTAAATGTGTAATTTATGAAGCACTATAACCTAAACTTGGATTATAATAGTGCCTATGGTATGGCTTCTTGGCCTTTGGGCTAAGATCAAACGTGGTAGTTGTTATGGAAATAGAGGATGGAAGAGAAATAGATTTTAAAGGAATGATGGTCAGAGTTTCCTCAAAAGGCAGAAATCAAGGTGAATCCAATAACCAGAGCCCCAATGACAAGAAGACCTAGAAATTTCTCCCTGAGAAGCAGTGGTCCCAGATACTTGATTGGACCTGAGCCCATGAGGTCTCAGGCAACAAGGAATGGGATGGAATGAGCTTCAGAGTGTGGTACCAAGTCTAAACAAAAAGAAACTTATCAAAGTTGTAACTAAAATAAAGTCAGGTAAAATATCTAACTGAACTGTCAACCTGAAAAGTTAGGCAGCAAGGCTAGTTCCAGATAAAAGCCACAAGTTAGACCCCAGAGTTATCAGACAGGACAAGAGGCCACTGAATGTACAGGCCTGGGACAGATGTATAGTACAAAATCATATAATAAGAACCAAACTTAAGTATATCAGTTACACACTAAATTTACAGGGACTAAGCTCTTCACTTAAAAGACAAATATTAGAACTATAATTTTTTTAAAAATCTTATCTATGAACAGTAAACTAGAGACGTGCCTACAAAATAGGTATGGGAAGGTATAAACAATCAAAAGAACACATGTGCAAAAAATTTAAAATAGAGCTACTATATGATCCAGATCCCACTTTTGGATACATATCTTAAGGAAGTGAAATCAGTATTTCAAAGACTATCTGTACCCCTTATTCACTGCAGTATTATTCCCAATAGCCAAGACATGGAAACAACCTAAGTGTCCAATGACAGATGAATGGATAAAGAAAATGTTTTATTTATATGCAATGGAATATTATTCAGCCATTAAAAAAAGGAGGAGCCCTGCCATTGGTGACAATATGGATGGACCTTGAGGGCATTATGTTAAGTATGTCAGAGAGAGACAAATACTGTATGATCTCACATGCAAAAGCTAAAAATCAAAACTCATAAAAACAAAATAGATTGGTGGTTTCCAGGCACTGAGGGGTGGGAGAAATGAGGAGATGTTCATCAGAGGGTACAAACTTCCAACTATAACAGAAGTTCTGGGGTTGTAATGTGCAGCATGGTGACCACAGTTAGTAATACTGTGTTGTATACTTGAAAGTTGCCAAGAGAGTAGATCTTTTTTTTTTTAATAAAGATTTTATTTATTTATTTATTTGACAGACAGAGATCACAAGTAGGCAGAGGCAGGTGTAGACAGGGGAAAGCAGGCTCCCTGCTGAGCAGAGAGCCTGATGTGGGGCTTGATCCCACGACCCTGAGATCATGACCTGAGCCAAAGGCAGAGGCTTAACCCACTGAGCCACCCAAGTGCCCCAAAGAGAGTAGATCTTAAATATTCTCAACACACACACACACACAAATGGTAACTATTTGAGGTGAAGGATGTGTTAACTAACCTTATTGCAATCATTTTGCAGGGTTTGTGTATCACATCATCACACTCTACACCATAAACTTACACAATGTTATATGTCAATTATGGCTCAATAAAGCTGGGGAAAGAAAGAAGAAAAAACAAAAGAACACTTGCGTAACAACATCAATATCTGACAAAATTTATTTAAAGTCACAAAAACATTACTAGGAATAAAAACAGTAACCACATAATCATAATAGGTTTAACTCACTGGAAATATGTAAAAATAATTACAATATCCATAGAAATGCAAAAAATAAAGCCAGAATAAAATTGTTTTCTCTACATTATTAAATGAATATCTAAAATTTTTTGAATGTGTAACCCAGTTAAAGTAATATTAAAGAAGAAATGAACAAATACTCCATCAGGATAGGAAGTGTTAATATAATCTTTCATTAATTTTCTAAGACAAAACCATCAGTAAAGACTTAGAAGATTTGGAAAAACACACTTAGCAAGATTGATCTAATAATCCTACCTATATACTTAACCTTTTCTATCCTATAGCTCCCGTAACACCAATCCTGTTCTTCAAATCCCTGACTCTGTCCCTGCCCCAACCAAGAAAAATAGCACAAAATTCTGCATTCTTGCCTCGATTCCCATCGCTGTCCAGCCCCCAAAGGGATAGAATATCTTGACATGTGGTGTCATTTATTTTTCTTTGTTTTTTTTTTTTTTTCCCTCTTCATTTGTATTATCTGACTGATGTCAGAAATACAGTTCTAAATTTAGCAGGATCTCAGCCCGGGACTGAGTTCACAGCAGTATTTCTTCTTCCTTCCTTCCTTCCTTTTTTTCTTTTTTTATTAAAGAAATGTAACTTTAAGATCATCTTTCATTTTAATTAAATCCCTTTATTTAAATTAAAGAGGAAATAAATTTCTTTCCTTTTGCTATCTACATACTTTAGAACATAGATGCAGAATAATTCTTCATTCCTCCTTGATTGATGGTTTTGAGTTGTTTCCAGTTCTTATGTCACCCAACATGCTGGTGCTTTTTATTTCTGTGGAGTAAGGGGGAGGGGTGGTGGGGGTCTGTTTTGTTTTTGTTTTTGTTTTTGTTTTACTTCAAAAGTTAGTTTTTCATTGTCTTATGGAAGGGCTCTTGTAATTTACATTCCCACTGGTCCTACATTGACCCACCCCCTCTCTGCCCTTGGGGTACTATCATACATTTTAATGTTTGTCAGTCTAAAATGTGAGAACCCACTTGTCCTTGTTGTGACTTGCTGCACATTTCCATAGTCAGCAGGGGGGCTGCGCCTTTTCACATATTAACTGTAATTTTATATGTCCTTGTCTGTTTCTATTCTTTGCCCGTTTTTCTATTTTTCGTCTCAGAAATCCTTGCCCACAAGGTATCCTTCTATAGGAGACAGAAGTGAAGGGGTGGCCAGCACCAATTTCCTTGGGCCTGTATTATTAGAGCTTGGCCTGCAGCCTCCCTCTCCCTTGGGCTCTGAAGACCGGGTTCCACCTCTCTGAGAAGGTGAATGCTCCCATTTAAAGAGAGAGAGAGAAAGGAAACAGAAAGGAGGAGAAAAGCACTTCCCCACATCACATAATCCTCTTTGCTCTCGGTGAAGCCTGCTGCTGCCGCACAATTCAGGTGGGATTTCTATTCCAGCAACCAAAGAGCGAGGCATAAAACCCACCCGCAGAGACCCCGCAGTCTGGAGTGCCCGTGCTCGGGGACCATCCGCTTCATGTCGTGCTGCTCTATTGAAACACATGGACTCCTTCCCATAGTCTCACTTGAGGGAATAGAAGCCCCAAGCGGGGGGGGGGGGGGGCAACGACAAGGGGGGGCTCCTGCCCTCCCCTCCCCTCCCCGCGCTTTTATCCCACCTTTTCCAACACTTCCACAATATTTGTCCTTTCTTCCTCTGCCCTGCACCCCACTTTTCATATTTCACAGGAGTGCCTCACTCGCATTCCTAACATTAATGAGCTCCAAGCTGGTTTATTAAAGGTAGGAAACAAATGGAAAAGCAAGCTCATCTTGCTGGCCTGCAGCCGGCTTTCCCACCGAGAGAGAAGAGTGAGTCTCCAGGCTGCAGGGAGGCTGACATGCAGGGCAGCAGGCAGCTGTCTGCCTTTATTAAAATGCCACCTTGACCGGCGTCTGATTTCTTTGAGGGCCGATGGACGACCGTTCAAACGCAGGACCCATGACACAGGCTCTGCTGCTTTTGGCCCGCAAGCCCCCTCAGCTGTGCGGGCTGCAGCAGGGGGGAGATGAAAACCATGCAGCCGCCAGCTCCTACCCCCACCTCCCCGGGGCCCATCCCCCTCCCTCCTCTCCCCCGCTCCGGCTGGGCCTATCAACTTCTCTAGAAAGGCTTCAGCAGCACATCTAGTTCGGCACAGTTACTGTTTGTCTCTTCTCATTTCCCATGCGTGGTGGCAGTGTGTATCCTCGATCCTGTCAAAAAGTCCTCCAGAGACTCCCCCACGAGGACGACTGGGATGTGCTGGCATATTTCAACCCACACAGAGACCAGCTGGAAATGTCGGATGGTAGCTGTGTTTGAGCAAATACTAATTCCTCCATGAGCCGATTTTAAATTTAAGCCCTATCCTAAGAATATAGTTTGGATTTAGGAAACTTCTTTTTCTTTAACCTAATATATATAATGTGTGTGTGTGTGTATACATACATATATGTATATATAAAATATGTAATTTATTTATATTTATACTTATATATATAAAAATATATATATTTTTTAATTTTATTTATTTATTTGACACAGAGAGAGATCACAAGTAGGCAGAGAGGCAGAGAGAGAGAGAGAAAGAGGAGGAAGCAGGCCTCCCGCTGAGCAGAGATCCCGAAGCAGGACTCGATCCCAGGACCCTGAGATCATGACCTGAGCCAAAGGCAGAGGCTCAACCTCCTGAGCCCCCCAGGCGCCCCAAAAATATATATTTTTTAATCTTGAAGAGGACTCCCTAAAACAGTTTCTTTCCCTTCCCGCTTTTAAGAGCTTTATTGAGGTATAATTTACCCAGTACACTCCTCCATTTTAATTGTTCAGTTTGAAGAGTTTGGTAAACACACACAGCTGGGCAACCATCACCACAGCCTAGTTTTAGAACAGTCCTGTCCCCTCAAAACTTCTGTCTTGCTGCTGGTAGTCAGTGCCTGCTTCCACTGCCAGCCTCTGCAATGGCCAATCCGCTTTATGTCTCTATAGTTTGCCTTTTCTAAAATTTCAAGTCAATGGAATCACACAATATGTGGTCCTTTGCAACTAACTTCTTTGACTGAGCGTGATGTTTCTGAGATTCATCTACACTGTTGTATCACTAATTTGTTGTCTTTAATGGCTGCATAGTATTCCATTGTGTGGATATACCACATTTTCTTTATTCATCTACCAACTGGTAGACAGTTGGATTGTGTAAGTACTTGTCTATGGTGTCTCCACTGAGACCATTGGCATATGAGTCTTTTTGTGGATATATGTTTTCATTTCTCTTGACTAAATTCCAAATGGTAGAACTTCTGGATCATATGATATGATAAGCGTATGTTTAACTCTCTAAAGCGCTGCCAAACTGCCAGCAAACTCTTTTGTGTTTCCAAACAAATTCTTAAGGAAAGCATTTAGTTCTCATTCTTAAGGTTGTATCTGCCGTGAAATTGCCAAACCTAACAGAATAAATCAAAATTCTGAGCAATCTGGCAAAGTTGTTAGAAATAAAATCATGGGCAAAAAAAGTCACAGCACTAAGGAAAGGGAATATTCTCTTTTTTAAAAAAATATTTATTTATTTGTCAGTCAGAGATCACAAGTAGGGCAGAAAAGCAAGCAGAGAGAAAGAGAGAAGGAAGCAGATTCCTTGCTGAGCAGAGAGCCTGATGTAGGGTCCAATCCCAGGACCCTAAGATCATGACCTGAGCTGAAGGTAGAAGCTTAACCCACTGAGCCACCCAGGTGCCCCAAGGAAAGGGAATATTCTTAAATCCTATTATATTCCTAGTCTGTCTTTAGCCAAAACACCTTCTTTAGAACTTTGCTAACTAAAACAAAAAAAGTATAGAATCACCCCTGGCTATCAGTCCTTTTTTCTCCCCTTTCCTTGCACTGCCTCCATGGGCAGCAGCTGAAAGTGACATTTTCAGATTTCTTTGGCTAGAGAACTCATCTGAGCATTCTGAAGGGGCAGAAACAGAGGATCCTGAAAGCACAGACTTGCCACTTATACAGCCACTAGAAGGATGGAAGCTGCTAGAAGGTGCTTCATCAACAGGGCACCTAGGGACTTTCTGGAGCTCCATCCATCAGCCTCATGAATGTAGGCAAAGGAATAGGCCAAGATTTCCCTGATATTATAGTAACTATGGATTCTGGATCCCTGGAATTAAAGAGAAGCTAGACTGTGCTCTCATGGTTTGGGATGACTAGGCCACAGCCCCAGAAAAAAAAAAAAAGATAGTGACTAGATAGTGACTAGTTCTGTGACTTACAAGTCTTGTAACCATAAACAAATTGTTCACTTTTGTAATTTTCAGTTTTTGTCTCAGGGTTGTTGTGAGAATTAACTAGGATAAAAATAGTAGCATATAAGCTCTTTGATGGCAGGGAATATTTATATGGATCCCACGAGCCTAGAAGAGTGCCAGATGCATAGTAGATATTCAGTAAATATTTATAGAATGACTAATATACTTAGCATAATACCTGGAGAGATTATTTATTTATTCACTCATTCTATTTCTGTTTAATATTTATTGAGCAGCTGTTGTATGTCCATCAAGCGCTAAGCTGAGCAACCAAGTATCAGGGTTGCTGATTAAGACAGGTCAAAATAAAACAGTGAAACCTTGAATCACTTACTGTGCTAGAATAAGCAAGAGGTTTTGCTAGAGAAAACACCACTTTCCTTCACTGGTCCATTTTTCCCCATGGAATGACGTCAGTGAAGGTTAGCTAGATCAGCAAAGACACGCAATGTTATCTCACTAGCCAGAGAGCCCTTTCCAAAAGGTTCCTGCCATCTTATGGATCTGGTGGCCACAGGGCTGGGAGAGAGAGGAGGCAGAAGGGAAAGACCTAGAAGTGAATAAGTCACTGAGTACTGAGTAGAGTAGAGAAGAGTAGAATCTTCAAGTTTTCTCTCCACTCCCCTCACTGGGAAAGCCTCTGTCTCGGGGACCCATAAATAAAGAGGCCTGCAAATGGAGATGACCTGCCTAGGAATACAGGTGTGTGTGTAAAAGCATGACTAGAGGGCCAGGGGGCCTGGGTCCTAGACAGAACTCCCTTCAGAGAATGCAGCACATTGTTGTGCACTAAGACCCATGTGGAGAGGACAACTTTTCTCCATCAGGCCTGCCAGGTAGAGCCTTTGTCTACGGTTGGGCTGGAAAAATCACCCACAGGGTTTGGGCCAGGAGCCAACATCCTCCAAGTTGCTTTTAGAGTGGATATGGTCTCTGACCTCAAAAAAGCATGAGGACTGTTAAGTAGGCAGGCTGTAAACAGGTAGATAATACATTCTTGGCAAATGATGATGAAGGCCCTGGTGTCTGTCCAAGGTGGTAGGGCATGAGGGAGTGGGAGCTGGGACCAGAATTCAGAGAGAGGTAATAGTGAGATGTCCCTGCATTAGCCTGGTTACTCAGGCCAGCCCCATAGCTAAGGACTGAAGATGAGAAGGAACCAGCCCCACTGAGCTCTGGGAGGAGGGATTGGGAGAGGTCAAGCACACAAGCTGAATCAATGTCCATTCGATCCTCCCTTTGTTACATCAGGCTTTAACTAATTATAGAGGCTGTGCCTGAGGGGACAATGAGACTTCTGCTGAGCCTCATCCGAATCTGTGTAACAGTCCACCACTTCATAAAAATGTTTTCTTTGATGTACAAAATTAGTGCATCCAGTAAAATCTATCTGTGGCTATAGAGATCTCAAACACACATGAGTCAGATGTTCCTAGTATCTAAACAGTCTTTTATAAAGTAGGATGAACCCCCATTGTGTAGCTTTATGGAAAGAACCAAAAGAATAGGTTTAGCTAAAATGCCTTGGTATCCTTGATCCCTGTTTGAATACCAGCGATGGGAGATGCTGCAGAAAACAGTGGTTACTTTTGACTTGAGGGAGGAGGGATGGGTGTGTGGTGATTTTCCGCCCGTGGAGGGGACTCTGGAAGGTGCCCTGTCCTCCCCACCCTGTCCTCTGTAAGCTTCTGACACAAAGATCATTGTTAAGAATGAGCTGGGCCTTCCAGTAATTGTGAAAAGCCATGGACACATCGTGAAAGCAACTACCAGTTATTGTAAATCTTGTTTTTGCCCAAGGTTATTTATCTTCTAAAAAAACCCACTCCCTTTCTGGTTATTGTTTACGGTCAGTTCAGAGGAGCCAATCTGTTTCATGAAGCTCTAACTTTTTGCACCTAAATTTTTAAAACCTTGCTTTTAGAGCTGTCCTCGAATACGGTTGGATTGAGGAGGCACTGCACTATTTATACCCCTGTTTTTATTATTTGTTAAAGTAAGGAAATTGTGCTGTGAAAGGAGAATAGATTCAGGAGGGAGGCAGACATGAGTTTTAAGGCTGAGTCTATCCCTTCCCCGCTGTGCGACTCCCACTTCCGGTGGGCCCCTTCCTTGCCGCCCGGACCCTTATCCCTCCATAATTGCATTCCCAGCCTTTCACTGGGACATTGTGAAGAGAAAAGATAATTTGTTTAGAGTCCCTGGCACATAGTGTGTGCTCAATAAATAGTGGCTATTATCAGTAAAGTGAGTTGCTGTTACCATGGCTGGGACTCAAAGCAGATGGAATTCAGCACACTTTCAAATTTGTGACATGAAGATGAGTTTCTAGAATTTCATCAAGCCTCTTCTTTCCCCAGGTGTGTGGTTAGGAGAATGCAGCTTAGAAAAGAAAAATTCATACTAAGGCCCATGGATGGCTTTCTTGGGTGGTTGGGTGTCGGGGGGGGTATGGTGAGACGGGCTACTTGTTGGGACCAAAGAACCGAGGTAGCACAGATCCCCTTCCCTCCCACCTGGGAAGAATGTCACCTTAGGGCCTTCCTTCTCTCAGGTAGAGATGTCTGCACTTAAGGAATCCTGTCCCAGGAGTTAAGAATGTAGACTTAACTCACTGAATTGTCTGGCTCAAACTCTGCCTGTATTTGTCCTGTGACCTGGGCTAAATTTTTTACTCAATCTGCATCTCACCCTCCTTGTTGCTAAAAAAGGATTTGCGATGATAACATTTTCTACTTTAGAGTATTGTTCTGAGAATTAAGTTAGTGAAGAGATGTGCTTAAAATACCCTCAGGCCACAGACAAATGCTATCATTATCATTGATCTAAAATTTCCCTTCAAAGTCAATCTCAAAATTTGAGATCATTGCTGTCATCATTTTGGAAGTTTGTAAATGTGAAATTTAAAGAAATAAAGAATCTCTGTCACACCTTGCAGAGAGGACAAATAGCAATCCTAGATCCAGTAAGTAGTTGGGAGGCCTGCCATCCTCCGAGGAGAGCTCTGTCAGCCATGAAGATGTAAATGATTGAGCCATACTTCCTTGAAGCATGGCCATGGAGGCACCAGGATTAATTACTGTAAACCACCTGGTGGTTTAAATTCCATTTTAAATTGTCTGGATGTTTATAAAGTCTTAGCTTTTCATTTGTCTTTGAAAAAGTGCTATCTCAATTTTTAAAATCCCCCTGAGCTTTGTGACTCATATCATAAGAAATCTGACCTTTTGGCAGAAGGGGAAAAATCCAAGTTGTTACCTTGACAACAAAAGGTAAGCGGGATGCTTTGAGCTCTGATGTTTCTGCTATAAATAATCCATCTTTGGCCAGAACCACAAGCCAGGGAAATACTCATGTGAGAATGGAGAGGAATGGGCTGGGTTGGCCATAGGGAGAGTCTACATTTCAGGAGATTGTTTTTATCACCATTTTTAGGAGTCATTCCCAGAGGCACTTTTGGAACAATTAACCAATAAACCAATAAGAGAGAATGAATTCAATTTCTAAAAATGGGAATTTACACAAATGAAGACTGATAATGCTTTTTCATTTGAGGGCTTTCTCTATACTTATTTGTACCATCATCTAAATTGTGTTGTTTTCATCCAGAATATTTATTCTCTGTTTTCAAACAACCTATAAAATAGAACAAAGGGAAGCTAACAATGAACTTTGGTCCTTCAGTTATAATTTATATGATGTTACCCTGCCTACCAGCAAGAAAGGAATAGCAATAAAGTTGGATAGCTTTTAAGACATTGTGTATTATTAAAAAAGAGAAAAAAAATCAAAGTCCTCTTTTGGTTAAAAGTAACACAATACTACTGATTTTTTTTTTTAAACAAGCTGTTCTCATGGATAGGTCTAAGATTTATGGCTTTGATTATCCCTTTGCTTGCTGACGTAAATTAGTCTTCTGGGAAGTCCAAGTTATTTCTTAATAAGCTTTAATAATCTGTGAGTCAGAGTAGGTGCTGCTGACAATGAGTTTTGCAGGATTTACCGGACAGAAAGCAAGAAATTGATGGGCACGCCCATCGAGGGGCCTGTGGAAATAGTGCCTCAAAATATTTTCTGAATAAGACCCTTTGCTCCAGTAGATTCCACCTATTTTTCAGCAAATATGCTTTATCCAGGAAGATTTCCTTACCTTAACTTAGCTTAAGTTACCTTACAGCTGGCTGAGATTCTCCATGACTATTAGTGCTTCTTATCATTGTAATGGGGTCACCCTCAGACTCATGTGAACAAAATCGGATAACTTGTTTTATTTTTTCCAATTGATCTTGTTGGGATGACTCATAGGGGGAGGGACTGCTCTAGATTCAGAGACTCTGAGGAGAAACAACAACCAAATGCATCATGTCGTCCTTTATTAAATCCCAACTTGAACAAGCCAACTAAAAACAGCAGTTTGACAGAAAAACATTTAAAATGGACTGCATATTAGACATGTCTTCTTAATGTATTAAGATGTTTGTTAATTCTTATAAATTTCTTAAGATGTGATAATAGCACTGGGGTAATGTTAGAAATTGTATTTCTTTTTCTTTTTCTTTTTTTTTTAATTTATTTCTTGACATGCCTACCGAAGTCCATAGTAACAAAATGACATTCTATCTGGGATTTGCTATATTTTCTTCCCCCCTCCCCCAGGAAAGAGGATTGATTATAGAGGAAACAAAACTGACAGACAAAAAATCTATTATATGAGTGATAGATATGTCCGGGTTCATTACACTATTCTATTCTTGTGTATGTTTGAAAATATTCATAGTTAAAAAAAAAAAATCTTCCTAACCTAAAGCAGTCTCTCTCCTCTTTTCCAAGATCACAGTCTGTCCTCTTGGAGTGGGAGCTGGTACACTGTCTCATCCTCTTGACATGCTCTTCTCTGGATCTTCACTGGGTCTGCCTTTGAAGCATCTATGACCCATGTAAATTGAGCCCATCATAGTTAAAGCCCCATAGAGCCTCTTGCCCATTGGTCTTTTATTTCTGATTTTGGTGGTGCTACTGATGCTTTGAGGCCTGACTGTGATTCCCAGTAGACCCCTGGTTTGGGTAACCCATGCTCTAGCTCTCAGTTACAGAGCTATATTTTCCCTTCCACAGTGACCCCTCTTGTCTGGCGAGTTCACCAGCTGATACCTTTAACTATTTCCATAAGCCATCCATCCTATCCAGACATGTAGAAACTTCTAGATCCCCTATACTCTAGGAGAAAGGCTTGGAGAATCAATAGAGTTCAAAGGACATTCCATACAATCTTTTAGACCCTTTTCTCAGCCGATTTTATTCTTCTCCCGGTGTCTTCTTGGGTATAGTGGATAGTGCTAACCGCTGGAATTCTGAGAAGCATGCAGTTTTTCCAGAATGGGTCCCGAGAAGGCCAAATCAAGGCTTTTGTTCTGAAATCAGCCCACACTTATCCTTTTTCATTGCTTGGCTCCAGGTGAGGCAAGAAACACTACATAGTACGGCACCTTCCTCTTGTCCCTCTCTTCCTTTTCTCTTAGCCTGGTTACTTGGCACCAAAAGGTTTCCCAAAAGGGAATGGCACCTGCAACCGCATGAAGCTATCTCATTTGAGTATGTTCTTACCGTTTCCATCACTAAAATGAAAACTCCATGAGGACAGAGATCTTACCACTTGTTTACCACTGTATCCCTAGCACCTAAAGCCATGTTTGGCACAGACAGGTGCTCAATAAATACATATTGAATAAATAGTCAACAATAACTGTAGATTGTTCTCTATAGCACCTACTTTGTAAATTACACATGTATTAATGTATCTACTTGATTAATGTCTCTATCTCCCTCTTAAACTATTTCTGAAACTTTCCTGATAGAAACGAATTTCAATGCTTGGTAAACATGTGATTCCTGACTCGTCTGAGATTCTGATTCAGTAGCTCTAGGCTGGAGATTAGGAATCGGCATTATTACAAGTGTTTCCCACCCCCAAGGAAACTATTCCCATTAAGGAGCCTTGGAAAACACAACTCCAGAACATTAGCTCTACAAGGCAAGAACCTTATCTGGTTTTAGTTCCTAGCGAGATCTAGCACCTAGTAGAACTTTATTACATTGCTGCTGAATGAGTGAATGAGTAACAGGTAGTGGTGAATACATGCTACCCTCTTTTTCACTTGATGATCTCTTTTCAACAACTAGACTGAACTTTTTTTTTTAAGATTTTATTTATTTATTTCACAAAGAGAGATCACAAGTAGGCAGAGAGGCAGGCAGAGAGAGAGAGAGAGAGAGGAGGAAGCAGGCTCCCTACCGAGCAGAAAGCCCAATGTGGGACTCGATTCCAGGACCCTGAGATCATGACCTGAGCCGAACGCAGAGACTTTAACCCACTGAGCCACCCAGGTGCCCTAGACTGAACTTTTCTATAAAAGTTAGGTGGGTTAATTAATGAAAAATCATCATTTGACTTTCTAGCATATTATATTGCACACTTTGTGAGTGGAATGTAGTTTTCTGTGTGGGTTTTTTTGTTGTTGTTTCTTAACTACCTCATCAATAAGACATACAAAATATAGCTATCAAGAAATTGGTTGCATATTATTTTGGCAGAAAAGCAGATCAATGGAACAAAGTGCCCAAAAATAAACCTATACATATATGGTCAATTAATTTACAACAAAGGAGCAAAGAATGTACAATGCAGAAAAGAATGGCATTGGGAAAACTTAGGAAGTTACATGCAAAGAATATAATTTGACCACCATCTCACTCCGTTTAAAAATATTTACTCAAAATGGATTAAAAACTGAATGTAAGACCTAAGACTGTAAAATTCCTAGAAGAAAACAGGTGATAACCTCCTCGCCATTAGTTTTAGCAATATTTTTTGGATCTGACTATAAAGGCAAGGACAGCAAAAGTTAATATAAACAAATGGGACAACATCAAACTAAAGATCTTCTGCACAGCTAAGGAAACCATGAACAAAACAAAAAAGCAAACTACTGTATAAGAAATGACATTTGCGAATCATATACCTGATAGGGAGCTAATATCCAAAATATATAAAGAACCCCTACAACTCAATAGCAAAGAAAAAAAATATATATATATATGTATATCAATCCAATTTAAAAATGAGCTGAGGATCAGAATAGACAATTGTCCACAGGAGACATACAGATAGCCAGCAAGCACATGAAAAGATACTCAACATCACTAATCACAAGGGAAATATAAATCATAACCACAATGATATATCACCCCATACCTGTCAGAATGGCTATTATCAATAAGACAAAGAGTAACAAATCTTGGTGAGGAAGTAGGGAAAAAAGGAACACTTCTGGACTATTGGTGGGAATGTAAATTGGTGCAATCATTATGGAGAACAGAACAGAGGTTCCTCAAAAAATCAAAAATAGAACTACCATATGGACTATCAATTCCATTTCTGGGTATATATAAAAAAAATCAAAAACATTAATTCAAAAAGATATATGCACCAATATGTTTATCACAGAATTATTTACAGTAGCCAAAATGTGAAAACAACATAAGTATCCAGCAATAAACAAAAGGATAGAGAAGATATGGAATACAAACACACACACACACACACACTCACACTGGGATACTACTCAGCTATAAAAAAAGAATGAAATCTTGCCATCTGTGACAACATGACAATGTAGATGGACCTTGAAGGTATCATGCCATGTGGAATAAGTCTGACAGAGAAGGAGAAATACTCCATGATTCACTTACAAGTGGAATCTAAAAAAACAA
Organism: Neogale vison; assembly: GCF_020171115.1. Taxonomy (NCBI): domain Eukaryota; kingdom Metazoa; phylum Chordata; class Mammalia; order Carnivora; family Mustelidae; genus Neogale; species Neogale vison. The sequence goes on along the minus strand of NC_058091.1, from coordinate 196,841,195 downwards.
AACAAACAAGATAAAACCCAGACTCATAGATACAGAAAATAGAGTTGTAGCCGCCAGAGGAGAAGGGGAAGAGGGGGTGTGGAAAATGGGTGAAAGGGATCAAGAGCTATAAGCTTTCAGTTATAAAATAATAATTCATGATGATGATGGCACAGGGAATACTGCCAATAATATTGTATTAAGTCTGCGTGGAGGTAGATGGTGACTAGACTTATTGTGTGATCAGTTTGAAATATATACGAATGTTGAATCACCACATTGTGCACATGAGACTAATAGAATATTGTATGCCAGTAACATTTCTGTAAAAAAAAAAAGTTAGTTGCATTCTCTTCTAAAACTGAAACTTTGTTTTAAAAAGTATTTGCTGGGACACCTGGGTGGCTCAGTCAGTTAAGCATCTGCCTTTGGCTCAGGTCACAATCCCAGGGTCCTGGGATCCAGCCCCACATTAGGGTCCTTGCTCAGTGGGGAGCCTGCTTCTCCCTCTGACTGCCACTCCCCCTACTTGTGGTCTCTCTCTCTTTCTCTGACAAATAAATAAATAAATAAATAAATCTTTTTAAAAATAAATAAAAAATAAAAAAGCATTTTCTAAACCATAACAATTAAATCTTCAGTATTAATTATCATGAAAGAGGCAGTAAATCTCCTATTGCCTTTTCAGGTATGAGGAACATAAACCAAGATTTTTTTTTTTTATTTTGTTCAGAAAGCTTTTAGCAGATAAATAATTGGGTAGAATACATAAAAGCTATCATTTCTCTCTTATCATTTTGATGTATCAGTACTCAAGATCCAAATTCCTATGTGGAATTTGGGAGGCTATGTAAACAGGGAGGCCGCCAGATTAGTGGTGCGGGTGCATAAATGTATGAATGAATGAATGGTTGTATTTTTTTTTATGTTTGCAAATAACTGGAAACTATCTGGAGAAGGTATTCTATTATCAGAGAGAGAAGCCAGCTGGTCAAAACTATACTGAATGTTCAATACTTTCCGTAGGTTTCTACTCAAATTTGAACAGAGCTGTATAGAATAGTAACTCCCACTCACACCCCCAGCTGTTCCCCTACTCCTTCCTCTGCAGTGCTTTCTCTGTATCAAGAGACTTTTTTTTTTTTTAAGATTTTATTCATTTATCTGACAGAGACACGATGAGAGAGGGAATACAAGCAGGGGGAATGGGAGAGGAAGAACAGGCTTCCCTCAGAGTAGGGAACCCACTGCAGGGCTTGATCTCAGGACCCTGGAATCATGACCTGAGCTGAAGACAGACACTTAATGATGGAGCCATCCAGGTGCCCCTGTATCAGGACACTTGGGCTTGTGTCTGTAGCTGGGCTACACTGTTTTTTGTTTGTTTGTTTTATTTAATTTATTTTTTTTAGTGTTCCAAAATTCATTGTTTATGCACCACACCCAGTGTTCCATGCAATATGTGCCCTCCATAATACCAACCACCAAGCTCACCCCACCCCCCACCCCTCTCCAAAACCCTCAGTTTGTTTCTCAGAGTCCACAGTCTCTCATGATTTGTCTACCCTCTCTGATTTCCCTCAACTCACTTCACTCTATCTCCCAATGTCTTCTGTCTTATTCCCTAAGCTCCACAAGTAAGTGAAACCATATGATAACTGACTCTCTCCACTTGACTTAGTCCACTCAGCATAATCTTCTCCAGTCCCATCCATGTTGATACAAAAGTTATGTATTCATCCTTTCTGATGGAGACATAATACTCCATAGTATATACGGACCACATCTTTCTTACCCATTCACACATTGAAGGGCATCTTGTTTCTTTCCAGTTTGGCGATTATGGTCATTGCTGCTATGAACACTGGGATACAGATGGCCCTTCTTTTCACTACATCTGTATCTTTGGTGAAATACCCTGTAGTGCAATTGCAGGGTAGCTCTGCAATAGGGTAGCTCTATTTTTAGTGTCTTAAGGAATCTCCACATTGTTTTCCAGAGTGGCTGCACCAACTTGCATTTCCACCAACAGTGTAAGAGGGTTCCCCTTTCTCCACATTCTCTCCAACACATGTTGTTTACTATCTTGTTACTTTTGGCCATTCTACCTGGTGTAATGTGGTTTCTCAATGTGGCTTTGATTTGAATCTCCCTGATGGCTAATGATGATGAACAGTTTTTCATGTGTCTATTAGCCATTTTATGTCTTCTTTGGAGAAGTGTCTGTTCATGTGTTCTGCCCATTTTTTGACATGATTATCTGTTTTGTTTGTGTTGAATTAGAAGAGTTCTTTATAGATCTTGGATATCAGCCCTTTGTAGTGTCACTTGCGAATATCTTCTCTCATTCCATGGGTTGCCTCTTTGTTTTGTTGACTGTTTCCTTTGCTGTGCAGAAGCTTTCGATCTTGATGAAGTCCCAAAAGTTCATTTTCACTTTTGTTTCCTTTGCCTTTGGGGATGTATTTTGAAAGAAGTTGCTGTGGCTGATGTCAAAGAGGTTACTGTCTATGTTCTCCTCTAGGATTTTGATAGATTCCTGCCTCATGCTGAGGTCTTTTATCCATTTTGAGTTTATCTTTGTGTATGGTGTAAGAGAATGGTCGAGTTTCATTCTTTTACACAAAGCTGTCCAATTTTCCCAGCAACATTTATTGAAGAGACTGTCTTTTTTCCATTGTGTATTTTTTCCTGCTTTGTCAAAGATTATTTGACCATAGAGTTGAGGATCCATATCTGGGCTCTCTACTCTGTTCCACTGGTCTATGTGTCTGCCAAGATTCTCAACAAGAGAGATCCTAGCTAATAGGATCCAACAAACATTAAAAATATTATCCACCATGACCAGGTGGGATTTATCCATGGGATGCAAGGGTGGTTCAACATTCACAAATCAATCAATGTGATAGAATAAATCAATAAAAGGAGAGAAAAACCACATGGTCCTCTCAATTGATGCAGAAAAAGCATTTGACAAGATAGAGCATCTGTTCCTGATTTAAATGCTTCAAAGTATAGGGATAGAAGGAACATTCCTTAACTTTACAAAATCTATGAAAAACCCACAGCGAATATCATCCTCAATGGGGAAAAGCTGACAGGCTTCCCTTTGAGATCAGGAACACGACAAGGATGCCCACTCTCACCACTGTCGTACAACAGTACTAGAAGTCCTAGTAACAGCAAACAGACAACAAAAAGAAATAAAAGGTATTCAAATCTGCAAAAGTGAAGTCAAACTCTCTCTCTTCACAGACGACATGATTCTTTATATGGAAAACCCAAAAGACTCCACCCCCAGACTACTAGAACTCATACAGCAATTCAGTAATGTGGCAGGATACAAAATCAAGGTACAGAAGTCAGTTGTTTTCTTATACACTAACAATGAAAAAATATAAAGGGAAACTAGAGAATCGATTCCATTTACTATAGTACCAAGAACCATAAGATACCTGGGAATAAACCTAACCAAAGAGGTAAAGGATCTGTACTCAAGGAACTATAGAACACTCATGAAAGAAACTGAAGAACACCCAAAAAAGATGGAAGACCATTCCATGCTCATGGATCAGAAGAATAAACATTGTTAAAAGGTCTATACTGCTCAGAGCAATCTATACTTCCAATGCCATCCCAATCAAAATTCCACTGGTATTTTTCAAAGAGTTGGAACAAGCAATCCTAAAATTTGCATGGAAACAGAAGAGACCCCGAATTGCTAAGGAAACGTTGAAAAAGAGAAACAAAACTGGGGGCATCACGTTGCCTGATTTCAAGCTTTGCTACGAAGCTGTGATCACCAAGGCAGCATGGTACTGGCACGCTATTTGGTTTTTTTGCTCATCGTTAAATGCCAGTTTTTCTTTTTCTGTGACAGAGATTGCCTGTGGTTTACCCGATATCCAATCTTCCCCTTCCTTAAAGGCAGAATGCTACAGCAAATGTGCTCAACTGGAAAATATTTTAAAGCCTAGTTAGCCAAAAGAAATAGCTAAATAGATGTAAGTGGTGGTCTTGGGGCAAGACTTCTGGAAAGATCTTCATGTTGTGTCCAACTCTCCAATTTCCTGCTTGAAAGGTGACTGTGATAACTGGAGCAGTAGCAGTCATTTGGGGCAAAGCGATGTTAAGTGAAAACTACATACTAAGAACGGGGGAGTGAAATACTCAGTGTGACTTCCTGCTAATATCTTGAGCCACCGGACCAGCACGGGACAGCTTCCTTCTAGACTTCCTTTATGTGAGAAGAAAACCAACCTCCCTGTAAATCATAGCGCAGGTAATATTTCTGTTTCTTCCTAAACCCACTCTTCCCTTTTCATTCCTGCTCTGTATTTTGTGGAATGGCTCCTTTTCCTTCTGCTGTCCGGAGTCAGTCAGCCCATGAGAGGCACTGGCTGAATGCCAGAAAACAAAAGGTGGGGAAAAGCCAGAAAACATCTCCTCCTTTCTCTCTGCTTCAGGAGACACTCTGGCAGTGGGTGAGTGACTAACGGGCACCAGACAACTGTCTCACTAGAGAGAAACTCCTCCTCTGCCAAGTGGTCCCAGCTCCTGGGATCCAGGATCACCATGTTCTTCCTTCATCTCTTCATCTCTGGCTGCTAAGCAGCAGGTTTCCTCACTGAATCCCATTGGCTTCTCAGCTCTCTCGTCAACTGTGTGAGAAATTCCTGTCTAAAATGTCCTCTTTCTGAAATACATGGACTGCTTTCTCTTTTCTGAGCGGATCCTTCCTGATCCAACCACTCGGTTTTGTAGAAGCGAGGGAATCTTTGGTTCTTCCAACGGAGCACAATGTCCAACTGCCATGTCTCCCTCCAGAGCTCACAGAGACAGCAGAGAGAAACCACCAGGTCCTAGAAGTTTATCAACATGCCAGTTAGGACAGCAGATCCCGGACGTTTATGGCTATGGGCAGCCAGATTTCACCCTTTCCTGAGTTTTCAGAACCCATTTAAGAAACAAAACTCAAAGGCATCTCATCTTCTCTTTGCTGGCCAGTGCTTCACGTGTGCCCTTGGGAATCACCTCTCTGTGAGACTTGCCTTGGAGCAAGCAGACAATCCAAAGCACATTCTTCTTCTTGGGTTTTGCCCCAGTGACTAAGTGGAAGGTGGGACCCTCTGATGTTACCACAGTCTTCCTGTTTTCTGCTCTTCAAGACCTTCTATACCTAGAGCATTTCTTAAATGTGTCCAATTAGCAGCTCAGAATCTTTCTCTGGCACTTGATCTAGAGCCTCCACAAATGTCATCACCTTGCGCTCTCTGGGACCTGCTCCCCTGGAGCATAAGTGTCTTTGCTTTCCTGCTTTTGTGTGCTCAGGGTGGGGGCCAGACCTGATGGTTATGGGTTCTTTCACAGATTCCAGCCTTTCTACTTGTACACTTTCCATCCTACCAAGAACTAACTCATCCCTCTTTAAATCCTGGCTTGGATGACACACAGGTCCAGAGCGCCCACTCCTCCACCTTCTGTAGGAGATCCGTGGAATCATACTGAGAAGCCTTCACATTAAAGCCTAGTTCCAGATTTTTATTAAGATATTATCCACTCTCTCATCTAATAGCCCCACATAGCGAATTTCAGTGCTTGATCACACCTGCCTCTTGATGTTCCTCTTCACGAGAGGACATGCCAAGAATACGGACAGCTCAAGCTGGGTCTGCACAAAATTTAGATGGCCCGTTCCTGTACTGTAGCGTAGCAATGCTGCCCCGTCGCATACTCGCAAGATATGATCCATCACGAGAATGAACCCAAATTAATTTGTAGGTGAGCACAAACATGCAACGTGTTTGGAGGGTGGTTCAAATATTCATTTATTATTGCCATAGGGGTTGCCATTCAGACCATACAGAAGGGAGCAGGGGTTTACAGTGGAAAGTTCCTTTTCCTTTTGTGCTCTCTGCCCTGTCCTCAGAGTATCTTTGCATCCCTGTGATCAGGGCAGCAAGCTCTGATCCTACTTCTAGTACTAGAAAACAAACCTAGATGCTTAAATTCTTCAGTGTGCAGCATCTAGATAAGGGAAACAAAATTTTTGCTAATATTGGTCACTTCTCAAAACATAACTTCAATGTCTCCATGTTCTAGAAGACATCCGCTCCCTTTCAAGGGCAAAAATGGGTGACAGAAGATATCATCCTAGTATGGAAAAGAATAAGCAATGAATTAATTTTATAATAATGAAGAAAAACCAATCAATTTTATTTTTTGGAAAATTTTTAGGGAAAATAGAATGGAATAAACCCAGATGGGTAAGTTCAAAAGCTTTCTAAGAAAGATCCTTATAATTAAGGGGTCTTTCTTCCTTTAATCTCTTTCTCTCTAATTGTTGTTTTGTGACTAATATTCTTCGAGATAAACAAAGATAGACAGAATAAATGTTCAGGATATACCCAAGCCTGTCAATGATGAAACTGTGCCAGTGAGAAAGGCTTCACATAAGTCATTAAGTTACAAAAGAATTATCTATGAAGAAAGAAGCCTCTTCTAACATGGTGAATGTGCATTTTAGGGGGAAAAACAATCTTGTACATATTCTTCTACAAAAGCAATTATATTTCTTCACACAGAAATTGTTGCAAGGGACATGCAAATGCTGTGAACTGAAATGGAAACACCAATATATTCTGTTCCAAACATCTCTGCCTACCTCCCCAATCTCCCACATTCCTAAATAACATGATGAAACCTTCCAGTTACATGAAAATAAAAAAATGAGATTTGTTCTGAATAACTCTTTCTAGCTGGGGCATGTTGTTTTTTCTCTTGTACTGAAGCAAAGAGATATGTTGGCCTGGTATCTTCTATCATCCATTCTCTCTTCTCAGGCAGAATGGGGAAAGTGCAGACTTCTGGTGGTTTCTTGCTGGGTTAAAGGTGTTTTGCAATAGCAAGGTGGTGGGCTCTCAACAACACCGTTGCTTTGAAAAATAAAAAATAAATTAATTTCGTTTTGCCTCCTTTCCAAAACAGAATTCCTTCTTTAGTGAAAATGTCAGGGGAAACACCCAAGTAAGACGAATGCATATGATTTTACGACGTTTGGCCAGAGTTTACAATGTTACCAGTTGCTTGACGATCACATCTAAGCCCATTCAACTCTAAAAGAAATATACTTTTCCTTCCAATATATGTTTTCAATTGGGAAATGAAGCATGATATGCCATCCTCACCGTGAACTTGGATGCTTCTGGGGAAAACAACCAGCCCTACTTTGTAGAATCCTAAAACATTCAAGCTGGAAGTAACCACAGCAGTGATTCTCTCCAGCCCCTCAACAACATGAAGAAAATTAGGACACTGGGGATTGTCCTGACTATAACATTAGAAGTCTCATGTGCCAGGAAACCCCTCAGTCTTGAGATGGTTGGTCATCCTAACAGTAGGTCTAGATTTCAGGTCTTCTGATTACTGACTCAGTGATGTTTTTCTTAAATATCTTTGTTTTTACTGAGATCCTAGTTGTTCTACCATTAAGGACAGCTTGTAAAGAAATTTAAGTGCTAATTATGCAGTCTTTATAGATTTAAGGAATAAAATAAAAATGTTGGTTTTGAATTTCCCCAAACATTTTTTAAAATGTTTTCTTAAATTTTTTTAAAAAAAAACATTTTCCCCAAACAGTTTTTAAAGGATCGTTTCCCTAGGAGACACACCTTAAATACTATTTCACTTGGTTCTCTCTCCTGTCTCTCTTTTTATTCCTGGAAAGATGTAGATTTGTGTTGTTATGCATGGCTTAGGTTGGTAAATCAAATCAGTAGACATTTCAAATAAACAAACAAAATGAATTTGAGAGGTTATAAGTGTTTGCAAGTGTCACCGTGGAGACCAGAGAATGGATTGTCACCATGGAGACTTGCATAAACACTGCCTGTAATGATTTCCATGTGGAATCAGATATAGAAGAGATTTGGGAAGGAGGGTATATAAATGGAGCTGGCAATGAGTATGGCTGGAGTGAGCTGTGTAAGAAGAATTGGGGGATGTTAAAGCAAGTGGACAGTTTGAAATGTTTCTGCACTCACCATTGCTCCATCAGTGAACAACAACAACAAAAAACCTTCAGGAAAAAAATCCCCACATCCTGCAATACTACATAATTAGAGGTGATTTCCATCCACTCTTTGGCTCTTTTTTCCCCACTGGCTATCTTTCACTGTCCTTGTGACTAGTTCCGTACAGGTGGGATGTGATCATAATGACAGCTAGTCTCTATTAAGTCTTGCCACATCGGTGGGACTGTGATAAACATTTTATGGTTATTATCCCATTGAATCTGAACATTTATAAGGAAATGTAAATATTCCCATTTTACCAGTGAAGATAATGAGGCATAGAGAAGGTCATACAGCTAAAAAAATAAGATGGGATTCATATAAGGCACTCTGATGGCAGAGCCCCTGTTCTTAAATACTGATCTCTGATGAGAGAACATAATGTTTTTGAGGCTCTTTAAATCTAAATAAGAAAATAAATATAGTAATAAAGAATAACACAGGGGCAACAATATGTATTACCAGTGACTAAACATATTTTAATAATTATGTAATTACAGGGTGATGTCCAACATGAATCTTACCACTTTTCCTCTTTTATTCTCTGCAGTTGCTATAACACTGCAGCTCTTAGTTGCAGAGAACAGAATCCACATTAGCTAGCTAAAAGAGAAAAAGTATATAATAAAGGGTATCCATATACTCGTGAGATATCTGGGAGGGTCAGAGAGTCAAACTTGAAAACTACAGAACTCAAATTATACCATCTTCCTACCTCAGAGTTACCATGTATTTTTTTTTTTTTGCTTTTTTTAAGTTTCTATTTAAAATTCCAGTTAGTGAACAGACAATATAATATTAGTTTCAGGCATGTAATACAGTGATTCAACAATTCCATATATCACCTTGTACTCATCACAATACCCTCCTTAATCCCCATCACATATTTCACACATCCCCCAAAAAATCCCCCTCTGTTAACCATCAGTTTGTTCTCTATAGTTAAGAGTCTGTTTCTTGGTTTGTCACTCTCTCTTTTCCCCTTTGCTCACTTGTTTTGTTTCTTAAATTCCACATGAGTGAAATCACACGGTGTTTGTCTTTGGCTGACTTATGTATCTTAGTATAATACTCTCTACCTCCATCTATATCATTGCCAGTGGGAATATCTCATCCATTATTATGGCTGAATAATATCCCATTGTGTATTTATACCACATCTTCTATATCCATTCATGAGTCCATGTATACTTGGGGTGTTCCCATACTTTGGCTATTGTAGACAGTGCTGCTATCAACATAGAGATGCATGTATCCCTTTGAATTAGTATGTTTGTGTTCCTTGGGCAAATACCTAGTAGTACAGTTGCTGAATGATAGGGTAGCTCTATTTTTCACTTCTTGAAGAAATACCATATTGCTTTCCAGAGTGGCAGTTCCACTTTGCATTCCCACCAACAGTGTAAGAGGGTTCCCCTTTCTCCATATCCTCACCAACACCTGATGTTTCTTGTGTTGATGCTTTTAGCCTTTCAGACAGGGTGTGGTGACATTTCATTGTATTTTTGATTTGTGTTTCCTTGATGATGGGTGATGCTGAACATCTTTTCGTGTGTCTATCGGCCATCTGATGTCTTCTTTGGAAAAATGTCTACTCATGTCTTCTGCCCACTTTTAATTGGATTATTTGCTTTTTGGTTGTTGAGTTGTAGAGGTTCTTTATGCTTTTTGAATACTAACCCTTTGGGATATGTCATTTGCAAATAATTTCATCTATTCCATAAGTTGCCGATTGGTTTTCTTGATTCCTTTGCTGTGCACAGTGTTACAAGGCATTTAAATCAAATTTATCTTCAGATGTGCATTTAAGCTTTCAGGTGAATTGACTCAAGGGCAGGACTCAGTTGGCCTGATGCTGGCTTCTCTCTTTAAGCTCTAATTCTTCACAGAACACCTGTGCACAGCATTCCATGGCCAAAGTGTTCTAATTGTTACAAAGCATTGGATCAGGGATTCCTACTGATCCTGGGAAGCTTTGTGTTGGACCAATCAACCATCCCTGAGAAAGAGAGATTGTAAGGCTTGCCTGACAGCAAGGGTCAACAGAATTTATTGTACTCTTAAAGGATGGCTGGGTCAGTAATCTTGGATAAAGTCCTTTGATTCAAATCTCATGAAAGATTCCTTTACAAATTGTTCATAGACACCATGAGAATTAAACATTATTTTGCACTGATGGGTACTCAGCAGATAGCAAAGTATACAGGACTTTCTTTTTCTGAGGGGAAGCAGAGGACAATGTAAACCCCACTGAATTTGTACTAATAACAAAGTTGTTTGGAATATTCAATTCAAAAATATGGGTGGAGGTGGCTGGGTGGCTCAGTCGTTTAAACATCTGACTCTTGGTTTCTGCTAAGGTCATGATCTCAAGTTCCTGAGATTAAGCCCAGGCTTGGGCTCCTCTCTTATTGGGGAGTCTGCTTCTCTCCCTCTCCCTCTTTCTCTGCCATTTCCTCCACTCATGTCCTAGAATAAATGGATAAATCATCGAAAAAAAAAAAGCAGTAGCCCTTTGTTTTTAGCCCTTTGGATGTTGTCAGTTATGTAAAGAAACTGTTTCTCTTTTCTCGTTGATTGAAAATTTATAGCCAATTTTAAGACCCACCTCTTTTTAGCAAGTGCATAGGATTTCATGGCATGATTCTTAATATACTGCACACCAAGCCTCACCTCACTTTTTTTTTTAATATTTTATTTATTTATTTGTCAGAGAGAGGGAGAGAGAGAAAGCAAGCACAGGCAGGCAGAGAGAGAAGCAGGCTCCCTGCTGAGCAAGGAGCCCAATGTGGGACTCGATCCCAGGACGCTGGGATCATGACCTGAGCCGAAGGCAGCTGCTCAACCAACTGAGCCACCCAGGCGTCCCCTCACCTCACTTTTTGATCAGTATTTGCTCTTTCTCTCTTTTAAAAACAATTTATATCTTATCTTACCATGTTATATGCATCCTTTGTACTTAAATCCATTTGGGGGGAAAAAGTGACAAAATCACTTGATTAGTCCTGTGATAGACCCCCAGTCATTCTTATATGGCTCTGAAAGCCCCTCTTAGTGCCCTTCTTTGAAGGTTCTCTCCTCGAGGGTCCTAAAACCCATCCTCACTTTGACCCAAGTTTTAGGCGGGCTGTGATATTTTTTTCTTCAATGTAATCCATCTGCTTTCATCTTTCAGAGATTTCTCATGATTTCTGGTCCCTAAGAGTATCCCATTCTATCTTCCAACACTGATGTGGGCTTATTTTACTTTCTGTTTTCTTCTGCTATTTCTAGAGGTGAGAAAGTGAGGATGGAGCATGTGCTCAGTGTGCCGTCTTCCCACGGAGTCCCCTATTCCCTTTTTCATTCCCGATCTGCATTTCCAATAGGCTTCTGAACACGCACACTCAGACTCAGCTTACAGTGTCTGAAATAAATACTTCACCTCAACCAACTTCTGTGCGTGCACGCGTGCACATCCCTGTATAACCAAGAAAGCAAGTGGATTGTATTCTTCCTCCTCTCCCTCTCTCTTCCTTATCCCCCAATGAATCTCCAAGACTCTAGTTATTCTATCTCCTAAATACTCAAATCCATCCATCCCTTGTCATCCTTTTATCGTTGTAGCATGACAGAATCTGGTTTTGTTCCTCCGGCCCAATCTCCAAACTCTATCCAAAATGAGATACCTAAAGGGCATCGCCTTCCTAAAAATCCTTCTGGCTTCCAAGGCCCTACAAGGTAAATCTCAATCCTTTACACAGTAAAGGCTTTTTAGCACAGTACCATAGAATACCTCACTTACCTCAGTACTCACTGCTCCTCAGTATTCGCTCCTTTATAGTCAACTGTGCATTCTCTGTTCTTTCATGCCACCATGTTTCTGTGTCCTTCATTCTACCCAGAATACTCTTCCTCACCTCAGCCTGTCCTTCCTTCTTGCCTTCTTTCATTCTTCAGCAATTATCTGTGATGCACATACTGTGTGTAGGCACTATTTCAGGCACTGAACAAAACAATCATTGCTATTATTTTAAAAATGTATTTAATTTAACAAACACTTCTGTAATACTTACTATGTGCCAGAACCCCTTCAAAAAGTCCATGAGATTCCATTCACGTAGGAGACACACATTAGCCAGATCAGTTCTTCAAGACTCAATTTAGATCTTCTTGGGCCCTCCTCTAAATCTCCCAGTGCATCCTGCATGGACAATTACCCAAACATGTTGACATGGTTGTCTCTGCCATGGAACTGCAAGTTCCCTCAGTGGACTCTTCCTTTGATCCCATGAACAGCATGGGGCACCTAATAAAAACTCAGTAAGTACTGATGAAACAACTGAGAAACTAACCAAATTTGACCATGTCATTCTGCTGCTTAAAACTCTTTGACAAAACCACTAAAACAAAAGGCTTGTATCCAAATTGCTTAGCTTGACACACAATGCCTTGCAAGGTCGCCCCAATCTGTCTTGGCCTCACCTTCCCCAGTCCCCAACCTGCTCCCTTTGCCCTAGCCACACCAAACTCTTTCTCATGCTTCCAAATTAATGTTCTCTGTAATTTCTCAAGGCCTAATATGAAATGCTCTACCTGACTTGTCAACCTTTAATGAAGTTTCAGTTGTCGTTCATGACCAACTCAAAGACCACCGTATCCACTTGTGTCATCACATACTCACCCATGTGACTTGTCACTTCTGTAGCCATAGTCACATAGTTTCATTTGTATTGTGTATCGTGATCTATTTATGTATGTCTATCTCCCCTCCCCATACACACGTATTCCATGGGTTTTGGGTTCTTCAAGGGCAAGAATTATATTTTATTAATCTTTGAATTCTCTCCAATTTCATTTGAAACATATCGCAGCCCCTAAAACATAACAGATGATCAGATAATGTTTGATAGAAGAACTTAATGAATGGATAGGCTTTGGCAAGATTCCCTGCACTGTGTAAGACAACTGGAGAAGGACCAAACCTTGTCTTATACGTTTCTACAGAAGGTAGAATTCAAAGTCTTATTCTCAAACCAAATTAGAAACATTTATATTCAAATGCCTTACTGTATGATCACCTATTCTCCATTTTTCTGATATTTCTTTCTTCTCTTTTTCAAATGTAATAGATTATTTGTCCTTGATGTGTTTTGTCCCATCTAGAAGAACAGTAGGTCAGTTCTGTCACCTACTTATTACTTGGTACACATTCCATACATAAGACAGTATTGGTTTCTTGAAGGCAAATCTCTCTCATCCAATTTAAAATGCCTTAAGGTAGTTGTTGGAAAGGACCATTTTACCCTCTCACAAGACTATACATCGGTAAAAGGATGTTGCCCAATGAAAAACAGTAAGAGTCTGCTGTAAAAAACCCTTTTAAAAAATGTAAGCTTTGTTTCCCCAGACCACATGAACCTCAGAGCAAACTGGGGTATTAATAGTAATAAAAAGTGTTATATTATATTATATATATATAATACTAATAAATATATTATATTATATATACTATGTATATATTATACTAATAAAAAGTGTTGCTCTACTCTGACCACCACTTAATATAATAAGATCTCAAACTTTTGGCAAAACTTTCTCTTCCATCCTTAGATATTTTGAGGGTCCCAAGAAATATTTCAAATGTTTCAAAACTCTGAGATCTGTCAGCCTCCACAGGGTATCCACCATGCTTTTCCTGGCCTCTTCTCTCAGTTTCTGCAAGGAGCTGTCGCTGACGATGCCTGGTTTTTGCTGTTCCAGTTGCTAATCAAAGGGCAGCTCGGACACCTTCCATGGTTGTCAATGCCCCTGGCCAACCTCTAACCCTTGGCACCATTTCCTGCTACCTTCCAACCCACCCTTCTGTGAGAGTTAGTGGTGCCGTGTGATGATGCCTTGTCTGCTTACGTTCTGCGTCACTGTTGCACCCACTCCTCCTTCCACCACCTACGACCACCAACTGTCACCCACCAGGCTTGTTAGCACCTGCCGCCACGTGCTACCAACCATCACCACCTCTTGCCATCACCAGTACCTTTATCGTAACACCCATGGTGAGGTTTCCAACCTCACCAAATATTTGAAGGACCGTCATTCTCTTAGGTTTAACTTTCAGACCCTTCTTTCTTCATTGCTCAAGTATAAATCCAAGCAAGTTCTATTGTGGAAACAAGCTGAGCTTCATATTTTCAATATCCCTGGACCCACCCCTCTACCCCAGCTTATGTACCTGACTCATCTTTGCTTAGGATGAGCTCAAACCCAGAGAAGTCACAGCTCCTTGTGCACATACATGTGCTGGACTAGGCAATGGCTGCATCTGAGACACTCAGGCTAGCTTCCCTTCCACAAATACATGCAAACACAACCATATGTACATATAGGTTCTTACTGAAAATACCAAAGAAAACTCAAAACTTACATGTTTTCTCTTGTATTGTGAAGTTGCTCTCTTTTTCTCCTGTATTACGAAATTGCTGGTAGTGTGAAATTCTTCTGAAAGGATAAAACTTGGTATTCCTTCATGTACCTTGAGGAGCATCCATTGGGATAATTCAAAATAATAGTTATGTCTTTGAAGACAGGAGGTTATGTCATTGTAGGGAGGCAAAAACCTGCAGGGAGGGAGTCAAGAGCTGGTGGTGAAGCTCTGTGAGGTCACCAGAGCCCATTTCGCTGCTCCCCTACCCTCAGTACACACAGGACACCACAGGACACCACAGGACCCCAGATTGCTACAGGAGCTTCAGACACTAACTGCACTCCAGCCAGCAGGAAAGGGGACCAACAGAGAAGGTTGCTCCCTTTCTCCCTGAGGACACTTTACAGACATAGAAGTTACACATGACATTTCCACTTACCTTCTAAAAGGCCAGAACTTGGCCACCATGCCCCATTTAGCTGCAAAAGTAGCTAGAAAATGTGGTCTTTACTACAAGTATCCAGCTCCTCAGCTCAGTCAGCAGTACTCTCCCAAGGAAGAGGTCAGGAATGTGTGTTTGCAGATAGCTGGAAGTCTCTGTAACAAAGATACCACGTTTCTTTTATCTCCTCTATTTATGGTTTTAAAACCAGTACCTGGAATAAGAAGACATCATTGAATTGCTTACACAGTCCACACCAGTGCATGGCAGGACCCCCCTACTGGTAATTTAATTCATGTTCTGTTCTCACTGCTGTTGATACAGTTTCCTTTCCCACCCTGAAAATGGAGCTCAGCCTTTTGTCTCCATGACTAACAGACTCCTGTGCTGAAGAGCCAAGAGCACAAGCGCTGGGTCAACTCAGCCTCAATTTTTGTTTTCAACATGTCAACTCACGGAAACAATGGCAACAAAATATCTGAAAGAGGAAGGTGGTTCCAAAGCTCAGGGAAAGCAAAACGGGATCAATTTGAGGAGGAGAGAAGCATTAAAATGTCCTTAAAGCTGAAGGGGTCAGGGCTTTAGCCATTAACAGTGGGGACCAGAGGCAATTTATCCATAGCTCTCTGGGACACACACACACACACACACACACACACACACACACATCCTACGTGGGCATGACCATGAGCTGTGGTGGCCCAGGCAGGCAGATGTGGGTCCTGAAGCACCTCCCCACCTTAGAAATATTTCTTATGCTCAAGCTGCACATTTTCCAGAGAACATGACCAAGGTGAACCCAACAGTAGGGCATCCTTCCCCTATATTCTGAGCTCCTGTCAACTGAGACTATAATTTAACCCTAGAGAGGGAGAGACTGCTCCCCAAAATGAGACCCAGGATGCATTCCCCCACCACCACCACAGGCAGATTTAAGCTTGGGGAGATTCTTCTTATTTTCCAATATAGTGTTTTCTCAACCCACATATTACTAATATTTATTCCTACTGCAAAGGGTAGAGCTAGAGGTAGAATTCAGCCTTCCTGGGCATTAACCTTGCAGTATTCTTGTGTAAACCTAGCTGTCTCCACGGGCCAAGGTTAGAAGTAAGTTGGAACAATATTGATCATTGAAGAGTGATTCATCCTGAATCCTCATCTGGCTTCCTTGGCTCGGCATTTGCTCTGTTCTTACATTGATTTAATCCTACGAAGTCACTTCCGAGCCTATAAACTCCTTGGGGGCAGGTACTCAGTCTATTCTATGATGGATCACATGTATGTTACATTGCTCATGCAGCCTGTCATTTGATCCACCTTCATCAGCTCTTCATTAGTGAGATAGATGAGCCAGGACTTTTTAATTTTTTTGTTTTTTCCCAACTGGATCACTCAGAAATCAGACCCAGGGAGGAGATCTCCCCTGGACAAAGTTATGGGTGGTGGGGGGGGGGTTTCTTTCTACTGGCACTTACCATGGTTCTTTCCCCAAATCTGAGGCTTGTTACAGATTTATATGCCAGAGCCGAGTCTCCAAGAGAGACTCGAGGTGCTATAACCAGCAATGTTGATGATTTAGTAGATAACGTTCTTTTTTCTGAACTTCAAATGAAACCAGCGGGTTATGAGGAACCATCCTTTAGCTGAGTCATAAAGACAAGCTCCCGCCCTCTTGCAGTTAAAAATTCATGAAGCATTTCAAAAGGCTGCTGAGAATCGGGCTGGGTTACCTGCTTTCCCTTCCCTTACTTGTTATTTATATGATTAAATGCCTCTGGCAGACTTCACTTTTGCCGATGAAATATAATCTGATGTTTCTGATTAGTCAAGAATAAATCTTGGGCCTGGTTACCACCTGATTAAGCTAAAGCAAAATATAAGCATTACAGGAAACCAAGCGACAAAACAAAATATAAATGTCAGTTAGTTTTACTCTGCTTTGCTACAAAGATTGGCAAGCTTTGACTATTTGCATGCCAAGGTTGTCTCCCAAAGGTAGATAAACATAACTGCTAACATGAGTCTGGTGACATCTGTCAGCTACTGTTTTTACTTCCCTGTGGTAAAGTTCTCTCAACCAGAGGGAACTTTGGTTCCAGGGGAAAGGGTGAGAAAGCGGCAAGGGGCCCTAACAATGAAAACTGTCTGAGCTCACAAGCTATAGGTTGCTGGGGTCTGCATTAGTACCTTGTAACTGGGTTTCAACTAGTGAGTTTTGCAACTGCCATTCTCTCCAAAATGGCATTGCTACTAGGAATTTGAAAAAATAATCCATCAAAATCCTTTTCTGTTCCATGTTATTGGAAGTAAGACAAGAAGCTCGCTTTTTCAGGATTGTTGTTATCACACGACTTCCTGCCTTATTTTCAGTAAAAAAATTCATGAAGCATTTTCAAAATGTCTTGAGACAACACTCTAGACCCCAAGTTTCTCAGCTTTTTGGCCCTGATTCAGAAAATCTAACCTATGGGGAGTCCTGTGTGTATTCTAACCTTCTCCCTGTTCCCAATGCTCATGGAAAAATTCAGTAAATCCCTTTGGTCTGTTTTGTGCACGGTGCTGTCTCCTATCCCCACAGGAGGCTCACAAGTGGTAAAAGGCAAATGTCAGAACCTTCCAGAAAGCCTAGAGTTGTCATTCACGATGATAATAACAGTAATAGCAATCATGATGATGAGATGATGATATTACATCCCTTCTGTAACCTCTCTCAGGATAGCATGGGAGCTTTTTTCCCAGAAGTCCCTGGTGATCATCTCAAGACTCAATACACAGAATTAGATCACAAACCTCCCTTAGAACCAGAAACCACGTCCAGGTGGTGAGACAGTGCTGATTAGATTAGGCCAGAGCCAGGAACCCCACATCTAGAGCGAAAGAGATATTGAACCAGATGTGGGTTGAACTTCACCCAAAGCAGGCAGGTATTGCAGGGGTGAGTGCGCGAACCCAAAGAAGATGGGGCAGTCTCCAAGAGAAGGGGGATGAATGATACAAGTCAACCGCAATGGCCCAGCAACTAACAATAGTCATTTACTGAGCCCTCATTTCATGTGGTTACAATTCTAAGAACATTTTCCTTTAATCCCCTCCCCCACCCCAGAAATCCACAGAGGGAAGTTCCAATTTTATGCACATTTTCAGATGAGAAAATGGAAACTCACAGAGGCTAAGTGACTTGTTAAAGTCACACAGCCAGGAAGTGGCAGAGCTGGTATTCAAATCTAGGTGGTCAGATCATCAAAGCTCAAACAGATTCATTCTCCTCATCAGGAAGCATTTCTCAGCTGAGCCAGGAGACATTGAGGGAGGCAGGTGTCAGCCTGGGCTTTGGAGACCAATGAAGCTGTAGAGCCTGAGCCAACCAGCTAATTAGCACAGCTTCCTCCCCAGTGTGGACTTTGTGCTCATCCCCTCTCTCCCAGCAACTGTGGACCCCCTCTGCTAGGCCCTCCTGCTTCTGTTTGTACCTCCCCTGAGACCAGAAGAATCACTTCACCAGATATGTACTTTACTTCAAACACTGAGTAAAATGACGGTGTTTAAGAATTGTTCCCTTAAAACAAATTACTATAACATATTAAGATAGCCTTTTCCTGGGATGGCTAGTAGTATCTGTAAGGTTAGCCCAGGGGATTATTTCTAGTACCCAAAGGTAAGAGAAGACGCTTGTGCTATTGACTAAACCAGGCAAAATATCCGTAGTCAGTTAATAATCTCTTCTTCCATTTGTCAGTTCTTGGGGCTTCATTCTCTGTATAACCAGTTTCATGTTTCTCTTTCTTCCCCGAAGGAGTGGGTGTTGGGAATCAAGCCAAGCATTTGTGGCAGGACAATTGAAAACCTCCTGATGAATATGGCTCTTCCTGTCAGTGAGATTCTCTAGATCCGTCTGATCTCTTCCGTGGCATTTTACTTGGCAGGTTTAAAGGAGTGAAATATAGAAAGCTGTCTGGGTTTAGCAGGTCAAGTCTTACCTCTTTATTATTCCTCTGTTCTCGGGTAGTGTCATGATCCATAATTCATTCTGAACCAAAACTTAACGGCCTATATTGAAAAAAAGCCACGTTAATTTCATAAGGTTGGGTCAAATAAGGATAAAAGGAGAAGACTGAAAGAAAATTTATTGGGAGTAATAAACCTATAGATGATTAAGAGTCCTTCAGGAAATGATGTATATCGGTTGAAAGGCCCTCATATTGTTTTCTGGACTAAACTCTGTTTATAAGTATTACAGTCATATATTTTGTGTTTTTTTTAAGATTTTATTTATTTAACAGAGAGAGATAACAAGTAGGCAGAGAGGCAGGCAGAGAGAGGGGGAGAAGCAGGCTCCCCTCTGAGCAGAGATCCCAATGCGGGGCTCGATCCCAGGACCCTGAGACCGTGACCTGAGCTGAAGGCAGAGGCTTAACCCACTGAGCCACCCAGGTGCCCCTATAGTCATATATTTTAATTGAACATTTTTAGGTTTCTATTAAGTTTGAAAAATGAAACAATGAGGAGTTGCTACAGTACTTTTGAGATCCTTTAAGGTAATCTTCAGATGATTATAAATAAAAAAGCTTTTTGAGATTTTAGTATTCATTTGAAACTGTATCTATCCATTCTACATATACCTATTATGTTCCTCCTGTGCATCGAGCACTATCTTAGCGCTGGAAAAGTCGTGATAAATATACAACACAACTCCTACCTCTGTGGGCCTCACCATCTAATAAGAAAGATTTTTTTAAAAAAAGAACATAATAATGTCAAATTTGAAAAATTCCATGAGGATTGATAATAACGTACTTAGAGACAGAATAACAATGTAGGAAGGAGGCAGCAACTTTATGCAGGGTAATTACAGAAGACTTCTCTGAGGAAACACATGAGGCCAGGTATAAGGATGAGAAGGAAAGTAGGCATGCAGAAAAAGAGAACTGTCCTTCCTCCAGGAAGAGGACATGAAAAAGTCCTCCGGATGGAAAGAGCCCTCTGCCAAGATAGGGAAGCCTGAGCAGAGGAAAGAAGTGGAAGAGGAGGGTTAATGGAAACCAACATTTGAAGTATCTGAGGAAATATTAGAGAGTTCCCTCAGGAAATTGGATAAAGAGCCTGGAAGCAAGGTCAGGGAGAGAAATACAAATTAGGGAACAATCTTCATACAGATAAACATTTTAAAATGATACAGTGGATCAGATTGCCTAGAAAAAGAGTGTAGAGTAAAGAGAAACTCTATTGTCATGTTGTCAATACAGGAAATGAGCCTGCAGAAGTGTCAGGCCAGCAGGAGGAGAACTGAGAAAGCACATATCATAGAAGCCAAAAGAAAGGAGGGAGTGACTGGTTAAGGATGGTGGAATGGGAGCACAGAGTGATTGAAAGGAAGTATATACATAGTTGTCACTGTCTACCACACTCACTCCTGCATTCTCAGTCTCTGAAGGAAAACACAAAATCACTGCTATAGAGATCAAAGGCCTATATTCTGCAGCTTCTAGAAATTACCTACATAAATAATGTCTGCTTTCCTAATAAGCACCTTCATCTTAGTCTAGATCTGAACATGCAAGCTGATAAGGACTGCCCAGGCATCCAGAGCACCCCATTAACTTTTTATTCTTAAATAGAAATTTACCCCATTCTTAAATAGGAATAGGCAATTAAAGTTGGAATTTTTTAAAGAAAGTCTCTAACATGAAAAAAAAGAGAGATCAAGATGAACCAATGGTAAAAACAATACTGGAGGAAATGAAAATTTAATATATGGGATAGAAAGAAGGTTTAAAATCTTTATATCGTATCAAAGAGATTCGAGAAAACATTATAGACTAACACAAGAAAAGGTTGCTATGGGAAAAGGAACAAACAAAACACAGGAAAGATGTCTTAAAGAAACAAGTACCGAAATAAAAAGATTCAGTAACAGGATTACAAATCAAAATAGGAAAAACAGAAGTTAGAACAAAAGGCCAAAAAGATGGAAAATAGTATTTACAAATAAAATTAGGAACATAAAAATAAAACAAGGGAAGCATCAGGTGTTTCAACAACTGACTAATAGAAGTCCCGGAAAACAAATGATAGAAAATAAATTATCAAAGAAATAATGCAAGAATATTTCAGACAGACTGAGGGACATGACTACAGATTTAAGAGTCTTCTGTGGCCTTAGTACAATGAGTGAAATTTAGGGGGAGGGGGGGAAGACCCAGAGTGAGGCATATCTTGTTGAAACGAAGAAACACCAAGGATACAAACATGACCTTAGATGCTCTTTTAATGGGGGTGTGGAGGAAACAACTTATAAAAACAAAATACAAAACAAACAAGCAAAAAACAAAAAACAAGAATCTCCTTTCTCATCGGACTTTGCAGTAGCAACCCTAATTACTAGAAGACAGTGGAGCAACATGAAGTTCTGAGGGGAAATGATTGTTAAAATATAACTCCGCATCTAACAAAACCATCATGTGAGAAGATAGAATTAGGTCACTTTATACATGCAAGGACTCAGGAAAAAAACTTATCTCCCATATAACTATCTTTACATTGTCATAAAACAAGGGGGTCAGCAACACCACAAGATAACACGGGATCCAGAAAACAGGAGCTCTAACCCCCAGCTGTGAGAAGTCTCGGGATTTTTACCCACAGAGAATTAAGTCCCAGGATCCTCAGTGGAAAGTCTCCAGGGCAAGACCAGATTAATGAGGCTCAAATTGTGCCCCGTACATCCCCAGGAAACACAGAAACCTTTTCAGGGAGTCTATGAAATCACAGCTATTTTCAAAATAACCCTAAAATATAATACGCCTTTCTCATGTCTTTGACATTTGCACTGATTATGCGTAAGCAGTGGTGGTTAAAATTGCCAACACTTTATAGAAAACTATTCTGCCTTGAATTCAGCAGTCAGGCATAAAACTCTATGTTTCAACTGTACTTTTTTTCTGAATACAGTAAGTAGAACTCACCTAACTGTTACATCTTAATTGTCCTAAGGGGCTTGTTTAAGTAAAAAGATAAGAATTTCTTCTACATTAACTTGTAGCAAAGCCTTTACAAATAAAAGCTTATAAATTAAAAAGAAAAAATGGCTGACCCTTTAGCCCATGAATCAACATAGTGGTACAAGAGCTGTATTTGGTACCTACTGGGCACTAAATTCTTCTCTGCCTTAAACTCTGTCCCCAAAAAAGAAGAAAAAAAAGACAAATTTATTGAAGAATGTCATTGATAAGCAGCAAAAATTAATTTTATTGACCTTGATCACAAGTACATGTCTTTTTAATATTCTGTGTATCACAAGGGTGCATAATCCTCTGTCTACCTCAGTATGAAGGTGTTCTTGGTGTGAAACCCCTGTGTGCCTGTTTCAGTTGGGAACCGAATTAGATGTGTTTGCTATGGACACCATTTTTACTCAGTTGGACAACTGATATGTGAACTATGTTATTCAAACTTGGAGTTTGGGCAGACATTTCCCAAAAATAAATGAAGCGAGCCTGTCCCTTCAAAGAAAACGACAGACAGTTTGTATTGCCACTGACAAGATACAAACTTTCAAGGAGAAATGAGATTTTGTATCTACTACTATGAACCTGACAGATTTCCAGGACTTCAAGACTTTTCTAATGAGATCAGTGGTGATATAAACCAGTGTTATTTTTTGATATTGTAACATCAGATGTGTCAACATTTGAAAGATCTTCATAATTCTTTGACTCAACATTTTCTAAACAACTAATGCATGGTGTTACAACATCAAACATGAGCAAAAGAGTTCTTCAAAGTATAGCTATATCAATAGATATTAAAGTAACAGAATAAAAAAACTGCAATTATATGATGTCAGTTCCACATACAATTAACTTTTAAGAAATGTTGTTTGCCCTTTTTTGGTGAAGTATAAAAGAAAATATTCACAATGGGAATTATTAGTTCTTCAAGTGAGCAAATATTTACAAAGTCACAGTAATGTAAGCACTGTATTGATTTGCAATATTTAGAAGCAACTTATTGGCTTAATTATTGTTACAGAACAAATGGTAAATAGTATCAGCCTTGTCAATTCAACAGAGCAAGTTCAGAAGACAGGAAATGAGAGGTAGAAGTGAGAAGAGGAGATAAAAGAATAAGGCAGGAACACTAATTTCCTTGCCTTACAGAATGTCAAAAGATAGTATCTATAGTTCATGGGATAAGGACTTGAAAGAGTTGGATTTTACTAACCCACATCAGAAAATAACAATTAACACAGCAAATGTAATTCTTTATTTTATTTTATTTTATTTTTATTTTATTTCTTTTCAGTGTCCCAGAATTCATTGTTTATGCACCACACCCAGTGTTCCAGGCAACACGTGCCCACCTTAATACCCACCAATGCTATTGAAAGAATGGGGGCGGAAGGAATAGGAATAACTCAAGAGAAGTAAATTCTCCTTTATTATCACGGAAACAGAGATGCTAAAAATTAAGAAATTTTAAAATGTCATTTAGAAATGAGCTAACTATCATAAGAAATGGCTTTTTTTTTTTTTTAAGATTTTATTTATTTATTTGAGAGAGAAGAGAGAGCATGAGGGTGGGGGTAGGGTCCAAGGGAGAAGCAGTTCCTGTTCCTGCCGAACAGGAAGCCTCGTACAGGACTTTTCGATCCTGGGACTCAGGGATCATGACCAGAGCCGAAGACATTCACTTTACCAACGGAGCCGCCCAGGCACCCAAGAAACAGCTTTTTAAAATTAAAACGTATGGGATACTTGAGTGGCTCAGTGGGTTAAGCCACTGCCTTCAGCTCAGGTCATGATCCCAGGGTCCTGAGATCGAGCCCTGCTTGCTGGTAGGGAGCTTCCTTCTCCCTCCGCCTACTCGTGTGCTCGTTGTCACTCTCGCCTCTCTCTCTGACAGATAAATAAACAAAATCTTTTAAAATTAAAATGTGTAGCCTCTAGGGAGCAGAACCAGGCATGGGGTATGGTGGCATGGGTTGCCTGATAAAATATAGGACACTCAAATATAAATAACAAAAAATTATTTTAGTAAAAATACATCCTCAGTATTGGATGGGATATATTTATACTGAAAAAGTGTGCATTTGAATTTTCTGAAATTCAAATTTAACTAGATTTTTAAAAATTTTGTAATGTTTTATATTTTTATTTTCATTTATTTATTTATTTATTTTAAATTAGTTTATTTAATTTTTATTTATTTAATCTGACAGCTGTATACGCTCTTCTCGGGTTTTGTTTTTAACAATGGACTCTTTTGCATGTTTAGATCTTTTAAGCATATGGTAAGTAACCGTACATCTTAAAAAAGGAGAAGACAAAGGAGGAGAAAGAGGGTGGACCAACAGTGTCCAATGTCAGTGAAAACTGAATACATGAAGTTGGAGACATGTTTATTATATCTGGCCATGCAGAGAGCAATGGTGTCTCTGACAAGAAGAGATTCTGTGGAGTGAGGGAGCTGCAAGTGGACAGTTGTGGATTAATAAATGAATTAAGGAGAGGCAATTATAGAAGAGGAATGTAAGGCATGAGATATGAAGAAATCCATGGATTACAGGACTGATGATACATTTTTCTTTCTGTATATCCATTGCATATCTCAAAGTAATTCTTTTTTGAGCCGTCATATCCAATTTGTACAATATTAGAAGAAAACGAAATTCTAGCAATAATTTGGGATAATGCCACAGGAAGTGCCCCACCCACCAACCAGGAAATAGCAGGGTGAGTAAGGGTCTGGCCTTCTGGTGGAGGGATGTTTGTAACAGTGTGAACATCCTTTATAAAAAGGAGGACATGAGTAAAAGTATAGTGATTTACCATATACTTAAGTCAAATATGGGACTGAAATGGGAATTTACAATCCATTTCTCATTGATAAAAGTTACTAAATTAACCTGTCTTATTTCATGAGAACTGGAAGTCTCATTCACAGCTCTAATTTAGCACATAGTATGTAAAAGGACTTAGGGGAATATAAATATGACTGAGGCATGGAGCCTGCTTCCAAGGAAGAGTAGATTTCAAGATGGTGGCCAGACTAGTCAAACTTCCCTTAACTACCAACTGGCTTGTTGGCCTCGTGTCAGGTTGAAAGCTAACTTTGCTGAGCTCTGTCCCACATACTCTTAACCCAACTCAGTCACCACGCTTCCCTTCTCCCAAAAGGTTGTCTCAGAACTGAATTTGAATGGGCTTCTTTAATAAAAGACATAAAACCAATCTCTTTTTCAGCAGATTATATAAAAATGTCTAACCACATTTTTCTCTAGTTGGAACAATATGCAAGCCATCCTCCCCCCATTTAGGCTTTCCAAGTACTCTCTGTTCCCCTTCAGTTGTGCTACAGTTTCAAAAAGCCATCTAATTTGTACTACTGGAGTCACATATGTGTATGATGAGCCACTGATGGCCTTGAGATGACAACTTATTAAAACGCTTCGTTTATTTCTGTGAGCAGCACAGGAAGAATAAAAAATTAAAAAAAAATAAAATAAAACCACTCCTTATCTTTTCAACTCTCATAGCAAATGACTCATTTCCTTTCTAAAGAGGTTAACTTCTTTCTCTTTCTTCCATGTTACCTATAGACTCTGCCATCTTGGAAGTAGCAGGTAGATGACATTCCCTTCCTTCATTTGGAAGTGTCACTTCCAGAAGTAATCTGATTGTCACTAACCTTCCTTTATGTCCACCCTGATCATCTTTGTTCTTCCTCTAAAATATCTCCATGTAGCAGCTTTCACTCTTCCAGCCCTATCTCCCACTAGATCTCTCTCTTCTCGGCCCTTCTAGCAAACAGAAGTTCTCTCTGTCCTTTCCCTCATCCCTCTGCAAACCCCATTCAGATCATAGAGCCTATACACAAGGCAAGCACTGATTAAACAACAGTCGGCTAGAGAAAAATACTTCACAAGATAAACTAGGGTCACCTGATATCCTTTAAACCCTCCAGTGAGTAGCTTCCTTTCAACCACAGAGGTTAGGAAGAATAGTGTCAGGTTATAGGGATGGACATTAACTCTTTGAAGGGACAATTACCAGTTGATTTGAAGCATTTGGGAAAGTAGAACAATGAAGAGTAATTGATACAAACATGAAATTACATAAGGATATATGGATATGGTTCTTATATTATGCCAATTTATAGAAGGAGATTTATTCTTCTCCTATATTCATCTGCTATAAAAGATAATTGTTGAAGTCTTAGAAACCTACTTGCTTTGGAACTCACTTAAAAACATGTAGATTAATAATAGGAAACACTGGGCCAGCAAATTATTAAACTTTATTAAGCTAAAATATTAAACTTTGGAACATCTCTTGAATTTCTGGGTTGATAATATGATCAGAATCATTGGACAAACCAGGAGATGTTCCAATAGCTAAAGGATCCTGGATTAATGTCTGCCTAATATTTGGCAACATAGGTCTTTTAAAATCAAAAGGAAAAAAAATGTAATATTGAATTACTAATCATCAGTCACATGTAAGACCTCCCATATCTCCCTCAGCTATAAAGTCTTCTGGTCAGAAATGGAC
This sequence comes from Neogale vison, assembly GCF_020171115.1. Lineage (NCBI taxonomy): Eukaryota > Metazoa > Chordata > Mammalia > Carnivora > Mustelidae > Neogale > Neogale vison. The sequence goes on along the minus strand of NC_058091.1, from coordinate 196,814,750 downwards.
TGACCTTTGAGATTTTGTCTCTGTTTCTCACCACTGGACAGAAATATCAGGTTACTGCACTCTGACAGTTTGGAGCCTTTAAAAGTCCTCAGGAAGTGAAGATGAAAAGTCAATATCAAGTGACTCACAGAGGCATTGTTTTTAATGGTTCTACTGCTGTCATGTCACCCTAAGAGAAAGCTCTTCATATTTGGTCAATATGGTGACACTGCATCATTCTGAATTTTATATGAAAAAGGCCACAGAACTCTCATTATAATGATCCTGCCTGATTGGTCCCATTAACCACTAACATTTGCAGTTAAAGTAAATGTAGACTTTGTTTTCTGTTATTTGTATTTTCTCATAAAATATGCATGAAGACAATCACAGCAAATGTCAAAAATACCACCCTTTTAAAAATGCAGCATTATGACTCATGGCATTCAAAACTGAATAATATATTGAATGGCTGAAAAAGTAAAACTTAAAGAGTCAAAGTCTTGAGACAACACACAAGCCTGTTTGAATGGACAGTGCAATCCTCATTATCATGTCAGTTGTTTGAAAATGTAGGGTGGTGATAGCTTATATTCTGTTATTTGGTTCCAAAATATTTGGAATTGTATATATTGTTGATTCATTGACCCCACCTTATCATTATGAAGTGATATTATTTATCCTGAGTGATAGGCCTTGCTCTGAAATCTGCCTTGATATGAATATAGCCATTCCAACTTTTTTTGACTAATGTTAACATATCATTTTCCACCTTTTCACTTTTAACCTGTTTATGTTTTTATATTAAGAGTTTGGTCTTCCTTTTTTATACAATCTGATAATCTCTGCCTTTATTTAGTGTATTTACACCATTTACACTTAATGTGAATATTGATATCATTGGATTTAAATCTACCACTTTGTTTTCTATTTTGACCCATCTGTATTGTGTTTTTTTTTCTTTAATTTTTTTCTGCCTATTCACGAATTAATTGAACATTTTTTTTTAAGATTTTATTTATTTATTTGTCAGAGAGAGAGGGAGAGAGAGCGAGCACAGGCAGACAGAGTGGCAGGCAGAGGCAGAGGGAGAAGCAGGCTCCCCGCCGAGCAAGGAGCCCGATGTGGGACTCGATCCCAGGATGCTGGGGTCACGACCTGAGCCAAAGGCAGCCGCTCAACCAACTGAGCCACCCAGGCGTCCCGAACATTTTTTTATTTAATTTCTTTTTTGGCTCATTAGTTATAACTTCTGTTATTTTAATGGTTGTTTTAGGATTAATAGTATATGTCTTTACCTTACCACAGTGTACTTTTTAAATATACATAGAATAAAAATCTTACAACAATTTATTCCCATTTCTCCCCTCCCGGCCTTTATGTAGTTATTGGCATAAAATTTATATATATATATATTACAAACCCAAAGTACATTGTTTTTTTTGTAGTAGTCATTGTTTCAAGGAGCCAATTATTTTTAAAAGAAACTTAAATAATAGGGAAAAATTCAACCCACTTGAGTTACCATTTCCAATGCTTTTCATTCCTTTGTATGAATCTGGATTTCCATCTGTTATCATTCTCCTTCTGCCTAAAAGATTTTCTTTGACATGTTTTGTAATGCATGTCTGATGTTGGATTCTTTTGAATTTTTAAGTCTCAAAAAGTATTTATTCCATGATCATTGTTATCTCCCAATATTTTTTAATTGACTTTAGTTTTATATTTATTTTATATTTACAAAAAAATAAGAAAATAATACAGAAAGTTCTCTTATATCTCCCCCCTACACTCAGCTTCCCCTATAATTGATCTCTTACATTCATACAATAGATTTGTTATAATTAATGAAACCATATTGGTATGTCTTTATTGACTAAAATCCATGGTTTATTCAGGTTTCCTGAGATTTTGCCTAATGTCCGTATCCTATTTCAGGATCTTATCCAGGATACTACATAACTTAACATTCTCAGGTTTCCTTAGACACCTGTTAGCTTACTGACAGTTTCTCACACTCTCCTATTTCTTATGAACTTGACAGTTCTGAAGAGTACTGGTCATGTATATTGTTGGGTGCCCCTCTCCTGGAAATTGATGCTTTATCATGACTTGACTGGGGTTATGAGTTTTGGGGGAAAAGAGCATAAAGGTAAAGTGACATTTTTTTTCATCACATTATACCAAGGTTGTATGCTGCCGATATTATTTGTCACTAATGATATTGTCCTTGATCAGCTGGCTGAAGTAACATTTGTCAGGTTTCTCCACTGTAAGGTTACTCTTTTTGTCCCCTTTCCATACTGTACTCTTTGGGAGGAAGTCATCATGCAGGGAACACACATAAAGAGGGGGAGTTTCACTGCTTCATCTATTTTGGAAAGCAGCATCTACATAATTTATCTGAAAATTCTCTATACGAGAGATTGGTCACTTCTCCCTCATTTATTTATTTAATCACCTATTTGTATCAGTATGGGCTCAATAATACCTATTCTATATTTGGGGTTATAATTCAATACTACTTTACTTATTTTGTAGCTTGAATTGTTCCAACTTTGGCTATTGTGAGCTGTTTCACTTGGCTTGTGTGCTCCTTTACCATATATCACTGTAGTTATTTGGTTTTGAACCATTCCTTATTTCTGGCACTAGAAGCTGCCAAGCTGTTCTAAGTTCATCTCATATGCTTCCTGACCCAGTCCTAGGAACAACATTTTCTGCAAGAAACTCTGTTTCCTCTTATCGGAGAATGGAATTGGAAACCAAGATCTGGGTAGTAGGTGTACTCATGTTAATGGGGTGTTCATTTCATTTAGATCCTCTCAGCTGACAGAGCAAAGAAATTATGTGTGTATACTAATGTGTGTGTCTATACACATATCTATAAATATTTTATATGTAATCATCTGCATCTGTATTAAATTAAACATGAGTTTTTACTGGTATCTCCCTAACCAAATGGGTTATTCTAGTCTATTCCTCTTGCTGATCTGTATATTTCTAGTGAAAAGCCTGGATCCCACCATCCACCTTTCACTTACTTAATCTTTAATTCCAGTACACACGTAGAGTAGTAACAGAACTGTTAACCCATACCCCCATGGAGAAAAATTTGACTCAAGTCAGTTACGATTCATGTGCAGTTCTTTTCACCTTTAGTCTTTAAAACACCATTCATTTCCAAAGTTACGTAGGTCAGCAGCTTTTCCTTCAACCCTCCCTTTGAGGTTGTTTCTTATATTTGCAGTACATCTAGATTGTCTTGTCATAGTCTGCATTCTATCTTGGGATTCTCTGCCCTTCTAAATGATTTTTTTCCTTTAAAAATTAAGGTTTGCTCTTTATGTTGTAAAATTCCATAGGATTTAACAAACACGTAATGCCACATATCCACCAGTAGAGTATCATAAAGAATAGTTTCACTGCCCTAAAAATCCCTGCTTTTCACCTATTCAATCCTCTCTCTTCCTCCAAACCCCGGCAACCCATGATTTTTTTTGTTAATTGTCTGTATAGTTTTTGCCTTTCTGGAATGTCATAAAATAGGAATCATAGAGCATATGGCCTTTTCAGACTGGTTTCTTTCCATTGGTGGTATGATTTATGGTTCTTCCATGTCTTTTTGTGGCTTGGTAGACCATTTGTCATTTACATTATAGAGTAATATTCAATTGTATGGATATACCAAAGTGTATCCATTTATCTATTGAAGGGCATCTTGGTTGCTTCCAATTTTGAGCTATTTTGAATCCAATTGCTTTAAACATTCATATGTGGACATGCTTTAAACTCAGCTGGGTAAATACCCGGGAATGTAACTGATGGATAATATGTTAAGTGAAGACTATGTTTAGTTTTGCATTAAACTGTCAAACTATCTTCCAAAGTAGGCTGTATTTTGCACTCCCATCAGCAATGAATGAGAGTTCTCATTGTTGTGTATCATCCCCACTATTTGATATTGTCAGTTTTGGAATTCTCGCCATTCTAATAGCTGTTTTAGTTTGCAATTCTCAAATGGCAAATGACATTGAATATCTTTCTACATGGTTACTTGCCAACTGTATATCACAACCACAGTCAGCAGTAGTGTTAGCCAGGATGGCCTTAGTAAGAGGCAGTCCATATTGCTAGGTCTGTGCGCAGCTTCTATCCACACCACTACGCCACTTATCTGCAGGCCTATTGAGCAAGCACTGATGTGGCTGAGGAAAGAGGCTGACTGGCAGACAGCGTGTGTCATTTTTTTCACCTGATTATTAAGGGCCTCCTCTTATGACCATTGCTTGGGACATTTTATCCTCACTGTTTTGGCCCATACACTATTTTTAGTTCAGCTACGTGAAGAAGTCCACAGACCTCTTTGTCACCAATCTGCCAATCTTGTTCCTTCCAAGTTGCTGACGATCAACCAAAAAGTTAATAACTGCCAGTGAATACATGCATTTCTCTGGCCATTTCTTACTACTGGCAAAGTGTACAGCCAAATTTACTGCTTATAGTTCTGCCCACTATTGCTGATTTTCCTTCACTACTATCCTATAAGACTACTCCTGGGAGTGACTGTGGTACTCCCCCGTCCATTTGGGGTCATAACCAACAAATATTTGGTCATGAGGAACATCCCAGGTGACTGAAGTCATGAATGGAGAGAGAGGAAACCGTGCAGCTGTAGCCATTGTTAAATGTTTCTGAGCCACCTGTTCAGCTTACCTGGCTCTTCCCAAGCTTGGTCTCTTACATTCCTTTTACATTTGATGATTTACTGCTTCACTGCACACTCAACCTTATGGCTGGGTGAGTCAGAAACCCAGTTCATGATGGACAGCTCAGGACACACAGTCTCCTGATTTCTGATGGTAGGGATTCAATATCTCTACCAAAGCTTAGAAGAAAGCCAGAAGTTGTTTCTCAAAATGAAAATAGTTATCTGGAAAAAAATTTTCTCTAAAATATGAGTCTTCACTGCGATTCTCTATGTCTAGATTTTGCTAGATGGTCCATATGTCATCTCCATTTGCTACATATACTGTAAGTATTGGTGGATCTGATAGACCAATGACTCAGGGGTCAGAGAAGATGACCTTCTCTTACTCTGATCCCTTCTAGAAACTGGAAGCCTTATATGTGACTCTGGATTGATCAAAGCAGCATATATTGCTTCCAAAATCCAAAAAGATCGTAGGATCATACCTCTTTTTAGTAGCAGGGGCATCAGATGCAGCAACTTGTATTTCATCATTGCATATATTCCCAAGGTCACCAGACTCAGAAATTTCAATGAAGTAGTGGGGTCCTGAATTGTTGTGGGGTTTCTCTCCCACTCTCTAGTTTTCACGTATGTTCCTAAGTCATCTGAAATGCTTGCTATTACCTGCTTATCAGATCCAATTAGCATAGTGTCACCAAAATAGTAGACCCGTGTGTTTTGTGAAATGTCAGTTTAACCACGATCTCTATGGACTGCATTATATAACAAGGAGCGGGAGAACTGAAATCGCTCTAAGGCAAGGCTGTGAAATTGATCTATGCCATACCAGGTAAAGTGAAACTGCTTCATGAGGTCCTTGCAGATTACTCTGGAGAAGGGGATTTTCCGGGTTGAAGCTGGGAATCAAGTGCCACAGACCGTATTGATTTTGTTTAGTGAAGATATTACATCCAGGACAGCAGTTGTAATTGGAGTCATTCCCTGATTAAGTTTACAGTGGTCCATAGTCATTCTCCAAAATCCATCTGACTTCACAAGCAAAACAGTTGAGTCAAATGGGTTTATGATAGGGTTATCACCCTACTCCTTCCAAGTCTCTGATGGTCTTAATGTTAGCAGTTTCCCTGTTGGGGGAACCCTGCACCATCCCTATATGGGGATGCCATATAGGCTTGGATTCACTATCTTGGTAGGAAATGTAAGGAAATTCCAGGGTCTGAGATTCAATGTGGTTATTCTACTAGTTGCCCTGTATGTCTGTTCCCATGACACATCCAGGAACTGAGTAAATAAACACAAGGGGAGACCTTGGACCAACTTGGTACAGAGTCAATCAACTTGAGCTAAGATTCTACCTATTACCAGCAACCACAGCCCTGCTTTAATTGATAGTCAAAGTGACATTTTGGGACCCCAGGAATTAGTCAATTCAGAGCCAATGTCTAGGAGTCTCCCCAAGTCTGGGTATCTCCTTTTATGCAATATACAATAATTTCAGGTTCTTTGGTAAAGTCTTGGAGAAAGATTTATATTCTATATTTCCAATCTTCAGTAAGATGAGACCCAGAAACCCCTCCAATTAAGGACTTTGGGGTTTATGAATTAACTTGGGTCAGAAATTGAGTGCAAAGCTATGACTCTCCCCTTTGGTAACCATCCTGACCTTGGACTTTGCTTGGACTTTGAATTTCCATTGTTCATAAGCTGCCTAGTCTGTGATGGACTAAGATGTGCATTAAGATAGAATTGGTTAAATGCTTAAGTTACCTCCATTCAGTGGAGTACTATTTGACTCATTTAAAAAATGAGTTAGCTCATTTGGGATATGAAATGATATCCAAGAGAGATCTTTAGGTGAAAAAAATTAAGGTGCAGAAATTGTGCATAGTTGTATACTATTTCCACAAATGTTTGTGTCTGTGTGAAAACATGGGGTTCCCTGGAAGGAGACACAAGAAACTGGTAATGCTGGTTTTCTCCAAGATCCTGAACTGTTGAACTATTGGAAATGGGAGTGAAGCATACTTGCTACTGTGTTACAGTTAGATAATATTGAATTTGGTAGCATATTAATATACTACCTACACAGATAGGTAAATTTTATTTTTCATTTTTTTTAAGTTAACCCTGTGTCCAACATGGGGCTTGAACTCAGAACCCTAAGACCAAGAGTCACAACATCTACTGACTGAGCCACCCAGGAGGCCCATATATTTAATTTTTTTTAAGATTTTATTTATTTTTCAGAGAGAAAGAGAGAGCTTAACCAGGGGAGTGGCAGACAGAGCGAGAGGGAGAAGCAGGCTCCCCACTGAGCAAGGAGACTCCTGTGGTACTCAGTCCGGGAACCTGGGATCGTGACCTGAGCTGAAGGCAGCTGCTTAACTGACTGAGCCACCCAGGCGTCCTGGGAAACCCATATCTTTTTTTTAAAGACTGCAGTATACTAGCAATGCTCACTGTTGCATTACTGGAGCCTGTTCTTAATTGGATTTTAAGGCATGCCGTTTGGCAAGGAGCCTCCCCCTTGCACCAGCCCTGCCTTCCCTGTTCCAGGGTCTGGGCAGAGGACACTGGTGAGACCTCTTGAGCCTACACAGACTTGTGTCATGATCTGATCCACAATATGGAAACATACATTTCCTGTGTTTTACTGGTCATGTCTGCAGCACTCTTTGCCATCAGCGGGCTGTGGAGAATATTCAACGTAGAAGCTGCTGCTTGAATTTCTGAGCTCTGTAGTGATGCAGTCTTAGTAGGAGAGGACTTTCCCAGACCATTATAAATATCAGTTCAGTTTCCTCGGGAGGCTCTATTTCATGATACATTTCATAAAGACCACTGTTTTCTACGACTTCATAAGGTTCTTGTCTCTAATGCAAAACAATGATTAATATGCAAGAGAGATATATGTTTTTATTAATCCCACGGGGTCACCAAATACCTTATTTTATAGGAAATATGTCCAGTGAGGTATCCCTTTATGCTTCACCAGCTATAAGGAGCACAGCACACTTTTGTTCAGCATTTGTTTGCTCCCGTGGGAGGTATAGTGCATCCCTTTCACAATGTATCAAGTCCAGGGAAAAGTTCAGCTGACAACAACAAGATCATCACATCTACTTTTTCACATGGATCTGCTCTGATTCCAAACACTTTGCTTAAGCTTGCTTTGTTTTCCAGAATTTTTTCTATTTTAAACAGAATCCCAACCTGGTTGCTAGAAACTATTTTGTGTTCAAGAGTATGATGAAGATACATTTAAAGAGCAAGCCGACCTTTTTTTTTTTTTCTTTTAAAAGCAAGTGGATTTTCAACAAAATAACACTTTGCTGTTTTGCTGTAAAAAAAAAAATCTTTCAGGCTAACCTTAGCTCTGAATTACTGAGGCATTCAACTAGAGAACACATTCATTAAGACCCCAACTTAAACATCACCTTTTCTGTGAAGCATCTACCAACTCACCCAGGCAGTTACTCTCTCCCTTTCTCCGAGCTTTCAAAACCTGCCCCTACCTGGACAAAAACATGCACCGTATGGGTTTCTAAGCATTTATTTCTAAAACTCGCTTCCCTCTCTGACCCTTGTGTCTGAATAGCTAGAGTACAAACAGCAACTTAATGTACTGGTTAACACAGCGCTTGGTCCCGTTATAACTACTCCATAATTAATCAATGAATGAGGGAATAAATGAAGTGGTTCTGAGCCCACTCGGAAAAAAAGCATTTAAATAGATGAACACCTGGGTGAGTCAGATAGGGACACTGAAAATAGACTGCCTGGTTTTTCTGGAGCCAACCTAGAGAACGTGCAGAACAAGTCCACGAGAGGTCTGCAATCTCCCCACGAGTCAGACAGGGTGGAAGGGGAATACCTACCCACCTACAGGATAATTGGTGCTCAAATCAAACCTAGAAATCCTATATTCACTCTCCCTTTTAGTGAGAAACCTCTCTGCCTGGCTAGAATTTCAACAGACATATTTTCAACTGGCTTTATTATCGTGACCCAAATATAAATATCATGGCAGGAGCCCATGAGGTGGGAGCACAATTTATCCTAACTGAAAATAGAGGCAGAGAGCATCAGTCCTAGTATCCTTGAATCTAGAGTGGGGTTGCCATAGCAACCAGCTGAGTCACTAATGAAAAAAGCACAGTTGCACTATGACTAGGCTGACATTCTGTGACATTCTCTTATTTTACTGTAGCTCTAATGATGTCTTCAGTAGGAATGAATCGAGAAAAGGGTCTGACCTCTCTATTAAACCTGCAACTGGTTTGACACGCTTTGCCTTTAGCCTAATGAATGTGAATTTCTGCGTGTAAATTCTGCCTGGGAGGAAAGCACTTTAGGAATTTGTCTGGTACATATATTAGACTTGTTGATTTCATTGTTCCTTTAATGCAATCCCTTCTCTTTCAAATTAACATGGCAATGAAGCAGATGAGCCCCAAAAGCAAAACAGGAAGGGAAAAAAATTAATGAGGAGACGTGACAGGGGGATGCTAATCTATCACTGATGACACAAAATTGGAGAAAACTACCAGAAGCCCCTGCTTCTTTCCCACCGCCCCCCCCCGCACTTGTTTTTTGTTTTGTTTTAATTGAAGTAGAGCTGACACACACTGTTACACTGGTTTCAGGTGTACAAAGGGTGATTCAACAGCTCAAGTCGGTTCTGCTCTGTTCCCCTCAAGTACAGCTACCAGCTTCTGCCCCTTCTTCAAACAGGAGGATCCAGAGGCAATTAAATGAGAAAGCTAGCTATCTCTGCAAAGTCAGAGGGGGACCTTCTGGAAATATGGATTGACAGTTTCATGATCCACATATTCTCGTATAAGTCACAACATTCAGAGCCCTGTGCTAGCGCTATGGGGTGTTAACTAAGAATATCCTCAATTCATTTACATTTTAAAGCTGAAGGAGAGGCACAAAAGGTGAGCAACTTAAAAAGTACACAGAATCCTCATGGTCCCTAGTGCTGCCCCCAGAAGATGCAGAAACCAGCATATTTACATTTGCGAGGTTTAAAAATTAAAGTTGATACAATGTAAGACTGCCATAACTTTAATTGAGTGTACAAACAGAATTCAAAAATAGAGTGAATCAAGACACTGTCACTGAGTTTGTGAAACAGTGGGAATGCTTTATTTATTTTTTTTTCCACATGCGCTTGTTTGCAAACATATGAACTTGTTTTAAGCCCAACATTGGGTTGCTTTCATCTGCACAAGAAGGACCAAGAGAACTGGTGTCAGCATTTGCTGCAAATTACGTGGGAGTTTCTGAAGTTGCGTGTAGGCATATACATTCTTTTATCAGCAGGAAAGAGGAGAGCTCATTCATTAGTAAAGCAGCCTTCTAGCTACTCTCATCAGCAGAACACTGCTAAACTCATTTTCTTAACCTATGACTTAAATCATGGTCTGCCTGTCCTTGAGATCTTCATGTCACTTTTATCATGTCACTGCCCTGTTTCTTATCGATGATGGTTCCCCACTGCAAATCAAGTTGCACCGAATTCTGCTCCCTGACTTGCAACGCCCTCTACAGACCCTATACCCCCTGACCACAACAATGGAATTATGGATTCTCCCCTCCACAGCCTTTTCCCAGCAGTCCTAACGCATCCTTTGAGAAGCTGTAAGTGCCACATCCTCCGTAAATGGGATCCTGTGACTGGCTTTGGCTTTTGAAAATAGGTTCCACCCAGCTGACTGCTCACCATTTTCTTAACATGTTCATATTTTTTCTTTTTCTTTCTTCTTCTTTTTTTTTTTTTTTTAAGAGAGAAAGAGAGCACAAACAGGGAGACAAGTAGAGGGAGGGGGCGATGCAGACTCCCCAATAAGCAAGGAGCCCGATGGGGGACTCCATCCGAGGACCCCTGGATCATGACCTGAGCTGAAGGCAGATGCTTAAGAGACTGAGCCATCCAGGAACCCATGTTCATATTTTTTCTATTGACTAAATTGTTTGCCCTCTGAAAGCAGGCTTCACACTGTGTCTTTCTTTTCATGTACATACTCCCTTAGTTCATCTACAGTCAGTTGCGCTGTAATGCGTTAATTCAATAGTGTCTCTGCACGGCAGGCCTCGGGAGAGCTAACCACCTGTAGGCGTCTTCACATAGGACGTTCAGATTTTGCAGCATCAGGAACATAGAGCGGGGACGATGCAGACGCGTCGTTAGGACCCAGATGAGCCAGATGTTTTAGAGTCACCTAAGGATTTGGGTATTTTTATTGAATCCCACTTTGGCAACATTCAGAGCCCCATGGAGGGGAGGGGACAGCTGGGGTGGTAGGTGACATTCTTTTTCCTGATTTAACCATAGTAGCTTTGCTGTCATCCACTCTATGGATATAGATTTCTCCAGAGTTTGGGTTAAAATTTCTTTTGAAGAAAGGGCACTTTAGGACTAAACATTGTTTGGAAGCCTCCTCCCTGCACAGTAGAGAGTCATTAGTATTTTTTGTGGAAAGGGACGGGCAGATTCTGCCTCTGAGCTGAGGCCCAATCCAAAATTCAGGAACCAAAAATTCAGGGACGACTTAGCCCTCTAGAAGCTAAGCCTCTCACACCACCATACATCTTTGGCAGAGTTGATGTCAGAGTTTTTATTCCTTTATTCCAGAGTTGAGTTTTTATTCCTTTGCTAGAAAGAGGCAGAAGGCAAAGCTGGTGGATTTATCCCCTTCATCCTAAGAGGGGAAGGAGTATATCCTGGCGTTATATTTTGTCTTCATTTACCGCACAGTAAGGGGGCTCCTTCTTCACTCTTCTTTCTGTGCCTAATTCTTTTGTTTTCATGGGACTCTTTACATTGTCCCACAAGGGAGTATTGTCAAGGACTGGTGAAGATAACTAAAATGCATCTCTAGCAACATGTATCATAACTAAATCTATACCTCGATAGGATACTGTTAACCAAAACCAAGCAGAAGGGACAGTGGAAGTTGTATGCAAAGGGGATAATGTATGTGGGAGAAATCAGCACAGGAAATCAGCACAGCCTTTGATGCGGTGTCAGAGCCAAAAATAGCAGAGTGCTCCGTGACAAAGCAGCAGCTCCGCTCTGGACAGACCCAGTCTCCAGCGGACCTGCCGCGCAGGAAACGCAAACCTCTGGCTGCCACGGCCCCAGCTGTTGTTGTTGCGCAAATGGTGATGAGTGGAAGAAACTCCCCGAGGGCTTCTAGGTGCCAAACCAACAGAAACTAACTTCATTTTATAGACAGAGATGTTCAGAAAACATTCCTGACACTCCAGCTGCTGAAAGAAATAGCACAGGGAGAGACCTTCTCACTCAAATCTGCTTCTGCCACGAAAGGGGCCATGTGTGGCCATCAAGAAAACACGTCTTGTTAGAGTGGAAAGTATTCATGCTTGGGAAGCCAGACGGCGCTGTGTGCAAATTCGGACTCAGCCCTTTGAAGATAGAAGAACAATATCTCAGTATCTGTAAAAGTACCTATGGTTGCTGCCTTCTTCATTTGGACACCCCTCAACAGTGTTTTACCATTCGGATAGAGCTGTCTATTGCCTGCCTACTGCCTCATATGCACACGGAGCAGATTTCTCCTATGAGGGAATCAGACGTCTGATTATGCCTCACCTGTGTCATGCCCCCTAAGTGGCACCTGGCTCGCACTCATATTTCTTAGTCTAAGACCTTTAAGTCTAATTCCATCTGACTGACATCAGAGTGACAGGTTGTATCGTCAGATATAACAAAGATAAATTTATAGCTTGATCTAAAATCGGTAGCTCACTTGTGAATGTTGAACAGCTCTATGCTTGAGAACCTCAAGTTGATGAACTTGTCTGTCTGCCTCACAAGACAGTGAGACCCTTAAGATCCTTGTAAAAAGACTTTATGTTATGTTCACCACTTAATATCCTGTGCTAAACAGAGTAGGCCCTCAAAAAATTTTACAAAAGGAAATTCAAGACTAATAACATAGTATCATTTATGTATTCACAGCTTTTCCCCATCACACTAGCTGGTGAAGAAGGCAGTATTTATTCCTCACTGATCATGGAGCTGTGTGTGGCCTCGATGACTGTTGTAGACATCAAGGTCATGGAAAGTGCGGCTAAATTAGAAGGACCGGGGTGCCTGGGTGGATCAGTTGGTTAAGAGTCTGCCTTCGGGGCGCCTGGGTGGCTCAGTGGGTTAAGCCGCTGCCTTCGGCTCGGGTCATGATCTCAGGGTCCTGGGATAGAGTCCCGCATCGGGCTGTCTATTCAGCAGGGAGCCTGCTTCCTCCTCTCTCTCTGCCTGCATCTCTGCCTGCTTGTGATCTCTCTCTGTCAAATAAATAATAAAATCTTTAAAAAAAAAAAAAAGAGTCTGCCTTCGGCCCAAGTCGTGATCCCGGGGTCCTGGGATCCAGCCCTGAGTTGGGCTCCAGCTCTCTGTGGAGTCTGCTTCAGATTCTCTTTTTCCCTTTTCGTCTGCCTCTGTCCCTTGCCTCCCTCATACACACACTCTCTCGCTCTCTCAAAATAAATAAATAAATAAAATCTTAAAACTATTCCATATACCTGTGGATGGGGCTTGTGAAAGAATGAAATTGATAAAGAAACATGTGTTTTGGTCTAGGCCCATTCACGTAGGGATGGTTATAATCATCTGAGCAGCCTGTTGCCTGGAGTCTGCATGCTTAGGAAGTTTTCTGCTATTGATAACCATTCTAGGAAGAAAGGGGAGGAGTAACAGATTTCCAGTAGATTCTTCCCTTACATCGGTCAGGTCTCTGTCATATTGTAACCTCCCCAGAGGGAGATGATAACAGATAGTGCATTGTGCCACCTTCTAAACCCCTGCCCTCACTTACTTTCCTTCATAGCTCTTGTTCCTCCCTGTCATTACATTAACTGCTTGTTCACTTACTCCCTTATTGCCTGCCTGTCCAAATGGAATGTAAATTACATGAGGGCAAGAACGTTTTGTGTTTACTGATGCATCTTAAAACAGTGCCCAGCATATATTCAGTGCTCAATTTATATTGTTAATAATATTAATACAGGATCAATTAGTAAATGAATTGCTGAATGGAATTAATTAATTACAAGACCAGTGCTCTAACCACTGAGCTATGGAGCCAGGAATTAATTAATTGATTAATACTTCTCAGGTACCAGCAATTGAAGCTAGATGCTTTATAAATATTTAACATTTAAATCCAATGCCAACTGGGGTGCCTCGGTGGCTCAGTGGGTTGAAGCCTCTGCCTTCGGCTCAGGTCATGGTCTCAGGGTCCTGGGATCGAACCCCGAGTTGGGCTCTCCGCTTGGCGGGGGGCCTGATTCTTCCTCTCTCTGTCTGCCTCTCTGCCTACTTGTGGTCTCTGTCTGTCAAATAAATAAATGGAAGCTTTAAAATAAATAAATAAATAAGTCCAATGCCAACCCTGTTAGGTAAGTGTTGCTTTCCAGATTTTGATGTATGTGGAAACTGAGGCCCAGAGGGCTTAAATATTTTTCTCAAAAGGCATGCATGAGTAAGCTTGCACAGCTAAGATTTGAACCTCATTCTTGCTGATTACACAACTTGGGCCTTTCTTTTTCTTTTTTTTTTTTTAACAATGCTTCATTTTGTAGAAAGCTATACTTCATGTAGCTTAATATCTTTCAAAGGTACAACTGTGGAGAGGGTATTTAAGGGAAACCATTCAATAATACTTTTGTGTCGGGCTTGAGATCTCCTGGTCTCCTCTTTCCCTATCCCCTCAACTACATTTGATTTAGATGCCCAAACAAGCTTTGAATAAAGCTTACCTGCTGCTGGTCTCTCCACCTGGGACATCTCTACTCTTTCCTCAGCACGTGCCAGCCAGGAGAACACAGAGAACTTGTCAGAACTGAGGCAAGTCTGTTCTTATCTATCAAGCGTCTGCAAACCTTGGGGCCACAGCTCACAGCACCATGCACAGCTTGCTGGGACTTGGTGTGACAACAGGAAGAAAGAGTAAATGAATAACAAGTGTGTTCAGGACAGTATAGAAATAAACAAGGCAGGGAGTTGAGTGGTGACAGGAACAGGTTACTTGATGAGTAATTGGGAAGAAGGACAAAAGCTGTGATACTGAAGGACAACGGAGAACCACCCATGATGTGGGTAACTGCTGAGTCTATCCCATAGTGTGCTTTTTTTTTTCTTTAAACTTGTTCTTTTATGTCCTTGGGCTGTGCACTGGGTGTGATGACTCAACTAGTATGAGCCAGATGGTTTTCTACTATATCTTTATGGGAGTCCCCAGAAGGACAAAAATTTGAACTTGAAGGCATCTTCAGTTACCTTGAAATTTAATTCTTTCTGTTTTTTTGTTTTGTCTTTTTATGCTTTCTTAATGAGGTCTAATTTACATAAAATAACAAGCACATATCATAAATGTACGGTCTGATGGATGTTGACAAAGGCACATTCCCATGCAACCCACACTGCGAAAAAGATAGAAAATATTAACACTAGCTTAGAAAGTTCCCTCGTGCCCCTTTATGATAGATTTGTACACCATATAGATGAAATCATATAGTATATACTCTTTGTTTCTGGCCTCTTTTGATCAAGTTGATGCTCTTGAGATTTTTCCATGACTTATGCTTTAGCGTTTTATTTATTTTTATTGCGGAATAGTAGTCCATTGTAAATACATAAAATTTATTACCCAAATCCTCATATACTTACCCATTTTATAATTGGATTGATTGTATTTGTCCTGTTGGGTTTTGATACTTCTTTATACATTCTAGGTACTAGGATTTATTGAATTTATCTAGTCATTTATTGAACATATGGTTTGCAAAAATTTTCCCCCATTACGTAGCTTATCTTTTCATCTTTTTAACAAAGGCTTCCATATAGCAATAATTTTCATTTGGATGAGGTCCAATGTATCAATTTTTTTTCTGCTGTGAATTATATTTCCTGTGTCAAATCTAGGAACTCTCCCTAGTCCTAGATTCCCAAAATTTTCTCCTGTTTTTCTAAAACTTTCATAATTTTACATTTTAGATTTACATCCATAATCCATTTTGGGTTAAATTTTGCACAAGGTGTGAAGTTTAGGTCGAGATTTGTCCTTTTGCCTATGGATGTCCAATTGTTCTTGCATCATTTGTTGAAAAGGCTGTACTTCCTCCATTAAGTTGTTTTTGCACATTTGTCAAAAACTAGGTCAGCATATTTGTGTAGGTCTATTTCTGGGTTCTCTATTATGTTCTATTGATATATGTGTCTATCTTTCTGCCTGTGCCTTTCCAAATAAATGGAGGAATAAGCTTGTCAGATAGATAGACAGACAGACAGACAGACAACCAACTTTGCTGGGATTTTGACAGAAATTGCATTAAACCTATAGACCCCTTTAGGGAGAATTGGAGTCTTCACTCTGTTGAGCCTTCCAGTCTAAAATTATGGTATATCTTTCCATTTATTTAAAATTGGTCTGGACAAAATTTATTGGTCTTTTTAAAATTTATTTCACAGTGTTTTGTAATTTTCAGCATATAGATCCTGTATATATTTTGTTTTGTGTACACTTAAGTATTTTATTTTTTGGCATAATTATAATGGCATTGTATTTTTAATTCCAGTTTCACAAGCTATTGTTAGTACATAAAAATGAGGTTGATTTTTGTGTGTTGATCATGTAGGCTGTGACCTTACTGAACTCACTTATTAATTCTAGGCAGGTTGTTTGGTGGATTTCTTGGGATTTTTGACATAGACAATCATATCATCTACAAGCAGAAACAGTTTCATTTATTCCTAGTTTGTATGTTTTTATTTCTTTTTCCCAACTTATAGCAGTGGCTAGAAGTTCCAATACTATGTTGGATAAGAGTGGCAAGAGTGAACATCCTTGCCTTGTTCCTAATCTTAGGGAAAATAATCATTCAGTCCTTCAACATTAGCTATGATGTAAGACTTTTACAGATGCTACTTATCAAGGTGAGGTAGTATGGAAACTTAGAGAAAGTTTTTATCATGAGTGGGTATTGGATTTTGTCAAATCCTTGTATGAATGATAGGAATATATGATTTTTCTTGAGTTTTATCAGTCATGTTGATATGATGGATTCCTTTGATTGAGTTTGGAATAATGAACCACCTTTGCATATCCAGGATAAAACCACTTGGTCATTGTATATAATTCTTTTAAATAATTTTTAGATTTTATTTTCTAGGATTTTGTTAAGAGTTTTGTTTTTGTTTTGTTGTTGTTGTTTTGTCTAAAGTCATGAGAGACATTGGTCTCTAGTTTCTTTGTTTGTACTGTCTTTGTCTGGTTTGGGTATTAGGGTAATACTAGCCTGATAAAATGAGTTGGAAAGTGTTCATTCTTCTATTTTCAGAAAAAAAGTTGTGTAAAATTGGTGTTAATTCTTCTTTAAGTGTTTAGTAGAGATTTGAGCCTAGAGATTTCTTTTCCATAAACTTTCACATTATGAATTCAATTTCTTTAATTATTGTAGGGCTATTTGGATTATCTATTGCATCTTGGTTGAATTTTAATAGTTTGTGTTTGTCAAGAGATTAATTTCTCCTAAGTTGTCAAATTTATGATCATAATGCTGTTCACAGTATTCAATGATCTTTTTAATAATTGTAGGATTTGTAGTAATATCCTCTGTTTCATTCCTGATATTGATATTTGTCCCCATGCCTTCCAATGGAGAAGAGGGGTTTCAGAAATATGAAGGTAGAGAGCTGCTTTCTTAGTCAGGCCCTTGTGGCAAGATCTCCCTACAGGTGCCCCCCAGCTGCCATGGAGTTTCTGGGCAAGGTCAAAGAAATTTTCTGGTTGGGCCACTTATTATGGTGGGGTCCCTCTTGCCAGTTCCTTCCACTAGCCCTAGTATTTGGGAGGTAGGTGGTCTCCAGCCTGGCAGTAAAGAAAGCTCTCCTTGACCATTTATTGTTAGCAGTTGTCTCTAGCTCTGTTCCTTCTGCTGATGATGCTTGGCTGGTTTCAGAAGGATGTTTTCACAGGGACTCTCCTTCAGTCATGGAGGTAAATGAGCTGACACAGGCAGACATCTATTGCTACGTTGGTGTCCGGGAAACACCAAGTCTTGGTGATCTTCTTCTGTTGAATAGGCCTGCAAGACACCCTGCCACTGTGCTGTTTCTCCCAAGCTACTAGGCCTTCTTCTCATCACCTTGCAGAATATCCTTTGGCTGTCTCTTGAGCTATTTCCAGGGCTTGTAGCTGTACTTTGTAGGGATGAGCAGGGAGAAACAGGTCTACGCCATTTTGTCCAGACCAGAAACCTTTCAAAGAGGAATTGTCTTTGGTTCTCAAATGTCTACTTTGTGTGTTTAGAAACTTA
Source organism: Neogale vison (assembly GCF_020171115.1). NCBI lineage: Eukaryota > Metazoa > Chordata > Mammalia > Carnivora > Mustelidae > Neogale > Neogale vison. The sequence continues at coordinate 196,796,710 of NC_058091.1, read as the reverse complement.
GTCCTTTTAGGGGGTCAAAGTCATAGTTCCCAGGCATTGCTGCTTTGAGGCAACAGCACAACTCTCAAGTTCCTTCTGGGACTTGATGCCTCTATCTGTCGTAAGCAGCTGGTAAGGAGAAGAAGTCAATAGGTGATTGTTTTTAAAAAAAGAACAAAATCACTCAAGTGCCACCACATGTATAATTATCTTCAGCTAAATGTTGTGTTATGATACCTCCTTCTTTCTCTTTCTGCTTAAGGCTTTTCTTAAAATTCACCTTAACCAGGTTTAATATTTCCATGAGACAAAAGAAAGTGACTAGAGAGGGTCTTATCTGGGGTCTTACCACACCTCTGCAGTCAAAGTTTTAGATTAATTTCCCCCAAAACTGAGTAATGAGAGCCTCTTCATTAAAATGCAGATTCAGTATTCAAAGAGCAGATGATAAATCTAAATTATGGCTTGAAATGAATGTAATGAAATTTATTGGGAATGAAGATAAAATCTTTTATTTAGGTACAAAATATTCACTAATAAACATAGATGGGAAACAGTTTAACAATAGTTTATTTGAAGGCAGAATAAAGGTCTCAGTTAGTGTGACCTAAAAAACTATGGTAACCTTAGTATAAATACCACAGCCAGAATCAAGAGTTCAAGTCTCTTTTGCCTCTTTTGCAGCGTTTCTCAAATTTTAATGTGCATGCAGATTACCTAGGTCTCTTATAAAACTGAAGGTTCTTATTCAGCAGAGCTGAGGTAGGGCCTGAGAATCTACAGAATAACCAGCCCCAGGCCCCGCTGATTCTGTCGATCACTGGGTCACATTTTGAGAAGCCAGGCCGTGCACCATGTAGATCACTTGTAGGACGAGATACTCATGTCCAAGCAAACAGTACATCTGCAGAGAATCTTTAGAAATGAATTTGTTCTGGGCGCCTGGGTGGCTCAGTGGGTTAAAGCCTCTGCCTTCGGCTCAGGTCATGATCTCAGGGTCCTGGGATCGAGTCCCACGTCGGGCTCTCTGCTCAGCAGGGGGCCTGCTTCCCTTCCTCTCTCTCTGCCTGCCTCTCTGCCTGCTTGTGATATCTCTCTGTCAAATAAATAAATAAATCTTTAAAAAAAAAAAAGAAATGAATTTATTCAGAGAAGATGAGACAGGATAGGTAGAAGTTAGAAACGAAGGTTTACGACTAACAGTAGAAAAGTCAACCCTTAATCAACCACAAGCTCTTTCAAATCGCTAATATAAACCATCCACAGACAAGCAGGTCAACAACAATAACGGCAAAAGGCAAAAAAAAAACCCACAAACGACCAAACACAGACAACCAATTAACATTTGAAAAGATGTTTGGCCTCAGCAGTGATCATGGCATGCAAAATAAAACAATGATGAGAAATCATTACTTCAGCTAGTGGGTAGACAACAATTTAAAAGCTTCCTATTATCCAGGGGGAAAATAGGGATTGTCATACACTGTTGATGGTATATGAATTACCACAACCTTTTTGAGAATAATCCAGCATTATTTACTAAAATAAAGAAAGTGTAGGGGCGCCTGGGTGGCTCAGTGGGTTAAGCCTCTGCCTTCAGCTCAGGTCATGATCTCAGGGTCCTGGGATCGAGTCCCGCATCGGGCTCTCTGCTAGGCGGGGAGCCTGCTTCCTCCTCTCTCTCTCTCTACTTGTGATCTCTCTGTGTCAAATAAATAAAATCTTAAAAAAAAATAATGTGCACATATATTCTGACTCAGCAATTCCACTTGTGGGAGTTTATACTAATGAAATAAACCCAGAATTATAGACACGCTTACCAAGATGCTTACTGCAACATTGTTGTGAAAAACACATGGAAACTACCTGAACATCCTCGACGAGTCACCGGCCAAATTGTGGCAGATGCGACGTAAGGGAGCATTTGCTCTAAATTCCTACCTTCCAAGGGTGGAATGATGAGTTAGTAAGCAGTCTGCACTATAATGTTCAATCAGAGGCCATCAGAAGTGCTATTTGGGGAAGTTTATAGAGGCAAGACATCAAACTGTATGATTTCTCAGTTTCCTTCTGACTCTCAAACTCTACGATTCTATAAATTGGGTACAGTGACCCTCAATAAATGCAAGGAAGAAGAGGAAAGGAGACAAGGTTCCCACGCTATTTCTATCTGCTTTCCTCAGTTTAGAATTGAAACCTTGGGGGCTGGTTTAGGGATGAAATATTTCATTTGCATGTGTAGAGGCCACAGACTGAAACTGTTTTGTTTGGGTACAGGCTAAATGAAGAAAAAATGGTTATTGGTGTCTCTATCCCTAATTGCTGAAACGAGATCCATATTTCAGAAAAATGCCTCCTTTATATTCATAGTCACTAACGGAAAGTGACTAATATGTGACTGGGCAGGAATACAGCGTCAAACACCCTGAGCATATGGATAAGTGACTCTCAGTGTGTCTAAAATCAATGGAGCCTGATGCCTGCGTCTTTGCCAGGAGCATGGACCGGCATAAATGCAGTCAGGAATGGGAGAACAGCGTCTCGTTATGTATTGGAACCGGGGTGAGGGGCTGGCTGGATGCCCACATTTTCCTCCATCAGTGGCTTGCAAGTTGTGACACTTCCTCCTCAAAGGTGTTTCTGGGGCCCCGCAAGCATTTGTTACGAGGGTCTAAAACATGTCTGAACAGGTATTTTTAAAACTATAATCAAAACCTAACTAGAGGAGTGCCTGGGTGGCTCAGTGGGTTAAGCCTCCGCCTTCGGCTCAGGTCATGATCCCAGGGTCCTGGGTCAAGCCCCACATTGGGCTCTCTGCTCAGCAGGGAGCCTGCTTCCCCTCTCTCTCTGCCTGCCTCCCTGCCTACTTGTGATCTCTGTCTGTCGAATAAATAAATAAAATCTTAAAAAAAAAAAAAAAGAACTAGAAAGCACATTAAAATATGATACCTGACAAAATTTTAACACCCTGGCAACCACCAAAATATTAATGTCCATTCTCATTGTCTGTTTAATAAGTCAGTACTATGAATGCCAGGGCCTAAGTTCACATAAAAAATGTTGTATTTGTCTTCTGGTGCAGTATAATATTTCATTCGGAAAATCGGAAAATATACCACTAAAATTTTTGGTAGTCACTGCCCCAAATCACAAGTGAGAGAAGACAGAAAAGTAAATGTAGAATGAGGGAAGCTTCAGTAATTACTATTAAAACGGTTAACTCATTTAATTTTTCAAATCCTGAAATGGTCCTCATCTCCTTTGGAATGTCCCACCTTAAATATAAAGCTCTTTATTGTCCTTCACAGTATTTAAATCTTCTTTTATCTTTTCAGAATCTGGTGCTCTTCTTCCCTCACTCTTATTTTTCACTCTCATCTTGTGGGGAGAGAAAGTTGATCCTGGGATCTGGAGCTGAACTGAATGTTGGTGATAAGGGTTAATGTGATGACTTGTTTGACAGTTTCTATTCAAGGGAGAGAGTCTTCTCATAACATTCAATTCTTTTTCTATTGCCAACATACTCTGAGAAATTAAATGAGCTTGGAAACTTGCCAGTACAGGATTTGGAGTTTGAGTGGCCTAGGTTCAAATTCTAGGTCTACTATCTTTAATCCAAATCTGGTACTTTGTTCTATGCCATGCCTTCTGTCATAGCTGCAGGACAGAACAATGAAAGTTAATAATGGTGGCTGATTTTTTTTCTCATCATTATCTTTGGTAGCTATGGAATTCTGATGTCCCCTAGAGGATAACACTCCCCATTCATTCACTCCCCTAATATTTACTTTGTGTAAATATATGAGACAGTTGGCAATACCCACATTGTGTGAAGCAGAAGAAGAAAGAAATTCACAAAGATAGACGTTACGTCAGGAAAACAAAACAAAATCACCCAAATGTTTTAACAGACAAACCACATTAGCTCCTTGTAGACACACTTTTATGATCCCATTTTACAAGTGAGAAATGTCTGGCACTATGAAGTTAATTATCTTGCCCAAGGTCACACAGCTACCAGGGGGTAATACTGCTAACTTTATAAGAACCAATAAGAAGACAGATTGATAACTTCTCAAGAAGTATCTTTTGGGGGCACCTGGGTGGCTCAGTGGCTTAAGCCTCTACCTTGAGCTCAGGTCATGATCTCAGGGTCCTGAGATGGAGCCCCGCATCAGGCTCTCTGCTCAGCAGGGAGCCTGCTTCCCTCCCCCCCTCTGCCTACTGCTCTGCCTACTTGTGATCTCTCTCTCTGTGACAAATAAATAAATAAAATCTTTAAAAAAATAAAAATAAGTACCTTCTGTTTTTCTTTGTGTTGGAAATAATTGTTTATGTCTACTCTAAAACTTTTTTTTTTAATGGCATTTATGGCATTTAATGGCATTTTTAAGGTCCCAGAATCTTTTCACCGGGTTGTGTCATACTATAATACTATAATATAACAATGGCAGGGGAGTTTTAAATTGAGTGGCTGACAAGAATTATTATAATAGAAATGTGATTACACAAAAAACAATATAGCCACAATGTAGAAGAAGAAGTCACATCTCCTAGCCTGGGAGTTCAATGTGGGTTAGAATACAGGTACTTAGGAGAATCAGACACAAAATCTGTTGCACCAACAACGTGGTGAGAGGAAGGCAGCTCATCTGAGTAAGCTGGGAATGTAGTAACCACTGGCAGAAGACTGCAATCCATGAAAGCAACCATTTCCTAAAGGCAGCCACATCACTGATCGCCCTGCCCCTTCACTAGGACCAAAGTGAAGGACAAAAGACTGCTGACCCAAAGCAGTAGTTCCCGTATAAATTACGTACCAACTAGAGTTAATCAGGGTTAATTCAGAAAAGGTGGAATAATGATATTACTATCCATCAGGTACCTCCTAGGGGTTAGCCAGTGACTCTGTTAAGCCCTAAGGTGTTCCATGAAAACTGCAAGTGAACACCCTGAGGTATACCCCCAGGCTGTAGATGAGGAAATAGAAATACATTCAACCACGTAACCCAGGCAAGACAACCAAGGCGGGAAAACGTCCTTCAAGCCCAGACTTAGGAGAGTTTGAGCCTATGGTCTTTCTACTTCATTAAGTTTACTCAGCTATGGGTGGCTCAGATGATTAAGTGTCTTCCTTCAGCTCTGGTCATGATCCCAGGGTCTTGGGATTGAGTCCCACGTTAGGGTCCCTGCTCAGCACAGAGTCTGTTTCTCCCTTTCCCACTCTCTCTCTTTCTCTGTCTCTTGTGAATAAAGAAATAAAATCTTAAAAAAAAAAAAAATTACTCAGCTGTTGGTGAACATAGTCTTATTTGTCTCTGGAAGTGCCCTGGTTAGTTAAGCAATAGAGTTCTGTGTTCAGAAAATAAGACCTTCATGGCACTTGGGTGGCTCAGTTGGTTAAGTGACTGACTTTTAATTTTGGCTCAGGTCATGATCTCAGCATCATGAGATCCAGCTCCACAAGGGCCTCCACATTGGGTGTGGAGCCTGCTTAAGATTCTCTCTCTCCGGGGCATCTGGTTGGCTCAGTCGGTTAAGTGTCTGCCTTTGGCTCAGGTCATGATCCTGGTGTCCTGGAATGGAGTCCTACATAGGGCTCCCTGCTTGGGCTCCCTGCAGGGATCCTCTTTCTCCCTTTCCTGTCACCCCTGCTTGTGTGCACTCTCTCTTTCCCTCTGTCAAATAAATAAATCTTTAAAAAAAAAAAAAAAAGATTCTCTCTCTCCCTCTGCTCCTCCACAATCACCCACGCCCCTTCTCTCTCAAGCATGTGTGCTGCTCTCCCTCTCTCTCAAAAAAACAAACAATAATAAGACCCTCGTTCTCAATTTACCGCATCAGCTAGAAAGGTATGGAAAACAGCTATGAAAAGCAAAAGCAGTCAAAGTGTCTGGGGCTATTGACTCCTAGAGCCCAGAAGGGTCTATAGCAGCCTTGAGTTTGCAAATCCCATACAACTTTGGAATAATGCATGGATTAAAAGTGGCTAGGATTAAAAGTGGCTCACTAGAGAGAACAAAGACTTCCTGACTAGTGGAAGGGTAGTCATGCTGCTAAGGATAGGGAAAAATACAAGAAATATTATTTCTTGATTGGTTGCTACTCATGTAAGTAGGTGAATATTCTGAATGTCAACTTTGTGAGGGGAGAATTTTTGGAGCATGGAAGGAACATGATTGTTTCTTTGGCATCTGGGTCTTAGGCAGAAAGATGGGTAGAGGGACGCCTGGGTGGCTCAGCTGGTTAAGCAGCTGCCTTCTGCTCAGGTCATGATCCCAGTGTCCTGGGATCGAGTCCCACATTGGGCTCCTTGCTCAGCAGGGAGCCTGCTTCTCCCTCTGACTCTGCCTGTCATTCTGTCTGCCTGTGCTCGTTCTCACTCTCTCTCTCTGACAAGTAAATAAATAAAATCTTTTTTAAAAAAAATCTTAAAAAAAAATATGGGTAGAAAAATGGGTAACTAATAAGAATTTTGAACATAATTAATCACTATGAATTATAAATTCAATTTCAGCTCTATGTACATGTTCCAAGAGATTTTAACTTCAAGAAGTAATTATATTCAAGTCAGGAGGAAATTGAGAAGCATTGACGATAAATTCCCAGTACTACTAAGGTAAGAGCATTCTTCATTTTTGTTCTAATAATGTGTGGTATTTAAATAAGGAATGTTTCCAGAAGTTCTGCTTAGCTGTTTCAGATGAGTTATTTTGATGAAAAATAGTCATTCTTACAGATACTCACTTGTATGAGTCTGTATATGCAAAGTGCCTAGCCCAGGGCCTGCTACAGGAATAGCTCGGCTTTTTTCCTTTTTTCCTTTACTGGAACTCGAGTGGTTCAGTCTGGTTCCAGGATTCAACCTCCACCTAGGTGTGATTACCTGAACTGTAATCACTTCCGAGGAAATAGTAGCTTGTGGAATGATATTATTTCTTTCATTTACCAAAACCCATACAATTAAAGTAGATGTTCTAACCCAGGTTAATTTCATATTTTCTTCATAAAAATAAGGTATCAGTTCACCAGGCTTTGTCATTTGTTAACATATCATGGTCTAAGTCTAAGCCTTTTGATGCCGAAGAAGAAAAAAAAAAGTGCTTTTCACTAACTGGATGAAATTACAGTAAGAAAGCCAGAAATATGATTTATGTTCTGATCCCAAGGGAGTAATCAATTTACACTCTGGAGCATGAAATCTGATTGCCCTTTTCTCTAATGTAAAACACCATGTACTACAATTTATTGACCATAAAACTACTCATCCAGAGTCAAAACATTTTGTTCCATGATTTCTCTATGCAATCTTCAAAGAAAGGATTGATATGAAATTAATCAACTATTGACTCCATCTAGAGAATCCCTGCCCACCTTAATCGCTGCTTGGAAGGGGGACCTCCATAAATTGTTAATCGAATTCTGCCATTCATGTCATAATTTATTTCCTTCGAATGTTTAGTAATTTTTTTGGCCCCCAGAATCATTCATCTGTCTTCCCACATATCATTTTTTCTTCCCTGGGTTATAAAGTTAGATAATTTCCCCAGCTTTTCAAGCTTATTCCTGCAGCTAGCCTTCCTTCCAAAGTCATTTTCTTTCAGAAAACAATTATTTCATTTACATTATTTTAAAGATAGTGGATTTCTAAATAATGTCAATTTCACTCTCTACTAATCAATTTACATCCCAAAGTCTCACTCCATGCTTCTGTCACAGGATGCATAGACTAAATTGCTGAATGTACTGTGAGCTTTTCGAAGAGATTGAAAGAAAGCATTTGGATCTTATATAAATAAATATTTTTTTAACATGTCCCAAATTTTCATGATTTTAATTTGAATAGAAGTATGTTTCATTTGCAATCTCAGCTTCTTCACGGTTTCTCTTATTCAAAAACTGGTATGGATAAAAATAGAAAGCTTAAATTTTTATTTTCAAAATGTTTTGAATCTTGGGAATTCACTTACTCTTTCAAAGAAATTATAATATCACTGAGCTTCTCTTAAATGCCACTTTCAGCTTTATGTGAAAGTCATTTTTACATTTGCCTTAAAAACATTTTTTTCCAGTAAGAAATGGGACATAACACCTAAGTCTCTGAGTCTGCGTTTCTGACAATTGGAAAGAAACAGTAACAATTTCAAGAGCAAAAAGTTTTAGTCACAGTTGGAGGAAAAAAGGATATTTTATTTAAGGTCAGGAGATTGTTTTAATAGCATAACTTCTCTAGTCAAGGACCTAGAGAATATTGTAACATTTAACATAACTATAGCTATTCTTTGAGTATGTTCCATCTAGCACAAAAGTCTTTCTTTTTTTTTTTTTTTAAAGATTTTATTTATTTATTTGACAGAGAGAGATCACAAGTAGGCAGAGAGGCAGGCAGAGAGAGGAGGAGGAAGCAGGCTCCCTGCTGAGCAGAGAGCCCGATGCGGGACTCGATCCCAGGACCCTGAGATCATGACCTGAGCCGAAGGCAGCGGCTTAACCCACTGAGCCACCCAGGCGCCCACAAAAGTCTTTCTTAATAATTAGCTCTCACCTCTATTTACAAGAGCCTTTCTTTGATTACAAGGAAACCAAATTTAGTAGTGCTCTTTCCTCCAGGCCCCTGCTTCCCATAAGAGGACCTGTCAGTTATAATCCCTTTAAAATCGGTTTTAGTCACCTATTTTAAAGCTTCGCCTAATTTGAAGCTTCTAATATCCTGGATGTGTAAAACTGAAACAAAACAGGTTTAATCAAACAGGAATGTTGAGCTTTTCCTATAACTTGAAAGAGGCTGTTTAACACAGTTTCTGGTGTTCTGATAACCAATATTAAGAGTCGGGAAATTTTATAAGCTTTGTAATTTTTCAAAATTAATTTTTCAAAATTTTACAATTTTTGGACTCCTGGGGGGCCCAGTCAGTTGAGTGTCCCACTCTTGATTTTGGCTCTGGTCATGGTCTAGGGGTTGTAGGTCTGAGACCCAAGTCGGGCTCCATGCTGAGCTCTGTACATGGAGCCTACTTGAGATTCTCTCTGCCACTCCCCTGCTCCCAGATCAAACCCTGTCTCTCTCTGAAAGAAATAAAGAAAGAGAGAGGGAGAGAGAAAGAATATGAGGGAGGGAGGGAGGGAAGGAAGAAAGGAGGAAGGAATGAAGGAAGAAAAAAAAATTATAATTTTTCCAGAGCAAGTTGAACTATCAAATCATCCAGTTCCTTGTTACCCAAAGTATGGTCCATGAACCACACTTCATTGGTCTGGGACCTTGTCGGAAATACTGAATCTCAGACGTGAAGCAGAATATGTTTTTTTGTGAATATGCATTTTTAATGAGATCCCCAGGTGTTACATAAGCATAGTAAGGTTTGAAAAGCAGTGAACTAGGATCAACTGGGTGGCTCCGTCCGTTAAGCACTCACATTTGGCTCAGGTCATGATCCAGATCCCAGCAACCCAGGTAGGAGCTCCCTGCTCAGCGGGGAGGTTGCTTCTCCCTCTTTCTCTGTCCCTCCCCCAATTCGTGCTTGTGAGCTCTCGCTCGCGCGCGTTCTCTCTCTTGCTCACTCTGAAATAAACAAAATCGTTAAAAATAAAATAAAATAAAATTTAATTTAATTTCAAAAACTTAAAAAGCACAGAACTAGTTAACATTGCTACTTGGAAAGGCCAAAGACTTTTCATTCCCGTTTGCGGTGGACGGGCTGAGGTAGGCTGCTGTGCTCGGAAGGAGCGGAGGCGCACCCAGGTAACCAACCGCTCTCTCAGTCCTCTAAGCAGGTGGCTGGAGACTGACTCAGCCAGAGCCCGGAGAGCTGTTGCTACAGTTGCAAGTGGTCTTAGCCATTGACCGCAGAGTGCCTCCCAATATCGTCATTCTCTATGTGGGCTGTTACATGGAAAAAGGCAGCAATGCCCTACTCTGATGAATTACACTTAATGGGAAGGACTAAAGAGGGAAAGTAAATAGAAAGGGGAGATCAAGGCTTTTTGCCTGCAGAAAAATCCAAAGTGAGGAAGCCAGGGGCACAGGGGTAGATCAGTCAGTTAAGCAGCTGCTTTTGGCTCAAGTCATGATCCCAGGAGCCCCGTGTGTGTGTGTGTGTGTGGGGGGGGTCCCTGCTCCCCAGGGAATGCTTCTGCCTTGCCCTCTACCTGCTGCTTCCCCTGCTTGTGCTTACTCCTTCTCTCTCTGTCTCTGTCAAATAAATTTAAAAAAAAAAAGGCAAAGAAGCCAGAATCATTTGGATATTTGCTTCAGTTTCCCAACTCCTTGCAAAGTTCCATTAAGTAGAATTTATACAACAACCAAGCAAGGGTAGAGGAATAGCTCCTGGCTGGCAGGGCTGTTTTGTTATTTTCTTTTGGTTTTTTCCATAGCTTTTGCCTTGAGATAAAACAGCATAGCCTAAAATATGCACAGAATTGTTCAGTAGTAAACCCTTGACAGTGGCAACAGAAGGCTCACTGAATAATAACAGAATTTAGAACATATTAGAAAAAAAAAACTTTTTCTTATCCATATTTGTCAAAGCACTGGTCCAGTGCTTTGAAGAGAGTGAATTAGAAATTGATATAAGAACCCAGCTCTATAACAATTGTTACTACTATAAATGGCATTGTGCTTTAGTTAATTTTTTGGTTACTATTGTAACTCTCATTCCTTAATATGGGTCTGACTTTCTCAATTAACATTTTTTAAAGGACAAAATTAAAGAATCCCAGTCTTAGCTTCTCTCTTATAGCACAGCACTGGCTTCAAATGGGCTTCTCTTGTTGGTTTTCCTCTTTCAAGCCTATCATTCACCTAATTATCATGGAGATCCCTTGAGAATGCAAACCCTTTTATGTCACTCTTCTGCTCAGACTGCTGGATGGTACTGCATAGCTCTGTGGGTGGTTTAAATTCACATTCCTTTAGGACTCCTTGAGTCAGCTTCCTTTGTGATCCCATGCCCATGTGCATTGTAACCATATCAAACAGCTGTAGTTTCCAAACACACAGTGCTTTATAACGCCTCTGTGTCTTAATACCTGCTGTTTCTCCTGTTACCACACTCTCCTCCTTCGTTGTTGACGTCTCCACCTTTCTCATCCTTGAAACTTTAATTTCAGGGTCGCCTCCTGTATGTAGAAAGTCCCCCCTCTCTTCTTCCATTCTAGCGACGGGTTCCCATGGAACCCTGTGTTGTCTCTATCATGGAATAGACAACAATATCATGAAATCTTCTCAGACTGCTGTCATCAGTACCAGGATCCTGGGTGTGAGAGCTGTACAGTTGCATAGAGCTCTGCTTTGAAGGACCCCACACTTTCCTTAATATTCTGCGGTCACCATCTTGAAATTCTTGATTTATGCTTGAATCTTTGTTTCACAAACCAAGTCCAATGGGACAAGGGATCATACCCCTGAGCAGAGGAGAGGCATCCAATAATTGTGTCAGCTCTTTCTGACCAGCCTCTTCACATAAAACATTCCCAATGCCCCAGGAGCACAGAATTCCAGTAGATCCACAATGCATGAGATTTCAAGAAGACTGAAAACAAATACAAGAGAAGCATGTTACATCTCCTACAAAGAAGCAGCACTTACAAGTCCAAGAGACCATACTTCCTCTTCCAACTAGAATTTGCTTGGAACACAGGAAGAGAAAATGATGTTTTTAAAAAAAGAAAAAAGTGATGTCCTAAGAATAAGCAAGGAACCCTACCATCTTTCCTATCCTTATTACTTCCCTATGTTAGCAGAACACTTACACTGAAAATGGTAACACAGGAGAAAGGGAAAGATAGGACAGTCATAGTCCCTTTACTTTTAGTCCTTCCTCTCTCACCTATGCAAGATACAGGTAGCAAGTGTTGGTAGAATGCATGCATATCAAGAAGTAAAATAAGAACAGTTGAGTTAGTTTTGTGCAACATTTCCACTGTCCTGGTAAAAATGAAATACTACAATTATGTAATTTCAGTGATTCTGCCTATGAGTCAAATGCTTTCATATTTGAATTCAAAGCTGGCTCTGCACCATATAAAGATGGATAACAAAATTTATGCTAACAATTTAAATTTTTAATTTTTCTTTACTTAGAATGATATTAAACATCACATTAAAAATGGTATGCCAAAGCCAGAGAATCTGCAGGAGAAGGAAAAAGGTTTATAATCTTTATATTGCTAAAGGTATTTTTTTCTGGTATGTTGACCAAGAGGCTCCAAATTTTCATTTTGCAGTAGACACTGCAAATTTTGTAGCTCACCCTAATTATAATTTGTTTTTCTCCTCTGTGTACCATATTAGATTAGGAGTTTCTTGAAAGCAGGGACTTTGTTTTGTTTTGTTTTGTTTTTTTATCTTGGTATCCCTACCATTTATATATACCAGGCTCTCCAAAGATGAATTTCACATGGCAATTGCAGCTAATTTCAATGTTTCCAGAAAGAGGAGACAAAAGAATCAGCTCTCTTTCTAGAATGTGTCCCTAACAAAGTGTATTTGTCTTGAATGTGCCTTATAGAATAAGGGGAATGAAACTAATCCTCCAGCCAATTGATACTGGTTTTAATTGATACTGGGCATACTGCTAGGCCTGGGTCAGGCATTTTGGGACATTCACATTGTAACTTGGAGTAACTTGTGAGGTTTGACTGCTTCCTCATGGAAGAATAGGATGAAAGGTGAGGATGGTAGTGCTCACGGGAGACATGTACATTGAGGCATAAGAAAGGCTGGAAGACGGGCACCTAGGTGCCTCAGTGGGTTAGGCCTCTGCCTTCAGCTCAGGTCATGATCCCGGGGTCCTGGGATCAAGCCCTGCATCAGCCTCTCTGCTCAGCAGGGAGCCTGCTTTTCCCCCACACCCACCCCCCACCACCCACCTGCCTGCCTGTCTGCCTACTTGTCATCTCTGTCAATCAAATGAATAAATAAATAAGGCTGGAAGAGTTGCATCAGATGTCAAGTGGATATTTATTTAGATAGTAAAAGCCTAATTCCTGCAAGGACAACTCCAGTGGTTCAAGGTGTGGTAGGAGGGTCTTAACATTTGGGCCAGGTTTATGCACAAAGCCTGGCAGTGGCCTAGGTCCCCAGATTCTTACCAAATAGGTATTTTTCTGTAGAGTTTATGTGCACGGACCTAGGCCCTGGTCACCAGCAAAGCAGGAATCAGAAGCAGAGCTCCGGGCTCCAGGGAAGGACCCCAGTCCTGGACAGCATTAGAGTATAAGAGGTCTTTCCCCAAAAAAAGAACTCAGAAAGAACCAGTGCAGGAACCTGACCCACAACCAAGATCAGTGGTGGAATGGGTACAAACAAGCAGGGACATGGAAGGGCTCAGTCATTTGGTTAAGGAGTGACACCAAACTGGTGAGCTTCAGTGAGTCCAAATGAGGAGGAGATAATCTAGAAATCCAAAGAAATTATTTCAGGGGAATACAGAGGAAAATGCAGAAGGTTTTGATAGGAAACATAATTTGTCCTAAGACAAATCCATGTGAAACAAGTAGAATTGAATTTAGCGTAACATATAAGAGGCAAATAACGGAGCTCATATTTCGGGTAACATGAGGAGTCAAGCAGGTTGGAGAAATGAGAAAAAGCTTCCTGGACCAAATAGCATGAGAGCTGGACGTTCAAGAGACTCAGTTCAGTGACAACGAGCCTACAGGAAACTGCAGATGGGGATTGCCTCCCTAAGAGGTCTGTGCCTGGGTGGTAGGGAGAACAGTGTGATAGGCAGAATAATGCCCCCCAAAATATATCCATGTCTTAATCCCCAGAACCTGTGAATATTACCTTATATGGCAAAAGAAGTGCCCATGAGAGCAAATTACTGAGGTGTGGAGAGTATCCTGGATTATGGAGGCGGGCCCATTGCAGTCCTGGGGCTCTTACATAAAGGATGCAGGCCAGGTCAGAACCAGCAGAGGAGGGGGCCTGACCATGGAATCAGGGCCTGGAGTGACTTGCGCCGAGGATGGAGGAAGCCATCACAAGCCAAAGGAACATGGGCGAGCTAAAGCAGAAAAAGGCAAGGAAACAGGTTCTCCCCTCAGAGCCGCCGTGGGCACCTCCCTGCCGACATCTGGACTCGACTGCATTCAGAATGATTTGGGACTTCTGACCTCCCAAACTCAAAGAATGCAAACCGTTACTTTAGACCACTGAGTGTGGGGTGATTTGTTACGGCGGCAGTAGGAAAGCAGCAGAGACCCGCTAGGGAGCGTGGACCAAGCTGCGGAGCTGCTTGTGGGCACCATGGCTGTGCCAGTAAAAACCAACCACAGCCAAGCAAATGAGAGAACTTGCTGCACGATACTGTCTCCTTTCTGTTCCCAACGCACCACAGGGGTGCGGTGAGACAAGCCCAGCGGAGTGCAAGCTCCACGCATCAGGCCACCATGCAAGCAGAGAGCCCTCGGATGCCCGAGAAGTTTGGGATATACCAAGGGGTAGGCAAGCTGGTTCTGGGTGAGGCCTCTCTTCCTGGCTCGCAGACAGCTGTCTTGTCACTGTGTCCTCACATGACCCTTCCTCCGTGTGTGCACATGGAGACAGAGAGATATCTCTGTTGTCTCTTCCCCTTCTTATATGGACCCCAGTCCTTTGGTGTCGGGGTACCACCCTTATGATCTCACTGAACTTAAATTCCCTCTTTCCAAATACAGTCACATTAGGAGTTCGGGCTTCAATGTAGAAATCTGGGGGTGAGGGGGGTGGACACAATTCAGTCCAAGCCAGAGGATCATTAGGAATGCACGGTCTTTTACTGTTACGGTCTATAACCTCATATTCATCTTGTTATGAGGACTGTCGGGAAGCATGACAAAAATACTTCCAGAGCACCTTTTAATTTTCATGCATTTTCAAGATTCTCCTAATGTCACAATCTGCCCAGGAATTTGCCCATCTGCCCAAAGAGAGAGAAGGAAAGCAGGTTGCACACTGTCATCTCTTCCTCACTCACCTAAGTGAAATGTTAATTCAGAAAGGACAACGAAGAAAATATTATCCTTTTATAAAAAGCCTGCAGCTGGGCGCCTGCTGTCAGGATATAATTATACAAACTGGAACTGGTCTCAAGCAAGACCCGAAGGTTACCAGCCCCGCTACCTGAAGCGCCTAGGGAGCTCCTCTAATTACCACCGACTGGAGCCGTAGTCTTCTGTCTCTTTCAAATAACGTCAGCGGCAGCAGCGACAGGCTGCCCCTCGCAACATCACACTTGTCTGCTCTGACTCACCCTCCTCACCTCCTGCCCCCCAGCAAAACTTCCACGGAGTGATTTCTCTTTCCATGTACTGTGCAGCACTTAAGCCCCCGCCTTCTCTCTCCCTTCCTTAGTTCCTACCAAATAATTACTGAGTGTCTCTGCCGTGTTCTGGTTTATTCAGGCTTCATTGTAACCCTGCCGAGTAGACATCCTCCCTCTCTAAGTGGGTAAAACGAGGATCAAAGTGGTTCTGTGGCTTGGCACCAGGACTGAGCCATCGCGGTGGACATCCAGAGGGAAGGAAGGGGAAGGAAAGAGGGGAAGAGGGATGGGGGAAGCAGAGGGGGAGGAGGCTTCAGGAGTGGGGGACAGCAGTCCTCAAGTCAGATGAGCCTCCCCTCTGCCATCCTGGAGGATCAACATGGCCCTTTGCGTGCCCCAGAGGCTCTAGACCCAGGGACTCATTTTACGGGAATTTATTGTAATAGGAACTTGCATAACCTGCTTGAGTAGAATTGGTTGGACTTGCTGCCCAGACCCAGCAACACTGGAATGCAATTCTGTAAATAAGCCTAATGAGAGCTTATGTCTGCCTGAAGGAAGATGTCATCTATCTCCACTGTTCATTTCTATTTGTCCTGAGTGCACGAAAAGATACTTTTTAAGCCTTTTTTTCATAGGCGCCTCTCCCTCCAAATTGGGACAGGGTCCCAAATCTGCCCACCAGCCAGCTCATTCTATGCACCCAGCCTCCACTATGGCCAGGCTTAGGAAGGACTGTCATGTTCCACTCATCTACACACTGCAGGAGACAATCTCCTCCTCAGCTGCTCGTTTTCTAGGGCTACAACATTGATTTCTTTGAGAACACATGCAATGGCCTGGCTCTGCGTCCTTTCTTCCTCTCTGTGGCTTCTGAGCTGGGCCACATGGGCTGGATGTTAGGTGACAAACCAATAAACATTGCCCCATTTCTGTTTTTCTATGAGCTAAGAAATGGAGATGATCTCTTGTTAGAGACTGAATGACTGTGCCCGCCCGCCGCCCCTGCCCCGGATTCATATCTCGAGACCTTACCCTGTGATGATATTAGGAGGTGGTCATACTGAGAGTTGGGGCTTTTGAGATGCATTAGATGGGTCATAGGATAGAGACCCCATGATGGGGTTAGTACCCTTTTAAGAGTCCTGAGAGAGCTTATTTCTTCTCTCTGCTCTCTGCTCTCTGCCACATGAGAATACCTTAAGTTGACTGTCTGCAACTTAAAAGAGTGTCCCCATTAGAACCTGACCATGCCGGCACCCTGATCTTGGACTTTTAGCCTCTAGTATTGTGCAAGATAAATTTCTGTTCTTTAAAAACTACCCAGTCTATGGGAGAGGGGGTGGGGTTATGGACATTGGGGAGGGTATGTGCTATGGTGAGTGCTGGGAAGTGTGTAAACCTGGCAATTCACAGACCTGTACCCCTGGGGATAAAAATACATTATATGTTTATAAAAAATTAAAAAAAAAACTACCCAGTCTATAGTATCTCCCTTAGAGCTGCCTGAGATGATTAAGATGATCACTGTTAGACAACTTCAGTGAGACTTGTCGAGCTATGGTTATGTTTGTAGAAAAATAATAATGTGAAAACCGTAACTTGATCAAATAGGTAACTTAATTTATGAGGCTTAAGAAAAGGGGGATCCAATATCTAGGGTCCCAATATACCCTTGGCCGACAACATTCACTGTTACTTCCAGGGCTCACATCAGTGCAAGTGTGTGATTTCGTCTGTAAATTCGGGGTGTAAGAAGTACCCGCTTCTGTAACTTAGATGAAATATATATTCAAGCATACATCTAACCAAGTTATCAGGAAGATCTGAGGTAATATTGAAACTGTTACTCAGGTCCAATAAGAACCTGGGAGTCTTCCCATTTGTCTAGGAAACACCTCTATCCTCCCCCTGCCTGTCTGGCATGTGCGTCCTTTCATCCATCATGGACACCACTGACACTGCCTAAGGCCCACCGTGGTCCCCTGAAGTCTGATAACTTTAAGACAGGTCATATGGGAGGTACCTAAAAGTTTGTAGAGGCTGGAAATACCCTTCCCCAGGTGCCTCACCATCATCTCTCTGCTATCTTGCCACCCACTTGGAGTTCAGAGTTGGGTGCAGGTCTATCCCCTGCCCACAGACCTCTCTCCCTTTCTCGCCACAGGGAAACCTTTTTTGCCTTTCCTTCTCCTCCTCTCCTTTCCCTCAAAGAGCTCATTCATTCCCTGCATTTCCCCTTCTTCTCAACCTAAAATATCACACATTAGTGCTTTATCGGGCTTGGGTTAAAAAAAAAAAAAAAAGAAAAGAAAATTCAAAGGCCATTGACTTTGGACCGCAAATTTGAAGTGATTGATATCATTTCCTCTGGATGTCGTGACTAACTTCGACTTCGGGTAGGTAAGCATACATGTGGCAGTTTAACTAGGTTCTGTGGTTATTCGTGAAACATACGTCCAAGACAAAAAGACAGGAAGTACCCAAAGGGCAAGGGTGGGATGCATTGGTCCCACCCACAAATGAGCCTTTCAGTTTAATTCTCTCCTTTTCTGGGTACCCGCCGTACACACAGTCTAATACAGAAAGGTCTCATGTACACATTGCACACCATGGTCCTTCCACCCTGAAGAGGCCCAACCCAAGGCTAGCAGATCACTCACATGGCCTCAGGCATGAGCTCTGTCCTGTAAGAGTGGGAATGGCCATCCACCAAGCATGGACCCTCTCTCTTACCGAGTGTGTGTTCAGAGGCAGGAAGAAAATCACTCATGACTTGAGGATCAGCAGAAGCAGGGATGAAAAGGTAAAGTGACAGGAATGGAGAAAAACCAGAGAAAGAGCAATAGATTTCTAGCACTGACCTAGTGACAGGACACCTCCTGCCTGGGGCTGTGTTCTCACCTAAAAGGTCTTCAAAGTCCCATTTCTCTGGAAAGGTCTAGCCATATGTGGTTCCTGTCTTCCTTCTTTCTCTGCACATCTTTCTCTGAGCAAGGCTGAGCCTCTCTCTGGTCCTTCAGGATCAGAAAAGGTTCACTCACATTTATTTGAAGAAAGCCTTCCAAGGTTTAAGTATTAGATCAGTTAAAGAGCAGTAAACAGTGACTCACAGATTAATAAATATTTCAAAGGGCAGCAAACAACAGGTGCTTTCATTCTGAAGTCTGAAGGTGAAGCAGGCCCAGATATATAGCCACCAATGAAAATATCTTAAACTGCTAACCCCCTGTCTCTGCTCCTCCTTCCCTAGATTTTGGTCCCTCTGTGTTTCTTCTGCATTTCTTTGTGTACTGACTTACCATCTCCCCTGCTACCATTACCTTTGTGTGATCTCCTCAGCTTTCTCTCTGCCTCTTCCCTTCCCTTGGTCTCTCTGGTCTCTCTGTTCCACGTGAATGTCTCTCTTCCATTCCCCTTCAATATCTCATTTCCTTACTCTTTCTTTTCCCCTCTTTTCCTTCTCTAGTTGCCTCTCCTCCATCTTCTTCTTACTATTTTTCTTACCACCTTTAAAGACCTCTTTGTGGTCTTTAAAGACCACAAAATAGGGGCACCTCAGTGGGTTAAGGCCTCTACCTTTGGCTCGGGTCATGGTCTCGGGGTCTTGGGATCGAGCCCCACATCGGGCTCTCTACTTGGCGGGGAGCCTGCTTCCCCCTCTCTCTCCGCCTGCCTCTCTGCTTACTTCTGATCTCTCTCTGTCTGTCAAATAAATAAATAAAATATTTTTAAAAAATAAAAATAAAAATAAAGACCACAAAATGGAAAGGAATATATATTCATTAGAATTTATTGTGCTTATCACATTTTGTGTTCTATTTTCTTTGTTTCATAGCAGGTGACTTTTTTTTTTCTCCTAGTGCCTCCAGTAGTTTATTGGTAGTTATTATCCACATTTTTATAAATATAAACATTCTAAGTGACTGTCACTAGTGCAGGTACATTTAACAATGAAAGCTCCACAGGAAGCTACTTCATTTTGTGTGTAACAAGAAAAATCAAGGTTCCAAAAACTGTACCACTGAAAACGAGAGAGAACCCCCAAAACAGAAAACCCCAAGTCAAAATAAAACCCTCATAGCTGGTGACTTTTAAAGCAGATAACTTTTATTAAACGAAAAGAGAATACCTAAACAATCTGCTTTTGGATATGTCTGTCAGTGATTGTTTTCTCTAATATTCTGTGGCCTCAGCAGAAGATAAAGGCTGTCCAAGCCCAGAACTCTGCCTAGAAGGTTACCAAGGAAACAATAGATTCTCTGATCAGTTTCTACTTGTAAGAATTTTTTTTAACTCTCCCTGATGTTTAAGCTGAAAAGAGAAAAGAAAGTTACAATCAATTATTTACTGAATTAGATTATTAATCCAAAAGGCATAGAACTGTTCTTGCAGTGAAAATAGTGATTTTAGTTTCATTGTATAGAATTTATCTCTCCTTGTGGTACCTTAGAACTGCCATTTATTTTTTCTACTAGATTAGTTTTTTAATGGTCCCACGTTGCCCATATCCTTTGTGAATCTGAAAGGAAAGTTTCAAAATACCTCTTACTCTTCATAGACCAAGTGCAAAGCCCTTATCACAGTTCTCACCCTATTGTCAAATGATTAAAATCCCTGTTGACATTTAATGTCAACAGAGAAAGTTATCCAACATCGGGTGAGCACTGCAGTGCCAAGGAGTCCTGTTTGTCTC
Organism: Neogale vison; assembly: GCF_020171115.1. Taxonomy (NCBI): domain Eukaryota; kingdom Metazoa; phylum Chordata; class Mammalia; order Carnivora; family Mustelidae; genus Neogale; species Neogale vison. The sequence continues at coordinate 196,776,790 of NC_058091.1, read as the reverse complement.
CAAAAGCATGGTCATCTGCCACCTAGTGTCTTAATAAAAAACTGCAGCAAATGCTACATTTGGCCAAGGTCTTCCCCGCTCCCTTAGAAATCCTCTGAACTCGTAGGGTTTAGCTTTGAGCTCTTCAGAATGGCAGGCAGCTTTCTCTACGAGAGGCTACTGACTTGACCTCTCCATTCTGAACAGCAGAATCCCACCTGTCCCAGTCGGGTAGGGTCCCTGTGGTCTACACGTGAGGCTCTCCAAAGGAACGCTCTGACTCAGAACTTTACCGGGGAACAAAGGGTGATTGAGAATGGCTGAAGCATTCCATGGCATAAAAAGCATATAAAAGGCATACAGTTAATGTTATATTGTTAACGATAAGTATATGTAGCAATCGCTATGACACTTTAATTTCATATTTCACAAACGTTTACGTGTCTCCTATGAGCTGGGCAACATGCCAGGCACTGGGAAGGAGGCAGTGAGTGTTAGAGGTTGGTCCTGCTGTCATAAAGCTTGTGTGCTGTGAAGCAAGAAGGATGACAAACAAGATTAATGCATATCAGGGCATGTACTATAAGGAAAACAAACAGGACTGTGATATCAGCTTATTGGAGAAGAGGGATTTGTTAAAGGGAGAAAATGGCACCGAATGGGACTCAACTACTGAAACTGTACCGGCTGTCCAGGTAGCAAGGGAATTTCACGGAGCAGCAGGTGCAAGGGCATGGGAGAGGAAAGGGGCCTGGCGTGTCTCAGGGTAGGACTGGAGGATGAGGTTGCTGGAGTGGGGTGAATGAGGCAGAGCTGGGTTTGTACTCGAAACACTGCTGATTCAGGATGTAAAAAGAATAAAATTGTTCTCTGAGATTTAAGTTTTGAAATCAGTGCATAACATAACATATATTTTAGGGGACTCTTTATATCAAACTAAATTAAGAGGAAATAAAGTTGTATGGTGGGAAAGGGAGAGGGATTTAGTGGTTTGTGTAACCAGAAAGGACACCGGTCCATCTGGGGATTGTGGAACAGCAGACTCTGCTGATCTTTGAGTATTGAACTCAGTCTTTCTTACCGCTAGAACCATGGATGCTGACAGTTCTGAGATTACCTACAGCATCGTGATCTAAAGTTTCTATTCTCCTACCTCTGAAAAGCACAGGGAAGGACTCTGATCGCCCCGACTTTGCGCTCATTCCTCCTCAGACCAACACCAACCAAGGGAAGTGAGGAACTATGACCCACTTCGCTTGTGAACATGTGCGCCCCCCTGTGGTCAGGCCAGTTATTACAAATGGAGGGGAAGTTTATGATAACACAGATAGGGCCCTTTGGGCTATCCATGTCACTTTAATTCGTCCATCAGAGATGAGAAAAAAAAAGATACACTAAATTGTATCAAGGCTAACCTTCCAGTAAGATGTTTCCTTTAGCTTAAAAGGAAAAGGACAAACAAGCTACTGAAGGACAGTGTCCTTTTGGGGGCGCCTGGGAGACTCACTCTGTTAAGCATCTAACCTCCCCTCAGGTCATGATCCCACCGGCCTGGGATTGAGTCCCATGTCAGGCTCCCCGCTCAGCGAGGAGTCTGCTTCTCCATCTCCCTCTGCCCCTCCCCCTGCTCACTTGCTCTCTCTCACTCTGTCTCTTTCAAATAAATAAACAAAATCCTAAACAAAACAAAAAAAAAGAAGAAGAAAGAAAAGAGAAAAAATGTGTCCTTCAGAAGACTTGGTCAGCCATTAAAATACAGATAAAGGAAAGTCAATGACATGAGGCTTGTTGATTCTCACCTAAATGTTTGATAGAGGAGAGGGAGCCTTACCCAGTGATTCCCATGGTTGAGCGAGCAGGTATCTCTGAGCTAGCCCCTCTGTGGCCCATCCCATCTTAATTTGACATTATTGAATTTCTGATATTAATTTGAAGTATGTCATCACTGAAGAGCTTAGGAAGCTTTACCAGGGCCAGGAATAGTCTTTGCTGTTTTTTTTTTTTTCCTTCTTCTTTCATGATTCAGGTTCTGTTCCTGTGCTTCTCTGTCCCACACCACTTCACATAAGATTTTTCTTTCTTGTAATACTGTTAACAGGAAATTCTAAGTCTCTGCATCTGCTATCACTGTCAGCTCACATAAAATTTCCCGTCTATTTTGCTAAGAAAACTTTACTTCTCTCTGAAATGTTCTACAAAATGCTCTCCTGCTAGTCACTTGTTATAGGAAAATAGCTTCTCCTTCAATTTGTATGATACCACAGCTCAGCTCTGTGTGTGTGTGTGTGTGTGTGTGTGTGTGGTGCGTGCGTGTGTGTGCATGTGCATGTGTATGTGTTTCCCTCTGGCTCTTAACTGCGTGATCAGCATCCTACTCCTTTTTTTTTAAGATTTTATTTATTTATTTGACAGAGAGAGATCATAAGTAGGCAGAGAGGCAGGCAGAGAGAGAGGAGGAAGCAGGCTCCCTGCTGAGCAGAGAGCCCGATGGGGGCTCGATCCCAGGACCCTGGGATCATGACCTGAGCCGAAAGCAGAGGCTTTAACTCACTGAGCCACCCAGGTGCCCCAGCATCCTACTTCTTGGAGAAGGTTTTATATTCCATTGCCTTTGACATAAAAGATAACAATAACTCTGCTTAAAACAGATTCAATGTTGCACAAAATTAGGGATCACAATAAAAATAAAATGCAACATATTAGATACCGTCCTAGATTGTATAAAGTTTCTTTCTAACCTTTTTCCCCAATTATTTACTCACTCAGCAAATGTTTTTGAACACTTACAATGTGCTATGCACTGCAAATACAAGGGTAAATAAAGCAGAGAAAATCCCAGTTCTCCTACAATCACCTGATTGTCTGGAATAGGGTGATAGACCACCGTAGGTCGTGGTCTTCAAAATCTTTTAGAAATATGGGTCAGGGGGCACCTGGGTGGCTCAGTGGGTTAAGCTTCTGCCTTCAGCTCAGGTCATGATCTCAGGGTCCTGGGATCGAGTTCCGCGTCGGGCTCCCTGCTCCGCAGAGAGCTTGCTTCCTCCTCTTTCTCTCTCTGCTTGCCTCTTTGCCCACTTGTGATCTCTCTCTGTCAAATAAATAAAATCTTAAAAAAAAAAAAGAAATATGGGTTGGAACAGATAAATGAGTGCAGATAATGATCATGCTAGGCACCATATGGCAATTTTTAAACAATGTGGCAAAGATGTATTAGGGAGGGAACAATTCACTGTGATTGGAAATCTGTGGGAAGAAGATACCAAGGTCATAGTAATGGAACTGACCTTTGTAGGACTTGAATAGGCTGAATAGGTAAAGATGGAAAAACATCCCAAATATGTAAAAGGACTGGAGCAGAGTGCTAAAGGGTCCACTGAGAGAATATGGGCTTGCTTTTTAGACTGAATCACTAAGTCTGCTTGGGTGGTTGGAGGACAAAGAACATGGGATTGCTGAGAAATTGGGCTAAAAGTCAGAGGAGGCAGATGGTAGGCTATTCAATTTCCACGCATAAGATTTAGATTTTATTCTGTAGCTATCACAATGTATCAAAGATGTGTGATCAAAAAACTATATCATGGTCAGCAGCTCCTAGGATGGGCTCAGTAAGCAAAAGGCAAAGAAGGCTGGAGAAAAAGTATCCCTTAGCTACTGCCTTGCCATTTATCCAGGTAAAAGAAGATGGTGAAAACCTGCCTTCTGTTGGGTTCTGTGGAACCAGAAGAGAGATGGGTTTACGAGGCCAAAGAAACTGGGAACTGACAACATTTCTGTGATGCACAGAAGGGGTGAAGTGAGGGGATGACACTGAGGTTGACTCTAAGCTCTCTCACTACCGAGGGGGTCAAGTGATGGTGTTGCCACATACTGAGGTAAAACAGTAAAGGGAAGGGTAGATCTATATCTCTAACGCACGGTATGAAATTCCAGAGAAACATGCAGGTGAAGCCTTGAACTTCACATGTGAGTCCCATGCACATTATTACACTCACCAGTAGCTGCCTTCCATAGACGGTCGCTATATCCGGTGTGCCAAGCTTCATAACAACCGGCCCACGAAGATATCAACAGCCATACAGAGGAGAAATGACAACTCAGGACATTAGACTTGCCCATGTTCACACAGCTAACAAGAAGCAAAGCCAGATTTTAACCTGGCTTTGCCTGATTCTAAGCCCTCATGTTTTCAAATACCTTGGCTTTACGTTTTTTTAGTTAATTGCATTCATTAGATGAATAAAATCATTATCAGCCTGAAAAGAAAATCCGAGGTCATTCACTTCATTCCCGGCCATGGTCAAATAAGAAATAACAAGAATACTCAGCATACCTCATGCTCAAAGGCATTATAGCTAAAGTCTCAGTGGGGGAGGACAGGGGGTTCCAAACAAGCAGAACATAGTTTTTTTGAGCTGGGCCTTAGAAACAATTATATCATCCAACAAGGTAAAGTAGAGGTTTTATTAATAAGAAACCATTATTTACAGAAAACGGAGTCAGCATCATCAGTTCCATGTAAATAACAGACTCGGTTTAGAGACTGATACTCTACTTCTGCTATTAAATCTAGTTACTGTGGTGTGAAAATTTAGTATTTCAAAATCATAATCTCCCTGCCTGTTAATACAGTTTGTGAAAACTGTGTTTTCAAGAAACTTTTGGATGTCCTAGACAAAGCTACTCCCGATGGTGAGATTTTAAATTCTCTTTCAAATATGGGATCATTCCTCCATTGGAGGGGAGGGTCAAAGTGTTGTAGAGACAGAACTATTAAAATATACACATACTTAAAATATGTATTAATAATACTGTATATCTTATGTAGATAAATATAAAATACATGTTATACATAATTGTTTTTGAAATAGTATACTATATTATACACACACACACACACACACACCCCTAATAGAGTCACACAGATACTCATAAAGCAGTGGTTCTCAATCCTCACAGCACATTTCAACCACATGGGGAGGTTTTAAAAAAAATACCACCACCCAGGGCCCAAACATCAGTATGATCTTAATAGGCGGCTATATGGACAACCACTGTTCCTAAGTGAGCATTGCAGAGCAATGAAAAAGAGCTTTGGTGACATATGAACCTGATTTGAATCCCACTTCACCATCTCCTAGCTTCATCATTTTTGAGAAATGATCTGACTTCTCTGAGGCTCAGTTTTTCCATCTGTACCATAAGAATAATACCTACTTTCTGAGTTACTAGGGATAAGATGAGCCAGGTGTGTAATGCAGGATGTGTTGGGGGAATGGCCAGACAGAGGGAAGGCCTGGGGGAGGAAGAGAAGCCAGAGCTGAGAAGAGAGGCCAGAAAGAGCCCTACGAAGCCTACTTAGGCCTACCTCAACCTTATAAAGATTCATGCTTCTCATATGTTTCTTGAAATACAGCTAAAAGCAAGAGGTCGGCTCAGAAAGAATGAGAAATTTTACCCCAAGGAAGGCCTGCAGTGTGAGAAAACCGATGCTCCCGATCACCCTTCTTTATTTTCTCTGACCGCAGGAAGGTTTACCTGTGCACAACTGGAAACGTAACTCTTGGGCTCTAACACATATCTCGAACATTATGTGATCTAGTGTTCCTCCAGATGTAGTCTCCGGGCCAACGAGAGCAGGATCATGTGGAAACGATTTAGAAATGCAAAACCTTGGGGCTCTTCCCCAGATCTACTGGGGATAGGGCCCAGAGATCTGTGTTATAAGCTCCTTGGGTGGTTCTGATGCAATCACTTTTTTTTTTTTTTAAAGATTTTATGTGTTTATTTGAGAGTGGGCGAGCAAGAGAAAGAGAAGGAGTAGGAGGAGCAGCAGAGGGAGAGGGAGAAGCAGACTCCCCACTGAGCTGGGAGCCCAATGTGGGCCTCGATCCCAGGACCCTGGGTTCATGACCTGAGCTGAAGGAAGCCGCTTAACCGACTGAGCCAACCAGGCACCCCATGATGCAATCACTTTTGGGAAGCACTGTGGTACAGTATTACAGCAGGTCCTCTCAGTGATAAAAATGGTTAGCGATAAGTCAAACCACAACACCTTCCATCCGGTCACCATTGGGTCCTATTAAAATCAACTCCTAATTTTTATCCTTCTGACTTAATAAATTTAACAAATGAAGAGATATCCAAATAATTGAATTCTCCCTCAGAAAGAAATACAAAATCACCTTTTAGACTTTACTTGCGAAAGTTCTTAGTCAACACTTCAAATGACACTGTTACATATTAATACTGGTATATCTGCCTGTGTGTGAATGGGTGTTCTTTCATGTGCTTAAGTATGTATTTATTCATCTGTTCACCTTTGCAAAGATTTCCTTTCCCAGTTGCTTTTCCAGATGTCTCAGGTTACTGGGCCACACTCCCCAATTAAGTATTCCTCAGGTCATATTGGTTGTCACTGGTGAGCCTAATTTCTAACCACAAAGCTCTCCACAGCGCAAGGAGAGACCACTAAGGTAGGAAGTAAAAGCTTAGATTCTGGAGTTAGCTGGGCAGAGGTTTAATCCCACCCCCAGAGATGATATTTAATACTGGCTTGTATTTGGGAGGTAAATTACTTAATCTCTAAGAGCCTTATTTCCCATCTATTGGGATGGGGCTAATAATAATACCTGTGGGGCGCCTGGGTGGCTCAGTGGGTTAAAGCCTCTGTCTTCGGCTCTGGTCATGATCCCAGTGTCCTGGGATCAAACCCCTCATCGGGCTCTTTGCTCAGGAGGGAGTCTGCTATCTCTTCTCTCTCTCTGCCTGCCTCTCTGCCTACTTGTGATCTCTGTCAAAGAATAAATAAAATCTTAAAAAAAAATAATAATAATACCTGTGCTTGCCTCATAGAATTTTTGAGGCACAAGTAAAATAATAAATATCACCTATTGGTATTATGACTTCTAGAAGTGCCTTTGTTTTTAATGATGATATGAAATGCTTGGAGATGTTTGAAGTAAGATAACATGAGGTTTTGCATAAAGCATTCGAAGCAGTGTTTCGCAAACCTTAGCGTGGATACAAACCAGCCAAGGATCTTGTTCGAATGCAAGCATGGATCCAGGATGTCCAAGGTGGGGTCTGATATTCTGTATTTCCAGGAAGCTCCCGGGGAACACTGATGAGGCCTGTTCCAGTTTAAAGCACTGAGTTCATGTCCTGCAACATGTAAAATATGTAGGAAACGTCAGTTATTGGTATTGTGACTACCAGAAGCCTCTCTGTCTTGAATGACAATTTGAAATATTCTCAGAGTTTTGGAGTACAGGGACAGACATTAGGTGTAATCTGTATATGTCAAAACCAGCAGATGATTACATGATCTAACTGTTCTTAGGTACTTTGTGTGGGCTAAAAAGTAGGGAGGTGATATCTTTTCCTCTTTTTTAATAAGTTGCTTCTATCTCCCCACACTCACTCAGAGACTTCTCTTCCTGCATTTCCATTTCCCTTCTGCTTGAAATGCCCTCCCTTCTCTTTCTTACCCATTCAAATCCTAACCTGACCTCGAGGTCCAGCTCTTCAGGAGAAATGTGGCTCTTGTCACACGTCTATTGCCCATACAACATTGCCTCACGTGACTCTAAAATGATAATACTATATTTCAAGTAAAACCACCAGTGCCGATGTCCTTGACAATGAGTGTTGTCCTTCGATACCAAATTAAGATACTGCTCCCACTGCTTAGAATAGTCTTGGAACGTGTTCTTTGAAATTACCTCTGCATCAGTCACGATGGACTAGGCTATGTTGCATGACCAAAATATCCCAAAATCTCACTGGCTTACTGTTATAATAAAAGTTTATTTCAATAATAAAAGTTTATTTCAAACTCATCATATTCTAATGTAGGTCAGGGAGCTCTAGTGGAGTCTCTGTTTCAAATCACGATTCAGGAACGAAGGCTCTTTCCATTGTGTGAGTCTGCCATCTTGGATTGCTTGGTTTGAGCTGAGAAAGAGCACAGATAATTGCTCAGCAGGTGTATGGTCAGGACTGGAAGGGGCTTCCCTAGGCTACTGGCCAAAATCCAATCAAGTGACCCCCAAGCTAACTTTGAGCGGGACCCAACAAATCTCTATGCCCAACTAGAGGAAACAGTACTGGTGAGCAACAGCCAGCTCCTGCCACACACAGTCATGGGGCACAATGTGAGGAAGATCAGCTGCCCTGTATTAAAGAGCTCTCAGCCAGCGTCGGGGCAAATTGTGTGCCACCGTCAAGGATGCTAATTCCTCAGTTCTCAGGGTGGCTGGACAGAGATGATGGCATCTGGGAGGATTCCCTACGTCAACTACTGTGGTCATAAACAGCTTCATTCTTTTTATGCTAGCGTGCCATTTTGTGTTAAGGAAAACAAAGAGAAGCCCTACAAGTTGGTCACATCACATCAATAACTTATTGACCAAAAGCCATATCCCCTGACTTGACCACTGTTCTTGGCTCTTCTTCTTTTTTTTTTTTTAAGATTTTATCTATTTATTTGACAGAGCGATCACAAGTAGGCAGAGAGAGAAGGAAGCAGGCTCCCCGCTGAGCAGAGAGCCCGATGCGGGGCTCGATCCCAGCACCCCGGGACCATGCCCTGAGCCAAAGGTAGAGGCTTTAACCCACTGAGCTACCCAGGTGCCCCGATAGCCTTCATTTTTATGTTTGAAATAGTGTGCTTGTTAAATGGAAGTATCACCTAGCATAATGCTCTCTAGGTCCATCTATGTTGTCTCAATGGCACAATGTCATCCTTTTATATGGCTGCATAATATTCGTGTGTGTGTATGTGTGTGTGTATGTGTGTGTACACATCTTGAAGTGTGTTGTACACCTGAAACTAATGTAATGTTGTATGTCAACTGTACTCAAATAAATATAAAAAATAAAAATAGCAGTTATCCTACTGTGCAGATTAACTCTATTCAGCCTAGAATAATTATCTTTCTCTTCCTCCTTCTCTTGTTCTTTTCTCCTTCTCTTTCTCTTTCTCCTTTTTCTTCCTCATTTCAAAGAGTTTAGAGGCTAAGCATTCTTCCCCTGTTATATCCCCCACCCCACAAACACACAGTAAGTAGCTTGCTGGCCAGTCGCCTGAGACATGCCTAGGAAAAAAAAGTTACTGGTTGATTAATTTGCTCTGCAGACATGTTGATTACAAAAAGTAGATTTAAGCTGGTGCTGGAGATCTTTTAAAGTGTGTGTTTTTTTTTAATTTTCTCCCAGAGATAAATATTTAATATCAGAATCATTTATTTAGGAGACTTTCCATCCTCCTTAATAGTCACAGCCATATGTTAATATGTACCATTCACTTTACGTACACTATTTTTCTTTCCAAACTGTTTCAAGCATATAAAAATTCCAGAAATTATAAAAAATATTTCCACCACTGACCTTAAATTATTAAACATTACAGATAATATTGAAACTGTGTACTAGAATGCCATCCTTACTAGAATGCCATGATCTCTCCCTTTATAAAAGGAGCTTCTATCCTAAATTTGGTATTTATTATTCATGTGACTATATTATTTTTTAGTTCCTATGAACATATACAGAAACACTTTTCATAATGTTTTGCAGATTTGAAAATTTTATAAATGATATTATATTGTTCATATATATTTGACAGTTGCTTTTTTTTTTTTTTTTTTGGTCTAAATTGGCTCAGAGGTACATACTATTATCTGCAGCTCTAATCCAGTTGTTTTAACTCCTGTATAGTATTCAGCACCATGAGAAAATGTATTCATTTATTCTATTTTGTTAGTATACTTCTAGTTGTTTTCACATTTTTGCTTTTACAAGGAGAGCTTCAATAAAGTCCTTGTAAACGTCTCCTTGGGCACTTTTGCTAAGGCATTTCCAGGACAGATGCAGAGGAGTGAGAGTTGTGGCTTTATATGATGGTGCATTTAACTTTACAGAGTCATGCCCAATCGTCCTCAAGGGGAGTGAGTCTCTCAAATTGTTCTGGGCTGGTTGTTAGCCCCTGCCAACAGGAACAGAGAGTCTCTACTGCTTCTTCACTTGGTATCATCATACTGAAACTGGTTATTACAAAAACAATCTCATTTTTCCTTTTTTATTTTTTTAAATTTTATTTATTTATTTGTCAGACAGAGAGTGAGAGAGAGCAAGCACAGGCAGACAGAATGGCAGGCAGAGACAGAGGGAGACATAGGCTCCCTGCCGAGCAAGGAGCCCGATATGGGACTTGATCCCAGAACACTGGGATCATGACCTGAACCGAAGGCAACCGCTTAACCAACTGAGCCACCAGGCATCCCTCATTTCTCCTTCTTAAAAAAAAAATTTGTATTGAGGTATAATTGACATACAGAATTATATTAGTGTCAAGTGTATAACAGAATGGTTTGATATTTGTTTATGTTGAGAAATGATTACCAAAATAGGTCTAGCTAACATCTGTCACTATAGATAGTTACACATTTTTTTCTTGGGTTGAGGACTTTTAAGAGCTATTCTCCCAGCAACTTTAAAATATACAATACAGTATTATTAATCATGATCATCACATTATACAGTAATTTATTTTATAACTGGAAGTTTGTATGTTTAACTTTTTTTTCAGAGAAACCATCTCTTTTATTTATATTTTTATTACTTATTATTTATTTATTATTTTATTTATTTTTATTATGTTCAATTAGTTAACGTATAGTACATCGTTAGTTTTTGACATAGTGTTCATTGATTCATTATTTGCATATAACACCAAGTGCTCATCCCCACACATGCCCTCCTTAATACCCATCATTTTGTTACCACATCACCCCATTCCCCTCCCTTCTGTAACCCTCAGTTTGTTTCCCGGAGTCCAGAGTCTCTGGTGGTTTTTCTCCCTCTCCGATTTCTTCCCATTCAGTTTTCCCTCCCTTCCCCTATGGTCCTCTACACTATTCCTTATGTTCCACATATGAGTGAAACCATATGATAACTGTCTTTCTCTGCTCAATTTACTTCACTTAACATAATCCCCTCCAGTTTCATCCATGTAGATGAAAATGGTGGGTGTTCAACCTTTCTGATGGCTGAATAATATTCCACTGTTTATATGGACCACATCTTCTTTATCCATTCATCTGTTGAAGGACATCTTGGTTCCTTCCATAGTTTGGCTATTGTGGGCATTGCTGCCATGAACTTTGGAGTGTATGTGTCCCTTCTTTTCACTAGATCTGTATCTTTGGTGTAAATACCTAGTAGTTCAATTGTGGGGTCATAAGGTAGCTCTATTTTTAACATCTTGAGGAACCTCCATACTGTTTTCCAGAGTAGCTACACCAACTTGCATTCCCACCAACAGTGTAAAGAGGGTTCCCCTTTCTCCACATCCTCACCTGTCTTGTTAATTTTTGCCTTTCTGACTGGTGTGAGGTGGTATGTCATACATGTGTAAGGTGGTATCTCATATATCTCAATATGAGTGGTAAGCTCATATTGTGGTTTTGATTTGAATCTCCCTGATGGCTAGTGATGTTGAACATTTTTCATGTGTCTGTTAGCCATTTGTATATCTTCTTTGGAGAAGTATCTGTTTATGTCTTCTGCCCATTTCTTGACTGGACTATTTTCTGGGTGTTGAGTTTGGTAAGTTCTTTATAGATCTTGGATACCAGCCCTTTATCATAATGTCATTTGCAAATATCTTCTCCCATTCTGTGGGTTGCCTCTTAGTTTTGATGACTGTTTCCTTTGCTGTGCAGAAGCTTTTTATCTTTATGAAGTCCCAAAAGTTAATTTTTGCTTTTGTTTCCTTTGCCTTTAGAAATGTGTCTTGAAAGAAGTTGCTATGGCCAATGTTGAAGTGGTTACTGCCTATGTTTGCTCTAGGATTTGGATGGATTCCTGTCTCACATTGAGGTCTTTCATCTATTTTGAGTTTATGCTTGTGTAAGGTATAAGAGCGTGGTCTAATTTCATTCTTCTGCATGTGGCTATCCAATTTTCCCAGCACCATTTATTGAAGAGACTGTCTTTTTTTGATTCGATCTTCTTTTGAACAACCTGTTTTGTTGAAGATTAGTTGACCATTTCTGGACTCTCTGTTCTATTCCACTGATCTTTGTGTTTTTGTGCCAGTATCATATTGTCATTATGATGACGGCTCTGTAATAGTAATAGCTTGAAGTCCAGATTGTGATGCCACCAGCTTTGGTTTTCTTTTCTTTTTTTTTTTTAAAGAATTTTATTTATTTGACAGAGAGACATCACAAGAAGGCAGAGAGGCAGGCAGAGAGAGAGGAGGAAGCAGGCTCCCCGCTGAGCAGAGAGCCTGATGTGGGGCTCGATCCCAGGACCCTGAGATCATGACCTGAGCCAAAGGCAGAGGCTTTAACCCACTGAGCCACCCAGGCACCCCCAGCTTTGGTTTTCTTTTTCAACATTCCCCTTGTGATTCGGGGGTTTTTCTGGTTCCTTACAAACTTTAGGATTCTTTGTTACAGCTCTGTGGAAAATGTTGATGATATTTTATAGAGATCTCACTGAATGCATAGATTGCTCTGGGCAGCATAGACATTTCACAATATTTATTCTCCCTATCCATGAACATGGAATGTTTTTCTATCTCTTTGTGTCTTCCTCAATTTCTTTCATAAGTGTTCTGTATTTTCTAGAGTATAGATACTTTACCTCTTTGGTTAGATTTATTCCTAGGAATCTTATGGTATTGGGTGCTATTGTAAATGGAATCGATTCTTTAATTTCTCTTTCTTCAGTCACATTGTTAGTGTGTAGAAATGCATCTGATTTCTGTACATTGCTTTGGTATCCTGCCATGTTGCTGAATTGCTGTATGAGTTCTAGTAATTTGGGGGTGGGATATTTTGGGTTTTCCACGTAAAATATCACATCATCTGCCAAGAGAGAGAATTTACATTTTTTTTATTTTTTTATTTTTTTGCTAATTTGAATGCCTTTTATTTCTTTTTGTTGTCTGGTTGCATAGGCTAGTAATTCTAGTTCCATGGTTGCATAGGCTAGTAATTCTGTTGAACAATAGTGATGAGAGTGGGCATCCCTGTTGTGCTCCTGACCTTAAGGGAAAAGTTCTCAGTTTTTCCCTATTGAGAATATTTGCTGGTTTCATAGATGGCTTTTATGATGTTGATTTATGTTCCTTCTATCCTTATACTTTGAAGAGTTTTAATCAAGAAAGGATACTGTATTTTGTCAAATGTTTTTCCTGCATCAGTTGAGAGGATCATCTTTCTTGTCTCTTCTTTTGTTCACGTGTATCGATTGATTTGTGAATGTTGAACCACCCTTGCATGCCAGGAATAAATCCCACCTAGCCGTGGTGAATAATCCTTTTAATGTACTGTTGGAGACTATTGACTAGGATCTTGTTGAGATTTGGGCATCCATGTTCTTCAGGGACATTTGTCTGTAATTCTCCTTTTTGATGGGATCTTTATCTGGTTTGGGTATCAGGGTAATGCTGACCTCATAGAACAAGTTTGGAAGGTTTCATTCCATTGCTATTTTTTGAAACAGCTTCAGTAGAATAGTTATTATTTTTTCTTTAAATGTTTGGTAGAATTCTCCTGGGAAGCCATCTGGTCCTGGACTCTTGTTTTTTGGAAGGTTTTTGATGACTTTTTCCATTTCCTTGGTCTGTTCAGATTTTCTACTTCTTCCTGTTTCAGTCTTGGTAGTTTATAAGTTTCCAGGAATGCATCCATTTCTTCCAGATTGCCTAATTTGTTGGCATTTAGCTGCTGACAGTAAGTTCTAACAATTGCTTCTATTTTCCTTGGTGTTGGTCATGATCTCTTACCTTTCTTTCATGATTTTAATAATTTGGGTCCTTTCTCTTTTCTTTTGGATAAGTCTGACCAGAGGTTTATTGATCTTATTAATTTTCAAAATGTTTATTCTTCCAATCCATGAGCATTTGGAATTTTCTTATTTTCTGAGAGAGGCTTAGATGGCTTTGTACTTCCCTCTTAGGACTGCCTTTGCAGTATCCCATAGGTTTTGAACTGATGTGTTTTCATTTTCATTGGTTTCAATGAATTGTTTAAGTTATTCTTTAATTTCCTGGTTGACCCATTCTTTCTTTAGCAGGATGCTCTTTAACCTCCAAGTGTTTCAGTTCCTTCCAAATTTCTTCTTGTGATTGAGTTCCAGTTTCAAAGCATTGTGGTTTGAAAATACGTAGGAAATAATGTCAATATTTTGTTATTGGTTGAGACCTGATTTATGCCTCAGTATGTGATCTATTCTGGAGAAAGTTCCATGTGCAGTCAAGAACAATGAGTACTCTGTTGTTTTAGTATGGGATGTTCTGTATATATCTATGAAGTCCACCTGGTCCAATGTGTCATTCAAAGCTCTTGTTTCTTTTTTGATCTTCTGCTTAGATGATCTATCCATTGCTGTGAGTGGAGTGTTGAAGTCTCCCACTATTAATGTATTAGTATCAATATGTTTCTTTATTTTGGTTATTTCTGGTTTATATAATTGGCTGCTCCCATGTTGGGGGGTATAGATATTTACACTCATCAGATCTTCTTGTTGGATAAACCCTTTAAGTATGATATAGTGTCCCTCTACATCTCTTAACTACAATCTTTAGTTTAAAATCTAATTTGTCTGATATGAGGATTGTCACCCCAGCTTTCTTTTGAGGTCCACTGGCATGGTAAATGTTTCTCCATCCTCTCACTTTTGATGTGGAGGTGTCTTTAGATTCAAAATGAGTCTCTTATAGACAGCATATGGATAGGTCCTGCTTTTTTATCCAACCCAATACCGTGTGTCTTTTGGTTGGAGCATTTAGCCCATTTCCGGTCAGAGTAACTATTGAAAGATATCAATTTGGTGCTATTGTATTGCCTATAAAGTCCCTGTTTCTGTAGATTGTCTCTGTTACTGGTCTGTATTGACTCTGGAAGGGGCACAGAAAAAAACCTTTGGGAGTGCTCCAAATCATTAAGATTGATTCTTTCACTCACTCATTAATTTTGTTAACAAGTATTTATTGAGTGCCCACTGTATTTTAGACACTCCCTCCTGGGGTCTCTCTTTACTTACAGAATCCCCCTTAATATTTCTTGCAGGGCTGGCTTGGCAGTCACATATTCTTTCAGTTTCTGCCCGTCCTGGAAGCTCTTTATCATCTTTCCATCCATTCTGAATGACAACCTTGCTGGATAAAGTATTCTTGGCTGCATATTCTTTTCATGATTACCCTGAATGTCTTGCCAACCCTTTCTGGCTTACCACATTTCTGTGGCTAGGTCTGATGTTAATCTGATGTTCCTTCTCCATATGTGAGTAACCTCCTCTCCCTAGTTACTCGCAGGATAGTTTCTTTAGTTGCAAGATTTGCAAGCTTTACTAGTATATATCAGGATGTTGATCTATTTTTTTCTTTTTTATTTTGCGAGGGGTTTTCTCTGCCTCTTGGACACAAATGCTTTTTCCTTCCCCAGATTAGGAAAGTTCTCAGCTATAATTTGCTTAAATATACCTTCTAGCTCTGCTCTCTCTCCACCCCCTTGGGGATCCCAATAATTCTCACACTGGAACTTTTAGTGACTTCATTAAACTCTCTACGTCTTTTTTCGTGGGCTACTAGCTGCCTATCTCTGTTTTCCTCAACTTTCTTTCTTTCCATCACCTTATCTTCTAGATCACTTATTCTCTCTTATGCCTCATTGACCTTAGCTGTTAGAG
This sequence comes from Neogale vison, assembly GCF_020171115.1. Lineage (NCBI taxonomy): Eukaryota > Metazoa > Chordata > Mammalia > Carnivora > Mustelidae > Neogale > Neogale vison. The sequence continues at coordinate 196,761,109 of NC_058091.1, read as the reverse complement.
TATCCAGTTTAGACTGCATCTTTTTCATAGCATTTTCAAGTTTGGCCTGATTAGATCTCGTTTCTGCCCTTCGAGATTCTATATTGTCATTGTGTTTTTTTCAAGCCTAGCTATTAACTTTATGATTGCTATACTGAATCTATCTCTGACATCTTACTTTTAGCCATATTTATTAGCTCTGTGTCAGAGAACACTGTCTCTGATTCTTTTGTGTGTGTTCCTCCTTGTCATTCTGTCCCGAGAACAATGGGTGTGTGAATGAGCAGAGTCCAATATATCAACTACGACCCAAGAAAGATGCATCCCAACAAAACTCTGAGTCGTTGGAAGCCACCAAAAAAAAAAAAAAAAAGCCAAAATGAAACACAAGAATAGAATTTTAAAAAGAAAAAAGTGGGGGAGGGGAAGAGGGACTATAATCTCACAGTGTGGACAAAGCTGGGAGTCCCACTTGTTCCTGGGTGAATTTTGCACTGAAGACAGTGCATCCCAAAATTGCAAGGAAAGTAAAATTTTATATATATACATGTATATATATATAAATTTATATGTGTATATATTAAGTTTTACTTTCCTTGCCATTTATAGATATATATTTATATATACATATATACATAATTTATATACATACATATATTTATATATACATACATAAATATGTATGCATATAATGGATATATATAACTATAAATATATATATAAAGATAAAATTGAATAGAGTGAAAAAAGGACAAAAATGAAACATATATCTATAAAATATGTAGATGTGAAAAAATACAAGATAAAAAGTGACTATGAAATATAAGTTGGTATAATAAGCATCTAATTGAAATGAGAAAAAAGAAAAAAGGAAAAAAGCATAAGAAAAAGAAAACAAAATAGAAAAGGAGAATTTTATCTGAAAAATAAATGAGTTGTGAGGCAACACCTGGAGCTCTATATACTATTTCCCCTGAAGTGAGAATTTTACAGTCTGTGGGGACTATAGTCTTGTTATTCACCTGTTCTTCCAGACTGTCTTCTGGGGGAGGGGACTGCCACACTCTTTCTCAGGTTACCCTGCCTGGGTGAGGTTGCCCCACCCATCATGTCATGGCCATGGGCTCAGTGGAAACCAGTCTTCTGTTGGCTTTTGTTCTGTGGAGCCTTTCTGTATCTCTTCAGAGGATCATGGGCCATGCCCAGACCTCTGGCCCAGAGCAGAAAATTCACAGCCTGCCCTTTAGTAAACCCTCAGGACAAACAGTCTCCTCTTCTGTATGTGCCCCTGAAAACTGCAGCCTCCCATGCACACTCACAGCAACCCTCTCAGGTCATCCCAGGGGCCAGGGAGTACCACTGCCTTTTACGACTCTAAAACCACAAGCACAATGGATTATTATGCAGCCATCAAAAAAAATGGAACCTTGCCATTTGCAACAACGTGGATGGAACTACAGGGTATTATGCTAAGCGAAATAAGCCAATCAGAGAAAGACAATTATCATATGATCTCACTGATAGGAGGAATTTGAGAAACAAGGCAGAGGATCATGGGGAAAAGAGAGGAAAAAATGAAATGGGACAAAACCAAAGAGGGAGACAAACCATAAGAGACTATTAATCTCAGGAATCAAACTGAGGGTTGCTGGACGGAAGACGGGTGGAAGAGACAGGGTGTCTGGGTGATGGACCACTGGGGAGGGCGTGTGCTATGGTGAGTGCTGTGAATTGTGTAAGACTGATGAATCCCAGACCTGTACCCCTGATACAAATAATACTTTATACGTTAAATTTTTTTAAAGAAAGAAAAAAGAAAATATCCTTGTCACACAAAAAATTAAAAAATTTTAAAAAATAAAAAAATAAAACCACAAGTGGCCTCAGTCTCACACACACACACACCCGGAGGTCCTGGATCATGTCCGGCTGCCACCCTAACATCCTTTCTGGGCCACTAGCACCCTCCAAGCTGTTGCCCGGTGGTAGGCCCAGGTTCCAGTCTTTTTCAGGCTGCTCAAGAAGAGAGCGATTACGAACCCACCTTGAACCTGGTTCAAGGTTTATGGTGATCCGAGCTGAGAATCCCCTCCTGGGCTCACTGATCACAACCTGCTTCCTGGCTCCATTGCTCAGGCACTCTACCAGTTCAGGCACTCCCTCACGTTCTTTGGCTCTCTGTACCCTGAGACCGCAATGCCCTACCTAGAATTCTGCCTTTTCCTCTCTAGACCCCCATTTCAGAGAGAGATGTCTCTCGCTAGAGCAGATGTCTAAGGGTCCTGATTTTGTGCTCTGGTGTTAAATCATTCTCCAGGAGCCAGCTTATGGAGACTTCCCCACCTTCTGCTTATCTTCCGATATCTCCCCACAGACCCAAGGCTCCACATGTCCTACCTTGCAGGAGGCAATCACTTTTCTGCTTGTAGAGATCCAATTATATATTCTCACATCTCAGACTGATTTTGTGTTCAAATGGTTTGAATGATGTCCCGCTAAATTCAAGGGACCAGGTGACATGGGTTGCCTTATTCCTCCTCCATCTTGCCTTCCTCGAGAAACCATTTGGCTTTTACCCATTTTACTCACCGCCCCCCTCCTCTGGCAACTACCAGTCTGTTCTGCCTATGAGTGTTTTTGCTTATTTGTTTGTCTGTTTTAGATTCTACATATACGTGAGATCATATAATATTTGTTTTTGTCTGATTTATTTCACTTAGCATAATCTCTTCAAGGGCCATACATGTTTTTGCAAATGCAAGAATTATTTATTTTTATGTCTGAATAATCCTTCACTATGTGTGTGTGTGAGTGTGTGTGTGTGTATCTCACTTTTTCTTATCCATTCGTCTATTGATGGGCACTTAGGTTGTTCCATATCTTGGAATCTGTAAATAATGATGAAGTGAATACAGGAAGGTAGTTATTTTTCCAAGTTAGTATTTCCATTTTCTTTAAATAAATACCCAGAAGTGGAATTTCTGGATCATATGGCAGTTCTATTTTGTAATTGTTTATACCATTTCATCTGTCAATTTGCATTTCACTGTTAAGCGCTGAGGCTTAACACTTTGTCATACATCTAAGAGATACCAGTATTTTTTCTTCTGGGCTGGGTATGTTCATATATTTTGTCCATCTTTTCATTGGGTTATCTTTTTTTTTTTAAAGATTGTATTTATTTATTAAAGAGAGAGAAAGAGATCACAAGAGGCTCCCTGCTGAGCAGAGAGCCTGATGAGGGGCTCGATCCCAGGACCCTGAGATCATGACCTGAGCCGAAGGCAGAGGCTTAATTCACTGAGCCACCCAGGCGCCCCTTGTTGGGTTATCTTTTGTTTTCTTCATTTATGGGATTATTTTATGTATTCTGATATAAATCTTTTATCTATTACGTATGAAAATTTCTCCCCTCAAAGGGTGCCCAGTCTTTTCACTTTGTTTACATTGTCTTCTCATGCACAGAAGTTTCTAATTTTAATGTAATTAAATGTATCAGAATCTTTCGCTTTATATTTTGGCACAGGAGGTTTTGCTTAATATGTTATTTCCTGTACTAAAATCACAAAGAAATTCTTCTGTATTCTCTTCAAAATTCTTAGTTTTGCTGTATACCTTTAGATAGTCGATCAACCTGAAAATAATTTAATTTAGTGTGTGCTTTAAAGAAGAGTTCTCTGTGTCTATATGGTAGGAGGGGGATTTTTCCATATAGTCAATTATAGTAGAGTCATTTATCAAGTAGCTCAGGCATTCCTACTGATTGGTAAAGCCACCACTCTCATCTGTCAAATTCCCAAATCTGAACTCTGGTCTTTTCCACTCATTCATCCATGTGTCACACCACTTCACCTTAACTGTTATGGCTTTATAGTTAGTCTTGGCATGTGGGAGAGGGACTCTCCTATCTGATTCTTTTTCAGAATTGTCTAAGCTATTCTTAGTCTGTTTCTTTTACATGAATTTCAGAATCAGCCTGTCAAGTTCAACAAAGAGCCCAGTTGAGGTTGTAATTTGAATTGCATTAGAAGAGATTACTTTGAAGATGACTGACAGTGTTACTCCATTGGGTCTTCCTATGCTTGAACGTGGTTTCTTCTTTAAGTATTTTCAAATGCCTTGCAATGACATTTTATACTTTTTCCCCCCATAATCACACATCTTCTGTTAGTTTTAATACTGGGCACCTTATTTTTTTTATTACTACCATTTATGTTAATTACATCTTCTGTTTAAATCCTCACACTGCTTGGAGTTAGATATTTTCATGACTATTTCACAACTAAGCAAACCAAGGCTCAGAAAGAATAAGCACCCCGACACACATCCTCGGTAGTAAGTGATCAGAGGTGGAGTACAAAATAAGTGCGAGCTGACCCCAAATCCAGTGCTCTTAAACTTAACTTTACATCCTGTCTTGTGATGGGTGTCCTTGATGACAGCATTTTTTAAAAATCAAAACAACATGAGGATGTTTAGGGTCACAAAGTAGGAATAATAAGAATAAGCATTTATCTCATCAAAAGCAGTGCTTTTCAAATTTTGATGTTTCTACAAATAACCTGGAGATCCTACTATCCAGTTGGTCTAAAGGAGAGCCTGAGACTCTGCTCTGGGGAGAACTCTTCCACTGAGGCATTCACAAATGTCTTTCAAACAAAAGTTTTACATTTTGTCATCATCTCACATCCTTAGTTAAACTTAATGCGAGGGACCTTACATTTTTATTATCACTGCTCATGTTATCTACCTTTCTGTTTCGATCCTTATAATATTGTGAGTTAGGTATTTTATCACTAAGGAAAAGAAGTTTAGAAAGATTAACTAAGGGCGCCTGCGTGGCTCAGTTGATGAAGTAGCTGGCTTCAGCTCAGGTCATGAGTCATGATCTTGGGGTCCCAGGATCAAGTCCCGCCTTGAGCTCTCTGCTCAGCAGGGAGTCTGCCTCTCCCTCTGTCCCTCAACCACCTCTCGTGATCTCTCTCTCTCTTTCTCTCAAATAAATAGAATCTTTAAAAAAAAAAAAAAAAGAAGAAGAAGAAGAAGATTAAGTCACTGGCCAAATGCCATAGGTGGTAAATGACAGGTGATGTCAATACTGCTAGTCCTAGGAACTCACTTTGAGAACCATTGCTCTACAATGTCTGACAAGTGACTCTCTAATTAATAATGATTAAAGGTGAGAATTCCACCAGATGGCAGCAGAAGCTCATCATTTCATGTTGAGTGACTTTCCACTTAGCTGTGCATGAAGTGTCTTGGACGTGGGCAGCTGCCCAATGTGTTAGTCTGTCTCTGGGAAATGAATCAGGCTCCCCTGGCTCCGGAGGCTCAGTGACACAGGAGCCACTGTAGCATGTCAGTATTGACAATGAGCCACTCACCAGGAGCAACCAACTGGGACGGGTATCGTGCCCACAGGCTTCTCCCAAAAAACCTCTTCCGAGAGGCTTGTAAATGATAATGAAAAATTGTTTTCCATCCGTTGCTTTTTTCATCCCCAGGAGTTCTGTTTGGGCACTTACCCAAGAACGGGAGGCCTGGTTTGAGATGTCTGGCAGGATATGAAAGGAGGAAATGATTCATTCGCTTGGGGGTGAGGGAGGGAAAATAGTTCAGGCAGATAAACCTGAATTGGAGTCCAAAGATTCCAGGAAAATCCAAGGAGTGTGCCTGTGGACCATGAGGTCCCATCAGATCATTAGCCACAGGCGTCCCCATCCCCTGAGGAGCCATAGGCCATCCCTTTTACTCAGTTCTTTTTTTGTCATCTGAGCCTGAAAACAAAACAAAACAAAACAATTTCACCAAAGAAAGGAATCCATCATCTCCTCATGTTCCCACCATCAGCTTGGTGAGGGGAAAACACCTCAGCCCTCACTGAGAAGGATCACAGACTCTTGGTTTTCCATTTTAAAAAAAACCTCTCAAGCATAAGCCTGTGTCTGGGGAGGCCCCAGTGGCCGCGACCCCTATCGTTAGAGCAGGTTGAAGTGTTCTGTGTCATCTGCAGTCCCTGGGAAGGTCCCACCTCCTCATCTCACCTTATTCGGCCATCACCGGCTCTCCTATTGGAGATAGGCCTCCTCATCATCCAGCACACACCACACAGGCTCTTAGACTCACCAGTGGGGCACACAGGCGTTGTGGAAAATGAAACAGACAGGAAAGAGGGGTTCAAGGCTGTGCTGGGCTGACCCTCCCACCGAGAGCAGGCTTGACCGGCTGAACTATTCATGAGGACACAACCTCATGAGGAGACAATCAGATTATCCATGGCCCTATTATTTAAGGGTTTCTGCTTCTAGAATTTTCTGGGAAAAAGAAGGATAGGGAACCAGGTCCATGCCACTGGGGCCAGGCTGCTTCCCCAGGGCTATATGTGTCTATAAAGGGTAGAGCTGGGCTACAAACCCAAGACTGAGGTCCAGGCTCCACTCTGTGAGCTTTCAGACAGGAACCTAGGGTACTCATTAGATGTTTACTGGACGAATGTATTTATGAGAGAAGTTGCATTTTGCAAAAATACAAACAAGCAAAAATATTAAAGAAAACACCAAAAACAAAAAATTGATCACCTACAGATAGGTTAAAGGCAAAGAGAGTAAGGAAGTCTTTGGCCACTGGCTCTGGACCCCAGAGACCCCATGGCTCTTTACTCTGGGTCTGAGGATTCTCATTGTCACCACAGGGCATGGTGCCCAGATGACTAGGGCTCTCAGCTCTCCTTCCCTGCTGCTGTCTTGACCACACCTTTCCTTGTGTCCTTGTGGCTCCCTGCCTTCTTCCTTTGCTGCATCAAGGCCAGAGCCTGATTCATAGGCTCATATACTGTGATAAGTTGCTTCTATGAATCGTTTCATAAAACAAAGACACCTTGTATAGAAATTAAAAAACTCTCCCAAGATAATTCTCCAGCGCTTCTCAGCTATTGGTCATAGAGTCCCCTGAGGATGTGGTAAAAGCTGCAGACCCTCTACCCTAGAAAAGAGTATGTGTGTGTGCAGGCACGCGTGTGTGCGTGCGCACGCGCACACACACACACACAAACACAAACATCAGGGCACACAATTTCAGGGAGGGTCCTGTATCCTCGAATCCCATCTGGAAACCCCAGGCTAGGAACCTATACCCTAGATGGCCACTATTTGGTTTTATTTAAAGGGAGACACAAAAAATCCCATTGGTGCCATTTAGTAAGGGATAAGCTAAGATAGAAAGGGATAGAATTTGGGAGTTCTTCACCTTTAATTTGTACCTTTTGCATCTTTAGGCAGACAAATAATAGTACTTTCAAAACTCTGGAAAAAAAGTATTTTATTTTATTTTTTTTAAAGACTTTATTTATTCATTTGGCAGGCAGAGATCACAAGCAGGCAGAGAGGCAGGCAGAGAGAGAGAGAGAGAGAGAGATCGGAGAAAGCAGGCTCCCCGCCGAGCAGAGAGCCCGATGCGGGGCTCGATCCCAGGACCCTGGGATCATGACCTGAGCTGAAGGCAGAGGCTTTAACCCACTGAGCCACACAGGTGCCCCAAAAAGTATTTTAATGGTAAAGATATTTTAATAGTTTTAAGTGGTCACAACTGGTGGACAAGGAGGGCAAAGGATCTGGAGAACATTTCAGCACAGTAGGACAAGGCCCTGGGCTCTGCCCCATGTGGGACAAGGCTCTGCTCCTGGCATATAGCACTGGGCTCTCTCAAGGTGTTAGCTGTTGGGTGTGTGGATTTGGGGATCTGAGCCTGGAGTGGTAAAACAGCACAGAGGAGACTCTGGTTCCATCACACCGTCCTACTAGGTCTGGTCCAGGGCCTACTTCCAGAAAGGAGAGCGGATTCCCAGATCACAGGTCAAGGTTGAGCATTTTAGGATGCTAGAGCCAGCTCTTGGGGAAATCTGAGCTGTCCGCTCTGTTGGGGCTACAGTTGGTATAACAGAGCTCTGCAGGCAGACAGCCCAGAACGACCAACCCTTTGGCTTGCCTGGTCCTGTCCTCAAAGTCCTGCATCTCAAGAAACTCCTCAGTCCTGGGAAAACTGGGACAGTAGGTTACCCTACTGGGTCTCAGATAGTAACCTTGGGCGGGATGTCTCATCTCTCTGAGCCTCAGTTTGCACATCCGCAAAATAAGGCGAGTACCCCACATTTCAGGGGTTCTTGATGACACTGGAACCAAAGACGCAGGTAAATGCCCCGTGTTTGGCAGGCAGACAGGCAGCAGAATGGCAGTCTTCTCTCTTGTTGCCTGGAGGGCCAGTCTTTCAGGGTGCCTCGGGGCAGACACAGACATTTCCTCCTCCATGGCCCCAGGGCTCTCCAGGCAAGGTCCAAGGCCCCCGGTTCCATCAGGCACAGGAGGATAGCACGGATGAAAACGTGGCAGACGTCAGCCCCCTTTCTGAGTCCTTTTCTCTCCCTCCCACAGGTTCTTTCTCTCCACACTCCCCACAGACGTGCCTCAAACTCCAGGTCTTTCATCTCAGAGTCTGCTAACCGTCACCTGTACTTTAAATGATTGAAAAGAAACTCCTGAAAGTGTTGGCATTCTAATCTCTTCTCTCATAAAAAAAAGAAAGAAAAGAAAAGAAAAAAGGCTTTGTCTCCTTTTAAAGCAAATTCATATACCAGAGACTTTGACACTTTATTTTTATTTATTTATTTTATTGTGTTATGTTAGTCACCGTAGAGCATGTCATTAGTTTTTAATGCAGTGTTCCGTGAGTCATTGTTTATACCTAACACCCAGTGCTCCATGCAATCCATGCCCTCCTTCATACCCACAACCAAGCTCACCCATCCCCCCACCCCTTCTCCCCTCTAAAACCCTCAGTTTGTTTCCTGGAGTCCACAGGGTCTCATGGTTCGTCTCCCTCTTTGATTCCCCTCTTTCATTTTTCCCTCCCTTCTCCTAATGTCCTCCATGCTTTTCCTTATGTCCCGCAAATAAGTGAAACCATCTAATAATTGACTTTCTCTGCTTGACTTGTTTCACTCAGCATCATCTCCTCCAGCCCCGTCCATGTTGATGCAAAAGTTGGCTGTTCATCCTTTCTGATGGCTGAGTAATATTCCTTTGTGTATATGGACCACATCTTCTTTATCCATTCAACTTTGACCCTTTAATGGCTGGATCCGTTAGGCTGGATTCAGTGGCCCGTGTGAGAAAACACAAACTGAGAGTAGTTGAAGCAAGACAGACGTTGTTTCTTTCTCGCATGAAAGGTCTGGGATGGTAGTTTAAAAGCCATCCTGGGCCACGGCATCCTCACTCCCCTCCCACCCCATCCCTCCATTCCAGTGCTGGATTCCAGTCCCTTGGTCGCTTCCTGGGTCCAGAAGGCAGTTGGAGCGCCAATCATTACAGATCATTTAAGGGCAGAAGAAAGAAGAAAGGGAAAAACGGCAGAAAAGATAGCTGCTGACTGAGTCAGTTTCATTTAAGGAGTCTTCCAGAAAGACCCCGGCAATGCTTAGATTTGCATTTCATTGGCCAGAGCTTAATTACAAGGTCACCAGTAGTTGCAAAAGAAACTGGGAAATAGGCACTTCTCTGGGCACCTGGCAGCCTCATATAAAGTAAGGTTCAGATACTAAGGAAGGAAAGGAGAATGCACCTAGAAAATGCACCAAATGGAGAGGCCACACTGGTCAAGACTTCTGTCCTTGTTTTCCCTGATGGCTAGTTAATCAGTCACGCTAGCGACAGATCTCTCTGTCCCACATTTCTGGTGACCAGACCAAATTTTGGCACCCCTGAGTGACCAATAGGAGAAAGAATGAAGGGCATTATACTAACATTGGAGGGGGTTGGGTTCAATTGCTAGTTACTAGCTCAGATTTCCAAGGGATGTTCTGTCTGAGGATTTTTAAAACCACAGTAAACTTTTCACTTATCTGTGGGTTTAAAGGTTGTTACATTCTCTTAAGATTCTATTTATAACTTCCTGGTTGTTCTTCAATTGTGTTATAAAATAAAATTCTGAAAGCAGCCAGGAATTCTGAAGAACAAAGGCTATTTCTTTTCTAATATTTATTGATCATGACTCACAGAAGAAATACATAATGACCAAAGAACATTAAGCTCATGACTTAGAACTGGTAATACAGTGCTGGCTGATTGCTGAGGAAAAAATTAATCTTATGGGATAATTTCTAGCCTGACACAGAAGGAATTAGTCATTTCAGCTTTGTTGCAACTTGCAAACTGGAGCTAGGATTTCCTAGCTAACATTCCTAAACAGGTCAGATGGATACAATGCACATAGTACTGAACCTAATGCCCAATATGTTCTCCTGATTCTTTTTCTTTTCTTTTTTTTTTAATTAGTTTCAGGGGTAGAATTTAGTGATTCGTCAGTTGCATATAATACCCAGGGCTCATTACATAAGTGCCCTCCCCAATGTCCATCACCCAGTTACCCCATCTCCTCACCCAGCTCCCCTCCAGCAGCCCTCACTTTGTTTCCTAGAGTGACGAGTCTCTCACGGTGTGCCTCCCCTCTCTGCTTTCTCCTGATTCTTTGTCTATGGACACATGATTCTCTTTAACATTTAGATTTAATCTCAGAAGTACAGGCAATAAACTAATTCACACTTTCAGCTAAAAATAGCAATGAGAAAGACGTAAGTGCTAGAGTTGGCTGCACAAACAGGACAGCTATGACCCGTGATGGAAGCAGTGTTAGATATGCGAGTTTGACTGACCAGGAGGGAGTAAGAACCATGAAGTACCCTGAAGAGCAGCTCCTAGTTAGGGAAAACTTTGAAAACAAAGGAACCAGGTGGTATATTTGTTTTAAACTAAAAAATAAGAATGAACAGGCCCTTTTCTCAAGAGAGAAAAGCAAGATTTGAAATATACAAGTAGTTGCCATGTACAGACTCATCCTTTGGGGAACCTTCTAGAAGGAGATGATACACTGCCAGCAGCAACTCTAGCAGCTAGAGTATATTAGCCCTGATGGGAAAAGAGCTCTTAGTGCAGACTGCTTTCTGAATTCAAAGCAGTCAGCCACATCCAATTGTGTCTCTTAGTGAAATGCCTCATTTCACAAGGAATGTAAATCAGTTTTCCTCTACAAATAGATTGTATCTCTGGTATTTCATAAATCGCATCAGTAATTTATGTAACGTACCTCAGTAATTTGTATAACCTGATGTCCTTCTTCTGTGATTGTGTCTTAGCAACAGACCATTCGCAGAATCTTAAACACAGTAAAAAACATTTGTTTTTATTAGTTTTTAAAACAAGCAGCGAGGGGAATATTAAAGTTAACGGACACTGCTAAATTCATAGTATAGCATGTGGGACTGAGCATGGGACCCTTGAATTAATCTTCTCACAACTCAGTAATAATAATAGATGGGACGCCTGGGTGACTCTGTCATTAAGCTTCTGCCTTCGGCTCAGGTCATAATCCCAGGGTCCTGGAATTGAGCCCCGGACCCGGCTCCTTGCTCAGCAGGAAGCCTGCTTCTCCCTCTCCCACTCCCCCTGCTTGTGTTCCTTCTCTTGCTGTCTCTCTGTCAAATAAATAAATAAAATCTTTTTTAAAAAATAGTAATAATAGCCACTGTCAAGGGAACTCTCCACTGTGAGCCTGACGCTTTACTAATAGCTTTACGTACACATTCTCATTAAATTCTCCCAACAACACACTGAAGGAATATTTACATCCCCGTTTTTCAGAATAGGAAAGTACAGCTCAAAGTCTTACTGCTATCAAGTATTAGTGTCATTATTTAAATCTAGGTCTGTCTGAATCCAGATCTATGCTCTTTATTCCTACGTTTGGTTTCCTCATGAAGATTCAAATTCCTTTCTCCTCTGATATCATTTTAACATATCTTCTTGGAAGAAAAGGAAAGAAATGTTAGAACTTTTTTTTGAAGAGCACAGTCATTTTATTAATTCTTCAATGAAATACAAATCATATTATTTCAACCAGATCAAAGTAGCATCCACAGCCTTCTGTACATTTTCCTAGGTTATCATAGGGCCTGTCTTTTATCCATGTGCTATACGGGGCCTCCGCACAAATGTTTATAGGCATAATGAGAAAATAACTGGAACCAATTCAAGGAAAGAGTGTTCTGATACCCACCTGGCATGTGGGTTTTCTAGGCACACCTTTCTTTGGGAAAGAGACAACTGTTCTTAGATGGTAGAGTATTTCAACCCCCCAACTAAGGCATTGAACCAGTTTAGAAGAGTGGGGAAAAGAGTGAGATTCCAATCTTATAAACAAACAAATATAGTCTGTTTCATAATATATGCATGTAATGATCTGGAAAAAAAATTATACCTGATTTATAACAGTAGATCGCTGAATGTAGGATCCCAAGTTATTTTTTTTCATTTTAGTGTTTTCAAAATTACCTAAAATAAATGGGTATATACTCCCCAAAACTAATATTTTCATTTTTAAATTTTTTTAAAGATTTTATTTAGTTGAGAGAGAGAGAGAGAGACAGCATGAACAGGAGAGGAGCAGAAGAAGAGGGAGAGAATCTCCAGCAAACTCCCGGCTGAGTGCAAAGCCCAATGCTGGGATCAAGCCCGTGACCCAGAGACCATGACCTGAGCAAAAATCAAGAGTTGGATGCTTAACAGACTGAGCCACTCAGGTCTCCTCCCAAAAGTGATAGTGTTAATGGGCAGGTGAATTCTTGAAACGTACAATAAGTGGCTGGAGGCAGAGCCATATAGCATGAGGCCTCTTAGTTTTGCATCCATTTGTGGTTTATCAACATCATTAACAACAAAAAATCTTCAATATCTCATCACTTTTTCATTAGCTGGAAAGATAAACTAGTCTGAAAAAGTTGCAAAGCTTAAAGTTTTCCACAGACTTAATCACTGTGAACCAGCATCATTTAAAAAGCAAATGTGCTCATCCCTTTTGTACAGCTTGGTGTTCCCATTCCCTTTGTGCAAGGATTGTTTCTAGAGATAAGAAATCTTGTAGTATCATTTTGGTTATCTGTTTCCATGGCAACATAGGGATTCAGGGAAGAGTTCCTAGTATCTTTGCTATTTGTTATGGGCATATGTCCGTCTAAGTGAGGGCAATTCCCTGTGAGACTGTGTTGTAAATATTTGAAGCTGAAGTGAGATTCGGTTATGATTCTCAGAATTCACATTAATAACAGTAATTCTGTGATTACTTTCATTAATTTTACTTTTCATTAATTTTATTAATTTCAGTATTCTGAAAACATCACATTTTTCATGACGATTCTCTCTTAAAAAGGTCACAAAACAAAGTTCTTTTTCGGATTACTGGTTAGTGTAGAGTGTAACAGCGATGGTTTTTCCAGCTAAGGTTCTCCCGGTGTGCTCACTCACTTGTACACACATGCACACACAGAAAGTAGAATATGAATTTTCCTTAATATTTACCCAAATACAATATTATCCAGGACTCTGAACATTTTGTCCAGTATTCTCTCCTTATAACACTTTCCTGGTAAATCCTTAAAAACAGCAACAGAATGGTATAGAAAGCTAGAAGTCAGCATTCTGATCACAGCTTATCACAATCTCTGTGACCTTGGGCAATTCCCCTCACCTCTCTGTGCTTCCAGTTTCTCATCAGTAAAATCATCTAAACTAATAAAAGGAAGGAAAAGTAGTCTGAGACAAAAGTGAAAAACTGAAAAGAGAAAATTAGAATTGTCTCTGTCCCCCTCCAGTACAACCTCTACTCCTTTTTTCTCCATAGTGAAGGGTCATGCCCTAGAAGGAAAGAAAGAATGAAAAAGGTCACTTTCTTTTTGGCCAAGCACACACATGAACCCCTAAAGAATCTTCAAGTTACTATTTACTTTAGGTTCAACCAATGTGGTCCCAGCCAAAAAAAAAAAAAAAAAAAATTCATGCAGTTATAGGAGGTAGAAGCTGGCTTATCTAATGTCCATTCAGTTTAGACCCATGAAGTCCACCCAGACATTTGGGGATGTAGTTTCAGATTTTCAAAATAAAGGACATCCTTTCTATTCTTCTTTTACTCACCCTTGACCTTTTTATTTTTTTTCAAGATAGGTTTATTTATTTATTTATTTATTTTATATATATATATATATATAGAGAGAGAGAGAGAGAGAACAAACAGGCAGAATATCAGGTAGAGAGAGAGGGAGAAGCAATCTTCCTGTTGAGGAAGGAGCCCAACGCTGGGCTCAACCCCAGGACCCTGGGATCATGACCTGAGCCGAAGGCAGAGGCTTAACCCACTGAGCCACCCAGACGGCCCTCCCTAGTAATTTCTTAAGAAGAAAAGGAAACTACTGAAGGAGACCAGGGAGCTCCTAGACCTTCCAAGATGGCTAGTGTCTGAAGAACAATTCCAACCACCTTGTATGTGTTTCTCTAGGACTACAAAACCATAGGGAAAATAAGAGACAGAAACTGGATTCTGCTGCCTGAGCAAAGGGGTGCCTGCTTGTAATCTAAGAAATCCAGGAAGCACTTAGCTAATAGCCTTGGCCTTGAGGAGGTCACTCTAATCTGCAGGTGAGCCAAGAATAAGCAACTGTTAGGGATGGGGTGGCTGGGTGATGGACACTGGGAAGGGCATGTGCTATGGTGAGTGCTGGGAAATGTGTAAGCCTGATGGTTCACAGACCTGTACCCCTGGGGCTAATAATACATTATATGCTAATTAAAAAAAAAAAAAGAGTAACTGAACCAACCAAAACTCATCTGCCCTTTGGCCCTATATTAAAATAGTCCCTAGGGGCGCCTGGGTGGCTCAGTGGGTTAAGCCTCTGCCTTCGGCTCAGGTCATGGTCCCAGGATCCTGGAATCCAGCCCCGCATCGGGCTCTCTGTTCAGCAGAGAGCCTGCCTCCCTTCCTTTCTCGCCTGCCTCTCTGCCTACTTGTGATCTCTGTCTGTCAAATAAATAAATAAAATCTTTAAAAAAATAAAACAGATTCTAGGGAAAGCTGATTACAATCATTTTCTAGGGCCTTCAGATGTTACTAAATGTCCCAAGATTTCCTAGCTGTTAAGCCTCTAAACCACGATTCTAGCCCAGAGTCTAGGGCCTTGATGGCCCAAGTGTGGTTTGGAGATGAGCAGTGTCAGCTTCACAAGACTTTCTTACTTCACATCCCTTAGTTCACACTTCTTGGCAGGTAAGGTGAGCATAGACTTGCTTCACCTTCTTCAGAGACTGGTCGTCTGACAAAGTTTTTTTTGTTTTTTTTTTTTTTTTTTTTAAGATTTTACTTATTTATTTATTTGTCAGAGAGAGAGAGAGCACAAGCAGGCAGAGTGGTAGGCAGAGGGAGCGAGAGAAGCAGGCTCCCTGCCAAGTAAGGAGCCAGATGCGGGGTTTGATCCCAGGACCCTGAGATCATGACCTGAGCGGAAGGCAGAGGCTTAACCCACTGAGCCACCCAGGTGTCTCTGAATATTCCTTTTTTAAAACACAGAAAATTCTTTCAAAAAAAAAAAAATATTTGTTTGTTTATTTATTTGCCAGAGACAGAGAGAGAGCACACAAGCAGAGAGAGCAGCAGGCCCCATGTGAAGCAGGTTCCCCTCTGAGTAAGGAACCCCATGTGGGACTCAATCCCACGACCCCAGGATCAGACCTGAGCTTCAGGCAGACGCTTAACCAACTGAGCCACCCAGGCGCCCCTAAACACAGGACAGTCTTGAGAAAAATTCTGAAGGGAAAGGTAAGCTAGCTCAGGCCGTGCTCAGAATCGTGAAGGTTGCAGGGTCGTCTAGTTCTTTCCGTTTAGGGGAAGAGGAACCCAGCTAGTGATCTGCCCCTTTATACCACTAGGAGGCGCTAGGACCCTCTTCAAGTCCCAGGCCTCAGGCACCTAGACTTCTCGGTCATAAAGCAAACCCGGAAGGTGAGACTTAACTTTTTAGCCATACTTTCATTTTCATTTCACAGGATGTGTGGCTTACCTTGCACAGTGAAGAGGAAAGAGGAGTTGCTGGATTTCCATTGGAGATTCTGTTGTAGGAGCAGAATCCCATTTGAAAGTGGATATAAGGTTACCCTTTCTTACAGAAACATTTAGAAAGGAAATAATTTTTTAAAGCATCCTTTCAAAAGTGACCATTTCTGTGCACAAAACCTTCTCTGCTTAATTATCTTTTTATAGAAACTTACCACATACCATCTTACCAAATACTGAAAAGACTTACCGGACACCGTCACCATACAAAGGCCCCATTTGTAAGAATATGCACTAAAAATTTTGGCAGTTTACCTTCATTTGTTTTTTTTTTTTTTTAATGCCTTATAAAAGAGGAAGTTAATAAATTTCTTTAGCTGATCAGACAGTCTCCCATGGCTAAGACTTTGAAATTCAGAGGGTGTCATCTAATATCTTACTGCTCTGAGGAAATATACTCAAAGAGGGCAAGAATCAGTTTTAACCTCTCTATAAACACATAGCATTAATACTGTGTATGTAAACTGAATAAAGTTTCTATTTCTGTCTGATAAGTATGCCTGATAGTGCACAAAACTTTTAAAAGGGAAAAATACAGAAATCATACACCCAGCCTCTTTGTGGGAGATTGGGTGATGTTGTTGGAAGTGTGTAAGTTTGCGGTGCCTGGGTGGCTCCGTCCATTGTGCATTGGATTCCTGATTCAGCTCAGGTCATGATCTCAGGATCATGAGATTGAACCCTGCATTGGGCCCTACACTAAGTGTTGAGCCTGCTTAAGATTCTCTCTTTATGGGGAGGCTGGGTGACTCAGTGGGTTAAAGCCTCTGCCTTCAGCTCAGGTCATGATCCCAGGGTCCGGGGATTGAGCCCCACATTGGGCTCTCTGCTCAACAGGGAGCCTGCTTCCCCCTTTCTCTCTCTGTCTGCCTCTCTGCCTCCTTGTGATCTCTGTCTGTCAAATATATAAATAAAATCTTTTAAAAAAAAAAAAAGATTCTCTCTCTGTCTCTGCCCCCATTCCCCACCCCAACTCATGCTCACTCCCTCTCTTCCAAAAAAAAAAGGGGGGGTGAGTCCAGAGCCAGGCAGACAGATCTGCCTCCAAGCGTGGCTCTGTCATTTGCCAGCTGTGAAGTCTTAGGGTGTCATTCATCACTCACCACTCTGCTTCCTTATCTGTAAAGGGAGGATAATAATACTCTGAGATAATATAAGTCACAGAGACCTGGGAAGCTAAGTGGCTTTCTGAAAGCTACCCAATTGGTTTAACCTTCACAACCCAGATTAGACAGGAAGAATGTTTCCTGTGCATTTAGAACATAAGCAATTAACAAAGACCTCATCACTGAAGGAAACTGTCATAAGATTACACAACGACTTTTTATCTGCGCCCACCCCTCTTAGCCCTAGAATGGCCAGGACGTCCTGGGGAAGGAGGTTCCTGGTGAACTGGAGTTCTGCACTGCATATCTCTTCCTGAACTATCTGGAGGAATTTAGCATTTATAACAAATAATGCCTAGCTGCTTGGCATAAGAGACAGCTGATATCTCTGAGTCCTCGAAATCAGTGACCTGTGTTTGCAAGGCAATACCTCCTAATTTGAATGACATAAAATATGGAAAAGTCAGCTCCAAGAGCCTGGTACGGGGCTTCAGTGAAGTTCATTTCCCCCTTCCTTTCGTATTTCTCTTTCCTTGAATACAGTAAAAGTAAAGGTAGAACTAAACAGCTTCCAGCCAAATGGAGAAACATTAGTCTCTCTTTATCAGTTGATGATTTTGAAAGTCTAAATTATTTTTTTTATTTTTTAAGATTTTATTTATTTATTTGACACCGAGAGAGGGAGAGAGAGAGAGAGAGAGAAAGAGAGAGAGCGCACAAGCAGGAAGCAGCAGGCAGAGGGAGAGGGAGAAGCAGGCTCACTGGGCAGGGAGCCCCAGGCGGGGACTCGATCCTAGGACACTGGGATCATGACCTGAGCCCAAGGCAGACGCTTAACGACTGAGCCATCCAGGCACCCTGAAAGTCTAAATGATTTTAAAATAAAAAAAAACAGGGTGCCTGGGTGGCTCAGTAGGTTAAAGCCTCTGCCTTCGGCTCAGGTCATGATCCCAGGGTCCTGGGATCGAGTCCCCGCATCTGGCTCTCTGCTCAGCGGGGAGCCTGCTTCCCTTCCTCTCTCTCTGCCTGCCTCTCTGCCTACTTGTGTTCTCTGCCTGTCAAATAAATAAATAAATAAAAATCTTTAAAAATCAAATCAAATCAAAAGGCAAAAATTTATATTTCAAATGCCAAACCAAGTTGTAGAAAAATATACTCTTTGGCCTGACAACCTCTTAGCAAGAGTTAAGATGAAGTAGCCCTCGTGCCTACTACTTAGTGTTCAATGGGAAAGGAATTTGATAATATCTCATATGGGCTTAGATATGAGGGAAAACTAGTCTATGGAAAATGTCTACCGTGAAAGAAAGCAAGGAAAGAAAGAAGCACTTCCAGCACTGAGGTGGGAGAAGCTGTGATACAGAGCAGATCCCTTGAACAAGGACTTGCTCCCAGCTATCAGCTCTGTTCAGCGGCTCAGCTGCGGAGAATCGCTCCACCTGCGGTCATGTCCTTACAGGGCCGCCTGTATGTGGCCATTGAATGGGGATGGGGCTGTAATAAAGGCCCAACATTTGGCAGGGGATGTAGCAACTCTGCCTACATTTATCCTCCCCGAGCGCTCCCTGGGTTCGCCCACGCTTGGCCAAGCCTCTGTTGCAGTCCAGTTTCTCCCACTGCTCAAGTCTTCTTCTGTCCACAAGTGTTACTCCTTGTATATCTCTTATACCACAAACTCGGTCTTCAGCATCTCCCTCGGAGAACCAAGCCCACAACTGAAAGCATCACACTTTCCTCAGAAGTCCGGCGATTCAACCAGAGCTAAACAAGAGGGTTGCTCTAGCGTTAGATTTCACACTCTAACTTGTACCTCAACCTTGCATTCCAACCTCATCCCCGACATGCCTTTCACCCAAGCAGTGTGTTTGCTCACTTCCCAACTTTTATATTTATATTTATTTTTTTAAAGATTTTATTTATTTATTTAACAGAGGGAGAGAGATCACAAGTAGCCAGAGAGGCATGCAGAGAGAGAAGGGGAAGCAGGCTCCCTGCTGAGCAGAGAACCCGATGCAGGGCTCGATCCCAGGACCCTGAGATCATGACCCGAGCCGAAAGCAGAGGCTTAACCCACTGAGCCACCCAGGCGCCCCACTTCCCAACTTTAAACCCAATCCTCTGCTGCGTGAGAGAAATGCCCTTTCAAGCCTGTTCTGCCCAACCTTGACTAACACAGGCTGAGCTATGAGTCACAGCACTTATTGGTGTTGACTCTGGCAGGATGAATTTCTCTGCTATCAAGGGCCATAAATTTTGCAAACACAGAGTTAAACCACAGCCAAGTCCTAGACCAGGTAAGCCTGGGATATTGTGGACTGGGCTCTCAACCGTGTCAGCCTCAGAACAAGAAGACAATGCCAGACTGCTCTGGGTCAGTAACCTGAGGCGCTCTGATCTACCCATCACAGCTTTCTGCCTTGAACTCATATTAATGAAGCACTGTCCTACCATTGGGGACTAGAACTGAATAAAACAATCGTGTTCCCTGTCCTCAGAGCTTATTGTCTAGGGTGAGAAATAAAAATCCAGTAAACCATGGGGCACCTGGGTAGTGTGGTTGGTTAAGTGCCCAAGTCTTGGTTTCGATCACGTCATGATCTTGGGGTTGTAGGATTGAGCCCTGCATCAGGCTCCACGCTCCGTGGGGAGTCTGCTTGAGACTCTCTCTCTTTCTCCTTCAGCCCCTCCCCCACTCTCTAAAATAACTAAATAATTCTTTTAAAAAATCCAAAACCAAAAAGTGAACATTATTTCCTGTGCAGGAAACTAACAGAATGCTGTGATGGAAAATAACAGTGAGAAATGGGAATCCACTTAGATGGCAGGGTCAGGAAAGGCCTCCCTCCTGAAAAAAAGACATTTAAGTCGGGCCTGAAAAATAGAAAAGCGTGAGCCGTGGAGAGTCAGGAAAAGAGCATTCCAGGCACAGGGATGACACCCATACACCCTTCACTTATGGATCAACTAAGTTACTTCCAAGGTGAGGACCAAAAGGCAGGAGGGAAGAAAATCATCTTCTAATCACTTAAGAAATGAAGTGTCATATTGACTCACAAAGAAAAGCTTTACAAGTTTTGTTTTCGCCTACAACTGATTTGACGGGTTGGGTTGGCTGGTGGGCTGGTTTTTGTAACCCTTTGTAGAGTCCCGAACTGAATATATTGTTTTGTGGATCTGCTGTTGTACATCGGATCCCCTCAGCCTAGAATTCATTTCTCCACTTTCCACGCCTAGGGTCTTCCCTTGCTGCATCTTCATGGTTTACTTAAAGCATCTTCTCTCTCTCTCTCTCTCTTTTTTAAGATTTATTTATTTATTTGACAGAGAGAGAGAGAGAGAGAGCGAGCACGAGCAGGCAGAATAGTAGGTAGAGAGAGAAAGAGAAGCAGGCTCGATCCCAGATCATGACCTGAGCCAAAGGCAGCTGCTTAACAACTGAGCCACCCAGGGCCCCATCTTCTCTTTTTTCTTTAAGAGCACTTTTAAAAAAAGAGATTAGCTTCACATAACATAAAATTCACCATTTTAAAGTATATACTTTTGTAGCCTTTAGTATATTCCCTATGTTTTGAATATACTAAACATGCCATGATCTAATTCTAGAACATTTTCACTACTGTAGCAAGAACACTAGTGCCTATTACCAGTTAGTCTCAGTTCTCCTCCACCCCCATCCCCTGGTGACCACTCTTCCAACCTTCTGTCTCCTTTCTGCCTATCCTATCTGCCTATTCTGGACCCTGCATAGAATTATAATCATATAATTTGTGGCTTTTTTGTGTCTGACTTCTTTCATTTAACGTAATGTTTTCAAGGTTCATCCATGATATAGCACGGGTCCATACTTTACTTTTCTCTATGACCCAATACTATTCCAATGTGTATATATACCAAA
Organism: Neogale vison; assembly: GCF_020171115.1. NCBI lineage: Eukaryota > Metazoa > Chordata > Mammalia > Carnivora > Mustelidae > Neogale > Neogale vison. The sequence continues at coordinate 196,740,145 of NC_058091.1, read as the reverse complement.
TTTTGTTTATCTATTCATCAGCCAATAGACATTTGGATGGCTTCTACTTATTGACTATTGTGAATAATACTGCAATGAACCAGGGCACCTGGGTGGCTCAGTGGGTTAAGCCTCTGCCTTCGGCTTAGGTCATGATCTCAGGGTCCTGAGATGGAGCCCCGCATTGGGCTCTCTGCTCGGCAGGGAGTCTGCTTCCCCCTGTCTCTCTGCCTGCCTCTCTGCCTACTTGTGATCTCTGTCTGTCAAATAAAATAAATAAAATCTAAAAAAAAATACTGCTATGAACCTTTGTATACAAGTGAACATCTGTGAACACCTGTCCTCATTCTCTCAGGTGTACATTTAGGAGTAGAATTTCTGGGTCATATGGTAATTCTATGTTTAAAATATTGAGGAGCTGCTAAGACATTTTTCACAGAAGCTGCACCATTTAAAATCCCCACGAGCAGTGTATGAGTATTTCAGTATCTCCACCTCCTTGCCAATACTTGCTAATGCCTTTTTTTGTGTGTTATTATAGACATCCTAGTGGGAAGTAAGTAATATGGTTTTGCATTTCCTAAAGACAACTTAGATTTCTATAGTGTGAGAAAGACGTATACATGCATTCTGTTGCATATAGATATTCAGTTGTTCTTGGCCATTTGTTTAAAAAAAAAAAAAAAAAAGACTTTCCCCTTTGAATGTCCTTGTCACTCTTGCCAAAACCAGTTGGCCATAAATGCATGGGTTTATTCCTGAACTCTCAGTCCTCTTCCATTGGTGTATATTTCTGCCTGTATGCCAGTGCCGCATTGTCTGGATTACTGTAGACTTGTCAGTTTGAGGTTGGGAAATGGGAGTTCTTCAACTGTGGTCTTTTTCAAGATTGTTTTGACTAGTCTCTATCCCTTGCAGTTGGAAATTTCAGAGGGATTGCCTTGAACATGTAGATCAGTTTCAATAGTATTGCCCTAACAATAATAGTAAATCTTCTAATACATAAGCACAGGATACCTTTTCATTTATCTAGATCTTTAATTTCTTTTAGCAATGTTGTGTAGTTTTCAGTAAATGGGCTTTGTAGTTCTTGGCTTAAAATTTTTCTTCAGTGTTCCTTTTTCTTTTGATGCTATTGTAAATGGAATTGTTTTCTTGATTTTCAGAGGAAACATTTTCTCTTATGTAAAATTTTCCCTGACCCTCATTTCTCCCAAGTGAGAACCAATAACTCGTCACTCAACCTTCTCTCTCCACCAGGCAGAGACCTGTATTATTAACCCCCACCACAATATACCCCAAAACTCAAATCCGTATAATGTCAATTTCTCTTATTTGTAGGCAGAGACTGCATTCTATTTATCTTTTTTTGTACCTAAGATTTGTTTAAGGGTGCTCATACAATAGGGGCCCCATAAATTTTTATGGAACAGATAAAGGAAGACATAATTGCCACCACTCTTTTCAATAAGCCTGAGAATATCAGTTAGGAATGCCAAGGAGAGCACAGGTGGGGAATGAGGCCAGAGACACAGGTGGAGCAAAGACTAGAGCTGGTATTTCCCTCTCTACACAAAGAGGGGTGGGTAGCACCATGAGGATGATTCTGCCGATGTTGGAGGAAAATCGATAAGGGATTTGGACTGGGGAGATGGAGGCCTAGAGAGTTCCCAGCTGGAACCTGCTGCAATATGGTTGTGAGGAAGTGAGTCTGAGGTAGGTAAATATATGTGGAAAATGGAAAGATGTGAGAGGTATTAGGACTTCAGAATTATTGGAACTTAGTGGCTGGTTAAATCTGAGGAAGAGGAGGAAATGCATGATAATGTTTCAGTTTTGAGAGGCCAAGAGCATGGACAGAAGTAGCAAAGTCTGGGAATGGAGCTAGGAATGAACGTCTGATGTCTTCTCAGTAATCGTAGCGAAAGGCTCAACTTGACTCAGACGCGTACTCTCTACTGATCTTGCTGGGAGAGAGCATCTGTCTTTCCTCTCTTCAGATCTATTCCTTTCCTTTTAATCACAGTCAGTGCACATCTCTTCTCTCATTTTCCAACCGTTTAGAATGACTCGTGACTCCTCCCAATTCCCCCAAACAGTCTGGCAAAGGGGGAGAAATTACTTCTTTGTTTTCTTAATGTGTTTCTGAGTTCAGGCTAGCCTGGCAGTATCAATACCTTGAGCAAATCCAATGTTATTCTGTGTATACTATGATTGTGTTAATCTACTCTATTATGCACTTCATGATCTTTTTACGGACACAAAGCAATGTTTTGATATTGGAAGGAGGTACAAATTTCTTTAGCAAAGTGGGCATATTCCATTTTGCTCTTTATTGTGATTTTAGATCAGTTTAACCTGTATCATAGAGATCAGAGAGAGTAGAAGGGGTTCACTTTTGTGTTCTTTTATTCACTGACCTGAGTACATTATCTAATTTTCATGAAATTCAGTGTCTACAGTAAAGGGTTGTTATGAAGATTATGTGAAATTTTGAACTTAAAGTCCCTACCGAATAGATGTTCAACATATTACTTCTCCTCCTCTTCTCTCTTTTTCAGTATATGGCATGTGTTTCACACATAAATTTCAGGTAAACGGAGTCAAGCAGAATAGACTCTTCTCTTGAAAGAGGGGACCAGAGATCCGGGATTGGGGAGAATGTAAGCAACCTCATTTCCTGAGTGTCAAGGGCACCTCTATTCTAAATCCCATCAATAAAAAGCATGGAGTAGTGCTCCCTCTGAAATGAAATATGTTGTGCCCCCACCTAGTTTGTACTTTCGACCAATATCTAATATATTCCAGCAGGTCAACAGTTTTTAATCTATTTGAGATCTTAAGCCTATCAGACCACAAGGGTGGAAAGAAGCCCACAAAGGTACGGGTGATTAAAAACAAGCAACTATGTGTGTTCTGACTGTTCAACGATATGGGGGATTCAGAAAAGCATTAGGCCGGTTTCTCTACTTGAAGAACTCACAGTCTAGTGGAAGGGTAGATATTACGTAATGCCAAAGAATCACAGGGTGATTCAGCACTGAACCTGTGATTCAAGACGTTGAGTATCCTGGAAATGCTGACAAGAGGATGGTCTTCAGAGTCTCTGTGATTAGAGTGAGACCTGGTGTACTGAGTAAGCTCTGACACAGTAGAGGGTAGAATTCTTACATCAAAGAGCATGCCAGGCAAGAAAGAGCCGGATGAGCAGACTATGTACCTAGAAATAGGACTTGACATTTGACAGGGTGAGGATGTTTAAAACTTCTTGACCTGAGGGAACGATTGTGGTGGGGTGTTCTGGGGAAAGTAGGAGAAATAATAAAAGGTACAAGCAAATTACATGGAGTTTGCCTTTCTCTTCGTTTCCAAATCCAAAATTTGAGGGAGAGAGATGAGGAAGCCCGGAAAGAATAAATGTTGCCAGGCACACATCGAAGGCAAACCTAGATGCAGTCGCTCTCAGAACTGACTGGGAATTGGGGATCATATAGAGAAACAAGAGGGTGGGCAGGATTTTGAAGCAAGCTCTCTGGTCTGAGGCAGGATAAGGCGCAAACCATCCTAGACTGATTTAAAGCTATATTTTAAAGTTTCTAGATATAGAGTCTCTAGTCTCCTTGGTAACTTTTCAATGCCAAGCCAACCTTCACATCAGTGCAATGAAGTATCTCTCATTGTGACTTAAGTCCCAAGCATTTGTTGTTTCCTAGTGGGTATCAGGAACAGATGCTCACCACCAATTTACTAGCTACTCCAAGACTAGGCTACTGCCATTCAGATGTCTCTGTCAAACATTAAACGACCCTCTCCTGTGCTTAGCTAGAAAATTCTTTCTGCTTCAGGTTATTTTAAAGATTCTGCAGCGTGGCTCATAATAAATACATTTAGATGGCTTAATTCCCTCTACTTTTCTCTATCAGCAACTCCATCTCCCTCCTCGTTCCTAACACTGCAGTTTCTTTCAATAACTAACATTTACTCTTAGAAATGTTCATTTCCATTTGGCCCAGGTATATAGCCATCTGGCAGGAGCAGGAGTTTTAGAGTCAAACAGGTGTAGATTCCGAGCTTGATGTCCCTGTGACTCAGGTTTCCTTATCTGCTGAAGGATAATAATAGTACTAGCCTTGCTGGGTTTGCTGTGTAGAAATTATGAAAAGTACACGCCCCTGAGATCGGTGCAAAGTAAGCACTCTATAATAGTTATTACTCATTATTTCAAGTCTCACCCCATCATAAGTAAGGCCTGTGACTGTTTTCTCATCTGATCATGAGTATGGGACCCGTCTTACAGGTTGGTGTAAAAGTGAATAAAATACAGTGGCACTCAATGAATGGCATTATTAATAGCAAGAAAAATCAGGTACTCGCAACTTGCCTCATCTTACATTGTACTGAAGGAATTGATTCTGAATTTAGGCTCAAAAACCTATTTAAAGACAGGCATTCCCATTTTTTCTCTAAAACTTTCTTTAATTCCTCAGTATGCCCAGCAGTTTGTTTGGCAAGAATTTAAAAAAAAAAAAAATAGAATTCTTCAGATATCTTTAGATTATTGCTACTGACCCCCTAACTAATATTTAGATATTTTGTTGGATTCAGGATGATGGAAATGAAAGCAGAGCTAAGAAAAGAGAAAAATAGTGATGAGAAATGTTGAATGAATGAAAGACAGGTTAGCATTTTGGAAATGCTTTCAAATGTAAATTTACAAGGAAGAGTTTTATGTACAAGCTTGAGTCAGTGGTGGTTGTAGCCCCAGGAAGAAGGAGTCAGTACGGCTGCTGGCATCCCCATAAGCTCTCTGCACAAGTGTGGGGGATGATGAGTTCTCCCCTCTGGAGCAGCCACGCCCAACCACAGGTCCCTCTCGGAAGGCTCAGTTTCAGCAGCATCTTGGGAGGAGCCAGTACCAGAAGAGATCAGAATCCTCCTCTTGGTTTTCCTATCAGTTGCCTCTCTCTGTGTACAAGGTTGGAACTGTGAATACGAAGGTGTCAGAGGCTCAGATCAGGGTGGCACTAGGATAGGAAATAGTAATTCTGAGGCAGTGGGCACATTTTCCCTCTTGATTCTATTCTTTCTAAAAATTTTTAAACATGATGTATATGGAATGCACTTATTTCTTTTTCCTTTTCAATGTTGAAAGGCTGCTCAAATGCTAATAAAAAGAATCACAGGAGGGGTACCTGGATGGCTCAGTCAGTTAAGTGTCTGGCTCTTGATTTCTGCCCAGGCCATGAGCTCAGGGTCCTGGGACTGAGCTCCATGATGGGCTCCACACTGGGTGTGGAGCCTGCTTAAGATTCTCTCTCTCCTTTGGGGTGCCTGGGGGGCTCAGCGGGTTAAGCCTCTGCCTTCCGCTCTGGTCATGATCTCAGGGTCCTGGGATCAAGCCGCGCATTGGGCTCTTTGCTCAGCAGGGAGCCTGCTCCCCCCCTCACCCCGCCTGTCTCTCTGCCTACTTGTGATCTCTCTCCTCTGTCAAAAAAATAAATAAAATCTTTTAAAAAATTTTTTTAATTAAAAAAAATTCTCTCTCTCCTTCTTACCCTGCCCCTCCCCTCACCCCCTACTCATGCTCTCTCTTGAAAATAGATAGATAGATAGATAGATAGATACAAATAATAATCCTGGGGAATGTTTTAAATAGAAAGAAATTTTAGTTTCATATTACACTAAAAAAGTTCAATGTGAAATCATTTCTACCTAAAATCTGAAACGTCAAGAAATTCAGATTTTTTTTTATTATTTCATCAAAGCCTAAGTTTAAAACTACCACCAAAATTGGGTATGAGTAATGATCATCTCTTGACCAATGAGATATATTTTAAATTATTTATTTTTAAAATATGCCATTCATTTACATATTAAAGATTCAAGAAAGGTGAAAAAAATGCAGCAAAAACTCTTCCTCTGATGCTGTCCTCCAGCCACCTGTTCCTCCTCCAAAAGGAAACTAACGAGAGTGGTTTCCTGTGCATCTTCCATAGGTATCCAATACATATTCAAGCATGTACATTTCTTTTTTGTCCCCTGTTAGCCAAATACCATTTTTTCATATTTCTCTGTATTTTGCTTTTTATTGAATATATCATGAAAAGCATTACGTGGTAAAACAGAAAGAGCATCCTCATTCTTTCTTATGATTGTATACAGCAAAATTTATTTCATGACTGCCTTACTGAGAGAAATTTAGGTTGTTTCCAAAATGTTCTTATTAAAAGCAATACTTCAATGTAAAAATGACCTTGAAATGAAAAAAAGGCCAATGAAAAAAATGGCCTTGATCATAGACCATTTTGTATATGTGAAATATGCCTGTCATATACATTTCTAGATGTTTTTGCTAGGCCAAAAGGTAGGTACATTTGCAATTTTGATAGCTATTGATGATTATTTGATTGTCTGTTTTTCCATCTTCTCATCAATTACAATTCATAACATATAATTCAGAAACTTTACCAGTTCTGAGAGGTTGAAAAACAGTAATGAAGCATAAATTGAATTTGCATTTCTCATATTATAAGTGCAAAGGAGCCATCTTTTCACTTGTTAGAAATAACTCCTACTATTTTTTAATAAACTCTCAGTTAATGAGAGTCAAATGCAAAATCACAAAAAAACAAAATTATATCACAGTTGATTAAAGTAAATAAATGCCCTTTCTCTCCCCAATATAAAGATGAGCAGCTTTCTTTATGCAAATGATGTACTTTTGCAGAAGTGAACAAAGTAACCTTTAAAAGAAGCTGGATACAGGGGTGCCTGGGTGGCTCAGTGGGTTAAAGCTTCTACCTTCAGCTCAGGTCATGGTCCTGGGGTCCTGGGATCAAGCCCCAAATCGGGCTCTCTGCTCAGTGGGGAGCTGTTTCCCTCTCTGCCTACCTCTCCGCCTACTTGTGATCTCTGTCTCTGTCAAATAAATAAATAAAATCTTTAAAAAAAATAAACGAAGCTGAATACAAATACATAAATAAATACATAAACACATAAATAAATAAATAAATAAATAAATAAAACAAAACAAGCTGATTGCTTGGCCACTTCTGTCTTAGGTCAATCCAACATCAGTTGTGGTAAGAAAAATGTAGTCTTAATACTGTATTTACTGTGTGCCAAATGCAAACCTAGGTATTTTACTTTTCTTTTCTCAGTTACTCTTCAGTTAATCTCAGTTACCAATCATATAAGGTAAGCTCCATTTCGCAAACGATAAACTAAGGCACAGGGAGTTCAGGGAGCTTGCCTAAGTCGACTCAGCTAATACATTCACATGGCTACTCAGGGATTTTTTGAACCCCAGTGTGTCATATATAACCACAAATTTATATTACCTTTCTGGAACATGGCTTTCCAACATTCCATTGTTCCATTTTGAATAATCCCAGTCCATGAGTGAATGAATTCAGCTTTTTGGGACACATGTTGCAAATAACTTACCTGGGTGAACTATGGAGGATCAATAACCAGAGGAATTTTAGGACCGTAAAGTAACATTCAACAGATGAAGACTGGCCTGGCTTTCTGAACCTTTAAGAGTTAGGCCAAATGTATCTCCCCAGGATAACTTTAAAAATAAACCCAATAGGACTGCCTGGCTGGCTCAGTCAATGGAGCATGAGACACTTGATCTCTGGGTTGTGAGTTCAAGCCCCATGTTGGGTATAGAGATTACTTTAAAAAATTAAATCTTTTAAAAACATTTTTAAATAAACCCAATAAAAGGAAAAGAGTTTTTTTCTCATTTAAATATAAAACATTTTTATAAGTAACTAGTCAACATTCTTTTTGATAAAATACACCTTGCCATGTGAAAAAATGTTGCTATTTAAGCAAAATATTATAATGTAAGAAATATATAATATTCTGTTCATCTAAGTAAATTTAAGGATTTAAAGATTGGCCTCATATATAGGATTCACAGTGTGAGGAAAAGTGTGACTTGGCCTTGGAGGAAAATGTCTGAACCCCTGAGCCACCCTATTTTTTAATAAAACCTTAATGAGAATTTTGGAAAAGCTTCCTCTCTGGGAGGACCACTAGAAAAATCCATTTTCTATGAGTGGATGAAGTCTCAGGCAGGCCAAAAGGCTTGGCAAAGGAGAGGTAGGACTCCCTCTCTGGGTATTTTTGTGCTTGGTACAAAATGCACAGCTGTAAGCAGTGGCCTTCCTGGGCCTTTCAGCCTTAACTACTTCTCTGTCTTGGAAAAGCCTTTGACACCCTTCAGAAGACCCTTGAGATCTTCCTAACTACCTTGGGTATTTTGTGTCAGAGTGTATCAGGTTGGGGTTATGCAAGACAGTTTAAGTTTCTTCCTTCCTTTATCTTCTGATCAGTGAACTCAAACCACTCTCTTCTGGTATACCCAAAAAAGAACACAATAAACACAATAAGAACACAATCTGCCAACAGGAACCTATTCATGGCCGTTATCAACAGTGCTAAGGATACTTTCACCTTCCATGGGCCACTTGTACTCAGGGGGCTCAATATTTTATAGCCGTTCTATCTAATTCCAAGAGTTTCTTTCCAAATAAAGCATAAAAGGTTTGCAGACAAACCTTTTACCACAGCAGCATTTTTTAATCTCTTCGTTTCATCTCCTTCTCTCTACTATACCATCTACAGGAATTATTACCAAAAAGCCACAGCCCGCCACTGGACACACTGGGCCTGGGGGGTGGCTTGTGTTATCTTGGGAGCCTTTTCATCCTTTTGGTTTCCAGTCTACATCTTGGCTCTTGGTCCTGCTTCGTGTCCAGCATCAAGAGATCAATACTAACATTATATGACTCCTATTTCTGGACCTACTCATCGTACTTACTGGGGAAAGATGAAAATCACTCTAAGTCATGAGGGTATAGGCAAAGTGAAGGATTTACCATGAAGCTTCTGAACCCACACTTGTGATCAAAGTGCTTACGCACTAGGATCTATCCCTAAAATGATAGAGGCCACAGTGACTTCTTCTATACTCTGTGTAATAGAGAATTAAAATCTCAACCAAACACTCATCCATTTTTCTTAAAAATTTATTTATTTATATGGCAGAGAGATAGAGAGCATAAGTAGGCAGAGGGAGAGGGAGAACCAGGCTTCCCACTGAGCAGGGAGCCGGATGCAGGGCTCAATCCCCGATCTTGGGATCCTGACCTGAGCCAAAGGCAGCCGCTAACCCCCTGAGGCACCCAGGTGCCCCTCATCCATGTTTTTAAGGACATATGAAACCATGTTTGAGAAGAGTTCATTTTTCTTGGAGTTTCCTCTGTAGCCCACCTTTTTGGGTTGGTGGCATTGTTTTCATCTGTGAGCAAGCACGTACCAGGAGCCAAAATTCTTACAGAGGTATGCTATCTTTGCTGCCAGACATTTGCATATCTACTGCTTAGGGATCCTTTTTTGGTCAGTAAAGCAGAGTAGTTGCCCTTACAGCATTCTGCAGATAGATTAGTCTTGATATGATTGCTATTCAGGCCCTATTAATAGATATGAGGTTAATCATTTAAAGGACTTAAGTGCTATTGTTATACAAAGTTATAGCACCAGACAGAAATGCATTAGAAGTATTTTAGCTCCACTAACATATACTAGAATTATTTTCTATTTATCAAGTTTCAGCTCAAGATATGGTGATAGAAACATTTCTAAATCTCCTGTATAGTCACTGTTTACTACATTGCTTCTTTGATGCTTAAAACAAATATACAGAGATACACATTTATGGAGAGAACTACACATAGGGAAATAAACATATAGAGATAATTGTACTGATGTCTGTGTGTGTATATGTATACATACACACACATATATATGTATGTATCTTCATATATAGAGAGACAAAGAGGAAAAAAGAACCAAAATTTGACAATGGCTAATACACGATTATGGAAGTTTCTTTAAATTTGTGTCTATTTTCCAAATGTTCAACAATAAAACTATACTGTTTTCATAACAAAAATAATTTTTAGGGACGCCTGGGTGGCTCAGTTGGTTGGACGACTGCCTTCGGCTCAGGGCGTGATCCTGGAGTCCCGGGATCGAGTCCCACATCAGGCTCCCAGCTCCATGGGGAGTCTGCTTCGCTCTCTGACCTTCTCCTCGCTCATGCTCTCTCTCACTGTCTCTCTCTCAAATAAATAAATAAAATCTTTAAAAAAAATTTTTTTTAAAAGAATTAGGTAACTTTGGAAAACAGAATTTTGACTAGAGACTGTAAGAATAAAGACAAAGGGAACTTCACATAAATACTGTACTGTTACTAAAGTTGTTTCTCATGGTAGTAAAGACTAAGAATTCTGAAACTACTGTATGCATAAGCTGGAATTGAACAAATAAACAGTAGCAGAAGATGGGATCCAGTTTTTTCACCTTTGGAGTGGAAAATTACAGATAAGCTAGGAAGAAGTCTAGAATGAACCTTGTGGTATGCATAGAGTTGGAGACATGTATAAACTCATGTTAAGCTTAATATACAGATGAATGGATTCAGTAATAATTATAGATCTGTGTGTAAACATGGGCTTATACATATATTTCCCAGCTCTATCCTATGAGCTCTGTCCTAGAAGCAATGATACCCCAGTATCAGCAATCAAACCCAGCACCTAAATCTTGGTTTCTAATAGCATTTTCCAATAAAAGGAATCAGAAGTCCTTGAAGAAATGAATAATTCTACTGTTGGGACAAGGTATACATAAGATGAGTCCGAACCATTTCACAGTGCCAGAAAGTAAGTGAGTGTTCAGAAACAAGATGACGGAAACATGTTGAAGGGAAGGAGGAACTCACCTAAAAGAACTCCCAAAGGCCAAAGCTGGAAAAATCAGAACAACAAAATAAATAATGCAGTTGTAGATTATAACACAAAATATAAAATAAAAATCTGTAGTGCCATACTGATATATGATTTGATAAGTAAATAAAAGAGAAAAGACATGTAACCCAAACAAAAGAACCCCAGCTAATTTATATAGATATTTCCTCCTCAAGGAGGTAGAACTTAACCCTTCATCTCTTTGAGTGTGGGCTGTGTCTAGAGGCTTACTTTCAAAGCATATGGAAAAGTATAAGAAAGTAACTTCACAGCAGGGGAACCTGGCCCTGCAAGGGCCAGATGAGTAAGATTAACATCTTCAGTGATAAATCATGTTGACAGGATATGTTCTTGATATGATGTTCTAAGGAAGACCCTTCACCTCTGTGGTCCTTCCTCTCCAAAATCCATAATCCTCACATTAGAAAAACATCATCACACAAACCCAAAGTGAGGGAAATTCTATTAAGTATCTGAGCAGTATTCCTTAAAAGCATCAAGGTCATCAGAAGTAAGAAAAGTCCGAGAGGCTGTCACAGTACAGAGGAGCCTAATGAGACATGACGACCACATGCAGTGTGGTATCCTGGATGGGATCCTGGAACAGAAGAAGGACATCAAAGGAGAACTAAACTGAAACAAGAATACAGTATGGAGTTCAGTTAAGAGCAACACATCAGTGTTGGTTCCTTAGGTGTGAAGGATGTCCCTCGACAATATATATACTATGTGGACAGTAGGGGAACCTAGAGCAGACTCATAAGAATTCTCTATATTAGATTTGCAAAATTTGTATAAATTTGAAACTATTCTAAAATTTAGAATTGATTTTTAAAAAAAGAATTAGAAGTGTATTTTTATATAAATACATACTTGAGGGGCGCCTGGGTGGCTCAGTGGGTTAAAGCCTCTGCCTTCAGCTCCGGTCATGATCGCAGGGTCCTGGGATCAAGCCCTGCCTCAGGCTCTCTGCTCAGCAGGGAGCCTGCTTCCTCCTCTCTCTCTGCCTGCCTCTCTGACTACTTGTGATCTCTGACTGTCAAATAAAAAAAAAATCTAAAAAAAAAAAAAATACTTGAATCAGAATTCCTATAGAGAAGGTAAAGAACAGAATCAAGTAAACACCAAGGTGAATATCATTTTCGTATTTTGACAATACAGCATAGAGGGTAAAGCATTCAAGCTTAGGTCCCCACAGCTGGGTTCAAATCCCAGCTCTCTCACTTATTGACTATGTAACCTTAAGTGAGTTATTCAATCACCCCAAAACCCGGTTCCCTTATGTGTTACCTATGGATAATAAAACTGAATATGCACTTCTTAGGGTTATTCTCATATATTAAAGCATTAAGCATAGTGCCTCCTGTATGATAAGTGTTCTGGCTACAATTATTATATTGCATTTAAACATTTTAAAATTAATTTTGATTTTTTAAGAGAGTGGAGGGGAAGGGGCAATGGGAGAGGGAGAGAGAGAATTTCAAGGAAGCTTCACACCCAGCATGGAGCCCCATGCAGGGCTTAATCTCAGGATCCCAAGATCATGACCTGAGTTGAAATAAGGAGTTGGATGCTTAACCGACTGAGCCACCCAAGCACCCTTATTATATTGCATTTAAATGCAATTATTATAATGTATTTATTATTACTATTGATTCAAAAATTTTAAACTCCCAGGGCTCCTGTCTAGCTCAGTTGGTGGAGCACGTGACACTTGATCTCACGGTTGTGAGTTCAAGCCCCATGTTAGGTGTAGATATTACTTTAAAAAAATTAAAAAAAAAAACACTTTTTTTAAACAACAACAACAAAAAAACAACTTTTTTTTAAACCCCAGAATATCCACCAGAATATTACTTTAAAAAATAAAAAAAAAAAACCACTTTCTTTAAACCCCAGAATTTCCACAGGGAAAAACCATTCTTGGCTGGATCTTACTCCTTATCTAGTTGATGAATGTCTTAGAGCTGCTCCCGTCCAGCCAGCATTCCAGACATTCACCAGACCAGAGTGTGCTCGGGAGCTGAGCAGGATTCTAGGAAAGCCCTGACCCAGACCCACATCTCTGACTGCGTGGGAAGCCAGAATTCGCCTTGATGTGCTCATTCCCAAGAATGGGTGCTTTCCCCATTTCCTCAGGAAGTCTGAATGTAATTGATGTATTTGTTTCAATGTGTGGTTGTGCTGGGAGAAAGGCTGGTTATTTGAAACAAGTCTAGCTTTTGCTAGGAAACAAAGGAAACAAGTTTGGGATGACGTATTCCTGGTAGTAAATACACCAGACCCAATATCCTTTAGTTGTTCTCATCCTAGGATCCTGATGTTCCTTATGTCACATCAGTCCCAAATGCGACACAGGAAACTGAGTCATACAATCTAATATTCTGCCCGGCAAGTGTATCTCTGAAAATCAAGTTATACCACGAAGTCTTAGCAACCCAAGTCTCTGCACAGCAGACTGTTTATTTCAAATGCTTAACACAGCCAGATTAATCCTTCTAATGGGTTGTTTCTGACTGGAATTTACCAAGACAAAATGGCATCTTCTATATCACAAGGATGTTAGTACATTCTTGTGATATAGATTTTCAAGCGATCTTATCCTTTCCGTATATCCCATGCAGCCCTCCCACTCAGAAAGCAGTCATCTGAATTGTCCTCAGGCCCTACCCTCATCTCTTCTCTCCGCACGTCTGTCACCCATTAATAACTGTCTCTGGTAGCATATCTTGAAGGTATTTCGACTGCGCTGAGATGCTGAGAAGCCGTATTTCTTCACTACAGAGAAAAAGAAACCACAACTGGTCATCACCATGACTCACGCAGACTTCTAGCACCACACCCGAACAGCGCCATAGGACTCCAACGTGGTCAGGGTTAACCAAGCAAGTAAAAGCCATCACACAGAGCACAATTTTGTGTATCAACATGTACCTAATGCCGACTCTCTTTGGTCACCTTTTGTGATCTACTTGTTACAGATCATTTCACATTACATAGTTAATGGTGTTGGGCCTAGTTCTGTTTTTGTTTCTTTCTCTACATGTCTCCTGTTTCAGGCTCAGATTGGCACAGGAGCACGATGTAATCTTTCTGAGACGCTCTTGCATGGCCTGCGAGCTCCTCAAATGTCCAGATTTACTTTCCTTTTGTTGAGAAAGAGTATCACTTTGGCTATAATATTCAAAGTCGTTTGGGGGCACTTGCATAATCCTGATTTTTTGATCCACTAATTTCTGGAGAGGGGAGAGTTGAGAGCACACACCAAGGACCATTTGGAACATTCTCCCAACCCATTCCAGTTCTTCTTCTCCTCTGGAACAGAATCCCAGGGGCCAGCAGGGCTCCGTGACTTAGCCCCTTCCTCCTGCTCCACAGTTGACTGGACCAAAGGTAGGCCTGACCTGAACTGACGCAAATGGGTTTGCCTTCCTCACTGGGAGGTGGGGACCAGATAAAGAAATTAAGAGGGAGATAGATGAAAACTTCCTAAGTGGCACAGCTGTGACATGGAGCCTGCAGACGAAGGATTCACTGTGGGAACTGACATTGCAGGAAGCCAGCCTACAGAGAGGGTTGGGGCAGGCCCACGAGGGAAGTGGAGAGGTGAGACCGAGACGGAGGAAGGCTGGCTTGCTTGCAGCCCTCTAACAATGAGTTGCCCTCTCCAGTGAGGTCCAGCTGCATTCAGCCCTAGTTCTTGGAGGTCCCTATATCCTTGGAACTGACTGCCCTTCTTTCTGTTTTACCGAGAACAGTGGGCTTTTTCTCTTGCTTAACAACTTAAGAGTCTTCACAAATTCAGACCATAACTAGAAAACACCTCCTCTCACTACCCCGCATCACTTTCACCAATTCTCCTTATGGGGAAAGGCATCTCCATTTGGCTGTGGGCTACCATTCAAATCCTTTCCTCCCTGTTTGGTGTTCAGAGGAGGGGAAGAAAAGTTGTCCTAAACCTTCCCTTTGCCTGCCTGTCTTCTCTCAGCCTTATGCACCCTTCTCCACAGGAAGCCACTATTTCCCCACAAGAGGTCTTCCCGCGCCCACCATGCATGAAGCATGCTCTCCTCCGTTCCTAGTAGTTTTGCCCATTGTCGTTCTTGCTGTAAGGCCTCATCCATCCCCTTACTATCTAAATCCTGCTCACTCTCCTGGGCCCAGCAAAACCCCACATCCTGTGAGAACTGGCCAGTCACTTCCCCACATTTTTCTCTTCCTTTTCCGATCTCTTGGAAATATTTCTACTACGTATTTACTGTCCTTGAAACATGCTCAAGATGCTAGTTATGAGGAAAATGTGTTTTCAAAATAACATGTACATTACAGAGCTCCCTATACAGCTGTATATCAATAAGTTAACTGTGTGTTCGGATTGGGGAGTAATTTTATCTCAGTTTTATTTTCCTTGTTTATGTTTTATTAGTTTGGGTTTTTTTTAAGATTTTATTTATTTATTTGACAGACAGAGATCACAAGCAGGCAGAGAGGCAGGCAGAGAAAGAAGCAGGCTCCCTGCTGAGTGGAGAGCCCAATGCCGGGCTCTATCCCAGGACCCTGGGATCATGATCTGAGCCGAAGGCAGAGGCTTTAACACACTGAGCCACCCAGGTGCCCTTGTTTTCTTAGTTGTTTTTATAATAAACACAAGACATAAAATAAAAATAATATGAGGAAAAGTCTAGGCTCCTTGATCTGGCTTTTGGGGACTTCCATAATTTGAGTCCTCTTGAATCATTCTCATTTACTGATGTTAGCTTCTATTTTCAAAAACATTGCAACGTACTTGAAAACTCAGGTCCTAATTTCTTATTTTTTCTTACTCTTCATTTTTCTTGTCCCTCAATTCTGATATAACAATAAGTTATTGATTGATTAACTTATTCTTAATAACATCGGGGTAAAGTCGTACAAAAGCTTATACTATGTATAACTGTGTACACTCTTTTTTTTTTTTAAGATTTCATTTATTTATTTGACAGAGAGAGACACAGCAAGAAAGGGAACACAAGCAGGGGGAATGGGAGAGGGAGAAGCGGACTTCAAGCCCACAGAGCAGGGAGCCCAATGCGGGGCTCGATCCGAGGACTCTGGGATCATGACCTGAGCCGTAAGCAGACTCTTAACTTTGCCACCCAGGCGCCCCCAATTGTGTGCACTTTTTTTAAAAAAAATTAAATATTTATTTTCAGCATAACAGTATTCATTATTTTTTCACCACACCCAGTGTTCCATGCAAGCCGTGCCCTCTATAATACCCACCACCTGGTACCCCAGCCTCCCACCCCCCCGCCACTTCAAACCCCTCAGATTGTTTTTCAGAGTCCATAGTCTCTCATGATTTACCTCCCCTTCCAATTTCCCCTAACTCCCTTCTCCTCTCTAACTCCCCATATCCTCCATGCTATTTGTTATGCTCCACAAATAAGTGAAACCATATGATAATTGACTCTCTCTGCTTGACTTATTTCACTCAGCGTAATCTCTTCCAGTCTTATCCATGTTGCTACAAAAGTTGGGTATTCATCCTTTCTGATTGAGGCATAATACTCCATAGTGTATATGGACCACATCTTCCTTATCCATTCGTCCGTTGAAGGACATCTTGGTTCTTTCCATAGTTTGGCGACCGTGGTCATTGCTGCTATAAACATTAGGGTACAGATGGCCCTTCTTTTCACGACATCTGTATCTTTGGGGTAAATACCCAGGAGTGCAATGGCAGGGTCATAGAGAAGTTCTATTTTTAATTTCTTGAGGAATCTCCACACTGTTCTCCAAAGAGGCTGCACCAACTTGCATTCCCACCAACAGTGTAAGAGGGTTCCCCTTTCTCCACATCCCCTCCAACAAATGTTGTTTCCTGTCTTGTTAATTTTGGCCATTCTAACTGGTGTAAGTGTGTCTGTTCATATCTTCTGCCCATTTTTTGATATGATTGCCTGTTTTGTGTGTGTTGAGTTTGAGGAGTTCATTATAGATCCTGGATATCAACCTTTTGTCTGTACTGTCATTTGCAAATATCTTCTCCCATTCCGTGGGTTGCCTCTTTGTTTTTTTGACTGTTTCCTTTGCTGTGTAGAAGCTTTTGATTTTCATGAAGTCCCAAAAGTTTATTTTCACTTTTGTTTCCTTTGCCTTTGGAGACATATCTTGAAAGAATTTGCTGTGGCTGATATCGAAGAGATTACTGCCTATGTTCCCCTCTAGGATTCTGATGGTTCTGATGGTTCTGTCTCATATTGAGGTCTTTTATCCATTTTGAGTTGATCTTTGTGTACGGTGTAAGAGAATGGTCGAGTTTCATTCTTCTACATATAGCTGCCCAGTTTTCCCAGCACCATTTATTGAAGAGACTGTCTTTTTTCCACTGTATATTTTTTCCTGTTTTGTCAAAGATTAATTGACCATAGAGTTGAGGGTCCATATCTGGGCTCTCTACCCTGTTCCACTGGTCTATGTGTCCTTTTTTATACCAGTACCATGCTGTCTTGGTGACCACAGCTTTGTAATAAAGCTTGAATCAGGTAACGTGATGCCCCCGGTTTTATTTTCGTTTTTCAACATTTCCTTAGCGATTCGGGGTCTCTTCTGATTCCATACAAATTTCTGGATTATTTGCTCCAGCTCTTTGAATAATACTGGTGGAATTTTGATCGGAATGGCATTAAAAGTACAGATTGCTCTAGGCAGTATAGACATTTTAACAATGTTTATTCTTCCGATCCAAGAGCATGGAATGGTCTTCCATCTTTTTGTGTCTTCTTCAATTTCCTTCATGAGTGTTCTGTAGTTCCTCAAGTACAGATTCTTTACCTCTTTGGTTAGGTTTATTCCCAGGTATCTTATGGTTCTTGGTGCTATAGTAAATGGAATCGATTCTCTAATTTCCCTTTCTGTATTTTCATTGTGTGTACTCTTGAAAGATACAATATTTAGCCTTTCATTTTTGGAGACCCTGTGACCACCATTTCTGCCCCCAACTTTTTTCCTCTGCAAGTATCACATATTATATTTTCCCTTTTGTCATTTTAACACAAATGAGATGATCATGTGTCCAAATCATGCTGGTCCAGTGTGAATGTTAATGTAAACAAATGGTAAGAAATTCATTCCTTCGGGGATTTCAGCTGAATGCTGTAAGTCAGCAGGCTCTGTGACACGGGGTATTTAAGTGGAGGCTTCGGAGAGGTGTCACCTATTCATGTATTTTCCTCTTTGTCTATGACCACGGGCCAGTTAGATCTGTAGCTGATTTATAATTAAGTACCATGGATTACTCAGTTCAGTCTTCTGTTTGTGTGTCTCCTCCAGGGTTTTAACTGAGCACTGTTTAATACTTCAGCTAAAATGATATGAAATCAACTATCTTTGCTTGAAAATAGCTCTGTGGCCCATTCACTTTGATTATCAAACAAAGCAAGAGGAAACATTACAACCAGAGATGGAGGAGACTTCAGGGTTGTCTAGATCTTGCATGACTTGAATCGTGTGTCTTGTTAGGACTGTCGCGGACAGTGGTCATGTGACCTCGGGTCAGGTGATTGTGGCAGGTAGGATTCTGTATTGCTGAAGCGCATGGCCTCTAGCCTCAGTTAAATATAGGTCTGAATCACAGCTCTGACACCTGGCTGTGAGCTCTTAGGCAATTTGCGGAATTGCTCTGAGACTTGGTATCTTGATCTGTAAACTGAGCCTACTAATCTGTACCTTGCAGGGCTATTATTTTTAAAAAGTAGGTTACAGTGACCTTCTGATCTGTGCACAGATTAAACATATGTCTGTATTTCTTCTCCCTCCAGAAACCCCACTAAAAGGAGAGCAAATGAAGTGGCGGGGGGGTGGGAGGTTGGGGTACCAGGTGGTGGGTATTATAGAGGGCACGGCTTGCATGGAGCACTGGGTGTGGTGAAAAAATAATGAATAATGTTTTTCTGAAAATAAATAAATTGGGAAATAAATAAATAAATAAGAAAGAAAAAAATAAAAAATAAAAAAAAAATAAAAGGAGAGCAAATGAATTTAAAACAAATAGGCAAGTTATAAACCCCTGAGGCTAAAAGAATGGAACAGGAGACCATGAGGAGATCTGAGACCCACCCATTCGTGGACAGTGGCAAGTGGAAATGGAATCCAATGGAAAGTGTCTCTCACAGCCTGTGGAGGGGCACCCTGCAGGCCTGCAGAGAAGTTACTGTCCAGTGGGCCAGGCGGAATGTCACTTTGTAGCTTCAGGGTTTAGAGCTGGGGCAGGGGCTGAACAGAGGGAGGTAGGGGAAAATTACAGGTGGTAGTTAGTGACTCAGGCCCTTTCTTCTACCTCACACAGTGCAGTAACTACACCTTTCCAGCCTCAGATAAGATGGGAGACTCACAAAGAGGATACTGGAGAGAGGATAAGAAAATTAGAGGATCAATTCACGACTTGCAACAGCAGGGAGATAGACTCAAATAATATAGTTCTCAGGACCCTTCAGACACACTTATCCACTGGCCTCAGACTGACTTATCAAGGCAGAAACCAAGGTGGCAAAGGTGGCTTGATCTAGGCCACAAAGAAGATCAGGAAAAGGACTTAAGATATTTGGCCCCTAGACTTCAAAATATTTAAGAGACATGATAAACAACGGATTCTGGGAGAGGCTACATTCCCAGTCCCAGGCACCAGTGACCTTTCAAGGGAGAAGAACTTTAATCATGCCTATTGAAACAAAGTGTTGCAATATCAGACAGCCTCTAAGGTCAGGAATACACAGTGAAAGAAACACAGTAATGCATTGTCCTTGCCAGCAACCAAGGGCTACAGGGGGATGTGAGGCTTGCTGACATGAAACACACAACTGTTTTTAAAAACAAATCAAGCAGCAGAAACCCGAAACTTCTATCAACTTTATTTTTTTTTTTTTAAGATTTATTTCTTTATTTGACAGACTGAGATCACAGGTAGGCAGAGAGGCAGGCAGAGAGAGAGGAGGAAGCAGGCTCCCTGCTGAGCAGAGAGCCCGATGCGGGCCTCGATCCCAGGACCCTGAGATCATGACCTGAGCTGAAGGCAGAGGCTTTAACCCACTGAGCCACCCAGGCGCCCCCCAACTTTAAATCCTGTTAGCAACTGTATAAGATTCAACTGTACGAAATTGCTACCGCTGTAGGTTAGACATTTTGAATATAGGCAGTTTCAGATGGTTCAAGCTACTAACCAAAGTAGAGGGACTTCTTTCCCTATGATTGGCTGTTTCTATAGCACAGACTTTCCTGTACAGAGGTACCAAAAACTCCTGCAACAAAAATATGAATACCATGCGCTGACACTCTTCTGGGCCCTGGGGATAGCTCAGTGAGCAAGAGAGGTGAAGTCACTACTGGGTGAGTCAGACTTGGCTTCACAGGGGATTCCCACAGCCAGGGGCTGCAGAGCTAGTCTGACCTGTGATGAATTCCTGGCTCTGTGTTCTGTGAGACCATGAACAAGTGTGTGTGTGTGTGTGTGTGTGTGTGTGTGTGTGTGTTCTTTCCCAGGTTTGCAGGGCAGAGAATAAGTACCCTATAATTTGTAACTGTTACAATTATGAACACTTATTGAAGAAAATCTCCTTCAAAGATTTTATCATTTAAATAAAAATAAAATAAAATATTCTAACTTAAGTGCCAATGCTTCAATACACAGTGAGAAATAAATAGGTTTATTAGGTCAGGAGCATAGACTTGACAACATAGGACCTTTGTGGGCCAAGGGACGGTATTCTGGAAGAGTTATCTAGGAAAGGCCAATGAGGAGGTGAGTCTTCAGGCAAACTCTGAAAATGACTTTTGAAAGAGGGGAAGAAGAAACAACTTTCATAAAAGGATTCAAAACCGTGCTCCTGGGAAATATAACCTAAAAGGTAGATTAGTCTTCACAGAGAAAAGTGTATTTTTAGGCTTGCTTTCTAGGAATGTTGTGGAAACGCAATCTAAATCAAAAAGGTAGTTACTCTTTCTAGATTAAATGCCACAGTCAGAATTCACATTCACCAGGGATGTTTCTTAGTATAGGAGGAAACTGGAGAAAGCCTGAGCTCACTTTAAACTGGGGTCTTTTTTTTTTTTTTTAAGATTTTATTTATTTATTTGACAGAGATCACAAGTAGGCAGAGAGGCAGGCAGAAAGAAAGAGGAGGAAGCAGACTCCCCGCTGAGCAGAGAGCCCAATGTGGGGCTCAATCCCAGGACCCCGAGATCATGACCTGAGCCAAAGGCAGAGACTTTAACCCACTGAGCCACCCACGTGCCCCATGAACTGGGGTCTTTTATACTTGTGTCTTACTAGTCCCCATTATGAGTGTTATTAGTTTGCTAGAGTGGCCACAATTTTAGCTAAGACTGGCCTAGGACAACAGAAATTTATTGTGTCACATTTCGGAAGGCTACAAGTCCAAACGCAGTGGGTCCGCAGGGCCATGCTGGTTCTGAAGGTGTTGGGGGAGCAGCCACTTGAGGCTGCTGTCCTAGCTTCTCCGTAGCTCCTTGCCTTACAGAAGCATATCCATACAAGGCATTCTCCCTGTGTGCTCATCGATGTCCCAATTTCTCCTTTTTATAACACCCATCACACTGTATTAGGGACCACCCTAATAACCTCAACTTAACTAGATTATTTCTGTAAAACCCTATCTTTAAATAAGGTTGGATTCCGAGATATGGGGTTAAGACTCGAACATACCTTTTTTGGAGGAACCCAGCTAACCCTTAACACTGAGATAAAGGAAACTGATCTAAAGATAAAAAGTGATTTTTGGCTAGTATAGCATAAAGTGATAAGCAAAGGAGCTTCTTTGCAATTCTCACCACAGAATTATGCCGATTTAAGTAACAAGTGCGGCCAGTGCCTTTGGAGTCTGAACTGCATCTAATTAACAAACAACATCTAATGAAACCGGAAGGGTACCGTTGAGCCTGCAGTACGGAGAACTGAGCCGTGAACAGAGTTGTTGACCTTCCTTCCTAGTTCTGTATATGGTACGAGGCAGCAACAAACCACCCAATGCGGTTTAAAAAGCAAAGTTACAAATTCTAGGAATTCTGGGTTGACTGGGTGGCTCAGTAAGTTAAGCGTCTGCCTTTGGCTCAGGTCATGATCCCAAAGTCCTGGGATTGAGTCCTGCCTGGGGTTCCCTGCTCAGCAGGGAGTCTGCTTCTCCCTCTACCCCTCCCCCAATTTGTGCACTTGCTCTCCCTCTCTCTCTTTCGCAAAAATAAATAAATTTTAGATATTTAAGTGATACAGTTTAATCTGTAAGTTATACATGCACCTAATATATATTTATTATCTAGAACTGCATTGAACAAAAAGTACTCTGTATGTGTTTAAAAAAACTGAGTAGAATAATAAAAAAAGATAGAAGTGAAAGGTAACTCTTCTCTCCACATCCCTAGTTCTCCCTAGTTCCTCTGAAAGGCAACACTACTTGTAATTTTTTGTGTATCATTCCAGAAGTAGCCAGCAGAACAAATACATATGTGGTTATATAGAAAGTTCAAAAAATAATATATTTTTTAAAGATTTATTTATTTATTTATTTGACTGAGATCACAAGTAGGCAGAGAGGCAGCAGGGGCGTGGGGGAGAAGCAGGATCCTGCCGACCAGACAGCCTGATGCAGGGCTCGATCCCAGGACCCTGAGTCCATGACCTGAGCAGAAGGCAGAGGCTTTAACCCACTGAGCTACCCAGGCACCCCGAAAGTTCATAAAATATATATCTTTTTTATTTTTTCATAATACTAAAATGCTATCTATGGATTCTTCACACTGCCTTTGTCTTTTTAAAGATTTCAGAGCACACACAAGCAGGGGAGAAGGAGAAGCAGGTTGCCTGTAGAGCAGGGAGCCTAATGTGGGGCGTGATCCCAGGACCCTGGGATCATGACCTGAGCCAAAGGCAGACGCTTAACTTACTGAGCCACCCAGGCACCCCAAGTTTCTGTCTGTACAGATTTGCATATTCTGACATATCATATAAATGAATAATATATAACATTTTATAACTGACTAGAATTATTTTTATATTCTCCAGGTACACTCTGAAGAACAGATAGCTGAAGTATCTTAGATTCACTTTTACCACTCCAGATACTAAATCACTCATGTAAAAATATAGTCTCAATCCCCCACCCCATGGCATCATATATCTCACCCATATGCAAACATTCCACTCCAAATTCTATGACAAATTTTGTTTTGTATATAGCAAAGAATAAGTACAGGGAAGTGGTTAGAAGCACTAAACCACCTGATTTGAATGCTAATACTGTCACTTAGCAGCTGTGTAACCCAGGATAAATTGTTCAACCTCTCTGGGCCTTAGTTTCCACTCTTATAACAGGAGGAAAATAATGTTTCCTACTTCATGAGGGTGAAATGAACAAATGTATGCAAATATATTCAAAGTCTTTAAAAACTTAAAAGTTTCTGGGGCAGTTGGGTGGCTCAGGTGTTAAGCGTCTGCCTTCGGCTGAGGTCATGATCCCAGGGTCCTGGGATCGAGCCCTGCATCGGGCTTCCTGCTCAGCGGGAAGCCTGCTTCTCCCTCTCATGCTCCCCTTGCTTGTCTATCGAATAAAAAAATAAAATCTTAAAAAAAAAACAGTGAAAAGTTTCTAATACATAGTTGTTCTAATACATAGTAATTACTATATATATATATATATTTTTTTAAGATTTTATTTTTTTATTTGACAGAGTTCACAAGTAGGCAGAGAGACAGGCAGAGGGGGAAGCAGGATCCCTGCTGAGCAGAGAGCCGGATGTGGGGCTCGATCCTAGGACCCTGGGATCATGACCTCAGCCGAAGGCAGAGGCTTTAACCAACTGGGCCACCCAGGTGCCCCTACTATATGTTTTTATTTATTTACTGTCACTATCAGCTGTGAAAGCCATTCAGTAGAATTAGTACCCTGGCGCCGTTTAGATAGTTCTGCTGACCTTCTAATCCTACATGACCAGAGACCATTTCAATTACAAGTGTCATTCTAAATTCCTCAGTCTATGTCTTTCATCTTTTGAAGAAGGACGTTTAGCCTAGAAAGAAACCAACAATGTGTTCTTATGCACCCATAAATGTTTCTTGAGGACATATTGTATGCCATGCACAGCCTCAAGTTCTGTGAATAAGACCAAATGACCCTTTTCATCAGAGTCTAGCAGTGGGTGCAGATCAACAGTATGACAGGGACCAAAGAATGTGTTAGTATGCACAACGATTTCCCCTCAGGACCCTCCAGGAAGAATGACATAATTGCAGAAGGAGATGAGAAAAAGAAGTAAGACAAGATAACATCTTCTGATTGTTTTTCGGAGAGTTTATAGAAGAACTTTTAGAGCATGGGGGAGATAATGGAAGTAAGATAAAAAGAGAAAGGACTTCTAAATGTTTTGCTGAGCATTCTCATTGTGTGCCCACTCGGGCATTTGCATTTTCAATTGCAGTATGAGGACTGCCCTAAATATCGAAATGTTTTTAGTTACTTTCAGGATGCCAGATTCATGTTTCTTTAAATATAAACTGCATTTAGGATTAGGCCGTGAGTATCTTGGACTTTATATGGACAATAGACAATTGCAATAAAATGCAATGCTGTGGAAAGTTAGCACTTTGGGAAGGGAAAGGGAAGAGAATTCCAGGCGGTGGGATGAGCAAAGGCAGAAAGGGGAAGAGCCCAGAACGTTCCAGGATCTGAAAGCAGGAGGGCAGGGCCAGAGCACAAGCACACGAAGGCATAAGGCTGCAGTTGGGGCTGCCCGGGACAAATCCTGCAGGTCCTGGGAGGACGTGGTAAGGGATCTGAACTTAATCCTGTTGGACGTAAACAAGCAAGAGAGATGATTCAGATAGCACTAGTTAGTTGTTGGCCCTAGGAATACACTGACTCAGAACTGAGCTCTCTTCATGCACCCATGGACAGCCACAAACTTACAGGAAATTAGTAAGGAAAGCAAAAGACTTCCAGCTTATAAAAAGGCTTACAGCTTTCTAGCAAATAGGGGTGATTTCCACCTACTTCCTTGTTTGCTGCTAGACCTATACATCAATCTTATTTTTTTTTCGTTTTGCTTTAAAAGCACTAGACAAAATTAGAAAATTTTAAAAAGTGTTTTGCCTTCATTTCTAATCATTCTTTGCGATCAAAATTTAAAATTGTTGTTTCTATGTATCTCGATTGTCAGTGTTAACAGCATGGCCACTGCATGAAACAAATTGTTCTTCAGTGACGCTTCTGGAAAGCCAAAGTCGCGGTAAAACGGGGAGAAATCTAATTTAATTGATAGTATTTTCAGGCCTGATATTTAGTTAGATAGCAACCCGACAGCATACTTTAGTAATATTAATTCGCCCCTCCATCCTACCTGCAAAGTTTTCTGGTGTTATATCACACCGAGGATTGTCATGGATGTGATAAGCTACCTGAATTCCTGTCAGGAGGAAGAGTCCTCATTCCAGCTCCTGGGAGTGCCACCAGCAGATAGTCCTCATCTCTCAGCCCCCTTTGGGGGTTGCCCCAGCTTAAGGGAGGCAGCTCTCTCCCCCAAGTCATGCTCCCTTCACCCTCAGCCATACCCATGGACTAGTGATGCAGGCTCCTAAGGCCTCAGCCCTCTCTCCCCAGACTCCACCTGCTCCAAAGGGCACCCTGCATTGGTCATTCCCTTCAGGGTTATGGGGGGCTTCTTCTGGCTCTGCATCCCACTCGACTTCTCCCTTGACCCATCCTTCTTTCCCTCCCACACGGGTTGATCCCATGAGTCCTCCAGAATAAATCCCTGAAAAGGGGATATGATCCCACTCCTCTTGGGTCCATGTGGACAAGAAACAGGAAGTTCTGTCATGCTGAAGAACAGGGCCTGAAGGTATTTTGTAGGTGGTTCACTATCAGCAGGCATGAGATAGTAAAGGATGAGAAGTAAACCCTGCGGGCCTAGTTAGAGGTATGTGGGTGACTGAAGTTCTTGTTTGGTAACCGTGAAAACTAAAAAATACTTCATCTGCTGTTTGGTCTCTTTCCTCTCTTTCTCCTCTGTCCCTCCATCTTTCCATCTCCATTCTTTCTCCCGCCTGCCACCCCACTGGCCACCTGCGCGCCAGCCTAGTGTGATCTGAAAAGCAAGGTGTCTTACTTAGTCCACTCAGGCTGCTGTAACCAAATACCACAGGCTGGAGAGCTTAGACAACGGAAATATTTTTCTAGCAGTTCTGGAGGCTGGAAGTCTGTGATCAGGGTGCCAGTATCGTTCAGCGAGGGCTCTCTTCCCAGCTGCAGACTTCTGCTTGTATCCTCACATGGCAGAAGGGGCGAGGAAGCAATCTTGGGGCAACTTTTCTAAGGGCACTGATCTCCCTGAGAGCCCCACCGTCATGAATTAATCACCTCCCAATGCCCCCACCTCCTGATACCACCACATTGGGCGTTAGGATTCTAATATGGGAATGTGGGGGGCACAAAACTTCAGAAGCTCCTCCACCCTTGGCCTCTGGTACCTATGTCTTTACTAGCTTCCTTCTGCCCCACTGTAGCTCCTTCTCAGTTTCCCGCTGGTTTTTTCTAGAGACTCCATCCTGTCTTTCTTTTTCTTGTTTTACGTGCTTCCTGATAAGAAGTGATGAGGTCCTGCACAACTACAGGATTAGTGGAGATGAAGAGCAGGTACCAAGTGGAGGATACATGAGAGAGGTTTCAACTCCATCAAGTCAAGCATGAGGGCAGGAAGGAGCCCTGGAGCTCTCCTCCTCCCCAGACAGCCCACCCCATGGTCAGAGTGAGAAGTCCCTCAAGATCCTGTAGTGCTCTAGGCATACCTCGGCCAGCCCTTACCCTTATCCCATGGTCATGTGATGGGGAATTTGTCTGTCTTTCTTCCTAAATTGTGAGGTCCCCAGCACCTCCGTGGAGCCTGACACATTGCAGTCATCCTGTTACTGAGTAAATAAAAGAATAAAGTACTTAAAATGTGTGCAAATAAAAATATAGTAAAAATTGCTATATATATTTCAAATGATCTTCCCTAAGATGCTCAACTGCTGGTCGTGGTTATCAAAGTTCAAATGCCTCACTGACCTCAAGAGAAAGTGAAAACACCACCCTCTTCTTCAACTTCCTTGTAATTCTTCTGGACTCATAGTCATCAACGCATAGTTCAGCCCATAATTGTTCTGCTTAAGTGACTTCCAACCCTTCAGCAAAGCCTGAAGGCTAATGTCATGATCTCTTACAGATTTTGATATCAATTATATCACCTAGCACAGTAGCTCTCAGTAAACAGTAAGTGGGCAAATGGATTGATTACTCCTAAACTTGGACCAGCAGCTAAAGCCACACCCGTAGGCTCTTTTGCATTTCCTGAATGGCCCCACCCTTTCTACTTCTGTCCGTATCCCACCAGACAGCCTGCCCACTCAAGCCTCCTCTCCCTTCCTAAATACACCCAAACCCAGACAACCCCTAAGTCCCAAAACACAATGTGTACTTACTAATACCTAACCATCTTTCATTGTCACCCAAACGATCATAAAACTGTCTGGTTTAAGTTCAATTTTAAATACTCCATTAGAAGAAATTTTCATCAACAAATCATTCTTCTTCCAGACTTAGAATAAAGCAGTCAGGGTTCTAAAACCTGAACCTAGGGTCTGTAGGCTCTGAAGTAAGGAAATGTTTCTGGTTCCTTGGCCTAGAGATGGAGCTGCCTATCCTCTGGTCCCTGCAGCTTGTGTGTGTGTTTAAATTACTGTAGGTGTTTGGTCGCAATCATAATGTCATTTTTTCAGGCTTATGACATATTTTCCCCAATTATGAATGTAATTCACACCACCAACCGATTTTTCTTGAGTGGACAATGACAGACTCTTTATCTAAGTTATTTCATTTTTCTGCATAAATTCTCACACTGTAGTCTGTTTGTTGGAAATACTAGTTACTTATATAATACTTAAAGCCTTTTAAGAGGAAATGCATTTAAATCTTACCTTGCTGGTAGCTCCATCAAGAATGCAGCTAGCCAGTAAAGGAAGTCAAAATCAAAAACTGAGAGGGGAGAGAGAAACAAGAATTCATCCCGCCAAGCTCAGTATATAGTATAACAAATCTTTTCCTACAATCTGCCTTTTTCTCTCTCAACTGTCTGAAACACAGCACTACAGAGAGCATCACCCCCAGGTCCAAAGTGTCAATCCTATCCCAGGGAAACAGGCTTTTCCAGGCAGGTCTGATCACAAACCCGCAAAACTGGAGGCCGACAGTCTCAGCAGATGAACATTTTCTACACAGGCCTGTTGTAGTTCACTTCCAAGTCCAAACCAGGAAGTGCTGTTTAAGATGAGTCAAAGACTAAAAACACTTTGGCCTCGGAAACAAAACCGACCAGGCTCCAGAAAGGCTATAAGGGTTTAAATTTGGGACTGTTCTTCCGTTTGAGTTGGAGCCTAAGGTTTCCTACCCATAAGACATTTTAAACTTTCAAAATCTCTACCCCCCCCAAAAAAAACCCAAAGTGAGATGACATAAAACATACACAGGCGAGCGTACACACCTACACAAACACACACACACACACCATGCACAGACCAATTTGTTTCTGTGATCCTCTTCCTTATCTAGACGGTCCAGGCTTGGGCCAGATTTGGGTTGGTAAATTCTCCTCCAAACTAAACCAGGCAGACGGCAGAAAAGGTATTTAATTCTCGAGATGTTTTAAGGAGAAGGGTCGAGGCGTAGCCCGGCCACGCCCTGGTCCCGCTTTCCCGTTGCACAACTGAACCTTATGTCCGGGCAAGTGGAAGGAGGAACCCTGAGACCTCCAGCCCCTCCTCCCCGCGACCACGGGTAGCCGCGGAGTCCGGGGAGGCGGGGAGGACCTGTGGGTGAAGACAACGGGGCCGAGGGTGTTAAGTTTTAGTCCCGGGAGCCCCGGACCGCTACAGCGGGGACAGCAGCCAGCAGCGGGCAGGAAGGGGAGGACCCGGCCAGGCAAGGGGGAGCCCCCGCGCGGGCTCGGGGCTGGGTCGGAAAAGCTGCCTCACGGGCGCGCCCTCCTGCCCCTCCGCTGCTTTCCTCCCTCCCAGAGCGCCCCGCCCGGGCGTCCCTTCTAGTGTCCGCTGCGCCCTCCCGGAGGCACCGTTTGCAGCGGCCTTGCGATGTCTCAGCCAGGCCAGAAGCCCGCTGCCTCCCCGCGGCCCCGGCGCGCTGCAGCGGCCCGCCATACCCAGGAGGTGAGTGTCGCTCCTCCCGGAGCCGCAGGGCTGAACCCTGGGAGGACCCTCTGCCCCGGAGCCGTGAACCACCTCCTCCGGCCGTAGCCTGCCTGGCCTCCCGGCCCGTGCGTCCCCGCCCGGGCCGGGGAAGGGCGCGGGGCTCGGTGCCCGACGCAGGGCAGGTGGCTGGAGGTGGCCGGGTGTTCCCCACCGCGGCCAAGTGAGCTGGGCGTGGCCCGAGCTCCACAGGGGGTAGCCCGCGTCGGGAAAAGTTAGGTGGTGAGAGGCGGGTGAAATAAGGACAGGGGTGCAAGGAGGGGGGGTGTTCATGCGGGACCCCCCAGAGTAGGTGGGGTAGTTTAACTGGACCACGGAACCCTCTCCTGGGTGTAAAATAAAGTTCAAGCTGCAGGGCGTGGCTGCCTGGAGCAATAAAACAGCTTCCCTAACTAACCTCGAGCCAAATCGGGCGGGGGCGGGGTCAGCCGACGGGGGCGGGGTCAGCCGACGGGGCGGGGCCTGCTTCAGACACCGCCCAGGTGCCCTGCCTCCGACGGCTTCAGGGCTTGCAGAGCTCAGAGCCCTCCCGCTCCAAGGCAGGCGCAGTGATAGCCCCGTGCCTATTGCTCCGCACCCCGCGTCCTCGCCGCGCCCTCTGCCGCGCGGCTCAGAACAAACCGGTTGTCGCCATGGCATTCGCAAGCTGGTGGTACAAGACGGTAAATAGGAGCGGTCGTGCTTGGGCAGGAACGGGAAGGGAATGTGTTTGAACCCTTTGCCTTTCCGGGAGTGAGGATGAAGAAGTATTGCCCGGGTTTTGGCTGGGAAGGGGTGGGGACCAGGTGCGACCTCCTCTCTGGACTGCGGTTAGGCTCTGGGAGAGGCCGAGACTCACCCTACTGTGGTATGCAGGCGCGCGCCCGGGCGTGCGAATCGATATGAGCCGATGCAGGAGGCTCTGCTCGGCTCACCAGTTGAATGGGGCAGGAATTGTTGCTGGAGGAATTCCGCCCCTGGATGCGGATTCACTCTGCTCGCAGAGAGCATAGATCTAGAGTTTTTAACTTGTAAGCAAAGCTCGAAACTTTTAGAGGAGATGTTCTCGGACATGCGTTTTCCAACATGAAGGAGGAGAGGCAGCCCCGAGGGGTGGCAAGGAGAAAACCCAAAGTCCGAGGAACAGAAGCAACTGAGATCAAGACCTTTGTTGAGAATGAGACACAGAGAGCAAGATCTGTTCTGTACTTTATTCCACAAAAAATACGCAAAAGGTGTGTTGATGGGTGAACATCAAAATAATTATTTCCCATTGATTGATGTGAGAATTTCAAAAACTTAGTTTAAGTACACCTCTTTCTCAGCATGTGGTATTGGGAAAAGCAAGGTTATTGTGATCCAGACACTCTTGAGAGAGAAACCTTATATTGGAATCAGTAAACTGTGTACACAGAAGAGAATAAGACGGTAGTTCTTTTTCTCAAAGGGGAATGAGTCAACCTTTCTGAACCTGTTTTCACATCTGTAAATGGGGGTGATATAGGCACCACATAAGGGTTTGTGAGGACTGATAAGATTCATGAATCAAAGTACCATACCCATATAACTTCTAATGATTGGAAATTTCGGTTTCCCTTTAGATATTTCATTGTAATTGTTTCTCATTACATTTCCTGGTCTTTTAAAATGTAGCGTCTTATTTATGTACTGAAAGCAAAAGTTTGCTTTGAGTCATTATTGTCCTAAGGTTCTTATCAAAAGCACCATATGAATTATCTGCAGATATGGATGGCAGTATTTCATAGTTAACATCAGACTTTTCAAATTTATGATTCTCTAAAGGAAATTATGTTGGAATGTTTGAAGTAGTTTAAATCAGTGCCTTTAACCCTGTTATTTTTTTTAAAAATTTTTAAAAGATTTTATTTATGTGAGAAAGAGAGAGAGTGTGAGTGTGAGTGGCGGGGGAGGGGTAAAGGAAGAGGGAGAAGCAGACACCCTGCTGAGAAGGGAGCCCTGTGCAGGCTCAGTCCCAGCACCCTGAAATCATAACCTGACGCAAAGGTAGGTTATGACTGACCGAGCCACCCAGGCACCCCTAACCCTGTTATGTTTAGGTGTGTAGTCTGTCATTTTGCTAAAATCTCTCGTAATTCAATTTGGGAACTACTATAAAATTTTTTGCCTCTTAGAATCAGCAAACTGTCTGTGATGAGCTTTGATTCTTCCCAAACCAGTGCCATCTGGAAGAAATGTTGTGAGAGTCACATATATACTTTAAAATTTCCTAGTAGCCACATTAACAAAAGCAAATACAGGTGAAATTAGTGCTAATAATACATTTTTTTGAACCTGCTATATTCCAAACATTATTTCATCATATAATCAAAGTACCACTGATATATTTTAGATCTTCTTTTTATATTAATTTTATATTAATTTTTATATTAATTTTTCAAAATCCAGTGTTTATTTTATACTTATAGTAATTCATACTTGCTACATTTCAAGTACTCAAAAGGCATGAATGGCTAAGGGCTATAGTATTGGACAATATAGCTCTAGACATGGCTTCCTAATCATTTTTGTTTGATAGTTATGAGGGGGTGATCAAAGACCATTTTGAGAATTAAATGAAAGCTACTGACCATTTTCCCTTAGCAAAATACACACACACAAATGCACAAAAGCTCACCCATAAATCCTCTAAAGGTCCACGGAGCCAATTTACAACACCGTATTTCACATATATAGAATATAAATTACAATATGCGATAATATGATATTATTAATATATGATATTAATATGATATATAGCATTATATACTCTATAATATAATTACATAGTGCTATTTACATATATTATATACTATTATATAATAATTAAATACTATATAAGTGTATGATTTATATATGTATTTTAATCATGTGTATCATATATCATATATGTATGTATGTGTATGTATATATATATTCTATATAGGTATATATTAATATATACATAAATATATATTAATTGTTGATATATCCTTCTGGCATATCCTATAATTAAAGTATCTGGTAAATCCTATAATTAAAATATCTTTATTAAGATTCTTTAAATACCGAAAAAGATTGTGAATGACCTAACTTTAAAAATCTAGGCAGAATAAGATAAAATAATTAAAAGATGTATTTATGAAGTTTGTTTAAGGGAGTGCTGCCTATAAAGCCAGTCAGTGAAACACATTTCAGTGTGTATTTTCACACTGAATACCATCAATATCATTGATCTCATCTTCCAAAGAATTATGTGGCTGTAGAAAAAGAAACCAACAGAACAACTTTAAAAAGCTAGATCTGAAAAAATTCCGACGAGCACTGTAATCACAATGAAGTGTGAAGGAGAGTCAGTGGTTGACATCAGGAATCACATTCCTGAGTCATAAGTAGACTTGATTAGGCCATGTTAATTAAAGATGTTTCTTAGTCTAATTAGAGCCATGAGCCCGGGGTGGCATGATCAAGGAGCACAGTCATTTGGGAGGCCCCATGGTCGTGGCCGGTCCGGGAAGAATGTCAGAAGCCTTCCATGGCAGGACAAACCACTTGGTTGCAGTGACTTTTAGGAGTAAGAAATGCAAATAACAGACTCTGAAAAATGTGCACAGGCTTTAGAGAGTCTGACGGAATAGAGGTCAGACACAACTTTGCCCTTTTGGTTGCTGTTTCGAAACTGGTTTGCTTCCCATTGCAGATAAGACTTTTAAATTGAGAGTATCATCTGAGGATGTTATCTTATCGGTTTTGGCACTTCCCAGAAAGTAAATTATATTCTACAAGCACTTTTTATAACAGTGATATAGCTTGCTGGGGTCGAAACGTGGGTGGCCTCTCGAGATTTTAAGGTGGGTGGGTAGGCATTTAGTTCCGAGCAGGTTGTCAGGTGTAATACAGGTCTTCTCTGAGCAGCCCTTCTTTATTCTATTCTTTTTCTTGAGATTTTTTTGTTCTATTCGTTTGTTTAAGTTTTGTGGTGGTAAAATATACACAGCATAAAATTTTCCATCTTAACTCTTTGTAAGTGTTAAGTGGAATTGAATACATTCACATTTTTTAAAGTGTTATTTGTTCAAATAATCTTAAATACACGCAATGTCGCATTCGAAGCCAGAGCCCGGAGTTGGAGAGTAACGCGCTCCTGCACCTGAACTGCAGCCATCACCAACATCTATCTCCGGAGCTCCACTTATCTTGCAAAACGAAAACTCTAAGGCCATTAAAAATAAATCTCCATTTGGCTTACGTATATCTGCTTCAATACATAGCACTGTGTTCAAGTATCTGTGTTGCTTTTTTTCTCATAGTCTTTTTTTTTTTTTTTAAGAATTTATTTATTTGTCAGAGAGAGAGAGAAAGCAGCAGGCAGAGGGAGAAGCAGGGTCCCCGCTGAGTAGGGAACCCCATGTGGGGCTTGATCCCAGGAACCTGGGACCATGACCCGAGGCGAAGGCAGAGGCCTTACTGCTAGAGCCACCCAAGCGCCCTGCTTTTTGTTTTTATTTTTTTTTCATATTCTATTGTAAAAATAAAAGTGTATCAGGTGTCTTTCAGTTAAGAAAGATGTGAAATAACTCCACCCAATAAACACTATTTATGTAAGTTGCCTTCTCATTTGGAGGAGGCATTTATCCCAGGGAGAAAGGGATCTATGGTTAGAGTCTCCTTAAAAAAGCATGGAATTCATTTTGACTGCTGAGAACTTACAGAACACAAAAAGGGTTTGATAAAGGCCAAGTATGGTCACAGGTAATTATTGTTCACCTGCTATGTGTCAGGTTCTGTAAAGAGTTCCATGGAGGGGCGCCTGGGTGGCTCTGTGGGTTAAGGCCTCTGCCTTCGACTTGGGTTGTGATCTCAGGGTCCTGGAATCGAGCCCCGCATCGGGCTCTCTGCTCGGCAGTGAGCCTGCTTCCTCCTCTCTCTGCCTGCCTCTCTGCCTGCTTGTGATCTCTCTCTCTCTTTCAAATAAATAAATAAAATCTTAAAAAAAAAATTTCCATGGGCATAGCAACTGTGCATTTCTCATAAATAAAAATCACAAGTGCATCCTAATGACTACTCCAAAAGCAACAAAGTAACTGTTGAAATTCTCATGGCATCTCTGATTTAGAGAAAATTCAAAAAGTCTTAATCCAGGTAAATCCCAGAAGCTGAAATTGGCAAAGAAGCAATCAATGCTACCTCTGAAAACTGGACAAAAGGAACATGCCCTTAACAGTGTCATCTTAGACTTATCCATGAGAATGTTCAAGTGTTAGGAAAAAGCATACGTAGGGTTTAGGAGAAACATTGGGATTTCAGAATTATTGGCCATGCAGTTAATCCTTAATATGTGTCGTTTATATGAAAATCCCAGAAAATTATCCTATAATTTTAGAATTTGATAACAAATGTTTTTAAAGATTTTTATTTATTTATTTGATAGACAGAGAGAGATCACAAGTAGGCAGAGAGGCAGGCAGAGAGAGAGGGGGAAGCAGGCTTCCCCCTGAGCAGAGAGCCCGATGTGGGGCTCAATCCCAGGACCCTGAGATCATGACCTGAGCTGAAGGCAGAGGCTTAAACCACTGAGCCACCCAGGCGCCCCGATAACAAATGTTTTTAGAGGAGCAGAATGATACCATGTATTAACAGGCCAGACCTTTTACTTATTTCTTATTCTTATATATATTCTTATATTTACTTATTACTTATATTCTTGAGTAATTATTCTCCATACAATACTTAGCACATGGTAGCTACTCACCCACTTTTTAAAAAATAAATCAGCTCTATTCTGCTCTATGAGTTAAGAGTTTTTAGTGTGAAAGCCAAGAGAAATGGCTAAGATACTGCCTTTAGGTGACTCTAGGGAGATACATATGCTTCAGATAAGAGGCTTCTAACTTTTTCAAAACTTTTTATCACAGAAGAGAGGTTAATATAATGAACTCTTCATATACCCATCATCTTTAATAATTATCCGCGTGGTAGTATTTTGCCACACAATATTATTTCTTCTTCTTCTTATTTAACTCCCAGCCCCACCAACATACCAGCACGTGCGCACGCGCGCACACACACACACACACACACACACATGCACGAGCGCACGGGCGTGCACACACATCTACACACACACCTCTGTGTTCCAAAGTATTTAATTTTGTGTTATGTTATTTATTTTCTTAATTTTTTTTACAAAGAGCGTGCACAAGAACTAGCCTGAGTGCAGAAAGAGGATGGGCGATGGGGGCAGAGGGGCAGAGGGAGAGGGAGAGAGAATTTTAAGCACGTTCCACATCCATCCTGGAGCCCCACGCAGGGCTGGCTCTCAAGACCCTGATATCATGAGATACAACCTGAGTTCAAATCAACGATTGGAGACTTAATCTACTGAACCACCCAGGCATGCCCTTGAAGTATTTTAAAAATGGGGAATTGCACATTTAAGGGTCATGCCTGTGACCAATTTGGATGGATTGTTTGGAAAAGAAATTCTGTATTCGCTGTGCACTTTGTTTCCTTAGGTGTAATATGGAAACGGGAGACAATATAATATACAACCATAAGAGATGAAGTACTAAACTCAAATTTATCAGATGAACCTGGTTGCTTTGTACCTAGAAAAAATAAGAAACTAAATTCTCTGCTCTAACATTTATAGTCTTAGAAAATGAAACCTTTAAACCTTTGCTTACATCTCTTATTCATTTTACTGTTTCATAATTCAGCACAATCTTGTTGATGCCAGAGAAAAACAAGGGAGTGGAATAACTTTTATTGTATTCTTAAAACGAACTAGGCAATGGGCCAGGCTCCTCATTAACATCAGCTCCTTTCAGAAATATGTCAGCCCCTGGGCTATGTACTATTAGCTTCATTTTACAAGTAGAAAACAGAAAGGTTAAATTATTTGTCCAAGGTCACATAGCCTTTCACATCCAAGCTTTTTCTGTCGCATCTGAGTTTGTCAGAGAATGAAATGCCGGGAAGTGGTTACCCAGGTAACAAGAGGATGGGAAGCCAACTGGGGAGGGTGAGGCAACCCAGAGATTAGAAATTTCAGGAAGCGGCTATCATTTCTGTGGAGAAAGGACTGGCAGAGAGCTGGATCTCCCTGTGGAAACTCCCAACTGCAGCTAGCCCTTCCTGCAGAAGACATTTCTATAGAGCCTTCCAGAGGCAAAAAGGAAGGGGAAAGGCTACCCTCTAACCACCTCCAGTCTCCTGTCTCTGTCTCCCAAGCCCAAGACCATCCATCCCAAATATCCCTGGTCCAGGGAGCACAGGGAGCAGGGCCCCAGGGCAAGGAATATACCGGAGGGTAGAAAGGCCCAGAGCTGCTCCAGGGAGATGGTTTTAAAGCAAAACCAACTTTACGTCTTGGTCCTTCTATTTGTTTGCTTGAACATTACTGTTTTAGCAAGCAGAATACACACAAGAATAATATTAAGGGATTTTGCTGGAAATATCAATTTATACGTTGTCTTTTAATTTTTCAAGCTGGGTTTTTTTTGGGGGGTGAAGGGGAGGGACCTCTTTCTTTTTTAATCTAGTTTACTGACCTGAACGGAGCAAAAGTACTTTTCAGGCAGTGTTTAGAGGTTTATAGAAATAACAGTCATTCAGTCAAGAAGTATTTGTCACTCCCCTACCACAGGGCCAGAAAAATAAGAAAATAGCTTGCCCTCTGGTTGGGAAGACAAAATATACATTTATTTTTTTTATTTTTTTTTAATTTTAAAAGATTTTATTTATTTATTTGTCAGAGAGAGAGCGAGCGAGAGCGAGCACAGGCAGACAGAGAGGCAGACAGAGTCAGAGGGAGAAGCAGGCTCCCTGCGGAGCAAGGAGCCCGATGTGGGACTCGATCCCAGGATGCTGGGATCATGACCTGAGCCGAAGGCAGCTGCCCAACCAACTGAGCCACCCAGGTGTCCCCAAAATATACATTTATGAAGGAATCAGTAAGCAAGTTTTGATTTGTTTGCTTAAGAAACTAAGAAAATCGAGACTAATGAGCAGATAGGAAGATACAATGTGCCATAAATAGGGCAAGGCTCAGAATTAGTCAGGAAATGCTGGTGTGAACACAGGGCAGCGTGCTCCTTTCTTGAGCAATCAAGAGTTTACCCAGGAGCCCCAGAGCCGCCCTAGCCTGCCTGACCAGGGGAATCTCCCTGTGGATGCCAACTCAGTGGGGTGGTTTGAAGAGCAGAGCCCTCTGCTTCCTGTCACCGAGCCCAGAGATCTCTCCAAACCAGTCGTCTCCAGTCCTGGCTGCATATTAGGATCAGCTGGGAAATCTTAGGAAAATACATCTATGCTCACGCCCAACTCTAGACAAACTTACACTCTGGAAATACAATGAGTATTTCCAAGGTTCCTGGGTGCTTTTGATCTACACTGAAGAATGAAACCCACTGCTAAGTGAGGGCTTTCTGACAGCTGTCACTGGACATGCAAATATTGATCTCTGTGGCCTTGCCTGCAAGTTGAAGAAGAAAAATTTTTGAGTTGTTTTCAAATAACCTTTACTGTTTTTTCAAACAATTTTATTAAAATATAATCCACAAACTATGAATTCACCCACCAAAACATACAGGTACAATTCAGTGTTTTTTAGTGTATTCACAGAGTGGTGCAAGCATCACTTCTGTTTAATTTTAGAATGTTTTTGTCATCCCCTAAAAGAGAACTCTGACTTTTTTTTTTTAAGAAGCAAAGGTATTTCAGAAGCACCCAGCATTTGTACTCTCTAAGTTGGGCTTGCACTTGTTGAAACTGTTTTTTTTTTCCTGTCTTCCATCTTTTATATATGTGTAGAAGTTTGCTTTTATTTTCTTCTGTGTTACGTATGCCCTTGTGCATGTGGGTAGTGGTGGGGAGGGTGTCCAGATGGCGCACTAGCACATGTCTTCCGCAGGGGGGCGCTCACAGGCTGCCGGTCCTATTGCTCCTGGCTCTTCTTGATCTCCACCCTCCCCCACCTCCCACCTGTTTGTGGGTTTGCTGTGGCAGAAGATTTTAAGCATATAAAAATCTTTCTCCTCCAATGAGGACAGAGGGTAGTTCTGCTTGCCAACCACACAGTGATCCACAGGGCTGAAAACAGTTTGGAATATTATTCCTTTTTGAGGGAAGACGGTGGAGTCCCTTGCCTGCTTTTTCCCTGCTTCTGAACTCCTGCCTCTTTCATCCTAACTGCACGCGTTGGCTGTCATCTGTAGCCTTATTCTCCACATGCAGTTTCTACTGCATTAGGGTTGGCATCCTGTGCTTCCAGTCTTTTCATCTCCAGCTAATTAATACAGGACTGAATTTACAACCAGGGCTGGTTTTGTTTGTTTGTTTTAAGATTTTATTTATTTATTTGAGAGAGAGACACACAGTGAGAGAAGGAACACAAGCAGGGGGAGTGGGAGAAGGAGAAGCAGGCTTCTGGCTGAGCAGGGAGCCAGTGGAGGGCTGGATCCCAGGATCCTGGGATCATGACCTGAGCCAAAGACAGATGCTTAAGGACTGAGCCACCCAGGCACCCCCAAACAGGGCTGTTCAATTCATTTTGTAAAGCAAACCAGTTTCAGAATCCATAGGTTCTGTTTTGGTTTGTAGTTTTCATTTTAGAGCACTGGATTGAGTCTTTCTTGATGTGAATCCCAAGATCTCTGCTAGCTTTTCACTAGGTCCAGAGTAGCCCAGTCTCTGGCCCATAGAATATAA
This sequence comes from Neogale vison, assembly GCF_020171115.1. Lineage (NCBI taxonomy): Eukaryota > Metazoa > Chordata > Mammalia > Carnivora > Mustelidae > Neogale > Neogale vison. Next base: position 196,701,376 of record NC_058091.1, on the reverse strand, counting down.
TCTGGATATGTGGTGTGATGGAGGAGTACCTCACTTTCAGATCCTCGATTTCTTTATCTGTAAACGAGGCGTCAGTATGTACCTCTGGAGCTGCTGTGGAGGGTGAAGGGGATCTCTTACGGGAAGTGGTTAGCACTAGGCTAGCACAGAGTAAGTAGAAGCTTGGGACATACTGGTTTCCTTTCCCTCATCGAAAAGTCCTCTGTGGGACATGGGGAGTTAGAGAGGAGAAGGGAGTTGGGGGAAATTGGAAGGGCAGGTGAACCATGAGAGACTGTGGACTCTGAAAAACGATCTGAGGGGTTTGAAGTTGCGGGGGGTGGGAGGTTGGGGTACCAGGTGGTGGGTATTAGAGAGGGCACGGCTTGCATGGAGCACTGGGTGTGGTGAAAAAATAATGAATACTGTTATGCTGAAAATAAATTTTAAAATATTAATTAAAAAAAAAAAAAGAAAAAGGAAAAGTCCTCTCTGGGCTTACCAGTTTTGTGGTTCTCTTTCTGGACCTAGCAGTGCTTTCCTTTCCATGCTTCTCTCCCCTCTCCCCACCCCACCCACTGAGCGTGGTAGTGGACACAGTCTTCTCTCTTGCCTCTTGCAGCATGTTTCCTAAACTGGATGGAATCTGACAGTAATCATTCCCAAATATTTCATTGCATCAGCTCAGTCATGTAGAAAGTGTGTAATTATGCCACGAGTTCAATAATGAGGCATTTGGTATTAACTATACTCAAATTTTAAAAAGATGATAATAATAAATGTTTTAAAATAAATAAAAAATCAGATACTTTGACTCTCTCTCAGGGAAAAGATAAAACTGATTTTACATTGCTAATAGATTGCTGACTATTGAATAAGCCCTGAAAAATGGTCCGGGCAGTGGTTCATTCATCAAGTTGCTATTTACTAGAAATTAAGTAGTGTTAGGTAATTCTTGTTAATTCTCTAAAGTGATGATGATATTGGAGTTACTTGGAGAAAATTCTTCAATTTAAGGAGATGTTTAGTGAAATGGTCAGGGGGTAAAGTTTTAGGATACCTTCAGTTTACTTTCAAATGCAGGTCCATATCCACATACAGATAGAGAGATAGATCCGTCTATAATATATGCAAATATGGCAAATGTAGCAACAATCTTAGTAGTTACTGGATCTAAGTGGTAAGAATATCAGTACTCATTGTATTATTCTTTTAATTTTTCTGTGTGTTAGAAAAATTTTATAATAAAAGGGTGGGTTGGGGCCCCTGTGTATCTTAGTTGGCTAGACATCTGACTTGAGTTCTCAGCTCAGGTCTTGATCTCAAAGTCATGTGTTCAAGCCCCTTGTTGGGTGTGGAGCCTACTTAAAAAAAAAAAAAAAAAAAAAAAACTGGGTTAAAAAAAAAAACTGGGAGGAGGGGCACCTGTCAAATAAATAAATAAAATCTTAAAAAAAAAAAAACCTGGGAAGATAAAATCCATAAGTTTCCTAAAAAATGTTCTCATTTGATTGTATTTTTTATGTCATTATACCTCTTTATGTTGTAAAAAATGCTTTCTACTGAGAGCAAATACTTCTTTAGAAATCACAAAATACCAATTCGTATAGTACATATTTGTTCTAAGTTGTCATTATAACTGAACTTTTTTTTTTAAGATTTTATTTATTTATTTGACAAAGAGAGAGATCACAAGTAGGCAGAGAGGCAGGCAGAGATGAGGGGGAAGCAGGCTCCCCACTGAGCAGAGAGCCCGATGTGGGGCTCCATCCCAGGACCCTGAGATCATGACCTGAGCTGAAGGCAGAGGCTTTAACCCACTGGACCACCCAGGTGCCCCTAACTGAACATTTTTTAAAGTATTTATCATGTATATCCCTCCCAAACTATTTAGAACCTACATCATTTGAGGGATTTTGAGCATTTAAATGGAAACAAGTAACTGATAGTGTTGGTTAATCTGTGGGACTGAAATTTTGGAACACCCCCAGGAAATGACTTTCCAAAAACTTATTTATTTATTTATTTATTTTCATTTTTAAAAGTAAGCTGTATGCCCAATGTGGGACTTTAACTCATGACCATGAGATCAAGAGTACATGCTCTAAGGACTGAGCCAGACAGGGGCCTCTTTTAAAAATTTTTAAAGGGGGCACCTGGGTGGGTCAGTGGGTTAAGCCTGTGCCTTCAGCTCAGGTCATGATCTCAGGGTCCTGGGATCGAACCCCGCATTGGTCTCTCTGTTTGGCGGGGAGCCTGCTTCCTCCCCCTTCTCTCCTTCTGCCTGCTTCTCTGCCTACTTGTGATCTCTGTGTGTCAAATAAGTAAAATTTAAAAAAGAAAAAAGGTTATAAAAAATTTTTTTAAGAAACATCTGTATACCTAAATTTTAGGGAGAAAGGGCTGTCTGCATATTTATTGTATGACCGTGGGACATAATATGTATTAGCCATGGAACAGAAAGCAGAGGGAGACCTTGTGGAGTGCAGGGAACCTTCTAGCCGACAAGAGCAACTGCCTCGTTAAGCTTTTTCCTTTCCAAAGCAGACCACTAATAGCTCCCAAGGACTGAAGGAGGCACTCAGTACACTGAGTAAAACAGTGCATGTTTTTGTTGCTACTGTCTGCCTCTAATCTGAGAAAGATAGGGATCTGAAGATATTAATAATGAGTGTGATAGTGTTCTAAATTTGCCACTTCTGGAAGAGACAGATCAGGTAAATCTCTCACTGTAGATCCATTCCTCTTAAATTCTATCTGCATGTGGTGAGTGATTCTGCCCCCTAGTCTGGCCTTCAGGAAACTTCGAAAACTTAGCTCTCACCATCTAGCACTGATACATGTGTGGGTTTTTAGACTTTTTTTTTTTTTTTTCCAGATTCATTAACTACTCAATACTGATTGCCCTCCACTATGGACTGGGACAAGGTGAAATGGGCCCTGTACTGGGCTTCATTCACCAAGCTCTTGAAGCCTGGGGGTTTTTCAGTGAGTGGATTCCATTCACTGATCAGTGTTACATTTTGGGAAGAATTTTCCATATATGAAAGTGATTTCCTCCTAGTTTATCACACAGAGAGCTCTTAATGCAAGGTTTCATCCATGTGTCTGATATTTCTTGGATTCATGTTTTAATTAAAATACATGTTGATATGACTAATGAAAATATTACCTTATTCTGTTTAGCATGGAATAGTGACAGTCGGAAAACCTGCTATGCAAACTGTCCCATTCACTAAGTCTGTGTCCTTATGAAAGATCAGTAAGTTCTTATTCTTAGTTTTTTCATCCCTAAAAATCACATGAGCCTCTTTTTTTGTATCAAATAAGAATCTGTATTGTAGTAAATAATAAAGAATGATATAAATTATTATTAGTAGTATTACTGTTACTACCACTCTTCTTAATTCAAATAATTCCATTATCTTACATCCCCAGGTTATGACTTGCTTTGGGGAATGTTGTATACTTTTGTATTTTCGCTTAACTGAAGATGGTTGGTATTGAACCCAATGGTGAACTTTTATTTCCTTATAGTTAGGTTATTTTTTCCCACTTTCTTGCATATCCCACAATGTACAAGAAATGAAACAATTCTTGGTAACCCTTTTCAGGAACATATATATTTTTTTAATTTCTCAACAAAAGTCAATAAACTTTATGGCTTATTTTACTTACCATCAAGACAAATGACTGTATTAGCTACTTGAAGATTTTATGTGCCACATAAAAATACTTGCTTTCATTCTCACTGTCCTGGTGAGAAAAATAATTCTGTTTCTGGGCATAACGAAATCAAAGAGCCATAATAAATAGAAGTTGTTGCGGGTATGGTCGTCCCCCTGCAGGGTTTGTCTTCCTGGGAGATAACCGAGGAAGAACTCCGAGGAATTCCCAGAAATCACCAGAAGTGATGGCAGTTCTGGAAGCTGTGGTTCTCCCTTGAGCCCTTGCTGAACTGCGGCTTAAGTATGGCTTTAGGCTCCACATGGTCCGTAGACACCACAACTCCACGAGGAACCACATGTCTCCCACACTGACAATTTGGGCTTTAAAATTGCATGAGGCATTTTGTAGGAGACGAGATGCCGCCTTGGAAGCACCATCAGATCTGTGTCTGGTTAATTACAGACTGACTCTCTACACTCCAAATGAATGTCTGTAGCTCCTCTTGATTTTTGAAAGCCGCCTGTGTCACTATAGACTTATCAGCATTTTCAGAAGGAAGATTAAAGGGGTCCTTGTTTTTACAGGCTATGTATTTAGCCCTTCAGGATTAAAGTCACTATTATATTACCTTGTAGTACCTCCTTCTTTTAAACATTATCTTTCTTTCTTTTCTTTTTATATTTCTATAGCATGTCAGTGAAATAACCAGTGGCTCGCCTTCCAAGTCAGGAGAAAAGAAAGGACCAGATGAGGTAATTCCCGCAATACTGGGTTTTCCTTTTCTCTTGCTTTTAATTGTGAATTCTATCTTGAAATAGATAATGAGGTTGCAAAGAGCTCCTACTAGAATATTGGCAAATTAGTCTTAACTAAGATTTGATTCAAGAATATAAGTATACTATGGAAAAAACCAAGATGCCCTTCAACAGATGAATGGATAAGGAAGATGTGGTCCATATACACTATGGAGTATTATGCCTCCATCAGAAAGGACGAATATCCAACTTTTGTAGCAACATGGACGGGACTGGAAGAGATTATGCTGAGTGAAATCAGTCAAGCAGAGAGAGTCAATTATCATATGGTTTCACTCATTTGTGGAGCATAACCAATAGCATGGAGGACAAGGGGCGTTAGAGAGGAGTAGGGAATTTGGGTAAATTGGAAGGGGAGGTGAACCATGAGAGACTATGGGCTCTGAAAAACAGTCTGAGGGGTTTGAAGTGGCGGGGGGGTGGGAGGTTGGGGTACCAGGTGGTGGGTATTATAGAGGGCACATCTTGCATGGAGCACTGGGTGTGGTGAAAAAATAATGAATACTGTTTTTCTGAAAATAAATAAATTGGGGGAAAAAAAAAGAATATAAGTATAACTCATTAAAAATAAAAATAAAGTGTTCCTGGGGAAAGAACCTTTAGAAATGCTTTCTTTTATCTTTTCTTTTTTTTTTTTTAAGATTTTATTCATTTATTTGACAGAGAGGGAGAAAGAAAGCAAGAGAGGGGACACAAGCAGGGGGAGTGGGAGAGGGAGAAGCAGGCCTCCTGCTGAGCAGGGAGCCTGATGAGGGGGCTCGATCCCAAGACCCTGGGATCATGACCTGGGCCGAAGGCAGATCCTTAATGACTGAGCCACCCAGGTGCCCTTAGAAATAGTTTCTATTTAGGAATAGAAGCCAGTTATTCAAGGTGGTTTCCCTATAGGAATTGCTATATTATATTGCTATAGGAATTAAATATTTTGTTGGTGACATGACAGATTTACAGGGAGGAACCAAATGCTGTAGTGGAAAAGGACATCTTTCTTCCCGAGGGTACAGTAGAAGAAGGACAGTGATTGCTTGTCCTTATTCAGGTTCATAAACAAATGGGAGAGAGAAAGACTGTTTTTATTTGGATCAATTCTGTGGAAACAGGAGTAAAATGGAGCCTTTCCACTTGGGGGTGAGTTTTCATTGACACTGAATTTCTTCCTCCTGATGATGCTCCATTATGTGCCCTGTCAACACTGGCCGACATCTCCATGGACAGGTCCTTTGAATGTGCTGTCCTTCCAAAGGGTACTGGAAAGGATACATTGATCATTATGTTTTTCTCTACATTATCAAAATGTTTTTAGAAATTTTGATCCTTGAGGTACCTGTGTGTGTGGTTCAGTCAGTTAAGTTTCTGCCTCCGGCTTAGGTCATGATCCCAGGGTCCTGGGATGGAGCCCCACATCCGGCTCCCTGCTCAGTAGGAAGCCTGATTCTCCCTCTCCCACTGCTTCTGTTCCCTCTCTCGCTGTGTCTCTCTCTGTCAAATAAATAAAATCTCTGTCTCTCAGTCTCTCTCTCTGACAAATACATGAACAAAATCTCTAAAAGAAAAGAAAAAAAAATTTTGCTCTTCTTTTCCGCAATTTTGTAATATTTAATATATTTTGATATATTCAATATATAAGGAGGCTGTTATAGCTAGAATCTTCTATGGATTCTGCACCATGGTTCACTGAACTTTCTACTGTCATTTTCATGACCAGGACCCATGAAAATATAATTTAGAGTCTTTCCTTTTTAGTTATCAACTTCTATTTTTTTTTAATTTTTTATTTTTTAAATTTCTTTTCGGTGTACCAGAATTCATTATTTATGCACCACACCCAGTGCTCCATGCAGTACGAGCCCTCCATAATAACTTCTGTTTTATTTATTTATTTATTTATTTATTTATTTATTTTACACTGTTTAAGTCTGTGTAACAATTGGTCTCATGGAGAGAGCACTGGAATAGGTAAGACTTTTTTGCCTAGAGGGCTTAGATTGCGTCAGACAGCTTCCATCATCTGCCACAAAGTTTTGCTTGAAATAGATTATTTCTTCACAAGCACATTGGTAATGAATTTTTTGTACCCATGGAAGGCAGATGTTTCTTTAAAATTAGAAAATAAGAGTAAACATTTATTAAGATTTTATCCTGTTTCTTGGTTAAATTATTAAAAAATATACTCCCATATGAAAAAAACACATTTTCCCCTTTATACTGGCACGAAAATCTGTTGAGTGTCATTCAGCTGCTTATCTACCCCACTTTTTTTTTTTTTAGATTATTTATTTATTTACTTGACAGACTGAGATCACAAGTAGGCAGAGAGGCAGGCAGAGAGATGGGGGGAAGCAGGCTCCTTGCTGAGCAGAGAGCCCTATGCAGGGGGCTCGATCCCAGGACCCCGGGATCATGTCTCGAGCTGAAGGCAGAGGCTTTAACCCACTGAGCCACCCAGGCGCCCTCTACCCCACCTTTTAAATATATCGCCAGATAAGTTATCTATCAAATAATTTATGATTTCAAAACTCTAATATTTCTTTATTCTCCAGATCTCTAAATAATAATTTTGGATGTTATTCTCTGTTAATATTAGTTGAGATTAAATTATTCACACAAAAAAAGGAAATCTCTGTTGTGGTCAAATAAATAGTCAGCTAGTTCATATATCACCAAGTATGTTATTACGCAAAAGCTTAAATATTATATCTTGAATGTATAGGCATTGTTGGTTTAGGCAACAACTGCTAGCCCAGTGTTAGGTTGTTTTTGCTTTTTTTTTTTCTAACGAGGCTAAAAAGTACCTTATTTCCATATTTATAAGAGGCTTGAGGAAACTAATAAGGACCTCTGTTATAAATGCAGCCAAGGGGACATAAATGCAGCCAGGAGGCAGACTGCACTTTAAGTTTGAAACCAAAGGCTGAACTTTCACCTCAAAGAAAGGAAGAAGGAATTTTTCTTTTCATTATCAGCCATTCAAGGAATTCTGGTATTGTTTCACAATGCTTCTGAGAAATTCAGATTTATAACTCTTGTACTTGGTGCCAAGCCAGGACAGATTGGTCTGTTTTCCTCTGTCCCAGCCAGCAGAAGTGAAGAGGGGACAGAGGGATTTTCCCCACTCCTGCGGCATAAATCACTGCAGAGATTCAATATAGTTTGAGACTGAAGATTGTTCGTCCTCTCCCCAGATTCTGTCCGTGTTCATCGGATAGGGTAGACAGACCTGCTTGGTGGGATGTCTTGGTAGTCAAGGCATATTTCTAGTACAGTCTGTCTCCAGGGAATCTCTTATACTTTTTTTTTTTTTAAGATTTTATTTATTTATTTGACAGAGATCACAAGTAGACAGAGAGGTAGGCAGAGAGGGAGGGGGAAGCAGGCTCCCCGCTGAGCAGAGCCCCATGTGGGGCTCTATCCCAGGACCCTGAGATCATGACCTGAGCCAAAGGCAGAGGCTTTAATCCACTGAGCCACCCAGGTGCCCGGAATCTCTCATTCTTTATGTCACATACAAATTAGTCCTTGGTGAGATACTGTGGCCCTGGAGAGAATTGGGGGAAACCATCTTGCCTCAGACATTATTTTAGCCTTTGTGTGCACAGTTATAAAATCATGTGTAATTTGGGTTTGTTATCTGCCCCACCTATCAACCACAATTGGTTGCCATCCTCTTTCCTTCTCAAAATTACCGAGAGATTTCCTGAAACTAACCCCTTCTCCCAAATACTTCATTACCTACTGCTCTCTTGAACAAGAAATGAGATCCAGAAGCTTCATTTGGGTTTTGGCAATCTATTTGCAGACTAATATATACTTCCAAAGTTTAACTAGCATTTAAATAGCATAGTAGGCAAACATGTGGGTTCCGCTTCCACAAACAAACCCAGGCCTTTGAAGCAAAGTCAGTTTGAAAATGGGCTTTCTAGGCTCTGGGCTACTTCTTGGTATTTTTTTCCTTTCTCCCTTTATTATTCTGCTGCATTTTATTTGGAAGCTCAAGAGAAAAGATACATAGGAGGACTTCAGGAAGATATAACCGGGAGAAAAAATGATTAGGGTAAGGTAAGAACCACTATTATATTGTAATATGTAAACACACCTGGGTGAAGATGAGAGCTCTTTCTCTCCAGAAATTGTAAATAGTTCTTACTTGTTTGGTGTTTGACCCCTATGCACTAATGATCCTAGGATGATCCCAAGAAGTTGGCAGCAACTTTAACTTAATCTTACAACCAAAATAACCATTTGTCATGTTGCATTTGCAATACAAATGCTTGAGGAATGACTAGAGTAAGTGTCTAGGGGAACGAATTCGCTTGTTTGTACCAATCATTGTGAATTGGCTTTGTCCTCCGATGTACAGGAATTATAAAATGAAAAGTTGCATTGACTAACAAGCCAAAGATACAATGACTAGAGCAAGAAAAAGAAAAATGGAAACATTTAACACCAGCTCCTTTAAAAACACCAGAGCAGAGAAACCTTTCCAAACCTGCAGTCATATCTACTTAAAGTATTTGACTAACACATCTGGCCTCGCCGGGGGACTGTGAGCATTTTAGAAACATATTTCAGTGAAAGCCTGAGGAATGGAATTTAAAGTGTAAGATGGGCACAGTCTTACAGAGCCAATTATAAGAACTCAAACTGAATAACATATGATTTTAGGGGCACAGAAAAGGAGCTATAAATACAAGACAATAGAAATTGCACCTTAGGGCGCCTGGGTGGCTCAGTGGGTTAAGCCGCTGCCTTCGGCTCAGGTCATGATCTCAGGGTCCTGGGATCGAGTCCCACATGGGGCTCTATGCTCAGCAGGGAGCCTGCTTCCCTCTCTCTCTCTCTGCCTGCCTCTCCATCTACTTGTGATTTCTCTCTGTCAAAAAAATAAATAAAATCTTTAAAAAAAAAAAAAAAGAAAAGAAATTGCACCTTAGAGGAAAAGATAAGGGGCAGATTTTCTTCACCATCAAGAACAGCATTGGTGGCATTCTTTTCTTCAGTATTTACCTTTCCTTCTGAAATGCATGAAGTATTGAATGACTCCAACCTTTTTATATGCCTTTTCTCTTTATAGATTTAGTCTTTTTTATTTTATTATTATTTTTTAAAGATTTATTTATTTATTTGAGAGAGAGGGAGAGAGAGAACATGAGGGTGGGAAAGGCAGAGGGAAGGAATCTCCAAGCAGAATCCCCTCTGAGTGCAGAGCCCAACTCAGGGCTTGATCCCAGGACCCATGAATCATGACCTGAGCAAAAAGCAAGAGTCAGAGGCTTAACAGACTGAGCTATGCAGATGCTCCCCAATTAGTCATTTTTTTTTAATCACGAAAGTAATATGTACTTATGAAAAACAGTATTACCTCATCTACCACTTAGTTGTAACTATTGCTATGAAATTTTTTGTGTATTCTTAAATTAATACGATAATATCATATGTTCATAATATATATACTGATTTTAGCAACTTTTTTTTTTTTTTTTTCGAGAGAGAACGAGCAATGGGGAGGGACAGAGGGATAGGAAGAGAGAGAATCTTAAGCAGGCTCCATGCCAGGAGTGGAGCCCAATGTGGGACTCCATCTCATGACCCTGAGATCATGACCTGAGCCAAAATCAAGTGTCTGGTGCTTGACTGAGCCACCCAGGAGCCCCTGATTTTAGCAGCTCTTTATAAAGCTAAAACATAATCACTGAAGAAAATTGAGAAAATACTGAAGACTTAAAAAAATACCATCATCTGGAATTCTAGCACTCTCAGAGATGGCCACTACTTCTGTCTTAGTGTATTTCCCTACATTTTTTTTCTGTGTATATATTATCTTAAAGCTGAGATAACAAAGAATTGTCATTAGGAGGGTCTAGAAATAAATAACGTGCTTTGTGAAAGATCAGTCTTTCCAGTTAAAAAGAGTTATCATTGTGGGTGGCTTAAGAAAATCTTTATTCGGGCATCTTGGCATTTAGTGTGGCATTTAATCTGGTTTTTATTTTGTTGCCGTGTATTTGAAGGAGAAACACATACTTCAAAAAGTCTTGTAGGACAGTGTTCCCACAAGCAAGTGGTGTAGCTGTTTGTAGAAAATTCTGGAAGAGTAGTACAGCATACATCATTTTAAGGGATTATGGGTCATGACAACAGAGGCCATAGTAGTTGTGGGTAGTTGACTGTGGCTGTGTAAGCTCATGTCCCAGGGCCCAGGAAGAGGCAGAGCCAGAGATATGCCCCGAAGGCAGTCCCGCTGGGCTCTCCTGGACACCCATACCAGGGGCCAGCCCAGAATCCAACCACCTACCTGATGTGGCAGGTCAAACTAAGGGAGGCACCGGAGATTCTTTTGGACTGCAGTTTCCTCATTTTCTACCCCCTCCCCTTTTTTTTAGTTGTAAATTTTGATTTATTTCTTCATTGACTAGAATTTTTTTTTGTAAAGATTTTATTTATTTATTTGACAGAGAGATAGATCACAAGTAGGCAGAGAGGCAGGCAGAGAGCGAGGGGGAAGCATGCTCCCTGCTGGGCAGAGCCTGATGTGGGGCTCGATTCCAGGACTCTGAGATCACAACCTGAGCTGAAGGCAGAGGCTTAACCCACTGAGTCACCCAGGTGCCCCTAGAATATTTTTTAACAGAATTTTTTCAGGGAGCGAGCATGAATGGTGTTTTCTGAGTCTATGTGGATCTAAGCATGCTTTGGTGCTGATGTCACACAAGAAATAAATAACAAAATTGTACAACATCCTCGGCTAGCAGTTCTGGTCCCTCAAAATTCCATATCTGTTGCTTTCTGATTTTTCTGGCTTTAGAGTTGTAAATAAAATGTCTAGGGCAACCTAGTTTTATTTTTATAAACCCTGTTTTTCCGGTCTTGGCGCATATGCAATTTTGTTGCTGTTCTTACAATTTAAAAAATTGGCAGTATGTGCCTATGTATCTGTTTCTCTCTATTAATTTCTTCCTGAAATGTTTTATTTAATTATTGTTCCTATTTTGGTTTAGCTTGCATGGCCATAAAAGTCCTCCCCTTATTGATTTCTAGCCATGGGATGGGACAGAATTCAAATTCTTTTGTTGATTATATATTGCAGAGTCTCTCCCATTTAAAAAAGGAAGTTTGGTAGTTCAGTAAGCTCAGTAGCTGTTTTGTTTAAAAAAAAAAAAAAAACAAAAAAACAAAACTGCATGTAAAACCCAGAAACATAGGCCAAAAGCTAGAAAGTAGAGACCTTACACATCATCATTCAATGAATTGTTTCATCAGAAGTGAAGGCTAGAGCTTTAGTAAATATGATGAAAATAGTGTGCTTTTAAATTAAGCATCTGTGATATAAAAATTTTTATATCATTGGATAGGAAATGGCTAATAAAAACAATAAGTACTTTGCCTTTATCAGTCAGCATATAAATATATCAACATTATACCATGCAGTCATAATTTCGCCTTCATTATTGTACTTTGAATTTATGAACCTAATTACCTAAGATCTTAGATCCCACCAGAACTGTCTCTGAAAAGCTGTCCATGGAATTGGGATCAAATATTAACAAAATAGCAAAAAAACTGAATGGCAGTTAAATTTACTGGCCTCAGAGTAAATCATAAATCCTAGAAACCTGATGGACAGATTGTTTAATATTAGTCCTGAAATACACAGTTTTAAAATATGTATTTGTTTTTATTCTTCTCTTTAGATTTTATTAGCTTCTCAAAGATAATGGCCTGACTGGTTAAAAAGGGACAATAACCTGAAATCATGCCCATAGCAAAATAGCTGTTTCATCTGAGGACTGATAAATGTGTGATTCTTATCATAAAGTCAACAACATTTTATCATACAACAATGAGCATAATAGCTCATTATAGTCTTTTAAAAGCTGTTCCTTGGGGCACCTAGGTGGCTCGGTTGTTGAACGTTCGGCTTGGGTCATGATTCTGGAGTCCTGGGATCGAGCCCCACATCGGGCTCCCTGCTCTGCAGGAGGCCTGCTTCTCTCTCTCCCACTTCCTCTGCTTGTGTCCCCTCTCTCGCTGTCTCTCTCTGTCAAGTAAATAAATAAAATCTTTAAAAAGATAAAATAAAAGCGGTTCCTTAGTGAAAGCAAAACTTAATGGAAAGGTGACATCACCAAATCTTGTATGTTTCTATCAACATTATTACAGAATGCCTAGCAAATGCACAGAGCACTGTTAGTATAAAAAATTATTAAAAATTCCCTATGCCTAATTTCCCAGGACGTTACATGAAATAACACAATGGTTCTCAGGTATTAACGTACCTAACAATCGCTTAGAGACAGTATGAAAAATTTGGACACCTGGGCCCCATCCTCAGAGATGCTGATTTAACAGGTTTAGGGTAGGGTCAACGAATCAGGGTTTTTGTTGTCTTTTTTTGCTTCTTGTTTTGTTTTGTTTTGTTTTTACCAGTTACCCCAGAGGGCTCTTATGTCAATGGTCTTCTGAGCACATTTTGAGTAACACTGAGATAATTCTTACGGAGTGCTTAACACCATGCCTGGTACATGTGAGCATTTCTTTCCTGGTTCTTTTTCTCTTTTTCTTTGCTTTCTTTTTAAGAGGATCTCCCCACCCTGCCCCTTGGCCCAAGTCTGCTCTGCCATGTTCTGGGGATGGCGTGACTCTGAAGCACGTTAAGAATGCTGTAGTTTCAAAGAGTCATTGATCATTTGGGCACATTTGGTTGGAGAAGCAGGTACTACCCTTTTTTTTCCTTCTTTTCCTAGGACCTTGTCCCTACAACTCTTCATTCTTTCTTTTACTCTTTGCTTAATAACTCCTCTTCAGACTACATATTAGTTCAGTCTTCCTCATTATAAATGGTTTTAAAATATGTCCTTTAAAATTGCTCAAGCTCCCATTCTATCTACCTTTCTTACCCTCACTGCCAGCATTCTTGGTTGAAATTACTGAAGAAAAGAGCATAGAGAGAGCAAAGAGACAAAGCAAAAGCAAATGTTGATAAATCCCTATATGGAGGAGGTGGGAAGGAGAAATCAGTGAACAAGTCAAAGGAGAGGCCGCTGAAACGGTAGAGAGACCTGTATGTTGCAGTGTTGTCAATGGGAAGACTGGAAGAAAGGTCCAGGCTGATAATTGCCAAATTATGGGAAGGGCTCTTGATTGTGGATTGGGATTTCTTTTGTCCCCTTTGGAGCTGTTACTGTTAGGATTATGAGGGTGCTGAGCAAGTGGAGATTCTGCACTGATGACTCTTGAATGTACATCATTTTATGTAATGAACATCTGATAAAGGGGGGGAAAGAGAGTTGGACTAAGTGTTTATTTATACAAAAAGAGTTAAGTGTGGCCAAGATGCATCCCATGGTACAGATTTCTTGGATTGTTTGTCAGTTGTATGGGTAAATGGATTCATTTGTTAGTCGAATAATAACAGATATGAAAGACATTATTTGGAAGGAACTCAGGAGTGAATTCTGAAGATAAGTTTATCTTAATCATTAGGACTGCAGTCTTCTGCTTGGTTATTCACATCAGGGTTCCCATCCCCTTGCTCTTTCTTTTGTGAATCAAGCCTCTGATTCCTGAGTGGTCTACCTGGAGCTCAAGGAGCAGAAATTTTTGGACTTCAGTACGTTCCAGAACTATATCACTCTGGAATCTGAAATCTACAAATATGGTTTTGAAGAAACACATTTATCTTACGGGAAACTGAAGGCTAAAATGCTTTCATATTCACCTTCCAATTTTGGTTTCACTCAGTACTTGGGATAAAAATTGCTTCACTGAATATAATTTTGTTACTTACTTTTTTGTGTGCTTTCTTAAAACACTGAATAGACTCAGTAAAATCTGAAACCAGACATCTAGTTCATTGAATAATGAAAGCTGAATAGGAAGCTGAATGCCTAATAAATGTTAAAATGATTCATTTAAAAGATAATGAAGGTTCCTACTACCAGCCATAAAGACAGGAGCTCGCTGTGATACTTAGGTGTGATTACTGCCCAAATGCTATAGACATAAAGTTCAGGGGACACCCAGTGGTTCAGAAGAGGAACTTCTTCACTATGGTACATTGTTGACTTTGTCTTTGTAAATTAGTATATGTTAGGAGTGTGTGTGTGTGTGTGTGTGTGTGTGTGTGTGTGTATTTTAAGAGGTTGATTTTGGGGCCGCCTGGGTGGCTGGGGTGGGGGGCGTTAAGCCTCTGCCTTCTGCTCAGGTCATGGTCTCAGAATCCTGGGATCAAGCCCTGCATCTGGCTCTTTGCTCAGTGGGGAGCCTGCTCCCCACCCCCCACCACATGCATGCCTCTCTGACTACTTGTGATTTCTGTCTGTCAAATAAATAAATAAAACCTTTAAAAAAAAAAAAAGAGGTTGATTTTGACTTATATACATTTTCTTTAAATGTTTGAAAACTTCCACATTGTAAGATTGGAAGTACATAACTAAGCTTTTTCCTTTAGTAAAAACATAAATGGTATTTTAAAATGTAAAATAACCGAGAGACTTAAAAAAGAAAAACAAACCTTTTTGACACTGAAATTCCAAGTCCAGAATTTGTTTCAAGTACATAATTGGAGGTGTGCTTGGTGGCACAAGGATCTTTATCACTGTGTTTGTAATAATCACATACTAGAGAAACAGATGTAGAGCAGTAATAAATTGAAGTTATGATACAGATAGAGTAACCAAGGCATCTTTAACACCATGCTTCAAAGAATTTTTGATGCCCGAGAAAAGTGTTTATGTTAGGTTTAATGTCTTTTTTTCATCAGAAGGAAAAGAACAGAAAACAGCCTTAGGTAATAGAAGAATAATGGAAGAGGCCTTAGACCTTAAAGAGAGGAGTATTTTACATGTGAGCCTTTTTTCTTTGGACCCTCTCAGAGATACTTCCAGAACAAGGCTGCTGCTGTGTGTGTGCGTGTGTGTGTGTGTGTGTGTGTGTGTGTTAAATAGAAGTGCATCTCTTAGATATGAACAGAGTAAGGATTTAAGTAAGACAGCTTAGAGGGCAAGGATTCTTTTTTTTTTTAAGATTTTATTTATTTATTTGAGAGAGAGCATGAGAGGGGAGAAGGTGAGAGGGAAAAGCAGACTCCCCATGGAGCTGGGAGCCTGGTGCGGGACTTGATCCGACGACTCCAGGATCATGACCTGAGCCAAAGGTGGTCACTTAACCCAACTGAGCCACCCGGGTACCCAGAGGGCAAGGATTCTTAACTACTTTTAGTTCATAGTCCCTTGGGAATCTGATGAAAACTGATCTTTTCCTCTGAGAAGTACACACATGTGTGTATATTAAAAAACACCCCTAATATGTAGCATACAGTTTAAAGACATTTAGATATACACGCTATCGTCACCCCTGCAGGGGCAATCTTCATGAGCAGGTATTTTTAGGAGGTACCATCTGATAATAATTTCCCCTTTGGCTTGTTGTTGATGCCTGTAATTCCCTTGTTAGCAGCTTGCATAACTTTGAGTTAAACGTTGCCTTTCCCTGGCTTTGCTTTTAAATTATGGGTATTCCTAGGAGAGAGAAAGTATTAATTATTAACATCTTAGTGAGAAGTAGTTTGACAAGAGAAGAGAATTATGTAGCACAATTTTTCTGTCGATTGGTTATGGTAGTTGAGAACTAGAGAGCGTTTGATAATAATAGCTAACACAAATATAGCCATTACACACACACACACACACACACACACACACCTCTTACAATAATCCCATTCTCCTGATGAGGAAATTGAGGCAAAACTTGATTAAATAAGTTATTTAATACCAAGGTCGCACAGGTATTTGGTAGTGAAGTTCAGAATTGATTCGGTTTACAGAGTCTGTGCTTTTAACTAGTACCTGATAGTATTCATAAAATTACTCATTTTAAGAATTCGATATAAGACCAACACCAAAAAACTTTCTTACTACTGTTGTCAGTTTTTGTAACTCTTCTTTCCGTCTTTCTCCTTGGATTGTGCCTTCTTTCCACTCAAGAAGTTCATAAAGTAATATTAAGTCATTCCACAGGAATAAAAGGCACAGCATAGGGAATAGAGTCCATGACACTGTAATGGCATTGTGTGGTGACAGATGGGATCTGCACAAGAAGTGGAATCACTATGTTGTACACCTGAAACAAATGTAACAGTGTGTGTCAGGGGCACCTGGGTGGCTCAATGGGTTAAAGCCTCTGCCTTCAGCTCAGGTCATGATTCCAGGGTCCTGGAATCGAACCCTGCATCAGGCTCTCTGCTCAGCAGGGAGCCTGTTTCCCCCTCTTTCTCTGCCTGCCTCTCTGCCTACTGTGATCTCTGTCTGTCAAATAAATAATAAATAAAATCTTTAAAAAAGAAAAGAGTAAATTATTCCAGTTCCCAGGAATCTGAAATGTAAGAAAGGATAGGGACAGCCATTCCCTCTCTGGGGGGTCTATGAAGTGCAACAGGGAGGGAAACTGAGTCACAGCAGACTCAGAGTCAGAAGGATAGCATTTGGCTGCTTGTCAGGGCAGCCCCCTCGGGACTAGAAAGACTTGAGTTGACTGGGAGATGATGAATGGGTATTGACTCATGAGAATATAGCCAAACACAGTGAGTGCAACTACTATAGTGAGTGTTATTAAGACCACTGGGCACAAGGCATTTCATTCAGTCAGTGAAATTCTATGCAAGGAGTTAATGCCAAGATTTATTCTTTAAGACTTTTTTATCAGTGTTTCCCAGGGGCTAACATATCCTGTTTATTGCATTGCATTTGTGGTAGCATACATTTACATTTCTTTTGGTAATAAAGGCAACCTGTTCTTATTTGTACACTATTTACAACCATGGTATAAAGGAACATTTGTAGATAAAAGTCAAGCTTTATAATTGCTAGTGTTGGGGAATCTGCCTACCCTTTTGAAAGGCAGTCATTTCCCAGATACTGTTTTCCAATTTAGCATGTGTTTTCATGTGGAAACACAATATTTCTTGTCATTTTATAGGGTAACTATTAAGTAATAGAACTGATTTGTTAACAAATATGTCAAAACAGATATTTTAATGAGAGTGTTTATCCAGAGAACTAGTACATTTCATCAAGTCTGAGAAACCACTGATCTAAAAATGCCCTGATTAGAAAATGCTAAAAAAGGAAATAAAACCATCACTTAACCTCTGACCCCATCTTTCTTATAAGTTTTTTTTTTTTAAGAGTTTATTTATTAATTTGACAGACAGGGATCTCAAGTAGACAGAAAGGCAGGCAGAGAGACAGGGAAGCAGGCTCCCTGCTGAGCAGAGAGCCCGATTCAGGGCTCGATCCCAGGACCCTGGGATCATGACCTGAGCCAAAGGCAGAGGCTGAACCCACTGAGCCACTCAGGCGCCCCTGACCCCATCTTTCTTATACTGATCTTTTTATTGAAGTGTAATTGGCATACAGTGTTTTACTAGTTTCAGGTGACAGACAATATGATTCAACAATTCTGTGTATTATTCAGTTCTCATCATGATAAGTGTACCCTTCATTTCCTGTCCCCTCACCCCCTCTCCAGTGATTTTAAGAAGTATCCATTTGCAAGAGGTATGAAAAAGGAAAGAAACTGGTGGCCTCATTCAATAAGATGAAATCAGTGATAACCTGAAAATTTATGTAGTTAAGATGTTTTCCATTGTTCAAACAGTGCTGAAACTAATTCCACTTTTATATTCAGGGCACAGAAGAATTTCATCTCTTCCTCAGTGCCTCCCCCCCCCCCACTAAAATCAATCAGTATCCTCCAGTTCAATAGCCTTCTCATAATTACCACATGTGAATCTGATGAACTTTTGGGAGTTTCAGAAACTGAAGTCTCCATTTAGAGGATAAATGTTTGTTTGGCATCTAAGGATAATCAGATAATGTGTTGCAGTTTCTGAAAACAGTTCAATGAACAGATATTCAAAAATATCTTGAGAAATGATTTGAGTATGTCAGCAGCCACATTGAACCTTTAAGGGTTTCATATTCTTTTAATGCAAAAGTTCTTGTGTATCTGTGGGCTCAAAAATTTGTCACATAAAATATTTGATCTGTTACTTATAGACCATTGTAAGCTAGAGAATCCCCTAACCTGCTAATTAGGGGGCTCCTCAGGGAATATTTGCTGCCACTTTTTTTTTTTTTTAAGATTTTATT
Organism: Neogale vison; assembly: GCF_020171115.1. Lineage (NCBI taxonomy): Eukaryota > Metazoa > Chordata > Mammalia > Carnivora > Mustelidae > Neogale > Neogale vison. The sequence goes on along the minus strand of NC_058091.1, from coordinate 196,682,766 downwards.
TATTTATTTGACAGAGAGCACAAGTAGGCAGAGAGGCGGAGCAGGAAAGGGGGGGAGGCAGGCTCCCTGCTGAAGCAGAGAGCCCAATGTGGGACTCGATCCCAGGACCCTGGGATCGTGGCCTAAGCCAAAGGCAGAGGCTTTAACCCACTGAACCACCCAGGCGCCCTTTGCTACCATTTTGATAGAAAAGTAGACCAGCTCCATTTTCCTGCATTTTTAAAAAGATTTTATTTATTTATTAGAGAGTGAGCGAGCATGAGTTGAGGGCAGAGGTCAAGGGAGAGGGAGAAGCAGACTCCCCGCTGTGCAGGGAGCCCCATGTGGAGCTCCACCCCAGGACCTCTAGACCATGACCTGAGCCGCAGGTGCTTAACCAGCTGAGCCACGCAGATGACCCATTTTCCTGCACTGTGGGTGGAGAAGAGAATCACTGAATTTGTGGCTGCAGAAACTCTGACCAATTCTCAGGCAAGGAAGGCGCCATGTCAGCTGGGGCAGGACACAGAGGTCTTGCAACACAGGTAGCTTTTATCATCACTGGAAATCTCTGAGGAATGAGTCTTTAAAAACCAACTTGTGGGGCGCCTGGGTGGCTCAGTGGGTTAAGCCGCTGCCTTCGGCTCAGGTCATGATCTCGGGGTCCTGGGATCGAGTCCCGCATCGGGCTCTCTGCTCAGCGGGTAGCCTGCTTCCTCCTCCTTCTCTCTCTACCTGCCTCTCTGCCTACTTGTAATCTCTCTCTGTCAAATAAATAAATAAAATCTTAAAAAAAAAAAAACAACAACCAACTTGTGCCTTTATTCATACCCAACCCCTCACTCTTACTTGGGATTTGTCAAGCTTCTTGGATTGGTAGGTTCATCAAATGTGGAAATGTATTGGCCATTATTTCTTCATATATTTTGGGTTGTCTCTGTGCCTTTCCTGGTCTTTGGAGGCTGCAGTTATACCAATATTAGCTGCTTCAAGTTGTCCCACAGCTCACTGACCCTCTGTTCCCTATCCCCTGGTCTTTACTTGCTGTTGCATTTTGGGTAGTTTCAGTTGCTGTGCATCCACATTCTCTAACCTTTTCTTTTGCAATAGTTCATCAGTTCTTCATCCTAGTGTATTTTTCATCTCAGATATTGCATTGTTTTTATCTTTACAAGTTTGATTTGAGTGGTTTTTAAGAAAATATCTTTTATGTCTCTCCTTAACTTACTTTTGAAAAAACTTCCAATCTTGAAATAATTAGATTCCCAGGAAGTTGCAAAGATAGTTATGGAAAGGTTCGCCTGGACCCTTCATATAGTTTTCCCATTGGTTACATGTTATGTAATCATAGTACCTTGTCAAAACTAGGAAACTGACACTGGAACAACATATGTATGTAAGTTCTGTGCCATTTTGTTACATGTATGGATTTGTGTAGCCAGCACTGCAATCAAGATACTATGCTTTTTTGAACATTATATTTTCCTACCTATGAAAAATAAAGTTTTATGTTTCTGCTTCTATGCATGCCTTATAATTTTTATTAGAGGTCAGACAGATGTGAATTTCATCTTGTTGATGCTTGTTAGTTTCCCTGTTGCCTTAAGTTTGCTTGAGTTATGTTCTGGGACACAGTTAAGTTACCTGGAAATAGTTGAATCCTTTGAGGTTTGCTTTTAAGCTTTGTGTGGCTGGACCCAAGCAGCCTTTAGAGCAGGACTAACTTGTCCTTCTGCGGAGTCTACCGATGATTCTGACTGCTGCAAACACACTTTTCCTGGTCTCTGGGTTATACCTCTGCTCCTTCTGGTGTTCTTGACCCAAGCTTGGGGTTTCTTCCCAGACACACACATGCAGACCCCTGGGGCTCTCTCTTGCTGCTCTCTTCTTTCTGGTGCTTTTTTTGTGAACCCCATAAGGCCCCTTGGTCTTTGGAACTACAGGCTCTACCTCCTCAACCCATAGAGATCGATGGCATCTGCCTGGGTTCCTCCTCCACGTTCCATGTTTTCCATGTTCTTGTAGCCTGGAAACTTCTCCAGGCAGGAAGCTGGGGCCATCCTAGGGTTGCCTTCACTCATTTCCTGGTCAGGGAACATCCAGTGCTGCCTGGTGTCCCATGTCTGAAACCACTGTTTTGTATTATTCTCCAGGAGTTCTTTAGTTGTTCAGGGTAGGAACAAAAAAGGATCCTCCTTTTGGGATCTGGATTTGCTTATATTTTTAAGTCCCCATTTCCTTATGTACAGACTTCATAAGTATAACTTGGACTTGAAAGGAGCATGTGGCCCAGCTTACAAACTTAAGTTCCTTCCTTTACTCTGAAGGTGTTTGAGCACAGTTTTGAAGGTGGGCTGTTAGGTGTTTCTCATTCTTAAGCCTGGTCACTGACTTACTCATTTGTTGAGGTACTAATGAGTTGTACTGCTTTCCAGGTAGTCTGCCACTATTTGAATGTGCAACAAAACTATTGAAATCATCTCTGCAGTATCTTGATGTCTGACACCTTTGGGTGCCTCAAAAGGGTCCTTGCAGCTCTCAGGAAACACACTGAGGTCATGTCTGTTCCTGCCAATTTTTTGACCCTGCATCACCCTCCCTACACACATACACACACACGGGACCTGTGTGACAATGCCAGCAGCTGTCCACTTTATCTTTGGTGTCTGATGCCAGGCCCACAGCACCTGTTGCTGGGACTCTAGCAGGCCTCACTCAAGAGAGAGGGTTTCCAGCATTCATCCTGTAAGTAGCCCCCGGGGCCCCCCTTTAGCCAGCATTTAGTGAGTAATCATGCTAAGTCTGGCTGTGGGCTTTGTGCCTCACATTTATACCTTCATGTAATCCCCAGAGCACACACAGGCCTAGGAGTATGACATGTTCCCCCCAGTCAGTGTCACTGGGTAGGGTACTCAGAAGGGGGTATCATTTCTGTATTGAAAAAAGAAAAACTAGTCCTATTTTGAAGGCTGCTTTCGTGCAAACTAACAATGCTTGAAAGCGAACTTCAAGAGGATCAAACTGTTCTCAAGTAACTCACTGGTGTCCATTATTAGAATCGTGGCCAGTCCTAAGAAAAAAGTTACCTTTTCTAACGAAAGAAAATATTTTTTTTCCTGATTATATAATTAAAAGCTCATGGGAAATTCTCAGCAGGCACTAAGATTTCTCATGAGGTAAAACTAGGCCTATTGGGAGGCACCTGGGTGGCTCAGTGGGTTAAAGCCTCTGTCATGGTCTCAGGGTCCTGGGATCAAGCCCTGCATCGGGCTCTCTGCTCGGCGGGGAGCCTGCTTCCTCCAGTCTCTCTGCCTGCCTCTCTGCCTACTTGTGCGTGCTCTCTCTCTCTGTCAAATAAATAAATGGATGTCTTTAAAATAAACAAACAAACAAACAAAAACTAGGTCTATAGGGATTCCTGTTGGAGAGACCAGCCTCTTCCATTCCTACTTGATCAAGAATTTGGGGTCTCTCTGGTGCAGGGATTTGCAACCTGTGGGCCGTTCCTCATCTCCTTTGATCCTCACAGTCTTCTATCTGAGGTGTGGGTACAGTTATTTCTTTTTTCAGATGAGAAAAATAGTGCTTACAGATGTGCATACACTATGGTGAGTGCTGTGTGTAAACCTGGCGATTCACAGACCTGTACCCCTGGGGCTAATAATACATTATATGTTAATAAAATGAAAGGAAGGAAGGAAGGAAGGAAGGAAGGAAGGAAGGAAGGAAGGAAGGGGAAAGAAATGTGCCTACACAGGCCCATGGTCTCAGTGGGCATTTGGTGGAGCCAGGATTCTGGTCACGCAAATCAAAAGATAGAGCCTTTTCTCTAGGGAAGCTGACACCTTTCTTTGTGTTCCTTAAGTCTCAGGACAACATGAGGTTTCCCTCGGGGCCTTTCTTGAGATTCTGGGAGATGGTGACACAGCCACTCTTTGCCTGGCTCGTGGAACATTGTGAATGCTTTGGAAACAGTTTTTGAGACTTGAGTTCTGACTCATTTAATAAAAAATCTATATCATGAACTATGGCAGACATAGAAAAACAGTATATAATTCATCCTTTTCATTCCTTTCTCCCCCTGCAGTTAGAAGTGATCTAAACTGTGTATTCACTGAACTCAAGCATGGCATGCCTCTTTGGCGGGTCTCTTGACTGACAGATTCTGAACCACTTTCAGAGGTAGGAGAGGCTGCTTAAAGGACATGTGGATTCCTAGTCCATGGAAATGGCCTAGGGACACTCACCACTGCCCAGGAGATCACACACGCTCTGTCAGTCATTACGACTGAGGCCTGCAGCCTGCTCCGTCAACTACAAGGAGGGAATGACTCAGCCAGGCCTGTGACCTGATGGTAGGGATAAGGGGCGGTCACTTCCTGATCACTTCATTTCTATAAAACTTAAGTTAAATGAAGAAGTGCTCGTAAACATCACAAGGGCTAGGGTTGGTTGGCAAGGAGAAAATCTTCCTGATGGCCCTTTAGTCTATCGATTTATGGACATAAAAAAAAATAATGTGACTCAAAATTTGGGTCATTATAGTCTTGGCATCCTCATTTAATGTCTTAATCTTTCAGAGACTGGAGTAAATCTGTGTGTTGGGAAATGCAGAGTCATAGCCAGATGAGCTTGTAGTGAGAGTTTCTTTTTCTTTTTTTTTTTTAAGATTTTATTTATTTATTTGACAGACAGAGATCACAAGTAGGCAGAGAGGCAAGCAGAGAGAGGAGGAAGCAGGCTCCCCACTGAGCAGAGAACCCCATGCAGGGCTCCATCCCAGGACCCTGAGATCATGACCTGAGCCGAAGGCAGAGGCTTTAACCCACTGAGCCACCCAGGCACGCTGTGGCGAGAGTTTCTTACTGTGAGTGGGTGAATTCTCTTCTTTCTGAGGGTGGATCCAGCCTTATCACTATTAGTGGATATGCAGACCTAACCAGTTAGTACTGGTGCCCAGGCCAGAGTAGGAGGATTTCCAGGGGCCACGGCTGATGGTAAAGGGCTGGGGGCATGAGGGTAAAAAAGATGCCTGCATGACTAACACAAGGTGACATGAAGCCAGGGGACTTTGAGAATTTTCACCTGGAGATCAGGGAGGACTCTCGAGGGCTAGATGGTCCCCAGAGAAGATCAGGAAGCAAGCTCAATCTAGAGGAAACCGATAATCTCAAACATACCCGACTCTAGGGCCTTCCTAACCTTGCATTCCTTTAGCTTAAATATCTTTACCCAGCATCTTGTTTCATCTCTTATCATACATGCCCAGACCCACCCTGCTTCACCTGCACTAACTTTTTTTCTGTTTTCCTTAGGGCCTTTGTGCATGTGAGTCTGTCCATCTAGAATGCCTCCCCTCCCCCGTCCCATAGTTTCACGATTGGGTTATGTGTAGTCAGGTCTCCATCAAATGGCGTTTCTCTGTGCACCCCGTCTGGAGCTAGCCTCCGCCCGCCACTCTCTGTTCCATGACCCTGTTTCATTGCCTTGACAGCACGTATCACTCTCGGAAATCATTTGTTTTTGTGAAGTGCACAGTGAGGTTGAAATCAATGACCCCATTGCGGTATTCTTGTCTTTATTGCTTAGGTCCACCCCCTTACACCAAATCCATGCATACGCTATGGCCGTCAGAAGCTATTTGTTCGTATACTTCATATTTTGAAAAGAGACTCATGATTTGGATCCGGTTTAGGCCATCCCCTCCTTTCACCAACTCCCGTACCACAGTCACGATTCTCGCTTTTTCACAGCCTCTTTTATTTCTATCCCATTTATCCAAGACTCTTTCTTCCCTTGGCCAAGGGCGCTGCATGTATGTTTGGGAAAGACTTGAGTCAGCAAGCGATGCCTGGGAGCCTGGGACTCCTGCAGATGCCGGTGAGGCCTCTTGGGATATACCCAGTTCATGAGCATGTGTCCCTCCTGTCACTACAGTGACTTTCCGGAAGTGCTCTGGGTGCGGTCAGCCATGGATATAGAAGGCTGAAACTCGGAGGACAGCAAGCTAAGTTTTGACTTTCCTGCTTCCTGAGGCAATATTTAACCTGAAGGAAAAGAAGGCTTCAGCCCAAGATTCCATGGAGCGAATTTTCAAAAAAATAACGAATCTTGCTAAATGTAAAAGAATTAAGCCAGATTGCTCTCAATTATATATTTAAAAAAAAAACACAGTACTGTAGTGACAGACAACTTTTTTTTTTAAGATTTTTTACTTATTTATTTGACAGACAGAGATCACAAGTAGGCAGAGGGGCAGGCAGAGAGAGACAGGGAGAAGCTCTCTGCTGAGCAGAGAGCCCGATGCAGGGCTTGATCCCAGGACCCCGGGTTCATGACCTGAGCAGAAGGCAGAGGCTTAACCCACTGAGCCACCCAGGTGCCCATATCTTATTTATTATCTATGTAACAGCAGTACTGTCCCTCCTATATTTAGTGCCTATAGTACATCTAACACACATTTTAGCTTTTGGAGCATAATCTCGCCACTTGGCATTATAAAACTTTCTAGTTTGTAAGCTTGCCTCTCTGAAGTACAAGTCTTCGTAAGAGATAGGCCTTGTTGAGAAAGAAGCTTTGTATTTTACCTTTCCTTTTCTCTGCCCTCCATTTATTATTTTTTTTATCAGTTGAAACAGTGTACTTATATAAGAAAATGCAAAAAAGCACAAAGAAGAATTTTTTTTATTTTTATTTTTTTAAGATTTTATTTATTCATTTGACAGAGAGAGACACAGTGAGAGAGGGAACACAAGCATGGGAAGTGGTAGAGGGAGAAGCAGACACCTTGCTGAGCAGGGAGCCCAATGTGGGGCTCGATCCCAGGACCCTGGGATAATGACCTGGGCTGAAGGCAGAACTTAACCACTGTACCCCAAGAAGAATATTTTTATTAAAATCGCTGCACCATCAGAAGATAACCTCATTTGAACTTCAGTGATCATACTGTCCATACTATTTTATAAGCTGATTTTTCTTTATGTAAAATATGCATAATATGTTTTCATTTAATGAAATGTTCTTCTAAGCATGATTTTTAGTGACCACATGGTACTTCATCCCGTAGATGTCCATAACACAACCCGCTATCATGGGAGGCAGTCCAGACAGGGAAGAGAATAGGGTCTGAAGCAGACATACTATTTTTTTTTTTTTAATCAGATGTGGCAATGGCCGCATTATGTACTCATCCCATTCTTCAGTCTCTTCACCCGTAAAATGAGGATAACAATAGTACCAGCAATGTATCGATTCCTGTAATGATTAAGTTATGACACATGGTACACATCTTACTTAAAACACTTAGAGTGCTTACATTAATGCTCTAAATAGATACTCTTACTAAAGCATTGTTACTGTTATTATATTGTAGCATCGTATTATTCAGATAGAACCATTGTCTTGCACATGGTAAATGGTCAGTAAACATTCATTATTATTACCTATATTGTGTTCAGTTTTTTGGACGTGATCATACTGTGATGAATATCTTTGAAGAAAAAAGGCTTTTGCTCTCTCTCTTCTTATTTCCTTGAGATCAATTTTTAGAAATAGAATTACATCTTTGATGGTTACTGCTAAAACACCTACCTGGAGATTGTACTAAATGCAGCAATCTCCAGCACTGTAAGAGGAATGTTGTTCCCAGACGTGCTCCATGGAGGAAATGGCAACTGCCCATGTGAGGAGTTTTGCAGTTCTCCAGAAGCACTGATTATTGAGCAACTGGGATTTGGTCAACTTCCTCTTCCTTTTCAATGCTTATATGGTCTTCAGGCAAAGATATGAAAAAATCTTAAAACATTTATTTTTGTGTGTGCATATTGGCATATTAGTCTGAAGGTTGCTTGAGAAGATATTTGTATTGATATGAAAATTTGCCTTGTCTATATTGGTAGGATAGTTCTCCCATTGAAACTAATACTTTTTTATTTTTAAGAAAAAAACAACAAGCCTTGACAGCAGTCAGCCTTCCAGAATCCACGCTGGTGGAACAGCCCCGGCCACCAAGGTCAGTCATTTCCTTTTTTTTTTCTAAAGATTTTATTTATTTACTTATTTGAGAGAGAGAGAGAGAGAGCACAAGTAGGCGGAGAGGCAGAAGGAGAGGGAGAAGCAGGCTTCCCTGCAGAGCAGGGTAAACCTGATATGGGACTCGATCCCAGAACTCCAGGATCATAACCTGAGCCAAAGGCAGGAGCCTAACCAACTGAGCCACCCAGGCGCCCAACGTCAGTCATTTCTTGAAGGTGAAAAGACTCCTAGTCTTCAGGTCAATAAGTTGTGAACAAAATATCATTTCTATGCTGGGGGAGAGGGGAGGAATGTAATTTCTTAATAATGATTTGAGTGATTTAAAACCTAGTAAAACCATTTATGCCTTAATTTTTCTTATTATACTGTAAGTGTCCAATCAGTATTATTATCATAATACCTATAAATAATATTGGACTTTGGCATATACTGGGAGTAGAAATATAGTGCTTTCACCTCTTCAGAAAATAATTCAGACTCTTTGTGCACATTAGCCACACCAGGCTCTTGCTAAATGCTCTATGTAATTATCTTATGTAATCTCCTCACAGTGTTGTAGTTGTTATTCCTTTATACCTGAGGAAACCAGGGCTCTGGGAGGTTAAGCATCCTTGACAAAATTGCAAAGCTGGAGGTAGGGTTCAAACCCAGGTTTCCTGTTCATACAGGGTCCTCGACACTGCTGGACTTGAGATGCCCTAACCGAGTATCTGTTAGTGTAATACAGCACTTGGGAGCTTTGCAACTTATAAAAATCACTGAAACAACATATTTCAAAGTAAAAAAAAATTTTACAATTTTAGCTAGTAGTTTTCAGTCTTTAAAAATAGTTTTATGTGGCCCATTTCAACTTGTGGTCTTCCAGTATGTCTGAGATGATCAAAAACCTTAACTTCAGGACTGTCTATACAACTATTTTAAATAAGCATTTTTCCTTTAAAACTGGTGGCTTTCCTGTGGAGGTCTGCAGACTTTCTCATATAGGTTGCTTGCTCGGTTAAGAGTTTATATTTTAGTGCTTCTTGGAGCCCCTAAAGGTGCCCAAACCAAAGTGCAGCTGAGAAATGAGAAGAAGATGGCCAGAGTTGAACAGACTTGGGGGCACTACAGCATCAGTGCTCAGTATGGGACGGAGGTCTTCTTCATAGCCAAACAAACTTGACCTGCCTCTTTGCCACTTATTATTAGCAAGTTGACCTAGCCCCACTGAGCCTGAGTTTCCTCATTTGTAAAACAGGGATTGGACTTTTCTTGACATATCTGCTGAGAGACTGAAATAAAATAAAGATAAAAAATATATAAAACTCTTAGCCCTGAACCTGGCATTTAGTAGGTGCTGGGAAAATGTATCTCTGCTGTGACTACTCTTGTTAGCCTCATACTCTGTTGTTTTGATGTCTGGAACTAACAAAGATTTTCCAACTATGTCCTGTCTTAAAGTACTTTTATTTAACTCACGCTTAAATTGCGCTTCTAAAAATAAGAAGCCTCATTAGGAAACCCCAGCCCTATGAGATTTAGTGGGTCATCTGCAGGTGATTTCCAAATTTTGGAATCATCTAAACTCTTGCGCACGGTGGTGGTTAGTACATTATAGAAAATCACACCTGGTTTTCTCTTGGAAGTTAGCCATAAGAAGAAGTCTTTTCTTTCTTTCTTTCTTTTTTTTTAAACACACAAAGTTATTATCCAATCATTCTTCAGTTATAAAGAATTTTGACATCTCCCCCAAATCCTGCTCTGCCTCAGGAAGCTGAGGGAGGGGGGCATAGCTGGGAGGTGGAGACATTTTAGCCACATGTTTAGTGTTTGTTTAATGTCAAGCTTGACATTCCTTCCTTCTAAAACATTGTCATCTCCCTACCTACATTATTCTCTCTCCTGTTGCAATTTCTCAATATAGATTCCTGATTTGTTTTGCTTCACCAGTTTTTTGAATATTAGTTTCCCTGGGGTTTGATTCTTCACTCCTTTCTACCTTGTTATCTTTAACATTTATAGAATATTGGAAGAATATATATATATATATATATATAGAGAGAGAGAGAGAGAGAGAGAGAGAGACATATTATACTTGCTTATTTCTTCTTTTGATGCTTGATTGAAAGGGCTTCGACTAAGCATCCTGATCACTATGAAGATTTTATTTATATATTTGAGAGAGAGAGAGTGGGAGAGAATGACAGGGAGGAGGAGCAGAGGGAGAGAGAGAGAGAGAGAGAGAGAGAGACATTCTCAAGCAGACTCCCCACTGAGTATGACCTGACTTGAGGCTCGATCACAGGACACTGAAATCATGACCTGAGCCTAAGTCAAGAGTTGGACACTTAACCAACTGAGCCATCACAGGTGCTCCAGCATGATCATCACTTTAAAGAAAAAGTCATTCCCATGCATCATTGAGAAAAGCTGCAGGTAATAGCATTTGTGATCACTTGAAGCCTTTTATTATATAATTAATTCTTATAACACACACAGGCAACATCATATTACCCTGACACATGATGTGACAAAATAGTAGATATAATTGGCTGTGAGAATTAGTCTTGGTTTTCTTGACTCTTGACACAGTGAACTTAAAAGGTAAAATAAATGATAATTTTATCATTATAAAGAAAATTTCACAATCTGTCTGAAAAGTTAAACATCTCATTTGAAGCTACGCATAAGCTGTGTGATATAGAATGGCTACCGTGTATTGCAGAACGGTTTTATGAACATTCTCACAAAATGAGTAATTTTGTGCGCAAGTAAGACCACTTCTGCCATGCACTTCTGGGCTTGGAAGACCCAAAGTGCCTCAGTGGCATAGGTCTTTCTAAGTCAAAATAATTATTGTAAGATGTTGAGGGCTTAATATTTGATTTTTGATGAATTAATAATGAGGACTAATGAGGCTGCAGAAATGATTCATGTTTTTATTAATGCCAGCATGAAAAGAGTTGTGATCCACACGCAGTCCTGAGATTGTGTTGTGGGCAGAGTTCTGAGGCCTATGTGTTGTAACCACTTCCTATTCAGGCAGGGAAATTGAGGTTGAACTTCTGTTAGGAATGTGGCTGCAGAAACTATGAACAATATGTCTGTTGGGGTGCCTGGGTGGCTCAGTCGGTTAAGCATCTGCTTTGGGCTCAGCTCATGATCCTGGAATCCTAGGGTAGAGTCCCATGGCAGGCTCCCTGCTTGGCCAGGGGAAGGGCTGCTCCTCCCTCTCCTCTCCGAGCATGCTCTCTCTCTCTCGCTCTCTCTCAAATAAATAAATAAATAAAATTATATTTATTTATTATTATATTATTTATAATATAATTATATTATATATAAATATTTATTTATTTATTTGACAGAGAGAGATCACAAGTAGGCAGAGAGGCAGGCAGAGTGAGAGGGGGAAAGCAGGCTCGCGGCTGAGCAGAGAGCCCGATGCGATGCGGGGCTTGATCCAAAGATCCCAGGATCATGACCTGAGCCAAAGGCAGAGGCTTAACCCACTGAGCCACCCAGGCGCCCCCCCCCCCAAAAAAAAACCAAAAAAGACTATTAAAACTACTAAAACTATTAAAAAACTATTAAGACTATTACTTCCTACTGGAATCCAGTGTTTCAAACCCAAAAAGAATTTTTAAGGATAGCAGGGGTAGCTCATGGAAAGATCCAGAAGGCTCCAGCAGCAGGAATGTAAAGTTTCACAGCTAAGAACAATGCCCTGACATACCACGGGAGCTGCTTCTGCTGCCCCTACAGCTTGAGGAGCTAGGACACATTTAGGACCGGATACCAGAAACTCTGCCCCTGCCAATCATGATGACACATATGCCTTGTCAGACACAGATTTCTTGGTGGGCAGTGGTCTCTTCCCATTGCTCGTTGCTTGTTCCCAGTGTCATTCTTTATGCCACATCTGATTGACCAGTGTGAGTCACAGGCCTCCACCCTGTTATGAGGGAATCTGGGATTGTGAGCACTCTGGATTCTGCTTTGGGAAAGTGCATGTTGATTAGGTGGAAAACTTATCAATATGAAGTGAGGGTATTCAGGTGTGTGGCCAGCTGCAAACTGACATATATCTTCTACAGAAAGGAAAACAGGAGAACTGCCTCACTGCACAGGAAGGTAAATGAATCATGATATGTTGTTTAGCAATATTAGGCCTTTAGAATGGAAGGGGATGCAGACATTTTCTTTTCTCTCAGCTACAGGGGAAAAGATTTGCAAAGGAATAAGCACCCATCAGAAAATTCTTTCATGAATTTTGCTCCTGGTTTTGCCATAAATAGCTGTGTTGGCATAAATAGCTCTGCTCTCAGGTGCCAATTTTCTCATCCATAAGATGAGTGAGAGGCAGGATAAACTGTGTGTGTTCCGGCAGTCAATGTCAGCCCTACCCCCAGTACCACGTGTGGTTTGGGGGATGACTCTGTGTTAAGTAGGCAAGCATTTTTATTTTAATAATTGCATATATATTTTAATGTGCTGAAAAATAAAGTAGCACTTCAGACTCATGATCCCAAGGATAGCTTTGCTTAAGTTAAAAAGTTTAAAAAGTAAAAAGTAAATTAAGTTAAAAAGTTAAAAAGTAAATCTATTTTTTAAAATTAAAAAAATATATATTAAGTAGGGGTACCTGGGTGGCTCAGTGGGTGAAAGCCTCTGCCTTCGGCTCAGGTCATGATCCCAGAGTCCTGGAATCAAGCCCCGCATCGGGCTCTCTGCTTGGCGGGGAGCCTGCTTCCTCCTCTCTCTCTCTCTCTGCCTGCCTCTCCACCTACTTGTAACCTCTGTCTGTCAAATAAATAAATAAATAAATCTTTAAAATATTAAGTAAATGTAATACATTTATAGCCTATTACAAATATGACAGGCAATGCGCAAGTAACCAATGTTTGGAAAACAAGATTCAGAGCAGTACGTCTCATATTTTAAGATTCACATTGACTCAGTGAGGTTTTATTAAAATGAGGATTCTGATTCAAGAAGCCTACAGTGAGACTGGGATTCTGCTTTTTTTTTTTTTTTTTTAGATTTTATTTATGTATTTGACAGACAGAGATCACAAGTAGGCAGAGAGGCAGGCAGAGAGGCAGGCAGAGAGAGAGGAGGAAGCAGGCTCCCTACAGAGCGGAGAGCCTGATGCGAGGCCGATCCCAGGACTCTGAGATCATGACCTGAGCCGAAGGCAGAGGCTCCTACCCACTGAGCCACCCAGGTGCCCCTGGGATTCTGCTTTTCTTTTCTTTTCTTTTTTTGACTCTGCTTTTCTAACGAGCTCCTCGTTGCTGTTGATCCTGCTGGCCTGGCAAGCACAGGTTGAGTGGCAAGGATGCTGAACTGTTCTTGATGGTGGGTCATTTAGACCACCTATCCCTTAGATTACCTCAGTGGTGATTGGAGAAACTGGTTTGAATACAGATTCTCAGGTTCCAAGCTAAGAATGCTGATTCAAGAGGGTAGGGTAAGGCCCAGGGCTTATATACTTACCCCTAGGTGTTTCAGATGCAGATGACCTGAGGACCACACTGGGAGAAAGGATGAACCTCTAGGACTGGGGCAGCCAAAGCACATCAAGAAGTAATAAAGTTCCTCTTCCTGTGTAATAAAAGGTGCCTCTTTCTACATGAACCGCAGGATAAGATTGAAAATTTTATTTCATAACATGTAATTACTCGTCTGTACTCTTCAGGAGCACAGGATCACTCACCTTTACTGAGGGAGATGTGCTACCTAACGCTAGGGGCTGTGGTACCCGGGACTTATCCCATTGGGGTGTGGCTCAAATAAGGCATGCTGTGCTGTTTGTCATAGGAGGAAGTGAATGTCAGTGAAACCCAAGCAAGCTGAAGTTTCGTTAAAAAAAAAAAGGGGGAAAGAAAATACTAACGATAAAAAAGAAAATTTTAAAAAAGCTTTATATATTTTAGAGAGAGAGAGAGCTCATGGAATGAAAGAGCATAAGCCCCGGAGGGGAGGGGGACAGAGGCAGAGGGAGAAGCAGGTCCCCACTGAGCAGGGAGCCCAATATGGGGCTCAGTTCCAGACCCTGGGATCATGACCTGAGCTGAAGGCAGAGGCTTAACCAACAGAGCCACCCAGGTGCCCCTAAAAAGGGGAATTTTTAAGCTGTATTTTCATGGGAGAATAATTTAAAGGACAAGGTCTTCTGTTCAAGGAATTTTAAAATATTAGAAAGGGTCTTACTTCAACAGCTTTACTTAACAGAAAACAAAAAATGAAAACTAATGAGGTGACTGTGAGGAACACCTTGCAGAGGAAGTGGAGGGACCCCACCTGCTCTGACTGTTTGCTGTGGGTACAAAGCTGTGCAGAGGAGCTCTCTGCCTTTTTCATGCCAGCTGGTGTCACCTCAGCCTTGGCTGGCTGCAGCACTGAGTCCTTGCTCAGCTGTCACTAGCTAGGGCTGAGGTCTCTGCTCCCCAGTCACTGACCACCACTTCCTCCAGACACACCCTGGGCACAGTGTCCAGAGTTTTTATTGTGACTAGTTTGCAGCTTTGGGAAGAGTTGGCTTTCCATATTTCTTTTAAAATTTCATAACTCTTTTCTATGAACACGATCATTCTGTATTTAATTAATTGGCATTCTTCTAGAACCTTTTCATTCATTCATTCATTCATTCATTCATGAATTTATATAGTAGTATGGACCTATGAATCCTTATTTTATTCCTTGGTTTAAAATCCATTTTTCTGATTATTTATTTTGATCGTTTTAATCACAATAATATATTATGTGCTATAATTTAGTAGGAGTTTGACTCCGTTAAACTGCTCTTTAAAAGATCCATTATACTATTTGAGATGATCAGCAGGATGAATCCCTGCTGATGGTCATTCTTAATTTGTTTTATAGTTTAAAAAAAAAGAGATATTTGGAGCCTTATATTTGTAAGAGTGCCTCTCTTGCCTCCCTTAATTCTGGTGGAGTCACCGGGTGACAGCCCGGGCGCCGGAGACCTCTGCCATCAGCGGCCGCTGTGCGCCCTGCGCGCGGCCCGCATCCCAGGCGGCCTTATTAATAAGCGAGCCGGCTTCCGGGAGGCCTGCCCGAGACGAGTGGGCAGAGCGGACGCCTCCCTCCGCAGACCCGCGCGGAGCTCCGGGGCGGCGCCGCGGTGGGAGGAGGGCGGGGAGCGGCGTGCGTCGCGTCCCGGGACCGCCCCGCCCCGTGCTCTCTGCGGGCTGAGGCTCTAAGCAGAAACCGCGGGGGCTGAGCCCAGCCAGGAATGCAAACCGCGTGAAAACCCAGCGGAAGTCTCTGGGCCCGGGGAGTGGGACGCAGAGTGAGTACTGATTTCGGCCGCTGGCCTCCCTTCCCAGGCGAGCCGTCTGAGCCGCCCCCTTCGCACCCGGCCCTGCGCGGCGCACATTCGCACCCGGCGTCTGGCTTCCCGGCTTGGACCTGCGTTCTTACTAGTTAGTCTCTTGACCCCGAAGATGCATTTCTTTCCAAATGGGCTCTAAGTTACATTGTGTTACTTGTCCACCTCTCCCTCCCTCCCTCCCACCCTCCCTTCCTCCCGGACGGTAACACTGTGCTGGCTTTTCAGCTGTAATGTATCTGGTGACCGGACGCGCGCGGTTGGGTTACAAAACCAGGGATTTGTGTGACCTGGAAAAAACAGCAAAGAAGAAAAGCAGCAGCTCTATTTGGTTTGGCATTTTTAAGGTTAGGACCTACCGAGCCTCCCCCCCCCCCGCCCCTCGCCCTCCAGCCCTGCCCTCACTACTGTGCTGACCTCTGTTTTAGAGAGTGAGCTCACTCTGTATAACCTTTCCATGTACCTGATACATACTGGGTGTGGTGTGGTATATGTTGTAACATGTTTGGGTTCTATTTCCTTTAACACAACCTGAGACTGTGGTCAGATAACATCCCTAAGAGGTACTTTGTCTTTCAAGAATGCAAGGTGTTTTTACAGAGATTTAACAATCTCGGCTGCACTGTTAGGGTCCCAGTGTTCCTCAGGAACAGGCAAGAGGCAAATTCTTTATTCCTATTTTACAGCTTGAGAAAACCAGGCAGAATTTAGGAGAAACTTCCTTAAGGGGCAAGACCTTCAGTTCTCTGACTAGTCTTCTAGTAATCCACCTATACATCAGAGGAACCAGAATGCTCAGTCAGCCACTCGGGAAAGTTTCTGCTGTATGAGGTGTGTTGTTGAGTGAAAACCTCTGCATTGCAGAGGTCAGTAAGGAGTGGCACCCGCTGTTCAAAGGGGGAAACTGTTCTCTAGTGAGTAACTATCGAGTGTGTCTTCCTGATGTTTTGTTTGTGGGCAGTGAATTCAGCTTTTGCACACTGATTTTTCAGTATTTAAAAGGGTATTTGTTGCCGGGAATGTGGTGGGAAGGGAGTGATGTCGGGATTCTAGAAGACAGTATAGTATTAAAGTAGTGACATTCAGCCAAATCATGCTGAAGCTGGAAAGGCTACATCTGCTGACTAATGGAGAAAGTGGCCAATAGCAATCAGGGTGGAGTGGGAATCCACGTATGCACAGCAAGGACCCTTGGTATCGATTATACAAAAGTGAGCTTTGCAGACTGCACGACAGTGTTTATGAAACAGCCCATTCAAGTATAAATGTTAGCTGTGGCTCAGTTCACATGCCTTTAAAAAAGATTCCCAGTGCATGAGAAAGGTTGGTTATATAGTATTGGTGGTGAATTTAGTTCCTTGATTGTTCTCAGAATTGATCAAACAAGGGTTCCTCTTGATCTTTTTTTCACTTGATAAAACCAGTCTTATTTTTCAATTCAAGAAATACTTATTGAGCACTTACTATGTGGAAATAACCTTGGTAGATGCTGTGGGGAAACAAATATATGGATCCTGTATTCAAGGGATACAGTATAGCAAGAAGCTGGCATTCTAAGAACAGAAGTAACAGAGCTAATTGAGACTATGTAACCAAATGAGACTTTACTATGTGATAACTTTTCATGCCCTGGGAAAATACTTTATAGGGAGCTGTTAAATATGTCCTGAGAAACAATGCAGTGTGGTAGGTAAGAGGTCAGGCTCTTACTTTCTTAATCTGTAAAATGGGTATAATGAGAGTTTCAACCTCATGGCTGCATTATCATCACGTAATGTGAAGTACTCAGCTAACCACTAGAACATAGTAGTTTTCACTAAATGTAGCAATAACTGTGACCACCCTACAGATTATGCTGATCTCTTCTTGTTCTGAAACCAATTATAGTTACTTTCTGATGATTATTATTACTGCCTAATGTAGGTAGGAGGACACTAGGACAACAACATCACTTTGCTAACAGTAGGATTAACAGATCTCCAGTGGTATATAGACCAAAGGACCAAAGTATATGGTCTTGTTCAGAAGTTAGCATGTCTTAAGAGATGTTGTAAAGTACCCTTAGAAATCAGAAATAATGGATTTGAGCAATTATGGCTTTCCATAAATATAGTTTAGCTCACTTGTTCTTAACCAGTGGAGGTAGCACCCTATTAAAAGGTATATTAAAATACACGAGCATGTTTTTGGTGATGCCCTAGCATTCACTGGGAACGAGACAGTCCTTCATACTTAAGAATTGTCAGCCCAAATGCCAGGAAGTACCCTGTTGAGAAACACTGAGTAGATAACATTTTTTTTAAAAAGGATTTTATTTATGCTCTTGGTTGGGGGGCTGTTGGGGAGAAGATGAGAGGGAGAAGCAGGCTCTCTGCTAAGCAGGTGGCCTGCCACTGGGATAAGGGCTCAATCCCAAGAACCTGGAATCATGACCAAAGCCCAGGGCAGATGCTCAGTGGTGACCAAGCCAAAGACAGATGTTCAACCTACTCAAACAACAAAGCCACATAGACAGCCCTAACGTTTTTATATTTTTGTTTATTTTTTATAAGATTTTTTATTATCTGACACAGAGAGAGAGACATCACAAGTAGGCAGAGAGGCAGGCAGAGAAAGAGGGGGAAGCAGGCTTCCTGCTGAGCAGAGAGCCCGATGCAGGACTCGATCCCAGGACCCTGAGATTATGACCTGGGCCGAAGGCAGAGGCTTAACCTGCTGAGCCACCAAGGCGCCCCTAATGTTTTTATTTTAAAGGCTATTTACGTAGAAAACATGAAGTGCGATTGTTTGTGACAACCATTGTACTTTCCTAATATGCAGATGATTCAGTATATCAGAAAAATTATAGAATTAAATATGTTCCTGTTATAAAGTCAGACACACTGGTGCTAAGACATACATTCCAGATTCATCTAGTTTCCAAAACGAGAGCGTTGTAAGATATAATGAAAAAGAAGCTACAAAGAGAAATATGTAGACAGGAGAACATAGATTGTGGGTGTTTTATTTAAACCGGACCAACCAATTCGGCATTTGGGGAAAACTAAATAGTTCCATCTAAGGAAAGAAGATTGTAACTGTCATCAAAACGAAGCGTCCTTAATTGAAGAAATTTGTTAAAGCACTCTAAAGGGAAGGTTATTGGTCTTCAGACAGAGAATGCAGGCCAATAAGGTAATTCCAGGCTAATCTATAGCCCTGGGGCTCTCCCAATCCTTGCCCTAGTATTTGTTGCACCCCCTTGAAATTCACTAAGATCATTTTCATGATGTGTAGTCTGGAGAGTATGTGCATCCGATTCACCTGGGATACTTATTTAAAAATGGAAATTTCCCAGGCTCTCCCTCAGATTGACCCAGTCAGAATCAAAGAGGAATACATGCCTTAATGAACTCTCGAGATAAATTTGTACACCTGTAAAATCTGATAACCACAGTTCTAAGAAGTAAGTTGGTCTCTCCAGAGTCTTTCTAGAAGTAGTCTTCCTTTGACATTAGCAAGGCAGTACAATCTCAGTGAATTTACTAAAAATTCTAGCTGTGCATGGGAGCTCAGACTTCTGAATCTTACTGAGGTTTCCTCATGAACTGCCTGGTTGGTGTTCATGACCTTCACAAGCAGGGGCCTAGACCAATTCCAATTCACTCAAAATTGCTGTAGGAGATAGAGGCCAGCTTTGGATTCTGTACACTCTCTGGATTCTGTGCTGGGTTGAGGTCCCCCGCACAAGTGATAGAAGTATGAAGACCTAGACCAGACCTCGGAGCCCTGGGAGCTGGACTGAACAGAGCTGTTAGTGGAGAGGTCAAAGATCTCTGTGCCTGCAGAGTAACCAGGGTCTCGGTCTGTGGCATAGGATTTCTTTATTACCTATACTAAGAGGGTGGACAGAGGAAGGAGCAGGGAGTAGAATTATTTGTACATTTTTCAGCTACACGTGTTTTTTATATTTCCTCCTTATCATAAAGATAGAAAATTGTGTTTATATCCAGCATGGCAAATAAAATATTTTGCTAAAACTCCATTCCTATAGCTAGTCATCATCAGAATCCTGGAATGTAAATATTCTCATACCAATATGTAACAGTACTTTGCATGCTTTGACATGGGCATCTTTTCATGATATTTTATTTATTTATGTATCAAAGGGCTTGGTTTACAGCAGGAAATTGAAACTGGTAGCCACGATTTTTATCTTCCAGGAGTCTTAACTTCTCTTTTATAGTCACTCTCTTTATTTATCTCTGTCTTTAATTTTTTTATGTCAAAATTTATCCAGTATTTCTTCCGGGCTTCTTCCATCAGAATTTGGACGAATATTTTTAGGCATGCACAAAGTATTTTAAATGTTTGAAAGCATTTAGATGGGGAATGTGTATTCTACTTGGCCACAAAGCCCATTACACTCTCTTCATACTGGCTAGACAGACTCCTTGACATCACCTAGCACATATTTTCGTTTGAATTTTAGACCCCAGTCTACAAAGGTAGACAAATACTGTTTTCTAAAAATTCACGTAGTCATTTGAAAATTGGATTCTTTTAGTATGTATGTTTAAGTATGTGTGTGTGTGTGTGTGTACAAAAAAATGCGTATATCTACTTACAAGCTGTGTGTGTGTGTGTGTGTACAAAAAAAATGTGTATATCTACTTACAAGCTGCATACTGGATGTGTGCAGTATTAGGAGTTTTCCTATTGGTCCAGAAGACCTGCCTATAGCAGTACTGGGATTGGTGATGTCTGCTGTAAACTCTTGTCTTAGAGAGGAAGGTGATATAGGCATAATCACAAGGATCAAGTAGCCCTGGGTTTTAGAATACACGGATTGGAGAGGACAGGTATCCTTGAGGTATTGTAGGGCTGTCTTTTTAGGGAACGTCTAAGCTCTTCATTAACTTGGGCTCGCATTATCAACACCAAAAATCTTCTTTTAAAAACTGCTTGAGAAGTATTTTTGCAAAATAATTCTGTGAATCTGTCCTAGTATCTTATGTAGTCTGTTTGGTTCCTTCTGACCCAGTGAAAGTACGAAGGGACAAAGTTTGCCACCAGGAAAAATGCCAGTGGTTTATAGGTGGTAGAAAACAGTTGGTTTTCTCTCAATTTTAAGAAGTTTCAGAATCCCTTGAGAGGCATAAAGCTTTTCAGTCTACAGGCCTTCTTCCCTCTTCCTCCCACCCTTTCCCTTTCACAGGCTACTGAGTGTTCACTATCTCCCATCCCCCCCACCCCAACACTGCCTGGAAACACTGAGCTAAGGTGTTAAAGCTTGGCAAGCTACATTACCCAGTGGTCTGACATAACTTTGATTGCCAGCAAACATTATGCACATTTTTAGTACAAAATGTTTAAATTATTGCACGTTCCTGTTTATTTTGCATGAAGTTTGAACAGTTCAAATTAGTGATTGTTTTTCCCTAGCAGTGTTATAACACTAAATTATCACTATGGCAAGTGCTATGAATTGTGTAAGACTGATGAATCACAGACCTGTGCCCCTGAAACAAATAATATAGGTTAATTTTTTAAAAAGTAAATGTAAATTTACCATGTGATCCAATAATTCCACTCCTAGGTGGAAGAGAAATGAAATAATATGTCTGCATAAAGACTTTAAAACAAAAAACAAAACAAAAAAACCCCTCAATTATCATCCATATGATACCTTACTGTAAACTTGACTTTTACATCAGTCAGTCAAGTAATTAATCATTGTATGGGATTTTAGCCATAAAGTGTCTTTGTCACTAAGAAACATTGTACCCCCTTGCAGAATATTCAGAGATCCAAAAGGGAAGGTTAACTTCTTTTGGCTATTGAGTTTGAGGCTTCTGTTGCCTTCAAGGATCTTTTAATTATTGCAGTGATTGGTACTGAATTATTCTCAAATAATGTTCTTGTGGTGAGACAGGATTCCTAGCCTTGCAAATAAGAATTATTTCCTTCTTTTGTCCTTCTGACAGTCATATTTGTATACTTCTTCAGATATTTCCAAAGACTGAATGTAATGAACAGTGATGTACATATTTGCAATTAAAATCTTTGTACAATACCCCAATTGATTTCCAATTGAACTGGTGATAAACCGCATCTTCTCTGTGTATGTATAACTTCTCCACATTCTCCTATAGGTGAGCAAACTGAAGGCTTGTTTGCTGTTCAAAGTGGAGGGACAGTCAATGGGAAATAAATAAACGCTTAACAAAGAACATTCTAGCTAGTGCTGATAATCTGAAAATAATTCTAGAATGATCTGGGGGAGGGATTAGGTCCAGTAGCATGTATGTATCTCGAGGATCCATATATTTAAAAATAAACAGAAAGAGAAAGAAACCAACCATTTATTAATTTATCAAACAACTACTGTGCTAAGTAACTTACATAGGGTTTCATTTCATCCTCTTAAGAGTTACAAATTTTGTGGGGCGCCTTCCTGTCCCAGTCGGAAGACCACGTGACTCTTGATTTGGGATCGTGAGTTTGAGCCCCACATTGGGTATAGGGATTACTAAAAAGAATAAATTTTAAAAAATTTTAAAGAGTTGCTTGCATATTTTGCATTTAGGTAAGAGGGTATGAGGACATATTTATAAATGAGAAGACTAAGGCTCAGAGAGATTAATTTACCCTGGGTCACACAGATAGCAAGGTTTTCTTTGATTCTAATGTTCTTTTCAGTAGGCTGGTCTTATAAAATCTTCCTCTCAGTAGTTTATACCTAGGAAGTTTAAATAACTGAGAGATGAATGTGTATCTAAATTCAAAAAAGCGCTAGAAATCGATATTGTGTTCTCTATTGTTATACTCAATATCTTAATACGGTTGGAATTCTCTGATGGCTGAGGTTTCCTGCTTGTGTGAAAGAGAGTATTGTACACTGGAATTAAAAAATAATAGTTTTGTTGACAGGGTTCTTTAGACGTTTAAGTAAGCAACAGAGAAGGGATAACTTAGCCATTTTTGAATACGAAATTTTTAAATTGCAGATTAGTACATAACTGAGAAGTCCCTTCTCATGTAGGAAATACAGAATTTTTTACTTAGGCAAGCAGCAATGTTCATCAACTCAAATGATCAATTTACATCAGTTTCAAAAGAATCTTACTTTAAAATCCATTCTTGTATTTCATAGCATTTTTTTTTCCTAGGGCAGAGTGAAAATGCAGAGGGAAAATGCAGTGAAAGGCACTGTTATTATTATTCCTGTTTTATAGACAAGGCAACTGAGTGCAGAGCAGTTAAGGAATTTGCTCAAATTCACACAACTGGTAGCAGAGCTGGCGTTGAAACTCAGGAGTCTGCCTACAGAGCCATTCTCCTAACCACTAAACAACACTACCTCTTTAATATTGGAAAAGATTAAACTTGCCGTCTGCAGACATTTGTGAATTTGTTTTGCTTATACGGTTTCTGGAATGACATTTGTTGACAAGTTACATTTTCATTTTGGTCATTTGAAAATCAGCTAGGACAAGGCGACTTTGTTACAATTCTTATTTTTTTTTTTTAAAGATTTTATTTATTTATTTGACAGACAGAGATCACAAGTAGGCAGAGCAGTAGGCAGAGAGAGAGGAGGAAGCAGGCTCCCTGCTGAGCAGAGAGCCTGATGTGGGACTTGATCCCAGGACTCTGGGACCATGACCTGAACCAAAGGCAGAGGCTTAACCCACTGAGCCATCCAGGCGCCCCTACAATTCTTATTTTTAAGGCTTCTTATTAAGAACATGCATCAGTGGGAAGCTCGATGGTCCATAACAGGCCCATATCTCAGTTCCCACATGACTGGTTCTTCATAAACTCCCTCTCGTTTCCTGTTAGAGTCTGTTATCCTTGTAGAGATTGAGGTTGGAAGTTGGTTTTATAGCACAAGGACTTAGCAGAAGTTCTCATGTCCCCTCACTCTCCACTAGGTCTACAGCAAAGGAATAAACTTGAAAACCCAATGGAAGCCAAGCTGAAAGGCTCTGAGTCTGTTATTCAGCAGAGCTGAGAGTATTTTTTTATATATAATAAGCACCCCATCAGTAATCATATATGCATTAATGACCACATAATCTTTTAGGATTTTTAAAAAATCTGTGCTCCTGCTACCAAGATTCCTGTTCCCATATTGCCTGGAATGTAGATCTAGAACATAGATTGAATCCAAAGAAAATTTCATAATGTCAAATAATAGTACCCTTTTTTCCTTAAGAAAGGTAAATAACATTTGTGCTTAACTTCTCAAGGCAGTGGTCACCACAGAACATGCTTCTACCACAATGAGACTGAAGAACTAGAAACTTTTGAGGCTGTTGGTATTAACATAATTTTATTTTTTTTTTAAATTTTTTAAAAGATTTTATTTATGTATTTGACAGAGAGAGAGCACAAGTAGGCAGAGAGGCAGGCAGAGAAAGAAGGGGGAAGCAGGCTCCCTGCTGAACAGGGAGCCCGATGCGGGACTCGATCCCAGGACTCTGAGATCATGACCTGAGCCGAAGGCCCGGGCTTAACCCACTGAGCCACCCAGGCGCCCAACATAATTTTTAAAAAATCACTGATTTGAATTGATTTACCTTGTGCTAGGAGCCAAGCACTTTATAAACATACCCTCATTTAACCCTTACCGTTTTCATACCCATTTAACAAATTTAAAACTCATGTTTGGAAAAGTTGAGCAGCTTGCCCAAGTTACACAGCTGGAATTAGACCCCAGGTGTGGGACTTCAGAGGCTAAACGCCCCTATTTCCCATTTGAACATCTCTCACTGGGTACATTATTTAATAAGCTTCACGTCTTTACAGCATAGAATATCAGCGTTGCTGAAGTATAAATTTCTCAAGCCTGACGGCTTACTGATGAGGAAACCGTGTTCCACGGGGGTTAAAACTCAAGGTCACACAGCTTGACAAGAGTAGTCAGTTTTCCTCATTGTTTATTACGGATCTTGTATTATGCTGAAATTGCTTGACTCACGGTTTTATGAAAATCCTGCCCAGACCACCTTTCCTAGGGTGGGATAAGAAGAAGAAAATGGTGGGCGCCAGGGTGGCTCAGTGGGTTAAGGTCAGGTCATGATCTCAGAGTCCTGGGATCCAGCATCACATGGGGCTCCCTGCTCAGCAGGGAGCCAACTTCCACCCCTCCCCCACCCTGCCTGCCTCTCTGCCTACTTGTGATCTCTCTTTCTCTCTCTCTGTCAAATAAATTAATAAAATCTTTAAAAAAAGAAGAAGAAGAAGAAACTGGGCTGTCTTTTCTAGGTCTAACCTCTCTGCTTTATCTTGGGCAAAGTCAGACACTGTTGGAATTATTTCATGCATCCAGAAAAGCAGCCAGGATCCCTAGAAGCATGAACACATCTTCAGAAAAAAAGCCACCTTTCTACTACTTTTCAATGGCTGAATAGGGCTCTATGGTTTGCCCTTTCCTTTGCTCACAAAATAATTACCATTCAAAAAAAACAAAACAAAACAAAACACACTGGAAAACTGGAGTGTGCAAAGGAGTGAAAATTGCCTTGTACCAGAAGTTCAACTTCATGCATGTGCGTTTTGTGGATTTTTTTTTCCAGCTGTTTGGGGTGGCCCAGTGTCAGAGTTTATATTCAGACGCTCACAGGGTGTGGCCAAAACTTCTGTAATCTCTGGCGTGGATTTAGCTCAGGGATGAGCCCTGGCTGCTGCAGTTGCCAGGCAACGTGTGGTTGTTTATTTTGAGGTTTGCCCACATGTTGCATCAGAGGCCCTCCACTTCCCAGAGCAAGAGGAGCTGAGACTTCTATTTTTATCTTAAGTGTATGTGTCCCTTTTAATATATTTCACGAACGTTGAGATGGAATCCCCTGTTTCCCACAGGTGGTGTTCAGACTACCTCCTTTTGCACTACTTTCCTTCATTTCGTCTGCTACACTTAGGACTGAGTATCTCTTCCCAACTCTGAGTCTTGCTCAAGCTGTTTTGCTTGCCTGGAATGACTGTCCTGTCTCAGCCTCTTTCTCTTTAAAAAAAAAATTTTTTTTTTAAGATTTTATTCATTTATTTGACACAGAGAGAGATCACAAGTAGGCAGAGAGGCAGGCAGAGAGAGAGGGGAAAGTAGGCTCCCTGCTGAGCAGAGAGCCCAACACAGGGCTGGATCCCAGGACCCTGGATCACGACCTAAGCGGAAGGCAGAGGCTTTAACCCACTGAACCACCCAGGCACCTCACTCTCTCTTTTTTTAAAAAATCCAAATATTTTAATTTTTGGACAAAGGGGAGTCCACTCGTTATAGCGAAGTTCATGGGCATCACTGTCGTATCCGTACTCAAATCCAAGCCCTGCTGCTTCTTAATTGTGAAATCTTTGATAAGTTACCTAACTTCTCTGAACCTTAGTTTTCTCATTTATAAAATGCAGATAATAATGGTTACCTCCCAGGATTTCTTGAAGATAGCTGAAATCAGATACGGAAAACACCTGTCTCCCTTTCTGGATCATGGGAGATTCTGTGGTCCCCACCTACCTGTTGATGACACCACAGTAAATAATAGTTTCATTCTCTTCTGTGAAGGCTTTCCTAACCATCTTCCAACACCTGTCTCAGAAGTGCTCTCCCTCTTCTTATCTCTTGTAATATCACATACTTAAGATCCTACCACAGTCAACCTTATTATCTCCGTTATGTCAAGGCTGGGGTGTAAGTCGGTGTCTTAAGTAGGTCTTCTGGCGCAAAGTAGATCTGCCTGTTCTCCCCCAAAGAAGGCTCTACTTCATTCCTAGATGAGTCATTGCTTACCTGTCATTGGAATCATGTTTTGTGAAATGATTACACACCGTCTTTTTTAGGTGACTGCCTTGGAAGCCTCCTTAAGAACATCATTATTATGCTAAATAATTAAAGGCTTTGGAAGAATGTATGTCATGGTGTGACAGCATGCAAACAATAGACAAACTTAAACCTCAGAATATTCACTTCTTGAAGTGAATAATTGGTCGTTACAGAAAGAAAAACCTGCATCCATGAATGGTGTCTTTGAAGAATGTCCATGTTTTCTCAGAAAGCCCCTCTTCTGCCCTGTTTGCTCCAGGTGTTGTGCAGGAAGTGGCTTAGGGATGTTTTGTGTCTGTATATGCTTTTTATTTTTTTTTATTTTTTAAAGATTTTATTTATTAGAGAGAGAGAGTTCAAGTAGGTAAAATGACAGACAGACGGAGAGGGGGAAGCAGGTTCCCTGCTGAGCAGAGATCCCCGAAGCGGGGCTTGATGTGGGGCTTGATCCCAGGACCCTGAGATCATGACCTGAGCTGAAGACAGAGGCTTAGCCCACTGAGCCACCCAGGAACCCCTCTATATGTGCTTTTTAAACTTGTGCAACTCCCTTTGGAAAACAGTGGTGATGGAAGTGACTAGCTGTTTAAATTATGTTTTTCTAATCAGTTTTCTGACTTGTGCTTTGA
This sequence comes from Neogale vison, assembly GCF_020171115.1. Classification (NCBI taxonomy): domain Eukaryota; kingdom Metazoa; phylum Chordata; class Mammalia; order Carnivora; family Mustelidae; genus Neogale; species Neogale vison. The sequence continues at coordinate 196,655,990 of NC_058091.1, read as the reverse complement.
ATAAAATTTCTTATGATTGAGAAAAACTTATGCAAGATTGCTTTTGAGCCATCAGATAATACTTTTTGTGTTTACTCATGCACAAATTCATAATATATTTAACAAATACTTGCTAGGCAATTGCCATTGCCAGGCTCTGGGGATGTGCAGCAGCTGAGACAGGCATGGCTCTTGACCTCGTGGAGTTCACATTCAGGTCTGTCTTATAAGTTCTGTGAGGAAAGAACTTCCGTATTAATAAAAATCCATCATTGTCTTTCTTTTGTTATTTTGAGATGTGTTATTAAATAAGCTTATTGTGTCTGGTTTACTAACAAATGATTTGGTTTTCTCAAGTGCATCTAGCAGAAGCAGTTTTAAAAGTTAAAAATCACTTAGTTTAGAAAATGTTTAGTATCTATTTTGTGTTTTGTCCAAATTGCCCTAATATTTGGTGTCTAACTTGACCCTCACGATAACTCTGTAGGGTACATGGTATTCCCATTATGGGAAACCAGATGCTTAGGTTTAGTGGGCTTGCTTGTGGAATCAGGGCCACTGAGAAGCCAGAAGAGTGAAACTTAAGTTTTCCAATGTATTAACTATGTTCCTGATTCTAGCTTAAAAAAAAAAAAAAAAAGAGGTTATTAAATAATATCTTTGACTGAAACTTAAGTTTTCCAATGTATTAACTATGTTCCTGATTCTAGCTTAAAAAAAAAAAAAGGTTATTAAATAATATCTTTTGGGCTCCAGGGTGACTCAGTCAGCTGTGTCCTGCTCTTGATTTTGACTCAGGTCATAGCCTAAGGGTCCTGAGATTGAGCCTCCTGTTGAGCTCAGCAGAGAATTGGCTTAATATTCTTCCCTTCTGCTTCTCCCTGGTGCATGCTGAAGCTTACTCTCTTTCTCTCAAGTAAATCTTTGAAAACAAAGCCAATATCTTTGTTCAAATGAGACTTCAATTGATGAGTAGAAAACAGAAACAAAGATTGGAATCAACCATTTTTTTTTAAAAGTTGTATTTAAGTAACCTCTACCTTCAGCGTGGGGCTCGGACTCCTAACCTGAGATCAAGAGTTGCATGATCTTCTGACTGAGCCAGCCAGGTGTCCCTCAACAGTGATTTTTTAGCTCCTCTCTGCTACTAGGTACTCAGCACTGTGGCAGACACTGTGGGGAGCAGAAATGATTATTTTCTGCTGTCTCATGATTATTTTATAGCTCCACTGATAACAAGTGACCTATGCTTAGAAGTGAGCCCAGGAACCTCCTCTAAGACAGCATGTGACTAAGCGTCCAAGTGAGAAGTACAAACATGTATAGGGGTTGAGCAAGTAATGTGAGCTAAAGCAGATTTATGTGTTGTATCTTGAGCTCAGTCTTTGAGGGTATGGACGGGTGGGGTCAGGCAGGGAAAAGCCTGCCTGTGGCAATAGCAAGATGAGAGGCCCAGAGAAGTAAGGGAGCGTGATGGTGGCAGTAATACTAACCAGCATTTGCCCATTGCTTACCACTTGCCAAACAATGTTATTACCAGTTCATGTACATTAACTTATTTATTCTTAATCCATATGGGGTGAGAATTATTACTATTCCCCTATCACAGATGAGGACACTGAGGCACAGTAACTTACTTGAGGTTGCACATTAATTCATAGTCAGCTGAAATTCCACCAGACGTTCTCGAGCCCAGAGCCCCCCTCACGCTCTTAAGCAGTGAGTTATGCTGCCTGTGAGACAGGAAGGACACTGTCCTGGCTGGAGGGAAGGCGTGGCATGGGTCACAGTGAGAGAACTAGTGGAGTAAGCAGGCCAAATTGAGAGTCTGAAGTTCAGGTCAAAGACATTGGACTTTATCTTGGATATAGTGCGAAACTGTTGAGAGCTTCCTATTTCATCACAGTGAGAATATGGTACACGTTTTTTTCAGATAAAGTAGGCAGCCACAGAAAGAGATGGAAGCTAGAGAATGGGGTAGGTCAGGGGGTAGGAGAACAAGGCATGGAAACTATTAGAGGGCCTTGATGGAATCCGGGTGTGGGAGGTATGTGACCAGAGCAGGAGTGTGGGTGGCAGTAGAAGTGACAAGGACGGAATGATGATGAGGACTGGAAGCAGCCTTGGGCCTGACCCCAGGTGATTCAGGGCCAGATGCCTTCCCTGCATTGTGTCCTGTGGCCCTTACAGCAACACCAGATGCAGGGGGTTTTACTCCCATTTTACAGCTGCAGGAATAGAGGCCACAGGAGGTTAATGTGGGTTAATAAGTGCTGGAGCAGGGAGTTAAACCCGCAGCGGTCTTTCTCGACGTCCTCATTTTCGGGCTAAATAAAGTAGTCTGGTGATAAAGTAGGGCTGCTTGAAAAGAATAGAAATTTGTTCACATAATGAGTTTAGGTAAAGTCCTGGAAGGATCAGCTTTCTGAGGGAGCAACAGTGTGAGAGAAGGCAGAGGGCCCATGACTGAGGTTGAAATAGAAGAATGGAGCAATCAGAAGGGGCTTCCAGAAGGAAGCGGGTTCAGAGGGTGGGAGAGAGAGCACGGAGTTGCTCTGGCACAGCAACCACGAGAGAGAGGATGGTCAGGGATTGAAAAGGGAACCGTCGACAGGTTGGCCGGTGGAAGAGGCATGTGCGGACATGTGGCAGGTGTTCTAGGAAGGCTGCATAGCAGAGGCGACCGGATGTGGGAAGGGTGATTCGTACTGCGGGTGGGAGGACCTGGGCATGGTGCCTGTGAGGGGCGGGGACAGGAAGATGGGTTGGGCTCAGGAGCACTCACTGACTCATCTGCTGGCCGGCTGGCTGGTTGTCCCACAGAGCAAGGTGAGGTCGAATGACAGGAGGGAAGGTAAGGCAGACTCCCTCCCTCAAGCCAGCTGGCAGCACTGGCAGAGAACTGAGACTTCCGGCACCCCCGGGCAAGGGAGGGGACTCTGTTTTTGTGGTAGGTAGCTGAGGAGATGAGGAAGTAATTTTTTTTCCGTCAGCCAGGTTCAATGGCAGCAGAATGGATGAGCAAATCCTTGAGGACCCAGACCTTCCTAAGAGATCCCTTAAATGGCCCAGTTGGACCCATTCAGCAGGGCGTGTGGGTGATCTCAGCCTCCTGTGGTAACATCCAGCACCACACGGTGGTTGAGCTCGGTCCTTACTAGACACCCTTCAGAATCAAAGCTAAGCCATGGACAGCATGGTGCCCTGGGGAAGAGTGGGGTTGGCCGACATCTGTTCTTCCCAAGGGGCGCCCTCTAGGGGAGGAGCAGTTCCTGCGGCCGTGACGCAGTTGCCTGACCGTAGAAGGTGCTGGAATGGACTCGGAAGATGCTCATGGGGACGGCTGGCAGTGGTTGTAATGCCAGAGGCTCTGATGCTGGGGCTGGGAGCTAGCGAGATACACCTGAAAGGAAGGGTATATAGGGCCGGGGTAGTTTGCGAAGAGAAACACACCAACCAGCAGCACGTGTGTGAATGAAATAGGGAGCCGTGAGGGAGGGGTGCTCCGGGAAGGGGACGGCTGGCTGGCTGGCAGGCAGGCAGGCAGGCACTGCTCTGCGCTGGAAGCTGGGGAAGGATTGGAGCATGGGGTCTTTGGAGGCAAGAGAAAGGATTCCTGTATGATACAATGGTCGGCAGGAGCCCCCACTGGTTCTAATTTGGATGTGGGTGCAAGCGCCATGCAGGAAGATTAATCTGTCCGGAATGGCTAAGAGAGCTGAAAGGCTGGACTTCGTGAGACTTTTGCAAAATGTATGTGAAAAAAGGGAAACTGTTTCTTTTTTGTTTGGTTGGTTAAAGTTTTTTTATTTAAATTCCGGTTAGTTAATATGTAGTGTAATTTTGGTTTCAGGAGTAGAGTTTAGTGATTCATCACTTCAGTGTAACACGTGGTGCTCATCACAAGTGCCTTCCTTAAAACCTGTCACCTGTTTAATCCATCCCCCCCAGCTCCCCTCTAGCAACCCTCAGTTCTCTGTAGTTAGGAGTCTGTTTTATGGTTTGCCTTTTTCTTTTCTTTTCTTTTCTTTTCTTTTCTTTTCTTTTTTTTTGCCCCTTATATTCATCCATGTCCCTTCTTAAATTCTGCGTATGGGTGTAATCATGTCTTTCTCTGACTTGTTCTCTTGTGGATACCTCTAGTTGCATCTACATCATTGCAAATGGCAAGGTTTCATTCTTTTGATGGCTGAGTAATATTCCATTCTGTATATATACCACATCTTTATCCATTCATCAGCTGATGGACATTTGGAAGGAAAGTTTCTGTTTTCCAAGGGTCTTAAAAGCATACCATCTTCTCCTCCCATCTGTAATCGTTTACTGGAGCAAATGTCCAAATTTCTCACTGTCTCAACTAAACAAATTTAAAGAGATTGTGTTGAGTAATGTCATATTGATTAAGCGCAGGATTAAATATTCTTTTCTAGGTTGCATTTGCTCTCTCTTAACAGCATTGGTTTATTTTAATGCAACTCGACAATACAGGAAGATTGGTTGAGGTGGGCCTGAAGCTTAGAACTCAGACGGTTGTTTTGTTCCATGGGATTCTTTTCCAGCTTCTGTTAGAGCACTTTGTTTGTAACCTAAAGCTGCTGCGGGTTATCTTTCCGGACTCTGAACTCTTTGGAAGCAGAGCTGGTGTCCTCTTCATTTTGTATACTCAGCCCCCTGCTCATTGCTTTTAAAATCACAATTGTCGAATGGGTGGGTAGAGTCTGATTATAATGTTTTTTTCTCTGTTCTTTGTTACCCTGATAGCTACTTTGATTTGAGTTTGTAATTGACTAATAACACTCTGGGTGTGACGAGAATTGCTTGGGTCCTTGGGGAGGGAGACACTGTTACAGCCACACTTCCCTCTCATGGACAGTGCTGATCCTACAGAAGTATTTTGGTATGTGTCAGCACGGATGGTTGTGCTTTAAAATTGCCCCTTGATACTAACTGGACTCCCTATGCAGTGGGTCCTACAGCAGAGAATCAGTGAGGTAGTAGTCAGGTGGCCTAGGTCCCAGTCCAGGCACACCCGGTTCAGGGCATTCCCCACCCCCTTCTCCCTTCTCCCCCCGCCAACCCCCAGCCTTTGCCTGGGTGATGTGATGCCCCCTCATCCTTTAATCTCCACATCACGTCCTCGGCATCACCTGTCCCGACTGTGTCATGAACTAACTCTGGTTGCCAGGACTCTGTTTGCATGGGCGTCTGTGATTTTCCTTTATCGCGCTTACCACGAGTAATTATTGCAGTGATTATTCTATAAATGGCCTCTCTGATGAGGCTGAAAGTTCCACAGTGGCGGGAACATGTCTAGCAATTTCACCACTGTGTTACTGTCCCCTGACATAGTACCTGGCACAGACTGTGTGCTGGATAAGTAAATACTTGTGGAGCCGGTGAACTGTGGAAAATGTGACAGGGCACTTAACCTCTATGAGATAGCACTCTCTCCCACTGTTTAAAAACCCATCAAAGGTTTATCTTGTAAAGTTCTTCCATTCAAAGCTTTGTGGATAGATTTCAAAAAATTTTAACTATCAGTTATTCACACCAATGTTTAGATACTCAAATAGTACAGAAGATTTAAAATGAAAATATATTCAGTCCCTCACTAGAGATAACAAATAGTAAAAATGCATTCTTTGTAAATAGAATAAAATGGAACACACCGCGGTTCGCCGGGAATTGAATGGGTTCACAACAGGGTGGGATTATTTTCCTTACTTTCCGATCCCATGAGGTAGCTTTCCTATTTCAGTTCAGAGCATTTAGTGGCTTTGTGATGGGCTAGAACTTCCACGTTGGGATCTGTGCTGAGAACAGGTGTGGCCAAGGCCTTCAGCTGCATTCCCATGATTACCTCTCCACGCTTATTGATGGCTACCCATGTCGATTTTACTGTTCTCAGGTCGGGGGAGAGGGGCCTTTGAAAGTCTGTAGGATCATATCCAGCTGTTGCTTAATAATGTAGTGAGGCAAATTGGAAACTCCAAGATCAAGTGACTTCAGGAATGTTGGTTTTTTTTTTTGTTGTTTTGTTTTGTTTGTTTTATTTTTTTTAAAGATTTTATTTTATTTATTTATTTGACAGACCAGGATCACAAAGTAGGCAGAGAGGCAGGCAGAGAGAGAGGAAGGGAAGCAGGCTCCCTGCTGAGCAGAGAGCCTGACGCGGGGCTCAATCCCAGGACCCTGAGACCATGACCCGAGCCGAAGGCAGAGGCTTTAACCCATTGAGCCACCCAGGCGCCCCGACTCAGGAATGTTTTAATAAACCTAGAGGTTTAGAAATAATGTTTACCTAAAGATTTGAAGATTAAATGCACTTTTTAAGAAAGATTTATTTATTTTAGAGAGGGAGGAGGGGTAGAGGGAGAGAATCTCAAGCAGACTCCCTGCTGAGCTCAGAGCCTGACCCCTCCCCCCCTGGGGTGGGGGAGGTGCTGATCTCACCACCCATGAAATCATGACCCTGAGATCATGACCTGAGCTGAAACCAAGAGTCAGATGCATAACCAACTGAGCCACCCAGGCGCCCCTAAAAAGCACTTTTATGTAGAGTGTTTGGTCTTCGTTTTTATATGATTGAAGGAAATCATCGAAGGAACGGGCTGTAGCAAATGGGCGTGTTAATTCTCACAAATAAAAACATCTCAAGGAAAAATGAATACCCATGTATTTTGTCCATTAATTTGATGGGAAAATTCACCTTGGTACATCTTGCTCTTTATCCCAAGGAGACTGTGAGAGAGACAGCACCATGCCTGCAACAGTGACCAGGTTTGGTATATTTTGGAGTGAGGGGGTGCCCAGTTGGTGCCTAAGGGTGCTCGGGAATAAAGTTCATATGGTTTGTTTGAAATATCAATATACCAGGGCACCTGGGTGGCTCAGTTGGGTGTCTGACTTTGACTGGGGTCATGATCCCAGAGTCCTGGGATTGAACCCCACATTGGAAGCCTGCTTCTCCCTCCCCTCCCTGCTCACGCTCTCTCTCACTGTCTCTGTTGCTCTCTGTCTCTCTCTCTCAAATAAAGTCTTGGGGAAAAAATGAGTATAATAAAACTTTGGGCTTTTCATCTGTAAGTTGTGGTAATTTACTAATAGCACCAACATGTTCTACATTCAGTAGATCTGTGGGGAGGGTGATTTTGTTCCCGGGCCAGGAGCTGCAGTAGGTCCATACAGTCCCCTGAGCGGGTGATCTCAGGGATCTAGGGGGCCAGCCGGGTTGGGCTTATCCTGTCCAGGGACTGAGCTTCTGAAATGGCTCTGGGCCAGACTTCAGAGACAGGCTCTGGGTATTACTGGCAGGTCCGCAGCTGTTTACTGACAGCCGGTTACTTAAGAAGGCAACTTCTGCCAGATGGAATCCCTAAGCTTTAAAACCTAACAGACTCAAATATTAAGAAGGTTTTAAATGAGCCTAGGCTGGAATTCCCCAAAGGTAGTGATGGATTTATTATTAACCAGGGTAATGCAAGTTGCTGTCTAGGATGGTATTCCATACCATGCAAGCGCCCATATGCATATCCCGCTGCTCGGGTGATTAGATTGCAGGGACTAGTTTCCACCACCCCTGTGCACACTAGGAATGGTGTATCATAAAACTTCAATTACTGTTCATCACCTCTTGCCCTCCAGGAGGAGCCTGCATGAGATCCATAATAGAGCAGCATCCCCCTTTGCAACCCCACTCCCACTTTCTCCTCCTTACGTGACACTGAAAGGACAATTCTGATCCTCCTCAGTCTGTTCTCCAGCCCTACATCCTGCTCTTCTGTCTTGGATAATATCTTGGGAATAGTGCATTAGTAATTTAAGAAGCACCTACAAAAAAAAAAAAAAAAAAGAAGAAGCACCTACAAATAAGCCAGATATTTTATTATCTCAAATATGTATCTCAAATATATATCTCAGATCTTGCCAAAGAGATGGTATTGGCCTCATTTTATACAGCTGGGAAACTAAGGCTGAAAGTCACGGAGATAGTAATTGGCAGAGCTTGTGTTTGAACAAAATTTTGTCAAGTTTTCAAGTCTCTGTTCTTTCGGAAAGAAGACAATAATCAAAATATTTACTGAGCATTTATGTACCAGGTAGTAAGAACCTTCCAAGATGGTTCTCTACTAAAGAAAATTGAGAAAGGGGAAACTAGAAAGATCAGGAAATGGCCCAGGATTATTTAATAAGTAGTACACTCAAAATTTGAACCCATCTGATCTGGTTATAAAGGCTTTTGCCCACAGGCAGTATAACCTACTGGACTTGTGTGGGAGTAGTCCTCTAGAAGAGGTAAAACCAAGGCAGAGTTAAGAACAAGTATGGTTAAGAGGAGCCGAAAGACAAAGTATTTGTAGGTGAACTAGAATCACACTTTCTGCTTCTTTACTTTCTAGGCGTCAACTTCTTCCGCCTCCACCAGCAAGTCGTCCAGTATGAATCCCACAGAAGCCAAGGTATGAAGAGTCTTCACGGGTGTGCTGGGGTGAATGCTGCCCTTAAGTGATTATTTTGTAAAGCAAAACACATGTAGACTAACAAATGAGTTCTGTGTCCTAACAAGCTTAAGTTACAGAAGGAAACATTTTCTTCATGACTAGAGGGGTCTTTGGAAACTCACCTTGGCTTTTGATACTTGCTTCAAATGTCCTCTGTCTACTCCTAGTTGTTTCAGAGTATCTAGAAAAGATATTTTCTAGATCTAGAAAATAGATCATCTATTCTAGATCATCCAGAGATTTTTTTTTCCCCCCTGGTTCTAGACTTGATGGAGTTTTTAAATTATTAGATGATCTAAGTGCATTTCTGTGGATCTAGTGAAGAATATGAATTCTTCTTAATAAGATGGTTTTGTTATTCTGACCATTTAAAATGAAATGGAAGAAAAGGTTTACACTGAGTTTACACTAAGTGACGAGTGACACATAGATGCTGTTATTTTGAATGCTTAAGTTTCTTTGTGAAATTTCAGTCATGCAGGACATCATCTTACTGGTAAACCTTTGAGATCTATTTCAGATTTATTCTAAAAATTATTTCTTGGCATTTGAGAAGAAACAATAAAAGAATGTGATCCAGTGTTGTGGCTGCATAGAATAAACCTAGTTCTGCAGAGGAAGCTGCCTCAACCTTCCACCTTCATTAGCTTGTCTCAGGCTGTTTCTCGGGACTATTCTGGGGTGGAGAATTACAGCAGGGATGTTATCGAGATGCTCTCATCTAATTTTTATAAGCCATTATTCTTGGGTGTTTTTAAGAGCTAATCCACTCTGTTATTTAGTTGCCCTTGTTTAAAATCACTGACATGATTTTTCGGTCTTAGTGCTTTGCTATCCTGGTAGGATCCTATGCCTTAATTTGGTACTGGCGCTATAATTTCGTGCTGTCGAGAGATCCTCAGGTCTCACGTTGAACTGTTTTTAAAGGATATTGCCGATATCTTGAAATACACTGTTCAGTCTCTTCTGTTATCTAGCATTCATTTTGATTTAAAGTTTTTAGTCTAAAATTGTTATTTAGTATTTTACCTGAATTTTGTTTTCCGAGTATACATGACCTGATCCTTAATTTATCTGTTCATTGTCACTACTTTCTTAGACCAAGTTTAATCTTAAGATATTTTTAAAAATCTGATCTCAGTCTTAAAACTATAGGAGAAACATCAGCCAAAATCAAATTATCATGGACTCAGAGTCCATGAAAAGTACAAAAAGGAGAGCCACAAATCTAGGATTTCCTCTTTATTATTGTAGTTCTCATTTGACCCATTGCTTGGCCCTGCTCCTTTGTCCCTGACTCTGTCCAAGGACCAATGCTTATTTCAAGTGTGTCCTATTGCCTAGAGCAAGTGTCCACAGACCCTTCAACTATTGCTAAGCATTAATCATAAGAACTCCTGGCAGTCCTGCAGAACAGGGAGAAGAAAGTGGGAGGAAAGAGGGAGGGACAAATCTAAGATCTTGAGGATGAAATATCATCAGTGGCCACCCCGAGACCACCTTTGACATCAGCTGTCTTTTTTGGGGTGGATCTCACTCACACTGTTCTCATTAATTAGATTCATGTGCTTCTGATGTATGGGTCATAACATTCACATTAGCCTTCTCTTGAAGATTTTTGTAAACTTGAACAGATTTCCTCAAATAGTTTCAGCTTTTAGAAAAAAGATATTAATTCAAGATAATAACTTATACCAAATCCTTGCCTTGTTCTACATCTTTCAAATAAAAGCCTACCTACCTCTGAAAGGCGGGTGATATGTCTAGAACTAAGTTCTGTCCCTCTTGCTCTGGCACATTAGAACTGGTGGTCACATTGCTGTGCTTAAGATGGAAGGTCTAGTCATTTCTACTCAGGGCACGATCCTTGCAAGACTAAATAGTGGGAGCCATGCAGCCCCATGGCCTGGTTTGGGATCTCCTTTCCCACCAGCCGCCGTGTTTGGAAACTCCTCTTTGCTCTGGTTTCCTATTGGTACAGTTTGGGTAATAGCACCTGTTTTACAAGGCTTTGTAAGGAAACAAACACGTAAGGGTATTTGATAGGGCCTATCCCCCAGCAGGTGCCTAGCAGGAGCAGGCTAGTCCTGGGGAGACAAGGCAGCACAGTGACTGTGCCCACAAAACCCCAGCTCCTCCCTGGTAGTCCGTGGGGAATTATTTCACCTCTGTGGGCCTCATTTTCTCATCCACAAAGTGGGTAGATAATGTTGATGATGATGGTGGTGATGATACTCGTCTCATAGAATTCTTATGAGGACTGAGTGAGTTGGCACATGTGAAGTTTAGAACAATCCCTGATACTAAGAGGTAATCAGTAAACATTGATTATCATTGTCATCGCTATAATGTTAAGCCCCACCACATTCAGCAAAAATAAGTTTAGGTAATGTATTAGAGACCCCTAGTAAAAATATGCCTTATTATAAGTTGCTTGCATGTGTGAGTGTGAATTTGTAATTGTTTTTTAGAGTTCTTCCATGCAAAATCTTGACTACCAAATTACATAGTAGAACTTATTAATAGATCCAAGTCACTAAAATACCAGCTGGCTTATTTTCCTTCTTAATCATTTAATAAATTGCATTTTCATAAAATCAGAAAGCATAGTAGCAGATACAGAAACTAATTAGCAAAGATCCAGTTTGAAAGGATCCAAAATTTGAAATTTCTTTGAAAGGGTTCTGTGACTGTGAACTTTGTTTTCCCCTTCCCAAAACAATACATGTGTCGGTATAGTGAGGGTCCATTATGGGAGGAATGTTTGTCTCTTCATGGCTGAAGCTCATGGCATGGTATATTAAGAAGCTATTTGGTGTTTTTGTTTTTGTTTTTAGATAATAGAATTAAAAATAGGAGTCCATGTTAATACCATCAAATAGATAAAAGGGAATGAAATGGTGGGAAGTACTGGGTCTAATTTTTAATCTTTTACTCTGAAAAGTTCAAAAATGTTTAATCCAGTTTTCATATCTTGCCTGTACTGAGAAATCAGGTATATACTTAAGGAATTGTATTTTTTTATATAGATGACCTTTGGTTGGGTAAAACTGTAAAATACTCCAGTAGAGAGAGGGCCCAAGTCACAGCCAACTTTTTTTTTTTTTTCCCCTTCAATAGAGAGCAAGTGCAAGCTGGGGGAGGGGCATTGGGAAAAGCAGAAAAGGAATCTCAAGCAGGCTCCATGCTCAGTGCAGAGCCTGATGCAGGGCTCGATCCCAGGACCCTGAGCTCATGACCTGAGTTGGAATCATGTGTCCGAAGCTTAACTGACTAAGCCGCTATACCAGCTCTTCTGAAGCAGTCCCAGAAATTTAGATTATATTGTGCAATAAAAACCAATGCACTAGTCACGGAATTGTAATACCCTGTGGACAAAATTTCGGAAAACTTTGGACAGCACTTGTGACTATTGATTTGTTCGTAAACTAATGTTAGAGATACAGTTGGAAAAAAATGGCCCAAGCAGCCTTTCCAAGCACCTAGAGAAGGTGAAGGAAAGGGGTCAGAAGTTAGTTTTATTAAGGGCAATCTTGCAGATTCTTACCACGGAAATAAAGTAAATCCAAACTACAGTATTTGCTGGAGCCTTTAGAATTTCTGTGTGTGCAACTTCCCGGAGTTACATGCATGGGCATGGCGGAGATGCTGTAGCTGAGTGGAAGGGGACTTGAGAGAAACATACAGCCCAATGATACATGTGACCTATGCGATTGTCCGATAAAATAAAATCACCCTTGGGGCTGTGCTCTTGTATTAGGCTATTCCAGTCAGCGAACAGATGGAACAACAGCATTCTCCTGACAAGAAAAGACACAGAAAACAGGTGATGTGGTTCACGGTACTAGGGGACATGTATGTTTGCTAATGGCCACTTGAGCGGCTCAGCACACACTAATGATGGCAGTTCCAGATCTCCCGTAACTCTCTCACCCGTCACAGACTTTCTGTTCGGCCTTCGTGACCCATCGCTGATATTCTGGCACTAAAACTTAATGTCACTGCTTTCTAGCTCTTGGCTCTGTCACCGTCCCATTGTTTCACGCGGGCAGCCAGAACCCATGGTATTTCACTCAGAGATCGGTTGTTGCCTTTCAAGGATGAGGATTTGTATTTTATTTTGCTTATGTATTGGCTATAATGTTCATGGTAATAAATGTTTACATATGTTTGGTACACATAACAAAAGTAAGATGTAAACTGCTCTGAAGGGAAGAACAGGGTATCTGAGTGCGTAAGTGTTTATCTAAAGAGTTAAAATTCCAAGCAAAGTATAGTAAACTTAACTCCTAAAGTTTTATATTTACATCAAAGCCATCTCCTCTGAGCTTTCTTAGTTGAAGAAAATCTATGGTAAACCTTGTAAACTAGGTCTGCTTTTCCTTTCTTCCTTAATTCCTTTCCTCTCTTCCTTTGTGTGTTTTGCTGAGTTTAGGCTGCAAAAACAGAAGCCGAAAAGAAGTCACAGTCAACGAAGGTAAGTGATTTAAGTCAACTAGTGAGTTATTTGGGTTCTTCGTAATAACAATGAAAAACCAATTTCCTCTGTTGGTGCTATTGAATGGGAAAAGGAATTTTTCTCAGCTAATTTGACCAATTTTTGATTACCTTTTTAAACACGATTATACAGAGCATAAGTAAATAATTATAATAAATATATATATTGTTAAAATGAATATTTTACACATGAAAACAGTATATTTCAGAAGGTGTTTTGTTCAAGATTTTTGTTATAGGTGAAGTAACTATTAAAAAACTGTAGGATCAAAGAAGAAAGGACAAAGGGTAATGAGCGTCCAATTCCTCTAAAGATGGGACATCAAGAGTAAATGTGTCTTTTGAACCGAGCACCTACATGATTTACAGATGAGTCTTTCCAAAGAGGCCTGTAGGTTTATCTGAACAGTCTTATCTCAGTTTGTGGAACTAGTTGTCAGTTTCTCAGGAGGCAGCTCTGACTTTCCCTTGGGAATGGCTTTCCTGACTCATGGCTGTCTAGACTGACAGCCAGTCTATATCCATGTAGAGATTGTCCCCAGGTGTCTGCAGGCAGGGCAAATGTTTCTCCTTCATAAGATGCTACATATTACTTCTTTTAAGCAAGTGTGCTTAAGCAAACACTCAGATAAGAATGCAAGTTTTCCTGTGGGAAAGCACAGAGATGTACTTTAAATGGAGGCAGAGGTGAGGTTATCTGGGTAGAAGGTAATGCTTATCTGATTTTATGTAGGACCTCTGGATTGCTCTTCCCCTCAGGATGATAATTCCATAGTCCACTGTAGAGGAGGAATTCAACAGCAAGCTGGAAATTGTCCACTATTCCATATTTAAATGTTTTGACTGTTTATACAATCTCAAGAGAACTGGGTTTCTGGTGTTACCTCCTTCTCTTGTTGTAATACAGAAAAGACTGTGTAAATCATTAAATTACAACATTTATCTCCTATGAAGGCAGATTTTTAAAAGAACTTCTAGAGCCGGATTCCCTGCCAACAAATCCAGAGGTCTCTTGTGTTTAGACCTGCAGTTATCAAATGATCTATATGAATTGTAAAACACAGCCAGTAAGTTAGAGTTACATACCTAGTTGAAAAATCTTTCTCAATGAAATACTAAATTTTTCATTACTCTTATCGTCATTATCAGACTGTTGGGAGGATAACTATTGACAGGTAGCCCATGTGTATTTCTCTAAGTGGCCCTTTCCCAAGAGGGGCAGAAGGGTCTAACTGGGATTTTTGTTCTTGAGCCTGTTTGGAAATAATAAAAGAAAGACCTCCAGTGTAATTGAGATTTTATCTTTTGAAATTAACAGCCATCTGTAGTTCATGAGAAAAAAACCCAAGAAGTAAAGCCAAAGGAACACAAAGAGGTAAATGATCATCCTTGGGACTTGATAATTGGTGAAGCCTTTTTTTGTATGCGAGGAATGGAATTCTCAACTGTCATTTGCGTTTGTTTTTCTGACTATAATGGCACCACCGTGTGGCAATAATAGGATTTACAGTTTACTGATGGAAGGAAGGATATATATTTCAAATTTTGTACCTAACGTAATCACATTTATGCCACATGAATTGAGATCAATGCAATTCAAAACTCCATAGAACACAACTGTTAGAAACAGTTGGCATCATACAGAGAAAAGCATTGGTATTTTTCGTCTTGTTAACAGTGGTGTGTGTGTGTGTGTGTGTGTGTGTCCCCATCTCTCTGTCTGTGTGTTTCAGCCAAAAAGCCTGCCCAAGCACGCATCAGATACAGAAAGCAAGCATGTTCATAAAGAACCAGTGTCCAAATCAAGTGAACAGCCGACATCCGAGAAATCCACAAACCCAAAGGTAAATAAGTTGGATTGCTAAGAAAACACTACCATCAACTAGTGAATAAGATGCAGGTCCTCCATCTACGTGGACCTGTGTCGATGAATGTGTGGAGCTATGCTGAATGTACTCTGTATTGCAATGATTTGGGGCTATCATTTGGCTGGTTTTGAAAATAGCCTTGTGGAAACTTGGCCCTATGAAGTACATTGGATGGGTTGTGGGGACGTTCAGTCCAGTCTCTACTGCCCGGTTGTGACTGTAAGGCAGTAGGCTCTGGTTTCTCATAAATAGGAAGCACGGGAGTGCTCACCTCCTGGACCTTTCTCCTTAGGGTTATAAAGAGCACACACGATCTGCCTGATCTGCTCTTTACGTGAAAGTCTGAGAGAGGTGCTGAGAATTTCGTCATAGAAGAGATGAATTTATAGAGTCATAAATAGATTCCATATTTGCACAGCTCATGGAGGTCAGCTGTTAGAAGAATAAACATTTACCGGAAGAACTCTTTGATCAAGGGCTCTTGGAAGATGTCAAGTAGGCCTGCTTCACAGTGCACTTGAAAGAAGAGGGTCCATGTTTCTGTTTCTGGCCCACCAGCTGAATGCAGCCATTATGTGTTTTGTTCAAATCTATTTTGTTTGGCTTACAGTATTATTATTTTTTTTTTGAAGATTTTATTTATTTATTTGACAGAGAGAGAGAGAGGTCACAAGTAGGCAGAGAGGCAGGCCGAGAAAGAGGAGGAAGCAGGCACCCTGCTGAGCAGAGAGCCCAACACGGGGCTCAATCCCAGGACCCTGAGACCGTGAGCTGAGCCAAAGGCAGAGGCTTAACCCACTGAGCCACCCAGGTGCCCCAGCTTACAATATTATTAAAATTATTTTTAATAAGCTGCCAACAATTCAAGTCACAATGTTTCACATAAAATCCAAATTGCCAGCTTCTCTTCAAAAATCAGGTTATATAGCAACAACTGACAGGAGCTTTATACCTGGTACCTGTGGTCCAGTTCATCTCAGTCCCTGCCTGGCCCGCTCGCCTCTCCCTGTACCTGCACGGACTCTGTCGGCTCTGGAGTGCAGCCTCCCTCGGGGCCCAGTGCTGTGTCACGTATGGTAGGAGCTGGTAACCCTCCCTCTGCCGGACATCTGTGCCGGTGAACTGGCTCAGTGCTCAGTAGAGATGCTTGCAGTGTGTGGTCTTGAACATAGTCATTCAGAGATACTTAGTTCTGTTCATCTTTTTTCCCCACCTGTAGACTAAATCACAGGATGCGATTTCTGCCGGCGGGGAGCCGGTTGTTGCTGGTGTAGCTGCAGCATCCGCCACACCGGCGAAACAGGTGAGCGCACACGGGCCTCGCCGCAGACGGGGTCTGCTCCGCGAGAAGCGCGTGCTCACCCACGGCCCCTTCCAGCCTGGGCTTTACGTCTGCTTCTCAGGGACCGCTCTGGGTCATGGTGCTACCACACTCAAATAACCAGTATTTGGGAAAACCAAACACTGCTTTTATGTGGAATTTAGTAAAGAAGGGGACCCATCTAAGGGATGTAGAATGAGTGGAAAAGCACAACTGATAGAAGAATTCATATATTCAAGAAATCTGTCTGGAACACCTGTGGTGGAGAAGACATGGTATCAGGACCAAGAGAAATTAAAATGTGAGGTGACCCAGATCCTGGTCTCAAGATTTATAGCTTTGAAATAAAGCACATAAAATTAGAATATTTGAACCAGCACTTCTCTCAGCTTCCACCAGGGACAGCGCCTGTGTTGATAGGAGTAGGTCACCAACAGTCCTGACCTCTCCGTGAGTTGATCGGGGAAGTTTTGGAAAGAAACATTTCAACTTTCTCAGGAGAGAGGATGTGTGTCCCTCCTCCTCATGATGAGTGAGTCTTGCTTAGATCATTTGAGGAGCTCCTGCAGATGCCATCCGGGAAATGTAAGATGAGAAGTCGTCTGCTGTGTCTGCCCATAGCAAGGCAGACTCCGTAATCAGTTTAGATTTAATCGTGTCTCTCTAGAAATGCTACCTGTCTCTCTGGAAGTCACAGGCAAGGAATGGCAGCAATAATAAGATGGAAATGAAACTTTTTCAAAAAGTTGCATTTATTTATCTGTTTTCCTGCTTTTCAAAACAGGAAAGGTATCACCCTACAGGCTAAGTGGTGAGGAAAGTCATAGTGTAAAAGTATGGCATCTCTCCTGGAAACATCAGTTTTTCTCAGATCTTGAAAAGGAGGAGGAATGCGGATATTCTGTGGAGTGATAACAAAACTTACATGAATCTTTACATGAAAATACTCAAATTTTTAAAAAATAAGTTTTTTCTTCCAGCAGACCACTTGTATATACCTTGATTAATTATTTCTCTTTTTTATTTTTTCTTTTTTTTAAGATTTTATTTATTTGACAGACAGAGATCACGAGTAGGCAGAGAGGCAGAGAGGCAGGCTCCCCGCCAAGCAGAGAGCCCAATTTTGGGACTTAATCCCAGGACCCCGAGATCATGACCTGCGCCGAAGGCAGAGGCTTAACCCACTGAGCCACGCAGGTGCCCCGTATATGACCTTGAGACTCGCAATCCCATCCCCACTCTGGGGGTACACGTGACTGTGTGGTATTGATGAGGGGTACTTATATGAAATGGTTTGGGAAAAATGGATAGATTTAAGATAGAGGATTAGATTTGTTCAAAAAGCCTTAAAAATGTCATCAATCTGAAATTTTGTGCTAGGTATAAAGTAGCCAGAGAAAAAGTGAAAGCTAAATAGTAAAATAAGAGGCTTAGGTGGAAGTCTGGCACACACTTGACTTGGGGCAAAGCATTTCACTTTCCTTTGCCTCTGATTTGTCCCCCATAAAATGGGATTGGTCAGATCTTCCTTTTGGAGAGTGAGGGGTATGTACTGTGTTTAAAGCACTGTGGTGTGACCACAGGACACCCTAGCTGCAGGCTAGCTTGTGCAAGGGCAGGAAGAAGACTGAATCCCCCGGGGACTGCATTCCAGGGCAGTTTAAGACAGGCCCCTACAAGGAGTTCTTGGGTTGAGGACCCGAGGGAGGGATTCTGTCAGTTTGCAGGCATCCACGGGACTCTGAGTAGATCAGTTTGAGTTGGGCATTAAGGATGACTAGGATTGCCGGCTTGCAAATGCATCGAAGTGGAGAAGTGTGAGGTGTGTTCTGGGTACAAAGTGCATTCCACTGTGGGTGGGGCACCAGGGAGGTGAGCAGTGGGACTGTAAGACCAGAAAGACGGGTCTTGGCACAGCTGAGGAATGCTGAGAGCAGTTTATAGGGGTGGTAGCTATTCAACGTCGAAGGTTCAAGAACAGATGCCTGATGGGGAGTGCACCCAGCTATAGGATTGGGCAACCACAGTGGGTAGATGGAATGGGAAGAGAAACCAGAAAGCTGGCCACGGACCGCTGCCCTGGTCCTGAGGAGTCCTAATTTAGTGTAACTTAGCACGGGGATTGAATGAGGTAGTGGGAATGTAGAATGTAGGAGGCATTGCCAAGGGAGAATCTTCAGGTTTTAGAAAATGATAGCCTGCGGTAGGCTGTGGTAGTGTCAACTCAGATGATCTGGGGCTTCGGGGTCTGCATGAACTAGGGTAGGTAATCCTAAGGTGAGGCAAAGGAATGGGGGGCTCTGTCAGGTTCCTGCAAGCCCAAGACCCGCTCCGATGCTGAGAGTGAATGCCTTCCTAAATTGTGAGCTGGTCCCCAGTTACCGCTGACCAGTGGACAGAGTCAAGAGGTTGAGCATGAAAAGCGGTCTGAGTTTGGACAGGCTGATTTGGAATGTTGGAGAGAGATGTGTAGCGAGGCAGTTGAAACGAATGTGGTTTTGAACTCCAGGAGAATGGAGAGCGTGAGCAGAAGGAGGTTGGGAGAGAAGGGACAGATAGGAAGGAATATCTGCATAGGGTTATGGTTGAATCCTGCAAGTGGATTCGGTTGCCCAGACTCAGCCTCTCACCCTCTGGCCCCCATGGTGTTCTTGATAATTGTCATCACTTAGTTAGCACTGAATCATACAACATGTACCTAGGTGGTGCTTAACACATGCCGAGCACCAGCTCTCATACTCAGTAGATGGGTTTCTCCAGTCCTCACAAGGCCCCAAGATAGATTGTACATGTCATGCATAATGGTCCTGAGCTACAGAAGAGGTTGGGCTGGCTGAGGACTCATGCAACCAGTGCATGGAGCTGGTAGGTTCTACACCCCCCGTGCTCTGCTGCCTGCATTCCAGAGACATCCAAGTGCAATGGTGTCCTGCTGTCTTCAATCTGACCTCTTCACCCATCTAGTTCCCGTCAGTCCCTGCAAGCGTTCAGCCCTGGCCCCAGAGAATGATTTTGCTTAAGACCCCAAGCACAGGGCAGAAACATGCACAGTGGGTAGGGTTGGGGGCAAAGCAGAAGAGGTGGCAGAGACCGGATGGCACAGATGCCAGGGGAGGGCTGGGATGACCTTGGCCGCAGCTGCCATGAGAGAGGAGTTGGGAGAGGGGTGCTTCCTGAGGTCAGACTTGAGAGACGATTCTGTCTGGGGGAAGCATGGAGATTGCGGATCGGAGGGTTATTAGCAGTGTTTGAAAGAGCAACTGAAACAGTGCTGGGAAGGAAATTCATTGTAAGGAGATGAAGAAAGGAGTGCCTGATGAAATGCTAAAGCCGGGAGTGTGGAGGTCTTGCTGTGTGCAGGCACAGACTGAAAGAGCAATGGGGAAGTGGCCACTTCGAGAAAAAAGTCCTGAGTGCTGCAGGCTGACTGTGGGCCCCTGGAGGGCAACCAGGAGCCAGGAGGAAAGAGATGGCAGTTCTGGATTCAAACCTTGATCTCTCCTTTACTGTGTGACCTGAGAAAAATTACTTAACCTCTCTGAGTCTTGCTCTCCACATCAGTAAATGAAATTAATGTTATTTACACTGCCCTGATTGAGGAGAGAATGCATACAACGTGTTACCTGGCACGGAGCAGGTGTTCAGTATATGATCGACGCTACTGATCCTTTGAATTTTATTGAATTATTTAATAATTCGATTTGAATTTGTTAAATTATTGAATGAAGATATGTGAGGACTTTTTATTTCTTTCTAAAACCCCACCAGAAAAAAGAAAAGAAATCGTCAACGTCAGCTGTACCAGTTGAATCCAAACCGAGTAAACCATCTGGGAAGGTAGGAAGATAGCAGTGTGTTTCTACATAAGACACTTATTTATTCAGGATCTCTGTAGTTGTTCTTGATCTGATTTTTTTTTTTCAAGGGCAAACCATGTAAGGTGGTATTTACTTAAAGACCTTTCTAATGGGGGCACCTGGGTGGCTCAGTGGGTTAAAGCCTCTGCCTTCAGCTCAGGTCATGTCCCAGGGTCCTGGGATTGAGCCCTGCATCTGGATTTCTGCTCAGCAGGGAGCCTGCTTCCTCCTCTCTCTGCCTGCCTCTCTGCCTACTTGTGATCTCTGTCTATGAAATAAATAAAATCTATTAAAAAAATACCTTTCTAATGAACTATTGCTATAAGCTGAAAGTGTGATGGGGGGGTATGTTTGTAGCATTTTATATTCTAACCCTCTGTTCTGCGAACTCGATTACATCCTATGAAGTTTACATTTCAGTTTCTCTCTTGGAAATTTGACTTCTTTAACCAGAAGTGTCCCTAAAGAGTATAAGGCACTTCTTCATTCTGAAATTCCCAAATGAATCAGTCTAAAGCTAAGAGGTCCCAAATTACATGACATGATCAGGGGAATTCCTTAAATTGTAGTGGGAATATGGTGGTTGAAGGGGAAAAAAATTAATCATTTTTTAATCTGAGTTAAACAAAGTAAATAAAGGGTCTTTCCCAGAATTCTTGTTTTCTCTTTAAAATACAGCATACTCTTCACACTGAATCATTTTTAACCTCAGAGATAGGATGGAGGCACTCTTTCATTCATTATACTGATTAAAGCACATATCAGCAGAGTAAATTGTCACTTCTTGTAAGCTTAACATCCGTTTCGCATAATTTGCTTTGTAAACATCCTCAGGCAAGCAAGTGAATAAAAAACCCAAATGAATGAAAGAACACAGGCCATCCATTTTTTAAATACTCTGTTTGGAAGAGGATCTGTATAGAAATTTTGTTGGCGTTCTTTGCCAATATGCAACTCTGAAAAATTGCTGATAAGCAATAAATATCAAGCCATTGCATACAGTATTTCCTATTGCATACAGTAACATACTATTACGTTATTCTTTTGTTGTTGTTGTTTGTTTTGTTTTGTTTGTTTTTAACTGTTATTACACTGGACTGGCAGCTTTAACCAACCAGGTTAAGTAATTTTTACATTTGTTCATGTAGTTAATGCCATTAGACTTACTGAAGTTATGATTTTTTTTTTTAAGGGGCTGAAGGGCAGAGGGAGAGAGAATCTTTTTTTTTTTTTTTTTAAGATTTTATTTATTTATTTGACAGACCGAGATCACAAGTAGGCAGAGAGGCAGGTAGAGAGAGCAAGAAGAGGAAGCAGGCTCCCTGCTAAGCAGAGACCCTGATGCAGGGCTTGATCCCAGGACCCTGGAATCATGACCCAAGCTGAAGTCAGAGGCTTGAACCCACTGAGCCACTTAGGCTCCCCAGGGGAGAGAGAATCTTAAGCAGGCTTCCTGCCCAGGGTGGAGCCTTACGCAGGGCTGAATCCCATAACCCTGAGATCAAGACCGGAGCCAAAATCAAGAGTCAGACACCCAACTGACTGAGCCACCCAGGTACCTCTGAAGTTATGATTCTTACCTGAACATGGTTTTCTGTCCTTCCAACCTAGAATGTGTACTCTGGGACCTTATGTAAGAAAGTCAATCAGAGACCAAATTTTAACTATTTTGATGTTTGAAGAACCTTTCATGTTTGGTGTTTTTCTGTACAGAATGTTCCTTTTATTGTTTCTGGGTTTTTTTGTTTTTTTGTTTTGGGTTTCTTCTTTTTGTTTTGTTTTGTTTTCTTGTTTTTTTTTTTTTGGTTTTGATTTCTTTTCTTCTTCTTTTTTTTTTTTTTAGTTAAAACATCAGAAGTGAAATATGTATTGCAAATAGCATTTAAATACCTTCTTTCTTTCTTTTCTAGTCAGACATGGATGCTGCTTTGGATGACTTAGTAGACACCCTAGGAGAACCTGCAGAAACTGAAGAAGATAACACAGTGTATACTGGACCTGAAATTTCAGTACGTGATTTTGATCTCTGTAAAGATTCATACTTATTGGGTAGAAAAGCAAGTAAGTTCATGGCCATGAGGCACCGAAGACTACCTGATGTTCTGTTGCATGGAGAGAAGTAGGATGGCATCACTGTCAATACCAACTAAAAGTGCTGGGACTGGAAGTGGTTTGTTCTATGGTAGCTCTGCTGTTAACATGGATTCAGCAAACACTGACTGATTGTCCATGTTGTGACTGATGCTGGGAATCACCTTCTCAGGTCACAAGGATTTTTTTGACCTTGAGATTTAAGTTTACTGGACCTGAACTTCTTTTGATTTTCAGATACTTCCCATTCGATGACTTGAACTTATTTTGACTTCCAGAAATTTACCACCCTCCGCTCATCTCCATTCCTAACTCCTAAAAAGTGAAAAGATTACACATCCCTTGATATTAAAAAGATTAAAAAGACATGCCATAGACTGGAGGAAAATGCTTGCAACAGAATTGACAAAGGATTTGTTCTAGAATTTATGAAGAATTTTTAAATGAAAAAGACAACCCACTAGAAAAGCAGAAGAAAACTTGTTTGGCTAATAAGGCAGTGAAATTCTCTAGGAAGTAGAGAAATGATACTAAGATACGAAGAGAGCATTGCATAGTCCTCAGATTGGCCCAGGTGTGGAAGTCTGACAACTCGTGTGGGGCTTGTAGGTATTGAAGATGTGCTTATTACCCTTCGGCTGGCAGTTCCACCTCGAGAGAGTTTCCCTGGAGGGGGCCTTGCCCATGTGTTCCAGGAGTTACAAGAGCAGATGGAACATTCAGAAAGGATTTTGGTCAACAGCAGACAGCATAACATAGTGGAACACTTCATAGCAGTTAAAATGAATTATACATGTATCAACATGGATACATTACAGAAACATAATTTTGAATAAAAACACAGAATATCTAGAATATGATGCCATTTGTTTAACATTTGAAAGGATGCAAAGTAGTGCTTAGTAGCAGCCCATATGCTAAAAATGGAATGATACAGAGAAGTTTAGCATGGCCCCTCTGTAAAGATGACACCCAAATTAGTAAAGCATTCTATATTTTTTCAGTTAAAAAAAAAAAAGGCAAAGTAATGCTCTATGTTGTTTGTGGATGCCTGCATAGGGAGTAACTGTTTTACAGTGTGCTCAGTTTTAAATCCATAGCTGTAATAAAGTTCTGGATGGTGACTGTCTCTGGCTGACAAGGAAGGTAGATGAGGTTGTAGCCAGTTAAACAGGATACATTATCTGATTCTTTTTCTCTTAGAAATTACATCTGAAAGACTTGGGTATTAGGTTATAGAGAAATGTATTATTAACTGTAATGTTGCATGGATTGGTAAATAAACAATGGAAAACATTTTAAAATATGTTTTAATATAAGACTCAAATTTAATATAGTGGCTTGAATATTTTCTAGTATCACATATGGGTTAAGCTGATTAAATAAAGTGTTGTATAAACTGAGAATTTCAGTGTTGTGTAAAGCATTGGCTTTTTAATGGTTTACATTTCATTTCTGTAGCTCCATAAATTACTAATGGGAACAGTACTTTGGTTGCTGAATATGCATATAACATTCTCAACTAATTAATTACATAATATCCCCGTGTGTGGTTTTTATTGCAGGATCCAATGACTTCTACCTACATAGAGGAATTAGGTAAAAGAGAAGTTACACTTCCTCCAAAATACAGGGAACTTTTGGCAGTAAGTTAAATAATCATTTACTTTTACTTTACTGTGTGCTTTTGGGAACATAATCATTATCCCATCAATATATTCACTTTTTTTAAATTTAGAAAATATGGTGGGGCTTGTGAAATAGCTACAAGGACTGCCAGTGTATCTGTTTGCTAGGGCTGCCATGGCTCAGTCCACAGGCTGGGTGGATTGCAACATAGAAGTACATCGTCTTACAGTCAGGGAGCCTAGAAGACTGGAGTGGGTGTGAGCAGCCTGGATGTGAAGGAAAGAGCTGAGGCCTCCCTCCTTGGTCTGTACATGGGCCATCTTTCCTCAGCATCTCTGGGTCCATGTTTCCCCACTTCGGTAAGGACAGCAGGCCTATGGAATTAGTGCCCACCCTAATGTTCTCGTTGAACCTTGATGACCTCTCTAAAGGCCCAGTCTCCCAATATAGTCACATGCTGGAGTGCTAGGGATTTAGGACTTCAACAACACGACTTTGGGAAGACACAGTTCAACCCATAATGCTCACTGAGCAGTGCATTTTGCCTGTTGTAAAGCTTAATTTTGGGCTCTCCACATGATCAAATTAATGTTTGTTTCAGAAAAAAGAAGGTATCACAGAGCCTCCTCCAGACTCCTCGGTGAGTTTACGTAAATGTCTTCTAATATTCACGTTAACCTTTTTTTAAATCTTTAGTTGTGGGGGACACCTGGGTGGCTCAGTCAGTTAAGTGTCCGACTCTTGGTTTTGGCTCAAGTCATGATTTCAGGGTCATGAGATCGAGCCCCATGTCAGGCCCTTGCTCAGCAGGGAGTCTGCCCCTCCCCTCACTTGAGTTCGCTCTCCCTTTCTCTCAAATAAATAAATCTTGAAAAAAAATCTTTACGTGGGGGATGGAGCATCAATTCTCTATATTGCGTCTGTGGCTCATCTCCAAATCAGATTAAGTTTTCATCTGTTCCGAAGAAGAGATGGGCATGGGGTTGTGTCAGTGCTTGTGGTTTCCTACGGAGTTTTTCTGAAGGGAAGAATGGAGCCAAGAAAGTTGTGGGGTAAAATAAATGTTAAGAAAAACAGATGAAAATATCCTAACATGGAATCCATTTAAAAGAGTTGGAAACGGGAAACTAGGATGAGTGAGCAGCCATTCCTTTCCAACGTAGGCTTTCATCTGAGTTACTGGATAACGTACTTCATTTGGTAGCAAAGGAATGCCAAGTCCTTCTTCATTTGCTGAGTTTGTGTTGTGGTCCTTAACTGGAATGACTGTCGTGTGTCCCACATCATTTAGAAACCCATGGGGCCCAATGATGCCATAGACGCTTTGTCGTCTGACTTCACCTGCAGTGCTCCTACCCCTGGTGGAAATAAAGCAAAGGAAGAGGTATTGTTTTCAGAATAATTGGGGGGAGGGGAGAAAAAGGGGTGGAGGAGCTTATTAGAAGGCATGTCACATTTTCAGACAACTTCTTCATAGTTCTGGTTTTTACAGTGACTCTTCTTTTACCTCTAAGTCTAACCATTTGTGCTTTGCCTTTCAGAAATCCACAGGAGAAGAGGTTTTAAAAGCTCAACAAGCCACGGCAATCAAAAGTGCTGCTTCATCCCAAGAGAAAAAAAGAAAGGCAGAGGAGGTATTAAATAATAATTTCTTAGAAAGTAACCATGGTCTGTCTGACAGCACTTGCTTTTCTGAGGCTGAAGGAGCTGATTCGGGATAATCCCCACAGAGCATTGTTCATGATGCGGAGCATCTTTTTCCCTTCTGGTCTGTGTGGACCAGTGGACCTGGTCAGGGTTCTGTGGATTATCTCCAGGCAGGCCTTCTGTGTTTCTACAAGTGCTCTTCACGATGGCAACACAGTTTTCTTGGTTGTGAAACAAGAGTCTCTCACCATTAAAGAAAAAAAAAAAAAATAGGAAGACAAGACCCCCCAAAAATGGTACTCTCAGGATGTAAATCTTCAGTGACCTTTTAAATGGTGTTTGACCTGTGAGTCACCAGTGGGACATTTTCCTAGCTGCTTCTGTTCACTTCTCTGAACCATGATCACTTAATTGTCATGAAGCTGGCACGTAGGTCCCGTGGCTCTAGGCTGGGTGAGGAAGCGGGCTCTGTCTGCTGACAGCACAGACCTGAAGGGGGGGGCAGTGTCTGTTGGATCTGCTCTGTCTCTCCGTTCCTGCAGGGGACAGTTTATTTTTATCTGGTGGGCTCAGCGCAGCCCTGACAGCACCACACCCTGAGAGGGGGAGTTCCCACAGCCATCAGCCATTGTGCCTTCAGAGAAGGCTGCGGGGGCCACTCTGGGTTTCCCAGCTTCCTGGGCTTAGCTAGTTTGCTAACGGACAGGGTTGGCTGAAATTATTTTTAGAGACCCGTTAAAAAAAAAAAAAAAAAAAGAATACCAGAAAAGTGAAAGTTGACTTCTTAATAGCTTTTCTTTTGATACAAGTATTTCATAGTAATATTATCATAGTTATAGCTTGATAACTAAGGGGTGAAGTGTGCCCGTGAGGGTACACACCCTATAAGACACTCCAGAAGTGTCTCAGCCCTAGTTTCTCTCACTGGTAATTCTCTTCTTTCTCTCTCCCGCTGGGTTTCCGATAACATTGCCTTCCGAAAGTCCTTCCCTTATCCACGGCTCCTACATTTGAAATTGGGATTTCACAAAGTAGTGGACAGATGGTTCAGGCTGAGGAGATGTTCTCTTTTCTCATGCACAGAACTTTTCCTTTTCAGCAGGACGCAATGAGTGACGAAGCACTGGAGGCTCTTTCAGTGTCGCTGGGCAGCCGGAAGCCAGAACCCGAGCTCGACCTCAGCTCCATTAAGGAAGTCGACGAGGTACTGACCTTGGAGTTGGTTATAGAGCTTGTCAGTCTGCAGGTTATGAAACTAAATGCGGTGTGCGTGTTTAGAATTCTCACACAGCTTTTCTTTATTGGAGATAAAAGACCAACCACTGTTCATTCTGTCTGACTTTCAGAGTCTGGTTAACTCAGATCTTCGTTCCTAGGTAGTTAGCAACCAAGAGGGTCGTTGAGAGTTTGTCTTATAAACCATCTAGACTTTTAATACTTAAAGTGGATGCCAGTCCCCTCTGCCACTGCTTCAGTGACACCTGATGAACCGAGATAACATGGAGGCAGGGGCTTGGTGGGGAATAGGTTTGTCTGCCCTTGGGGATGTGGAAATTCATATTTTCAGAAGGGAGCCAGGTGCTTCTCTTTGTAAGGAAGGAGGGAGAATGCTGTCGATGGGACGGAGAGAGCCTTCTTTTTATAACTATGGAGAAAAATGTGGAAAATCGTGTCTCAAATTAGAATGAAATCAAGCAACAATTAACTCTATAACTGGAGTTCCTGTGTGCGTCGAGTGTGATGCCGGGGGCGGTATTTATCCCACCCCACTTCACCATCTTAACAAGTCTTCTGAGCCAAAGCAAGTTTATATTTGGTGAGAAGCGTTCTGACGTTAAATTACAGTTTGTAAAGAGTTTTTCAACTGACTCATCTGGGATGGAAGAGGAGGGAAAAGAGGGGTTGTCCGTGGGCATTGCCAATGAGGCAGTGGCGTTGGGGGACGTGGAAATATAGTCCAGGGGACCCTGAGGAGCACCAGCCTATCAGCGCAGGGAGGGGAGCTGGCAGGTGTCGCTGTCACAATGCTGCTGCCTCTGCTGTCACTTCCTGTTCTGAACCACTGAGGAAGGTGAGTCTCACGACTCCCGGCAACTCTCCCTGAGTCTGGGACTCCTCTGGTCCAAAATGGGCCAGTTTCTATCTTCAGCTTTCTTTGAGGGCTTACCGGGTGCAGTGTGGCACGACAAGCTTTGTGAAGGCGAACACAAGGGAGCAGGGGAAGCAGTCCTTGTCCTCCAAGACCAAGTAACGTATTGAAAAGAAGGGGAACTTTCCTATGCAAGACACCTAATCAGAGCACCTGCCTAGACCAGATGTCTCGGGGAGAGGGGAGAGGGTGGTCCTGGCCAAACCCTGGGGTGGGGTGGGGCCGTCAGACTGGTGGAATTGTAGAGAGCTCCAGGGCAGTGAGCCCCTTGCCCTTTTGCTTCAGGCTTTTTACTCATAATTGGTGAGATTTAGTAAGACAGTAATTTGGGGTGGGAAGGTATAACGTTAGATCTGAGGATAGAATCTTAGAGCAACTAAAATCAGATCAATAAAAGTAAAAAATGTTACATAGAAATGACTTCTTAAGCAGCTGGGGTGAGTAGTTTTGGGGATGCATATAAATGTACTAGATTTCCTCTAGAAGACCTCCACAGCAGTCAGCTAAAATTTTAACTGAATGAATTGTTCTTTCTACTAGTTTCCACATTTTTTGCTGCTGTTTTCCACTAGTTTTCCTTTTTAATTATGTACAAAGTATAAATAATTCCTAAGATCTTCTAGTCCTGTGAATTCTTAGGCTTAATTTTTAGCCCCTGGTAGTGAATGTATTACTTCCCGGATAGTGTGATGTTTTGATAAGCCTCGTTAAGTTGCATATCCCATAGGAGTCCAGAGCCATTCCAGTACATTCCACACTAGATAGGTCTCCTTGGAAAAGCTGTGTGATGCTTCAGAGAAGACATCCATGCCTACTCACCATTCTTATATCATAACAGAAAATTGGTATCTATAATGATACCTGATTGACCTTCACAGCCAGCACTTAGCACGGTCTTGTGCTCTGCAGTCGACAAAGCACATAGACACACTGGAATCTGGTACAGTTTTCACTGCATCACTCATGAAGTACGTGAAGTGATATCTTCTTATCTGCCTTACCAAACTGTTCTGTGTTTTATTCCCCGCCTCCATTTTGATCAGGCAAAAGCCAAAGAAGAGAAACTAAAGAAGTGTGGTGAAGATGAGGAAACCGTCCCATCAGAGTACAGATTAAAGCCAGCCACGGTACATTTTATTGTTGTTGGTCTTGGTTTAAAGTGAGGGTGGTTGGGACGCCTGGGTGGCGCAGTTGGTTAAACGACTGCCTTCGGCTCAGGGCGTGATCCTGGAGTCCCGGGATCGAGTCCCACATCGGGCTCCCAGCTCCATGGGGAGTCTGCTTCGCTCTCTGACCTTCTCCTCGCTCATGCTCTCTCTCACTGTCTCTCTCTCTCAAATAAATAAATAAAATTAAAAAAATAAAATAAAATAAAAAATAAAGTGAGGGTGGTAGACTAACCATTTCTGTAATTTTTCTTTGAAAAAATACACACAAATACATGGTGGAAAAATGTTTCGATTCTCATATGTGCTTATATGTGGGAAGTTTCTCCCTTTTAGAAATACCAGGATTATGAACCCTCATCTCCAGAAAATGAAAACAGTTGTAGGAATGAGATCTACCTCTTCCCCTGGGTTGGAGAACAGAGATTTCTTTTTTTTAATAGTTCAACTCTTTATTCTGATCCTTGATAAGAAAAAAAAGAACCCTGAGAATTTTTTTTCACTCGAATAGAAGAAATTCACTCAAAACCAAATCACTCAAATAGAAGAAAAAAAAAATTCTCTTCTCATATCCTTCCTTAAAAACAAACTTAACAGGCCATGAAAAGAGTGTTTTATTTCATTTTCAGTGAATTTTCTATTTTATTTTCAGGATAAAGATGGAAAACCACTATTGCCAGAGCATGAAGAAAAATCCAAGGTCAGGAAATGATTCTTCCAAGAATCAAAAAACAAAACTGAGTTGTGATATGAGTATGAGTGGATGAGTTGTGATAATTTGGACAGAATTTCCCTGTGGAGACTCGAATGCCAACCTAGTATTGAAGAAAGGGGAACTTGTGATGGTGACCCTTGGTTCATACCTCTGATTCCTTTACACATATTCTAATGATAATTCTCCTCATGAATGATGACTAGAGTGTTGTGGGTTTCTAGGTGACATTCGCTGGACATTGGGAGCTGAGGTCAGGATGGTTCAAGTTTGGCCTCATGACATCAGCTACTCTAATGATTCTACTCTGCCTTCCCTTAAGTTGGGATCAAGCCATATAGTTGCCAGTTAAGATAAAATAAGCAGCAACATTTATCAATCACTTACGACGTGGCTGACACTGCATGGGATGCCTGTCATGTGTTACCTTGTTGGGTCCTCACTGAATGCAGAAGGCACCCTTATCATTCTCATTTTACATGTGAGGAAACAGAGCCCTCTTGAACAGTCCAAGGTTACACAGCTAGAAAAGAGCAAAGCCAGGACCCAGAACTCAGGCTGTCCAACACAGAGGCACGGCTTCTCAGTCACAACAGTTCTGTTATAGATGACTGGTAGCAGTCAAAATTCCCACATGCTCTAAATGAATTTTCTCGGAAGGAACTAGGGATAGGAGAACTTTCCTGCCCAGTTCCCAGACAGTCTTAGGAAAGGAGTATATGACCCGTGTTTGCCGAGCTGGTCAGAAGGAAGTCACTAGGAAATAGTTAAAAAAAAAAAAAAAAATCACCTAAGAAGGAAACTAATACAGATCTTCATCGGAAAGAATAGGCAGTTTTATTTGAACAAAATCCTTCGGAAATTGAAAGATCAGGAAAACTTTGGACTAAATGAATCATGAACACTTCTGTGATACTCGGGTGTCCAGAATTCCTTAGGTATAGCATGACTTTTAGCTTACATTATAAATTTTAAAAATATCCCCCAAATTTTGGTTTTAGATCCCAAAGTATGGCCTAATGTGTGTTAACAAAAAAATTCTTTGAAAACCTTGTTTTTAACAAAAAAAAGTAGTCCCTTCATAACGTAATGTTTCTTATATTACAGCCCCTGAGTGAAACAGAACTCATTGATGAACTTTCAGAAGATTTTAACCAGCCTAAAAGTAAAGGAAAACGACCTAAGCCATCTGAAAAAACAGAAGTATGTTTCTAAAAATACACCTCTCTAATTCTGTGGTTTTTAAAAATACTTGTCTATAATCTGAAAAATGTGAGGCCCAAACGATTTTAGCATGAAGGAGTTGATGGAGAACGTTTGTGCCATCTTTTTTATGGGCAGTTTTCTTTTCTTTTGTAAAAGATTTTATTTATTTACTGGTCAGAGAGAAAGGGAGATGGAGAGAGAGAAGAAGCAGGGGGAGCGGCAGGCAGAGAGAGAAGCAGGATCCCCACTGAGCAAGGAGCCTGATGCAGGAGTCGATCCCACGACCCTGGGAACATGATCTGAGCCGGAGGCAGATGTTCAACCCATGGAGCCATCCAGGCGTCCCTGCAGGCAGTTTTCATCTTGGCTTTTTCTAGATGTTCTTACTTTTCCCAAACGGACCCTGATATTCTTACAATGGGAGTCCTATAATAATCCCTTCAGGAAAGCATTCACACGCATGCTTTCCTTTTTGTTCCTCCTCTGGAAACTGACCTAGTTCAAGTTGTCATCAGCATTCACCTCGTGGTGGCAGGGGCCTCTGTCAACAGTCTCATTTCAGTCCCTCTCCTATGCCCCCAGAGTTAGTGCTTCCCAAGCAAGCATACTAGTAGCCACATCATTCCCCTGCTCCAGTCCTCAGAAGCTCCCCATTGCCCACAAAATAAAAGTCCCTGCTAATGTGCTTTGGCCTCAGCTTCCATCCCTACCAAGGTGTATCCTTCCATTACTAAACTGTGACAATAATTGTTTGTGTGTGAGTCCTTGGCTTTTCTCATGTGGTCCTCCTGTGTGGAATAATCTTCCCTCCTAATTTGGGATCATCTAAAATGTCAGTCATGCCTTTCAAGCTCTTCTCAAAATAGCCTTTGTCTCCTCCTTTTCCCTCCCCAAATGTTACCTCTCTTCCAAACGTTCCTACAGAATACACCACACCCGGGGCTCTGTTGTTCTTTATATGTCCCTGTTAAGTTATTTATCACAGGCAGGGTTTACCTGTCTAGGTCTTCCCCTCTGACGTGTCTACCTAGTAATAGTAATAGTAAATAGTAAATTTAGTAAATTTATATTTACTAAAAAGTACTCAATAATATTTAAAAATACTATTTTTTATATTTCCATATTTATATATATTTGTATATTTAAATGTATTTAATATAATTTAATATAAATATATTTAAATATATTTTTAAAATAATATTTAAAAAATACTAAATATATTTACTAAAAAATAGTAAATAGTAAAATAGTAAATAGTAAGTTCCTAGAAAGAAGATAGAGCATCTAGTGAGCGCCCTACATATAAGCTTTTGTAAGTGTCTGGATTAAAACCAGTTTGTCTGAAATTGAACTCTTGTGATAAAATAAGATAGCACAGTGGTTCTCAGATTTTCGTACCAAGATCACCTGAGGGTTTGATAAAACACAGATTGCTGGGCCCCACCTCCAGAATTTCCGTAGTAGTTGGGGTGGGGCCCAAGAATTTGCATTTGTAAGAAGATCCCTGTTTGCTGCTGGTCCGGGGAACATACTTTGAGAACCCCTGGGATAGTCTTACTCCCTTGCATTTGTACATACCTACTTACAATTGATAAGGTGCTCTTAAATATATGAAAATGATGCATTTATAAAGATATCATGTTATATAATTGGCATATGATATATATTACATAAAATATGCATTATCATAGTTGCAAATTTTGTTGCGCTTACAGTGTCCTACATAGTATACAAAGCACTGGACATGTTTTATCTCATTGAAAGCCTCACATTGACCCTTGAGATGTAGGTACTATCCTTGTTCTCATTTTGCAGATGTGGAAACTGAGTCTCAGAGAGGTTCAGTAACCTACCGAAGGTAAGAGGTAAAACCGAGTTGAAATAATGGTAGAAGAGTTTTAACACACCTTGATGATTCGGTATTCAGCAGTCCTTCAGCATTTAAGAAACTCAGGCTCACAGCCTGTCACATAGGAGAGCCTATTGTTTTTCTGTTCTTGTTCAGTCCACTGACCAGGCATTTCTAGAAACCCTTCATTGGGCTTCCTTCTCTCTGCAGGACTCTCAGGCTGCTGCCCTAACTCCCGTGAGCGAGGCCGTGTCTCGGACTTCCCTGTGTAGTATACAGTCGGCGCCGCCCAAGCCACCCACCTTGGTGAGTGATCCCCTGGACACAGGGCGAAGTCTTGAGAGCACAGTGTTCGTCGTCCTGTGCGCCCACTGCTGTGTATTACCATCAGGCTATTTGATTCTAGCAAAATAGGGAAATCTTGGAGTTAGGGGGCTTCATGGTGTGTGACAAATTCAGGCTCGATTTAAATTTTTAATTAAACTGCTGCAAGTGGTGTTTTCCCGTTCACCTTCTGAAAGGCTTTCTGCTGCCTTTATTGTGGTTATTGTGGATAATCACGCTTTTTCACTTTCCCATATCCTGCAAGCGTGTTTGGAGCTTCATGAATGGCCTCCTGCTCTCTCCAGTTGACTCTCCTGGTGGGATAATCCGCACAGGACCAGCAGGACTTACCCCGACTCTCACCTGAAGGGAGGTTCACTCAATTCCTTCCCGTTTTCTTCTTGACCTGCCTCTCTCGAATGCCCTAACTTTTGTGTGACATATGGTAATTAAGTAGTTGATCTCAGTGGGTTTTGTGTTAGCAGGTAGAATCGGACTCAGAGTAACAGCTGATGGCTCTGTGCTTTCTTACTACAGACTTAGTGCACCTTCACTCTGGAGAGTTAACTGGTTGTAGATGCTTGATGCTATCTTTTTTTTTTTCTTTCAGATTTTATTTATTTGACAGAGATCACAAGCAGACAGAGAGGCAGGCAGAGAAGGGGGCGAGGGGAGCAGGCTCCCCACTGAGCAGAGAGCCCGATGCACGGCTCGATCCCAGGATCCTGAGATCATGACCTGAGCCAAAGGCAGAGGCTTGAACCCACTGAGCCACCCAGGCACATATCTTCTCATTAAACTTTCACAAGGATATTAGAAGCCCCATTCTGATATCTGTCTGTTACAGGTGAGGGAAATGAAGCTTTAAATTGATCTTGAGCAATCCACTTAACTTTTCAGAGCCTGGCCTCCTGCTCTTAATTCCTTGAGCATCTAGTGTGGATGTGGCCAGATAGCAAGCCTTTAACAGTACATTTTGATCTTTCTCGGAATGAAAAAGGGCAGGAGGAACTTGGCCAAAGGGACCCGCCCTCAGGAGGAATTGGGAAATACAGAAAGGAGGGAATGATCACACTAAGAAGCTGGAATAGCACTGTTTTCCTAAGGAGAACAGTGAGCCAAGGACAGACCAGCCAAGGACAGAGGGGTAAAGCGTTTGGTGCAGTTGGGTTTAGTGCATCTAGTTGTTCGAGAAAACAGGATGAAGAGATTGTGGGACCCGTGCCCTGAGTGCCCTGAAGTGGCTTCTTCCCACCAGGGACATTCTTGGTGCCAAGGGAAAATCCCCTCAAAGGTCAGGGTCTCCCTCCTGCCTTCCATAGGATGCGACTTCTTTTTTGAGGTCTCTGAGTACGCTCCAGAACTTGGACATTGTGGGAACGAAGACCCAGGCCACGGTGGTGAAGACTAGGAAAGGAGAGGAGAATGTGGGATGAGCTTGTGAGGAAAGTAAGAACAGGGGTGGTGAGTGGAATCAAAAAGACAATAGCCAACATTCCAGAGCGGAACTCTGTGACCTAAGTGAGCATCCTCCACCTCTTGTGGCCCAGGTGCCAGCCAGGACCTCCGAGGGTCCCTTCCTTGCCCTCTTGAGCCTGACTCCAGGCATCAAGCACTAGATGTTTAGTGCACAGGAAAGGGCTCTGCTTTTCCATTTTCTGACCATCTTTTCTGGGCGTCTGCTCCATCTGCTCTGGTGACCATGGTCGCTGAGATTACCGTCCCTGAAGTTAGTTGGCATTTCTGGAATTGTGACAGCCGTGGGTGCCAGAATGAGTAGCCACGGAGTGTGACAAATGTCAGAGGACGCAACAAGGGCTTGAGGATTAGTGAGCAAAAGGAAGCAAAGAGCAGGAGAAGGAGATGAATGCGTGTGTACCCCATGTGGCTCTTGTTTGTGTAAGAAGTTTATTGAGGAAATCCAGAAACGGGAGTTCTAGTTGTGAATTTGACAGCATGAAATACTACAGAAATTGAAGTTTCAGCCCTTAGTCCTGTTCCCAGTTTGCTTCATTCTTAAGAGTGCTATGTCTCCTAGCCTTGCTACCTCTGTTTGGTTTATTTTTTTTTTTTAAGATTTTATTCATTTATTTGACAGAGTTCACAGGCAGGCAGAGAGAGAGAGGGAAGCAGGTTCCCTGCCGAGCAGAGAGCCCGATGTGGGGCTCGATCCCAGGACCCCGGGATCATGACCTGAGCAGAGGCTTTAACTGTTTGGTTTATTTCTTAAGCCAAGGGAAGCAGACTTAACAGCAAGTAGTAGTTTCCGATTCTATAGCAAAGAGTAAGGAGAAAACAGAGCTGAAGTGGGAGCGCATGTCTTAGATCAAGCTGGCAATTCAGATTGCTTGGTTAAAACTTTGATCACTGTACATCTTGCATTTTACTTTATTATGTATGTATGTATGTATGTATTTGTTTCTGAAGATTTTATTTGGCAGAGAGATAGAGAGCACAAGTAAGCAGAGCAGCAGGCAGAGGGAAAGAGAGAAGCAGGCTGTCTGCTGAGCAGGAAGCCCGATGTGGGGTCAATGCCAGGATCCTGGGATCATGACCTGAGCTGAAGGCAGACGCTTAACCAGCTGATCCACCCGGGCATCCCCACATCTTGCATTTCAGATAGAATCCCAAACAGGTTAGATAAATCAAGGATTTTTGTTGCTTCTGGGGATAAAATCTATGCAGTGTCCAACCACTAGAGGGCGATAGATCACCTTCCACTCAGGTTCCATTGTCTCCTGGATGAACTCCTTTGCAGTGCAACTAAGCAGAAAAAGTTTTCTTACATTGATGATGGTTAAGGCATATAAACAAAGACACTTATACTCTAATATTAAATATGTACTCTCTGTGAAGTCCAAGAATTTTATAGGAATAAACTTTGAAATGTTTTCATTCAGAAGCTTTCATACTTTGGAGCAAAAGCAGCAATAAGAAATTCATTGATATTTCAACCCAGTATCTATACAATAGAAATAATGAATAGTACTTATCCTTGCTATGTATTATGCATTCTATTTTCTATCATCAAAAAAACAGACAAAAAAAGACCTGCCCTTGAACTGTTGATTTTATGAGCCATTAATGGATGGGATCATGATGGGTTTGGAAGAAGTCAAACCAAGTCCCATCTTCTAGCCCTACTCCTGTCTTTTAGCCTCCTACGTCATTTATGTTGTCTTCATCCATTTTCATTAGGACATTATGAGGGAGCACATTCCCATTTGAATAGGGGAACCCCAGGTAGACCGTTCCCATTGTGGCACTCAGGTCAGTCAGTCACAGGCAGTCCCCTGAATTAGCATGAATCCACCTTGACCAGCAGAATCCATGTAAAGAGCATGAGAGTCTGCGTCTCAGCAGAGGCCCTGCCAGAGCCAACACCTCCAGGATAGGCCAGGCTGATTTCACAGAGCATGGGGCAGAATGTCCACTCCTAGGCCCTTCTGAACATCTTTCCTGTGCAGTCTCTAGAATGATCCCCATAAAGATCACTTCTTATCTGGCTTTCTGCTCTGAGGATTTCCCATTCCATTGTCTTGTTTGCAAACCATGACACTGAGTTAGATTATGGAAGTGGCTAGGTGCCATTTAATGCTTAACATAGGAGACTTGGCCTAATGTCTAACATTTTAGGTTCTTAAACCTAGATTCTAATTCAGTTGGTAATTAAATTATTAAAAGATGACATTTACATCTTATCTAGACCTGAAATAAGGATATGCCCTTCTGAATTGTTTGATGGAGTCTCCTTTAAAAGGAGTGATTAACCACCTCCTTAGTGTATCCACAAATGTGCTTCTAGAAAGGCATGGTGCCAGACGATGCAGTAGAAGCCTTGGCCGGCAGCCTGGGGAAAAAGGAAGCAGATCCAGAGGATGGAAAGCCCGTGGTGGATCAAGTGAAGGTAATTGCAGCTCAGTCTCTTCTAGAAAGGAGCTGTCACTGGTGGTCAAGAACCTGAGGAAATTAGTCACCTTTTTTTTTCCCCCATATTTCCCACAACACATAACCATCTGGCTTTATCCATTAGGAAGCATACCTGTTTTATGACCTAAATCCAAGTAAGCATCAGTGTTTGGTTCTAGCGGTGGCCGGCGGGGGTGGGCGGTGTGCTCACATTCTCTGAGTCTCGCCTGGGCCCTGTCCATTCCCACTGCCCAGGAGTCCCCAGGGAAGGGGCAGCTGCCCCTCGCCCTCAGTGTTGCCTTTCAGCCTAGCGGGCAGTAGTGGAAGGGGTGGTGGAAGTAGGGGAGGCTGGGAAAGCTGAGGGAGCTGTGGGAACTCTACAGAGGGAGCCACGTAGACATCCACTTTATGGAGATGTATTACTCATGAAAATGGTGTAATCTTGATGCAGGAAAAAGCCAAAGAAGAGGATCATGAAAAACTTGGTGAAAAAGAAGAAACAATTCCTCCTGATTATAGATTAGAAGAGGCCAAGGTAAACAGCCTGAGGTGTTTTTCTATTTTATTTTAATCAGTACTGAATTTTATAAATATAAAGCAGGGACATGGAAACAGGCCTAGAGTATAAAGAGCTTGTTTTTAATGTTTCAGATGCCACATAGTTCGCTAATACTCTGTTGGCATACCAGCTGTGAAGTTAAAATATTCCTCAGTGACTTTTCACTCTTAAGTGGAAAAAAAAATCTAATGCCTGACCTGCCTGATTTTTTCCCCCATTTGATACATGGTTTGTTATGGTACCGGAAACAAAGAAAATGTTAGAAAACCTTTATGTAAGTAGGAAAAATAAAGTGAGGAATAATTATTTCCTAGGAAGAAGAATATGCAACTCTTAGATATATACTGAAAAAGTAAGGAAGCCTGTTTGACATTAAGTAGAAGGATAATTATTTTGTTTCATTCATTTTGAAAGTACAGATCATACAGCACAAGTGACACAGTGGGGAGACCCCATTCTGTATTTGTAGTTGAAGTGAAATCACTTGATCAGGGACACACACGTGTGGACAGAGCACATGTCCATCATCTTCATATGATGCTGCTATTTAAGCATACTTAAGAGCATATTCAACTAAATGTATATATATTTAACTGCATTTATATACAACCATACATATATGTAGCCCTGTACCGAGTTATTTGTGTATATGTGGATATATGGGATTTACCATCCATTTATAAATTTTCCTTTAAAAAAAAAGCTGCAGATGCTTTCATGACTTTGTCCTCTTTCTCAGAAGTGGCACTTAGGTTATCTCAGGCTTGGCATCTCTGAGCTGTAAGGATGATAGGCAGGAGTTTTGTCTATCCTAGTTTCTGTAACTTTCCCAGGGCTTACTACAGGGCATCGGACAGCATCAGTGCATCGTAGTTGAATGCATTGCCCGTGAAATTAACCAGTTTTCAGGGAACTTTGGCAGTGCCCATCCCCCAAGCAGGTGAAGAGTGTGTCCCTGTGCTCCCAGCATGTCCTGTGTGCGGCCTGACCCAGTGCCTCGTGTCACGCTGCTTCAAGTACGCACCTGTGTTTCCGCTACACTAGTGTTTGGGCTTCTGAGGTCACAGGTTGTACACAGTTTGTTCTCTAGTCCCCATGCCTACGGAATGCCTGATACTTGTGAGCTGTTGGTCCGTATGAACTAATTAGAGCATATTCCCTGGTGAAAGAATCTTTTTCCTGAAATGATGACTCTGGTTTATAACACACAACATCAGATATAGCCTGTAGATGCCTTACAATGTTTACAGGCATTCATACTGGGGATAAATCCCCCAGGATAAATCAAGGGAAATGAATATGTGCCATGTTTTTCTCTCCCAAATAGGATAAAGATGGAAAACCACTCCCGACAAAAACACCCAGGGAATCGCTTCCGGTAAGCAAAGCCAGTTTTCTCTAAGCGTATCTTTCTTCCGTGGCCCTGACATCCTTTGTAGAGGAAACAGATTGGTGGTGGTGGGGGGTGGGGGAGTGCCATTTGTTGATACATTTCCTGGTTCTTACAGGCCATGAGTGAGGACTTCCTTCTGGATGCTTTATCTAAGGACTTCGCTGGTTCCCCAAACTCTGTACCTCTTGTAAGTCTGAAACTCCTGGTTTATTTCCTTACTTGGAGGGTGGCAGAAATAAATGGAAACTAGTGACTTAGAATCTGACCTTAGAGCTAAGGAAACAGCCACAAAATTAAAGGCCTTCTTTAGCCCGTTGTGGCCCTGAGATAGAGGTGTTCTATCATGAAACAGTATACCAGCGCAGTGGGTATTTGCAACAATGTAATTGACTGAGCCAAAGTGTATGTACTCTTTATCAAGTATACTTAGGAAAAAGAGAATTTACATCTCAAACAACTTTATCTGTTGATATTTCTACAATTTATCATCTTCCATAATTACCTCCTAGGAAAACTTCGCTCTTTGTAGAACAGATAGTTCCTCAAAGGGAATTTTGTTACTGGAAATTTTAGGAAATGTTGGTAATAGTAAGCAGGTTGCTGTACTATAGGATTGTTAGAGCTTATTTATATGCAAACATATTGTAAGTCTGTTGGAGTGCCCAAACTTGTATAATTCCAGACCTTTTTTGTGGGGTCTGGGTTATGTATTTACAAGGTTCTTATGTAAACAAGTCGAGAAACAGAATGAGTAGCAACTAGAAGAAATAATGATTCTTTGGAGTTGCTCATTTTTGGACTTGATGAAGCAATAAATCCTTCAAAGAAGGGATTACTAACGATTGCATGGTCCTCACGGGACTCCTGTGAAATCAGCATGACCAGGCAGTAAAAGTCACCCCATTCCATGACCTTCCCCTCTTCCTCCTCCATACAAACATTACAGTACAGAGAGGCTCCGAGTCCTAAGTTAGGGGAGAATATAAAGTGAGCAGTATCCCAGGAATGTGGAATCATGTCATTACAGTGATGCAGAACAACAAATGAGGGGGAGCCAGTGCCTTAATTCCCTTCCTCATACCATCTGTATTATTACTGTAATAGTTGGGGTATATCTTTTAGAAGTTCAAAGAAAATACAACAGTGAATTTTTATACCCACCCAAGAAGAGGTATAGCAGTGAAATGACTAGAGATAATATAACAACTTTTAAAAATTATAATCTTGGAAAATTAATCTGGCAAAGGGAAAAATTTATTAACATCTATTGTGGACAAAGTAGAAATAGCCAATTGCCCAATTATGGTAAGTTAAAAGGTCAAAGTAGAAAAGTATTTAGGGGAAGTCCCAAGAACTTAGGAGGAAAAGTATTATATTCTGACTCAGAATTAATGTTCAAATACAAAGGAGAGCTGGCTGTGCATTCCATGTTCTTTGATTACAATAAAATAGAAATTCTATTTAAAAAGATAAACTTAGGGGCTCCGGAGTGGCTCAGCCAGATAAGCTTCTGCCTTCTGCTCAGGTTCTGATCCAGGGTCTTGGGATCACCTGCCCTATGTCGAGGCGTTCTGCTCAGCCGGGGGCTGCTTCTCCCTCTCCCTCTGTTATTCCCCCTGCTTGTGCTCTCTTGCTCTCTCTCTCAAATAAATAAAATCTTAAAAAAATAAAAATAAGTAAAAGTTAAAAACATTCCACTGCTATCACGAAAATCAAGTACATTCTGAAGAGACTATTTTAAAATATCAAGTATAAGACATTTGCAAATCAAAATCTTGGATAAGCAGCCAAAGCAGTATTCATGAGATACATTATCATAAATACCTTCATCAGTAATGGAGAAAAAGAGAAATCTGATTAACCAAATGTTTATTGGATTTTGAATTGCAAATTTAAGCTATTATAAAGCTATTATTAGAAATAAATTATTATTTTACATTTAAATAAGCTATTATCACCTAACTACCCAAAAGAAAGTAGCAACCAAGTATAGTAGGAGATGAAAATTGCAACCTGAGACTAAACTGGCCCACAATTCCTTGATTTGACTAAAGTTTTATATAAGATACCAGCAACTGTAAAAGAGAAAAAAAGTCTTAAAATAAAATACGATTGGATTTTAAAATGAGAGTATAAATGAGTGAAAGAATCAATAGTTTGTCATTAACATGTTATAAAGTATTGGTAGAAATAATAGTAATCATATGAATTAAACTTAATTTAAGTAATTTTTAAAAGATTTTACTTATTTGCTGGAGCAGGGGTTGGCTGGCAGAGGGAGAAGCAGCTTCCCTGCTGAGCCAGGAGCCCTTAGGGGCACTCAGTCCCAGGACCCTGGGATCTTGACCTGAGCTGAAGGCAGATGCTTACCCAACTAAGCCACCCAGGTGTCCCCAAAACTTAAAATGAGATCTAAGTGGTATAAGATAGCAGCTAAATTACTAAAAACAGCTATGTGCAATACTTTTTTTAAAACAAAATATAAAACACACCATTTATAATACCTAAGCAGAAGAAAAACTGAAGAGATTAGAACTATTTTCAAACGTTGCTTCTAAGAGAAGTTTAAAATTGACTCTTAAATGTTTAACACCAGATAGTCCCATGTGACATAAACATGTTCTCAAAAACATGGCCTACATAGTTGCTTCTACAAGTAATTATGGTCCTAATCTTAAAATACCATTAATACAGTATCACTTAAATTTGTAGATGTATCATTTTTAACAAACAATATAGAATTTTAAAGTAATTATTTACCACTGTTAGAAATTCAAGATTTATTTAATAGCAGGGAAATCCATATAGCATAGTAGGGTATCAGAGGAACAATCAGTAATGTCCATATAAAAGATGTATTTCAAATTTCACATGCATTCATATTTTATATTTTAAATAAAAACCTTTAAAAAGTAGGTAATCCTTAATGTATTAAAGAGTATCTATTTAACTTCAAGAATCAAATATTCAGAATTAAGCTAGAGGCATTTCTTTTACAAAAAAAGTATAAGAAGTTGATTTTATTGTCATTTCTGCTTAATAGTGTATAAAGAATTAAGAACAACACCTGAAAAAGAAATGACAAGTATGAAAAAGGAACATCTGTGCATTTGTCGATATTCTAGTTCTAGATACCACGTTTGTAGATACCATTGTGCATGCTGTGTGTACATCAGTAACAGATTGGAAAATAGTATAAGATGTCAGATGTTAAAGAAAAGAGAAGTAGATGAGTAGAAAATTGAGAACATGAAATTAAAACATCTACAATGGTCTG
Organism: Neogale vison; assembly: GCF_020171115.1. Taxonomy (NCBI): domain Eukaryota; kingdom Metazoa; phylum Chordata; class Mammalia; order Carnivora; family Mustelidae; genus Neogale; species Neogale vison. Next base: position 196,614,056 of record NC_058091.1, on the reverse strand, counting down.
ACTCCATGTCTTAAAAGAATTACAACAAATCCCTACAGTCATTTTGTAAGTCAATTTTTTAACTTAAAATCATACTTCATACAACTCAATAAAAGTATTCTAAAATATGTTAGAAAAGCTAAATCATATGCATAAAAACAGGAAAATGTAAGGTTTGATTTATATGATGATGGTAAATTCCATTCTGATTCAGAATGCAAAGCTATAGATCAATGGAAAAAATTGAAAAATTAACGTAAAGGATTTCATAAATTTGTTAAAGGAGAATAAATCCCTATTTCAGAAAGATTCTGGAATAATATACTATTTAACATTAAGAAAAAAATAATAGCACTGAAACCACACAACCTATACCAGGTATAAAGCAACACTGGGACATCATTATATACCTTGTATCAGAATTATAAATATGTAACAAATATCCGATTGAGGCAAGGGAGGCCACAGAAAGCAAGCCTGCTCATTCATTGCTTTTCACAGTATGAATTTCTAGCAGCTCCAGAGAGGCAGGACAGTTTGGCAAGGTAGAGCCAGCACCATAAAAAGAACGACTGTTGGAACTTACACAGAGGGGTGCCTAGGTGGCTCAGTGGGTTAGGCCTCTGCCTTTGGCTCGGGTCATGATTTCGGGGTCCTGGGATCGAGCCCCTTATTGGGTTCTCTGATCAGCGGGGAGCCTGCTTCCTCCTCTCTCTCTGCCTGACTTTCTGCCTGCTTGTGATCTCTCTCTGTCAAATAAATAAAATCTTTAAAAAAAAAAAAACTTACACAGAGCAACTAATTATGAAGAAGAAAGCTGAAAAACTGCAGATAACCAAAACGTACACTGAAAAACGTGTAAACACACCATGTAACTCTTAAGTCATTAGAGTGCCCCAAGAACTGCTTTTAAGATTTGTGTTATTGTGCATCCATTTGGGTGAAGGGAATAAATAGTAATAAAGCTGTATTAAAAATTGTATTTAAGAGGCTCCTGGCTAGCTCAGTTGGTGGAACCTATGACTCTTGGTCTTGACGTTGTGAGTTCAGGCCCCATGCTGGGTGTAGAGATTTCTTAAAATCTTTAAAAAAAAAAAAAAATGTATTTAGGGACGTCTGGGTGGCTCGGTTGGTTAAACATCTGTCTTTGGCTCAGGTCATGATCCAGGGTCCTGGGATCGAGTCCCACATTGGGGTCCTTGCTCAGCAGGGAACCTGCTTCTCCCTCTGCCTGCTGCTCCCCCTGCCTGTGCTTGCTCACTTCCTCCCTCCCTCCCTCCCACCCTGCCTGTCTGACAAATTAAAAAAAAAAAAAAACTTTAAAAAAATGTATTTAAGTGATGGCATTACAGGCATAGTTTTTAATATAACATATTACTGACATGTATATATGAGCTGTACTGTATTATATACATGTGTGTATGTGTATATAATTTTTTTTTTTTTAACAAAGAAATTTGAAGATGCTAACCTTTCTGCTGTCATCTCTGAAGTGGTTTCTCAAACCCCAGCTCCTACCACACACTCTGCTGGCCTACCCCCTGACGCTAAGGTAAGCAGCATTTTCGAAGCAGGTTTTTATAGTAACAACAATAAGAAGAAAGAAAATAGGGCCCTTGCCTTAGAGTATATGAAAATACACAAAATCGTTAGGAAGACCAAGCACCTTCTATTTTAGAAGACAGAAGACTGGTGATTTGGGGACATGACAGAATACAGAAGTAAGTAAATGAAACAATGTGTATGAAGTATTTTACACATAGTCCAGGAGCTTAATGTTACTGTTGCTTTATTAGAATTGAAAGAGCTGGAGCGTGCATTGTGCATATATTTGAATTATTAGATTTGACAAATTCTTTAGCTTTCCTGATTATTTTCTCCTCTTTATATTTTTCCTGAAGCATGCTATGAACATGGCCCATTACTGAAGCTCAGGTTTATTTTATGGAATTGCTCAGTGTTTGAGCTCCTTCTCCCAAAAATTCAAGTATGTCCTCTTAGAAAGTAGTTTCCCTCCCATTCATACCAGGAAAACTTTGTCATTTTCATGATAGCAGTACAAAAACCTCAACAGCAGGACTGTTTTAATTATTTACATGTCCTGAGGCAGTTCTGTGGGACCAAAGTTTTTCCAGACTTCCTTGATTAATTTTCTGCACAGTATCCAATTATACATTATCGAGGCGAGGAGACCACACCACATCAAAGAGATCGCCCTAAACCAGATCCCCATCTCCTTCGGATAAGGACAAGTGCCTCATTTGCTAGATGGAGATGAAGTGGCTTTAGTGAAGTCAGCTACGCTTCCTTTCCTTTTGATGTAGCATCAAAGCCTGCTTAGTGCTCTCGTCGGAGATTCTGCGTGAATTTTCCTCCTGTTGGGTCAGCCTCAGGATCATCTGAAAGTATCCAGAGGCCCCAATGACAAAGCCCAGACTCAGCCGTGGGGAGCTCCACCATGATTAGCTCTTATCCTGGGCTCCAACGAAGCACTGAAGACCAGGAAAATGCCCCGTGTATGTGTGTGTCTGCCCACAATGATGAAAGTGCCCGCGCACAGAAAGGAAGAAGCATCACGACCCAGGCGGCTCTTTACCCTCTGTCCTTAAGATGCGAGGGCTCTGTGCTGGCTGAGGCAGGGGCGGACTTCAGCAATCCTGAGCCTCTGTGCCCTTTACCAGTATGAATCAGGATGACCCCTTTCCCATTCTATTTCCTGTCAGAAAGTCTAGTTTCATTTAATATTTTGAATGAAGACATCATGCAAACCCAGTCTTTACTGTAATGAATACATGTGGGAATCAGAAAAGAAGCCATCATCCTGTGTTTTCTGGGACATCAGACTGTCTCCGGGAGTGTTGCATACACTAAATGCATAGGAAGGCAGGTTTTTCTAACACACCAGGCCAGGAACACCCCCTCCCCTCCCCGTTTTTTGGAGGGGCCTTATTTTTTTTTTTTTTTAGGGGAAAGAAGCATCTGGGGGTAGGTAGAGGGTAGGTAGACAGGCCCATGCAAGTGTAGAGAGAGAAAGATGAGCGCCACCCAAGGGTCTGCCCACCTCCCAGGTGAAAGTCTCATGGAGTTTATGGAAGTCTTAGTGGCCACGTTGGGGCCACTAAGAGGACTGATTTATTTGGCTAAGCAGTGACTAATTGACATTGGCTTTTTAGCAGCGTGATAACAAAGAACTGGACGATGCCCTGGACCAACTTTCTGACAGTCTAGGACAAAGGCAGCCTGACCCTGACGACAACAAACCAATGGAGGATAAGGTCAAGGTAAAAAAATATATAAGTGAAATTAAAGGTTTTTGTAGCATAGGGTATCCTACTGTGCACATAAAAGGCGGGGGAGAAAGCACTTCCAACTTGGGAGTTTTAGTGAACCGTTGGATAACTGAATGCTCACTTTTTCCTTCTCTGTAGTCTGTTGAATTTTTTGCCTCAGGGAGGACTATGCTAGGGCACATGCTTAGGCAGAATGTCCTGTTCAGGAACCCAGACTTAGTTATGATGGGAGAGTACAGCTTTACTTACGTTCTCCTCCCACATTCACTTGTCTTTTTATCTGGCAATAAGCACTATCACGTATATCATCTAGAAATGCATGCATTTTTTAGGGTGACATATTCTGTGCCTGTAGGGGCACAGTTCTCCTGTTTGCCAGAGGTTTCCCTAGGAGCCTCCTGAGCCGTCCTATCTCTGCGTGCAAAGCCCTAAATGAAGCGTTGGGCCAATGGTTGCTACTGAGCAGAGGCATGTGTGCAAGGCACACACTGTTAGCTCTACACACCTCCCAGCACATCAGTAAGTGCTTGTCCATGCTAACAATAGTCCGTTTAGCCTGGAACCAGGAACTAAGTGACCAGCCAGATCCATGTCCCAGGGCATTTCAAAGGATCCTTAGGTCTTCATTCTCTTATAGGATCATTGATGTGAACTTGACCTGTACTTGACAAATGAAATAATGATGCAGAAAAATACAGCCTGCCCCCCCCTCAAAGGGTGGGGTGTGGAGTGTATGTCTCTGAATCTATGACAGATGTGCCCCAGAGAGGTGAGGATGCAGGGAGGTGTAGCTGCTGCTTCCAACAGCAGGTGCTCCCCGCCGCCCCCCGCCCCAGCTCAAGCAGTCAGCACACTCGCACACTCACTCAGGTTGGCTGTGCCGGCTGGTCCTTCGGGGTTGCTCTGAGATGTCAGAGTGGTAAATAATTCCTCTCTAAATATCAAAATACAGTGACTTGATCTTTCTATCTAAAAAACTCACATAATGACCAAAGATAGCTTTATACTGTTGGGTTTTCTTTCTTTCCATGGTTTCTAGGGACAAATATTGCATCATTTATCTTAAAATACAGGTAGAAATCCACACGTACGGATGGACGTGTAGAAGCACCGAGGTTCACTTTTTTTTTTTCCCCCATCAAGTCATGGTCTGTTGAAGTTACCTGTTGTCTTGTTACTTAGAAAATAGAGTGTTTGTTTCGGGAAAGTAGGGTAAGTTCTGGCTGCTAGGTTTTAGAAAGTACTGTCTACTTGAAGGAGCAAATATTCAATCTCTTTCATGTTTTCAGGAAAGAGCTAAAGCCGAACACAGAGACAAGCTGGGAGAAAGAGATGACACCATCCCGCCTGAGTACAGGCACCTCCTGGACAACGACAACGAGGTACATGAAGGTGGAGGTCGAGGTTGGCTAGACAGCACAAAGCTTCGTACATCCAGATCTCCCTCGCAAGGAAGAGGAGGCGCACTTTCACAACAGCATAAAAATGTGACATGAAGGAATGCTTTTAATGCACGATACCACCAGCAGCACTGTTTTGAGTAAAGACAGGCGAGACCAGATTCCCCATCCCAAGTCCTCCTGCTAGATCTAAAGATACTCTGTCAGGTCTTGGGCCCTTTGTCTCTAAATGCAGGCAGTTGTCCTCAGGTCAGGTGGGCCTGTACTCTCAGCTTTTAGCGCTGCATTACAAGTCAGCAAGAGGACAAATCACCCGTTCCGCACCTATTGAGAGAGAAGCAAGGGAGCCTCAGAGCCTTCCCAGTCTCCACTGCTGGTGGTGGGGCTGAGAACTCCCGGGCTTGAGGTATTTTCTTCAGTGTCTCTTAGAGAATTCAGTTCTCCTTGCTTGCATTCTGTATTCCTGAAGGTAGCCATTCTGCATCCTGCTAGAAGCCTCGCTGCTTTGGTAGTGCTATCTGACCCTGCTTGTATTCCCTGGGAGAGGTACCGTTTAACGTCCTTGCCCTTGAAGATGGGTAAGGTCCCCGCAGAGTTATACTTGTAATCCTGAAGAAAAGTTGTATGTCGTCCTAGCCCCTCACATGCTTCCAACATACTATAAGCTTTTATAATTAAGACAAAAAACACGAGTAATATGTAAAACATGTAATATTGGAAGTTGAATTTTTAACACATGTTGGCAGGAAGTTCCTAAACAGTTGTTTCCTTCACTGCCACGACCAGACTCGAGATTTATCACTTACTGCACATCCCTCTTCCTTGCATCTCAGGCAAGGCATCAGACCAGAGAGTCTACAAGTTCTGACTACACCTAGGGAAACCTTTACAAAGAGCTGTGTCTAACCAGTAACCTACCTGTTTTTAAGGGCAAACCAGCAAAGCCACCTGCAAAGAAACCCAAGGACTCAAAGGTAAATACCACAGCAGCCATGTTCCCATAAACAATGGTTTTTGTTTTTTTTTTTCATTCTAGCTGAAATCTGGAATTTATTGAATGCCTGCCCTGGGGTTGGTACTATGCGAAGATGAGTAGGGTGTGTGATTTCTCTCTTCCAGCCCTCACAAGAGCGTGTTTAGACAGACCCATCTTTTCAGATTGAACAATTGAGGCTCAGAATACTAAGCAAACTGTTAAAAGAGAAGGAAGTAAGGCTGTAAGGAATTTCACGTCTAAATTGAGGAAAGGAATGTCAGCAAGGTTTCCTTTTTCTTTTAATACCTTATTTTCAGTGATGGGGGAAAACGTCCCTTACGGAATTTTTGCCTTGTGCTTCTTCACTGGTTATTCACGGTTATTTCTGTTAATATCTCAGAAACCTGAAGATGACAATGACCCCATCGATGCTCTTTCAGGCGATTTTGACAGCTGCCCTGCACCCAAGGAAACGTCAAACACAGCTGAGGTACTTTGCTTCTTCATATGGACTTTCTGGGTCTGCTTAGAACTGTAGGCTGCAGAATGAATTCAGTGATGCCATAGAGAAGTTGAAAAAATGCATAATTATACTACCCTGCCAACATGATTGGGCATATTTATCTTTTTCTGTATATATATGTTATGATACATTATATATTTGTATGTAATGTAATTTATATCTAATGTACATATATATATATAACTAAACTAGTATATACTTATATATTTATATGTATTTAGATATTAAAATGTGCATTTGTGATACATTACTTTAGGTAATATAAGTTCAAGCCCATATCTAATACATTACTTAATATTATTTCGTAAGAGTTTTTCATGTCGCTGTACCCTCCCCACAGCCATCATGTTTGATGGCCCCACTATTGGTGCTGGACAATAATGCTCTGTCTCTGCTCATTGAAGAGCACCTGCTCTGCACCTTCTCATGGCTGTTGCCTATCTGTCCCTCAGGGCCCAGGTCAAGCATCAGCTCCTTCAGGCACACTCACTACTTCTCCCTGCCCACACCCAGTGAAGGGCTCTCCTGTACTCTGGGCTACACTTGGTCCCTTTATTATACCAGGGAGCTGTGCACTTTATGCAGCAGCTGTGGTCAGCATTAGCAAAATTCCTGGGACAGAGCAGGTGCTCAGAGCAAGTGATTAAAGAGGAATGAAAATAAAGTATGTGGCCTTTAACCTGTAAATACACCCTTATATAAATCAAAGAGAAAAGTGAATTGAGTGCACTTGATGGCCATTTTCAGAAGAATTAATAGTGCAGATCTGTTTGCTCTTACTAAACAGCTCTCCCAATCACTAAATTGTTAGTCCCCCTCATGTTGGGTGATTGAATTCCTAACTCCCTCAGCATCCTGCTTCTCACTCCTGGGTAAATAATGCCTTTTTAGCAAACAGGACTTTATTTTTATAGAAAAATTGCCTCTAGCTCTCTGTGATAATTTCTGCTATTAAATTTGTTTTCTTTAACACAGAAAATGAGTAGCCCATCCTTGCTCTGTTGGCACATAAAAACCAGTACTGACAGAAACAAGCTGTTTTCATGAGCAAATTTCCTCGTGGACATTGGCAGAATATCAGTGTGACCCACATTTTCCTCTGTATTTTTAATCCTTTTTACTTTCTACCTTTAAACGCTTCTATGTATATTGAAAGTTTTCCATTATTTAATTGCACTCGATGGACTGATGATAACAATGGCCTCATTACGTTGCCTTTGCTTTAGGACAGAGTCAAGAGAACTGCTCCCAGCTCCAAAGCACCCAAGAATGGAGGGAAAGCAAAGGATTCTGCCAAGGTAAACGGCTCTAAATATTACTACAAAGTAGCAATTACATGGAGTGGCATTTATCCTTTTATCCATTTTGTTTCTAACTGGAATCTATTCAGAATAAAATAGTTTAATAGTTTAAGCACTGTATATGCCAGAGTGCATCTTGCTAAAGAAATTGAAGTTCTAGAGACTTAAAGTATGTGGTCTTTAGAAATCTCAATGATAATTTTTTTAAGAGTTTATTTATTTGACAGAGATCACAAGTAGGCAGGGCGAAGGGGAGGGAGAGCAGGCACCCTGCTAAGCAGGGAACCCAATGCGGGTCTCGATCCCAGGATCATGACCCAAGCCGAAGGCAGAGGCTTTAACTCACTGAGCCACCCAGACGCCCCCTCGATGGTCTTTTTTTTTTTTTTTTTTTAAAGATTTTATTTATTTATTTGACAGAGATCACAAGTAGGCAGAGAGGCAGGCAGAGAGAGAGAGAGAGAAGCAGGCTCTACACTGAGCAGAGAGTCTGATGCGGGGCTCAATTCCAAGCCCCTGGGATCATGACCTGAGCCGAAGGCAGAGGCTTTAACCCACTGAGCCACCCAGGCACCCCCCTCAATGATCATTTTTAACCCAATTCAAGTTCCTTGCATTTCCCCCCCGCCTTTGTCACACAAAGTATTAAGGTATGCAATGCCCACCAAGCTGTGGTAGCCCATAATCAATGTAGGTCCAGTCCCACTTTCCTCAAACTCCCTTCCAGCTACTGCCTGCCAGTGTGCGCAGCTAGCTTTGCCTTCAGCTTCAAGGAGAAAATTGAGACCACTCTGCACAAAATCCCAAAAGTCTTCTACCAACCTTCCCACTGGAAACCTTCTCCCCTCCTTGCCCTGATATGGCCCTTCCGTCTGATTGGTCAATAATCAACTCTCTCCAGTCTGTTCATTTTGATGCTTTGTCCTTGTATTATAAACTTTCTAGTTTTCACCACTTTAAAAGCAGTTCTCCAACTTATAAGCCTACAGCCCAATTCCTTCCATAAGTTCACCTCCCTCAGACACTTGTAATTCCTGCTTCCTCTGCTTGAGCCCTGCCTGTGATCAGCGATGACTTGCTGGTTGCTAGTTCATTGGTCCTTATCAATCCTTAGTTTACTTGATCTCTCAGTAGTTGGCTTTGGAGCATTAAGAGTTGAGCCTGTGATAGATTAAGCCTTTGGCTAATACTGGGAAGGGTGAATTTTTTTATACCTTCCCCCCTCCAAAGACCCACATCACTACTATGTATATAACACATTGACAGTTCAGATTCATGTACTATGTTTCATTAAATGTAAATCCCCTGTTATTTAAAAAAAAAAAGCAATTTATGTGATGTTATGCACTGTAAAAACCATATCAAATTCAGACATATTTAAATGGTGGTGGCAGCGGTGGGGGAGATAATGCCAGGAAATGGGGTTGGTATAAAGCTTAGGACATGGAAGTAGCATACAGAATTAGAGAAGATCTGAGGGTTTCTATGATCCAGAATATTCATTAGATGCCACCTCGAAAGGACGACTCTTAGTTCTACTTTCTAGAGCAACATGAAAAATGATGTACTAAGACCAATGACTGACTAGAAGTTTCAAGGTCCAGGGGTACCTGGCTAACTCAGTCGGTAGAGCTGAAAACCTTGATCTTGGGGTTGTGAGTTCAAGCCTCATGTTGGGTGTAGAGATTACTTTAAAACTTACTAAAAAAGTTATAAGGTTCAGTTTCTTAGAGCTGGGCATTAATGAAGCAAAACTGTTACTTAAAATTACTCCATGTGCTCAAGGCAAGAATGCAAGTTAGGTAAGACAACTTCTAGATCCTTTACTACTCCAAGGACATAGAATTTAGTTAAAATGGTTAGTACTATGATCCTCTGACTATAATGAGAAACTGAAGTTATAGTTTAAAAACCATACTCCTGCTGCATCAGAAGTCTAGGAAGCAAGGTGGTGACCTAGGAAGACCTGAACTCACCTTCTCCTGTGGACAATCTCTGGGTACATATCCAACAATGTCCTATGAAAAAAAAGCCCAAAACTGGCTGAGTGACTCCTACTCATCTAGCAAATGAGAACATCCCAAATGGAAGCAGGACAGGAACAGTTTTAATATAAACCCAACCCCAGGAACCATGACCCATAATCAAAAGGGAACTCAAAACCCATAGCTTCTTCCTGAGGAACAAAGGATTTGAACCCCTTATTAGGCACCCGTCCTTTTAAGACCTGCATTTGAGAGAGAAAGGGCCTGAGAACACAGACTCACCTGCTCCAGAGTCCAGCATAGAGGCATCCAACTGAGAAGCACCCAGACTTTCTGTGAAAGTGTCATGGCTCATCTTACACATTGGGCCGAGGGTCAGGCATCTTACATAGCACTTGTCTGGGGGTTCAAATACTTGGCAAGACAGAGGCCGGTGGATACCATCTTTCTAGTCTCCACCTGCCTCACTTCAGGTTATCAGGATCTCCTGGAAAGCAGTTAATATATTCATTTGGAGAGCTAGTTTTTTTGACTGCCACCAAAGGGAGGACCCCCAGATCACTGGGCTCTGGCAAGCCAGCAGGACTTAGATTGTGGTCTCACAGGACTGTTTATATGTGCATTCTTTAAATGATGCTGTGTAAGGCGTTGGCTTCCAGTCAGCTTCCATCTAGATGCTGACAAGAGATCCTCCCCTTTGGGACCCTGACAGATCATGGCACGCTCTCAAACTACTGGGGGCCACTAAAAAGAAAATTGTCTAAGAGCCTATCACAAAGGTTTGAGAGACAACCAAGAGCCCGGGCAGGGTTGAATAATAAGGTTCATCTCCTGGTTCAGGACTACTACTGTCTGTTTGAGAAACCAATACAGAGTCAAGGAAAATGAAGCAGTGGATGAACAGGCTCCAAATCAAAGAAAAAGATCAAACCTCAGGAGGAAAACAAACAAAAAACAGAATGGGATTTACCTGATAAGTCAACATAATAGTTAAGATGATGCTTACCAGGGGTGGCTCAGTCAGTTAAGCTTCCAATTCTTTATTTGGCTTAGGTCATGATGTCAACCCCCACGGGCTCCATGCTCAGTAGGGAGTCAGCTTGGGATTCTCTCCCTGCCTCTGCCTGCCCTACACACACTCTCTCAAATCTTAAGAAAAGAAAAAGATGCTCACCCAGTTTGGGAGAGGAATGGATGAGCACAGAACTTCCACAAGAGATGGGAATAATGACAAAGTACCAAACAGAAGTCACAGAGCTAAAGAATACAGTACCTGAACTAAAACACTGAATGGGTTATGAAGCACAAGAAAGGGTTAGTGAACATAAAGACATAGCAGAACTCACCAGTTAGAGTAATAAAAAGAAAAAATGGGGAAAAAAAAGTAAAGATAGGTTAAGATGTTGTCAGACAACAACATCAAGTAGCCGAACATTAATATTACCAGGGTCCCAGAAGGAGAGGAGATAAAGGGGCAGAAAACTTATTTGAAGAAATCCTTAGCCTGCAGAAGGAAACAGACATCCGTACAATTCCCCAAAAAGAGGAAACTAAAGACACTCACACCAAATAACATTATAATTGAAAAATCACAAGTTAAAAATCAAGGAGAGAATCTTCAACATAGCAAAAAAGAAAAGAAAAGAAATCAATTGTCTCTATCAGTAGATTTTGGCAGAAATTTTGCAGGCCAGAGTAAGTGGCGGGATCTGTTAACAATGCCGATATTAAAAAACAACAACAACAACAAAAAAACACTTCTACCTAGCAAAGTTGTCATTTAGAATAGGAGAACAAAAATTTTCCAAACAAGGAAAAGCTAAGAGTTCATCAGCATTAAACCAGCCTTACAAGCCAGGTTAAAGGGACTTCTTGAAACTGAAAATAAAGGGTGCTCCTTAGTAACAGGAAAACTTGTGAAAGAGCAAATCTCACTGTAAAGGTAAATATATAGTAAAATATAGAATAATGTGAAGGTGTAAATCAGTCACGTCCAAAGCCAGTATGGAGGTTAAAAGACAAAAATAGTAGAAATTGACTATAATAATCCATTAAGGGATACACAAGTTAAAATTTGTAAAATGGATGTTAAAAAAACATGGTGGGAAGAGTAAAAATATACAACTTTAGGGCAAACTTCTTAGCAACTTTAAATAGACTTTAACATTGTCATATGTAAACTTTGTAAATCAACAGTAAATGCACAAAAACTGCAAAAATAGTAAATGCACAAAAAGGAATATAAGCTTACAAATACAGAAAGGCATCACATCACAAAGGAATAGAGAAAAAAGGAAAGAGGATCTACAAAACAGCCAAAAAACAATTAACAGAATGGCAATGAGTGCATAATGACCAGTTACATGCCAACATAGTGGACCATGGAGAAGAGAGAAACCTACATCCTACTAAGACTAAAAGCAGGATATAATACTCATTAATTACCACGGAGATTAAAGCAGTCATCAGAAACCTCCCAAACATTCAGGACAAGACAGCTTCACTAGAGAATTCTACTACGTATTCAAAGAATAATTAATACCAGTCCTTCTCAAACTCCTCCCAAAAATAGGGAAGGAAAGAACACTTTCAGACTCATTTTATAGGCCAGCTTTACCCTGAAAACAAAACCAGAACAGGACATAAGAAAATCACCAGACACTATCTGCTGAACATAGATTTTTGAAATATCCTCAAAATAGTATTAAGTGGTTCATATACCATTATCAGGTGGGAATTTTTTCAAAGGATATAAGGCTGGTACACCACACCCAAATTATTCAATGTGCTATATATCGCATTAATAAAATGAAGGGAAAAAATCCTATCGTTTCAAAAGAAGTGGAGAAAGCAATGGATAACTTTCAGCTTTCACTTAGGATAACTCTCAACTAAGTTGGTATATTGCGAACATACCTCAACATAACAAAAGCCATATATGGCAGACCCAAAGCATCATACTTAGTGGTGAAAAGCTGAAAACTTTCCTCTAAAAATAGGAAGACATAAATGCCCACTTACACACTTTTATTCAATATTCTGTTAAGTCCTGTTCAGAGCACTTAGACAAGAAAAATAAAAGGCATCCAAATTGGAAAGGAAGAAGGAAAACTGTCAATATTTTCAGATGATAGAATATTATATATAAAAAATAACCAAAGAATTCCACCAAAGACTGTTGAATTTAGTAAAGCTGCTATATACAAAACTGATACATAATAATCTTGCAATTCTATATGTTAATAATAAAATGGGAATAATCCCATTTGCAATTATATCAAAAAATAAAATACCTAGAAATAAATTTAACAAGGGAGCTCAAAGAACTATCCACTAAAAACTCCTAAGACATTGGGGCACTTGGGTGGCTCAGTGGGTTAAGCCTCTGCCTTCGGCTCAGGTCATGATCTCGGGGTCCTGGGATCAAGCCCCACATTGGGCTCTCTGATCCCTCCCCTCTCTCTCTCTGCCTGCCTCTGCCTACATGTGATCTCTGTGTGTGTGTGTCAAATAAATAAATAAAACCTTAAAAAAAAAACCTCTAAGATAATGATGAAAGAAATTGAAGGCACAACTAAAAATAAGTAATGTCTGTACTTAACGGACTGGAAGATTTAATATTATTAAAAGGTCCATACAACCAAAAACAGTATACAGATTCAGCTCTATGCCCATCATCATTGCAATGGCATTTTTTCACAAATATATTAGTATATGTGCTGCTGAAGTGAGCACTTTCACAAATATTTTAAAAATCCAAAATTTCTGTAAAACTACAAAAGACCCTGAACAGCCAAAACAATCTTAAGAATAAGTAAGCCGGAGGCATCACACTCCCAATTTTAAATCACAGTTACCAAAACAGTAATGGTATTGGTATGAAAACACACACATAGGTGACCAAACAGAGGAGAGAACCCAGAAATGAGGCCACATGTATAAGGTCATTTTATAACAAAGGAGTCAAGAATATACAATGGGGGAAGGGAAAGTTTTTTGCAGTAGTGTTGGGGAAACTGGACACCTGACTTACACCATACATTAAAAAGCTCAAAATGTTTATTAAAGACTTGAATTTAAGACCTGAAACCATAAAACTTCTAGAAGAAAACGTAGGTGCTAAGCTCCTTGACATTAATCTTCACCAGGATTTCATGGACCTGATACCAAAAGCAAAGTCAACAAAAGTAAAAATTAACAAAAGGGACTAGATCAATCTAAAAATCTTCTCCACCAAGAAAACCACCAACAAAATGAAAAAAAATGGCAGACCCAGTGGGAAAAAACATTTGCAAATCCTACATCTGATAAGGGCTTAATATTGAAAATGTATAAAAAACATTATAGCAAAAAGCAACCAACATGATTTAAAAAAATGGGCAGATAGAATATTTTTCCAAAGAAGACATACAGATGGCCAACTGGCCCATGCATATGTGCTTATCGCCATTAATCACCAAGGAAATGCCAGTCAAAATCACAATGAGGTTATCACCTCACACCGGTTAGGATACATACCTATTACCAAAAAGAAGGAAGTGCTGGGGAGGGTGTGGAGAAAAGGGAATCTCATACACTGTTGGTGGGAATATAAATTGGCACAGCCACCAAGGAAAGCAGTATGGAAGTTTTTCAGAAAATTAGGAATAGAACTACCCTGTGATCCAGCAGTTCTTCCTTTGGGTATTTATCCCAAGAAAAGTAAAACTTAGGAAAATACATGCACCCCTCTGTTCATGGCAGCATTAATTACAGTAGCCTAGAAATGGATACAATCACAAGTGGCCATCAATGGCTGTATGGATCAAGTAGATGTGTGGATACATACAATGAGATACTCTTCAGCCATAAAAAAGAAGGAAATCTTCCATTTGTGAGAATAGGAATGGACCTTGAGAGCATCATGATAAAGTGAAGTGAAGTCAGCCATTCAAAGAAAGATAAATACCACATGATCTCGCTTCTATGGGGAATCTAAAAACAAAAGCAAACTCATCCGCTGGTGGTTGCTATAGGAGAGAGGGATGTGGGGTGGGTGAGAAGGGTAAAGGTCAGAAGATACAGACCTTCCAAGTTATTTAAAAAAAAAAAAAAAAAGGTCATGGGAATATATAGTACAACCTAGTGACTACTGTTCATAACACTGTATTTGCATATTTGAAAGTTGCCAAAAGAGATCTTCAATGTTCTCATCATAAGGGGAAAACATTTTTAACAGTGTATGATACCTAGATATACTATGTTCATTATTTTGCAATATATACAAATATCAAATCCTTGTTGTACACGTGAAACTAATGTTACATGTCAATTTATACCTCAAAATGGAGTGAAACCCGTAAACAATATAGGAAACCAGACTTGATAATTAGTTGCTCATGCATTTGTATCTCAGTGGATTAGCTTCCCAACAGTGCCTCCAAGTAAGAAAGAAATCACTATAGAATGAATGAATAGCATTCAAGAATTCCTGTGTTTTTCTTCAACTATCGTAGCCTTCAAAAAAAAAAAAAAAAATAGAGTAAAAAATTTTAAATTGCCTAAGGTTATTTTTAGTTTACAGACTTGAAGGAGAATAATTCATAGTTTGGGCTAAATGAAAAGGAAATCCTTAGGTTAATCTAACTTTCCTCCACTGACCTTTAATTCAGAAAAGCCCATCTCTTCTTAAGCATCTTCTGATAGATCTGCTTTGTGATACTTTATCCAGGAAAGAAAGAATTCATTGATCATTCTGCTTTCCCTTTTAGGCGAAGGAGGAAACTAAGAAGCTAAAAGCTGATGAAAAAAATACAAGTTAAAGTTTACACTATTGGTAAGTTGGGTGTTTGTTGTAAATGAAAACCGTACCTTCTATAGACCTGTGTTATAGGCAGGGAAACCAAGTCTACCTCTTACTCGTGCTTTCTGTTAACTATTGGCATGAAATGCACATTGCAGTGTCTAGAGGTTAATTCAATGAAAGCAATAAATGAAATCATGGAGTACTACAATGTTTAAAAATAATAATTTTATAATTATGAGGTCTTTTAAAATATCAAGCCAGGTTCCTAAAGAAAATGACCACCTAAGTCTAGCCGAGCCTTCAAAACCCAAATGTTTGTGACTACCGGTTACTGTGACAAAAGCCCAATTAGCCTGTGACATCTTACAGACCAATGTTCTTAGGGTGCTCATGTCATCAAAAGAACAACATGGTGGGCTGGACAGCAGTACCCCTTATGGTCTAGTGGAAATTACAGGGTTTTCTGGAACAAAGGTGAAAAAAAAGATTGCAGAAAACTAAGATGAACAAAAGTGGTCAAAGTCAAGTACTTTGTTTAATCCTACTTGATGGTGACTTAAGAACTAATGTGGATGAAGGACTCAGATTTATGCTGAAACCCCTTACCGTTCGTACTGTGTAATTCCTCTTATCAAGGAATGGGTCTTACTCTAAGCCCTCAAACTTCCTGAACACTGGCTGACCAAAGCCTAAAGAAATTAAAAATGTAGGTTACATTGGGTTAGTCTCTGTCACCATGGTAAGGTATTTCCTTTAACAAGGGAGGTATCCTTATTAGACCTATTCCAAAGATATTCACCCAAATTACAAGTTTTTTATTTTCTAAATTCTAGAATTTTTTTAAGATGCTCATGTTTACTTACAGGAAATTCCCTGTTGCTCTCTGTTAGTGCTTTTAGTAAATGTTAAATTGACTCTGCCCATGTCAAGAAAATTACATATCAAACAGTTTACTAGATTTTCTTTTCCTTTTGACTTTTTCAAGGTATCTGCCTATAAAATCTTCAGCTGGTGGATGGTGACTTTTGAAGGACAAAGCTTTGAACAACAGCAGATTTTTCTGGGTGGCTTCTAGACAGTGTTACTTGTCCAATCTTGATATCCTAAAAATTGGTTATTCTTTTCCCAGAAAGAAAATGAATTTGTGTGGTTCATCTGTGTTACTGTACTGAGGATTGATAAACTTTGAATTTTTAAAAAATGCCTTCAGTTGGGAGAGATGGGAACTTTATATTTCTATGAGATATATTTGATAGTTTCTTAAAGCAACACATAAAAAAAGGAAAAACCTTTGCAAACTTTTGCACATTCTACACACAGTGCCTGTAAATCTCATTAGTATTTTCAGTTAGCACTTAATTCTTTTGTTGTTGTTAGCATTTGGAAAACAATGCTTTGAATGTGTCGAATGTCCTGATTTCTCATGATCCATTTCCTCTTGGGCTTTGGAATTGTACTTGAGATTTCTTTGGGTTAATGTTTATAAGTCAAACCTAAAATATTGTACATTGGGCACATTATCTCCTCTTGGGCTGCTAATAAATTAATAGATAACCTGGACAGACCAGGACATACTGCCACCAGTATCCTTTTTTGCCAGAGGTTAGGGCTTCTGCCCCTTAGAGCCAGCACAAAAGATACTGAGACTTGAATCAAGTCAGAGAAGCAAAATGCCGTCTGTGTCACCACATAATGCGTTCCGAGAGTAGTAAAATCTAATCCTTAGAATATGCATATGCCTTGAACTTGGGTTACTGTGTTAAGCTATGCTTTCCATTTCTGACACACGTAACCAGAGCAGCAGTTGTTTGCTTAGAGCCATTGCCACGTTCGTCCGTGCACTGTCTCCCAACTGGCTTCATGGAAGTTGGGTTTACCAAATACAAAAACTTTTACTTAAAAAAAAAAAAATAAAAAAGCTATCCAGAATTTAAAAACCTGGTTTTCCCCCCACAGTAATTTAAGAACCAGACTCCGAGACCCTAGACTTGGGTTTCTCAGATCTTCTGGAATGAGTTGTTTGCGAACCTAGCACTGATAGCCTTGAGGGGATTCTGATAAACACTTAATTTCATCTTTATTTCTTGGTCCTAAAGGCAGGAAAAGATGTCAGGTCCTTGTCGTCAAACTGATTTGCAATTTGTTTCCAAAGAAACCAGCCTTGCCAAGCAGGTATTTTAAGTTTTTTATCAGAACTTAACTGACTTCACTAAAACTCAGTATCACTAATACTGTCTAAGGGTGGGGGAGGGCAACAACAACAGCAAAAGAATGGCTTGTAATGGGGCATAAAATTAATTCTCTTCAAAAATTCTCTTTAAAAAACATGCACATACCTATAGGGTTTCAAGCTTCACCCGCTTTAAAAGCTGTGTATCTATCCCATGAGAGATGCCGGCATTATTCTATCGTTCTAAATCTGGGAAATAAAAACTGGTTGTTAGGGTGACTCAACAGCCCTTTCCAAGGCACTAATGAGAACACACACAAAAAAACACTGTTCCTCTGGGATTTAACTATTTCTAATTCTTCTAACTAGATAGTATAAAGTTGGGGGGGGGGTTGCTTTTGTTTTCTGAAGTGAAACCGTTGGCATTGACAGATAATGTGCAGGGAATTGGCTGCAGTATTACAGATTCCCATGCTATATACAAGTACTTTTAAATCCAAAGACTGAAGACATGCTTGTGATAGTAAACAGAAAAGGTTCTCTGCATAGGCCTTTTTGTTCATCACAAAGGGCTTCAAGACTTGGGTGTTTACTGGTTATTCGTGATGGCAAGACTAAGTTATAGAATCATCGTCGTCTTGCACCTGTCTCATGAGGAGGAAATCATTGCAGATGTCTGCTTAGAGACCAGGAAGACAACTTTTATTACAAAAAAAGGAGTTTGTACATTGGTGTAGCAATATTGTATCTATTTAGAAAATGGACTTCGCCAACAAAAGCAAATTAGAAGAGGTTCCACAGGTAACCAAAAATGAAAACCACCATTTCCATGTTTCATTAAATCAAAATACAAAAATATTACCCACAATTAAAAATATTTTACATTGAAATTTTGGCTTTGTATGTCTTTTAAAAGGTTAATACCTCGGGGGGTGGAAATTACCAGTGATTTCTGGTTTTGTTTTGATTTCTCAAACCATGAGGACCATGCAATACATACCAAAATAGAATTGTAAACACATTGGTGTCCAGAAGTCACTCTGTGCCACAGTGTTTTGGAACACATTGACGTTTTTTCAGATCATTCTTTTATCCTAAATTTTGCAGTATATTAAAACTCATAAAAGGCTTCAGAGACAATACATTGTCCACACATAAGCTAATTATAAGTATTTTCAGTTTTACAGTACATAATTTATGGGAGACTCTGCTGTAACTTGGTGGCAGTAAGTGCCAGTAACAAGTTATTGGGGAGTTACAAGCTAGGCCAAATATGGAGCAGGGAGAAGCAGCATCACCTACCCAAGTGTCCACAGCTCCCAGGTTCAACTTCAGACGAAAGGCTTCTCTGCTAGACCTGAATGAATGCTCCCTGCTTTCTCAGAGGGACAGTATCAGTCGGGGTCCCTGAGGAAGTAGACCACACACTCAAATTATAATTATTTGAGGAGGGTTCTATAAAGTTTTGTTTTCTCAACAAAGGTGTGGGGAGGATGGAAGGAACCCATAAGTACTGCCGGTGAGAGCCAGGCCTGCCCTTCACCCCTCCCTCAGCCTGGAGGGATGAGAGCAGGAAGCGGCTTCCAGAAGGCAGGTGTGGAAAGGACTGGTGGGGGGGGGTGCCTCTCAGGAGCCGAGCTTGAGTGGAGGTCAGCCAAA
Organism: Neogale vison; assembly: GCF_020171115.1. Taxonomy (NCBI): domain Eukaryota; kingdom Metazoa; phylum Chordata; class Mammalia; order Carnivora; family Mustelidae; genus Neogale; species Neogale vison. Next base: position 196,594,988 of record NC_058091.1, on the reverse strand, counting down.
GGCAGCCTCCAAGGGAACCAGGGTAATAAAACACCCCCCTGTACTCTCTCCCACCCCGGCTCCCATCTGCCTTCCTGGGAGACTGACCAAAAGAGAGCAAACAAGCCTGGGGACATGGGTCTAGAGGTCAGCCTCGGCCTGCAGCAGGGAACGGAAAGGTGGAACGTACCGGCTTAGTCATCGATCCAACAGCTCACCTTTCAGTAGTCTGCACTATTCACAAGTCTCTAGAAGACAGTGACTCAACAGCTTATGGTGACACACACACAGGGGGAGGACTTGGGAAAGCACCAGGCATAAGGGTAAGGAAACAAAAGGAATAAGGTGGTCCTCCACAGTCGGGAACCCACCCCCTGGGTTGACAGGGCAAGGCAACACCTATCAAAAGACACCGTAGCAGTAACCCATCAATGGACAATTTAGTCACCGGTCTTTTCACAGGAATAGTCCAAGGAGGAAGAAGGAAAAGGAATCCTCTTCAGTGGAGCCAAAACCGCCATGTCTGATTTGAAAATAATCCCATTCGACAACGTTGTAGCGATTACACATCACAGGAACCAGCAAGGAACAAACTGTTAGAGCAGTTCGAGCTCCTGGCTTTGTAGCCACACCCTGATCTTCTCAAAATTCTTGTCCATCCAACGGATGTTTTCCCCAATGGTTTCAATTGTTTGTTGGACACAACGTAGCTGAGAACCCTTTTCTTTTAAAGAGCCAAAGAATTCTTTTACCTGGTAAGGAAAACCGGAGTTTTAAAAAATGTATTACAGGGCGCCTGGGTGGCTCAGTGGGTTAAGCCGCTGCCTTCGGCTCAGGTCATGATCTCAGGGTCCTGGGATCGAGTCCCGCATCGGGCTCTCTACTCGGCAGGGAGCCTGCTTCCTCCTCTCTCTCTCTGCCTGCCTCTCTGCGTACTTGTGATCTCTCTCTGTCAAATAAATAAATAAAATCTTAAAAAAAAAAATGTATTACAAAAATCTAAGTTTGGGCTAGTTAAAACTGAAGCCAAATTTCCAGCATGTATCAAAATTCTACATAGCAGGCAGCGCCAGAGGTCTGGATACAATTATGTACACATAAACTTAAGAAGCTATATGAAATGAGCTCATGCCTCATGATGTCAAATTTTTATTTTTCTCCGCAGCTTTTTTATTTATTCACAGTTGCCAGATTGCAAAAGACTTCACTGTGTACCATTTAATAATTAGGGTTTGAGTGTATTAATATGTATTTTTATATACAGGCAGATGCAAACGTTTTTAAAACATTGTGTCTAAAAAGCAGAATGTGCAGTTTCTTCTTTGCCAAGTAAAACAGTTTCGGTCACACAAGTGCAGTCTTTCTCCATGGGCCTGGCCTTGTAGATCATTAGAGGAACACTGAGGAAAAGGGTTCTTAGCAAGTTATGGTGGTAATCCCCCAAGCATGGCCAAATTTTTTTATCCTAATTCACAATTCGTGTATTGTTCCAAGATTAAAACCCACACGGAGTTGCCCATGGTTTTAACGAGATAAGAAAGCACTGCCTCCTCTTGTTTCAGGGCTGGGTTTCTTAACTCCTTTAAGCTCATGTGAGACGCTGTCTGGTTTGGCCTCAGTACGGACTATTGTAGTATTGTTTCACCTTAAAAGGTTCTTAACCTTGTCCCCTAAGTTTTCACAGCATTAATCCATAAATTTTTGACTGTGGAGACAGGAAGTAAGTCTAAGCCAAGATGTAGTATTTATTCAACATGGATTCCAGACAGTTAATTCCTTAAAAATCTGTGCTATGATATCTTAAGTTTAAGAAAAAGAGAAGGGTAAGAACAGGCTTTTGAAGGTCAAATTCCAATTTTAAATGAGTTGGGGTGTTTTTCAAACTCTCTCAATACAACTTTTCAGTGAGCTCCAGGCCTGTCCTCCTCCTATAGCTGCCTGAAGAACGCAGACCATGCCTCAAGGTCCTGCCTTCGCTTGAAGCTTAAGCCCACTCTTTCAGACTCTCAGACTCCAGATTAATATTCAGGTCAGAGAACAACTGTTCTTTTCAGCAGTCCAGTCACATCGATAATTTTACTAACTTTTTTTTTTTAAGGATTTTATTTATTTATTAGAGAGAGAGAGCGAGCACAGGCAGACAGAGTGGGAGGCAGAGGCAGAGGGAGAAGCAGGTTCTCTGCCCAGTAAGGAGCCGGATGTGGGACTCGATCCCAGGATGCTGGGATCATGACCTGAGCTGAAGGCAGCTGCTTAACCAAATGATTCACCCGAGTGTCCCAATTTTACTAACTTTTTAATGATTAAGCATGGCTTCTTAAATATTTTCAAATTATTTGAAATAATCCTGAAGGAGCCCTTCACAATAGTACCACTAAAAAAACACACACACAAAAAAACCAACAAACAAAAACCTATAAGAGCTGTAACCAAGCCAGCTGATAAGCCTTGCCCTCGGACTTTTCCTGACTGCAGATTCTCTCTACTACCCTCATCTACCTTGGGAGATGCAGCATCCCAAATGAGCACTGGATTCAAACCTGCCTCCTTCAGAGTACTTCCTGTGCAATCAGCAGTGTGATACAAAGATGGGTGGGGAGGAAGTTTTATCCTACTAACTTTTTGACCCTTTGTAAATGATTTTAACTTCTCTGGGATTCAATTTCCTCTTTAGTGAGATAAGGATGTGCTCTCCCTCCCAGAGCACTGCTGAGAACGTAGTTATGTAATGTGGGTCAAGGGCAGAGCTTAAACCTCAGTCTGTAACGGGATTCAACCTCATCCATCTCTTCATGAACATGTCCTCTAACACGTCCTCATCACTCTGGCCTAATTACTGTGCTAGACACTGAGGTGGTGGCAAGGGACCAGGCAAGGAAGCCATGTACTCCTAGAGCTTACACTCTACTTGGGAAGACAACAAGCAGTCAACACAGCTACTGTTAATATACTATCGTGGATGAAATACACTGAGGCTGGAAGACTGATTGGGACGGGTGGCCTGCTTTCCACAGAGCAGCCTGGAAAGGTGACATGTGACCTGGGATCTCTGAAGGACTCAACGAGCCTTTCCACTGACAAGTTAGGGGCAGACCAAGCGAGGCAGAGAGAAGTTTAGAGGCTTTGAGACAGGATCAGCACCTTCTGGTGCAGGAGCAGGAGGCAGCTGAGTGGTTCAAGGTTTTTGCAGGATGGTGACACGGGACAGTGTGTGCTCACTGGCTGGAGAGGTGGGCCAGAGAGCCCAGGCACCATGGTTGCGTGCATATAGGGAGGGAAGGTCTGGCATTTATTCCAAGATCCACAGGTCAAGTTTCAAGGAAGGATCAGTCATGGGCTGATTTTCAGATTTAAATGTGGAAAATGGTCTAGTGTTGGCCAAGTGGGAAGCCAGGCAGGCGGCTCTCGTCATGGGCCAGGCAAGAGCGGAGAGAGGCCTAGGGTGGAGTAAATGCAGCCGAGTGCACAGAAACAGTAGAGATGCTGGGAGCAGAGCCAGGTAGGCTCCAGGATGACCTGGATGTGGAGGCCAAGAAGGCTTCCGGGCTGACTCCTACATAGGAGAACGTTCTCCCTTCTGATGACATCCAGGCTTTTATCACTTCCATACTTTATATATATCTCAGGCCTTTCACACACAACACACACCTGCATCTCCTTCAGTCCCTGCTCAAAAGTCTCCTCACCATCCCATAAAACAAAGTTCTTATCCCGTCACACTCTCCTTACCTTGCCTCATTCATCTTCTGAGCATATAGCCCGATTTAGGTCACTTTATAACTTATTCCCCCAGCAGAATTTAAGTTCCATGAGGACAAAGGCTTTGTCTACCCTGTTCCTCGCCATAGCCCTAGAACCTAAATCCACATCAGCCTTACAGTAAAAATGTATCTTTAGAGAACTACTGAGAAAACAAAGGAATGAGCAAGTGACTAAATGAAATGTTTTGTTGCTACAGATCCGGGTTATGGACAACTGTCTTAACTACCCCTAGCTCCTGACAGTCCCCATCATCACGCAGAATAGCTCTGCTCACTTGAATTCAACCTTGGATTATGTGCCAGTTAATTTGACAAGCCTGCATGAAAACTAGAAGGGATGGGACATTTCTTACTTATTTTCAAAGCATTCTCCCCATATCAAGCTCTATCATGGTGTAACCAGAACATACAAGGGAAGTTTTCCTAAAAAGATCAGTATTAGGTTCTCAGCTTTTATTTATGTGCAACCTATTTTTAAAGCCTTGTAAAATTTTTCTATGCCTTTGGAAACATTTTTATAGAAGGGGCACATCAATGACCTTGACATCAAATTCCTCAAAGTTTAGGACTGAGTGAAGAGTCTGCTTTCATGGGAAACTTCTCTTCTGTGGTTCCCTCTTACTAGACAATGAGAGTGACTTCTACTGTTTTCTCATTTTTTTCCTGAGCGCTAGGAATCTTTGCTGTATTTAGGGTTCAATGGCAATAAATTATCCTCAGCATAAATCCCTGATACAGTTATCTCTGTCAATCATGCAGCTTCTTGTTATTAACTTTTATTTTATATATGGACCTTGTAAGTTGCCTAAAATTATTTCTCAAAGTGCATATAAATAAGTAACAAGAAATCCTGAAGCTGGATAGCAGAGAACCAAGATTCCAGACCTGCCTCATTCGTAATAGTTAGATGATCATGTAGGTCATGTACACCTCCAATGATCACTTTTAATATCCCAAGAAATACAGAATTAAATGTCTCCAGTAATTTCTTAAGCCCAAAGGTTTGTGATGGCAGAGCCAAGCTTCTTACAGTGTTGAGGAAGTGCATAGGTTTCAATAGTTCATTTGTAAGTAATTTTGGTTACCAGAGCATCCAAAAAGAATATCTACTAAGTGACAAAATCCATTCCTAACTCATCACACCCTTATTTTGTCTGCGCCATATTTATTAGCTAATTGTTGCTTAAATTCAATCAAGTTTTCTTTACCTCTTCAAGCCGTGCTCTTGTGGAGAACTGACTTGTCGTTCGGATGACCATATGGGTTAGGGAAGTTGAGCCAAGTTCAAACCTGGAAATTGAAATCGTCAAGATGTATCATAAAATATTGATTCATTCGACTTGTGGTTTAATTTATTTATTTGACAGAGAGCGAGCACAAGTAGGCAGAGGGAGAGGGACAAGCAGGCTTCCCACTGTGCAGGGAGCTTGACCGAGGGCTCGATTCCAGAACCCTGGGCTCGAGACCTGAGCCGAAGGCAGAGGCTTGAGGTGACTGAGCTACCCAGGCACCGCTCGGCATGTGTTTTTAAGCACCTTATGTGCTTACAGTATTTAACTCGAAACTGCTTAGGCATGAAAAATCCATGACATGATCTCTACCCTCAAAAGTGTTAAGATGTAGTTGTAAAAAAAAAAAAAAAGAAAGAAAAGAAAATACACCTACTGCTGAGTAAACGACTCAGTACCCAAAAGAAAGTGGTAGAGGCTTGGTAAGTGCTCCAAGAGAAAGGCAAGGGCACAGACAAGCAGGTCGAAGTGCTAACCCACAGTTTGGGGTGAACTGCACACAGGAGGCCTTGAGATTGGTCCGTGGTGTGGAAAAGGATTATTCCAGATGGACTGGAACACTGGACTATCCAGATTCATTAGCACTAAATTTAAGTGTTGTCTTTTCTAAGAAGAGTTTTTTAAGTACCTCTACTTGCTCTCTTCAATCAAAAAAAATCCGTCTAGACTTTAACTGTTATTTAACAAACAAAGCTAAAACACACGCGGGTTAATGGACCATTCTAGTCACAGCACAAGTTTTGACACTACTTACTTTTCTATCAGTTTATCCCAATTTTCCCTTAGAAACTGCCAGGCCAATGGATATCCCACCGGGTTCCTGCCGACAGCTCCAAGAATATATGGAAACTCTTGAATTTTTATTACATCTCCCTTAAAACTTTCATCTAGTAGCCTAGAACGATTAAGAGATGAAATGTTAACAATGAGAAGTCCCTAGAAAAGTTATGAATTTCTTTAGTAAAATAATGCATGACAGAAAAAAAGCCCATCTGTCAATAATAAACACAAGATAGTTGCTATAACTACGTAATAAAAACTCACATTTAAATAGTGTTTCCAATATCCATGCTCATGTATTCTCATTTGTTAATAAGACAACTGAAGAAAGGCCTTTGCCATATGTGTTTCTAAACATATTAAAGAGACACAAATATATATCCCTTTACATATTTTTCCTAACACCTGCTTCTTCCCTAATTAATGACCGCACTCATTACACATATGCCCACTTGAATAAATGTTCCCAGCAGAAAAGGCAGTTCCCAGCCAAGAGAACAAAGAGATGTTGGAAGGATCTGAGCTCATTTAATTCCTCTTGGCCACGTGAACATGAATGAATTACTCACCACTGAAGCTTGTTCTTATCTTGGCTAATACTGAGGGCAAATTCTATTTTATTTTTCTCGGAAGTAGACAAAGATGACTGATATTTTCTATAAAGAAAATCCCATCCTTCAGGGTTCTGGACCCCCACAGCAAACACTGCCAAGGTCACATCGCTGGGCAGGCTGTGGGAAAGAACATTGCTGGTGAGAGTCTGAGAGGCAGGAAGTGTGTCTGGATGTAGAGTGATGACCAATGACAAACGAATAAACTGGCCCAGTGAGCGGAGCAACATGCCTGGAAATATAAACAAAAATTACCTCTTTCTTCAGATTTTATGGGAGAGGCACAAGGAAGTATCTACAATTGGGTTTTAAGTACCCTTCTCAATACCATAATGGGAAAAGCCGCTTTGATAAATACCTACATATATAACACCATGATGCTGGGGAACAAGACAGACGGTCACTTCTCAGGCCAAAAGAAAGAAATTCAAAGTAGACTCAAGATGTAGTCCATGAACAAAAGTCAGGAATCCAATAGGACCACTGTTTGCAGGTTTTTCTTTAAATGGAGCCATGTAGATCATTGGCTTAATATCTCCTAGAGAGATTTAAGCTCCAAAGATTAAAGTTCAAGAATAAATTCTAAATACAGGAAGACCCTACTTTGCTTCAATGGTGTCAGCAACTACTACACAGGGACTTTGGAAGCCCAAAGAAGCTACTACTGTGGCATGCACTGCCTCTCTAGGAGAGCTGTTTCAGTCCTGGTCTTTACCTCCATTAGACGGAAATCATTCTGATCCCACTTTAACTCTCCAGATATTTGACTTTTATATATAGAATTTCCCTCCTAGCATTCTTAAAACAGAAAGTTGAGAGATAACACAGAAAAATCTCAAAAAGCAATTTATTTTCCCAAGAAGTACAGCACGGGAGGTTTGTCTCTACTTGTTTTTTTCTCCCAACATCGAGCACTGACAATGAAAAACAGAAAAGATAGCCTTTACGGGAACAGACTCATTGTTTGGTAAGCACTGACCTCAGATTTCCATCGGCTTCCTTCCACTCTCTGAAATAGGCTTCTGCCCTCTGCACGCAGGGCTGATACTTGCGCACACAGGCAAGTAGGAGCAGCTCAGTCCGCAGCATTCGCTGCGAGACGGAGCCCTCATTTGTCCACGTCTGCTTATCAATGAGGTCTCTCAGCAGCCTGATGAGAAAGGCCTGCGGGAAAGCCACATGTGTCACCAGTACCATCCTGGGCTGCCTTGTGTTTTAGACGAGTTGATATACCCACAGGGGGTGGGGATTAATTGGCAAAGTGTGATCCAACTCTTTTTTTTAAACCACGTGATTCTGTTTATATTTATTTATAAAAGGGGGCAAAAACAAGAAAATCATGATTTTACTATTTGCATAAACATTTTTTATAAATATACCTTTATCTATTTAAAAATCGTGATGAACTGCCACTTTTGAAATCAGGTTTATAGAACTAAAGTTTGAGAGCAAATCATACAACAGGACTTCATAACATTTTGCCAAAAATGATTTTGTCCCTCTTCCTCAAGTACCTGAGTCATGGAGTATCTTAAGAGTAACCATCAAAATGAGATACCACCTCACACCAGTCAGAATGGCTGAAATTAAACAAGTCAGGAAACAACAGTTGTTGTGAAGGATGCAGAGAAAGGGGAACCCTCCTACACTGTTGGTGGGAGTGCAAGCTGGTGCAGCCACTCTGTAAAACAGCATGGAGGTTCCTCAAAATGTTGAAAATAGAGCTACCCTATTGCACTACTGGGTATTTATCCAAAGGATAGTGATTGTAAGAGGCCTCTACACCCCAATATTATAGCAGCAATGTCCACAAGGGTGAAAATATGGGAAAAGCCCAGAAGTCCATGACAGATGAATGGATAAAGAATATGTGGGGTGTGTGTGTGTGTGTGTGTGTGTGTGTGTGTGTGTAATATTACTCAGCCATCAAAAAGAATGAAACCTTTCCATTTGCAATGATGTGGATCCAAATACGGGGTGTTATGGTAAGTGAAAAAAGTCAAAGACAGACAAATACTATATGATTTTACTCATATGTGGAATTAAAGAAACAAAAACAGAAGAGTATCGGGGAAAGGAAGGAAAAATAAAAGGTACAAACAGGGAGGCAAATTATAAGAGACTCTGAACTACAGGAAACACACTGAGGGTTGCTGGAGGGGCAAGGGATGGTGGGATGGGCTAACTGGATGATGGGCACTAAGGAAGGCATGTGATGGAATGAGCACTGGGTGTTCTATGCAACCAATGAATCACTAAATGCTACCCCTGAAACTAATAATACATTATATGTTAACTTGAATATAATAAAAATTAAATAGTAAACCTCAAAAGACAAGTAAAATGAAATAAAGGATTTGCAAAAAGAAGGGAATAACAAATCCATAAAACTTAAGTACTGATTCTTACTGTGCTCTGTCTTTAGTGTCAGAATGAAACCCAAATCTTTGCTATTTAATCCAAATACTAATTCTGATGTACTTTCTAGAGATATACCTATATACACAATGGTAAGGATGCTTTCCCACTCCCACACAAAAGCAAAGCAGTATGTAACTATTCAATTTATCGCAGGCTTCTACCTTGAACTGATTTTCCACTTCCTTCATATCTCTTTTCTCCATCAACTTATACATAGGTATCAGCTCGTTCAAACCTTGGAAGACCGGCATAATTTCAGTTTCACGTCTCAAGTACAGGGCTAAATCCAAGGCTTTTTCAATTGATAGCTTTCCATTGCTGGTCAAGAGAAACCATGGTTAGCAGTTTAAACAAAAACCAGGAAATCAACTTTTTGTTTCAAAAGATACTTTTAAAAAAAAAGATTTTTTTTTTAAAGATTTTATTTTATTTATTTGAGAGAGAGAGACAGTGAGAGAGAGAATGAGTGAGGAGAAGGTCAGAGAGCGAAGCAGACTCCCCATGGAGCTGGGAGCCTGATGTGGGACTCGATCCCGGGACTCCAGGATCACGCCCTGAGCCGGAGGCAGTCGTCCAACCAACTGCGCCACCCAGGCGTCCCAAAAAAAAAAGATTTTATTTATTTTATTTGACAGAGATCATGGGTAGGCAGAGAGAGAGAGAGAGAAAGAGAGAGAGGAGGAGGAAGGAGGCTCCCTGCTGAGCAGAGAGCCCGATGTGGGGCTCGATCCCAGGACCCCAGGATCATGACCTGAGCCGAAGGCTCGATCCCAGGACCCCAGGATCATGACCTGAGCAGAAGGCAGAGGCTTTAACCCACTGAGCCACCCAGGTGCCCCTAAAAGATACTTTAAACTTCCAGTGAAACATTCAATCAGATATAAATGCTGCCTTATTAATGGGGCCTTTATATAAGTGTCTTTTCTTTCACACATAGCACTGGCTTGTTTACCACTGTGGAGGAAGTTTCTTGAATAATAATATCGCCAGTGCTAACTCTTGGTGAAGACAAAATGGAGACAGATCAGCATCTGTTCCTCTGAGAAACAACAAACAGGGGGCTCAACATCCAGAGTAAGATAGTGATTTTTATCAAAATCAGTCATCTTAGAGAGATTGCCACCCAGTCAAAAGTCTGAGCATCTGCATTAAACACATTCTTGTCTCCATTTCAAAAAGAAAGTGAACATAGATAAATTTCTTCATTATGAAATAAATTTTTAAAATCTTCATTATGGAGGGCAGGTGTCCAAAATCTCAGTGGCAGGGTATATATTAAGTGCAAAATCCTCCAAGAATTCAGCAATATTACAGAGGGAAATAGTCTCAGGTAGGCAGAAACAACTAGAAAAACCACTTCTATCTTTAGCCCCCATTGTCTTTTGCCACCCTGAGAGGTCGAGCAAATGAACTCAAAATTTAGAGCAAAGAGACATGGGAAATGAGAATTACAGAATCAGGTCTTCCCACCTGCGTGACTCCCCTGGGGACTGAAGCTCTGCCTAAATACTGAACAAATTTGAGTTTCAGGCTTAGGAACCATTTCCTTAAAAACCATGGACATAAGGCAAAAAAAAAAAAAAAAAAAAAAAGAATGAACACTATCCTTAACAACTCCAACACCATGTGGTTGTGCCACATTTTCTAAGCTCCATTCCAGAAACCTTCCATGAAATTCAGGTATCTAGTTTGAGAACTGGGGGGAGAAATCTGGGTTAACCCCAGACACAAAATGCAAACGACTGGGTACTAACCCACGTAGTCTTCTAAGAAGGTTTTAAAAATGGGAAAGACCCACCAGGGCAGAAACCTCCTAAGCTTCAGCAGGGCCAGAAAAGCTACAGGACAAGGCTTTAGGGACCAGAAGCTTCTCTGCAAGGCTGGTCTCCTGGTTTTCTATACGTTTGCATCAGTCTGATCTATGTCGTTAGCAACATTAAAATACAGGTTCCTTGCTTTAGCTTTACTCTGAAGACACAGACACATGGTTGGTTAATCCTAAGACTTAGAAGCAACCTTAGAATTTAAGAACCTAGGAGAAAACACCATCTAGCTTCTTACGAGCAAGGAATCATTTTTGTCTTTAGAAATCAAGCGTTTGAATGCTAATAGCGGCTTTCAGAAATAAACCGAGACCTTGAGGAGTCTGTCATTACCTGACGAGCTGAAATGCATTGTTGATGAGACTGGCTCGATCATTGCTGCTGATTGTTGTGTGTGCTCCTTTTAGAAGGCCAGTCAAAGAATCCCATCCATCATCTTCGTAATGCACAATGTAATAGCCATTCATTCCAACATTAAATTTGATCCATTCTACCTCTTCTGGGAGGATGAGCACATCTAGAGCAAATAAAATACATCAGAGCTCCATTTTCTGTCTTGGCTGATGAAAGCTTTTCTGATCAGAGACTGGACAAAGAAACTAAAGGCAAGTTTAATATTGAACAATTTTAATACTGAAATGAGTTTCCTTTTGGACACATTTCTTTCAGAAACCAGAAAAGTCCATTCTGATAGGCAAAGGCCAGCACTAGCTTTAGACACCAATATTTTCAGATTTATAGATTTATGAGAATACAGCCATACTTTAGGCCATACATATGATATGATCCAGCAGGGTTCAAAAGAGGGGGAATTTTACACTCGTAATCCCTCCCTCTCAACGTATATAACTCAGATGCTTTATTCTCCACCTGGCAAGACACTGGCTTTCTTTTTTGCTACTAGAGAATATTTTCAATCCTATCTTCACTAGAAATTAAAAGCCAACAATTTGCTTATTATAAAGATTGACCCGATCCTTCTGTTTTAATCATGATCAACAGTAAAACAAACTTAGCAAGTCTTACACATTTCCAGTTTCTTCTGTATTGAATGTAGTTATTTCTACGATCAGTTACCTGTTTTTGTCTTCAGCAAAAATCTTTGGACTGAGTTTGATTTGCTAGTGATGAATGTCAGTGGAACATGCCACAGGTACCTTAGAGAAAGGACAGATTATTTGTTGATTCAGTCCAACAAACAGTTATTAAATCATCTATCATATGCCACACATGGGCGAGTTTTAATGATGGTACCAAAACTACTAGAGCCAAGAGGTCAAGATGTCACTAGCCTGTTTTCCAGCTTTGCAAGGGGCACCAGTTCGAGCACTGTTCATTCTTCTCAGACTTCTTCAGTAGAGCTGGGAATTTGGGCTCCAGTGAACCCCAGCACCCTCTATAGAGGGTGGAGCTCAGAGGTCCTACCTTAAAGACCTGGACCCTATAGATGGCACAGATAGCCATCCTGTGACTCCTACAACATTTATTAAGAATAGAATATCACAGGGATGCGTGGGTGCCTCAGCAGGTTAAGCCTCTGCCTTCAGCTCAGGTCATGATCCTAGGGTCCTAGGATCGAGCCCCACATCAAGCTCTTTGCTCAGTAGGGAGCCTGCTTGCTCCTCTCTCTGCCTGCCTCTTTGCTTACTTGCGATCTCTGTCAAATAAATAAATAAAATCTTAAAAAAAAAAAAAAAGAATAGAGTATCACTTCAGTGGAATTCCTGTCAGTGATGCACAACCTGAATCCCATCATGAAAAAACAGCAGAAAACAAAGACCGGAGGACAATCTATTAAAAGAAGAAAAGGAAAAAGAAAGAGGAAAAGAGAACAGAACAGAACTGGCCTGTGTTCTTCAAAAATATCAAGGGCAAGAAGAAAAATGTTAAGGAACTGTTTCGGGAAAAGAAGAAAAAAATACAACTGAACATGTGTGACAATGCAATGTGAGCCTATATTGAATCCTGAACTGGAGCTTTTTTCTTTTGCTATGAAGACGTTATTAGGAAAGGTGGAAAAGTTAAGTCAGGTTTATGGATCAAAGTATTAGATCAATTTCATTTCATAATTTTGATATTATCTTGTGCTTACATGGTGAATATTCTTATTTTTTATAGAAATATCACACAACTATTTCAGAGTAGAGGACATCATGTTTCCAACTTACCTGTAGTAAAAAAAATATATATATATGTATTACATTGTGCAATATACATACATAAAATACATAAAATCTATATTATATATATAAATATATTTATATAATATATATATATAAGCATATATATATATACACACGCTACTGTGGATCCAGGAGGACAGCATAGGAGGGCATCGAACTCTCCTCCCCCGTGGATACACCAAATCTATATCTACATACAGAGCAACTCCTTTTGAAGAAGAATCAAGAGCTGACTGAATAGCTTCTGCATGACAAATGATAGAGGGACCACACACAGAAGGCAGAGAAAGAGCCAGGATTAACAGAAATTCCATCCCAAGGTAATGAGGGAAGGCTATTATCGAAGGCCCCCATCAGACTTGCCCACCCTGAGATGTGATGAATATAATGCAATTTAGAGGATAACTAGATTATAAGTGAAGAAAATCCACTGACCAACTCGAGAGCATCCACCAAACAGTGGGAAAACTGCTAGAACTCTCTCTGAAGTCGTAGGCGCTGGTGAGAACCACTGTGTACGTTCCCCCTCCACTGTGATATTGTGGACAGGGGCAGGGTTCATTCACTCTAGCCAGCTGCGTAGCGCCACCCCAGCCATTCCAAGACTCCTAGCCCACACCAATTCCAGTTAACCTGCTGCAGTGGTCCCAGCAGAGTACTCTGGGACCCTCCTGGCTTACACCCAGTCAAGCCCCAGCCATCCTACCATGGTGGCTTGGCGCCGGACAACCTGGGACCCCATGGACTGAACCTGCTCCCACTCCAGCTCTAGACCTCCAACCAGGGCACCATCTCCTCCAACTTCAGCAATTTCTCCAGGGTGGCCCAGGGAAGGATTGTCTCAGAACTCCGCAGCCCATGCATACTCCAATTCCAACCATCTCACCAGAACAGCCTTGGTTCACTTTGCCCTGGGACACTTCTCCCCCATCCCACTCCGGCTTCAGCTGGCCAGCCAAAGCCACTAGGCACATGCAACCTACACAACTAACAGTAAGTCACAGAAATAGACAGAAGTCAAACAAACTAAGGACCCCAAGGATTATATTCCCAACAAAAGAAAACCAAAAAATCCCAGAAAAAGAAAAGCCCTAATGAAATAGGTAATTTACCCGATAAAGAGTTCAAAATAATGGTCATCAAGATGTTCACTGAACTAAGAAGAACCACAAACTAGCCTTATAAGAAATGTTAAGGAGTCATAAGAGGAAAAGGAAAGATCACAGGAGGAAATATGAAATAGAGAAGTGCAGGCCTATACTGTACTATACTATAGTATACCTATACCTATACTCTCATGAGTATAGATGCAAAAATCCTTAACAAGGCATTAAAAAAAAAAAAACATTCACTGCAATCAAACCAGATTATTCCCAGGATGCAAAGGTGACTCAATATTCACACACACACACACAAACACACATACACACAAATTAACATGATATATCACATCAGTAAGAGAAAGGATAAACTATATGATCATTTCAACAGCTGCAGAAAAAGCACTGGACAAAGTATAACCTCCATTTATGCTTTAAAAAAAAACCCTCTGCAACGTAGGTCTAGAGGAAACATACCTCAACATAATAAAGGCCTTATAGGCAAACCACAATCAACATTGTACTCAATGGTGAAAAACAGAGCTTTCCCCTAAGGTCAAGAAAAGAGAAAGATGTCCACTCTCACCAATTTTAATCAACATAGTACTGGAATTCCTAGCCATAGTCATCAGACAGCATAAAAAAAGGAGAGGGCATCCAAATTGGTAAGGAAGAAATAAAGTTCTCATTATTTGCAGATGACATGATACCATACACAGAAAACTCTCAAGACTCTACTAAAACACGGGGAGGAGTCAAGATGGCGGAGAAGTAGCAGGCTGAGACTACCTCAGCTAGCAGGAGATCAGCTAGAGAGCTTATCTAAAGATTGCAAACACCTGCAAATCCATCCGCAGATCGAAGAGAAGAAGAACAGCAATTCTAGAAACAGGAAAACAACCACTTTCTGAAAGAAGAGATCCTAATCTCTTCAATCTTTTTTTTTCTTAATTCTTTTTTAAATTCTTGATTGAATTTTTAATTCAATCTTTTTTTTTTAATTCTTTTATTCTTTTATTTCTTTCTTTCTTTTTGAACCTCTTTTTATCCCCAAATCAGAAGAGATCCCAATCAGAAGAGATTGGGAGATCCCAATCAGAAGAGATTGGGAGATCCCAATCAAAGGAGATCCCAATCAGAGGAGATCCCTCACCCAATCGTGAGGGGGGAGAAATCCCCCCTCACGATTTGGGATCTCTTCTGATTTGGTTAAAGCATATTTTCCTGGGATTGTTGCCACCCTTTTAGTATTTTACTTGCTCCTTCATATACTCTTAGCTGGACAAAATGACAAGGCGGAAAAATTCAAAACAAAAAAAAGAACAAGAGGCAGTACCGAAGGCTAGGGACCTAATCAATACAGACATTGGTAATATGTCAGATCTAGAGTTCAAAATGACAATTCTCAAGGTTATAGCCGGGCTTGAAAAAGGCATGGAAGATATTAGAGAAACCCTCTCCAGAGATATAAAAGCCCTTTCTGGAGAAATAAAAGAACTAAAATCTAACCAAGTTGAAATCAAAAAAGCTATTAATGAAGTTCAATCAAAAATGGAGGCTCTCACTGCTAGGATAAATGAGGCAGAAGAAAGAATTAGCGATATAGAAGACCAAATGACAGAGAATAAAGAAGCTGAGCAAAAGAGGGACAAACAGCTACTGGACCATGAGGGGAGAATTCGAGAGATAAGTGACACCATAAGACGAAACAACATTAGAATAATTGGGATTCCAGAAGAAGAAGAAAGAAAGAGGGGAGCAGAAGGTATACTGGAGAGAATTATTGGGGAGAATTTCCCCAATATGGCAAAGGGAACGAGCATCAAAATTCAGGAGGTTCAGAGAACGCCCCTCAAAATCAATAAGAATAGGCCCACACCCCGTCACCTAATAGTAAAATTTACAAGCCTTAGTGACAGAGAGAAAATCCTGAAAGCAGCCCGGGAAAAGAAGTCTGTAACATACAATGGTAAAAGTATTAGATTGGCAGCTGACTTATCCACAGAGACCTGGCAGGCCAGAAAGAGCTGGCATGATATTTTCAGAGCACTAAACGAGAAAAACATGCAGCCAAGAATACTATATCCAGCTAGGCTATCATTGAAAATAGAAGGAGAGATTAAAAGCTTCCAGGACAAACAAAAACTGAAAGAATTTGCAAACACCAAACCAGCTCTACAGGAAATACTGAAAGGGTCCTCTAAGCAAAGAGAGAGCCTACAAGTGGTAGATCAGAAAGGAACAGAGACAATATACAGTAACAGTCACCTTACAGGCAATACAATGGCACTAAAATCATATCTCTCAATAGTTACCCTGAATGTTAATGGGCTAAATGCCCCAATCAAAAGACACAGGGTATCAGAATGGATAAAAAAAACAAAACCCATCTATATGTTGCCTCCAAGAAACTCATTTTAAACCCGAAGACACCTCCAGACTTAAAGTGAGGGGGTGGAAAAGAATTTACCATGCTAATGGACATCAGAAAAAAGCAGGAGTGGCAATCCTTATATCAGATCAATTAGATTTTAAGCCAAAGACTATAATAAGAGATGAGGAAGGACACTATATCATACTCAAAGGGTCTGTCCAACAAGAAGATCTAACAATTTTAAATATCTATGCCCCCAACGTGGGCGCAGCAAACTATATAAACCAATTAATAACAAAATCAAAGAAATACATCAACAATAATACAATAATAGTAGGGGACTTTAACACTCCCCTCACTGAAATGGACAGATCATCCAAGCAAAAGATCAACAGGGAAATAAAGGCCTTAAATGATACACTAGATGAGATGGACATCACAGATATATTCAGAACATTTCATCCCAAAGCAACAGAATACACATTCTTCTCTAGTGCACATGGAACATTCTCCAGAATAGATCACATCCTCGGTCCTAAATCAGGACTCAACCAGTATCAAAAGATTGGGATCATTCCCTGCATATTTTCAGACCACAATGCTCTGAAGCTAGAACTCAACCACAAGAGGAAGTTTGGAAAGAACACAAATACATGGAGACTAAACAGCATCCTTCTAATGAATGAATGGGTCAACCGGGAAATTAAAGAAGAATTGAAAAAAATCATGGAAACAAATGATAATGAAAATACAACAGTTCAAAATCTGTGGGACACAACAAAGGCAGTCCTGAGAGGAAAATATATAGCGGTACAAGCTTTTCTCAAGAAACAAGAAAGGTCTCAGGTACACAACCTAACCCTACACCTAAAGGAGCTGGAGAAAGAACAAGAAAGAAACCCTAAGCCCAGCAGGAGAAGAGAAATCATAAAGATCAGAGCAGAAATCAATGAAATAGAAACCAAAAAAACAATAGAACAAATCAACAAAACTAGGAGCTGGTTCTTTGAAAGAATTAATAAAATTGATAAACCCCTGGCCAGACTTATCAAAAAGAAAAGAGAAAGGACCCAAATAAATAAAATCATGAATGAAAGAGGAGAGATCACAACTAATACCAAAGAAATACAAACTATTATAAGAACATACTATGAGCAACTCTACGCCAACAAATTTGACAATCTGGAAGAAAAGGATGCATTCCTAGAAACATATAAACTACCAAAATTGAACCAGGAAGAAATAGAAAGCCTGAACAGACCCATATCCAGTAAGGAGATTGAAACAGTCATTAAAAATCTCCAAACAAACAAAAGCCCAGGGCCAGATGGCTTCCCAGGGGAATTCTACCAAACATTTAAAGAAGAACTAATTCCTATTCTCCTGAAACTGTTCCAAAAAATAGAAATGGAAGGAAAACTCCCAAACTCATTTTATGAGGCCAGCATCACCTTGATCCCAAAACCAGACAAGGATCCCATCAAAAAAGAGAGCTATAGACCAATATCCTTGATGAACACAGATGCAAAAATTCTCACCAAAATACTAGCCAATAGGATTCAACAGTACATTAAAAGGATTATTCACCACGACCAAGTGGGATTTATCCCAGGGCTGCAAGGTTGGTTCAACATCCGCAAATCAGTCAATGTGATACAACACATCAATAAAAGAAAGAACAAGAACCATATGATACTCTCAATAGATGCTGAAAAAGCATTTGACAAAGTACAGCATCCCTTCCTGATCAAAACCCTTCAAAGTGTAGGGATAGAGGGCACATACCTCAATATCATCAAAGCCATCTATGAAAAACCCACTGCAAATATCATTCTCAATGGAGAAAAACTGAAAGCTTTTCCACTAAGGTCAGGAACACGGCAGGGATGTCCATTATCACCACTGCTATTCAACATAGTACTAGAAGTCCTAGCCTCAGCAATCAGACAACAAAAGGAAATTAAAGGCATTCAAATCGGCAAAGAAGAAGTCAAATTATCACTCTTCGCAGATGATATGATACTCTATGTGGAAAACCCAAAAGACTCCACTCCAAAACTGCTAGAACTTATACAGGAATTCAGTAAAGTGTCAGGATATAAGATCAATGCACAGAAATCAGTTGCATTTCTCTACACCAACAACAAGATAGAAGAAAGAGAAATTAAGGAGTCAATCCCATTTACAATTGCACCCCAAACCATCAGATACCTAGGAATAAACCTAACCAAAGAGGCTAAGAATCTATACTCAGAAAACTATAAAGTACTCATGAAAGAAATTGAGGAAGACACAAAGAAATGGAAAAATGTTCCATGCTCCTGGATTGGAAGAATAAATATTGTGAAAATGTCTATGTTACCTAAAGCAATCTACACATTTAATGCAATTCCTATCAAAGTACCATCCATCTTTTTCAAAGAAATGGAACAAATAATTTTAAAATTTATATGGAACCAGAAAAGACCTCGAATAGCCAAAGGGATATTGAAAAACAAAGCCAAAGTTGGTGGCATCACAATTCCGGACTTCAAGCTTTATTACAAAGCTGTCATCATCAAGACAGCATGGTACTGGCACAAAAACAGACACATAGACCAATGGAACAGAATAGAGAGCCCAGAAATAGACCCTCAACTCTATGGTCAACTAATCTTCGACAAAGCAGGAAAGAATGTCCAATGGAAAAAAGACAGCCTCTTCAATAAATGGTGTTGGGAAAATTGGACAGCCACGTGCAGAAAAATGAAATTGGACCACTTCCTTACACCACACACAAAAATAGATTCAAAATGGATTAAGGACCTCAATGTGAGAAAGGAATCCATCAAAATCCTTGAGGAGAACACAGGCAGCAACCTCTTCGACCTCAGCCGCAGCAACATCTTCCTAGGAACATCACCAAAGGCAAGGGAAGCAAAGGCAAAAATGAACTTTTGGGATTTCATCAAAATCAAAAGCTTTTGCACAGCAAAGGAAACAGTTAACAAAACCAAAAGACAACTGACAGAATGGGAGAAGATATTTGCAAACGACATATCAGATAAAGGACTAGTGTCCAAAATCTATAAAGAACTTAGCAAACTCAACACCCAAAGAACAAATAATCCAATCAAGAAATGGGCAGAGGACATGAACAGACGTTTCTGCAAAGAAGACATCCAGATGGCCAACAGACACATGAAAAAGTGCTCCATATCACTCGGCATCAGGGAAATACAAATCAAAACCACAATGAGATATCACCTCACACCAGTCAGAATGGCTAAAATCAACAAGTCAGGAAATGACAGATGCTGGCGAGGATGCGGAGAAAGGGGAACCCTCCTACACTGTTGGTGGGAATGCAAGCTGGTGCAACCACTCTGGAAAACAGCATGGAGGTTCCTCAAAATGTTGAAAATAGAACTGCCCTATGACCCAGCAATTGCACTACTGGGAATTTACCCTAAAGATACAAACGTAGTGATCCAAAGGGGCACGTGCACCCGAATGTTTATAGCAGCAATGTCCACAATAGCCAAACTATGGAAAGAACCTAGATGTCCATCAACAGATGAATGGATAAAGAAGATGTGGTATATATACACAATGGAATACTATGCAGCCATCAAAAGAAACGAAATCTTGCCATTTGCGACAACATGGATGGAACTAGAGCGTATCATGCTTAGCGAAATAAGTCAAGCGGAGAAAGACAAATATCATATGATCTCCCTGATATGAGGAAGTGGTGATGCAACATGGGGGCTTAAGTGGGTAGGAGAAGAATCCATGAAACAAGATGGGATAGGGAGGGAGACAAACCATAAGTGACTCTTAATCTCACGAAACAAACTGTGGGTTGCTGGGGGGAGGGGGGTTGGGAGAAGGGGGGTAGGGTTATGGACATTGGGGAGGATATGTGCTTTTGGGTAAATTGGAAGGGGAGATGAACCATGAGAGACTATGGACTCTGAAAAACAATCTGAGGGGTTTGAAGTGTCAGGGGGGTGGGAGGTTGGGGTACCAGGTGGTGGGTATTATAGAGGGCACAGCTTGCATGGAGCACTGGGTGTGGTGAAAAAAAAATGAATACTGTTTTTCTGAAAATAAATAAATTGGAAAAAAATATATCAAAAAAAAAAAAGACTCTACTAAAACACTACTAGAACTGATAACTGAGTCTAGTGAAGTTGTGAGATCCAAATTTAGTGTACAGAAATCTGTTGCATTCCTATACACTAACCATGAAACAGCAGAACATGAAATTAACAATCCTACTTGTATTTGCACCAGACACAAAAAAAATATCTAGGCATAAACTTAACATGTGAAAGACCTATTATTTTGAAAACTATAAAACACTGATGAAAGCAATTTAAGATGATGCAAAGAAATGGAAAGATACTCCATGCTCATGGAATGGAAGAACAGGTATCATTAAAATGGCTATGGCACGCAAAGCAATCTACAGATTTAATGCAATTCCTATCAAAATACCAACAGCATTTTTCACAGAGCTTCAACGAACAATTCTAAAATGTGTATGGAACCACATAGCCAACGCCATCTTGAGAAAGAAAAAACTGGAGGTACCGCAACACCAGATTTTAAGTCATATTACAAAATGGTAGTATTAAACCTGTATGGTACTGGCATAAAAAACAGACACATAGATCAATAGAACAGAAAACCCAGAAGCAAACCCATGATCACATATTTATCTTTGACAAAACGGGAATCAGTATACAGTGGGGAAAAGCTCTTCAACAAATGGTATTGGCAAACTGGACAGCTACATGCAAAAGAAGGAGACCACACCACTTCTTTCACCATACACAAAAACAATCTTAACATGGCTTAAAGGACTAAATGTGAGTCTTGAAACCATAAAAATCCTCAAAGAGGGCACAGGCAGTAATTTCTGATACATTTTTCTAGATAAGTCTCTTGAGGCAAGAGAAAGAAAGAAAACCAAAGAACCAAACAGAAAGAAGACAAAAAATAAACTATGGAGACTACATCAAAATAAAAAGCTTCTGCACAGTAAACAACCAACAAAGCTAAAGTGCAGCCTAAAGAAGGTATTTGCAAATGACATATCCAATAAAAGGTTAGTATCCAAAATGTATAGAACTTATCAAACTCAATAGCCAAAGAACAAAGAAACCAGTTAAAAAATGGACAGAAGCCATGAACAGACATTTCTCCAAAGAAGACATCCAGATGGCCAACAGACACATGAAAAAATGTTCAACATCACTTATCAGGGAAATGCAAATCAAAACTACAATGAGATATCACCTCCCATCTGTTAGGATGGCTGACATTAAAACACAAGAAACAAATGTTGGGGAGGATGCGGAGAAAGGGGAGCCCTCCTACACTGGTGGTGGGAATGCAAACTGGTACAGCCATGCGGGAAAATAGTATGGAGGTTCCTGAAAACATTAACAATAGAGCTACCCTGTGATCCAGCAAGAGCACTACTGCGTATCCACCCAAGAAATATGAAGACACTAATTCAGAGGGATACATGCACCATGATATTTACAGCAGCATTACTTACAGTAGCCAAATTATGGAGACAGCCCAAGTGTCCATTAACAGAAGAATGGATACAGAAGATGTGGGATTATATACAGATATAATGACTATTACTCAGCCATAAAAAAGAACGAAGTCTTGCCATTTGGAATGATATGGATGGAACTGGAGAGTATAATGCTAAGTGAAATAAGACAGAGAAAGACAAAAATACCATATGACCTCACTCCTACGTGGAATTTAAGAAATAAAACAAACCAGGACAAAAAGAGAAACCAGGAAACAGAAACAGACTCTCAACCATAGAGAACTGATGGTTACCAAAAGGGAGGTTGGGGGGTGAAATAGGTAATGGGGATTCACAAGTACAGTTATCATGATGAAAAGACAATAAAGCAATAAAAACAAGAAAAATGACGAGTATAGGTAAGAATGTTGAGGAAATGGAAGGCTCCGTTTTCCTGAAGGGTAGAGTGTAAACTGGTGTGGTCACTATCATAAATAGTATGTGGGCTGCTTAAAATATTAAAAGTAGAACTACACTATGACCCAGCAATCCCTCTTCTGAGTATTTATTCAAAGAAAATGAAAACACCCCTCTGAAGAGGTACATGAACCTATATGTTCATACAGTATTGTATAGCTATAGCAAGATACAGAAGCAACCAAAGTGTCCAATGATAAGTTGATTAAAAAGATGTATATATACACATACGTACATACACACACAATAGAGTGTTAGCCATAAAAAAGAATGAAATCTTCCCATTTGCAACAGCAGAGATGGGCCTAAAGGATATTATGCTACATAAAGAATTCCTACAGATAAAAATAAGTACTGTAGGATCTCCCTCTATTTGTAATCTGAGACACAAAACAAAACAAAGACTCATAGATAAAGGAAACAAACTCTTGGTTGTAGGGGGTGGTGTGGGGTGGTGGGGGTGTAGGTAAAGGATATTAAGAGATACAAATTTCAGTTTCAAAATAAATCATGAGATATAATGTATAGCATAAGGAATACAGTCAATACTGTAATAATTTTTTTAAAGATTGATTTATTTATTTCTCTGACAGACAGAGATCACAAGTAGGCAGAGAGGCAGGCAGAGAGGGGGGAAGCAGACTCTACAAGGAGCAGAGAGCCTGATGCGGGACTCGATCCCAGGATCCTGAGATCATGACCTGAGCTGAAGGCAGAGGCTTAACCCACTGAGCTACCCAGCTGCCCCAATAATACTGAAATAATTTTCTTTAGTGATATATGGTAATAAGACTTATTGGTATTTTGCAATGTAAAAATAATGAATCAGTATGACATATATATGAAATGGGATACTGTTTGTCAACTATACTTCAATAATATATGAATAATATATATGCTATCTAGGGAGCATATGAAAAGGTAAAGAGTATTCTTTTTTTAGATTTTATTTATTTGAAAGAGAGAGAATGAGAAAGCAGGAGAGCAGGTAGGGTCAGAGGGAGAAGCAGACCCCCACTGAGCAGGAAGCCCAATGTGGGACTTGATCCTGGGACTCTAAGATCATGACCTGGGCAGAGGGCAGTCACTTAACAAACTGAGCCACCCAGGAACCCTAAAGAGTGTATTTTTTTTTTAAAGATTTTATTTATTTTTTTGTCAGAGAGAGAGGGAGAGAGAACGAGCACAGGCAGACAGAGAGGCAGGCAGAGGCAGAGGGAGAAGCAGGCTCCCCGCTGAGCAAGGAGCCCGATGTGGGACTCGATCCCAGGACGCTGGGATCATGACCTGAGCCGAAGGCAGCTGCTTAACCAACTGAGCCACCCAGGCGCCCCCCTAAAGAGTGTATTTTTAACTGATATTTTGGATTATACATGGAAAGGTTCTACTTTACATTTTATACACATATTTCAGGTTATATGTAAAGAGAGGGGAGAAGGGGGGGGAAGGGGAGAGAGAGAATGATAAAGTAAATGTAGTAAAAAGTTAACATATATGTGTATCTGGGTAAAGAATACATGAGAATTCTTTGTGCTCTTCTTACAACTCCTCTAAGTCTGAAATTATTTCAAAACAAATTGAAGTACTGTCCATTTGGGTCGGTCAAGGTGCAAAATCTGCTTTCCAGTGATGCCCTTCTGAAGTGGTAAAGCTGACAAACAGGCTCCCGGATCTAACGCAGACTTCCAAAAACCAACGCAGTTCCCCCTACACCCCAGGTAACACCTGCATGTCTATGTCCTCCACTCCAACCCAAACGCCAGGCACTATCGGCATTTAGGGGCAGCTGCCTCGTGTAGAGCTCGTTTCCAGTCAGAAACCAGAATTACCACCCCATCCAACTACAGGACATGGCAGTGTTAAAATAATGATACAGTAACAGCTTTACTGAGAAGAACCAAGGTTGAAAGCCACATTTATCCTCTTGGAAGATGGTGGTGTGTAACTCGACTTCATAGGATACAGAGATTTAGTTGAAATATTTTAGCGGTCAAGACAAGAACGCTCTGAAAAATGAATTTTTGTCGCACAAGGCAGGTGTTACCAAGGCAACAACAGAAACGTTACCCAGTTTCTGCAGTGTCCTCGGGTCCTTTGGTGTAGTGCTCCTGCTTCATGTGCACGTTCCTCCCTCTCACCGTGACGGTTATCAGGGGAAAGCCCTTCTGCAGGGTCCACGTGTTCATCATGGTTTTTACATCAAGGCCTTCCTGTCGCCAGTGCTGAGGTAGACAGAAAACAGATACGTGACCACTCGCCCGATGCTAATGGAGAACCCAGGCTTGCACTCCTGGGCTAAGACCTGTTGACAAGTCTCTGGAAGCTTTTCCTCACCCCTTCTCCTCCTCCCTTCCCCACACTGTGTCCCGCAGTGGCATTCCCACCAGAGCACTGACTGTTTGTCTTTCCATTCCCTTCCTCTACCTGTGTAGGTCTCGGCTCACCAGCAGGTAATGTATCTGGTTCTACTGGGCATCCCTTGGGCTTGGCACGCTGCCCCCAGCAGGCAAGTGAATGAATGAAGGTAGGGAAGGGAGACCAAGGGTCAGGTGTTCAACGACTATGTAACAATGCTGGCTCAGACAGGCAAGGTGGGAGAAAATGTTCAGCCACTAGCCTGTCCTTCCCAGTGCTAACATCAAGACGGTCCACATTCAGCTGTCTTAAAAGCTGATATATTCTTGGATACTAAAAAAGCTTCTAAGGATATTTAAGAGCCAAACAATAAAACATACTACATAACAAATCTAAAGATCACGGAGTAAAGCAGTCTCTAAAAGTCATAAAGACCTCAAAAATGACAATAGGGTGAATAAAATTTAGCTGCCTCTCTAGACTCAACTTCCACTTCCTATGAAAAAACTCTACAAGTCCAGATAAACAGACTCACGTGGTTTTGGGACTCAAATATTAAGAATTCTTTCTAGCTTAGCAGTAAAAAATGTGAATTAGATCTAAATTCAAATCCCCACTCTGCAACTGACCCAACATATGCTTTTAGATTTCACACCCCCATCAGTTAAGCTCACAGGTTCACTCCGAGACGTAAAGGAGTCAAGTGCTCAGCTCGTGCCCAATGCTTATGCGCTCAAGGTTGCCCGCTGCCCTCATTTGTTTTTTCATGAATGAAAAGTTATGGGAGTGACCCACATGGGCTGACTGACACAGCCCCAGTCTACCACAGGAACAGGTCATAAATTCACGGCTTTCCAGAGAACAAAGCTGAACAAATTAGTACCAGTGATAGGCGTTTCCCACAAACGCTATGCCACCCCCTTGCGTAGACAGCTTTTCAGGGAAACTGTAAAAACTATAAAAAAAAAAAAAACTGTAAAAAAACTATAAAAAGGCTGTCAGTATGCTACAGTTTAACCGGTCTTTTTTTTTTTTTTAAGATTTTATTTATTTATTTGACAGATGGAGATCACAAGTAGGCAGAGAGGCAGGCATAGAGAGAGGAGGAAGCAGGCTTCCTGCTGAGCAGAGAGCTCGATGTGGGGCTCGATCCGAGGACCCTGGGATCAGGATCTGAGCCAAAGGCAGAGGCTTTAACCCACTGCCCCAACCAGGCGCCCCTAACCACAGTCTTATGTGGAGTTACAGTGATAGAATGAAAGACCTCAGAGAGGTTGGCCCCAAGGCTTCCTTCAAAGAACACGGAGTAAACACATGTGTTTCGGGGTACCACATACAGCTGCAAGAACTTACTGAGGTTGAAGATGAATGAGGACCCCTGGAGCAAAAGCCATCCGTCCTTTCTGAGCCATCTGTAGGGCAAATCTAAAAACCAAAACCAAATGTGTTATTCCCGGTTCTCTAGAAAACAGTCAGGATTCTTCTCGGAAGGATTAACAGGGTGTAGGAAAACAAAACATGGTAATAAGCCTGGTAATCCCCAAGGCAGAGACTAAACCAAACCATACTCACACTTGCCATACTATTCCACAGGTCCTCATTTCTTGTGTTTCTGTAGCTATACTTCTGGAGGTACTGTACAATACCACTTTTAAATGCATCAGCACTGATATAATCCCTTAGCATATTCAGAATACAAGCTCCCTGAAAAGACAGCGTGGGTAATTGGTAAGTTGAATCATCATCTGATCTGCTGTCACACTTTTAGTTTGGAAGAACTCTTTCAAAATGCAACCGCGGTAACATTTTCAGTCTGTGATTTGTGACACAATTAAAGAAAGTGCACTTACAGAAAAAAAAGTGCTTTTCAAAGAAGTGGGTAAACCTGGACCTATCTGGGCAGGGGACTGAACAGGACTGTTTCTCTTCTTCACCCACTAGTGCCATCATTTTCTAACAGCAACCAAGGCTCCCCACAGGGCAAATGACCACCACTGGCCAGCTGCCATTGTCCCCAGGTTAGTGGACAGTGGTGCAGAACCAACACTTGGCGCCACCTCCTGCCTTCCCCGGGGTCACTCCAGCCCAGCAGTGGGGAAAGTAGCTACAACAGGAGATGGAAACAGAGGTCCCAGTTAAGGAACAGAGGAGGGCAGGCATCCTGGAGCAGAGAGAGCCAGAGGAATGCAGGTAAAAGGAGCAAGAGAATGCCTCAAGACCCAGTATTCCTGGGTGAAGAGTCTTTTCCTCTCCACCCCCATGACTGTGGTATACACAAAATAATTGGCCATATAGGTGTGCGTTTATTTCTGGGCTCTCATCTGTTCCACTGGGCTAGGCCTCTGTAGGTCTGTTTTTATCTCCCCTACACTGCTGATGGAAACAAAAAAATACTGTTTTGTTTACTACAAATAAATGGGCCAAGTACCATGATAAATGACATTCTCTGCCTTGTTGAAGACAGTGGAATGGTTGGCAATGGGAAGAGAACTGGGGAAGCAGAAGCTTGATCTCACGAAGCAGGGACTTGGACTTTAGCTCTGGCTTGTATTCCTGAGGGCAATACACAGGCCCTGTGTGACCACCATGACTAGAATCCTTCCCTTTCCCTTGTCCAGAGAAGCCAGGTGAAGACTGTTATGTAAGATCTCCCATTAAATGTTAGCAACCGTTTCCAGTTCTGTTATTAAACACATCATATAGGACCGTATTTTGCAGTTCCACAATACCAGCTATTTCTGAAGGCACTGAAAGCCAAGCTACGGGAGGCAGGACTGTCTGCCTGGTACAAAGGTGAGGCTCAGTCAAGACCCATTTGTTGAGGGAGAAACCAACTCGAAGTTTCTCTTCAGGATTACCGATCAAACTGCGTTGGCTCTTCAAGAGTGAACTCCAGCCAACATAGGGCAGCATAGAAGACATTCAACCTGGGTTGTTCCTTAGGAAGGGAAAGCCACCCCACGATCCTACCTATCATCCTTCCATCCAAGTCTTTAACAGTTTGGTGTCCAAAATGTCCCCTTATTATCCATTTTTACCTTTTCATAAGAAACTTCATCAAACATCTCCCGAATCTGAGCAGGTTTCACCACAGGGGTTGACACAGGGTGTGAGGAATTTAACGCATCAACCTCCATCACATTAAAACACTTGCCGAAGAAATAATCTTCCTGTCGACAGAGAGACAACATCACCCACGTGACTTCTACTTTAGATAATAAATATGAAAGGAGTAATGTTTGGTCTGGAGTAATAGGTTTATACTTCCAATTTCTGGTCCAAACCTCTTCTGTATTTATAGAGTTTACAAAATAAACTAGAACTGTCATTGCTAAAGAGACTCCAAGAAATGATTTTAGGTTAACATTTTAGGATTTGTTCCTCTTAAAATACCTATTGCTTTAGAAGACCATTTTCTCTTAAAAACAAAACCATGAGGCCTGTAGCCAAATAGAATCAAAACAACTGAAGTGTGTAGTGATTGCAACATCTCCAATCATATTTTAAAGCAAAGAAATTTAGATTTAAACCATGTAGTAAAAAATTTAAAAAAAATGGATAACAAACTCAAAGTATAATCTGATTTCTTAGGTCATATTACCCAATAGGATAACATACACACAGAATCATTTTTATTAGTAAGGGTTATGTGGAAATGGGAAAATATTTATGATCCATTGTAGTGTAACAGTTATATGGATATTATAAATAATGTATATTGGAAGATGAAAATGGGAAGTTGATATATGCTTAACTCAAAATTATAGTAAGGCAAAGGATTGTTTGAAATTTTTTTGTTTTTACATAAAGGAAGTTTCTCTCTAACTTTACTGCATGTGATTTTCAGAAATTGAATACCTGATTTTTAAAATAAACAAAAAGGTTCCAAAGCATTCAGTTTTGACTCCTGAGTACAGACTTATATGTAAACAAACCCGCAGTTACCTAAAGCAAATGGGATCCTATCTGATTTGACAAGTGGTATCCTACTGAAGTAACAGTGATCTGTACTTGATAATCTTTCAGTGAGCAACCTGAAGGCCGAGGAAATGATATGCAACAGATAGGGTGTCATTACTTCTATTTCTTTGATATTAAAGGAGGGTAAGATTTGACTTCATTTCCTAACAATCATAGATTTGGAAATAAGCAAACCAGTCTGGAAATAAGCCTTTGTGATGCCTTTAAAGTTCACTACCATGCCCGGTAGTGAACCTGATTCCTATCTCAACTATCAAGGAGTTGATAGGTCTAGAAGCTCTATCACTGAGGATCAGTAAGTATTTTCCAGCAGTGCTGAATAAAACAGATCAACCTGTTAAAAAGTACTTACAACTTTCAGTTCAGGATGAGTTACACTGACTGACACAAACTCCATAAACTTGGCAAATCCTTCATTTAACCAAAGATCATTCCACCATTCCATGGTGACGAGGTTCCCAAACCACTAAAAGGAAAACAGTACATATTCACACATTTCTAGGGAGATCGGATTATCCACACAGCCATAAACATGAGATATTCAGGAGGAAAGAGTTCACATGTGCGATGCCGGTATACGGGCAACATTTACAGAATATTTTATCAAAGTAAAAGGAAAAACCTTTTCATGTTCATTTTAAAACACGCTACCTAACGCATTAAAGAGTTCTCATTTTTACTTGCCTTTTTTCCCTAGGAAAAGAATTGATCCATTTCATATGTCAGTGTGAATAGTCTCTTCTGTCCCATAAAAGCAATGTAGTTTCACCACAATTTCTAAAAGCGTGATTAACTGTGTACCTGGTGGGCAAGTTCATGTGACACCGTCATCGTAATGCCAAGCTTATCTGATGCTGAAGACGTCTCAGGGTCAAACAAGAGAATCGATTCTCTGTATGTGGTCAGTCCCCAGTTCTCCATAGCACCACTCTCAAAGTCAGGAATAGCAGCAAGATCTCGGGAAGGACACAAAAATCTGTTACCAGCCTCTAAACGAGACCTCATCCATACACACTAACATTCAGAACGGATGGGTGTAGGGATCCTAAGAAAAGCCAGATTGATTTTGTGGAATCCTATTCCAGGCTGGAAGAACCTTTCAGAACCTAGAAAAAGAGGCTCCGTGGTTCACTGAATTGCTCTGCTGCTGTATGACCAAGTCAGATGTGGGCCCCAGGCCTCCTGACTCCCTTTCCAGCTGTCTGTCAATGAGTTTGGGGGTTGAATATTAACAAATTCCTCAGTAATCCAGTAATCCACTAAACTTGGGACATCCCAGGCTCCTGTACGCCTAAAATCTCTAACACACAATGGTCCTAACAGCCCATTTAAGAAGGAAAATGCAGATTTTCCTTACACTATAAATTTGTTAAGAACAATTTATTGAGCACCCTCTGTATTCCTCCCAAGTATGTGCCAATCCTGGGGGGAAAAAAAGAAATACAGGTTCTGCCTTTCACTCTCTGCCCACTAATTTAGTCAGGTTTATCTTTCAAGTCAGAAGGTAAAATGACCATGACATGTGCTTCAGAACCTAATCAAGATCTGCTTCTGCTCTAATTAGAAACTTACTGTAGAGATTCGGGCTCAGAAGGATCAACCTGATGGCTGACACCTGCCAGAGTTTAAGGATCTGAAGGGCTACTGAGATAATCACGGGAACACCAATTAGGAGGCTATAATCCATAGCTGATGTCATTCAATGCCACCATTTGCAAAAACTGTGCAAAATCTTTACCTTGTTTGGGTAAGGGATATGGAATGCTAAAATAATCCTCGTAAAATTCCAGAAGAGTCACTGCGGTATCCAGGGCATAATCTGCCTGATGTATCTTATCTGGTGCAGCATATATGGAAACCTGAAGAGAAAGAAAGTTAGCTTTTCAAATGCTCTTGTGGCTTCTCTCCACAACTGTATGGAAGATGGGCATTAAAGCCTTCATCTTCTGCAACATGGTTGCCAATTAAGAGAAGTAGCAGTTCTAGTTCTTGTCTTTGTGCTGCTTCTAATTAACTCCCCTTCTGAAAACTACAACATGCTGGGTAACATATACAAAAATGTCTTTTTAGATGTTCTTATGACATAGTGGAAAAGTAAAGAAAACTTAGATGCCAAAAACGAGGTAAGGGTAGGACCCTCCGTAGACGGTGGAGGACGGCAGACAGCTTTTGTCCCGAGGACACTAACCTAATGCAGATGGAGTTTTCCCAGCATTGACGGTCTTAGGGGCTAGGAGATCAAGTTCAGAGCCTGCCCAGGCTGGGAAGCCTAAGAGGAGATGTACCAGGCACAAAGCTGGACCCTCAAGGACCACACCCTTGCTGTAAAGGTAAACTAAAAATAGCTTCCCCCTTCCTCAAGGAGACTGTAAGGAGAAAAAAATGCTTATTCAAGTCTTCGTACTATATGGGGGAGGTAGACTGAAATCCTAAGAGAATCAGTAAAAGTTCATCTTCGTGCTGGTTAGCAGCTGGGCTCACACGAACCAGGTGGCTCAAAAATCTGAAGCCAGGGGTGCGTGGTGGCTCAGTTGGTTAAGAGACCGCCTTCGGCTCAGGTAGTGATCCTGGAGTCCCGGGATCGAGTCCCACATCGGGCTCCCTGCTTGGCAGGAAGTCCGCTTCTCCCTCTGATCCTCCCCTTTCTCATGCTCACTCTCTCATTCTCTCTCTCTCAAATAAATGAATAAAATCTTTAAAAAATAAAAAGAAAATCTGAAGCCAATAGTTTGAAATAAAGTAGTTCATGGGTTCATAAGTGCTCCCAGTCACTTGACAGGAGCAAACAAATTCTCTCTGGAAGAATCCACCTTCAAATCAGGCAGTAAATTCAATATACACAAAGGAACTAGACACCATAAGCAAGAACCAGCAGAAACAAAAAGCCACAGACCCAGACACACAAAAACTTCAGGCAGGACTGTTACTAGAATATAAAATGTACATTTAATGTGTTCAAAGAAATAAAAGGCCTGAAAATACAAATAAGTAAAAGGACTTCTGGGCCCCAATTCTAACCCCACACCTCTGAGCTGCTCTGCAATGCCGCCTGGGTGTCCCCACAATTCAACTTGATTCCGACACAACCCAGAGAGAGTACCAGATCCCACAACATAAAGGCCGAGTCTTACAAAACTGCCCCCACTTCCACTTCAGCGGACATTCACAAGTCCAGGCTACGATTCTGTGCTTCTGACCAACAGGCTCTCGTTTGGAAGGTTCAACGACCACCTCTTTAGGTGTGATTAATTTGCAAGAGCAACTCACAAAATGAGAGAAATCCTTTGCTCAGTAGAAAAGGACATGACTCAGGAACAGCTAGATGGAACAACTGCACAGGACAAGGTATACAAAAAGGCAAAGAGCTGCCATGCCCTCTCCAGACAGTCTGCTCCCTCTGAATCTCCACACTCACACTGACCCAGAAGCTCTCTGAAATGTCCTCTGCGGTTTTTATGGCAGCTTCATTACACAGGCTTGACTGCTAAGGTCATCAGCTCTTGGTAACTAAACTCAAACGCCAGCCCTTCTCCACTCCCTGGAAGTCAAGGGGGCAGGAATGAAAGCTCCAACCCTCCAATCACATGGCTGGTTCTCTGGCAACCAAACCCCTCCCCCCGTTTAGGTTACCTATGTGCTTCCCACAAGTCATCTCATTAACCTAACTAGAGACACCTTTCTAGCTGGTAGCAGAAAATTCCTAGTGTTTTAAGAGCCCCATGCTAGGGACTGGGACAAAGACTACACATATATATTTCTTATCCTAAATCACAATATCACGGCATGGAAGAGACATTATTAAAAAAAAAAAAAATCTTTGATAAAGGAGTCCCCAGAGTAGACAATTCAGTGGGTGAGTGTTTTTCCTGATAGTTTCCCTGCTGAATTTAGATTGATCCTTATATCCAAGTCTCAAGCATCACCTTCAAATCTCCAGATAAATAGAAATATCTCTACAAGAATAAGAACCACTAGGGCAACAAAAGATTATTCATCAGAGAAGTCCTGCCTGTTCAGGCCTCAGTGAAAAACAGCACCAATAAATGAGGTATCTTCAAATTAAAGCCCTCCCCTCCAGAAAAGAAAATTGTTTGCATTGTTTGTACAGTTGAACAGGTTGTTCACTACACAATGGTACCCAGAAAAGGGGCAAGTGGTCCTTGAGACAAGATATTCTCTTTAGTATTCCAGTATTTGCTGGCACAAATGCTCTCCCCAGAGCCATGTAATACTTTAAGCCGACTATTCTATTTTACTTCCTTCTCAAAGCCAGAATCTGTTTGGATGGTCAATGACATTTACTTCCCAACTGCAGAAAGTGATAGCCAGAAACAACTTCAGAAACCCCTGCAAGACCCAGTCCAACTTACATATTTTGGAAAAGCATAAACTAGGTTCCAGAGGGAGCACGGTCAAGGTCAGAAAACCAGCTAACGGTGGAGCCAGGACCATGACCCAGGCCAGGCCAAGCCTCTCCACGTTTTTGGGATAAGAACCTCATTGTAAATACCAGCATCTGTGACAAGAAGATGCCAACCACCCCGGTTTTTGCCCAAGATTCAGAAGTGTGGGACTTCCGGTTTTAAAACCAAGACAGTCTCAGGCAGGCAAGGACAACTTGGTCACCCTGTGTGACAATCTGACAATCCCAGGGCTCACCTTAACTCCACTCTTGGTCATCTTGCTAATAGACTTAAAATCTGAAATAATGAAGGCCACCAGGTAGGTGCTCATCTTCACAGTGACATCAAAATGGTCTTCTAGGAGTCCTTCAGCAACAGTCACAGATTTAACCTAAAATCACAATAACTGAAATCATGAAATAATCCAATTATCAATACATTGAAAATATCTGATAAAGAGAAATTTCCTAGCCACCAGACATAATATTCAGAATATATAGCATAACATTTGTATAATTATTTTAAACTTTCTCTTTCTAATATCTGATTGTAATTTTGAGATTAAGGCCATTCTACTCAAATTTTAATGAGCTATAATTCACATATCATAAAATTCGCTGTTTTAAAGTATACAGTTGTGTGTTTTTTTTATTATGGTCACAGAGTTGTGCCACTATCATCACTATATTTTCAGTGCCCCAGATGGTTGCAAACTGGCCCATATTTGGTACGTGAGGATTGATAATACGAATGGGAGGAAGCAAAACTGAGACTGTTGGTTTTGCCAAGAAGTAGACCTTAAATACAGGTATAAGAATTATCTGGAAACACACTGTCTAGTTTGGTTCCTACAGTGGGCAAACATGTAACCATGTACAACTTTAAAAAGAGCTTCTATTTTCCTACAAAATTGAAAGTAACCCATGCCTGGGCCTCACATGGCCAAGCTTCCTCCAAACTCGGATTTGCTTCACTGGAATCTGCTTTAGGTGCAATCCGGGAGACGCCTCGGAGTGTGGTAGGGGTGGTGGAGGGACAGTATCAGCGGTGTGCTCCCCAAAAGGAAAGTCTAATATGTCAGGAAACACCAAGCACTGGGCTGGGACAGAGCCCCGGAGAAGGAGAGCAAGAGAAGAAGGAGCCTGACAATTCCATATTAACACGTTAACACATTTTCCCTGGAATCTTATTTCCACCTCCATCTCTGTGCCCTCATCCTTCTTCGTAATACCCACCACCCCCACCGGTTCTGGTGTCTGCTGGTCACTCTGTGCTCCCTGGACTCTGAGAGCCGACCTAGGTTTACTCTTGAAAAACTCCAACTTACCTTTTCAAGTGCCTTCTACCCACCCCTAACCAAAATTTTCATTCCTGAAGTTACGCTATTTACTAGGAAAGGAAGCTGATTAATTCAGCTTTAAATGGGATGAAATCCTGCCTGCTGCCCATACACTTCAATTCACTTTTGCTTTTCCAGCCGCCAAAGAGATAGCTGGAGACTCCACTGTCCTTCCCTGAACTCCGGGTCGGCAGCCTGACTTCAGGCTGGTCCTGTAAGATTTCTGCCAATGGGTGGGCCTTCCTGTCCAAGAGGCCAGCCAGATCACATTAGAGACTTTCCTTTCCCAAATAAACGGGTCCTGGATATCCATGATATCTTTGTGAAGTCCTAGGAGCTCCCAGCCTTCACCCTGCAAACCTATGAGTTTCTCTCTCGGTGTTTTTTGGTCATCAGTCTCCCCCTTGATTTCATCCTCCCCTGGTCTTTATTCTCCCAAAGCTGTGATTGATTCTCTAATTAGAGAACTCACAAGCCTGGGAGCAATGTTGTAATATTGAGGAATGGAGGGATAATTGGAACAGGCATGTTCTCAATCTCAAATTTCTATCAGGAAAACAACATAACTGTTTCTTGTTTTCTTCACCTACAAATGTGGGTGGAGTAGACAGAAGTTCTTAGCTGGTAGAGATTTGCTGAAGAGCACTTTTCAAAGAGCATGGCCTTCTGAGGGGGCCCTGGGAGAATCTTGTTTGCAGAAGGGATTTTTATGGGATTCAGTGCTGGGGAGCGGGTGGTGGGGGAGGTGGCTGGTGGTCTATAGAGTTTTAAAAGTGTTGCAAGGTACTGTCCTAGAGGCTGGCTGTGGCTCTCAGAGCCCCACGCTAAGATTCGGCCTCCCTGGTGATCACAGGGTTGAGCTGGAACACCCTTTAAGACTCTGGGCAAAGTGTCTTCCACCTGAGTCTCATCCACAGCGAGCTCCCCAAACACAGGCTGTGTGTTTCATGAGATGATCCGCAGCTGTGGCAGGCTGAGAGCTCAGTGGATGAGTTGTTCTAAGCTGCTAGAATCATCGCTCCATGGCTCGTACTGAGTAGTTACATTCATTCGGCACGGGCGTTTTCTCACCACTTTTGAAAATCAGATGGGACGCTGTCCACGTTTGCTTTGGAATTGGAGGATGATGGTCTCTTTAAAGGGAACGGAACTATCTATCACTACTTACCTTCTGTATCATAATATTCAGATAAGATTACTTTTTTTCTGTTCGCCAATTTCATAGATACAGTTACAAATCATATGGTTACTATCGGTATATCCTATATAGAAATTATAGAGAACTATATACTAGAAATATAGCCTTATGTGACCAAGTGTGTCCTTGATAAGATCATATGAGAAGAGGAGCGGGAAAGTGCTTTGGGAAGGGCACTCTCATTTAAACCAGACGTGAGTCCCTTACAGTGTCCCTCCTGCCATACCAGGGACTTGGAATGCCTCTTGGACAGAAATCCT
This sequence comes from Neogale vison, assembly GCF_020171115.1. NCBI lineage: Eukaryota > Metazoa > Chordata > Mammalia > Carnivora > Mustelidae > Neogale > Neogale vison. The sequence continues at coordinate 196,559,118 of NC_058091.1, read as the reverse complement.
CCATATTTTTAGGGACAATTTTTTTTCTCTGACTACAGAAAAATTATTGCCTGAAACAAAAGCACGGGTTGGAAATGAAGAAAGAAAAGTTAGCTGTCACACAAGAAAACAAAATACACAGGTGACCTGAATATTAACTGTCCCTGGGGTAATGCAAGTGACAGCATGTTGACAGAGTTTTCCTGTGAGCAGACACACAGGCATTCTGACTCACCAGTGGCATGTTGGAGATGGCGAGGTGTCTTGGCTCCCTTCTGATCTTGACTGAAAAATTCGCTTTGAAGGCAGGTTCATCAAAGCAGGGAAAGGCCATTCTGGCTGCGGTGGGTTCAAAGTGCGTCGATGCCAGTACTCTAAAATTGTGGGCAGTGAAATAAAAGTACAGCATAAAGCACCAGGGACTCTAAAAGAGATGTGTGTTTGGTTCTTAATTCCTAGAGATACCATAAGATTATGGATCTCACTACTGAAAAAAAAAATCTTTCATAGAACAAAAGTTATCATAAACTAAGTAAAAAGGCAAACAAAAAACTGGGGGAAAAGGATTGAAAGCTATTTGACAAAAAGGGTTAATAGCCTTGACAGAGAATGAACACTAAAAATGAGTAACATGGGGCACCTGGGTAGCTCAGTAGGTTAAAGCCTCTGCCTTCGGCTCAGGTCATGATTTCAGGGTCCTGGGATGAAGCCCCACATCGGGTTCTCTGCTCAGCAGGAAGCCTGCTTCCCTTCCTCTCCCTCTGCCTGTCTCTCTGCCTACTTGTGATCTCTGTCTTCCAAATAAATAAATAAAATCTTTAAAAAAAAATGAGTAACATTATGCCAGCAACCAAGGGGGATAGCAGGTACAGGTAATAAACAGGCAACTCGCTGAAGAAGAACCTACAAATAGTAAACTCATCAAAACCTGCTCAATTTCCTTAATAATCAATGAACTGTAAGTTACAGGGACATATCTATTGGCTTTCTGGCTCTAAAAAGACTGCCCATAAAAGGTATTGGCTACATATGAGGAATATGGCAAGGGATATCAAAAGACTGTAAACCCTTCAACTTAGCAATTTTATGTCAAGGCATTTACTCTAAGGAAATGATTAACAAAGATATTGCTGTTGCTGAAAGGGTGGAAACAACCTAATCTCTGTCAATGGGGTATGAGTTAAATCAGAGCACATACATCTAATAAACTCATTAAAATAACGTACAGTGATAGACATCCACATGAACATCTCCTCAACATATTAAATTAAGATCCTTTATAAGATGGAAAATATAGCTCCATTATATATATAATGTATATCCATACCCAGAGAGAAGTCTGGAAGTATGATCCCTAAAATAGAAGTAGTAGTTATTTTTAGGGGCTGTGATAGGGACAAAATTTACTTGCTAAAAAATTATTTTGGGTAGCATCTGACCTTTTTTTACCTCAAAAGAATAATATGGAATCAGAAAAATAAGTGAGTCTAGGGGCACCTGGGTGGCTCAGTGGGTTAGGTCTCTGGCTTCAGCTCAGGTCATGATCTCAGGGTCCTGGGATCGAGCCCCGCATGGGCTCTCTGCTCAGTAGGGAGCCTGTTTCCCCATCCCCCTCTGCCTGCCTCTCTGCCTGCTTGTGATCTCTCTCTCTGTCAAATAAATAAATAAAATCTTAAAAAAAAGAAAAAAGTGAGTATAATCTACTAACAAAATTTTACTTTATTTTTTTAAGATTTTTATTTATTTATTTGATGTAGAGAGAGAAGGGGGGAAAGAGGGAGAGAGAAGGAAAGAACAAGCATAAGCAGGGAGAATGGCAGACAGAAGGAGAACCAGGCTCCCTGCTCAGCAAGGAATTCAATTCGGGACTCGATCCAGGACCTTGGGATTATGACCACCGAAGGCAGCAGCTTAACCAACTGAGCCACCCAGGTGTCCCTAAAATTTGATTTTAAAATACAGCATAAGGGTGCCTGGGTGGCTTAGTGGGTTGAGGGTCTGCTTTTGGCTCAGGTCATGATCTCAGAGTCCTGGGATGGAGACCCAGGCCCAGCTCCCTGCTCAGTGGGGAGTCTGTTTCTCCATCTCTCTCTGCCCCTCCCCTGCTCCATTTCTCTCTCTCTCAAATAAACACATTAAAAAATAATAAATAAAATTCAGCATAAAATCCCCCAAAATAGATTGCCTCCTTAAAAACAGAACAAAAGCAGATGAGGGTCCTTAAAAAAGCTTTAACTAAGAAAAAAAAAATATTTCTTCTAATAGGTTCTACGGGGTAAACAGCATTCTCCAAACATACTTGGAAGTCTTAATCCCTTGTATCTGTGAAAATGACTTTGGAAAAAGGGTCTTCGCAGATGTCATCAAATGAAGATGAGACCATGAAGTTGGACCTTAGTCTAATAAGACTAGTGTCCTTAAAAGAAGAGGAAAACTTGGGGAATGACCACATGATAATAGGCAGAGTCCAGAGTGATGTCGGTAGGAGCCAACAATCGATGGCCTCCACAAACTAGAAAGAGGGAAGGAAGGGCTCTTTGCAGAGATGTAGAGAGACCCTAGCGCTAATGATCCCTGGATTTGGACTGCTGGCCCCCAGAACTGAGAGAGCAGAAATTTCTATTGTTCTAAGCCACCCAGTCTATGGTACCTCATTATAGCAGCTCTAGGGAGCGAATCCTAGGCCAGGAGAATTAAAAATGTTTATTATATATCAGAATTCTAAACAAATAAACAAATAGGCACTTTGGCAGAGCTGAAGGAAAGAAAACTGATTAAAACAGAATGAAAAAAAAATGAGATCCAAAAAACAAAGAAAAGAATCTATGGGCTATTTTTAGCTACAGAAATGAAACACAAAATCAAAACATTCAACCATCAAGGGAGTGTTAAGAAATAATCCATATGAAATAGCACGGGCAGCACTTGGAGTTAAAAAAAAAAAAAAATAGAAAGAAGTACCTCACTTCCCCTTCCTTGGTCCTGTAGGTGCTTTTATAAAATCCATTCAAATGCTCAGAAAGATTGCCAGAGTAGTCGATGACAACTGTGTACGGGAGTCCGACAGCCAGAGGCTCGGGAGCCAGAAGTGCGATTTGCTCGTGAGGCGGGTACTCCAGGACTCTCAAGGGTTCTGCAGACAGCCTCTCTCCGACTCTCTTCTTGAGGGTGGCCTTAGATATTTGCAGGAGGTGACTATGCAGGATGATGGTACTCGTAGGCTGGCTGGCTGTGATTTCTATTTCCGTGGTTCCCTCGAAAGTCAGAGTGGTGAGATTTGCATGGATCAGGAGATTGTAATGCACTGGGGTGATGTGCTCAGGAAGTCGCATTTTCTCCCAAGGGAATGGAGTTCCATTGCTAGCTTTTGGAGATGAGGTGTCACTGCTCTGACACCACGAAGGAGTTGACACAGTTAAGAGAATCAACAGTGAGGACGGTAGAAATGGCACGGTTACTGGTGGCCATCTGATGAACAGAGATAACATCTTCTTGCTCCAATTACCTAGTGGCAAAATATATAAAAGCACCCCCCCAAAAAAATTGAGTCACTAAAATATTATCAAGACAGCAAAATTTCACAATGTATCTACCCAGGATTAACTGATATAGATACAAACTTCCAAAAGTTCTAGGTCTTTACCTGAAAGTAAAATGACCTTCCCTATGTTATTGATTCACACAAGAAAGAAGTTACTGGTTAGCAACAATCTTCACACCTATTAAAATGTATCATTTGGCTCCCCAAGTTTAAAAGACCTCTATTTGTCAGGGTTCTTGGTTGAAAGCAATAGAACGAGCTAAGTAGTTCTCCAAAAGTGTCACAGACTTGTCAGGACACTTGGGAAGCCAGCCACATGAAAGAGGCCAACATGGACAGCCAGAACCACGTCAGAGAGATTGACCTGATGGCCACGCCCCACGACCCTGGGCCTTGGAGGAAGCTGCCCTGCTGTATAGGGACTAGCTACTGGATGCTGCCGCAGCCACTGCCAATGTGAGGTCCCTACTGCCCTTGCAGCTTGGCAGGACTTTGTTCAGGTGAGGTAGGGTATCACACCACCAGTCTGGGAGGTGGGAAGAGCAAGAATCTGGATTTCACAGCCGCTGCAGTCAGTAGAGGACAGTCTGGCTCCCCACCAGGCTTCCAAATAGAGAATCTGTCACATACAGGAAGCATAGGCAGGAGACACAGATGCTGAGTAGCGGGGGCGGGGGGGGCAGGTATGCATTAACAGTAACCCTTAATACCAGCGGTATCTGTCAAATGTCATGCCAAAAGTTCATCTAGTATGTATTAGCCAGGGAGGACTTAAAGGGTTTATGGTGATTTTCACAGCAATAGTTTGTGTCAAACATAACAATCTCCTGGATACCCTCTTACAATCATCCAACAAAGACATGTTGGGGGCACCTGGGTGGCTCAGTGGGTTAAAGCCTCTGCCATTGGGCTCTCTGCTCCGCGGGGAGCCTGCTTCCCCGTGTGTAGGTGTGAGGTGTAATAATACACAAGACAAAAACCCCACAATCAAGGACTTCAAAATCTGGAAAGGCAGAAAGCATTCATACACAGATGGCAGAATGCAACAGAGAAAGCATGAAGCATTCTAAGAATGATAATGACAGATACTGCTGAGGGAGAAGGGAGTGACATTGCTGCACAGAGACTCTGGGGTGCCTTCAACGGAAGACCAGCACTGGAGCATGGTTTGGAAGGATGGGTTGGGTTTGGAAATGAAGGGAGGGCATTTAAGACACTTTATTTTGAAGGTCTGGGGACACAAAAGGAATGTGAATTTTAAGGGAGCTGGCAACCATGGCTGAGAACTGAACATTTCTCTCTCTTAGACAAAGACATTTCTCGAATGGGTGTTTGCCAGGAGGCATCTGTTAGATGAGTCCTGGTAAGCGGTCTCCATTCCCTCAAGCTCCTTGGGCTCCTGCACATATAGATCAGATGAGAAAAGTAGTAATGCTACGGTGTGGCCCATGGGATTCTACCTCTATGTCAGTGGTTCTCAACACTGGCTGCATATTACATCACCAAGGAAGCTTTCAAAACGACAGGGGCCTGGGTCCCAGTCTAGAATAGTTAAACTGAAATCTATGGTGATGAGGTCAGGGAACCAGAATTTTTAAAAAAATCTTCCCAGAGATTCTACTGGAAAGCCAATCTGAGAACCTTCTAGATAATCCTTGCCAAATCCTGGTCTTGAACCCTATGTGGAGGAATACCACTTCAAGGTAACAACTGAACTGATGTGCTCTCCCAAACCCTCAGTCCCCATCCTGCTCCCCTGCTAAAGGTGCCTACATCCCCCTCCCCACAGAGCAGACCTGGAGGCAAACAGAAAGGAACCCAGTACAGTAGAGACAGTCAAGTACAGAGGCACCATAACCTCGGTTCAAAAGTCTTCACCCAGACGAAAGGGAAGAGAGAATTAAAGTTTCAACAGGGAGGTTTTTTATGTGCTTCTTCTTTTTGTATGTGTGTGTAGGAACCAACTAGAGGATGCTTCTGGCCATGGAGAACTGAGCGATCTGAAGACGTATGAAGTTTAAACATCAAAATCGTAAAGGGTTTCCCCTTTTACTTCCTCAGGCAGAATTCTAGGGCAGAGGCAAAACGATGGATTTCCCTTGAAGGTGGGACATGAGAGATAAGGGGAACTTGCGTGAGACTTCCATTTTGAATTTCTGATGGTAGTGGCTTTGTGGGTGCAGCCCAGGCCCCCAAGAAGGTAGGGAACACCATGAAGGTGGTAGGTTCAGGCATGGGAGGACCCCAGAAGTCCCCAAGTGTTCCCAAAAGTCCAGGAGGAAATCTAAAAATTCCAACAGGTTCTGAGCTGACAGCCAGGCCTAGAGGCTGCTAAAGGAGTTGGCAGTGGGACCCATGTCCAAGGCTTTGCAAGGTTGAGTCCATGAGGAGACGAAGTCAAAGGGAACACGGCTGTGTCTCAAAAGAGGACAGAATGCCAGGAAACCACAATGGAACATGTAACGTGTATGGCATAAATGTCAGAAGACTTATACTGATATGTAATACATATTACACTTACAGTCAGAAAAGAAAACCTGGTTTTGCTTTCTTGTTCTGCCACCAACTATGTGACCTTGGACAGGTTATTTAATCCCGGTTTCGTTCTCTTCATGTGTAACTGAGAAAATAATACTTCTATCACAGCATGTTGTAAAGTTAAATATTCTCAATCCTTCATTCCACAAATATTTACTGAGGACCTGTTATGGGCTTGGGATCTGGCTGGACACTAGTAATATAAGTTTGTAACCTCAGACTGCTTATGGGGCTCAGGGTGGGGAGGAATTTTTAACCGCGATTAGGGTGGTTAAAACACACACACACACCTCCTGAAAGAGAGTAAAAGGCCGAGCGATTTCCAACAGGGGCTCTTGGAGGATATTTTAGCTGAGATTTAAAGAACACATTCAAATTAGCTAAGGAAAGAAGAAGGTAGTTTAGGTGGTAGGTATTATAGAGGGCACAGCTTGCATGGAGCACTGGGTGTGGTGAAAAAATAATGAATACTGTTTTTCTGAAAATAAATAAATTGGAAAAAAAAAAAGAAGAAGGTAGTTTTCAGACAGAAGGGACAGCAAGCGTATTTGTAGGCACAGAGGCAGTAGAGAGGCCTGGCTATGAGGGTTGGGGAAGCTGAGGCACAGCATAGAGCAGAAAGACACCTCTGGAGGGGAAGATGGGGGCCAGAACACCACTCCGCTGTAGGCTTGTTAAGGAATTGGGCTCCCAGCCCAAGTGCAATGAGTAGCACTGGATGTCAAACTAGAAGGTCCTAGGATGCAGTTCAGAAACTACATGGCTCAAGAAAGGAGCTGGGGGATGGCCAAGAAACCAGTTAGAAAGGAGTCTAGACAAAGTAAACTAGTGGCTTGTACTCTGAGAGTGGGAGGGAGTAGGAGAGGGGAGAGACAGACAGATGGATGCACTCAGGCATCTACATTTGGGGTGGACTGGAAGTGCAGGGTGACTGAAAGAACACATCAGAAAGGCTGCCAGGTTTCTAGAATGAGCATCTGGGCAGTCCTAGGTGCCATTTGCCAAGAAGAAGACCAGAGGTGGGAGAGTTCTAAAGGGGAGGAGAGGGAATTGACGGTTCATTTTTTAAATATGTTTGTGATATCGCTGAGATATCCAAGGAAAAATACCAGCAGACAGATGAATACACGTGTTTAGAGCACAGAAATTTAAAAAAGTTTTCAAGGTCATTCCTGTCCTTTACTGCATTTCTTTAGTTTTAAAAAGTACCTGCCTTTGGCATCTGATTTTACTAAATAAAGCATCTCTTCCAGTCAAGGTGGTGGTAACAGAGCTCCTAACTTCACCGCCAGGAAGAGTTCAAGTTACTTTAGGAAATTTACTTAGTCCGCCTTGGATGATTATGACTTTTCTCAGGCAAGAAGGAGGAGGCAGAGGCAACAGATCCTGGATTAGCTCAGCCTTCCCTTTATTAGAACACTCCTCAATGTGGAATCTACCGCCAACAGGTAAGGGACTTTCTCCCAAAATGTTCTGAATGATGAAATTAACAGGCATTGTAATAGTTCGTCACTGCTGGCAAACAAACAAAAAATGCTAAATTAACCTGAATATTCTTTTTTAACGAATTAGAATTTTTTTCATTTAGGCCCACCTGAAAATGGGCTATGGTACCAGCACCATTCCAAATCCTTGGGAAAAGCAAAGCACTGGCCAAATTTTTAAAGGTTTTTGTTCTTGTTTTTCCTCCTGAGTTGAGAGCAGATGATACTCTGGGCATCTGCCAGAAAACTGAGCTTTTCTTACTGAACCCGACCTACACAAAGAACCTCCGGAAAAACGGCAAGGAAGGGACTGCTCTTCTCCTTCCATGAAATTACCTTGCAGGCCCCCCTGGCAAATAACGCACCCAGAGAGGAAACTTTAGTTTGCTCCAACAGTAGAACTTTATCTGAATAAAACTCAGCTAGAGCCAGAGTGAAGGGAAGACAATTGCTGGGAGTTTAAGTACAGAAGAAGCAAGGAAAGAACTGATCTTGGGGACATTCATGGACTCTGATCCTTCAACACGCCCAACCAGAAGTTAATGCCAAGCCACGTTCGCTTCTCGGCCAGCTATCCCCAAAGTACCCTTCTCAGCCGAACGCGCCGTCCTCCCGCCCCCTCCATCTGGCGCCACTCGCGAGGCGGGGGGGATCCGGAGGCTGGCAGGAGGCCAGCGGCGAGGCGCGCACCGCAAGGAGGCTCCCGCGGGTCGGGAAGTAGCGTGGCCGCGAGAACGCGCGGATCAGGCGCACTGGCCCTGAGCCCCCCCGCGTTCTCCCGCCCGAGAAGGACCCGAGCAAGGCTAGGCTGGTCGCCCAACACAGCGCCTCCCCGCGGACCCGGGCCCCGGGTACCACGACTCTCCCCCACCCGGCGTCCCCCCGCCTCGCTCTCCTCCGCCGCGTGCCACGAGTCTTCGGGCCTCCCCGGCGGGCACCCGGAGGTTGCCGGGACCGAGCCCTTCTCCAGCCCCGCGACCGCTCCCCGAGGGGTGCCCTGGGGACCTGCGCGCTGTACCTGGGGGGTGGTCTGCGACGCGACCAGCTCGCCCTCGCGCCGCTGCCGCCGGCCTCCCCTACCCCGGAACAGAAAGTGAAAGCGGAGCCCGGGCAGCGGCGCGAGCGCGCCAGGTGCGCGTCGGACGGGGCGCTCCTAACGGGCGCCGGAGAACCCCCAGCGGAGGCGGGAGCTGGGGAAGGAGAAAGCTGGCCGTGGGGGCGCGCGGAGGCCGCGGGACCCCGGACGGTAATTCACAAATGCGTGCTGCGCGCAAGGGAAACGGCCGCGTTGCAGTACGGGGGGGTCGGTGGGGAGGAGCACTCCTGCCCGAACGCAGATCATTCTGAGTGTGTCTTTGTGGCTGTAGCTTTCGACGGTTACCCTTCGGCGCAGCGAGGGCTTAGAAAGCGTTAAGAAGGGGTGGGTGTTGCGGAAAGTGACCCAGGCTGGACTCCAGCTCGCCCCTCCAAGGAGTCTGCACGCGCTCCGCGCCAGTTGGACTCAAGAGGTGTCCATCATCTCGTCTCTGCAAATGGGCTGCGAGCTCGTGGCCCGCCTCCGAAAGATACCGGAGCCGCCCAGCAACTCATTCTGGGAAATGCTGAATCCTTGGGCATTTAATAGAGGAGAGTTACGCTAGGAGGTGCTTCCGGGTAGGAAGGGGATACGGATAGCCTCCCAGGAACTTCCCCGCCACCCCCTAGGGACTCTCGGGCCTCCAAGATTTGATGCTCCCCACATTAAAACATTTCCTCTGCTTTTTCAAATCAGATAACCATTTCTCCGCTCCCCTTAGAACATGAAACTGGACTGAAATGTCCAAAAAAGCCCATCTTTTAAACAATTGAGGGTAAATGAGATAACAAGACAAGAAAACACAGGCTTCATATTGATCAAATGCTACAAGTTGGTGAGTGGACCAACACCTCCGGGATCTTTTTCTTACTGTACTCAGACTTTCTCCTCTCTTTTCTTTCCTAGCCTTCCCTTTGAGAGTTTGGGGTTTCAAGTCACTGGAACAGTATTTCTCAACTTTTATTTCTCAATTTTATGTTCGTTTTGAAAAATAACAAAGTATATTTTGTTCTGCATATTCTCTCCAGTCAAGGATATTTTGTAATATAAAAATAACATTCCGTCCCCAGCCCCAAACAGGGTGAGAGCAAGGCAAGTTGTTTTCTTTACAGTTCAGCAAGAAATGGGCTTTGGGATTAGGTGATTTTTTCTTCATTTGCAATTGTGGCAGGTGTGTCAGCCCATCGCTATAGCCTCCAAGGCCTCCAGATGTCAGTGAGTGATCTGCTTTGCTCAGATGAGAACTTCTTATGCAGTAAATTCATGCATGCTTTGTGGGAGGGGCAAATGGAAGATCTCCAACACGGCATATTGAACAATAGCAGGTGTTCCCTAAGAATCTAACAAACCCCTTAGCAGGAACTGTGATCACTTTCCAATTCACCTGTTCACTGAAAGCAACAAATAATAAATAAAGCCAACCTCATTTTGTGTTTAGTATGCATGTAATTAAAAAGATGGAAAAGAAGAATGAAATAGCCAAAATGTCCAGTGACATTTTAAAGACTAATGTCTATGTTGCTTCAGTGAGGGTTGAACCACAGAGAACAGAATCCTTTCAAGTTCTTTAATGAAAAAAGAATTTATTGCCGGCTTTTACATGACTTACATAATAATCATTCGGAAGTTTTAAGAACACACACTAGGGGGAGCTTCCAAGAACAATTTCCAAAGCCATAATGTAGAACTTGGCCACCATTGGAACTAGTTCTCTTGCCACAACTCAGAAGCCATCTGCTCAGTTGGGCGGCAGCTAGCACAGGGGATGGCTTCGGAACCATGTCATGATGTTACAGTCTGTCCAGCAAAATGAGTAGCTCAATCCGGGCCTCTCTCTGCACTTAAAACTCAGTTTCAAATTCAGCTGCCCTACCAGTGCTTCTGTTTGGTGGAGCCTAATGAACACCCAGAACCTAGGTGCAAGAAGATGTGGGAAAAGAAGTATTTGCTTTCCAGACTCTAAGGGGAGTGAGGAATTCTGATACAAGGTGGGAAGACATACTGAGTAAGCCAGTTACAATATGCACCATAAATATTAAACTTTATCGAAACTGAACAAATAGGGGCACCTGGGTGGCTCATCCAGTTAAGCAACTGCCTTCAGCTCAGGTCACGATCCCAGGGTTATGGAATTGAGCCCCGTTCCAGCTCCCTGTACAGCAGAGAGCCTGCTTCTCCCTCTCCTGCTACTCCCCTGCTTGTTCTCCCTCTCTGTCTGTCAAATAAACAAATAAAATGTTTTTTTAAAAAAGAAACTGAACAAATAAAAAAATTATAAGGAGGTCCCAAGTAATTTTGAACATCTTTATGGACAAAAAACAGTAATTGGAAAATTGATGGTAAATCTAATGAGAGGCATGGGACGCTTAGGTGAATGATGAATATTTATTTATCTCTGTGACATTAACACACGGCCAACCATCAAGTTATGATTTATTATCTCTGAATGTCTCTAGGGGCTTTTCTCCCCACTTTTGTCTGTTCAGCATGTGTTCTTCCCTTCCTGGAAAATGCATAGTTTCATAACTCAATCTCAGTCTAGGATGAACATAGCAACCCCATTCTCTGGCCACAGTGATTAGCCCAAGTGACATAGGCTGGCTGGGTCTGAGAACGCAGAAGAGGTTCCACAGGACCCTCCAAGACAGTCCTTGGCTTCATGCAGGTGAGAAATAAAAGAGAAGCCAAGAGGAAGTGAGAGCAGAATTTATTGAAGATGTAGAAAGACTAGAGATAGACCATCTGGGAAACTGGGTCTTTGCTTGGGTCTGGGGGTTTTACTGAGAATTGCAATCTGGTGTACATATCCTCCAGGCATCTAGGAATTGGTCAAAACAAGGGTGAGTGTTCAAGTGTCCCTCATAAATCACTTAGGCCCTGGAGCCAGGGGTCTTGGCGTCAAGGTGTCTGGAAAACATACAGGATGACCTCAAGTGATCACCCCTCAGATGTTATCTATTGTGCTGGAAGAGTCCAAAAAACAAAAAAAATCATTAACTCCTTGGCCTTTATAAGGAGGACCTACATTCACTCTAAGTCATATGTAAGGTGGGGGTGTAGGTCCTAGCAAGAAAAGAAAGAGGAAAAAGAAAAAAAATAAGGAGGAGTTCTTCATTTAGTCCCTTCCATTACCCTGTCTCACAAGGACTGACATGTGACAAAAGCCAGGGCAATAAGAGGACTTGCCCAGCATTGTTCCGGCTGATGCTGGCAGAGAAGCCTCTTTTATCTTTTTTTTTTTTGTGATCCCAGTGCTGGAAGAATAAGGCCTTGGACTTAACAGGGCCAAATTCCCACTGGACAATGCCTAAGAAAACGAACCCCATACCAAAGAGGACAAAAAGAAATAAGGGGCAGAGTTTGTGAGATCCCTTTGTCGTACATGTTTTCTGATCTCTCCCTCAAGGCCTGAAGCTGCCTCCTTCCTGAGGCTAGTTCTTCAGGCCTTTGCGCCATCCAGCAAACTTCCAACAAACCAGCTCTTTTTGGATTAAAACTTACTGAACTGGCTATCAGCGGCATGCAATTTTAAGAGAGGTAAAAAAATCAGTCTCAATTTTATAACCCACTAACTCCAATAGTCACTTAATGGAAGGTGTCCTTTGTGTCCCATGGGACATGCGAGCTTTTTTTTTTTTTTTCCTTCACTTCCCATACATTGTTTGAAGTTGACTGACCTAGATTCCAATGAAGCCTAAACCTGAACTATATTTTACATCAACCAACTTGATTTAAGTAATTTTGATAATGTCCCTCAATTTCAGATAAGCACCCCCCTAAAGTCCACTCCAGTTTTTTTTAAAGATTTTATTTATTTTATTTGACAGATAGAGATCACAAGTAGGCAGAGAGGCAGGCAGAGAGAGAGGGAAGAGGAAGCAGGCTCCCTGCTAAGCAGAGAGCCCGATGCGGAACTCGATCCCAGGACCCTGGGATCATGACCTGAGCTGAAGGCAGAGGCTTTAACCCACTGAGCCACCCAGGTGCCCCAGGTCCACTCCATTTTTTGACAGATTCCTTGATGAAGCTGCGAAGCAGAATCATCACATCTTCTCTACAACTGACTGTTAGATAGTCTGGAGAGCCCCAGAAATTTCACGGGCGATGCAAAGCAACCAAAGGAAAAGGACTGTGACACCAGGAAGGGAGGAGAGCCTATGGCTCCATGGGTCAGGCTTTGTTAAGTGGGATGCACGTACGTGCGTGTGTGATAGAGAGGGATAAAGAGGAATCAGAAACTTTTCCTACCATTCACACTCAGGTATATTTCTTTTACTTGCCTTTCAGTGTCCTCAAAGCTCAGTTCTACTGTAAATTTGAATGGCAAAAAATCTGCCCCAGAATCTGTCTTTTCAGACACAGCAAAACCAGATCAAAGCATTTAGAAATATGGCATACGAAATAATCATTCACAACGATGTTTTAAATCAGGGGTGTGTTCTGAGGATTGATTAACATCCCCCTTTCTAAACAATGTGCGCATTCAGCACAGTCTTGTCATATTCTGTGAGTGATATCATTGCCTTCCAGGACATCAGCAAAAAAATGAACACATAATAGACTTTCATCAGCCGTGGATTTACTATTCGCCGTTTTGACTCTCTGGGGGAGGATTCCATATCTAGAACTTGAGTCGTTGGTAATTTCCCTGAGGTATGCATTAGAATTATATTGGCCTGGGTGCCTGGGTGGCTCAGTGGGTTAAAGCCTCTGCCTTCAGCTCAGGTCATGATCTCAGGGTCCTGGGATCGAGTTCCGCATCGGGCTCTCTGCTGATCAGGGAGCCAGCTTCCTCCTCTCTCTCTGCCTGCTTCTCTGCCTACTTGTGATTTCTCTCTGTCAGATAAATAAATAAAATCGTTTTTTAAAAAATTCATTATTCTTTTTTAAAAAAAAAGAATTATATTGGCCTGATGTGAGAGGAGGAGCCCCTTGATCCTTGAGTGGACCTGCCCAACCAACCAGGCAGAATCCACACCCCTGTCCAATCCTGCTTTTCTCTGTTCATCATCACAGGCATGGTCAATTTCTGAAATAGCAAAAATCTGAAACAAACAAACAGAACTGAAACTGCATTTCTAAAATTTCATGAAGGAGCCTGAAGCTGTCACAAAGCCTTAAAACGCACTTTACTGCATTTTACAGGAGAGAATATGTACTCGGATGTATTTAAAATTGCAGTCCTGCAAAGCCTTGCAAAAATCTGCTGTTACAGACTTCTCTGCTGGCAGATCGAGAAGGAAAGCAGGCCTGGGCATTCGGTCCCTTGGGCCCAGCTGAAACGTGAGGGGAAAAGGAGGTTGAAGGATTCCCGATCATGTCCTGAGCCTAGATGAGTACCAAAGTCAAAGCAAGAAAAAGAGAGACCTACCCAGGAGCTCTGTGAAAACGGGGAGATGAGGCATAGAGTTCAGAAAGGAGCTCTCAAAGCAGGAGGAAATCTGAAACTGGCAAAAGCATGAATGGCCAAAGGCAGCACATCTCAGTAATAAAAACTGGTGCATTTTGAGCATTTCCTGTGTGCTGAGTGCTGTGCCAAACGCTTCAGATGAAATGCATCATTTAATTCTCAGGAACACTCTAGGGTATGTTCTGTTATCATTTCCAGTGAGAAAAACAGAGGCTCTGTAAGGTAAGTTACCACTGGGGTATACAGCGAGGCAGCGACAGAGCCAGGTGACTGGTAGAACCAGGATGAATTCTAGAGATGAAGTGCTTCTGCTTCTCAGAGCTCTCCTAGTGTAGGTTAACTTGCCTGCTATCTTGGTTTAAAAGGGATCAGTGAGGGGCAAGTGCGGTTATGATCTTGCCTTCAATCTAGTCACCGGAGCCATAAGCCATTAACACAACATTATCATCCCGGACCTCTGCTCCTTTACCTCTCAACCTTCCCCAGGCCTGTCAATATTACTTCCAAAGGGTGTCTTGAATCTTTCTCCTCCTCTTCATTCCAATTGCCTCCAGCCATCTCACCTGTGCTATTATAAATACCCTCTTAACTAGTACTGTAACTGCTAACTTCCTCTTCTTCAATCTGGTTTCTATACTGTCATCTGTCTAAGGTACCATCCAGGGTCAACTGGGGGCGTGGTTGGTTAAGCATCTGACTCTTGGTTTGGGCTCAAGTTATCATCTCAGGGTGGTGAGATTGAGCCCCACGTTGGCCCCACGTTGGGGTTCTGCACTCATTGGGGAGTCTGCTTGAGGACTCTCTCTCCCTTTCCCTATGCACTCTCTCTCTCCAATAAATAAAGATCTTTAAAAGAAAAAAAATGGAAGCAATTAATATGATGGGAGAAGGGGAGAGTATGTGGGGAGCAGGGTGGGGGCAAGGGTATAAGGAGGGGACAAGGAGGGACACAGAATCAGAAACATTGTCCAGTGAAAACATGGACTCAGAAACCTAAATAAAGTCCTGAGAAGATAGCATTCCAACTAGAACCAAACAAAATCCAAAAACTGGGTCTCAAGCAGAGAAGCTACAACTAGATTCAGCCAGGAAAACAAGCTGAGAAAGTGTGTGAATAGAAGGTACTGATGTCTTGGGAGGGGGTAGGGAGAGGGTAGTGGTGTTATGGACAGTGGGGAGGGTATGTGCTATGGTGAGCACTGGGAAGTGTGTAAACCTGGCGATTCACAGACCTGTACCCCTGGGGCTAATAATACATTATATGTTAATAAAAAAAAAAAGAAGGAACTGATTTCTTATATAGAACTTTAGATTTGCCTGTGAGTGGGAAGAGACAGGTGCACTTAAGAATAGGGTATTAGGGGCTCCTGGGTGGCTCAGTGAGTTAAAGCCTCTGTCTTCGTCTCAGGTGGTGATCCCAGGGTCCTGGAATCCAGCCCCGCATCGGGCTCTCTGCTCAGCAGGGAGCCTGCTTCCTATTCTCTCTCTGCCTGCCTCTCTACCTACCTGTGATCTCTGTCTGTCAAATAAATAAATAAATAAATAAATAAATCTTAAAAAAAAGAACAGGGTATTATGCCGTGCTATGCTATGTAACAAATTCAGTTGCTGCAAACAAGAATATTTATTGCTTCACAGTTTCTGGGGTTGTGGCTTAGAGGCACAGCTCTGGGTCTCACAAGATGGTAATTACAATGTCATCCAGGGGGCAGCTGGGTGGCTCAGTAGGTTAAGCGTCTGATTCTTGATTTCAGCTCAGGTTGTGATCAGGGTGGTGGGATTGAGCCCCATGTTGGATTTTGAGATGGGTATGGAGTCTGCTTGGAATTCTCTCTCTGCCCCTTCCCACCTTCCCCTCTCTGCCTCTAAAAAAATTCAAATAAATAAATAAATAAATAAATAAATAAAGATGTCATCCAAGACTGTGGTCTCATCGAAGGCTTGACTAAAGAAGGATCTGCTTCCAAGCACACTTGGGCTGTTAAGGAAATCAATTTCTTTTGTTTCTAGGACTAAGCTTGTCAGTTTCTTGGGGCTGTTGACTGAAGGCTACCCTCATCTTCTAGGGAACACCTGCAGTTCTTTACCATGTAGGGCTCCCCAGCATGGCTATCTACCTTCTCAAAGCCAGCAAGGCAGGGAGCAACTCAATCAAGGTGTGCTTTATACTCATAAGTAACATAATCACAAGTTCATACACATCCCATCACCTTTGCTACATTCTATTAGTTGGCATCAAGTGGCAGCTCCTGCCCATACTCTCAGGCAGAGGATCACACAGGGACATAGATACCAGGAGGCAGGGATCAGAGGGGTCACCTCAGGTGTCTATCCATCACAGGTACCAATAAATTTTGACACCACTTCTTACCTTACCTCTCCCCAAAGATCTACTCCCAACACCCTAATCCAGGGCCACGCGATTTCTTGCCTAGATAATACAACGGCCTCCAAATTCTCCTCCTTTCTGGCTTGCCTCTTTACAGAGCATTCCACACACCAGGCAAAGTTGTCTCTTTCAAATAGACAAGAATCTTGGTCCCTCACTTAAGTGTGCAAAATTTAACACATTTAAAAATTGTATTTAAATTAACGAATTCTACCTTAAGATTTCATCCCACTGGATTGTTGGGATATCCAGTCTCAATTATTATGGGCCTCATTTCACCCTTCCCCCTAGGGCACAACCACGGTCCTACGGCCTTAAGCACTGCCAAAATAGCCCCGGGTCTTGGGTTTTACTGGCTACCATGGAGATACTTCTTCAGCTTCAAGTCAAGGGTATCTGCTTTTCCAGGCCTTGCTGGTTTAGAGATACTTTTGGCCCTAGGTGCCAACCTTCCTGAATGCGGGGTATGCCCAGCCTCTCTGAGATCTTGGGCCCTCCCCAGGGACATGGTTACCTGGTGGTACACTTGTTCCTTCTATCTTTGGGAGTACACAAGTTCACCTTGACCTAGGTTGAGAATTCAAAAATACCTCTTGCTATTTTCCCTTTCCTCCATCCCCCACTGAATCACCCAAATATTTGGCTTTTCTCGCAGTCAGATGTTGCTTTTGAGCAAGTTCTGCTTTAGGGCACACAAATGACCTAAAACAAGTATATTAAAAACTCAGTTATCTGCTTGAGATAGAGGACTCAACAAGACGGGGAGAAAAACACACAAATACTTTAATTTTCTTTCACTATCTTCCTTCAGTATATCTACATATTCAGACAGAAAATCCCACCCTTTCCCATGTCCTCCAAGAGGATGAGACTCGGGTTCCTGTGTTGAAGCATCTTGCCCTGGAGAAGATCTCCTACACAAAAATCAAAGCCTGCTCATGGAAGACTCCCTTTTCCTAGACTCCCCAGGCCAGGCAGATGAATGTAGGTACTTGATGAAGTTCTCACTCCAACAGACCCACTTCCTGTGGACATTTCCCTTGAAAAGAGCTCTTCTTAGCACTGGCCCTTCACTCACTAACCACCCCACCTTAATGTACCCACCCACCCAAATCAGGAGGTAGCTCACATTAAGGAGGGAAGCCCGACAGTGGCTGCTATGTGAGTTGGTAGGGCCTTTCCCTGTTTCTTTTTCCCCTTTTAGATGAGACCCTCCCCCTCCCATCATCTGTTGTCCTTTCCTCCACCCAAACCTCAAGGGCCTCATTTCCCACCTTCCTCTCTGCACTTTAGCCATACTAGCCTTTTAGTTTGTATTTTGTTTTTTTATTTTTAAAGATTTTATTTATTTATTTGACAGAGAGCTAGAGAGTAGTACAAGAAGGCAGAATGACAGGAAGAGAGAGAGGGAGAAGCAGGCTCCCCACTGAGCAGGGAGCCTGATGCAGGGCTTGATCCCAGGACCACAGGATCATGACCTGAGCCGAAGGCAGACGCTTAACCCACTGAGCCACCCAGGCGCCCCCATACTAGCCTTTTATTTTTTCTAGTGCATTGTTCTTCTTCCAGACCCATGACTTCATACATACTCTTCTAGCTGTCTGAGTCCCCCTCGTTCCTGCTTCTCCTAGCTTACTCTAATTCTTCCAACTCTCAGATGCCCCTGCTTTATCTGTCTGAGGGCAAGAGAAGATAGAGGTACCAAAAGAGTCTAGCCCTCTGAGAAACCAGAATAATTCCACTGTCTAATCTCCCTCAAATTTTCCAACATCACCCCAACCCAGTCATGCCTTAGCTCTATCATCGCTGGCAAAGGATTCCTACATTTTATTTTATTTTATTTTTTTTAAGATTTGATTTTATTTATTTAACAGACAGAGATCACAAGTAGGCAGAGAGGCCGGCAGAGAGAGGGTGGGGGGAAGCAGGCTCCCTGCTGAGCAGAGAGTCTGATGTGGGGCTCGATGCCAGAACGCTGGGATCAGAGCCTGGGCTGAAGGCAGAGGCTTTAATCCACTGAGCCACCCAGGCGCCCCGGGTTCCTACATTTAAAATAAAAAATATATATTTCACTTTTAGTTCAAAATACTTTTAATTTCTTTTGACACATCTTCTTTGACTTATGTGTTATTTAGAAGTATGTTATTTGGTCTTCTGCTACCTCGGGATTTCTGGCTATCTCTCTATGAGTTGTTTCTAGTTTGAGTCCATTGTAGTCTGAAAGCATATTTTGTATGATATGTATTCTTTTAAGTTTGGTAAAGTATGTTTTATGGTCAAGACTGTGGTCTGTCTCAGCAAATGTTCCATGTGTGCTGCAGAATGTGTCACCCTGCTACCATTAGAAGAAGTATTCTATAAATGCCAATTAGAGCCCATTGATTAATGGTTATGTCTCTTTTTCACCATTGAATCCCTGGGATATAACAGAGAACAGGACCCATAGAATGTGCTCCAAAAAATTATTGAATAAGAGGACAAGGAGCAAGCAGGAGGAAAGGAAGAACGGATACAGAGATTTCACATGTCATTCCCCTAATTAAAAGCTTTTAACAGGGGCGCCTGGGTGGCTCAGTCCTTAAGTGTCTGCCTTTGGCTCAGGTCCTGATCTCTGATCCTAGGACTGGGCCCTCTGCTGGGCTTCCTGCTGAAGCATCCTGCCTCTCCCTCTCCTCCTCCTGCTTATGTTCCCTCTCTTGCTGTCTCTCTCTGTCAAATAAATAAATAAAATCTTTTTAAAAAATTTCAATAGTTCACTATAATCTATGCAATACATCTTAACTATTGTTCTTCCTATTCAGTAGTAGTATGTCACAATCTATTTACTCTATTTCTTCTGTAACAAATGTAATTATTTTATGTACTACTGTAGAAGGGGGGGAAACCTACTGTCAAGAAAACTGTGAGATGCTATCAATTTTGGAGATGTTTAGCTATGAAAAAACATGAGTCATCGAGTTGATAAAATATTGGTGTTAGCTACAAGTCTGTCTTGCATGGTAGGTGGGCCCATAGCTTATTCATTTTGGGGTCCCCAGTACCAAATACAGGACATGACACAGAATAGACACTCAGTGACTTTAGTTCAGTCATCTGATGTGTCCCTCATTCCCCACCACCAGACACCTGGCTTTCCTTCACTCCCCAGCCTTGTAGCCTTTGTGCTCTAAAGCTGTCAGGGCTCCTGGCTGGCCGGAGATTTTAATTTCTTTTGAATCGCATTTGTTCCACAAAATTGTGATACCTTTTCACTTGTCTCATGACTTTGCTGTAGCCTGTCAGCTACATTCCAGCTACGAATCTGCCAGACTCACCTGTGTGCTCTTGGAGCTACTGTGAGAAAGTGACGTCCTTTCCCAGACTCTGAGCACTCCCTCCAGGCCTCCATCACGAGCCTAGTGATGTGGCCCGTGATGTTTTAGGCGCTGCGGCAAACCTGTGGGGAGGAGAATTTGGGCAGGGAGAACTTTCAGAAACTTCAAATAAGTTGTTAATTACTGCTGTCTATTCTGAGGGCTGGCCTTTCTCTAAGCTTTGTTTATATTGAATATCTGTTTGGGAAAGCAAAAAGAAATAAGTAAAGCTCCAGGAGCTTCATCTTGTTCAAATGAACCCAATTCCTTCTAATCCCGTTTACATAGGACTACTTTAAAAGGATGATCCTTCAGAGAGAAACAATTACATGATTTCACTCATATGTGGAATCTGAGACACAAGGCAGAGAATCACAGGGGAAGAGAGGAAAAAATAAAACAAGATGAAACTAGAGAGGGAGAGAAACCATAAGAGACTCTTAATCACGGGAAACAAACTGAGGGCTGCTGGAAGGAGGGGGGGCAGAGGGAGTGGGTAACTGGGTGATGGACATTAAGGAGGCTGTATGACGTAATGAGCACTGGGTGTTCTATACAACAAGTGAATCACTGAACTCCATCTCTGAGACTAATAATACACTATATGTTAATTAATTGAATGTAAATGAAATGAAATTAAATTTTAAAAAATAAAAGAATGATCCCAGAGCACCTGGGTGGCTCAGTCAGTTGGGTGTCCAACTCTTTTTTTAAATTATTTATTTATCTGACAGACAGAGATCACAAGTAGGCAGAGAGGCAGACAGAGAGAGAGGAAGGGAAGCAGGCTCCCTGCTGAGCAGAGAGCCCGATGCGGGGCTCGATCCCAGGACCCTGAGATCATGACTGGAGCCGAAGGTAGAGGCTTAACCTACTGAGCCACCCAGGTGCCCCTTGTTGGGTTATCTTTTGTTTTCTTCATTTATGGGATTATTTTATGTATTCTGATACAAATCTTTTATCTATTATGTATGAAAGGCAGACAGAGAGAGAGGAGGAAGTAGGCTCCCCGCCGAGCAGAGAGCCCGATGCAGGACTCGATCCCAGGACTCTCGGATCATGACCGGAGCCGAAGACAGAGGCTTTAACCCACTGAGCCACCCAGGCGCCCCGGGTGTCCAACTCTTGATCTTAGCTCAGGTCTTGATCTCGGGGTCTTGATCTCATGAGTTCAGGCCCTGTATGATTTCAAAAAATTTAAAAAATAAAAAAAAGTTAAAGAATGCTTCCAAATGGGTATCTTGGTGGAGTGAACGTAGCCTCTCAGTTTAGCCAGCATGGTGGTTTATTTGTTTTTAAACATGTGAATTGGCTCTACATTCTCTAGTTGGCCAGCACATCGTTTCCTAACTATGGTACTATGGTAGGTTCATATAGTCCCATTACCCCATGGACCTCTCAAACTGTCTGAATTTTTTTTTTTTTTGTTTAAAGATTTTTATTTATTTGACAGAGGTCACTAGCAGGCAGAGAGGCAGGTAGAGAGAGAGGAGAAAGCAGGCTCTCCACGGAGCAGAGAGTCCGATGCGGGGCTCGATTCCAGGACCCTGGGACCATGACCCGAGCCGAAGGCAGAGGCTTTAACCCACTGAGCCACCCAGGCTCCCCCAAAGTGTCTGAATTTTTGACCCCTGCCTTGAATGTGTGGTTTTTCGTCTCCAGAAGGACCTGCAGCTCACCATGTCTCCTTAATTTTCTCACCCTCATTTAAGATTAATTGGCCATTAGGGATGGGTCAGTTTCTCTCACTGTAGGGGAAACTATGCCCCAAAGATGAAATAAACTGGTTATAGAAATGTTTATTAGATACATTTACTGGTGCGGGGTGTCTCTCTAAAAATAATCTCCACCTTTCTTACCACAAAGCTCACATACCCATGGTATTTATGAGGCAGTGTTGGAGAAGGGAGGGGGTGGATGGGATTAACAAAGTGTGTCACAGAGTTAACATTTAGTAGGACATGAACAGTCTGGGATCTGAGGTCCCCCCCGTCCCCGAAAGCCCAGGGCTAGTTCACAAGTTCACACCTTCTAACCATGTCCTCCCCATATTCTTGTTCGGGTTTAGTTGAGCACAGGAAGAGGGAGATAGGGGTGGGTGAAAGTGTAGAGTCTCAGAGAAGTTCTAGTGAGTCCTTTAATTCATGGCCACAAGGGACCCGTGTTCTTTCATCTTCCTTCCGAAGTCAGCTGGAGGTAGAAGACACGTGAGTAAGAAGTTAAAAAATAACACTGAAATGTTTTCCTCTGCTTAAGGCATTAAAGTACAAAAATGTTTTCTGGAATCAGCTGCTTTTAATTTGAAAAACAGTAATAGTACTTTTCATTTCACTTTTCCTCTTTACCTCTCCTTTCCCCTGCCTCCTACCCATGGCATGCATTGAAAACAATGAAAGTTCCCAAATGCTTATCTGAAGAACACGGAGAACCCTATAGTGGTTGAAGCCCCGTGAGGGTAATAGAAGAGTAGTGGGTCCTCAAACAGTGACCATATTTTAACTACCAGGTCAATTTAAAGTCAATTTATTAGGTTTCATAATTATTTTCCAAGTAAGATTTTTTCATTCATAGACTAATTATTTAAAGCTACAGGGATAAATTAGGTCTATTAGAAATGAACCACACTCATCTTGTAAATTATTTTAAATTTTAAGCCTAGAATTCTCCTGCCATTTATAAGGAAAAATTTCCTACTAAGCACAAAAAGAACAGAACCACTGAAAACATAGGCATCTCTGCGGCCTTTTGCGGTGTCTAGCCCCAATTACTTCTTACTTGCTTTCTATTACAGGGTCAAGTCTTTGATTTATAGGTCTTTTTCATTATGGGAATATCGTTAACATAAATTTATGTAAGTTTCAGATGGACAGCCTGTTGATTTCATACATTTATATGGCCTCTGGCCACCAAGCAGTAGCTAACACCTCTATCAAGTCACACAATTGTCATTTGTGTGTGTGTGTATGTGTATGTGTGATGAGAACATTAAAGACTGGCAGTCTCTTAGCAACTTTCAAGGATGTTAACTACAATACAATGCTGTGCATTAGATCCCTAGACCTCCACTATCTTGCAACTACAAGTTTGGCCTGTATCTCCCCAATTTCTACACCCCTGGCCCCTGGTAACCCCCATTCTACTCTCTGTGTCTACAAATTTGCTTTTTTTAGATTCCACATATACGTGAGATCATATAGGATTTGCCTTTTTCTCTCATTTCTCTCACTTAACATAATGCCCTCTAAGTCCTTCCATGTTATCACAAATGGCAGGATTTCCTTTTCTCATGACTGAATAATATTCCATTGTTTGAAAATACCGCAACTTTTTTACCCATTCGTCTACTGATAGACATCTAGGTTGTTTCCATATCTTGGCTCTTCTGAATAATGCTGAAATAAACATGGGAATGCAGATATCTTTTCAATATCCTGTTTGCATTTCCTTCGGACATATACCAAGAGCTGGTATTGCTGGATCATATAGTAGTTCCATTTTTAATATTTTGAGGAAACTCTATGCTGTTTTCTATACTGACTGCACCAGTTTACATTCCCCCCAACAGTGCACAAGTGTTCTCTCTTTTTCACATCTTTGTCAACACTTGTTCTCTCTTGACTTTTAGATGTCAGCCATTCTAATAGGTATGGGACGATATCTCGTTGTGGCTTTGATTTACATTTCCCTGCTGATGAGTGATGTGAGCATCTTTCCACCTACCTCTTGGGCATCTGTATGTCTTCTTTGGAAAAATGCCTATTCAGTTCCTGTGCACATTTTTAAAAAGATTTTGTTTATTTATTTGAGAGAGAGTGAGAACACAGTCGGGGAGGGGCAAAGTGGGGGGGAGAAGCAGACTCACTGTTGAGCAGGAACCCCTCTCCCCCAGCATGGGGCTGATTCTGTGACTCCAGGATCATGACCTGAACTGAAGGCAGATGCCTAACTGACTGAGGCACCCGGGCGCCCCCTGTGTTCATTTTTACCTCAGGTTTTATTGTTGCTATCTTTGTTGTTGAGTTGTATGAGTTTCTTAGATATTTTGGATATTAACCCCTCATCAGATATATATTTTGAAAATATTTTCTCCCCTTCTGCACACCGCCTCTTCGTTCTAATAGTACCTTTCACTCTGCACAGGCTTTTCATTATGATGTAGCCTCATTTGTTGATTTTTGCTTCTCTTGCATGCACTTTGGTATCAGACATAAAAAATCAGTGACAAGATCCAGTCAAGGAGCTTTCTCCTTATGCTTTCTCCTGGGAGTTTTATGGTTTCAAGTCTTATGTTTAAGTCTTTAATCTATTTTGAGTTAATTTTTGTGAGTGGTGTAAGATAGGGATCCAAATTCACTTTTCTGCTTGTGATTATCCAGTTTTCCCAGTACATTTATTAGAGACTATCCTTTCCCCATTGAATATTCTTGGCTCCCTTGTCAAATATTAGTTTGTATGTACGTAGGGGTTTATTTCTGGGCTCTCGATTCTGTTCCACTGATGTGTCTATTTTTATGCCAGTACCATGCTGTTTTAATTACTATGAGTTTGTTATATAGCTTGACACCAGGAGGTGTGATTCTCCTTTTCGCTCTCTTTTTGTTCTCCTTTTTAAGGATTGCTTTGGCTCCTGGGGTCTTCTGTGGTTCCATACACATTTTAGGACTTTTTTTTTCTATTTCTGTGAAAATGCACTGAAATTTTGATGAGGATTGCATTGAATCTATAGATGGCGTTGTGTGGTATGGACATTTTCATAATATTAAATCTTCTGATCCATGAACTGGGATATCTTTCCATTTGTTTTTGTCCATTTCAATTGTTTGTACTTTCATCAAAGTCTTTCAGTTTTCAGATCTTTCACTTCTTTGGCTGAATTTATTCCGAAGTATTTTATTCTTTTTGATACTATTACAGATGGAATTTTTAAAAATTTCTTTTTCAGATATTTAGTTGTTAGCATGTAGAAATGCAAATGATTTCTGCATGTGTGTTTTCTTTCTGTGAATTTACTGAATTTGTTGGTTAATTCCAACAGCATTTTTGTTGAGTCTTTAGGATTTTCTATTCTGTATATAAGGTCATATCATCTGCAAACACAGATAATTCTACTTGTTCCTTTCCAATTTGGAAGCTTTTTATTTCTTTATCTTGCCTAATTGCTGTAGATAGCACATCCAGTACTGTGCTAAATAAGTGTGGTGAGAGAGTGGGCACCTTTGTCTTTTTCTGATCCTAGAAGGAAAGTTTTAACCTTTCTTGTTGAGGATGATACAAGTTTGTTACATATGTTCTTTATTATGTTGAGGTATGTTCCTTCTATATGCAATTTGTTGAAGGTTTTTATAATGAAAGGATGTTGTATTCTGTCAAATGCTTTTTCTGCATCTTTTGAGATTATCTAATTTATAAATCTGTTATCGGGGCGTCTGGGTGGCTCAGTGGGTTAAGCCGCTGCCTTCGGCTCAGGTCATGATCTCAGGGTCCTGGGATCGAGTCCCGCATCAGGCTCTCTGCTCAGCGGAGAGTCTGCTTCCTTCTCTCTCTCTCTGCCTGCCTCTCTGCCTACTTGTGATCTCTCTCTGTCAAATAAATAAATAAAATCTTAAAAAAAAAATAAATCTGTTATCGGCTATTTGATTTTAACTATGACCACAAAGTAAAGATTGATACATTTCAAAAAAAAGAAATCTAGTTATTTTTTTAAAGATTTTATTTATTTATTTGACAGAGAGAGATATCACAAGTAGGCAGAGAGGCAGGCAGAGGGGAAGGCGGGGAAGCAGGCTCCCTGCAGAGCAGGGAGCCTGATATGGTGCTCAGTTCCAGGACCCTGAGATCATGACCTGAGCCGAAGGCAGAGGCTTTAACCCACTGAGCCACCCAGGTGCCCCAAGAAATCTAGTTATTGAATGTAAATGGATTACTAAGAATACAAAAGGCTCTAGATACAGTATAAATGTGTATTAGTAATAGTAATAATGTAAACATTTATTGAGCACTTATTAGGTGTCAGTCTTTTCCAATATTAAATTCTCAATCATAAATATTACCTAGGTAAATATGTATTAAGAGGAAAAATTAACTGAGAATCAATGGCATTAGTAGGCTATTTCCAAAAAAACCTAGTTTATTCATTTTAGATAGGCCCTCCAATTAAGCAGTTTTGCCACACACCCTGAATAGTGGTGCACCCATCATTTGGGGGGATTATAGAATCTTCAGGGTAAAGAGAGAGTGAAAGACTTTCAGAACCATCCTTCAGTGTGAGAACAAAGTCACTCTGACATTATCTCTGATGAATGGGAATCTGTCTTAGTTTTAAACATGTTACATTTCAGCAATTCTAGACACCTAAGGGAAGGAGGGAAGGCCAATAAGCTTCATAATAATCTAGATGTTAAGAAATTACTCACTCACTGGCAATCAAGATTAATAGTTTGCTTCTTCATGATATTTTAATTTTGCCTTTTCAGGACTTTAAACAAAATCTGAAGTCCCTTGTGGTCTAATCCCAAATAACTTACACATATATGTCAATATCATTGCCCCGATAAAAGATTCTTTTATCTTTTAATATCTTTTCATATACATATAAGATTTTCCCATATACTAAATAAAATACAGTGAATTTCTAAAATTCATCTGAGTTTTTTTTACCACATTGTATCCTACAGCCTGAGTACTCCTGGCATACTGACCTGTTTTGATTTCTACTAACTCCAAGAATGCCCTTAATGGGAAAGGAACTGAAAACATCATTTTCCCCATAGCAACAAAAGAACTAGTCATTTCTCTGATATACATTAAGACTTCCTGATTGAATTCTTCTCATCACTGTGATTTTTTTTAAAGGCTTATTTTTTAAAAAAGATTATTTATTTATTTATTTGACAGACAGAGATCACAAGTAGGAGGAGAGGCAGGCAAAGAGAGTGCGGGAAGCAGGCTCCCTAGTGAGCAGAGAGCCTGATGTGGGGCTCGATCCCAGGACCCTGGGATCATGACCGGAGCTGAAGACAGAGGCTTTAATCCACTGAGCCACCCAGGCGCCCCATCACTGTGATCTTTTGATCCATTCTAATCCAGTGATGCTAATCATTTTAGATTCTGTGAATATAGACATTGTCTGTATAAAAAAATTTCCTGTCTGAAATAAAAATCAGCACAACATTGAATTAAAGAAAATACTAGGAAGCAGGGTTAAGAAATTACAACATGTGGCTTAGTTTCCTTGAGGGCATCTACCTTCCAAATTAATGATGATTCACTCATAATATTTTTAATAATTTTTATATGTATTTTTAAATAAGTAATATATTCACAGAACACAAAAGGCCAAGAGTACAAAATGGGACACATGGAAAAGTAAATATCTCTCATCAATGGACATGCCATTCACTGTTAGTGGGTGGATTAACCCTTTTGGACAGCAAACTGGCATTAGCTAGTAAAGTTGAAAGTGTGGAATTTCTATTTCTGTGAGTGGAAGACTAGGTAAATTGGACCAATTCTCCCAGTGACCATGAAAAAAGCTTGAAAATGTTTAAAAAGAATCTTACCCAATGCATCAAAGAAGTAACAAGATGTCAAGGAGTGACATTCAAGATCCTTTTGAAAGAAATCTCAAGGAAGTTGGGGTCCTGGCCCTTCAGAGGTGGGGACCCCAGGAATCCCTGTCTCACAAAGGCAGCATCCCAGGAGGAAAGATAAATCAGGAAGGAAAACAGCCCATGCAGACTGCCAGCGAGCTTGAGTTCCTCAAGGGTACCCTGGAAAAGGAGGACAATTTTGATACTTGATGAAGGGAATGATTTCCATAACATCATTTGAGGCCTCAAATTGACTCTGGAACGGAAGATGATGTGTATATAACCCTCTACCCTCATCCAGGTATGTAAGTTCAGGAAACTGTAGCAGTAGGTACCCGGAGACATGCGCCAAGATATTCATTGCAGTATGGTGATAACTAGAAACTAGAAATAATCCAAGTGTTCATCAACAAAATGCGATATTCATATAATCGAACACAACATAGAGCAGGAAAAGTAAATGAACAGTTGCTGTGTGCACTGGTATAGACAAATCTCACAAATATAATATTCGGCAAAATAATGTAGCAAAAGATAATATGTAATGTGATACTAATAATGTAAGTTCTGAAACAAAAACCTCAGGGCACCTGGGAGGCTCAGTAGGTTAAGCCTCTGACTCTTGATCTCAGCTGGGGTCTTCATCCCAGGGTCTTGAGTTCAAGCTCAGCAGTGGGCTCCACACTGGCCATGGAGTCTACCTTAAAATAAACAAACAAACAAACAAACAAATGCACAAACAAAACAAAACAAAATGAATTACAATATGTTATTTAGGAATAAATGCTTATGTAGTATATGTGTTCCCAAGCTTAAAAGCAAGAGAACAACAAACAAAATTCAGGGTAACAGTTGCCTCTGGTACAGGGCGCTTCAGCCATGGTAATGACATTCTCTTTAGAAATAGT
Source organism: Neogale vison (assembly GCF_020171115.1). NCBI lineage: Eukaryota > Metazoa > Chordata > Mammalia > Carnivora > Mustelidae > Neogale > Neogale vison. Next base: position 196,530,852 of record NC_058091.1, on the reverse strand, counting down.
CATTCTGGATCCTCCAAATCTGTCCTTGGCACGCAAATGCACTTTGGAAAGACAAGGAGGACGTTCTTTTATAGATTATAAGGCCAGCCTGCCGTTTGTGCAATGGCTGCTTTCCTTCTAGTTGGATCAATACCCCCCGGTACATGGTCCCAGAGGGTCTCATTGCAAAATGTGAACGTGTAGCCTCTCTCAAGTCACATCTGTTCGATATAGCCTACAGTGTCCTTTTCTGTCCCATCAGTCGTTGGAATAACATTTGGTCAGGGAAATGCTGCAGTTGCTTCCTCCAGAATCTAGGCTTAGCCGAGGTAGATGTGAAACATGCTTCTCTCAAAGCAGCTAGCCTGTGTCCCCTTCTTTTCCCCCTGCAGATTTGTCTCTTGAAGCAAGATCAAGCTGAGGTTGAGGAGAGCTATAGCTTTGAATGAATTTCAAGGTTTTTTCACTTATTATTACAACAAACTATTCTATATGACAAAAGCAGTGAGAATATTTTGAGATGGAAGTAATTAGAATTTTTTCTCTTCTCTGAATAACCAGAACCATGGCACCTGTCAGCCAGCTCCATGGGGTTGAACATTCAGGAATGGTATGGGTAAAGAGTAAATTTGCTTAAACAAGAGTTCCACCTAACATACCGATTGTACAGTAATTGGGTACAAAAACTGATTCCTGGATTAAGCCAAGCTTTCTAGTCCCTCTGGAAAACATGCTGACTGATAAGACCTCACAGCAAACTTGGTCCTGGTGTGCCAGAGAACTGTGTGCTCCCAGCTGAGGTACATGCTGGCCAGGAGTCAGTTGTGTTTGTTCCCTACCTGTTAATGTCAGTTGTGTCCTTGATGTAGTTAGGTTGTTGAAGTGTGATGAAACAATGGGTAGTAAAGGGAAGTTGTTGTTGCATCTATGAAGATAAAGCTGATTATTTTGGAAAATCTTAATAAAGTTCAATAGAATTGGGTGTGAATACAACCACTGTGAAAGACTGAGAAAAAAATATAAGAATATAGTAGGGTGTTATGTTTAGATTGTTTCACCAAAATCCTTACAGTCTTCCTCTTAAATGAGCAATGTGTAAAACTTAAAGAATCTTAAGAAATTATTTCCAGGTCCTTTCCAACTGTGTCATTTTGTGATTTTTTATACATAAAAATATATCATCTTTATAAAAATAGATAGGATCTGTAAAATGCATTTAGTCTCTGAAAATGTGCTATATGTAACAGATAACTTTAAATATACAAAGGAAGAATGATGCAACAAATATCTTAGGTTTTAGATTTTTTTTTTAAGATTTTATTTATTTATCTGAGAGAGAGAGAGATCCCAAGTAGGCAGAGAGGCAGGCAGAGAGAGAGGGGAGAAGCAGGCTCCCTGCTGAGCAGAGAGCCTGATGTGGGGCTCAATCCCAGGACCCTGGGATCATGACCTGATCTGAAGGCAGAGTCTTTAACCCACGGAGCCACCCATGTGCCCCAAAGTTTTAGATTTCTTGATAGAAATACTCTTGCATACTGCTTGAATTGAATTCACAGTTCCTTTAGGCTAATTAGGTTCAGAACCAATAAATAGTTTGACAGAAGCTAAAATTATTGATTGCATTATTCAACCTGTCAATGGTGACATTTTTAGGATTGCTTTTGTCAAATTGACAATCTCTTTATGTTCCATGACGCCTCTCTAAAAAACGGGATCCTAAACTTCAAGAGTCCATGTTCATTCCTATGTGTTTTGATCACATAGATCTTCCTTAAAAAGTGATTGGGAAGTGTCAGTTTGTTCACTGATATCAAACTCGTGAATTTGGGAAAAGGAGTTTCTCAGATTCTAAAAAAAATTTGAAACCACTCTTCTAGGTAATACCTAGGGCCCTACCCTAAATTTTCTACCCTAAAATTTCTAAGTTTCCATTTTTCACTCAAGAACTGCAAGCTCTCCTTTCTCTAAACCATATTTTACAAGATAGAAAATACATAAATGTTTTAAGAAGTATGAACTCCATTCTAAAGTCAGTTCAAAATGTTGGCTCAATGAGGTACTACTATACATAGATCACTACTTTAGAGACTGAGAAGAAATAAAAAGAATTTACTCACATGGCTCCTGACCTCGCCTTGCCTAGGGAAACAGCATACAAATTCATTGACAGGACTTTCTTTTTCCAATTGCAACACCCTATGTGTCTTCTGTGTTTTCTGTCCATACATCTCTGTCTTTGTATCTGCAAACAAAGGAGGATACATTCAACATTAACTTGAAATCTTAGGTATATCTCCACAGAATGGATAAAGTGTTGCCCTAACTTGTTAGTAGCATTGGATTTTTCGTTCAGGAATTCAACTACATCTACAATTAAAGTGAGGTTTGATGAAAGAAAAATGTTTCTGATGACCTCACTGTCATAAGAATCTTCTTAAATAAATCCATTTTCATTTTTCTAGAATACATGGATAGTTTGTCAACATGTTTAACTCATGGGTTTGTAGTAGAAGGCAGCATGGCTGCCTTCAGCTTGGGTCATGATCCTGGGGTCCTTCCTGGGATTGAGCCCCAGGGCTGGGCTTCCTGCTCAGCAGGGAATCTATTTCTCCCTCTCCCTCTGAGCCTCCCACCTGCAACTGTGTTCTATCTCTCTCTTTTTCAAATAAATAAATAAAATTTAAAAAAAAAACAAAGGACTTCATATAACTCTTAAGCACACAACCAGAACCAGTAGATATAGGGCTTTTTATTTTAGTAAATCCTGTGTGCTGAGCCCTTCCAGATCTTAAGGAACACTACAGGGCTGTTAGGAATATACTGGTGGTTGAAAAGATAGCTTTGATATCAGTGAAAAATATATCATTATGACATTGTGGCTTGAGGTGAAATTATGACATTGCCTCTTGAGAAAGGTGAAACCCTTCCGTTGACTGACCAGGAGTTTCAAGGATAATTGGAGTTGCCAAGTAGGTTATGACACATGCCACTTTGGAACTACTCTGAAGCTTGCTGAGTGATTCTTATCACATGATGGGGTCCTCAGGGACCTGTCAAATTCCCTGAGGACACAGAGGACAGGACACTGTCCCATTAAATGCACGAATCAGTATAGGGATCTTGAAAAACACAAATGAAAGCCAGATAGAAGCTCAAATGCTAGTCTCAAATACCAATCCTGGGGTCAGAATTTTCCATCAAATATCATTTCACAGCAACAATAAAATGGAATATCCCTAAGTAGAGAAAATTTATTTGTATGGAATAATGTAAAGCAATGCCAGATGCTTTAAAAAATTAATGCTGATTATTTGGTTATTTATTATCTCTCTGTGTCTGATTCTAAAGTCTAAGTCTACAGTGTGTTTTTCCTATATAACCATGTTTTTCCGATAAAACCCTGTTTTAAACTATATTATGAGGGGCACCTGGGTGGCTCAGTCAGTTGGGCATCTGCCTTTGGCTTGGGTCATGATCCTGTGGTCCTGGGATTGAGCACCCCCATCAGGCTCCCTGCTCAACAGGGAGCCTGCCTCTCCCTCTCCTGCTCTCCCTGCTTCTGCTCTTTCTCTTGCTGTCAAATAAATAAATAAAATCTTTTAAAAAGTACTTAAACTGCACTATGAGAACTAAACTCAGTTGTAGCAACATGAATAAATACTTCAAAAGCCAGAGTACTGGGCACCTGGGTGGCTCAGTGGATTAAGCCGCTGCCTTCAGCTCAGGTCATGACCTCAGGGTCCTGGGATCGAGTCCCGCATCGGGCTCTCTGCTCAGTGAGGAGCCTGCTTCCCCCTCTCTCTCTACCTTCCTCTCTGCCTACTTGTGATCTCTATCTGTCAAATAAATAAATAAAATCTTTAAAAAAAAAAAAAAAAGCCAGAGTAGCAAGGCTCGCAAATAAGGAAGGCCCATCCTAATTGTTAGTTACCACAAATCTCAGTAAGTAGGTCAGCGTCTCCACAAGGAATAATCAGATCTCTGGGAACATACAAAGACGACCTAAGGGACACCCAGGCAGACAGGTGGCCCCTAGGTGATCAGTTTCAGAGCCTCAGCTACATATGTACCCTATCCAAACAAGGTCTGAGAACAACCCTGGGGGTTGGGGTGATACAGGATCTCCTTTCCACCTTTGCTTTCACTTTATGGAAAAAAAAAAAGAAAAAAAGCCAACCTCTTTCCATGGCTGTTCTTACTATAAAGCAATCCCTCCGTTGAGAAAACCTCCGTGATGCAAATAAAGAGAAAGGTGAACTATTTTTGTTGATATTGAGAAAGTGAAGGCCTCTAAAGATTGGGTAACAAATCCTTCTTCATTTGAAAATGATTTCTAAATCTTTGCTTTCAATTTCTAAAGCCAAATCTAGATACTAGATAATTAAAAATACTTCTGACTGATACATTGCTAGGTTATTTTTGGCATCTAAATGGCAAGGAGTTCAAAGAATTGAGTAATTGAGTGACATTGCAAGAACAAAACTCATGACTCTCCACCAATAACTTATGGGAACAAAGTTTTTCAGCACTTATGTAAAAATAATTCAAAATGGAAATAAAATTGATACTGAATCCTGACTCATTCTAGTAATAGTCACACACAGATGCGATGCCTGAAGAATAAGACTCATCTCCTTAATAGATGCATAATGTTAAATAATTTAATCATCAAAACTTATAATATATTTTTGTTGTTTTGATCAATGGTGCACTGGTTATGATTAAAATGATAGTGCCAGCCAGAAGATTTTTAAAATACTTAAGCCTTATGGTCATTGGAAATTAAATGTTCATTTATATTTCCATTTATATGCATATTTTTGTTTCAGGAAATTATGGTATTGTAAAGCCTTTCAATCATAGAATGTATTGTATTAGGTTAAAGATGGAGGAAGGAAGTTAAGGGGGGAGGAAGGAGAAATTTCCAACTATTTAAAAAGAACATGTTCATCTTTTAGTACAAATATGCTAGATATCAAATCTTTACGACATTCATATTCTACTGGACATATTTTAAAATGTAATATAGGAATTTTAAATGTCGATATTTACAATATGCCAAAATTTACATCATTTGTAACCATTAAAAACTACCTTGGTATTTTAGATATTTAAAATTTAGGGGTAGATTTAAATTTTCTAAATATTAAAAAGACATATAGTATTTCAAAATGATTTTATAGGACACAGCAAAGCAGTTAAAGAGCATTGGTAGGCCAGGAATAATCCGCAGCTGTCTGCAGATGTCTGGTTCTACAAATACACACATGTCTAGATTGTTGTGTGGACTGTCCCGGCTGCAGAAAAAATTCCCAGTCCAGGAAAAGGCTCAGACTGAGTAAGTCCGAGGTGGACCAGCTCTTGAGATGGATCCGGCAGTCCTTGGGAGTATTCCAATGCCAGGAGGCTAAGGAATAAGAAACACACTTTGATCTAGGTTTCCCTTCTTCCTAGTTTTGAGAAGCACGGGAGCTCAGATGTATACATTTATCCATATGCATTTTAGTAATACAACAGTTACTGCCTTGCAACTTGAATTCTTAAACTTATGGGACAGTTGCCCTGCTGTATTACTTCCTCATTGCTGTCCACTTATTTCCTCTCAAAGTCCATCCGTGACAATGGCATGAAGCCACCTAAGAAGCTATAAAAACTGCTGAGGTCCCTCTCCAGCGTTCCACCTGAACAGTCACTCATTCACTTACTCCTTTATTCAGGGTGTGGGCTGAGGCCTGAAGACTTGAAGAAGAATCAGACAGACTCCTTGTCCTCAAGGGTGATGAGTGCCAGGATTGATTCAGTCATGCGAACCAATCATTTTAATACATTGCGTAAACGTTGGAACAGAGAAGAAAATGAAAGACTTTGGGGACACAAGTAATAAGCTACAACCACAGTAATAAGCTACAAGCCACAGTAATAAGCTGCTTTCAAGGGCTGGAAAGGTTTCTATGAGGAACTGAGAGATCGAAGTTGGAGCCTAAAACAGTAACATGGGAGGAGAACTGAGCAAATCACCAGCCATAACATGTACATGCACACGCATGCACACGTGCATGCACACACACACACTTATTTGCATTGCAATTCTTACACCAACTACCTGGAATACATGCAGAATTCATAGGTCAAGGGCACAGCCTCCCACAGAACAACTCTTACTTCAGACCTCAGTTGCAAGTTTAGGGATTCCCAATCACCTACACTTCTGACAAGCCGGCTACACATTCCGGGGTTCCCACAACACTGTCAGGTTCGATTATACGTTAAAGTAACTCATGGTGGGGGGTGCCTGGGTGGCTCAGTTGGTTAAGCGTCTGCCTTTAGCTCAGGTCATGATCCCAGGGACCTGGGATCAAGCCCCGTGTTTTATTACTAAGGTATCATTGAATCATCCACTCAAGTGACAGAAGTCAATCTCCAGCCCACTTCGGTCCTCAGAGGTCAGGCTGTTATCATGTGGCTCTAAGCTCCAGGTCTCTAATGACATCGGTGTTTTTTTGGGTTCACAGCCTGTATCTCATTAACATAAACTCAGGAATGATCCAAGGGGTTCACTATGAATACTGAATAGTCCCCTTACCCAAGAAATGCCACAGATTTAGAGGTTATCTCTCAGGAACCAGGGACAAAAACTGGCCAAACTCTTTATTATATGACGTTATTCTTAAAATGCTTTCATCACTTTCAGGACATATATCAGCACATTCTAGATGGTCCCGCATTGTCATTTTCCAGCCTTCCCCATCAGTCTCACATTCCCAGCCACTCCCCACCCAAAAGAAACACACGGTGTAATAAAACTCCAGGAAAAGCTCTGGATGTAGAGGAGATGGTGAGCTCGCTGGTCAGTGAGATGCATCAGTGTGTCAGGATAGTGAGACGTACTGAGGGTGCCTAGGGGCTCATGTCAGAACCCTCTCAAACCTCGCCCATGGGATTCTTTGTTTGGCTGTTCCTGATTTTCACCCTTTACAATAAAGCTGTAATTTAAGTGCAGTACTTTTCCTGAGTTCCATGAGTTATTGCAGCCCATCATCCAACCTGAAAGTGTCGTGGGAACCCCTGCATCTGTAGCCTAACACAGTACCTTGCATATAATACTTGCTCAATTAATAATTGCTGCCTGAAAGAAAGAATGGAATCAATAAATGAGTAAAGGCTGCTCGTAGGCATTCTTAAGAACTCCTATCTTCCCAATCATGAAAACTCTCTAATCTGCACCATCTGTCTCAAAACTTTTAACTTTAACTTATTAACCCCAACAGGGTACCCGACACATCACTGCCATGTTCCTAGAGACATCTCTCTTCAGTTATCAACCCCAAATTAAACTCTTTCTCATTCTCCAGAGGGAGAGGCTGTCTCTGACCCTGGACACCTTGACTGCTTTATTTTCACTCTTTCCTCCTTTTCCACAACCAATCAGGGTCCACTTCGGATTCTGTAACATAATGTAAAATTGAAGTCTGCCATATATTACAGTGTAAAGGTCCTCCCAAGACCCTTAATGATGTCAACTCATAATCTTTGTTTTTTGCAACCCTGGTTGCACACTGGAATTACATGGGGGTGGCTTTTTATCCTTTAAATTGAGATATGATTGACGCATAACACCAGATTAGAATAGGGATGTAATGTAAAGGTTTGATGCGTGTGTATCTTGTGACATGATTACCACCATAAGTTGGGTAAACATCTATCACCACATAGAATTACAATTTTTTGTTCTTGTGATGAACGCTTTTGAGATCTACTCTCTTAGCCACTGTCAGACAAACAAAACAGTATTGTTAACTATTGTCACCTCATTGGTGCTTTTAAAACATACTGAAACTCAGTTAAAGCCGAATCTCTGTTTGATGGGGCCCTAGCATGTGTCTATTTTTAAAGGTCCGGAGGGATTATGACATGCAGGCTGCTGTGTCCTACTGGGATAGCTGCAGGATACATCAGTCATGGCTGGGTTCATAAATTTGCTCCCACCAAGAGCACCAGTCATATCTCCTAATTTCCTAATGGCTTAACCCTGGTGAATGTGCAAATATATTATCTGAAAAAGGGACAGTAGCTGTGTAGAAAGCCCTTTGGGTTGCTGCCCTCATTCATCAAAATCCCCTATATTCTAACCCTGTGCTCATGGCCATACGTGAGAAATGGATGCCTCGACCACATTATTCCAACAACCTCTCTTTAAAATTGGAAGCTTGGAACAAAATTAGAGCTGATGGACAGTAATGGTGTTTGTAGCTTTTGATGATTTCCTTGGTGTTCATACATTGTGGCCAATTTCCAGCTACTAATATACTATCATCTGGTTTGCAAAACTCCTGAAAATGTAACATTGGGTTCTCCCAAGCCACTTTGAGCCAGCTCCAACACACACACAGAGAGCTGAGTCATCTTCAAGTCAGGACCTCAGATAAGGGTCAAGTACACTTCCTACCCCATTTCCTGAACTTCCCAGGACTAAGTGATGCGACTCTTAAATTCTCAGAGATGCTCCTCTCATTCATCTTCCTTCCACTAAGTACTTTTTTCCTTTGTGGCTTAAGCTGCTCACAACCAGCTTTTCCTACGTGCAGTAGAAAGACCCTAAAATCATGGGGCCACTCTTCAGCGTATGAACATTTTAGTTTGCCTAATTATCAGATGTTTGGTTTCCCGAAAGAAGTAAGTAACAGGGCAGGCCTGGCAGGAGAATCCCTGGGAAGGAAGGCTACGTGAGCAGCAGGTAGCACGCAGGCTCTGTGTGCTTGTCGGAAGACAGGAAAGAGAGGGTCACAGGGGGAGTGGAGGACAAGGGAGTGCTCGAAACAGACCTTATTTTCAGAATTCTCTGCCCAGCATGGCTTCTGGCACTCTCTACCTCCCTTGGAAAGAATTCAGCAAATGTTTTGAAAGGGCTATTGATCCAAACGCTAAGGATGGGTTGTTTACTTACAAGCACTCTTCTCCTATAAAAGAAGCCAAGACACTATAGATTTGAGGAGTAAGGAAGAGAGGCGGAGAAAAGAGAGAGAACAAACGGGGTAGGGGCACCTGGTGGCTCAGCTGGTTAAGCGTCCTACTCTTGTTTCCAGCTCATTATGATTTCAGAGTTCTAAGACTGAGGCCCTCATCGGGGCTCTGCACTCAGCACAGAGTCAGCTTGTCTCTCTGCCCCTGCCCCCGTTCACTCTCTCTTTCTTTATCTCTGTTTCTAAAATAAATAAATAAAATCTTTTTTTAAAAAGTGGGGTAGAGACGATTATGTCTGAGTCTTCCCAAATATGCTGGGGTGCAAAAGCATTCTGTTCCTCAATGCTTGCAAACTTGTCCACAGAACTGGTGTGGGGGTGTACATACTGTATACACACTCCTTCTCTGCCACCTTCCCCCAGACAAGGTGTTGGGATTTCTAAAAGCCCCACAGGTCATTCTAATTTGCAGAAAACGTTGAGAACCACTGTTCAAGGGGAACAGAAGAGCAAACAGATCAGAGCAACTGTTCTCAACCTTTGGTGCGTGTCACCACCAAATAAAGCAATAAAGCAATACGGAGGGCCAAGCTGCTGCAGTAGGACCGGTCCTAGGCCTTTGTATGTGCCCCATATCCCAGCTGACAAACCCCACATTTAAGAATTACTGGACCAAGAGAGTATAATATAATCACTGGGTAGCTTTAAGGACCTCTTTGAAGTTCCTGGAGACCTTCCTTGGTTTCTTGTTTTTACGACTGAGTTAGAACCTGACATAAGCATCTCTATAAACATGTCTGTGACCATTATGTTACCTTTCTGTTTTATTATCTAATATGTATCAAGAGTGGATTCGTCCAAGAGTTAAATTATGCCCTGTTTGTTTGTTCAGCTTTTATTACTAAGAACATTTTTAAATTTGCGATCTCTCCTCCACCGCCCCACCAAAATCAGAAGACCTCATTTTGTTATTTTTTATGGAATAGCTCCATTGGGAGCCTCCACTCATTTCATTCTCAATATTCAGAAAATTAGAATCATTGTCCTCCCTCCTAAATGAGGGAATCAGATTTTAAGTCATGTATTTACATAATTTCTTACTCCCTCCATATACATGAAATTGTGCATGTCTAAATATATTTAGATTCATGACTATTAGAGCTACAGTAGATCTTAGGCATCATCTAATTTAGCTGTTATTTTCAGGTGAGGAAAAGGAAGACTTGAAAGACTAAATTAATACCCCAAGGTCACACAGAGAATGTTGGAATATGAGCAATAGTTCTGATAATTTTTAAAAATTTGAGTAGACAAACCTGCCACATCAGCCCAAAGTGTGTGGGTTAAGTATTATAGGGATAAATTAGTCAATTAAAGAGACAAGTTTATAGGTCATATATTTACTGATGTGTAATAATTAATAATTTGCAATATAATGAAGACTGAATGGTGAGGAGCTTGAATAAATGACTATAATTAGTGTTGTTATAAACTGACATCCTTATTTTTATTGATTTTTCTATTCCCAGTTTAACTATTATACATTATTGGCACTAGAGCTTCATTTTTTCCCTAGTAACATAGATTGTCATATGCAATATATACACTATTCTGTAGACAAGTTGGCAAACGTTGAGGAATAGAATGCTTTAACATTCCAGCATATTTGGGAAGAGACTTGGACATAATTGTCATTACCCCATTTTTAAAAAAAGTTTTTATTTATGCATTTATTTTAGAGCTAGAGACATAAAGAGATGGAGTGAGCAGGGGGAGCCGCAGAGGGACAAACAGACCCCATGCCGAGTGTGGAGCCTCCGCCCACAAATGCACTTAGATAACACTCACATCAGTATATACCCAGAAGATGACCCAAAGACCGGCAGGACAGGTTTTCCAAAGTAAGATGTAGAGAAAAGGCCATATCAAAGAGGGTAGGAAGGGCAGAGACACAGTTGGGAGTCAAAGTGAGCCACAAGACTGTCCACAGCAGGGAGGGATGCTTAGGGCTTAAAGAAGCAAAAGGACCAGACCCCACAACAGGCACCTAAGGTACAGATGACCCCCCACACACACTGGGAAGACGCATCTCCATTACAGTTGGCTTTGAAAACAAGAGGGTCGTAACTTTGCAAGTTCTTACAATCAGGGTGCCTAATACATGAAACTTTAAAAATCAGCAGGCTTGGACGTGGGAGACTAGAGGGCAGTAGGGAACTGCCTTTAAAGAGAAAGCATAACAAACAGCCCTGCTGAGATATAGCATAGAAGCAGCAGTTTGAAAAACACCAGGGAAGGAGATTTATTTACTAATATCAACGTATATGCTGCAGAGACATGGATCTATGAGAGACATCCCCAAGAACAAAAGAGCTGGCAAGGGCCATTTTCCTCCCCTGCCTACCAGCCTACAGGCATGGGAACCAGCACAGCATGAACACTTTCCACCTTCTTGTTAATTGCACTACCCAACCCCTTCATTCTCCTATGGAAACACCCTCTCCATCCCAACCTCAGCAGATATTTTCCTGGGTAGCTGCAAGTCCCCATCACATATCGAATCTGTGCAGACCTTGCTGGCACCATGTACCCAGCCAGCCACTGTGTTTTCCTATGGACATACCTCTTTAGCAAATCACTGGCAGGAATCCATCCAAAGAAGTACCACAAGTCTGGCAGTGTGCAAGCAGCACCGACAAGGGCCAGCACCACTCCAAAGTGACTACCTGAGGAGAGCAGAATATAACCACACACACCAGTCAGACAGTGACCCCAGCAGTAGGCTGGGGGCTGACATCTGGTCTAACTGCAGGAACTCCCTGCCAATAAAAGCTTCTTGGGGAACAACACAAACAAAGTGAACAGCAGTTTGGTGTTACTGCAGTTTTGGCAAATGCCTGGTCTGACTCAACTCAAGCCCTAGGCAGCCCCAGACTGGCTCACTAACAACACAGGGACCAAACAGTACTCACAATAGGTAGAGAGTCATTGCAGACAACCAAACTGAAGGCAAATGCAACTCAGTCACAACAGTAGGGCACATGCAATATGCATTGGAGACACCCCTGATATGCTAGGTTCTGATGAACAGGAAACATTGCACAAGGTCCTACAAGAGGTCCTACAAGACCTCTTTTTCCTAAGACCACTATTTTCAAGAGCAGGAAATATAGGTGACTTTCTTAACACACAGAAACAGACACAGAGAGTTGGGCCAAATGAGAGAATGGAGTATGTCCCAGATGAAAGAACAAGACAAAATCATAACTAAAGAGCTAAAAGAAACAGAGATAAGTAATATGTTCAATAGAGAATATAAAGTAATTATTATAAAGATACTCACTAGACTTGAGAAGAGTGGCAGGCCTCAGTAAGATCCTTAGCAAAGGATAAAACATAAAAAACATAAAACGTAAAAAACAATCAGAGATAAAGAACTCAATAACTGAAATTAAAAATACATATAGTAGAGTTGCCTGGGTGGCTCACCCAGCTCACCTGCCTTTGGCTCAGGTCGTGATCTCAAGGTTCTAGAATAGAGCCCCTCATTGGGCTCCCCACTCAGCAGGGAGTTTGATTCTCTTTCACCCTTTGCACACTCCTCTCATGCTCTCTCCCTCCCTCTCTCTAATAGATAAATAAAATCATTAAAAAATACATTACAGCAAATAAACAGTAGACTGGAGGAAGCAGAAGAATGGATCAGCAACCTGGAAGATAGAACAATGAAAAGTAGTCAAGCTGAGCAGGTGAGAGAAAAAAGAATTAAAAATGAAAATAGATTAAGGAAACTCAACGACAATACCAAGTATAATAACATTGCATTATGGGAATGCCAGAAGGAGGAGAGAAAAGGGGACAAAAAATTTATTTGAAGAAATAAGAGCTGACAAAGTCCCAAATCTGGGGAAGGAAATACAAATCCAGATCCAGGAGACACAAAAAGCCCTGAACAAAACCAACCCAGGGAGATCCACACCAGGGAGAGATAGATGGCAATTAAAATGGCAAAAAGTAGCAATAAAGAGAGAACATTAAAAGCAACAAAGAAAAAGAAAGCAATTACACACAAGGGGAAACCCTATAACACTACCAACTAATTTCTCAGAAGAATTTTGCAGGCCAGAAGAGAGTAGCATGATATATTCCACTACAGTGCATATTTCAGGTTTATTTGGAATATTCTCCAGAACAGATCATATATTAGGCTACAAAACAAACCTCAACAAATTCAGAAAGATAGAAGTCAGACCATGAATCTTCTCTGACCACAATGCTATGGAGCTAGAAATCAATCACAAGAAAATATCTTGAAAGAACACAAATATATAGAGATTAAGTAACATGCTACTAAACAATGAATGATCAAACAAGAAATCAAAGAAGAAAAAGAAAAATACATGAAAATGAAAATACAGTGGTCCAAATCGTTGGGATGCAGCAAAAGCTGCTCTAAGATGGAGTTTATAGCAATACATGCCTACCTTAAGAGGCAAGAAGTATCTCAAATAGAAGACATTTGCAAAAGACATATCAGATAAAGGGCTAGTATCCAAAATCTATAAAGAACTTTCAAACTCAAGAGCCAAAGAACAAATAATCCAATCAAGAAATGGGAAGAGGACATGAACAGACATTTCCGCAAAGAAAACATCCAGATGGCCAACAGACACATGAAAAAGTGCTCCACATCGCTCAGCATCAGGGAAATACAAATCAAAACCCTGATAAGATACCACCTCACACCAGTCAGAATGGCTAAAATTAACAGGTCAGGAAACAACAGATGCTGGCAAGGATGTGAAGAATGAGGAACCCTCCTACTCTGTTGGTGGAAATGCAAGCTGGTGCAGCCACTCTGGAAAACAGCATGGAGGTTCCTCAAAAAGTTGAAAATAGAGCTACCCTACTACCCAGAAATCGCACTACTGGCTATATATGCTAAAGATACAAATGTAGTCATCTGAAGGGGCACGTGCACCCAAATGTTTAGAGCAGCAATGGCAACAAAAGCCAAACTATGGAAAGAACCTAGATGTCCATCAACAGATGAATGGATAAAGAAGATGTGCTGTATATATATATAATGGAATACTATGCAGCCATCAAAAGAAATGAAATTTTGCCATATGCAATGACGTGGATGGAACTAGAAGGTATTATGCTGAGTGAAATAAGTCAATCAGAGAAAGACAGTTATCATATGCTCTTCCTGATATGAGGAATTTGAGAGGCAAAGTGGGGGGGTTGGGGGTAGGGAAGGAAAAAAATGAAACAATATGGGATTGGGAAGAAGACAAACCATAAGAGACTCTTACTCTCACAAAACAAACTGAGGGTTGCGGGGGGAGGGGTGTATGGAGAGGGTGGTTGGGTTATGCACATTGGGGAGGGTATGTGCTATGGTGAGTGCTGTGAAGTGTGTAAGCCTGATGATTCACAGACCTGTACCCCTGGGGGCAAATAATACATTATATGTTAATTTAAAGAATTAAATTTTAAAAATCTCAAATAAACAACCTAACCTTATATCTAAAGGAAGAAGGAAGGAAATGATAAAGATGAAATCAGAAATGAACAAAATAGAAACTGAAAGAAACAATAGAACAGATTATGAAACCAGGAGATGGTTTTTTGAAAAGACCAATGAAATTGATAAACCTTTAGTCAGGCTTATTAAAAAAAGGGGGGGGACTCAAAACAAAATCAGAAATGAAACAGGAGAAATAAAAACACCACAGAAATACAATTATGAGAATATTATGAATAATTATATGCTAACAAATTGGACAACCTAAAAGAAATGAATGAATTCCTAGAAACATTTAACCTCCCAAAACTGAATCAGGATTCAGCAAAAAATAGAAAACTTGAACAGAATGATTCCCAGCAATGATATGGAATTAGTAATCAAAAAACTCCCAACAAACAAAAGTTCAGATCCAGATGGCTTCATAGATGACTTCTACCAAACATTTAATGAAGGGTTCAGAGCACCCAAGTGGCTCAACTAGTTGAGCATCCAACTCTTGGTTTCAGATCAGGTCATGATCGCAGGGTCATTAGATGGGGCCCCATGTCCTGTTGCCTGCTCAGCAAGGAGTCTGCTTGAGACTCTCTCTCTCTTCTTCTTCTTCTTCCCCTCCCCCAATTCACATGCTTTCTCTCTCTCTCTCTCAGATAAATAAACACATATTTTTTAAAAATAAAAGGGTTCATATCTATTCTTCTCAAACTATTCCAAAATATAGAAGAAGAAGGAAATCTTCTAAATTTATTCTATGAGGTCAGCATTACCCTGATACCAAAACCAGATAAAGACACTACAAAAAGAGAGAGAGAGAGAGAATTATAGACCAATATCTCAGATGAACATTGGTGTAAAAATCCTCAACAAATATTTGCCAACTGAAGAAGAGAAAGAATAAAAACTATATGATCATATCAATAGATGCAGAAAAAGCATTTGACAAAATACATCTATCCATGATAAAAAACCTTCAACAAGGTAGGTTTAAAGGGAACATACTTCAACATAATAAAATTCATATATGAAAAACCCATAGTTAACATCATACTAAGTGATGAAAAATTGAAATATTTCCCCCTAAGATCAGGAGCAAGAAAAGGCTATCCATTCTCATCACTTTCATTCAACATAGTTCTAAAAGTCCTAGCCACAGCAATCAGACAACAAAAAGAAATAAAGGGCATCAAAATTGGTGAGGAAGAAGTAAATTTTCACTATTTTCAGATGACACTACTATATATATAAAACCCCAAAACTCTACCAAAAGATTACTAGAAATAGTAGCAAATGAATTTAGTAAGGTTACAGGATACAAAATAATTGTGCAGAAATCCATTTCAATCCTATATACTAATAATTAAGTAAAAAAAGAAATTAAGAAAATAGTTCCATTCATAACACCTAATATATACCTATATAATATCAATATAATACTATAATACCAATATAATTATAATACCCAATAATAAAATATCTAAGAATAGGCTCAGTGAGTCAAGCCTCTGCCTTCAGCTCAGATCATGACCCCAGGGTCCCAGGATCTAGCCCCACATTAGGCTCTCTGTTCAGCAGGGAGCCTGCTTCCTCTCTCTCTCCCCACCTGCCTCTCTGCCTACTTGTGATCTCTGTCAAATAAATAAATAAAATCTTTAAAAAAAAATAAAATACCTAAGAATAAACTTAACCAAGGAGGTAAAAGACCAGTACTCTGAAAATTATAAAACACTGATGAAAGAAACCGAGGATGACAGAAATAAATGGAAAGATTCCATGCTTATGGATTGGAAGAACAAATATTGTTAAAATGTCTATACTACTCCAAGTAATCTACAGAGTGATTACAATCCTTATCAAAATGCCAAAACCAAAAGACGACGACAGAATGGGAGAAGATATTTGCCATTGACATATCAGATAAAGGGTTAGTATCCAAAATCTATAAAGAACTCATCAAACTCAACACCCAAAGAACAAATAATCCAATCAAGAAATGAGCAGAAGACATGAATGACATTTCTGCTAAGAAGACATCCAAATGGCCAACAGACACATGAAAAAGTGCTCAACATCACTCAGCATCAGGGAAATACAATCAAAACCACAGTGAGATACCTCCTCATGCCAGTCAGAATGGCCAAAATTAACTAGTCAGGAAACAATACATGTTGACGAGGATGCGGATAAAGGGGAACCCCCTTACACTGTTGGTGGGAATGCAAACTGGTGCACCCACTCTGGAAAACAGAATGGAGGGTCCCCAAAACATCGAAAATAGAGCTACCTTAGGACCCAGCAATTGCACTATAGGGATTTACCTCAAAGATACAAATGTAATGAACAGAAGGGGCATGTGCACTCCAGTGTTTATAGCAGCAATGTCCACAATAGCTAAACTATGGAAAGAACCTAGATGTCTGTCAACAGATGAATGGATAAAGAAGATGTGGTATATATACACACACACACACACACACACACACACACACACACACACACACTGGAATACTATGCAGCCATCAAAAAACTGAAACTTGCCATTAGCAATGATATGGATGGAGCTAGAGGGTATCATGCTAAATGAAACAAGTCAATCAGAGAAAGACAATTATCATATGATCTCTCCGATATGAGGAATTTGAGAGGCAGGGCAGGGGATTGTGGGAGGAAAGGAGGGGGGACAAAATGAAACAGGATGGGACCGGGGAGGGAGACAAACCATAAGAGACTCTTAATCTCAAGAAACAAACTGAGGGTTGCTGGGGGTGAGGGGGGATAGGATGATGGACATCGGGGAGGGTATGTGCTATGATTAGTGTTGTGAATTGTGTAAGACAGGACTGACAGACCTGTACCCCTGAAGCAAATAACACATTGTATGTTAATAAAATAAAGAAAAATGCCAATAGCATTTTTCACATAATGAGAACAAATAATCCTAAAATTCTTATGGACCCACAAAAGATCTTGAATAGCCAAGGCAGCCTTGAAAAAGATAAAAACTGGGAGGTATTGTAATCTCAGATTTCAAGATACACTAAAAAGCTATAGTGATCAAAACAATATGGCACAGGGCAAAAATAAATACATAGATCATTAGAACAGAATAGAGAGCCCAAAAACAAAAGCATGATCATATGGTTAATTAATCTTTGCAAAGCAGGAAAAAATAGGCAATGGGAAAAAAGATAATCTCTTCAACAGATGGTTTTGGGAAAACTGGACAGCTACATATAAAAGAATCAGTTGGACCACTTTGTTACACCCTACACAAATATTAATTAAAAATGGATTAAGGACCTAAATGTGAGAACTGAAACCCTAAAATTCCTAGAAGAGAGCACAGACAGTAATTTCTCTGACATTGGCCACAGTAACATTTTTCCAGATATGTCTCCTGAGGCAAGGGAAACAAAAGCAAAAATAAACTATTGGGATTATCTCAAAACAAAAATCTTCTGCAGAGCAAGGAAATAATCAACAAAACTGAAAGGCAACCTATGAAATGGGAGAAGACATTTGTAAAGGACATATGTGATAAAGGATTAGTATCTAAAATATATAAAGAACTTGTGCAACTCAAAACCAGAAAGCAAATAATCAAATTTAAAAATGAGCATAAGACATTGAACAAACATTTCCCCAAAGAAGACATCCAGAGGGTCAACAGACACATGAAGAGATGCCCAACATCACTCATCTTTAGGGAAATGCTAATCAAAACTACAGTGAGATACTACCTCATACCTCTCAGAATGGCTAACATAAAAAACACAAGAAACAACAAGTTCTGGTGAGACTGGGGAGAAAAGGGAACCCTCTTACACTATTTGTGGGAATGCAAACTAGTGCAGCCACTTCGGAAAAGAGTATGGAGATTCCTCAAGAAATTAAAAATGGAATTACCATATGACCCATTAATTCCACTACGGGGTATTTAACCAAGAATACAAAAATACTAATTCAAAAAGATATACTCACCCCCATGTTTATGGCAGCATTATTTACAATTGCCAAATTGTGGAAGCAACCCAAGTATCCATTGATAGATGAATGGATAAATAAGAGGTATATATACATATACAATGAAATATTACTCAGCCATAAAAAAAAGGAAATCTTGTCTTTTGCAACCACATGTATGGATCTAGAGGGTATAATGCTAAACAAAATAAATCAGTCAGAGAAAGAAAAATACCACAGGATTTCCCTTATATGTGGAATTTAAGAAATAAAACAAAGGAACCAAAAAGAAAGAAAGAAAGAGACAAACCAAAAACCAGATTCTAAATTAGAGAATAAACTGATGATCACCAGGGGGCAGGTGGGTGGGGGATGGGTGAAATAGATGAAAGGAAGTACACTTATCTTGATGAGCACTGAGTAACATACAGAATTGTTGAATTGTTGAATGTTGTACACCTGAAACCAATAAAACACTGTATGTTAATTATACTGGAATTAGAATTTTTAAAAACCCTGACACAGGCCAGACTGTACACTGAATCAGAATCTCCACAAGGAGATGAGACATCAGTACCTTTTATAACTCCCAAGTTGATTGCAATATGCAAACCAGTTTGAGAACAGGTGTCCTCTACCAGTTCTTCTTAAATGTTAATGTGCATATGAATTTCCTTGGAATCTTGCTAATATGCAGATTCTGATTTAGTAGGTCCGGGAGGGGCCATAAAATTTTACATTTCTAACAAGCTCCCAAGAGATCCTGCTGCTGCTGGTCCAGGATCGCACTCTGAGAAGTGAAGTTGTGGATGACAATTTCGTATTTTGTTTTCTTTCCCAAACCCCCACGTCTTCTTCCCTCTCTGTACAATGAGAAAATGTGTCAAAATTCAAAATCCAGAAATGGAGAAGTAATGGTAAAAGGATTAGTTGATTTAGAACTGCTACTGCTGATAGAAGTAAATTTTTAAAAAAGGGACAAATGATGAATTTAAGGTCCTATTTGGGTGCTGTAATCAGCTGCTCATTGGAATGGCATAATGAGTGTTCAGGAAAATGCCATTTAAATGTTAAGTTCACATGAGACAAATCTTTTTAAAAATGTGCTAGACCAAGATAATCGGAAAGCCCCTATTTGTAAGTAAGAAGAGTTGAGAGAAATAAATGGATGTTGAAATATTGCTTATGAGAAACTTGTCCTGATGACACCTTCCTATTGAATAAAGAACTCAAACTGGGGAGAAGGCTCTTATGAACTCTTTAAGATAATTTTGTGATTACTATATATATTATAACATTGAAATATAAGTTCCCTCTATCTAAATAAGCTTTTATTTGATTGAACAATAATAGAAATAAGATTGATTTCCATTAAATGTTGCTAGCTTTTATTTTTTAGGTATTTTTATTTTTTTAAATTTTAAAAAAGATTTTATTGATCTATTTGAGAAAGAGAGGCAAAGAGAGCCCAAGCAGGGGGAGAGGCAGAGGGAGAGTGGCGGGACAGGCAGATTCTCCACTGAGTGTGGAGCCAGATGTGGGCTCAATCCCAGGACCCTAAGATCATGACCTGAGCTGAAGTCAGATGCTTAACAGACTGAGCTACCCCGGCACCCCCCTCTTGGAGATTTATATTACATTACTGGAATGTTATTAAAGGGTCCCTTATTAAAGACTCTTGCAAAAATTAAAAATACAAAATTAAGCTCCTCAGCTCTCTCTAGGCCACTGCTTTCCTACCTATTATTCCACAGAATCTCCCCATCACCCACTTGTCCACCTGTACCTACACCAGCACCCATGGTGCCCATTTTGTAAAAACGCTCTTTTAGAGTCATAGGCCTAATAATAGAGCTTGAGGGGGTCAGAAATCATCTTGGGCTGCTCAATTTCTTTCACTTTCTTTCTCCTTCTTCAAAAATATCTATTTTAACATATAAACAGCAGCCATGAAAATTATTTTTGATAAGAAAGGCTTTCAGGTAATTAAAAGCCTGTGATAATTAAATTATGGTCTATATTTAATTAATACATTATAGTAATTAAAAATTTCTTCTAACCGAAGGCATGACTTTGAGATTTGATTATCTGAAAGTAATTTTCTAAGTAATAACTCTGTCTCCGTCAAAGTTGGGTGAACTTCCTCGGACTATGCCGTGACTTACATCATGTGTCTCCTTTCACTGAGGAAGAATGGGCAGGGATGCCAGCATTGACAAATTCATTAGATTATAAGCTAAACACTGAGGAAAGCAGAAGTCTAGAGCCCTCTGCAGACTTAGGACACAGATCAGTGTCCAGAATGGTGTGCTACCACAGTTCAGCTGGACTGCTTGATTGGTAGGTGAGGTCAATGTTTTTTTGACCCTGCTTTCCTTCTTTTCTCTGCCTAGTTGCTGGAGGTTTGCATCCAAACAACCTATAGGCACGACACAGCAGACCTATACAGTGAGGCTGATTTCGCTAGATGTAGTCAGTCCAGGACAGTGAGTACCATATCTGTCTCCTGGTAATCCTCTTCTCCAGCCCGGAAGCAGCCTTTATGCATTCCAGAGAAGCCAAAGAATACAACTGCGTACCTTCTGCTGGAGCCAGGAGTGCCTGACTGCTCGAGCTGAGAATGGTGATGAAATACTAACCTTTTCCTGGGAAAGCGGAGACACTGGGAAAAGGACAAGAGCCAGTGGAAATACCAAAAAAAGAGAAAACCAGGAAGAGTAAAGGAGACCAACAGCAAAAACAGTGCAGATAAAAATTGTGGCATACAAGGCAAGCAGCAAGTCCTCTGACAGCTGAGGAGAGAAAAAGCAATCAACTTCGAGTGGTTCTTTTATGTGGAAAGGGGGTCACACCGCCTCCAAGACCTCAGAAGGGTACCAGTGAAAACATCCACTTAGGTATTCATTCATTCGTTCATTCATTATTCAGTTGTTCATTCATCCAACAAAGAGGGAGTTCTCACTCTGGGAATCCTAAACTTGGTTTTCTTCCAAGCTCCCACTTCTTCTATTCTAATGGACCAAAGCTCTTAGATTCCTGGATGTGCTGTGGCAAAAAGAGTGTCACTACATTTTTCTGACCTTACATACTCAGGAGTATGATGTCTGGCACAGAAAACACAGATGAACACCATTATTTTTATGAGAAGTAAGGACGAATGCCTACCAAAGACAAGAATGCTATCTCTAACATTCCCCAATCTTTGGGGACCATAAATCCCCATCCCCACCTCTAGATAGAAAATAAACCCTGAACAAGAAAGGCAGAATCCCAAAATCCACTAAGAAAACTGTGCTTTGACTCCTGAATTTCTAGATTGGGTGGATTTGAAACTCAGGGTAGTTCAGTCAGTTCAAGCCAGTTATAGAAAAAAAATACAGTTTTTGCATACTAGATTTGTGGTTCAAGAAACTTATGTTCCTATGTTTGTTTGGAAATAAATATTGAGGAAAAACTCATTCCCAGAATTTTCTAGTTAAAATTTATGGCAAGTTATGGGACCTCTATTTAATAGCAACAAAAATGGTATTATATTCCCATAAATATAATTTAGTACTTTCTTGCTTTTGAAAAAATAACTTATTTTAGATTCAGAGGCTCATAGTCAAGTCTGACAATTAAAATAGATTTTTCAAAAAACCATATTACAATCCCATAGTTTTAAATTTAGTTTTACAATGTTCAGATGGCAATGTGAATAGAAATGGTAACTCGATTACTTTTCAAATAAGTACCTTGATGAATATATTCATTTTCTCCTGACAGGGAATTATTATTGCCTTAAATTTAATCTTAGTTCTGCACACGCTGCAGGGATTTTCATGGCTAAACTGTTTTAAATTATCGTATGATTCATCTACCTTGAAATATGAATGCACTCTACCCACAATAAGGCAGAATAATGTGTAGTAGATGGTAGATTATTTTAAATTTGATTTTGTAGAAATATTTTATTAAATATTTCTCTTACATGGCTAAAAATCATGTCCCTGGATTCACTTCACGGGCAGAATTGGGAGACTGGGCTGAGCTGGGAGTGTGGGCACAGGTTCGCTCATTGAACACATACAGAGTTAAGCAGATAAAGGAGGAAGACCAGAAGCTCTGCTAAAACAAAGAAGAGCCGATCTGTCTTCAAGTCTAGAAGATAGGGAAAGGAGGGAAAGACCAGTCTGTATTCTCTAAGGACAGGACTGGGGCACCTGGTTCCAGGGTAGATATTGTTGCTCTCTGTTCTAGTTGGAAATAACCTGTGGACAGAAGGTAAGGGAGAACAGAATCTAGACTGTAGCAAAAATAGATCAGAAGTCTACAGGTAAAACTGACTATATGAGTCCAATACAAAAAGGCTACACTTGCCTTAGCCTCACACATATTACGAATATGTATACTATCAAATTCCAAAAATTACTCCAAAAGTCAGTGCCAATGTTGTGTATACTTATCTCTAGTTAAACATGGTACAGATGGGCAGATGCCAAGAACTGGAAGGTATAAAGGCACCTGTTAGGTAAGAAAGGTAACTGTTATCAACTTAATTTGGCCCAGTGGACCCATTTTCCTCTAGCAAGGGATTGGATGATCTGAGTTGTATTCATGCACATTATAAACCAGGGAACAAGCCTGGAAAGGCAAAGTTCCTTTCCCACACAGGCCAGTGTAGCTGTAAATTTGAAATTCACAATAAAATGTGGCTTTGGAAAGATTGATTTCCCCATGCAGTATTTTACAATTTGTTTTGTGAGGGGGTTCCTGGTAGCTCAGTGAATGAACCAAGCATTCAAGTCTTGGTTTTGGCTCGGGTCATGATCTCAGGGTTGTGGGATGAACCCCACATGGGTTTCTGCACTCATTGTGAAGTCTGCTTGAGATTCTCTCTCTCTCCCTCTCCCTCCCCCTTTTTCCCTCCCCCTACTTACACACATACTCTCTCTCAGATAGATAAATCTTTGAAGATTCTGTTTTATGAGAAGAGCGCCCAAGGTAACAGAAGATAGTGTTACAAGTTTGAAGTCCAATCAACCTCAAAGTACTTCAGAGGTCTAAGAAAAGATAGCTTTCCTGCAGCTTAGAAAGGCAGGCAAAATCATGCAAACTCTTATTATCATTAGCAGTTGCATTTGTGCCCAAAGCGGGGGAAGCATTTACTTAGAAAGAACAGTGAAAGATGGGTTTTTAAAAGACATTACTTCATTGGAGGAAATCTGTAATCACTGCCATTTTTTACCCCATCTTGAGTTAAATAATCCTGCTCTCTTGCCTAAGAGCAGTCTTGAAGACACACACAAAAATACAGACATGCTCCCAGAGTTAATTACCTAATCTTCTGAAAATTTATTTTTCTCACCTATAAAATGCAAGTAATAATATCAACCTCCAAAGTCTGTTGTGAGAACAAATGAGATGATCATGCAATGTATTTAGCAGACTGGCCATCTAGAAGATGGTAAAGGTCAATAAAAGATTGTATATTGATGCAAATCAGTACTGTGCATTTTTTCAATAGACACCCCAAGTATGTAAACAGATATTGATGAAGTAGTTGGCAGCCCATAATTTTACTCAGATTTATAAATAGATTTTTATAAATAAAAATATAAATTTTATAAATATAAAATTAAGCAGATATATAGACTCAAATCAATGAATGCCAATGTTGTAAAAGAATTCTAAACACCTTCGGTTTTTATTTTCATCTATTTTGTTTGAGTGACAAAGATAGGCATTTACAGTAACAATTCTATGTGTTCCTAAAAATTTTGCATTTGCAAAAATTGCACACTAAAGACAACAGGGTCTATGGGGAAAAACAGCATTAAGGGCAGAATAGTCAAAAACAATGCAACTTTGAAATCAACACGCAAAACAAAACCAATTAAAATCCTAATAGGAAATTATCCTAATATAGCTAAATTCCATGGGCATTTGCCAAAGAATCTCAGTCATTGCAATCTCGGTGGCCCTTTACACTTGAGTCATGCTTACTTAGCCTTTTGAAATAAAGTCCCTGAAGACAGGCACTTCCACAGAAATCAGTTTCACCATTTTCAAAACTGAAAATGCAATCCAAGAGCAGCCTTCACACAACTTCCGTAATACACTGACCTCATTCTCCAATTTATGAATCGCATATATTAAATTAATTAAACATGGAGGCCATGAGACTGAGGGGATTCTAATACCTCAGCACCTTAAGTGGGCAATCCGAAACATAAGCTTGTAAATGCCTCAAGGTTAAGAAATGGCAACCCAAGGACAACCAATCACAAACAGCCAACGACACTTTCCCAGATATAAATGTTTAAGCTACAGCCAAATAATGTTCTTGCGTTGCTTCCACCTCTTCTCTATAGGTGTCTTTCCCCTAGCTTCTGTCTGTGACAGACACACTCCTGACTATGTCCAGTCTGACGTTGCCTGGTTCAAACTGAGTGTTACTCAAATAAATGCTTAAAATCTTTACTATGCCTCATTTTATCTTTTAACACAATGTATAAGTTAGTGTTAAAGAAAAACACACTATGGGAGAACAGCCTGTATGTTTGCATCAGCATGACCATGGTAACAACTGTAATGCTGATACTCACCACTAAGCTTTCTTGCCTATGGAAAAGTACTTTGAACCTATGGAGAAAGTCGAAATAATATCCAACGAAATTGAACAGCAGAATATAAACAGTAACTGTCAACATACTTTCACAGCATACATTGTATCTCTCGTTCTTGAAACAACTGTGTGTCAAGAAGGCTTTGGAGATGGGGTGCCTGGGTGGCCCAGTGGGTTAAAGCCTCTGCCTTCGGCTTAGGTCATGAGGTTCCGGGATCGAGCTCTGCATTGGGCTCTCTGCTCAGCAGGGAGCCTGCTTGCCTTCCCCTCTCTCTCTGCCTGCCTCTCTGCCTACTTGTGATCTCTGCCAAATAAATAAATAAAATCTTAAAAAAAAAAAAAAAGGCTTTGGAGGAAAGGTCAGCCCAAATGGGTGGGCAGAGGTATGACCAGATCAATTCTCCTAGTGGGAATTCCCCAGGTAATTGCACAGCAACCTCTGATTTCAGCATGAAGACTACCATTCCTTTTCATAACTCAGCATGAGGCACTTTGTCGAGGGTGGGGTGGTGGGGAAGAATGATGACATTTTTTAAACCTTGGCTCACTGCCAATCTGAGGCAATTGCACCACAACTTTGGCCACACTTGGGTCATTTCCACCTCTCTACCACTTACTCAACGACTTGAACTACACTGAAATCTGCTTCCACAGTCAACTGAATTTGAGGCCCAAGACATCTCCTTCTTGATCTTGTAGGTAAAAGGGGATGGAAAGTTGCAGAAGAAGGTGATTTTCAGTTCCCTGGTGATTAGTGTAAACACACGCATGGGCACATGTGTGTTCATATATGTTTGTGGGTCTGTGTTTTCTTTCTCAAGTATAACCCCCACATTCCACATGTGGACTATGTACCTGCCTTTTCTACCCCTCTACCTCTCCTACCGCCACTGAAGTCCAGAGCTGGGCTCAAAAATAGGAGAGCTAAGGAGTTTTCTAGGTCACAAAGTTTTGACGTGTGTGTCAAAATCAGGGCTCATAGTTCACGGGTATGCACGTCATAGTTGTTTCAGTGGCTAAAATGTTGAAAGACTTCTATATAGCTTCCCTGAGCCCACAAGTCTCCAGACCACCATCCTGGTCTCCCTAGTTTCTCCCTTACCAGAGATTCTCCATCCCACCTCACCCCACTCTGGACTTCATCACCAACCAGAGACAAAAGGTTTAATGCCTGGCCCAGTGGGCAAACAGTCTTTGCTCTGTGCTAAGGCAGACACCATCCTCATTGGTCTGTGTTCTATATATGTGCAGTAGTCATTACTAAATATTTCAATGCCTCCCGCCCAGCTAAAACATCACTGGACATGTCACCTGATGGGGAAAATCGTATTTTCTGCAACTTCCATCCAGGAGACCACTATATGGAGTTAGAAGGAACAGCGTTAAAAGCCTTGAGACAGAAAATAGAATGAGAGACACAAGCAACACATTCAACTTACTGCCATCTAAGAAAGAGAAGGAAGAGTGGGTCTTGATAAGGTCTTGACAAGGGCAGTGTTGGAATGACTGTGCCACCGCAGCTGGGTGGCCGAGACAACCGCAGTAAAACTATTCTCCCTTCCTCCCCGGAAGATGTCAACCTTCCCCATAAAGATATTTTGAACAACTATTTGAAGAATCTTAATTTGGAAGGGGATAAATTATTAGTCTTTCAGAGATACGAATATGTTTCAGTCTGCTAGGGTTTGAGCAATTTGATGCCAGCCACTACCTTCCCGGAGCATGTTCAAACCCTACCTCAGATCCTGGTGGCCATCTTGTTCCTAGGGACATTTAAAGAGCTATTTCACCTCTCTCTGGAGTGAATTGTGTGCTGTGACTTCAGCTCTGCTGCTCTCGTTCCATTAACCAGGCCACCAATCCACGGCTGACCCCTCAGGGGGGCTTGGTCCATTTCCACTCTCCACATCTCCGACACCGTTTTCATGGGGGCACTGTCTTCATGGGTCCCTTCCACGTGATACCATATCACATTGAAACTACTAGCTTTCCCATATAAATCTCCCCGTTTTACCCATTTCACTTTCTGCTGAGTTTTCCATCTCTTACCTCTTGCTGGATCTTATGGAGTCTGATCAACCAGTTCTCATTACTCCCCTTTCTCTAGAAACCCAATTCCTATCTGGGCTTTCTGCATCCTGATACCCTCAGTTGGGCTTCTTCGTTCAGAGCCTCTGCTTTTTGATGATCTTTTTAATTTAGGCCTTACTACAGTTGCTTCTCTGAACCACTTGCTGTTCCCCTAAGTGTGACCTACTCTCCTCCAACCCCCCGTCCCCCGCCAGCCTAGTGTTCTCTTTCCTTAAGATATGATCTCTACCCTTTGCCTGACTCACTTCTTCTCATCCTTCAGGACTCCATGTCATGTCACTTCCTCAAAGAAGCCTTCTCAGATTCCCCAGGGCCAGGTTAGGTTAGCCTCCCGTATGCTCTGGAGCACCTTGGCTCACCCCTGGCACACAATCATCATGCCGGGTATTGTTGTCTTTTTGTTTGGCTGTGTCCACAACTAGAAGTGAGTACTTGGAGGGAAGAAATGGCATCTTGTGATCATTTTCTCCTCAACACCCATCACAGTGTCGGCACATAAAAAACTCTTAATAAATTTTAATGTAATGAGAAAAACAATAACAATGCTGTAAAAATAGTAATACTTCTTGTAATAGTGTTATATAGTGACAGACAGTAGCTACACTTGTGGTGAGTATTGCATTATGTATAGACTTGTCCAATGGCTATACTATGCACCTGAAACTAATGTAACATTGTGTGTCAATTCTATGTCAATAATAATAAAAAAATAATGAATACTTCTAATGGAACCCTGCAAAGCAGTTACCTCATCATCATTCCTGTTTTACAGATGAGGAGACAGAGCAGAGAGAAATTGTGACTTTCCCAAAGTTACATAGATAGGACATATAGATGTAACTTACTTGAAATCTAGCTGGGCTGGCTTCAGAGACTTTTCAGAGTACAATTGGTACTGTGTACCCTATGCCCTTGCTTTTGAGTTAGAGGTAGAATCGTAGCAATAATACGGTATTGTTTGCCATTACTTCAAAGTAAGCTTACATTTAAAAGCCACATATGAGGGAGAATATATGTTTTATGTTCAGTTTATTTTAATCCTGACTGAACACACATTCTTTATTTTATGTCCAGCTCTAGATGGCAGATCCCGAGGGATCAGGATGGAGAAAAAGGAAAAAATAAGTAGAGTGAGAGGGAAAATAATAGAAATCATGTCCAAAGGATGAAGTTGCGATCAGGTCCCCAAAATGTGTTAAAAATGGGCCTGATAGCAACGTTTGGGGTAGGCGTTTTAGAGAGCAAGAGCAAGGAACAGCAGGTTGGAGGGGCAAAGAGGCTGAAGGCTAGATTCTACTAACATGTTTTTGCTCTTAAGCCTCAATAGGTGATCATTTGTATGTGATCAATTTGGCTACCGCAAACATTAAGCTGTGGTGCAATTATAAATCTCCTCTTCACTTAATTGCACCTAATAAACCTTGAGCTAATAACTTGATGATCCATGACAGTCATTTGACTTGGAGATTTATGTCAAAGAATACTGTTTCTCATATTTCTCTGAACCTTAAATTTGGGTGACAGTATTTATCTTCACTAATAAAGTTAACTTGATTTATGCCACATGACAATTCTCCTCCAAGCCAACATTTTACTTATATATGCTGCCTTTAAAGAGCCCAGAGAATCTCTTAATGTAATCACAGTAAATAAATAAATAGTCAATATAGCTAATACTTCATTTCCAGAACAGAAGATTAACAATGAAGTAAAAGTGAGGTGTGTAATGCTGACAGTATATTCTTATCATCTCCAAACTTCCCCATGTCCTTGGTTCACAGGCACACACACAACAAACAGTATCCACCACAAAAGAATTCCAAGAAGGCTCACTCTGAAGATTGCGCCTTCAAAATGTATCATTAGCTGTTATGCTTACAAATGAAGAAGGTGAAACTCATGTTAGGCCAGTGTCATACCCGTGCCCCTTGTCCACATGCACACACCGTGGGAGGCAGACAAGTTTCATTCATCTCTTTCCACCATGGTGGCTGGCCCAGGGTCTGGCTTCCTAGGCATCAGATGTTTACAGAACTGGCTCTCTGAGTCATACAGGAACATTCTTCTTGACCCTTGTAGGCTGTAACCGGGCTCTGTTCCACATGGACCAAAAGCTCCTTGGAGACACAGGTCACAAGCACACCAGTGGGCTGTGCTTCAGCTTCCTATTCCCAACAAGATGCTCTCCTGAAAGTGCATGTTGAGTCAAGAGAACAGTGCAGTTGGCTACAGAGCTGCCTCAAACTTCCATACTGTCTGTTCTGGGATACTAAACTGACCCAACCAAGACAGACGTTCTCCTCTGGGGGGTAGAGGACTCTCTGCTCATATCTTTCTAGAATGGACTCACCCTAGGTCTCAGTGGTAACGCTAGCTGCATGGCAAGAGAGCAAACACCCTGGACAGAGTTGGAAGGCTACACCACTGCCCTGACCTTTCCCGCTGGTCACCGTTAAAGACTCCAGCAAATCACTTTACCTCATGGAGCTTCAGGTTCCTCACCCACAAAATGAAATAATACATGCCCTGATTTATGCACAGAATTGTTCTGAGGTTCAATGGCATACTATATATGAAAGTGTTTTTCTGACTGTAAAGCAAACCTAATAAAAGTGGCATTATTGGTGGTATTTGTGACATTGTCAATTTTGGCTGGTTTCTTTGACTCTGATCTAATGACCCCAGCCCCATAAAATCAGTGAGGTTAACAGGGCTTTGTTATTGTTGAAGGGATTTTCACACATGAAATCCGAAATATAGGACAAATCCGAAATATAGGACAAAAAAATATAGGACAAATATAGGACAAAAAAAGAAGGGCCAGCATATGGCCTGCCCTGAGCACCTGGGCTGAACCACATAGTTTAGTAACTTGACATAGAACAGCGTTCCATGTGTGTGATTTAGAAACCTACTGAGACAAAATATAGCTCCAAAATATATTTTATCTACAAATATGACAGTATTTCCTATGTCTTAATTATAACTTAGGACTGAATGGGTAGTTGTGGAGGTGTTGGGGTGAATTTCCAAAAGAGAAGAAATAGCTTTACATTCATTCAACAAACTTACTGAGCGACAACTGAGGGCCAAGCACGTTGTGTTAGATACTAAGGCGACAGCGCCGAGGAAAACAGACATGGCCTCCTTATGACCTTACAGTGTGGGTAACCCAATCTAGTCTAGGCCATCGAGGGAGAGTCCTTCAGCAACAGGCAATTTATGGAAGACTTCCATGAGGAGGAACTGTACAGTACCCAGGGAAGTAGATTGGTAGGGGAGGTGGAAGAGTCTGTCAGGCCTGTGTCATTTGGTGGCTATTTGGTATTTTTAGTACAATTATCTCACATTTTCAGTCCCACTGCCCCAAGGAAGTTAGACTCAAATTCCCAGCCTCCCTTACAGTTAGGTTGCTGCACCAATTTAATGTACTACTATAGGACTTTGATTCAGAAGTGAGCAAGATAGGTCAACCTACTTCCTGTGGGCTTTTTTTTTTTTTTTAAATAGTGTAGGCAGAGACCACTACCTATCTATGGAACAGAGCAATCATTGAAAGGTCAGGAAGCTGATGTGATTCTGCAGGTGTTGTCCCCTCTGAAATTTCTAGATCTATTTCTATGGCCCTCCTAAAAACTATTCAAACTGTCAAAAATCCCTTAACAAATTCCCACAAATAATGTATCCATAATTTCACAGCAAAGGATTTGTAAAAAAAGGGCCCGACACCATGAAATCTACAGGTCTTATTACCTCCTGCAGCATCCTAAAGCTGCTGGCATCAATGTGAGTTTTCTCCACTAATACCTTGATGTGGTAGAGATAATGAAGACACGAATCCTCCAGAAAGGCAATCTGCCACTAACACCCCAGCAAGACAAAGAGCTCTCTCTCAGGAAGAATTTCTGAAGAGCAAACATCCCCAATGGATCTGAATGCAGATTAGGTAAAAATCCAAGTGGCTTTTGACTAATAGTTGCTGAACCTCATTTAAAGCTTTCATGGTGATGGCCTTAAGGCTGATAAGCAGCTCCAAAGATACCGGAAGATATTCCCAAAAGCCTTGATTGGGTTTTGGAACATTTCGGAACATTTCGGAACATTCCCCCTGATGCTGCTAACATTGGTCACTATCAGTAAAAGCATACTTTTACTGATAGTAAAAGTATCATACTTTGACTCATACACACTGAGCACTTAGGCTATGCCAGACCCCATCCCATTTGATCTTGTGCTACAACCCTTCTATGTAGGTACTTAAATTATCCTCCCTCATTTGGGTATGAAGACACTGAGGCATCAGACCCTCAACCACTAGGTGGAGTAAGTTCCTGACCCAGCCTTTAAATGTAGGCCACTTAACTCCAAAGCCCCTGTGCTCAGCACTCTGCTAAGACAGGGGCGGGGGGTGTGGGGGGGGCAACATCCTTTTGGAAACTGTTGGGCATTTACCCAGCAATCATTCTGCTCTGTACTTTCTCTGATTAAAATACACTTGCAATTTAAAGCATCCTAATACCTTTCTTATCCTAAAATGATTTGTGAACCCACATAGAGCATAATTCTTGGCTTGAACCAAAAAATTAGTCCCAAAAATATGGGGCTATAGCAATCTTCAGAAAAGGTAATCAGTACTACTAAGCTCTATAGCTGACAAGACACTGTCACACAAGAGCTACTATTGCGCCTCAATAAAATGTGAACTCTTAAGATCAGTAAACAATCAAACAAACTTGCCTTCTAATTAGGGGAATCGAGGCCCCTGACCAGGGTAAAAGTGTCCTGGGAATGAGGTTAACCAGACAGCCACAGACGATCAGAAGGTAGCTCTTAACAAGTACCTTAGGGTGTGACAGGCAGCCATGTAGGATTTGGAAATTTTGCCAGAAATTCCCTGAAATTTAGGTGGTTATGAACAAGGGACATTAAAAGTCTCTATCCTGGTCTGGTGAGTGGTTAACTTTTTAGTAGCTCCTGAGTTCTAAGGACTTCCTTTGTTCCACTGTCAACTGGTCTTTTCCTGATGGCAACAGAGTTACCTTCTCTGAAGCCTCTATAGATTTACTACGTAAATAAATAATCATGCAGGCAGTCAAAAAATGTGGAAAAGCAATAAAGAGGGTTCTTGTATGATTATTGTTGAGATATTAGGCCTCCTTCATTAGTACCCATAAAAATATAACAAGGTGAGCCGTTTTTATCTGCAATCTCCAGAGAAGGCATTTGAGGCCCAGGGAGGAAATGCAGAACAGTAGTTGGTAAGTGGTGGCTGTTGGACCCCACAGCTCATTCTCTTAGGTACCACTCTACCTTAGCACTTTCATAAGTCACTTACACACAGCACTCTGGACTTTAGAAACGTGGAATGGGATTCTTGAGCGTCAGGGTTCAAATTAAGATTCTCCCAACCTGCTCGCCCCTCTGGTACGCACTGAAAAGTCACTGATGGCATTTCTAACCCCAGGATGGCTTGTGTGTATTAAAGAGAAGCATCAAATCTTGTCCTGCTCCAATCTATCCTCCATATGGCAGTCAGAGTCACAGTCTTTAAATGTGAATTGGATTATGTCACTTCCTTGCTCAATATTCTCTGGGGGTTTTCCAATGTACTTTGGAAAAAAGCTGCAAGGCGTATTTCGTGGACTGATCCCCAAAGCCAGACTTCCACCCTGTTCCCTCGTGCCTCCTCCAGGATCTCACTCCTCCATCCTTTCCTCACTTTTCCCTTGTGCAATAACATGTTCAAGTTTCTCCTACTGTAATCAAGGCTCTTTCTTAACCTCTGCCCACCTTCCGCTCCCTCCCCAACCACTGCCTTGGTTCTCTTTGTCCTTTTTAACTGTAAGCTTCTGGAAAAAACAGCCTCCATACTCCAGCAGCTGTTTTCCCTCCGTACTCTCTTAACTCTTCGTAGCGAAGTTTCAGCCTTTACCTTCTCTTGAAGTCATCTCTTAAAGATGTGATCTGAGTCATTCCCACCCAGTCCAATGGGTCTCTCCTTTCTTGACTTCTGGGTCATGTTCTTGAGCTCTTCCCCCTGTCCCTGACCTCTCTACTTCTCTTTCCCTTTCCTTGTCCTCCAAAAGTCCCTTCTTCTTCCTGATCTGTATTTTCTCTTAACAGACACATCCACTGTAAAGACTTTATCACTTTTTTTTTTTTTTTTACAATTTCCAACTCTGAGTTTTTCATGTGCTCCTGTTCACATTTCTAACACACACTGATTTCTATGTGGAAATTCTTTCCAGGTGTTTAAGCCGTGGAAAACTAAGCTTCCATTACACCTGCCACACCTCTCTAGCAGAAAACCCTACTTCTCAGCACACAATTTAGAAATCTCATTTCTTAAAACAAACAAAAAATAATCCTATCTCCATCATTTAATATCACTTCCTTATGTGCCCTCTACCCATTTTCCAAATTCTCATAATTCTTTAAGATCCAGTTTATATACTCTCTCCTCCTCAAAGCCTTCCTTGATCACAGGTTCACTGTAAATTCTATACTAAGGGTAAATTCTTTTTTTTTTTTTTAAGATTTTATTTATTTATTTGACAGAGAGAGACAGTGAGAGAGGGAACACAAGCAGGGGGAGTGGGAAAGGGAGAAGCAGGCTTCCTGCTGAGCAGAGAGCCCCATGCGGGGCTTGATCCCAGGACCCTGGGATCATGACCTGAACCGAAGGCAGAGGCTGAACCCACTGAGCCACCCAGGTGCCCCTACTAAGGGTAAATTCTTAAAGGCAGAAGCCATGGGTTTGATAGCACTGTATTTTTCATTGTTTTCATCTCTACCTCCTCTCCCCAAATTCTAACTAACACTTAGTAGGCTTTCAGATGTTTCTTGAGCATATAAAGGAAGAAAGGAAAGAAGGAAGGAGTTCAAATATTTGGGGGAGATAGAGAAGAAAATGTAATCTTGGCATACTTCTTAGTTCTGCTGAGAATAATATTTGCGTAGTCACAATATGTAACTGTACTTACGACTTTCAACCTTGGATCTGACCTCTAAGGAAAAAAACAGAAGATTTAAATATAATTACATAATTGACAGGAAATGTTATCTACCTTAATGCTGTAAAAGTGAAGATCTGGTTGATAGATGGTGGAAGTGGAACAGGGAGGAAGGAGGGAGGGACACTTAGGATGTAATACCCTCCTATGGAAGGTAATGGGTTCCGATGCAGATTACCTGGTCCCTCTGCCACCTTCCTGGCCTTGTGACCTGAAGCAAGGCATTCCCTAAGCACCATATCTTATTTTTCTTACCTATAAATTAGGAATGACACCTCATAGGGTTGCTACCAGGATTAAATAAGATAATTCATGTAAAACACTCTTAACCATGTCTGGCAAATAGTAAAACTCCAGTAAATTTTAGTCATTGCTGACTCACACATTTGAGGTTAAAGAGATAATGTCTAAAGTTGATAGAAGCAGAAACCAAGGCTTATGTGTATTGCATAAAGATATAAAGGTAACAGAGGAACTAAAATAAAAATAGTAAAACTTGGAGTAGGAGGAGAAAATGAGGAAATCTTCATATTTCAAACCAGGAGTCAAAAGACCCTAAAAAGACCCTATTATAAGATATAGTGACCCCAAATATTGTTTAGAATTGGGTAAATAACCATCAGAAATTAAAAGAGAAAAGCTTACAAATGACTACTTCTGAGAAGTGTGACCATAAGTAGGAAAGAGTAGAGAGAGTTTCTGTTGCTTTTCATTGTAATTCTTGTAGTAGTTGATTTTTTACTAGGCGTATATTATTGTGATTTTTATAAGGAGGAAACATCCATACACATACACATATTCACATTTACAGGGACATAAAATGCTTCAAATTAGGGCAAAGGTGGTTACAGTCCCTGGTAGCACTCTTCCAAAATGTATCCACAGTAAACAGCTGGGAAATGAACAATGTTGCTACCCTCACTTGTCTGTAAGTGGTGGTGATTTGACACTTCCAGAGCAGAAAGCTCTGTTAGCTTCCAAAACAGAAAGATTGCCTTATTTTTAATAGAATAGCTGAGCTGAAAGCTTCTTAGCTTATGCTAAATATGTAGAACCCTCGTGTTTTTCTTCCCGTTTTCCTTCATATTAGCAAACAGGTGCTTCCTTCTTCTCTAAAAGTAATACTTGATGTTCTGAGCATTTCAAGGAAAGTGAACGTACATTGAGAATGACATTTTTCTCAGTACAGAAGAGATGATAGTGGAAAAGTCTCCGATTTGCTTTGCTTCCCTTTATGACCACCAGGTTGCTATAAATTGCACAGAAATATTCCATCAAATGATAAACAAAAATCATATTTCCGCTGTGGTAGAGGGTTTAAGATTATTTTTCACAACATAAAGCAAAATGTTATGGGTCAATCAATTATAAATGAGACTTATAGGGACGCCTGGGTGGCGCAGTTGGTTAAACGACTGCCTCCGGCTCAGGGCGTGATCCTGGAGTCCCAGGATCAAGTCCCACATCGGGCTCCCAGCTCCATGGGGAGTCTGCTTCGCTCTCTGACCTTCTCCTCGCTCATTCTCTCTCTCACTGTCTCTCTCTCTCAAATAAATAAAATAAAATCTTAAAAAAAAAATAAATGAGACTTATATAAACCCTTGGAGGGTTTATATACTTTTATATACTTTGAAAAGGAATTCTGCCCCTCAGTGAATTCTATTATACCTGATAATTTGGATTCGGATCTCTTGAAGATGAAGTTCAAAAGTAATTCCCTTAGAATATGGGGAAGTTTTGATACGTTGGACAAAGGAACAATACTAGTTTGTTTTTTTGTTTTTTTAGTGACTTACTTAGATGTAGGTTAAAACTGTAAAATTCTCTTCTCAGAAATTTGTAGAACTGCATGTGTTCAGTGGGAAACTTATTGGTAGAGACATGCAAATCTAAGTTCTTAATTTGAAAGACACTCGGGATTTGAGCAGAGAGCCAGAAACATTAAGAGAAAATTCATAAGAGAGAAACATACGAGCTTATCACACAGAAAACATAAATGACAAAGAAAAAGTTGGATAAGCAGTACCAGAGAAATAAAAGGATTTTGTATCTTTCCTTCCAGCTGTCTACATCCCTCACTGATCCTAGAAAAGACCCAGAAAAAAACTAGAGGTGGAAAAATGAAGAGCTTGAGCAGAGGATGGGAGGGGAGCTCTTCCTTCTCTCAACTCTCATGGACTTGTGTCCATTTGATCAACCCGGTTGCCAATAAAGAAAAAAGGGAGGAGGAAATGGAGGAGAAAACTGAAGTATCTTTTATTTGGAAAAATTTTTAAATGGCAAAAAATGTATTTTGGAGGTAAAAATAAAAAATATATTTCCCTCTAGGAAAAAAAAGAACAAACCACAGATTAAAGCTAAAATTTTATTTTAGTTTACCTTCTATGCTCTTTTTCTGAAACTCTTTTGATGGTCTTTCTTTTTTTCTTTAGGTTTATTTTATTTATTTATTTATTTATTTAAAGATTCTATTTATTTATTTGACAGAGATCACAAGTAGGCAGAGAGGCAGGCAGAGAGAGTGGGGGAAGCAGGCTCCCGCTGAGCAGAGAGCCTGATGCTGGACCCTGAGATCATGACCTGTGCCAAAGGCAGAGGCTTAACCCACTGAGCCACCCAGGCGCCCCATATTTATTTATTTTAGAGAGTGAGAGAGCATTCACACAAAGACAGGCGGCAAAAGGAAAAGCAGACTCCCAGCTAAGCAGGGAGCCCAATGTGGGGCTCCATCACCCTTGGATCTTGACCTGAGTGGAAGGCAGACCCTTAACAGACTGAGCCACCCAGGCACCCTCTGTCTATGGTCTTTTAGTCAATAATGAACAGATGTGAATTACACCACTGGCTCCATGAGAATCTGGTCCCTGACAGAATGCAGCATTCCTTCCCCTTCAACTGATATGTGACCTCCTTGATACTCCTTGTATCTTTGATATGAGTGAAATGCTTATCCAAATAATGGGAAAGGCTTCTGAACATTCTTACAGACAAGAGGAAAAGCCCTCAAGAGCTGCATCTTGTAGAAAATTTTCTATGTAAAAGTGTGATGAACTTGAAAGCACCCTATCAGTACAGGTTAGAGGGAGGCCCAGCTACCCCATTTCTAATGTTCCCACTGATAGCATGAAGCTTCTGCCTCCAAAGCAGAGTTACTCATGTATCCACATTTGATTTATTGGAATCCTAGGAGTTTTGACCCCTAGCCTTCAACTTATCAGAAATCCAAGCCTATCTATAAACCTGATTCTCTTAGGTCTAGTTTGTGCATTAGATAAATGTGTCTGATTAGAGCTTTTGGGCTTGTGTAATTTGCCATGGGATGTATGTCTACATAAAGGCAAAGTGCTAAAACAAACGATTCTCTGCAGTTACACATGTCACCACTAGATGAGGCTACCACTGCCTTTGCTCCCTTCTCTCAATAGAGTGTATTTGGCTACTTGATGACATTGATGTGGAATTGAAAATCCTAGGTTACTCAGGGTTGCCTTGCTTTGAGGATAAGGTGACCAGTCTATTTTGATAATTTCAATAAAATTCAGAGAGCTAAGTATTAAAGTGCACATAAATGCCCTATACTATAATCTATGGTTTCTTTAGCTGGTAACGATTTATTTTAAAAATATTCCCATCATCACCTACTGCACACTGATTTGTTTTGTACCAGTTATTGGCTCTAGGGAGGTACAAACATAGGACACAAGTGGAAAGAAAAGGCCTCTATTTCCTCTTAGGTAAAAATTGGGGATTAGCTTACTAAACATATTTTCAGAAGTATAACCCTGAGCTCATCCACTTTTCCTTAGTATACAGACTTATTAGAGGGTAACAGGTGGATACATAATTTTCATAGAAGAGAGTCATAAAGGGGCACCTGGGTAGGGCATAGTCTGTTAAGTGCCCGACTCTTGATTTCAGCTCAGGTATAATCTCAGGGTTGTGAGATCAAACCCCGTGTGGGGCTCTAAGGTTGGCAAGGTGTCTGCGTGAG
The DNA here is from genome assembly GCF_020171115.1 of Neogale vison. Lineage (NCBI taxonomy): Eukaryota > Metazoa > Chordata > Mammalia > Carnivora > Mustelidae > Neogale > Neogale vison. Next base: position 196,492,721 of record NC_058091.1, on the reverse strand, counting down.
ATGTTCTCCCTCTGCCCTTTCCCCACTCACACTCATTCTCTCTCTCTAAAACAAATAAATAAATCTTAAAAAAAAAAGAAAAGGAAAGAAAAAAGCAGGGTCACAGGAACCCCAAAGGAGCAGGAAAAAGGAGCTAAGGTGGGGCTTATTAGGGTCTATATTTATATACAAAGAACATGATCAGATGATACTCTGGACTGTGCAGGGAGAAAGCTGAAGGGTGTGATGCATGTAGGGTTAGAGAGGACTAAACCCAAGTGGAGTGAAAACTACTTAATTGTCTGACCATCAAATTGTGGAACCACTGTAAGGGGATCAGATATCTCGGTGGGTTGAAACATTTCTAGTAAATGAGGATAATGTCTGGGCAAAGGCTCTAGTAAAACTCTTTCTGAGGTTTAGGGAAGTCTTTGCAGGGGAAAGAGGGCAGAAGAGAAGGTCCTTCTAACCACAGTAATGGCACACTATGTAACTGGACTCACAGTGAAGACAACTAGAAACACTGACAAAATATGAAAACATCTTTAAAGCATCAAAGACCAAGAGTTACTCAGCCAAGAGTCTAAAGAGGATGGAAATCCAAGAGGCATGTAAGGATTCTTTCATGCCTGGGGCATTTTCAGGGGTGGAAAAAAGAAACATAAGCTGAGCTAAGCTTTTGACAGCCTCATAGGACCCAGGGAGGCAAAATCAGGAGTCCAAGACCTGCTTAGCATAATGAGAAAGAAAAAAGCAGTCCCTGTCCCCCAAGAGCTGACCTGGTACCCACAGCCAGGCCTTGGTGTTGACCGGTTGTTGAACATGAACTATTTCATAGAACAGCATTGGACAAACCTACTCTACAGCTACGATCGACGAAGACCAAAAAAGGCTAACTTCAGACTCATGTCTGAAAACAGGCAAAACGTGAACATTGTCACTGACCCAAAAATGACCAAACACCTCCATATCCTGACCCACAGGAATGACTGGTGTCTCCTTACGAATTACAGTGTTACCCTTGGTCTACCCTTCCCTCCCTATTTTTCTTTTAAGATTGTATTTATTTATTTGACAGAGAGAGAAAGCACAAGTAGGCAGGGTGGCAGGCAGAGGGGGAGGGAGAAAACAGGCCCTCTGCTGAGCAGGGAGCCCAATGTGGGGCCCAATCCAAGGACCCCAGGATCAAGACCAGAGCCAAAGGCAGCCGCTAAACCAACTGAGCCCCGGTCTTCCTTCCTTACTAAGAAACGCCCTTACAGAAGTAGCCCTACCACTAAGATCATCTGAACCAAAACAAGGCCCGGCTTCAAGAAGCCCTTCTTGGTCACCTAACACAGCCTGTAAGAAGTCCTTCCCAGCATTTGCCTTCTGAGATGCCTACCCCTCTCCATGGTGTGCATTCTCTCTTACTGCAGTGACTGAAAAAAACAGCTCTTTTTAAAAAAATCGCTGCTTAGGGTACCTGGGTGGCTTGGTAGGTTAAAGACTCTGCCTTCGGCTCAGGTCATAATCCCAGGGTCCTGGGATTTAGCCCCTCATCAGCCTCTCTGCTCAGCGGGGAGTCTGCACCCCCCCACACACCCCGCCTGCCTCTCTCTACTTGTGGTTTCTGTCAAATAAATAAATAAAATCTTTTAAAAAAAAAAATCGCTACTTACCTTTTTACCCAGCTGGGTGGTGATTTTTTTTTATTACTCAAATTTTCTTGAGCTCTGTGCTGGGACACAGTTAAGCTACTTGAAAATGATCTGATCCTTTTGGATCTTGCTTTTAAGATTTGGGAGACAGGGCTGAATTGCTCCTTCCCACTGAGGCAAAACCCCTCTGTGTACTCTAGCTGTTGGTTTGTTGATCTTGAGGTTTTCCAGTCGGACTGGCAGACGCAGGCAGTTTCTGCCTGGTATGGGAGCCCAGTTCCATTACCTCGGATCCTTGCCAGTGCTCCTGTCTCTGGCTTATGCATTTTCTGCACATGCATGTGCTGATCAGTGATCCGCTGAATATTCAAGTGGAAATTTCGGCAGAGCTCCAAAGCACCCTCTCTCTTTCTGTACCTCTGTCTTCTCAGTACTTTTCCTATGAACTCGAGTTTCCTTGCTTTCCCAGAATCTCAGCTGCATCTATTCAACAGAAAATGTCTGCTGGGCTTTGCCCAAGGTCTCGCTCCAGGCACAGGTGTGTGGAATCCCTCAAGGCAATAAACTGGGACAATCGCAATGCTGACCTCATTTGTTTCCTTCTCTTCTGGGATCATGGCTGCCTCCAGTTGCCTGAAAGTCTTTGTCTTGCAAACTGTCCTGTGTCCATTTTTTTGGTTGTCTCAGTGCACGGAGAAATCGTAGTCCCTCCTCTATTCTAGCCAGCGTGAAAATTCTTTTTTTTTTTAATTTTTTTTTTTTTTAAGATTTTATTTATTTATTTGAGAGAGAGACAGTGAGAGAGAGCATGAGCGAGGAGAAGGCCAGAGAGCGAAGCAGACTCCCCATGGAGCTGGGAGCCTGATGCGGGACTCGATCCCGGGACTCCAGGATCATGACCTGAGCCGAAGGCAGTCGTCCAACCAACTGAGCCACCCAGGCGTCCCCCAGCGTGAAAATTCTTATAGACGTTTAAGCTCTGTCTATAAATAGTAGGAACCAAGAAATGTGTTTTGGTTTCATCAGAAGGTTTTATCATTTGGAAGCATTAAAATTGCCTTTCGAAATAAAGTATTTAAGAAGCCCAGAAGCGCTCTGCTTTCTTTTGCAGCCATTTTCCTGTTTGAAAATGTGTCATCAGTTATTTAGGTAGTATTTAGAAAATGACAGAAGCACCGGCATTTTTCATTTGGCTATTAAATAAAAATTTGAAATGTGGTACAATTTCAGTTGTCTAATGTCAGGGCTGCTTAATATTCTGTTCTACTATAGCAGTGTAAGATTTTTATTGTTTCAGTCTTCTGTTTTTGTTTTTAATAAATGTTGCGAAAGGCATACTGAAGATATCAATTTTTGAAAAACCACCTTCCTGTCAGTTGCTGGTTTAAAATTCTGATATTATACTCTTCTCCTTTTCTGTTGAAACTAAGGGAGTTTAAAAGAAGCTACCGAGTGTGTTTACTAGGTGAATTTCATGTTCCCACCCCCACGCAAACCCCTTCTCTCCATATTTTGCATAGGCCTTGGGTCTTTGTACCATCAGAAGTTTTCTTTTCTTTTTTTTTTTTTTCAATTAAAAATATCAAAACCATTTTACAGATTCTGGCTCTATTTATTTGAAAATAAACAGAGCCATCACAATCATACTGTGAAGAATTTTAGAGATCTCAATAGATTTTTAGAGATCTTTTTGAAAAGAGACGGGAGGCTGAGAACAGGAAGTGGTTTTCAGAACTGTCCACTGGCTGGGTATTCAGAGTGATAGCATCAAGCACTGACAAAGGTCAAACTGTACATATGTTAAGGGGAGAGAATTCAACAGCCACGCTAGCAAAACAGGGAGAAGGAGATTCAGTAACGTGTCATCTGTCAGGAGGGCTATTTATCTGTTTGTTTATGGCGAAATCTCACCACCTACAACACAGGCAGCATTAGGAAATAATTTTTAAGGCATCTGAGTGCCTCCAATAATATCCAGTTGGCTTTGTTTGTTCATTTTTCAGCATTTAGCCCTTTAAAAAAAAATTATTTAGACAGGCTCCCCACTGGCAGGGAGCCTAAAGTGGGACTCGATCCCAGGACCCTGGACTTGACCAGGACCCTGAACTTGATCCCGGGACTCTGGGATCATGACCTGAGCCCAAGGCAGATGCTGAGCCACCCAGGTGCCCTCAACTTCTAGCACTCTTGAAGGAAAATTCCTGAAACAGTTCTAGGGGGAAGGTTGGGGACAGTTGAAGGTAACAATAGAAAGTAAATACAAATCTAATAATAATGGAGGAACTGAAATAAACTTTGTAGAGTATCCAATTCAAAAGAATTCAAAAAGATATAGCAACATAGGGTTATTTATTATATCTCCTTGGCCTCAAGGGCAGCATTTTATTATAACATAACATAATCACTGATTATTATTAAGGTAGTATGCATGTAAATAACTTTAAAGTCCATAAAACATTTATAAACTGATTTCTACATATTGTCTCAAGTTGATTCTGACATTGACAATAACACTCTGTAATAATTAAGGAGAGAATTATTGTCTCTAATTTGGACATAAGGAAGTAACTTACTTTAAGAAGGCGGCAAGTTCAATTCTCTTGACTCTAGGTCCAGTTTGTAATAAAACAAAACAAAATAAAACAAAACAAAACAAAACAAAAACAAAACCTTGAGTCATTCAAGTTTAAATCTGTTGAGAACACCCTAAGGGGATGGAAACATCTGTAATATATTTGAGAAATTTTCCATTTAAAAATAAGTAAAAATCTTTGAACATTTTGCCAAGTAAGTTTCAACTCTCGGGAAAATTCATTTTCACTCATTCATTCTCACTTGTTTGTTGAGGGCCTATGAGGTACACACACCTGTGGGGTGCTGGGAAGAGGTGGAGGTGTACTGCTTGGCCCCCAGTCTTCAGGAGTTGGTTGTTGAAGGAACAATATGAAACACAAACTTGTTAGCAGAAGATAAGTGTAGTAGCACTAACGGAACAAGTCCCCATAGTTAGGGACTGGAAGCGAGCCTGTGTCACTTCCAAGGTGGTATTTGCCTTGTGACAAGTAGGTTTACACAGGGGACATGGAGAGAGATATCTCACACGTAGAGTGCAGCTTCAGGAAGATGGGGACAGGCCAGGCTGGGGACATCCATTGATGTAAAGTTCCCTTGTCTGCCTGAAGCATGGAGCGAGCCCAGGGCTATCTGAAACGGAAATAAACAAAAGGAAAATATTGCAAATGCATTCCCTCAGTCAGCAGGTATGAACTGAGAGGCCAGGCTCTGGGCATTTGGGAATGAACAAAGTAGCTGAACTCCCTGCCTGCAAGAAGCTTATGTCCTAGTGAAAGGACAGATGAACAAATGCATCAGTACATAATGTAGTATCAGATGTTGACAAATGCTAAGAAGGAAGGAACTAAGCAGTCAGGGGTGATAGAGGAGGTGATAGAGGAGGTGATAGAGGAGATTATAGAGGAGGTGATAGAGGAGGTGATAGAGGAGATTATAGAGGAGGTGATAGAGGAGATTATAGAGGAGGTGATAGAGGAGGTGACAGAGGAGGTGATAGAGGAGATGACAGAGGAGATGACAGAGGAGGTGACAGAGGAAGTGATAGAGGAGGTGATAGAGGAGATGATAGAGGAGGTGATAGAGGAGGTGATAGAGGAGGTGACAGAGGAGGTGACAGAGGAGGTGATAGAGGAGATGACAGAGGAGATGACAGAGGAGGTGACAGAGGAGGTGATAGAGGAGATTATAGAGGAGGTGATAGGGGAGATGATAGAGGAGGTGATAGACACTGGGTGGTGGCAGTCAGCATGCCTGCAGGTAGGAGGGCTCTTCTTTTACTTTTGATCATTTTATATTTTTTGAAGATTTCATTTTATTTAATTGAGAGAGAGAGAGAGAGCATGAGCAGGGGGAAGGGTAGAGGAGGAGGGACAGCAGACTGTCCGCTGAGCAGAGCCTGACAGGAGGCTCGATCCCAGGACCCTGAGATCAGGACCCGAGCTGAAGACTGAGGCTTCTCCGACAGAGCCACCCAGGCGTCCCAAGAGTGCAGCTGTGTTAGAGAGAGCCACTAAGGAGAGTCTGAATGAGGAACGGTTCAAAGGCCAGGTAAAGTGAAAGAGTAAGATATGTGAATTCTCTGGGCCACAAACATCCCAAAGCTTATTCAGTTATCAGGAAAAAAAAAAAAATTAGGACCCCATTTTGGTGAGAAACAGTTCTAAGTAATAAGCTGGGAAGTCACCTGGAACTTCCTCAACTTTGTCTTCTGAAGCCCAGACCCAGAACCCTGTTCTCCTGGGCGGGGCAGAGTTCTGAGAACACACTGAGCTGGGCCCTGTGACGGAGAATGTCACCAAAGTACCCCCTGCTTCCTCTACAACTTTTGCCCCTTCCCTCCCCTGCTGCAGAATTACATACCCAAGAGTCAGCCAGTGGTGCCTTCTCTTCTTTGCCCCCTCCCCACAACACACACCTGTTTCCAGTCAACCTCCCCACCCACCCCACTATGCCCCTCTAACTAGACACAATGCCACCCTTAGGGTCCCCATTCAACCCTGTGCCTCTAGCCCTCGGTGGAGGCCACCTCTTGGACATTCGCTCCTCTGCTTTATCAAATCATTTATCCAGGTTGACATAAAAAAAAAAAAAAACCCAAAAGAGAAAAAAAAATTAAGGCATGAGATTTAGCTAAGATCGAATCATGGCAGTACTTGAATGTTGAGCCAAAGCACGGGTTGCAAATTCTAATGTGTGGCAGGACGAGGCACGAACACCAGAACATGAGGACAGGCTGTTGGACAGTAAGAGTCAAGCTTGTTATGTTTCCCTTGAGAATAGTACTGGCGTGAAGGCATTGCCCTTTAATGCACTAGGATCTAAACAAAACCACCAGACAGAGCATGAGAGAGTCTGTGGGGTCCTCCGTGGTCTCCACATGGGGACCTGCCTCTCTGTGTAAACAGGATGAAACGCCAGGAAGGTCTGAAGCTTGGCACGCCATGATCAAGCAGTAGCGTCAAGGATGAGTCCGGGGCTGGCACCAGACCAGTAAACTGCCAGACCTGACCTTGAGGAGCCAGGGAGACCTGATTGAAGGTCATTGTGAGAAGTAATGAGGACCTAGACTACTCTAATGACTAGAGGCATTGTTTAAAATTTGAAAAGAAAGAAATTGAAAGTGAAGAATCAAAAGGAATTTGTAACAAACTGGAGAGGGGCCGAATCAAAACAATTATATGGTCTTTTCACAGAGGACGGAGGAGGGCTTGAAGCAGGGGAAAGTCTCGTGCCTTTTGGGCTAAAGCTCTTGTCCTAAGCCCTTCTATAGTTCGTCTATACTCTAACGAACCAGCCAGTGTTGTAATCAGTAGGCATGCTAAGTTCCGGTTCCTACCAGAACAGAAAGTGAAATCAAAAGTAGATTCCCCTTCATTCAAATCTGCAACAGCGTGGATTAAGGTAACTCCTCAACATTTCTCTTCCATTTTTCTTAAGACTCAGAACTTTTCAGTGAGGATAATTACTGGAACTTAAGGTATAAAACTGCTGTATTGAGGAGATCTTGTCATGTTGAGTGAGGCTCCCGAGAAAGGGGGTGGGGGGAATCTGGCACTGCATCCTGGGCATGTGGGTGAGGTTAAGGTTGGGACTTGATTTAAGAATCCTTCAGCTTTACTGACTCACTCTCTCTTCCAGAGATTTCTTAGCTTTTCCCAAACATTTCCTGCAATTCTTGTCTTGGATCCCAGGACATTTTTTTCACTGAAGTGCTATTGAATATAAAGGAAAGTCCCCAGACTAAGGGTCAAGGGCTCTATTTTCATCCCAATTTTGCTTGAAATTTCCCATGTGATTTTGGTAAAATCACTTCCCCTCAGTTTCTTCGCCAGGACACCAAAGACATATTAGCTGGCTTTTCAAGTCCTTACTGAGCTAAGGCTAAAGGCTATACGAATATAAGTAAATAGCAAGACCTTTCTCTCCAGTCTTACCAGTAAAATACAGCTTTCTTGGAGTGTGTCTGCTGCAAGTGGAGACGGAAATAGTCCTTAATCTATGCCAGAGAATTCAAGTAATAGTAATCACAGTAATGGTTTAATATTTAACATTTATTATGTGCTTTGTATTTACTAATTATGGTGCTATGCCAAAATCTTCGCATGAATTCTTTTTTTTTTTTTAAGATTTTAATTATTTATTTGAGAGAGAGAGAGAGACCACAGAGGCAGAGGGGGGAGCAGGCTCCGAGCAGAGAGCCCAACGCAGGGCTGAATCCCAGAACCCTGAGACCATGACCTGAGCTGAAACCGAGTTAGACGCTCAACAGAGTGAAACACCCAGGCACTCCTAGCCACCATTTAATGCTTATTTGAAAAAGATGGAAGTGTCATCATCTTTTCAATTAAAAAAATCTTCCTCAGCTTTATTGAGATATAACTGACATTATAACCTTGTGTAAGTTTAAAGTGTCCAACACTTTGGGTGCCTGGGTGGCTCAGTTAGTTAAGCGTCTGCTTTTGGCTCAGGTCATGATCCCAAGGTCCTGGGATTGGAGCCTCGCATCAGGCTCTGCACTCATTGGGGAGTCTTCTTCTCTGTCTCTCTCTGTTGCTTGTCCTGCTTGTACTCTCTCTGTCTCTGTCAAATAAATGAATTTTAAAAATCTTAAAAAAAAATAAAGTGTACAACACCTTGATTTGATACATTTTTATATTGCAAAATGATTACCACCGTGGCATCAGCTAACACCTCCATCCCATCTCATAATCACCACTTCTTTTTTGTAGTGAGAAAGTCACGGACCTACTTTTTTGCGAGGACAGTGAGAATCTAGTCAACATTCAAGTGCAAGATATAGTATGATTATCTGTAATCACCATGCTGTATATTAGATCCCTAGAACTTGTTAAACCTTCCAATTGAAGTTTGTACCCATTTCCCCCACTGCACAACTCCTGGTAGCTGCCACTCCACTGTGTTTCTCTGAGTTCAGCTATTTTATATTCCCCAGAAACCTGATACATAATATTTATTTGTCTTTCTCTGCATGACTTATTTTACTTAGCATGATGTCCTCAAGTTCCATCCATGTTGTTTCAAACAGCAGGATTGCTTTCTTTGTCATGGCCAAATAACATCTCATTGCAGGTATATATAGCACATCACTTTTATTTGTTCATCTATTGATGGCGCCTTAAGTTGTTCCCTTATCTTGGCTTTGAAATTTTTTATTTTACCATTCTTGTTTGTTGTTGTTGTCCCTTTAACAATACGTGCTTGTCTGCAGTGATATTACAAATTGGAGAATTAAAGTAACTGTTGGGATAATTAATTCTGAAGAGCTTGCTAATGAAAAAAAAAAAAGGTGGGGGGAAGGAGACTGTTCATGGACTGGGTTGGAGCTGGGAGGAGGTAAATAGAAGCAGGTGACCAGGTGGGAGTCAGAGTTGAATCACCTAAACTAACAATATTGTTTGTCCTCATTTTATATTTTGTGATTTTACCCTTCTAATAAGGATAAATCATCTTAGTCCTATTTAGAGGCAGTGCATTCAGTTTGATTTAATTGCACTTTCAAAGGTAGCCTAAGATGAAGAACACCAAAACAATTTTTAAGTATTCTCATTAAGAATATTATAAACTCAAATTTTATTTCTTTAGCTTTTGATATATTGAAAATATACGTTGACCAGCATCCTTTCCAACAACAGCCATAGAATAAGGCCATTCAGATAATTTTATTCATTGAGAGAGGTGAAGTTCAATGCCGCAAATAATTAAAACTGGTATCCAAAGAATATAGATTTTGTGACTCAAGACAAAATAGAGACCACCTGTGCAGCTAATTTTCAGGTGTCCAGGATACAGCCAGAATGGTGTAGCCAAATATTAAAAATATTTAGCACTCAATGAATTTACATTCCTGCCTGAAGTTCATGGCATAGGAATGCAGAGGGAATTCTACACATAAAATTTTAAGGCATAGTCCTTTCATTTGGCCTCCACAGGATTTTTAGTAATAATCAAATGATAGCTCAATTTCTACTTCATGTTGTGGTTATTTGGCTTCTTTCTATGAAAGCAGGTTTTCTCCATTCCCATACTTTTTTTTAAAGAGTAATTTATTAATTGAACTCATTTTCTACATGCTATGAATTTTTTTTTCCCTTCTAGGTCAAATCCGTTTATTGAAACGTATCGTTCAGATCCTGTGTGATGTAACTGGAGTGAGTACAGTGCTACAGAGAATTAAGAGACTTAGTCTGGATATTAATTTGTCTTCTAGAGAATATATTTAGTATCCATTCTTCTGCAATGGCCAATCCGTGCAGAAAACTGATATTTAATATTTACATGGGATTTTACTGCTCAGCCATTATGGCCAAAATATGCATTTGTTCTCAATTTTCAACGTCATCTATTGATCCATTCAATAAGGACCCTGGGGCTTTCCCCGTAGCCACCAATGGGGAACCATTTCCTTGGAACGAGCTAAGGCTCCCGAGGGTGGTCATTCCTCTCCACTATGACCTTTTGGTCCATCCAAATCTTACCTCCCTGGACTTTGTTGGTTCTGAGAAGATTGAAGTCTCGGTCAGAGATGCCACCCAATTCATCATCTTGCACAGCAAGGACCTTGAAATCATGAATGTCATCCTTCAATCAGAGGAAGATTTGAGATACAGGAAACCAGGAAAAAGGCTGAATGTTTTGAGTTATCCTGCTCATCAACAAATTGCACTGTTGGTTCCAGAGGCACTAATGACTGATTTGAGATACTCTGTGGCTATCGACTTCCAGGCCAACTTAGCCAATGGTTTTCAAGGGTTTTATAAAAGCACATACAGAACTCATGGTGGTAAAACAAGGTAGGACCTCGCTCTAGCTGTTTAGTCTCTTATGATACTTTCCTTATGGGTTACAATTCTTTGCCAAGGAGCACATTTCAGCAGTCATTTTTGAAAAGCTCCATAAACCATGGAAACTTGGAAGAAGCAGCAGCTCTGCTGTTTCTTAAGGAAATATCAATGAAGATGAGAACACAGAATGCTAAGGCATAAACAGCTAGAGGGAGAATGACTAGGAGGAGAGACCAGTATGTGACTGTGTTGAGACAGCTATGTTGGTTTGCTAGGGGGAAGGCTGGTCATGGCACAGAAAGCTGAAATAGGGAAGGCTTCTCAAGGAGATGAGTCTTGATCTGAGACCAGAAAGAACCACAAGTGAGGTTTGGTTTGAAAGAAAGGAAGTGAGAGTGTGTGTTCATTCCCCAAGAAATGGCATGACTCAAATCTAGAAGGCAGGATCAAGTGCGTTTGCAGAATGGAGAAATATGGTCAATTTCATGAGCTCCCATTTATTGAGCACATACCATGTGCCAGGCAATGTTCTAGGCATTGAATGTGGAGTGGTAAGATATGTAGGAAGAGACAACCAGAACAAGAAAGTAAATTAAATGGGCAAGGTAAATGATAAATGCTAAGAAGGAAATAAATTGAGGTGCTGTAATAGAAAGAAAGTGTAGCTGGGGATTGGAACTCATTGATCAAAGTGGTCAGAAGAGTCCTTGCCAAGGAGATGCATTTAAATGGAGAACAATGTTTTGAGGTTTGTTTTTTTTTCCAAAAAGGAGAAAATCATAAGGACATCTTTGGGTAGAGTATCTCCAGACAAAGGAACAGCAAGTGCAAAGGTTGTGAGGTTGGACTGACTGACCAACATGGCTTAAAGACACTGAATAAAGGATAAAAGTAGAGTAGAAAGGAGTCATATCAGGCAAAGACTTTGAGCCACTTGTAGGGAGTTTAGGCTTTTCCTCCAATGCAGTGGGAATTCATCAGGAGATTATGATCTGATGTATGCTCCATAAAGCTCAAGTGTATGTTGCGAGTATGATACAGAGAGGGGGACACAGGGGACAGTAATTTTTTAGGAGGTCATTACAGTGGTGGGGGCAAGAAATGAGGGTGTCTTGGGCCAAGCTAGTGGCAGTGCTTACGGAGAGAAGTGATTGAATTTGCCGTTTGTTTTGGAGAGTAAAACAGAATTTTCCAACAGTTACATGAAATTAGAAAAAAAGAAGCATCAGTGATCCATAGGGTGGTTGCTTTGGTTGTCCAGAGCCGGGGTCCATCTGGGAGGGTTTCGGTGCTTTCCCACCTTTGATCAGTGACACTCCACTGCCAGTTAGAGAAACCCAAACACAGTGGTTTAACCACATAGGGGCCCACTCTTTTCTCATGCCACAAGAGGTCTAGAAACAGGACAGCACAGGTTTGCTACAGCACTCTCCGGTGCTATCCAGGACCCAGGCTGCTTCTATCTTTCTGCTTAGTGCCCTTGGCATATGGCTTGCCTCCTAATACAAAATGATTTCCACACCTCTAGGCATTAAGTCCACACTGTGGCAGGAAGAAAGGGGAAGTGGGGGGAGGGGAGAAAAAGACAAAAAGAAACATGCCAACTGAGTATTTTACAAGGTTTTCCCACCCAATGACTTCAATCAGGACAGAAGGAGTTTTATTGCCCCAAGAAGTAGCAAGGGACTCTGAAGAGGTGATTTTTTTTTTTTTAAGATTTTATTTATTTATTTGACAGACAGAGATCACAAGTAGGCAGAGAGACAGGCAGATAGAGGAGGAAGCAGAGAGCCGGATGCGGGGCTCGATCCCAGGACCCTGGGATCATGACCTGAGCCGAAGGCGGAGGCTTTAACCCAATGAGCCACCCAGGTGCCCCTGAAGAGGTGATTTTTTAAAAATTGGACACATTTTCTTCTTGAGTAAAATCAGGATTCCACTGGAGTTGAAGAAGAGGAATGAATAGGGGACCTTAGCAATGTCTGCTACATGTCTCTTCTTTCCCATCTTATGTGCTCACTACCCTCTGAGGACTCATATGTTCCCCCCTGACCCCCACAGTCCCCAGTAGTCCCCGTAGGAGAGCCCTTCCCCAAGCCCATGTCTTTGCTCCTCACCTTGGGACACTTTACTCACTGCAGTCTCAGTTGTTATGGGTCTTGTTCTCAGCTAGCATAGTACTGGGTAGGGAATTTATCAACTTCTCACTAAGGCAACATGTGACCAGTGATGGCTTTTTTCATTTTTTCAAGTGACAAGGACTCTACCACAAGGACATACTTTTTAAGGGTATTATTTTGGAAGATGTGGGAAATTGGAGTGGGAGATGATGATGATGATGATGATTATTTTAAGTAGAGCCGGAGGACTTTTCAACATGTCTCCCATAACTAACTTCAGGCTATTTCTGACTCTTCTTATGATTAATTAGTTCTCTTCATCCTCAGTCACATAGTAGATCTAACATATAAGATGATTTGCAGCACAGTGTCAATAGACTCATGGATCTCTCTCTCTCCTTCTCTCTCTCTCTCTCACACACACACAACTTAACTTCAAATATAAAAATAATCCTATCAACAATAGTTCTTTGAGAAGTAAGAAGTCACTACTTCACATACAGAGCTAAAATTAATTGTGCAAGTACCAGAAAAAAAATATTAAACTTTTTCCTTTCCCACTATAGACTTACTGTAAACAAAATTTCACATTTGTGAAAATTATTCCAGGCATGTGGAATTCCTTTATACTTGTAGTAGCTGCTACCAAATAAAGCCTGTAGTTCCAAGCAAATCAAATTGTTTCGATCCCTAGCCCCATTTTCCAATCTATATTATAGAAACAAAGTAAATTGAGGCACAATTATCCTGGAAACCCCTCTCCCCCACCCCAGCCCTTCTCATCCTTTATCTGACCCTAGAGATGTTTTATTCTCCCTCCTTCTCCAATAAAAGTCTGCATTCCAGCTGTTTGTTTCTTTCTTTCCTTTTAAGATTTATTTATTTATTTATTTGACAGACAGAGATTACAAGTAGGCAGAGAGGCAGGCAGAAAGAGAGGAGGAAGCAGGCTCCCCGCTGAGCAGAGAGCCTGATGCGGGGCTCCATCCCAGGAGTCTGGGATCGTGACCTGAGCCGAAGGTAGAGGCTTTAATCCACTGAGCCACCCAGGTGCCCCTCCAGCTCTTTTTCTTAATTGAAGCTTTAAGTCCAAAGAATAAATCTGTAATTATACAATTTCAGACATTATCCAGGTGATAGGGTACAGAGATTTATCAGAATATCTATCTACCTATTATAGTCTGAGGACTAGAGCTACTTTGTCAGCAAGCAGAGAAAGCTAGAAGTTCCTGGGAGTTAGTCTCCCCATGGGGTACAAAATATAAAATCCCAGCTCCTTGCCTCTAGTTGGAGAAATCTTAAAGATGTAGTTTCCATTCCAGAGCTCCCCAGAGATCGGACTGATGCCGGATCCAGCCTGCTTTTTCTTCTGTCCTATCCTGCTTCCTTCACACCTTACCTACCTCCTTAACATCTCTTGGAGGCATATTTTTAATGAAGCAGGGTCTGCTTTCTGAGAACACAACCTAAGGCATCACTCACATTCACAAGTACTCAAGTCTCCAAGTGAAGCCCCATCCTTAGAGATGGTATTTTACTACTCATATCCTAGTCAGTTTCGGTATCACGTTGACGGGACATGCCTATCTCATTTAGTAGCTAAGGAACTAGTAAGCTTACTCGAATTTTCTGAGTCTCGATATCCTTGTCTACCATGAGTGTGAAGGGAATCATATAAGCAGAGCACCTAGCACTGTTTATAATTCACGATTGGCAGCTAGTAACAGAATTTACCCTGTTTTATTTTAAAAAAAAAAGCCTAGATTCACTAAGATTATAGTTTGAGAAGTCAAATATATCACCTCTAGGTTTGATAAGCTGTGTTCTGAAGGTATAGTTCATTTCTTTTCTTGCTTTCACTTGTAAAATTCTGGCCGGTGGTTTCTTCATTTCAGAATAATTGCAGTAACCGATTTTGAGCCAACTGAAGCCCGGATGGCTTTCCCTTGCTTTGATGAACCATCATTTAAAGCCAACTTTTCCATCAAGATAAGAAGAGAAAGTGGACATGTTGCACTCTCCAACATGCCAAAGGTATTGTCACTTGCAGAAACTTTGGGGGAATCATTCTCAAGTTGAGCCTCGGTCTTTGTTGTATTTTTTTTAAATATATTTTTTTTTGTTTTCAAGATTGAAGCCATTAATTTGTTTTCTCCATCTACATATTATATAATAACCCCAATCCTACTAGATTTTAACATCATTCTGTGTGGGGCATTGTTATATCAGAAGTTTAAAAAAAAGTGATTTATATTTGATTCGTATTCGTATGGAAACAATGTTCTTTTTCAATCTGTGTTACTTGGCCAATGATGAAATTCAGAGCCACCCAGAGCAGTGCTTCTCAAACTTTAATGTTGAGATGAATCATCTGAGGATCTTGTTAAAATTTAGATTCTGATTCGGGTTGGCATGGTGAGGCTCAAAGTTCTGCCTTTTTAATGATCTCCCAGGTGGTACCACTGCTGCCGGTCCAGACCTCACATTTAGAGTGAGAAGGATCTAGAGAACCCTGCCTGGGTTCCTCCCTGGAAATTCTGCTCTAGTGGTCTCTGATGAAACTTAGAAATCCTTTTTTTTTTTTTTTTTTAAATTCCATGGGTAATTCTTAAAATTATCTATGAAAATCATCTATGGTAGTTATACACTCTTTTTTTTTTTTTTTAAAAACTGAAAGAGACATTTGAACCCTTTATTTGCCCTCAAAATTTGGAGACTCTGAAAGATACGGCTGACGGCAGGCCTCATTTGATATTTCCTGGCTAATGATGTGCTTGCCATTTGTGATGTTTGACAAAATATAAAATAGTTCACAATTGCTGCTTGGAAAGTGAGACAAAAATAGAGGCTCTTCTGATCGTGCTTCAGCAAAAATGAGCAGCCCAGAAGGCAGCTGGGCCATCATAAGCCAGCAAGGGGCCCTACCCCAGTTTTCTCTCTGCCCTTCACAGTGATCAGCCTCTATGCCTGAAGGGGAGAAATGAGTCGATAACACAAGACACTGAGTTTCCCTAGATTTCTGTTTCATGCTGGTAAAAAAGGTATTTGTTCTGATAGACTGGCAGAACAGATCAAGGGGAAAAGTGACAATACTCCACGTGACACATATCCTAGTTTTTCCCTGATCATCCAGACAGCAATTTAATTAGCCTACTCATTTCCGGATAAAAATGATCATGTACTTGAACTGCAGGTCTGCTTTCTAACTGTACGTTCATTTAAGGGCAGTTCAGTCTCTTTCCCAGCAGCTTTTTATTAATGTCATTTTTCACGTGAGTAATCATGGAAGGTAAAGTAAAAATATAATTATTTTCAAGCCTTTTCATTAAAATGTGATGCAAACATAATTGCCATTTCATTATATTAGAACTTAAATTTTTTTTAATCTTTAGAAACCTCCAGCAACTTCTCCTATTTAAGATAAATAAGTGCATGTTTCAAAAATATTTTATACGATCCTTGAATATTTGCATTGTCTCAACTGATTTGTCCAGTTGCCTACATAGTGACTTTTCCAACAAATACTGGCTTCACTTTCTGCTTCTCAATGACATGCCCAACCCAAGTTTCTGTGGTTGACCAAAAAGGACAATTGAAGTCAAGCTACGGTCTTACACTCTGGACAATCACAGCAGCAGTTAATCTGGTTTATGGATTAGTGAGAAGAAGCAACACACACTGAGCTCTCAAACTGCTTAGTTGAGAATACAAGATTTACGGGAATTGAGGTAGCCAGCCATGTACTAGTGGGGGCAGCATGTCATTGGAGGGTTTCTTTGTCCCCTTCTTTCCTTAAAGGAACACACACCTGCTGATGATACTTGCTGTGTAAGGAAAGTCTGGCCAACAGTGAGAAACAGCTAAATCTTTGTCTAGCAACAAATGTTCTGTACTTGGAGATTACATCATCATCCTGCAAGAACGTACACGAACACCCCATGCACTTCCATTTAAGGCAATGTTAATCTACATGGTTCACTCCAGGTTCCAGAACAAAACTCAGTCTCCATGGGCTATATCTTCATCTGGGGAAAGAAATCAGAGGGAATGCCCATCTCTCTCCTCACCACTCCTGCCACCAGTGTCTCCTGTCAGAGAGTCTCGTCTCCCCAGTGTCCCACAGCCTTCCTCCCTCTCCCCTCCTGCTTCTAACACACTTGACTAAATGGTTTTTCACTGAGTTTGGTCATAAGACTGCAGTCATAACGCCCTCTCCCCGGCCTCTCCCATAACCCTCGTGTCTGACAGAAGTATGTGCTCATAGAATTCTCATTGAATCAGATCCCAAAAAAAGAGACTGCTGTTCTACAAAGTTAACTTGCAGGAGGTACATATATCGCAGTCCTATATATAGTGCTACCTTTCGTAAAGTATTTGGTCAAGGTCTGCTGCTTTCTTAAAACTTAGGACCTCATTTTTAAAATGGAATTCTATAGACTCGAATGCTAGTAGAATTAAATAACATAAACATGTGTCACTTAAGTAGGCTAGGCAGTCTCTGGTAATACTTCAAGGCATTTTCTCTTGCCAAAGCAAACTGCAATCTTATCCAAATAGATAAAACAGGCTTGACAAGCCCTGGTTAGTGCTGTCACAAGCCTGATCCCTTGAAAGGGATGCTGGGAGGAGAAAGCTAGTCTAAGAGCAGTTACCAATTTAAAGAAAGTGGTATTTTCAGATTATTGGATCTGTATCCATTCAGTATTTTGGGGCATTGTACCATGGTAGAGACCATCTCTAGGACAAGCTATCCTGAACAATTAAAGATAGAGATTAGTAATTACTCAGTGAACTTGATAGATGTGGCTGGTCCGTCTGTAGGCTTAAAACTTCTTTCTTCTTCCGCAGATAGGCAGAAGCTTAAATTACTAATGACCTCCTTGGCCTGCCTGCTTTCATTGCTGAATCAATGAAGCAAAGATAAAATAAGACTATGACTCAAGCTGTCACACAGCGAGTGAAGGAATGAGCAATGTCTTTGGAGTCACACGGTCACTTCCACATTTTGGTCTTCCTGTGGAACTAGCCATGTGATCTTGGGCAATTCAGTTAACATTTCTGAGACTCTGCTTCCTCACCTGTGAAATAGCACCTACCTCACACATAAATAAGAGGACTAAAAGATAATGAAAAGTATCTCACACAATTTTGCATCCCATTCCCTTCTGTAACAGAGATTTATTATATAACAAACAAAGGGAAAGGAGACATTATTTGATATTTTTGCTTAGAAGTGCAGAACTTTGATTTCTGCCAGTGTTGGAGATTACTGCATTTCAAGAAAGTAGAAACCCCTAAAATGTTTTTTTGCTTTCAAGCAACAAAATAAGATTTGGCATCGTTTGGGGTCCCAAAAGTGGTACATGAGGTCTTAGAGGAAGTCCGGGCATAAGAGAAAAATGGGGAGTAGAGGTCATAGAATGGGATGGGCCATTGATCTTCAAGTCCTTCAAAGTGGCGGGATCTTCTAACTCACCGGCTTAAGTCATAGGTACTGTTGTAAAATACTCCAATTTTCAAATTTCAAATTTTTTTTCCCTTCCTGTAGGTGAAGACAATTGAACTTGAAGAAGGCCTCTTAGAAGATCATTTTGAAACTACTGTAAAAATGAGTACATACCTTGTAGCCTACATAGTTTGTGATTTCAACTCTGTGAGTGGCACCACCTCCTCAGGGGTCAAGGTGAGACTGAGTTCTAATTTTATACACAGTCCTGAGAGCAAAGAGGTTTTGTTTTCTTATGCTTTTTATCATGCTTATTTCACAAAATAGGCAAAAAAATAAAATAAATTACTCATAAATCCCATCATCAAGATAGAATTACTGATAATATTAGTGTAAGTTTTCCAAATATTTTCCATATGTATGTCAGTATATGAGAGTATATACAATAATGGTGTATACTCATTTTTTTAACAAAATAATATTTTAGATTATTTAACTCTACTTTCACCATAATATGCCCTAAGAACTGAATGCCTTTAAAATTTTCTATAGTACTTTTATAATCTATTTTATGGAACTTTCTATAATATTATGTTAGCAATTGCTTAGTGTTATACTGCATGGAAGTACCAAAAGAAATTTTAGTCATCCTCTTATTTTAGGACATTCACATTGTTTCCGATTGTTTTCTATAATTTTTTTTCTTCAAAGAGAGGTAGACTTCAAATTTTTAGAGTCTTCATTATTTGCAAAAACTTATAATACCCAATGGGTATCTTACAGAGTTTTGTAAATATCAGTAGAGACACCACCACCATCATCATCATCATCTGCTTACCCTGAAGAACTAAATATAACAGTCAAAGAACCGTAAAATAATTCTTCTGAAAAACAGCTATTAAATGACTATTTCAATTTGTATCCATATCATACTTACCGATACGTAGATACATGTCATGAGCAGTGCATCTACATATGGAACACAGCAGCTCTACAGTCAGATTCTGCATAGATAATAGACATATGGGAGGTCATGGCACGGAACTTCAGGAGGGCGGCTTCCGCTCAGCTTCCTAGGTTTCACATCGCAGCTCTGCAATTCTCTAGCTGGGCGACTTGGAGCACGTTACTTAATTTCCACGTATTTCCATCTTTTCATAAGGTTGTTGAGAGGATTCAATTAGATTTCATATGTACACATTTAGCACTGTGCCTGATAAGCCATCAAAAGATGGTAACTATTAACATATCCTTCGTATAAAAGTTCTGAGGGACGTTGGGTAATTCAGAGCATGAAAGCACACCATAAAATGAAAGTAGAAGCATACCTGAAACCCAATAAAAGTGGAATGTAATTTAATTTTTTCCACTCGGTGGTTATTTACTTGAGGGGGAGTAAAGAAACATATTTGGGGATTTTTGAGTTTAAAGTCTATAGATGGAAAGGTGGATCCGATAAGTTCTTGAAGGCTTTTCCAACTCATATACCTATGTTTTATTTGACTTGTGCAGGTAGACACAGTTCTGGAAAGCTAGCACTCAAGTGCTAGAATGCATAATAGTGATGAGCTCAGGTGGGCTCTCATGATATAGTGAGTTCATATAGCTTGAAATTTACAGATTAGCACCTAGGGAATGGAATATGATAGAAGACACAAGATAGCTTATAATTTTTAAGACTGACTTTTGCTGTAATACTTTATGGAACATCTTATCCCCATCAAAAACATGCTAATTCTATTTAAAAATTTTCATGAAAAATTCAGTCTACCTTTCTTTGAGTGAGGATTGTTAGGAATGGAATTGTGCCGAGGATTTGTGACATTCAAAGACCACTTCTTCTGATCAACATTTCCAGGTGTCCGTCTATGCATCTCCAGAAAAATGGAGTCAAACCCATTATGCTTTGGAAGCATCATTAAAGCTACTTGATTTTTATGAAAACTACTTTGATATCAATTTTCCACTCCCCAAACTGGGTAGGTTCAAATTCTGTGTCATTGTATTTATTTTTCTTACAGATCTTGCTTTGATTTCTTTTTTTGTCTTTATATGTGATTTAAATGAGTACTGAAGAGGTTCAGTTAGCCCAGGAAGCAATAATTTGTACCTCAGAGATGGTTCTTGAGTGTAGAAAAGAAAAGTATTTATGAGAAGTCTGAGTAGTGTGGATCATTTATTCTTTTATCTGGTTCATATTAAAATAGCTGTATCACATGTTAGATTTAATTGGATGAATTCTCCGGAACATACAACCTTTTTCTATGCTGTATTTGTATAAGACCAGCAGTCTTTTATAAAATTTGCCAAAGATTTATGTAAATAGCTAGAAATTGTCCCTCTATCTGTTTATAGTGCATTTGAAGTTGAAAGATAAGATTTAAAAGGTTTAAAAATAAAAGAAGACTTGGAGGAAGTAGATAATTTGAATGTGGTAGTAACAGATTTTTACATAGAAAGATACAAATAGTCTATCCTGGTTTTGATTTTCTATCTTAAGAAAAACACATTAAGCCATAACTTTGGTTTCATAACATATTAGGTTGGTTTTCAGAATTTCTGACAGTGACATTTTTTTCCCTTGAGAAAATTAAGACATACTCCTTATCATGTCTTTGTTTCTCTTTACCCTCCAAATCTGTGCCATTTTTCCTTAGAGGAGGTAAAAGGACCATCAAAAGGCTTTTCCAGGGGCTTATTCTTATTGTTCTTGAGTCTCAGTGCTTTATTATAGTGCAGGTTCTATCTGTTTTTTAGTATAGATATACTAAATATACCTATAATCCATTGTTGTTTCTATGTCAAAAGCCAAGGAAAGATCCAATAACAACCTTTACTCATTTATTTGAGAGAAAGAGAGAGAGAGAGAGAGCACACGCACAGGAGTCCAAGCAGGGAGAGGCAGAGGGAAAGAGGAAGGGAGAAACAGACTCCCTAATGAGCAAGGAGACCCATGCAATGCGGGGCTCCGTCCCAGGACCCTAGGATCATGACCTGAGCTGAAGGTGGATGCTTAACCCACTGAGCCACCCAGGCACCCCTGTGAAATGTATTTTTAAAATAACTGAAAAGAAGGATGCAGTTTAGGAAAAACTAAACTAGATACAAGTATCTCTAATGATTATTGGAGATAATTCAACTATAAAATCATCAGTGCAATTTACAAAAAAATTCATCCCACATTTGAAGTTCTAATGAATACTAATCTTTATTAGTGCTAATTTACTTTAGATTGTCTTATAAGTATTCGTTTTTATCCACTAGAATTAACCAGTATTAATTCCAGACAATGTTATCGCAAGGCAAGTGACTTGGTTCATTTCAACTTAAAAAAATTACCTTCCTTTTTAGTCAAACCGTAGTTCTTCCAAAATGGGCTAGCAGAATAAAAAGTAAAAATTCCAAGATTAAATATTAGTCAGAAGTTTTCTCACCTACATGACATCAATGGCAATGGGTATACATACACACACACACACACACACACACACACAGATAGAATATAAATTAATATACATTATACCTGAGTTGCTTAAAGATGATTAAATTTCACTTTTTCCCTCAAGACTTTGTCAAAAGGTAGAGAAAATATCAATGTTGAAAAGGAAATTGAGGTCAGAAATAATTGATGCCTACAACTTTTTTCCTCTACTGCCTTAGAAAGGACACTTGCTCATAATAGAGACCACACATTCTTGAAAAAGTAATCGAAATATAGACAATAGAGATTGCTCCTAAAAGATGTTTTCCTAAAATTGAAATCCCATATTATTCTTTTTTTTTATAGAAATGAGTTCATTATATGTTTTGATGAATCTCAAACATACTAAAAATTATTCGATACCTTTCAAAGTTTTTGAGTAGTATTAATATAAAATACAATATGAGTATTTCTAAAAAAATCATTTTCTTAGCACTAATGCACCCAAGGTATTTGCTGAGTTTAGCACGCTTTGAAACAAGTGGGTAAATGTCAACAGGTTACTTCAGCTATAACCAAAATTGTATTGATAGAATTAATGATGCTTAATAATGGCTATCGATTATTTTCAGCGCATCTGCAAGACCCCAGGTCAATGTTGCAATAGTCTTTATGTTTTCGGAACCTCTGCTTATACATGAAAGTGTCACAATGTATCTGAGGGGGAAGCAAATCCCATTTCTGATGCAGAAGCCATAATGATCAAGTATGTTTGTTCTTATTTCTTAGATCTAATTGCCATTCCTGACTTTGACTCTGGAGCCATGGAAAATTGGGGCCTCATCACATATAAAGAGACGTCACTGCTCTTTGATACTAGCACTTCTTCTGCTTCTGATCAACTATGGGTCACCAAAGTCATAGCCCATGAACTAGCCCACCAGGTACCTAACACTCATGACATTCTCTTAGCATCAGTCCAAAAGGCATTGTACAGGACACCAGCGGGCTTCCTGAAACAACATAAACTTATATCATTTTACCCTTAGAGGGGAACTTGGAGACTATCGAACCAAACACAGTATGTCCAGTAGCAGAGATCTCAATCTCTAGACTATGACACTCACACAGGTGTGTTATCACAAGAGAAATGGTCACTGTATCCTTTAAAACTCTTCATTCAAGGCAAAGCCTTTCTACGTATTTTAGTAGAGAAGTTATGGATTATGGAGATACATAGGAGGCAGAATTGGAAACCCTACAGGGAGAGGTTTCTATTAAAAATAGTTTTCCTTATACCCCCTAATCCAGGGCAAAATCAATCTCCCTTCATTTGGAAGATGTCACTATATGGCCATAGTGAGGACTTCAAGTCTAAGTACTCATGGGTGGCTGACCCTAGACCCATTACCTAACTCCGAACTTCAGTGTCTTCATCTATAAAATTAAATTAATAGTAGTTCCTGCTTCTTGAAACTGCTGTGAAGAATTACAGATAAGTGTCTGTGCCTGTCACACTCACTAAGTGTGAGTTATTAGTGACAGCAGCAACGATCTCTGCTTCTGCTCCCATATCTTGCAGGCTAAGTTTTCCAAAGCCCATCTATCAACACTGTATTAGATGCAAATTCGGAACCATAAAACTAACTCTATAGAAGGGACGCCTGGGTGGCGCAGTTGGTTGGACGACTGCCTCCGGCTCAGGGCGTGATCCTGGAGTCCCGGGATCGAGTCCCACATCAGGCTCCCAGCTCCATGGGGAGTCTGCTTCGCTCTCTGACCTTCTCCTTGCTCATTCTCTCTCTCACTGTCTCTCTCTCTCAAATAAATAAAATAAAATCTTTAAAAAAAAAAAAAAAAAACTAACTCTATAGATATCAGAGACTATTTCTGCTCTATTTCATTTCTGAAAATTCCTAGTAACACAATGAATTATTAAGGGCCCCAGAAATTCTCTTTCACCATGTAGACAACGATCATGTTATTGTATTTATTAGAAGCTAGTAACATCTTGTTTTTAATTTTTAACTTTATCCTTTATCATTATTATAATAATGAGTTGGATTTTATTTAAGCAGTGAACTAAGTACCCAATTACGTAAGAAGCATGCTCAGCACTGTAATCGAAGCACATATGTGTGGCTTCCTCTGGTTTAGAATCTCCCCACTGGCCCATCTTAGGGCTTTTGATTATTAGTCACTGGTAGCTCTAAAGCATTTGACTGAATCTGGGGATTTCTAATCTTTCTACTGAATGTTCCTACGGAAATGGTTGGAGAACTCTACCTCTGAGGCTGCTCTGGCCTTCACTTTTACAACTTCTCTTTCACGGAGATGCAAAATCCAAGGCTGAAGCGGCAGACGGCAGTGGAATTTTTGTCTTGACTCTTTTGTCTCCCCCATTGATCTCCCTCCGACCATTCACTCCGACAAAGACTCCCGGTGCCAACTGAGTGGGCCAAGGGTCCATAGCATGGCATACCAGGGCCCCACGATGAAGCCCTTCTCCACCTCTCCAGCCTCATCTCTTACCTACACCATAAGCTTTGGCCGTCCTAGACTATTTTCCATTCCTCAATGTGCCAGTTTGTGTCGCTCCTCTATGCTTTTGCTCTTGCTACTGAATCTGCCTAGAGCACACACTATTCCCAACATACCTGAGACCCCTTGTAAGAGGCAGGAAATGAATCACTTCCTAACTAACTTACATACTCTCCCCAAAATAACGCTCCCCAAAAAGAACTCCCCAAATTTTTAACTCCTGGAGTCTTCTCTACCCTTTGTACAGGCATTGATCATAGCACCATAGCGCTTTGGTGCATTTATCTATCGGTTGCCCTCCATTATTTGTATTAGGGCAGAGGCTGTATGTATACATCTTTCTATTTCTATATGGCACGTGCCAGTAACAGTGGGTTCTCAAAAGGTATTTATTGAATGAATGGATAAATCACTCTTACTAACTGGTCAATTATCAAAAATAGCTCAACTTGGATTTTTCATATTCATCACTTCTCCAATTAAGGAAACACCTCCCATCCATTTTCACAGATGCTCTCAGGAAGACTGGTGCCCACTTGCAAAATGATATGAGGGTTGTCAGAAAAGAAATAGAGCTTAAACTGTTTCTGGAAGCTACATATCTAGCTATAACTGTAAGAAGTCTTTTCTGAATCTTAGAATCTTTTTTTTTTAAAGATTCTATTTATCCATTGTTTAAAAAATTATTTGTTTATTTATTTGACAGAGAGAGAGATCATAAGTAGGCAGAGAGGCAGGTGGAGAGAAAGAGGGGGAAGCAGGCTCCCTGCTGAACAGAGAGTCAGATGTGGGGCTCGATCCCACCACCCTGGGATCATAACCTGGGCTGAAGGCAGATGCCCAAACAACTGAGCAACCCAGGTGTCCTTGAATCTAGGAATCTTTTTGTTTAATTTCCCAATTCTCTGGAGATTGCAATCCTGAACAGATAAACTAGATGGATAGTACTAGGCACATAGGCTAAATAAAATACAAAAGTATGTGAAAAAGTAGTAATACTTAAAGTCAGTGTTACAGATCAAATATAGGTCAAGGGTAAATTGATGTTTAGCTTTCCTTATGGCACCCTGTTAATTTTATTTTTATATATTTAAAATCTCAAAACTTTATTCACTTTAGCTTTAGTGTCCAGGTTAATCTCTGGAAGAAGTCAGAGAAAAAGTGAACAACTAAATTCCCTCATCAGTAATACTATGTAGCAATCCAAGAGTCCTAAATGATTTTGTAAGAATTTGAAATATTTGCTACTTAAATATAAAGCAAATATTTGCAACTTAATATAAAGAAGTGACTTCACCAAAGATATTTTGGCTTAGATCTCTCCTAAGACCATCACCATAAATCAAGGATGAGGTAAGATTGTATATCTTTTTCTCGATAAAATCTAATAGCTAAGAAATGTTGGGAGGATAAAATGGAAGTTGGAGAGTTGGAGACAATAAGGACACAAAGAAAAGTAAACAAGAAACAAAAATGTGGTGATGAGAAGAGAAGGCAAAGCAGTCAGTAGAAGGCAGTTGTACAGAGAGAAAAGGGCAACAGAGAGAGGAAAGGCCTTAACCATTGAAAGAAGTATGACAGCATCCATTATATATTTTTGCTAGTTAATAATTTTTTAAAAGATTTTATTTATTTGACAGACAGAGATCACAAGTAGGCAGAGAGGCAGGCAGAGAGAGGAGGAAGCAGGCTCCCTGCTGAGCAGAGAGCCCAATGCAGGGCTAGATCCCAGAACCCTGGGATCATGACCTGAGCTGAAGGCAGAGGCTTTGACCCACTGAGCCACCCAGGCGCCCCTAATGATTTTTTTATATTAGTTTAATTTCTTTTTTAAAATGTACTTACTTATTTAAGAGGGAGAGAGAGAGAGAGAGAAAGAGAGCATGTGCATGAGCCTGGGGGAGGGGTAAAGAGAGAGGCAGAGGGAATAATCTCAGACTCCTCACTGGGAATAGGGGAGGGGGTAATTCAGGGCTCCATCTCACAACTCTGAGATCTTGACCTGAGCTGCAGTCAGGAGTCCCATGCTCAACCAGCTGACCCACCCAAGAACCCCAATATTTGTTTAACTTCTAGTAACACTGAGTCTCTCCTTCCTAGTGGTTTGGCAACCTGGTTACAATGGAATGGTGGAATGATATTTGGCTCAATGAAGGTTTTGCAACATACATGGAACTTGTCTCTGTTAATGCCACATATCCAGAGCTACAATATGTAAGTTTACAATTTTGTATGTCATACCACATATACAATTCAGCCCGTAACACAAATCTCTCACCCAGAAATCTATGGGCAGAGAGCTCAAATAGCACAAATGCACAGCTGTGTACGTGAGATGAGAGGAAAGAAAGTCACTGTCTATGAACAATGATGTAGGATGAGATGGGGCTCGTGGCTAAAGATCCTCTGGAGAGTTCTCGGCATATAACCTGAAAATTAAGCATAATTGGGGCACACTCTTTTAGAATTTTCAAAAGGCCTGCCTATTCACTTCCCTAAAATATATGAAAAGATTTTTTTTCAAACATGTCTTTTTCTTTACACATAAAGAGTCTGAACACTACATATCAAGGTGGTTTGTAATGTTTACTTAGCTCTTTGGGTAGGCATTTGGTCCAGTATGGTACAGAGAGTCATGGATTCAGAGTCAGTGTCGTCATTCTTCTCCTTCTCCTTCTCTTCCTCCTCCTCCTCCTCCTTCTTCTTTTTTAAAAAAGATTTTATTTACTTATTTAACTGACAGAGATCACAAGTAGGCAAGGAGGCAGGTGGGTGGGGTTGGGGAAGCAGGCTCCCACATGAGCAGGGTGCCCGATGCGGGGCTTGATCCCAGGACCCTGGGATCATGACCTGAGCCGAGAGCAGAGGCTTAGCCCACTGAGCCACCCAGGCACCCCAAGTCAGTGTCTTCTTATTTGCTATGTGTTGATTGCACGGTGGAGTCCCAAAGTTTCATATATTCTCACTTGTAAAGAGCACATAATGCATCTACTTTACAGGGTGTTGAAAGGATCACAGATAAGGTCCTGGCACATAGCAAGTGTTCACCAAATGGGAACATTTTATTTCTGTATCCAAGGGCCTGGTATGTGGTACACATTCAACCAATGTCTGAAGGAATGTTGGATTTATGCCTTTATGAAGTAGAGAATTGGTGGCAGGGGACTATGTAAGGGGAAAGAAACTTACAATCAATTGTAAGAAATGACTGTTTCTATGATTATCTTCCTAAGCCTACTGTGTTTTGTACTGCTTTGAAAGTGTCAAATTCAAAGTGAAAACATTTTCTTCCCTCTTTAGGATGATGTTTTTTCAGACGTGTGTTTTACAGTAATTAAAAAAGATTCATTAAATTCATCCCGTCCTATCTCCAATCAAGCAGAAACTCCTACACAGATAGAAGAAATGTTTGACTCCGTTTCCTATAACAAGGTAGTAAATGCTGTGGGAGCTCTGCTTTCAGGAGAAATGTAATGAGGCTTGTAAGATCAGCAGTTGAACTTACTGGTTGCTGATTCCCGCCGCTGGTTATACTTTTGTTGTATTTGACGTTCCATTTTCAGACACTACCCGTGTTCCATACAGTTTAAGCTCCCTTAAAAAACAAATCATACTATCTTTTTCTTTATCTTCTTTTTTTTTTTTGATCTTTTTTTCTTTTTTTCAGGGAGCTTGTATTTTGAATATGCTCAAGGATTTTCTGAATGAGGAGAAATTCCGCAAAGGAATTATTCACTACTTAAAGACGTTCAGTTATGGAAATGCTAAAAATGATGATTTGTGGAACAGTCTGTCAAATGTAAGACATATGCTGGGTAACTAGACTGTTGGTAAATCTAAAATGTAATAGGCTAGTTATGAAGGTTTATAAATAGTTGTATTGTCAGTCAATCAACATGTATTCCATTTTCTACTCTGCCAGGTGTATCGAAGGCAGCACGTTCTTTTTCCTTTGGAACCAGATGCCATCCACACTGGGGTAGTCACAGGCCTTTGGTATCTGGTGCCCTTTTCTTTGGTTCCCTTCTAAGGATAACCTAATACTTTTATCTCCTCATTTTCCAAAATCTTTAATGACTTTGTAATTCCCGCCATGGATATCTAAACTTCTTTGCCCCAATTTTAAGGTTGAACTCTACTTTTTCAACTTTAGTGTCCAGCATGTATTCTCCATTGCGTGAGACTCATTTCCTCCCTCATCGAAAGAAATCCTGCTCAATCCTTATGTCATCATGTTTTTGTTTCAAGGGTCCTCGCTACCTGGGGACCCTTTCTTCTTGCCAACAATTCAAACGCCATCCATCTTTTAAGTTCTAGCTGAGAATTTACCTTCTCCTTACAGACTACTCCACCCTTCAATGGTTTGCCTTTCTTTTCTTTTCTTTTTTTTTTTTAAAGATTTTTAAAATTTATTTGACAGAGAGAGACACAGCGAGAGGTGGAACACAAGCAGGCAGAGTGGGAGAGGCATGCTTCCCGCCAGGCAGAGAGCCCCATGTGGGGCTGATCCCAGGACCCTGGGATCATGACCCCAGCTGAAGACAGGCACTTAACAACTGAGCCACTCAGGCGCCCCAGTGGTTTGCCTTTCTGCTCAATACCTAAAAGTGCGTTTACGAATCTATCCCCCAGAGTGATGTCGTCTTTTAATAGCTTATAATAGTTTAATAATAACAATAGTAATAATAATAAAATTTGCTTAAGAACAAGAATCATATCGGGGCACCTGGGTGGCTCAGTGGGTTAAGCCTCTGCCTTCAGCTCAGGTCATGATCTCAGGGTCCTGGGATCAAGCCCTCCCGCATCAGGCTCTCTACTCAGTGAGGAGCCTACTTCCCCTTCTCTCTCTGCCTGCATCTCTGCCTACTTGTGATCTCTCTCTCTCTGTCAACTAAATAAAAAAAATCTTAAAAAAAAAAAAAAAAGAACAAGAATCATATCTATTCTAGGTGCCAGGGCATTTAGCGTTGTGATTAATGAACAGTTCATTGCTAATGAAGGAACACTTGGTCTCTTTTGTCATTGGGATTCAAGTAGTATGATAAGTAAAATGAAGAAAACATGTAGTAGGCTCAGATGATTCTAATAATTATTAAAATACTCTTCAATTTTCAACTGTGAGTAAAATAGTCTTTTATAGATGCACTGGACTGGCAGGCTTACGCAGAGAGATAGACAAACCCTAAGCCATTGTAGACAGAAGAGTCCTCTTTGTAAGCACTTCATGGCTCAGGGACAGTCATAATATTGTTCAATATTTATATAACACTTAATAGTTTAAAAAGATATTTCAAGTGCATTATCTCATTATCTCATTTGAATCTTTAGTACAACCTATGTAAATGTTTTTATCCATTTCTATCACTCCCTGCTGAAAATCTAGATGCTTGCTCTCCAGAGTCCTCCTAAACTTCTCAACAAGCCTCATGTTGCTTTTCTCTCCCATCCCTCACTTTCTCCCTCTCCTTGGCTATGTGTGTGTGTGGACATCAACCTTGTCTTTCTTCAACAAGAAACAATATGTCCTTGGTGTGCATAGTGGGTATCAGGGGGTTATTAGAGGAGAAATTTGGCCAAGAATTGCAGGATTCTTTTAGGCCAACTGTGGATATTCCTATGTTAAATTTAGTCACATCATGCTTATTAGCCATCTCAAGAAGGTAAGGCAGGCATTCTTGCCCCATTTTTATAGGTGGGAAAAGTAATATTGAGGGAGAAATTGGTGCAAGGTTGTATAGACACAGGCAATGATGGAGTCAGTATTTGAGATCTATCTTCTGATTCCAAGCTCAGTATTCATTTTCCTAATAACTTCACAGCTTCTTCCTAGTTCTCAGGAAAGTCTCCCATCTAACCTTTTCCTAAAGGTCCTCAGGTCTAGTTGACCACTTTCTGATGCCAATTGAAACTGTGGTATGAAATGATAATATCTTCCTCAACACTGTGTCACATCACATCATTTCTAACACATGTCAATAGTAACTTGGGAATTAGAGGAATTCTTTGTTGTTATTTTTCATAAGATCAATTAAGAGCGTTTGAGAGCCTTAGAAAGTGTGTGTGTTATTTTTCCATGTACAGTTCCCCTTGAGCATTAAGTCTTAGTTATTTAAGCATTGATGACAAGTTGTTGATTTTCTTAGGTCTCATTTTAATTCTGAATTCAAAGTTTATTATTCTCTTGTTACTGTGATAGTCATTAGGAATGCCCAGGTAAGCAAAGGCATTTCCCCTCCCCAGTCAAGGGATTTGTGATATGATAGGAGAAGTTTAGTATTAGACACAGTTGCCTAAATGCTAAATAGGGGCATGAGCAGCACGTACAATAAAAGAATAAAGTAGGACCTTTCCCAAGGGAAAGAGAAAACAGAAAGAAAAAGTCAACAAACTAATTAATTTTTACAACAATCATTCTACTACATTGTACTTCTTTAGAAAACTTGAAATATATATGTGTATATATATATATAAATTTAATTGATCTAGATATACATGGTAAGGAACATAGCAGTTCATGAAAACGGAAAAAAAAGGGGCCTTTGCAGCAGCCATAGGAAATCCACAAAAATTACTTTTTGTTTTATGTATATAAGTAACTTTTCCTATGGTCACTACCAAGATGCTTTTCTTCCCCCTTTCTCATGAGTTACTATGCTCCATACCTTGTCTGAAGCAATTAAATTTTCATAGAGCTATTAAGTGTCTGTATTCATGTCTAATATGCATATTCGGCCAACTATCAATACCCAAATGGTAGTGTTCTTCCATTCTTGTTTTATAGAATTGTCTAGGTGATTTTACATCTGGTGAATTTTGTTATTCCGATTCCAAGACGACAAGCAATACAGTAAGTATAAAAAAACTTAGAGTAGAAGAGATCTGGGGTGTCATGTGATCCGAAGTGATTATGTAGAGGAGCCCAACTATTCCTTTTTTAAAAAAGATTTATTTATTTATTTATTTATTTATTTGAGAGAGAGAGAGAGAGAGGGAGGGTGCTAGAGTGGGGGGAAGGGCAGAGGGAAAGACTCTTCAAGCAGGTCCGGCATTTGGTGGGGCAGCCTGACGTGGGGCTCCATCTGATCCCCTGACCCATGAGATCATGACCTGAGCTGAAAGCAAGAGTTGGACATTTAACTGACTGGGCCACCCAGGTGCCCCATCAACTGTCCCTTTAAATAACTGGAAAGGAAGAGACTTCCACAGTTTTCCTTGAAACAAAGTTGACTGAAAAAGGAATGTTCAGGCCTCTTAGGGGGATGATGCTGTTACTACTATATTTTTGTTACAATTCAGCTTTCCCACAACCCCACTGCTAGCTAAAAATATCTCCGCTCAGAATTCCTCTGCCTGGTTAGTGCTGTCTTGGCACCCTCCAGGCTCAGGAAAATGCCAAACCAAATATGTGAGGTCTGGAAATAGGGTGAATGGTTTTCTAGAGGCCCCTGTCTTTTTGTTTACTTCTGGGAAGTTAGTGGAACACTTCAGTGGAAGAAAAGAGGAACTCTTTTTAAGAAGAGGCACAGGAATCCCATAAATTACAGTTTTTAAAGGAAGATTTGGCATAATCCAGTGAACAGAAATCCATAAGAGAAGCTAGGAAGCTAGAGGTTTTGTTCTCCATTCTGTAGACATCTATTGATATAATACAGTTCTTTTGGAGTATTTAAAGCTCCCCTAAAGATAGACATTTCTCTCTGAAACACCTCCACTCCACTGTCCTTAAAATGGAGAGGCCAGGCAGTTTTGTTCTGTTTTGTTTTCTGGGTTTTTGGTTTGCAGTGGAGCAGGAGGGAGCTCCAGTCTAGAGCAAGGCCTTCCTCTGGGACTTTTGCCACTGTGTTAACCCTCTAGCTGCCGCATACATCCCTCCTTCAGTCAGCTTGCAGAGAGCACCTCTGGGGCAGCCGGGCTCCAGTTCCAGCCCTGAGCTGACAGCCTGAGGCCTCCCCTCTTCCTCCTCAAGCCTTGTTTCCGCCATCCAAGGAGATGTGCGTTTCTGCTCTCCTGGGCTTCTCTCCTCCCTCTGGAGTCACCGAAGTCACTTGTCATTTCAGCTCGCCTTCCGGGAGGAAAGTGCGGAGCTCAAGGAGATGATGGCGACCTGGACTCTGCAGAAAGGAATTCCCCTGGTGGTGATCACACGAAAAGGGCGTTCCCTCAGGCTGCAGCAGGAGCGCTTCCTGAGCGGGGTTTCCAGAGAGGACCCTGAATGGAGGGCCCTGCAGGAAAGGTGGCTGCTTTTCTTCTGTTCGCCTAGGTCACTGTATCTCCGCTTGCTCTTGAGTTTCTTGGGCAACGTGGTGGATGCTCTTTCTACGCAGGCAGCAGAGGCCTGACCCAGCCTTGGTAACAGACTGAAAGAGCTTCAGGCCGGGCCCCAGACAGCGTTACTGCGTCCTTGTGTTCTTTTTTTTTTTTTTTTTTATAGATTTTATTTATTTATTTGAGAGAGAGACAGTGAGAGAGAGCATGAACGAGGAGAAGGTCAGAGAGAGAAGCAGGCTCCCCGTGGAGCCAGGAGCCCGATGTGGGACTCTATCCTGGGACTCCAGGATCATGACCTGAGCAGAAGGCAGTCGTCCAACCAACTGAGCCACGCAGGCGTCCCCGTCCTTGTGTTCTTGATAATTCTGCAGCAGCCGCTGGGCTCTGATGCAGCGCTCTGCTCAAATATGTCCCACTCTTTTCCATCCTAGATTTCTGGGGCCTCATAGGTTGGGTGACTAGCGCATACATAGAAATTGTTATGACAGTTCTACATCCTATCAGAAGGGAAAATATATCCCCTGGGGGTGAATTACATTCCTGTGAATCCTGTGAATTCAACCTCCTGTGGCCTTTTGTTTTTCAGTCGCTGACTGTGAATGGGTTATGTCTTAAAACATATGCTGTGTCTTGGTAATAATGAAAGTGAATCCAATGAACCATACTCTCATCTCTCCTTCACCGGCCTATCCCAAGAAGCCGCGTTCAAGGCTTTACTAAAATCAAGAAACACAACACTGTCCACATTTCTCTGATCTATTAGTTCCATCCATAAGATGAATGAGGTCAATTTTAAAATGAAATAATACAAGTGAATCTGTTCTGGCTCTTATGGTTATTTCTTTTTCTAGGGATGTATCTGTCTCATAACAATTCTAGGATTTTTCTGACAATCAGAAGCAAATTCAAGGTCTTTAACGCAGACAACATATGGTTTTTCTTTTCTATTTGGTCAGTTGCCCATTTCCAATCCAACAGCAAATTTTATGCCACTTTTCTATCTACACATTTCATTTTTCCGTATGTCCTTCTAAAGTCTGAAACTCAGAGAGCTTAAAACAATTTATATCCTGACAACACAACCTGAAAAATTGAATGTTGATTCATTCCTGGGAAGGCAAGATTCGCACTTTTATAACTTATCAAACTATCACAAGGGAGTTCAATGCTGTGGATGGGCCAGAGTAACAAATATCTACTACAATGATCTGTATTTTTCCTCTGTATTTAGATGATTCTTATAAAATTATTATCATCTGATTCATGCTTATTCAAACTCAAGAAATGCTACTTTCCCTCTTTTTCACTCCCAGCTATGTTTATCTGGAAAAAAATTCCTTTCCTTCTGGAGCCAAGGTCAATCCAGATCATTCTGTTAAATCTTGGCAATATCTATGTGTCTGCTTTTACCTTTTTGTATAATTTTTCAATTGCTTTGTTAATTATCGATACCTTATGGGTTAACATGTACATTATCCCTTCTGACCCTTTACTAGATTAAAGTCTACGTATGCTATTTCTTTCATTGTTTTATATTTTTCTGAAGACTAATAGGTACATCCTCAATTATTCCTCTTTCTGTTTTTTCACCTGTTGGTATTTTCAAGGACTTGATTTTACATGTACAAGATTACTATAGCTAATATGGCTTGATGGCGATAGAGGAATTGTAAAATCTGCTAGCACGCAAAAAACACACCAGCCAATTTCTGTTATTTATCGTAGTAGGACCACTGAGAAGTAACCAAAGTATCATTGAAATTGGTCTTTTCCTCCAATCCATTTGGCTTTTCTGAACTTGGGGGATCAGCAGATCCTAGATTGCTGCGTTGTGACTATTTACAGTTACTTACCAGTTGCAGGGGTGGGGTGTGGGTAGCTGTGTTGAACAAAAGGATAAGTGGAAATCATACTGAGGTCAGATCTTTATCTCTTGAGGCTTTTCTTGAAGTTTTCTTTGGTTGTTTGAATTAATATCAGGCTGCCAGAGTTTTTGGAAATATGAAAGGAAGACTGGATTTTTTTTCTCTTGCTTAGAAGAAAACAATCAGCAGAATTTATGGTATGAGATTTGGACAACAATGGCACAGATAATTGTGGCAGAGCTCAACCAGGTATATATAGTGCCTGCACCTCTATAACTGTATGGAAGAATTTTTGCATACTGAAGGATCTGTAAGTCTTAGCCTATAAAATTTATAGGGCCCCTGATGGTGTGAAAGATGGGCCATTAAGTGCCTTTTACAACCTATCTGAGTCTGACAATGGGAACATTAAAAGGGCCATTCGTTTAGTCTGTAACCATCTCCATCTTCTGACACAGGTACCTGTGGCATATTCCATTGACCTACACCACGAGTTCCTCTAATGTGATCCATAGGCACGTTCTAAAATCAAGGACAGGTAATGAACTCATGAGCTAAATAGGTGTTTCAGTTCTGAAATTAAACATGTTCTGGGCTATGTGGAGGAAAGTTACTGTAAGTAAATTTCAAAATAAAAGATTTATGTCCAGGAAAGTCCTCATTTCTCCATTTATTAATTACTAAAAGAACTTTTTAGTTGGAAAATTTGAATTTTCTATTCACTGGGAAGTTTTCTTGTGCGTTTAGCATTCAGAGGTAAGTTTGTATTTATATCAGGAAATGAGGGCTTTCTTATATCTCTTAAAAACTGCTAACTGCTAACCCAGCTGTTATGCCACAAGGCAAAAATACGTATTGGAATGAATTTGGAATGCATTGGCTCTGGATTCAACTCCTCATTATGTCACCTATTAGATGTGTGACCCTTAGACAATTTCTTTACTCCTCCTGAGCTTCAGTTCTCTCATCTTATTTTGAATGAGGACCAAGTCTCACAGATCTATTGAGAGAATATGATAATGTGTTTTTGATGACATAGTATAATGTTTGTCATATTAAAAATACATAATATAATTTTAATTTCACTTTTGAATACCTCACTGAAATATGAGAGGGTTTCCGTCATAATGTCATGTTTAACCTGGAATCTTTATTTCATCCAAAATGAGGACTAGATAAGTGGATCACCTATCTACATATACATATTGCAATGGCCAGTAACAAGGCCACAAATAAGTCGAATTCCGATCATGCTTATTATCTGATGAACTGGGCCTCTTAAACCTGCAGAAACTGCTTTTGAGAACAAATTTACTTATTTATTAATTTAATAAGACCATAATTCACCAAAAAAAAAAAAACCCAGTCAGTAGACTGTGAAAATGAATATCATAATGATTCTTCCAAAACTTTGTCTTCCTACTGATTAATTAGTAATAGTATGAGAACTAACAGTTTTGGAGATGTTCCTGGTATGTATATTGTTAATAAAACGCTATGCCAATTTCCTCCTCCTAGATACTCTGGAATTATCTGAAAAGACCAGCTGGGTGAAATTCAACGTGGACTCAAATGGCTACTACATTGTTCACTATGAGGGGCACGGATGGGACCAACTAATCACACAGCTGAATCAGAACCACACACTTCTCAGACCTAAGGACAGAGTAGGTCTGATTCATGATGCATTTCAGCTAGTAAGGTAATGCAAAATTTCATTCCATTTCACAGGAAATAAGTTATTCATAACCAGATACGATAGATTTTAAAATCAAACATTCAGTATTGTTCATTCGTATGTGATGGATCTGAATGAAGGTCAAATACTGGCCACTAGACCAAAGCTTACTGATAAGGTTTTTGACCAATACAGTATTTAAACACGTAATCTGACATTTTAAAATGTGGGGAAATTTATGTCCAAATCCTGACTTCTGGAGTCTCTTTTGAACGTGAGAAGATGTGGCAACTATGGACCTTTATTCCCACGTAGAGGAGGATGCAACGTCCTTCTTGAAGCAAAGCTTTTACTGTCCCATGCACCAAAGTCCCAAATGGTACATGAGTGACCTGTTTCAGTCACTTAGGGTGGACCCTCTAAGCATTTAAGCTTTTGACGACAGATTTAAAATTTAGGTGAGTAGCTTGCTGTTTCACCAAATTCCTATGTAATCTGTTGAACAAAAAAAGTGTAATATAGTCTTAACCTTTATGATTTTAAATGTTAAATCAAGTGCGCAATCCATTTGTTACTTGGCTCACACCGTAGAAATCAATATGAAATTGAAAGGGAAATGAAGGAGAAGTTGGCTCCTTATGTTTATTCCTCCTTAGACTTTCCTGGAAAGACAAAGTATTTTCTTTCTTTTCTCATTTATCATCAGCAGAAAAATATGTAGAATAAATCAGGTCACAAGATCCCCAATGGAAAAAAATTAGGAGTCAGGTGAAATAAATGTGCGCTGTAAGCTTCTCCTATTCTGAGAATTACTATATTCATTTTATTTAGTGTGACATATTATTTCCTTTCAGATGTTTATCTAGGTCAAATTGAGTGAGAGTAACCAGCAGGACATTTCTCAGGAGAAGCTTCTCTGTACAATAACAGAATTCTCTAGTAAGGAGAAAAGGAGAGATTGAAAGCGTAATCCTCAGCTCGTGTCTCAGGAACACTTGTGGCAGAGCACATTGAAGTCAGGATGGGCTGGGAACGTGGCCGTCCCACAACTGTGGGGATGGTTACATGA
The DNA here is from genome assembly GCF_020171115.1 of Neogale vison. Classification (NCBI taxonomy): domain Eukaryota; kingdom Metazoa; phylum Chordata; class Mammalia; order Carnivora; family Mustelidae; genus Neogale; species Neogale vison. The sequence goes on along the minus strand of NC_058091.1, from coordinate 196,455,818 downwards.
TAGACTAGCTGGGAAGTAAGCCACGGTTCATTGGAGGAGGTCTGTCTGGTCAAAGGAGAAGCTCTGAGTAGATTGCAAAGAAGATGAGTTAAAAATGTAGGAATAGGAACACTGAAGAATATTGACAATTTAACAACGAAAACCAATATTTCAAACAGTTGCAAAATCTCTTTCTGCCAATAAATTTATGGGTTGTCTAAATTTAGCAGAAGAAACCCTACTGTTATTAATGAATCAGTGGAAAAATGAGGTGGCCAGGTTAATGAAGTTAAGAATACAAATTTTGGTTTAAAATAGATGACTTCAAGTATTACCTCTTCAATTCTTCTTAGACATAAGGCAAATTATTTAAACATTTTAAGCCTAAATTTTCTAGTCTTTAGTACTTCTCTAGTCTTTAAAATTCCAGATTTAAATAATAATATCTAATATAAAGGGCTGTTTCAAGGATTGCATAAGATAATGCCAATAAAGCACTAAGCACAGTTCAATAAATGTTAGCTATTAGTAGTATTAGTATTATCTAACAAAAATCATTTAAAACATCCTGTTTTGAAGAGGAAGATGAAGCAACAGCATAGAAATGCAGTTCAAATAATGTGAAGTTGGAAAAAAGAAGAATCTGAATTTGTGTATTATTTTGTTGCAACTATATAAAAAAATTATTAGCTAAAAGTGTGGGGAAAAAGAGGAGGAAATATTCCAAAGTGCTATTAGTGAATGTGATGTGTAGTGAAATTATGAGGCATTTTTCCTTCCCTCTCCAATTTCCGTTTCATAATTTGTTTATATTAACTTTATCATAAAACTAGGTCAATAAGGAAACAATTTAATACTCTCATACTAGCTCAAAGTATTTTTACTTGCTACTCTCCCTTAATATTTATCGCATCTTCCCTGCTTTATAAAATATCTATTTAAGAGTTAAAAGAAGTAATCAGAGATCATAGTTGGTCTGAAGACAGAATTTGGCCAAGGAATGGACATTTATTTTAATTGCATTTTCATATTAATTAAGCATAACTTAACACTTGAATCTCATCTGGGTTGAATGGAATTGAAACGACAACTTTAAATTCTTTACAGAAAAACTATTTGTTCCTTTTAGTCCCACACCCACATTGGCTTTTCAGGAATATAGTTTTATTTCACAAAGGTACCAAATAGCTGAAACTGTATACTCATAAGTATAGAACTGTGTACTAATAAGATACAGATTTTTTTTTCTGTTGGGCTAAAGTATAAGCTCATAGATGTGTTTATTTATAAGCTGAATCAACCTTCAGGTAACATTTTGCGTGATGATTGGTGGTGAGGAGCTGGCTTTTTATTAAACAAAAGTTACATAAAAATAAAAGCAATCCTCTTAGATGAATGTTAAGATTGATTTTTTTTTTAGTAGATAAGTATAAAAGTAAATAATGGTGTTTGTTTTTGTAAGAAACAAATTAGGCTTGACAAATAAGAAAAACAGGATTAATATGAGGTAGTTTTTGTGTTCAACACTCTTTTTAAAATGGGACCCTGAAAAAAAATAAATAAATAAAATAAAATGGGACCCTGGAATATTTTACCTAGTTTTTCCTGTTGCTGATCCTCTAGGGTATCAGCTACACTGTACGGCATGACAGTAACAAACAAGGGAAGGAATCGTGACGTTTCGTAGATAAATACACTAAAAAATACAGCAAACCATAGAATCATAGTGCATATGGTTCAGCCCTCCGTCTTCAGACAAAAACTGTGGAAACTTTTCCATAAGTCTGTTTGAAAGCAGTATATAATTGTGTTTAAGAAAAGTCACAAGAGTTGGTTCTTCTTAATTTCACTTCTTGCTAGTTTCGGTTTCCTCTTTTTAGATAAAAATTCAACATTTAAAAACCCAAAGGAGGTAGAGCATTATGCTAATGAAAATTCAACAGAAACGTCTTTTGTTCTTGAATCTGTTTCCATATCAGACTATTATGCTTAATCTTCGAGTTGAATGCTGGCAGTAATAGTTTACAGACCACGTGCAGACACAAGTTCTGTCAGAAACACATGTGAGAACCACTTTGCAAAATGACAATATAATGGTTTATTTCCTCTGCAGAAGAGGCCCTAATGTTTGGTATTCAGAATAATAGTTTTGTTGTTTGTTCTTTTCATTAAAAGAAAATACAGAGAAGCCATATAACTTTGAAATCTAATTAGATTCTAAAAAAAGATGGAAGTACCTTTTTTGTCCTACTCAGAATAAACACTACTTCTCTGTTAGGCTCTAGAAAGGACATTAAAAAAAGGAAAGACAGAGCCCCTGTCCTCAAAGTTCCAAATCCAGTTGGAGGAACAATTCAAATCCACAAGTGAAACCATTAGAGAATGACCCAACATGTGAAAACCTTGCTATTATTTGGTCCTAAATATTAATATTAGCTAATATTTCCTTTATAAATCTCTTACTGCATGTGAGGAATGACTCCAAGCACTCTGTGTGAATGAAGTCACTTAATCCTTACAACAGCACAAGATACTACTGTTACTTTCGTGTATAAGGGATATAACTGAGGCCGGGAAAGGTTAGGTAATTTGCCCAAGATCATAGAACTAGTCAGTGGTAGATCTAGGACTTAAACCCAATGGTCTGGCTGAATTGCTCCTCCCATTGCTCACTAGATCATATTTGTGTTAATATTAAGAATACTAAGAACTGGGGGTGTGTGGGTGGCTCAGTGGGTTAAAGCCTCTGCCTTCAGTTCAGGTCATGATCTCAGGGTCCTGGGATCGAGCCCCGCATTGGGCTCTCTGCTCCTTGGGCAGCCTGCTTCCCCCTCTCTCTCTGCCTGCCTCTCTGCCTACTTGTGATCTCTCTCTGTCAAATAAATAAATAAAATCTTAAAAAAAAAAAGAAAAAGAATAGTAAGAACTCTAAGTTATGTACACACACCCAACCTTGTTTCATCCTTTAGTGCAGGAAGGTTGACCCTAGACAAAGCCCTTGACCTGACTCGCTATCTCCAACATGAAGCAAGCATTCCCGCACTTCTCAAAGGTCTGGAATACTTAGAGCTGTTTTACCGCATGATGGAGAGAAGGAATGTTTCAGATGTCACAGAAAACCTCAAGGTTTGTATCACTTCCAGGAAATTCACTAAGTAGAGAGTGTCTGGAGGATGGGCGAGACTTGGTCTGTTTGTGTGAACTTCTGGGGATAAATCTTTAAGAAGCTGAGGGACTGGCTGATGGCACGGTCAACCGCACTGAGTGGTTGGAAATCTCTCATTTCTTGTCATCACCAACCTAAGACGATCCTATCAGGATCGTGAGCAAAATATTCCTCCTAAATGTGATTTTATCTTTTGTCAATGATATTCTACCCTCAGATAGGAAATTAAACCCTATTTTAATGCAAAAGCTCTGTTTAAATATGGTAGGTGGGGCCCAGAAAACAAGGAGAAAATACAAAGCCAAATAGTTCTGTGTTTGGGCAAGATTCATGCCGGCAGTTTAGAGTTGATCCTTTTTGGTGGGTAAGAGCTGTGTTAAGTACTAAATTTAGCCTCTCTGTAAATCATCCTGTTCTTTCCGCAGCATTACATTCTCCAGTATTTTAAGCCAGTGATTGACAGGCAAAGCTGGAGTGACAAGGGCTCTGTCTGGGACAGGATGCTTCGATCGACCATCCTAAAACTGGCCTGTTACCTGAACCATGCTCCTTGCATCCAGAAGGCAACTGAACTCTTCTCTCAGTGGATGGAATCCAGTGGAAAATTAAAGTAAACCTAGACATCTGTCCTGTTCTTTGTTCCTTTCACTTTGATGCAAAAGTCTTTGATCAAGCAAGATGTTAGATCTGAAACCTTTCAGTGAAGATGGTATGGGGCAGGGGGCATGGTAGGGGAAAGCCATGCTGGGAATTACAAACCCTTGTTTCATGCTAGCATATAGTAAGTGCTCAATAGATTTTGTGGGAAGTGAGATTTAGGTCCCCTTAGTGGGAGGGCTTGGACGGATTGGCACGGTGACAGAAAGATTGCCAGAAGGTAGAAGTGGGGGGAGGGGGGTGCCCAAGCTCTGAAAGTGTGTCTTAAAGATAAAAAGCAATGTGAAATGTACAAGCAGTCAAAACAGCAGCGATCATTTGTTAAAAGTTGGTGTTTGTTTTTTTCTTTTAAGAGAGGTTACCTTTTAAAAAAGTCTACTTCTTCATCACCCAATACCAGAGACCCAAAATTTGACCCCAGATTTCATATTTGATGAGAAACTAATGACTTGGGGGCATCAAAAGTGTGTATGTGGTGGCAAAATGGATTCTGCTGTTTATTACAATCAGGAAGATGCCCAGCGATCACAGGGATTACTCTGTTTCATAGGACTTTTTCCTTCACTTTGTTCCTCATACTATAGCATTCCGTCGGATGTTTTAGAGGTCGTGTATTCTGTGGGTGCTCACACAACAATAGGTTGGAATTACCTTTTGGAGCAATATGGACTGTCCATGTCAGGTGCTGAAAAAAAGAAAATTCTGTATGCATTGTCAACCAGCCAACATCAGGAAAAGTTAAAGAAGTAAGTGCATTAATTAAACCAACTTGTTAAAAGTAAACTGATAAAAATCCAATGAAGTCACTAAAATATTGACCACCAACTTCAAAGTCATAAAAGAATCAAAATTTGATTTGTTTTGAATTTACTTCTGAAAAATACATATGCACAAAATGCAAATGATCAAAACAGATATTCCTAGTTATTAATCAGGTGACCAATATTGGACAAATAGCTACATTTTACTTTCAAAACCTTGGAGAAAAGTGAACGCAAGAATGCATTCTTGGGTATAAGGTGTTGTACAAGATGCTAATTAATTTCTTTGAAATAATAAGTGAATAAAATTACTGCCAGAAAAAAAAAGAAAATTTAGCTGGATCATTAAAAATATTAGTAAGGAATTTATTACTGTTTTTGGTAAGTTACAATTTTATCATGCCTCTTTCTCTTCTACTCTTATATATTGATAATCTGAGTTCATTTCCATTATATGACACATGCCATGAGAAGTCAAATGATCTTTATTTCTTCAGATTAATTGAACTAGGAATGGAAGGAGAAGTCATCAAGACACAGGAGTTGTCCACTCTTCTTTATGTGATTGCCAGAAATCCAAAGGGGCAGCAACTAGCCTGGAGTTTTTTAAGAGAAAATTGGACCCATCTCCTAAAAAAGTTGGTATTCATTTATATCCAATGTGTGTTCTTCTACCTAGATGACTCAGTTACCTGAAACCAAGTACCATGATGCATCCCCAAAAGCACATAAATGATCTTATTTCTACCCAAATAGTTTGATGAACTCTATTCGTTTGAAAATTTAATACCCTGAATTACCCTGTCCAGATGTGAGGAGAGGAGTGAGAAGTGAGTGGGAAAGAGATTTCTCTCACCCTTCCCAGGCAAAGAACTCCTGGGAAGTCCTCCTAGCTTCCTCACCAGCCCAGAAGAATCCAAGCAATCCATATCTAGTGCATCGAACACATTCCGCCTGCTTTGTTCATGGAGAGTTTCAGGAATTTTGATGAACACTAATCCCTACCCTCAGCTCCCCTGTGGAAGCGGCTCAGTGGAGAGCTTAGAGGAGATGAAAGAAATCTGATCAGAAGTGTTTTGGGAGACACCCCCTCTTCAAAACGTCATCAGTTCTGCGTCTTTTCTAGGGTTTCAACCCCTGGGAGAACCAGAGTTCACTCCAGCATGCTCTTGGCCCTAAAATACCCCTCAGAAAGAACCAATAATGATTAGACTTCAGTGGAAGGCGTAGGATAGGAGTGCTTTCTCTCACAACAAACCCCGGCTAAGGTTCTCAGCTATTCCTTATCCAAAACCAAAATGTCACTTATGAACTATATGGAAAATATCCAGAATCTGAGACCTGTGTAGTCTGCTCTGTTTATTTTAGTGTCAGTTAGTATCTTTGATTTCAGTCACCCCTGGTTCCTCTTCCTTCTCACTTGCTAGCCATGAAGGACTTAGAGTCCCCAGAATCTTGTGTAAGCAAAAAGAGCATTTTCACCCCCTCCCAGGCTTTTAAGGAGTTTGACATTCACATGGGACCAAACAGAAACTGCTTTACTGCTTTAAAAAAATGTATATTTTTATTATATATGTGTGTGTATGTGTGTGTGTGTGTGTGTGTGTGTATATATATATATAATATGTATATATAAAATGTGTGTGTGTGTGTGTGTGTGTTTGTGTATTTCCTTAAAGATCACCGGAATCATTCGTTGGGTCCTTTGCTTGACTATCTGTTCCCTCCCCTGCTATGATCAGACTTTTTCTGCAACACTGTAGATTTCCTTTGTCACTGGAGATGACCCTTGTGCCTGACAATGTGCACAGTCTAGACTTGGAATCACTTCTGGGATGTATCTGTGCTCTGCTCGTTAGCACAAATCCCTTGGACTTATACTATAAATTCTCTATAGACAACATCCCAGTGCTGTCTATAGAGTTTAACCGAATAACATTGGCCCCCACAAAATATAGTGTATAAAAAGCAGTGGATCCCTAAAATGGGATGGGGAAGCATGCAAGATAGTACATGAGAGTGCAAGGAGAACATCTCACTACATATATAAGTTCTTATGCTATTACACTTTTTGTTGAACCTATAACATAGTACATGTATGTAATACATAAGTAAAAATATGTATATTGGGAAGTTCTTCGGCAAAAAATCTTTACCAATAGAGTGCATAATAAAAAAAAATAGAGAATGCTTCTTTAAGCAAAAACATAAAGTTAAACACAAACACTACTGAGTAAGATCGTCACAGTTCCTAAAAAGTCTTGTAAAATATATTATTTAAGATTTTTTTTTTTTTGACAGAGAGAGAGCGTGAGTGAGAGAGCATGGGAGGGGAGAAGGTCAGAGGGAGAAGCAGACTCCCCATGGATCTGGGAAGTCTGCTTCCGATGGGAAGTCTGGGAAGTCTGGAAGTCCGATACGGGACTCGATCCTGGGACTCCAGGATCATGACTCAAGCTGAAGGCAGTCACCCAACCAACTGAGCCACCCAGGCGCCCCCAGTTCCTAAATAGTCTTTATCTTCATTTTTATCTTGTGGTCAAATTTGATACATTTCATAGCTTTGGGATTTTACTGGATGAATGAGTTATTCTTAGGGTAATTAATAGAATATATTGTATTGCACAAGCTTATCATATAGTTATTAATGTCCTATATTTTAAAAACATATAAAGATAAGGTCCGTATTCTTATTACTTAAATCTGTGGGTTTCCTTCTCATTTTCAGGTTTGACTTGGGCTCATTTGCTATGAGAATGATCATCATTGGCCCAACATCTCACTTCTCTTCCAAGGAAGAGCTGCAAGAGGTTTGTGACTCTCTTCTGCTAACAACTGAAAAATAAATATTCAAGTTGTAAAAATGAAAGTGAACTTAGATATAATCTGGTGTAAAGTTCTCATTTTATTAAAAGAAAATGAGTAGTTTGTCCAATGATACATAACCAGTAAATGGAAGGGACAGGACTAGACCCTCTTAAAATACAGGTGTTCATAACATTCAAAATGAAACTTACACTTCAGAGATGAGTCCTTGCTTATTATTTCCTTCATAGTGTATGATCGCAGAAGTGACTATATTGAAGCTTGGAAGAGTATTAAAGGTCTTTTAATAACAAAACTACTGTTGTTGATAATTCCACTTTTTGAATTTTTTTTTATTTTTTAAAAGATTTTATTTATTTATTTGACAGACAGAGATCACAAGTAGGCAGAGAGGCAGGCAGAGAGAGGAGGAAGTAGGCTCCTGCAGAGCAGAGAGCCTGACGTGGGGCTCGATCCCAGAACCCTGGGATAGTGACCTGAGCTGAAGGCAGAGGCTTCCCAGGGTGGCCTGAGCCACCCAGATGCCCCTCCACTTTTTTTTTTCCTAAGCATTCTAATGTTTTCCATCTTCTTTCCAAAATAAATCTTGAATTATTTACCCTCGAAGGAAACTCAGAATTCTAGAACTTAAGTCTTGGCCCACTACTTACCATATAACTTGGCTCAATCATTTAACATTTTTACCCATAGTGAGCTTACTTGTAAGATGAGTATTTATCATTCCTGTCTTACATTGTTTGAAGATAAAGTGAAATACTAGTTAAACCCCCAAAAGACAGGAAAATAACCATTTAAAGTTTGCAAGAGAGAGGATTACTCTGTTGTACGTATAATTTGCAAGCTCTTTTGAAACCCTTTGCAAGAACAAGTATTTCGTGAACCATGTCCGTAATTTTTTTCTTGCTTATTTTTCAGGTGAAACTGTTCTTTGAATCTCTTAAGGCACAAGGGTTACATCTGGATACTTTTCAAGTGATTTTGGAAACCATAGCCAAAAATATTAAGTGGCTGGAGAGGAATCTTCCCACTCTGAGGACTTGGCTACTGGTTAGTTCTTAAATGGTCAGTAGAAAGAGCTCATCACACGTGGGCTTGAAGTCAATAAAGCCCACGTCAAAGTCCTGGGTATTTTGTCTAAACCAGTAAGAAGCCCCAAGAAACCAGCCACCGCAGCTGCCAGCTCTCAGCGGTTGTCTCTAGCTGACAGATGTATGATGTTGAGGTGGGGGAAGTCCAGTTCAGTAACTTACTTAAATGTAAACTTCCTGAATACTGGAGATATGTGGAGATGTGAATGTAGATATACAGACAGAGCTGCGATAGATTAGCCACACCGCCCACTACCTACACTGCCTTACAGCATGCTACTTTTTTGCTTTTTTGGTGTTTTTTCTAGCCTTGCTAGCATCCTGGACTTTGCCCAGCCAGTTTTACCTTCAAGGAAACATAGCCAATTCTTTTTTAAAAAATCTTTCATTCGCATCCTTTCATTTCCTCCCCTTTTTCCTCCTTCATCTCAGCCTGAATAGTTTTTTTTAATTTTTACCATTCCTGGAAAATTTGAATCCAATTATGAAGTATAAGGATCAGAAAACCAGAGAATTTGTCACCAAATCTCTGATTATTAGAAACTAGGTGTCAGGGTTTACCCACAAAGCCAGGAGGGCTGCTTGGCTTGAGCCTCACTTTCTTTTTCTTTCTTTCTTTCTTTTTTTTTTTTTAATATATTTTTTTAAAATTTATTTGAGAGAGAGAGCGAGAGCAAGAGCATGAGAGGGGAGAAGGTCAGAGGGAGAAGCAGATTCCCTGCGGAGCTGGGAGTCTGATGTTGGACTCGATCCCAGAACTCCAGGATCATGACCTGAGCCGAAGGCAGTGGCTTAACCAACTGAGCCACCCAGGCATCCCCAGAGCCTCACTTTCATTAAGAGCCTCAAGGATCGCCTCCTGAGGTCATCTCCACAGGCAGTAAAATCTGCAGTCATAGAGGTAAAGGAGAGAACAATTATCCCTCACCACTTTAAACTGTACACTATTGCATTTTTAAAACATCTTTTGAAAATTGCAAAATTAGATTGTATCGTGTGTATTTCCTGTTAACTTAAGGTTGAATGTAAATATTTAAATGGATCATGTTTTATAACTCAGTTTTAGCAGTTCTTCATATTCTTAAGGGAAACTGGATCTCTGATCCAGTTAGCTTTTCTAAATGCTTCTCTTACTTGTTTTATTAATAAGGTATTTGGAATGAATAAGGAAACCACCACTCTTAGATATCAGGTTGTAAATTTAATAAATTCATGTGCCCACATATGGATCATTATGAAGATATAAACATGTTCTAGAAAAATTTGAATCAATACACAGATTAATTTATCTGGGCTATTAAGGGGGGCTGGGATATTGGGGTACGAGTAAGGTGGGCAGAGCGCTAGCCCATCCATTTTAGAGTGATATCTTGAAGGTTTACAGATCTTTTTCTGGTGCCACGGACAGAGACCGGGTACAGCTTGGATGGACCATTGACATGACCCAACACATTTTGCTAAGTTTGTTTTCAGATCATTTCTTGGAATCTTTGAAGCATCTTTGACTCTAGATTTGACTTGGTTGTGGTCCTACCAAGATCTGTGTAACATGTAATACCCTTCTGGAATTAAACGTACTTTCAAATAAAGAAACTGAAAGAGTGAAGAATGTTATTTTTTCCACCAAGATAATGTGTAATTTAAGCAGAAGAATGTGTATGAGTTTTGGTAGATCTCTGCCGTCATATTTATTTCCATAAATAAGTAGTTTCCTTTGTATACTAAGTTATCTATCATAAATTTCCAAGTTTTTGATTCTCTTCCTTTTATTTTTTTGTGTAAGTTCTTTGTAAGTTCTCAGATTCTTGAGAATTGAATACAAAAGTAGTAGAAGTAGCAGTTTTATCATTTGTTGAAAATGAACACAGTAAGTACTATGCCAGTAATGGTTTAACAAATAAGGAATTTTTAAAAAAGAAATCTATGTACTTAGTGTAGTATTTCAAAATCTTTATGGCAGATGCCAAATCTCCAGCACCAACTAAGACTTGGCTAAAGTTAGTTTTACGTCCTTTAACCCCAAATGAACAAACAAATTGTGAAATACTTATAGACAAGTTCATGAATGGATGATGGAGGGAGCAGACAGGGCTCCAGGCCTGCTGACTTCCCACAGAGACTTGGGAGAATTCTGTGGTCTCCAAAGCCCACTCGGAATGAGAAATCTTCCAGATCAAAGGAGCCTAAAACCAATGTCTTGCTCTGTGTGAGGGGCTTTGTGTGGGGGAGAATGGGGAATTCAGCCTTCAAGAGTTCAACTTTACCACCATGATAGGAATTTCTTGTCCTACTTCATGTATACCCCTGTGCATTTCGTTTCTTGCTATGTCATTGGGCCTATTTTAGGTTCCACAGAATCAGAGGTCTTGATTTTCAGAGGGAATTCCATTCCTGGAGTTTTTTGTTTGTTTGTTTGTTTGTTTGTTTGTTTTGGGGTTTTTTTGTTGTTGTTTGGAGTGTGGTGACGGGTTTATTCCATTCTAACTGTAAGGGGGATCTCCAAATAGTCCTGGAGGCTAGTTTTCCAGTTGAATATTGATGCCTGTCAAACACAAGGCTGCTCAAAATGGCCACATTTTTCTTTGCAACTTCCCTTTACTTTTGTTATTAACCTTCTTTCTTCCATTTAACCATGTGTCAGTGTTTTCCATTTCAGCATATAAGGGTTTACAACCTTTACGTTTACAGGCTTTTAATCATTTACCTGTTATATTGTCTGCTCCCTGAAAACTTAATCTCATTCATCAAAGTCATGTCTCCAAATCATAAAGAAGAAAGAGCAAAAAATATTATGAAAGGAATGGGTTAGCTGGGTTGAAGCACATGTGTGTTTTATGTAATCTAATATTTTAATAGGTAGTGCCAGATTATCTTCCTGAAAGGGGGTGTTAATTTATTTTCTTTAAAAAAAAAAAAAAAGATCTATTTATTTATTTATTTGTTTGAGAGGGAGAGAGGGAGAGAGAGAGTGTGCCTGTGTTTGCAAGAGCAAGCAGGAGGAGGTACAAAGGGAAGAAGAGAGAGAATCTCAAGTAGACTCCCCCACTGAGCACAGGGCCTGGCTTGGGGCTTGATCCCATGACTCTGAGATCATGACTTGAGCTGAAATCAGGAGTTGAATTCCTAATCTACTGAGCCACCTAGGAGCCTGTAATTCACTTCCTTTTTATGCCTGTATCCTGTGTTTGTCAGTACCAAATGTTAATCTTTTATGTCTAGTAAACTTTCCCTAGTAAAGTACAGCTTCCCCAGATGTTTACATAGCTATGGCACTAGTTTCTTTTGGTTGAGATATATATATATATATATATATATATATATATATATATATATTTTTTTTTTTTTTAAAGATTTTATTTATTTATTTATTTGACACAGAGATCACAAGTAGGCAGAGAGGCAGGCAGAGAGAGAGAGGAAACAGGCTCCCTGCTGAGCAGAGAGCCAGATGCATGCTCAATCCCGGGACCCTGGGATCATGACCTGAGCTGAATGCAGAGGCCTTAACCCACTGAACCTGGGTGCCCCACTTTTGGTTGATTTTTGCTTGATGTATTTTTCTGTATCCTTTTACTTTGAATTTTTCTGTGTTTAGTTTCAGATGAGTCTTTCATAGAGAGGCTGTACCTGAATTTTGTTTGCTATTATGTTTCCCAACTTGGGCAAGCTTAGGCTCTCTCATCCATCCTTTCCACTCTCAAAGGCAAAAAAAAAAAAAAAAAAAAAAAAAAAATTGCCCTCAAGGTGAACATGGACTTCAGCCTTCTGCTTACCCCTCAGGGTTCCTGCCTTCAATTAGTTTTTGATCCATGACTATTTCTTACTAGCTTTCCAGGTCACCAATATATTCAAACAATTAAAAAATTCTTGAATTCTACATTTTTAATTATTCTTAGCAAGAAGGTCACTCAAGGTACCTAGTCTAGCATATTCCCAGAAGCTATAATAATTTATTTTCAACAATGTGCAAATGTCCAACACTTTTACATAAGTGACTCCTTAGGATGGAAATTGGTTTGCAGTATTGACTGCACAGTATCGATTTTTCATAAATAAACTTGTGGGATGCCTAACATTGTATCAGGAAGTTAGCAGTATAAACAGATCATTTGTTCAGGATTTAAATCAGGAAAAATTTCCAATATTCATAGGGAGAAACAGCTAGAAAGTCTGAGAAATGTAGACATAATTGACTGGGTGAAAAGAATTTCTCTCTCAATCACTTCTGCAAGCTTTACTTTACAAACATGACTTTAAGATCTTTTGCTAACTCTCTTTTCTCCAAAAGTTTTCATCTTCTATCATGTTCCCAGATAAAGTCAGGAAACCAGTTTTCTATTCTCAGTACATGATTAATTAATTCTCACCTCTAGGTGTTAACACATATGATTTCCCACCCTTCAAAGTTCATGTCTCCCTCTGTTGAATTATGCCATATTTATTTCAATGTATCATATTAGGTTCATGTTTCTGTAAGGGATTCACATGTTGATCCACCTGACGTTTCTTTGCAGTCATCTAAACAATGCTACAGTTATGATTACAAACCCCGTTTTAAGGTGGGCAGAGTAAATTGTCTATGAAAAGACTTAAGGGATACAAAGGACATTATTTCTTGGTTTTAAAAACCATGTTCCTCATTAAATACTGTTCTCTAGTAAACTGAGCTTGGAAATTCTAACTGATTTCTAATTATTCTGAGTTTGAGTTGGGAAAAGGATAAGTTGAACACTCTGAACACTCAAATATGGCAAGAGGCAGGGATGGTGGTTGGAGAACTTTTCCTGAAAGAGAAACAATTATCTTCATGGCCCAAGGCTGTTAGCATATACTTTTATTTTCTTTCTGTTCATGACTCCAGATCTAGGCTCAAAGACTAGTAGTAGGAATTTTAGAAGGATAAACGAGAGCTTTTTAAGCTGGTAAGGATTAAACAAGTCAAGAGACTCAAGCTGATAAAGATCAAAGACAAGTTCTGGTCTGAAACAACTATGCACAGTTCTTGTGAACCAGACAGAGCCCTCAGGAGTCAGACTGGGCAAGTTAATTCAGCTCACCCCAAGGACTAAATTAGGGTCACTTAAGCAACAATGAATAAGTTGTTGGTTAATGAGAGAGGCTATATAGCATTTAAAGGTTTGCATTTGCTTTTTCTTATTCTAACTTGTGCCTTATCTATAGGCAATAGTTATGACACTACCGATCAAAGCACTATTTTACATTTATTTTATTTTATTTTATTTTATTCTTTTCCAAAGCACTGTTTTAAAAATAATGTTCTATATTCTAGAAAAACCATTACCTGGTAGAAAAAGCATCTTATTCTCCTAGTTTCAGGTAACTGTTTCTCTGGGCAGCCTAGCTATTTGGATTTTAAGGCCAAGGGGAATATACACACTATTGTCTCCTCCAACTCACTGAGGACCTAGATAGAAATAACAATTTCTAGTGTTGCCCTTGCAAGTCCAGATCTAAAAAATGCTATCTAAAAAAAGGAAACCACATATACTTTTTTTTTTTTCCCCAAATACATCTTCTCTTATCCAGTTGCCTTTTCTTCTATAATTTCACCATTACAGATTCATTCCTTTGGGCTAATAAATGCTCAAGTATTCAATTGTAACTCATTAGTCATGCTTTAGTGAAACTTTTTAATTTTGTTTAAGTGAATACTTATTTAGTTCTTTAATAGCTAGCTGAGAAAAGAGCCCTAAGGGGAGAGAGAAACCTGAAGCTGGGAGAGAGGATTGGGGTGGGTGGGTTCTGGGACAAGGGCAACACTCCAGAAAATACTGGTTTGGTAGGAAGCTCTGGAAGGCAGTATCTGTTACTTACTCAAGGGTATTATATACAGGTGGCATTTGATAAATATTTGTTGACTTTGTGAAGCAGCATTTAGAATTGAGGAAGCAAAATGGAAAATGGGACCTAGCAGAACTCAGAGCCCCCTATTTGTCAATTTTGTCCCAGCCTGCTAGTATATTTTTATACTTCTGTGTCATGCATTGTACACGATGCATATGTCCTGGGTACTTGTCCCGACTGGCCCAATGTATTGCAAGCACCTTAAAAATAAAAATGTCTTTTCTGTTTTGTTTTTAGTCTCTTTGGTGTTCTGCGCACCATGGGCGCTCCACAAATGTTGCTGACTGACTGACAGCCTGTGCTGGCAGCTATCAGCCAGAGGGAGGAAAAAAGCATCTGAGTCATTCCAGAGTCAGCCAAGAATCACAGTCAAGTGTAATTTTCGGTATAAATATTACAGTACCTTTTCATGCTCAAAAACAAACACAAAACCTGAAGGACACATTTAATGGGAAGGAATCTTAGGCTCTGTGTTAGCAAGGCTGCTAGAAAGAAAGGAGAGCGAAAACTGAATCAGAGTCTTCAGGAGTGTAAACATCTCCCTCGAAAGAGCAGGTCGATCAAAAATGCCAGCTAGAGATAATTTCTAAAATTATCATTTATATCTTCTGACTTTTATAGAAGGGAACCTATGATTGGTTTTCATAGCTAGAAGCAGGGCCCACCGTCCCTGACACTTCCTAGCCTGGCTGGGACCCATTAAATGACGGAGGGCTTAGATATCAATATCAAGAACTCAGTTTCAGGGGTGCCTGGGAGGCTCAGTGGGTTAAGCCTCTGCCTTCTGCTCAGGTCATGATCTCAGGGTCCTGGGATTGAGTCCCACATCGGGCTTTCTGCTCAGCATGGAGGCTGCTTCTCTCTCTCTCTGCCTGCCTCTCTGCCTACTTGTGATCTCTCTCTTTCTGTCAAATAAATAAATAAGTAATATATATCAGCGTCATATAAATTTGTTTGCACTCACGTTATGCTTTGCAAGTCTAAGCGTTTTTTTTGCATGCAATATTCATAGTATTAAAATTTCACAGTTCACATCTAATAGTAATAGCAAATCCATCCTTAGTGCTTATTTTGTGCCAGTCTCTGTTCAAAGCACATTTGAACATTTGTGTTAATTCATCTTATTCTTATTCTTACAATAACCCTAGGAGCATGGTACTTATCTACTCAATTTACAGAGGAGAAAATGAAGCTGAGGAAGATTAAGCAACTTGCCCCAGTCCCAGAGGCAATGGTTTTTTAGGACATTTAGAGAGTGCATCTATCAACATGGTTCTTTTAGGACATTTTTATCACTCCAACAAGAAGCCCCCCATACCCATGAGCAGTTGCTTCCCATTCCTCCCTCTCTACCATCCTCGGCAACCACTAATCCACTTTCTCTATCATTTGGCCAGGCTAAGCTTTTCATACAAATGGAATAATACAATATATGGTCTTTTGTAACTGGCTTCTTTGATGGTCATTTGTGTTGTTTACACTTTTTGGCTATTATGAATAATGCTTCTATGAACATTCACATACAAGTTTTTGTATAAACTTAGATTTTCAATTATTTTGGCTGTATAGCTAAGAGTGAAATCCTGGATCACTTGTTAACTCTAAGTTTAGCTTTTTGAGAACTGCCAGTCTATTTTCCAACACAATTGTATCATTTTATATTCCCACCACAGTATATTAAGTTTCTAATTTCTCTAGATCTTCACCAACATTTATTATGTCTGCCTTTTTGATTCTAGCCTTCCTATGACAGAACCTTGCCATGCTGTGAAGTGGCTCCTCATTGTGGTTTTAATTTGCATTTGTTTTGTGACTAATGATATGGACCATCTTTTCATGGGTTTATTGGTCATGTGTATGTCGTCTTCTTTTTTTTTTTAATTTTATTTATTTGTTTGACAGATTACAAGTAGGCAGAGAGGCAGGCAGAGAAAGAGAGAGGAGGAAGCAGGCTCCCTGCTGAGCAGGGAGCCCGATGCGGGGCTCCATCCCAGGACCCTGGAACCATGACCTGAGCAAAAGGTAGAGGCTTTAACCCACTGAGCCACCCAGGTGTCCCATGTGTATGTCTTCTTTGGAGAAATGTCTATTCAGAGCTTTTGCTCATGTTTAATTGATTTATTTGTCTTTTATTATTGAGTTGTAAGAGTTCTTTATATATTCTAGATGTAAGTCCCTGTGAGGTATATGACTTGCAGATATTTCCTCCCATTCTGTAGGTTGTCTTTTTACTTCTTACTGCTATCCTTTGAAGTTCCATCTTTCTTGATACTTATCTTCAACTTTATTTCTGTTAGAAAGATGCTATTATAACGAGTTGAATAGTGCATCCCTCCCCAACCAAAATTCACATGTTGAAGTCATAACCATCATTACCTCAGAATATGACTTCGCTGGAAATAAAGCCATTGCAGATGTAATTAGTTAAGATGAGGTCAAATTGGAGAAGAGTGGGCCCTGATCCAACATGACTAGTTCCCTTATTAAAAGGGAAAATATGGACACAGGTGTGCACAGAGGGAGAATGCCATTTGAAGGCTGGAGTTATTCTGCCACCAGCCAAGGAAGCCTAGGATAGAGGCCTGGAACATACTTTTCCCTGGTCCCTTCAGAGGGAACATGGCTCTGCTGATTCCTTGATCTTGGGCTTCTAGCCTCCAGAACTATGAGGCAATAAACTTCTGTTGGCAATACATTCCGAGATTGTGATACTTTTTTTGTAGCAGCATTTGCAAACTAATATAAATGCCCAATTTATTTTTCCATTTTAGTAGTTACTTCCAGATCAGCATTTGAAATTTGATAATATATCATTTCTTGGTTTGGAAACTTAATCTCATTGATCAATTACATCAAAAGTTACATCGCATTGGGCTCTTTCTTTACTTTTCCTGTGACAAGTACCTTAGGGTTTAAAGAAATTATTATCAAATTATTATTAAAATATATCAGCATTTATAACCTTCAGTGGACTAGGTTGCCTACTTAACATTTTGGTTACTTAACTCTTCCTTTTCTCTTTTAAATAATAAAAATGATTTTATCCAAGTTCCCCCCATCTCCCCCTATGAAACAAGGAAGTGATCCTAAACTCAGCATTCCTAAACTCTGCTTTGTTTAAGAAATCACTCATAGTAACCCTGTTTTTATTTCCAGTGTTTGGCTTAGAAATGTACAAAATTCAGTTTGGCAATTGAAACCTAAGAAGGGTTCTAATGGGGGATTTTTGAGAAAGGTTTCCTTGCTCTTGAGAAAGAGACCAAAGAAAATGTTCCTCTCCCTTCTCTGATGCCATCCCCTCTCTGTCCACGAGACACCCAGTCTTATGGAAAATTGCTCCCAGAGCAGACAGAGTGAGAAGCGGGGTTCTTGGTAAGGTTGGGAGCAGTAACTAGAGGTTGTCTTATCTCTGCATTTATGTGAGATGATAAATTTCCTTATGTTTATGCTAATTCGATTCAACATTTTGGTTTTTGTAGCCCAAAGCATCTGAACTATTATATAACTGTTCCTTCCTAATAACCTTTCCGTTTATTTAGCTGAATCTTTTTGCTAATGTCTAAGCTCTACAAAACTCTGTTGGGTAATTATGTTGCTTTCCTTAGTGCTCTAAGCATTTCTAGATTTGTGATAGCTTCAAATATCACTAATTGAGGCGCAGCATGTGTGTTGAAAATAGGTGACCGGTGTAATTAGATATTGACTCCTCTCATCCTTAGGGTGACTAGGTAGAAGTCTGGGATAGCTGGAAACCTTATGGTAGTCATCTTTGTCCTGGAAGCAAGCAGCATCCTCTATTTATTCAAGAGTGCTGAATAAACAGCATTTCCTGAGGTATACACTGAATTAATGTATTGTTTAGTTTATTTCAAAATAATTAGAAAAAAAAACATATTTAATAACGTTAAACTTAAAAGTTCACATGGAATATCAGTAAATTGGAACATCAATTAAATAATGAATGGAACAGTCTTCCAGTAGCCTGAATTTAGCTGTAATTCTCTTTACCCTTTATTGTTTGTGTATTATTGTCATTGGCCCTAAATTCGCTGTGGGAATAGGGAAGCAATAAACTCAAGAGCACTGGTTTAGAACATAGACCACCTGAGTTCCAGTCTGCATCTACCATCGGACTGTGAGTGACTCTAACCTTTCCAGAATTCATCTCACCTATTAAATCAAGACTTGGATGAGTTGATCCATGGCAGACCCAGTTTTTATTTTGATGAAAGTTTCTATATTCATTGTTTAGGAAATTTGCTGCTTCTTTATAAATAAATGCTGTTTGTTACTCAGGGAGCTTACATTTTTTCCTCTTGTGTTATTTATTATATAATTAGCCCTCCAAATACTTTGTTTTCCAATGTTAAATGGTAAGGATTTTGAAACTAGTAGATGGGTATAGCAGATAATGTCACACTATCTCCTCTGATAATGAATAGTAACTTCATAATAATTTGAAGTATTAGATCCTTAAACTAAAGAAGCCGCTCTGTGTAGGAGGATAAGAGGAGGTTAATGATTGAAACAGAATCAGCAGCAAATTTATGAAATTGTGTTTTCTCAGAAAGTCTTTATGAAGTCAAATGTAAAGTGGTATCCAAACAAACAAAAACAATACCACAAGGAAATCCCAGAATAAAGCAAAACAAAATTTATTATTATTCTTTTGAGACTAGGTAGGATTATGAAACCTTTGGGTTGCTCGTTTTTTTGTTTGTTTGTTTTTGTTTTTTTTTTTTGTTTTTTTTTACCTCCATTACAAAACCACAGGTCCGTAAATGTCCTTAATGTGTGTGTGTAGGAATGGGAGGGATGGAAGGCAAGAGGTTGGCAAAGAGGTAAAGAAGTTATTTATCTCTATCTCAAATCTCAGGAAGACATGATGCCCCACCTATATTTGCTACTGCAGTGGTGAAGCATTTTTACCACAAGCCTGCAGAATTTAGGTATTTAAGACAAAACACAAGATAACATGTTTCACACTTAAAAGCATGATAGACTCTGGCTTACAGGTAAGGTGAGGTAAGGAGACTTAACACTCTGTGTTGTTTTAAATATCTCTGATACTAAGTGCTTTGGCTGCAAAAATAACTCCAAAGGAACATGACCTGACCTAAAGTATAAGGATGAGTCTCTTATCTGAGCAATATAAGGTATGGAGTCCTTTTAACAAAATCCAGCCCTGCATATACTATATAACCTCTGAACACCATTGGCACCAACCCTGTGGTTCACTTCCTGTTTGGGATTCTGAAGTGCCCCAGGGCAGGGTGGGTACCAAGGGCTCTGGCTATGCATAACATGGTGGGAAGAGAGTAACTTTGAGGTATCATAGGATACAGACATCTTCTCCGGAATTATCAAAAACACACTACTGTTGCTGGCAGAATTCAACATTGCAAATGAACTAGAATCCTAACTACCATTGCATATATTCCCATATGCATTCATAAATTATTTATTGCATACTTACCTTGGGTTAGGATACTGCCCTTAAAAAGGTAGTAACTCTGCCTTCATGGAGCTTGCATTCTTGAGAGGGAGATTGATAATGAGGAAACAGCCAACAGAAGCATTGTTTCAGAGAGTGAGGAGTGCTGTGAAGAAAAGCAGGGCCGGGTCTTTAGAGAGGAGACTGTGTTTGTGGCCATTTTCCGTTGTGTGGTCAGAGAAAGGCTCTCTGCAGAGGTGACATTTGAGCTGACACCTAAAGGACAAGAAGATACCAGCAGGCAAAGTACCAGGCAGAAGGAATCAGTCTTGCGCAAGCAACATGCAAGGGGAATGGTTAACAATGCTGGACGGAACTTGCGGACTTCCAGGAACCGCAAGAAGGCCTCTGTGGCCAAAGCATCCTGAGCGCGTGTAGAGGAGGATCCAGTTAGACCAGGAGTTTCACTTTTATTTTAACTGATGGGTATCCATTGGAGATTTTAAAGATAGAATGTTAAGAGCGTGATTTAATACAGCTGACATTTAATAATAAACGATTGCATTCCGATTTCACTTCTTTAAAACCTGATTTCTAATTCCTTACGGGTCAAACGACACCCCAGCCGTCCCTGTTTGCCCAGGCTGTTTGCGGTCGCCGCCGGCTTGTTTGCACCCGACGTCCTGCTTTTAACAGCCTCAGAGGAGTGTGTGACAGTTGGCAGGCGCAGTGAGGCACAGCCAGAGCCAAGTCGCTGCAGGGGCCAGGGCTGCGGGGCGGGGGTGGGGGGGGTGGGGGTGGGGAGGAGGGGAAGGAGGCTGTGGCTGCGCGCTGGGAGGGCAGAGGCTTTCACTGCGAGCGTGGCGGCGGCGCACACTTCGAGTAAGGGATAAAGAAGCGGGCCCCTACGAACCCGGGGTCCCTGGGACCCTGGTTGTTCCATCCCGAAGGGTCGCCGGGTAATGCCTGGATTTGACACTGAAAACAATGCTGGCTCGCGGTTGGAAGCAACGGCGAGAGTAGAGGAGGCAGAAGCAACTTAGAGTTTCCGCTTCAACTGGGTAGCAATGTCTGTCCTGTCCGCGGGCCCCATGCGGCTGTACCCACTGGAGCCGCAGGTGTTGGTTTAAAGCTCAGCTCCAGCAGGCCTTCTGCTCGCACACTGCGGCGCCCTCACCCACGGCTAATCCAGCTCCAGGTTTTGTGATCCGCTTGCATGTAGAGGCCGCGCCCTGGACTGCCCGCGGTTGGACTGGAACCTACTTGTCTGGGGCCCAGCGGGAGTCTCCGCCCTCCCTTCGGTCTCTTGGCCTCAGACCCGTTAGGGACCACTGTGGTGTGGGCCGGCAGCGGTTCCGGGATGACCCATAGCACCTGCTCCCACTGGCCTTGGCGAAGTGAGCAATCCCGAGCCAGTCTCCGCAGGGAAACCGAAGCTTCGAATTCCGGAGAGCGACCCTCGCCCGCCGGCGGCAGCTGTGCCTCCAGATCGCGGCCTCAGTGGCACCTCTCGGCGAAGCCTCTCTTCATCAAGCTGTCCGCACTAGCTATCCACTCACTCTCCCATCACATCACCCTAATTTATGCTCAGCGGGACATTTCTTTCAGTCTTGTGTGCCTTCTGTGTTTATTGTCTGTCTCTGGAATGTCCACTACAGGGGGCAGTGGTCGATGTTTTGGGGCTCAGTATGGGGTTCCCGGCGCCTAGGACCCGGACGGGCCGGGATGCAGTAGACCGTCTTCTGTACTGAATGACTGAATACTTCCCCCTTGTATTGAAGAGCCTGAGTGGCTGGTCTTCATGGAGGGGCGTGGCTTTTTCAGGCCCCGCCCAGGAGGCTGCTCCCACCTCTAACCCGCTCCTCCCCTTCCTCTCCGAGGAGTTGGCCTCCGGCCGTGCGGTGTTTTTCCCTTTGGCCTCCCTAGCTCTTGCTGCAGCTGTTGCAAAAACCCGGAGCAGCGGAACCTCAGAGCGGCGGAGCGGCGCCGTCTCTCGCGGCACCTCCCCGACAGCCCTTGGCGGCCGCGCTGGGCATGCTCAGTCGACAGGGCCGCTTCAGTTCTTGGAGTAGGAAGCTTGGGCGCTTCGGCTGTAAGGAGCCGCGGTGGGGGGAAAATGGATCCCTTTACTAACGGTGAGTAGGCAGCCAGAGGCGTCGGGTTTGGGACTCTTTTGGGGTGCAGAGGGACGTTGGCCGTCGAGACACGCGGAGTCGGACTGCAGCCGCCCCCACCGTGGGTTTCCCACGAGGGTTTGGGGGCGGTGGAAACGGACTGGGGGAGGCAGCTGAAGGCTGGGGCGGGAGTGGTCAGAGGCCGGCGCGGGACCGGGGGCTGGCGTGAAGGTCAGTGCCACCATCTGCCGAGGGCCTGAGGGCGTCGGGTGCCTCCAGACCCCAAGCTGCGCTGCGTGGCCAGGTGGGTGAACACCAAAGTTTGGGCTGCTTTGCGCAGAGGAGGGTAAAGTTGGCCTTCTGGGTTTGCCCCTGGAGAAGGTGGTGTCTGCCCGCGGCTCTTTTGGCAGGAAGGGTTAAGCCTTGGCCACTGCCAAACCAAACTTCTCTTGTGCGCAGGGAGCTGTCCCCCCCTGTCCTTGCGCGCGAGTTGCCTGCGTGACTTTTCCTAATAGGGCGGGGTGGGGGTGGGGGGCTTGGCAGGTTAATTTAGTGGAAGGAAGGGAAACTTGCAGAAGGGCTTGCTTGGTCCTTCTCTGCGAGGAGGTGCCTGCCCGCACTGTCACCCTTCTGTCTGTTGGTGAGGCGCTCCGCAGGTCGTTCACGCTACCTTTTACGGGCTCCCGATAATACCAGTTTTTTTCAGTCGAAGACTCATTAAATATCAGGGGTCCGTCATGGTGATATCACAATGTGTCTTGAGGCGAGAGTCAAAGCAGGAGCCTGCAGGACGCCCTGCAAAACAGCCACAGCTCTTCACTGAATGGACAGAATAAATCCCACCCTAGTTAAAACCGATGGCTTTTGTTTGGACCAGAAGTGCCAGAGTCACAACATAGGGGTGAGATGTCTTACCATTTTGTGGCCTTGAGTATATGGATTCCCTTTTTGGGACAGAAAGTAGGAGGAATGCCAGTAAGGGAGAATTCACTTTATAATTAGAGGATTCACTCTGTCGTTGACCTGTGTTTTCTTGTGGGAGGTTGGTGACTTCAGGTAGACCGTTTGTCGCATGAGTAGAAGCCAACCTCTGCTGTGGTTTAGGTGGGCCACTTGCCCCTCAAGAGATAGAGACATATATATATATATATATATATATATATATATATATGTCTCCACTATAACCCAAACCGTAGCCAGACTTTGTTGTATGCTGTTTCATTCATGGGACTGCAAATTACTCATTATATTCTCCCTGCCCCTAATTCAGAATGCTTTATTCTACTGCCATCTTCCTGTCTGTACTGTCTAATTAGGCTTAATGATAGTAACTTTAATTCTGAATTTTCTTTCTCATTCAGGTTCTATTTGTAATTTCTAAGGCTTTAAGAATAGTTGGGTAAAGTCACTAAGAGAATTAAGGAATACGGAGCTGAAGGTAAACTTAGAGACCTTCTAGTATTTTAAGTGTAAAATATGTTTAATACAAATTTTAAATCATTTCAAATGAATATTCCAAGGCTTTTGCTTTGTCCTAGGTGGAATACTTGGAGCTTCCATGTTTGTAGTATTTTAAATGTGAACTTTCACTTAAAAATTCGCTGCAAGGCTGAGTCACCAATTTGGTCAAGATGAGTGCTAGTTGATTTTGCGGCCCTGTGCCTACAGAATTAAAGTACATTTGCAAATCCTCCAACTGGGGTCTTTTCTCCCCTTTTAAAATATGTTCCTCTAAATGTTAATAGTTGCAGATTGTCATATTTGAGAGGGCAATGGAAAAGTCCCAGAGAGGTGAACAAAGAGGGAGGAATGCTTCAACATCGGTGTAGGAAGTTGAATTTTTAATCCTTTTGCTGTCTATCTTCCAGATTTTCAGAATGTGCTGGAAACAGTTGGACAGTGCATCAGTTTAGTTAATGTGTTAATCACTTGTTGAGGGCTTATCTTAAGTGTCCTTTAACAAGGAAATAGAAACCATAACATCTAAAGCCAACCAAAAATTAGCTTCTAGTAACTTGAGATGCTTTTCAGGTTTAAGGTAGACTGTTTATTTACTTCAGAACTTTTGAAGGATAGCTGTAGAATTTTTCTAGTGTCTTTAAACAGGACTTGCTTAAGTAGGTTTATCTTTTTACTTAATCCTATTTAGTACAAACGATCTGTACAGCTAATTCTCCCCTAGGTCTGGGTGTTTTGGTGCAGAGTATTTAATTATCCCTAGAATTTATGACAACAGGATTTATCAAGCTTGATATTGGCTTTTGCACATTTACTTTCTTCTAATAAAATATTCACCACGTACACTTTCTCATTTAAGCCTTGCTTATAGAGAGAGGTGTGAAAGCTTAGCAAAACCAGTTTCAGCAATTCAGAACCACTTGTCTTTCAATTAAAACATTGTCAATGGTTTCAACCTCTGACCTAGAAATTTGTAAAAGAGGCAGATATAGTTTCTCTTTCGTCGTTTTTAACTTTCAGTACTCATCTATTCCAGTAGGGCTTTCTGTGCTTTCCCTGTTTTCCATCAAAACTTGCTGCTCATATGTCTCATTTGACTTGGGCCCTGCTCTCTGCCTGCTAATACTGGGTTCATTTGATGAATATCCTATGTTAACCTGTCCAGGTAACATACTGCTACAACCTGTTAAAATGCTTATCTCCAGAAAGGGTTTATAAGAAGGGACCTTAGTGCCAGCAATTCCCATTTAGCTCAGGAGATATTTTTGATCTTGCCCTTGGGAGGGGACTGCTGACTATTACACTGCAGACTATATCCAGTCTAGCTTTGGATTCTTGGTGACTTTTTTTTTTTATGGGGGTAAAGATGTACTGGACTAGTACTCAAGATTGGTTTGGCAGTAACTATTATGTCCTATTAGGCAATTAGAGGTGAAACTCTTAGGAAGTAGTGGTTTATATATTACTAAAAAAAAAAAAAATTGATGGCAACTCTCTCGATGTTTTGATAGATGTACTAGATTGGGGCAAGTAGTTATTTCATTATTTTATTTCTCTTTATTTCTTCTCCTTTACATGTAGGATTAAGGTATTTGAGAATAATTTAAATTCATGTTAAGGACTGTAAATGCCAAGGCTCATCTTAGGATCTGATCAAGGAGTTCTGAGGTTAGGGCTAGAAATATGTGACTTCATTTTGAGGATTCTAGAAGTATTCACCAGAAGGGAGCTTTTGAGAACTTTATTAGGTCAGCAAATTCAGGATTTGGAAGCATACTTATGGAGAAGAACTTTTTCTTTTCCTGATATATATTCATCATTTTTTTCTTATGAACAAAATTCCCAGGAATCACTTTGGTAGTACCACCTGGTATATAATCAAACAAGGGGGATTTACCTGTCTTGCAAACTATCTTTGTTTTCTTTCGGATTGGCATCCAATTAGAAGTATTACCCAGCTTCCAAAATGGGAGGTCTGGAGAACAAATTTGATATTCATGGGTTGAAAGGCAGTATCAAATTGTGATTTCATTTTTTGATCTTACAAATAACAGTTGTCCTATAGCTGTGCGTTTCTTTTAAAAAAAATAGCATGGTCAGTCAAAAATATGAGCTTACCACATTTTGTGTGTGTGTGTGTGTGGTATATATATATATATATATATATTTCTTTTCTATGATAAATGGCCACATTGAAAGAAAATCCTTAAAATGGAAGATCATTGTTGTCCTTTGTAATGAATGGAATATAAATAAAAATATGTTTTTATCCTTCTGTCTTGATTTTTCTATTTCAATTAAGTGAAATATGACTTAGATCAAGTGTTAACATCTTTTAATATTATAAGGTTGAGGATGTAATTAGAAACTACTCAGTTTTTAAGGAAAGCAGTGGGGGGAAAGTCCTTTGCTTTGCATGACAATTTCCAAAAAAGTGTGTTTTGAGACAAACAGCTTATTTCAGGAATGATTAAAACCAGTGATTTTTTAAAAAGATTTTATTTATTTGACAGAGGGAGAGAGACAGAGAGCACAAGCAAGAGGAGCAGCAGACAGAGGGAGAACCAGGTTCCCTGCTCAGCAGGGAGCCTGACGAGGAACTGGGTCCCAGAACTCTGGGGTCCGAATGCAGTCGCTTAACCAACTGAGCCACTCAGGCATGCCTAAAATCAAGTGATTATTACTTACCTATAGAGGATCCTTGAGAGCTGAAAAATACATAACCAGAAAGATTGGTTATAAGGAAATTATCATACAGAAATAAGCCAGGGGTGATTTCCTCTTCAGTAATTCACGTGAACACTGTCTTTTGAATGCCCACTTACAAGTAGATTTTCTGCTGGACACACTTGCAGGAACCCCACAAACCTGTTAGCAGATAAAGCTGACCTCAATAAGAGAAATGAAATGGAAAAATCTAGTTTTGCTTTCATGCTAATATAAGACTAGGAAATACAGAAGAAACAAGAAAGCAATAAAACTTTAAGATAGTTTTCTAATTATGAAATAAATGTACCAAATTGTCTTTATAACCTGTTCCTGTAACATATGTCATCAGTAAGTTTACATTTGTGATGATTCAGTGTAATATTCCTGTTAGGAACCAACAGCATTCTCTATGGAAGTATTAGGAAATTGCAATATGGAAGAATTCAGTCAGGGTTACTCCTGAAGTTATGATGGAGCTGGATTAGGCCCATGGTTCTTGGCAGCTGAGGTTAGGACGGTGTCATTGTGTTCTGTCAGTTACCTCATGTCTTGAAACTGTGGGAGGTTGGAACTAGAGCTAATAATACTAGTAGATCTTTCCATAATATTGGAGCAATCAGAGAAAGTCTTTTTTTTTTTAATTTGAATCCCTAGGTATGTACATTTACTGAGTGTTCACAAGAAACCAGGGGGGCATCTGGGTGGCTCAATGAGTTAAGCCTCTGCCTTTGACTCCTGTTTTGATCTCAGGGTCCTGGGATAGAGCCCCACATCAGGCTCTCTGCTCAGTAGGGAGCCTGCTCCCCCCCCCCCACCAACCTCTGCTTGCCTCTTTGCCTACTTGTGATCTCTTTCTGTCAAATAAATAAATAAAATCTTTAAAAGAAACCAGGATTGGGCATGAAGGGAAATTTTGGAGCTTTTGTAATGGTTCAGCAACTTGCGTGTCTAGTGGACTTTGTAAAGACTCATTGCTTTACAATTGCTGCTCATTGCCCTGGTCTTTCTATTCAGCAAATATGACAGAAACAAAGTAGTTTTTGTTCCTTAGTCTATGGAAGGATGGTAAGGATTTCCTTGTAACCTGATTCATTGCAATCCATTTGTGATTGTCCTGGGAGCACCTGTAGGACTTTGAATCCAAAGATCTTTAGGAAAAACAGAACAACAACAACAAAACCCCCAAAGATCTTTAGGGAAAACTGGTACTTAAGAGTTAGTGATGAAGATGAAAGAAATGTAGAGATTAAAGGTAAAGCAGGAGGCTGATAGGCAGAGATTTCCAAAATGGTCATTTCTTGAACCTTACACATGTTTGGCTGAGAAATGAGTTTACTTTGGGGATCAGGACACTGACGTATGAGGTCGAATGATGGAGGAATTGGGTTTGGAAGAGGCAAGCAGGTGGTACTGGTTAGAGAAAAGCAATTGAGGGTTGAGGGGATGAGTGATTTAAACTGGCGTTTGGAAGCCCTGGCAGGAGATAGAAAACATTTGCCACAAGTTAAATCATACAGTGTACTTCTCTCTCTGATAGTAAAAAAGAAAATCTATTGTCTCTTTTAAGTTAAGACCGATCACTTTCCTGGGGGTATCCGGCTGGCTCAGTTGGTATAAGCATGCAACTCTTGATCTCAGGATTGTGAGTTCAAGCCCCACATTGGGCATGGAGACTACTTTAAAAAAAAAAAAAGTCTGTTCTCTTTCCTGAATGTTTTAGATTTCAAGAAAAACGTTTCTAAGAGGAATGTAGAGCCATTGACTTTGTAGGAGCATCGTGATCACAGTTACTATTTTTTAGTGCCTGGTTTTGCTTCCCTTTTCTACTGATGCTTATGATTGAACAGTGAACCAATTAGTTTTTAAAAATTTCAGCCTTGTGAGATTAAGAGTCACTTATGGTTTGTCTCCCCCTGGGGATAAAAATATATGTTTATAAAAAATAAAAAAATTAAAAACAAAAACAAAAAATTTCAGCCTTAGCATCTAAACTAGGAAGAAACCAGTTCACTTACCAAATAAAGACAGTTCAAGGGAGTTTGAAAAAACAATGGTGAAAGAAGCAAGTTCAATAGTAAAAGACCCTTTGAAGTTCTTTTCCTTTAGTGTGTATTGCTTAATGAGGGTCTCCTGAGCATTCCTTTCACAAATTTCAAGAATGCAGCCACCAAAATAAAACTTAAGCTAATTGTTTGGCCTTTTTGTGAATTGAGGGATTGGATGGTCCAGAGTTTTCTCTAGACCCCTGGTGCTGTCCACGGAAGCCAAGCCAGTGATCTGGGATGAAGGGAGGTAAAGGCTTCCTAATGATCTATGGGGAGAATTTCAAAGCTGGGCTAAGAGGAGAATGGGAAGTGCAGTGAGAGAATGGGTACGTTTGTGGATTGGATGTGCTCCTTTCCTTCTTGGCCCTTGCAGCAAATACTAACCAGGGCTGCGTGGTAGTGTTTCTTAGACCAGCTGCCTCTGGTCTCATTCACTGGGCAAGGAGATTTTGCGCCATGGTATTTCTCACAGCTGACACTGTTATTTCATAAAATTTAAAAAAGTTGTTAGAACAGCAGCACCTCAGCAGCATTACACCATTCCTAGATTCTTTTTAGAGGAAAAATGCATAGTGATTAGTGGGAGTAATTGAGGACAGCTAAATGTTTTAAAGATCTTTTTTTAACTTGTTATTGGTAGTATGATTTGAAGACAGAAGTAGTGTAATCCTTGTCTAGTTTCTTCTCATTCCATAATTGTCAAAATGCCCTCAATGGTTAAGTAAAGGAGGCTGCTATGAACCATGGAGCTTGGTGGAAGGAACTAGTATGTTCAAGATTTATCAAAATAATATCCATGAATTTAGGCTGATTCCACTTTATACTTGTTAGCACTATTTTCTCTGGCCTTTAAATTAAATGCTAAGTACATAAGCCCTTTGGGCCACTGACATTGTCCTTTTAGTATCTGGACTGGGTGGCTAGTTTAAAAAAACAACTCAGTGAGTGTAGAGTATTTGAATGTTAGTGGGAGGGACTAAGGGATGCTTTGCTCTTTAGAATAGGGGCCTTGCGTCCATCTCTATCAGTACAGGCTACTGAGAGGCTTGGTAAGTTGTTATTCGGGGGAAGTACACAGAAGAATAATCGAGTGTCAAAGGAGGGTCCAGCCTGATTTGGGGCTTAGATAATAGTGTTTTGAATTAGGTAGAAGTAAGCAAATGTTCACTAAAATATGGCTAACTTTACTTCAGTGCAGTTCATTGCAGTTGGGCACATAACTCTATTCTAATTAATTGTCAATTTAGGAAACATTGAGATAAAGACTTAAAGAATTCATGCATAGAAGCTTTTCTTGGCAGATGAGATGATAATGACTATTAGTAGACCAAAATGTGGTTACAAACCCAGACTTTTGGGTAATTATCATATATTTTTAAATGAGTTAATGATAGTCAAAGTGACCCTCAGCAAGTTGTAAATTGATGTCAACGTTTTGCTATGAAGATTCAAGATTATCATCTCCCTTGCCTTTTATCAGTCTGGTGAATCAGATGGAAAAGTGTTTCAAAATTATCAGCAAAATAGTCTTTTCAAATCCATCTGACATCAGCTCTAGCAAATTTATTCACCAGTTGAGGTCTTTTCTAACCCATAAGCTTTCTGCATACATTGAAGAGATCTCATACATTTTCTTTGTGGATCTCCATCAGTGGTTATGCATTCTCTTTAGATCACTCACAGATATTCTTTAGGCCTAAATCCGTTCTTCATTTCAAATAAAGAATTATGATAGGTTAACATTCTTTTGAAACTACAAATAATTGATGGAATTAAAAATAAACTTTTAACTTTTGCTATTCAGAAAGTATTTGCAGTTATGTAGATTTGCATGAGAGATTAATGAGCTCATGTATTTAGGCATCATTAACAGTTTCAGTTATTTGAACAGCTAAGTCTTTCTCAGAGGTCCCCTGAGGATTGTCAAGGGCTGGGGGGCCTGTGTTACAAGGAAATGAAAAAAAAAAAAAAACCAAAGAAACCCCAAAACCAACCAAATCTGATAAAGAGTATAAATTTGATTGGAGTACAAGTTGATATAAATATAAGCATTATAGTAAATGATTTAGCTTAGAAAAGGAAAATGAAATTGAAAATTAAGCTCAATAATTTTATTTTTACCTGAAGGATAAATTAGTTAACTTTTAAGGGCACGAGATGGCATATCTTTATGTAAATTCTGTTCATTAGGACAGTATTCTGCACTGTTTGTATTCTTTAGTCCATGGGATAGCATGTTGCTCTTGTTAATTGATGTGTTTTAGGTGTCTTCTAGCCAGAATTTTAACTAGAGTATTTCCTCTGTGGAATCGACAATGTTTTTGAATGGTGGTAGAATTAAATGATTTTTGTTAGGACTTTGTATTTCATTGTAAATTTTATATTTTCTCTTGGTTCTTTATTAATTTCATTCTAACTAACAACCAGAGAAAATAAATACAAGAATATATACATATATACACAGAATTTACTGTTCAAAACATTTTTTAGAAGATGAATGCTTTGGGCTTAAGTCTGTTTTATTAAAACCAGGTAATACTGGGATTCAAATATACTTAAATTATTTTCTTTTTTGTTATTATTTTGTTGTGAATTTCTTTTTACATCTTGCTAATAGTTTTTCTTTGTCTCTTATTTTCATCAAGACTAAAAATATTGGAAACCAAAATTAGTGTTCCATGTCTCCTTGCTCCATTCTTCTTTTGGGTAGTCAGCAGTTAGGGGTCAGAGAAGCAGCACAGCGGGAATATATTAATACAAATCCTTCTTGCATACCATTTTACACTATGTCAGTTAGCAAGTATTTTTTAAATTTGTTTCTGACAGACCTCAATTACCTCTTTTTAAAAAGAATAGTTTTTAAAAAATATACTCCTCTCAAATAAACACATTAAAATGTACCTTCACTCTGGGCTGACTTGTTCCAGGCTTTGTTCTTAAAGCTGGCGTACAAGTAAGAATATGCAGTATGAGCTCTGCATTTGGAAAACTTAGTTCCAGCAGGATAAATTTAAAACAAATGTATATGAACACACAGATTAGTACACTGTCTTTGAAAATGGTCAGGCTTGGAGGAGTACAAGTCCGATCCCACACTGCTTTCCTTAAATATATTTCGCTTTATACTTTTATTTACTTATTTTTTTCATTTTAGAGATCTACCCATGAATCTACCTCCTTTTGTAAGACTACTACATAGTGTAGTGTAATGGTGAAGAGTAATTCAATCGGCCAGCATTCAAATCCTGGCTCCTCATTCACTAGCTCTGTGACTCTTATTTAAAGATATTACCAAGATGTTTTAATAAGTTACGATAAAAAACTAAAATGTGCAAAGAAACTCAAAACCCTTTCTGGTAACAATTGAGATCTAGGAGACATGGTGGTTTGGGCATATTCCTGCCATAATGAGATTTTGAAAATTGGGAAACAAATGATATTTCATTTACTAAAGGCTCAAGGCCAGTATAGAAGGGTTCTTTTTATTTCAATCTTTTTATTAACAATTATGCATTTGTAATACTTACAGGGAAGTGTTGCCTAAGAGTAGAACTATTCATTTCTACATTCAACTTAATTCTGGCTTACATGTGTTTTTCTGGTTCTGTCCAGCAAATGTAATATGCTACACTTTGCTGTTTATACAGGTAGATTTTGTTTCAGTGCTAAATCAGGTATTAAATATATTTTTCTCTTAAATGGGTTTGAAATTGTTTGGAATTTAAAACCAAAAGAGGTAGTATTAACATGAAAGTATGGAATAAAGGTACTTCTTTAACTGGTAACATAGCCTGTATTTCATAGGCATCAGGAATGCAGACAAACATGTCTATAATGTAATGTGTTTCAATTCATACCTGTTTTGTGTTCTCACAGAAGCTTAATAAGAAACTAGTTTTACTAGTGAATTTCAATTTTTGTTGTACAGTGACACCCTTTTTTATTACTATTTTGGCTAAGTGAATGTTACTTGGCAGCACCTTTTTGGCTCTGAGAATCTATTATTCATTTTGGTAATTTACCTCCCTACCTCCCCCTGCCAGAAGTCTCTGGGTCTGTTATTTGTTTGTTTTTTCTCACAAAGATAATATTCTGAACTTCCCAATCATATAAGGTAGTGATTTTGACTAAAGAGTAAGGCAAGGGAGGTTAGAAATAATCCTTCAAGTATTTGGTGGCTATATGGGTGTATTGCATGGGAACAGAGTAGAGGCATTGCTCTCCTTGAGTCACAGTTGTTCTTGGGAAACCTCAGCATGAAGAAGACAGTGTTTTCCCACAAGAATAAGTTACTGGAGGTCACATTTCTGCCCAAGAATGTCCAGAGAGGCATAAATGGTATGTTATGAAAGCAGAGGTACCACTTGTTTAGGGCTCCCATTTTCTGAACGGTGAAAACCACATTTCCAGTTCTATATGTATGTACGTACTTCTTCAGCCAGGAACCATCAATTACATCTGACAGAAAAAACACAGTTGTCTTTTGTTGTCTTTTGGTTCTTACTAGAGTTGGCACCCAAAATAGTACCCCATATGTCAGATGTTCTTTAAATGTTACCTGAGACTAATACTACTTTAAGCAACTCCAAAACAAACTTTTAAGTAACAATTGTGTTTTTGTTTTTACTCCTTTAATTTTGGTTTTTTTTTTCCCAAGTAAAGTTGAATGTGAATGCTCTTTTCCTTTTTCTATATATTATTTCTCTCTAGCAAATAGAGTAATTCCAAATCTCTTTTCCTGAATATTCTTATCAGTATTCATTCAGCTTTCCTTTTCACTAAATGCCTTTTGGGTACTTGCTGTGTTTCAGACCCTTTGCTTTGTGCAGGGAAGATAGTGCTAAATGAGAAACAGTCTTAGTGTTTGAGGGGAAGGAAGATGAAGGTTAGCAGGAGGGAATCTCTTACTCTGAAGCATTTTCAGAATCATAATTGAAGAATAACCCAATAGTTTCCTCTTCTTTCATCTTGTGTTCTTATTGCATCGCTAGAGAGCTGCTTTGCATTTGAGACCAGAGTAATGCAGTTAAATCAATTTCTCTTCCTGCCCTGCTGCGGGCCTTCTGGTTGACCTGTTCTTGGGGTACTTTGTCTTTCATTAGAGAGCCACAGAAACAGATACCAAGCCAATTAGAAGGGGCTTTTAAAAAGGAATTTCCTACTATCCCAGAATTGGTAAAAAGGCATGAATTGGTCTGCATAAGAATTCAAGTGGCCTTGTGGTTAATGTAGGGGAAGCTATGCCATTGAAAGGCAGGGTTCTCTGTTAGTTGACAGGACAGAATAACTAATGGTCTGAGTTACTGTAGTGCAATATGAGCTGAGATATGATAGCATGAATTTCAGACATGACCCCAACCAGGAGAAAAAAATGGATGTTTCTGTCCTGATGTTAAAGGAAAAAAGTTAAATGACATTTTGAGAAGAGCAAAACCTTAACTCCTTAGTGGCCAAGTAACAGAAATTATGATACGTAAACAGTGAAGACATGTATTCAACATCTCCTTCCCCCTTAAAAGGAACCTGCATTCCCCCCTCTCCCTTGTTCCATAGGTCTATGGAGTTATTATATAGAAATAGTACAGGCAGTGTATTAACTCAGCCTGCCATAACCAAAAGCTCTATGACTGGGTAGCTTAAACCAAAGACATTTTATTTTCTTACAGTTGTGGTTAGGAGTCCAAGATCAAGGTACCAGCATGGTAGGTTTCTGGTGAGAGCCCCCTCTTGGCTTGCAGATGGCCACCTTCTTGCTGTGTCCTCACATGACTTTTCTTCTGTGCGCAGAGCTCAGTGTCGCTCCACCCTGATGACCTCATTTAACCTTAGTTATCTCTTTCAAACAAAGCCTTGTCTCCAAGTATAGTCACATTAGGGGTTAACACCTCGATGTGTGAATTTTGGGGGGAATAGGAAGCCATCCTTTTCTATAGTTTATCTCAAGGTAAAGAAGCTTGTGTTTTTCTGTAGGAACAAATTATTGAAGTCTACATTCCTACTGCCAGAGGATGCTAAAAGGAACATAAACAGTTCAGTTCTTTTTTTCTGGACCTAGGACTCCAAAATGATTCAGAACCCCTTGTCCTTTCCTGGCCTGCTATGAAGTTATACAGACCGGCTATATATTTATTTTTCTTACCTAACATATTTACTCTATATGCTTTTTCTTTTCTTTCTTTCTTTTTTTTTTTTAAAGATTTTATTTATTTATTTGACAGACAGAGATCACAAGTAGGCAGAGAGGCAGGCAGAGAGAGAGGAAGGGAAGCAGACTCCCTGCCGAGCCGAGAGCCGGATGTGGGGCTCGATGTGGGGTTTGATCCCAGGACCCTGGGATCATGACCTGAGCCAAAGGCAGAGGCTTTAACCCACTGAGCCACCCAGGTGCCCCCTCTATACGCTTTTTCAAACGATATAATGAAACTGCAGTGCTTGAATTATGATATCTGGAGAGCTGGGAATTTTTTTCTTTATTTTTAAAAGCAAGAGTTATGCTTCTCAAATCTTTTGGTATCAGGACCCCTTTTGTATACTCTTAGAAATGATTGTGAACCCCTAAGTGATTTTGTTTTATGGGCTGTATCTCTAGATATTGTTGCATGAGAAATTAACACTGAAATTTAAAAAAAATGAAAATTAATAAATTTGTAGATTTCATACAATAAAAAACCTTTTACATGTTAACATAAATGACATTTTTAAATGAAAAATAGCTATCCTCCAAAACAAATTAGTGAGAGCAATTATGTCATTGCAAATCTCTTTAATGTCTGGCTTAATAGAAGACAACTGGGTTTTCAAATTTGCTTCTGTGTTCAGTCTGTTGTATCACGTGTTGCGTAACCTGTGGAAAACTCCACTGTATACTTATGAGAGAATGGGAATGAAAAGGGCAAATAACATCTCAGTATGAAAACAATTTTTGACCTTGAGGGCCACTAAAAGAGTATCAGGGATTCCCAGGGGTACCTGTACTGCACCTTGAAAACTATTACTTTAAACATTAAACCTGCCTTTCATAGGGCCTGGAGAGGAATACCTTCACATGCCTTGTATAGCAGGTAGAAAGTGGAGCTGATGGAACTGGGCAGCAAGTGTCTTAAGATAGATCTAGGTCATAGGAGAAGGAAATGTTCTAGCCAGGCATATCTGACGAGCCACACCTCTGATGCTTCGGTTATTTGTGGACTCTAAGGTAATTTTATTTCAGTCCTGGATGGTTTTAGGGAGGACACAGATTTTTAAAAAATGATTAAATTATCTCTTTAAAAATTGATTTTTATCTATTTTCTGTTTATGCCTGCAGGATTTTTCAACAAGCTGCCCCTCTTTCTCAGTACCCCCTCCCTCCAACATACACTTAACATGGATACATTATTTAACTTCTCAGCCCTTGAATGGGGACTTAGACTTATCTTAATTATAATGAATTAAAGGCCTACAAAGGGGGCGCCTGGGTGGCTCAGGGGGTTAAAGCCTCTGCCTTCGGCTTAGTTCATGATCCCAGGGTTCTGGGATCGAGCCCCACGTCAGGCTCTCTATTCAGCCCTGCTTCCTCCTTTCTCTCTGCCCGTCTCTCTGCCTACTTGTGGTCTCTGTCTGTCAAATAAATAAATAACAATCTTAAAATAAAAAAATAAAGGCCTACAAAGTTCAATTATTTTTTTCTGCTTGTCTTGATCTGTGGAGTCCAGAATGAAACAAAACCCTTCGTCCCATACTTGCCCCATCATAAAATGATCTAGACCTTTAAGAGAACTGAAGTCAACCCTCTTTTTTCCTCTGGCTCTTTGGGGCCATGAGTAACTAGGACTGATATAGTTAAACTGCCTTGCCCCCAAGACAGGGCATGTGGTAAACTGTAATCGCATGTAAACATGGAAACCTTGGCATGCACACGTAAGTTCAGATAACTTGAGCTAGAGTTCTAGAAAAATAGGTAATAGACCACCTATGCTAACATATCCATTTTAAGTACTTTGAAATAGTTATTAATATTAAGAGAAAGGCTTTTACTCTCTAGGTGTTTATAATAAGTGTCAGGAATACTTATAAACAGGAGACCTTTTATGCTTCCTTTGTGTGAGTGGACAAAAAGTAATTTTGTAATGAAGTCCTGAAGTCTGGTGGGTGAATTTGTAATTATTGTTCAAATAAACCTCTCAAACTGGCCTTCTTATAATTAAAATCAGAGTACCAAAGTATTGCATATTCCTGATTCTTGGTGTTACATTTTTTCAACTTAAAGTCAAAGCAAAACAAAAAAGCTTTATAGTTTATGCCTCCCTCCATCCTGATTCCTAAGCGGTCACTAACCCACTTTGTGTTACTACAGATTAGTTTATTTTCTACTTTCACAGAATTTTTAAAAGATTTTATTTATTTATTTGACAGAGAGAGAGTGAGAGAGCATGTGCGCGTTTGTACGAGCAGGGGGAGTAGCAGAAGGAGAAGAAGGCAAATTCTTGACTGACTGAGCTACCTGGGCACCCTTACTTTTATAGAATCTTATCTAAATAGAATTATATAGATTTTGTATAGATGGAATCATGTACTATCTTTTTTGTCCTGTTTTTTTCACTCAGTATAATTTATTTTGAAACTCATCCATGTATTAGTATGGTTCTTTTTTCTTTTGAAATTGCTGTGTAGTATTCTATTTTGTTGATATATTATCATTTGTTTGTCCATTCACCTCTTATGGGATGTTTGTTTCCAGTTTTGAGTTATTGTAAAGCCGCTGGGAAACTCAAATACAAGTCTTTGTGTAGACCATTTGTTTTTGTTTCTCTTAGTTAAGTATCTAGGAGATGATTGGTAGGGTCATCTGGTAGCTATATGTTTTAACTTTTTAAGAAACTGCCAACTGTTTTCCAAACTGGTTTTACCTGGGACACTTGATGGCTCGGTTGGTTAAGCGTCTGCCTTCTGCTCAGGTCATATCTCAGTCCTGGGATTAAGCCCCAGGTGGGCCTCCCTGCTTAGTGGGGAGCCTGCTTCTCCCTCTCCCTCTGCTGCGCCCCACCTTTGTACTGTCTTGCACTCTCTCTGTCAAGTAAACAAATGAAATCTTTTTTTTTTTTAAAGATTTTATTTATTTATTTGACAGACGGAGATCACAAGTAGGCAGAGAGACAGGCATAGAGAGACTGAGAAGCAGGCTCCCCACTGAGCAGAGAGCCCCATGAGGGACTTGATCCCAGGACCCTGGGATCATGACCTGAGCCAAAGACAGAGGCTTTAATCCACTGAGCCACCCAGGCGCCCAATAAATAAAATCTTTAAAGAACCCCCCAAAACTGGTTTTACCATTTTACATTTCCATCAGTGTATATGAGAGTGCTTATTCTCTACATCCTTGCCAAAATTTGGTGTGATTATTTTTTAAAAATTTTAGCCAATCTAGTGTGTGCATAGTGGTAACTCAGTGTGGTTTTAATTTCATTTTCCTTATGACTACTGATGTTGAAAATGTTTTCATATTTTTTTTTTAAGATTTTATTTATTTATTTGACAGAGAGAGATCACAAGTAGGCAGAGAGGCAGGCAGAGAGAGAGGAGGAAGCAGGCTCCCTGCTGAGCAGAGAGCCCGATGCGGGACTCGATCCCAGGACCCTGAGATCACGACCTGAGCTGAAGGCAGTGGCTTAACCCACTGAGCCACCCAGGCACCCTCATATTTTTTTTTATTAGTTCATCTTTTTTTGTGAAATGGCTGGTCAAATCTTTTTGCCCAGTTATTGAGTTACAAGGGCTGCTTATGTATTTTGGGTATGTGTTTACACAAAGGTATTAAACAAGTTACACAAATGTATAATATATATAACACATGTATTATATATATTACACATACATATATAATAATAGTTCGATATATATAAAAACAATAAAGATGTTACTCTTTCATTTTCTGACTTCCATAGTTTTCTGTTAAGAAAGCTATGGTGGGATGGCTGGCTGGCTCAGTCCATAGAACATGGGACTCTTGATCTCTGGGTCATGAGTTTGAGCCATGGTGGGGTAGAATTTACTTTAAAACAAACAAAAAAAACCTTCGTAATTTGAACTGGTATTACCTTATTTGTAATATATCACTTTTTTTTTCCTAGCTGGCTTCAAGTTTTTCTTTACTTTTGGTTGTTAGCAGTTTGTTTATTTGGGTCTTGGTTTGGTTGTCTTTGGATTTTTTTTTCTTTTCCATTGAATTTCTTGAATTTATTTTTCAGTGTTCCAAGTTAAATTATTTGTTTCAGGGGTATACGTCTGGGATTCATCAGTCTTACACAATTCACCGCACTCACCATAGCACATACCCTCCTCCGTGTCCATTACCCAGCCACCCCTTCCCTCTCACTCTCCTCCCCTCCAGCAATACTCAGTTTGTTTCCTGAGATTAAGAGTCTCTTATGTTTTGTCTCCCTCTCTGGTTTCATCTTGTTTCATTTTTCCCTCCCTTTCCCTATGATCCTCTGTCTTGTTTCTCAAATTACTTAAATCAGTAAGATCCTATGGTAATTGTCTTTCTCGGATTGACTTATTTCGCTTAGCATAATACCCTCTAGTTCCATCCATGTCATTGCAAATGGCAAGTTTCAGTTTTTTGATGGCTGCATAGTATTCATATATATACATATAACCACATCCTCTTTATCTATTCATCTGTTGATGGACATCTAGGTTCTTTCCATAGTTTGGCTATTGTGGGCATTGCTGCTATAAACATTCGGGTGCACGTGCCCCCTTTGGATCACTACGTTTATATCTTTAGGGTAAATACCCAGTAGTGTGATTGCTGGGTCATAGGGTAGCTCTATTTTCAACTTTTTGAGGAACCTCCATACTATTTTCCAGAGTGGCTGCACCAGCTTGCATTCCAACCAACAGTGTAGGAGGGTTCCCCTTTCTCTGCATCCTTGCCAACACCTGTTGTTTCCTGACTGGTTAATTTTGGCCATTCTGACTGGTGTGAGGTGGTATCTCACTGTGGTTTTGATTTGTATTTCCCTGATGCTGAGTGTTGTGGAGCACTTTTTGATGTGTCTGTTGGCCATTTGGATGTCTTCTTTGCAGAAATGTCGTTTATGTCTTCTGCCCATTTCTTGATTGGATTATTTGTTCTTTGGGTGTTGAGTTTGCTAAGTTCTTTATAGATTTTAGATACTAGCCCTGTATCTAATGTGTTATTTGCAAATATCTTCTCCCATTCTGTGGGTTGTCTTTTGGTTTTGATGACTGTTTCCTTTGCTGTGCAAAAGCTTTTTATCTTGGTGAAGTCCCAGGAGTTCTTTTTTCGGGCCATTGTTTCTTGATTATTTTTCTGTCTCAGTGTTTTTTGTTTTTTTTTTTTTCATGTCATTCTGGAACTCCCAATTACATATATGCTAATCATTTTGCTACTTTCTTACAGGTCCTTGTGGTACTGTTCTTTCTTTTCTTTTTTTTTTTTTTTCTCAATCTTTCTTTTCCCTGGGTTCTTCAAATAGAATAATTTGTTTAAAAGAAATATTTATTGTCTGATATGTAAGTCATAATCAAAATTGGCCTTTAGTTGAGCTTGTAAACCCCCCGAAAAATAGCTGGAGTAATGAGCTGCAGTGAAACTTGGTTCGGTGAAGAAATCTAGAGTGAAACTTGAAAAAAACCCCACACGATATGATTTGCTGTAAACTTTTAAGTTGCTGACTGAAATGTATTTTTAAGCAAATTGGCCAGTTTGGTGCTTGGGTATGGAGGTGTCATTTTCTGTATCAGTAGTCTATCAGTTACAGTAGTGAGTTCTGTATTCCAACAAAGAGTCATGCAGTTATTTTTTCTCAATGAGGACTATGTTGAGACCAGTCTTTGTAAGAAGGTGGGAATGTAATAAAATGTGTTAGAAATACTGCGTTAAAAACAAATTTTAGAATTTGGTAAAATGTCATCTCTTAGCCAGAAAACTCCTTTATTGATGATTATGCAGAGTCTGTCATCCCAACTATTATGTTTTCCAATACCAGGATTCAAAATAGTGCTACATGGGAGAAAGAGACAGGAAATAGATTTTCTGAAAAAATCAGCTATAGTATAACATGTGAAATTTCCCTAAAAATTATAACTTTTTCAATCGTATCTAGTCTCTGTTTTGTCTGAGATCAGGATGGAATCATGTTGCTCGGTCTTGAGCTATCAACCTGTCTGTTAATTTTAATATGTTCATTTTTTCTTCTTCCAGTTTGGACTTAAAGTCTTGAGAATTCATTTATTATGAAATGTAAAAACTCATTTTTTTAAAAAAAATCAGAGTTCTTTGCTCTTTTTGAAGGAAAAAGAATAGAATAAAGTAGTAACTGTAGCATCTTTTAGACTTGCTACTTAGGTTGATGAGCACTTGTACAATGTTCCAAAGTTCTATTATCTGGAAGGGACTCATTAAAAAAAAACAAAAAAAAACCTAGCTTCTCTACTATGGCAGAAGAAGAAATGACTTCTTTGAGGTTGCTTAACCATTTCCTGTAAGTCTGAGAAAGTGGTTGTTTTCAAAATCATTGAGCTGAATTTGGGTAGAACTAAACTTAGCTAAGCAGTTCTGTGGGTTAAATTCGTTCATTGTTTCACTTCCAACTTTCTTGTAGAAAACTTAAAATTTAAAAATTTTTAAAAAGTTTTGATTTCATTTAGTTTTACTAACCAGCTGAGTAACTTTGAACAATAATTAATTATCCATAAAATATAATAGGTTTAGAGGGTCTCATAAAAACTTTTAGTTCTTGAAGTGCCTGGTTGGCTCAGTGGGTTAAGCCTCTGCCTTTGGCTCAGGTCATGATCCTAGGATTCTGGTATCGAGCCCCATATTGGGCTCTCTGCTCAGTGGGGAGCCTGCTTCCTCCTCTCTCTCTGCCTACTAATGATCTCTCTCTCTGTGTCAAATAAATAAATAAAATCTTAAAAAAAAAAAAAAAGAAACCTTTTCGTTCTCTACAGTAGCAAAAAAGTAAAGTTTCAGTAAAATGGGTAGTATATTTGGATAATTTCATAATCCTAATGAGTGGGAGAACATTCAATTTACAGACCGTGATGAAGTCATAACAGGGAATATAATTGGGCAAAATCAAATAGCACTTCTTGAATACTGCTAAACGTCTGGCTGAGAGAGTTGTGTAAACCGTAGTGTCAGTGTCTGACACACGGTGGTAGTGTCCTCAATATCTGGCACCATCCTGACCCTCTCTGTAGCCTTTCAGCCTGACATAGAGGCAGCTCTGTGACCACCCTGGATCCAGAGACTGCAGAGACATGGGACTTTTCTCTGGCACATTGGACCTGGTTTGGCATTCTCTGGGCTATTTCAAGTCATGGCACATGGCCTAGAAGGATTTAGCTACTACAGTCAGAAAAATGTGGGTTTGAAATTTGGCCATGCCATTTACCAGCAAGTTATTTAACCTCTCTGATTCTCACTTCTTCATCTATAAAATGTTGTCAGGATTAAATTAAATGAAATGACATATGTAAAATGCTGACTAATAATACTGAAAGCTTTATTTAGCACTTTACTATGTGCTAGGCTCTGTTCTAAATGCTTTACACATATCTCATTTAATTCTTACAACTCAGGTACCGTTACCTCCATTTTACAAATGAGCAAACTGAATTTGGAAAGATGAAATAACTTGCTCAGGGTTATACAGTGACAGTGACAGAATACTCCAGTTTCAGAGACATTCTTAACTACCCTGCTTAGCCCAGCTCACTGTTAGTACATGCTAAAGCCCTTAGTGAATGTTGGTTTTTATCATCATCATTGTTGGTGGTGGCATTAAGATAGTGGTTGTGATAATGAACTTGGTCTTGCTTTTTTCATTGTCTGATGTGGTCCTGTACTAAGAGCCAAGGCAGAGCACCCTCACATCTATCAATGAGGGGGAGTAAGAAACTATGAAGTCATATACTTCAAGGCCCTTGGGCTTTGGAGGAAAAGCCCACAGTTGCACAGTTTTTGTATAAAGAATGCTGTGTGTTCTGAATACCAGGTGTTCTACTCTAATGGGTCAGAGCAGAAGTCTGACCATGAGGCCTGCTTATGTTCCCATTGCAAAGATGCCATAGAGTCATAGAACTTATATGTACAGTGTAATCTCAGTTTTTTCTTAGGGGATAGATTAGTCTGTAAGAATTATACACTACAATATTAAAAGTTTACTGTGTGAGTAGTGGATAAATCATCTATTGGTGCGTAACAAATGACAAAACTTAATGGCTTAGAATAATAACCATTTTATTTGCTCACAATTTTGTATTCAACAGTTTGTACTGGGCTCAGCTGGATGTTTCTTCCACTGGTCTTACCTGAGGTCACTTGTAGCAGCCATCATTTAGCAGCTTAATTTGGAGCTGGAAGATTTAAAATAGCTTAACTGGCGTATCTGGCAGTTGGTGCTGCCTGTTGGCTGGGTTGTCTTTCCAACGTAGATCCTCATCCACAGGGAGGCTAGCTCAGATTTATGCTCATGGGGGTTGCAGGTCAGTAGAAGAGAACTAATGATAGCGACAAGGGTTCCTAAAGCTAGGATTGGAAATTTTGCAGTGTCACTTCCACATTCCATTGATGGCAGCAAGGTTTATAACCATTAGATTCAAGGGGTGGAGATAGAGACTCCACTTCTTCTTCTTCTTCTTCTTCTTTTTTTAAAAGATTTAATTAATTTATTTATTTGACAGAGAGATCACAAGTAGAAAGAGAGGCAGGCAGAGAGAGGGGGGAAACAGGCTCCCTGCTCAGCAGAGGGCCCGATGCGGGGCTCGATCCCAGGACCCTGAGACCATGACCTGAGCTGAAGGCAGAGGCCTTAACCACTGAGCCACCCAGGTGCCCGAGACTCCACTTCTTACTAAGAGGTCCAGTGGGATGTTAGTAACAAGTACTGTCCTGGTATCCAGATTACTTGATTTCATCATCCAGGACCATTTCTAAAATTAGATGGTAATTTTTCATCAGTTCAGTAACTTTAGATCTTGAGAAATTAAATTATGATCTGTTTGAGGATGTTTTCCTTTATTTATACATATAAAAACTGGAAAATATAGATAATAAAAACACCCAGCATACCCAGAAATAACCTCCCAGAAATAACTAGTATTAACATTTTTATTTACAGTGTATCCAACTGGATGAATATTTATTTATTTGAAATTTTGTAACCTGCCTCTTAATTAGTATTTTTAATTCCTTTCCATGTTTAAAATAGAAATAAATTGATATAAATGATTTTTATGCCTGCCTAGTATTTTATTAGCTATGAATATACCTATCCCCTATCGTTCCGTACTTAGGTTGTTTCCTTTTTTCTTGCTGTGTAAACAAGACTGCTGTAAACATTCTTACACATACATCTTTCAGTTATTCATGGGATGCATTTCTCTTGTGGAATAACTTGGTCAAAGAATATATTTTAAGTTTTGACATATATTGATGAGAAATTTTTTTTTATTAACATATATTATTGGCCCCAGGGGTTCAGGCCTGTGAATCACCAGGTTTACACACTTCACAGCACTCACCATAGCACATAACCCTCCCCAATGTCCATAACCCTACCACTCTGTCCCTCCCCCCTCCCCCTGACAACCCTCAGTTTGTTTTGTGAGGTTAAGAGTTGATGAGAAATTATTTTAAACATTCTGTGGTTTAAACTCACCAGTATGTATAACTGCAGAGCAAAGTTCTTAAGTGTTACAGTAAAATTATTCTTTAGACATTCACAAGTAGGTGTATATATATAATGATTTGTGTTTGGAAGAACTTATATTTGTGCTCTTGGGATGAACTATTAGGGTAAACCTTAGGTCTAGATCACTTTTCCTTTAACATGATCTCAAATATAATGAATATCTTTAAAAACCTATTTAAGAATGGAAACTGTAAAGAAAATTGCATTTCTCTAATATTTTAAGTCAAAATGTGTAAACTTCATTACTAATGTTGTCTTATTGACTAAAGCTTTTATTTTGTATGTGGGTCCACTAATAAGAGTTCTTCACATTTCGGGGCACCTGGGTGGCTCAGTGGGTTAAAG
This sequence comes from Neogale vison, assembly GCF_020171115.1. Lineage (NCBI taxonomy): Eukaryota > Metazoa > Chordata > Mammalia > Carnivora > Mustelidae > Neogale > Neogale vison. Next base: position 196,411,664 of record NC_058091.1, on the reverse strand, counting down.
CCTCTGCCTTCGGCTCAGGTCATGATCCCAGGGTTCTGGGATCGAGCCCCGCATCCTGCTCTCTGCTCAGCAGGGAGCCTGCTTCCTCTTCTCTTTCTCTGCCTACTTGTGATCTCTGTCTGTCAAATAAATAAATAAAATCTTAAAAAAAAAAAAAAGAGTTCTTCACATTTCTTCTGTGCTACCCATGATGCATCTGTAACTTCCAGGTCTTTATTTTTTATTCAAGTGGTTTGAGAACTTAGATCCTTTGAAGCCCAGGGGCAAAAATTCTTCTATAGGGTCCTCCTTCCTCAATCTTTTTGTTTTACTTGCTAATACTTAATTTGGCAGCCGTTTTATTTGGGGGACTCACTTTTGTGGGATTTTTCTGCTGCATGTTCAGTTTTCAGAACTGAACAGAAACGATTTTCTTTCTTTTTTTCATTTAATGCAATAATTATTACATAACTGCAGTTATAATTTTAGCTAGCATATATTGATTGGAGAACAGCTAATCCTTGGCAAGAATACAGCTGCTCTTGTGGGGACATAGTGCTTGGACCTTCTACGGAGTAGCCCTTCTGGCACTCAGTGGGCTCCTGGCATCAGAAAATGTCTTTGGAGGGCAATGGAGAACGTTGGTTAATTTGGAGGTGTAACTGGACATAAGTTAAGGGGACACCTACTTTGTTGAGGTAAAAATTTTTCTTCTTTTATTAAAGGAAATTTCATTTTTTTTATTCTTGTTTTACAATTAAGGTTTGTATTAAACTACAGATATTTATGTATCCCTCTCCTTGATCCTTTACATTCAGTTCTTTATCTGAAGCATTTCATAGCAGGCTTCTTTAGGTGCTGTGGCCCTTGTTCGTGTTTGATACTCTTTGGTCATTAGCTTTTTCTAGTAGAATGAATGCCTCCTTTTCATCTTAAATGTTCTCCTTGATATTTAAAATAATGTGCTTCATAGCTGCAACATAAAGCTAGCCAGTTCATCTTATTTGCTTCTTCCCTTCTGAACTAAAATGTTGGCTTTTGCTTATAGGACACAAAACTGCACAGAAAAAACCATCTGTGATTAGACTCCGAGAATACAATGCGGTGTAGAATTTGAAGATGGTGAAAAATTTATTGACTGAGTGTTTTAGTTTGGTAGAGTGAAGTTGATGGCTATGTAATACTGCCCTTTAGGTTGTTTTAATCAGAAAGTGTGAGCATTATGTAAATTTAAATTGCCTTCTTATAAATTGTAGCTGTCATTAGTTATCTGAGTTTTATTGTGTAAATGCAATTATAGTAAATGAGCATGGCCTTAAGATACACTTAATCCCTAGAGATATTTTGGGAAGGGTTGTAGTATCTTTATAATCAAGGCAGCCATTTGGCAAATATCTCAGCAGTCAGAGGACTTAAAATATAAAACCTGTGTACTAAAGTCTCTGTGAAACAGATAGAATTATCTCAAGTTTTTATCCTGTTCCATACTGGCTGAAATCCTCTATGGACCTTGCTGATGCTGATCTTAAAAGACATCAGGAGGCCAGAATTGTTGTTTATATTATCCTTTGGTATTTGTGGCACAGAAGACAAAATGGGGTTTCTGGACTTGACTTATTTTATGAATTTATTTACTGATGTTTGCTGTGGGTGACATAGAAGCATCACCTTTTATAGTAAAAGGTGTGAGGCGGGAGATTGTACTGGTGAATCTTAAAGAGAAATGCTAGTGTGCTTGACTGAAAAGTAGAAGATGTGTTTATTTGCTTATGATTTTGAAGTTCCTACCATAATTATTTAATATGTGAGCAATAAACTATTAATGGGGCACCTCACAGTTTGCAGAGTGTCGTGACCCATTTATCTGATTCAACCCCTGTGATCATCTAAGCAGATGGGGCAGCCATTATCTCCATTTTACCTGTAAGAAAACTGAGACCCCAACAGCATACTTAAGTGGTGGAGCCAGAACCAGAATCCACAAGTTTCTCAGCACTAAACTGAACCATAATCAATTTAAATTATATACCGGCTTTGAGGAAAGAGGAGGAAATGTAATAAGAAGTCCGAAGAATCAGTGTCCGGAAGAAATGAAACGCGGTGTGACTCAAAGCCCCACAGCAGGTGTTAGAAGGGCCTTCTTTCCTCGTGCTTAGCATATTAATTCTATCTTATTCCAAGCTCCAGTAGACCTGGGTTTAGTCCTTGGAGAATCTATGAATGGACATGGAGGTAATTTTCACTAATTAATATTTACTTGTAATGTGTTGGCTGTTGCTACTTTCGTTTCAGCATTTATTACAGCTATTTTCCCTGCAGGGCACCAGGGATACCAAGATGAATGTGAGAAGAGCCCCTCCCTGGAGGAATTGTTTAAATGTGAAGCAAAATCTATAATTACAGTTCACCTATGCAGAACTTCCCTTTTTTATAGGTTAAACCAAGCCTTGGAATTTTTTTTAAACCTTCTCGCCTTCAAACTATAGTTCTGTAATAAGCAAAAAGTTACAGAATTAAAATGTAGAAAAAGTCTAGAAAAATATATGGAGCTGGTTTTTTGGAACTTTATATTTCATCCTAAATGTGAAAGACTGTATAAGTATGTTGTGTACACAACTATCATTTTTCAGTTTTGAGAGGCTGCCAGGGGTTTGTAGTGTGGAAAGAGTGAGGTGAGTCATGATTTGGGAATGATTGTTTTGATCTCTCCCTGTAGGCCCTATAGAACATTGGCAGGGCGGCCAGAGTAATTAACACTGCACAGTCTAATTATAAACACAACTTTGTGGACAGTGGTGACCAAAGAAGAAAGCCTGTACTGGATAAATAATCACGTTGGCAGGATTCCTTGCAAATGATGACTAGATGATGTCAAGTTTACATAAATCAAGTTGCTTTTCCCTACTTCGTCTCATGAGTTACAACAGGGGACAAAGGTATTATCTGTGAAAGTCTCACTCGCTTATTTTTTTAAAGGCCCATTTAAGCATTTCTTTATTGCAGTCCTTCTAACCTTTTCATCCTGAGAGAACAGTTGACATCTTAATTTTTATGGTGTGCTATTTTAAGGAGAGTAGGGTAATGGGTCACAGTAGGACATTTGTTCCCATTAATAGTTGAATAGATTTTTTAAAAAGTGAAAGAAACTAGGGATTTGAGAAGACTACATTGGACTAGTGTAATAAAGAGGGAGAAAAGAGAGTCTTTTGGGTTGAGGAGAGTGAAGAGGGTGGGCTAGGGGTAAACTGTGAAGTGGCCGCAACAGCCATGCATACTTGAGAGAAACTGAGACGTATGTTACGCATATATGGTCTCACATACTGGTCAGAGGCAGCACAGGCACTCTGCTGTGGTTGTATGTGTCTAAGGATTTGTTGACGCATGAGGAATGGTCTAGTTAGTTTAAATATAGGTTTGGTCATTGACTCCCTGAGATTTAGAACAAAGGTGTTTGTTGGCTATGGAGTTTGGTTCCACAAAACTGTAACCTGAACTAATGCAGGATGGTTTTATTTCTGCAGAATGAACCTAAGAGTTGTGATTTACCCCAAATAAATTGAACACTTTAAATCAAATGCTTAAAAAAAACGAGGCCCCCTTTTTCTTTTTCTTTTTCTTTTTCTTTTTCTTATTGAGAAGTACTCATTAAAATTTTAAATCGACACTTAAAAAGGTATTTTTTGCAGCCTTTGTGTTGTCCATTCACTTTTGGAAACTACTGAATGTGGTTTCAAAAAAGGTGGAAACTAAATGCTTTGCAGCCTTTTCCTGTCCTTGAATTGGATACAGTTGGTGTAGGAGCTGCATAAGTAACAGTTGATGCTTTTCAATTAATTTGTTTATACATGTACCCTTGGGTTTTCTCTTAAATGTATAGTTTCTTTTAAAGGGTTTTCAAAAAGATTTCTCTTTTTAAGAAAACAATATACAAAAATCTAAATTCAGAAATAGATGAGTTAAGTACAGGTTTTTTTGCATAAGAATGCTTTTTTTTTTTAACTGTTGAAGAGATTATAAGAGGTTTTCTTTAAATAGCTCCCCAATTTCTTTTAAGTACTTGGATTTACAAACAACAAACAACAACAACAACAACAACAATACCCCCCCCAAAAAAAACACCCTAGCTTTTTATTTTAAGAGGTGGGGGAATACATATGGATCTTTTAATTGTCTGAAATTTTAATATTCTAAAACATATGGATGTTGCTAGCATTATCACTGGCTAAATTATTTTGTGTTTATCAGATACTCTCAGAAGAGGTACAGACAGAGGGTGGTGAGGCTTGTGAAAGAGAATTTATGTCTCTAGCCCAAGACCCAGTTCTGATTTGTCTTTTACATGAACCTAACTAGACTTTTGAGAAATGAAAAATTGGTCTTGGAGATCCATGAGGACCTGACATAATGTTTACTGAAGCCCAGTTTCTGGGAGAATATGATTAAGAACCAGTAATAATACTTTCCTGCCCTCCAGCATTTTTTGCTTTATTAATTTTCTGTTGTATCTGTTTTCTATTTCATTGATTTCTGCTTCGTTCTTTATTATTTCTATTCTTTTTACTTTCTTAGAGTGGAAACTTATGTCATTGATTTTAAACCTCTTTCTAGTAAAGGTATTTAAAGCAGTAGATTTCTCTCAATTTTTAAAATTAAAAATTTTTATTATTTATTTCATAGTTTCTAAATTCTTAGTGGTTTATTCTTTGACTTGTGAATAATTTAGAAGTTTTTTTTTCTGTTTTCCAAATATCTAGAGATCGTCTAGATTATTTATTACTATTGCAATTTATTACTGTTACTATTTAAATAATTTTTAAAATTATTTTTATTATGGTCAGAGTTCATAGTCTAAAAAAACTCTTTTTTAAGTATTTTATCATTTTTAAAAAGATTTCATTTATTTGTCAGGGAAAGAAAGAGAGAGCAAAAAAAAAAAGCAGGGGCTGCTGCAGGCAGAGGGAGAAGCAGACTCCCCACTCAGCAGGGAGCCTGGTGAGGATCTTGATACCAGGACCCTGAGATTATGACCTAAGCTGAATGCAGATGCTCAACCCACTGAGCCACCTAGGCATCCCTCTTTCAGTCTTTTAGAGGTTATTGAGATTTATTTTATAGCCCAGTATATGGCCCACCTTGGTGACTGTTACATAGATATTCTGCAGTTGTTTGGTGTAATGTTCTATAAATGTCTTTTAGGCCAAATTAGTTGATAGTATTATTTAGATATTCTGTGGCTTGCTTGTTGTTTAGTTGTTTGATTAATTATGAAGAGAAAGATAATAGAATCTCCAATTATGGTTGGAGATGTTTCTGTTTCTTGAGTTTTGCCATTTTCTATTTTGAATCTTAAAGCTTTCTTATTAGGTACATCCATATATTTTTTTAAGATTTTATTTATATATTTGATAGACAGAGATCACAAGTAGGCAGAGAGGCAGGCAGAGAGAGAGGAGGAGGAAGCAGGCTCCCTGCTGAGCAGAGAGCCCGATGTCGGGGTCCATCCCAGGACCCTGAGATCATGACCTGAGCCAAAGGCAGAGGCTTAACCCTCTGAGCCACCCAGGCGCCCCAGGTACATCCATATTGAAGCTTGGTATCTTATCCTGATGAATTTCTTTAATCAAAATTTTATTCTGATTTGTTAATCTATTTGTGTCCTTAAATTTAAAAGGTATCTCTTATTAGACAGTGTATAAATTGAGTCTTGCTTTTTTTAATCCAGTGTGATAATCCCTGTCCTTTAGTTGGAATTCTTAATCCATTTACAGTTGATGAAATTATTCATGTGGTTGTGTTTTATTTGTCCATTTTGTTTTTGTTTCTGTTTCTTTTCTAATGCTGGCTTTGGGGTTAATTGGGTATTTTTTAAGTATTTCATTTTTTTTTCTTTACTAGTTTTTTAGCTGTCTTTTAAATTACATTTTTATTGATTACTCTAGGGTTAATAATATGTATCCTTAGCTTATTAAAATCTTTTTATTGTGAATATTATGCCATTTAACATTTTATACCTGACCCTTCTGGCTTCTCACTGGACACTTACCATTTCCCCTTCTCAGTTCACAGGTATAATTTAATTCCTCTTATCCACCCTCTATTCTTTGTTCTCTTGTTTTTTATTTTTATATATGTTAAAAACACATATTATCTTACTTTTAAATAACTTTAATATACAGTGTTTTAAGGAAATTTTAAGCAGAATAAAGAGAATAAACTTATTTTTAACAACTTATTAATTATTTCTAGTATTCTTTCTATCCCATGGATCTGAGTTTCTATCTGGTATAATTTCCCTCCAGGCTAAAGAACCTCCTAGTAGTATCTTGAAGTGCACATCTGCTTGAAATTAATTCTCTCAGATTTTATATATTTGAGAAGATCTTTGTCTCATTTTTGAGGGATATTTTCATTGGATATAGAATTCTGAGTTGGTAATTTTTCTCTTGCAGTGCTTTAAAAATGTTGTTCTGCCATCTTCTGGCCCCCATTGTCGTGATAAAAAGTTAGTGTTCTTTGTATTATTTTTGTCCTGTTTTTAGGCTTTCAGAAGACTTTGTCTTTGGTTTTCAGCAGTTCGACTGTGATGTAGCTAGATATGATTTTCTTTGTATTTATTGTTTTTGGAGTTTGATGACCTTTTTGGATCTGGTAAGTAGTGTTTTCACCAAACTTAATAAAATTTTAACTTTTGTGTCTTCAAATATTTTTTCTGCTTTATTTTCAGAGTCTTTTGGGGCTCCTATGACATATGTGTTAGACATTCTGATACTGTTCCATAAAATTCTGATGCGGTATTCATTTTTCTTCAGTCTTCCCCCCCCACCCCGGTTTCTCAAATTGATAATTGCTAGTGATCTGTCAAGTGCATGGACTGTTTTCCTCTGCCATCTCTGAGCTATTATTAAGTCCTTTCCATGAGTTTTTTATTTTAACTATTGAACCTTTCAGTCCTAGAATTTCCATCCCCCCACCCCCCATTTGATTCCTTTTTTTGTAGTTTCAGTTTCTCTGTTGAGAGTCTCATCTGTTCATGTATTCTCCTTTGTTGTTCAAAACATTTTCCTTTATTTAAGACATATTTCAAATAGTAGCTCTGAAGTTTTTATGAAATGCAATATCTGGGCCAAGTTAAAGTCAGTTTCTAATGACATTTTTTCTTATGGGTCACATTTCTTGTTTTGTTGAATGCCTAGTAATGTTTTTATTATTGAATAGTGTTGATACATTGTAGAGATGCTGATTAAAAAAAAATTCTTTGTAGAGTAGTGTTTGTTTTAGTAGTTTAGTTACTGGCTGATGGCCCTGTATATGTTTGCTGGGGACTATCTGTGGAAAGCTCAAGTTTTTCTCAGGCTCCTCTAACTTAGCACAATTCTGCCCCCAGATTCTTTTTGCTCCATGGGTTTTGTTAGGGCTTGTTTTTAAATTTTGTTAATGTGGTCTAGAGCTGGTCTTATTCTAGGATGTGCTTTTTCCCTTAAAGTGAAGTCTTTCTAGCTTTTCAAATTGATGTTCAGAGTTTCATAGTTTTCTTTCTTCAAGTTGGGTTAGACTGGCAATGTTTCCCTATCCTGCTTGACCTCTAGTAATACTACTCCATATTAATCTTATTACAGCCACTCTTAGGTAAGCCTTATGTAGTTATGCCCAGCATTGGTTAAGGACTCTCAGGTAACCCTATACAAACTTATGTGGTCCCCACTCTGCACAGTTCTGTCCTCTCCAGTGTCTTGTCTCTGCCACCAGCCCTGCTCGGCTAGGACTCTATCTCACCATAATAAAATCAGAAAGTATTCCCAAGGCAGAGAAGCAGGCAAATGTAAGCTCATGTTATTGCTCGTTTATCCAGTAACTGAAAATAGTTGCATCATTTTGTCTAGGTAATAGTTGCTTATGAGAAGAAAAGAAGTTTGGTATCAGTTACTGTGTCATATTGGAAGTAGAAGTCTCTCACAGCAATTTAATGTGTTGAAGTGAACTTTAGAGGTAACTTGAAAGGGAAAATTACTTTTTAGTTTCTTCTACAACTAAATAGTGAGCATATGGTACATATGAACTGACCATTTCTCTCTGATCTTCCTGCCTCCCACCTCTAGTCTTCCATTCACTGCTGTCTTGTCTATTCCCAAGAGAGACAAGGTGGGAAGGGGGAACAGAAGAAAGAAAGACCTTACTTGGGTCATGCATCATAGGTGTGATCTTGGACCTATCAATTGGAAAATTAAATGTGGCTTTTGAAACGGCACTACACAGAAGTAGGAACACATACAGGTTTTTCTGTTAGTATTTTATGACACTGCTCATACATTGAAGGGTAAGCAAACAGGGTGTATCTCAGGATGTATCTTGAACATCTTGAAAAGTTGTCCTCTGTTAGTGACTACTCTCCAGAGTCTGGTGAGAAAATGCTGTATCTAAGCATGTAACTTAGCAGAAGCATTGTGATAAATAGGAAAGATTTTCTTTGAGTGTGTCTGTTGAGGAGGAGTGGGATAATGTTTTGTCAGATCAGAACTGTACAGAAAAATCACTGTTTTTGTTCTAAATTCTAGTTTTCTTTCCTTTTTAAGATTAAACTTTTAAAAAATAAAGTCTCTTTTTGATGGCAGAGGATTGCTTATTGGGGAAATAATTACTGTATTTGATAATTAGCCATCACTCAGAAATTTTATGAAGTTTCCATTTGGCAGTGATCTAGAAGATATAAAAGCTGTCTCATGCTTGAAGCTTTTAGCTCTGTTTAAGTATGTCTGGAAGGCCTCTGAAGAAGCATAATTCTTTATTGTTAAGGCCCAATTTGAATATAGCAAGTTGTTTTATTACCTAATTGAATATAGCAATCTTGCATCTGCCTAAAAAGCCTTGTTGAAATCAGGCCTATTCTTTTCAAGTTGTTTTGCCTTGTTGGTTTGAAAATACACTCCATTTCATTTCATCTTCTCAGAAAATGTAATGGTAGTTTCAAGGGATTAAAGTTGTGGGAAGTTTTCTTGTTTTAATTCGAGTTGCTCACCACATTGTTTGCCATAGCTTTCCTTTTTGTTGTGTTTTCTAAATTGAATCCCTCTGTTAATCGCTTTCTCTCCTGCCAGCACCTCTTGTGCATTTTCCTCTTAACTTTTCACCATATTCTCTCTATACATTGAATACCGAATTAACCCATCTGCTTTCTCTACTCTTTAAAATTTTTTTGACATTTATATTTTCCTTTTTGTAATTGTGGTAAAATACACATAACACACTTTTTCTTCTTGTAGACTTGGGCCGGTAAGCACTGCCAAAGGCATTTATGGAGACTGGTAGTACAACAAATTCTGCTGGGCATACTGAACTTCTCAGCCATACTCTATCCTTGCATCATCCTTCCCTGGTCCTCTGGTATGGCTTCTGTACTTTATTTTTGTCCTTAAGCCACCTATGCCTTCTGCACAACTGCCTTGGAGCAGATGGCCTTGATTCTTCCATCACAGAGAACATGGAGGCACTCTGTGTTCACATCCAAGCTTTTCATGCGCTTAAACATTTTTCTTCTCTGTCTTTACTTTCTGTCTCCCAGGCTCAGAGAAGTGCCTCATTCCCATCAAGGTTAATCTGCCTACTGGAATTTTTGTGATGTCTTCCTACTCCTCTGGGATGTTATTCCAGCATTTCATCGTGTCTACTCCTTTACCTCCACATTTTGTCATTCATTACTTTTCCTTCATGCTTAAGTTGTTTCCATCTTAAAGACGGACAAATAAGCAAAAAACAAAACCAAAGAACTTAACTCTTCTCTGCACCATCTTTTCTTCTTCTTCTTCTTTTTTAAAGATTTTATTTATTTATTTGACCGACAGAGATCACAAGTAGGCAGAGAGGCAGGCAGAGAGAGAGGAGGAAGCAGGCTCTCCACTGAGCTGAGAGCCCGATGTAGCACTTGATCCCAGGACCCTGAAACCATGACCTGAGCCGAAGGTGAGGCTTAACCCACTGAGCCACCCAGGCTCAGTGCCGTCAGATGCCCTGTGCCATCTTTTCTTTTAGTCTAACCCTGTCCTTTTTTTTTTTTTTTTTTTTTTCTTGACTCATCACTATGTACCTTGAAGGAATGGTCAGCAGCTCTTGCCTTCCCATGTTAATTTTCCATTCTTTGGACTGTTGAAGTTAGGCTTTCATTTCCACTATGCCCCGTGAAGGTGCTCTACAAAAAGTTACTGGTTCCCTGGTTGCCAAATCTGGTGACCTCTCCAGGCCTCATTTTCTGTGACCTTTCTAAGACATTTAATGCTGACCACTTCCTTCATGAAAACTTCTTTGTTTTCTGGGATACTACTTCCTGATTTTCCTACCTGTGGCACACTCCTTCTTATTCTCCTTTTCTGCCCCTCTTCCTCTGCCCATGTCTTCAGTGCTGATGCTCTCTTTTACCTCCCTTTCAGTAGTGTCACTCATCTGCATGGTTTTCGTTTTGTATACCCAGGTGATTCTGAAATCTGAATCTTCCACGCAGATCCCTGTTTTGTATTCATATCCACATGACCTGATCCTCATAACAGTCCTACAAAATAGTTCTGCTTTCCACATTTATAGGTGAGGAAATTGAAGTGAAGGGATGTTCGGTTATCTCTTTGAGGTCAAGCAGTGAGTTGAGGAGGCAGAATTTGAACTTCTTTCTAAAGTGAGGTCTTTAACTCTGTAATATGCTGTTAATTAAACATCTCCACCTGGCTATCTGAGAGATGTATTAAATATGTCATGCCCCATAACGACTGCCATCCCTATATCCGTTCTCATTATTCCTCCTCTTATACTCTCCCCTGCAACAAAACAAAACAAAAACAAACAAACAAAACCAAGAGAGAGAATTTGAAAACTATATTCTCAATCTCAATGAATGGCATTCTTTCTTCCAGTTATCCAAGCCAGAATGTGTATCAGGAATTGACGTAGACTTCCCTCTGTCATTCCATCTTACAGACCTGTCTGGCCCAAGGAAGCCTCAGTTCCTGGGTATTCTCCCTTTTTAACAGGACTTATAATCATTCCCTCCTTTTCACTTCTTCTGCTGTCTTAGTTGAGAACTTCATATTGATCTGGATTGCCATTATAGTGACAATCTAACTCATTGCTTCCCATATTACCTGAGCTGAATAATAGAGGTTTTTAATTTTTTTTAAATTTTTAATCTGTTGCAGAAGTTTTATAGCATTTAAAAATATGAATTATTGGGAAAAAAAGAAAAAATATGAATTATTGGAAAGCTGAAGTGAAAAACATAAGTGAACTATAAGCTCCATTTTTTAAATAATTAAATTTGATAGCCATAAAATAATTGACAAACTGCTATGAAAGTTTTTAAATACTAATCGTCCACATATATCCTGTCACAGACAGATAACAGTTTGTGGATTGACACTGATCCACAGACAACATTGAGGAGCACTGGTTCATGGTATCTGAGGAAGAGAAATGTCTTTAGTTGTCTCAGATTACCAGATGGGTTCGTTTATTTAAAATGGAAACATGTCAGGATATTCTTTGCTTCTGGCTTACAGATAGCGTGTATATATGGATTAAGAGGTTTTAGAAAATTTCCTGTTTCTTTTTTTTTTTTTCCCAATTTATTTATTTTCAGAAAAACAGTATTCATTATTTTTTCACCACACCCAGTGCTCCATGCAAGCTGTGCCCTCTATAATACCCACCACCTGGTACCCCAACCTCCCACCCCCCCGCCACTTCAAACCCCTCAGACTGTTTTTCAGAGTCCATAGTCTCTCATGGTTCACCTCCCCTTCCAATTTACCCAAATTCCCTACTACTCTCTAACGCCCCTTGTCCTCCATGCTATTGGTTATGCTCCACAAATGAGTGAAACCATATGATAATTGACTCTCTCTGCTTGACTGATTTCACTCAGCATAATCTCTTCCAGTCCCGTCCATGTTGCTACAAAAGTTGGATATTCGTCCTTTCTGATGGAGGCATAATACTCCATAGTGTATATGGACCACATCTTCCTTATCCATTCATCCGTTGAAGGGCATCTTGGTTTTTTCCATAGTTTGGCGACTGTGGCCATTGCTGCTATAAACATTGGGGTACAGATGGCCCTTCTTTTCACGACATCTGTATCTTTGGGGTAAATACCCAGGAGTGCAATTGCAGGGTCGTAGGGAAGTTGGTGCAGCCTTCTTTTCACGACATCTGTATCTTTGGGGTAAATACCTAGGAGTGCAATTGCAGGGTCGTAGGGAAGTTGGTGCAGCCTCTTTGGAAAATTTCCCGTTTCTGTAGGATACCTTCTTTTAGTATAAATAAATCCATTAGAGCAAGGGGTAATCATGTTCCATTACAGTTTAATGCTAAGACCAAAGTGTTTCAATTTAGGAGTCCAAAGCAAAAAAAAAATTTTTAAGGTATTTATTTATTTATTTATTTATTTGACAGAGAGAGAGACAGCAAGAGAGGGAACACAAGCAGGTGGAGTGGGAGAGGGGGAGGCAGGCTTCCTGCAGAGCAGGGAGCCGGATGCAGGGAGCCCAACGCAGGGCTCCATCCCAGGACCCTGAGATCATGACCTGAGCCAAAGGCAGATGCTTAACCCAATGAGCCACCCAGGTGCCCCCAAGGCAAAATTTTCTTAAATAGGTTGGAAGTATAGTCTTCATGGGTTACCTATAACAAGAATGATTTCCCCTGGTTTCATATATTTAATTTGATATTGTACGCATATACAAAAATTTCTCTTTAATGTGCAATAAATTATAGCAGATGAGTCCATATATTCTATTCTGAAAGATTAAAATTCTACATAGCTATTAATCTGAATAGGTGATAAATAACAAAAGTAGGGTATTTGGATTTGTTAGACAAATGACTAAACCCTTATCACAAGATTTGTAATAAATGAACTACAGACAGGTGATGCTTAATGGTCAGATGGTAGAACACTACTTGCCTTTAAAAAAAGGCACTGCTGAGGAATCAAAACACACAAAACCGAAGTTCCAAGGGGTTGTGGGTGTGCTCTAAGTTAACTGAAGTTATACCTAGAGTTAGTTTAGAAATTGATTAAATAAAAAAAGCCATACTGTGCCGACCTCCTTTTTGTCTACATCAGGTCTGACACAGAACAAAACAATATGGGCAAATGCTAAGAGAACATAATTTTCCTATATGAGGTTAAAAAAAAAAGTCAGAAAAAGCCTTTCAGATATTTAAAAAAAGCGAATTAAGCAATTAAGCTTCAGCACTGTACCAGGACTAAAAGATATACACAAAATTTCTAACCCTTGGGAGTTCATTAAGAGTTAAATTCTTTTTAAGTTCAGTTACAGAAATATTTGCTCTGTTAAAGAAGTGAATGACCGGGTGCCTGGGTGGCTCAGTGGGTTAAGCCGCTGCCTTCGGCTCAGGTCATGATCTCAGGGTCCTGGGATGGAGTCCCGCATCGGGCTCTCTGCTCAGCGGGGAGCCTGCTTCCTCCTCTCTCTCTCTCTGCCTGCCTCTCTGCCTACTTGTGATTTCTCTCTGTCAAATAAATAAATAAAATCTTTAAAAAAAAAAAAAGAAGTGAACAACCTCCAAACACATTAACCATCAAAAAACAAAACAAAACAAAAAAACCCCAACACTTTGTCATGAGAAGTAGAAGTTCTATTGGATGTGTAGGAGATGAAATGCCTAAAGCAGGATTTTATAGTCACTCTTCTTTGTAGGTCATTCACAGGAGGTGGGAAAATGGCAGCTTGCTAAACCCACCCCTAGAGTGTGACCAAACGTTTTATTCAAAGACAACTTTATAAAGTAGTAGCATGGCTTGTGTGGAAGTTCAGGATAGAGAGGAGGTAGGAAAATGTAACCTCGTTGGGTTCTCTGTGCTCCCCAAAGCAGAAAGGGGTGACATGTAGGGAAAAGAAATTTTCTTTTTTAAATGTAATTTTTTTAAAAAAGGAGAAACAAAAAGAAAATAACTTTTCTTAATTTTTCTTAATTTATATCGTAGCAACTGAACCTGAGTTATGGAATAACATGTTCACCTGGTAGCCTGGGATGGAAGGGAGAAATGGTGACATTGCTGGCAAGGGGAACAGGGAGAACAGGCACGTGGAGGATAGTTTGAAACAGCAATGTGTTGTTCTCAGAAGAGGAAGCAGTTTGAAGCGGCGAGTACAGCCAGGAATGAAGTGTCTAGTGCTGGCTGGGATATGACCGTAGAGAAGGCTGAAACCGGTGCTTCTCAAGTGGATGTGCACATGAATCACCTGAGGATTTGCTAAAATTCCGTCTCAGGAAAGGGACTTGAGAGTCTGCTCTTCCCTAAATTTGCAAGGTGATGCTGGTGCACTGGTCCACAGACCACACTTGGTTCAAGACTCAATTTTGTCCTAATATTTACTGATACTTTGTTGCATGGATTATGAGTTACCCCTGTTCAGTGTTTGTTGGATATTGCAAAATACATGGCATTTCTGTTAAGGTAGATATTTAGATATTAAATAATTTTATATGTTTTGTTCTGATGATGGTAAAATAATACTCTTCGCAACTTCATTGCCAGGGGCAAATAAAGAATTTAGGTATAAACTCTTATTTTTATTGAATTAGCTGAATAAGATGATGCAGTATAATAATGGGAATAATCTAAAATTAGGAATTAGATTTTTAGACCTGGACTTCAGTATCAGTTGTGTGTTGAAACAACTGTGACTTAATAAAGCTAAATTAACCCATTTCTCTTTTTTGTTTTCTCATGTCTGAAATGGTTATACTTGCCATTTTATAGAATTGTTGTGAGGGTTAGAAATGATAATGTATGAAGTACCTAGCAGAGAAAGATTAATGGAGGTTTCAATCACCAAACTTTTGAGAACCCTTGAAGCTAAATTTCTACTATTCTTAAATAAAGAATATTGGGTGATCTTATCTTAGGAATGATTGATCTGTATGTGATTTATTTACCCTTTTTACTTTTTGTGTCTTGTGTTCTCATTTTTGCCAAGTAATGTTCTTTGTAGTTTATAAGAGCTCTCCTTAACTCAAGATCTACTTATTCTCATGGTATATAATATGGTTTTACAGAGGGGAATATGTTGTGTTTCTGAATGCTCTGGAAGCATGAAATAATAGGTTGGATTGTAGTTATATCTGGTTTTTAGAGTTCTTCCATCTTATTTTTAAATGATTTCTTGATTATGAAAATTTTGTATATAATTTGCCACTTTTGGTTTGTTGTGAAATAGGAACATCCCCCTTACGGAGACAAAAAATAGCCCAGCCTCTTGCTTAACTATTGTTCGAGCCTATAAATAGATACACCAGTTTGTGTTCCCCTGTAGGGAGAATCTTAGTGAAGACTCAGCGAAGAGACCCACAAGTGCCTTAGAAGTAGGATTGAGGCCTTTTAGGCAGGAATTCTGGTGGTTCTGGTGACCAAACCCCAGTTCTCCAGAAGGGGGACATAGAACGTGGGTGGGCACATCTCTGATCTGTGAGGACAGGCACAGCAGTTCTAAAGCCAGGGCCTCGATGGGCCTTTAAAGCTCAAGACAAGGGCCCAGGTTGTTAGGCAGGAGTGTATTAAGGAAATAGTATTTAGTCTCCACTGCCTTTTTTTGATACTAGCTCATTTATTTAGCTTTCTTGTTTCATGACTATGGTATACGTTTATTTATGCTTGAGTTTTTAATGGATGACACAAGGAAATTATAAGCACCTTATAATTATAAGCACATTATAATTATAAGCACCTTCAGTAGCTCTGAGATGGAAATAAGTCTTAGTGATAAAAAAAAGTTCTTAGATTAAATGTGGTTTTGATAGTAGGCATTTTATTAAAAAATTTTTTTTTCTAATTCTGTGCCTTGTCCTTATGTTTTGGTTGTTTAGATCTGCTTCAGCTCCCCAGGAATATGATTGAAAACAGCATGTTTGAGGAAGAACCAGATGTGGTAGATTTAGCCAAAGAGCCCTGTTTGCATCCTCTAGAGCCTGATGAGGTGGAATATGAGCCCCGGGGTTCACGACTGCTGGTGCGGGGTCTTGGTGAGCATGAGATGGATGAGGATGAAGAGGATTATGAGTCATCTGCGAAACTGCTGGGCATGTCCTTCATGAACAGAAGCTCAGGCCTTCGGAACAGTGCAGCTGGCTATAGGCCGAGCCCAGATGGGACTTGTTCTGTACCGTCTGCAAGGACCATGGCGGTCTGTGTTGTTCTTATCGTGGTTGCTGTTTCTATAATCATGGTGATTTATCTACTGCCCAGATGTACCTTTACCAAAGAAGGCTGCCATAAAAAAAACCAATCAATGAGACTAATTCAGCCACTTGCGACAAATGGAAAGGTGTTTCCGTGGGCACAAGTCAGGCTTCCCACCACCATTATGCCACTACGCTATGAACTTAACCTACACCCAAACCTCACCTCGATGACATTCAAGGGTTCTGTGACAATTTCACTTCAGGCTCTTCAGGCCACGTGGAATATCATTCTTCACAGTACAGGCCATAATATTTCGAGAGTGACCTTTATGTCAGCAGTTTCAAGCCAAGAAAAACAAGTTGAGGTCTTGGAATACCCATTTCATGAACAAATTGCCATTGTTGCCCCTGAAACCCTTCTCGAAGGACACAATTATACCTTGAAGATAGAGTATTCAGCGAATATATCTAGTTCTTACTATGGGTTTTATGGAATCTCCTACACAGATGAAAGTAATGAGAAAAAGTATGTAGTCTTCCTAAATGATTCTACTTCTTTGCTCTGTGATGACTTACATAATATGGATTCCTTTGCCTGCACCAAGAGACATTAACTGGATTTTTTTTTTTTTTTAGGAGGTTATGTGCAAAATAGTAGAATGGTGATTTGGAAGAATATACTTTTTCTGTCTTAGTCAAAGTCATTAGCAACTATGTCATGGAGGGACTTAGGCAGGTGGGTGGGAAGAAATGGATGAAGATTATTTCAATTATAGTCTCTAGCACAAAATCTTAAGTTATTTTGAGCTTTTAATGCTGGTGAATCTAGTTTTCAGTCACCTCACGGGATCTCAGTGGATGCAAAAAAGAATTTTGATTTTTTTTAAGACCTATTTTCCTAACGTGCAGAGCTTTTAGGAGGTGCTTAGTGAGATGGAGAAAGAGGGCAGGAAGAACATTTGTATGCTTACATATATCATTTTTAGTGTCCTTAATATTTGCTTTCATTAAAAAAGTCACTTGTTTTGGATTTCTGATGGAATTTTTAAAAAAATCTAGGAGAGACTTAATTTGGTTTTTAAAAAAGGTGATTCAAAACATAAAAGTACTCAGCCCCCTATTTAGACTGCTATTTTTCACTTGAATCTTAGTATTCATAGTATATATGAATATGGAAAGATGCAGTGTACACTGCATACAGGTTATTCTTAAGTAGCAATAATGTCATTTCTCTTAATGTACATGAAATCTTATTAGAGCTGTTTAATTTGATTGGCACATTCTCTCATATTACTTTGTAAGCCAGTTTTTGAATTACTGATGCTAGCCGTTTGGCAAATGTATGTTGGTGTATTGAGAAAAATAGAATAGCAATGAACATTTAAAATCTATCTTAGGGAAATGGTTTGAACCTTCTTAAATGATGAAAGACAAAGCAAGATCTATATACCTATGCAGAAAAGTAATTATTTTCTTTGCCTTTATCTTTAAAAAAAAAAAAAAAAAAGGCATTCTGGAGCTTGCTTGAGATCTGATGTTAAAAACAAATTTATGACTGTGAGATGTGGGGATGGGTACTGCCAGAGGTGAATGTGACCCACGATAGGTTCACACCCATTTCCTTTGTGGGCCAATGTTTCTTTCCTTTTTACTTTTCACTCTGATCTAGAACTTTAGTTGAACTTCACTTGTTCAAATTCAGTTCTCTATTAAAGAGAACTGAACTGTAATAGAGTAAACAGGATTCCCCTCCATAAAGGGTAAATTTATAATTATGGCAGCTCATGGCTTCTTGCCTTTATTTCTCCCTTTATGATCATCATCTCTAGGAACTACAGGATATACATAAAAACAATGCAAACAAACCTGGAAGACAAATCCTGTGGTCATCTCTTCTAATCAGATTATTGCCCTTGGAGTCCCTTGGGCCAACTACTATCTAATGGAAGGAATAAATGTATGGCAGAGAAAGGTGATTTGGGGTATGGTCACTTGTTGATTCTTGCCATGGGCTAGATCAAGTTGTGGAAAATGCTAGAAAAATAGAGAAGACAATTCCTTAAAAATAAGAAATAGAATATTATTTTAAAAAGTGTTTTTAAATATATTAAAACAAGTTAGTATGTGAAATACTGCTGTTAAAAAAGTATATAAATCTGTTAACCTGCCTGCTTCAGTAAAATGAATGCCCCACATGGTTGTATATCTTGATGGAAGGTAAGAGTTGAGAAGATTGTTTACCTTTCAAGGTATCTGAGAACTGTAATTCAAAGCAATATTTTTGGTTTCTCTCCAGCTTTTAATTTTGCATGATTCTATTAGAGAAATTTTTTGCATGCCCCCTCCAAAGTGTAATAAGAATAACTACTTAAACAACTAGATAAAATAATTAAGGGATATGTTCCTTATTGATGGGAAAATCAGATTATATGTAAATGTCAAACATATATTTGTGGTCAGGGAACTTTACCGATATCATCTAAGATGTAGACATCAATGACTCTAAGATATAGGGTCATTGAACTTGGAGTTCACTCTAGAAGGTGTTGATGATATACTTAAGGTTCTAGATAATAAACTGATACTAAAAGAACTAGTAAACAAATTTAGGATGGGGATGTGTTTTATTTCTTTGTCCTTCAGTTTTTCAGTCCTTTTTCTTGAACTCTTCAAGCATCCTCTTAACTGGTCTCCTGGCCTCCAGACTTGCCACTTTATCCCCTACTCTTCTCTTGTCACCATCTTACACACAGTTTCCAGGCACATATTTCTAGAAATACACATTTAACCATGTTGATCTTTGGTTTAAGATCCTTTGGCACTTCCTCTTTTCTAATAGGATTCAGTTCAAGATTTCAACAGATCTGGCCCTTGTTTTATCTCCTATCCCTCACCTGCCATAATGAACTTCATGTGACTCTCCTGAATTCCAGTGATGATAATAATATTTACTGAGAACCAAAGTGCTAGAAACTTTTCCAAGCACTTTCTGTGTTTAGTCTTTGATCTTTTCAAACCCACCAAGAGGTGGATATTAATATTTCATTCATTTTACAGGTAATGAGACAGAGGCACATAAAGCAACTCATCTAACATCGGCTAGCAAGTAGCAGAGGGGGACCTCAATGTCATTTTCACTAGAAGCTCTGTTCTTAACCACAGTGATGTACTGGCTCCCTAGTTCACACCACCTTTTCATTTACCCATTGTTACTCCCAGTGGTTAGAATTCTGTTGCATGACCCCCAGCTAATTCATAATTGTCTTCAGCACTTCAGGTAATGCTCAAAGTGCAGCTAATATTTCTGAAAGCAAAGGAAATCACTAATGAAAGCATAAGCTTCAGGGTATTCAACATAGATAGGATAGATTATAAGTATCCTCAAGCAGCAGCCTTCTCAAAGCGACTTTTATGTAAAAGTTATTATTGCATCCCTTTGAACAGTAATTTAAAATTTTCTTTGTCTCGGAACATTATAATCCAATTTTTATCTAATAAAGCAGTGGTCTAAGTAGACTATATGCATGTTACAGATATTATTAAACTTTATCCCCTGGTCCCTTGTGGCCCTGTTCCATAGTTTTCTGTTAAGTAGGTAAGAATTTGGGAGTGAAGAAATTGAGTATTAGCAACATAATATGTTTAAATTGTTTCCTGTATATTGATTGCTATCTTTTGTGCAGTTTACTCAATAGAAACAATTAAATGGGCAAATCCTTATGGGAGGGAACAAAGGCAAGATAATTATAAGTGTGAATGAAGAGTTATGACTATCTAGCATTGGTAATAAACATCTATGTTGGACTTTGTGCCAGACAAGTAGTTTTTATTTTGAATAGACTTAATAGATTCTAACAAAACCCCTAACTGTTTGGCAGAGGATCCTACCTCAGTCCTAAGTTAATGAATAAGGAAACCGAGGAGTATGTTATTGATTTGCCTGAAGTCACATGCAGGGTTTGGGTCTTCTTACTCTAAATCCCACACTCTTTTCTGTATGTCTTTTCGAAGTGGAAACTAAGCCATAAGCAAGTGAGGCCATCATGTCCAGAGGGGTGATTGTACATGTGCCATATTGACTTGTACCTAAAATATGTGCAACAGGGCCATACTTGCCCTCATTACTCTATGGCCATGTTGGGATGATTTCCCAATTGCAGATCTCTTTTATTCCTCTGTTTTAATTGAAAATCTGATTTTCTCTTCTTTTTCTTTTTATGCTCTTCTCCCAACTTTTAAATGAGGACTTTCGTATGATTTTAAGTCTCATATGTTGTTGCTGTGCTGTAGGAAAGGGAGGAAATATTTTTATTCACTTCCGAAGATTGTGAAGGAGACCATCATACTACAGAGCACCTAGGGGTCTTTTTGTTTGTTTTTTTTTTTTTAGTCTTCATGGAAGTGTAAGTAGTAAGTTTAAGGTTTAGTGTTGTGAAGCCAGAGTCTGGGTAGTTGATTGATGGCAATTAATGACCACCTTTCATACTGATGTCCATCTGAAACCTTTTTAAGACCTCAGTAGCCCACTGTAGGCTACCTTTGTGGCTTATCTCCAGCCATCCTGGACAGCCACCTCCAGTCCCTGAGTATCCATCACTCTGTCTTGTGCTTCCCACTTTTTCTGCAGTGTCCTTTCTTCCCTTCTCCACCTTTTCAAATATTCCTCATTTTTTAAGACTGTTGAAATTTTGTCACCAGTTTCCATACGGTATCTCAACTGCTACTCAGAATTTGTTTCTTATCCTTTGTTTCCACTGCTTTATTTTCATTATTAATGACATGGTTTACAGCCTGACAGGTATCTGTTCATCATATAACCTGTGCCTCTCCCAGCTGATTGCAGATCCTTTAATGACTGGGATTTACCAGGTTTATCTTAGTGTCCCCAGTACTTGGCAAGATGCCTTCAATAGTAGGTGCTCAATAACTGTGGATGAATTTACATTTGTTTTAGGTACTTTGCAGCAACTCAGTTTGAACCCCTGGCAGCAAGATCTGCTTTTCCTTGTTTTGATGAACCAGGATTTAAAGCCACATTTATCATCAGGATCATAAGGGATGAGCAATACACTGCTTTATCAAATATGCCTAAGGTACTGTTCTGTTCCTTAATGTAAAACCTTTGAGTGGATCTCTTTCTTTGTAATTAATACTTGAATTCCTCTTTGTGATAATGTTTAGAATGATTAAAATTATATACATTCTTATTCCTTCTTAAGATACTTAAGTAAAAGTTAAAATATACATTGGAATAATTAAGAAGTCAGCCCAAGGAGCAGTTGAAGGAAGAGGAAGACCTGCTGGATGTGGAATGTGTGGGCAGGAAATGGTAGTGTGTGCCATATACTAAAGCTGTACAAATAATAATATTATATGAACTAGTACTAAAGATCCCAGTGGTATTTTCTGAGATGTGTATTTGCTATTCTAAAAAGTGATACATGATAGTGTTGAATCATGACTGACCTTCGTGTTTTTTTGGTTATTTGAAAAATCTCTATGGTAATGTGGAGGTTTAACAAGAGCGTGTACCTGTTTCTTAGATGTAAATTCTGTGTGAGAGGCAGTGAGGATGAAACAAAGCAGAATTTCTTTTATGCTAAACAGAGGCTAGGGTTTTGTTTTTTTCCTTGACACGTGAGTGCCATGTGGAACCCATGTGGTTAGTAGAGAGGAACAGCCACATCTACCAGACTATGGAGTCAACTTTTGTAGAGAAGAGAGGATGTGATCCGTCCTTCAATAGGGACATCACTTCAGCAGCTCCACTCCTAGCCATACTCTTCACCTTAATTTTCCTTTAAAAGAGGGGAGATACCTACTTGCCTAATATCCCAAAACGTATCTTAATTCATGGTCAGAAAATCTTGCAACGTTGCATGCATTCTCTCATCTTGTGTCTACTGCATACTTCTCTAGTGACTTATCACATTTGATTCTGCTAAGCTTTCTTAAGCCATCAACATGGCACTTTAAAAAAGCTGTTTCAGATCTTTCAGAGGGCTATCCTATCTGTAGCTCCTTCTTCTGAATTTGTAGCAGTAGAGTGGAGCACTCCTACATCATAAGGAAGGATTTGGTTTGGGTGGTATTTTAAAGGGGAAAGACAGAACCACTGATATTCACTATTTCTAAGTTACATTTATTTAAAGTGGATCTTTTGAAATTAAAATTCCTTAAAGATTTTCACTGTACTCAGTATATTTGCATGATGAGGCACAATGGAGCAGGTTGAGAGTAAAAGCCGTGCTCTGTTTAGAGTAAGAGTCATGCTCTCTTGTGCTGAGAGACTAAAATATGCCAACATCTTCCCTACTTGTCTCCTATTTGAATTTTCAACTTCTTAGTTTGTTACTGTCATTTATTCCCATAGTTAACTAGATATCTTTTCCCCTTTGCTTGTAGAATTCATCAGTCATCATGGAAGATGGACTCGTTCAAGATGAGTTTTCTGAGAGTGTGAAAATGAGCACTTACCTTGTTGCATTCATTGTTGGGGAGATGAAGAACCTGAGTCAGGATGTAAATGGAACCCTGGTATGTTGTTGTAGTAATTGTCTTGAAAGCCTGTTTCATAAGAGGTTAAGAGAGATTCTTTAATGACTTCTGACAGCTGCTTTATGAAGGAAAATAAGCTTTTTAAAAAAATTTTAAATTTAAATTCAATTAACATAAAATATATTATTTGTTTCAGGGTACAGGTCCATGATTCATCAGTCTTATATAATACTCAGTGCTCCTTACAACACATACATTCCCCAGTGTCCATCACCCAGTTATCCCATCCCTACCCCACCCTCCCCTCCAGCATTGTTTCCTATGATTTAGAGATCTTATGGTTTGTCTCCCTCTCTAGTTTTGTCTTGTTTCATTTCTTCCTCTCTTCCCCTATGATTCTCTGCCTTGTTTCTTCAGTTCCACATAGGAAAATAAGCTTTTGGATCACAACTCTGACAACTTATGCTAGAAATATTACTTTTTGCTTAGTTTTATTTACTTTCATTAATTAAATACCCAGGTCAATAATTTTCAAGTTTCCTTTAATTTTACTTCTACAAGAGAATTCCAGTAAGACAGTATATGTATAACAAAGCTTCTATAACTGGGCTGCACAATATGGTAGTCAAGGGCTTTATGTGGTTTCTCATTTAAATTAACTAAAATTAGATGATAGCATCATGGATGAATAATGTGTCCCTCATTCATGTCCTCTCACCCCAACAATAATTGACATCTGTTCATGGACAAAAATGGAAGCTATGGGATCCAGCACCATATGCCAAAGGACCTGGGAGGAATCTTGCCCACCGATGCATCAGGTACTAGGCATATAGACCATGGTCCTGGCTGTGGACCCTGTAATGGCATGTTAAATAGCTCTCTAGCCCTCTTGGCCGTGGTGTGGGATCATTTGAGAAATACTGTCTTAGATAGTAACACCTGGACAAAATAGCCTTTGTGGAAGTCCACATTTCTAGCCAAAAAGTTCAGCACTCTTGGAGGAAAGAAATGCAAGTTTGGATGCATTGGCAAGAGCAGTTACTAAAGAGTGGAGGAGGTGACTGCTACTTCAGATGTGAAGACAATAATGTAAAACTTCAAGGGACATGAAAAATCAAGAAAACATGACAACACCAGAGAATTACAATAGTCTTCCAGTAACAGATCCCAAAAACATGGAGGAGATCTGATTTACCCAACAAAGAATTCAAAATAGCTTTTTTTAAGGAAACTTAATGAGGTATAAGAAAACACAAAAAGAATTCAGTGGAATCTAGAAACAATACATGAACAAAATGAGAGTTGTAACAGATAGAGAAATCGTAAGAAAGAATTTATTCTGGGGCTGAAAAATACAATGAGTGAAATAAAAAAAGGGGAAGTAGAGAACATCTATAGTAGAATGGATCAAGCAAAAGAAAGAATCTGTGAGTTAGAGGACAGGAAAGTTGAGGGGCGCTTGGATGGCTCATTGGGTTAAGCATCCAACTCTTGATTTCATTTAAGGTCATGAGCTCAGGGTCCTGGGATGGAGCCCCATGATGAGCTCCCCATGAACAGGGAACATGCTCAAGGATTCCTCCTCTCCCCCTATCCCCCAGCCTGGCACATGCACTGCCCCCCCAAGCCCAAATAAATCTTTAAAAGGAAAAAAAAAAAAGAGAGAGACAGGAAAGCTGATATTATCCAGCAAGAGAACAAATAAAAGTGGAGAAAAGACCAAAGAAAGCCCGATTTATAGGATACCATCAAAGAAACAATTTGTGAATTATTGGAGTTCCAAAAGGAAGAGACGGAGGAGGGGGGCAGAAAGCTTATTCAAAAGAAGTAATGGCTGACAGCTATCCAAATATGGTGAGAAATTTGGATAATCAAGTTTATGAAATTGACAGGTTATCAAGCAAACAGCTTGAAGAGAGACATGATAATAAAACTGTCAAAAAAATCAAAGAGAATCTTAAAAGGATCAAAAGAAGAGAAGCTTGTATCTTTCAAGGAATATGTCTATCAGTGGATTCTCTGCAGAGAACTTAGCAACCAGAAGAGTCAGATGAGTCAGGTGCTGAAAGAAAGAACTGCCAGTCAAAGTACTCTTGTCTGACAAAGTTTTCCTACAGAAATGAAAGAGAGATAGACTTTCCCAGACAAAAGCTGAAGGAGTCCTTCACCATTCGCTCTCCCTTAAAAAGTGCTGAAAGGAGTGCTTCCAGCTGAAATAAAAGGACACTAATTAGTAAAATGAAAATACACAACACACTGGTAAAGGTAAGTATATACCAAATTCAGAATACTCATACAGTATCATGTGGTGGTGTATGCATCCAACAGAATGCATAAAAAGCAGTTCTGAGAAGGATGTTTTGAGTGATAAATGCCTATGTTAAGAAACAAGAAAGATCCCAAATAAACAACCCGATTTTATACCTCAAGGAACCAGAAAAAGAACAAACTAAATTCAAAGTTAACAGAAGAAAGGAAATAACAAAGATCAGAAGACAAATAAATGAAAGAGGTAACAGAGAAACATTAGAAAAGATCAGTGAAACTGGAGCCAAGTTTTTTTTTTTTTTTGAAAAATAAATAAAAATGACAGACCTTTACTTGAACTAAGAAAATATGAGATTCAAAATCGGAAATGAAAGAGGCATTACCATTGATAACACAGAAATACAAAGGAACATAAGAGACTACTATGAGCAATTATAGGCCAATAAAATGGATAATCTAGAAAAAATGGATAAATTCCTAGAAACATACAACCTAACAAGACTGAGTCATGAAGACATAAAACATCTGAACGGATCAGAAATGAGTAAAGAGATTGAATCAGTAATCAAAAACCTCCCAGCAAAGAAAGTCCAGGATCAGGTGGTCTCTCTGGTGAATTCTACCAAACATTAAAGAAAAATTAATGCCAATTCTTCTCAAACTCTAAATAATTGTAAATGAGGAAATACTTCCTGACTTACTTTACGAGACTAGCATTACCCTCATATCGAAGCCAGATAAGGACATCAGAAGAAAACTATAGGCCAATGTCCCTGATGAATATACATGCAGTAGATGTCTCTGCACAAAGTTCTTAAGAAAATGTTAGCAAATTGAATTCAGTAGCACATTAAAAGGATCATAGACCATGATCAAAGGGGATTTATCGCTGGGATACAAGATGTTTCATCATATGCAAATCCTAAATATGATACAGCACATTAATAGAATGAGAGATAAGTAGCACATGATCATCTCACTAGCTGCAGAAAAAGTATTTGACAAAGTACAGTTTCCTTTCCTGATTAAAAAACTCTAAACAAATTAGGTATAGAAGAGTATAACTCAACATAATAAAAGGTCATATGACAAACCCACAGGTAACATTATACTCAACAGTGAAAGGCTGAAGATCAGGAACAAGAAAAGGGTGCCCACTCTCACCACTCTTACTTAAAATAGTACTTGAAATCTTAGCTGGAGAACTTAGACAAGGAAAAAGAAATGCGGAGGGGTCAAGATGGAGGAGAAGTAGCAGGCTGAGACTACATCAGGTAACAGGAGATCAGCTAAGTAGCTTATCAATCCACTGCGAACACCTACAAATCCAATAGGAGATCGAAGAGAAGAAGAGCAACAATGCTAGAAACAGAAAATCGACTACTTTCTGGAAGGTAGGACCAGTGAAATGAATCCAAAGCCATGGGAAGATAGACCGCGGAGGGAGGGGCCAGCTCCCGGCAAGTGGTGGAAGAATGGAGGACAAAATCAGGACTTTTAAAAGTCTGCTCCACTGAGGGACATTGCTCCAGAGGCTAAACCGGGGTGAAGCCCACGTGGGGTCAGCGTGGCCCCAGGTCCTGTTGGGTCACAGAAGGATCAGGGGTGTCTGAGTGTCACAGAGCTCGCAGGTATTAGAGCGGGGAAGCCAGCTACAGAGACGGAGCTGAGGAGTGAGCTCTCAACTCGGGCTTACCTTGAACAGTAGTCCGTGACACAGGCCACTGCTTTATGAGGGAGGTCCCCACAAGATCCGAGGAGGCATCCCCTGGGGGAGCTCAGGGATCTGCGGGGTTCGGAGACTCCAGGCGGAGCTGTGTGCCAGAGACAGAGACGCTTGGTCACAGGCTGGGTGAGCTCGGAGTGCAGCCGGAGGCCAGGGAGACGGGAATGATTAAGCGCTTTTCTCCAAGCGCGGCCAGAGGCCAGGGAAAGGGGAGTGATTGGGCGCTTTTCTCTGAGGGCGCACTGAGGAGTGGGACTCCGAGCTCTGGGCTCCTCTGCGCCAGAGACTAGGAGGCCGCCATATTCATTCCCATCCTCCGGAATTGTACGGAAAGCGTTCAGGGATCAAAAGCTCCCGAAAGCGAACCTGAGTGGATTACTTAGCCTGGCCACTTAAGGGTGTGGTGCAATTTCGCCTCAAGCAAAGACACTTGAGAATCACAACAGGCCCCTCCCCCAGAAGATCAACAAGAAATCCAGCCAAGACCAAGTTCACTTATCAAGGAGAACAGCAGAATTCCAGAGGAGAAAACAAAGCATGGAATTCATGGTTTTCTCCCCATGATTCTTTAGTCTTTAAGTTAATTAATTTTTTTAAATTTTTTTCTTCTGCTAAATTTTTGTTTAACTTTTACCCTTTCCTCTTAATGTTTTTAACTAGATTATCTTAAAAATACATTTCATTAAAAAAAAATATAATAATCTTTTTTGAACCTTCATTATTATAGTCATATTTTATCCTTCATTGTATCTAACTTTATTTTTTGTATATACATAGGGGTTTTTCTTCTAAAAAAATTTGGGGTACAACTTCTTTTAATAGATCCGAGGGTATATCAAAATATACCCTAAATATTTTGTTATTATTTTATTAAAATATTTTAATATTAAATACCCTAAATATCAAAATATACCCTAAATCTAGCTCTGGGCTTGTTCTAGTCTCCAGCCCAAGCAAATTCTCTCCACTTTCTTTTTCTTTATTCTCCTAACCAACTTACTTTATCAACTCCTTTTTTAGAAATTTAAAAAAAAAAAAGTTTTTTTTCCCCATCTTTATAGGCATATTCCATCCCTTCATTGTGTTTACCCTTACATATGTTTTTCATTCTTTAAAATTTTGGGAGGGGGGGTGCCTGGGTGGCTCAGTGTCTTAAAGCCTCTGCCTTCAGCTCAGGTCATGATTCCAGAGTGCTGGGATCGAGCCCCATATCGGGCTCTCTGCTCAGCGGCGAGCCTGCTTCTCCCCTCTCACTCTGCCTGCCTCTCTGCCTACTTGTGATCTCTCTCTCTCTGTCAAACAAATAAATAAACTAAAATTTTGGGAGGTAGTTTCTTCTAAGAGACCAAAATACTCCCAAAATTAAGTGGGTGACCCTGTACTAGTCACGAATCTAATATATATATATATATATTTTTTTCTTTATTTCTTTTCTTTTTCTAATTTTTTTTTTCTGAACTTCTTTTTATCCCCTTTCTCTCCCCCCCATGATTTGGGGTCTCTTTTGATTTGGCTAAAGCACATTTTCCTGGGGTGTTTGCCACCCTTTTAGGATTTTACTTGCTCCTTCATATATTCTTATCTGGACAAAATGACAAGGCGGAAAAACTCACCACAAAAAAAAAAAAAAAGAACAAGAGGCAGTACCGAAGGCTAGGGACCTAATCAATACGGATATTGGTAATATGTCAGATCTAGAGTTCAGAATGATGATTCTCAAGGTTCTAGCCAGGCTCGAAAAAGGCATGGAAGATATTGGAGAAACCCTCCCTGGAGAGATAAAAGCCCTTTCTGGAGAAATAAAAGAACGAAAATCTAAGCAAGTTGAAATCAAAAAAGCTATTAATGAGGTGCAATAAAAAATGGAGGCTCTTACTGCTAGGATAAACGAGGTAGAAGACTTAGTGATATAAAAGACCAAATGATAGAGAATAAAGAAGCTGAGCAAAAGACAAACAAATACTGGACCATGAGGGGAGAAATGGAGAGATAAGTGACACTATAAGATGAAACAACATTAGAATAATTGGGATTCCAGAAGAAGAAGAAAGCGGGGAACAGAAGGTATATTGGAGAGAATTATTAGAGAGAATTTCCCTAATATGGTAAAGGGAACAAGCATCAAAATCCAGGAGGAGCAGAACCTCCCTCAAAATCAATAAGAATATGTCCACACCCCGTCACCTAATAGTAAAATATACTAAAGTCTTAGCAACAAAGAGAAAATCCTGAAAGCAGCCCAGGAAGAGAAGTCTGTAACATACAATGGTAAAAATATTAGATTGGCAGTGGACTTATCCACAGAGACATGGCAGGCCAGAAAGAGCTGGCATGATATATTCAGAGCACGAAACGAGAAAAACATGTAGCCAAGAATACTATATCTAGCTAGGCTATCATTGAAAACAGAAGGAGAGATAAAAACTGAAAGAATGTTCAAACACCAAACCAGCTCTACAGGAAATATTGAAAGGGGTCCTCTAAGCAAAGAGAGAGCCTAAAAGTAGTAGATCAGAAAGGAATAGAGACAATATAGAGTAACAGTCACCTTACAGGCAATACAATGGCACTAAATTCACATCTCTCAATAGTTACCCTGAATGTTAATGGGTTAAATGCCCCAATCAAAAGACATAGGGTATCAGAATGGATAAAAGAACAAAACCCATCAATATGTTGCCTACAAGAAACTCATTTTAGACCCGAAGACACCTCCAGACTTAAAGTGAGGGGGTGGAAAACAATTTACCATGCTAATGGACATCAAAAGAAAGCTGGGGTGGCAGTCCTTGTATCAGATCAATTAGATTTTAAGCCAAAGCCTCTAATAAGAGATGAGGAAGGACACTATATCATATTCAAAGGATCTAGCCAACAAGAAGCTCTAACAATTTTCAATATCTATGCCCCTAACATGGGAGCAGCCAACTATATAAACCAATTAATAACAAAATCAAAGAAACACATTGACAATAATACAGTAATAGTAGGGGACTTTAACACTCCCCTCACTGAAATGGACAGATCATCCAAGCAAAAGATCAACAAGGAATTAAAGGCCTTAATTGACACACTGGAACAGATGGACATCACAGATATATTCAGAACATTCCATCCCAAAACAACGGAATACATATTCTTCTCTAGTGCATGTGGAACATTCTCCAGAATAGATCACCTCCTGGGTCATAAAGCAGGTCTCAACCAGTATCAAAAGATTGGGATCATTTCCTGCACATTTTCAGACCACAGTGCTCTGAAGCTAGAACTCAGTCACAGGAGGAAATTTGGAAAGAACCCAAATACATGGAGACTAAACAGTATCCTTCTAAAGAATGAATGGGTCAACCAGGAAATTAAAGAAGAATTGAAAAAAATTCATGGAAACAAATGATAATGAAAACACAACTGTTCAAAATCTGTGGGACACAGCAAAGGCAGTCCTGAGAGGAAAATATATAGCAATACAAGCCTTTCTCAAGAAACAAGTAAGGTCTCAAATACACAACCTAACCGTACACCTAAAGGAGCTGGAGAAAGAACAACAAAGAAAACCTAAACCCAGCAGGAGAAGAGAAATAATAAAGGTCAGAGCAGAAAACAGTGAAATAGAAACCAAAAACAAAACAAAAAAACCATAGGAAAAATCAATGAACCTAGGAGCTGGTTCTTTGAAAGAATTAATAAGATTGATAAACCCCTGGCCAGACTTATAAAAAAAAAAAAGAGAGAGAGAGAGAGAGAGAGAGAAAGGATGCAAATAAATGAAATCATGAATGAAATAGGAGAGATCACAACCAACAGCAAAGAAATACAAACAATTATAAGAACATACTATGAGCAACTCTACACCAACAAATTTGATAATCTGGAAGAAATGGATGCATTCCTGGAGACATATAAACTACTACAACTGAACCAGGAAGAAATAGAAAACCTGAACAGACCCATAAACAGTAAGGAGATTGAAACAGTCATCAAAAATCTCCAAACAAACAAAAGCCCAGGGCTAGATGGCTTCCCAGGGGAGTTCTACCAAACATTTAAAGAAGAACTAATTCCTATTCTCCTGAAACTGTTCCAGAAAATAGAAATGGAAGGAAAACTTCCAAATTCATTTTATGAGGCCAGCATCACCTTGATCCCAAAACCAGACAAGGATCCCATCAGAAAAGAGAACTACAGACCAATATCTTTGATGAACACAGATGCAAAAATTCTCACCAAAATACTAGCCAGTAGGATCCAACAGTACATTACAAGGATTATTCACCACGACCAAGTGGGATTTATCCCAGGGCTTCAAGGTTGGTTCAACATCCGCAAATCAGTCAATGTGATACAACACATCAATAAAAGAAAGAACAAGAACCATATGATACTCTCAATAGATGCTGAAAAAGCATTTGACAAAGTACAGCATCCCTTCCTGATCAAAACTCTTCAAAGTGTAGGAATAGAGGGCACATACCTCATTATCAAAGCCATCTATGAAAAACCCACCACAAATATCATTCTCAATGGAGAAAAACTGAAAGCTTTTCCACTAAGATCAGGAACACGGCAAGGATGTCCTTTATCACTACTGCTATTCAACATAGTACTAGCAGTCCAAGCCTCAGCAATCAGACAACAAAAAGAAATTAAAGGCATCCAAATTGGCAAAGAAGAAATCAAACTATCACTCTTTGCAGATGATATGATACTATATGTGGAAAACCCAAAAGGCTCCACTCCAAAACTGCTTGAACTTGTATAGGAATTCAGTAAAGTGTCAGGATATAAAATCAATGCACAGAAATCGTTGCATTTCTTTACACCAACAAGAAGACAGAAGAAAGACAAATTAAGGAGTCAATCCCATTTACAATTGCACCAAAAACCATAAGATACCTAGGAATAAACCTAACCAAAGAGGCAAAGAATCTGTACTCAGAAAACTATAAAGTACTCATGAAAGACATTGAGGAAGACACAAAGAAATGGGAAAATGTTCCATGCTCCTGGATTGGAAGAACAGATATTGTGAAAATGTCTATGCTACCTAAAGCAATCTACACATTTAATTCAATCCCTATCAAAATCCCATCCATTTTTTTCAAGGAGATGGAACAATTAATCCTAAAATTTATATGGAACCAGAAAAGACCTCGAATAGCCAAAGGAATATTGAAAAAAAAGCCAAAGTTGGTGGCATCACAATTCCAGACTTCAAACTCTATTACAAAGCTGTCATCACCAAGACAGTATGGTACTGTCAGAAAAAACAGACACATAGATCAGTGGAACAGAATAGAGAGCCCAGAAATAGACCCTCAACTCTATGGTCAACTAATCTTTGATAAAGCAGGAAGGAATGTCCAATGGAAAAAAGACAGCCTCTTCAGCAAATGGTGTTGGGAAAATTGGACAGCCACATGCAGAAGAATGAAACTGGACCATCTCCTTACACCACACACAAAAATAGACTCAAAATGAATGGAGGACCTCAATATGAGACAGGAATCCAACAAAATCCTTGAGGAGAACACAGGCAGCAGCCTCTTTGACATCAGCCACAGCAACTTCTTCGTAGGAACATCGCCAAAGGCAAGGGAAGCAAGGGCAAAAACGAACTATTGGCACTTCATCAAGATCAAAAGCTTTTGCACAGCAAAGGAAACAGTTAACAAAACCAAAAGAGAAGTGTCAGAATGGGAGAAGATATGTGCAAACGACGTATTAGATAAAGGGCTAGTATCCAAAATCTATAAAGAGCTTAGCAAACTCAACACCCAAAGAACAAATAATCCAATCAAGAAATGGGCAGAGGACATGAACAGA
This sequence comes from Neogale vison, assembly GCF_020171115.1. Lineage (NCBI taxonomy): Eukaryota > Metazoa > Chordata > Mammalia > Carnivora > Mustelidae > Neogale > Neogale vison. Next base: position 196,379,182 of record NC_058091.1, on the reverse strand, counting down.
CTTTTCTGCAAAGAAGACATCAGATGGCCAACAGACACATGAAAAAGTGCTCCATGTCACTCGGCATCAGGGAAATACAAACCAAAACCACAATGAGATATCACCTCACACCAGTCAGAATGGCTGAAATTAACAAGTCAGGAAATGACAGATGCTGGCAAGGATGCGGAGAAAGGGGAACCCTCCTGCACTGTTGGTGGGAATGCAAGCTGGTGCAACCACTCTGGAAAACAGTATGGAGGTTCCTCAAAAAGTTGGAAATAGAGCTATCCCATGGACCCAGCAATTGCACTACTGGGTATTTACCCTAAAAATACAAATGTAGTGATCCAAAGGGGCACGTGCACCCAAATGTTTATAGCAGCAGTGTCCACAATATCCAAACTATGGAAAGAATCTAGATGCCCATCAACAGATGAATGGATAAAGAAGATGTGATATATAGATATATCTATATCTATCTATTTATCTATATATATAACGTAAAACTATGCAGCCATCAAAAGAAATGAAATCTTGCCATTTGCGACAACGTGGATGGAACTAGAGGGTATTATGCTTAGCGAAATAAGTCAATCAGAGAAAGACAGCGATCATATGATCTCCCTGATATGAGGAAGTGGAGATGCAACATGGGGGGTTTGGGAGGTACGAAAAGAATAAATGAAACAAGATGGGATCAGGAGGGAGACAAACCATAAAAAACTCTTAATCTCCCAGAACAAACTGAGGGTTGCTGTGGGGAGAGGAGTCAGGAGAGGGTGGTGGGGTTATGGACATTGGGGTGGGGGGGTGTGCTGTGGTGAGTGTGTGAAGTGTGTAAACCTGGCAATTCACAGACCTGTATCCCTGGGGCTAAAAATACATTATATGTTTATTTTTTTTAAAAAAGTTCATTAAAAAAAAAAAAGAAAAGAAAGAAATGCAAGGGGCACCTGGGTGGCTCAGTGGGTTAAAGCCTCTGCCTTTGACTTGGGTCATGTTCTCAGGGTCCTGGGATCGAGCCCCTCATCATACTCTCTGCTCGGCGGGGAGCCTGCCTCCTCCTCTCTCTGCCTGACTCTCTGCTTACTTGTTATCTCTGTCTGTCAAATAAATAAATAAAATCTTTTAAAAAAGAAAAAAGAAATGCAGGGCATTCATATTGGAAAGGAAGAAGTGAAATTGTATTTATTTGCAAATGATATGATATTATGTATAGAAAATGACACGATATTATGTATAGAAAATCCTAAAGACTCTACCAAAAAACTGTTAGAACTAATCAATGAATTTGGTGAAGTTGCCTGATTCAAACCAGCATACAGAAGTCAGTTGAATTCCTGTATACTAACAATGAAATGCCTGAAAAATAAATAAAGAATACCCCATTCATTATAGTATTCAAAACCAATAAAATACTTAGGAATAAATTTAGCAAAGGAGGTGAAAGATCTTTACACTGAAAACTATAAGATTTTGTTGAAAGAAATTAAAGAATACAAAATAAATGGAAATGTATACCATGTTCATGAATCAGAAATGTTATTATTGTTAAAATGTCCATACTACACAAAGCCATTTATAGATTCAGTGCAGTTCCTATAAAAATTTCAATAGCATTTTTCACAGAAAAAAATAAAGGGCAACAATTCTAAAATGTGTGTGGAACCACAGACCTTGAATATCTAGAAAATTCTTGAGAAAGAACAAAGCTGGAGATATCACACTTCCAAATTTCAATCTGTACTACAAAACTATGGTAATCAAAACTATGTATGTGTACTAATATATGTATATGTGTACATATGTATACTAATCAAGAGAATATGGTGCTGGCATAAAAATAGACACATTGACCAAGAAACAGAATTAAGAACCCAGAAAAAAAATGCATAACTGGTCGACTCATATATAACAAGGACGCCAAGAATACTCAGTGGGGAAAGGATAGGCTCTTTAATAAATGGTGCTTGGAAAACTGGACAATCACGTGTAGAAGAATGAAATTGGACTCTCATCTTACATCACTCAAAAAAATTAAACATATTGAAGACTTAAACATAAGGTCTGAAACCATAAGTCTTCTTTCTAGGAGAAAAAAAAACCTCCTTGACATTGGTCTTGGTAATGATTTCTTGTATACGACACCAAAACACAAGCAACAAAAGCAAAAATCAGTAAGTGGGACTACATCAAACTAAAGAGCTTCTGCACAGTGATGCCTGGGTGGCTCAGTCAGTTAAGCATTTGCCTTTGGCTTGGGTGATGATCCCAGGGTCCTGGGATTGAGCTCTGCAATGGCTGTCTGCTCACTGGGGAGCCTGCTTCTCCTTCTTCCTCTGCAGCTCCCCCTGCTTGTGATCTCCCTCTCTGTCAAATAAATAAATCTTTTTTTAAAAAGAGCTTATGCACAGCAAAAAGAAACATCATCAGAATGAAAAGGCAACCGAAAGAATGGGAGCAAGTATTTGCAAATCATGTATATGATAAGGGATTAATATCCAAGATATATAAGGAACTCCTATAACTCATTAGCAAAAAAATATATAAACAATCTGATTTAGAAATAGGTAGAAGAGAGGTGCCTGTCTCTCTCAGTCCGCAGAGCATGCAGCTCTTGATCTTGAAGTGAGTTTGCCCTACATTGGATGTAGAGAGTACTTAAAAATAAAATCTTAAAAAAAAAAATAGAGGAACTGAACTGGTATTTTCCCAAAGAAGACATAGAAGTGGCCTGCAAGTACATGAAAAGGTGCTCAACATCACCAATCACAAGGTAAATGCAAACCAAACTTCAAGGAGATATTACCTCACAATTGTTAAAATGACCTCCATGAAGATGTGGTGGAAAGGGGAACCCTTGTGCACTCTTGGTAGAATGTGAACTGATAAAGCCCCTATGGAAAGCAATGTGGACGTACCTCAAAAAATTAAAAATAGAACTACCATATGATCCAGCAATCCTACTTCAGGGTATACATCCAAAGAAAATGTAACCAGGCTCTCAAAGAGATATCTACTCCCCCATGTCTGCTGTCAGATTATTCACAACAGCCAAGATACGGAAACAACCTAAGGGTCTTTCTGCAGATGAATGGATAGAAAAGGTGTGGTAAACGTATTATAGATTATTATTTAGCCATGAGAAAGAAGGAGATCCTTCCATTTGCAATAATATAGATGAACCTGGAGGGCATTATGTTAAATGACATACATAACATAAGTTAATAGACAAAGACTTTATGTATTATCTCACATGAAGAATCTAAGAAAGCTGAACTTTTAGAGACTAGAATGGTGGTGAGGGGGAAAATAGGAAAATGTTGGTCCAGCGGTATAAACTTCCAGTTATAAGTTTGAGATCTAATGTATAGCATAGTGACTGTAATTAAGAATGCTGCATTATATGCTTGAAAGTTGCTGAGAGACTAGATCTTGAAAGTTCTCATCACAGAAAAGAATCGGTAATTATGTGAGGTGATGGAGGTGTCCTAAGTAATGCTACTGTGGTAATCATTTCACAATATAACAGTGTATCAAAGCAACACATTGCACACCTTAAACTTTCACAATGTTACGTGTTAATTATATCAGTATGTAAAGTTGCAAAAAATTAATTTAAATTTAAAACTCACTTCTTCGAGTCTGAGTAGTCACATTTCTAGTGTTCTTGTGGCTAGTGGTTACTATGTTGCATATCATGAATATTGAACATTTCCATCAGTGCAGAAAATTTTATTGGACAGCACTGTATCTAAAACATGCAGATTTAAGAGATAGTGTACAAATGTAGTTAGGAGATAAACCCCAGGTTATAAAAGTTAATTTAATCTTCCTTTTTAAAAGAGGAAGTTCTGATTGAGTTTCCTTAGAATAGTGAGTAAGACTATTTAAAGGTCTTATGTATCTATAATTTGTAAAAATTATTTGTTCTAATTAGGCTTCTCTGCTTTTCTATGTCATTAGTCCCTGTCAATAAATGATTATTCGTTTAGATTTTACTCTTTAATTTCACCATAGAGACCTAGTTAATATTTTTATACACTAACACTATAGGAGAAAGGGTCTTTATTAAACTAAAAATGATTATTCTTCATGATAGAAATACAATTTTTAGATTTTTTTTCATATTTTGATCACCTCAGGGAATATTTTCACTCATTGAACACATTCAGTTGGAGCTGGCTTTCCTTTTTAGATTTAAAGCTTTATTTTAATCACATTATATTTAGATTTTGCTAATCAAAAAGCATATACTCATTCTGTTAGAAAAGCCTATAATGGCTACCGCATAACTCTTAGAGGTAAGGGCAGAGATGAGGATTATGGCTTTTCATCAGCAGTGATACCCTATGCCATTATGCTCAGCAGTAAAAGATGGAGCGACTCACGAAGTTTCAGCGTTCAAGGTTAGGTGTAGACTATGTAGTGGCCAAGTGCTTAAATGATTTACAAATCTTTGGCCTGAAAGAGTTTTTTTCAAGTCTAAACCAAAGAATTTTTCTGAATCCTTTGAAAAAGGATAGTGAGGTTGGTTTAAATCTGATAAAATTCAATTCATTTTTCTTCAAGCATCACACCACAGATCGGGCTATTGATTCAGATGTTGCAGCCTGGATAAAATCCCAAAGGCTCAACCGAGGAGAGTCAGGTTTGCTTCTCAAAACCCAGCTGAATACCATCCTCTCCTTGAAGCAGTTCATTTTTTCCCCAGCTGGGATTAATCATTCCCTCTGTGATCTTTCATAGCACTTTGGTTACATCTCTGTTGTAATTATCACACTCTTTGATATAAAACCCCCAGCACTTTTTATTGTGTCCCAAAATATATGCAGTCTTGGCTTTTTCTTTCCCCTCTGTCCCTTCCTCCCTTCCTCCTTCCTTCTTACTGCCTCTAGGATTATATTTAAAGTCATCATTCAGATCTTCAGGGCTCTCTCAGAAATCCGTCTTTGTTTTTCATTGCTTCAGTATGGATTTGGCCAAGCTGAACTATTCACTGCTCAGATATATACCTTATTCTCATATATAGAGAGGTGGGCAGGGGAAATGGAGAGAGCACGAAAGTGATTGATTGAGACTGAGATAGAGAGGAATTTGGGGTGGCTTTTTCTTTCCTTTTAATTTCTGTGTGTTATGAAGCAACATGGTTAAACATGCACTCTGGAGTCCCTCCTCTACAGCTTCCTAGGATGTGCTCAAGAGAGCAGATTCCTCTGTAATCCTGCCTAAACCTTACCTTCTACAAATCTAACACTGTATTGCCTATATTAGCCTGCCTATATTTAATCCTTCTCAAGGATTAAATGGTGATTTTTTTGGTAAAATACTTACTGCCTGGGAGATAGCAATACACACACACACACACAGAGTACTCTTTATTTATCCATTTGCAAACATACATGAACTTCCTTATATGTCTGTGAATATAGTCATAACTATTAAAAATTATTTTTATTAACATATGTATTATTTGCCCCAGGGGTACAGGTCTGTGAATCATCAGGCTTACACATTTCACAGCACTCACCATAGCCCATACCCTCCCTAGTGTCCATCACTTCACAGCCATGATCTCCCTACCCCAGCCCCCAGCAACCCTCAGTTTGTTTCATGAGATTAAGAGTCTCCTATGGGTAGTCTCCCTCCCGAACCCATCTTGTTTCATTTTTTCCTTCCCTAGCCCCCACAACCCCCTGCCCTGCATCTCAAGTTCCTCATGTCAGAGAGATCATATGATAATTGTCTTTTTCTGATTGTAAAGTCATAACTTTTAATGCTACCCAGCACCTGCATATTTCAAAACGTGTTCTAAAAAAAAATTATACAAATAAACAGTTGTTTCATTAATTTTCTCTCTTTTTATTAGGATGAGGGAAGACTCTAATACTCATGGAGCTATACTCTGTGCTGGCCTCTGTCTTGCCTCATTTATAAATACCTTTTTACCTTTTTGATTCATAAACCACACGGGAGGGAAACATTAATCCTGTATTGCTGAGGAAGAAACAGTGTCTCAAAGAGGTTGCGTTAAGTGACCCAAGATTACATAGTAAGTGAGAGTCAGGATTATACTGTCCACCACAATGTGTTGCTGCTTACACCCAGTGACAGAAATAACTTCTGTTGGTGACCATAAATCTCAACTTGAAGTCTAACAAAGGATTTTTCTTACACTAAAATGTGGTAATCTTTAGGATGGATTCTATCTTGTGTAGTAGTTGACATTAGGCCTATTTCACAAGAATCAGGAATAAGGCAGTGGGGCTTTATTTACTAATGTCAGTCTTACCAAAGAGCTAGAAATGTCAAAGTTATTAAACATGCCCTCTTTAGTGATAAAGATCACTACATTGTCAAAGTTTTAAAGAAAGAGGAACATTTGTTTTTATCATTTCTGTCCGGTCTTCAGTGTTCTTTACACCTCTTTCTGTTTTCAGAAATGCCAGAATTACCTAGAAAATTCTACACCAGTTTTGAAATACACCGCTTTGTCTTGAGGTTTTTGTTTTATTTTTGCCATTGCCTGATTTTGTTTTTATCATAGACAGGTCTAATTTGTAGACTCATAGAGTGCAGTGCTCGTTAATCAGATGTACATACCATGTTTTAAGCTGTAAGTCTTAAGGTCTGAATGCTAGTTGACTTCCATTTAACAGTGTTTAGAGTGCTCTTATCAAGCCCAGAGTCCTGGTCAAGACTTCTTTGTTGTTGTTGAATTAGGTTGTTCTGTTTCTTACTGCTTCTTTTGCTCTTAAAACAAGCTTGCTAATAATTATAATTACCAGATGATTTATCTAGTGAGAACTCATAGCACATCATTCTTTAAGGGGAAAAAAAAGGCGGGGGAGAGAAAATAATAAACTATCTTTTTTCCTAATCTCTGTATTCCAGAAGTCAGATTCCCTTGGTCAGATTTTAGTTTCACGTGAATTTCTTCTTCCTCCTTTACTTTTCCCCCAAAGAAAGGTGCTTTCACACATAGAGAGAGGCATGGCCAAATGGTATGTGTGGCAGAGGGATGTTGGAGGAGGAATCTAGGGGACATAGGTGGTATTTCCATTGGGATAGCATCTTGGAGGTTAATGTGTTGACTATAATATAAAATATGTGTTTCTGGAAAGAATAGGCAGAGATAATGAAGATTTGTCTCAAATTCCTAGTGATCTTGGTATAGTCATTTACAATGGAAGTTAGAGATTGTTAAAGAATATGTCAGTCTCTACCCTCCCCCCACTAACATTGACTGCAGAGGGGAAGGATGCAGGAAGTAAAACATCAATGGAATGAGCTTATAGTTCCTTTGGCAAGTGGTGACTGCATTCAATAAACTGGTCACTAAGGGCTACAGATGGCAGAATCCTGGGCTGGTGAAGTACTCTTAGCCATATAAGGCGAGAGGTTAAATTTCTTTCATAGTTCCCTTAACAATATAGTTTTAACTGATTAACTCTGGTCCTAGATAGGTTTTTTTCCCAGTAACCGTTGGCACAAATGCTCTACTCACACATATTTTACCCCATTTCTGTATTTTTAAAATAATAATAATAACTACCATTTATTGAACACTTACATCATGTCATGAACTAGTCTAAGTTCTATATATGTATTAGCCCATTTAATCTTCCCAGCAACCCAGTGAAGGTAGGAGTTACTTTTCTCACCCAACAAGGAGAGTTAACCAAACTGCTCAACGTCATATAACTCGCAGAGATTTTTTTTTTTGTTTACTTAATTTTTTTCCTTACATTTAATTTTTATTCTGTGTTACCTCTATGTTTTTGTGATTAACTGTAGACTAAAGCCCCACATAAGGACAACTATGACCGAAAACTATTTGACCTTTTAGAAATTGTCAACAGTTTTTTAGCCCTTTAATGAGAGAATTGAATTAGAGTTCAGTGCATTATTTGCAAGTGGTGATTTATTCAGTAGGTCTCCATTTCCCATCAGTTGAGATTTTTTTTTAAAGTTTTTATTCTCTACTATGTCTTGGCCATATCTCACATTCCCAGTTGAGTATAGAGGGCTTCTGTTTTTTTCAATCAACTGAAAAACAATAAATAATGCTTTTTAAGAACCCATTGCTTTTAACATAAAATTACTTAAAACTTGCCTTTTGATACTTATTGAATAAGATGTTTATAGTTAGTTATAGCTTATGTGTTTAACTTATGCACTTAGAAAAAGAGAGAAAAAATAGCAATTTAAATGATGTGGGCAATCAGATCTGCCTTCCTCCCCTCTGTGAGCATGTATCCTGAAGGGAATGGGTAATTGGAATATGGATTCATCATCCCCTTCGTTGGTTTTAGTTACTGTGTGCCACTCACTGAGCATTGGATTCTGTTTGGTATGATTATTTCTTACACAACATGACCCATGAAAACAAGCCAACAACTGCAAAAAAGTAAGGTATCCCAAGGCTGGAAGAAAAACAGGCTTGCCATACTTACTGACAAAGCATGCATTGGTCTGTAACAGATTTTCCCAGGGTAATTTCAACAAATGTGTAATTTCTGCCTTGTATGTTTACTTTAGAGCTAACTCCCTTATGTGACTCCTCTGTGTTGAGTGCCTGTTTGATGCCAGGTACTGTAAAAGTGCTAAAAAGAGGAAAATTTGTTTTGTCCCTCAAATTTTTCAGTCTTGATAGCTCATAGGTAAGGAAGGGCAACTTTAGGTAATGGAGAAGATACGTATCATGAAATTAATAGGCAACTGCTTGTATGTTGCTATGATATGACCCAAATAGTTTATTTGGGATGTTCTGTTAACTTAAAAAAAAATCAGGGGGCACCTGGGTGGCTCAGTGGGTTAAAGCCTCTACCTTCAGCTCAGGTCATAATCCCAGGGTCCTGGGATCAAGCCCCGCATCAGGCTCTCTGCTCAGCAGGAAGCCTGCTTCCTCCTCTCTCTCTCTGCCTGCCTCTCTGCCTACTTGTGATCTCTGTCTGTCAAATAAATGAATGAAATCTTTAAAAAAAAAAAAATCAGTAAGTGTTTGAACATGGTGGCATGTGTGGAAGTGACTTGCTAAATTCTCCAGGGGCTTATTGATTTGGAAGCAAGAGTTTCTGTCCTATAAAATCTCATAAAACTCTTTTTTCAGTTCTCACATATGCTTCACAGTATTCACATGACTATCATGCCATTTTGGTTGTACCTGTCTTTACATCATATATACATATATATATGTGTGTTTTCTTTTAGGTTTCTATATATGCTGTACCAGAAAAGATTGGTCAAGTTCACCATGCCTTGGAAACAACTGTGAAGCTTCTTGAATTCTATCAAAACTACTTTGAAATTCAATACCCACTTAAGAAATTGGGTAAGAATCAAAACAGTGCCTCTGATTTTCATTGCTTTTACAACCTAGATTCATTTTGCAAATGTTTTTTTAGAAAACTTTTGCCAAAGTTATTTTAAAAGAAAACTAAGAAACACTTAAATCTTTAAAAATTGTCTCTATTTGTTGAGATTATTCAGATTCCATAAAAACATCTAAATGTGGAGCTTAAAACATTTAGAAGTTTATGAAGGTGTTAAAAGGGCTTACACAGTGTATAAGCTGTGTATGTGGGAATTTGCTTAGGGCTTAGTCTGGAGTTTGACTAATTCTAACTTCCTAAGAAATTCCTGACTCAAATAACAAGAATTGAGTACTGGGAGCTCAGGAAAGCAAGAGCATGTCAGAGCTATTTCACCAGGAGCTAGATAGGGGAGTGTCGGATCTGCACCTTATCCTCCCTGCTCTAGAAAGTTGATTCATTGTGAAGGAATTAGGTTTCTCTTCCTTCGCTAAGTGACAGAGGAGCAGTGACTCTAAAGGGATGGTTCAGTTCTTTCTCAACTGACTGACAGGTGGGGAATGTACGAGAGAGGAGTAGGGTTCCATTTGCTGAGTATAAAATGACCTCACTGTCTTTTGATTCACAGTGATAAACCAGTGGGTAAAATATTTTTATTTAGGGAGTGCCCTAGATGAAGGAAAGTTGATCACTTCTTTCTTATGTCCAGATTTGGTGGCTATTCCTGACTTTGAAGCAGGAGCAATGGAAAATTGGGGTTTGCTCACCTTCCGAGAAGAAACACTTCTGTATGACAACAATACTTCTTCAATGGCGGACAGAAAACTGGTTACTAAAATTATTGCTCATGAGCTATCCCATCAGGTATTAGTAGCCAAGAATATTGTATTTCATTTCTCTTTTATATCCTAGAGTTTTAGAGTAGAATTAGATGCTAATAAATTCAGCATTTTATTGTAGTATCGCCTTCTTTCATAATAAAGTGGTGTTTTCTTTCTTTCTTTCTTTTTTTTTTTTTTTTTAAGATTTTATTTTATTTATTTGAGAGAGAGAGACAGTGAGAGAGAGCATGTGCGAGGAGAAGGTCAGAGGGAGAAGCAGACTCCCCATGGAGCTGGGAGCCTGATGTGGGACTCGATCCCAGGACTCCAGGATCACGCCCTGAGCCGGAGGCAGTCGTTTAACCAACTGCGCCACCCAGGCGTCCCGTCTTTCTTTTTTTTTTTTTAAGATTTATTTATTTATTTGACAGGGAGATAGTGAGAGCAGGAATACAAGCAGGGGGAGTGGGAGAAGGAGAAGCAGGCTTCCTGACAAGCAGGGAGCCTGATGTGGGTCTCAGTCCCAGGACCCTGAGATCATGACCTGAGCTGAAGGCAGATGCTTAATGACTGAGCCACCCAGGTGCCCCTGGGTGTTTTCTAACACAAACTTGATTTCAAATGAAAATGCTTTCTCATGTTTGTGTAGGATTTTACAGTTTACAAAGCATTTGCATATCCATTATCTCACTTACTTACTATAACTGCTCTGAGGCAGGTGATAATCCCAATTTACAGATATGGAAACTGAGACTCAGTTTAAATAAATGACTTATCCAAAGTCATACAATTAATAATTGGCAGCACTGGGCTTGAAGACCACTGTCTACTCAAGACCTGCCTCTCCTTTCTTGCCCTGTAATGATAGAGATCTATTTCACCCCTGACAGATGCCAGCTGTTCAGTATAGCTTTGTGGTAGACAAACCCCTCCCCTAAATTTCATTCTGTTCTCATAACTCTTAGACTGTAGTTGTCAGGACTAGATTTATGTTTTCTTCTCCTGCTCAAACTGTGTCCTTTGTTTATTTGAGAGAGGGAGGGTACTCTTTGTATGATAAGGAGAAAAAGAAAGAAAATTATGTGGGTATGTGAACATCCTGTTTTCTTCCCCAGCACCTTGTCTTTCTTTTGTCCCTTGCTGAGGGGCTTAACATTGTTGGTATGGGGGTGCCTGGGTGGCTCTGTGGGTTAAAGCCTCTGCCTTCGGCTCAGGTCATGATCTCAGGGTCCTGGGATCGAACCCCGCATTGGGCTTTCTGCTCAGCAGGGAGACTGCTTCCCTCTCTCTCTCGGCCTGCCTCTCTGCCTACTTGTGATTTCTCTCTCTGTCAAATAAATAAATAAAATCTAAAAAAAACAAAACAGTGTTGGGTATGGTTTGGGGGTGTCATGACGGAAGGGAGATGTGGAAGAAGAGTAGCACATGATCTGGTCAGTTTGCTTCCTGTCTCAAACACCATATATGTGCAACTCTGGAGCCCTTGTGAACACTTCATTAACAGGCTGACATCTGAAGCACATCCTTATTGACAGTCATGGTTTTGGGCATGTAGCCACGTTGTCCTTTAGAGGATATCCTCTTGGTCTTTTATGCTTGGGGCCACCCATCACCACTTCTCTGTTACTTCTGCTTTAAGTCTTAGAAACCATATTCCTCTGAAACAGGTTTAAAGATAATATCTTTGAAAAGCATGTTCTTATAATTCTCAAAACTGTTCTGTTTCAATACCTAGTAATATTATTTTGCTGCTAGGTTGAGATGAGCCGTAGGCCACACTAAATTGCATACCCACCACTCTCCATTTGGGGGATTTTTGAGATACTTTTTTTTTAGGGGAGTCTCCTATCATTGTTATCCTTTTTATGGTTACATCATAAAAGAAGACATTTAAAGAACTTTGTGATGTCCTTTATTTATATGCATGCCAACTATCTTAAGGAATGTTACTTGAATTCTTTTTTGAATCCTGTAAATACCTCCTCTCAGGTGCCTGAGGAGAAACATGAAGCCTGGGCTTATGTAGGAAAGTCTGTCACATACAAATTTATTTCTTAGTTATCATGGATGGCTGTAGATAGATGGAAATAATCTTAGTAACTTAATATTAGAAGGTAAAAGAATTTCATTATCTAGGAAATAATACTTTTAATGAAGTGGCTAAAAACTGTTTTTACCTAGCAAACAGTGTGTGTGTTAATTTGATAAATATGCTAATTGTGTTTCTTGCTTGTTTTCCCATTTAACAGAGTAAAATGCTAAAATTTTTATTTTCATTTTAGAATAAATATATACAAATTTTCTCATAAGTCTTTAATTTGAACGTAGTTTGTTTAACTAATAACTATTTTTAAGTAGTTATAATCTGGATATAGGTGATTAATCTGACAATTCAATTACTAGGACATTTTTAAGAATGTAAATACTGTGTTGGTTAGTAGTTTGTTTTTTCCCCACAGTGGTTTGGTAATCTGGTCACAATGGAGTGGTGGAACGATCTGTGGCTAAATGAAGGGTTTGCTACATTCATGGAGTATTTCTCTTTGGAAAAAATATTTAAAGAGCTCTCCAGTGTAAGTACACTGTTTATTATACATACTCTCATATTTGCCATTTGAAAAATGAAAGTGTTTCTAGAAAGATAATATTGATCCTTGTTGCTGATAAATCTTCAACCTCTTGACATTTGGTAATGAAAACTAAGCTTTTATTTATTGAAATGTTTCATTGAAAGCTGAAGTTATGTGAAATTATTTTATACTTTGTTAAGATGAACATTTTAAATCACTTTGTTACATTTTATTTTTAAGCGATGTAGCCCTTCTTCTTGACAGAATTTAGATAAAGTTGAAAAACCTTTTGTGGACAACAAAACATTTTATCGTTTGTATAAAGAGAGAAAGAAATTAAGACAATGTGTAACAATGCTATCTCTCTGTTATTACTATGATCCTTCTTGTAACACGGTACATAGATTGATACAGACAAGTAATTTGCCCTATTAAGATACAAACCATATTTTGTGCCCTTTCTAAAGGGATATCATTGGGATATCATTCTGTCATAGAGGTCATAATAATGATACTGTATTATTAGACTCTGGAGAAGTTTCCTATCATTAGAGATATTTGAACACACCAGGCCATAATACAATAGGTATTGCCAAATAATCCAAGCAATAGGTGGGAGTGTGTAAATAAAGATCCCATTCAGCCCTAAAATTCTCTGACTTTATATTAAACTTCCTGGGTATATGATCCAAGACTGTTTCAAAATAGGGATACTCTTAAGAGCTTTTAATCTGAAATTTTTATGTAAGTCCTGTTCAAAAACTTCAGGTGGGTAGAAGGAACTAGAATACTAAGCAAAATATTCTAAATCTATGTGTGTTTCTTAATTGAGCAATGAGATATACAGTTTCACCACTTGGTGGTGCCCAGAATGTTTAAAACCTTCTAATGGATATTCTAGGGGAGCTTGTCTACTGAGCTATCAATGAATTCTTTTTAAGTGCCATATTTTATTTTGAATGAATCTCAGTTAAGGGAAATGTCTATTATCTTAATAGAAACCATGTATGAAAAGTTGGCTGAAGGACCAATTTTTATTTTTGTTTTTTAATTTCGGATGTTATTTTTAAAATGTACACTAACCATTTTAGAATATTTACTTTGATTTTCTCTCTGGAATTGACACATTTGGTTGCTTTAGTAATAGATTCTTAATTTATTCTTACAGTGTGGTTTAAGAAACAATGCTTTTCATGTGGCTAGGAAGTTATAATTTTTTTTTTAATTTAAGGACTACAACCGAAAGTTGCTGTATTCCTACATTTTAAAAGCTTATTTTATAAAGTCTAGTGAAGATTTTTTTTAATAATGAACTTAAACAGTTATTAGTCTAACTCATATAAATAATTACTATACTTGCCTTTGCCTTTGATACTTTTTGTGGTTTCCTAATCTGTTTGATGTTTTTGCTAGTATGAAGATTTCTTAGATGCTCGATTTAAAACCATGAAGAAAGATTCCTTGAATTCATCTCATCCAATATCATCATCATCTGTTGAATCTTCAGAACAGATTGAAGAAATGTTTGATTCTCTTTCCTATTTTAAGGTACTGCTCTATACACCAAGTACCTGAAGTGGGTTTCAAATTAATTTCTTTCTTTCTTTTTTTTTTTTTAAGATTTTTTTTATTTATTTGTCAGAGGGAGAGAGAGATCACAAGTAGGCAGAGAGGGAAGGGGGAAGCAGGCTCCCCGCTGAGCAGAGAGCCTAATGCAGGGCTCCATCTCAGGACCCTGCCCACTGAGCCACCCAAGCACACCTCAAATTAATTTCGTATGTGAGCTGCATGATTTAGATTACTTTAAAGATTATATTTTAAGATTATTTTCATGTGTGCTTCTATTTAAATCTTGGTTTTAACTTTTCTGGGTTTTTCTCCATAACTCTGTTATCATTTAAGTTCTGTGACTGGTATTCTGGGTAGTTAATCAGATCATACAGCCATATATCTCTTAAAGTTGGTTCAGTCTATAGATCTACAGGTAGAATATATCTAGAGGATGTTCTAAGCAAGTCCTTGGCTCAGTTATTGACATTGAGGCATGTTCCAAAGTCACAATTGCCAAAACACATAAATAAAAAGAGATTGTAAGAACTAAGAAGTAGATTGCAGGATCAGAAACACAAGACTCCAGGTTTGGGAGTAAAGCAAAAACAGAAAACTAGAAACCTGACTAGGATCACCATAGATCAGGGGCACCTTGGTGGCTCAGATGGCTGAGTGTCTGCTTTTGGCTCAGATCATGATCTCTGAGTCCTGGGATCGAGCCCTGTGTTGGGCTTCCTGCTCAGTGGGGAGTTTGCTTCTTCCTTTACTGCTGCGACTTCCCCCCACCCCCACTCATGCACTTAAAAAAAAAAAAAAAAAGGATCATCATACGTCAGAGAACAGAACAGTACCACTCACAGTTGTGATGGGAGTCATGAATATTTGGGCTTATTTGCCTCCTTACTCTGGCTGTCAGATTAATTGATTAATAAATAAATTCCTGTACTGGACAGAGGAAATACACAAAACCTGTGAGATACAGTCCATATCATCAAGAAACTCAAAGTTTAGGTGGTGGGTGCTTATGAAGCAGTAAAAAATTGATGCAGGTGGAATGAATGGTATAGACTTTTTTCACCTAGGATTTTGAATAAAACTTTTTTGGAGGAAAACAGAAGTTGAAGAGAATTAAAAAATAAAAAGAATACAGATAAAGAGGAATGAGAAGCACTGAATAGGTCAGGAATAAGGCAGTGAAGTCTACAAAGAAAAGTCAGGAATGCTAATGGGCAAGACATTTTTGTTTAGGGAGTAAATGCTTGACTGTGGTGGAGGCTGTAGGTGGAGAAGCGGAAAGATGAGGAAGGTAGGTTGGGCAGTTGTAGAAGGTTCTGAATGCCATCAGGAATGTGGCCTTTCTTCTGTAAGCAATAGTAAGCTTTAGAAGATTTTTCGAACAGAGGAATTCCTTGATTAAAGTTACTGTTTAGGAAAACTAATTTGTTCCAGCTTACAAAGTAGATTTAAACGGAGGGAGATCTAAAGTCAGAAAGTTGCTGCTAAAGTCCTAACACGATGTGGTCAAAGTGTGAAATTAGGAGTAGTACTGAAAGTGGAAGGAAAATGATGACTGTAAAAGCACTGGGTAGAGGGAAGTTCTGGAAGGATTTAGTGACAGGGTAAGGCAGGTAAACAAAGAGGTAGCCATGTTTTCCAGGCAAACACCTGACTGGCATGGAAAATAGTTATACTGTTAACAAATAAGGAATCAGGAATTTAGTTAGCTATATTAAATATATTCCAATCAGAGCTGCTGCTGCTGTGATTTTTAAAGCCTGTATTGGATCTGTTGACAAAAATGTTTAAATTTGTGGTTCTGTTCTTGTATAGAACTGTTCAGGATTTGTTTTGACTGAGCTCCATCATCCTCTGACCCCCACCCCCCAAACCCTGACTTCAGTGTCTTCTGATCATTTGGTTTCTACAGCATATCTAACTCCTGTCAGTATGGTTAACTACTTATTTCAGGATTTTAGAATCAGGATTTTTGAATATTTGGGCAAATATCCCACATAATTGGGAAAAGTGGGACACTGAATAATTTACCAATATTGTATTTAAGAACAAATAAGCATGATTAGGGAAATGTGTTTGACAGACATATTCTTTCTGGGTTTTTTAATCTCTAAGCCTAATTCTGATACAGGATGTCTGTTGAGATCAACTAGGAAGTAAATTTTGAAATAAAAGGAAAAAGGTCTAAAATTTAAATGCCAGGAGCCACCAAAATGAGGTGGTTCCATGGAGATGAGGATCCAGCAAGAGACTGAGAATGATGGGCAGCGATTAGGGGGAGAATCAAGAGGGTGTCCCAAGGCCAAGTGCAGAAAGACTCTAAAGGGGGAGTGAGTAATCAGTCATATCAAATGCTGCTAGCAGGTTGATAAGTTGAGTGTGGGAATTACCATTGGTTTGACACCATGAAGTTCTCCAGTGACCTTGATAAAAACACTTTTAGTGATGGTTGGATGATGGGTCTAGAGAAAGTGGTAAGAGAGCAAATGGAGATGGCAGATGTGGACAGCTCTTTCAAGGAGTTTACTACAAAGGGGGTATAAGAAATGGGGTGATAACTGGAAGAGGCATGGGGTTAAAGAAAGGAAGGACATTTTTTATTTGCTTTAAATGAGGAATGTTGCATAGTTATGTTAATGGGAATGTATCAGTAGTGAGGGAAAGTTGGTGATGCAGGGCTGAAAGGGATCTGTTGGGAACAGGAGTGAGTACTTAAGTTGATAGAAAAAGTAACAACATGAAGCACAATATAGAAAAAGGGGAATAAATAGAAAAAAGGGAGTAGTAGGGATTAAGTTGAGTTGTCTATATCTGATCATCTTGATGGCTTAATACTGCTACATTTTTACCAGAAGTGAAATTCAAAGATTATTTGAGTACTTTTGTTACTAAGTGCTGTTTTAGTCACTGGATTTGAGCTTTTTGGATTTTCCCTCAGCTAGCATACAGTCTAGAAGAGGAAATAAGTATATATCTACATCTATAAATACATACTTAAATGTATATCTACCTAAATATCTATCTAAATATATACATTAAATACATATCTGTAGCAGATGCAGGGAGTGATATAAATTGTTTTTGAAGTTGGAGAACTCTTTTTATCTTGAATCAGGGAAGGCTGCCCAAAGATGTTGTTTGGAAATGATGACCTGGGCTTCTGCGACAATCTAGTGTCACTGAAGAGCCTTAACAGTTGCATGCCGGGTTCGGAATTATTAGTGTATGCTTTCTGCCCTATGCATTCACTAGTTCCCAGCATATTTGAAGTGACTTTGCAGGAAGAAGAGAGATCTTCGTTATGTTAGCAACATGATGTACTAAAACTGGAAAGTAATGTACTCCCAAGCTGAGAGGCCTCTGGAGCTTTGCTTGTTGATTATCTCTGGCAGTGAACTCATGAATTCAACTTTTGGTATTTTGAGCTCTGGGATTGGGATGGGGATTCCACAGAAAAATGTGGCATGCTTTTCTATTAAAGATGTATTCATAAACACTTATCATAGCGCTGAGACAGGAACTGACAGACCACATAAAATAGCTTATAGTAGAATTAGTACACATGGGAATCTGCTCCCATTATTTTTTGTCAAATCCCTTAAAATAATTTTTCAGACAATCTGAGCACAGTTCACATCTGATTATATGACAGTAAGTAACTGTGTGTTATAACTGGTTCTCTATAAGAATATACTTAGAATAATTATATTTTGAATTTTAGGTTCTCAATTCTATAACCTTTATTTCATTTCCCATGATTTCCCCTTTTTCTCACTTTTTTTTAACATAGGGAGCTTCCCTCTTGTTGATGCTGAAAACTTACCTCAGTGAAGATGTATTTCAACATGCTATTGTTTTTTACCTGCATAATCATAGCTATGCATCCATTCGAAGTGATGATCTGTGGGATAGTTTTAATGAGGTAAGTGACCTGAATATTTCATTTAGTTCTGAGAGAAGAGTTCTTCTATTTATATTTTTATCAAGTATATAACTAAGCTATGGTACCAAGGATAGTTATTTGAGAGAAGGGGGATGACTAGATTAAATGTCAAGAAATGGAAGTACTCATGTTAAGTATTGAGATTATTGTGTATGGCCCTGTGTAACTATTTTTGTTCTATACCTTAATCTCAGTTTCTACTTTGTAGGAAAGTTGCTCTTCCTGAATTAATATATATTACTATATTTTCATTATTTGATTTTTTCAAAAATCTGTTTTCCTTTTCTTATGCTTTTGCATCTTTATCTATCTCTGATTCATAATTTTTTCCTACACTCTGCTCTATAAATCCTCCTGTCTTTTGTGGCCATGTTCCTACAAGGCCATCTTTATAGAGGATAGATCATAAACTGCTGCCATGGGCCACGTGTTGCCCTTGGATCATTTTGCTGTTTGGATTTTGTTGTTCCTGCAGGTGTTCTAACAAGCAGTGAAGTTCAAGTTAGGCTTCAGAGCAGTGCATGAACCCAGCCTGCATTGTACATTTATGCTAATTACATAACCCTTATGAGCATTTTGGTATGTCACCCTGATCCAGACCAATGGTTCTTAATGTTTTGGAAGATCACAGACGTATTTGAAACTTTGAAGAATATTCTGGACATGTTCCCCAGAAAAAACACATATATACACAAAGTTTCAAAATTTTAGGGCCCTGGTTTAAGAATTCCTATTCTGGGGGCACCTGGGTGGCACAATCGGTTAATTGTCTGACTCTTGGTTTCAGCTCAGGGTTGTGGATCTCAGGATCATGAAATTGAGCCCCATGTCAGGCTCCACACTCAGCGCAGAGTCTGCTTAAGACTCTCTCCTTCTGCCCCCCACCCCCCGCATGCTCGCTCTCTCTGTCTCTCAAATAAGTGAATAAATCTTAAACAACAACAAAAACACCTCCTACTCTCAATCTTTCCCATATACTCTCTCTGCTTCCTTATCTTATCTGAAACCTTGCATTTTCTAGCTGTTAACCCTGCGCCCAGAAGATAGACCTTCCCTTCTCTCTGAGGTCTCTTTGCGAAGATGAATTAGTCCCTGTTACTTAAGAGTTGCTTTCAAATCACTGTTTTTGCTCTCATTATATGGTAACATTTCAATTGAAAGCCACATTATTTATTCTATACTCATTGCATTATCTCCTGACATTTAGAATATATTTCTGCCTTTCTGACTGTCTTCAGCTTTTGCATCATAATGTTTTCCTATCCCAACCTCGTCCCTAACACTATCTCCAGGTCTTTCAGCACCTACGTCAAATAATGCACTGGGCTTTTCATTTCCATTCTGTTTCAGAGGCCCAAAAGTGCCTTTGGCAAAGTTTGTTTTCTTCTCAATTCCTTATCTAGAGATGAATAGATCAGAGCCATGAGAAATGTAATATTAATATTGCAATGAATTTGGGTAGATTTCATCCATCCTTTCTGCTTTAAATAAATGGGCATATGGAGGTAGAGATGAGGCGTGTCATCATGGAACGATACTGTTAGCAAACACTTAAAGTGCTTAATGATTTTAGGCGCTTGCCGTTCAAATCCTTATGCAACCTAGAAAATGGTTGGAATCGGAAGGTTAACTCACCTGCTTTAAAGAGATAGTTCCAGAATTTCTATTTAATCAATGATCCCAGTGTCATAGAGATAGTGGACTTCGGAGGGTCTGTGAACCTCCGACGCTGGATTCTAGATTTCGTAGATACTGATGCAGTTTCAGGGAGAGAGCACTGGGCCCATTAACATCTTTCTTTGTTGCTGCTTTCTGACACTCCCCACGGTATTCGTTCTTTCCAAGGTGGGACACTCACATGTACGGAAAGCAGAGGGTCTGGATGCAGGCTGTCTCACAGGACAAAGTAGTTGTGCTTCTTACTCTAGAGTATTTGTCATGATTCATACCTTTTAAAAGGTGGTATTGTGAGCTGAAAGAGTGCTTGTCCTGACGTAGAGATTTGGACAAACACTGGGTTTTACTTCTTTTTCAACACAGGGTTTCTCTCACTTTCTCTAGTTATCTAGAGAAAGTTCTGTTCCAGGTGACTTTCCTTTTGGCAGCTGCTCATTCACTTAGATCAGAAGTGTAAATTTAACTCTGTATTTGTGCTTCTGGTTTTCTATTACTAGAACGTGTGGTCTTCATAGAATATGATAGACAGAGAGGGAAAGGTACAAACTACAGTTTTTAAGCTGTTCACTTTTAAGCAAAAATAATTTATTCTTTTTTTTGTAGATCACAAACAAAACACTAGATGTAAAAAAAATGATGAAAACCTGGACCCTGCAAAAAGGATTTCCTTTAGTGACTGTTCAGAGAAAAGGAAGGGAGCTTCATGTGCAACAAGAAAGATACTTTTTAAATACAAAGACTGAAATTCAACCTTCAGATGCAAGGTACATTCTGGCTTTCTCCTCCAGCTCTCTCTCTTACACCCTTAGGTTAGAGTATTTGTAGTCGCAGGTTTCTATGAAACCTAACAAGATTATATTTTTCTGGGAATAGCTTGAAAATTTTTTCTTCCTGCCAAAAGGAAAAAAAAAAAAAGACCCAACAAATTATGTGTAACTGACTGAAATACTGGAGAGAGTAATAATCTTCCAAAAATTTTTTTTTACAGCTATCTCTGGCATATTCCACTATCCTATGTCACTGAGGGAAGGAATTTCTCAAAATACCCATTGGTATATTTACTGGACAAGAAGTCAGGTTTGACTCTAATTAATTCTTTTCTGATAAGAAATATGTAACAGCATATTTTTTTAAAACTCTGACCTAGCAGCAGGAAGGAGATTATGGTTTCCAAAGTGCACACTGTTGGAGCTAGTTTTACCAATCACCTACACAAGATAGGACTAAAGTGAGTTTGGTCCCTATATCATGTATGAAGTTAGTCTTTCTTGTTCATGGGAAGTAAGGTATAGAAAATTGCCCTGAATGTGCTAGCAGTCTTGGTAGAAAACAGCAAATGCTGTCTTTTTTTATATCCTAGATAAATATTTTATGTTACTAAGTATAAAGTAGTAGAAGCAGAGCAGTCTCTTAAAGTATATTCCGCTCTCTACGTTTTAGTGGTGAGTTTGGGCAACTGCATTTCAGGTGATTCTCATGCATAATAAAGGTTGACTCATGATCTAGATTTAGAGCAAATAATCATTACAAAATGTCCTATGAACATAGTATACATTTTTTGTTAATAAGAAAATGGGGTAAGAAATTATGATTCTGAAGAGGGGGGTAAGAAAATGTAAAGATTGTATATGTTGTTGGACCCGTAGGAGTCTAAGAAAAACAAAATTGAAATGTAGTTTCTGACCATTTGTTAAATACCACTGTAAATGCCACACCATGCACCCTCTTAATTTACATCCTGAAAAAACATGATGATCAGGAACCATTAGTGATACTCTAGATTTATGAAAAGGGAATATTTCTTGTTTGAATTTGTATCTGGTTTTCACACCTATATTTTTGAGAAGGGAGTATAGTCTAATGGTTAATGGAATGGACTTTGGAACCAGATTATCTGGTTCACTTGTATGCCTGCATGTAGTTCTGTGATTCTCTGCACCTCATTCCCTCAGCTACGGAGTGGACATGATGACCCTATTTTATAGTGTTATAGATTGAGTTCATTTATGTGAAGCACCTGGAGTAATGTCTGGCATGTGTTACATGGTATATACAAGTTACCTGTTGTTATTCACGTTATTACTGAAAAAGAAATCTTTAAACATAGTATATCCACATTATATAAAATGTAGAAAATGGAGAACAGATCAACCCATCACAACTATTCTCATGATTATTTCTTTCTAATAATTTTAAAATTTTTTTTACTTAGTTGATACCATTGTATACAAGTGATTTTTATCTTGCCTTTTTAAAAAACATATAGAATATTGATTTGATTTTTCCTTCCTGTTGGACACTTGATTCACCATTTGTCTCTATTTTAAAAAAAGGTCTTAGTAAAAATTTGTGATCTGAAATGTTTTGCCATTATATGAACTTCTTCATAGGAGTGCTTCTCAGAAATGAAGACTGTTATCTTTTGTGATTTAATACACATTTCTAAGTTGCCTTTCTGTGATGTAATAATTTATAATGCCAGGTGAAATATGTGAGCAGACCAGTTGCATTGCTGTTTAACTAGAATGGAGTGTTAAAACAATCTCATTTAAAACATTAAGAACACTTGATGATATTATATCTTTGATTAATATAACATAACCAGGGGTTCAAGGAAGGGCTGCCTATGATGAAAACAAAACTCGTTACTTAATTTTAAGTGGCCTTGGAAGGACGGTCCCTGACTAAAGAAAGAACACTTCATCTCATCCCTTTTTTGGACCAATTAGGAAATTTTCCAGACCTCCCAATAGTATGTAAATTTTTGGTGGTATAAGAAATAATTAGGCAATGAGAAACCTGCTTTTATAAAAGACCCTTAACTTTTAAAGCTCAGTTTGAATGTGAGCTTTGAAAACTGTCTTTGAGTCTCATATCCCAAAGTCTAGCTCCTGTTTTCCTGCTGTAGCCTTTTCTCCCTCTGCCCTTCCCTGGCACTCTGCGCTTCTGCTCTACAGAAACTGTTTCACACCTCAGTTGTGCTCTCCTGCCCTTGCACATGCTGTTTGTGCTCCCGGAAGAACACTGTTGCCTCTCCACTCCCTTGATTTACTGCTGTTCATTCTTCAGATCTCAGCGTGCTCACTGCTTGCTCTAGGCAGCCTTCCCTAACCTCAAGACAGGTTAGATGTCTGCTTGTGTGCTCTAACAATACGCTCTGCTTTTCTTCTTTTGATATACTGTAAATACTGTTTCCCTTAGGTCTGTCCCCACATTAGATTTGTTCCCTATTTAAGGTAGAGTTCCTGGCTAGATGAATCACTTTTGCGACCTTAGCACCCAGTACGCACACATTTTTTAAATGAATAAACTTTAGTATGTAACGAGGTGACTCAATTTCAGGTCTCACTGTGAAAAGTTTTAGGAAAAGAGCATGCAAAGCCTGATGAAATGATAACGTCTATTTTCCTTCCTTTGCAAGTATTCTTAATAAAGGGGAATATGCAAAATGTGCCATAATGTAATTGGTTTAATCTGGAGCTGGAACGGAGCCAACAGATGATGAAAGCAGTGTCTGTTACTTCCTCTTCTCAAATATCCTTCCCCTTGCTGCTGCTGCTGCCGCTGCTGCCCCCACTGTTTCAATTCCGGGCAGTTCAGGTTTTGAGAGTCCACACTGAAAATGTTCTGTCCTCACTAAAAATTATTGACCCTGAGGGTGGTTGGGTCTTCTTGGTTCCTAATGCTCTGGTGAGAAGCACTCTTATTTTAATTTTTTTCTATTCTCAAAAGAAGTGTGGTAGAGACAGGGGCTACAGAGGCTTACTTTTTGCCGTATGACTTTAGTGCGGTGTGTGATTTGTTAAGTCTCTAGTATATTTCCATGTGTTCTAATGCCAGGGCTGCTGGGTTTGTCTGTTTGTTCAGTCAACTATAGGAGTTATGTTTGATCAATATCTTTGTCACTTTTTCCCACATACGTGAATTTTGAGTGATTAATAGTTGGGCCTAAGAAGGTATGAAAGGGGCCATTTTGTCAAGCTATATATTGAGAAAATTTCACTAAAATAATGAGTACCTTCCTCTCCCTTCTAGCCTCTTTTCCCTCCCCACTCCCTCTCTCATCCACATCTTACTCAGACCTAAGCTCTTTATCTGTAGGAAATCTTTATATTAAATCTAATTTGAAACACTGATGATACCACTGCGCCAGAAGTATGTATCTCAAACTAAAAGACCTGGTGTTGTCTTTGAATAAAGGGCATTTGGAAGAAAAGAATAAGGAAGGGCATATAATTAAGGTATTTATTATGTGCCATCCTTTGCTCTTGCCCCCCCCCAGTAAAATAAAAGAGAATAAAGGGTACTGGGGAAAGGAATGCTTTTGAACAAGAGGGAATGTAGTTTAACTGTGCATATTGTGCTAGCCCTCTGGAGCAAGCTGCACAGGCAACTTCTCAACTTTGTGTAAGAACTTGTTTTTTGTTTCTGTGTTTTAGTGTTTCTGAATAAAACAGTAGTTGATTTTCATAACTCATTGACAAATGGCTTTTAAAATCACTACTAAATTGCTTCATCTGGGCTTCTGCCATATAAGATTGGAGTGAGTCTTTTTTAATACTCAATGGACTGTGAAAATTGAACTCTTAATCTGTTAATGATTACGATAAATTAAAAACATATGAGGGTAGCTGCATCCACATTTGAGCTGTAGGATGTATTTACCTCCCTTGTGTGCAAAGCTATTATTTTTTGATACCTGTGGTTTTAAGGTCCTTCATTCTGGATCATTCAGAAGACCTGAGGGAGACTAATATGTTGATTCTTTAAAATGATAACTCTCCTCTCTCTGTTCTTGGCTACCCTGCTTTGTATTCTGTCATCGAGATGACAATAATAATTTCGAGTACACTCCCAGCTGCCTTCCTCCTTTCTACTGTCTGGACTTGGCCAAGTTTACAACACGGCAAATTGCTTATCAGTCAAAATACACTATATTTCAGTATTTTCCTGTATCCATCCAGTGGAAGAATTGCCATACTTATCATTTCTTGCCTCTTTTTTTGGCAAAGGGAGATTTGGAACTCTTTAGTCTCGATTCCTAAGGTTCTTTCTTGATAAAAGCTTTGCAGGAAATTGTGTTGGGTGACCTGGAGAAGGTCGATATTTTTTCCGTAGTTACTGATAAAGTTATCATTTCATCAGTCATTGTTTTTTTTAAATGTCTCCCTATTATTCCTTAGAACTGTACTCTGCTCTATGAAAAGGAATAAATCCTATTAATGTAGTTGATTTTTCCCATCTTCTGCTCTATCAGCCATAGAAGGGAAATTAATATAGGATTTTTTAATGGAAAAAGCTGATTATTTGGTATGTCATGTTAGGACATGATCAGAATGTAAGTCTTTTCCATATTAAACATCCTTTGTAGTTTCAGTAGAATAACTCAGTAGAGTTATTCTATTCAGTAGAGTTCAGTAGAGTAACTCAGGTATTAAGAGAATCTGATAAATTTTAATAATTCATGCTTTTGAAGTTGATAGGCCCTGAGATTTTAGGTACCAAATTTAAATGTGTTTCTAATGCAAAAGCCATCATACAGAGTTATTATGGTAGTGAAAATTTTAAAACAGTGTAAGTATTTCCAAATAGAAGATGGGTTAAACTATGGTAGTTTTTCAAATGGAATTTATGAAGATACTTGAATACTGCATATGAAGACAGTGGAAAAATGGCTGAGGTAGAAACTGATAGGTAAAAAAGCAATACAAATATTAATGCATATCTGTCCACTGTGTGAAGTATTACATTAATTAAAATGTGTATGGGAAAAGTCTTGGCACAGAATATACCCCACAAAGCTATCATTGTCTGAGTTTAGATTATTTTCCTTGTCTCTGTTCTTCTTTGATAATTTTTAAAAATAAGTACTCCTTAAAGTTGGAAAGAAAACTTAACTTCGTAAGTATCTATAAACCATATTTAGATTTGGTTTGAAAACCTTTACTGTGACATGGTTATTTTGTTCATTCATTTATTAATTCACTTAGGATTTTTTTTTTTTTTTTAGTATCTGCTAGGAACATTGTTCTGGGCACTGAGGGCTTAGCAGTAAACAAAATAGTAAGCTCATAGAACTAGATTCTAGTAAAAAGTAAATCTGGAGATGCTCAGAAGCATACCCTTAACTATTAAATTAAGTCCAAGTCTTTGTTGCCAACTTACTTAAAGGACATTTCTTGATTCCTAATTTAAAGAATTTGAAAAATTCCTACATATATTTTGTAGTCAGATTTTGTAGTAATATATTTTGGTAGTCATATATTTTATGACTCTTTATTAATTGAAATCATTTTATATAAATTTCCAACAATTCTTCTAGCATTCGTATATTTAATAGTAGGGACCCAAAAATGCATATCACTTTCCTGTTATTTTAACCAACTTATTTATTTGTGCGTAATGCGATCTTCATCCTCCCCTAATGTCTATTTTTGCTAGCTTTGAATTACGTGACTTTTCTAAATAGCTTCACTTATTCTTCCTCCAGTGTAATTAAAGACAAAGACTGAGATGGAACACTTTTTACATAGTTTTTTTACTATCTTCCCTGCTTCCTCACCCTACACATTTTTATCACCTGCTTAAAACACCTGTATATCTTGAGCTCTCTCAACTTGGACGTCATTTCTTCCCAGAAACCTCTCCTAACCTCCACTTGGTGGTGGAGCATTTCTTCTATGTTCTTCCATAGAATGCCAGATTTTCTTTTTCCGTCAATTACATTTATATGATACTCTGTTTGCCTGGCTACATTGGACTGTAAGATCTGGGGAAGAAGGGGCATTTCTCCCTTGTTCACCATTAAATAAAAAATTGTTAAATGAATGAGTGGTAAATGGTAGGTATTCATCCTTTCTGATGGCTGAGTAATAATCCGTTATATATATGAACCACATCTTCTTTATCCATTAAGGAGGGCATATGATGTGATGAGCGCTGGGTGTTATATGCAACTAATGAATCGTTGAACACTACATCAAACACTAATGACATACTATATGTTGGCTAATTGATCTTAAGTAAAAAAAAAAAAAAGTAAAAAAAATTTTTGAAATGAATGAGTAGTGATCTTTGCTGACTTTAAAATAACTGCACTAGGAGACAGACATTTAGTTCGTTAGTAGAATAATTAAATGTAACAATATACTATATTAACTTTGAAACAAAATGCCCATTCAGTACTTTTCTTCTATTATCTCTCCTCTCCTTCTCTCATTTTTTGGTCTGTATTAGGTGTCATTAATCTTACAGAAGAAGTGCAGTGGGTCAAAGTCAATACGAACATGAACGGCTATTATGTTGTACACTATGAAGATGACGACTGGGAAGCACTAATCAAACAGCTGAAAACAAATCCTTATGTCCTGAGTGACAGAGACCGAGCCAACCTCATCAACAACATCTTTGAGCTTGCAGGGTAACGTGAGCTTGGTTTGGGTTGGCTGGTTGGTTTTCAAACAAGTGTTCTGCAGAAAAAAACACTTCAGAAAAACAATTCAAGAGAACTAGCGCATGTATTGTCTCTTAGGTGTACTTGTTTTGGATGATTGGGAAGATGTAAGATCTAATCCTTGCCTTCAGGGGTGTTATAATCTATATGGCAACATCCACTACAAACATAGTGAACAGTTAAATAACAAGATTTAAATAGTATCTTAAGACTTGCCCATACCAACAAGTAGGACACCTGTTTGCTGAATAAAGTAGGCATTCTGGCTTTATTTCATGAGAGAATTCTTTTCAAGCAGCATTTAGTTTAGGCGTGACGCTTAGTGCTACCCACTGGTTTGAGCGATGTGTCTGAGAGGTGGGGCCTTCGTACTTGTGTACAGCTTGCCTCCTGGCTACTCTGTGCCTTATGGAATCCCAGAACCATGTGTGGCAGTGATGTGTGTAGCTATCCTCTGAAAAGTGAGAGTATCAACTTGGGTTGTTGTTGGGTCTAGAGACACATGGAATATTCAAAAGTGTTCTTTCTGACCTTTGTTGACCTTATTTTGGTTCATTTTGTATGAAGTGACCTTACATTATCTGAGCCATCATTGTTTTGACTTCTCCTAAATGGTTAATTCTTAAAATATACCCACCATAAATTCACAGTGGACCCGTAACAAGTTTGACAAATTCCCATACAAATAACAAAATATTTTCTTTTTGATTCAAATCCGCTTTATGCTACTTGTCCTCACCTGGTAAATATAAGTAATAAATAAATAAATAAAGGTAGTACTCTTCATCGTTTCCCACGAAACGGGACGTTGTAATACTTTCCATGAGTCTGTAGCAATTTACAGGTGACTTGGGGAATAAAACTTGAGCTCTTGTTTATCTTTCTCATGAAATCTATCTTTAACCTTGGGTCATACACATGAACTTAATCAAGGATAATAATATTTAGTCTGACTTTACAGAATACCACCCTAAGCTTAAAACTTTAGTTCTTCAAGACTCACCATCTGTTCATAACATTTCTCTGCATGCCTATAGAGTTCATCTCCCTCAGCATATTGACTTTTCTGTTCTATTACCTTTTAGCTTAGGCAAGGTATCTCTTCAGAGGGCCTTTGATTTGATTGATTACCTTGGAAACGAGACCTATACCGCACCCATCACTGAAGCCCTGTTCCAGACCGGCCTCATCTATAACCTCCTTGAAAAGCTAGGATACATGGATCTGGCCTCAAGAGTAGTGGTAAGTCTCCCTTATTGCCAGTATGTCTTTGTTGCTTGCCTTTAATGTTGTGATTCACAGTTCTGTTCAGCAGGGTAATTGGCTGAAAAAGCAACCAGCCACGTTCCCTTTTCTTCATTTTCCTAGTTATGAAATCTTTACTTTGAATCATTATGACATTGCTTACCAGGAAGTGTTGATAAAAGGCTTGCATAACATGGTCTTGTTTGAATATCAAAATAAAGAATTCTGACACTGCTGTCAAAATGAGGTCACATGAAAAGAAAACCTCTATTCAAATCCCAGTCTATTTTTACATAATAAATGCTTGAAGTAGGTCCTTTTGCAATGGGGTGTTCCCCACTGATTTCCTAGTTGGTCATTATGAAATGACAGTGATGTTTGTATTGAGAATATCCTGTTTTAGGAGTTCTTACTGATACCTCTCTTACAGAGGATGATACTGGTGGATATATTTCTCTGCAAAGTACTAAAGGAGTCTCGGTATTGGGGACTGCTTTCCCTTTTTTAAAACCAGTTGCCTAATTAGTATTAAATTAGATTTAATACTGATCTCTCAGTATTATACTGTTGACAGAGTAAAAGCTTGGGAGGAAGAGATTAATTCTTTGTTTCATCTGACTCTGAATCATCACATTCTGACAACAGGTTTTGCTTTAGAGACCAGTCAGATTTTCCAGGCACTGGGCAAAAGGCAGCTTTCAGAAAAAGGAAGAAAGTATTGAACCAGAAATTAGAACGTCTTTTAGGGTTTTGGTGTCTTCACTGGGGAAGGCAAGAGGTTGGATTACATCTTTTTTTTTTTTTTTTTAAACACCCCTTTTCTGCCTCTTGCTAGGCTGCTGCACATCTTCTGTGATGAGTTCTCCCATCACACACTATTCTCAGTGTGAGGAGGCAAGGCCAGCTGGTGGGCCATATGGAGCTTGAGAAGCACCCTTACCCCCAGGTCTCTGATCTGACCCCAAAAGAGCTATGCCTATTCCTTCGCATAAGTGTGATACTTAAGTCAGATGATTTCTGAGGGCTTTTCTCATTGTTACGATTTTCATCTTTCTTCTGTATCATGAGGCTTTTACCATCCTTAATAAAAACCAGTATCTTCAAAATGTGACTCAACCCATAGTAAATACTGAGCAAACAAATGAGTGAAACATACCAGAAACTGTTCATTTCAGTGCTTGTTATGTTCTGTACACCATGCTTAAGTGTTTAATGTAGATTACCTCATTTAATCCTCATACTATGCCAGACAGATATCTCTACTCTCCTTGAATAGATAGGGAGACTCAATAACCTCCCTCCCATCACTTACCTAGTAAATTACAAAGCTGAGCTTCAAACCCAGATTAGTTCCACTCTGAAGCCCACTGGTTTTGTGTTATGTTACTGTATTTTAACTTAATTTGTCTTCTAGCAATGTCATCTTTCAAAGGATACCTTTTGGTTGGAAAAATCAAGACTGTTTCTTTGCTATCATTTTTTTAAACAGAGGTTATAAATTAAAGCCATTTGAAAAATTTGTAGACTGTGTGTTTAAGGTTTAAGATGACAGACTTACACTTAGTACCCTTGAAAATAAAGTTGTCAACTTAATATTTGAGATTTCTTTTATATTTAAAATGTTAATAAAATTTATATTCTCCGTGTGTACTTCGAGGAGTATGCAAATAACTTATTGGTCTCTTTAGTGCAAATTTAGAATCCAACACTGACTTTGTACTGTTAGTATATGGAAGAGATTGGCTTTGTGGTAGCCACTTCAGCTACTGTAGGTGAATGTTTGAGTTGTTTGCAATTTGGAGCTATTACGAACAGCATTGCTACGAATATTCTTACATATAGCTTTGTTGAATATATGTATGCATTTCCATGGGGTATATGTCTGGAAATGGAATTACTGAGTCATAACATATTTATAGTTAATACTGTACCATCAAATCGTTGTTCAATGTTGTATCAATTTGTGCTCCATCAGCAGGGTATGAGAATTTGAGTACTATTCTGGCTCTGTATCCTTGTCAACACTTTGTATTAATAGTGATCTTTTTCCTTTTAGCCATCCAGTTGGATGCATAGTGGTATCACAATTTTGGCTTTAATTTGTATTTCCCGGGTGCCTGGGTGGCTCAGTCGGTTAAGCATCTGCCTTCTGCTCAGGTCAGGATCCCAGAGTTCAGGATCAAGTCCCGCGTTGGCTCCCTGCTCAGTGGGGACCCTGCTTCTCCTCCTGTCCCTCACCCCTCTCTTGTGCTCTTTCTCTCTCTTAGATAAATAAGGAAAATCTTTTTAAAAAATTATTTGTAGGGGCGCCTGGGTGGCTCAGTGGGTTAAGCCGCTGCCTTCGGCTCGGGTCATGGTCTCAGGGTCCTGGGATCGAGTCCCGCATCGGGCTCTCTGCTCAGCAGGGAGCCTGCTTCCTCCTCTCTCTCTCTGCCTGTCTCTCTGCCTAATTGTAATCTCTCTGTCAAATAAATGAATAAAATCTTTAAAAAAAAAAAAATTATTTGTATTTTCCTAATGACTAGTGCAGATGAATTCCTTTGGATTTGTTTATTGACCAGTAGAGGTACACTTTGGTTAAGTGCCCAGGTGATTAACGTTTTTCCTATTGGATTTTCTGCCTTTCTCTAATTGATTTGTATAGCTCTTTATATAGTCAAGATAGGAGTCCTTGTTGCTCATGTACATTTCCAAGTATCTTCTCCCCCTCAGGCTTACTTTTTCAGTCTCTTTATGATGTTTTTTGATTAGCGTAAATTCTTAATTTTTGTGTATGAAATCTGCCAACCCACAGATATTCTCCTTTGTTCCCTTCTGAAAACTTCATGATTTTACCTTACGCATTTAGAACGATGATCCATCTGGAATTGATTTTTGTGTATGGTATGAGTTAGACACAAAGATTCTTTTTTTGATATGGCCATCCAGTTGATCCGTCACCAGTGTGCTTTATTGTATGCATAGATTTTTTTATTATTGAATTTTTATGATTACTTTGGCGGTTATTAGTGCCATATCAAATCAACACCACTTGCGGTAGTAATTTAGTTTCCTTTAGCTGCCGTAATAAACTAGTACAAACTTGTTGTCTTAAAACAGCAGAAACATATTCTCTCATAGTTCTGGAAGGTAGAAGGCCAAAATTAAGGTGTTGGCAGGGCAGATGGATTCCTTCTGAGGGAGACTGTCTTCATGCGTCTCTGCCAGCTTTGAGCTGTTGCCAGCGGTACTTAGCATTCCTTAGCTTGTAGATGCATCACTACAATTTCTGCCTCTGTCTTGACCTGACTTTCTCTCTTTGTTTCTGTGTCCAAATTTCCCTGTTCTTATATAGGCACCAGTCAGTAGATCTGGGCCCATCAAATTCAGTATGACCTTATCTTAAATCAATTACATCTGCAAATACCTATTCCCAAATAACTTTACACTCACAGATTCTAAGCAGACATGAATGTTGGGGGGATACAATAAATAACTTGAGTATGTATCACTCATTTTTTATTTATTTATTTATTTATTTTTTTACTATTGAAGGATCATGTTGGTAGTGAATATACTTAAAGAAGTTAGCAGAATGGTGGCGCCTGGGTGGCTCAGTAGGTTAATGCCTCTGCCTTGGGCTCAGGTCATAATCCCAGGGTTCTGGGATCGAGCCCAGCATCAGGCTATCTGCTCAGCAGGGAGCCTGCTTCCCCACCCCACCCGGCCTACTTGTGATCTCTTTCTGTCAAATAAATAAAATCTTTTTTAAAAATGTATACAGAATTATTCTTTTAAAAAAAAAAAAAAAAAGTTAGCTGAATGTTCTTGAAGCTGCCCAGCTAGTTAAATTTCATGGTGACAGAAGCCATTCTTCCCCCTGCCTCTCTCCAGTAACTCTGTTGGGGGCCTACTGTCAGAAAGCACTTGATACTTACCTCAGGCTGTCTCTATGCTATGAACACAGATGCTAAATTCAATCCAAGGAGTTAGATCTTTTGAGTATTTTCTTTCTGTGACGCTTGAGTAACTCTGAGTCCTCATCCCAGATGATGATTTCCAGTGTGCTGGGCAGGAATGTGTTTATGAAGAACATACGCCAGGGCGGGGCCCAGGGGATGGATGCTTAGAGGAAAATGGCAGCTTAATATGTGTCTGTGAGCCTATGGGCCCATAACTGCTGGAGATTTTGTACACTTGATCGTTAGTTAAAAGTCAGGTTAGTTAACCAAGAGTGAGAAATTGTCTCTTAAATTCAGAGGGCATTCTGGTACCATCAAAGCACTCAAAATATAAAATCTGATACTGTAGTTAGAGATGGGAATGGTAGACATTTCTGAGTCCTTGGATCCAATTTTCAAATAGTATTTGTGATTAAGACTGGTGTCTAATTTTCTGTGTTGTTGTCACCAGAGCATTTTGAACATATATTGGTCATTTTGTTATCTAGGCTGCACATACCTACACAATACATACATCTCTATCACATTTTGTGATGTATGCTGTGGTGTTAGGGTAGATAGGGTCTGCAGGCACTTTTGAATGGTGTCAAATGGTTCACATCTGATGTTATCGTCTGATCCCAGCCATATTCCTGTTTCATCCCTTACAAGTCTGTCATTCTTTTACAGATGAGGGATTGGTGGGATAAACCTTTTGCAATAAAAGCTGACACATCGCTTTTAAGAAGCTGATTTGACCCAAGAAAGAACTCCCTGGGCATATCAGTATAAAATTAAAGCAGTAAATCAAAATGTAGTACATAATATAAATGCCACCATCTTTCCTGTCTGTTTTATTTTAAAAATCATTTTGTGTAACTGTTCTTGCATTTTATTGCATACCCAATGTTTGTAGCTTGTATAACCATCCGTTTATTTTTTTCCCCACTTGCCATTTTCATTTTATAAAATCAGAGGATTGGATTCTATTGTTTAATGGGTTTAAACTTTACAGAACAAAATTTAGAATTATGGAAAAATAGGTTCTTTCTTTGAACCGCTGGCTTCAACAAAGATGCACGTGCTCTATGATTTATTAATATGAAAAATATAACCTGGATTACTTATAAAAATGATAAACAGGAATTTTCTAAAAACAGAATTATTTTTATAAAATCTTTTGCTCTATTATGTTATCATTTGAAACATATATAAAATCAACTCTTTGGGGATTTCATCTTAACTCTTTGGTACCAGAAATAACTAGTGAGATTGCACCCAGTAACTCTAGTGGAATAACTGCTCGGGAATTAGCCTGAGCTTCTTCAAGGGTTGGGCATCCCTTGCTTCCAGTATTTTAATGTGCCGTTTTTTTCCCCCCTACTCATTTCTATATGTTTTAGTAAACTCTCACTGACATTTTTCTCCACTGAATTTTTTTTTTAGTAGTATCTCAAGCATGTAACTTTTTTTCTTCTCATTCTTCGCTTGTTTCTGCTTGACAGTTCTGAGTCGCTCTGAATTTTCTTTTATTCTTTATTCATTTGGGATGTTTTGCCGTCATGCCATTGAGAACGTCAGGCCAGTGGCGGGCAGCATGCTCGGTGCAGCCGTGTGTATCAGTAGGATCTCCTGCCTTGCTTTCATGTCCCTTGGATTATCCATCAGCGTGGCAAGTATTTTTCCACTTCATGTCCTCTCAATGACTCGCAGGCTTTGTTATTCACACATTCCACAAGGTGTCTGTTCTCTATTTCATTGCTTTTGAAGCAAACAAAAGCGAGTTGACATGTTATCACAAACTTGGAGTCCTTCCCCTTGCCCAGATTCCATTTTTTCTTTCTCGTAGCTCCATGGGAGACTTCTGTAGAGAAGGTCTGCTGAGAAAATGGCGTCAGCAGTTTAAAAAGCTCCAACTAGGACTCATTTTAGGTATTGACAGTGGTACTCTGCAAGAAAAAGATGCTCCGTGAAGAATTTGAGCTGATTTTCTGGGGCGTATGAGTGTTACAAACCAATGAATCTAGCATATGGGTATTCACGGTGTTACTCTTGTTGTTTTACTACAGGTCTGAAAATACTTCACATAAAAAGTTGAGGGTGGGGAGATAATGATAAACAACTCTTGCCTGCATGCCTCATTTTCTTGCTAATTCAATTAAATTAATTTGCTACATCATCAAGCTAACTGATATTTTAAGTATTCCTTTAATATTGCATTTAGAGACATTTAAACATCTGCCTGTCGGTAAAGAAGTATATTTTTCTCATTGTTTTGTGGGTATATGGAGTCTAAAGTCATGAGGTTAGAAAGTTCCAGCTCGCTTCTGACAGTGGCTATAAGTGATACTTGCTGGCAGGAAAATATCTTCTCACACAGAAGACAGGCTTTCTACTGCAGTGAAGTCATCTGTTCTTTCTGTGTTATGTAATTAAGAGACCCTCTCCCCCTTGGCTCTAGAAGCTGATGTATAGTCTTTGTTATTGAATGGTTTTGCCCAGTTGTACGCACGCTTTGTATGTCCGTTGATATTTATGAAGTAATACCTAGGCCCTCTTTTATCTCCCTGAGTGAACATTGGGGAAGAAAGGTCTAGCCATCTTGATTTTTCTGATTGTCCTAATGATTGTTAACAATTTGTCTCTGTAGGCCAGGGTATTTAAATTACTTCGAAGCCAAATCGAACAGCAGACTTGGACTGACGAAGGCCCCCCATCTGCCCGGGAGCTTCGGTCAGTCTTGCTCGAGTTCGCATGCGCCCACAGCCTCGAGAACTGCAGCACTGTGGCCATGAAGCTGTTTGACGATTGGGTGGCATCCAACGGAACTCAAAGGTGACATGTCCTTCTGCTCAAATGAGCTCTCTTCCTCTTCCTTACCTTGGTATCATGTACTGAAACCAGGATGGCTCAAAAATGTTATAAGACTGAGTGTTAGCGTAGGTGAATTCTGTATACTTGTATTGTCAAACAAGACTGTTTTTTTAAACTGTAGTAAAATACATGAAGCATAAAATTTATTATCTTAACATGTTTTAAGTGCACAGTTCAGTAGTGTAAGTATATTCACACTGTTGAGCAATGAATCTCCAGAACTTTCTATCTTGTAAAACTTGAACTCCTTACCCAGACAACTCTCCATTTTCTCCAGTCCCCAGCCCCTGGCAGCCACGGTTCTATTTTCTGCTCTAAGTACCCTATGTGAGTGAAATGTACAGTATTTGTCTTTTTCTGACTGACCTGTTTCACTTGCCCTCAAGGTTCATCTGTGTTGTAGCATGTGTTAGAATGTTGTTCCTTATTAAGGCTGAATATATTCATTATGTGTATACGGTGTAAATGGTGTATACACACTGAATTTTGTTTCTTGATTCACCCATTGATAGACATTTGAGTTGCTTCCACCTTTTGGCTTTTGTAGATAATGCTGCTGTGAACGTAGGTATACAAATACCTCTTCAAGACTGCTTCTGACTCTTTCAGATGTGTACCTAGAAGTGATATTGCTCTATCATATGGTAGATCTATTTTTAATTTAGGGGGGGGCTACCGCCATGTTTTTTTACATAGTGGTTGCACCATTTTATAGTCCCACCAATAGGGCACAGGGGTTCCAGTTTTGTCACATCCTCACCAAGTACTTGCTGATTTCTGCTTTTTTATAGCAGCTATCAGTGTGGGTATGAGCTATCAAACAAGTCTCTTAAATTTAGCGCTATACCATAGCAAGTGTAGTTAGCACTTAGTAGACATGTTTTGATGATGACTGGTTCTCTCTGTGTTCCTTACTGGGCATTATGAAAATAGATTCAAGCGTCAGATGGGAGTTGGGGTGGAGGATTGGGATAACCTACTGATCTCCTTTCCAGCTCTGAGATCTTAATAAGGCCAGAAAACTGTGCTTCTTCCCCTCTTCTCACCACTGTATTTCCACCAGGGAACTCACCACAATACGTGGTAAT
This sequence comes from Neogale vison, assembly GCF_020171115.1. Classification (NCBI taxonomy): domain Eukaryota; kingdom Metazoa; phylum Chordata; class Mammalia; order Carnivora; family Mustelidae; genus Neogale; species Neogale vison. The sequence continues at coordinate 196,342,729 of NC_058091.1, read as the reverse complement.
GCATTGATTTATTCTGTACATTGTGATAGCCTCTGAATTCCCAGAGGGAGAGACTGGGTCTCCTTTTTCTCTTTCCCAGCTTCCAACCAGGTGTCTGCCTGGTTCTTTGTGGGTGCTCAGTGAATAATTACTGCATTAAGATGAATTGATACTCTTTATGGTCACACCACCAGGGAAGGAGCTGCCCACTGAGTTAAATATTTTCTTGACAATGAGTTGTAAAGACTCTTCTGTTATGTGCTATGACTCCTCAACCACCACTAGTCAATTCCTTGCCTTTCCTTGTTTTTCTCATATTCGTACCTTTCTTACAGCCTACCTACTGATGTCATGAGTACTGTGTTCAAGGTTGGAGCAAAAACAGAGAAAGGCTGGTCATTCCTGTTAAGCAAGTATGTCTCTATAGACTCCGAAGCAGAAAAGAATAAAATACTTGAAGCTCTTGCCAGCTCAGAGGATGTACGGAAACTTTACTGGTATGAAACCACCTAAGCAATATGATATATATAAAAACCCAAAGTATAAAAGCATGGTGCTCCTAGGTTTGGGGAGCTCCTTTTCTCTGGGATCTCCCTATTTCTGCCTTTACTTGTGGACTAGCCTTGACTTGGACAGTGTGTGGTGGAGCTCACATGTGTTGGGCTTTGTCTTAGGGACTGGACCTGTACGGATGGGCAGGAGGGGCTTCGCCTAAAAGAGATTGGGAGATGCCAAAAATCACAGTCCCCTTCTCCTTTGTGCTTAAGAACTTTTTGATCTGCTTGGGACGTTCTCTTTAGTTAGTGCTTCTTCTTTTCTTTCCTTTTTTTTTTTTTTGGTCAAGGCATTGCTCTATCCAAGCTATCATTTTAAAAATGCAGACACCTTGGGGTTATGGACATTGGGGAGGGTATGTGCTTTGGTGAGTGCTGTGAAGTGTGTAAACCTGGCGATTCACAGACCTGTACCCCTGGGAATAAAAATATATGTTTATAAAAAATAAATAAATAAATAAATAACCCTATTAAAGAGAAAAAAAAATGCAGACACTTCAGTAAAACATGTAAAAACCATGGGTTATACATTCATATGAATTTGTCAGACCTTTCCTTTTTTTTTCCTTAGAGATTTTATTTATTTAATTGACAGAGAATGTACATAAGCAGTGGGAGCTGCAGACTCCCCACTAAGCGGGAAGCCTAATGTAGGACTCGATCCCAGGACTCTGGGATCATGACCTGAGCCGAAGGCAGATGCTTAACCAATAGAGCCACCCAGGCGCCCCAGACCTTTCCTCCTTTTTAATATCCAGCAGATGAAGGGCTAGAGGTGGTAGTTTCACATGGGGAAAGAGGAGCAGTAAGGAGGTGAGGTTTCCTGGAAGGAAGAACAGTCAGTGTCAGGTAGAAGAGCTGTAGGTAACCAGGAGAAATATGAAGGTATCTTGAAAGTCAGCAGTGGGAAGGAAAGGAGAGGCACGTGGCTCTCATTGTTTTTTGCTCAGGTAAATCCTTCTAGTGTTCCAGAGGTGTTCTTAGCACCTGTCCAGACCCACTTTCCAGAGGACGCACTATAGTCATTTTTTTTTTTTAAGTAGCAGCTGGCCTCTGACCCAAGCAAATAAAAAAAAGTTTTTGTTTTTAAACAGTAATAATTTTGTCTTGAATTAGTAGTACACTGATGAATTCCCCAGTATAAATACTTAAACAGTACCTAAGGAAACGGAATAAAATGTGAAAGCACCTCTCATCTGACCCCTCACTACCATCCTTACTCTCTTCTCTCTGTTAACAGCATCTGTCCCGGTGTGTGTATTTGTATACTGAGGATAGTTTATACTGTACCGGGTGTTCCGTAACATTCTTTGTAGTAAGTGATCAGTCTTTGAGATTTGCCTTGTTCATTCATAAAGCTTCTTTCATTTGTTTTTATGGCTACACACCATTCCACAGTATGGCTCTATCACATGTTATTTAATCCATCACATCTTGGTGGGCATTTGGGTTTTCCTCCCATTAAAAATTGTTCTGGGGCACCTGGGTGGCTCAGAGGGTTAAAGTCTCTGCCTTCAGCTCAGGTCGTGATCTCAGGGTCTTGGGATCGAGCCCTGCATGGGACTTTCTGCTCAGCGGGGAGCCTGCTTCCTCCTCTCTCTCTGCCTGACTCTCTGCCTACTTGTGATCTCTCTCTGTCAAATAAATAAAATCTTTAAAAAAAAAAATTGTTCTGCATTCTTTTGGGGGTATGTGTTTTCCTGCTAGAAACAGATATTCTAGCACGATAGATGAGAATTGCAGTTTATTTAATTACCAGGCTTTAGTATTTATCAGCTGTGTCCTGGTGTCAATTTAAATAACCTCAGTTTCTTAAACTGTGAAGTGGAGATAGGTAATGATTCCCTGTTTGAAGCCTTGTTGTGTCAAGAATTTAGAACATAATCTAGTACATATAAAGTATCGATAAATGTTAACTATTAATATTAAAAGCATATTCTAAAATGTTCTTGCTTTTTTACATCAAACAGCCCAGTTTTTTAAGAGTACCAATGTACCTATCTACTCATATCAAATAAGGTTTTTAACAACAACAACAAAATCTAGTCTTCAGAGTTATTTAAGTTCTACTTGAATTTATTTCCTAAATGTCCTTACTACATTAAGAACTATTTTATTATTGTGTGACAGTATATTTAAGTCCTTATCTTATTGGTGAGTTCTGTCTTCATGTAAAAAAAATGACAAGTTTTCAATGTATGGATCAATCTTAGACCAACCCAAAACTTACATCCTTTGAATTGCTTCAGAACCTTAATAAGGAGACTGGCACTGATTTTAAGTTCAGTGATCACTTCATGACGAATACTTATTTTGGAAACTACCTCTGCTTTGCTCTTCAGGTTAATGAAAAATAGCCTCAGTGGCGATACCATCCGAACACAAAAGCTGTCTTTCATCATTAGAACAGTTGGCCGACACTTCCCTGGACACTTGCTGGCATGGGATTTTGTCAAAGAGAACTGGAGCAAGCTTGTCCAGAAGTAAGTTTCTCAGATAACTGCTAATTTTTCATATTCTCCAGTTCTTCATTTGAAACTCTTCCCAATGTTGTATTGATTCATAGGATTTAAGATCTGCTGTGAGAGGAAAAATGCTTCAGTGACAGTTTAACTGAAACACCCAGAAATTTTCACCCTTGTAAATGTAATCCCATAATGTGAGTCGTTTGACAGTGGTGCTCCATTCGGTACTGATTAAGCCCAGCCATGCTTGACCCTTAGGTCACTTTGCTTCACGTGCCTATTGACTATTTCAGAAGAGCTGTTTAGTTATGTGTGTTGAAAACACCTCTTCATTGCCAGGGGATTGGATAAGAACTCAACAGCGACCCAGACAGCATGCAGAGGATTTTTTTTTTTTTTTCTTTCAAAGTAGTAATGGCATTTCTGGGGTAAGGTGTGATTTTTGAATCAAATTAATGAATTAATATTTTATCTGGGTATCCGTAACTCCTGCCTTTTCCTGCCCACCTTTCCTTGCCACTGATAGTGGGAATGTGTGTAGGGTTACTGCCAAGTTACTGAGCTTCATTACCCAGGAGCAGGACTCCCAGTCCGCCTTTGGCCTGTGTAATGTATGGTCAAGTGATTCTTCTGCATTTAGGAACTTTGCTTCCTAGCAGCTGCTTCATGTTTTTGCTGTTTTGGCTCTTGTATTTGTGTTTCTTCAGGTTTCATCTGGGGTCCTATACCATACAAAGTATTGTTGCTGGGTCGACGCACCTGTTTTCAACAAAGGCGCATTTGTCTGAGGTTGGTTGTATAAAATGTTAGCAGGGAGATTGGGTCACCCTTTCCCCTTAGGCTGCTCAGTCTAAGTCAGATGGTGCCTTGTCATGCCAGTTTCTGCCCCTTCTCTCTGTTGGCCTTGGTCAGTGCCAGCAATTCTGCCCTGGGATGATTACTAAAAATTGGGGGTGGGGCTCAGCAATGAGGACAAATTCTGGTGAGGAAGATTTCTGATTCCATTCTCAACTGTATTCCTGCATCTGCCTGATACAGATCATTTTTTGAATTAAGACCAGCATATGCCAAGTCTCTTTTTAAGTGGTAATAAAATCGTTTTAAAGAATTCCATTCCGAAGGTAGAACTGGGCACTAATTCTAATTTTAGACTACTTCATTTACCATTACTTGGCTTTTTTTCTTTTTTCCTGTTCTAAACTGGAAAAATTCATGCTTGTGGAACTAAGGACAATTCATTTTTAAAATTACCTCAGATTTCACCATACGTGATCAGGAATTGATATAAATACTTCAAATATTAAAGTACTTCTTGGAGACACCTGGGTGGCTCAGTTGGTTACACATCTGCCTTCCACTCAGGTCATGGTCCCGAGGTCCTGGGATTGAGTCCCGCATCGGACTCCCTCCTCAGTGGGGTGTCTGCTTCTCCCTCTCCCTGCTCTCACCCTTTGCTCATACTCTCTCTTGCTTTCTTTCTCTCTCTCTCTCTCAAATAAATAAGTAATATCTTTTAAAATTTAAATAAAATAAAACAAAAATAAAGTCCTTCTCTTCTGTACTTCTTTCAAGAACTCAGCGTAGGCATGACTCAGTTCAACTTATTCAGAGTTAACTATGATTTCCCGTTCTTTTGAAATACTTCTGCGTGCAACTTTTACAGGTCCAGGCGTTCTTTGAAAATCAGTCAGAGGCAACCTTTCGGCTTCGCTGTGTCCAGGAGGCTCTGGAAGTCATCCAGTTGAATATCCGTTGGATGGAGAAGAACCTCAAAACTCTGACATGGTGGTTGTAGCATGCACAACTGTGCCCCATTTTGTTGCCCGTTCAGAGAGCTTGTTAACGTGGGCTCTGCTGCTTTTGCAAAAAGCCAAGGTGAAGTCAGAATTGCTGCCGAGTCGTTTGCAGTCTTTAGGAGTTCTAGTTCGCTCAGGGCCCGTCTGTGTTTTTCATCTGTCTTTCTTGAATTGTCTTTGGGCAGTACATAGTTATTTATTACAAAATTATATTCACCTATATGCCAACATCTACAAAAACAGTGAGTAATTTTTCTACTTTGAAGATACACAAATGGGGGGGAAACGTCTGTTTTGGTTCTGTTCTGTTTCTCAGTATCCGGAAAGTACTGACCCAGCGAAACAAGGGAAGATCTACCGTGGGAGCCGGCCTCTGCGGGCGCTGCTTTGCCAGCCTTGTTGCTGCCTAGTGATAGATGATAGATGTTCCTTGAGTGTGGTACAGAACGTAGCTTCAAAAACTATGGTAACAAAGTCTGCGAATCCTACAACTGTTAGAAAACTGATCTCAGGTGTGCAGATCTACTTTGGTTTGAGGTTTTGATTAATCTTTTATTTTCCGAAACAAAGTTTTAAATAAGATCTATAGCTTCTATTTTTTTTTTTTTCTGCAGAACAGCCAGGTGCTACAGAATTTTTAAATTTTTGTTGTTCTGAAAAGCTAAGTAACAAGGATAAGAGATTAAATTTTCCAGATATCTAGTACTTATTTTTTCATCTTTTAGGAAAATGTTTCAAACTGAGCTAGCTTTAATTATAATTATTTTATTTATGAATTCCAATATTCTCCCAATCTGTACACCTTTATCATTCCCTGCCATAGATATAGCTTGTGTTATAGAAGAATATGTCTACATGTGTGGCGAGCATTTTGTTAGTACTGTTGTCTTTTATCATGACTTTATCACTGTTACTAAAAATAAAATTAGTTTAGGTTGCCTTTGATGTTACCTGATCATAGACACTTGCTCTATCAGTCATACTCCTGTGTAGATTTTCATGTTATATGGTAGCATATATTAGAAGCATATTTTAAAATAGGGCCTTTGTGAAATTGAACATTTTTATTTGAAGTTCACCATAGTACCTTAAAGGAATAAAGAGAATATGGGATAGGAGTAACTTGATTCAGATTTAATATGGTGGGCTTTGAATTTTTTCTACTATCAAAACAGTACTTTTCTTTAGTTGAAAAATCAGTGGGTTTTGTTTGTTTTGTTTTATTTTGTTTCTATCATGGCCAAACTAACTGATTAAAAGGAATGGCCAAGGAAAGAAAGAAAGGGAAGATTTCTGAAATCGTATGGCATTTTCCCTCCTTGTAAAGGAGCAATACTGTACTTGAATTTTTTGAGCTATGCAGACTTAATACCTAGATTGTTGAGTTTCTTTGATTCTTAGGGGAAAAGCTTTCTTCCTAATAATTTTTGAGTACTTAATATTTTGTTTGAAAACATCTTCTGTGTACATAAAAAGGGTAGATACCCATTTGTGAGCACTTAAAACACTCCAGAGAATCAATGGGAAAGGTCACCTTTTTTTAAGTTAGCAGGTATACAGTAAAAATATGTGGGATTGTGTATAAAATTATATTTTATTTTATGAAAATATTTTTATATATCAAAATTTAAAATGCTGGCAAGCTAAAAGGTAGCTTTCTTTAATCCTAGTGTGTTTTTCCCCAAGTTAGTCTTTTCTAAACATTTACCTCTGGTTCAGAGTACAAAATATTATATCCTGAGAATTGCAGAATCCTCTAAAGATGTGTTATGGAAACTGGGGTGATTGTAGGTCTTTATTCCTCTTGTGCTCAGCAGACGAATAATAGTTTAGTTGATATTGGAAGTTAGTGTGTTTTTATATTTTTAGAGTGGGGAAAATACTAAACTTTTGAGGGGTTTTTTGGTTGCTGGTTTTTTACCATGTTATATTACTGAATTCCACTTTGATACAGAGTTTAAATTTTGCTACTTCTCAACATTAGTTAAGATTCTTCAGTTATACCTGCCCATCTTTCCATTGCTCCTGTAATGTGTGTTAACTCTGCATATGGCAAATCTTATCTTGAATTATATCATTTTTCCTGAGTGTGTGTGTCTGTGTGTGTGTGGGCAGAGGGTAATGTTTAAGTAATCCTTATCAAAACATGGGCTAAAAGAAGAGCTGCCTTGTAATCCATTGCTTTCTTTGTACTCAGTCTGTTCATTGCCATAATGTGGGATCCCTGCTGGCTGTAGTTCTATTTGTAGGCCTCCCCTAGAGTAGCCTTCACCTCACTATTTCCCACAGAATTCCATAATTTTTAATGTCAGCTAACCCATCTCTATGGCACTTCCAAAAACAACCCTTAGTCAGGAATATAAGGCTATGAAATAGGTAGAACATGTGACATAACAGGCATAACTGTAGCTTTTGAAGTTTTATGCCCCCCCACACTTTGTCTTAGCCATGGTGTCTCTGAGAACTCCCGTCTGTGCGCCTGTGGCTCGCCAGGCCTAGCGTGACGCGGTCGGGTGTTCATATTCATTGCAGACGGATGAGCTGCTTGAACGTAGTAGAAGACACCCATTATGCTGGATGATTAAGAAAGGTAAAGTTGGGGGGCGCCTGGGTGGCTCAGTGGGTTAAAGCCTCTGCCTTCGGCTCAGGTCATGATCCCAGAGTCCTGGGATCGAGCCCCGCATCGGGCTCACTGCTCTGCAGAGAGTCTCCTTCCTCCTCTCTCTGCCTGCCTCCATGTCTGCTTGTGATCTCTCTCTCTCTGTCAAATAAATTAAAAAAAAAAAAAAGAAAGAAAGGTAAAGTTGGGAATTTGGAATTGTAGAAGAAAAACTTGTGCTTTGGAGATGAAGTAGAAATCTAAGGCATCCAGGTTCTTTATCAGCAAGAGATTGGATACATTAAACTGCAGGTACCCCCAGCTGCCGGTCCTCAGCTCATCGTTTTCTAGAAATCCCTGTAAGTGAAACTGTGTTGCCATTGTGTGAGTGTTCCTGAACCTTCTTTCCATCCCAGGTTCCGCTTAATTCTCTTTGCCGTTCATGTTTTCATTTTATTGTACTTGAGCCTCTGTAGGAACAAAAGAGCTGTCAGAGGAGTTCTGGGTATATAGAGGATCTGGGGCTGTGTCATTCTCCCTGGGGACCGAACAGAGTCCTTTCTGAATACTGGAAAGTAAGAAATGAAAGTTAAGTGCTGAATTTGTCAGATTACTGGTAGCCTGTTACTGAGTTGTATTGTAAAAGCCGATGCAAACTAAAGCACCTGGGCCCATAATGTGTGGTCAGATTGCTGAGTATTAATGTCACCCCCTTTCATTTCATGGGGATGCAGAGAAGGCGTAGGAGTTCCGGACACGTATCTCGCCGAGGACAGTGTTTCCTGGGTGGAGTTTGCAAAATGAGATCTGAATTCCATAGGTCCAGTAGAGCTCTTTTTCTCCCTTTTGCCTTTGTTATTTGGTTTTTACTGCAATGAATCTTTCTAAAGGGCTTCTTCTCTCCCCACTCTGACACTTCCGTTTGTACTTTAAAAAAAGAATGTGTGTATTTTTGCTAATTTTTGCATTCTTTTCTTTTGTGCTTCATTCTCTGCACTGGCAGTAGATCCTGAACGGAAGTGGCTGTTCACACGTGGGATAAATCTCCTCTCCTCCCTTTCTCTTCTCTGCATGTGCAATAGCCCATAGAGCAGTGGATTGATGTCTTTGAGTGGCTTTTGGCAGGGAAAGGGGTATATAATTTTTGAATGTACATATGTGGTTTTGATCTACTTTTATTTTCCTTCATTCTGTGTACTGTCTTCTGATAAAGAGTGAGATACTGTCCTGTGAGAATCTCTTCTGCCCTTCCTATATTGCCTGTGTGGGCAACGGCTGCCCAGTAGTTACTTGATGTTTCTTTTTTGGAAGTTGATGGTGATACTGGGGGGTGGGGGGCAGAGCAGGGTATGTTCTTTTTAAAATCCATGCAGAATGTTTTTGCTGCTGTTTGTGGGTGTTATTTCATTTTGCACTTTGTTCGTCTTTCTCGTGGTTCATTTTTCTAATGAATGGTGGCAGTCCGGAAGTCTGATGGATGCCCAGGTATCGCTTCCCTTGTTGCTTGCATGGACAGTAACTACAGATTAGTTGTAGCTGCTCTTGTTTGGATCTAGTCTTGTGGGGTGGGGGTTGTGTATCATCCTTTCGGATGTATATCTGTGTTATGCCCCTTTCTTTATGTTTCACTTTATGTATGTTCTTTTGGATGTGTGCATACATATTTAGTGAAATTGAGGTTCAGAGTATGACAGATTTACTGTTTGCCCTTTTCCTTATTGCCTTCTTGGGTGGTCGCTGATGTTTTGTTTTGTTTTGCGGGGTGGGAGAAAGCAGGGTATGTACTTATATGTAAATAGACTTCCTACTACTTGACATTACTTATTCATTTCGTACTGCCTCCTCCTGAGAGGATGTCAAAGTACGCAATGAGACGTGGAGGTCCGGATGTATGACATTCTCCTCTTGTCCCCTTCCCTTAATTGCCTGAGTGGGCAATAGCTGGTAGAGTAGTTGTTGGAGTGGGGTTTGGTGGGGTGGGGTGGGGGGGTGGGGGGGGAAGGGATGTGTACATGCTGTATATACCTGTTTTTACTACCAAGTTGTATTATTTCATTGAGTATCCCAACTGGAAGTCACTCAATGAACCACGGAGGTCCGGATGTATAACAATCTCCTCTTGTCCCCTTCCCTTATTGCCCAAGTGGGCAATAGCTGGTAGAGTAGTTAATTAGTTTCAGGGGTTCTTTTGTGGGTTTGGGGGTAAATACTTTAAGTGTGTGTGTGTGTGTGTGTTTACTTCCTTATTATATAGTGCTTCTCTGTGTACCCAGCCTTTCACTTGGACACATAGGTTCCTAAAGAACCATGGAGTTCTAGATGTGTAGCAGTCTCCTCTTCTTCCTTTCCCTTTTTATCTATGTAGGCAATTATTTTCAAGTAGTTTGGGTTTTTTTGAGATCTTGTGGGTGGGAAGGGACTAAGGGCGGGATATAGACTTTTGAAAACTGTATGTACAGTGTTCGTTACTACATTGTGTTATTCCATTTTGTACCCTATCCCTTCCTTGGACGTGGGGGTACCTAATGAAATATGGAGGTCTGAATGTATGACGGTGTCCTCTTGTCCCCTCCCATTATTGCCTCTGTGGACAATAGTTTTAGAGTAGTTCTAGATTGGTTTTTTTACTCTACCCCTCCCTCCTCAGAGAGGGTGGGGATATGTACTTTTTTAAATGTATATAAATATTTTTTTTCCTTTTTTCTGTTACAACATCTTGTGCCTAGCTCTTTCCATGGATATTTAGGTACATGATGAAAATTAAGGTTCATTCTATGAAAAAAATCTCCTCTTCTCCCCTTCCCTTATTGCCTGTGCGGGCAATGACTAGCGATATAGTTGTTTAGAGGGGTTTTTTTTGGCAGGGTGGTGGGGGCATTTCTGGGTTTACATTTTAAAAGATGTAGATATACGTCTGCTGTTGTGGTGGTGGTGGTTGTTTTGGTCTTTTACTTTGAACTGGTTTTTTTTGGTTTGGATTTGTAGATATGCAGCGTAGTGCAAAGGCCGAGATCCAGAGGCGTGATAAACCTGTTCTCTCTTCCCTTACAGCCTGTGCAGGACTGTATGAGGATACTGGAGGACTTGGTGTTTGTTTTTTGTGTTTGAAGTTCTTAATGGGGAATGGGCTTATTAGGTAAGATAGGTGGTTTTTTAAATGTATATAAATGTTTCTGCTTCTTTTTGGTGTTTACTTCATTTTGAATCTAGACCTTTGCATGTCGATTTAGGTACTTACCGAAAGTTGAGATTGATTCTATGAAAAATCTCCCCTACTCCCCTTCCCTCATTGCCTGGCCGGCAGTGGTAGAAGAATAGATGTTTAGTTTCTTTTTTTGGAGGGGTGGGGGGTGGGTGTAGTCTGAGTGAGAGAGAGAGAGAGAGAGAGATTGTACACACACTCTGTGTGTGTGTGTGCGCGCGCGTATGTGTGTGTGTGTGTAAAAATTTTTTTAATGTATATAAATGTTTGCTACGTTTTGTGTGTTATTTCACTTAGTACTCAGTCCTTTGTGGGACTTGTAGTTACATAATGAAACATGGAGGTCCATACGTATGATAAATCTCCTCTGCGTCCCTTCCCTCACTGCCTGCATGGGCAATAGTTTTATAATTTGGGGTGACTTTTTTAAGGGGGAGAATGATTTGGGTGGGTTATGGGGAGGGGAAAAGGACAGGATATGAACTTTTAAAAACTGTATATAAATGTTTTCCTATTACTGATTTTGTACCTAGTCTTAGCGTGATGTATAGGTACAAGATGAAAACTGAGGATCAGTGTATGACAAATATCCCCTTCTCCCCTTTCCCTTATTGCCTCTGTTGGCAATAGTGAATAGAATAGTTGTGTGTTGCTTACTTACTTGGGTTTTTGGGAGGGTTTATATTTTTGGCAGGGGAATATTCTTAATATGGGTGGGGGGTTTTTTGTTTCATTTTGTATTTAGTTCTTTGCATTGCTATCTCTATTGGGACCTAATGAAAATTCAGTTTCATAAATTGACAGATCGCTTCTTCCTTTCCCACATATTTCTTCATTTAGCAGTGCCAAGTGTAGTTGTTGTTTTGTGGTTATTTTGTTTTATTCTGTAGGATATATGCCTTTAAAAATGTAAGTGTATATAAGCACATATCTAATCTTTTTTTTTTTTTTCATTATTTTTTCATTAATACATAGTCCCTTTCCGGGTTGTGCATGGATCTAAAAAAAAAAAAAAAAAAAAAAAATCAAGGCCCACTGAATCCCTGCCCTCTGACTTGAAAGGCATGGGGTGGTGTAACTCATGGCAACAAGTATAGAGCAAATAAGTTGAGAGAAGACACTTGGCTGTGGTTGACTTAGGATAGCTAATCAGATTCAGCATTTCTTGTGTTGAGTCAAACTGAAGGAAATGGCGAGAAGAGACCTGTACTTTGGAGAGTTCAGAAAGCCAAGAAGACAATACTAAGTACAAAGTAAGTTTAAAGGTCTTTGCTGATTAATCTTTCAGTAGTAACAGTGCTGCCTAGAACTTGTGTGAACACCCTTGAGAGTAGCTTCTTTTGGGGGCCTGGAATTCTGACTTAGCTACAGAAGTCTCCCACAGTTCCATTGATAGCATGTTCTTATGTAACCGAGGGAACTTACTTTGATTTTTGGAATGAATGTTTTGAGTTATGGCTACAGTTCTAGTGAATAACTGCATGGGCCCCAAAATAAATCATTCCAGAACGAATTGGGGGACAGGCCCTCCCTCAGCGCCCACCTATGGTAGGGCAAGTTGGCCCTTTACTACCCAGAGCTCTTCTGTGTGGCTGCTTCTCTCTCCTCAGTTCTCCGTTAGCTGGACCATTCCTGTTTTGTTTTTTCTTTTTGTCTTCAGCGCCTGTGGTATTAGATGTTACCCTCACGTACGCTTAGAAATGTCAGCCCGTGTTGCCTCATCAGCTGTACGTTGTTGCATGTGTTTCATACCTCCAGACTTGGTGTGGTCACTTTCAGCATTCTTGAGTCGTACTGACTCTTCACCCACCACATGGTAAATGTTAGGACTCCATGTTTGTCTGCATCAAAGAAAATGCGTGTGTCAAGTCTCTCATTCCCTCTCTGCCTCTCTTCCTTCCTTCCTTGCTTTTTTTTTTTCAAGCTTCTGAGCAATCTTTGTTTGTTCTGCAGTTTATAATGAATATAATGCTGAAGATTTGCCATATTATTTTATTATATATATTTTTTAGAAATGTTGATAGGACTCCTAGAACATTTGCAAAAAGATACCATTTACCATATCAAACTCTCAGGTTCTAGTGTTCAAAAATTAGCCTATACTTTGCTGTTATTTATACCTGCTGCTGTAGAAAAAAATAAGAGTTTGTTCATGACACATGTAACTTTGATCATAAATAAGTGAGAAAGGGGCACCTTTTTGGAATTAGTCATGGTAGTCATTAGTGATATTTCTGAACAGTTCTTAATTTGAAATACTTCAAAGAAGTAAAGGTCATGGCTTAGCTGAATGAAATGCTCCAGAATTTGCACTGTATAAACCATCAGTACATAATACACTTGTGTGTGTATGTGTGTGTGTGTGTGTGCATACAGATATATATATATATAGAATTATAGCATAATTGGAGCATTTGCATTAATCAGCAAACTCACACTGAGACAAAACTTAGTCTTATAGCCGTCTTGATTAAAGCCAAGTGTTCCATGTTGCTATGAAGAGTAGTCTCTTTCAAACACTTTGAAAAGCAATTACTTGGAAACTTGTAAAAGTATTACATTTTTGTATTTAAACACCTAAGTGGATCTCCAGTTCTTTGAATTTGAGCTTGTGGGTGGAATTCTAAATTTGTATCATAATCTGTCTTTTGTGGAAAATTTTGAAAACAGTATGTATAATATATATGCAAATTGTGTTGTGTTACTTGTAAAGGGAAAAGGTTTATTTTTCTTTATATTTCTGATAACTTGTTTTGCATATGACCAGCACTGACTGAAAGGCATGTGTAATTGCAAACACTGTTGCTTTTTTTTTTTTTTGGTGAAATGAAAATAAAAGTATTTAAATATAAATGTTGTGTGGCCTATTTGGATGAAAAAAAAATTAGGTATGTAAAATGGTGCATCTTCTCAGATTTACATGCTCTACCAGGATAGTGACCATACTCATTGTGTTGCATGATTTGGTTTCTACCCCACTAGGACCCCAGTATCTCTACTGCCTGTAACTCAAGGTTTCTCAAACTCACACAATTGATATTTGGGCCTGTCCCGTGCTTTCTCCGATGACTAGTAGCATCCTCAGCCTCTAATGTAAATAGCAAATACAAATTAATGGCAACTCCAGTGTGACAATGAAAAATGCCTCTAGACGTTGCCAAATTTTTCCTGTGATGCAGTGGGGATTAAAACTTTCAGTGGATGCTTGGAGCAGGGGGCTCAGTAACAGTTACAGGAGCTCTATCTAGGGCAATGATTTACTTTTTAGACTGAACTGCTTCTTATGAATTCTCAGGACCAGTTGATACAGTAATAGTTAAGTACCTTACTCCGTATGAGACGTGTAATGACTTATGCCAATGAAACCAAAGATCATTCACGATCTGAATTTGAAGGTGAAAGGACACTGAAAGTTACCAAGGAAACCCCCCCTTGCTGTGATTCACATATAATTGGAGTGGGGGTGCACAGCTTTCAAGGGAGATGGTGAGTTGTTGTTTTTTTTTAATTAAAACTATGTATTTCATTTATTCATTCATTCATTCATTCATTAAACATTCCTGGTCAGGTCGACTAAGAGTTTCTCTATTCTAACCCATCATGAGTGGTCTTGAGAGACAATTAAAAATTTCTTAGCCTTCCAGATGGGGTAACTAGAACCAATATTCTCTTACAAGTAATTGTTAAGGCTTAAAGTTGGGCATTTTAGGGCAAATACAGTGTCTCGTCATCCCCTTACCCAAAACCTTATTTCTTGGGACACAAAACTATCTTGAAGCTATACCTTTTAAGAATCTCATATGATATATATTGGAGAATCAACAAAGTGAAGGCAACCTACTGAATGAGGAAGATATTTGCAAATGATCTGTTAAGAGGTAACTATCCAAAATATATAAATGACTTACATCACTCAACACTAGAAAAACAAATAATCTGATTATTATGGGCAGAAGACCCGAATAGACATTTTTCAAAAGAGGACAATATGGATGGCCAGCAGACACATGAAAAGATGATCAGCAGCACTCATCGTCAGAGAAATGCAAATGAAAACCACGATGATAAGTCACCTTGCATCTGTCAGGATGGCTAATATCAAGAAGACAGGAGATTTCAAGTGTCAACAAGGATATGGAGAAAAAGGAACCCTCCCGCACTGTTGGTGGGAATGTAAACTGATGGAGCCACTTTGGAAAATGGTATGGAGGAGCCTTACAAAATTAGAATTACCATATGATCCAGTAATTTTACTACTGGTCATTTATCCAAAGGAAAAAAAAAAACATTAATTTGAAAAGCTATATGCACCCCTATGTTTATTGCAGCATTATTTACAATAGCCAAGACATGGAAGGAACCTAAGTATCCCATTGGTAGATGAATGGATTTCATATGCAAAATACCATATGATTTTGCTCATATGTGGAACCTAAAAACAAAGCAGAAAGAAACCCATAAATACAGAGAACAAACTGATGATTGCCAGAGTGATGAAGGGTACGGGAATGGGCAAAAGGGGCGAAGGGGCATGGGAGGTACAGGCTTCCAGTTAGGAAATGAGTATGTCATTGGGATGAAAGGCACAGCGTAGGGATTATGGTGAATGGTATTGTAACTGTTGTATGGAGGTGGATGGCAGCTGTCCTTGTGGGGAGCTTAAGAAAGAGCTGTTGAGTCATGTTGTACATCTGAAACTAATGTAGCATTGTGTCATCAACTATACTTCAACTAAGGATCATAATATGCTAGAGAAATGTTCTTAGGAGTTGGGGAGATTTTGATCGAAAGCTACTGGTTACAGTTTTTATACTTTTTTATTCATTGATACTGCAAAAACAGTTGAACTAAAACCCTTTATAAATGTAGAGAAGAGCACTTTGATTTCAATGGACTTTTTGATGAGAGTAATAGAACTTTAGTTTTTAAAGTCATTTTTAGGATTCATGGCATAGAAGAGTTTGATTCGGTTATATTTTCTTTTTGCTTTACTTCAATTCTTACCATAAAGCCCTACCTGCCCCCTCAGCCACTGCAGCACACACACGCATGTGCACACACACACACAAGCATCCAGGGCTTCCTAAAACGTGTGTGTGAGGTGAACAGTTGACTTACATGCTCCACAGGCATGTTATTACCAGAGAGCAAAAACATACTTTTAAAATCATCATTATCACCCACCTTCACTAATTAGCAATATGTTTCCAGTGCTTTCTGCTTGGTCTTCATTTTTATTACCTTTCTTAGGGATAGTCATCGAGTCAGTTATGTGATTGTGATTTCTGTTGTTGGCTGAACCGAATTAGAATCAGGACCTTTGCTTATATGTATAATAACTTTTTTCCCCCTAATATCCCACTTATTTCTTTGAAAGGAAGAACATAATGTAATTAACATAATAAAATGATCAAAAAAATGGGTTAGAGTAGGTGATGTTGCTGAAGGGGCAGACAGGAAGCCACGTCAGCTTAGGAAGGCTAGTTAGCTGACCCAGGTGTTGCTTATTCACAGGCTGTTTGTCTAGAAGCAGCTGTGGCTAGCTGCGAGCCCTTCATTTTGGTGTCTGCTGACGTGACCCTTCTCTGTGAATGTAGCGAGTGTCCGGTGCTTCGAGCAGGTTGGTGCACTGGCTGCCTGAGGCGTGTAGTGGCTGCTTCTATCTTCATTTACATCACCTCCCAGCCCTTTGTGATTTTTTAATTGAAGCTGAATTCTTGGAGTATCACTATTATGACATAGTAGCAAAAGGTAATGATTCCTAGAAATTTAAAATATTTGAAAGGCCATGGAACATAGACTATCATTGATCAGGACTGGAATCGATTCCCGGTTCAGTCATTTGCCACTTGTTACTTAATTCCTACAAGCCTCAGTTTCCTCCAATAATGAAACAGGGATACTACCCACCTTATGAGGTTGTTCATCTCACAATAAATAAAATATCTATAAATTACATAGCACAATGCCTATAATTATCAAAGTTAGATAGTAAATGTCAACTGATATTGATAAAACTTTTTGCTGCTTTCTGGGCTACACAGATGTTAATACCCTCAGTTCCAGATGGAAATGAGTTTTTTTTTTTTTTAATTGAATAGGATATATAACTTGCCAGTTAGGAAATTAGAGAAATAGTGCTCGCTTTGGTGGCACATATACTAAAAAAAAAAAAAAAGAAGAAGAAGAAGAAGAAAAAATTAGAGAAATAATTTTGGTCTAATCCTCTTTGTAAATGTAAGCCATAAATATGCAGATTTGAGAATTATTATAGTATATTAGAAAAAGCATGAAGTTATATAGGTTTCACAACTGAAATAATGTCCTGTCACTGAATTTGGTTAATTATAAATATGTATGAAATGAAATCCTGATTATTGACTAATCTGCAATAATGGTAATAATACCTACTTTGTAGGAATAACATCAGGCAGGCACAGGTATATGGGAAATAAATCTGGTACTTTGTATGTACTCAGTAAATACTCTTTTTTCCTTTCAGTGATTTATTTGCCTTAAATATGCAAAAGAATTAAGGATATACAAGTCTTAGTTCTAGCCAGAAAATCTATGGTACAACTTAGCATGTGGCAGAGAAATTGGCCAAATGTGTTAAGATCTCTCTTCATGGGACGCCTGGGTGGCTCAGTCATTAAGCCTCTGCCCTCAGTTCAGGTCATGATCTCAGGATCCTGGGATCAAGTCCCACACCGGGCTCTCTGCTCAGCGGGGAGCCTGCTTCCCCCTCTCTCTCTGCCTGCTGCTCTGCCTACTTGTGTTCTCTCTCTGTCTCTCTCTGTCAAATAAATAAATAAAATCTTAAAAAAAAAAAAAAGAAGAAAGATCTCCGTGCTAGAGAAAACCTCCCATATGACATAGTCTAATTCCCTCCTTTTCCTGATAATGTAAGGGCACCAGAGGCTATGCCTTAGCGAAGACCCCCAGAATATAACATTATATGTTGAATTTGTATATGTGTTTGTATTAGAAAAAGTTTGTGTTGCCTTTGATACAAATTACATGCATTGGCCTGCAGGATACCATTTCCTTGGAAACAAGAGTAGTAGAATTCACTATTGAAAGAGGTGTTTGATTATTTTAATGTAGAGTGTGGAGCTAAAAACTATCCTAGTATTTTAACCTTTAAACTCAACAATGTGGGGGTGCCTGGGTGGCTCAGTCGATTAAGCGTCTGCCTTTGGCTCAGGTCATGATCCCAGGATCCTGGGATCAAGCCCACATCAGTCTCCTTGCTCAGTGGGGAGCCTGCCTCTTCCCTTTGCCTCTCCCCCTGCTTGTGTTCTCTCTCTCTGTCAAATAAATAAATAAAACCTTTAAAAAAACAAACTCAACAACAAGAACGATCTACTACAATCTCCAAAGCATCGGTATACAGACTTTAACATCCATATACCTCATCCACATACCCTTTTGTGCATGTTTGAAGTAAGTGGGTTTCAATGAAGTAACCTTTCTCTGATGGGAGATGCTAAGGGTAGGGAGGTTCAGACAGACCTCTGTCACCCCCACGGAAGACACCAGGGAGGAGAAAGTGGTGGTTAACAATGGTGAGGGGCCATCGCCATCATGGGTGATGAACTGGATGGAAGGAACATAGATATCAGCTTCACCAACTTCATGTAGAAGATGAGGAAGTTCACAGAAGTTTACAGTCATGGGAAAAGACATAGTATTAACATGTAATTTTAGAATCGTTTTCTCATATTTAATCTTTATTGAGAGTTGGGGGGCATAATGGATGTCCGTTGACCTTCCTCTGCCCTGCATCTCTGCCCATTGTCTCTTTTCTGCCCTGCGCAAACCTGAACTTAGAGCCTATTGCCTCTTACAATTCCTTCCTACAAACCCACTGCTGCCAAAGCATTACTGAACATTGCAAATTTTCCCCAGGATTACATAGGGGAGAATCTCTCTCGTGCCACAAAAAACAGCTTCATCCTCACTTAATATTTTTCTTCTCCGGAGCCCCTCCCTCACCTTGTTGTTCTGTGGGATCTTTTCACTCACTGTACTCCACCAAACTGTGCATACACATGGACACCAGGACACGCAAACACATACACACACGTTACAGACTGCTCATTCTTCCTCCTAGACATCTCCTTGAACTTGAAATGTCTCTCCTCTGTGGCACTGCACATCAGCAGCCACACCCAGATGCACACGGCCCAGTGCATCAGGAGCTCAGGGCAGCTAATGGCCTGTGATGAGCAGCTGGCCCCATGATTTAGAGGACCCCTCTGTGGCCTTTTGCTATTTATTTTGCTATATTCCTTGTAATCTTACTCCCAGCACCTTCTCCACTATGTTTCAAACAAGCACATTGTTCTCATAAAAGGAAACTTTATCCACCTCATTTGATTGGCAACCAATTTTTTCCTGTTTTTTTTTCTAGGTTAACATGAGAATGAGCTTATAATATCTGAGCACATCCTGACTCTGGGTGAGAGAAAGCAGCCCTAAATTGATCTGGTAGAAGACAGAAACCAGGCCGTCGTTTTCAAAGTTTTTCATGGCTCATTCATTCAATAAATATTTGTAATCATCTACTCTGCACCAGGCCTTGTGAGAGGTGGGTACATGAGGCTCGGCTCTAATGGGAGCAGCTGGCTCCAGCTGGGAGAATGCCACCTGGGTTTTATAAACACTGCCTGCGCAGTGGGTGGTAAACCGACGAGGGCGTTTGGGTTCCTGAGGAACAGAAGTGAAGGGCATCCTGTAGGAGGTTCTAACTCTGAGGCCCGGAGTGCTTACAACCACCCCAGTAACAGCAGCACCCTGAGTGGGGCGGGGCTGGGGGCACCCTCGTGTCCTCCACCAGAATTCCCCTCTGCTCATTTGGGTGTGCAGCACCAGGGAAAAACGGAGGCCTCACCGCAGGGACTGCATAAGTGGCCACATGTAATGCCTTGTGTCACTGACTGGGAACCACAGGCACTTTGGCTGGGCTCTGAGTGACCACGCAGGTATTCATTCCTAAGGGTGTTCCAAGTGAATGACAAGAGACTGGAAGTTAATTGTCTGTTGCAGTTTTACTCCAGGTTCCCCCCAAGTTCTAATTAGCCATAAATGAGCTTGGCTCACCTCAACCCAAGTTGTAAGAGTGCTTTCTTGTCTGAGTTGCTCCGTGTAGCCAAGCAAGAATAAGAAGAGTGTTTCAAGGTGGACTCATAAATGAGGAAGTCTTGCCTGTCGTGGAAAAACCAATAAAAGGTAGAGGGCTTGCCTGTCGTGGAAAAACCAATAGGTGATGTCCCAGAGTACGATGAGTTAAATGCGCCATATGGGAAATGCACTGCTTGTCTGAAAGGCTTCTAAAGGATAGGCACTGTGCCTCTTTTATTTCCATGACTGCCCCTGAGCCTCAGCAAGGAGGCTTGATCTCTCCAAGTTCCCTGCTTTAAATTAAGAGCAGTCTGCAGAGACCTTTTAGAACATGCTTGGGATGCATCAGCAGCAGCCAGTGGATTAAATAAAAACCAAAAACCTCTGATGGCTTCTGTCCTTGCCAGTGCTCCCCAGGAGTGATCAAGAGCAGGTGGGAAGACTTGTTTGTCCTGAGATGGCTGAGGGTCCATACAGTCCATGCAGAAGGAATCCCAGACTCATATAGAGATAGGGAAATTTGAGTGAAATGGAAGGAATCTTGGAAAATGTGCTCCTGTGAGAGGACACTAAAGAAAACAAGTCTGTGAAGACTGGACAAAACCAGAAGTACTTCTCTCTAATTTGAAAGAGATGGCTAGCCAGCTCTAATAGACATCCCATACCTTCCTGCAAAGTGGCCAGAGCTCTGATCTGACTTAGGCAGGCCAGAAATCTCCAATGACCAAGAAATGAGTTGAGCTGTCCTAAGTAGGACTTGCTGCAGCAAGAGACTGGGAAGGTGGTACTTTCCCAGGACAGCCAGATCCCATCTGGGAGGAGTCAGGCCATGGCCTTGGATGGAGGTTACCAACTCCCAGAGGTGGGAATGTGCTGCCAGGTCTTTGCAGGCAAGGGATCTTCCCTAGGATCTGTGACATAAGGGTTTCTGAGGGTTAGGCAAGAACAGTGTGGTCCTCAGAGCTGTTCCTTGGTTACCTTGCAGATGGTTGTCCTGAGTTAGCCCAGGAGCATGTGCCATCCATATGGAGGCCAAAATACTGACTATTTGCCATGAAATGTGCTTCCAAAGGGCATCACACTGAGTATACAGAAGAGATCAGCAGCTCAGGGTCCTCAGCCTCCAGCTGATCCAAGGAAATGTCCTCTTTCACTTGTTACCAGGCCAGCTCTGTAAATAGTTGGTAGAAAAACACAGAAGATACATTGAGACCAGACTAACAGGAAGGTTGGGTATTGTAGGTATTGGGTCCTGGACTTGGGGAAGGCAGTCTAGCAAACATGACCTTGTAACTTCTGTGGCTCTACTCTCCACAGGGTTTGTTCAAGGTGATGATGCTTTGGGGCAGATGATTCATGATTTGGAATTCCAAGCTTACTGATGCGCCATACACACTAACAGTCCACTTTTGCAGACTTGCCTAGCAGACTAAGAAGCATCCCTGGAGCCGGGAAGCCTCTCCCTTTTTTCCTGAAGGCCAGCCAATGGCTGGGGAGGGGGCCGAGAGAAGCAGGTAGATTAAGGCTTTTAACCTCTGAGGTGTATAGTGGTACTTATTTCCTCGTATCCTTGTATATCATTTGTATCTCATTTCCTATTGTGGATAAGAAATCATTTCTGGCCCAAGAAAAGTAGTAGAAGCAGAAGATATCACAAGAAAAGAAAACTACAAATCAACATTCTTTATAAATATAGATGCAAATATAGTATAATATATATATAAATATAGATGCAAATAGAGCTCAACTATATGAATCCAACAATATATATATGAAGGATTACGGATCATGGCCAAATGAGATTTAGTCCAGGAATGCAAGGTTGGTTTGATACCCAAAAACTAGTTTAGCCCTTCATATCAGTAACACATCATAGAATAAAACATCAAATGACACATCCATCTCACCAGATGCAGAAACACTCGACAAAAACCAATGTACTTTCATGGAAAAAGATACAATGAAGTAGGAATAAAGGAGAACTTCTTCAACCTGCTAATGGGCATCTGTGAATAACAATTGCTAATATCACATTTAATGGTAAAAGATTGAAAGATTTTCTCCAAGATCACAAACAAGATGATGAGGCCAATTTTCAATACATCTATGCAACATCATACTGGAGGTTCTAGCCAGAGCAATTTTGCAAACAAACAAAAACAACATCAATAACAACAAAAACCCAGGAATAAAAGGCATCTTGATTAGGCAGGAATAAGTAAAAACCATCTCTATTTGTAGATGGCATGATCTTACACATAGAAAAGCCTAAAGTATAAAATATATATATATGAGAGATAAGAAAAGAGTATATAAGATTATAGAAGACAAGATCAATGTATAAGTCAGTTGTGTCTCTAAACACTAACAATGAATAAGCCAAAAATGAAATTAAGATATCAATTCCATGTATTATAGCACCCCCCAAAATTAAAAGACTTAGGAATAAATTTAACCAAAGAAGTTCAAGCTATGTATGCTCTAAACTATAAAACATTGCTTAAAGAAATTAAAGAAGATCTTAATAAATAGAAAGATCCCATGGAATACTTTGTATTGTCAAGTCAGTACTCCTCAAACTTACTTAGAGATTCAACACAATTTCTATCAGAATCCCAGCTGGCTTTTTTGTAGGGGCCGATGACCACATCCTAAAATTCCATGAAAACTCAAGGAACCCAGAATAGTCAAAACAATGTTGAAAGGAGAACAAAGTTGGAGGACTCACGCTACACAATTTCACAACCTACTATATACTACAGCAGTCAAGACAGGTATGGTAGAGCCATAAGGACAGACATACAGATCAATGGAATAGAATTGAAAGTCCAGAAATAAACCCATACAGCTACAGAAAATTGACTTGTTTTATTTAAAGATTTAAAGATTTTTTTATTTAAAGATTTATTTTTTAAAGTAATCTCTACACTTACTATGGGGCTCAAACTCAGAACCCTGAGATCAAGAGTTGCATGTCCCAGAGACTGAGGCAACCAGGCTCCCGTGGTTAATTGATTTTTGACAAGGGTGCCAAAGTAATACAATGGGGAAAAAAACAATGTCTTCAACAAATGGTGCTGGAACAGCTAGATATCAACATATAAAAGAATGAATATGAACCACTACTTCATATCATATACAAAAATCAACAATTAATCAAAATGGATCAAAGGCCTAAATGTAAGGGCTAAAGATATTAAACTCTTAGAAGAAAAACAGCTGTAAATCTTCATGACCTTCAGTTAGGCAATAGCCTAACTGCCAACAAGCAACAAAAGTGAAATGAACCCGAGGTCATTAGAATTAAAAACTTTTGTGCATCAAAGGACACTATGAAGAAAATGAATTGATACACCACAGAATGGCACAAAATATTTTCAAATAATATGTCTGGTGAGAGTTTGGTATCCAGAATATATAAAGTATTCATATAACTTAACAGTAAAAAGACAAAGCACTTAAAAAATAGGCAAAGGATCTGATCTTCTTTTCCCAAAGAAGATGTAAAAATAATCAGCAAGCACATGAAAATATACTTAACATCATTAGTCATCAAAAAATGCAAATCAAAACTCATGAGGTCCAATTCACAATTATAATTTAAAACTGGAAAATAGTCAGTGTTGGTGAGGAAATAGAGAAATTGAAACCCTCATGCATTGGCTGGTGGACAAAAAAATTCCTCAAAGGGTTAGAGAGAGTTACTGTAAGACCCACATTCGGGTACCCAAGAATTCAAAACAATGCTTATACAAAAAATTGTAGATGTATGTGTGGATGTTCATTGCTGCATTATTCTATTAGCTAAAAGCAGAAACAATCCAAGTGTCATTAGTTAATGCATCGATTAATAAGAGAAGTGGTATATCCATTCAACAGAGTAGTATTCAGCTATAAAAATGAATGAAGTAATGATAACATGCTCCAACATGGATGAATCTTGGAAATATTATACTAAGTGAAAGGTGGGAGAAGGTACATCTCATTTAGAAAGTCTAATAATTTCACTGTTATCATTCCTTCACTCTTCTGATCCTGGACAGAGAGCTCATGCTGGAAATCTCTGAGTGATGTGCTAGGTCCTATCTGTGAACTACAAAGGCCCAACATTGCCTCAACACCCTTTCTTGGTGAAGCTGGTCCATTGGCTTATGGATGAGTTAGGTACCTGCCTAGTCTCAGTCAAGATTGAGTTACCCAGGAATGAACACCTGGTATAGGGGAAATAAATCACAATTTGGGTAGATCCAATCAAGTGCTCCAAACTTCACAACACTGGAGCTTGGTGGAACTCAATCCATCAATTCACAGGGACTGGTTGCATTTATGAAGCTGATTTTTAAAGCTTACCCTGATGCAATGGTAAGGTGACCAGCTCCTGGTTTGCCTGAACTTTCCTGGTTTTAACACTGAAAATCTTGCATCACAAGAACCCCCCACAGTTCAGGCAAACTGGGTAGCTTGTCACCCTAGAAGGGTGCCAATATGTATACTGTGGAGCCAGTATACATATTGGTGCAGAAGTAGACAAGGGAAGCAGACGTATGTAAGCAGAGATCCAGAATTACAGGGCTAGCCCTAAAATCAGCGAGAGCTGCTGCCTCTTCTCCTGATGATTTTCCAGTTCCTTCCCCTTCTCACCTATTCATCTAATACTGGACCAAAGTTTATTGACCACTCACCTTGTTTTAGGCAATTTGGTAGAGATAAAGATGGTCTTGAGACCTGGATTTCTTCCCATTCTTGGGTTTTCCAAGATACCCAAAACGCTTTCAAGAAATTCTATTTTATGTTCAGTGAGTCTCTATTCCTTGAAATCAAGCTATCTTTAAATACTTGTCTATTAAAATGATGGAGGGCACAGGGAAGAGGGCAAGAAGAGGGTGTTTCAGCTTAAAAATTCCACAACTCTTCACATCAGTGGATAAAGGATTCTCTGTTTAAGGTATATGTCAACCTGAATCCTCCTACAGGACCAAGTTTGGGAACAGTGGCATCCATAGGTCTTAACGGTTGGGAACAAGAAGACTAAACAGACATTTTAGACATGCAACTTGGATGAAGAAAACTCCAGTTCCTTCCTTTCTAAAAGGTCTCCAATGAATCCTGGGTGTTCTCGCTAGACCAGTGGCTTTCAGATGTTTTTTACTTCTACCCTGAGAAAGACATACAGCAAATAGGGTAGATATCACCATGAGATACTCTGCAGCAATGAAAGCAATGGACCAGAGTATAGTTAGTGTCTTTTTAGTTTCATTTCATGTAACTTATAAAAAACATGAGCCCAGAAGAAGGAATATTTTACAAAAACATACATGTATAACAAAAAAAGTTAACACATTTAACACATGATAATGGTTGTGTATGGGGGACAAGGAGGTAAATGAAAGTGGAGGATGGGGGATTAAGGGAAATAAAACAAGAGATGGAACTTCTGCTAACCAATGAGAAGATATGAAATGAACTAATTAGAGTAAATGTGATTTTTTAAAATGCATTTTACCCTGCAACCTATGTTTAGCTGTAACAAATGTTTCACAAATCATTATTTACCTTCACTATGTTCAGTATGCTCTCGTTTTGTCTTATTTGACTTTTTAAAACATGAGTCACAACCTACTAAATTGTTTTCCCATCTTTCTAATGCAATAAGACCTAGCTGGCAAGCTGCACCAGACTTCGGTGAGAAGTACACATGCTCGGCAGCTCTCTATTTATAGACAGACTCCAAAGCCATTTAAGCACGGGCATTTTTGCAAGGGGAGGAAACAGTTTGCCTCTCTTTCATTTTTTTTAAAAAAGATTCTATTTATTTATTTGACAGACAGAGATCACAAGTAGGCAGAGAGGCAGGCAAAGAGAAAGAGGAGGGAACAGGCTCCCTGCTGAGCAGAGATTCCCAACACGGGGCTTGATCCCAGGACCCGTGATCTCAGATCACGACCTGAGCTGAAGGCAGAGGCTTTTAGCCACTGAGCCACCCAGGCATCCCGCCTCTCTTTCATTTTATACAGATACATTTTGGATTCATTTCTGCCTCTGATTGAAGTTCAGAAGTTCAGAAGTACAATGTAGTAGGCAAAAAATGGTCCCCCAAAGTCCATGTCCTAACTGTAGGAAGCTTTTGTTAACCTTACGGAAAACAAAGGAGAATTAAGTTTGCAGGTAGCACTAAGGTTGTCAGTAGCTGACGTTAAAATTGGGAGACTATTCTGGATTATCTAGTTGGGCCCGATGGAGTCACAAGGGCCTTAAAAGTGGAAAAAGAAGACCGATCAGAATGATGCAATGTGAGCAGGTCTCCACTCGTTTTTGTGGCATTTGAAGATGGAGAAAGGGAACTACCAGCCTAGGAATATGCATTGACTCTAGAAGCTGAAAAAAGGCAAGGGAGTGGATCTTACCCAGAGCCTACAGAAAGGAACTCAGCCTTGCCAATGCTTACATTTTAGCCTATGAGACCCCTATTAAACTCCTGCCCTACAGAACTGTCAGGTAATAATTTTGTGTGTTTAAGCCGCTGAAGTTTGCAATAATTTGTTATCTTGCAGATGCAACATAATTTATGCAAACAGTTAGAAAAGTTGCACTTTGGGGTGGCTCACTCATTTGAGCAGCCCACCTTGGATTTTGGCTCAGGTTCTAATCTCAGGGTCGCAGGATCGAGCCCTGTGTTAGGCTCCAGGCTTAGAAGGAAGTCTGCTTAACACTCTTTCTCTCTCTCTCCCTTTCTCTAACTCTTTAAAATAGATAAATAAATCATGGGGCGCCTGGGTGGCTCAGTGGGTTAAAGCCTCTGCCTTCGGCTCAGGTCATGATCTCAGGGTCCTGGGATCAAGCCCCGCATCGGGCTCTCTGCTCAGCAGGGAGCCTGCTTCTGCCTTTCTCTCTGCCTGCCTCTCTGCCTACTTGTGATCTCTGTCAAATAAATAAATAAAATCTTAAAAAATAATAATAATAAAATAAATAAATAAATCTTTAAAAAAATCAAAATAGAAGTTGGATCTAATCAATTGCCAAGACACTGGTAACTATAAATCGCAGACTTCTAACCTCTGAGGAAGGAAGTCTAAGCTTCAGGACCAGCTTTACCAATGCAAGCAGAGTTACTTGGCAACCAGAAAAACAAACCATTTCAGGAGCAGCCTGCTGGAGACCGGAATCCCGGATATCTACCTTACTGTGTCTCTTGGTACAAACTTCTATTTTTTGTCTGTTTCTAACTACTTTTAAAAGCCCAGGGAGTGATTCAAAAGACATGTGTAAATCATTACTCATGATAATTTTCTCAAATATGGGATTCAGGGGGTGGTAAAAATTGAAGAGACGATAGCTCTTGGAGAATCCTCGAGTAAAGAGCACGTCTAAAGGAGCAGATGCTAACGTCTTTTGGGTCACAGACTCACTTGAGATCCTTTTTAGAAGACTGTGCATATATACCTAGACACGATTTTGCATTTGGTTTTACTGATGTTATAGCTTCCTTCCTGTTTACATGCCCACATTTACAAACAGCTCATCTAAATAATATGGTGTTTGATTTTAGTGAGGGAGAAACTTCTTAGAAGACACTTCTGGGGCTGAGCACAAATTAGTGCACTAGAAGTAACATCTGTGTTCTCGTTAACTGTAAGGGGCTAGATTTTCTTCAAAGGGCTGATGCTTTTTGTTTTTGTCATCAGCAGGATCCACATCTACTACTTCACTGGGAGAGGATGTGGGCTCTTAAATGCTATAAGTGTGAGTGCTGTGGGAGTGATTTTGTCAGCTACAAGGCTCTGAAGTATCACTTTCGACAGAAGCATTTTGGAAAAGTTCACTGCGAGGAATGTGGGCATGAAGTCCCAAGGGAAAGACTGCAGCATCACAGTGAGGTACACGTGGGGAAAGCAACCCTGCTTTTTATTTGGTTTTTAATTCTCTTCATGGAGATTTGTTGACAGGAGACTAAAAATTAGAACAGAGCTCGTGGCCATAGGCCAGGTGGTGGGATGCAGCAGGAAAGCACACTTTTCAGTGTCCGCTAGGAATTTCCACCTCCTGGGGCTTCCCTTTGTTAAGGATGCTCAGCAGAATTCACTGGACACAAGTGTTGTATTCAGAGCAGCTGCCGTGGTTGTAATTATTATTCCAAAATGCTTGTGGCGTGTCGGGATTCTCACAGTTCTAGAATTTTTACTTTCAGTGTAACCTTAGAGGTACATGTATATACTTCCCACCTTCCTCTTCTCCCTTCTCCCAAATAAGGGATCAGAGACCCAATTAGGGAAAATGATTTGCCCAAAGTCTCCAAATAGTAAATGTCAGAAAAAGAGCCAGTATGTCATTCTTCTGATTTTATAAAACAAAACCTAGTGCTTAAAAAAAAAAAATACCCTTTTTTCAGCACTGTGGTTCTCATGGTTCTTTTATTAATCTATAGCAGTATTCAGGGGTGCCTAGGTGGCTCAGTCTGTTAAGTGTCTGCCTTCCGCTCCGGTCATGGTCCCAGGTTCCTGGGATCAAGCACCATGTTGGGCTTTCTGCTCCTTCTCCCTCTGCCTTCTCTGTCTGTTTGTGCTTTCTCTGTCAGATAAATAAATAAAATCTTAAAAAAAAAAAAACTACAGCAGTGTTCCATCTATATCTAAGAAACGAATGGGCTTTGCTGTGTTTAGGAAACAGAATGAGACTCTCTCTGCTCGTGATTGAGAACATTTAGTCAGAAGCCAAATGAAGATGAGGAGACCTTTCAAACAGCTCTTGTAATTCCTATGTTACGTGTTTACTTTTCTCAGTCTGTACATGAGAGGTCAACCATGCAGACGCACAAGCTCAGCTGGGAAAATCTAGAAGAAAGGAATATAAAGCATATGGCTACAGAAATATCAAAAACCTGTAGGATGTGTTCGAGGCGCTTTGGAACAATCCTTAGTCGGGAGAACCATGAACTACAGGAGCATCGATTCACAGCCAGTAAAAGAGGTAAAAAAAAAAAAAAAATGCCTAGCTCTTTTCCTCTGTATATATTTATGCAACGGAGAAACCATATTTTGGTTTTCCCTCTGCGCAAGGCTTTAGGGTTGCTTCCAGGAACAGGAAATAGAGAACGGAAGATGGAACCAGGGTGTGGCTTGGAACTACACGCATTTGGGGTGGCAGGGATGAAGAATAATTTTGCCAAGCCAAATTTGAAGAAGAAGCTGGAAAGTCAAGGTATCATTCAAAGAGACAATACAGCACAATTCTGTGGGCTTGCAGTCAAAAGTGGAACCATGTCAGGAATTCAAGTGGGAGTCAGGTTATGGTATATCCATGTCAAAGACCAGATAAACCACAGAACTAAGATCTTAACACATTTTGCTCTCATATGTGCGGCCTGTCCTCTAAACTAACTGGTGACAGCTGCTCTCTGAAAGGCTCTTAATAAATAAAACTTTTTCCAGGAAGTAGTAATTGATTCTGGATACGCAGGTATCACTGAAAAGTAATCATTTTTTGATGAACTTTCCCTAAAGAGAGTAGTATATAAATTGGATATTATGTTTCAAGCTGAAGAATCAAAGTGTCAGAACAACAACAACAACAAAACCAACAATGTGTTAACTTGGCTTAATTGACAAAGCTTAACCAAGGGGCTCTGTATCCCTTGAGTGCTGATACAAAGTTTCTTATTACTGATTAGTTCTGAGTATGTTCTGATTTCCATTATGATTTTTTTCCTGGGATCCATGATTTATTTAAAGTCTGTGTTTCTTAAAATTCCTTAAAGCTTGAAGTATTTTTAGTTATTTTATTACTGGCTTCTCATTTAATTGCACAGTGGCCAGAGAATGTAATCTGTGGGACATTAGTTCTCTGGCACGTGCTGGGTTTTATTGGTAGCTGAGTATATATTCAATTCTTGTGAATGTTCCACGCGTGCTTGAGGAGGAAGTTCATTCCCAGAGAGCATTAGTGAATGCTTTAAGGCACTTGGCTCTCTTCTAGCCAGCGGCCAATCTAAAATGAATTCTTAGTGCTAATATGAATTGGTTGTATGACCCTGATTAAGGGACACTTTGTGATTGCAGATACTCAGGGATTTTTTTTCCCCCTGGTCCATCCAATGCAGAAATTATGAAAGTTTCTTTGATGTTGAAGGGGCTCAGGATATGCCACCCCAAATTATGCCATTTTGGTGTATTGATTATTTGGAGGTGAGGCAGTTGGGAAACAGGAAAAACAAGAGCACTCTGCTTTCCCTACCTAAAAACAAGCCAGTAATCATCCCCTCCCCTGGACCACGACCAGGAGAGTAGCTTTTATCACTGGAAACCTAGAGACAGATGACATATGAGTCTTCATAAACAAACAAACCTTTATAACCTTTATCTGCCATTAGCTCCCCTTTTATTTTTCCTAGTCACTTTCCCACAATTTATTGGCCTTAGAAGCCCCAAACCCACTTCCCTTTATCTAGTCACTTGTCTCCAATTTATCGTACTTTGTGTAAGTGGTGTACGAGCCCCCAGGTCTCATAGCTACTTTGAGTTCTTTTCTGTAAAGAATTCTGTGCATATTTTAAAAAAATGTTAACAGTGATAAAATGTGTATGCCTCTTCTCCTGTGACTCTGTCTGTTGTCAGTTTAGTTCACATGTCCCTTTCACTGAACCTAGCAATTCAGTGTTCACTTCCTTCTTCTGAAGGTGGGGTCAGTCTTGTCAGCATTTCTGGCTCAAAACAAACAAAAACCCCACACACCTACAATGTCCCCCTTTAAAAATAATGCACTATCTCCAGATTTTGACATGTTGGAGTAGCTTTTTTCTTTTTGAAAGCACCGTGCAGGCCAAACCAAACATTCTGGAGGCAGAATATGGCCTGTGGGCTGCTAGTTTCAGACTTTTAATAGATGGTTTAACTTGGAATTCTGTACCCTGGGATCATTTTCTTGAAACTTGTTAACATACATGCTTTTCATTTAGAAACTTTAAATGATTTCATCAATTGGAACAAAAGATTTTTTTTTTTTCTCACATAGGACGGTTGGAATATCTGTTTTCTAAGAAATTCAACCATTCTTCTATAAAAACCTAGGGTTAAATGTCACCTAAGTCCAGAGGGGGTGACGTTTGCTGCTCACCTGATGCTTTACCAGCCAGCAGAGTCAGTCTCCCCGTTATCACAGCTAGGTAGTCCTGGGTATTAACTAGACAGAATTTGCATGTAAAATTAGATTCTTGCCTTTGACACACATCTATTTCTGTGCAGCGAATATGAAATCCTGATTATTTCTCTGTACAGCCCAAATGTCTATAGGATTTTCACCTCATCATATGTTGGAGTGTAAGAGTCCCCAAGAGCTACAGAGATTTGCAGATGAAAATATCCGCCCAGCCTCAGGTCCTCGGAGCACTGCCTGTGTGGCTGAGATTGGGGCCCTGCTCACGCGGATCCAGGCTTGCTTTCCGGTGCCGACCTCCCGGGTGATCCAGGTAATCTGAGCCCCCAGCCCTCTGGCCAGGCCACACAGCCCTACGGAAGCCATTCTTCTCTCATGGAGGTAACGCACATCAACCGGGCAAGGTCACGTGTGTTCAAAAGCCAGTGCTGCCTCCTGCGTGGGGTGACACGGCCTGCAAGGAGCCCTTTGAAATGCCAGGGCAGGCTTCAGGCTGGTGGAGCAGGCACGCAATCACGGGACATCTGGAGCCCATTAGGGTTGGCAGTTTCTGCCCAAGGGATGAAAGTGCCTTTACATTGGCAGGACCAGGGAACTGGCTCACACTTGACCGATGTTTGTAAATGCTTAAGGGACTTTCAGGCAAAGGAGGTGAGCCTATCCCCCAGGGCCCTGTTTCATGGCTGAGCAGTCTGCCTGTGGAAGTAATTAGGTGCTGCACTGATGGGCTCCCTGTCAGCCTGAAGACAGCTCCGTGTGTCCAGGAGTGGCTATCCGCAGAGCACAGAACATTTCCTGGACAAAAAAGGGATCCCAACGACAAGGGTGATATGGTTTTCTCCCTATTGTTATTATTACTGTTAACATTAACACCATCAGTACATACTTTTGAATCAGTTTCTAGAGAAACAATATAGGGCAGTTCTGAGGGCTTTCATTCCAATAATTTTTCTGCCCCTTCATTTAAAAATGCACAGATAGGGGTTAACAGTGCCAGTGTCTGGCTCAGTAGGTAGAATAGGATACTCTTAATCTCGGGGTCATGAGTTTGAGCCTGCGGAAGAGTGTAGACATTACTTTAAAAAAAAATAAAAAAGAATTTTAAAAGGTGCCCCCAAGTGCACATGTAACTGTTATAAAATCATCCTTAAGCCATGCATTCATTTGAAATAAAAAGTGATTTTTTAAAAGTAACTCAGTAGCAAATATGACTTGAGTATGATTAAATTCTTCCTGAAGATAGTTATGACAAAAGCCTGCATACGAAGGTTGTATTTTCTTCTACAGAGACAAGGTGTGGACACAGAGCTGGATATTGAAAGCCAGTGTTCAATTCTGGTCCTGTACGACACTTGCTCAAATCAAGGGCCACTGTTCGATTAAGTTGCAGAATTGTTGTGCCATTTATTCCATTCTTGGAGACTGACAGTACACATTAGTGTATTGAGAACTCTCGGGTTAAGACTGCTCAAAACGCCATTTCTCATATTCCTTTGTCACTATAATTTCTAATGGGAAATAGGTTTCATAAATTAATTGCACTAGTGAGAACTGTGTTAAGAACAGTTGGGATGGGAGAGACAGGGGGACACAAGACATCCGTTTGAGCTAGTCCTCATGACTAGCAGATAGAGAACGATGCTGAAGTCAAACCCTGGAACGCTTTCCGATGTCATGTGGAAGTGCGTTGTCCCTTTGTGTGTCACGGTTTTCCTTTGACAGACTGCTTTTGCCTTATTTGGGACATTATGGTTCCCAAATCATAGGTAACAGGCTTCTTTTACTGACAGAGAGATTCCTTTGGGAACTGGCAACCTACATTTTCCTTGAGTGCTAAAAAGGCAACAATGTACTGTTAATTACTTAACATTTTAACTTTTATAAAGTTATATTTAGTAAGAGATCCGAAGTAAAATCTCATTAATTATAATTACAGGACACTTAAAAAATTTTTATTAACATATAATGTATTATTACTACAGAACATTTTATTAAAAATCATTCAAGATCTATTTAGAAGCAGCGCAAACGAACATCTACCAGGAATGGCAGTCACTTCCGGTTACAACTCTCACGGGTCAGGTTTGTTAAGACACTTAGGGCTGAGGCTGCCTGTCTGGGTGTTCACAGAGGGCTGCCGTTGTGAGCTTTGGACTATACAGTGGCAAATTTGATTCCTGTCCCAGGCCAGTGGCTCCCAAGCAGAAAGAGTCTAAGAACTTGTGGTGCTAAGTCTTCCCAAGGATTTTCAGGCTTTTTTTCTGCAAAGAATACTTTCTTTTTCATAGGCGCAGCTCAGTTCTCAGTAGACCATAATAGATTCCTTCCTCCTTTTCTTTTTCTTCTTTCAGGGTGAGTGGGGCTCAACTGCACATATTTGAGCTATTCCACAATGTTAATTGACCCTAAAATGCTACAACTTGAAATCTGTGCTTCTCTCAGGGTTAGTTTGGTTTTACCTACATTGTATCGTTTGTCTTCACAGGGTGGTTCTTACATAAAGGGGACTGATACTCAAGGATGCTCTGAGATTGACATCGTGTTGTTCAGTGATGTGTTTGCCGATGTGAACCATTGCAAGAAACGACTGACAGAAGGGTTGGATGCTCTGAGAGAAAACTTGAAGCAAACTTCGCATGGAAACAGGTCTGGGTGAAGGTGTTACTGTGAATTCTCTTGTTCCATAGGTGGAAAAGTCAGCTAAGGAAAACTCTTAGCTTGGCACAAAAGGGCATTATTAAATAGTAATTACTTGTGTATGCTAACATTAAATTCCTAGGAGGAAATTTGGAGAGATTGCCTCGGAGGCATTTTTTTTTTAAGACTTCTAGATAAACTTCCAATGAAAGTTCATGAATTTGAGATCTTACGATTTAAGGACTAATTATGTCTTCTCCAACGCACCTTTATTTAATTTCCATCCCCTTAGCTGAAATCTGACTCTGAGGAATGCAAACAGGAAGGGGTGGGAAAGGTGCCTCCAAGTACCAAGAATCTTTGAGACACATTTGTCTGATAAACATTCCCTTCAGCGGTATCCTGGGGTCTCTTGCTGATGTGGCTTTGCTGACATTACGCACAATGTCTCCTCTTTGCTCCAAATGTTGAACTAATCAGGCCTGGAGTGTGTGTGTGTGTGTGTGTGTGTTTTGGTAAGTTCCAAAAAGAGAAAAAGAAAGAAATGAAAAAGGCTTGACTTGTTATTTATTTTTCTATTTTATTTTTATATCACCTGTTACTTTTTCCAGTCTAGTGAATTGTGGTTGAAGAAAAATGCAAATATCTGTGTTATAAAATGAAGAAAACAGTTCTCCTGCATAAAACAGACCAAGCTAGGTGCCGCCTGAATGTGAAAATAAGATCAGCGTTTTAAAAGTGTCTCAGAACTGTTTCTTAATTTAAATAATAGATTTGTTACCAAGTCCTTGCTTCAACTGAGTATAGTGAAGTAGCTTGAATGTGCCTTTTATTGAAAAACACTACCTTCAGGAATACCAAACACCTACTAAATTGTGGCAGTTAGCAAAAGACGCCAGATGAATGGCACAATAGTAGCTGTAATGAAGTCCATTGGGTTGGAAAGGCAGAAAGGGAAATGACGGAGTTTCACATACGATTACGCTTTGAATGGAGAAAGACCACCTTTAAGACAAAAGAAAACAAAAAGGAGAAATGGCAGAATGTGTTTTTCATTTTACCCATTGCTTCTTCCAAGTTTTCCCCATTAAATTTGTAAACTCTATGGTACATTATACCATTGTTATTATTATTTATCAAAACAGAATGTTAATGTACTCTAAAGGCACATTAAAAATAAGAGTTAGGCTATACGCTTCCCATGGTGACCTTATGTGGAATCAAAATATTTGTTTTTCATTGTTAGGTCCTTTTTCTATACTCCTCGCCCACCCAACTTCAAAGAACCTTATGGACCCACTCTCCCTAAACCTTTTTCCCCTCCTCCACAACTCAGGTGCCCTTTTCCTGGAAACAAAACAAAACAAAACAAAACCAAAGTAAAACAAACAAACAAACAAAACCCCCAAAACCAGTCCCTGAAGGTCTTTACTTTTTAGATTTCCAGAATGAGTTTTGAAGTAAAACCCATGAAAAATAACAGCCCGGAAAACCTTGGTTCATTTACTCTAATTGTTCCTGACTAAGAACACGCAAACTCATTTTCTCATCTGTGTTCCTTCTATTCTTTCAACTCATTAAATAATTTAATTGAAACCCTTTAAGGTTGAACCGAATTCCCAGGTAACCACTGTCTTCTTTCCTTTGCACCTGCTAAGTGCCTGTTCATTTTCTCTTCCCCAAGTGACTTTTCCAGGAACTGAGTTGTTTTAATTCAGCCCAGAATCCATTTTAGCCCACGTTTTATTTTGCTGAATGGTTCCCGTGGCTGAATAGGAGTGTATTTGCTGAGGAATGAGGCTTCAAGGCAAACTGAGGAAGGACCCTGGAGGCAGGGAAGGAAGCAGGGTGTAGAAGGTGTTGGCCTATGCTGAGATCTGTGCGCAGCAGGTGTTTTTTGGGGTTTTCTTCTCCACTACTCAGAGCAACAGAGACCATATCGCAATTCATTTGAAGGGAAAATTGAATTAAGCATGGAAAAGAAGCAGATATGTGGGTCTGACAGTTGGTTTAGACTCCCACCCACTGAGAGTATAGGGTTTATTGTTTCAGTTGATGCCTGGTTTTTGGTGATATATTGTTTGTTGCTGTTATTTTTAAAGCTATTCAGTTACTTTATTTTGAGAGATGGGTGTGAGAGAAAAAAAAAACAACCAAAAAACAAAAAACCTCTTTCTTTTCTTTTGAAACTGTTCTATGTCTTAACCTACCAGTAACAGCTACTGTTCTGTGTCAGTCATTTGCTGGGCCCTGCTTGTGAATGAAATCTCAGGAGACTTTCCCATTAAGCCCAAGGTACTGGAAATCATTTACACGCGGGAGGAACTGTGCTCCTCTCTTTACATGTCAGTATGTTTATTATTAAAATACCACAACGGGAAAACATACTCTCAGCTTTTAAGGAGATACAGCTATAAAATATGCGTCATGCCTATAATGGTTATGGTTATAATGGGGAGTTCTCCCCATTATCTCTTATGGCTTTGATTTAGAGGTTTTGAACACAAGAATCTCTGTTTCATTATATTATCCAGTCAGAGCATCTTAAGGCTCTCCTCCGAGAAATAGTTGTTCAGAGCCACATCGCAGGACATCGCAGGCATTGTCTTAATAAGACACGGACAAGACAAGACCTGTTCAGGGACTGGGCTGACAAGAACAGAAGGGGAAATAATATCATCTGAGGGTTTATGAGCAGACCCTGCTATGACCCATGCCTCATTTCTACTAATAATACTAGCAATATTATAATATAATTATAATATATTATATATTATAATATAATATAATAATACTAATAATATTAGCAAAAATCTTTTGGGAGAGTAAGATACATGCAGGGTAGCATAAGAGAGTACTGGCATTCTCTCTAATCTTGACCCATTCTAGAACTCTGAACTCCTCAGTAGATCTAATACTTCATTCAGACTCTCTGGTATCCACAAGAGTAAGCTTCACACACCTATGGCCATGTCCCCCATAGCCCTATCTCTTGGAATTTCTAGTGATTTTTAAAGATTAAAGCCAGGACACCGTGCATAAAAAATCTTAGTTGCATCAGGGTATGTTCTTTTTCCAATGAGGGTTTACTGTTTCTTTCTTCACCAAATAGAGTAAGAGCTGATTGTCCATGTCACACCTCATACCCATCAAAAAAAAACATGTGTGGAGGCAAAAGCATTGGTGTATTTTAAGGATCCCCAGGTGACTCTACCATGTGGCCAAGTTAATGGACCACTGTTACAGCTTGGTATGTTTGTCAGGAACTCCCCACTAGTCCTTGTCACCTCAGCCCTTGAGACTGAACCCTAATCCATGTTTTTTCAACCCAGTAAGACTGTCAACAATCCCATTCAACTCTTCAAGACGTCCTGCTTTGTTTCTTTAACCGTACGTGTCTCAAGCATCTTGAGAATTCAGCAGACGTTTGGAGGGAAAAGAAAAGGCCATATTTCGGGTTCGACTATCCACCGTTCCCTTTTCATCAGGATTGTGGCCTCCAAGTCTCTCCACATTGTGTTAGCCCCAGGAGCTTGGCAGGGTTCTGCTGGTTTCTTTAACCCCAGCAGCTTCTCTTTGCCCAAACAAAATCCATGTTTTCATCCTCTAACCTATTCCCCAAATCAGTGTATGTCCCCAGAAAGAAAGCAGCAGAGTATACGCCCATCTGTTCATGATCTGCTGTCCCGACCCTCAGCGGACCTCAGCCTTTCTAGCTTCAACTACCTGGTGCCTCTCAAATATGCCTAAACATGGTTATTTATTTATTTATTTTAAGATTTTATTTATTTATTTGACAGATAGATATCACAAGTAGGCAGAGAGACAGGCAGAGAGAGAGAGAGAGGAGGAAGCAAGCTCCCCACCGAACAGAGAGCCTGACGTGGGGATCGATCCCAGGACCCTGGGATCAGGACCTGAGCCAAAGGCAGAGGCTTTAACCCCCTGAGCCACCCAGGTGCCCCATACACATGGTTTTTAAAATCTAATTTTCTGGTTGTTCTTATTGAGCATCAGTCTTTTATGAACTACTCCATTATACCCAGAAGTAGAAGCCAGCTTTCTTTTAAAATATTTTACTTCATCATGTTCATGATTGACTATATCTATGCCCCAGTCCATATTCAGAGGCTAATTCATTTAAGTTACTTGTTAATCACCTATTACTTGCCGGTTACCAGGGACAGGGGAGTGAAGAAAATATACACAGCTCCTGCCTTTGTTTAACTAATATCCAAGTGTGAGAGAAATAAGCAAATAATATAATTCCAAGTGGTAACTAAATGTAAAGAACCATCAAGCAGGGTGAGGAGGCAGGAAACAGGGAGGGAGCTCTTGTTTTAAAGGGTGACCAGGAAAGGCCAACTGGTGCAGCAGAGACCTGAATAAAGCCAGTGCTGAAACCACGTGGATCATCTTCAGTGAGTGTATTATAGGTATAGGAACAACAACTGCAAAGACCCTGAGGAGGGAACATTTCTGGAATGTTCAAGAAATAGTCAAGAGAGTAGCAGGGGTAGAGTAAGGGGAAGGATGGTTGAAAATCATTTTGTGTTTCATTCTTTCTCTCTTCTTTCTCATGCCATGTCATATTCCTTTTTTAAGGATCCTAATGGGAAAGAGAGCACCATTGTCTTTAAGATTCAATTTTGTATGTACGGAAGGTCTTCACAGTCATTCCTTTGAGATCATGGCCTACTGGGACATCCTGGGTCCTGCCCCCTCCACAGGTAAGATATATTTGTTTTGTTTAAGGAAGCCTTAAAATGGGTGCCTTTTCAGATTGTATTTAGGAGGGCTGACCACTCTGGACGCCATATTGATTGAGGCATAGGGAACCAGACTGCTTATAGTAGAACTGGAACACAGAGTGTTTTTAGGAGGCACTTTTCTATAGCACATGAACACCATGTATCTGTATGCCACCAGTTTCTAATTTAAGAAGTGTGATCAAGGATTGACTATTTGTCTGGTATAATGGAGTAGAGAAAGAGTGCAAGAATCCCTTTTTGAGCCTTAGTTGAATTTGCACCAGGATTCACTCACCATCAGGCAAACTCAGGAGGATGAATGAGTCTCCTCCAGGGGGAGAGATGGGTTAGAAACACAACTTTAGCCCAAACTCAACAGATCATTGTTGATAAGAGAGGGGCTTAATACTTAGCACCAGTGGATACGTGCCCCTCCCTGTCTCTTGGAGGAAGTTTTCAAAAAATTTCGAAGGAAAATTGGAAGAGCTGTTTTCTGGCTATCTGCTATGGTAGCCAGAGCTCAAGTCAGCCCAGCTTTGCAGCCTGAGTGGTAGCGTGTAGCTCTGGGGCTATTGTGGAGTGAGGAAGGCGTCCAGAGGGCCTGAGTAGTCAAGAGGCACCCTCACTCTGCCTTGAGAAGAGGCAAGAACAGACCTCTCTCCTTGATGCTCCTACTTTCTTGGTACTGGCAGAAATGGTTGTGCCTTTGGCAAGCACGACCACCCTGATGGCATTACTGTTTTTGGTAGGACCCTTAATACTTCTGGTAACAGCATCCATAGAAGACATCGCACCATGCAAAAGATCCAGAGAAGATGGTAATGACAAATAGCATGTGGTATGGAAAGGAAGAGTCTACAAACACAAGTGAGCTAGTCGATGAGCCAGGGGCATCTTAGATAGGGGAGGAACCTGAGGGAACTCCTTCAGGAAATGGGAAATGAGAAGGACAGAGTCATAGAATGACATTGTTTTGGCCATT
Source organism: Neogale vison (assembly GCF_020171115.1). Taxonomy (NCBI): domain Eukaryota; kingdom Metazoa; phylum Chordata; class Mammalia; order Carnivora; family Mustelidae; genus Neogale; species Neogale vison. The sequence continues at coordinate 196,303,493 of NC_058091.1, read as the reverse complement.
GTGATGTTACATTTATCCCTAAGAAGTTGTGGTATCTGGAATGAGATATGAAATATAAAATTTAGTCAGATGTATAAAAAGGGAGGATAAAGTATCTCCATTAGGCAAGAAGATGAAGGCCCTGTTATGGGCCCCTCTGAATTCACTTATTGAAGCCTTAACTCCAGTGTGATGGTATTGTGATGAGAGGCCTTTAGGAGGTAATCAGATTTAGATGAGGTCAGGGACTAGGGACCCCTTGATGGGATTAGTGTCCTGAGAAGAAGAGAAGGAGTCCTCCGAGCTTCCTCTCTGGGCCATGTGACAGCAAGAAGGCAGCCCACTGCATACCAGGAAGAGGTCTATCACCAGGAACCAAATCTACCAGCACCTTGACCACTTCTCAGCACTTCTCAGCCTCCAGAAATGTGGAAAAATGTATTTCTGTTGTTTAAGCCATCTGGTCTGTGGTATTTTGTTATAGTAGCCCAAGAAGAGGCCCAGATGACTAAGTGATTTATACAGATGTAAATACATTCTCCAGAGAACTTGGGACTTGAATCTAGGCTTCTGTGTGAAGAATATGTATATTCTTGTATACATATATATACATATATAAGTATGTGTATGTGTGTGTGTGTGTGTGTATTCTCTTTGAGGCAACAGGTGGAAACAAATTGCCAAATTGCCATGAGCCAATACACGGTCAATGATTCTTCTGCAGTTTATCAGGACATATTAAACATTTTCATTGTTATTTATCCCTTTGGACTATTATTTGTGCAATATCTACCATGTGCTCTTAAATACTTATAATGGATTAGATAGGAGATCAAGATTTTTGTTCTTTTGGAGTTCGCATTTTGTAGGCGAGAGATTCATGAGCCCAGTAACCCTGAAGTATCTGTTTTTCCTAAAGCTCCATCTCTCTCCCATCTCTATGTCTTTGCACACTGTTTCCATTGATACATTTTTCTTTATTTTTTTTTTAAGATTTTATCTATTTATTTGACTGAGGGAGATCACAAGTAGACAGAGAGGCAGACAGAGAGAGGAGGGGAAGCAGGCTCCCTGCTAAGCAGGGAGCCCGATGCGGGGCTCGATCCCAGGACCCTGGGATCATGACCCAGGCGCCCCGTCTTTATTTTTTTTTTTTTAAAGTTTATTTAAATAATCGCTCTACCCAACGTGGGGTTCTCGAACTCACGACCCTGAGATCAAGAGTCATAAGCTCTCCTGCCTGAGCCAGCCAGGCGTCCCTAATGGTATACTTTTCTAAACTGGTCCCATCCTACACTCTGCCTTGTAGTTTCTGCTTACCTTTCAAGACTCAGCTCAGTGTGAGCTCAACTTCCTTCTCTAATCTTTCCTAGACGTGCCTGTTGTGCTTTTCTCCTTTCTCCTTGTATCACTGCCACAGCGCGGTCCTCCTGTATTGCCACTGTGCACGGGTTTGGCTTCCTACAGTGTTTGAGCTCCGCGAGCATAAGCTTTTTCTTTGTGCCTGACACTGGTTTTGTTTAAAAAAATTTTTTTTAGATTTTATTTATTTATTTGACAGACAGAGATCACAAGTAGGCAGAGAGGCAGGCAGAGAGAGAGAGAGAGGGAAGCAGGCTCCCTGCTGAGCAGAGAGCCCGATGCAGGACTCGATCCCAGGACCCTGAGACCATGACCTGAGCCGATGGCAGAGGCTTAGCCCACTGCACCCAGGTGCCCCTCTGGCACTGTTTTATTCAATAACTGCTTATGGAATAAAGGGAATGAATACATATAACATTGGTCCTACCCTCTCAGCCACACTCTAGAGGAACATGTTGACTTTCTTGATCTAGTTCTTTTACTTACCAATACTGCTGGACAGTGTGCTGCTCATGTTAAAATTACATATATTGCATGCTTGCCACCTTCTAGAAGCTTAGCACTGGGGTTGCAAACATGAATAAGACCCAATAAGGTTTATAGTCTGAAGGGGAAAACAGATACATACATAGGTCATTTTACTATAACATCACCTATAATAAGACAAAAGTATGGGGAACTCTGAAATAAGACAGTGCTGGGAAAGGGAGTGTGGACTCTTAGGCTATCCTGCAGTTTTATTAAGTCCTCTTGGCTCTGATAATCTTGGTGATCCTGTCAGATTTTTTTGAAATGCTGTGATGTATCCAGCACCCATTATATGCCATATATAATTCTCATTGCTAAAGTTAAAATCTGAATAAATGATCCCATTTGACTTTCACTAAAAGCCTTAAAGAAAGATAATATCTCCAGTTTCAATATTTAAAAAAATTGAGCCTTAGAAAATGTAAGCAACTTACCCACAGTTAGGTCACCAGAACATAAAGGGGCTGGGTTGTCAATCCAGGGCCTTCAGACTGTCTAGGACCCGTGGAGACTGATACAACCTCCAAGTTCTGTAACGGAGAGAACACCCTGGGCTTGAGGCCAAATCCCAGATCTATTTCATATTACCTACGAGACCTTAAGTAAGTCCTATAAAACTCTCAAGCCTCATTTTTTTCATCTATAAAACAGAGATAGTTGCAAGAATTATAATAATGAGATTTAATTTGAAATCATGTAGCAGAATACTTAGTACAATGAATATTTTTTTAAAAAAGGTAATTCTATCCCTTTGAGTCTTACCATAGGCTCACCATGCTCTCATATTTGTGCAAATTGCTTTCTTTGCAGACTTCAAAAGCACAGTGGTTAGCTAACAGCAGCTCCTGGGTAATTGTCTTGAGGATTTGAGGCTATATCAGTAGCTCTCAGGTGAAAATGTCCCCCAGAGGAGCAGAAGCATGTTTTTACACTGGCTTCTAAGTCCCCTAAGTTCTTGAGCACAGCTGTGTGAAATGAATTGAAAAAGCCTGAAATTATTATGTAGCCCCGCTTCTCTCCACTGAGGTTGGGGAGTGGGTTTCATAGAACAACAAGAGTCCAGCAACTCCAACAAGTCCTAGGATTTCAAGGAATTTTAGTGGGCAGCTCTATGTTACTAATAATTGTCAGATCAAGACTCCGATGATCGCCTCAAATCTTCATAGGCATCTTGTTGTTATTCCCTGCACATCTTAGGTACGCGCTGAACAATTAATAGCACAGCCCGTGTGCCACAATGCAGCCCAGGGCCGGGATATCTGATGAGATCTGATTGATAACATTTCTGCTCCAGATAGGATACTCAGACCATCTCTACCAGGGTCCCTTGGGAACATGCCAGAAATATAGAATCTTGGGCTCCATCCCAGACCTACTAAATGAGAAACTGCCTTTCAAAAGATTCCCACATGATTCCTGTACTCATTAAAGTCTGAGAACACCTGAATTAGCCACCAGTTAGGAAGCATTTGGGCTCAGATCCAACCTGCAATAGAGGGCAGTGAGGTGACAACAGATGGCTTAACTTCCCAGCCGTGCTGCCTTTGCGCAACCTACTTAACCTCTCAGACTCTACTTCCTCACTTACACGCTGGCGAGAATCATAGTTCCTGCATCTCTGGAATGTCGAAGAGTAAATGTGTTAATAATTATTAAGCACTTAGAATAGTATTTGATTCAAAGCACGGGAGCCAAGTATTCCTGTTTTACAAGTGGTGGCTATGATAGGATGATGGTAAAATAAGGCTTAATAAACCCACCTAAGTCACACAGAAAAGAAACAAAAAAATCACAAGCCTCAAAAATAAGTTAGAGACCTTTAACTTGGGTTCTTGCCAGTGAGGAACTTTGAGGGAGAGTAAATGTTGATACAGTAGTAGCTTTGAGTAGATAATCTCTGGGTCAGCCAAGACAGAGTAGGTTATCAAATACCTGACATACCTATTGAATACCAAAATTTGAGTTAAATTATTGTTTTTTTCTCTTTATCATCATAAATCTTGAGTTTCTGTTCCAGTCTGATTGCAGAGAGCCTCCCTGTAGAAATGAAATGTCTTTTGGAAGTTGTTCTAACGATTGTGGCTTAGAAAGTTTGGAGCTAAAATATGTGTGTTATAATATGTCTTGGTAAGAATATTTGCCATCTGTAACTCTATTCGCTTATGTTTATCATAGGAATTTGATTTTACTCTCTAATCTGTTGATAATCAACCTACTTTAGAACTCTGATTTGACCTGAACAACTGGACCAGTATGAAAAGGCTGTATAGACATGCTTGAAATTAGGACTCTAGATCAAGTCATATATGTTATTTATTGTAAAATATATTTTATAAGTTAAATAAGTTCCTGGCCAGTTAACTTTCAAATATGTATTGTAGATTCAAAATTTGCCACAATTAACAAGTGTGTCATTGTGGGACAATTTAGCTGGGCAGAAGGACAGGTATGTATAAGAAGGACAGGTAGCATATAGGTATGTATCCAAAATAAAATCATATTAGAAATTCAAATTATGTTGAATTGGGAAAATTTAAATAGATTATGATCAAAGATACTAAACATTTATATTTCCTACAAGTAGAGTAAGCACAATCTGAGTTGATGTTTTATGAGATTGTAGTAGTAAGTCTACAGATGATTATTTGATCATTCTTGCCATTTAATCTAGTTTTCCTCTCTCTTTAGTTTACAGTTAACTGAAGTGGATTATTTGTTTTAAATTTGACCTTAACACATCTTTAAATCTTCTCTACCCTTATAAATAGAATAAATCCCCTCAAGAGTCCGGGTGGTAGAATCTCTTCTGCAAGTATGTGTACAAACAGGAACAATTTAGTTATGAAACAAGGGGGTTTATATAGGTTATTGTTGAGAAGCCTGATGACATTTAGCTTATATGTAGATGATATTTGAAGTAAGGTAATGAAATCTGCTTCTAGAAATAAACTTCCTCTGAGAATAGACAGAAAATCTGCCTCATCAGAGTTGCTCCTAGCAGAGTTTGTTCAATTTGAACTGCTCTGGGATCATGATGTTGAAGCTTTCTCTTTTAATGACTTGGGAAAACTGGAACAACTTTCCTAAGAAGAAAAAAAGAACAGTTTTGTTTTAAATGACCAAGGTCTCATTAATCAGGGTAACATTGTATCCGGGGAAAACAAGAAAGGAGAGGAGGGAGCACATACTCACAATGGTCTTTGTTCCTTGGTGTCAACAGATTTAAAACTTCACCTTTATCGCAGACTGTACCTCTGTGACGACAGTGACATGGCGCAGCTGTGTGCCTTGGCCCTCTTGCCGTACCAAGTGGATTTTGTCAAGGCATCTGTGGCAAGGGTGAAGGAGCTCACTCGTTTAATGATACATTGGTTCAAGACATCATTTGCCAACTCCACAGAGGAAAATAAGTATGTACCAGCACATGGACAGCATGGGAGCCTTCCTCTTTTCATATCCCTTTCCTTCACACTTCCAGGCCCCACCTCTTCCCTTGGTAGGCAGAGGAGAGGGAATATATGGAGAGAGTGAGAGAGAGAAGCAGAAAGGGCTGTCTAGGATATGGAACATCTGTATCACATTATTCTAGAACAACATGATGGTTTGGTAGGAGCCAAAGAACAGAAACAAAAATATTCACTGGCATAACCAGGTGGATTGGGGCAAAGAAGGAAGGCACAGGAAAAAGAAAAGGGAAGCTCTATTTTTAATTTCTTGAGGAATCTCCACACTGTTCTCCAAAGAGGCTGCACCAACTTGCATTCCCACCAACAGTGTAAGAGGGTTGGGGTACCAGGTGGTGGGTATTATAGAGGGCACAGCTTGCATGGAGCACTGGGTGTGGTGAAAAAAATAATGAATACTGTTTTTCTGAAAATAAATAAATTGGGGGAAAAAAAAGAATAGCAAAAAAACAAAAAAACAAAAAAAAAAAAAGAGAAGGGAAACTACTAGCACAATGTGAATGTGAGTGGGATGTTTACTCTTTGAAGCCTCAATTGTTCCTTCCTCTTTAGCCAGTTTTATCAGAGGCAGAGCTGTCTTTCAGAGAAGAGGGTCCTCAAAAGCTGACATGGGCATGTTCTTGTATCTTTCCTTGCCTTTGGTAGAAATGTGCTCTAACTTATGATGAAGGGATGTGAGGGAGATTCAGTGACTCATCTGAGTATTTTAAGATAAACTTTTCATAAAGATGTAGAAATGAATTTTCCATTTGGCAGAAATAGCAGAGACAAGGTGTTTACTATAACATATTTATATATGGCACTTTCTACAAGGACTATGTCTTCTTTGTCTTTGTATAAAGTTGCTAATATCTTGATTTGTTCATCTTAATCACTCACTCTACTCTTTGTGTGTTTTTCTGTTTACTATTGAAAACATTAGTCACTTTGCAAAAACATGTATTACTTCTGTATAATTTCCTCCTATTTCTAAGTCTTTAAACATCCTATATGTTTTTTCTCATTTGGTTGGGTAAAAATTTATTATTAAAGATAGAAGGACAGAAGAACAAAGAAATAAAGCTTCTGCCTAAGTAAGATTCTTGGTCAGATGACAAGCACTGGTTTTGAAATCTAACACTTTTTTTTTTTTTTTTAATGGAGAGCATTTATAGGTCTGGAAGAAGAAACTTATCTATCGCTATAGCAGAACAATAATTCTAAGACTTAAAAAAGGTGGTATTGTGGGGAAATTGGACCACATATGTTATAATATGGTAATTGGTTTTCTATTTTGGGAAAGTAATCTGGTAAGGTTGTATTAAGTATTTATTATGTGTTAAGGATTTTAAAATACTCAACCATTTTTCGAGGTAATTCTCTTATATAAAAAATGATAATAAAACATAAAAATTGTTTATTTATTACTTGGTTTCAAAAAAAAGGTTGAGGCCATTTATTAAAAATATGTTATAAAAAAAGAGTACTAAAAATAAATGTTTAAAAAAAGAGTTTAGAAATACCAGGGGAGCCAATCTTGGGGAAAATAAATCATATTTTAAAAAGGAATTCATATAAATATATTCAGAATTGTGCTTCCCATAATAAGGAAAGCTGGGAACACCAGAAATGCTCCTGAAGAACAAATAAACTTGCACACAACTGGAAAGAGTTAAATGAAACAGTGTTAAATGGCCCAAATAGAACACAGGATAATAAGAACAAGTGTTAGAGGTATGTAACTACCCACGAGAATATGCCGTAAAATGTCTTTCTCCCCCCTACATTTACTCTCATGGAATATGAAGAGTGTCTCCTGCTTGAGTGGTTTTCATCCATGGTTTCCTTTTGGCGCATGGGAATATTAGCTGGTTCCAGTGGAGATGGATTTGGAGTCTGGTGTTTGTTGTTGTCAGTCCCTAAGGGAGTACTGTAGGAACTGAATTATTGATCAGCTGAAATCTGGTTTGTTATTTCATGACCAGGATAAAAAATGTTGTTTACTTCTGGTTTTTCTTATTTCCCTTACTGAAGTAAAAACAAACGACCAATAGTGATAGTATGAAAATATTTCCATTCTGCTTGGGGAAAAAAAACTGCTTGATTTTGCAACATATCCTCAAAAGAGATTGTTATGGCTAATGAATGCCAAGACAACAAAAATACACATTTGGATATCAATCAACACAAAATCCTGAAACCACCTGTTTTATTTTCTCCCATGAGTTTGTTTTTAACCCTCAGCTTTAATTTCTATTTCATTTTTCCCTGGTGTAACATAAACTGCAACTTAAAAGATTAATGTAAAAAAAATTTTCCTTCTTTACCCCAAATTCCCACCTCCCTAAGAATATTTAGGACATATTACGCTAAATTTGTTTTTTATGTATGCTTAGTTTTTTAAAAACAAAGGACAAATGGGTTTTGCAGTTTATGTGTCACTTAAAAATTGTTTTTCGTTTAATCTATATTATATCTTTTTATATCTGTACCTAGAGATCTTAGAGATCTACCTTCTTTTAATGAGTGCACAGCACAGATCACTGCTAAGACAAATAGAATGTAAGGTTCAAATACAAACCACATATGCAATATTAGATATTCTGGTAGCAATATATAGAAAGGTAAAAAGTAATAGATGAAATTAATTTTAATAATATATTTAGTCCACTATATCAAAAATGTTACCATTTCAACATGCAATCAATATAAAACTTATTAATTAATATTTTCCTTTTTTAAAAATATAAGTCTTCAAAATCCAGAGTGTGTTCAAGTCAGATGAGCCACATTCTCTACAGAAGGAATAGAGTGGAAAATGCTGATAAAGGGAAGCATATGTCAAATTTGTATAGAGTTGATTGTATTAATTTACAAAAAAGACTGTATTAATTTACATTCTTACCAATAGAGTGTGTCTGTTTTCTCACAAACTCACCCACGTTGGATATTATCATTCTTTATATTTTGTCAATCTATTGGGTGGAAAATTATTGTTTGATAAACAGGGAGATTGAAAATAGAATTTCTTCTTCTGTAAATTGCCTGTTGGGCTTAAATTTTTCTCATAACTGAATAAATCTGTCTTCATTTTCTGGGAAATAGACAACCCAGGGAAGTAGACAACCCTTCCATCTGTGTGTCTAGGTTCCGGAAACTTCCCTCCTCTTACACCGTGGAGCTCCTCACCATTCACATCTGGGAACTGGCGGGAAGGCCGCTGCTCTTCAGCCTGGTGCAGGGAATGAGGGCAGTCCTCAAGCTTCTGGTTCGATACACAGAGATCGAGGTTGTTTGGCACAGACACTACTGTCCCAAGTTCCCCATTTTTGTAAAGGTGAAGCAGAAGCACACAAGGTAACTATCTTTTTCTGTGCCCTTAGGAAAGAAGCAGCCTATTTGTCATCTACAAAGAAAGTCTGGAGCAAAGATAGCTTTATTGTGATTCACTGTAAATGAGAAGTCCTTAATTAGCACAGAGTCAATTCCCTTTGATTACTTCTCACAGAACTTTAATTCTCAAGTGTGAATTATGAGTAATTTGAGTGGAATGAATCAAATGTGGATACACATGGCAAATGGGGAGGAAAATGAAGACAGGAAAGCAGGGAGGAAATGCCTCCTGAAGTGAAGAGGAAAAATGAGAAGGCGTCTGTGTTGGGGGGGGGGGTGCGGTGGGGAGGCAAAATCAAGATGCTGCTTCCTGATGGGTATTAGCCCTCCATGGGCTTGCTTCCATCCTTCCAAGGGCCCTTTTCTTAACCACGTTCCTTAACTCTGACATCCCCTTTTCTCACTATACAGCAATCAAAACTGAGGTCAGACATGGATAGTTTTGTGTTTTGTTTTGTTTTGTTTTAGGCCATTCATTTTAGACCCTGCCAATCCTACTGTCAACGTTTGTGACACGTGCAATGCCTGGGATGAAGTTGCCCTTGTGGCAAGACATAGCCTACTGAAACCTCTTTTCAGTGGAGTGAGAGCTGAGCCCCCTTGGCTTTTCACAGACGACTGGTAAACTGGACAAGGAGCTACTATCCTTGGATTTCCATGAAGAAAATAAAAAGGACGCTGAACACATTCCCAGTTAGAGTGCTCTGGAGGAAAGTCTGTATGATTGTCTCACTCTAAGTCATGACGTTAGTGACCCCATCTTTAACAAACGTATTGATGTGACTTATCGTTTAAGATAAAAGAATCCATTTCAGCCTTCAGGAGAGTTGAACCATCCTCTCCCATTATTTGGATTTATTTGCTTCGGTGGCCTTGTGAAAAAAATTTAAAAAAAATCAAAGTAGCCACAAGTGAATAAAATAAAATTCCCAGGTCATTTGAGAGATTAACTGAAAGGGTAAAAAAAATCACTTCCATTTTTTAGTTTTAGTTCATTATGTCTTCAGGTTGACTTTTTAACTCTCTTGGTGATCTGGAATTTCACTGGGTCACCTGTGTTTTCAAGATTTCCCTACAAAAACCTGCTTGCACTATGTACAGCCAGTTCAACAAATTGCTATATGGAAACGTGGAACTATCTGGAAGAAATACCATGGACTGCCTCAGAATCAATTGTTTCCAAAATCATTTTATGTCACAACTTATGGGTCAGAGTGGAGCCATTCTTGAGGTTGTAAGGTACTCAGCCCTAAGTAGGGGAAAATAAAGTACCCAGGCTATGAACTGTCCAGTTTTGCCACAACTGTTTTCAATTGGTGGCGTAAATTGTTTTGTTTTGTTTGTTTTTTTTTCTATTAAGCAGTGTTAGCAGCCACTGATAATGAAAGCCAGGGCCCACCAGAAATAGACCGGAGGAAATTTCCTGACTCACTTGCATAGCAATGATTCATCAGCACGAAAGATGTATGAAGTGTGACTGCAGATTAATGTGAGTGATTAGGCTTCTCCACATGACAGAACTCTTACATATAAATGAGCACTGGCCCCTTCAGGCGAGTCCTCAGAGAACTTGTATGCTTATTCCAGTGATGTGATTGGTCTGGAAACACTTTTAGACTTCCCCTCAGGGGAGAATGTTCTTTTGAACATCCTTAACGGTGACAAAATTTGTCTTTGAGGTTGGATTTGATTTTTGGAAATGGTACAATGTATTCACAGTGGACATCTGTTATTTTTTTGTCTACCCAGAATCCTTTTCTCCAATTAATGGTTGGAGACTGCATTTCTTCTATTGTTTATTCTGTCTCTGAAGGCTAAGGACAAATATTTTTTAAGATATCTTGGGAAATGGCCACATTTTCTCACTTTGGTAACTGAACCCATATTTACCTCAGGTGACTCCTCCTTCTCCACAAGATCTATGTGGTTTAGATTGGACAAATTGACCACTAGTTCTGGGGGGACAGGCGTGTGACTTGGGAATGGTACAGTGATTCATCGAACTAAAATACCAGTATAGCACCCCGTTCTGGAATTTGGATTTGAACTGGTGGCAAAGAATTTCTTCTGCTGCTATGAGGGGAGCATGAAAACACAGGTCATCATCTTGCTGCTCCACAGGGACAGCCTGCCTAAAAATGAAGTCAGTACCAAAGAAAGCTGATTTGAGAAGTGAGCAACAATGCACATGTATGCACATATGTGCACATCAGTATCATGAGAGAGAGCAAGTCTTGGTTTGTGCTCCTAGATACAGATGTATCTGGAACAAAAACTCTTGTGTCACAAGCCAATAAATTCCCCCTTTGCCTACTAAGTTTGATTTGGGGTTCTACCTTACAACAAAATGAGCCCTGATTAGTCCAGTAGAACAAAGCCAGGTCTGGTCAATGAATTAACTCATCATCAAGGAGTAAGGAAGACACCAATACACTGATAATACATTTCTACTCAAGAAACATTCATTGAGCACCTGCTAAGTATGTGATCTAATAGTCCAGATGCTAAAGTAAACTACTTGGTTCAGGGGAAGGAGTTTTCAGCCCACAATAGACACTGCTTTTCTTCTTCCTTTACTCAAATGAATTCAGAGGATCATTTCCAAAGAGGAGTTCATGGCTGGAACGTCTTTGCCAAAGATGGCATTCTTGAGCACTGTCAGAGCATGTTACTAGTTTCCTGAGGTGACTAATTTCTTAAGACAACAGTCATTTGAGGTTATGAGTTCTATTTTTTTAAAAATAGAGTCCCATTTTCCTCCTGTGGTCATACCTCCTACAGAACATGAGAACACAAGAATTTCTATGTAGGGGAGCAAGAGGATGATTAGCACATAATACATAAATTTATTTCAGAGTTGGAAGAACTCCTGAACTCTGTGAGACTGGACATTGGCATGAGAGAGGCAGTGAGTGGGGAAGAAGCCACCTCTGTCACTAGTTTTAGATCTACATTTTTCAGCAGCATTTTTTTCACTTGAAGAGGCTCTTCCTTACATCAGTTTGGTGGTTTTTTGTTTTTTGTTTTTGTCTACTCGGAGGATTAAAAAAAAAACAAACAAACCAGAATAATATAGTGTGATTTTGCTCTGAAATGAGAAAGGTCCGATTTCTTTGCTTGCAAGGTATGTGATCCACTCAGATAAAAAGTCAGAACTTAGTGCAGGGCGCTTGGGCCAGCAGCTCTTGTCATCCCTGTGTGGACTTTACACTTTCAGCTTCTCCTTTCATCTCTGCCTTTCTCTGCATCTGTTCTCTGCACCATTCAGCATCTCCTCTTTCTACTCAGCAGCTTCCTCTACTGACTGATGGTTTCTTCTTCCTCATCACTTGGGCTTGCACAGACCACAGCTCTCGTGAAGGTGACTCTTCCAATTCCCCCTCCCAACTCAACCTGGCAAAATCCTTTCGTGTTTCTTAGTTCACATTCCTGGGGGGACAGACTGATCAGTCCAGTCTGGAGTTTCGAGCCTGGTTACCCAGAATCGCCGGCTAATCATGGGGCAGCTGTGGTCAGGATGGGGCAGGGTCATGTGGAGCCTAATGAGAACACCCAAGAAGCAGGAAGCCTTGGGACTGTGGTGCATGGGACAGGTTCCATGGCTACTACCCTGTGCAGTGTAGTCATCCTTTGTGTATCTATGGCTTTCCTCATCAGCCCTGGTGAGAACAGTCTGCAGAGAAGTTTAGTAGCTGTCATTTGTAGGTCACACAAATATTCCTATTTCTCTGGTGATACCAACTCTTAGAAATTTTCAAAGACTTTGTAAGAAGGCAGGAAAAAGGTACCTTTTCTTCAGTAAGTCAGCAAGTGGAAGAAAGCATGATCAGAAGAAGCAACAAGTAATAGCAGTGGGTGGGGGGTTGGCAAAGTAATCTGGGGGGACAAAGAGAAAATAGACTCGAGAACCAGTTTGGGGCTGAGAAATACATCCCAGGAGGTTTTCAATACTATGCACTAGACCCAGACTACCCTGTTCTACCTTCTCCTGCCTACTCACAACCCAGGGATGTGTTAGATCCCATAGATCAATATTTGGGGTGCCCTACTGCTAGGCTAGTAGGAGAAGGCTAGTTCGGGAAACTTGCCCCCATTTATGACCTCGCTTTTATAGAAAAATGCACCCTCAGGGTTGAACAACTGACTTACAATGTATTTGTGGTGCATCATTGCCCCTACCAAGTGAGAGCTGCTATAGTTAGCAATCTGGGGTTTTCACTTGCAAACCACTAAAGAATCCGTGCTTCTTGAGAAGTGGCTTCTGCTTGCCTTTCCCACAGCCTACTTTGTTCCAAGGTACAAAGTGCTACCAGGCTTTAGTCAGGTTTAGAGAAGTGACTTTAACAGGAGCTAAAAGAGATTTGCACGGTCTCTGGTAAAGGGATTAAAACTAAGTCCAAATGTTGTTAAGGCTGAAGTGATAAAAGATTGGTAGCTACTCTTTCGGTAGAAATAAGGCAGCCATATCTCTTTGCCCCTTCTGTAAAAGGTAGAGGAGCAACATTCCCTTCTCTCCTTTATTCCTTTCTGCACTCTGCCCCAAGAGGCTGGTTACGTCCGAAAGGGCAGGGCTGTGCTGCCCACTAAAGAATGTGTTAGGTAGCTTTAGGCCAAGATCTCAAATTTAAGTCTGATCAGAAACACCTGGTAAAGTGGTGAATTATCCAGATCTTCTCCTGTAATTTGGTCAGCAGGTCTGGGTGTGGCCCAGGAACTTTTTTTTTTAATGAGCAAGCCAGATGCTTCTGGTATGGATATTTTATGTATCATATTTGGGAAAGAAATCCTAGATCCTGGGGCAGAACCTGGCTGTACCGCTAAGATGCAGTGTGTGTGTGTGTGTGTGTGTGTGTGTGCAAGTCTGTGTGTGTGTGTGTGTATTTGCACATGTATGCATGTGCTTACCCTCCTTTAGCTCTGGGCTCCAGGAAAGCTTTTTGCTTACACCGGTCATACCTCGCTCAAAGGAGCTCAACATTGGAATCGGGGCCAAGGCCAAATGGAGTAATAGCTCCCACTAGCTAGGCCAAGGACCTTCCTGGGTAGAAGTCATTCTCAAATCTTGTTGCACATTGAAACAACCTGGAGAGTTTTAAAAAACACTGATGCCTGGGCCATGCTTCCAGAGAGTTTGATTTCATTGGTCTGAGTATAGTCTAGACATTTAGGATTTTTTAAAGCTCCTTAATTATTTCTGATGTGCAGCCAAAGTTGAGAACCACTGTGGCAGAGAAAGTGATTTTCATGTTCCTAGGAGCCCTGGCTAAAAATAATATTCACACTTTAACACCATAGACACCATAGAAGAAAACTTAATATTTGCCTTTCTACAAGGCAAAATGAAAAAGTATAAATAATATGTAAGCGATAATATCTTGAATAGTGTTTACTTGTAAACATAGTCAAGGATAATGAAAATATTCTTCTGCTGGCTTCTTCCGTCCTTTGGCAAGAACGAAAGGCATGGCATGATATAACTCAAAATTCTCTAAAGCATTTCAGAGATAAAGTCAACTATACCAATACTGCTAGCTTCAAAATTTTCCTCTAAAGAATCAGGGAAGTATTAAATCTTTATATGCTTTTTCCTCTTTTCCCTGAGACATAATCAGATTCAAAGTTGATGTGGGTACAGCATTTCAAGAATATTTGTGATTTTCTTCTTCTTCTTTTGTAGAGGTAAGTGAATGAATTTAACAGAAAACATATCAGTGGACTATAGCTTTTGAACAAATGGACAACCAAATTCGATCATTAGAGGAACAATGACTTCATTAAATCAGTGATATTCTGATAGGTTCACACACATTTAGTGACTAGTTTGCTTTCAACTGCTTTTTCATAACAATTTGGTGTTTTGGATTTTGTGAAAATTAAACTATCTCTTGTCAAGACACAATATGATTCTGTATGTAAGAATAATGACATTTATCTTAGAAGTAGGCTACACAGGGCTATGTCTAAACTAGCTCAGATCCCTGCTGAAAGGTTTAAGAGATGGTAAGTCTGTGCTGAAAACTAAGAGTTCTGAACTGAAGGTTCTTGGACAGAGTAATCCATGGACTTTGGAACAAAGTCCACAAACTCTCTGAAACTGTTTATGCAAATTTGAATGTATATACTGCACTCTATTTTCCTAGGAAGAGGTCCATGTCCTTCACTGGATTCTCAAAGGGGCTGTCACCACAAAAGTTTAGGACCCAGAGCTCCATGTATTTAAAGAGCGAATCCTCTACCGTAATCCTCCTCAGCACAGTGTATCACTGAGAACAAGATACAGAAAAGGAAAAGTAGTAATAATCGACTTTGCTTTTCAACCTGGCTCTTCTGGAGTCTGGAATTATGAATGTTTGAGTGATGTACTGATTGATGTACCTTGTGTCTTAGCTGACATTAATTTGCTCTAAATGAGCATCAAAGGGCTCAGCAATGGCAAAGATTCTGACTTTTGTTTCTTTTGCTATACCTTCCATGCCATTCCAGGAAGAGTGGGCAGTTTTGACCGGCTGAGAAAAGCTACTATTGGCCAGGGGGTGAGAACCTCTGCTTTTAGTTTACAGAATGGTGCAGTTTTCTGATTGTAGGGAAGAGAATAAATTTACTATTTTCGCAGCTGATTTCAGTTCCTGCATCTAATTAGATGGTGTCAGCTTGAGGTAGTCATTGTCAAAGTCTGCAACAAAATCTGCTAGTAAAGATATACCTAGCTTTGCATACACCTGACATGGGAAATTATGGCTTTTTGAAATGTTAAAGAGTAATTACTTTATGAAAAAATTCCTTTAAATAGAAAGTTTCCTTAATTTTAAAATTTACACCTTACAAATATTCAACTTACAAATATTAATCCTAATTCCATTTTGGAATTATAAGGGAATGCAGTTATATTCTAGGTGACATTTAGCCTCATTATGGGGAGGAATGTAACATTTGTTAAAATAATATTTTAAAATTAAATTTATTTAATATTATATAGTATTACCTTCCCACATTAGAGTAGGGCAGACATGAAGCTAAATTCTCCCCTCGTATGAGAAATAGGATAAATGAAATTAATTTTTTATTATCAAGATTTACTATCTTGATTATCAATTTATTATCATTTATTATTATTATCATAAAATACATGATCAGTATACATAGTTTTCATGGGGACTTAAGGAGGGACAATCACATATGCATGTATTTAGATATGAAGTTGAACTATCATGTTTCTGTAAATTTTAATACAGTGGTTTTAGCCTTCAGGAGAGTTAGTTTGCATTTGCCTAAAGATAAAGAAAAAGAAACCTGTTTAATATTGAAAAAACCATGTTCTTTATTTTGAAATTTGGAACTAAATGTAAGATAATAGTTTTCATGTTATAAATATGGAAATTCCTACAAATGTTTAAATTTTGCCACTGCCATTCTTAAATTTGAGTGACCAGAAACTATTTAAAAATTGGTTTGTATTTGCTTTTGGTTTTCTAATCAATTAATTGACCCAAGCCATTTTCAAAGAGAGATGTCTAATTAAAACCTAAAAATGACACTCCATTTGAGCAACTCATGGCTCATGTTCTTGAACAATAACAAAAAGACAGCTACAGACTCCTCTCTAATGCATGAGAAACTAATCAAACGCAAGCACTGTTAAAAGCTAATGATTTTTTAAAAAGCTTTAACCTTTAAAATGCCAGTAATTTTCTCCATTATAGACATATGACTGTGGTGGCAAAAAGAAAAACAAACCAATTCAAGTAATCTATCTGCAAATTAAAAATAAACATGACTAGCTCCAGGACTTGTAAACGTTAGATATTAATTCTTCTTGAGGAATACAACTAACGGTACTACTTTAGGTGTCATCCCCATATGGAAGAGTGTAGATTTTTAAAAATGATTATTACTGGCATTTTAAGCCAAATTAAATTTATCAAGTATTTTCATACTTTTACCACTTTAAGATCTTTGGTAGTGGGATGTCCAGATAAAATCCCCACTGTAATTTTGGATTACACCTAGTGGAGTATAAGTATCTCTTAGCTTCTAAAGCTTAGGAGGAAACTCCAACTGGTATATTTTTTTCTATATTGTTTATTTAATCCCAAGTATTTTTTAAAAATTGCTATCATGCTCCTTTTTCTCCAATGCTGGCTGATGTTCTTTTGGGGGATGCTACACTGGCCCATTGTTTACAACAACACATAGAATCTAGCAAGGCACATGTTAACAGGGCTTTAGGCTGAAGCCAAACCGGGAAAATATTTTTCCAACAATCTTTTCTCCATCCTTTCAGTAAGAGGCAGAACTCTTGAAAGCATAATGGGAAAATTGCATCAAGTGGGATGTTGGGTCCTGTAAGGGTCCTACTACTCTCAAATTCTGTGAATGGCATGGATGGGAAGAATTAGTACAGCCTCCAGGTAGTGGCTGTAGCTGCTAAAGCCTGGGATGGACCTCGTTCACTGAGCTTCCTAATGTTAGTCTGGCCTCTGCCAACCTTGGGGCAGCCGGGACTTGGCCTTGCTAGTGGTAACCACAAAGGGCCGTTAGGCTCAGCTGATCATCACTGGGTGAGGAGGTGTCAAGATCACTGTAGATTTGAGTCAGGGCTAAACTAAGGATTTCTTTCTTTTCTTTGTAAAACCGCAGTTCTTGTCCCGCTTTCCTGGCTTCCTCCAACTCCCTCAGGGCCATCCGTAGCTCTTGAGAGAGGATTCCTGGCGACTCCTTCTCCTTCATGATCCAGTCCAGGGCCATGTGACTGCGCATCTTTTCATCTAGGGAATACTGGGAATAGTAGGAGATGACTTCCTGGGAGCCAAGAGACAAAGTCCAGAGAGTCAGTGAAGAACAATAAAAGCACCTGTGCTCATGGCTTTCCAACACCTCATTTCCTTTGTCTCTGCCACCCCCCTACATCCACATCCATAGGAGTTTTGCCAACAACCGAACCTCTTTGATGTTCACAAATGGAGGCCAAATCTCAAGATACACTTCTTAAGCAAATGAAGAGCTAAGCTGATCAGGTAAAACAAAGTCACTGCAGGTTGTGTCAGAACACTACCACCAAGAATGGCTCGATAATGTCCACAAACAGAACTCTGACCTTGCTAGCTTCCTTTGAAAATGCATTCCTTTATGCATGAATATTACTACTTCACTGATTCCTTGAACTCTTTTACCCAACATTATCTCTGTCAGCAATGTAGAGAGACAGAACAATTATATGGAAGGGTTAGGGCAGAATTCGGTTTAGTCACACCCATTGCAGAGAGCAGGAGGTTTTGAGTCAGGACAAGGCTTAGAAACCAAGGAGGGTCAATTTCCTAACTGCTGTTTTGTTAGCGTAAGGAAGATAGATGGCAGTCCAAATGGTTCACAGAAACTACAGAAAGAACTTTAAGAATGTACTGTGGAATGTAGGCATTATCAATAATGATAATCATAATAATGTACATTGTCTGTTCTGTATATTAGTCGAAATGAATCACTACTTGTCAATTCTCATGTGAGAAATCTGCCAATACATTGTAACATCATGTATAGGTTTAATGGATACACTTTAAGAAAATCTCCTAGAGTGGATGCATTGCTTACTTTTATTTTCAAGAGCATATGGTATTTATTTATGACCTTAACAAATTAAAAACAACCATGGAAAAGTGTTTATAACCAACCCAGCGAATTTCAAAGACCTTTTATAAAATCAAAGGAAAAGAAAAAAATAGCCCTAGCCATTGTCAACTACTCATTTCTTTTCCATCTTTGACATTTTGAAAGCCAGACTTTCTAACCAAAGAACAACTAAAAAACTCCTGGGGCTGCAGTGCATGGAAAACTTATATCCACCCACATCTAGCTGACTGGTAGAGGCTTTAATCCTCATACAAATTCCTGTTAGCAAATTCTCAAAAATAAATGGCTATCTTTCAAACTCCACTGGTGCAAAAAGGAAAGATGAATCTTGCAGGATAGAAGGTGAAAACTGTCAAAGACATAGGAGGGGATTTGCCTTTGCCATTAAAAAAGGGGGGGGAAGGGTGCCTCTCATAGGTAATGAAGAGATAGTGACACCTTGTTTCTGAAAAATAAAGAAGAAACTTCCAGACCAAAAAATTGAGGTGACTGAATGCCAGCTTGTCCAACTTTATAATCATTTTTGTTGTCTTCTGGGGACTTTTGGTGGGGCTGAGAAAAATCTTCCTGCTACAATCAACTTTAGTACACTTTAGTGAGGCGGTTCAGAAGTAGTACATTCTCAAATTTCTTTTTCTTTTTTTACTGTATTAATTATTTTTACTGTATAATCTATTTATTTATTTACTTACTTACATATAATATATTATTTGCTTCAAGGGTACAGGTCTGTGAATCATCACAATTCACAGCACTCACCATAGCACATACCTGCCTTGGAGAGTAAAAGAGGGCACAAATTCTAAGGCAGAACAGGTGCAGGGATTGAGCATTTGCCTTAGAAACCAAGTCTGTCTTAATGATCCCTCTATTAAGCATTTAGTATGGGTATCTAAATCAGTCCTATGTGTAGGCAACATTCTCCTTCGTGTGCATATTTGACCAGTCCCTGACTCAAATGGAATGTTATATATATTTTTTCATATATCCTCTGCTCTTAATAGATAAAGTATCAGATTTAAACAGAGAAAAATCCAAATAAGGGAAATCTAGGAAGATGACAAACCCATTCTTGACTGGAAAACCTCACCTGTCGGGAACACTTTGTTTCACGAAGGGCTTTTAAGCTTCCATTCCAGTGCAATAGTTGGAAAATGGTCATCAGCTCCTACAAAACACAAACACCTGTCATTACTCTCAAAGCAGAAATGTGAAAGTGTGGTTTCACTTCCTTGTGGAGCATAAAGAATAACACAGAAGACATTGGGAGATGGAGAGGAGAAGTGAGTTGGCGGGGGGAGGGGGAGACAAACTATGAAAGACTGTGGACTCTGAGAAACAAACTGAGGGTTTTGGAGGGGAGAGAGGTGGGGGGTTGGGTGAGCCCAGTGATGGGTATTAAGGAGGGCAAGGAGTGCATGGGGCACTGGGTGTGGTGCATGAATTATGGATCACTGAAAAATAAATTAAATTAAAAAAAAAAAAGAAAGCGTGAAAGCTGGGTAGGGCATAACTCTGATTCCCAGCTATCTCAGGGAAACAGAATATACAATATCATCGGAATGCTTAAAGACCTTTCAAACACCAGAGTCCCCAAGCTTCTTCCTTCCTTCCTCTGTTCTATCCATATTTGCACAATAAAATGACTACGTAGTTGACAAATATCTTTCAACATTAAAAGTACATATGCTTGGGGTCCCTGGGTGGTTCAGTTGGTTAAGTGTTGGGCTCTTGATTTTAGCTCAGGTCTTGATCTCATGGTTGTGAGATGGGAGCCCTGCATCAAGCTTAGCCTGGGCATGGAGCCTGCTTAAGATTCTCTCTCTTCTTTCTTCTCCTCTGCCTCTCCCCACCAACTCTCCAAAAATAAAAATAAAAAATAAAATAACAATACATATGCTCTAACAATTCTACCCCCAAGAAGTTATCTAAATATATCAGCACATCTCAGAATAATATGTAGGTAAAATTTTTCATTGTACTGTTTTTAAAATTGCCTGAGGTTGAAAATTGAAAATATTTTAAGTGCTTATTTTTATTTTTTAAGGATTTATTTAAATAGCGAATCCTCCACTGTGATCCTCCTCAGCACAGGGTATCACTGAGAACAAGATACAGAAAAGGAAAAGTAGTAATAATCGACTTTGCTTTTCAACCTGGCTCTTCTTGAGTCTGGAATTATGAATGTTTGAATAATGTACTGGCATGTACCTTGTGTCTTAGCTGACATTAATTTGCTCTAAATGAGCATCAAAGGGCTCAGCAATGGCAAAGATTCTGACTTCTGTTTCTTTTGCTGTAGGTTTCATGCCATTCCAGGAAGAGTGGGCAGTTTTGATTGGCTGAGAAAAACTGCCATTGGCCAAGGGGCGAGAACCTCTGCTTTTAGTTTACAGAATGGTGCAGTTTTCTGATTGTAGGGCAGAGAATAAATTTACTATTTTCCCAGCTGATTTTGGTTCCTACACCTAATTAGATGGTGTCATTTGAGGTGGACATCATCAAAACATTTTTTTTTTAGGGGCGCCTAGGTTGCTTAGTTGGTTAAGCGTCTGCCTTCAGCTCAGATCTTGATCCCAGGACTCTGGGATCAAGTCCCACATCAGGCTCCTTTCTCAGTGGGGAGTCTACCCCCCTCCTCGCTCATGCTCTCTCTCTCAAATAAATATAATCTTAAAGAAAATTTTTAAAGATTTATTCATTGTGTGTGTGAGGGGCAGAGAGAGAGAATCTTCAAGCTGACAGCTGGGTGAGCACAGAGCCCAAGGTAGGTTTCCATCTCAAAACCCAAGAGATCATTAACTGACCCAAAACTGACTCAGATGCTTAGCTGACTGAGTCATCCAGGCACTCCTCACATGCTCATTTTTTTTTTAAAAGATTTTATTTATTTATTTGACAGAGAGAGAGAGAGAGAGAGCGATCACAAGTATGCAGAGAGGCAGGCAGAGAGAGATGGGGAAGCAGGCTCCCCACCCAGCAGAGAGCCCGATGTGGGGCTCGATCCCAGGACCCTGAGATCATGACCTGAGCTGAAGGCAGAAGTTCAACCCACTGAGCCACCTAGGCACTTCTAAATGCTCATTTTTAAAGGAACAGTTTTAAAAAGGACGATACTGAAGAGTAGCAGAATTTGTTGCCACCAAAATATGAGTTCAGGACATGCCACCCCAAAACACGCCGCTTTGTTATATTCGTTTTAAGCTGCAACCACTTGAAAAACAGAAAATGGAAAGAAAGGCTTTCTCTGAACTCCCCTTATCTGCCTAAAGACACATCCTCCAGAAGGAACCCAATTATGATAAATCCCCTCCTGAGCAATTTCATCAACTGGGGAAGATTGATTCTTATCACAAAAGAAGACACAGACTAACATACCTCCCAGCTATTCTTCTAAGGGGCCATTCATCTTTCTTAAGAATCATTTACTATCTCCTAAGAGGCCTACATCCCCCTCCTCTTTCCCTATTAAGATGGTATTTGATCCTAAATTCCAAGCCACCTCAGGAAGATACTATTTTTCCCTGAGCATCTCTCATGTATACATGCAGTATATGTGTTTAAAACAAAACAAAACAAAACAAAACAAAAAACTTCTGTTTTTCTCTTATTAATCTTTTATTACAGGGGTCTCACCTAAAAACTCAGAAGGGTAGAGAAAAAATTATTTTTCCTCCCCTACAATGAAGTCATACCACTGAATACTTTCATTCATAGAGAATGGATGAGAAGGCCCTCCTAGTTCTTTCCTTTTTTTTTTTTTTTTTAAGATTGATTTATTTATTCGTCAGAGAAAGAGTACAAGCAGAGGGTGTGGCAGGCAGTGGGAGAAGTGGCTCCCCACTGAGCAAGGACTGATCCTGATGCAGGACTTGATCCCAAGACCCTGGGATCATGACCTGAGCTGAAGGCAGACGCTTAGCCAACTGAGCCACCCAGGTGTCCCCCTCTAGCATCTAATATAAAGAATCTCTATGATGTGGTGTTAAAAGAAAAGCAAGGTGCACACCATATATACTGTGTACTAGTATTTGATTAAAAAAGAGTAGAAAATACTTATGAATATTTGCTTGTAAATGCCTATGAGAGTTCCTGCAAGATACAAAAGAACTGGATAACACAGTTGTTTCTGGGGTAGAAACAGGAATGCCTGTGGGGCAGAAGTACAAGGGAGACCACTGACTGACATTCTTTTGTACCTTTTGAGTTTTCAATCATGTGACAATATATATTAAAGAAAACCACTTAAAGTTTTAAAAATTTCGGTCAAGAATATAGATAACATATAATGGGCAAATGAAAGAAACTGTAAAATACTCCTATGTGTATAAATTCAGTCAAGAAAATGCCTGAAAATATGGATAATCAAGTAGAATTGACATTAAAACCAATCCCTAGTTTCCACACCCAATGGCTGCTGTTGAGCACAGCATTAAGATTCTGTCAGCATCCTTTTCCTTCATGATATCAAGGGCAACCTAAACTATGTAAACTCTGAAGACTTTATTTTCCTAATGTGATTAAAAGTAGCAGTCTTCAATTGAAAGCTATCTGCATTTTTTCTTTTTTGGTGAAGAGACATATATTGTGTATTGACAGCACAAACCACATACACTCAACACAATTCAGGAAATTAAGGCAATTTTTGGTTATGACACTAGTTATGAAAACTTAACATTTAGACAGTTGTCCTACTGACCATTCAAAAAAGCTGATTTTTATTGTCTTTACCTCTGCTTGCTTACCAAAGATCTTAAATTATGAAAATGAGGAGACCGAAGGCATTCTAAAATTTCAGACATCTTAAAATTATTAGGTAAATTTTAAAACTATAAGATATTCAGAAGAGCAAATATCACCATTCCTATGTTGAAATTACCAGTATAATGTAAGGGGTTTTTTGTC
Source organism: Neogale vison (assembly GCF_020171115.1). Taxonomy (NCBI): domain Eukaryota; kingdom Metazoa; phylum Chordata; class Mammalia; order Carnivora; family Mustelidae; genus Neogale; species Neogale vison. The sequence continues at coordinate 196,280,259 of NC_058091.1, read as the reverse complement.
TTCTTTTCAGTTGGGGACTTTGTCTATATTTTACTATACAGTAAGCACTCAAAGAGCTCATAGAGACTTCAGTGAAAGCAAAACCATGTGTTTCCATTAATTAAAATGCGACATGGATACCAGGGGAATTACTCCTCCTGCCCCAAACAGAGAGGCCACCATCTGCCGAGGGTCCAGGGCCCACTGCCGAGGGAAGCCGCCTCTCTCGGGCCCTCTCTCCTCCACCTGTCCCTGCCCCATCCAGATTTGCACTCTGTCACTTCACAATGATAACCTGGAATCGTGAGTGTGGTTAGTTCTATGGCCAAATCTCACATAATCTGCTTCTCACCCTGTGCTTCTCAACAAAGTAACCCCAGTGACTGAGGAGGGTAAATCTGTGCTTCCTTTCCTACTGTATCTTTAATCTTCTCACTAAAGACTTTGAAAAATATGAAAAGGAACACTTTTTATGAAAATATGAAAAGGAACACTTTTTATGTCCTGATAGGGGACAGTCTCTGTGGTGTTACAGAATGGCCACTATTTCCAAATAAGACAGTTCTTTTTGTTTAATGTTTTAAGACTCCATTTGAATTTTGCATTGTATTGTATATGTCCATTTTTTAGAATAATAAATACCACCTCCAGTTCTCCACCTTCCCTCCAACCCAAGTTTATAATGATTAAACTCTGTATAACCCAGAAACATAGTAACATATGCAACATATGCCTTAGTAACATAGTCTTCCTCCAACGTCTTCTAAGGTCTCATTCTTATCTATATACTAACCATTGCCCCTCTTCCAGGTAAACTCCCATCATTCCACCCAGCAAGGCTCCTAAGACTTTAGGACACACAATTCTGCTGTGAACAGAGCCAGAAACCATTCTCTTGTCCCTTGGCAACGAACATCTCTCAAAAACTTCCCCACAGAGACTTGAACTGTTTTTGACTGCAGGAGAGTCATCCCCGCACCCCTTCTGGTTTGTCTAAATTTCTATTCCATCCCCAAGGAGTTTTTGTTGTAACATAACTGCCTCTTTCTCAGTGTTGCTCTCATTCCTAAAATCCCACAGGGAAAATCACCTTCTTTCTGCCTTTGTACATTATGTCCCAGTCTAGTTCTTGCCCTCCTCTGTAGAGATACTTCTCTTACCATCACTATGTAACATATATGGAGAAAAAATTTCTTCTTCGCATCTCACCTCTTTATTTCCCCCTCATAAGACCAAATTCACTATCCTCAGATCTTTCTGAAGCTGTATGAGCCCAGGAAATCCTTGTATGCCTCTCACGGATTCCATCAGAAATCCTTGCATTATAATAGACTGGCAAGGAGACAGCTGTGGACTTCAGTAAGGACTTCCTAGTTTCACCAGGATTCCTTGTTGCCTGGTTTTCACTGTTTTTCTGTCAAAGCCTTATCACTTTAAAGGAAATCTGTTTGGTGAGCTATCTGTCCTGCTCCTCATGCAAGTCTTTGGGCTGTGCTATTTGTTATGTGGCTGATCTAGAACCCCGAGGAATTAGGGTAGGCTGACAGACAAACAAGAAGCTGGCATATAGGTTGGGTTGGGACTACTTTGAGGAGAGTGAAGCAGGATTTAAGCTGAATCATGAAAGTTCAGGGTCTTTTATTTAAAATTCTGTCTTTAAGAGCACATGGGTGTCTCAGTCCATTAAACATCCACTTTCGACTCAGGTCATGATCTCGGGGTCCTAGGATCAAGCCCCATGTCAGGCTTCCTGCTCAGTGGGGAGCCTGCTTCTCTCTCTCCCTCTGCCCCTACACCCTACTCTCTCTCTCTCTTTCTTAAGTTAATAAAATCTTTTAAAAAAATTGTCTTTATTTAGAATTTTGATATTTTGTTATGAATTTTTACACATTCATTTTGAGTTTTTAAAATAGTGCATTATAATATTGTCTTGATCACTGAGTTTTTGGACACTCCTTTAAATTTTGTGCCTGAGGTGAAGGCCTAACTCTCCTTACCCTAGTCTGGTCCCTTCTGGTGAGTCTGTCTCAGGGACAATCCCGGCCTCATGAGCTTGGGGTAGCAGTCACACAGGCCCTGTGTGGGCAGTCACAGAGGACCCCAAGCTTGATTTCATGCTCCGCTGACTTGAAATTCTTAGTAATTTTTTCACAAAAGGCCCTGGATTTTCACTTTGTATGGGCCCCAAGAATGATGTGGCCAGTCCCGACCAGTAAGGTAAATTTGAAATCAAATGGAGAAGAAAGCTCTGTGATTTCTGCAAATTGCAGCTTTCATTCTACAGCTTTCCTGGTTCTATTTGTCATTCATTCCGTTTAAACCACCAACAGCTGGGCTCTGTCCTCACAGTGCTTCCTGGTGTTGCCTCCTATCAGGAGCAATGTTTGCCTTTTCAGCTACTTCGTGGGGAGAAAATGCACTATGCTTCTCGCTGGAACTTTGTCTGGGAGACTCGCTTGGTTCTGTGATTCATCAGAAATAAGAAAAACAAACACTGTAAATGGAGAACTTGAAAAACAGGTGGGCACCATCTCCCCACCCAAGAGAATGGATTTAAGAGGAAATTTGTTTATGGGATGAGGTTTTAAAAGGCGACCTGGAGAATTTAGCAAAGACGTAAATAAACAACTCGTTCTTGGACTGCATTAGGCTTCAGAATAAATATATTAACCAGCTTCAGTCAAAGTCCGTCTCAAATCTGACCTTGACAAGACCCAGTGGCTAGTGCTGTCGCCATCCCTCCCCCCAAATACCAGGCAGTTTTCTGTATGGCAAGGCTATTCTGCTTCCCTCCCACGAAGTAAAGGTAAGCAGAAGCCTATCATGTTTCCTCTGAGTGCTGCCTCCTTGACAGCCTCCCTGGAAAGCCTGCAGGCAGTCAGGAGACACCAGCCTTGTTTTTACACAGGATAGTCTTCCGTAGCTAGATACAGACACACATCCATTACCCACCAGGGCACTGAAGTGCTATGTTGGCTACAAACAGCCCGGGTCTGTGGTCAATTTCCATTATGTGCAGAAACAAGCTGATGTATTTAACCCAGGCCACCAAGGAATGTGCTGGACCCAGCAGGCAACCTCAAACTGGCGGAAGGATAAGGGATGTGTTCCATGGCCCTCCTAGTGGGTTGCCAGCATCCCTACTGGGGGACCGAGTTTGGATTTTTCCTGCCCTCACATCTTCCTCTTCCTGTGTCCCCCATCCTGCTCCCAGCCTCTTTTATGAGAATTTATGAAGCATTTCCACAGTTTGCTTCAAGTTAGTATTTCACATATTTAAGTAACTTACTACATAGACCACACAGAAAACATACAGCCCATTGCAGGGTGATTAAGAATTACTAAAAGGTGGTTGAGTACAGCCATTCATAGTACTTGGACAAAATTTTAATAATTTTTAAAAAATCTTATCTTCTCCATATTTGGGAGACTAATTTGACTGCATTCAAAACTCATTCTTAATTTTCTGAAAACAGCTACTAAATCACATATAAGTTACTATGTACCAGGGCAGGCAACATTCATTTTATAATAAGAGATGTAAAATATTCTTTCGTTGGGATTGAGAGGGGAGGAATTAAGATAAATGGGGTTCTTCCTTGGGGAAATTACTATACTAGATGCTATATTTTACATGTTATGTCAATTCCACAAAAATCCTACACAATGGGCATTATGATTCTTATATTAGAGATGAGAAAACTGAGTCTCAGATAATTAATGTGCACAGGCAGGAAGTGGTAGAGCAGGTTTCACACACAATTCTGTTCCGTTTGTAAAAATTCTCTTGTGTTATGCTCCTCCCTTTTGTTTTTTACTCTCCTCGACCTTAGATCATTATGGGGGAAAAAGCATGGGCCCTTTATAGTTCCACCCTTTTATTCTATAACAAGAGGCCTGAAATGTTTGCAGGGAGTTGCCTTGTCCTCATTTGAAACCTTTAAGTTAGATCAAGTTGTCGAGGGAATCCATCCGGTAGTATGGCATTTCAAGTGAAGCGGTCCTTCTTCAGAAGTATGTATGATAACAGTTGTCGGGTCTTCACTGAGTGTTTACCATATGCCAGGAACTGTTCTGGACTCTTTCAATTATTGTCCCATTTAATGCTCACATGGGCACTGGAGGTAACACTAGTACTATTAGTCTCCCTAATAGACATATAATGAGGAAACAGATTGAGAGGTGAAAAGTTGACTTGAGCCAAGCTAAACCGGACCAGCCCGCTTCAGCGGCTGAACTCAGAATCAATGTCTGTCTATTCCAGAGGGTAGGATTTAGGGATACCTGGTATCTTCAAACCCAAGGCAATCAACATCAAAATTCAGTGAAACCACTGCCACTTAAAAAAAAAACCTGGGGACGCCTGGGTGGCTCAGTTTGGTTAAGCAGCTGCCTTCGGCTCAGGTCATGATCCCAGCGTTCTGGGATCGAGTCCCACATCAGGCTCCTTGCTCAGCGGGGAGCCTGCTTCTCCCTCTGCCTCTGCCTGCCATTCTGTCTGCCTGTGCTTGCTCTCTCTCCCTCTCACTCTCTGACAAATAAATAAAACCTTAAAAAAAAAACAAAAACAAAAAGGACGCCTGGGTGGCTCAGTTGGTTAAGCAGCTGCCTTCGGCTCAGGTCATGATCTCAGCGTCCTGGGATCGAGTCCCACATCGGGCTCCTTGCTCGGCAGGGAGCCTGCTTCTCCCTCTGCCTCTGCCTGCCTCTCTGTCTGTCTGTGCTCGCTCTCTCTCCCTCTCTCTCTGACAAATAAATAAATAAAATCTTTAAAACAAAACAAAGAAACAAAAAAAAAACTCCTTATTCATTAAACAATTAAAAAAAAAAAACCTGGATGACCAAAAGAAGAGAGAGTATTTTTGCTTCAGCTAAACATGGGGACTAATGACAAAAAATACTGATTTTTAAATAAATGGGCAGGAGGTACGTATCCGCCTGCAAAGTGACTATGCCACTGTAGTCCAGAAACAGTCTGAAAGGTATTTGAAAGCTAGTGGTTTCAGGGCGCAGATGAAACACTGTTGTAATTTACACTACGATGAATTTTTTGTTCCATAAAACTTGTATCTCTGATTGCTTCTGGGACTCTAACCTAAAGCAGTAGAAATACTGGGGGCACAATCTCTTCATCACAACACCGTGTATTGATTCCTACTAGTATTGTATAAATGCAGCTATTCAACATTCAAAGTTAGTTTTTTTAGAGGGCACACATTTCATGCCCAATCACTACTGAATTTTCATCTGCCCAGCCCATAAAAGATAAGAGTTGAGGGTGTGAGCTGAGAAATCAGACTGTGTGGGTCCTTGTTCTGCAATTGACTGAGTTATACAGCACTCCTTCCTACAACGATGACTTGGGGATAGTAAATACTCATTTTTGTCTTGAGTGTTAAACTACATTTGTTAAATGCTTAGTACAGTGAGCACAGTGTCAGAGAAAGTAAGCATCCAGTCAGTGTTGGCTACTATTATTCTTATTGCTAATGTTATTCAGGCAGTTATTTAATTTGCAAATAATAGGTAGTATTGTTCCTCAGCTCTATTACTGCTTGTCAGCAGTGGATGAAACAGGATTACAGTTTGCTGAATGTTTTGATCTAGTTAACAACGGGTGGTGGCTGATCTTGTTTAATGGAAATACCAGAACTGAGGGGGGCATTGTTTAATGTACAGTACAGACAACTACGTCTATGACTTCGGAAAATTAAAAACCAAATGGTCACAACCAACACTTCAAACTGTTCAACTGGCTTAAAAGGGAACTTTGTACTGAAAACCTGGTGAAATGTTGCAGGTCAGATGGTGGGGTTCCCCAGCTGTTTCGTAGACGTAAGTGCTTTACTCTGCTTCAAGAAAGCAAAGACTTCGCCTTGCTTGCTTGTTTGTTTTAGCCTTCTTAGGTGTGGCTAAGACAGAGTTACCATGCTGAAGTCAAAGAGGGTTAAATTAAAATGACCCAAACAACAACAACAACAACAACAAAAAGACTAGCTTTTTGGGACAGGAGATGTTAACGATAAGAGTGGCATTCTCCAGGTTTTCTGGATTGAGTAGCGAAATAAACATGAAGCAGGAAGTCAGGTACCTGAAACTCCAGCATGGTCTTCCCCATGTTTGACTCCAACATGTAGTGGTAGGCTCCAATGCTGGTGCTGGGGTCATCTGCATCATCCAAAGTGCCCTTGGGAAGAAACCAGAAAAGGAAAATATTATGGATTTTCCCCTCCTCTTCTTTTGTGGTCATGAGCTGATGCTGTGGCCCTACAGTGAAACTTCTATTATATTGAGCCTTCGGGTGTGCATTCTACAAGTAGGTCTCCAGCTGATTTGGGATAAAAGTTCTTAATTTCACCATGACTCAGAGTAAAGAAGATTTTTGTAATCAATCTGAACATTCATTCAAATGTTAACTGATTATATATTTGCTAAAAGAATAATTTTCCCAAAGTAGAAATTCCTGTATCTTTGCACAAAGTTTTTGCTGTTGATGGTGGTACCGTTAGCGTGGTCGCCCTCTGGAAGGCTGCCTTCGTCGGTTTGAAATCTTGAAATGCTGACCTTGTTCTGATTTGACGGTAACCAGGCGAGATTGTATAACTGACTGGGAAAGAATTCTCTGATTGTTTGGACCATTCATATTTTATTGCCATGATTCTTAATGGGAGCTTTTTATAATATGCTGGTGTTTGACCTAGAGACACGGATCTTGGTATGTATTTTTTTCACATCTGGACTCCTTAATCTTTAGGAAACAAAGTGGGTGGGGGTGACGAGTAGAAATGAAATTGCCCTTCAGTTTGGTTAGGGGTAGTGGCAGAAAAAAAAGCTAACGCAAGTGCTGGAGTGGCAGTGGGGCCTATTCTGCAGGATCCCAGGGCCTCGGATTTCTGGGAAGGTGGGCAATGCCTTTGTGAGGCTGAACAAACAACTGCCAGCATCAGATAGCAGCAAATTTACAGCTTCTGGATGCAATAACATTAACATGCTGGTGTTGAAATATTTATGTTGGCTTTTTAAATATCCCAGAGGAAATCCATCCAGAAGCCCGCAAACTTTATATATTCTCTTTCCTTAGAAACTTCCATGAAAAAATGATAAATTACATTTACACTGAGGGCCCCTCCGTGCTCCTGAGTAAATTCCACACATATGAATCAGGCATCATTTTCCTAACTTCTCTTCCTCAAAGGCCCTTGAAATGTACAAGTCAAGGAAATAAAAGCTTCCTTTCATCTTTACAGCAGATCCAGAACAGATCTCCCTGATGTCTCCTTGCCAGGTCAACCACTCTCTGTCCCCTGCCCATTCTCTTATCTCTTCTGTGAGTGACAAGAGCTTTTATGAGGGAAAAAGGAACAGAAGGGTCACTGCTAGAGTGACAATGTGTCCTTCATTTTTCAGCAGCTTCTCCAAAATGACAGAACCTTTATAATGAGATTAAGGTGATCAGAGATCACCTTAGATGGGGTTTGTCCATGCTAAAGGCAAAGTCAGGAGGTGGCTAATTCCCTCAGTAATGCCAAGTTTTCTGCCTTTGGTGGACACACAAGGAGACACCTGCCACAGTGGGAAACCAAGGCTTCCTCCATTGTTTGTAATTGGTAGGTATCAAGTATCAGAAGTTCTAAATAATTCATGGTGCAAATCATCTCCTCCTGGATTGCTGGATATATATTCTACCTAAATTTCCAAGACAAGAGTTTTTGCTCTTAAAGCATTTTGCATTAATTATGGCCATTAACAGAAATTTTCTCTGAAAAAAATTTTTTTCAGCTCTCTGAAAGAATTAATATTAAGCATAATAATTTAAGAGCTAAAAAAAAATTGGACATATGCTTTTTCCAAGTCTAAGCAGTCAGCCTTTTCTTAAAAATACAGGTTGCAGGATCCCCACAGTGACTGGGGAATTGGCACTTTTAATAAGCACTTAGGATAATTTTTTTTTTTTAAAGATTTTATTTATTTATTTGAGAGAGAGAGACAGTGAGAGAGAGCATGAGCGAGGAAAAGGTCAGAGAGCGAAGCAGACTCCCCATGGAGCTGGGAGCCTGATGTGGGACTCGATCCCGGGCCTCCAGGATCACGCCCTGAGCCGAAGGCAGCCGTCCAACCAACTGCGCCACCCAGGCATCCCAAGCACTTAGGATAATTTTTATGATTAGTCAAGTTTGGGGGAAAAAATAAGCTAGTTTATCTCTAGATTAAAGCAGTATTCAATTGCGTGCATTCCCTGGCCCTAAAAAAATCAATACTTTTCAAACAGCAAACATTCAAATAAATAAATCAAGATGGATAAAACTATCTACTTTGATTTAAAATTTGATTAAAGATCATCCAGGGCAGCTAAAAAATATTTCTGAGATGTGGCATAGGGAACCAGCTCCAATTTCTGGATTTTCAATCCAAGTGTTCATTTTGTTGAAGATCAATGATTTCATGGGTCAAAATGAAGCCTGCACAATTCTCTCTCTCTCTCTCTCTTTTTTTTTTAAGTAAACTCTCTGCCCAGTGTGAGGCTGAAAGTCACGACCAAGCCAGCCAGTCTTCCTAAACTTGCTCAGTTCTCAATGAATTTGCTCGCTTTAGTATTTCCCCAGATTCAAGGGCCTTGATGTCTCAGTGCATCCAGCTCTCTACCCTGCTGGGTACTCACACTGGTGGAGGCGACTGCTTCCTGCACACTTTCCACAATGAATTCCTTAGTGATCCTTCGAGAGGGCAGCTCATTGAAGAGGGAGTTGATTAGGGCCACTTTTGCTGCATCCCGTCTGGCCTCAGCTCTACTTAAGCAGCACTTGAGAAGGGAAGGAGAAAGGAAATTATTACAGGATTTGGCATCTCTCCATTTTTGTCACTGCCTCAGTGGATTTCTGGACATTTTCATTTGTACATTACTCTGCTCCTAGTCTTTCTTACCCATTGCTAATCCCCTGAAGATCATGCAGATTTTCTTTCTGCCCTAGAGTCCATGCAAATGTCTTGGTTGGTCTTCAAATGATTTTTGCCTTATTTTGCAGTCTTTGAATGTCTACTCTGCATCACAGACTTTTCATACTATTAATAAATAGTAATAAAAGTAATAATAGCTACCATGGTATAATTAGGGATTACAATCACTTTCCGGACCTTCCTCGAATTCTTGTTTCAGAGGGAAAAAAATGTAAGGAAAGAAGGAAAATGGTATATTTTTAATGCAATAATTAATAACACAGGTTCTGGAGTCAGACTGCTTAGATTCAGATCCCAGCTATGGTACTTATTAGCTGAATGATGGTAGACAAGTTAGCATTTCTGTGCCTCAATTTCCTCCTCTGTAAATGGGAATAATAGTAATGCTTATGTCATTGAGCTGAAGATTGAAACAATTACTAAATATACATGAAGCAATGAGAATACCTGGTGTATGGTAATATTCTATGGGACTATCCCAGTCTTTTATGTACTCACATGTCCAGGTGAGGACAAGGGAACTGCTGTCAAAATCTATTGCTTTGGTTTTTCCAGCATTTATCCTTCCACTTTCCTTCTATTAATAGATCCTTGATTTTCTTGAGGACTACCATGTCCCCCTTGTTCTGAGGCCACAGTTTGGGTGGGACATGCTCCATTAGGCTTTTCTGAAGTTAGGAACCATAGAAAGACTATGACTAGCAACTCATTAAAAAATTCTCCTAAAAGTAATATTGTTCTCTATTCTCTATAACCTGGCTTTCCTGTGGCTCATTTGGGCCTGCTCAATGTATCCTGATTCTTTTCTATTCTCTCTGTCTCTTTGGTTACCAGCCACAGCTCCCATTCAAATTCTTGTTTGGTGTGGACCCTGGGGGTCCATATAAAGGGATGAAGCCCTATGAGAAGTGCACTGGAGCCCACTCTTACTGGAGGGTGGGTTGCCATTTCTCCTATAGGTTCCCGGGAACCATCAAAGGTCCTAGACCCTACTTTAAAACTCCTGGTGGGAAACAAGCCCTAGGAAGAGAAGCTCAGGCTCAGGTCCTGGTGAATAGGGTGGACCAGTACCCCTGGCTCTGCTACTTCGTGATTGTGAGACCCAGGCCTCTGCAACTTTGGGACTTATTTCCTCACTGGACAAATGGGAAGGCCAGTCTCTCTGATCTCTAGGACTCTACCACCTAAAATGCATAATTTTCAGAATCAGTAGTGTTTGGTGACTAATGTGAAATAACAGGACAAGTACCAAAGATTCCATTTTATTTTCCCATTTTGCAGCCTCAAGGACTCAGTAACTCCCCTGGGAAAAAGCCAAACCCCTTCAGTTTGCTTTCCACACATTACTGCCTCTACCTCATCTGTCCCACACTGACCATGCCTGCACTGACCGAAGAATGCTCCAAACTCATGTTCTTGTATCCTCTAGAGGCTGACCTCTCCTCTCCATGAACACTCTAGGGGTCCCCTGAGGTCAGGCCCCAGGTCCCTCTGATTTGACCTCCCTCTTTGGACAGTTGTGACTGCTGCTGTAATGATCCCAAAAGTAACTACAGATTGCTTCCTTCTGTCCCTCTCCCAACCTTCAGGCCTGGGAAGGGTCACTGATATATTTCTTGAGAGTCCTCCGGAGTGCCTGCTCTCAGGGTCAGCATTTGGAAGTGCTCAGACGTGGTTAGTATTCAGATGAAGTAATGACGAGACTTCTGAAATAGGAACATGAAACCAAGGAGGATGGGGGGAAAAGAAAACAAACCACGTGTTGGTAGTCCAACAAAGTAGCAATGTACACAGTTATTTTTGTTTACATCACAAAGAGAATTCCAATACTTCCTTTTAAATAAAGAATGGTGCAAAAGTTCTAAAATGTATGTAAAAGTGGTTTGGGGATTTCCTCCTTAGAGTTGAATGACAAGTAAGAAGGCTTTGGGGTAGCTTCAGGCAGCAAAAGCCATCGAAGCTTTAGACCTTTCCTATGGTTTAGGACTCTTCTATTAAACTAGGGAGGTCTGGACAGATAGGTTGATTTTGACTTATGGACTTGGCCAGGAATTTATAGGACATTGAGTTCTTCATTACAGGCTTGCAAAGAAGCTCAGATGCCACGTCTTCTAGAAAGTTTTCCATGATCTCTCCAAGACCAGGGTGGGAGGATCACCGTCCATGAGAGGCATTCACCACACTGCCATGAAATTGTCTGCAAGTGCTCTGCCCCACAATCGTTGGCTGTGAGAGATCTAAAGGCAGAGTCTGTCACTAAATCATCTTTGTGTCTCTGTACTTGAAATAGACAGTTTGTTGAATGAATAACTGATTGAGGCCTAGAAAAGTCAAACACAACTCATTAAGGCACCTGACAAAATGTTCAAGAAATCCTCATATAAAGAAGAGAATTAAATATATATACTCATTATTAAAAAAAAAAAATCCCATCTCAATAAACCCTATGAGGGATGTAATATAAAAATATATAAATAGGGACGCCTGGTTGGCTCAGATCATGATCCCGGGTCCTGGGATCGAGCCCTGCCTCAGGCTCTCTGCTCAGCAGGGAGCCTGCTCCCTCCTCTCTCTGTCTCTGCCTCTACTTGTGATCTCTGTCAAATAAATAAATAAAAATATTTTTTAAAAAAGATTAAAAATATATATATATAAATATTTGAATTTCAGAGGATAATTGGTTAAGTTCAGACACTCTAAATTACCATTTTGCCCGAGTGTAGGATATGTTTATTATTCTTTGGAAAATCAGTTTCCTATCAAAAAGCAAGCAAAGTCTTTGCAAATATTACCTGACATCTGTAGGAGTAGCCCATTTTAATAGGAATCTGCTTTACAAAATCTATAATAGAACCATTGGGGTTTTAGAGTTTAGAGAACTAGATTCAGATCTGGGTAATCCTAAGAAACTTTATATAACTTTCTATCTAAATAATAGCAATTTAAGCCATCTTTCATAGAGAGAGACCTAGTAAACACTACTTAGATAAAAGAAGCTATCTATTTTAAGAAAGGCCAGCTAAATAGTAGATCAAAGGCACCACATACATTTACAACCAAATGGCACTGCTTCTGAGATCAAAGTACTGCTGGGCTGAGAGAACAGAAGAGCTTTTTCCCAGAAAGCATGAAAAAGGACTATGGAGACTTAACCAATATCAAGATTTTAAAGCAGACACATGTCTTTACTTATTGTTTCAATGTACAGAATCTTTGGTTAAAATGGGGGGAGAAAGTGTACCAATTAATAAGTACATAAAATAAAATAAATTCTGAACGATCAAAAGGTTTTTCTTGCTATTGTTCTTCGCATTTCTGAAAGACAAGTACTTCAAAATGTCTATAATGTTAACCAGTCGCTTTCTTCTAAAATTTAGAGCTACAAATCCAAGCCAGTAAAGGCTGCATATTTTTCTTTAGGGGTCTTTAAATGAGATCTCTCCAAGCATAAGGGCCTGCACTTGGGCAAGAAATTTAGCCAAGAGCAATCTGCTTGGCAAATCTAAATCAGAGTGTGGATTCCACTGTAAGAACAGGCACCGTTAGAATTACCATCAGTAGGAAATGCTGCAAGAAAATAAAATATGGTAAGTGACAGGACATCTTATTGATGTGTCCAAACTGGTCATCAAAGACATACTTGGGGAGTGAATGAAGTATGATGTTATTTCAAAACAACTTCCTGCTAGAATTAGACTTCCCAGATTGTATGGTTTATTCTTGCTGTTTTTCAGCCAGACCCCAATCATAAATACAGATTTGTAAACCATGCCTTATCCGCTCACCATTCTTACTTGTTAATATAGAGAGACAACTTCTGTCCTTTGCACTTTGTTAGAGTGCAGAGCTGCAATATTTAATATCTGAGATTTTACTAAAGTCAGCTGTGTATTTCTTAGGCATGTGGAGCCACATGCTTTTCAAGTGGCTAGTAGACCCCACTCAGACATTTATCTTGATGTTCAGATGCCTTTCATTTGCTGCTACATTATAAACCACTATGATCATTTCAAAGCCTCCTGGCTCTCATCTAAAATTAAGGCAAAAAAATAAAAAATAGAAAAATAAAAGAGTGCCTCATTGCTGAGGAAAACTATTTGAGGGGTAACCAGCCCTGAGACAGCTCCCTGTGATCTCTGCTCCTGGCATTCACACCCTTATGCAGTCCCCTCCTACACTATACTGTGGTTGGTCTATGTAACCAATAGAATATGACAGAAGTTATGGTATGTCACTTTCAATATTAGGTTATAAAAGACACTGTGACCATCTGACTTGGTAACACTTGCTTTCTCTCTTAGATGGCTTGCTCTGGGAAGACTCTGTTGCCATGTTGTAAGCAGCCCTACAGAAAGACACACATGGTAGGCAACTAATGCCTTCTGCCAACAGACATCTGAATGAGATTGAAGCTGATCCTCCGGAACCAATCAAGACTTCAGATGACTTCAGCTTCAACCAACAGCTTGACTACAACGTCCAGGAGACCCTGTGCCAGAACTACCCAACTAAGCTGTTTCCAGATTCCTGATGCCCAGAAACAATATGAGACAATGAATATTAAGATTTGAGGCAATTTGTTACAAGGCCAAAGATCACTAATATAAAGGCATTTCTCTTCATTGTTATCCTTAATTTGCAGATGAGAAAACAAGTCATATCCCAAGGTCATACAACTTAAGAAGTGATGAAAAAGAGGCACGTGGGTGGCTCTGTCAGTTAAGCCTCTGATTCTTGATTTCAGATCAGGTCATGATCTCAGGGTTGTGAGACTGAGCCCCAAGTGGGCCTCTATGCTGACCGTGGAGCCTGCTTAAGATTCTCTCTCTCTCTCTCTTTCTCGCACAGCAAGCCCCCAGCCCCACCCGCCACCCCACTGCAAAAAAAGGTGATTAAAAAAAAAAAAAAGATTCATCCCCAGGTCTGCCTGACTTGAGAGTCCAAATTTTTAACTACTACACTATTCTGCTTATCACAGAAATGATCACTCACCTTGAAACAGAATATATAATTTGGCTAAAATCTCACAGCACTCTACAAATCAATATAGTTTTTTAGCCAAACCTTCTACTTTGATATTCTGTGGGTCATTTTGACAAAAGACTTCAAGCTTATCACCACCCATTGCATAACAAACTCAACTTCATTCAGAACAAAAGGCCAAAAGTGGAAGCAGCACACTGTGGCAAGCAAAAGTGCTCAATGAGGAGGGTAATGTGATGACAATTATTTTAATATCTGCTTTCCTTCTACTGTCTTTTCAATGCTTTCCTCTACCTGTACTACAGGGAGAAGGAAAATGGAGAGAGGCATCAGCTTGATTAGATGAGAAGATCAAATGTCCTATAGGAAGTTTCTCGTGCTGGCTCAAAGTGACCCCCCGTTTTTAAAAAATTCAATTAATGTATAATGTATTATTGGTTTCAGAGGTACAGGTCTATGATTCATCAGTCTTATATAACACCCAGTGCTCATTACATCACAGGCCCTCCTTAATGTCCATTATGCAGTTACCCCAACCCTCTCTCCCCTCCCATCCTGCAACCCTCAGTTTGTTTCCCAAGATTAAGAATCTCTTACGGTTTGTCTCCCTTTCTGGTTTTATCTTGTTTTATTTTTTTCCTTTCTTCCCCTCTGGTTTTCTGTTTTGTTTCTTAAATTTCACATATGAGTGAGATCATATAATTATCTTTCTGTGATTGACTTATTCACTTAGCATAATAACCTCTAGTTCCAACCACATCATTGCAAATGGTAAGATTTCATTTTTGATGGCTGCATAATATTCCATTGTAGATATATGCACCACATCTTCTTTATACATTCATCTGTCAATGGATATCTGGGCTCTTCCTATAGTTGGGCTATTGTGGACATTGCTGCTATAAACACTGGTGGGCAGGTGCCCCTTTAGATCACTACATTTTTATCTTTGTGGTAAATACCAAGCAGTGTAACTACTGCATCCTAGGGTAGCTCTGTTTTCAACTTTTTGAGGAACTTCCATACTTTTTTCCAGAGTGGCTGCACCAGCTTGCATTCCCACCAACGGTGTAGGAGGGTTCTCCTGAAAGTGACCCCTTGATTAAGTATGGGGCCAAAAGAATTTGGAATTCTGCCTCATAAGATTGCTCAATAATTTTAAGAAGTGTTGGTTAATTCTTCAAGAGAAAAAAATCATTTAAATTATACTTTTCCAGCTCTATTGGATAAGAAATTATCCCAAGATCAACTCATTCTTGCCTTATATTTTATTTTGCACATTAGACCACCAATAAGATGCTAGAAGCCCACAGAGTACACTATGAAGATCAATTATAAACCTAGGCCAGGAATCTGAACCAAGAGTTCAAAAACTCTAGTGTTGATAGTAAGATCACCTGGGGGAAACTGTTAAACATGAAGATCTCCAGGCCCCAATCTGACCTACTTAATCAGTTTCTTTAGTTGGATTGTACTGGGGCAGGTGGTGGGGGGGAGCTTGTCTGCATTTTATCAAGTTTCCAGGTGATTCTGAGGCAAGTGAACCCATGACTATTTTCAGAGGAACACTGCTCTAACTTCTATCTCTTCCGTGTCCCGTTTCTAAATGTCAGCAGCAGAACCAGGTTTTGTGGGGCATGAAGTTTACATAATTTGGGGGATCTTGTTTAAGAAGAACAATAAGAAATTTAAAAAACTGACATTGGATTTAGAAGAAGTCTGAGCAGAAGCTTCACTGGCTTCATGAAAAGGGTAAGTCTCTCCTCTACTACACTGTATCATTCTATACTTCTATACTCTGTTCACCAACACAACTATTATATCACACAAATGAATTCCATGACACCAGCTGGGTGTTCTACAATTTAACATAATTCTCAAACTAGTTACCTAGAGATAGCATCACATCCCACATTTTAATGGTTCTGTCCTACATGACTACCCCCAGTTCAGACATGAATAGGAATTCCAGGTTGTCATCTGGGTTTCTGATCAACCAGGTAAAAATGAGTAACACATTTACCCCTTCCTCTGGTTCTATCAGTGGCTGGAACAATTCACAGAACTCAGGAAGATGGCTCACTTAAGAGCTTACTGGTTTATTATATAGGGATAGAACTCAGGAACAGCCAGAGGAAAAGATGCATAGAGCACAAGTGTGAGAAGAGGCCCAGAGCACCATGCCCTTCCCAGGTGCACCACCCTCCCAGAACTTCCATTTGAACACCAATCTAGAATCTCTCCGAGTTCCAACACTTAGGATTTTTATGGAGGTTCCATAACATAGACTTGATTGATTAAATCTTTGGCCACCAGTGATTAAATTATTCTTTAGTCCTTCTCATTTCCAAGAAGGTCAGATGCTAGGGCTGAAACTTTCAACCTTCTAATCATGTGATTTGTTAGCTAGGCAACCAGTCACCATCATTAGGGGCTTTTCAGAAACCACCTCATTAACATAAACTTAAGTATGGTAGAAAGGGTTTTGTTATGAATAATAAAAGATACCTTTTTCATTCTTACCACTTAGGAAATTCTAAGGGTTTTAGGAAGTCTGCGCCAGGGACCAGGATAAAGACCAAATATATATTTCTTTTTATAAATAACAATATCACAATGGTAAGTCCACCTTTGCTAACATCAAAATGTTTATTTCTCACTAGTGAAATTGCCTCTACCCAAGAATCAAGGAAAGCAGTGTTCAAGTTGAAAAAAAAAAGTTCTTTATGACAGTTCTGAAATTAGGCCCTTAGGAAGTATATAAGCACTGCTGACTTAAGTAAGTGAGGTCTCAATTTTCCTTTTCTGCTGAGCAGTTTTTATTTCTACCATGATAATTTTCCAAAGTGTGACACTATACAACGGCAAATTAATCAACCAAGATTAATTCATGGGCCAAGTAGATTGTCCTGAAATAAAATAGTGATTTATCAACTTTTAAGATGTACAGTTTTTTTTTTTTTAAAGAATTTATTTATTTATTTGACAGAGAGAGAGAGATCACAAGTAGGCAGAGCAGCAGGCAGAGTGGGGGGAAGCAGGTTCCCTGCTGAGCAGAGAGCCCAATGTAGGTCTGGATCCCAGGACCCTGAGACCCTGACCTGAACTGAAGGCAGAGGCTTAATGACTGAGCCACCCAGGTGCCCCAAGATGTACGGTTCTTAAATTAAGTGAAATAAAATTTTGGTAGTCATGTATGTGTATAAAAATATAAATGCCTACTAAGAAACTAGTTTTATTGTTAATTACTTATTAAATATTTAAAAATTATTGACAACTGTGTTACTTGTTTGTAAAAGCCGTTTCTAACAAGGCTGACATTCTCTGAACAGTTACTTTCCTGGTAGCCTTCATTTGATTAATAATTTTCCCCAGGATTAGTATTAGAAAATAGGCAGTATACACATGTTGAAAGCTGTTTCTAGATGCCAAGATTTAATTACACATGCATCTCAACTACAGTGTTTCCTACTTGAAAGCAAGTAGAAAGACATCAATTTAAGTAACTTTTCTCCATCTTAACTGACTTCTAAAGATTTTTCATATTTTTATTTTAAAGATATCAAGGAATAAAAAGGTTTGTAGATCCAAAATGTATAAAACCAAGTTAGGTTCACTTTACTCAGCCACTACCAATGGTGGCCAAGGAGTTGAAAAATAGTCTGTAAGGAATGAGGTTTTTGAATAAGAACAATAATATAGTCACAAATGTGACAGATTGAATGTACATATGAACTCAAAGCTGAAGATGTTGTTCCCACTCCCCTTGGCGGGGAGTGGAGAGGGGGGAGTCAAGGGCAGGTCAATGTTATTTTGGTGACATTCACTCAATAGCACATTTACCCAAGGGATCTCCTGAGCTGGGGCTTTGCAGGTGGCAAAACCAAATAAACTGACCCTTTGAGAGGTGAGAATTCTTGCCCAAATCTTTTAGGCTGTCAAGTCTGTCATTCAGGTGGCTGGGAATGTTTTGCTTTTGTGAATCAGAATTCAAGTCTCAGCAAGTGTCTTGCAGAGTTTGTGTGTACGGTCTGTCAGCTCTGGTCAGTGTCACCAACACCTCTGTTTCATCCTGACAGCAAGGCATGGGCACAAAGAGTGCCGCAAGCCAGGCCTTGCTGTTAATTGTCCCCTTTTCAGTTCCTTAAGACCTTGACTGCCCTGGTCTAAGCATGAACATTTGCATGTGTTCCAATTTATCTAATTGTGGATATATTAGCATTTCCCCCCTTCCAGATGGTGATGTGAAAAAGGGCAACCGTTGAAACTCAGTCACCCAAGTTAATATTGTGTCTCTTTCTCCCTAGGTCAGGCTGCCTGCAAGTATGTTGGGAACAATTTGGAGCTCTGTGTGTGCTGGGAATGGGGGTCTTTGCTAGGTATGGGGGAGGGGAGTGGTCTGGGAGTCCAATTTTCAGAGAAAACTCACCAGTTCCTGTCAACTGAAAGAAACGTTTCATGCACATGGTAGGTCAGAATGTTATTTTTATAATATAAACCACCTGGCCTCCTCCTCGTTTACCTCTGCCACAAATGGTATTCTACACACATACCTAGAGCAAGGTCCCTGGTAACTATTACAAAACCATGTTGTGTTTTGCTCCTTCAGGTTTTTTTCTTTTACCTTTTTTCTTTTCTTCTTTTTCTTTTTTCAAGTTAAGGTGAAGACAAGATGAATTGATCAGGCTCAAAGTTTTGGTTTATTTTTATAGTTGCTTTGATGTAAAAGGACTTGGCTCTGATTGCACTGAGGGGGATGGAGGGGGGATGGGGAAAGATGGGAGTCAGCTTTTCTTTCTCACTCAGCAACTCCTGAGACAGTTAGCATCTTCCTAAAGCTCATCAACTAGGGGCTTGTAGACTTCTGTGAAGATACTCCCAAGTCTTTATTTACCACTCAGATTCTCTTCCTAAGCATTTCTTTCACTGCACTCTCCTGTTCTGTTTGGAGGCCAAGCATCTCTATTCACTTTACTTGCTAAGAAGAGACACAGATTAAAGTTAGGGAATGGGACTGGGGAATAAATACAATGTCTCATTAAAACAATATGCTCTCCCAGCTTCATGGGCAAGTCATTAAAGTCTTGACATATGACTTTCAAATGGGAAGGGGTTATAACTAACCTTCCTATCTTTGGGTCTCATTAGTTACAAAACAGGATGCTTTCCTGTGGAGATTTCTACCAGGAAATGCCTCCTTTAGAAGTTAAGTTACAGTGCATAGTGGGTTGTGCATTTGAGTCAAGGTATACAAGTCTAGAGACAAAGAAGAGGTCATGGATGATTTTAAACAGAAATACTTGGCATTAAAACAGCTTCAGTGCAGGGCAATAGTCTCAATTTTATGGCAGGAGCTAGATCTCTATTTGAGACATAGACTGTTAAGGTTAAGCCTCATTTAATAAGCAGTGAAAAGAGCCTTACGATTAGAATTAGCCAAGTCTATGAATTAATAAAAATTTCTCTTAGTCCTTCTCTCCTGGTAAAAACTCAATTTCATAAACTGAGTTTATTGTGCTTTAAATATACTTTTAATTCCCTGGAACTTGAGAAGAATCATTCAATGCATGGAAGTGTAAAACACGTGTTTTATATCTGATAATATAGGTGAAGTACGCTTACTGCCTCAAGAAACCAAACACAACAAAATCAAACAGTTCTATCTTCTTTTAGACAGTACGCATCTTGGAAAAGTAATTTTTCCAGGTATCTTCATACGCAAAGGTTTTGGTTTGAAAACTAAGAGGCATAAAAATAAAGAGAACTTTTAGAGACAGAGCTTTGCCAGGAGCTTATCTGCTTTGTCCTCTCATGTCACCCAATTATTCGACACCAAGCTTTGGTTGAAAATGAAAAACAAAAACAAAAACAAAAACAAAAACCAGTAACAGTTTGCCTATGGTAATATTAAATGTCTCAGTTCCATGGGTTGCTTGGCAATACACAAAGAGCCTAAATACCTAAACCGTGTTTAACACCTATATTTATTTTCCATGAAGAAATTTTAACAACAAAAAATAATAAGATGAAAAATATATGATACCCAAATGAATTAGTGTCCTATACTTCAAATAAATCAAGTTATCACATCCGTGTTTTAGCCAGAGGACACATTTTTTTATCAATCCTAACTTATGCACACAAATAATCATATGGTCTTGTACTACACTCAAAGGAATTTTTGGTTTTTATTCCAAAGAAGAATGAAATTCATTAATCCAAATCACCCTAGCAGATGACATGGAAGGTCACGTCATTGGTTGAAAAAAAAACTTGAATCACAAACCTTTTAATCAAAATATAAAATAAGATAAAATACTCAAATAAGTTCTCCTTTTGCACTTGAAAACAAAAACAGCTGCTGAAGCAGTGAGTGGCTTTCCTTCTGAGTTCATCAAGAGGGGAGCCAGACGTTGATCTGATGGCCCTTGTGTTGCTCTTATTGTAAAAAATGGAAATTACTGCAAGTTTTCATGGTCATGATATGTGGCTAGGGAAGGATTAACTGCCTAGACGAGAATGGCATAAAGAAAATATGTCCAAAATGCATGAATTCCTACTGAATGCCTGTAATATTAGAGGATGGTTTCTTTTATAAAAGACACAATAAGAACTAAAGTGTTTCAATATAACTTTCTAAAAGAAAAATAATTTAATATGAATAGATCATTTTATTTATTATTTTGAAATTCAAAAATGAATCATTTTCACTTCTCTTTTTCTAATACTGTAGTAGCTTATGAAGGCATAGTTTAAACAAGATTATGACTGCTTTCTTTCCCTCTGGCTCTCTGTTTTTTGTGGGTTGTGGTGTCAAGACTAACTGAAAATTCCTTAATTAGTCTTCTTGGACACAAGCCTCCCATTTACTTCAGTGGGAGGTTTCTTTGCATAAAACCAGTGGTTTATGTCCATCAGAGCCTTTGACTGCTTTCCTTTGATTAATCAGAAAACTAAAGCTCAGTCTGAATACCATTTTTCTAAAGAATGAATGGGCATAATCTCTTACAGCTTTCATGAAACCAGAAGGATTAATCCTTCAATCCAGTCCCAAACTCCACTTCAAGTATTTTCAATTACTTGGCACCATTGGAGGTGACGTCCATGGCTCAGTAAGAAGGCTACTGCTGGCATAATGGTTTCTCCATGTCTCAGCACATGGTCTTGGCATTAATAATCCATCGTGAAATGATTTGCAATGCACAAGGGTGACATTTGATTATGTGAAAGGCATTGCAGGAATGAGCATGTAGGCTCTTACTGGCCAACTGCTGGCAAAAACATGATGAAATATTATATGGTGAAAATAGCATTTAAGATGGCTTCTGAACAGTCAAAGAAACGTGTAAGGACATTGCTTTAGGAGAAATTTTCTTTCTTTTTTTTACTTCCTGGTTTTCCTTTCTCAAATCATATTTTGGGGGGCCAAAGGGGTTAAGGGGCCAGATTTGTCAGCCAATCATCCAAACACATTTTCAAAACATTTGATTCAGGAAATTCTGCATCTTTTAAAGCAAGGATGTTAACAATCCTCCTGAGAACTTTAAAATATAATGATTTAAACATAAGGTAAAGGAGACCTGAAATGATTAGAGAAATCACCAAGAGGCCTCCCTGTTGAAGAGTTCAGTTTTTTCATTTTGTCTTCTATTTTTTAAAGACCACAAGGAGGATGTTGAATGTACTATCAAGGGGAAGTCCTATCATTTTGAGGAGAAATTTATGAGATGCTTGGGAAATTCATAATTCTCAAGGTAGTGAAAGCAAAAACAAAAATAAGGAAATTTGAATTTCTAAAATTTATATCCTCTAGATCCATTCACTGATCTGTCAAATATGTTACATTCTAAGAGATTATAATGAGTGCATTTATTACATATAAATAAACATAATGCACACCTGGGTAAGGAAATGGCCAAATCTTGCTTATTTTTGGTCATGGGTATTTGGTAGAAGGGAAGTTACTATGCACAAATTAAATTCAGAGAGAACTGGATTTTTTTTACATCAATATTTTTAAGCTAACCCACCTTCAAAACTTAAAACCACAAATATGAACATAATAATATTACCTAACTTTAATGTTCCTGACTTTTCTTTGCCAGCCCATCATCTTATTAGGTAAAATATTAGGTAAAATATCTTATTAGGTAAAATATCTTACTTGATATATTGTATTGTATATAATAGTACTCACTATTTTGTGTATCAATCAATAGTGATTATATACAATAATGGACAAATATAAACTCCGTTGATATTTGAGATTTTTTATCCACTCACTTAGCTATTCATTCAACAAAATTTATTGGGCACTTACTATATGCAAAGCACAGTGCTTGGAGTCATAGGGATATGAAGATATAGACCCTGTCCCTGAGGCATTTATGTTTTATTATAGAGACAGAACATGCACATAAATAGCAGCTAGAAGAAGTAAAGGCATGAATGAAGAACAGTTAGGATGAAACACTGAGTGTCAGAAGAGGAATTCAGGGAGATAAAGCTGAAAGGGAAAGCTGGGGTCAGCTGTAGAGCTTTTATTTTCAGAGTAAAGAATTCAGATTCAGACTTTAATAAGAAGGTAATAGGGAGACACTGAAGTTTTTTTAACTTTTAATTTTTTAGACTTATGGAAGAGTTTCACAGATAATACAAAGACTTCCCCAAAAGCATTCAATATCATCTTTGTTGTTTAATGTAATTATTTATGTAGTATTCTTACATCATACACCCATGATTGCATTCCTCTTATCATGCTTAGTGTAGTATATGCTTTGCATTTTTTCTTAGTCAGAAATGCCAAAGATTTTTCTTTCTTACTCATCTTTTTAAAAAAATAGTTTAGTTTTGTTGACTGGGTTTGCCAGTTTTTGCCCTATTACATTAGATCTTCCATATCTTATGTATATACTCAATCTACATTAAAATAAAATTAAAAACTAAAAACCAAACCAGAGATCAGTTATAAATCCAGTATCAAAAAAAAGCACCTTGATCCATCTTTTATGCAGAGAGTTGTCCCTAAGTTCCAAATAGCCATGGAGCCCTGTGATTCTTTCATCATGATCTTGTTTGGAATACGGTGGGCCAATTCAATATGAAAATTTGTGCTTTTCTTTAACTCAAGAAAATTGTTTCTGTTGGGCTGCCTTGGTTGCTCAGTCAGTTAAGTGTTCAACTCTTGATTTTGGCTCAGACCATGATCTCCAGTTTATGAGATTGAGCCCTCCCTGGGTCTCTGAGCTCAGTGGGGAGTCTGCTTGAGATTCTCTCCCTCCCTCTCTGACTCTCCCCAGACTCATGCTCTCTCTCCCTTACCCCACCTCAAATAGATAAAGAAAGGAAGAAGGAAGGAAGGAAGGAAGGATGGAAGGAAAGCAAGCAAGCAAGCAAGCATGAATCTGGGGGGAGAAAAGAAAATTGCTTCCATTACTTATTTCCACCCCTCTATTTCCTTTGTCTCTTTCTGGAACTCTTGTTAATGTTTACCTCCAGGATTTATCTTCATGTCTCCTGTATTATTTTCTCCCCCACCTCTTTGTCTTTTTGTTCTATGTTCTAAAAGATTTACTTTACTATTTATGTTTTATTCTGTCATCCTTCACTAATTTGGCTGTGACCTATGTCCACTCATCTACTCACTCTTTTTTATTTTTATTGTTCTATTTTGGCAATCATATTTTAAATTTCTTATTCCCTGATTGCTCCTTTTTTCATAGCTATTTTAGGGATAAATATCTTCCCACAATTTTCTGAGGATACTCACTGGAATCATCTCTTATGTCATCTATGGCTTAAATTATTTATATCCTTTTGTTTGTTTAACTTGGCCTTTCTCTTTTGTTTTTGGTTTTCTTCAAATGTTTGGTGGTCTTTAGTCCATTAACATTCATGGACAAAGAGATTCATTCAGTTGGCTGGCAAGACCTTGCTCCGTGTCTGAGTAGGTGTGTTTCCCTAGAAGGTCTACCTTGAATGGGAAGTCTGATGGAAGCTCTGTATGAGTAGGTGGATTTCACCTTAGAATGCTTGATGATGGACTGGCAGGCTCACATGGGTTAGGAAATCCCTTCCTCAGTTGCTGCTTTCTTCCCCCTCTCCAGCCCCTCATCCTTGTCTGTCTGTGGTTATATTAAGCTCTGTGTTTTTGTGGGGTTTTTTGGCCTTTTTTAAGACTGTATTTATTTATTTATTTATTTAAGAGCGGGAGGGGGTCATGGGTACTGGGAGGGACAGAGGGAGAGGAAGAGAATCTCAAGCAGACTCTCTGCTGAGGGCAGAGCTGGATGCAGGGCTTAATCTCACAACCTTGAGATCATGACTTGAGCCAAAACTAAGCTGGACATGCTTAATTAACTGAGCTACCCAGGAGCACCTATTAAGCTCTGTTTTGAGGCTTCTAGACCCACTTTCAAATCACCCTCATCAGGCAATTCACTGTCACTAGACAGAGGGGAAACAGGTCTACTGTTGACCGATGTTCAGGGTAGGAGAAAGCAAGACTTTAGAGGCTATCTGGGCCAGAAATTTTGAAAATAGTTCTTTAATTAGCCTTAAAATAACCCCCATGCTACTGCCAGAATAATCTTTCTGAAACATATTTGAATATATTAGTCTCCCACTCAGAACCCTTCAGGGGTCCTGATTTTATATGGAATAAAACCTGCTCTTCCTTGCATTCCTTCCTTGCAGAGCATAAAGACCCATTATGGTTTGATAGGAGTGCCTAACTCATCATCTCCTATCACTTCCCTGCCACAGACGCACTCAAGCTTCCCAGATTCTGAAAGTGCTTGTGGTTTTTCTCTTGCTCCAGGCGGGCCTTTTCACATACTGCTCCCTATGCTAGGAATGTCATGTAGTGACTGGCAAAGACACCCTCAACTGCATATTTCAGCTTGTGTTTGTATTCCCCATGAATCCTTTGACTTATCTGAGTCAGACATAGGTTGGTGGGTCTATTTATTAACAGTCATTATTAATATTAATATTAGTAATTAATATTAATTAATCTATAGTCTCCCTTCACTTCATAAAGGTTTGAAATAACATGTAATAGATACACAGTAACAAGATAAAATAAATGAGTGAGGCACGGCTAGTTTCAAAGGGAGAGTAAAGGTAGAAATATAAATAATATCAAGTATGACATTAGTCCAAAAAATTACATGACTTTAAGTTTTGTAGACTTACACTACCAAGAAATACACTGAAAACTTGCCTCTTATTGTCAAAGTTTTGAGGGACACTTGAATGCTTGTTGAGCATATTGTCCATATTGAAAGTTATTGAAAATTGAGAGTTTACTACACTAATGGAGTACTCATAAACTGAGAGGTTTCTTCTTTATGCTTTCATCAACCCCCAAATATAACCCTACTTAATTACTATAATTTTTTTGCACACTGATTTCCTCAAGGTATGGACTATATCCTCATTACTTGGCCCAATGCTTGATATTTCCTAGTCACTGAACAAATATTTGTCATATACACTGGACAATCAGGTGTTGATGGTCATCATTATCCTTATCATAGACATAATAAAGCTTTCACCAACAAGAAGGATCTTTATAACAATCATAAAAAATAACTGGAATACCTAGCATGTGTCAGATAATACATTGGTGGGTCTATTTATTAATAGTTATTATTATATGTATGTATATCTCATGACTCTCAACCAACACCATGGATATTATTCCCCATTTCAAAGTCCGGGAAATCAAGAAGTTAAATAAGTGTCCCAAGAATATACAGTTAGTCAGAGGCAGAACTTGGGCTTAGCACAAGTGCCTGAACCCAAAACTGGTAAGTCTCAACCTTTGCCGTTGGTTCATACTTTGCTGTATAGTAGATTGATTAGGACTTGATTCAAAATTCATGAAAGTGGAGACTTCCTAGTGATGGAAGGACTTTATAGAAGTTTCCTTGTTCTTTATGGTTTATTTCAAAATATTTTGGAGGAAGGCAGCAGCTATCAGGCAAATAAAATGATATAAAATTAATTTTCCATAAAGAAATATCAGGGGACACTCTAATATAAAACACTTGCATTTTTAAAAAATTGGAACACCTGGCCAACTTTCCTGGGTATATAATGGAATGCAACACAACTTTCTTTTCACTACTACCAAGAAAGCTGATAATGTTACCATTTTATTAAAGGACTTACTCTATTTTAACCCAATTAACTTTTACTGACCAATTTATGGTTGTTTCTTACCTGAAAGTTGCCAAAACAGCTTCCCCCTGGGAGGGTCACATAACTCACAAAGGGAGGTCCTGGAGACGGCAGTGACTCATAGACCACCACGCCTTCACTTGGGAATGCAGCTCTCTGCTGCTGCTTGCTTTCCCAAAATTCCTGTAACATTGACACAACATTCACTGAAAAACATAAAAAAAACATAATCAGTTATTAAGGATGGATGTATTCTGGCAAAAGCAAAATTTTATTTGCAGGCTGGATTGTGTGACATGTCATTTCCAGTTTAAGCAGAACAGAGTATATATGTATATGGGGGGAGGGAGTGCTTTCAGTTGTGAAAGGAGCAAATCCTGTTTAACGCAAATGTGTTTATTTCTTCTTGAGTTATGGCTCAAGTGGTTTGGTACCCTAATTCTAACAATATTGTAATGTGTTAAACTTACTTTATAGATTAATTTTTAATATCAAGAGTTTAAAAATCTCACTCTTCCTTTTTTGAAAATTTGCCTCAATAAAGTTTAGAGCTATGGTTATCCATGGCTCCTGCTCCTGTTTCTCATCGATTCTTGAACCTGCCAAGTGAAAGCCAAATTTGGAGGTAAAGGTATAAACAATGTAATTTTAATTGGGGCCCACCTATTATAAGGTTTAAGAGGTGAAAGGCAGAAAGAAGAAAACTCTCATGCTCCTCTCCATGCCAATCTAAAGGAGAATGAAAGGCAATTGTGTAATAAGCAGGAGGCTGGAAAAAGCCGTAAGTGAAACTAATAACATGGAGACCTTGTTAAGGACCACGTCTGTTAGATGACTTCAGAAAACAGAGTAATGGCTATAGCCATGTGTTTTAGATTAAATGACCTGTGATAGCCTGCAGAAGTTTCAGATCAAATTTGGTTGGTTTGTTTATCCTGTACTGCAAATTGAATTGTGGAAATTAACAAGAATAATAGAATTGTAGCGTCAAAAGAGACCTTTCAGGTCATTTAGGCAAAGCTCTGCCTAACGTAGGAATTCCTAACACAACACTATTGACAGCTGCCCATCTGGTTTGTGCCTGAACAAATGGAAGGACCTGGTACTTGGCACACCTTGAGGCAGCCCCTTTCAACTCCTAATGGTTCTACCTGTTGTGAAAAGATCCTTCTTGGGAGTAAGCTGAAATCTGCTTTCCTGTGAAGTTCATGCAAGAGGTCCATTTTTCATTTCTGGGGTCTCACAGAAGTATATACCCTTATCCACATGAGAGTCCACTGCATGCACAAAGGCAATATAAGGACATCTGTGTTTTTGCCTGCCTAGGAACAGCACAAAGGCTTTCCTTAAACAATAGTCTTTCCTTCAACCATGTCTTCTCTGGGGTTGACGGATAGGGATTTGACCAAAGACAAATCATTTAGAACCAATGAATGAGTCCCGGACTTCTGCTGGAAATGTTGGAAGAAGAGATTCTCCTTTTTCACTAGGTTTGCTGGGGCAATAGGAGATTAAGTGTGACACAGCCGAAGCAGGGGGAAAACTTGGTTGAGAAGAAAGCCAACAGAGAGAAGGGTAGAACCAAGGGAGAAAGAAAGATTAAGTTCTAGAAAGAAATCTTTCTAGAAAGAAAGATTAAGTTCTGCTGATACACTTTGAGCCCGAGGCAACACATCTACCTTTTTCTTAAATCATTTTGAACTGGTGTCTGTCACTTGTATATGAAAGTATACCAAAACAGAGAACCCCCAGGCTGCCTCAAGTTCTCAATTAAATCATTTTTTTTTCTTCCAGTCTTTGTATAACATGTTGTCTATGCCCTTGGGTACCCTCTTAAACACATTCCTAACTGTGCTTCAAAATGTGGACTTTGATATTTTTCAGGTGTCAAGAAAGTCACAGAGTTTGACCCGGAGGCAAAAATAATGCACAACCACTTTCTAAGCTGTTTACTAGAGCACCTGGCTCCTTTACCTCATCCCTAGGACATGGATCAGCTTCACCGTGTGTAGTTCAGGCAAATTCTCAAGATGCCTAAGGAATTAGATGGCTGTGCATATTTTAAAACTGCAGTGTTCAGTATTTAAGAAGTGTTTTGGAAAAAAAAACTGGGAAAAGGTAAAAGTATCATAGGGAATAATTGACTTAACAAAAAGGTACATTTTGAAGTGGTAAAGGTGACATTGGTCATTACAGAGTTTTTCATTTATTCAAAATATCTAATAATATTTTCTATCTCCCATCTTCTCCTGCCTCCCAACTCCAAGAAAACAAGGATTTTTGAGTTGGTTGACTTGCATTTCTATTGCAGGTGACCTCCGGAATTCAGCAGGATGTCTTAAAGATTGAAGGCTAAAACAAAAACCAGCCTGTTGCTTTGATAGTCAATAAGGCATATTAGCCTGCTATTTTAAGTTAGTTCGTTGTTGAGTGGATGTGAGCTGAGTACTGGAGCAGGAAGATGAAGACTCATGACTGTCCAGGTATAATGAACACGAGACTTTTGGCATGTAAAGCTATGTGGATTAAAGAGTTCAAAGGTAGGTACTAAGTAGAATTCTACATGAATAAAAGTAGCAGTTTTCAAATTTTTCATTCTGCAACCCTAGAAGGCTTCTTTGAAAGTCCTATGTATGTCATCACCTCTGAAGAGTACAATGTATGTACATGCACACACACAATCCATCTTTCTATCTCTATCTCCTCTTGTCAACTGGAAAACCAGATGAATGGAGTGCAGAGAGAAGAGGGCCAGCTTGCTATTTGGAATTCCAAAGAGCAGTATATCAGAGGATGCTCTATTTAAGAAACACGTGCTTCTTTATTTTTTTGAAGTAGCAACAACAAGGTTCATGGACAATGTCAAAGATAATGCAAGCAGAAGCTCAAGTTCTGCTGAGGAAAAGCACAAGTTTGAAGAGAGACCACATGACACAGTTTAGTCCCTAGCTTCAGTTGTACTTCAGTGCTCAGGCGATGAACCCGCCTTCCTTATTTCAGAACAGATCTGGGCTACCAAGCATGTGATATCCATCCCCACATCTAGTCACCCATCTGCACAAGTGCCCAGCTCCATAAGATTTTCTTCCAGTCTCAAATGGCCTTGTTCTAGTAGTAATTCTCGTCACCTCTTATTAATTTTAAAGGTTTCCTCTTTATTCACACCTTTTCAGCAGCTAAAAGTATGCTTTAGAGAATGAATACATGAATCAATCCATTAATTAAATGAAACACTCAACCTTGAGACTTTATCAGACTACTAATTATTAATATTTTTCGATTGTAAAGAAGCTGCTAGAAAGACTATTTTATATGACTATCTCCACTTCCTTATCTTCCATTTATTTTTAACCCTCCACAATCTGACTTTCTTCCACAATTTATTCCACAGAAACTGCTCTAGCAAACACCACCAATTCCTAATTTTCAGTCTTTTTATGTATTTGACGTCTAACTGCATTTTCACACAGCTGATCAGTTTCTTCTAGAAACTCTCATATCCCTAGGCTTTTCTGATAGTATTGTCCTGATTCTGCTTTTCTATTTCTAATTGTTTCCTCTCAAATTCTTTTGTGGGTTTCTCTTCCTCTGCTCACCCTTCATGTTGATTTGAATAAAAGTCTTGTCCTTGTCTTTTCTTGCTCTCTTTCTACCATTCTCCCTAAATGACAGAACCTATCTCCATTACTCCATCCATCCACCATAATATAAGCTGACAGTTTCCACAAACTTCTATAACTCCAACTTTGTTTACAGATACCTCCTTGTCAGATGTGACACAAATTCAACATTTCCCAAGCTCAACTCATTTTCTTTCCCACAAACTCTTCTCTTTCTCCTGAATTACTTAGAAAGTAATATTATCACCTACCCAATAACCTAATCAGAAACCTGGCAGGCACCTTAAACTTTATGTCCTCTTTGCTTCCTAATAAATCCCCAAGTTTTATTGATTCTATATCCTGATGCCTCCTATAGTCCTCACTTCCTCTCAATTTGTACTGCCATTGCTGCATTGCTTCTTATCTCACCAAATACAATATCCTCCTGATTTCCATTATTCTCCTATCCTCCAATTGTTTCCCAGGTAATCTAAATCTCATAGCTCATTAAATCATTCACAACTTAAAATCCTTCTGTGAGTTCTTCATTACCTACAAGATAAATAACTCCTTGGCAATGCATAGAAGACCCTCTGTCTTGATACGGTTTCTCATTCCATACTTCTCTCCTCCTCAAGTCACCTTCCAGGCTTCACATACTCCCATGCTTTCTATGCTACTGGCAAACACTTTACTTCCATTCCCACATGTGGAATGCCCTTTTTTCTACTGACTATTGTCTTCCTGTATGGTCTACTCATCTTTTAAGATTCCCCTCAACCATCAGCTACTTAAAAATAAAAATAAAAATAAAAACAAAAACAAAATAATCACTAAACCTTTGTACAGAAATTGCAGTCCTCTAAGAAGCAGCCTAGATATTACCAGGGGTCTTGTTAGAAATGCAAGATTTCAGGCCCCACTCCAGGGCTATTGAACCATAATCTGCATTTTAATAAGATTCTCAGTCAATCTGATGTGCACTGAAGTTTGAGAAGTCTTTTTGTAGGAAGAAGTTGTTATTCTCATCTCCTTTATTATGTATCTATTACATTCCAGGCACCGTGCATTTTCTCATCTTATCTTTACAACATCCACTAGAAACAGGTATTATCATCCACAATTTACAGATTAGAAATTAAAGATGCTTAAGATATAATCACACAGCTACAAAGTCTCAGACCTGGGATTTTCAACCTGTCTTGAGTGTATAGTCCATGCTCTTTGTTCATTCCAAGACACTCTCTAATATGACAGAATTTAAGTTGTTTTCATTTGTATGTACTCTACTGGAGGTACCTTTATCAAGGTCACTGATATTAAATGGGTAAAATTACTATGAAGAAGTAGAATATCAAATGGCTGAGAAAAGAGATGTGGGAGGAAGTAGAAGGAGAGAGAATTGTTGGGGAGATCCTAGAATAACTGCATGAAATCCAATTCATTTTTGTGACTTCTCTCAGTTTATAACATCTGAGAGTAAAGAAAGCAATTTAGCCTCTGAATATACTTTGCACATCAAACTTTTAAATCCATTGCATCACCCCAAATCGCTTTCTCAGACACAAGTGATTGACCCTGATATGGACTAAGTATTTGTACCTTCTACCTCTCTCCCCTGTACCCTCCCTCTCCCCAGTTCATTTGCTGAAATCCTAACCCACAGGATAGTGGCGCCTTTTGGAAATAATTAGGTTCAGAGGAGGTTATGGGGCTGGGGGGTCCCATGATGGGATTAGTGCCTTTTTAAGAATAGACACTAGAGCTGCCTTCCTTGGCCATGTGACTATATGGCAATAAGGCAGCCATCTGCAAGTCAGGAAGAGGTCTATCACCAGGAAGCAAATGTGCCGACAACTTGAACTTGGACTTCCCTGCCTTCAGAACTGTGAGAAAACAAATTCCTGTTATGTAAGCCACCCAGTCTAAGGCATTTTTTTTTTTGCAATAGCCTGAGCTGACTAACACAAACCTCTTTAGCAGTTTTGGAATATTTTGTGTATCAACAAGAGAATTTGCAAAGTAGTTTATAGGCATTAGTATAGTTAACTTCTTTGTCAGTGTTTTGAAATTTGAAATGTGACAGAGTTTTTAGAGTGGTAATTCAATCCCCAAGTAAATCTCTCTTGAATGAGGTTTTTGTTTTTCCCTACCTCAGGCTTTCTTTTTGATTATAAAAAGGTGAGTATTAAGGCTTTCACAAAAGGCAGTTGAACAGAGAAGACATCCAACAATGTGGAATACATTGACCATCCAACCTTTGACCTGCTCTATAGATATCCTTGGTCAGCTTCAGAAAAGCAGTGTTTTCATTGTCCCTGAACGTAGAGTGGTTTTTTGTTTGTTTGTTTGTTTTTTGTTTTTTTCACCTGTGCCTTGGTTCAAGTTCTCCCAGGAGTATTGTTTCTGCCGCTCCCCTCTATCTACCCCACTTACTCCCAAACTTCAGAGGAAATACCACCTATTCCATCATGCCTTACTCACTGGTTCTGGCCCACATGAATCTCCTTTTCTGAGCTCTCATTCCATTAGTGGTCCTGTGTCTTAGCACTTAATCTCCTCTAAACCATGCTAATGAAATGGATGTGGTGTTCCAGGCTACATTGATCAAGTCAGACTTGGCTGGACTTCTTTCTGGCTGCAGGAATGAAATGCCTTATGATAAGAATTCATCTTATATCATACAGTTTTGTTACTTAACTCACAGCAGACTGTGAGAATCTGGAGGGCAGTGACTCTGGTTCTTTCTTCTCTCTAGCCTCCTTGGTACCCAACCCATGAAGCAACTGTTGAATTCACTTGGAATGTAAGAAGACTCTACACTTCTGAGCCATTTGAATGCAACTGAATGAATGTGTAGAAAGTAAGTGAAGCCACTATGATTCCTGGAGAGTTTGAGGCTTCCTCCTTGAACAGGAGGTTTCATGTATGAACCACTATGATGCTCACACAGCACGGATGTGATGGTGGCAGCCACGCTTCAGCCGGAGATTGGAGCAGGTACAGATAGAGCATGCCTGGTCAGAGTAGACACATGATTTTTTTTCGTCACTTTCTGGCTAGGTCTTTACTTTCATAATAGCTTAAGCTTTAAAAAATCCTGAATGGAGATGGTGAGTAATTTTATATTGGAGTGCCAACCCTAATCCTTTTATGTTGACTGCCTGGAACATCATGTTGAAAAGGATTTGAAAGTAGCTTCTGGGATAAGTGGAAAAGAACACCAGAATTAACCAACGTTGTGGCACTGGCATGGTTTATTTGACAACACTGACCTTGGTGATACGGAGTTAAAAATAAAAAGAAGTTCAAAACAGGCTTCTTCCCATAAAAATTGATTGAAGAAATAATAAATGTGTAATATAATTAGTGAAGAAAATGTTAAGAGTGTTACATTGTGGAGCAGATATGATTTTATTTATTTTTAAAGATTTTATTTATTTGACAGAGATCACAAGCAGGCAGAGAGGCAGGCAGAGAGAGGAGGGGAAGCAAGCTCCCTGCTGAGCAGAGAGCCTGATGCAGGGCTCCATCCCAGGACCCTGAGATCATGACCTGAGCCTAAGGCAGAGGTTTTAACCCACTGAGCCACCCAGACACCCCAACAGATATGATATGATATGATTTTATTTTATTTTCTTAAAGATTTTATTTATTTATTTGTCAGAGTGAGAGAGCGGGAGATTGAGAAAGAGCCCGTGAGCCAGTGAGTGCACAAGCAGGCAGAGTGGCAGGCAGAGGCAGAGAGAGAAGCAGGCTCCCCACCAAGCAAGGAGCCTGGGATCATGATCTGAGCCAAAGGCATCGGCTTAACCAATTGAGCCACCCAGGCATCCCCCAACAGATATGATCTTAGAGTAATATTTAAAACCTAAAAATTTATTGCACAATAATTAAACCAACACAGGGGGGAAAGAAATGAATGTGGGCTGAAAAGTTCAGGTAAAATCTGCCCTGAAAGAAGCTAAGCTGAGCCACTTGAGAAGAGATTTAGCCATGATGAGAGAGAAGTTGTCCTCTCAAAGGAGTAAGGATGACTTGACAAGAAGAGTAAGAAAACTAAAATGCCTCAGCCAAGGAAATTTGTAAGGGGGCATAGGAAAGGGGTATGATTTGGACAGAAGACAGAGTAAGGGGAGTTAGTTTCTTCTAAGAACTGGAAATCAAGCCTACTGTTCTAGTGCCCTAGCTTTACCTGAGTGGGTAAGAATGGCAGGAGCACAGAGTCCCTTGCCCTTTGTCTTTGCCTAAGATTCTCTTCTGCTCATAGTGGCTCCATTCAAGAAGCAGGGCCCAGACATGTGGAGAGAATGCTTGGCTGCTCTTGTAGATCTGGGTGACCCCAAGGAGAAAGTTTCTGGGAGGAGTTTGGACATAAAAAGTGGGTAGGGGATGAGAAGTGGATAGGGGATGAGAAGTGGGTAGGGGATGAGACAAGCAAGAGAAGGTTCATTTTGCAGCCTGGAAGGAGCACAAAGCCCCTTAAGACAAGATCATCAATAACTGGACGCTCAGAGGGCTTTTATCCTACAAATTCAGAACTTGTCATCTTCATGGATTGGGTGCTATAAAGATGCCAATAAGGACACATGATCTATGTTTTCATATGGGCAATCTGAGATGTATAGAAAGTAAATGCCCCATGGATTATAGAATATGTTATAGAAGAATCCTCAAATATAGTCAAACACAGCGACGTGTGTACTGGATCTTGTCTCTCTACATTTTATCAACCAGCAGGCAATTTATTTAGTAGTTTAAAGCATGGAATCTGGAATCAGAATGCCTGTGTTTGAATTCTGTCTGTACCACTCTAAGATACCTACCTAACTACCCCAGTTCTATCTGTAAAATGCAGTACTTCCCACACAAAGTTTCTGTAAGGTTTAAATGGAAAATGCTCAGAATAGAGCTTCACACATAGTAAGCACGAGAATGTTAGCTATTATTTGTGGTTAAAGAAGGTGAAGGAGGAAAGGAAATGGCATGATTATATGCTTGCATAATGCATCTTTAAAAATTACTATTCCTGAATTAGAAACCATATCATTAAACATTCTAAAAAAGTCTGTGCATCTGAAAATTCTCTAATTGTACATATTGTGCTATTTATTTCCAAAATATGTAAAGAATTCAGAGATGGGAAAGAGAAGGCTCTTTTTATATTATTCACTAGTAAAGTCAAAACGTCAAACTAGCCAGAAAATAATGGATGAAATGGTACATCTCAAAATCTGAAAATAGGGATGTTTGTCCAAATTACTCACTTTCTAATGGATGCTAAAGGCAATAGAACTGCTCTTAGCAGAAACAATGAGAGGAGCTAATTTCTATTTAAAATTAATGTTTAAATGACTGCTTAAGCTTCAGGAAAATAAACATTACAGTCCATTGCCCAGTTCAATTACTTAATATGTGGTAAGTCCTGTGTGACAGACAGTCATTTGTCAGCAAAAAAAGCTCTTAAAAGTATGTTATAAATCTATCAGAAAAAAGGAACCATTTTCTTTTTGCCTTACAGAGAAAAAATTCTAGCTGGGTAAAATACCCCTTGCCAAACAGTTAAAGACAAATTGGAAAGGCTACAATTTAAGGATAAATCATTAAAAGGCTTTCAAGATGATTAATATATTTTCAAATTGATTCTCTGCCTCCAACCAGATAGATTTATGTTATGCAATATTTTAATATAATCTTTAATTAAATTAGCTTTAGCAGGTGACATTTTAAAATAAGCTTAATGAGTATTTTCTATTCTAGCAATTTGATCATGTACAACTTGCCAAATGTGATTTCCTAGCTTTTTTTTTTTTCTTTTGAGGAAAAATAGAAAAGGACCCCCAAATAATTTAAGGGCAAGCTCAAGATGTGATGTCAATTTATGATTTGTGCCAAATGGGTTGTAAAACAGAGTATCTTTCAGTCTTGTGGTTGGCTTGGTAAACTCCAGGACACTGACCAAAAAACCTAATTGTCCAATCATTTATAACTATCTTCATGTCCTGCGAGATTTTGATCAGGCTAATGGAATCTTGCTGACATAGCTTGTGTATCAGGTCAGGTACAAGTTGTAGGAATCTTGGGCCTCTTTTTCTTACATGTAGATACTCTTTCAAAGATAGCTACAGCTACACTGCAGGACTGAGACAGCTTGGAGTCTTGCTATACTCCCAGGAGAGGAGCTTTCCTTTAGTATAAATGTTTCAGAGTCAGCACCTAGCTCTTTGAGCAGCTGGAAAGCTGGTGTGTTTCTCCTTTTGTTTGCTTTTTCTTTTCTTCTGCTCTGGTCCCATGTGCTTCCCTTAATACTTTTCTTGAGGGAATTATGATCCTTTGGGTTGTTCTACAAAGTTAACCTCTTGGGAGACTGTCCAAAATGTGTAAAAAGAATCCCATTCTTTTTCATTTAATTTTCACCTTCAGAGTTTAAAATTGCTGAACTTTTGAGTCATTTTGGGGGAAATTAAAGTGACTTTTTTTTTTTATATCTTTGGAAGTACTGCATAATTTTTTTAAAGAGGGCAAATGGGAGAGAATATGAAGGAGCAAGAAGGAATCACAAAGACAAATGAAAATAAAATAAAAGATCATTAAGTATACCAGTATTAAACAGCATCAGTATGCCTAAGTTCCCATGTGTGGTTTACACATGCACCGTGTTGAGATGATGTCATCCAATCACAAAAGCTACATAAAATAAAAACCTGATGTAATCTTTTTAACCAATCAGAAAGAATATATCTCTCCCATTTTCCATCAGGCACTGACATTACACTGTATTTAGGAGACTTTGTAGGACTGCTGATTATAGGTAACTAATCCAAGATTAAAAAAATAAAAGCAAACACAGTTGCTTTGCTGATAAATTCTGTTTAGCTAAAATGGTCAGTCTGTGCAAATGTGGCTTTAGGCATACAATGTACTCTCCCTAGGAAAAGTCATAAGAAAACCCTTCACGACTCTGCAATAGCTATCTAACTAGGGTTTAGGTACAAGTTCAAAGATAGATAGAGTTTTGCTCTAAAGAGCATGGTACATGGCTTTTGAGTTACCCACAGTTGAGGTTAGACCCTGAAGATGAATATAAGGACTGGCAATCTAAATTACTGTGCCACTGTGGTGTATGGAATGATTTAGGGTCCTATACCATGGGCAACCCAAGACAGTGCTCTGGGGAAGTTGTCTGAGGTGGCTGTGTTTATTTCCAGAGTCCCTTCTTCCTCCATCCTGTTTCATCTGGCTGTCAGTTTAACCTTGCATGCAATTAAGCTGTGATTAAGGGGTCAGTGATGATGTTTTAGAAGGTACAGTTTATTTTACAGTAAAGGAGAATATCTGACAATAGTAAAAATCTTTCTCCCTTTTTGTGAGGGAGAAAACCAACCATTTAGGAACCAAAAAATGTCTTTTGTGCACCTGCTGGGTGCCTGACCTGTGGGAGGGCACATGGAAGTGCAAGATATGGCTTTGCCCTCCTGGGACTTCCAACTTAGGTATAGACAAAAACATGCCAGCAAACCTTTAACTCATAATGCACAAGAGAAATGTAAACTACATAGTATAGGCCATGAGTGCCAAAGAAGTGGTGACAAAATGACGGGTTCCCACAGCTGCCTAAGTGGATGAGGTCAAAATAGAGATCAACTGATTATCATCGCAGTAGGGGGGGAAAAAAAAAAAAAAGAGACCATAATTCAGACAGCATTCCACAGACACCAGAGAAAGAATATAGAATACAGAGAACTACAGGGAGTGTAATAATTGACTATTTCGTCAATATTAAGCTTTCAATAAGAATCTTTTTTTTTTCTTTTTCTTTTTCTTTTAAAATAAGATGGTTTTAACTACCGTGACAGACTAAACTTACATGAGCATTTGAACATGGAGGAAAAGAAGTAAGAGCCTTTGGGGTTAAAACTTCAATATGAAATGTATTAAATACAGAAGATTCTTTTATGAAAGGCTTCTAAAGTTGTCTTACATTTCTTAAATCAATCTGTAGCACATAATCAGTAAAACCATATCATTTAAACAGAAAAATCATGACTTAGAAACTCACCCTTGTGCAGCTGTATCCTATTATGGCTGTAACTTAACACATGAGTTTCAGAAGTTGTTAAAGTTGAGATCAGGCTAACAAATCTTAACTGTTAAAAAAAAAAGCCTATAGTGAGATGAGATGGCAGACCATGAAGAAGGACTAGATTTGATCACAGGTTGAATGTTGATCGTAGTTTGTTTATTTGTTAAATCTTACTTATATATTAAAAAATAAACGTATTGGGACAGATGGCCATTAAACGATCAAGAGGCCACTAAAATTTTTTTTTCTCCATTTTGAAAAATTTTCCTCTGGGGCTGAGATTTTCAGTATTTAAATCTACCAAATGTATATATACTGAATAAAGGATTAGAGAACAGTGCTTATGGCATTAATGGCTGAAACCAAAATCTGCATTTTTCTCTTGGTATAATTAATTAAAATAAAACTAGTTGTATCCTGTAATAAAGTAAAGCCAGCATGTGAGTAGGCTTCAGCTCACACTTTAGATGCTAAAATTATCAGAATTCAAATTATTGTAATTAAGATGATGTTGTTAATGCAAAATAAGCTAGTGAGCAGTGGAGGGTTTTTTTTTTTCCTTAACCATATTCTTTTAGGCATACTTTATGTGGTGGAATGTAATGCAATATGTGTAGAGATTTTACTGCACAAGTACCTTTATCCCTTACATCCTACTCCATTCCTTTTTGTGAAATGCAAAAACCATAAATGTATCATCAAATTTATAGATTTCAGATAACTACACTAAAAAGCATGGGATGGAGAAAACACTTTACTCTTGAGGATTTTTGCTCTCTTGGGTTGCATACAGTCAGATTCATGATTACTAAGGTGTTTTTAATAGCTTTATAGTCTGGTCCAATTTTTCCAAAGGGTAAAAATGTACCTTTTGAAGTATTTACCTATCTGATATAAATAAAACCTTTCATGCAGAAAAATGTTTCCCAAATGGAAGTTAATGCACCTCAAATATGTGAGAAATTTGCTTCTAATTGTGCAATGTTTAGTAAAGTTTTCTTCTCACTTTTTTATTATGAAATTTGGGAAAACATATTTATGAAATCCAACATCACTTTGTTGGTCAATGCTGGAAACCAAAAGATCTCAAGGCTTCAACGACAATGAAGTTTTTTTTTTTTTTTAAAGATTTTATTTATTTATCCGAAAGACAGAGATCACAAGCAGGCAGAGAGGCAGGCAGAGAGAGAGGAGGAAGCAGGCTTCTGGCTGAGCAGAGAGCCTGATGCGGGGCTCCATCCCAGGATCTGGGATCATGAACTGAGCCGAAGGCAGAGGCTTTAACCCACTGAGCCACCCAAGCGCCCCTGAAGTTTGTTTTTTAACAATCTGTTTTAAGAAAGTTTGCCTTGATTTTGGCTTTCAGTTAGTCAAAGTGATTTCTCACTATAGGCCTGTATACATTTGCAAATTTTGCATCTTGTGTGGCTGGGCAAGAGGGCAAGGGAATTTCTGCTGTTGAAAAAGCTGTGATTCTCCCTTAGTATCAGGAAGTGTACCTCCAACACAGAAGTCTAATATTTCCCCCAATGCAACATAAGGCCATAAGCTTGCAGAAATAATCTAACAACACCGTTAACTCCAGTGGCTCCCTGTTGCCTACACTTCTGTGTGATTCCACCTGATTTTATAGCCTTGTCGCCACCTTCCCCAATGCACTGTTTTTGAATTGCCTGATATGTCTTTGGACAAGCTCTTCTTTCTCCTCAAAAATGCCCTTCCCCTCTGACTCTCCTGTCACATACCTGTTCAGATGGGCCTATTTAATGAGTTTCCTCCATATTCCCAGAAGAGTTCATTTCAATGCCCTCCCTCCCAACCCCCCATTTTCCCATGACAGCACAAATGACAAGGTAATATAATACTTCTGAGAGGCAATATCATCTAGTGGTTAAAGGTGAGGAGTTGGAATAGCATTTGAATTCTGGCTCTATCACTCATTAACTGTGTGGACTTGGGCAAGGCACTTTAATCTCCAGGAGACTCAGTTCCCTCACCTACAAACAACAATAGTGCCTACATTACTGGTTTGTTGTGAATAAATGTTCCTAGCATTGTGCCGGTCATCACATGATGAGGACTTGATATCCTAGCATTACTATGAATGGATAAAGAGCAAGCCCAAAGATGGCAGATAAGCATATTATACTCTTGTTATATGAAGAGTTAACATTCAGAGTAGAATCTGAAAGTGCAGCCATCTTGAAATCATGTAGCTATCCTTTGAGAAAGCAAGCACACTAGGAACTGTCAAGTAGTGGCAAACAAATAGTAAGCTCAGACACACATTTTAAAAGAGCTGACAAGGGCTGCTTTTAGGATAGCTCATCTTTGGTTGTGACATATGACAAACAAAAAGAAATTGGATGTTGAACAAAGCCAGGAATGGAAGGCAACATGGAGATATGCCTTAATTTCCCTGCAAAGAGATTCTGGCTGGTGGTTTGGAGACTCCTAGCGTTACTTGTTACAAATTTGAGACAGTTACACAGTGGAGAACAATCCAGTATCAGCTTAGATGAGCAAATTTCAAATTGAGAGCCCATTTTATTTAAAATGTCTTTCCATTATTTTTTATTTGAAATGTGAAATAGTTCTGGAAAAAAAGCAAAAAATTATTATGGAATTCATTTCCTTCCAGGAAAGAACATTTAAAAAAACCAAAAAACCAAAAAAACAAAGTGCAACTATTGCCAGATGAACACCTTGTCTATAACAAATGAGATATTTAATGCATTGCAAAATGCCACTTGGAGGATAGCTGAGAAAAGCAGCTAAATAATATTTCCTTAAATGAATGTAACTATCCCCATGTGTATCAGTCTCAGACCAGAAAACTCTCTGGGTACTTTTCCTGACCAACTTGAAGAGAAAATTCAATTTACAATTGCTTGTTTTTAAATAAATCAAAAGCCACTGAAGGCCAAAAAAATAAATAAATAAATAAATAAATAAATTCAAATGATCATTTATATCCCTTTATTATGTGTTTCCAAAGAATGAAGAGAGAAAAAAAAACCTGTCCCTGCATTTATAGAAAATTAAGAAAAACATTTTGAGAGAGAGAGAGAGAGAGAGAGTGTGAGAGAGTGTGTGTGTATGTGTTAATGCTCTTTTGTTCAACTGAGCTGGGTTTTAAAAATTCTTGGACTGGCTTTTCACCTTGCAAGAAAGCAAGGTAGCAATTTTTCTTAAGGATTTGGCAGTGATGTACTCAAGTGCTTAGCTCTGTCCTTCTGGCAGGAAGACACTGGACTGGGGTGGGGGAGAAAGGGCCACAAGTAACTAGGAGGAGAGGAGGCTGCTCAGAACCTGCCATTCAGGGCTGATGGCAACTTTTTACAAGCTGTGTTAAAAGATGAGTGTGGTGGCAGCAGCTTATGGGTGTGCCAAAGAAAATGAGTCCACGTGCTAAACTCTGGCATGTGCATGATAGGCTGCCAAGGCATGGCATAACCCCCCGGCAGACTTTTGATGTCCTGCCCCAGAAAATGAGTAAGCCTGTTCCCATTTATTCCATGAGGCTGGTGAGTGGCTGCATGTTTCAATGTTATAAAAAGTGCTGGTACAGAAATTTGCCATTTGGCTTACTTTCACTTAGTCATTTTTCAGATTAGAAACACCTGAGTGGAGAGGATCAGCAGTTTAATACCCATACCTATTTAAGCCATGCAAGCAGTTGCAGAGTACAATCCATTTAAGGGTAAGCGCTATCTGATCAAATTTAGGTTCTGTGTTAATGAATGAGATACATGAAATAGGAGACTTCTTTATCCTTCCATATAAGAGAGTTCCCGCAAAGGTCTGGATGATAGAACATAAGGTATGTTTTATTTTAACCCCTTTTCTATTTTATTCTCGCTGCTAAACTGTAAACAATTGGTGGAGTTTAGTTAAGCTTAAAAAGTGACCATATAATTACAGACTAAACTTCTTATTCACAAGAAACTCAGTGAAAAGTTGCTCCTCTGTTTCTTTTTACTGCTTCCACTCTCCAAACCCGCAGCATAAGACCCTTGGTTCTACACAACTTATTCAAAGCTTTGAGCAGGTCAAGAGCCCTTTCACCCTTCACTAGTGAATTCAGTGCCATTGTAGGAGAAAGACGTTCTTTCCTTCCCTTTTTACTTAAAGGAACACACTAAACCTGAATAGACTCCAGGTTAGATTGGGGGAGGAGTGATTTTTATTTGTCTAGCATAGCTATTGACATATTCTTGAAGAGAATATTTTAAAAGACAGAAAAAAGGAAGATAGGAAGGAAGAAAGGAAGGAAATAAAGCACTTAAATATGGTATTGAAGGGCACACTGGTAAAAATTTAATTTCTAAGAAGAAAATTTTATAGAAAAAAATGGCCTAACATTTTTGTCTTCATCACACATAACAGAAATATAAACTAAAAGGACATCTGGAAACTAACATTATTCAGCAATCAGAGAGCAAAAATCCAAAGCATTGATGTTTTGATGGAGACAAACATAACAAGATTCACAAAGAAAGCTGTAACTTATTGAAGAAAAAAAAATTCCATATGCATTTTACCTTTTGGGCAGTTTCATAGCAAAATTCTATTTCAGAAGCCCTTTGTAATATGAAACTCACTGTAGATAAGATACAACACGAAGATAGTCTGTTTTGCAGCAGTAGGAAATCAAATTGGTTCCAGAAACTAAGTTACATGACAAATGGTTTAATAGTATTGCTAGGATTGGAGAGCTTGGTTGAATTATTTTTCATAATCATTAAAAAATTTTTTTGAAATAATTTTGCCATAGCTGTTCAGATTTTTTTTTTTTGAGGGGGAGGTGTTGCAGAGGTGGGAAGACTCTAATTTTATTGGCCTTTTAATTAAAGTGTTATTATTTGTTACCAAAATTCAAAAGCTCACTGGTGATTTATTTATTGTTGTTTGCAAAAAAAAGTTTCAAACACAATATTTAATTTAACACAGTTAATATGTTTTGAGGATTAAACAGGTTAACAAATACAGAATATTATCATATCTAAGTTATTTTTAGCTTTAATCTCAGCAGTAATCAGCCTTTCTTTATTTATAAAAGCATCTAGAAGAGTTCATTAAGTCTCTGGACAGTCTTTATTTTAGGAAAGACTTCCAAACAGTTAGTAAGATGTATCACTGACAAAATAACACAGCAACTAATACACGTAGGTGAAATGAATTCATTCTCCTGACTGAAGTCAGGAACAAGTTAAATATCACTTAGACCACAGCACACGACTACAGAGATTTAGGAGAAATCATACTTAAATAGGATGTGACTAGACGTTTAGGACTATTTTCAGAAAACTTTTTCCCCTTCAGTACTTACAGTCTTTGAAGACTAGAGCGGGGTCTCTGTGAGGCAAGACTTGGGCAATGATGTGTCTCAGGGATTCCAAGGTTCTGTCCATCTTGGGTCTGCCTGTGTGAGCCTGCTGCACAGTGTCCTCATGCCTGAATTCTTGCAGTCCTGGACTGAATTTGTGCAGCTCATTGATGCACAGGATTACCAAAGAATCCCTTTTAACATCTGCCAATCAGACATTTCCCAGAATCTAAAGACCCCTCAGGGGGCCCTCCTCCCAGGCTCACTTATCTTTGTTGTAGGCTGAGCTAATTAGCTCTAAAGGCTGGCTGACAGGCTGGTTCCCATTGCTTCCTTCTGTTAAACACACCCACCTACAGGCTAGCCGGGGAAGCTCGATAATCATGGGACCAGATTTCCTCTCCAACCAGATTCTGCCTGAATGGTGTACGGCTTTCTGACTTGGGTATTTCTTTTGGTCCCCCACCTTCAAATGTGCTGTCCCCAGTATAAAATCAAGAAGGTTATTTCTCAAGGAAATTACTTTAGTAACAAAGGAATTTCCAGCTCAGAATTTCTAGTTAAGAATTAGTACAATCTAAATTCTTTGGTAAAGAAGTGCTATAAAGATCATGGATATTGCCAGGGATCAGATTATGCTTTCTATTTGAATTCGGAGAGTCCTTATGGGAACCAAGTTTAAAATACCCCCCTTCACCCAAGTTATAGTAGCTTCTGAGGGTAGTAGTAAGTAAAACCTTTGCACTGTCTTTTGGCTTGCCTGAGAATGTTTGTTTTCCTATTTATTCTTCAAGGCAATCATTCCTAGGATTGAGTTAGTGAAATCTGCTACCACTCACTTCCTTTTAGTTCATGATAACTCCTTCTATTAAAATTTTCAGGAGATGCAAAATATGTCTTGTTCTAAAGAATATAGTTACTAAAATATCTTACAGATTATAGTACCTTTCTCTAATTCCCATACCACTCACAACAAGGTTAAATAGTTTTTCCACAGGAGACATAAACATAAGTCATGGGATTCCACTGCAGTAATTAGGATTTATACCAGAACTGACTTTTAATGGCTGTGACCTATGTTAGTTACTGAAAACTTGCTGAGGACCACTCTTTTACTTAAAATATTTTTCCAGAGTAGGCACAGGAGAGTGCCCTCCAATGTTCTTTCCAATTTTCAGATTCCATAATTATGTGGTATATGATTAACTGAAAACAGTTCTTTAAAGATAATATAAAAGTAAAATATTTTGCATGTGATAGGCTTCTTCAGCTAGTTGGTAGAAGGGTGGGCTTGATAAAAGGAAACAAAAGAAATGGGGCTATAATAATAATTCTTATCATAATGACTATTACTTAGTAAATGCCCCCAGGAGTATATGTTACGCACAACAGAGACATGGGGCTGCCCCATTGTGCAGATACTATTAAAGAAAGAACTTGAAAAGAAGTAGCAC
This sequence comes from Neogale vison, assembly GCF_020171115.1. NCBI lineage: Eukaryota > Metazoa > Chordata > Mammalia > Carnivora > Mustelidae > Neogale > Neogale vison. Next base: position 196,235,688 of record NC_058091.1, on the reverse strand, counting down.
TTCATGTTAAGACACTTATTTAGGGTCCCAAAGTGTACTTTATGTGGGCTGAGCCAAATAAGAAATCATCAGTATCCTTGCCATTCATGAGTTTATAAATTTAAGAGAGAAACTAGATAAATGCCTATTATTATACAGTGATTGGACACAACATATAAATGAATGTAAGTATTTTCAGTGTCATACTAAATTGGAAACCAGGATATTTAAGGTTCCCATTAGAGAAACAAATTCTCAAAGGAATGAGAATGATAATATAAAAATTGTTTGATACTCAGATTTCAATCAATAATGGACTTTTTAATGGGCATAAATTTAATTCTAGCAGTATATAAAAATATTTTGGTTGTGTCGTATGGTGGAAAGAACACTGAATTTTATATTAGTAAGATTTAGGATTTGATTTTTGTTACCTCTATGACGTTGAAGAAGTTACTCATCTCTGGGCTCAGTGTCCTCACCATTGGCCCCCCTAGAAAATTAAGGAGCTGAGTTGGATGCTTTCGTTCAGATTTAACATCTATGATACTGTGGCTATATTACAAATGACCACAAATATTATCACACATTTTCTAGCCTTCTGAAAATACACTTATTTCCTAAAAGCTGGACTGGTCTTCAAATAGAACACTTACAATTCCACAGTAAACCTGATATCCCTTCAACAAATGAGAGATACAAATTAATAGGGTCAATTCAAAGATACTCATCACCAATGCCAATTAGGAGTTTGTTAAGAAAATTAATTTTCAACTTCCCCGAGATTTTTCTAAAGAAGGCAAACTGTAGGGGGCCTGGGTGGCTCAGTGGGTTAAAGCCTCTGCCTTCGGCTCAGGTCATGATCCCAGGATCCTGGGATCAAGTCCCACATCCGGCTCTCTGCTCTGCATGGAGCCTGCTTCCTCCTCTCTCTCTCTCTCTCTCTGCCTGCCTTTCTGCCTACCTCTCTGCCTACTTGTCATCTCTGTCTGTCAAATAAATAAAATCTTTAAAAAAAAAAGGCAAATTGTTAAGAGTCCACTTAGAGAACCACAAAACAGCTTTGCAAAGATAATTCTATAAAAATATCATGATCTTGGGCGCCTGGGTGGCTCAGTGGGTTAAGCTGCTGCCTTCGGCTCAGGTCATGATCTCAGAGTCCTGGGATCGAGTCCCGCATCTGCTCAGCAGGGAGCCTGCTTCCCTCTCTCTCTCTCTGCCTGCCTCTCTGCCTACTTGTGATTTCTCTCTGTCAAATAAATAAATAAGATCTTTTAAAAAAAAATCATGATCTTTACTGAGTTATATTTTAAGAAATGAAAAAAGAATTATAGAAAGGGGACTGTACAACATTCCAGTTGGATAGTATAGTTTCTTCTTTCAGTTCAGGTCCAAAGCTTCAGCAGAAGTTTTCCAAATCCTCTGATAAACATTTTTCCTTGTCCACCCATAAAGACTTCTCACCCTAGAGTTCTGAGGTAAGACATAAAAAACCAACTCAGTGGCTTCTCCTAGTTCTCTGTCTTTGATGTAAAAAGTACCTGATGGAATTGGAAAAGCTTAAGAAACCCCTATGCTATATGTCTATTTCATATAGACTCTATGGTTCGCATGCTAGATTTCACTGTCAACCTCAACTACCTGTAGTCATAGGCCATAAAAAAAACTCAAGTATTAAAACAAAGGTAGATGACTACAGTGAAAACCAAAATGATGTCTTTACAAATTCTGTATTACTCAGAAGAGTGAAAAATGGCATCCAACTGACATATTTAGTATTCAAAACTTTTACCCTATGGTAAAAGAGGAAGGCTCAGGGCAACAGCATACTTACATTCTCAGAGTACAGAACTCTGAGAATGTAAGAAATCAAGGTGGTATATTTTGCACTATTTCATGCACAATGCAACAAAAAAGTCTATGGAAACAGGAAAAGAAAATTCATTCTTATAATTCCAGTAATATTTTTGTTGTTAAGTGGCTCATTATAGGCACAAAAGGGGTAAGGAAGTGGGGGGTCACCAATTGAAATAACATCAATCATGTTAAAACACATAATAAATGTATCAAAGTATCATCTTTGGTTATAAAAAGGAAAGAACATTTACTCTTCTCCTTGCCTCCCCACTTCATGATCTGCTCTGTCCTGGAGGAGGAGGCTGGAATCAGTAAACCAGGACACTGGGCCTGCAGGTATGGCTGTAGTGAAGAGGGTCAAATTCCAAGTGGGCAGGCATGCAGACTCCACAAAGAAGAGGCTTGCAGTAACTGAGTCTGAGCCAAATCATAGCTACTCATCTGTAGGAAATGAAGTGACTGAGGGGCGGAGAAAACATGGATTGAAACTTAGGAAGACTATCTTTCCTGCAATAATTTTTTCACTTACTTGCTAATGTTTTGATTCTTAAAAATTTACAATTTAAGATAAAGCAAATAAAATGAAAAAGAATTAAAGTTAGAGGGAGTATATCCTCTACAAAACAATGGGAAATGACTGATAGCAGCTCCTTCCAGATTCCAATGGGAGTTGGGTGAAGGGAGCTGGAAGGGCCTAAGAGCTGGATTGGCAAAAGAGGGTCAGGGCTGTGAGCAAGACTGTTTCTAGGGGTATGTTGGAGGGTGAAGAAGGGCAAGGCCAGGAAGAAACTTACTTTGCAGAGGCAATAACTAAAGGTTTAGTGTCAGCTAAACAAAGCTGAAGAGACTAGTAGGAAGAATGAATGTCTGGTTAGCCCCAACTTTTTAAACTCTCAACTGGGAAAGGACCAATGAGATGTTTGATTCAAGGTATTTATGAGAAGGTCAGTTAGAAAAGCAACCTCAGACAAAATTAAAAAACACAGGTAAGGGCGCCTGGGTGGCTCAGTGGGTTAAGCCGTTGCCTTCAGCTCAGGTCATGATCTCAGGGTCCTGGGATCGAGTCCTGCATCGGGCTCTCAGCTCAGCAGGGAGCCTGCTTCCCTCTCTCTCTCTCTGCCTGCCTCTCTGCCTACTTGTGATTTCTCTCTGTCAAATAAATAAATAAAATCTTTAAAAAAAAAACACAGGTAATATAAAATAACTTTATCTCATTTTTACCTTGATATTTCACTACATTTAGGAAATCATCAATAAGTATTAATCTGTTTAATTAACTACATGAACAGATAATTAGAGAATTAATATCCCATTTACAGGTTAGAAAAACGTACATCTCCTCATTTTCATACAATATTACAAAAAATGCTTTCTTAAAATAGTATCTTCCCCCCACCCCAGGTAAAACTGCATTCAGAATCAACACTCTTAACCAGAAAGCACAATGAAAATATACCTGTTTTTTTGAAACTTCCCATGCCTTGACATTTTTTTTTTTTTAAGATTTTATTTTACAGAGAGAGAGAGAGAGAGAAAGAGCACAAGCAAGGGGAGCAGTAGAGGGAGAGAAGGAAGGAGGCTCCCAGCAGACCAAGGAGCCCAATTTGGGACTCCATCCCAGGACTCTGAGATCATGACCTGAGCTGAAGTCTTGACTGAGCCATCCAGGCTCCCCTTCTTGACTGTTTTAAGTAAGCAATTATGCAGCCCTGTCTTGGTATTTGGCCTTGGAAGAAAAGTCAGAATTGATTCTTTAAGAAGGCCAAAGATCTCACCAGAGGAGGTTTTACTAGTTGACAGATTAAATTTTTAGGATAAACTCAAGAGATACTTAAAGGTGAGAGAATCTGAATATTCATTTACAAGATTGGAGACAATAGCGCCAAACCCTTAGGTCATTAGATACGTGTTCTGTGAAAACTGAACTCATTACCTTAAATGTGGCTGGCTGACATCCAGCGTAATATATATTTGGGAAAGAATAGCTTATTGTTTTGTTTATGGAGTGAATTTTTCTAGTAGACTTTATAATAATATTTTCTCTCATATAGGGTTATCTAATTATTGGTTCTTCTCCCTCTCCTTCCATTTCCTCACAGGAACCATCTCCCATGCCCCCCAACCCTCACCTTCTGCCTGGGACAGACTTCTGTCTGGGACAGAAGTTTATTTTGCTGGGTGCTAAAACAAAAACAAAAACAAAAAAAACAAAAACCAACTTTACACAAGTTGTGACTATGTGATCAGATTGATTCTAAAAGAGGTGTCTGAACTTCAGCTGAGTCTTTGTTGTATAAAGGAAGGGCATGCTGAGGGATGGGACAGGCTAACTAAAGCTACCTTCTTTTTCCCTTTCTTTTGATAGTCATATTTCTGGGGGTATGAGTTCTTTGGAATGTTTAAGTCTTTGCAACAGTAATAAGCAAAAGTAATAAGCAAATAAAAACCTAGACTATGAAAAAAATTAATAATATTAGATTAAAACAAACCTGGGAAGAATGTTTACTGGTTGTAAATAAACGACTTAAACCTGAGATTCGTTGATGGATATGTTAGGTTCAAACAAGCCAGTAATTTCATAGCTCCATATATTTTAGATGAAGGTTTCTGTAAAGATTGCATCATTAGTATACTCTTAATTCAATTCAGGCTATATTTATGGATAGCTTACATTAAGATAAAAGCCTTGCGCCCATCCATTTCACACTGTAAACTATAATTTCCATTTCACTTCCTATACAGTTAACTACCAGAGTACTGCACTTAGCATGCATCCTGTTGACACAAAAGAAATATTTATTTTCAAAAATTTGTTTAAAGGAAATAGAAAACTGTATAGAAAGGGCCCCATTTTTCCACAAAATGAAAACTACAGCAAGACCAAGTTAGAGAATAATATATTCTTCTCATCTTCTCCAGGTACCTCAGTAGCCTTGAGATCAAAGAAAAAGTACTACTCCCTACTCTACTACCCTACTCCCTTCCCACCCCGCCATGAAAAACCAGAAATGTTCCACTCAGGGCTTCAGTCTATTGAGATGGGTTTTCTTGGACCTGTGAGAAAAATGAAAGGTTTATCATGGAAAAAACAAATAAAAACCATTTTCTATAAAGGGAGGAAGTTTTGTGGGGGATAGGACTCAAAACCTTGTCCTGGTTGTAAGGGACTGTCTCTTCTCAAACCTCCATACCAAGAATTTGAGTCAAAGCTTGTGGACTTTGGTGACTTTGCAGTTCTAAACTACTTGAGTACTCTGCTTCTTCTACCTTTTGCTTTTCTGGTTATGTATCAATTCCATCTTTTCCTCCCCCTCATTCCCAACCCTATTTACTCCAAGTGACTTTGAGCAAGTAATTTTACATATAAAAATGCTTTCTCACCCCTAAAATAAAAATAAGGTAATCAAAAATCTCTATACCTCTAGTATAATAGGATTCTATCCCAGATTTTCTTAACCTTAATACTTAAGCTGATCTGCAATATTTTAGCTTCTGTTAGATTTCTTCCAAAAAATTGTCTAACATTGACAAAGTTCCCTTAGTTCTCCCTTCTACTTTATTATTTTTTAAAATTAAAAAAAAATTTTAACTTTTAAAATATCATCAAACCCAACATGGGGCTTGAATTCATGACCCTAAGATCAAGAGTCACATGATTGGGATACCTCAGTTAAATGTCTGCCTTCAGCTTAGGATCTTGATGTCAGGGTCCTGGGATAGATCCTGTGCCTTGCAAGGCTCCCTGCTCAGTGGGGAGGCTGCTTCTCTTTCCCCCATTGTTCCCCCACCCCCACCCTGCCTGCCCTCACGTATGCATGTGTGTGCATGCTTTCTCTCTCAAATAAATAAATCTGTAAAAAAATAAAACTTGCATATCTACCAACTGAGCCAGCGAAGCACCCTCCCAACACCTTTAAAATCAAATCACTACAGGGCTCAAAATCTACAAATGCTCCTTTTGCAATATATCGAGTTAATTCCATAAAAATTTTCAAAATCATCTTTAATTTGGTCCTTTGCTGCCTAATATCCCTTTCCCAACTATAGCATATTATATTCGTCTTTTGCATGACTTCCTATTTGTAAGGTATTTTTCAGTCTACTTATTCAAACAAATCCGTCTTCCCCACAACTCTCCAAATTACTCTAGCCTTTCACTTATCCACTGTCTTTGAAGTTCCTCAGCATGAGATCAATGATACCAGGCTCTTTAGTACAGTCTACTTTGTACCATCATGTAATTGTTGCATATTTATTTTTGTCTCCCCAAACACAGCAGAGGCCTTCAGTCAACAAAAATTTTATTTTAAAAAATTTAATCTAAATTTAATCTAATATCTTTAGACAACATCAAGCATTTGCAAAACTTATCTGAACACTGTGTTTTTTTTTCTTTATGTAAGCCAAACTTCTATCCACAGCAGTTAGAGTAAGCATTTTTTTTGACTCATTCAAGTGTTTTTTTTTTTTAAAGATTTTATTTATTTATTTACAGAGAGAGATATAAGTAGGCAGAGAGGCAAGCAGAGAGAGAGGAGGAAGCAGGCTCCCTGCTGAGCAGAGAGCCCGATGTGGGACTCTATCCCAGGACCCTGAGATCATGACCTGAGCTGAAGGCAGTGGCTTAACCCACTGAGCCACCCAGGCGCCCCAAGTGGTTAATTTTTTTAATGGAAGCATATAATATCATAACAAATATTCCAAGTAATGTATTTTTGTGTTACAAGGCATACTCCTATTTATGAGTTAAGCTACAATAATCTGATTGTAAATGGTATATAGAATGCTAATTTTAATGTCATTATTTATATTAAGGTAAAAGAAAAATTATATTTAAAATATAACTGTATTAGTCACTCAGTCCAAGTGTTGTAGACTTTGGAGTTATTTCCACACTCCCAGTTATAAAATAACTGTGTAAGTCACATTATGAACTTTACCTCATTCCCAGCCTTCTACAGTTGCATAGGATGGTTGAGACCTTCATACAGCAAATCAAGGTCAAACTAAGATATGGTCTGATGCTCTCTATGGAGATATTCTGAAGAGATATGAAGAACAGTGGAGATGGTGAACCTTAACCACCCAGAATATTGCATGTGACTTGAAAATATCTATACCTCAGGGTAGTGCTTTCCCTGAGAACCTGATGAATTCATCCCTCCACATTGTGGAAGTGTCTGATACACTTCTAAGGCAGCAGGTTTACGAGGAAAGTTCTTTAATTAGGTAACTCTTCGTCTGTTTCTTAAAACTTATTGCATACATGACTAAAAGACAGATTATCTTCTGTTTAGTACCCTGTAAAGATCTACAGGGTTCTATTGAAAGCTTTTTTAAAGACAGCCAGCCAGCTACGCACCAAAGAACAGACCAATGGCTAACAATGTCTGTTATTTAAAACAAGTATAAACTGCATTATCATGTAGGAAAAACTTACTTAATAGGAGTAACAAGTAGAGGATGAAAGCCTACAAGCAATGCATTTGTGCATCCAGATAAAACAAAACTGAAAGGTTCATGGTCAAAATTCAATGACCTTGGAAATAGGGAAGATTCCTCAGGAATCCTTCTTTTGGTAACCTGAAATCATTTGAGCAGTACTTCCTAACATACAGCACGTTATCAGGCACTGTGCTACGCTCCTTACAGGTGTTATTTAATTTTTACAATAACTCTAAGACAGGCACTACTAAATGTCCTTATTTCACAAATCAAAAAAGTGAGGTTAGACAGGCTACAGAAGGCACTTTAAGTTTGGGAAAGGTAGAACCAGTATTTAAATTTGGAACTCCCAGACTCAAAAGTGTTTTAATAGCAATTACAGTACATGTCTCGACTGTATTAGCAGTGCACTTCTATTTTATTTTTGCTCATTATTCAGTACGGGTGTTTTAAAACATGAGGGTTACATGCCGATAAGGCAAACTGACTTCTAATTGATGGCTACTCAAAAACATCTTTTAGAAATTGTCGTGATTACACACTGGGTCATTTGTTTAGATTTGTGCATTTGACTAATTTGTTCTGAAAACCACAGGAAATCTCAGGCTATTAAGAGCTATGTTTACTTGCCTTCAATGTTCCTTAAGTAGCAGCATGTTTTTTATGTAGTAGGTACCCAAAAGTAGACTACATCAACTCAGTAAAACTGAGGGTGAAGTCATATAGCTTTATTCCCAGTTTACCTTAGACATTCTAACAACAGTATATATTACAAGATAAATATTCTATGGTTCTATTAAGCTGTCTTCAACACCATTTTATTCTATTAAAATGTTTTAAAATAGATTTATTTAGTAAATGCTTTAAAGGCACACCTAAAATTCAAAGCTAGGTAAACACTTCAAAATTAGTGTATTTTTACACTACAAAATTAGTTAATTTTTAGAGGAATTGAATGAGATACTTTCTTGCATCTCCATTATTAAAGGTAATTTATTAGATGATAGGTCTTGCAAATAGCAGAATGAATTTTACAAAGGTGAAAGGGTATCTGCTGTCTTTATCATTCTTGGAAATAAATCTGTTATTTTTATCACAGATCCAAGTAATTTTAGGATCATCGGCCAGGTGACTGTGGAGTGACACTGCCATCTAGTGGCTATTTTTCACCATAGGCGATGTCCCTTTTGGCCCACTGGGCAATGTTGAGGAGATTTGAATTCATCATCAGGTACACACACTTTAGCACCCATCTTCACATCTCAGTGGATCATGAAGTCTTTGAGGGAGGAACCATGTCTTATGTATTTTCTTTCTCTCCTGTGCTAAGTATTTGCTACTGTCAAATATTTCTTTAATGTTTAGGACCCACCCAGCTAAGTTTTCATTCCTCATCCTGTCTACCTCCTCCCACACCTAACTCTTCTGCTTAGGCCTGCATAAAAACTGGCAAATGTGGAAACTGGTGAGACCATGGCAACTTTTTGTTCTCATGACTGCATTACCAATGTAAAAAGCAAAAAATAAAATTATGCATTATGTGGCTGATTCTTAATACTGGAAACTAAAAAAAATAGATTACAGTAAATTCTTCTAGTGGTTAGATGGAATGCAACCAAATCGTTAGAACAGCAGAAAGATAAACATCGTTACAATTTCATTCTAATAATTTCATTCTAATACAAATTCATTAAACTTTAAGGAATGTTTATAAAGTGCCAGGCATTGTTCTAAGTGCTTTCTGTATATTACCTTATGTAGTCCTCAAAACAACCCACAAAGTAGTTAGAACAAAAAACAACAACAACAACAACAACAAAAATATATATATATTTTTAAATACCCAGATATTCCTAATAAAGATTATTTTGAAAAAAAAATTTTGGCAGATTTACCAGTCACCTAAAATACTTGGAAGAATTAGATTGCTTTAGCAGAATTACTATAATTATTCTTTGGAAGACACATACTAAATGAATCAAATTAATAGGAGAAAGAGAGTTTATTTATTTATATATCTGTCTTGGTCTAGAAAAGACTACAGGGGGCTTAAAAAGGGATCCTAATAACTTTCTGAAAAATATTTAAGATCTTAAATATATTACTCTCCCCAAAAGTTGGCTGCTTCTAAGCTTGACTTAATATTTTGCATGTTTTCTCTTCGTTGTTTTGTAAATATATTTGCTTCTCCTTTTTGCAATCGACGTCTGATAGCTGATTTTTGCTGTTTCGTCAACTGACGTTTCACCTTCTGTTTCACCATTTCCTGGAAAGATTTAATGAGTTAGTATTACCGATAACTGACCACTATGATAAGGAGTAAATATTCAATAAAACAAAGATTTACATTGTTAATATTTTTTAAAATTTATTAAGAGCATGAATTTCTTGAATTCCAAATACTGACAGTCCTATATGAACCAACAATAAAATAAACACAAACTAATGGTTACAAAATAGGAGAAATTAAATTACTAACAGAAATACAGATTAGAGCAAAAAGTAATACGCAATTCTTTGACTAACAAATCTCCATAGTGCCACCTAGTGTCCATCAGGAAAACTGAAACCAAAAAAGGAAAACCAAAAAACCCAAGATAAAAACTGTTTCTCTGTGTTCAAGATAAAAGTAGAAATGGTGCTGCAGTAGAAAAGTGTGTTGGAAAGCATTCACAACTGGTCAAAATGTATCCAAGAGTCTTTCTAACTTCAGGTATAGGGATGACCTGATGGCAGCATTTACATGAAAAAGTCTTTATACAATTCTTGGGAAATGTAGAATAATTTCTCAATATAAATTCAAATGATTTCTTGTTAAGACTCAGGCTCCTAGTGTCACTTACAATATAAATAAAAAGTTTGAATATTCTGTTCCCAATAACCTTTTCTTCATCTGTAGCACTACTGCCTGTTTTTAAATTGTATATAACTTTGTATCATCCAATTTATTTCCTAAAAAAGAGATACTGCAATGGTTGAAGCAAGAGTCTCTTTTTAATATGCCTCAACCTAGGCTAGGCACAAAAAACTTATTAAATATCTTTCAAGTTAAAAAATTAAAGCATAACAGGCAAAAAGGGGCTAGAAGAATTAGTCTGCCTAATAGACTATTTCTTGGGTTGTATATTTGTACTATAAAACTTTGGACCAGGTTAGTTAAATGGAGACTTTGCATTATTTAACACAGTTAAGGACACTACACTCAGTCAACAGGCTTTAACAAGTTATCCTTCTTAATTTTAGTCTTAATGATTCTCAATGGGAAAAAAGGCACGAGAATAAAGGATAGAAACAGATGGAAGAATCAGAATTCAAGTCCCTGCAGAAAACCCCTTGAGATGCAGTCACCCAAACCAGTAAGGGAGGAGACTTAGAAGGAACTGGTATCCCGAAGTTTCAGAACTGAAAGCTGTAGGATTGGCTGAAAGTTTAGAACAAGTGTGACTGGCCCCCAGGACTCTTCGATACCCTAGGAAGACTAGCAAAATATCATAACCGCCTCACCCCAACAGGAGACCAGAATCCTGAATTAGAAAAGCATCTTCTTAACTACAACAAGAACAAAACAGCAATACCTTCCGAATTCTGAAGGAAAATTATTCCCAAACCATAACTCAAACACTTAAGCTCCCAATCAAGTATTAGAACAGGGTAAGACATTTTAAGTAATAAAAAGTACTGACCCTCCCATTCACTCATGTAATTACTGGAATCTGTACTGCCAAATAAAGAATTACACTAGGTAAGAGAAAGACATGGAACAGGAAAGGCAACCAATAATAGGAAACTAAGAGTCCCAGGAAGACAATAGTAGAAGATGAACCACATTTAAACTACAAGAGTTCACAGATGTCTCTAGAATATTGCCAAGAAAGAAAAATCAATTTCTTTTCTAAGTGTTCTGCTTGAATTTTCCCTTGGTTTTTCACTTTGATGAGACCATAGGATAATCACACCAAGAAGCTGAAGAAAATAAGGAGATAACAAATTACTATGCATGCACCTACTCCTGATCCGGAATAATTTATGAATCCTACAAGGTTAATTTTTCATGTTAAAGAAGGGAGAGAAAAATCTCGCTTACTACATATTTTTTTAAAATGAAGAAACACAAAATACTTGTGTATTATTAGAGTACATTAAAAAAATAACAAAAATCATGCACTTTGTTGATTCCATTGTTTGTTTTGTTATTATTGGCCATATATATTTATTAAAAAGCTATATACCTTAATGTTTAATTAGAATTTGTTACATATTAGGAAGAACAGGGTTGAGACGTGGCAACTGCCAATAAACAGAGAACTATAAAAGTATTTATATGAAGAAAACAGATCTTAAAATTACAGTTTCAAAGAGCACAGAGAAAATCTTTTACCAGATAGTGAAACAATAATCATCAAATTAAGAGAGGAAACAAAAGGGGTTACTGAGGCTGGGTAGCTCAGGTCATGATCGCAGGGTCTGGGATCGAGCCTGGCATCAAGTCCCGCATCCAGCTCCCTGCTCAGCAGGAGGCCTGCTTCTCCCTCTCCCACACCCCCTGCTTCTGTTCCCACTCTTGCTGTCTCTCTCCTTGTCAAGTAAATAAATAAAATCTTAAGAGAGAGAGAGAGAGTTAACAAAAATTGTTTTCTCCTGGTCTTTTAACAAAATAAAATGTGACCTCAAGGAAAACAGTGTGACCAAACTTCCAAAATAAAGAAGAATTAAGATGATCAATTTGTTTCCAATGACTACAGGGTAACTTTTTGATCAAACTAGGCTTAAGAGATCTTTTTTCTCTTTAGAAGGCAAATTTGTATTTTATAATGCAATTCATTCTGGTTTGACCCCATTTTAACCTTTAAGTTCCTGTTAGCTATAAGGGAAATGGGATAAAGTAAAAACAACCTAAAGATAATGTTAGTGTCATCATTTTTGTATACAGAAGACAGCATAACTTAGAATTTAAGAAAGTAGCATTAATTAGTAATCTAAACTTTATATGCAATTGCTGGTTTTACACCACTGTAATTACATAAAAGCATTTGTTTTCAATCTGAGAAATCAAAGAAAAAAGGGTAAATAAAACTCATTAAGTATAGAAAATATCAAAGCCAAGGGTGAACAGACAATCAAAGAGTATGAGAAATTCTTTTCCTTTTTAAAAGATTTATTTACTTACTTGAAAGAGAGAGTGGAGGGGTAGAGAGAGTGGGAGAGCCTTGAAGAGAAGACTGAGTAAGAGCCTGACTGGGGCCTGGGACTTGATCTCAGGACTCAGATCAATACCTGAGCTGAAATGAAAGGTCAGACACTCAACTGATGGTGCCACTCAGGCACCCCTAAAAAGTGTGAGAATTCTTAATAAATATAGGTTGCTAATACTTAAAGGAAGACTTTTGATTTTTAATATAATTAATAGGTGTTTCAAAAATTTCATAGATTTAAATTTTACATCCAGAATATCAGGTAAATTATAAGGCCAACAATAAAGAGTAAATACATTTATATGCATATATATATAATATATTATATATATGTATTGATTTATATCAATAGGCCCCCCCTTTCTAACTTCTAAACTGATTTCCTTTTGTTCATTTTAAGTTATCACTAAAAACTGGTTTCAATGGTATTTAACTTCATGCCTTTAAGCATTAGGAAAATACACCAACGATGTAATTTTATTTCTTTCCCTAAAAATTGACTTAAGGAGGGGCGCCTGGGTGGCTCAGTGGGTTCAAGTCTCTGCCTTCAGCTCAGGTTATGATCCCAGGGTCCTGGGATTGAGCTCTGCATCGGGCTCTCTGCTCAGCGGGGAGCCTGCTTCCTCCTCTCTCTCTCTCTCTGCCTGCCTCTCTGCCTACTTGTGATCTCTGTCATAAAATAAATAAAATCTTAAAAGAAAAATTTGACTAAGGA